>NC_069785.1:49644134-52144134 GCF_027406575.1 Nycticebus coucang | reverse complement strand
TGAGCCACAGGTGCCACCCTTAAGCAATTCTCTTGCCTCAGCCTCCCAAGTAGCTGGGACTATAGGTACCCGCCACAACGCCCGGCTATTTTGTTGTTGTTGTTGCAGTTGTCATTGTTGTTTAGCTGCCCCGGACTGGGTTCGAACCCACCAGTCTCAGTGAACGTGGCTGGCGCTGTAACCACTGTACTACGGGTGCTGACCTTGGACCTGGCAATCTTTATTCTCCGCCTCTACTGTTTCATTTTTCCCTGTTTCTTCTCTAGTCCTTCTGCACCAGTAAACCATTACTATTGTAGAAATTGGGGTGGAAGCATCTGCATCTACCTAAATAACTGCTATAACTTGCTGACCAATCTCCTTGCCTCTAACCTCTTCCACTTCCAATTTATCAGCCTCACTACTGCCCAACTTCTTGTTGCCAACCTTTTTAAAATCCTTCAGTGGCTGTTACCCCTTGAGGTAGAATCCACTCTTCGTTTTTGGGAAGTGCTGAGCTCTTCACAGTCTCACCCCTGCTGGCCTTTCTGATGTCTCCTCCTCCCATCTACCTCTTGCCCCTTTTCCTCTAATCACACTGATCTACGTGAAATCTCTGCTCACATCTCATTATCTTTGTCTGGGCTATCTCACTTCTTGGAATGCTCCCTCCACCCCTTTGTCCCCAGAAAAATTTCTGCTTATCCTTCAAGACTCAGCCTACAGGACACTTCCCTTCTGTCAACTCCCCCCACCCCTCTGAAAAGCTAGCTGCTCCCTTCTCTGGCAGCTGGCAAATACTCCCATCAAGGTATTTAGTACATAATATGATATAGTTCAATTTTTTTCTCCTCTGTTAGATAGTGAAATCTTTGAGATTAAGAGATCATAACTGGGGCGGCGCCTGTGGCTCAGTGAGTAGGGCGCCAGCCCCATATGCCGAGGGTGGCGGGTTCAAACCCAGCCCCGGCCAAACTGCAACCAAAAAATAGCCGGGCGTTGTGGCGGGTGCCTGTAGTCCCAGCTGCTTGGGAGGCTGAGGCAAGAGAATCGCGTAAGCCCAAGAGTTAGAGGTTGCTGTGAGCCGTGTGACGCCACAGCACTCTACCCGAGGGCGGTACAGTGAGACTCTGTCTCTACAAAAAAAAAAAAAAAAGAGATCATAACTGAATCACCTTTGCCCCCCCAACACTAAGTAAGTGCTCACTAAATGTCTATAATTCAAAGAATCTGCAAAAGTATTACATGAGTGTGGAAGAGAGACAGAGAATAAAGTATATCTGTTGACTTAACTGTAAGTTGATAAACCTTTAAAAATAATATAAAATAAAATACTTTCTGTGCTACAGGTATGCCTTACATTATCAGTAAGGGCCTACATGGGTACATTAAAAAAACTGCTGCTGCTACTTAAAGAACGAAGAAATTGCTTTCTTCCTTCCTTGCACCAAAACTTAAGCTATGAAGTGAAAAGCTACCTGGGGTGGGCGCAGTGGCTCACACTTGTAATCCCAGCACTCTGGGAGGATGACGTGGGTGGATCGCTTGAGTTCAGGAGTTTGAGACCAGCCTGAGCAAGAGTGAGACCCTGTCTCTAAAAATAGCTGGGCATTGTCGCGGGTGCCTGCAGTCCCAGCTACTTAGGAGATTGAGGTCAGAGAATCCCTTTGAACCCCTTTGAGGTTGCTGTGAGCTATGATTCCATAGCACTCAACTCCAGGGCGACAAAGTGAGACTCTGTCTCAAAACAAACAAACAAAAAAACTACCTGGACTCAGCTGGGCAGTGGCTCACGCCTATAATCCTAGAAGTCTGGGAGGCTGAGGCAGGTGGATTGCTTGAGCTCACAAGTTTGAGACCAGCCTGAGCAAGAACAAGACCCCTCTACTAAAAATAGAAAAACTAGTGAGACGTGGTTGCAGGTCCCTGTAGTCCCAGCTCCTCAGGAAGCTGAGGGAAGAAGTTCACTCAAGCCCAAGAGTTTGAAGTTGTTGTGAGCTAGGATGACACCAGTACTCTGCCCAGGTAACAGAGTGAGACTCTGCCTCCAAAACAAAACAAAACAAAACAAAAAAAAGCTACCTGGATTCATTTTTCTTCCCTTCCAACATTAATTCAACCTTTATTTAAAGAGTGCTCCCGAGGTGCCAGGTGAGGTGTTAAGCATGGGGTACAACAGTGAACAAAATATACACTGTCCCTATGTTCCAAGAGCCTATGTTTAACAGTGAAGGAAATAACACACAAAAAAGCAGTTTAAAATAAGGTGATGAAAGTGTCACCACAGGGCAATGTTTTTCAACATTTTTTATCTCACGGCACATTTGAACTTATAGTTAAACTTTTGCAGCACACTTAAATTATGTTGATTAAAAGAAGAATTTACTTACTGTGCTTTCAATTTCTTTTGAAAATAATTTAATTAATGATCTTTAAAAATTTTCACAGCACACCTAAGATCTTCTCATGGCACACCAATGTGCCGTGGCACACAGGCTAAAAATCATTGCAATAGGAGAAAGAGAAGATGTTTTGGGAGCACAGGGTGGGGGAGTGCCCAAAGACAACCAACCCAGAGGAAGTACCAAACTGAGTCGGGAAAGATGAGCAGGACTTGGTGAAATGAAGATCAGCTGACCCTGACTGAGCCTGGGTCTGGCAGCGAGAATCACTCCTATAAGCCCCGTGACAACACAGCATGGTGCCCAAGTAGCTGAAAAAGGCGAAAGCTGACCAGAAGATGGAGTGGGAAGGGGGATGAGACTGGGAAAATAGGTAGAGACTAGGTCTCTGAGGGCCTGGCTCACATAAGGCAGGTGTATGGGAGGGGGCGAGACCAGGGGTGGGGAAATCAACTGGTAGATGTAGATTGTCTACATTATGGTAACAGTGGTGGGTGGAGAGAAGTGGATGTACTTAAGAGATATTTGGGAGGCAGAATAGATAAGACTTGGTAACAGTCTTTTTTTTTTTCACCTGCAGTAACATGTAGGTAACAGCCTTAATAAAAGCAATATGGGGGCACCTGTAGCTCAATGGTTAGGATGCCGGCCACATGCTACAGGGCTGGTGGGCTTGAATCTGGCCCGGGCCTGCTAAACAAACGAACCAAACAACAACAACATCAACAAAATAGCTGGACGTTGTGGTGGGTGCCTGGAGTCCCAACTACTCAGGAGGCTGAGGCAAGAGAATAGCTTGAGCCCAGGAGTTGGAGGTGGCTGTGAACTATGACACCATTACACTCTACCGAGAGCGACAAAGTGAGACTCTGTCTCAATAACAATAAATAAATAAATAAAATAAAAGCAATATGGTAGGTCAGAAGGGATTTTACAGTTTTCTGAAAATTTTTTAAAGAAAAATGTACTCGGGCGGCGCCTGTGGCTCAGTTGGTAAGGCGCCGGCCCCATATACCGAGGGTGGCAGGTTCAAACCTGGCCCGGCTGAACTGCAACCAAAAGATAGCCGGGCGTTGTGGTGGGCGCCTGTAGTCCCAGCTACTCGGGAGGCTGAGGCAAGAGAATTGCTTAAGCCCAGGAGTTGGAGGTTGCTGTGAGCTGTGTGACGCCATGGCACTCTACTGAGGGCCATAAAGTTAGACTCTGTCTCTACAAAAAAAAAAAAAATAAAAATTTAAAGAAAAATGTACTCAAGTATTTGTTATGCATTGAGAATTAATAATAGTAACAATAGAAATAAAAGGAAATGTAATTCAGCAGGTGTCATGCTTGATTATAGTTCAAGCAACTTCACATCATGATTATTTCATTCGTGTTCCCAGTTGGCCCTCTGCAGGCATTTAGTTAGTGATCCATGACTTTTTACAGAAGTCTTCTCATCAGAAGGGTCCCTCCCAACATGATTTCCCCCCTTATCTTCTAGTCAGTGTAGAATTTGTTATTTGGGGAGATTACAGGTACCAGCGTTGCCAACCACTTTAAGAAACACTATGGCAGCCTTTCATTCCTTAAGTTAAAGAAGTTGATATAAAAACTGAAATTTGAAAGGAAATTCTGGATGTGAATGCTGCTTGTCAACTGTCTAGTTGATATTTAATATCTTTCTTTTCTTGAGTCTTTTTTTTTTTAGACAGAGTTTTACTTTGTCATCCTAGGTAGAGTGACATGATGTCATAGCTCAGAGCAACCTCTAACTCTTGGGCTCAAGCAATTCTCTTGCCTCAGCCTCCCAACTAGCTGGGACAACAGGTGCCTGCCACAACACCCAGCTATTTTTAGAAAGGTCTTACTTTGGCTCAGGCTGGTCTCGAATCTGTGAGCTCAGGCAATTCACCAGCCTCAGCCTCCCAAGTGCTGGGATTATAGGTGTGAGCCCATTACACTGGCCATTCTTGAGTGTTTTATAGATATGATTGGGTCTACATGTTTTCTCCTTCATATATAGTTTTTTTCCTTTTGTAATTCTTATTGTAAAGCTTGCTTATCTGGGGCACCCATAGCTCAGTGGTTAGAGCACTGGCCACATGCTCCGGGGCTGATGGCCCAGGCCTGATAAACAACAACAAAAACAAAATAGCTGGAAGTTATGGTGGGAACTTGTAGTCCCAGCTACTTGGGAGGCTGAGGCAAGAGAATCGCTTGAGCCCAGGAGTTTGTGGTTGCTGTGAGCTATGATGCCACAGCATTCTACTGAGGGGGACAAAGTGAGACTCTGTCTCAATTAAAAAAAAAAAAAAAGCCTGTTCATATGATTGGCAGTCAACCAGGGCACACATAAGCTACAATAATCCTTTTTGTGAAAAGAAGGTTGGGTGTGTTCAGTGCTCTTGGGAATAGGACCTGAGAGGCTGCAAGGGAAGTAGCTAGGGAGAAAGGGAGAAGTTGAACTGTGATGCTGTCACAACAGGGGTCTCCCTTAACTGATCCTCTGATAGTAGGGGACTCTGGACCTCTTGATGACCCAGGACCCAAGACTGATCTAAATTAAAGGAGGTGGGCTGTGCCTTTACACCCATCCATCAACCAGTCAATAGACTCAGGCTGTGGTGGTGGTACTTGACCTTGGGCAAATAGCTCTCTTCAATCAAGGACAAAGGGCTTCAGCTTAGAACTCTCAGCAGCTGGGGGATAAGTCCCTCCGTCCTAAAGGGGGATCTGGGCAACGCATCACAGCCTCCTCCCACCCATCTCCTTAATAATAACAAAGATGTAACATTTTCATAGGAACAGTTTATACAGAGTGGTGCCTGTGGCTCAAAGGAGTAGGCCGCTGGCCCCATATGCCGGAGGCGGTGGGTTCAAACCCAGCCTTGGCAAAAAAAAAAAAAAAGGAACAATTTATACAATAGCTTTATATAAATCGTTTCACATAATTTTCACAACAACACCAGGAGCCCAGTTTCTACAAATGAGAACCGAGGCTCTGTAAGCCAATGTATGAAAGGTCATAAACAAAATGAAAAGAATGATACTGGGCTTCTGGGAATCCTACCTGCCAGCACACGCCATTCAGGTTAGGGTTTGGTAAAGTGCCTTATTTTCTGAGAGGCTGTCTGTTGGCCTTCTAGAAGTTCAGTGCTTTTTAAAGCATGTGGATATGCTTTTAAAGAGTGATATGGATAATCTCTTGTTCATTTTCTTGATAAGGAACATAACCTGAAGCTTTATTAAAACCGTGGTTATGGCCAGGCACAGTGGCTCACGCCTGTCATCCTAGCACTCTGGTAGGCCGAGGAGGCTGGATTGCTTGCACTCAGGAGTTTAAGACTAGACTGAGCAAGAGCAAGACTCTGTTTTTAGAAAAACTAAAGCCAGCCATTATGGCAGGCGCCTGGAGTCTCAGCTACTCAGGAGGCAAGGCCAGGAGGATCACTTGAGCCCAACAGTTTGAGGTTGCTGTGAGCTATGACGCCAGAGCACTCTAGCCAGGGGGACAGAATGAGGCTCTGTCTCAAAAAAATAAAAAAATAAATAAAAGCTTGGTTATGAGAAACTGTAGTCACAGAGTTACCTGAAGAGTGCAGAGTAGATCTATCAGTCCCCCATTGATGTAGTTCTAAACTGAGGATTGAAATAAAACCTCAGAGAAGGCTCAGTGCCTGTGGCTCAAGGGGCTAAGGCGCCAGCCACATACACCTGACCTGGCGGGTTCGAATCCAGCCCGGGCCTGCCAAACAACAATGACGGCTGCAACCAAAAAATAGCCAGGCGTTGTGCAGGCGCCTGTAGTCCCAGCTACTTGGGAGGCTGAGGCAGCAGAATTGCTTGAGCCTAAGAGTTGGAGGTTGCCATGAGCTGTGAAGCCACAGCACTCTACCCAGGGCGACAGCTTGAGGCTCTGTCTCAAAAAAAAAAAACAAAAAAAAAACATCTCAAAGCAGGACACACTTGGGTGACAGAAAATTGAGTCATTACATTACTCCTCTCACAGCGCATCACCTTAAAAGTTTGTCTTGTTCAAAGAAAATTAAAAAAAAAAAAAAGGTAGCAAACTAAGTCACTCCTCCTTTTTTTGAAAACAAGGAAGAAAAGAAATTTCTGAATAAATAGGACCCTTCCTGGAAAGCAGGGAGAGGGGTGGGTGCTGCATTGGTCTTCACCACCAAGGTAGTGAGGTGCTACTGACGAAACCTATAACTTTCTAACAAGAAAACATTCACTTTACTACATTGCTCATTCAAAGGGTAACTAAGTTAGTTAAACAAAACATCCCAGACATGTTTACCCATACGGTAAGATCTGAAAGGGAGGCAAAGGAAATGTGCTCTGATCACAATTTCAAGATGAATGTGAAATTGTTGCTTCATGAACATGTCAGGACGGAAGGTATATCTCTTTTTTTCATTCAGAAAAGCAAATGAAACACAGACTGGTGCTAACATAGGCCCTGGAGATAGTCTGAAAATAGTTCTTGAAATGCCTTGTGTTACTCTGATTTTACATCTGTCACTGGCAGTCTGAATGACAGTATTTTGTGCAGCAATGCGATGTATAAAAGAGACATACACGTGTTCTTCTTCCCATACAAAACAAATCACCCTGAAGTCAGAGAGATGTTATTTATTTATTTATTTCTGAGACAGAGTCTCACTTTATCGCCCTCGGTAGTGTGCTGTGGTATCATAGCTCACAGCAACCTCAAAATCCTGGGCTTAAGTGATTCTCTTGCCTCAGCCTCCTGAGTAGCTGGGACTACAGGTGCCCCTCATAATGCCTGGCTATTTATAGAGTCGGGGTGGGGGGTGTCTCACTCTTGCTTAGGCTGGTCTCGAACCCATGAGCTCAGGCAATCCATCCACCTTAGCCTCCTAGAGTGCTGGGATTCCAGGCGTGAGCCACTGTGCCCAGTGCAGAGAAATTTTTTTTTTTTTTTTTTGTAGAGACAGAGTCTCACTGTACCGCCCTTGGGTAGAGTGCCGTGGCGTCACATGGCTCACAGCAACCTCTAGCTCTTGGGCTTCAGCGATTCTCTTGCCTCAGCCTCCCGAGCAGCTGGGACTACAGGCGCCCGCCACAACGCCCGGCTATTTTTTGTTGCAGTTTGGCCAGGGCTGGGTTTGAACCCACCACCCTCGGCATATGGGGCCGGCACCCTACTCACTGAGCCACAGGAGCCGCCCCAGTGCAGAGAAATTTTTAATAAAAGTTAAGTTCCACCAGGAATAAGTAAAAATTTAATAGGGAAACACATCTTCATCTTACACTTATGTAATTAATAATTTACTTGCTATTATTTTTTCTTTCATTTCTTTCAGTTAAAGTTCTGCTTATGTGAACTCTTGCTTTCTAAATAGCCCTCAATCAAAGGTTAATTCTTATCATGAGGTTACCAGGTCATACCAGGTCTTACATAATTGTTATCATTTGATGTCCATAAGCAACCACGTCACCTGTCTGCCAACTACTTTACTTCCCTATTTCTTAGAGGCTGTGGGAAGGTCCTTTTCAAATACAAGCCAATTACACTCTCTATGCAGAATAATCTGAATTCTATACTTCTTCAGAATCAATAACATTAACAGCTGATTCAGGGTGTATTGTTTTCACCTCTTCATTCCCTTCTTATTTCTAAAGAAAATGAACTCCATTCCCACTTTTGTAAGCAAAATGTGAGTTTGTTCTTGCATGGAAATGTATGACCACTTCTCCTCTAACCTTTAGTGATAAGCAGGGAAAGAAAAAAAATTTAGAAAATGTCTTTAAACTAGTTCTCCATTCATACCTTGGGTTACTAGGCTGGGAACCCAAGCCCTTGATATATTATTCATTTTGTGTCTGGGTTTCTGTCTTTGGAGAGAGTTTCCCACCGTCCTATAACTGATCCTTTGCAGGCCATTTTGGGCTCATCGCCTCCTCCCTGTCTACACTGAGACCCAAAGAGAGCACATCTCCCCTGTGGTCCACAGCCGGAGGGCTGGACGCTGTGCCAGCATAGGAGGGGTTCTGGAAGGTAAACAAATCTGTGACAGGATAACCCTGGGCTTGGGGATTAAGTTTAAATGGATATTCTCACATCAGGCTATATTTGATTTTGCTACATTATTTTTCATGCCTTCATGCTCAACCCAGTGGTTCTTATGCATTAGGGAAGAAAGCCTGTTACAACCAGCTAGAATGGCGAAACTCATTAATTCAATGAACATTTATTGAGTGCCTGCTATCTGCTAGGTATTGCTATGGCATTATTCGAATATATATGAAAGAATTCTAAATAATCAAAGTGCATTGAAACAACTCATCTAAGTTATTCCTTGGATACCCCAGAGAGGTAAGATGAGTAGATACTAGGTTATCTCTACCCTTGATTCTGGACTAAGGTTGGCATTAGAAAATTATCTTCTTCTGAAGAAGTGAGGCCATTGCTGCTGGCTGTTCTTTGGATTCTCTGAGTCTCTATTTTCTCTACGTGAGCGTCCCTCCAGGAAACATCTTTTAAAAAATGACCATCATTTGGGCGGCGCCTGTGGCTCAAGGAGTAGGGCGCTGGTCCCATATGCCGGAGGTGGCGGGTTCTAACCCAGCCCCGGCCAAAAGAAAAAAAAAAAAATGACCATCATTTACATTTCACCTGCTATTGTTTTTACACAGTAAAACTCTTTCATGAAGCATCATATGGACCTGAGCAAAACTGCCTCTGATGCTCCTTTTGCCTGGAATGCCCACCCCCCAACTGTACTTGTCCAGCTCAATTGTCAATGCCCACAATTATGCTTCTTTTACCCTCTTCCCACTTTCCCACAGCAATTTGTAGCTCACCAAGCATACTTAGCACATTCTGTTGGGCTTCATAATCATTTGTGTATGTGGTTTAATTCTTTTACTAGACTGTAAAATCCTTGAACTAATTCATCTTCTTATTCCCCCATCCCATCATGGCAACTAGCTTGTACCTTGACGGGATTCCTAAGCTCAAAAGTTTGTATGGCAAGAGTTATCCTTGGTCCCAGTGCTGGTTTTATAGTTAAGTTCTCCTGTTTTAGAGTTTTCTTCTTCTTCTTCTTTTTTTTTTTTTTTTTTTGTAGAGACAGAGTCTCACTGTATCACCCTCGGGAGAGTGCCGTGGTGTCACACAGCTCACAGCAACCTCCAACTCCTGGGCTTAGGTGATTCTCTTGCCTCAGCCTCCCGAGTAGCTGGACTACAGACACCCACCACAACGCCCGGCTATTTTTTTGTTGCAGTTTGGCTGGGGCTGGGTTTGAACCCGCCACCCTCGGTATATGGGGCCAGCGCCCTACCTATGCGCCACAGGCACTGCCGTGTTTAGAGTTTTCAATAGCGTAATATCTTTGAAATATATTGACAGCATTTTCCTTTATCACACTATTTAGAGAAGGTCCAATTTCATTCTTTTGTACCCTTGCAAAACCAGGTCAAAGGTAATTTGGAACATTTTACCCTTTACCCAGATATTCTCTGGGTCTCAGGCTTGTAATAGAGAGTATCTTCAACTGTTATTAAAGCCACATACAAGAGTATTACCTACACTGTGGGAATTGGGCATGATTATGTTGAGCCAGGCAGTGTAGACCTGACCAGTATGCTAATGAAGGGGCCCTCAGAGACCTGGGTTATCTTCCAGTAGAAGAGCTAGTTTAACAATGATCTTAACGCGAGTATAAATGGAAACACAGCAAATGTACTATTTAAGGTGTCTTTTGGATTTTTAATGAAATATTTCCCATGTTGTGTGAAATTAAGCGTGCTTTCCTGCTTTACCCATATTCCGCGCTTGGGAAGTTGCATGAAAAACTACTGGCCCAGCCAGACAGCTTCAATCAACTACAACACTGATACAAGTTCATACAGTTGAAGACAATTTTTCCATGTGATTACGTGCACCCACCCATGGAAAATGTCCAACAAACCATATTTTCTGGGAGATAGCACTTTTGTTTAATTCAGGGATGTGGTTGTGAGTCTTTACTTTCTGTAAGTATAGTAAATTCAGAAGGAATAATTGGAAAAATTTGTGATAGGGCTAAGCCCTGGTAAGCTTTACAAAGAGTCCCCCCAAATCATGACAACTGGATCAATCCTCATGATAAATGCCACTGTGCTGGTCCTTTACATATACTCCAGAATTTGATAGACAGTTGGAGCCCAAGAGTGCTTGGTAGCCCACAAACACTGCAACTGAAATTTAAAGCACAGAATCAAACTCACCTTTATGTACCATGTTAATACAGTGTGATAGAATAAAAAGTGCCCCAGAAGTGAGAAAAAAATCTGGGTTTATCTCTACTTTTCTGTTAACTAACTACCCATCATAAGACCCCGGGCAATTCATATTATCCCTCTGGGCCTTTGTTAATTCACCTATAAAACAAGTGGAAACTATAGAGATTGATTCTCAAAGCCTAATCCTCAAGACCATTTGGTTCAAAAATCATCTGCGGTTGGGGTGAAACTTGTTACAAAAATATACATTCGCAGGCACCACCAGTCCTATTGAATCAGTGCTATGGGGGATAGGGCTCAGAAATAGGTTTTTTTTAAAAAAAAAGCTTCCCAGGTGATTCTCATGCTTATTAAAGGTTGTTTTCTAAACTTTTTTTTTTAAAGTATAACGCATTCATTAAAGTTAGAGGATTGTAGGAAACCTAAGATCACTTCCAACCCTAAAGAATTCCATGAGTCAGTTGATTCAACACATTTCCACATGGGTATATTCAGTACATATGCAACTTTGGACTCTGTATTTCTTTCTTTGCAGTAATTATTTCCGAACAGAGTGTAATTCTGCTTCGTGTACAAAGGTATCTGTGATTTGGAAAAACTGAATGTTTTTCAAATATGTGGCCTCCCTCAGAGGTCAGTTCACTGTCCAGAGAGTAACACAGGGTCCACTGGAAAGTCTAGTTTGAGTTTGATTTGAATGTATTAATTTCATTATACTATCCACATAAACACAATGCCCTACAGCAGAGGACTGTTGCCTGATTTTATTACAAGTCAAACTGGATTATAGTCATTTAATTCTGAGCTTCTTTGTGAATAAAACTCCAAGCCTTATGACCTCTTTTCCAGGAGGCTTGGGATACTAAAGAGGTAAACAGACTTTAAAGGCCTCCTGACGTGGTACAAAGATCACGACGTTAATAATTTCCATCTAAGTAAGCTGGTAAAGTAATAGGCTCAAGTTACTATGTAATGGAGTTGTCTATTTCTAGGCAACTAGAAATTGTTAAAAATTTTCTTTAAAAGATCATCTCCAAAGAACTTAGCTGCCTTTAAACTTGTCTTAAGATCTGCTTTTAAACTTTCATACAAAGCCTAGCCTTTTTTGACATTTATTTTATGCCATATGAAACAGGCGTGTAAACTGCTTGGTTTCTCACAAATGAATTGATATTTCATCTTTCTGTAACACTAAGCTGCCAGTTTAGCTTGTCTCAGTTTCCCCAGCTATGAAATGAAGGGGTAGGCTCTGCGCCTGTGGCTCAAGTGGCTAAGGAGCCAGCCACATATACCTGAGCTGGCAGGTTCAAATCCAGCCCCGCCCGCCAAACAACAATGATGGCTGCAACCAAAAAAAAAAAAAAAAAAAGAAATTAAGGGGTAGAGCAGATGCATACATAGTACTCAAAGGGTCAGTGTTGATAATGATGCATGATGCCCTGGGGGTACACACGAGCCCTGCAGCAGATCCCCAAAGTTGTCTCTTTGGGGATCAGGTGGGGTCACCTCTCTGCAGTGAGAACCCAGAGAAACTAATAGCACTTGAGAGCTGGAAGCAACATCGAAGACTGCCACCTTACAGAGGAACAAACCAAGGGACAGAGAGGGGACGTGACCTTTCCATGATCACTAGGCCAATCGAGCAGCAGAGGTGAGAACAGTCCCGCTAGACCCATTAGAGTTTGCACTCAAGGCCCTCTGCATTCTAACGCAAATATTTTAAGCGTCCGTTGAAAGTTTGAACTTTATAAGTAGAGAACCCTGGCTATCCAGTAGCTCCGTGAACTGGGCATGAGGCTGCACCTCTCCGGGCCTCAGTGGTCTCATTTATACAATTCCGAAAATAAGCTCTACCAATTGTGAGGATTAAAAGCACCGCTGTGCATATATATTGCTTAACACAGAACCTGGCACGTAATCAATTTCCACAACATATAGTACTAAATGATCAAAACTTAGCGTGTCAAGGAAACGTTGCCACCCCTCTCGCTACACCTCCAGTTCGCCACGGACCCCCGCCCCCAGGCTACGGCTGGTTTGTCAATGGGAGAAGCAGCCCCAGTGCCAGGGTGACCCAGTCCGGGGGGGGGCTCACCTGGAGCGGCCAGCAGCACTTTCGCTCCGGAGCACTGGAAGCAGTGCAACAGGGACTTTGCGCGGATGTTGTAATTGAGGCACGCCATGGCACAGCCCAGCTTGGCCAGCCCCAGCCACAACCACACGTAGGCCGGCTCATTACCCATAAAGATCGCCACGCAGTCTCCCTGGCGCAGGCCGAGGTGGTCGTGCAGCGCCCGGGCCACCTGGTTGCTGCGCCGGTCCGCCTGAGCGTAGGTGACAGTCTCATCGCCGAAGAGCAGGAAAGGCTTGTGCGGAGTCTGGCGCGCTTTCTCTAGGAAGACCCCCAGGATGGTGAGCACTGGCCGCCGCCGACCGTTGCTGCGCACCCGCCGGGCCACGCCGGCCACCTGCAGGAAGTAGCCTACGTCCTGGAAGAAGTAGGGGCAGCAGAGGTTCACCAGAAGCGGCAGGAGCAGCACCCCCGCCAGGACGGTGTAGATGACCGGCAGCATGACGGTGGCGGGTCCCTCTGTCCCGGGGAGGGCAGAGGGCGCACTTCGGGCGTGCAGCGCGGCGGCGGGGCGGGCTCCGGGCGGACAGCTGGCGGGCTGCGCTGGGGCGCACGGCGGAGGGACGCTGGGTTCGCAGCAAAGCTGGGACTCAGCGGAGCGCCTCGCTGCTAGCACCGCCGCGGGCTCTCGGGCAGGTGCAGTGGTGTGTGGCTGCGGCGGGTTCCGGGCGGGACCGTCCGGCTGAGCCCGCCCCCTCGCGGGGCGCTGCCACCTGCGATCCCGGCCCGCCCCTGCGGTCCTCGCGGGGCTGGCCAGGCGGCTCTGCGGCTCGCCGGGGAGTCTCGGACACCGCTCCGCCCAAGCGTGGGTGTCTGAGGTCAAGTCTGGACGCTCGCTGTGACCCAAGTCTACCTCTCGGAGCCACGGCTTCCTTAAACGGCGACGATAAGACGCACTTAGCGGATGTTGAGACGATGCCGGCGGGGAGCTATTGTTATTTGCTGTTACCACTGGTAGAGTGGCTTAGGGAAATCGCTTATTGTTATTGATAAAGTGCCTTACTCACGTGAGTCAGTCCTATGACTGATTCATAGCGGGTACCAGGTGCCACTGCCAAACTAGAATCCCATCTCGCCTTCCTGGTCCCCAGGGCTTTCCGCCTCTCGCTCTGTTTCTCCGATTTGCTTCCCCGCCCACCCCCAGCTTTGCTGCTCCGCGGCCTCTCGTGGTGAAGGCTTCCAGGTTGAACGAAAGCACCCGCGAAGGTCACGTCCAGCTCATCCTGGCCGTTGCTGGGTGGGTTGAGGGTAGGACGCTCTGGTCTAGTCGGCCCCGCCCAGCCTGGTAAGCCCTGATTTCGCGAGAAGTACTGCCACGCATCACCACGAGAAATCCAGCTCCGGCGTTATTCTGATTTGTTTTAATATTTTGGTCCGTTAAGTGATTCTCTTTCCCCCATGTTGAAAGGTCGCTAGTATTGTCAGCACAATTCCGCGCAAATTTGTAATACTAAGTGACTCTGTCGGAGTGTAGTACAACACCGTGCAAATTAAGTACATGTTATTGGCGTTTCTCAAAAGTCATATTTTTTTCTAGAGGAAATATGATTCTTTCTTTTAATTTCCTTAGTGCTCCTTCTGTACAAAGTGAATACTCACTACTTGCCACTGAGGAGGGTCAGGATAAAACAGTGATTTACTTTCGTGCTGTCCTGGCCTCCTGTGCTCATCTAGCTTACAATCACAAAGAAGGCTCACTCCTTCCAGATACTCTCTTCTAGGGGTGTCCCTGGTGTTATATTTTGGGGGCCTCAGTTGTTCTACAAAGATGACACTTTCACTCTCATTTATAGACAAGAAAGGGAAGCTTAGGCAAATTGAGACAGCTAGTAAGTCGTGCATTTACTTTTGTGGTTTTGGAGCTGGTATCTGGTTCCAGGGAGCAAACTCTGAGCTTATTCTTAGCAGCTTTCTTTACATGCTTAGCAAATATGTTATGCTGCCCTCCTGTTCCCTAGGTTTCTGTACATGTCCTTTTTCCTCCCACAATTTAAGAAAACTCACAATCTCTCTTCCCATTTTTTAGTCCCTTCTTTTCATCCCTGGTAATTGCTGAAGCAACCCTTTCCCTTCTCCTGACTTTCTCATTGCTGATCCTACTACCACTAGGGACTAGTTGCATCATTTCCCTGGGGCTGAGTTGGGGGCCTCCATCATCCCTAAGGAAAAGGCAGCAGTGTTAACCAAAGTAGGGGGCACTGCAGAAACCATTCTGGTGTGCACTTCTTCATGTTGAAGCTCAGAGCCAGCCCTTCCTTTGCCATCCCACTGCCCCCTTGTCCCCTGATGGCTGGTGGCTTCAGTGTAGCCTCCTAGACACCTTCCCACTCCCCAGAGTGCTAGGTTCCCACAAAGGCCCACTTTCTTCTCTCTTATTCTGAGGGTCACTTTAACTTGTGCATTAGCAAACTTTCTGCTGCAAATAGAAGACAAGACCCAAACTAGCTTATGCAGAAACAGGAATTTAAGCACCAACCAGGGAGTCTAACAATGAAAATTCATGTGAGCCTTGATCTATAACTTAAATGTAGGGATCTGGACCTCATTTCTCTTTCACTGTTTCTCCTTTCTACCCTTTCTGTTCTCATGCAGGCTCTCTGCTCATGGTCCAAAGATGGCTGCCAGCAGTAATTATAGGTACATGCTTCCTGGGTCAACTTCAGAGAGAAATAGAAGAATCTTTTTCTTAGGAGTTCTTATTTAAAAAAAAAAAAAAAAAAATCCCGACTAGATTATGTGCCCAGTCCTGAACCAATTTCTGTGGAGCCTGAGGAAGAGAAATGCTGATTGGTTTAAGCTAGTCAGGCCTCATCCATGGGGCTGGGAGTATAGTCAATTCTACCTAGACCATTTTGTGAAATTTTTCAGCGTATTTTTTAAAAACAGGATTGGAGACGAGGGCAGAAGAGAAGAAATAAATTTGGGGAGGAAAAAATTAGCAAATGTCTGTAGTATACACCTTGGAATTCTTTGCTCGAATGCTTTTAGCTTTGAGACCAGGATCTACCTTTTGCTGTACCACCAGGTTAATAGTTGTCTTAGTCTGTTTAGGCGGTTATAACAAAATGCCATGAACTGGGTAGCTTATAAACAATGAAAATTTATTTCTCTCAGTTCTGGAGGCTGGGAAGACCAAGATCAATGTGTTGGCAGATATGATGTCTGGTGAAGGCCTACTTTCTCTTCCGGTACCCTCTATTGTGTCATGGGGTAAAAGGGGCAAATGACTTTCCTGTGGCCTATTTTATAAGGGTGCTAATCCCATTCACGAGGGGCCCACCCTATGATCTAATCGCCTCCCCAAGGGCCCCTACCTCCTAATATTGTGACATTGGGAGTTAGAATTTCAACATATGGATTTTGGAATTCTGGGAGAACATGAACATTTAAATCATAACAATAGTCTTCCTGGAAATATTGCCAACATTTTATAGCTCCACTACTAGGTTATCTTTAGTGATTCCCCATTGCTTCTCATCCTCTTCCACCTATGGCACCTAAGATAATTGTTATATTTGTACAGCTACTACAGGGTGTCCCAAAAGTCACCCCCAAAGTCAGTCACCATACATAGGGAAACTGGGAAATTGTAGCTAAATGTACTTTATTTACAAAATACACATTATAAAACATTACAAAGAGGTTGCCAACATGAAGGGAATATTTTGTAAATTTCAGTAAAATTTTGTCATGAATTTTTGTAAATAATAATGTAACAATAATAATTGTAATAATAAATTTTATAAATAAAGGTATTTTGGGGCGACGCCTGTGGCTCAGTCTGTAAGGTGCCAGCCCCATATGCCGAGGGTGGCGGGTTCAAACCTGGCTCCGGCCAAACTGCAACCAAAAAATAGCTGGGCGTTGTGGTGGGCGCCTGTAGTCCCAGCTACTCGGGAGGCTGAGGCAAGAGAATCGCTGAAGCCCAGGAGTTGGAGGTTGCTGTGAGCTGTGTGAGGCCATGGCACTCTACGGAGGGCCATAAAGTGAGACTCTGTCTCTACAAAAAAAATAAAAATAAAAAAAAAAGATATGCTACAAAACTTTACAAAATAGTTATTTATTTTTTGAGACAGAGTCTCACTTTGTTGCCTTTAGTGGAGTGCTGTGGCATCACAGCTCACAGCAATCTCAAACTCTTGGGCTCAAGCAGTTCTCTTGCTTAGCCTCCTAGGTAGTTGGCACTCACCACAACACCTGGCTATTTTTAGAGATGAAGTCTTGCTTTGGCTCAGGCTGGTCTCAAATTTGTGAGCTCGAGCAATCCACTGGCCTTGGCCTCCCAGAGTGTGAGGATTATAGGGGTGAGCTACTGTGCCTGGCCTTTATAAAACATTTAAAAAATATTCTCTACACGTTGGCCACCTCTTTGTAATATTTTATGATGAGTAGTTTATAAATAAAGGTACATTAGCTACAATTGCCCCATTTTCCTTATGTATGGCTACCTTAGGGGCTGCTTTGGGGATCCTCTGTAGGTTATATCTGTCCTAGAGCTAACCAGGTGCTTTGGCTCTTGTGTGGCTCCATTGAAGAGTGATCAGTAGCTTAGCATATTGCCTGCCCATTCTTGGCACATCTGTTGGGAAGCTCTGATCTAGAAAATATTTAAAATTGAGACTTTATTTTCTGGCTATTTTGAATCTGACTCAAACTTTTATTTTATTTTTATTTTTAATTTTTTTTTGAGACAGTCTCACTATGTCACCCTGTCACAGAGTGCTGTGGCATCATCACAGCTCACAACAACTTCAAACTCTTGGGCTCAAGTGGTTCTCTTGCCTCAGCCTCCCAAGTAGCTGGGACCACAGGCAACCGCCAAATGCCCAGCTATTTTTTAGAGACAGGGATTTGCTCTTGCTCAGGCTGGTCTCGAATTCATAAGCTTAGGTAATCTACCTGCCTCGGCCTCCCAGAGGGCCTGACACAAACTTTTACTATGTTCAGTTAAGAAATATTCATTAAGTTTCTATTAAAAGCAGAATATCATTGGGCATTACTTATTTAAAAACAAACCCAAATGCAACACTTTGTGTGTGTTGTCTGGTCTACCCACTCCTACACATACCCTGCACATTCCTCCTTTTACAGGCTTGTTCTTGCCACTCTCCACCCCTAAACTCTCTACCTGTCTGAATCTCAACTCTCCTTTAAGGCAGTGGTTCTTTTTTTTTTTTTTTTTAATTTTTTTTATTGTTGCAGTTTGGGCAGGGTCGGGTTTGAACTCACTACCCTCAGTATATGGGGCCAGCACCCCACTCACTAAGCCACAGGCACCACCCATGGCAGTGATTCTTGATTCCCAGATTTCTCAGTCTAGTAGTATTTCAAAACAAAGTTAAGGACTCAAAAATGTACTAACTTTTTAAATTTTTAAAGTAAAAATAATCCCTGTGACTGTACGTTTTTATATTAATAAGAATGAAATTTTTTAAAAACATGCATTTTTGGCACTAAAAAGTGCATTTTAACTGTACACTTAAAAATGGTTGAAATGCTTGGGAGCAGCACCTGTGGCTCAAAGGAGTAGGATGCCGGCCCCATATGCCAGAGGTGGTGGGTTCAAACCTAGCCCCGGCCAAAAACTGCCAAAAAAAAAAAAAAATGGTTGAAATGCTTAAATTTTATGCTGTGTATATTTTATCATAATCAAGAAAACCCAAAAGTATAAACCTTTTCAAGAAAGGATGAAGGGTGGTGCCTGTGACTCAGTGAGTAGGGAGCTGGTCCAATATACTGAGGGTGGTGGGTTTAAACCTGGCCCCTGGCAAAATGCAACGAAGGAAAAAATAAAAGAAAAGGAAAGGACAAAGACAATGGAAATTAGACTATTTTTGTATGTAGAAAAAATACTTTATTTGGTTTATTATATCATATGGAAATTGTTTTTATTATAAGTTTGTCCATTCAGAAAATTAAATTCAACAGTGAAGTATGAAGTAGAGCTGAGTTTTGAGCTTTGTTATAATCTAGGATTGTGTCAGCATTGAGATCTCAAACATGGAAATTCTTTTTATTTTTATTTTTATTATTTTTTTTTAACATGGAAATTCTTTATCCCCATATTGTTAGTGACGCCTCCTAACCCCCCTCTCTCCCATTCTCCCACATCCACTGAGCCGGCTCATCAAGATCTTAGTTCCTTCATGGCCACACTTCAGTGCAGTTTCTTAGATCCCTCTTTTTCTTAAACTTTCATTGCAGAGTACTAGACTGCCTCAAATGCCCATTCTCTTTAGTCCTAACCTGAGACATTACAAGAGAAGTTTAGGGTTAGGTATGATACTGGGTGTTGACATCGATAACGTCCTTTTATCCTTGGTCAGGACTTCCCTGCTCCTTTAGCTCCATTATCTATCTCTGTTGTCTTGAGAGAAGACCTAAGGGCAGTTCCAGACCTTCCCTACTCCCTCTAAGCCCTTAACCCCAACCTCAAACATTCTTTTAAGGCAAGGTTCTCCCCTCTTGATTTATGCAGATGAAGTATTGCTTCTCAAATTTTGCAGGCACCAGAATCACCTGGAAAACACGCTGAAACACAGTTTGCTAAGCCCCACCTCCAGAATTTCTGATTCTGAGTCTTGAGTGGGGGCCAAATAATTCACATTTTTATGAAGTTACCTGGTAATGCTGATATTGCTGTTCCAGGGACTATACTCTGACAGCTGCTGGTTAGGCCCATTACTTTCCAGATTGCTGAGCAGAGCCCTAGGCCTTTGGAGGAGCCACTGAGGAGAATTCATTGCACAGAGTAGGAAGTGAGTTCTGGTAGGGCCCTACCCTAGCTCTAATCAACAGCTGCACATATTGAGCTTCCACATAGAGTTCATATGAAAAAAGCGTTCCTTTTCCTTTAAATCTTCCAGCCTATGTTTATCTATCCTTGTGCTGAATTTATAAACTTGCTGGACAGCTTGGCTCTTGATTCTTGCATGCCTGTTAATTTTATTTACAAACTCTACAGGGTGTCCCAAAAGTTGTCAGACATAGGGAAAATGGGAAATTGTAGCTAAATGTGCCTTTTTAAGATAAAATATTCTTTACAAAATTTTACAACTTATTTGCAAAGTATCTTCTACTGTTAGCTACCTCTTTGTAAACATTTTCTATTTTTTTGTAGAGATGGGGTTTCATTCTTGCTCAGGCTGATCTTGAACTCTTGGGCTCAAGTGATCCTCCCGCCTTTGTCTCTCAAAGTGCTAGGATTACAGGTGTGGGCCATGGTGCCCAGCCCATGTAGAATTCCTAAGGCTTCTGACTCGTTTTTAGCTTACTGCAATTGAGTAAGGTGCACTCACAGTCTTGGTCCAGTCAGTTGTGGAAGGAAGGAGGGGGATGAAGTCTCCTCATTCAAAATGTGTTAACTATACATAAGGCATCACCAGTAGAAGCTTGGCAGTTTTCCTCTAAAGCAGTCGTTCTCAACCTTCCTAATGCCGAGATGTATTTTCATTGTTACAAAGTGGTCGTGACCCACAGGTTGAGAACCGCTGCTCTAAAGGGACTATAAGCATGGTAACACATGTTAAATAGCTTGTCTTATCTTTCTCATTGGTTTAGTTAAGATGAAGTCCTATTTGTTTATTTTTGTTGTTGTTGCAATTGCCACCGAAGTCTTCTTCATAAAATCTTTTCCCAGGCTGATATCATCAAGAGTTTTCCCACGCTTTCTTCTAGAATTTTTATTATTTCATGTCCTAGATTTAAATTTTTTATCCATTGTGAGTCAATTTTTGTAAGTGGTAAAAGGTATGGTCCAGTTTTAGTCTTTTACATGTGGTTATCTAGTTCTCCCAGCACTGTTATTGAATAGGGATTCTTTCCCCAGTGTATGCTAGTGTTTGATTTATTGATAATGAGATGGTGATATGCAGCTGGTTTCATCTCTAGGTTCTTTATTCTATTCCATTAATCTATTTTTATGACAGGACCATGCTGTTTTGATTGCTATAACCTTGTAGTATAAACTGAAGTCTGGTAATGTAATGCTTCCAGGTTTGTTTGAGGTTGCTGTGAGCTGTGAAGCCACGGCACTCTACCAAGGGTGACAAAGTGAGACTCTGTCTCAAAAAAAAAAAAAAATCTTCTCCCATTTTGAAGGCTGCCTGTTTGCTTTAGTTTTTGTGCCTTTAGCTGTGCACTTAGCCATGGGCTTCACAGCTCACAGCTCACAGCAACCTCAAACTCTTGGGCTTAAGTGATTCTCTTGCCTCAGCCTCCCAAGTAGCTGGGGCTACAGACGCCCACCACAACGTCCAGCCATTTTTAGAGATGGGGTCTTGCTCTGGCTCAGGCTGATCTTGAACTCCTCAGCTCAGGTAATTCACCCGCCTCAGTCTCTCAGAGTGCTAGGATTATAGGTGTGAGCCATTGCGCCCGGCTAGAAGATTTTTGCACTGTAGGAATCTGAAAAAGGACTGATAACTAGAATCTACAGAGAACTCAAACTAAACAAAAAGAAAACAACAAAAGATCCCATTTATCATTGGGCAAGAGACACGAATGGAAACTTCTCTGAAGAAGACAGACAAATGGCCAACAAACACTTGAAGAAATGCTCATCATCTCTAATGATCAGAAAAATGCAAATCAAAACCACTTTCAGATATCACCTAACCCCAGTGAGAAAAACCCACAACACAAGACCCAAAGCTGTATATACTGGCATGGATGTGGAGAGAAGGAAATACTTATACACTGTTGTTGTTGGGATTGCAAACTAGTACAGCCCTTTTAGAAAGAACTATGGAGAATTCTCAAAGAGTGAAGAGTAGATCTTCCATTTGATTCCATAATGCCATTGCTAGGTATCTACCCAGAAATACAAAAAAAAAAAAATTTTTTTTTTTACCATAAGGACATTTGCACTAGAATGTTTATTAGAGCTCAATTCACAATCAAAAGATGCAGAACTAACCCAAGTACCCATCAATCTGTGAATGGAGTAATAAACGGTGGTATATGTATACCAAGGAATACTATTTAGCCATAAGAAGATGGAGACTTTATGTCTTTTATATTAACCTGGATGGAGTTGAAGAACATTCTCCTTACTAAAGTATCACAAGAATGGAAAGGCAAGTATCCAATATATACAGTACTAATATGAAACTAGTAGTTGAACAGCTACACACCCATATGAGACAAAAACACAATAAAACTCAAGTGGGGGAGGTGAATGAGGGGGGAGAGAGGGAGAATAGTAAGCTCTCACCTAATGGGCATAGTTAAGGGCATATGGCACATTTCCTGAGCAAAGTGCTTAACTACAACTTGGACTTTACCTAACAAATGCAAGCAATGTAACCTAATCATTTGGACCCTCCTATTAATCTGAAATAATAAAAAAAACCTTTTTACATGGAATAATTTTAACCTACAGTTTCTGACAGGAATGTCTTTGGTATGATGTTCAATTTTATCTAAGGGATAAAAGACTAGAGAAATGATTATTAAAAATGTTAAAGAACCAAAGCACATTCATGTATCCTTTACATAGATTTGCCTTTTAAAATACTGAACTATGGGCGGTGCCTGTAGCTCAAGGAGTAGGGCGCTGGTCCCATATGCCGGAGGTGGTGGGTTCAAACCCAGCCCTGGCCAAAAACCACACACACACACACACAAAATATTGAACTATGTATTCTTGGTATTAACTTTATTTAATCATGTAGTATTTTTTTTTAATATGGCATTGGAGTCTACTTGCTATTATTTGGCTTACATTTTTGCCTTAATAGCCACATAAATAACATCGATCTGTAAAATTTTTTTTATGCTCTTTTTATAAAATTTAGATATCAATATATATTTGTTTCATTAAAAAGAATTCAGATATTTCCCTTCATTTGAGGAAAATACAATTACAAACCAGATAATATTGGGACTACCTAGTTCTTAAATGTTTTTAGAATTCCCTTGACATAATCTTCAGGGCTTGTTTTATGTGTGGTAGTTTCTTGGTAATGTCTCCTATTTTTTAAAAATTGAAATTGTTCTAAGATTTTTATCTCTACCAAGTTTAATTTTGATAAGCTATAATTTGATAAGTCTAAGAAATTATCCCCTTTTAGTTTTATAAATTTATTTGCAAAAAGATATGCAAATTAATCTTTTACGATTTTTTAGGATTTATTTTGAATCAGCACTTTTTCCTTATTATTTATTTGTATGTTTATGCTGTAGGGAAGGAAAGATAATATTGTCCTCTGTCCTTCATCTTCAAAACTATTTTGTCCTCATTGTGGAATATGATTATTTAATACTATAGAGTCCATTTTTGGTTGTTCTCATTTTCTACATGTTGGCTTGATAGTCACTTTATTTGGTATCAAGATTACACACTCTTGGGCGGTGTCGGTGTCGCTCGGCCGCCGGCCAGCAGGGACGAACACACCAACACAGACAGCTTTCAGCAAGTTTATTATCGGTGGCAAGCAGCTTGTCCGGGGAGAGCAGGATGGAAAAGCCCTAACCTTGTCCTGGGAGAACAGGATGGAAAAGCCCTAACCTTGTCCGGGGAGAGCAGGATGGAAAAGCTCTCTCTCTAACCTTGTCCGGGGAGAGCAGGATGGAAAAGCCCTCTCTAACCTTGTTTACAGCACTCTGTATATATACTCTAGGACACTTCTTGTTGTCAGTGTCTTGACTTAGATATCTCTCCAATGAGCGCAAAGGGCACGGGGCAGCAAGGTTGTTGCCAGGGCGCAGCCTGCAAGCAGGTTTCCTAAAGTACGCCTCCGCCATCCTGTTTTTGTGCCTGATCAATACATTGTATAAGGGCCCTCCACAGGGCGGCACCTGTGGCTCAAGGAGTAGGGCGCCGGTCCCATATGCCGGAGGTGGCGGGTTCAAACCCAGCCCTGGCCAAAAAAAAAAAAAAAAGATTACACACTCTTCTTTCTTACTCTTTCTGCATCTTTCTTTTCCTTAACCCTGTAAGTGTGCCGGATATCCATGCATTCTTCCTTTAGGGTGGGAAGTTGTCAAACCCTCTCCTCCATCCTCCCCTCTTCAATAATAGAGTTTTTCTCTCAAATAAAATAAAAAAAAATAGTATAAAAATATATTTTTATGGATTCCTTAAATATGCTGACACAAAATTAGAATGTGTGCTCTTACATTGGTTTCGTAATTAAAAACTAAAAATACTTAAAAAAATTCGTTTATCTCACAGTCAATGTCGTGGTTTTTTTTTTTTCTTCCACTTTGTCACTGCAGTAGAGTGCTGTCGCATCATAGCTCACAGCAACCTCAGACTCTCAGGCTCAGGTGATCCTCTTGCCTCAGCCTTCTGAGTAGCTGGGACTACAGGTGCCCGCCACAATGCCTTGTGATTTTTAGAGATGGGGGTCTCACTTTGGCTCAGGCTGGTCTCAAACTTGTGAGCTCAGGCAATCTGCCTGCCTCATCCTCCCAGAGTGCTGGGATTATAGGCATGAGCCACTGCGCCAGGCTTGGCTTTTTGTGTGTGTCTTTAAGCTGTGAAAGTTGTCTGAATCAAAATGGAGTTACTTGTGTTAAAACAAAAACAAACAACAACCCTGACAAACAGAGCTGAGAAAGGCCATGAAGAGGTGGGTTCTCATACATAAATGCCTGCTAACAAAAACAATCCCCAAAGACTCTACAAAAACCACAGCCTTGCACGAAGGCCATCACAACCTTACACAGAAAATACTCCTGCAAGGAAGTTTGCCTAGCGACTGCCTGTCCAAACTTGATCTGGCATTGCCCTTATTATTGATCCTTGTCGCCAAGGATAATTCTCCAAACACTTATGTAATCCTTCTCAATTTTCCTTTAAAAAGCTTTGTCTTCCTTTACCTCCCCAAATACACACTTCGTTTACTATGGTATGCATATTCATTGCAATTCTCTATTCCTAATAAATATTATTTTCTTTGAGAGAGGCTATGATAGAAGAAGATAAAAGACCTTTTTGTCTTTTCTGGAAAATAAAGACAAATGTCCTTTGAGTTTGAATGATTAGAGTGACATAAATGGTGTCAGATGTGAGATCTGCAGCAGAATCACTTTTGGAAAGAACAGGTGATTCTTGGAACCAGTGTACAGTACTCACTGGAAGCCTTTGAGCTCTCTGATTCCGTGTCTCATCTCTTCTGCCCTAATCAGTCTGCTCTCAGTCTGAGCCTCCCTCTTTTTGGTAGAAGCCGTTGACCTTATTTGGGATTTGGTTTGGTTATAAGATCATCCTAAATAAAGGATCTTATATCCTTCCTGCGATGATAGAAGATGATAAAAGACCTTTTGCTTTTTCCAGAAAATCCTTTCTGGAATAAAGACAAATGTCTTTCTAGTTTGAATACTCTGCTGTCTACAGAATTTGTCTGTGAGGCCTGTCTTTTCTGGTGAATTTACTTTTGGTTCTTTCTGTGTGCCTAATTTAATATTTTGTTTGATCTGTATATATGGGTTAAATTTTTTGTGAGCATTCTTATCTTGGTTTCATTTTGGTTGTGTGTGTCTGTAAATGATTTGGCCCTTTCATTTGCTTATTTCTAAAAATGTTTATTTTGAGAGAAAAGATAGACATTCTAAATGGTGGATGGAAGTTAGCTAATTAAAATCCATTAGGCCAATCATCACCATCTAAAACACCAATCTCCTAATAGTCTCTAACAGGACTTAGAAGATTTTCTTTGCTCTCAAGGAAAGGAATAGGATTCTCAGTTATTCAGTCACACCAAGATTTTCTGGGACTTCAGCCAGCTATATTGAGACCTGTTCTTGTGTATATTTTTAACCTGATAGACAAATTGCAGGAAGGAAAATCAAGAACTCAAATGATTATCTGAACTCGCAAAAAAAAAAAATCTGCAACTATAGAATTAACATGTAGAGTCTACCAGTTTTCTGTTAGACTTTTTTTCTGCCTACTCTGAATCTGCTAACTTTTCTTTTTTTTTTTTTTTTTTGTAGAGACAGAGTCTCACTGTACTGCCCTCAGGTAGAGTGCCGTGGCGTCACACGGCTCACAGCAACCTCCAACTCTTGGGCTTACGCGATTCTCTTGCCTCAGCCTCCCGAGCAGCTGGAACTACAGGCGCCCGCCACAACGCCCGGCTATTTTTTTGTTGCAGTTTGGCCGGGGCCGGGTTTGAACCCGCCACCCTCGGCATATGGGGCCGGCGCCCTACTCACTGAGCCACAGGCGCCGCCCTGAATCTGCTAACTTTTCTACTGGTCTTGAGATAAAGCTCACTAACTATGCCATTCTAACCTGTTTCAGAAAAATTTCAGGACAGTATAGAAAAAGTGCTCTCCACACTAAGATGATGTCAAAGACCAAAGAATGACTATCCAAGTCCAGCTGGGCAAGTAAAATGAGTTTATTAGAGGTTGCTTACATGGGTGCAGTTCTCTCCTGGGCAGCACAGAGTTTCTCTAAGGAGTAAAATTCATGCTGTCCGCCTTTTGTGGCACCTTAAGTTCTTTTCAGTGAATGATGTAGAATCTTTCCTGGTGTCCTTGTATGTACACAGGTATTAAGCACATATAGCATTAATATATATAATAGCATATATACCTATTAAGCATATCAATATATGCAATATATTTACCATTTGTTTTTATTCTACCCATGTTATGTTAATGATATTATAATTTTCATCTAGGCAGGGATTTTAGAAATCTTTTTTTTTTTTTTATATTTTTTTGTAGAGACAGAGTCTCACTTTATGGCCCTCGGTAGAGTGCCGTGGCCTCACACAGCTCACAGCAACCTCCAACTCCTGGACTTAAGCGATTCTCTTGCCTCAGCCTCCCCAGTAGCTGGGACTACAGGCGCCCGCCACAACGCCCAGCTATGTTGTTGCAGTTCAGCTGGGGCTGGGTTTGAACCCGCCACCCTCGGTATATGGGGCTGGCGCCTTACCGACTGAGCCACAGGCGCCACCCCTAGCCAGGGATTTTAATAGTAAAAATAAGCTGAAGAGTACAATAAGACAGCAAAAGGGGTTACAAGTGGTCTCCACTGGTTTACAAGAGTATCCCCACAGGTGCCATTGGGGCCTCGTGGGTTTTGTTGATATTTCTTATGTTTATCTTAAGCCATTGCATTCCTATTAATGCTTAGGTGTCAACTTTTCCCAGTGGGGAACCTCTTTTTTCCTTTTTACAGCTAAAAAAACAAAAACAAACAAACAAACAAAATATTAGGGGGCTGGGTTTAGGTGAGTGGGTGGGTAAAGAGCTTTCAAATTAATGATTTTGTAAATTACAGTAGCTCTATGGTAATCAACCTCTTGGAAATGTAAATTTAGGTTTTACCTGACTAACAATTGCTTAGGATGATGGGACATTTAATTGAAAAGACTGATATTTTTAAAGGAAAGAACTGGGTAAATGTTTAGAAAAGTGAGGCTTTCAGGCAGGGTGCAGTGGCTCACACCTATAATCCTAGCCCTCTGGGAGGTCAAGGCAGATGGATTGCCTGAGCTCAGAGGTTTGAGACCAGCCTGGGCCAGAGTGAGACCCCATCTCCAAAAATAGCTGGGCATTGTGGCGGGCACCTGTAGTCCCAGCTACTTGGGAGGCCGAGGTAAGAGAATCCCTTGAACCCAAGAGTCTGAGGTTGCTGTGAGCTATGACATCACAGCACTCTATTGGGGGTGACAAAGTGAGACTCTGTCTCAGAAAAAAAAAAAGAAAGAAAAGTTAGGCTTTCAGATCAAATAGGTCAAAATCTTGAATTCACAGCAATGATGTGAGGTATCTCTGTCCAGCATAAAATTCGCTTTTTCAGCCATCCAAGGGGTAAAGTGGTTTGTATGTGTGGAGCTTTTCATAGCAGTCATGAATGATATTTTGTATGTTTGTGGTATTGTTATGTTTCTTTTTTCGTGTATGATTGAGTTTATTTGTGTCTTTTTTCTTCTTTTTCTGGTTAATCTAGCTAGTGGTCCATCAGTTTTGTTTGTTTATTTATTTATTTGCAGTTTTTGCCCAGGGCTGG
The DNA here is from genome assembly GCF_027406575.1 of Nycticebus coucang. Classification (NCBI taxonomy): domain Eukaryota; kingdom Metazoa; phylum Chordata; class Mammalia; order Primates; family Lorisidae; genus Nycticebus; species Nycticebus coucang. The sequence goes on along the minus strand of NC_069785.1, from coordinate 52,116,404 downwards.
TTTTGAACCCGCCACCTCCGGTTTATGGGGCTGGTGCCCTACTCCCTTGAGTCACAGGCATCGCCCAATTTTCATTATCTTTTCAAAGAGCCAACTTTTTGTCTGGTTGATCCTTTGTAGTTTTTTTGGTTTCTATTTCATTTACTCTGTTCTGAGCTTTGTTATTTCTTTTGTTCTGCTAGTTTTAGGTTTCATTTGTTCTTCTTTTTCTAGTTCCTTTAGTTGTGACATAAAGTTGTTAACTAATCAAGATCAAGTAGAACAGAAATTAACTGCATGAGATTAAATAACTGATAAACATGTTTGTATGACTTTCATTAACATTATTTGTTCTTTAGCTAAATTTTTTCTTTCCAGATTCAAGGAAATTTTCTCTTTCAAGCTATCTAGTTTGCAACGATCTTATAAAGTATACTTTTGTAAACAAAGATGGAAGCATTTGCTTTTTCTTCCTAGATTCAGAAAGTATTCATGAGTTTTCTTAAGGCAATATAGTTATTTGCATAAGTCCAGTAAAAATCTGCTCTTTCTTTATATGAGGATACAACTGGAAGCATCAGTTATATTATTACAGCTTTGATGGAAATGACTGGCTTTAAGGGTTCCTAGCTTCATGGTGAGTGGACAAAAATGATCACTTCTTAGCTAGCTTAGGAATCTTAACACTGTGGGTAAGAATCTAAGATCTGCCTTGGTTTGGCTTCTTAGCCTCAAGAAGGTTTAAATCTGAGATTCTTACATGATCAATGTAGAGAGAAAAAGCTATGTTTCCAAAGAAAAGCTAGAATACACCTGTCATTAGATTGTACCTCTGTGCATTGTTTTCAAGTTCTTGTTATCTATCTATATTCTGGACTATATTTTATATTCTGGAGTATATTCTATATACTATCTATATTCTTCTTCTTCTTTTTTTTTTTTTTGTAGAGACAGAGTCTCACTGTACCGCCCTCGGGTAGAGTGCCGTGGCATCACACGGCTCACAGCAACCTCTACTCTTGGGCTTAGAGCGATTCTCTTGCCTCAGCCTCCCAAGCAGCTGGGAGTATAGGCGCCCGCCACAACGCCCGGCTATTTTTTTTTTGTTGCAGTTTGGCCGGGGCTGGGTTTGAACCCACCACCCTCGGCATATGGGGCCGTGGCCCTACTCACTGAGCCACAGGCGCCACCCAATATATACTATCTATATTCTTCTAGATTCCTCTAACCCAGCGATTCTCAACCTGTGGGTTGCAACCCTTTTGTTACATTTGTAACAGTGCAGCTATTAGGAAGGTTGAGAATTACTGCTCTAACCCAACATTTTTCTGTGGAATTACTAAAAATGAGAAATACTCTGTTCCTGGAGTCTCATAAGCTGAAATTGGATAAAGTTTAGGGAAAAAGTCTTGCACCTGATGCATGGGCGCCATAAAAACTACCCAATGCCATAACCAGGGACATTCAAGCTGCAAACCAGGACAAGAAATTGACATCTTCATGCTGTAGACAGCTTTTTCCAAGACATTGGAACAACACGCCACATCATTATGAGACTCTTTACCCCTTTAATGTCTACATTTTTCACTTGACAGGACAGTGGTCATTTGATGTATTAAATTGGTTGCCTTTCAGCCCAGGTTCGAATCTCAAAACCATTGTGCAAACTGGAATTATCATATTACTTTCTTTTTTTTTTTTGTAGAGACAGAGTCTCACTGTACCGCCCTCGGGTAGAGTGCTGTGGCGTCACACGGCTCACAGCAACCTCTAACTCGTGGGCTTACGTGATTCTCTTGCCTCAGCCTCTCGAGCAGCTGGGACTACAGGCGCCTGCCACAATGCTCGGCTACAGTTTGGCCGGGGCTGGGTTTGAACCCGCCACCCTCGGCATATGGGGCCAGCGCCCTACTCACTGAGCCACAGGCACCGCCCGAATTATCATATTACTATTACTATTACTTTATTTTCCCCATTTTAAACTCTGTATTTGTTACTTGTTTAATTTTTGCAGAGGTACAACTCTTTTTTCTTTTTTTGAGACAGAGTCTCACTATGTCACTCTCCGTAGAGTGCTATGGCATCACAGCTCACAGCAATCTCTAACTCTTGGGTTTAAGTGATTCTCTTGCCTCAGCCTCCCAAGTAGCCGGGACTACAAGTGCCCGCCACAACACCTGGCTAATTTTTTGGTTGAAGTTGTCATTGTTCTTTTAACTGGCCCTGGGCCGGGTTCGAACCTGCTGCTGGCACCCTACCCACTGAGCTACGGGCGCCACCCAGAGGTACAACTCTTAACAGAATAATGCTGGCCTGCAACTTTGAGGTGGTAGCAAACACTTGTGAAATAGACAAAATTAAATTTAATAATGGACTCTAGGTAGACTTAGCCTGAGAGCCCTCCCTTGTTGCTTAAATGTGGATAAAAATGTTCTGACACCAACTCCTAGTTGCCAATCACTCCAACATGGGACTGGACTAGTAATTTAGGACAGGTCTATCCCTGCACAGAAGGACATCAAAACCTAAAGACAAGATGATTGATCAGTGGTGCTTTTGGAGAAAGATCTTTTATATATATATATATTTTTTGCAGTTTTTTTTTGGCCAGGGCTGGGCTTGAACCTGTCACCCCCGGTATATGGGGCTGGCACCCTACTCCTTGAGCGACAGGTGCCACCCCAATTGGAGAAAGATCTTGATTCATAGGGGGAAATGTGAAAGTTCTGAAAATCAAATACAGTCACTTTTGTTAAAATAAGCAAACCCAACAGGTCCAGGTATGGTGGCTCACGCTTATAATCCCACCACTTTGGGAGGCCAAGGTGGGAGGATTGCTTGAGGCCAAGAGTTTGAGACCAGACTGGGAAATGGATCAAGACCCTGGTTACAAAACAAAAGCAAAAATCCAAAAGAAATACCAAAAACTCCTACTAAACAGAAGTTCAGAAGTCCATGAAGGGAAGTGTTCTCATGTATAAATGCCCGTTAGCAAAAACTATCACAAAGGACTCTGCAAAAATCAAAACCTTAAATAAAAGTCTTCACAGTCTTTCACAAAAAGTAATTCTATGTGGATACATATACCCAGCAACTCTCTGTCCGAGCTTGAGCTGGTGTCACCCTTGCCATTGATCCTTGTTGTCAAGGATATTTATCTCAAAACAATTATGTGATCTGCCTTATTTTTCCTTTAAAAATCTCTGTTTTTCGGCTTGGCGCCAGCCACATACACCTGAGCTGGTGGGTTCAAATCCAGCCCAGGCCCACCAAACAACAATGACGGCTGCAACCAAAAAATAGCCGGGCATTATGGCGGGTGCCCGTAGTCCCAGCTATTTGGGAGGTGGAGGCAGGAGAATCGCTTGAGCCCAGGAGTTAGTTGGAGGTTGCTGTGAGCTGTGATGCTACAGCACTCTACCCAGGGTGACAGCTTGAGGCTCTGTCTCAAAAAACCAAACCAAACCTCTGTTTTTCTTTCCCTCCTTGAATACATTCACAGTTGATTGTGGCAAACATTCCCATTGCAATGCCTTTTCCTGAGTAAATTTCATTTTTTTTAGAGAGCCTCTCTCCATTTATTGTTTAGATTGAAAAATGCCTCTATTTGGATTTCATTCTAATAAAATAGATTTTCCTTAGGATCACTTCTTTTTTGAACATACTATTATTTTTATTTTTGTAGCTGTTACTTTAAAGAGCGCTTCTCTGAAGTTGTTTTCTACCCACCTAGTGGCCTCTGTCATGATCAAAGAGTTTTTCTTCAAGGCTTACTGCACATACACACATATGCCCACACAGAGCTCGCCTTTTATTATGATATTAACTTAGTAACAGTTGTAACTAGGAAAACAAGTATATCCCTGATTCCAAAAGGGAGGGATGAGGTCAGCATGACCAGACCTACTGGAGTAGGAATTCTAGGATATCCTTTCTGTCTTCTGGCCTATAGCTCGTTTTCTCATGTCTACCCTGTTTCACACTTGTGACATGACCTAGTTAATGTATAGGGACCTACTGGGCATCATGGCCCGTTGGGCCAATCAATCATAGCATTCTCAGGCTGAACTTAATCATGTATCAGAATTGTTCTTACCACAGCGCTCTAGGCTGCCACCACCAAATAGTTATTTTTAACCCTGAGATGAGTTCTGCTTATCATTTCTGTCCATCACTGGACAATAAAATCACCTGGGAAGCTTTAAAAATAGCATACATGCTATCTTGTTTTTTTTTTTTTTGAGACAGAGCCTCAAGCTGTCACCCTGGGTAGAGTGCCATGGCATCTTAGCTCACAGAAACCTCCAACTCCCGGGCTTAAGCAATTCTCTTGCCTCAGCCTCCTAAATAGCTGGGACTACAAGCGCCCGCCACAACCCTGGCTATTTTTTTTGGTTACAGCCATCATTGTTTGGCAGGCCCCGGGCTGGATTCGAACCCGCCACCTCAGGTGTATGTGGCTGACGCCTTAGCCGCTTGAGCCACAGGCGCCGAGCCTATCTTTTTTTTTTTTTTTAAAGGAAAACTTGTATTTCTGAGATAGACACTAAAATGTTTATAGATAAAATGATGTTGAAGCATTTGAGGGATGGTTCTAGACATTATGACACTTTATTCCTAAGTGCTTTGGTATGTATTGATTAAAAAACAAGAGCAGTCCTTAACTACAATAGAGTTATAATACTTTGGAAATTTAAAATTGATTCAATCCTGCTATCTAATGTTATACTCAACATTATTGTCTAATAGGAGTTCTTATTCACATTTTTCCTGTTATTTCAATAATGTCTGTCTTAGTCTGTTTCGTGCTGCTGTAACAGAATACCCAAGCCTTCAAAGAACAGAAATGTACTTCCTTCTAGTTTTAGAGGCTGGGAAGTCCAAGATCAAAGCTCTGGCCAGTTCAGTGGTCTGATGTACTGCACCTTCAACAGGAGGGATGCTGTGCCCTCACTTGGCAGCAGGTGCATGAAGCACAGAAGGCTGTGTGAAGCCTCTCCTGTAAGGGCTTTACTCTCTTTCATGAGGGAGGAGCCCTCTTAAAGGCCCTGCCTCGTTCTAGTAGCACACCGACAGCACCTAATGGGGGACACATTCAAACCATAGCAGTGTCTTCCACAGCATTTTAAAAAACTATCCAAAAGGCAATCCAGGATTATACATTGCACTTAATTATCATGTCTCTTTTGTCTCCTTTAATTAAGAGCAGTTTCCCAGCCTTTCTTTGGTCTTTCATTGACATTGACATTTTTGGAGTCCAGGCCATTATTTTGAAGAATATTCTTCAACTTGCGTTTATTTGGTGTTTCCTCATGATTAGACTCAGGATATGCAGTTTGGGCAGGAACGGTACAGAAGTGGTGTTTGTCCTTCGTGTGTTATACTGGGAGGCACCTGTAGTCACTTGTCCCATTACTGCTCACATTAAGTTTAATCCCATAGTCAAAGTACTAACTGCCAGTTTTTTTGAAAGATACATATTTTTCTTTGTAATGAATGCTACTTTGAAATTGTATAAATATTACTTTGTGCCCCAAGTTCTCACCAAATGATTTCAGATTCTTGCCTGAATCTGTTATTTCTATTGTGGTTCTTTTTTATCTTTCTTTTTTTTTTTTTGAGAAAGAGTCTCAAGCTGTCGCCCTGGGAAGAGTGCCGTGGCATCATAGCTCATGGCAACCTCAATCTCTTGGGCTCAAGAGATTCTCTTGCCTCAGCTTCCCAAGTAGCTGGGACTACAGGCACCCACCACAATGCCTGGCTTTTTTGTTGTTGTTGTTGCAATTGTCATTGTTGTTTAGCAGGCCTGGGCCAGGTTCGAACCCACCAGCCCCAGCCCTATGCACTGAACTATAGGCTGAACTATATGGTGGTTCTTAATGGTAATTTTCTGTTTTTTTTTTTTTTTTTTTTTTTTTTGTGATTTCTTATTTCCTTCATTTGTCCCCTCACCCCCAACTTTTTTCTGTTTTTAAGGTATAGACTCATTAATTAAACAAAATTCAATATGTTATAATTCTTTTGTGTTGTTGATCTTGGTTGGCTCCCATGTCCATTTGCAGGTCCTCATGAGGCTTTGAACATGTTCTTAATGTTCTGAAACAAAAGGTAGGCCAACATCACCTTGTACGTCCCTGATCCAGCTGTGGAATCAATCATTTTTCCATGAGATTCTGCTTTTGTGTGTTGGACAATGTTGTTTAGATTCTGACACCAGGTCATAGATACAATGCTTGTATAGGAAAGTCATTGCTTCTAGGCTTTTTCAATGGACAAACTTAGGAAATGTATACTTTTTAAGACCATGAATTTGTAACTGAGACCTCTAATTCTGTAATCTAACACTATAGAGTTTTATCTTCTTCTTTTATTTCTTTTTTTTTTTTTGGAGACAGAGTCTCACTCAGTTGTCTTGGGTTGAGTGTCGTGGCATCACAGCTCACAGCAACCTCAAACTCTTGGGCTTAAGTGATCTACTTGCCTCAGCCTCCCAAGTAGCTGAGACTACAGGCACCCGCCACAGTGCTCAGCTATTTTTAGAGACAGGTCTCACTCTTGCTCAGGCTGGTCTTGAACTCCTGAGCTCAAGCAATCCACCCACCTCAGCCTCCCAGAGTGATGGGATTACAGGTGCAACCCACCATGCCCGGCCTTTATTCCTTATCTTAAAAAAAAACAACAACCCCCAAGGGCAGCACCTGTGGCTCAAAGGAGTAGGACGCTGGCCCCATATGCCGGAGGTGGTGGGTTCAAACCCAGCCCCGGCCAAAAACTGCAAAAAAAAAAAACAAAACCAACCCCTTTCTTTTAGTAAGAAAACTGGTTTCCACCAACCTCAATACGTTTATTTAGTTGGGATCTTAAAATACACACAAAATAATTTCAGAATTACTACATCAATATCATTACCACTGACAAACTTACAAGGTAAAAGTCAAATTTTCCTCATTTTTTTGGGAATAATTTCTGCAGTATGGGAATATGCTCTTCTTTGAAGGTTTGATAGAATTCTGATGTGAAGCCATTCAGACCAGGGCATTTTTTTATTGGGAAATTTTTTTTTTAATTGTTTCTTTGATCTCAGTGCTTGAAATTGGTTTGTTCAGGAGCTCTATTTCTTCCTGGCTAAGTCTAGGGAGAGGGTGTGATTCCAAATATTGATCCATTTCCTTCACATTGTCAAATTTCTGGGCATAGAGTTTCTTGTAGTATTCAGAGATAATCTCTTGTATCTCTGTGGCATCTGTTGTTATTTTCCCTTTATCATTTCTGATTGTGGTTACTAAAGATTTTACTTTTCTATTTGTAGTTAGTCTCACCAAAGGTTTATCTATTTTATTTATTTTTTTCAAAAAGAACCAACTCCTTCTTTCGTTAATTTTCTGAATGATTTTTTCTGAATGGATATTTATTTTCTTCTGCTGGGTTTAGGATTAGATTTCTTCTTTTATCAATTCCATAAGATGGTTTGTGAGTGTGTTGATGTGCTCACTTTCTGTTTTTTGATGGTAGGCATCTAGCGCAATAAATTTTCCTCTCAGGACTGCTTTTGCTGTATCCCAGAGATTTTGGTAACTTGTGTCTTCATTGTTGTTACGTTTGAGGAAATTAGCAAATTCCTCTTTTATTTCTTCCTTCTCGCAACTGTCATTCTGCATAAGGTTGTTTAATTTCCATGCCTTTGTGTGGGATTGAAAGTTTTTGTTGGAGTTGAGTTCCATCTTTAATGCCTTGTGTTCTGAGAAGATACCAGGTAAAATTTCAATTCTTTTGATTCCATTGAGGTTTGTTTTGAATCTTCCCCAACACGTTCTATAAAGCAAACATCACCCTGATACCAAAACCAGAAAAAGACCCAACTAAAAAGGAGAACTTCAGACCACTTTCACTAATGAATATGGATACAAAAATTCTCAATAAAATCCTAGCTAATAGATTATAGCTTATCATCAAAAAAGTCATACATCATGATCAAGTAGGTTTCATCCTAGGGATGCAAGGATGGTTTAACATATACAAGTCCATAAATATTATTCACGGAATCAACAGAAGCAAAAACAAAAGACCATATGATCCTCTCAATAGATGCAGAAAAAACATTTGATAAAATCTAGTATCTTTTTAATTAGAACACTGAAGAGTATAGGCATAGGTGACACATTTATTAAACTGATCAAAGCCATCTATGACAGCATTCTGTGTGGTGCACGGCTTGGAGAGTCGCTGCGGGTGGGTGCTCAGTTTTCGAGTCGCCATGGCTGGTTACGAATATGTGAGCCTGGAGCAGCTGGCTGGCTTTGATAAGTACAAGTACAGTGCTGTAGATACCAATCTGCTTTCTCTGTATGTCATGCATCCATTTTGGAACACTATAGTCAAGGTATTTCCTACTTGGCTGGCTGTCAGTCTGATAATTTTTTTCTGGCTTTCTACTGGTTGTATTTAATTTTCTACTTATGGCATATTTTGATCTTGATTTTTATGCTTCAGCACCAGGTCACGAGCATGTATCTGATTGGGTTTGAATTGTAGTGGGCATCCTCAACTTTATAGCCTACACTCGAGGTAAGAAATTGGTAAATACTCATTTTAGTCAGAGGCTAGTGAATCAGCAAGGAGAGCCACCCACTAAATTATAGTAACATTTTCTCTTATGCTTAATTTATTTTTAACTAGGGTTTGGTGTACCATTCCAATTGACAAATGTTTTTGAGTTTCTCTATGAAAAATATTGTTATTTATTGCTAGCGATTCACAAAATAAGAACTATTTGCAAGCCAAATCTGCCTCATTACCTATTTTTATAAGTAAAATTTTAATGGAACATAGCTATGCTTATTCCTTTACATACTGTCAGTAGTTGCTTTTCTGCATTAAAAAGCACAGTTAAGTAGATGTAACAGAGAACACATGTCCCACAAAGCTAAAAATATTTGTCATCTGGTGCTTAACAAAAAATATTTGCTGGCTCGGTGCCCATAGCACAGTGGTTATAGCACTAGCTACATAAACTGAGGCTGATGGCTTTAAACACAGACTGGGCCAGCCGGGTGTTGTGGCAGGTGCCACCAACTAATAGGTCCCATTTATTTTGGAGGGTGAGGCAAGAGAATCACTTAAGCCCAGGAGTTAGAGGTTGCTGTGAGCTGTGACGCCACAGCACTCTACCGAGGATGACATAGTGAGAGTCTGTCTGGGAAAAAAAAAAAATATATATATATATTTGCCAATCTTTGGCATAAGACATCATTTATGTTTACGTTGGGGAAGCTGCTGAAGGATTTGGTTGTGAAGGACTACCAAGAGGAATGGAGCCTTTTGCTGTACTATCTACCTGTTGTTTCAGATCCCCAATTTTCTGGCAGAAATCTTGGCCCAATATGAACTACTTTCTGCAAAACCTGTCTTGAACTGACATATGGCATTATCCAATGGCACATGGACTCCATTTAACCCGGTGACTGTCAGGTCAATCACCTTGATGTTTGACTGGGAGGACAAGGCTGGTGTGAACTTCAGTGAAGTACATCACTACTGGCAGAATGTCTTCCATACCTACCAAAGAGACAACTCTGGCATGATTGACAAGAACGAGCTCAAGCAAGCTCTCTCAGGTTTTGGCTATGGACCAGTTCCACGACCTCATCATTCAGAAGTTTGACAGGCAAGGACGGGGGCAGATTGCCTTTGATGACTTTGTTCAGGGCTACATCTTGCTGCAGAGATTGACAGATATATTCAGACGCTATGACACAGATCAGGATGGTTAGATTCAGGTGTATTATGAACGGTGTCTGTCCATGGTCTTCGGTATTGTATGACGCTGGCCTATCATGAATAGAAACACGACTTACAGAACAAAGACCCAAAATGCCAAATCTCTTACCTGTAACAGAACATAGATATGGTTAGATGCCGTTTTTCCTTTAGATTATACCACATGGGGACCTGGCTGTACATATGTGGATAAGTTGATTAATGTTTTTGCAGTTGTGATATGTCATTATATATAAACATTAGTTTTGGTGACTATTTCTTTGTGCCATGTGGGAAATGGAATGTTTCGGGTATTGTGCTTGCAAAACAATGCATCATTCGCTTTTCTAGATATCTCCAATTCTGTAGTGGACGTGCTTTTATTAGCCAATAGAAATTGTGAAATAATATGGAACTTGCACAGAAGGCTTTTCATGTGCCTTTTTTTAAAAGGAGTTTATTGTTTCATTGGAATAAACAATAAAGTGGTAAAAAAAAAAAAAAGCCCTCTATGACAAACCCACAGCTAATATTTTATTGAATGGAGTAAAACTGAAAGCTTTTCCACTTAGAACTGGAACCAGACAAGGTTGTCTTCTATTGCCATTACTATTCAACATAGTGCTAGAAGTTCTAGCCAATTCAATCAGGCAAGAGAAGGAAATAAAGGGCATCCAAATGTGAGTAGAGGAGGTCAAACTCTCCCTTTTTGTTGCCAATATGATCTTATACTAAGAGAACCCCAAAGACTCAACCACAAGACTCCTAGAAGTGATCAGAAAATACAGTAATGTCTCAGGATATAAAACCAAATATAAAACCATATAAAACCAAAGCCAAAGATGAGAAGCAAATTAAGGGCACAATCTCCTTCACAGTAGCTTCAAAGAAAATGAAATACCTAGGAATATACCTAACAAAAGAGGTGAAGGACCTCTATAAAGAAAACTACAAAACACGAAGAAAAGAAATAGCAATATGAAGGCTATAACCCAACTATAGCACAAGAATATGAGGAAAGGGCCAAGGGAGGGGAAGGGAGGGAGAGGTTAGGGTGGAGGGTGCACACCTACAGTGCATCTTAGAATGGGTACAGGCGAAACCTACTAAATGCAGAATACAAATGTCTACATACAATAACTAAGAAAATGCCGTGAAGGCTACGTTGAACAGTTTGATGAGAATATTTCAGATTGTATATGCAAAGAGCACATTGTACCCCTCGATTGCACTAATGTACACATCTATGATCTAACAATAAAAAAAATAAAATAAAGAAATAGCAGAAGATATTAACAAATGGAAGAACATACCATGCTCACGGCTGGGAAGAATCAACATTGTTAAAATGTCTATACTTCCCAAAGCAATCTACAGATTTAATGCCTTCCCTATTAAAATACCAACATTGTACTCTCAAGATTTGGAAAAAACAATTCATTGTTTTATATGGAGCCAGACAAAAACCTGTATATCTAAGGCAATTCTTAGAAATAAAAACAAAGCCGAGGGCATCAGCCTACCAGACTTTAGGCTGTACTACAAGGCCATAGTGATCAAAACAGCACGATATTGGCATAAAAATAGAGACATAGACATCTGGAACCAAATAGAAAACTAGGAGAGGAAATTAACATCTTACAGCCACCTAATCTTTGATAAACCAAACAAGAACATACACTGGGGGAAAGAATCCCTATTTAATAAAGAAAAATAGGGAGAACTGGCTATCCACTATGTGAAAGACTAAAACTGAACCTGCGCCTTTCTCCACTCATAAAAATTGATTCAAGATGGATAAAAGACCTAAATTTAAGGCATGAAATGATAAAAATCCTCAAAGAAAGCATGGGAAAAACACTTGACTTTATGAAGACTTCGTGGCAATTGCAACAACAACAACAATAAACAAATGGCACTTAATGAAATTGAAGAGCTTCTGTACAGCTAAAGAGACAACAACCAAAGCAAATAGACAACCTACACAATGGGAAAGGATATTTGCCTATTTTGAATCAGACAAAACCTTGATAAGTAGGACCTACAGAAAACTCAATCCACATGAAAAAAGCTAACATTACCTCATATCAATGGGTAAGAAAGATGAATAGAACCTTCTCTAAAGAAGACAGATGAATGCTAACAAACAAATGAAAAATGCTCAGCATCCCTAATTATTAGAGAAATGCAAATCAAAACCACCCTGAGATCTCATCTGCTCCCAGCAAGAATGGCCCACATCACAAAATCTCAAAATTGCAGATGCTGGCATGGATGTGGAGAGGAGGGAATACTTTTACACTTGCTGTTGGGACGGCAAACTAATACAACCTTTTTGGAAGGAAGTATGGAGAATCCTCAGAGAACTCAAGCTAGATCTCCCATTTGATCTTACAATCCCATTACTGAGCATCTACCCAGAATAAAAAAATCCTTTAACCATGGGATACTTGCACTAGACTATTTATCCCAGCTCAATTTATAATTGCCAAAATGTGGAAACACCCTAAATGCCCCCCAACCTGGGAATGGATTAACAAGCTGTGGTATATGTATGTCATGGAATACTATTCAGCCATTAAAAAGATGGAGACTTTGAATCTTTTGTATTAACCTGGATGGAAGTGGAACACATTCTTCTTAGTAACGCATCACAAGAATGGAGAAGCAAGAATCATATGTACTCAATATGAGGACAATTAATGACTTAGTACACAGTGGGGGCTGGAAGAGGAGAGCAGACAGAGGGAAAGACGGAGGGGGATGTGGGGTCACAGTATGTGACACACCTTTTGGGGGCAGGACACAATTATAAGAGGGACATTACGTGTAACAAATGCAATCAATATAACCTGGTTCTTTGTACCCTCAATGAATACCCAACAATTAAAAAAAGAAGTCAAGGTGTTCTTGCAGCTATTGTTTTTAGAATATCCCTTGAGGGTGGGCAGTGAAGAATTTCACATTCAAAAATTACTTGGAGTAATTATTTTTCTTTTTTTGAATAGTTACGTTGTTGATGTGAGATGTACTTAGGTCAATCTGTTTCTGTTCAATTTAGTGCCCCCCCCAACTTGTGGATTTAATTTTGTATTTTGAAAAGGTAAATACATGGTTCAAAAGCAAAAACCATATAAAAATATAATCAGAGGGGCGGCACTTGTGGCTCAAAGGAGTAGGGCGCCAGCCCGTATGCCGGAGGTGGCAGGTTCAAACCCAGCCCTGACCAAAAACTGCAAAAAAAAAAAAAAATATATATATATATATATATATAATTTATTTATTTAAATAAATAAATTTAAATTAAATAAAATAAATATTTAATTATTAATAATTACTATCAATTATTATTAATACTACTAATAATAATTACTAGTAATAATAATTATTATTATATTATATTATAATAATTACTAGTAATACTAATACTAGTAATACTAGTTATAATACTAGTAATAATTACTAGTAATACTACTACTACTAATTAATTATTGTTGTTATTAATAAGTATAATTAATTATAATAAATATTGATTTAAATTTATTTAAATAGAGATTTATTTAAGTAAATAAATTTATTTAAAGAGATTTATTTAAGTAAATAAATTTATTTAGAGATTTATTTAAATAAATAAATTTATTTATTATTAAAATAATATTTATTTAAATAAATAAATTTAAATAATAATTTATTAATTTATTTAATTACTAGTAATACTACTAATATTAATTATTAATTATTATTGTTATTAATAAGTATAATTAATTATTATAAATATTTATTTAAATTTATTTAAATAGAGATTTAAGTAAATAAATTTCTTTTTTTTCTTTTTTTTTTTTTTTTATTGTTGGGGATTCATTGAGGGTACAATAAGCCAGGTTACACTGATTGCAATTGTTAGGTAAAGTCCTTCTTGCAATCATAAATAAATTTCTTTAAATAGAGATTTATTTAAATAAATAAATTTAAATAGATTATTTATTTAAATAAATAAATTTAAATAGATTATTTATTTAAATATTATATATATATAAAATCAGAGTAGTTCTGTCCTTTTTCCTTTCTTTTCCACTTTTTTCGCTTTACATAACTAATCCCCCTGTACTTTCTGGTTTATCTTTTCTGCATTTTTTTTTGCAAACAATAAGCACATATGCATAAATTTTCTTATTTTGCCTTCTTTTTTTCCTTTAAGGCAATTAGTAGAATTTGGACTTTTATTTTGGGATAGATAAAAAACTACCGAACATATCTCTAGAGTACATAGTGGTAAAATTTCTGGGGTATAGGTTATATATATCTTCAGTGTCACTAATAAATACCAAATTATTTTCAAATAAAACCATATCAGTATACACTCTCACAAGCAGTATAAAAAGCTATTCATAGCTCGGCAACTTCACTAACACTTGACATTAGGTTTAAAAAATTTTGCCAATCTGGTGGATTTAAAATGATATCTCATTAAGGTTATCATTATTTTTCCATGATGGTTGAGATTAGCCTTCATTTATTTTTTCCATGAAATAACTTTTTTGCAACTCTTCAGATCCATTGACATAAGTACTTTTTACCAAAACTAAGCCATCTTTTGAAACACGTTCAGCTTTCACTGAAAATTTTATCCTAAGCCTCAACTCATTTTTTGACTTTTTAAAATTTCATAATATAGGGGCTGCGGGTGGCACCTGTGGCTCAAGGAGTAGGGTGCCGGTCCCATATGCTGGAGGTGGCAGGTTCAAACCTAGCCCCGGCCAAAAACTGAAAAAACAAAAAAAAAAACATAATATAGGGGCTGCGCCTGTGGCTCAGTGGGTAGGGCACTGGCCCCACATATTGAGGGTGGCGGGTTCAAATTTGGCTCCGGCCAAACTGCAACAAAAATAGCTGGGCATTATGGCAGGCTCCTGTAGTCCCAGCTACTTGGGAGGCTGAGGCAAGAGAATCGCCTAAGCCCAGGAGTTGGAGGTTGCTGTGAGCTGTGATGATACAGCACTCTATGGAGGGCAATAAAGTGAGACTCTGTCTCTAGAAAAAAAAATTTCACAACATAATAAAATTTAACACTTATAAGAACTTAAAATTGAGGAATAATTTACATGCAGTGAAAACTGCAGACCCTTAAGGGTAGAGTATTTCCATTTTTGGTTATTTTGCCTTCTTTCTTACAAAAGGTAGCATGCCATATATAATTTTTGTTTTTCACCTTTTTCTTTGTTTTGCAGTTTTTGCCTGGGGCTGGGTTTGAACCCACCACCTCCGGTACATGGGGCCAGTGCCCTACTCTTTTGAGCCACCCTTTTGCCCTCACCCTTTTTATTTATACAAAAATATTAATTTTTTTATTGTTTCAGGTTCACTGAGAGTACAAAGAATTAAGTTACACTATTTGCATTTGTTAGGTAAAGTCCTTCTTATAACTGTGTTCTGCTCCCAAGAGGTGTGCCATATACTAACACCCCCCATCTCTCTCCCTTCTCCCCTCTTCCCATTCCCTCATCCCCCAGCCCCTCACCTTGAATTGATTTGAGGTTTTTCTCTTATGTGGGTTTGTATTAGATGTCTCCTGGCTTCATATTAGAATTGAGTACATTGGATTCTTGCTTCTCCATTCTTATGATGCTTTACTAAGAAGAATGTATTCCAACTCTATCCAGGTTAATGTGAAAGATGTAAAGTCTCCATATTTTTAATGGCTGAATCGTATTCCATGGTGTACATATACCACAGCTTGTTAATCCATCCCTGGGTTGGTGGGCATTTAGATTGTTTCCACATTTTGGTGGTTGCAAATTGAGCTGTGATAAACAGTCTAATGCAAATGTTCTTATGATAAAACAATTTTTTTTCTTCTGGATAGATGCTTAGTAATGAAGTTGCAGGATCAAATGGGAGGCCTAGTTTGAATTCTTTGAGGATTCTCCATACTTCTTTCCAAAAAGGTTGTGTAGTTTGCAGTCCCACCAACAGTGTATAAGTGTTCCCTTCCCTCCACATCCACACCAGCATCTGCAGCTTTGAGCCTTTGTGATGTGGGCCATTCTCACTGGGGTTAGTTGATATCTCAGGGAGGTTTTGATTCACATTTCTCTCATAATTAGGGACGATAAGCATGTTTTCAAATATTCATTAGCCATTTGTCTGTCTTCATCAGAGAAGGTTCTGTTCATCTCTCTTGCTCAATGATAGATGGGATTGCTCTTTTTTTTTTGATTAATTTGAACTCTCTGTAGATTCTAGTTATCAACCCTTTGTCAGAGTCAAACCTTGCAAATATCTTTTCCTATTTTTAAGGTTGTCTTTTTGCTTTACTTGTTGTGTCCTTAACTGTGTAGAAGCTTTTCAGTTTAATTAAGTCCCCCCTCCCTTTTTTTTGAGACACAGTCTCACTATTTCATCCTTGGTACAGTGCCGTGTTGTCACAGCAACCTCCAGTTCTTGGGCTTAAATGATTCTCTTGCCTCAGCCTCCCAAGTAGCTGGGACTACAGACACCCACCACAATGCTGGATATTTTTTTATTGCAGTTGTCATTGTTGTTTAGCAGGCCTGGGCTGGGTTCTAACTCACTGGCCCCAGTGTATGTGGCTGGCGCCCTAGCTGCTGAGCTATGGGCACCAAGCCTAAGTCCTAGTTGTTAATTTTTGTTGTTGTTTTGGTGGCCACTGAAGTCTTTGTCATAAAATCTTTCCCCAGTCCAACATCATTAAGAGTTTCCCCACACTTTCATCTACAATTTTTATCTTTTTTTTCTGCCTTAGATTTAAATCTTTTATCCATCTTGAGTCAATCTTTGTAAGTGGTGAAAGGTGTGGGTCCAGTTTCAGTCTTTTACATGAGGTTATCCGGTTCTCCCAGCACCATTTGTTGAATAGGATATACAAAAATATCTTAATTTTGATTCTTTTTTACAGGTATTTCTGACAAATCAAGTTTTGGCTGAATAGAATTATCACTGTCTTTTTGGCCACAAACCCAACGTTTCAAAGATATTTCCAATTTCTGACCAGATATTTTTTATTATCAGTGCTCCTGAATGCATCTATAGTAGAGAGAAAGGGAGAAAAAGTGGAAAAGGCCTAATAAGGATGGTGGTGAGGAGAGTGGGGGGAATTAGCTTTGAAAGAGCATTTAGTCGCATTTAACGAAATTTCCACTAGGTGGCAGCATCACTCCAGGAATAATGTTCCTAAGTGTTCCCGGGACAGGATCAATCCCCTAACCTGCTTGGAATGATAAGCTATGGGGCGTGTGTAGGACAGTCTTCCACCCAAGGAAGAAGTCTTTTAACTGGATTCACTCTTCAGTTTAACTTTTCAACTACAAATCCTGTTCAAACCTCAGTAATCTAATATTGTGGTACTGAGAAACAACGGGACTCTAATTCTGAATCTATGATTGATCTCTCATTTGATGGTCTTTTTTTTTTTTTTTTTTTTTTTGTGGTTTTTGGCCGGGGCTGGGTTTGAACCCACCACCTCCGGCATATGGGACCGGCGCCCTACTCCTTGAGCCACAGGCACTGCCCTGATGGTCTTTCAAATTAGACACAATGTTTAAACAGCAAATATTTTTATTTATTTATTTTTTTTAGAGACAAGTTTCACTCCGTTGCCCTCTGTTGAATGCGGTGGCGTCAGCTGACAGCAACCTTCAGTTCTTGGGCTTAGGTGATTCTCTTGCCTCAGCCTCCCAACAGCTGGGACTACAGGCGCCCGCCACAACGCCCGGCTATTTTTTGGTTGCAGTTTGTCGGGGCCGGGTTTGAACCCGCCACCCTTGGTATATGGGGCTGGCGCCCTACTCACTGAGCCACAGGAGCCACCCTAAACAGCAAATATTAAAAATAACTTTAAGATTCACTAAATTGTATTTTTGCACCCAATGTTAATTAAAATCTCTTTATCAAAGTATTTTACCTCTTTATTTTTAGTTCAATTTTGTTTGATCCCAATTTTAAAAATATGTTTAATAAAAGCAAAACCAAAAAGTAAACTAAATATCAATATTTAAGCTAACTCTGATTAGGATTTGGTAGCTATATTCAGAAATTACAGAGGTAATACAATACCCCTGGTTAACTCAACAGATCTTGTAGTAAGCACTATTTCAATTAGTTCCTCACTGCTTTCCATGGCTCTGCTTGGCTAAAGGAACTAATTATCTTCTGTATTCACTAGTACCCTTTGTGATGGCTCAGCTACATCCTGATGCTCTGTGCATTTTTCTGTATGTAAATCATACTGTGATAAAATTGCTCTCTGATACCCAGAAGACCAAAAATTACATTATAACAAAGATATTTGTGCCAGAATGTTTATTGCAGCCCAATTCATAATTGCTAAGTCATGGAAGAAGCCCAAGTGCCCATCAATCCACGAATGGATTAATAAATTGTGGTACATGTACACCATGGAATATTATGCAGCCTTAAAGAAAGATGGAGACTTTACCACTTTCATGTTTACATGGATGGAGCTGGAACATATTCTTCTTAGTAAAGTATCTCAAGAATGGAAGAAAAAGTATCCAATGTACTCAGCCCCACTATGAAACTAATTTATAGCTTTCATATGAAATTATAACCTAAGAATATGGGGAAAGGGAGGGAAGGGGAGAAGGGAGGATGGGCAGAGGAAGGGTGATTGGTGGGATCACACCTGTGGTGCATGGTACAAGGGTACATATGAAACTTACTAAATGTAGAATATAAATGTCTTAACATAATAACTAAGAAAATGCCAGGAAGGCTATGTTAACCAGTGTGATGAAAATATGTGAAATGGTATATAAAACCAGTGTATGGTGCCCCATGATTGCATTAATGTACACAGTTATTATTTAATAATTAAAAAAAAAACTGCTCTCTGCAAGTGTAAAGGGGAGGAGTGATCCAATCAGCTGGGGCATTGGTCAGAGCTTTTACAAAAGGCTCTGAAGGAAACTTTTGTACCGGGGAAAGGTAGATACTGTGGACAAGAGGAAAAATATATATAAAAAAAAAGATAATTAGAAATCATATCATCTTATATTAAGCCATTCTTCTATGATGAAATGAAGGAAAATAAAACTTAAGCGTGAATGCAGAAGTTTGTCATGTTCACTGGAATTATTTCAGAATATCTTATCTTTCACTTTTCTCCTCCTCCTCTGCTGTTAACTCATAGTGTAGGTTTTCCACAGTTTGAAACAAACAATATCTCCCTTCATAGGATACTTGGCATTGTCGCAAAGCCTTGTGGCCCACAAACACTATGTCATTGTTCTAAGCCATTCACTTTGGGGTGATTTGTCACACAGTCATAGACAAGACAGCTGCGGAGCTTCTGATGGCGCAGTTTGGGCAGCTCACTAGAATTACTTGCTCTTCAATTTCTATCTTTAGAACAAAAGTTTGGGCATGTAAGGGAAATGAGGCCTTTGGTAAAGTCTAGATTCTCAAAGGAAGACCCTGGTGTCTCCAAGTCTTTAGCTTCTGTCCTGAGCTAAACATTTGATTTATTCATACCTCCTTCTTTATCTGCTTTATGTACAGTCAGACCCTATAACAGTTCCTTCTGCAAAGAAAGGCTAGAAGGGTAGTGGTGATGGAGGCTAGAGTAGCAGGTGAGGCCACAGACTGTGGAGCCAGAGGTGTCTGTACCTGAGTCTCCTCTCTCCACACCCTCCCCGCAAACCCACTGTATGGTTGTATGGAGACTGAATGTGGTAGCCAGGCTTCAATCCCTGTAAAATGTCCAGGACTCAGTGGATGCTACTATTTTTATTACTAAGATTGCCTGCATGTCAGCCTCTTTTTTGTTACTTAATCCAGGGTCATCTTTTTCATCCCTTTTAGGTTCCCGCCACCATTTCTTTCTACAACAGACTCTCTTCCAGGGAACAGCCCAGATGTTTGTCTTCAAAGTGTAATATGACTGTGTTGTTTTCCTACTTAAAAACCCCTATCAAAAGACAAAGAAAATCCATGAAGTTAGGATAGTGGTTACTTTTGGGGAGGAGGGAGTGGATGCTGGATGGGAAGGGGCAGGAAAGGGGGACTTAGAGGCGCAGAGAATGCAGTTTCTTGACCTTGATGGTGGTCATACAATTGCGTGTCCTTCATGATGAGTCTAAGCGATGTTCTGATGTTATGTGCATTTTCCTGTATGTATATTGTGTTGTGATGAAAGTCCTCTCTCATGGTGCTATGCAGTGGAACTTTCTGTGACGATGGTGACATGCTGTGTGTGCTGTCTGACGTAGCCATTGGCCACATGTGGCTATTAACCGTTGGCAACCTGGCTAGCATGACTGAGGAAATGAATTTTTAATTTTATTTAATTTTAAAAATAACTTTATTGAGGTATATTACATGTCATGAAATTCACCCATTTTGTGTACTAATTTTTTTTTTCTTTTGAGACAGTCTCACTGTCGCCCTAGGTAGAGTGGTGTCACAGCTCACAGCAACCTCAAATTTGTGGCCTCAAGGGATTGTCTTGTCTCAGCCTCCCAAGTAGCTGGGAGTACAGGTGCCCGCCATGATGCCTAGCTAGTTTTTCTATTTTTAATAGGAAGTCTTGCTCTTGCTCAGGCTGGTTTCCACCTCATGAGCTCAAGCTATCCAGCTGTCTTGGCCTTCCAGAGTGCTAGGATTATTGGGATGAGCCACCGTGCCTGGCCTTGTGTACTAATCATATTTAATTTAATAGCCACATATGGCCAGGGCAGGCTCCTCACAGCTCTTAACACCAATGTGTGTATAAATCACCTGTTTGCCTTTTTTTCTCTCACATCGGACTGTGAGCTTTCTGAGGGGAGAGACTGTATCATTATCAATCTCTTGGGGAGTGAGATGCCTGATACCTGAAAGATGCTTAAGTGGTGTCATAAATGATTCACTGGATTATATTTCTAAATACCCAGCCCTTAATGTCTCTGTGTTCCTCTCAGCAATTTACTCAAACTTTCTTCCAAAGCCTTTTGTTTACTCTCTCCGATGGGAATCATGAACCATGGACCAGGAATGTGTTGGTCTCTTGGAGTGCCTGGAAACTTTCTCTCTCCTCCAAGTTCATTGTCTTTTTTTTTTTTTTTTTGTGTGTGTGTGTGTGTGTGTGTTTTAATAGGCTTTAACAAAAGTAAGGAAGGATAAGAACAGTCACTTCATATTTGTTAAGGGTAATACTCAATATGATGAGATTTCCATTATGAATATTTATGCACCCAACCAGCATGTGCCTCAATTTATAAGAGAAACTCTAACAGACGTGAGCAACTTGATTTCCTCCAGCTCCATAATAGCAAGTTCATTGTCTTTTGTTTTCCCTATCCTTAGTGGTGTTCATCAGTTAACATGCCTTAGAAGGGAAAAGGCCTTTGTGCTTATCTATAGGGGCAGCAAAGGGAGGAAGAGGGAAGGGTTTGGTTGCTGTGGTTGGTCTCAGAAAGGGGAGGGGGTAAATGAAGGCACCTTTAAGAAAAGACAAAAGGGGAACAGAGGAGATGGGCCTAGGCTGCAGGTGTGGGTGAAGAGCATCCCAGGGCTCACAGATTCTGAGGTGGGGATATCTGACCTACAAGCTCCTCTCATGGCGGAGTTCTAGGAGGTACTAGTGGATTTTTCTCTTTTGAGGACAGTCTAATTGTCCAAGAGAGATCAGTTTCTTGGAAAACATTCTCAGTGTTTGCCAAAGCTGCCTGAATTTTAGAATTCCCAGTCTTACCCTAGAACTACAGAATCAGAATTTCTAGGAGCAGGGCTCAAGTGTCCCTATGTTTTGAAAAGCTCCCTTGTTGATTCTCTTGCAATTTATTCGAATAGATGCCTAGAAACCATTGTTCTAACATATATTAAAACTTATATGTAAATAATTTCCCCCAGAGAAGCATGGTTTGTTATTTTACTCCATGTATATTTTAAATTCAGGAATTACATAGTAGAATAAATGAAATTATGCCATGACTTCAACATGTGATAAATATTGATCTACTCTGGCAAATAAAATTTACTGAATAATGATATGTGTGGCACTTTTAAATCTTACCAAATGCTTTCTTTTTATTTTTTATTTTTTTATTATTAAATTATAGCTGTGTATATTAATGCAATCATGGGGCACCATACACTGGGTTTATATATCATTTGACACATTTTCATCACACTGGTTAACATAGCCTTCCTGGCATTTTCTCAGTTATTGTGTTAAGACATTTATATTCTACATTTAGTAAGTTTCACATGTACCCTTGTAAGATGCACCGTAGGTGTGATCCCACCATTCACCCTCCCTCCACCCAGCCTCCCGGCTCCCCTCCCCTCGACCAAATGCTTTCTTATCTATACTCTTTTAACTATTCTGTGTGGTAATCAACGAAGGAATATTTACTGAATTCCTAGTGGTGATCAGACATAGTTCTGTGTAGGCAGAGACATAATTATTGGTTCCACATTACACATTAGGAAATGGAGTGTAAGTGACCTTACTAAGTCCCGAGGAGTCCTACGAGTCAGAAGTTAGGGCCTGGAGTGACATCGCCCAACTTGTTACCTCACCAGGCTTTGCTGCTTGGAAACTCGCCAGTTGGCTTGGCACTAATGGTGGAGTGATTACCTTAGGGGATCTCCTAGGTATCTGTGATGGCTCGATGTATTCATCTTTCTTATTCTTTCATTCTCTTTCTATTGCATTCAAACTTCCAATTACACAGGAACAAAAGAATCTTTTTCTAACTCTCCCAGCCAGCTGCCAGCTCATCTCATTTTCCTTCTAGGCTTTTTGAATAAGTGATTTATGACAACTGACTAAGACATCTATTTTCTCTCTGGGTCTTTATCATCTATTTCCTTTCCTCTCCACTCCACCCAATAAGTCTAGCTGAGGCCGCACAGACCCCCTTCAGAGTTACTCAGAATAGGTACTTTTGACATCTTTCTTCCTGTTCTTCTTTCTCTATCTGCACCCCCCTTCCTGCCTCCCTAATTCTCCAACTCCTGTGTGAGTTGCCAATTCTTGGCTTCTCCCTTTTCATCCTGTTCCTATAGTTGTCTTTCCAGTCATCCCTCACACTGGGACCTAACTGGGTCCCCTGCCTCCACTGTCCCGGTTCAAACTCACTCCACACTCAGCTCCCAATAAAAAATTCTCTTCAACTAGTCATTATCCAATTCAAAAGACCACATACACCAATTAGTGCCTATGCTATTAGGTTTAAATACTTACTCTTTTTGATCTTCAATACTCTCAAGTTATTCACGAAACTCATGCCCTGCAAGCCCCCACCCTGAAACACCTTTCTCAGTCCAACCAGACACTTTCTCCCTTCCCAGTACTAACTAGGCCCAGCTCTGTTTAGCTTCTGAGATCAGATGAGATTGGGAATGTTCAGGGTAAACTCTGACCAGACAGTATTTACCATGAACTCATCCCGCACATGACACGCCCCTCACTCTGAAGCAGCTCCTTCTTCTTCCCAGTTGGTGTCACCCAGCATCAAAGCACAGACTTGGGTCTCAGATAGACACTGGTTCAAATCTTTACTCTATTTTTCACAAGGTATGGTACATTGGGAGAGCTATTTAACCCCGATTTTCTTAACTTTAAAGGGAGGATATCGTCTCTTTTGCAGGTTTATGGTGAAGATCTGAGATAATTTATGTGAAGAATCTAGTACAATGACTGGCCAGCCCCGGTGGACATGGATTAAGTGTACCTGCCACTGCTGCCAACACCGCTCCTGCCGTATCTACTGACAACTGGCACCCATCACTCTTCTCTGAGTCCTTTTCTGAACAAAGTAGCCTTTAGTGTTGTCTTTGTGGTTACATCCTGCATGTAATTTTGCTTTATGTGTACATTTAAAAATGATTTCATGTACATACATGTACATAAATCATGTTCCCAAGTAGACTCTGTTTTCTTCTGGCAAAGCTCTTCTTGAGCCTTTATTGGTGGTTAGGACAGTTTAGGACCTCATGGAAGGTGACTCCACATAACTTTCTTTACACTGACAACTCATATCATGATATTAATTTTTCTCCACACTCTCAGGTCTTGAACATAGAGGTACTTCGAAGGCCTATTTGCTTGGACTCACGCTGGGTCTCCACACTCAGGACTGGGGCTCTTTTGGTATTAAGATGAGCCCGACAAGGAGGAGCAGGGCTGGACAGACAGCACCTGTGAAAGGGTCGGGGCTGCGCCTGGGGGAAGTGAGGAGAGAGGAACTAGTGGGGGTGGGGGTGGGAATCAGCATTATTCAGAGGCCTGAGGACATCTAGGGACTGACTGTATCTGTCCCAGAGGAGGGAGATACTCTGGTAAGAGCAAGGTAAAGTCCCTGTCTTCAAGGGCTATGTTCCAGGCAGAGACTGGTACAAGAGGCTGGCTGTGGGAGAGACTATTTCTGGAACCGGGGTACAAAACTTACTGAGTACCAGCAATATGCTAGGCATTTGCTGGAGTGAGATAGTGGGGTAAGCCATAAATGAGATAGACACACTCTCTGTTGTCATGGAGTTTCAATTCCTTTTTTATTTTTTATTTTTGAGGCAAAGTCTCCTGTTGCCTTGGTAGAGTGCCGTGGCATCATAGCTCACAGCAACCTCAAACTCCTGGGCTCAAGCGATCCTCCTGTCTCACCCTCCTGAGTAGTGGGGACTATAGGCACCCACCACAATGCAGGCTAGTTTTTCTACTTTTAGTAGAGATGGGGTGTCTCTCTTGCTCAGGGTAGATGGAGTTTAAATTCTTAAGGAGAAGACAGACACCATTAATAAAGAAAATTACAAGTAATTGAGTAAATTGTTATAAGCGCGTCAAAGAGAAGTACAGGGCGCTGCAGAAATGTCTGACCTCTGAGGCTAAATTTCAGTAAGACTTAGGAGTGCAGGGTCAGAAAAGGTCCAGATCGGCCCTGGGATCTCATAGGTAGGGGACAAGTGGAAAAGGCTCTGGGCAGAGGAGGCCAGGCCGGCAGCCCTGGACAATGGGAGCTTGGCTTCATGGTTCTAGATACTTCCTCCCAGCATCCTCTATGGGTTAATCTCGCCCTACAATGTGATACCCATCTGGTTATCCAGTTTAATTTCTGTCTGTCCATCAAGCAAAAAACTGCTATGTTGTTAAACTCAGGAAAAAGATATGATTTCTAAAAAAAACCAAAATACTTTCTTTAGAATATAGTGGTTAATGAAATTATTTCCCCTGAAGTATTTATGTTCTAGGATAATCAAGGAATTTTCTCAAAGTAAAATTTGAGGTTTTGTAAAAAGATTGTTAACAGTAAGAACTATCGAGCTATTAGTCTGATGTCTCAAAGTCATTCCAAGTAGTATTGACTCATCTATTGAATAGGTGCATTTAAATGCTTTATTTATTTACACAATTCCCCCCATACCAGCAACTGAGCCCTGTCCCTGTCTGCTTTGGCTTTGGAAAAAAAAAGATGTAGACAGACTTGCAAAATGGAGGAGGAGGAGGTAGAGGTGGTTGCATGGATGTAAGAGAGCAACAAAGGGAGAAAAAAATAAAAGATGACCTAAATATAATGTTTTTATTTAATTTTTTTCTAATTTCTAATTTGAAATCCAGTTGCTGAAATTCAGTTGACTTTATATACTTCTTATATAAAGGTTCATTCTTGGCATTGTATTATGAATTCCATTACCTGCCATAAGGTGGAAAGCGACACCTTGTGGGTATCAAGGAGTGGCAGTGGTGCCTTGGGGGTTGTCCAGGTGTGGCTAACCAATGACTGAGCACATGGCTTATTCAGAAACATATGGATGTGCAGTGCTCTGTCCCCTGCCAACCATGCATCGGGGCCTCATGATGAAGCTCGACACACAAGGAGGCTGTTCTTATGCCCCATTGTTTGTTATCTTTGCTCACTAACATGCATTGCTGCCGTCAGGGACAGTGATTCAGAGCTTATCCCGAGAGCATATTTGCTTTGAGAAGCTTCCAATAACTGAAGCAAAATACTGCTGTTAGTTAGTCAAGATGTTTAAATATCACGCAGTGATTGATCACTTGTGAGTCATGACAACGCATGTGATGTTTAGCATGCAAGGGACACGAAGGCTGACCTCAGCCAGGAGCACACATAAAGACATACGCGTCACCAGCTCTCTCTGAACAAGTCCTGGCTGACGGGGAATCTAAGCACCTGCTCCCAAACTCTTGCTTTTCTAGAAGAATTTTCTCATTGATGGAGCCAGGCACGTTGAGCTGGTGCATTTAGGCAGCCTCGTGGGCTGGCACATAATGGTCTTCATTGGATGAATAGAACATAAAGAAATAGTGAATGAGAAAGTATTTGTGGGAAGATAGACATTAAACCAGCGTTAACACGTCGCTTGATCCTATGACTGTAATGTGTTTGGGAAGCCTCTTGCACCGTATAAGATGCGTAGTAGGACATCAATATATCTTATAAGTGCTCCAGAGAAGTATGAGCAAAAGCTATGGGAATACAGAATTTAGAACCCCAATAAAAGATTTTTTTTTTTAAATTTTGGGTTAATACAAGGGTACATATGATTAGGTTACATTATTTGCATTTGTAAGGTAAAGTCCAAAGTCCAAGCTGTAATTGAGTCCCTCACCAAGGAAGTGTGCCCTATAGCCCTACATCATACCTGAAAATAACAGGTGCTAGTAAGTGGATGGTGCTCCAGGAATCATCTTCTTATTATAATTAAAACCTTGAAGAGGAAAAATAAAAGTTCTTCTTTTTCAGTCAGGAATTAACCTCTGAAATATCACTAAAAGCTTTTATTTCTCCTGTCCGACGTTCTAATTATAATAATAAAATGATATCCATGGAGTGCTTTTCATCTACTAGGCCCCTATTATTATATTTGATCCTCCTGACTTGATACTATGATTATCACCCCCATTTTACAGATGAGGTAACTGAGACACACAGGGTAACCTGCTGATGATACTCAGCTGCTAATGGCAGAGCCGGGCTTCATACACATGCCAGTCTGACTTCAGAGGCTCACTCTCACCATCAAGGTGTGCAGCCTCTTAAAACACACAAGGCCTGTTCTATGTTCTTAATGCTACATCACAAAGGATCAGACCCCTCAGTGGGACATCTGGTCACTTTCAAGCAAGAGGGAAGGGAGGAAGTGAACTCATTTCTACTTACCAATTAATCACCTCTCATCTGGCAGAGGAAACAATTAGGATACAATATCTCGATCATGGAAAAATCAAACAGCCCTTACAAACCAACATTTAAACTCCATTTGCTTTAGCCTGGCCTTTATGGGTGGTGAACAGATTGACTTTTTAAATTTTTCTCCTGGACATTTTGACATTTTATAGATGTACAGAATGCATTTAAGTGCCTGTAATTTGAAGTTTCTGCATCACACTCTTCCCTTTGGTTCTTGCCATGATAAACATGGCCAGATAGCAAGTTGACAGGAGGCCGTGAGCTTTGAAGTCTTTGAAAAATCTGAAAATTACATGATGATATTGTATATGTAATCACTGGTGAGAGGAAGCCAACATCTCCCTGAGCGCCAGACACATGGCCCCTATAAATCCTGGGCTAAGAGCAGAAAGAGGGTGGTCCTGTTTACTTAAACTCTGGGATGGAGTGGGCATGGTTAGCCTCACAGTAATCGACCTAATCAGGAGAGTCCAAGGGAATTGCTAGTACTTGTGCTCATTTAAATGTCATGCTTATGTTTGTAGTTCAGAACAGGAAAGTATCCACCTTCCGGATTGGATTAAAAACAGCTTCACCTTTCATTGAAATGTACATGAGAGAATTATTAAATATCTGGGGACCATACAGTTTAATTTTGAGGAGATAGGGTTTTATCAGTGAGGAGTTAGTACTCTTTCAGAGGCCTTTTGAAGCTACATCTGTGTTCCCTTAACCGAACAGGAAGTTTCCCTGTTGGTTACGAGGGGAGCCTAGGACATTTCTCTTTATGGGGCTCTGCTCCAACAGCGTCAGTATTCGGTTACCACTTTATGTATGTCAGGTTTCAATTTTGATGACCTGTGAAAATATATGCAGGAAGTAGATTCCAGTTCCTGGCTTAGCAGAAAGTGTCTGCTTATTGTGTTGCCACGTAAAGCCCTGTGTCGGATTCTTGCATTTGAATTTTTGATGAGTTTGCTTCCCATACTTTAAATCTTAAAGAATGTCCAGGAGCGGAGCTATGGTGTGTGCTGAAAAGGTCACCTAAAGCAACCTTGACAGCCAGATGTGACGTGTCAAATGCTCCAGTTATATAGTTCAAGCAAGTCTCAGAAACCACAGTGATAATGATTCATGGAAACAGGGTTAAACTCACAGGTTCTCTGAAGTCAGCACCTCTGAGCAGGGTGGAGTTTGACGAGGGAGATCAATATGGAAAGACTACTCAGAATACTGACTGGTGTGAAATTCAAGTGATGAAATCTAGAGAACCTCTTTGATCAACTTACAAGTTAAGAATTTGTCATCCTAAATATTTAAGGTAGATGACACTGAGAAAGTTTAGAAATGAATTGATGGTTCACATATACATCTTAAAAGGAGAAAAGATAGCTTTCAGTTTTTAACTAGGTAAGGACTAAAGGATTGAGGACATAAAAAGCTTTAAACTTTCCTCTAAGGTTAGACTTTGAAGTTCTATATTAAGCCTTGGTTGTTCTAAGACAACCCACCTGAACATTCAGGAAACCTGAAGAATCTTTTTTAATAATGTTCAGGTTTTGTTTTACTGCTGTGAGAGTGAAAATAACTTTATCCTCGCATCTGGTGAGTCACAGAGTGACTGTTGGGCTTGAAAGTTTCTCCACTTCTGCTTTGTGATGAGCTAGCTGAGCCCTGGCACACAGAACTCAAATAGATGAACTACGATTTTTTCTACCTTCTCTCTCTTAATTTTTGTCAGTCACTAACATTCCCCTAGCCATTAGGACAAAGAATATGATACCATTTTTGACTCTCCCCTCTCTTCTTCCTCTCCTGTTGCCAAATGTTGTTGGTTCTATTTTTCAAATCCTTCTTTTTTTTTAGAGACGGGGTCTAATTCTGTCATTCTGTCACCTAGGCTAGAGTGGAGTGGCACGCTTACAGCTCACTGCAGCTCCAAACTCCTAGGCTCAAATGATCTTCCTGCCTCAGCCTCCCAAGTAGTTGGGACTATAGGTGCATATCATCAGGCCTGGCTACTTCTTAAGTTTTTTTGTAGAGATAGGGGGGTTTGCTTTGTTGCTCAGGCTGGTCTCCAACTGTACTTGTGATTTTAATAGTGGCTGTTAATGAAAACTCTCCTTTGCATTTGTGCTGTATTTAATAATGTGCCCCCAAATTCATGTGTAGTAAGAACCTCAGAAAGTGATCTTATTTGGAAATAGAGTCTATGCAGATGTTAAGATGAGGTTGTACTAGATTGGGATGTGCGCCCTAAATCCAACGACTGGTGTCCTTATAAGAAGGCCACAAAGAAACACACAGGGACACACAGGGAGCATGCCACGTGTTGACAGAGGCAGAGGGTGGAGGGTGCACTTACAAGCTGGCCAAGGATTGTGGCAGTTACTAAAAGAGAGACATGGAACAAAACCTCCAGGGGAAACCAATTTTGTCAACTCCTTGATTTTGGTCTTCCATACTCCAAAATTGTGAAGGAATAAATTTCCATTGTTTTAAGCCACCCAGTTAGTGGTGCTTTACTGCTGAAGCCCTAAGAATCTTAGTATGAATTTAACTTGGTTAAATTTAACAGCATTTAATAGAATTTAGCAGCATTCTTGGTATGAATTTAACTTCTCAAGATAAGAAGAAAAAGACAGATTATATTCAGGAGTGGCTGTGAATGTAATAGGGGTCATGACTTACACCATTACTTACATGCTCTAAAAAATATAGCTACCTAACTTTTTGCAAGGGATATGGCCTTTTTTTTTTTTAAACTAACTTATACACTTCAAAGGGTAAGTAAGGATAAGCAATCAAGAAACCTTAAACTGGCCAATTTACTGATCACAGTCTTTTCCAGTTCAAATAAGCTATTTTTGATTGTTTAGTCTTTTTAGGACCTTTGAACATCTCTCTTCTCTGCTTGCTACTTTCCAGAATGGCGTCACAGAGGACTTTAATGACTCTGTGACTGGAGAAAGATGTGCCTTTGATGAATGCCGGGTCCTCTGGGTTCCCCCTGCAGGAGGAGATCTCATGGTCTTGACCCAGGCTTTTCCCTTCATCTGCCATGAGAAGGCCAGAGCACAGTGTCCAGCATCTGGAGGCATCTTCCTCCTCTAGGGCTCCACATTGTTCCAGCCTTGTGGGTTTTACACTCTGATAGACCAGGGCATCCTTTAGAGCAGTGATGATCTTAGATATGCTGCCAAAAGTTTTAAAGATCACTGATTAAATTATTTTTTAAGATGTCCAAAGTACAGTAAGCATATTCAGTTTTTACTCTGTTTTTTGATCAACATAATTTAAGTGTGCCATGGAAGTTTAACTATAGGTTCAAGTGTGCCTTGAGATAAAAGAGGTTGGAAAACATTGCTTTAGAGCTAAAGGAATGAGCCATTAGCCATATTTTTTCAGGTGCCTTCTCATCTTTCTGGATATTTCTATAGTCACTCCCTCTTCAAGCTTAGACCTGAAGGTGGGAAAAACCAGAACTCTGGTGTCTGCCTCCATGGTACCCCTTCTCTCTCTGGTCTCTGGCATGACTTATCTCCACTTCTCCTCCTTCTTTTCCAGGGTGGTATTCATTACCCTGCTCCTTGACAGACTAGATACAAGATGGGACACTGGCTTACCAAAAAGGGAAGATGTTGTTTCCTCACCCAAGGATGCACAGGGAGTAGCTCCATCACCTCTCATCCATTGTGGGCCCCAGGCCTTGAGACTGGAGCACACTTCACCTGAAGGTGGCTCAGCATTAGTTAGGGTATGTGCAGGACTGGAGCAACGCACATCTTGCCATTGTTCATACAAAATTTGTATTTCCCCAAACACAGCCTTTGATGGGATATGTTCTTCTCCATTAGATATGGGACCCTTCTAGAGAGCAGCATGACCCTGGAGCCACCTTGGATGGCTTTGCCTCCCTCCTGCCATTCTACGCCTTTACCCCCTGCCCTGCTACAGTCTTCTAGTTTTGCAGGATTGATTTTCTTACAACCAAGAATCCAGCACACGAGGCGAAGTACTGAGAAAGAATGCATCATGGAGGTGGTACACAAGGAGGGGTGTCCAAGGGGGGCTGCACACAGGCAGCCTTTGAGAGCTCTAGGACTCAATTTCTGCCCAACCCTTGCTTAGTCTCTGATCCATTAGGACCTGGCAATTATCTTTAGTGATGTAAAAAGGTGGTGGATGACAAGCTCACTTCTGCCCTTGGCAGGATGGTCATGAATGCTATGGGATGTGTGTTTGTGACTCTCTCCAGCCACTTGGTATGGAAGCCCAAATGAGAGTAGAGAGTAGCTGTTTTTTGAGGTTGGATGGAGTATAGCTAAAGAG
Organism: Nycticebus coucang; assembly: GCF_027406575.1. Taxonomy (NCBI): domain Eukaryota; kingdom Metazoa; phylum Chordata; class Mammalia; order Primates; family Lorisidae; genus Nycticebus; species Nycticebus coucang. The sequence continues at coordinate 52,085,184 of NC_069785.1, read as the reverse complement.
AGGACATAAAGACTTATCAGTGACATTATTTTCTCTTGGTCTGTTAGCTTGTGGAACTAACAAGATCCTCCCTACTTGCCTACTCATCTTTCAGGATCCAGCTTCACATGTTCTCCTGATTTTCCCCCCTGATACCTCCACACTCCTACAGAAATAGGTCCTTTCCTCTCCCTTAGGTCCAAAGCCTGTTTGGACACAGGGTACCTCGATTAGAGTTCCTGCTATGCTGTATCACCTTTTGTTGACAACTCATTTCTCTTCCACTAGAAAGCTTCTGCTAAGGCAGAGAGCAGGTCTTGGTTCCTGCAGGATCCACAGTGTCTTGTAGAGGGGTCGATACAGAATTGGGGCTTGGAAACGGCAAAGACTGTCTGAAGTGTCCTAGGTATGTGTTCTCATTAGGACCCTGCACTTTGTCTTGGACCTTGCAATTCCAAGTGTTAAGGGCTAGGCAGTTTTCTCACCTATTGACCTGCAGGACAGGATAGGAGGGTAAAGAATGAAGAACAGAGCCTCTTTAATGCCATGTGGCCTTGCTGGGATAGTAGCCTGCTAGGGAGAAAATGGGGCTGGAGTGAGTGAGTGTTAAAAGACCCCACGTGTCTGGTTACTCCTGTATCTTGAAGGTTCTGAGATGACAAGAAACACCAGGGGCCAGAAACTGATCCAGATTGGGTCCATTCTTCCATTCCTCCTTTCTGGTAAATACCATTAATGCTGGAAGGGCTTCTTATGATGTCAATCTATAAAAAAGTGGGCACCCAGAGTCTCTTCTAGGGGGCACTTATTATGTGCAAAGAAGACACTGTTCTTGCCTGATAGCAAAAGATATGTTATTTGGGGGAATGTTTCTCTTGTTGGTGCTAACAGCTTATTCCAGGATTCGGTTTTGGCTCTGGAACATTCATCGTTTGGAAATGAATTGTTAGAATGACTTTTACAACGAGGGATGCCAATTGTCTGACTTTGGGTTAGGCTGTCTGGTTTAAAGCTGGGTCATCTAGTTCTGGAACACATGGTTCAGGATGCATTTGAAAGGGCAAATTAAAGGCAAATCACCTGGTTTGGGTGAGTGGGCTCACACAACAACAAACTCCTGTTGGTTCTTTTGTTCTGCTTGTGTCTGAGTGTCTGCACTGAACGTGATATTCAGGAGAGTCCTTGAGAGAAAGTCTGGATTGCTGTCAGGAGCTGGTTTTTACAGGTGTAGAGGTGACTTTTAGAACTTAGGAATTTGGATTTTTTTTTCCAATCACACCAGCTTGATTTTAATGTAGTGGTGGATTTACATTGTTTTTAGTTTATTTTTAATTCTTGACATTTTATTAGTAGAGTAGGAAACTCTTCTATCCCTAAATCTGGGTCCCTATCCATGGGGACCAACTTCTAAAGAGATGTTTTCTGCTTGCACTCTCTTATTCTCATTTTGTTCCTTTTATGAGTTAGTTGAGTAATAACTAAAAGTCAATTACGAATCCTTTCGTGAAGAATGGAAAATCCCACAAAGGAAAGGCACCACCAGCAATCAGTCATTCGTTGATGTTGGCCAACGTGAAGAAATCTACTTTCTTTCACAAAAGGTTAAGCCACCAACAGGAAGTAATTGATGGGGAAATTGCGTGGGAAGGAGTTAAGTTACTATCTCTTGGTGAACGTCAGCTCAACACACCACGGAAGGTGCCAGATAATAAATGAAACTACAGGAGGTTAGAAAACTATGCTTTCTTTTTAGGTTTTAGAGACCATGAGGGTATATGTGATTTCAAAGATTTGGTGGACCTGTATCTGAAAGGGAGGCCAGTGGATTTCAATCAATAGAGAGAAGAGGGTGTGGTGGGCCAGGAACATTATTAGTGTAATTCTGGCACCTGGTGTAGTAAGCAGGGTGTGGAAAACAATCCTTTGGGGAGCAGGGAGAAAATGCTAAAACTTTTATTTATCCTTATTGATCTTATCCTTTTAAAGAGTCTATGTGTTGTGCTATTTCATGGTATATTGAAAGGATATGCTTGGAGCATATTGCCCCAGAGAGGAGAGGAGAGGGCAAGGTGATTGCTTTGGAATTCGGAGAGCTAGAGATAGGGAGTGTCCCAAAACTCGGAGATCTTCTCTGTTGTAATAAAGAAAGTGCCACAGCCTTTGGGAAGATTCTGGAGAGAGAGTAGAGAAGATGTTGACCTTCGTTGGACAAGGACCATGTGACAGGTGCTGGGTCATGTGCTATTCATTCTTGTCCTATCACTGCATATGCAATTTGCACATGAACTCACACATTTATCCATTTTTGATTCATTTAATTACTCTCTCATTTAATCTTTGCAAACAAGTTGAGAAGAAAATTTTAATTTTTTTCAGTTTTACGAACAGAAAGTTAAGACTCGAGGTGGTTAAGTAATTTGCACATTGTTGCATGATTGACACTGCAGCAATCCTCATTCTTCCCTGTATTCATGTAGGTTTACTGTGTAGACGGCAGGGCTCCTCCCGGAGAGATGCTGCTTCAGTAGGTTCAAGTTGGCTACTGTGTGCCTTGGAGCAGGTGGATTGTTTAAGAATTTTTTTGTACAACCAGGAAAGACTATGTCCTGGTTTCCTTCATTATTTATTGCGTAGATCCAAAACAAAACAAAACCTAAAACTATTGTAATTAGCTAAATTCCAGGGAATGAATCAAATCCTAATTAGTTCACTTCATTGTGATTAAATGGAGTTGACACAAAGCGACTAAACCTATTGCCATCTCATTCTCAGTGACAAAGCCTTTTATTCTAGGATGCATGTCTCACTCCTCCCGGCAGATAATAAGAGTCTCAAGAGCAGTAATCACGTTTTGTTCATCTTTCTATGTCCCTCTAATACTGGGCAGAGTACTTGCATTTGTTAAATGAAAATATGTTTGTCTAATCCATTTCTTCCAACTGTAGATTTCAAACTTGTGGGTCAAGGCATTCTACTTGCTACAGGTGGTTAATCTGTTGACCTAAAACTGTAATTCATTGGCTGTCTTGCCAGTGGGAAAAGAGATATTCTTGGATTCTAAGAAACATGATGCTATTTATTCTGCTTGGAAAAGTTGTGTGGTTTCAGATTCTTTTTTTTTTTTTTTTTGTAGTTTTTGGCCAGGGTTGGGCCACCACCTCCAGTATATCGGGCCAGTGCCTTACTCCTTGAGCCATAGGCACAAGTTTCGGATTCAGATTCTTAAGTATAAACGTTTCCATCTCCTCCTTTTGATGAAATGTGTGCAAAGTTGGAGACCAAGGTAAAAGGATGAGTAAATTAGGAAATTTTTTTCTCTCAAAAGCTCAGATACTTAATTAAAATTCCTTTAACATAATCACTGGATTGTTGTGAGGACAAATTAAGGTGATCATTGAGAAAGCTCTTTGGAAACTCTAGATTACAGGCATCAAGGACGTTTTTGTAAAAGGTAAATTTTTATTTTTTTATATTTTATTTATTTATTTTTTTTGTAGAGACAGAGTCTCACTTTATTGCCCTTGGTAGAGTGCTGTGCCATCATAGCTCACAGCAATCTCCAGCTCCTGGGCTTAGACGATTCTCTTGCCTCAGCCTCCCTAGTAGCTGGGACCACAGGTGCCTGCCACAACGCCCGGCTATTTTTTGTTGCCGTTTGGCTGGGGCCGGTTTTGAACCCACCACCCTCGGTATATGGGGTCAGCGTCCTACTCATTGAGCCACAGGTGCCGCCCAAAAGGTCAATTTTTAAAGCAAAATAAAGCGTTTTAAAAACACAGACCTTCTAGTGTTCTGACAACGTACATGCTGCCTAATGAGGATTAAAGATTAAGCCTTGTTCAGGTACTTTTGCGTAATGGGAATAAAAGTATTTTTCTTGTACTCTAAATTAGGAATTTAAGTTTCCTGATTAGCAGGGCAAATAGTATTCTTCCACAGGGCAGACATCCTTCTCTGCTCCTGGTCCTTAACGCTTTGAAACAAGTTGATATAAATATACACAACCTGACATTTACCACTTTACCCATTTTAACTATTTTTAAGTGTACAGTTCAGTGATTTAAATACATTTACCACTATCTATCTCCAGAACCTTTTCTTTACCCCATTCTGAATCTCTGTACCCATTAAACAATAACTTCCCACCTTCCCTACCCCCAGCACATGGTGAGCTCTGCTCTTTCTGTCTCTATAAATTTTCCCATTCTTTTACCTGAAATTTCCCATCATCATTCATTCAACAAATATTTACTGAATGTCTATTACAGAGACTGGGAATACAATAATAAAAGTTCTGTTCTCGAGGAGCTTATATTCTAATGGGAGGAAACAGACAATAAGCAGCAAGCTCATTTAAAATATTTTTTACCGCATGAGATTATCCTATATCTGCCTCTCCTAGCAACTTTGTTTTTTGTTTTTTTTTTTGCAGTTTTTGGCTGGGACTGGGTTTGAACCCACCACCTCTGGTATAATATGGGGCTGGTGCCCTACTCCTTTGAGCCACAGGCACCACCCAACTCTCCTGCAACTTTCTAGGCAATACATCTTGGCTGTCTTTCTCTGCCAGTCTGAAGAGGCCTACCTCATTTATTCATAATAGCTAATAAAGCATCTACTATGCTCCAGGCACTGTTTTTGTTGCAACAATCCTATAAGGTCAGTACTGTAATTATCATCCTTTTACAGACAAGAAACTGAGGGGTGGAGAGGTTTAGGGACATGCCCAGAGTCATCTAGCTAGTCAGTGGTAGAGCTGGAATGAACTCAGATGATCTGATTTTTCACTTCAATCCTATCCACTCTTGATGGCAGCATCATACTCCTTTGCATGAATGTATCTTATTTAGGCAGTCCCCTATATTTTAGCCATTTTTGGTTTTTGTTTTGCAATTATGGACACTGCTAGAGTGAACAAATTTACAGATATGTTTGTACATATGTGTGATTATCTGTAAGAAACAAATCCCTAAGACATGGAAGCACATACATTTCTATATTTGATAGGTACTATTGTGTTAGTCTCCTTTTAAAAATATTTTACCGATTTATATTCCCAGTCACAGTGTAGAAGAAGGTGTTGATTTCCTTATATCTTTGGCAACAAAAGGAATTACCATACTCATATTTGCTCATAGAGTAGGTTTATATGATAGAAATGGTAGAAAGGCTGTACTTTTTTTCATAAAAAAATTTTTATTTTATTTTAAACATTTTAAGGAAATGATTGTTTCCTCCTTTCAGCTGTTCTTGGCCTTATTTATTATGTAAAAAAGAAAGTCATTTCTCTTGTTTCCTGTAGTTTCTTGTTACTGAGGAACCGTGGTAGGAAAAGGCCCTCGTTTCTGTCTCTGGCTCCCTATGAAAACCTGAGGGCCCTTGCTCTGGTTATGGAGACATGATTAAAACATATTAGATTTCAGTACTTAAGTGGCAAATCTGATGTGACTTCTGGAAAATCTCTAAGTGACTTTAGGAATATTTAAAAGAAGCCATATCCTTCTTTTCAAAAGTGACACAAATCAAAATATTTTGTTTGCATCTAATCCTGCCTTAAAAACCAAATCCTCTTTAAAGCGCTTTCAATCTAAAAAATTTAAATCCATTTCCTGTGTGCATTTGTTCTTTGGTATCTTCAGGGTTAATGTTTGCTTCCTCTGTGCTGAAATTAAGGATGTTGGGAAAGAAGTGTCATTGCTTTGCATATTCAAGGTTGCTTGAGTGTGCTTAGCTTTCTTCCACAAGAGAGCTGAACTCCCCTATGGTGATTAAAAAAACCCAAAAAACCCTGTTGATTCTTTCATCTCTGGGAAAACAGGTGAGAACTCCAAAGATGTTTGCTTATCTCAGTAGAGGGCTGGCAAGAGCTTGGTAAGTAGACCTAGACGTGCTCCCTGGTGTCCCCTTTCGTGGTTCACTTGCCTCCTTCTGAATTGATTCCCACAGAGGAAGCCAGCCTCCAGAAGCCGGCCTCCTGGGAGCTTCTTTTTGTTTCTCCAAGATTAACCAGTTCTGACCTGGCCTTAGTAGCCAGCTACTACAGAAGAAAAGGCTCTAAAGGCTTTCCTATTTTTCCAGGGAGAGTTTTTCTCCCTCAATTCCTCCCTGATAGTGAAGCTGTTTTCTGGCAACGCCTTTCTCTTTTTCTGAGGAGATGCTGATTTTGATTGTCATCTAGCAGCTTCCGGTAGTGGTAAGTGGTCAGCAGTGTTTTTCCAGGAGTTGATCTCAGGTTTTCAAGAATGCCCCCTAGAGACCTAAGTGTGTTTTCTGTGTAATTACAAGAGCTTTCAGAATAGCCTTGCTTTTCTCATTGAAGTGGTCATCGAAATGTTACCGGTTTGATCTTCCTGCATGGCTGGGGAAGTCTCCCTTTTGGAGGAGAGGGTTAGGTGCAGGTTGAGGTGAGTAGGCAGAGGACACTGAATGGTCAGTGGGATCAAGTGAAAATTTAGTTCTGGGCTGGTTGGGACTTTCTGTTTCTTTTTTTTGCATTGCTGTTTTGTTTCACTGTTTTCATCTAGGTGGTTGTGGTTTAGCAAACATTCTCTTCTTGGTAAAAAAAAATTTGGAGGAAGTTAATTGGGAATGGGAGATAGGACATTTCTTTTTTTTATTTTGTTTGAAATTCAATTTTTTTTATTCCGCTACCATACTTATTAAATGACTCATGGGAGTAGCATACATGTCCATTTCTTCACCGTTTGTGGGTCATTGTCACTTCCTTTGGTAGTAGATGGTTTTATTTTTTTCAGGGGGTTTGTATCTAGTGCACATATTCAAGATATTGTTTGTTATATGACTAACTCATGCTTTAAACACAAATCATTTGCACTGAACTCTCTCCCTGAGGCTTGGGGGCTATGTCTTCAGTGCTGTGATTTGCCTGAACAGAAAAAATTTTCCTTTTAGTTGTTTTGTTGATAGGCATAAGGGTATCTCAGGTCCCTGGTTAACAATTAGCTATTTTGAAGAAAAAGAAAAACTGGTGACAAACATTAATTGGGGGCAGAAAGCTTATTAGAAAAGAGGTGAGAAAATAGAGGTTTTCATGGGGGATCCCCAACACCTCTGCCTGGGAAGCATTCATTCCCTTTTGCTCTACGCTGGCCTTTATTACAAAATGTAAAGTCAGGGTGATTTCTTTTTAAATTTTGTTTTCAATTTTTTTAAAAGTAAAAATTGATACACAACAATTATACATATTTATAGGATATTTATGTGATGTTTTGATACATGCATATAATATGTAATGATCAAATCACGTAATTGGAATATCTATCACCTCAAACACTTATTATTTCTTTCTGGTGGGAATAGTCCAAATCTTCTCTTCTAGCTATTTTGAAATATACAATAGATTATTGTTAGTCACCCTACTGGGCTATTGAACACTATGGCTTATTCCTTCTATCTAACTGTATTTTTGCACCTATTTATCAGCCTTTCTTTATCCTCCCTCCCCAACCTCTGGTAACCACCATTCCATTCTGTACCTTCATGAAATCAACTTTTTTAGGTCCCACATATGAATGACAACATGTAATATTTATCTTTCTGTGGCTTATTTCACTTGATGTGATACTCTCCAGTTCTAACCATGTTGCTGCAAGTGACAGAACTCATTCTTTTTTATGGTTTAATAATGTTCTGTTGTGCACATATGCCACGTTTTATAAATTCATTCATTCATTGATGGACACCATTTGCTTCCATATCTTGACTGTTGTGAATAATGCTACAGTAGACATGGGAGTGCACCTATCTTTTTGAAATACTGATTTCCTTTCTTTTGGATATGTACCTAGTAGTGAGATTGCTGTATCATACAGTAGATCTGTTTTTAGTTTCTTTATTATTTTTATTTTTTTCTTTTTTTGGCCAAAATGATTCAAAACGTATTTTTAGTTTTTTGAGGAATCTTAGAATGAGAATGATTTCTTACCTATATTTATTTATCTATTTTGTGCCTTTATATTGTCTTATCATGCATAATCTTTAAAAATGAAGGACCAAGTAAATTTTTTTTTTTGGTGCCTCTGGAGGATTGTTTTATGCATAGGAAGATTTTGTGTTGTTGATCTGTGGCAAATTGGAAATTTTCATTTCCTAGAAAAAGACTTAACCCTTTAAAAGTAAATTGGACATTGTAGTTCTTCTTGAAATAAAACTTCTTAATGTATAGCATCTAGATCAGTGTTTTTCAACCTTTATCTCTTGGCACACTTGAACCTACAGTTAAACTTCTGTGGTACATTTTAATTACGTTGATCAAAAAAAGAGTAAGAAAAAGAATATACTTACTGTGCTTTCAATTTCTTTCAAAAATAATTTAATTAATGATCTTTGAAATGTTTGCACCACTCCTAAGATCTTCTCAAGGCACACCTGTATGCCATGACACAATGGCTAGAAATCACTGCTCTAGATGTTTGTATGGCATGGAGACTAGAAGCCAGTACTTGTTTTCAGGGTTTCTCATGAAAAGACATCGAAGAAGATAACTTTTATAATTAAATATTAAATATTATTGACCACTGTGTTTTTGGAAACATGTTCCTTTCCAACTTTGTTCTTCACTACTTTTATTTACTCAACTAAAGTTTGTTGGCTGGTGCGGTGGCTCATGCCTGTAATCCTAACATTCTGGGAGGCTGAGGTGGGTGGATTACCTGAGCTCATGGGTTCGAGACCAGCCTAAGCAAGAGCAAGACCCCCTCTCTAAAAACGTAGCCAGGCGTTGTGGCGGACGCCTATAGTCCCAGCTATTCAGGAGGCTGAGGCAAGAGAATCACTTGAGCCCAAAAGTTTGAGGTTGCTGTCAGCTGTGATGCTAGGACACTCTATCAAGGGTGACATAGTGAGACTCTGTCTCCAAAAAAAAAAAAAAGTTTGTGGAGCTTCTTCTCTGTGCTGGGCATTGTGCTTTGAGCCTAGAGAAAGAGGGCACAATGGGAAGGCTGCAGAATTTCATTTCAATAGATCCTTCTCTGGCCTTTCCTTTGAGGTTGAATGTTCCCTAGGGCTCTGTCCTTGTTCTTTTATTGACTCATCTTCACCTTCTGTCGTTTTCTCACTTCTCTTTATTTTTGTTCTCTCTGGGGGACATCATTCATTCCCCATGACTTCAATGCTTCCTTATACATTAATTATTTTGAGTCCAAAAATCTGTCTTTTCTATTTAGTGCTGAAGATATTTTCAATGATCAAGAGTCATTTCAAGCCCACAATGTGTAGAGTGAATTTATTACTCTCTTATCCCAAATCCTGCTCCTTCCCTTCCACCTTCTCCCCTTCTCCCTTCACTGCTGTATTTGTCATCTTCATTAATGGCACCTCTATTCCCTCAGTGTTCCCAGGCAAAAACCTAGACGTCACCGTAGATTCCTCCTGTCCTGCACACCAACACACAGACTGTTTGTAAACACTGTCAATTTGACTGCGGAGCCATTTCTAGAATTCAGCTCCACTTCCCAGTTGTCATTGCACCCCCATCTCTTTCTGTGCCAGGACTCACTGTGAGAATGATATTCCTAAAATCTCTAACAGCATGGACGAGCAGAGAGAGACACAAGAAAGAAAGGACAGTGGATGAGGGGTTGTATTCTAATCACGCCATTCTATTTAGACACCTCTCTGCCTCACCATGACCACGGCAGAGCTCTGTGTCACCTCATCTCTAAAACGGGGATCACAGTAGTTACCGACCAATAGAGTCTTGGTGAGGATTAAATGAGCTAATACTTGGCAAGTGCTTGGCACGAGACCAGGTGCCCAGTGAATAGTAGTGATGATGAGGACAACGATGAGGAGGCTGCACCTTCAGAATCCAGGGCTAACCTGCTTTGCCAGCCCCCACACTCCACATGCCCCTGTGACCAGGTTGCCCCTATGATTGGGTTGCCATGACTGTCACTGCTCCCCAATTCTTCTTTTCCCCTTCACACCATTTGGTATTTTTTTACCTTATTTGATTTAGCAAATTTTTCTTTTCCTATCCACAGGACTGAAACTCAACTCTGAGTCACCATTTATGAGGCCTTACTGACTCTGCAAAGCAGGCTTGGTGACGCCCTTCCCTCTGCCTCCAGCGTTTTCTGTCCTTCTTTCTCCCATAGCCCTGCCCTGGCTGTTCTAGTATCTTTCATCTGCCTGTCTGTTCTCAGCTTCCCCAGACCACAGGCTTTTGAAGTACAAGGAGTGCTGGCTCCCTCGTGCCCAGCCCGGGTTGGACGTCCAGTAGGTACCTGAGAACTGTTTGATGATAGCGTGTCAGTAGAGGGAGGAGATGGCTCTCAAAGTTGATAGGAGGCTTTCTACATGTGGAGAGTGAAAACATACATTTTAAGAAAAGTGAAAAGAATAATAGCTTTCCTTTATAGCATACTGACTTTGTGACAGGAGGCATCATGCTAAGTGAGGCTTGATTTAGTTTTCCTAGTGATCTGGTGAGTTAGTCTGATTGTCCGTGTTTATTGATGATAAGGGAGGGAAACTTGCTTGGGGTAACAGGGTTAATGAGACTAAACTTGGGCCTACTGACTCCAGCACTGGTGGAGAAATAGAGAAGTGAGAAGGGGAAGGAAGATGACGAAACTAAGGAGGCACATCTGAAGGAGAAAAGACAGGATGAGAAGAAGGGGAAAACGCACAGGAGGGGCCAAGCAGGTTAGGAAAGGAACAGAAAGGAGAGAGAAATGGAAACTAGGAGAGCAAGGTGGAAAATGAACCAGGGACAGACGAGGAGGAAGGGAAGCTTTCAAAATTTGGTGACTGGGTAATGGCTACGTGCCTAACAGAATATAATAAACACACTTCAGGGTCGACAACTTAAAACAAAATTACCCTGACATATGTTATGCAGGAAATATTATATGATAATTTATTTTTGAGGCATGGTAATACCTGTAATGACTTAGCAATTTCTAAGTTTGGTTGTATTAATCATCACTTTTATACACACACACACACACACACACACAGATTAGTTTAAATTTTTTTTTACTACTTCTGTACAATATCTACAATCTACAATTGCTGTGGCAACGTGGCAACTGTTCTTGACACCAAATATGATTTCAAACACAGTAGCTCCCACCCTCACCCTCATACTCAGAGCTGCACGCATGCAGGACAGAGGCTGGGGGTGCTCCTTTTCCTTCCCTGATCTCACCTCCCTGGGCTAAGATTTCTCTATTTCTCTAGGCTCACCTTTCTCTGGAATCTTAGAGCTGATTTCACTTCCTTGTCCCATCTGCTTTTCGGGGGCCTGGCATGGTAATATTCTTGGACTGGCAGGCCGAGTTGGCTGTGGATGTGACAGCAAGGTCACTCCCATGGGGTCCCAGGGCTGGGAGGACTCACTGAGACTTTGCTTTTCAGCTGCTGGGTACCTAGGGCCAGAGGGAGAAAGGGCCAGAGCTAGGACCAGTGAAGATCAGGGTGTCCAGAGGAAGGAAGGGCTCATTACTTCCTCCTTTCCTCACTTTCTGCATCTTTAGACCCTGCACCTGCTTAAGCAGGGGGACTTTCCAAAGCTCCCCTCAGCCCATGCTGGGACTGCCCTTCCAGGCAGCCTAGGTTAGGCAGGGAAGCAAGTGGCTTAGTGAGAAATATGGAGAAATGTTCAGGAAACAGGGAGCTTGAAAGAGAAGGCGTAGGAGAGGAAAGGCAGACTGGGGAGGAGGAGAGAGGTGGGGGAACACATTTTTGTAAAGTGAACCTCCATACACACACTTAATCTCACACCAGCTCAGAGGAAGGCATCATTATCTACATTTCACAGATTCAGAGATGAGGTGTCAGGAGGAATAAGTGACTTGCTCAGAGTAGCACTAGACAGAAAGCAATTGAGTCAATCTCTCCTGTAGAGTCCTCTCCTTCAGAGAGGAAGAGAAAGCAGAGGTGGAGGAAAGGGAGGGAAAACAGAACAGAACAGAGAATGGAGCTCAGAAGAGGAGGACAGGAGGATAGGAGGGCCACGGAAGGGGGAGGTCTTGGGTTGGGTGTATTGCCACACTGTATTGGTCCTTTCCCCTTTGGCCTGTCTTGTCCCTCAGTCCTGAACATTGGAGAGGACCCACTGCTCAAAGGAACAGTGGGAACATGGCAGTTCCTCCCTAGACTGAGACGGGGCCCAAGCAGAGAGGGGCTGGCCGGGGCAGGGCTCTGGGCCATAGGAGGCCTCCAAGAATCTTTTCCAGATTCTCTCCTGGCCTCGATGGTGACTGTCTCTTCCTCAGCTGCCTGACCCCATCCTTTCCACTTTCTTTCCCAATCTCTTCTGATTCCTTTGCCTTTCTGTCACTTGGCCTTGGATTTCCAGTCTTTCCCTTTGCAGTGGCTCTGCCCCCTCAGTTTACTGCACACCCTCATCTCCCCACCCCCAGCACATCTTCTGTTTAAGTCTCCTTACCATTCACACTTCTTTATTTTACTGCAGAATGTCTTTAACTCCTTTAAAGGAGACATTCCCTGCCCTCATTTCTTCCTGACAGAGAGTTCCGAGGGCTGCCTCTCAGACAGCTCACACCCAATGCACACCCTCACTGTGTGCCCTGTCCCCAAAGCCCACCCAGGTAACTCTGAGGCTTGCAGAGGGTATTGGCCCCAGGTTCTGTAATGAGTTAGCAGGAAAAGTAGGAATCCAAGATCAGGCTATGTGACACCCAGGGACAAGCTTCCAACCACCACATCTTGCTGCCCTGGAGCAGCTCCCCAGGCTTGTCCCCTCAGGGGGCCTCCTGGTGATTTTATTGTGGTCAGAATGGGCTGTTTGTCTTGTACACTTTGGATCATAACTAAACAACACACCAAAAATAGACCTATCTTTCTGGAGAAGATTAATAGTAGCTCAGGAAACTGATGGTATAAAATAAGAACAACAATTTATTAATACAAAATGTGTAATCTAAGTGGCAGGAGGACCAGAATGCTCACTTCAGCATGGCTGGTACATTCTTTTCCCGAAGGCGGGCTTCTGTGGGAAAGCAAATTATTATCAGCAGGTTGCTTGGTGAGCTCGGAATGGGAGCACAGGGAATTTGCTGTAATAACTGGATTGTTGAGCGACCTCAGATCATTAAAGGGGATCTTTGTTTTAATCCTTTGCTTATAGTGTTGCCACCTGCACCGGTGTTCACTAAAGCAGAGACCTCCTCGTGGAATCGTAATATGAACAGGATACCCTCTTTCTCACATAGCTGCTTACGTAGCATTGCCAACTTTGATGCCTTGCTATCACTTCAATCTCACGGTGTCTAAAACCAACTTCTTATTTTCCCTCTGCAAATTGGAGTCTTTAAGTTTCCCATTTCTTTTAGAATTCATTAGCAGAATTATTTTCTGTGACCACGATTCAACACCTAAAGTTGAAATGTAAACAAATAATCCTTCTTAGAAGTATAATTTTCAGCCTCTTTTAAAAATCATAAATACAAAATATACAGAATGATTTTCAATCTTTCAAAAAAAAAGTACTCATTGCATTTTTAAATGAGTTAATGTATGTATAGCCCTTAGCTATTCTGTTTTCCTGCTCTCTTCTCACACCTCTTTCCCATACCCCTCTTTCTTTCAAAACAAATCAAAACAGGGTGGTGCCTGTGGCTCAAAGGAGTAGGACACCGGGCCCCATATGCCGGAGGTGTTGAGTTCAAACCCAACCCTGGCCAAAAACTGCAAAAAAAAAAATCAAAACAAAACATTAGGACTTTCATCTGAGGAAACTACCATTTTGTTAATCCCTTACATAAGAAGAAGCTAAGGGTAAACAGCTTTCCATTTCCTGATCTTTGGGGAAATTTTAGAAAGGAGGAATATATTCACGTAAATATTGTTTTCTTCAGTATTTGCAAATGGTTAAATTTTAAAATCCTAAGTTCCTACTTCTTAGAGCTAAACTTGACCTTAGCAAACCTTTTCCTCTCACCTGATTTTTTTTTTGTTTTTACCCTATTTCCTTAGCTTTTCGTTGATTCAGAAGTTCAACAAAAATGACTTTTTCTTTATTCTGACCCCCTTTAAAAGTGAAGCAAGTGTCAGCAGGAGTATTTTGGTGAATAGATACATGTGCAAGAACGAAAGGACCAAATTTTAACTTCCTCAGAGTTAAAAGTAGAGTCTGCTAGGTTAGTATGAATTCTCCATACAATATCCCTCCACACAATCGCCGTTGCTACTAGAAAAAGATTGCACTGGAGTAAATATAGACTTGAATGTCAATTCTTACCGTTGCATTGTTATTTTATGCTTTAGAGAGTAAAAGCACTTAAATAAAATAAATAAGATCATTATTAAGAAAAAACAAACAAAAGATAATTATTAAGAAATAACTTTGGGAAATCTAATAGAAATACTGTTCAATTCATATAAAGTGATTATACTATCACTCTGGATTAATTCTGAAGTTAAGAATATTTTCTATAAAAGCGAAAGTAACTAACATTAAATGATTTATTCAGTTTCTTCAAAAGAAAAGGTCTCAAAGACTCTTTGAAAGATTGTGTGTGTATCAGAGAAATTAAAAGCAACGACATAGTTCCATGTTTTAGAAGTAATTTTAGGAAAGATATGGTATCGCATTTGATTGTCTAGGAACTTTTGAAATAAGCACTGGCAGGAAGATCTAAAGTAAGATCTAAGTAAGATAGGGATGTTTCTCTCTCTCTAATGAGAAACACAGATATTTTCTCTTTCTATTACACAGATACATTTAGGTTTATCTTCTCTACTGGTTATCTGTTAGTACCAATCCCTCAAACAAGACTAGAAAACCAGCAAATAGGAAGAAAGGATAAGCCCGTTAGAGGCCTCTACTTTTATCAACTTTCTGAGAGGAGAATTTCTATCTACATTCTCATTGCTCCTGTCAGGGTATAGTGTCCCTTTTTTTCTCTTAAAGGGTTTTTCTTCCAAAGTGTGAATTGTAGATTTTACCTTACAAATGCAAATAATATAACCTGATTGTAGGTACCCTCCTATCAACCTTAAATTAAAAAAAAAAAAAAAAAGGAAAAAAATAGAATTGTTCTTCTTTTCCTCTGCTCCAGGGACTCTGAGCCCATGAAAACAGAATAGGTTAACTGAGTCCCCAGGGGGAATTTTCAAGCTCTAACAAGTTGGCTTAGAACTTGCTGATGAGCATTTACACTCTGGCCAGATGGGGCCCCCAGATATAGATGTCATGATCACCCCAATCACCATTCTCCTTCCTGGTGCCAATTTGTATTTGTTATAATTATTTTGTGAAACAAAACCAATGCTTTTTTATTGTTTTTTTTTTTTTTTTTTCCTGTTTGTGACTCTATTGTGACCAAAAACCAACAAAGACAGTCCTTCATGGATGAAAACTCACTTTTGTCTTTTTGTCTGTGTTGTTGTTCACAAGGAAACCTTACCTTCAAAAATCCTTTCCCCCCTCCTAGTGAGCCAGGACTTCATTCTGCCACTCCTGGTTGGAGTGCAGTGGTATCATCCTAGCTCACAGCAACCTCAAACTCCTGGGCTCAAGTTAACCTCCTGCCTCAGCCTCTGAGTAGCTGGGACTACAGGCATGAGCCACCATGCCCGGCTAATTTGTCTATTTTTTGTAGAGCTGAGGGTCTCACTCTGTTGCTCAGGATAGTCTTGAACTCCTGACCTCAAGCCCTCCTCCCTTCCTGGCCTCCCAAGGTGCCAGGATTACAGGTCTGAACCAATGCACCCCACCCGAAAATCCTTTCTGTGCATCTTCCTTAGTGGCGATAGTGCCTCTTCACTATCCTCCTCCCCTGAGGTCTGCTCCATTCTCCTTCTTTCTCCAGCTTTTCAACTCGCTCACAAACTCTTCTGTTGCTACTTAAATTTGTGTCATCCTTTGTGATTCTTCCTAGGCTGAAGATGGAGTGCACAGGAGGAGGGGGTACACCAAGAGGGAGGGAACAGCCCCTTAAGCTGCCACCACCCCAGTTGGGGAAGGCAAATTTAAGATGTCCTGCCACTTGGGGCTGGAGTCTAGGGGTTGAGAAGAAATAATTGCTAACAGGGAAGTGCCTCTTACCATCTGGAGGTCTTTGCTCCATTTCTCATAGAAATTGAGGACATTACTCCCCTTCCCTAATGGAGTTTGTGGACTAGTGGGGAAACTGAAATGGGCAGTGGCAGGTCCTCTGGGAGCACACAAGAAGTGCTCCTGTCTATGCCTTGGGGAGGTCAGGGAAGGCCTCCCAGAGGAAGTGATGTAGGAGTTGATATTGAACAGATGAGCAAGAGTTAGTTTGGTGAAGGGGGCGGAGGTGGGGTTAAATGGTTATAGGCAGAGGGAAGAGGATGTGTGAAGGCCTCTAAACAGAATAGAGTGGAGCTGAGTATTTCTGGAGTATAGATCTGTGTGTGGGGTGGTGGCGTAAGGAGACAAGGGGGCACTGAAGGAGAGTGATGAGGCATCAAACTGGGAAGATGAGCAGGGACCAGGTTGTAGAAGGCCCTAGGAGTCATGTTTGAGTTTGGTCTTTCTTTCTAAGGCTAATGGGATGTGTTTGCAAGGTTTTTGGCAGGGACATGATGTGATGCCATTTTTATAAAGACGACTGCTGGCTTCAGTGTGGACACAGGTCTGTAAGGCGGCTAGGGCTGGAGCCAGGGAGATCTGTTAGGAGAAAGGCAGAGAAAAGCAATGACTGGCCTGCAGGCATGTCCTGGAGACAACTGCTGCTGGGGCTGGGTAGAGGAGTCTCAAGCTGGGGGTAAGAGGGATGGTCTTCAGGCAGCCTTGGTGGCAGCTTGTAGGCGTGGAGGGAGGAGCAGGGAAGTTGCATTTGAGGACCTCTCCCTGCCTGCTTGCATTCCTAAGTTTTAGTAACCTGGCTCTTAGAAAACACTGGAGTCCCATAAAGTGTTAGCAGCATCCTAGGGGGCACGACAGGAAGGAATACTGATGGCTTCAGGCTTTCTAGTGAGGGGTTTGTGGAGGGACAGTGGGCACTGATGCATTTCCTCTGCAACTTCTTTTCTTTCGGTAACTACTAAGCTACCAACCTTGCCCTTCCCCTTCTCTGGTCTCCATATGACTGACCAACTTCTTCTTTATGGCCACACCACATTACTGAGCAGGAAGCCAACAAGTCATTTATTTCTCTTTCTAACTGAAAGAGCACACTCGCAGCACCTCTGCCTACCCCGCAGGGGTTTGCGAAGGTGCCTCAGTTCATAGCCGTGGCCTGTTCGATTCTGAATGTTGGAAGTCATTTGTTTGCCCCTTTATTTAATCATTCTAAATCTTTGATAGTGTTTACCATATGAAGGAAATTAGATGACTATAGAGAAAAATGAAGTATAATAATGATGTTATTCTGGCTTTTTGGGTGACTATCTGGAAAAGACTATAAACACATGTGAATACATTGAGGAAAAATTTTAGATGGCATTTTATTTCTCTAGAGCAGTGATTTTGAACTGGTGTATTATGGCATACTGGTGTGCCATGAAAAATTTTAAAGATCATTAATTAAATTATTTTGGAAAGAAATTTAAACCACAGTAAGCATATTATTTTTTTTTAACTCTTTTTTTTTTTTTTCCTTAGGACAGAGTCTCACTTTATCACCCCTTGGTAGCTCACAGCAACCTCAAACTTCTGGGCTTAAGCAATTCTCTTGCTTCATTCTCCCGAGTAGCTGGGACTATAGATGCCTGCTACAACACCCGGCTATTTTTAGAGACAAGGTCTCTAAACAAGGTCTTGCTCTGTTTTAGGCTGTTCTTGAACTTGTGAGCTTAGGCAATCCACTAGCCTTGGCCTCCCAAGTGATTATAAGTGTGAACCATGGTTCCTGGCTCTTAACTCTTTTTTTTTTTTTTTTTTTTTTTTTTGGTAGAGACAGAGTCTCACTTTATGGCCCTCGGTAGAGTGCCGTGGCATCACACAGCTCACAGCAACCTCCAGCTCCTGGGCTTAAGCGATTCTCTTGCCTCAGCCTCCCGAGTAGCTGGGACTACAGGCGCCCGCCACAACGCCCGGCTATGTTTTGGTTGCAGTTCAGCCGGGGCTGGGTTTGAACCTGCCACCCTCGGTATATGGGGCCGGCGCCCTACCGACTGAGCCATAGGCACCGCCCTCTTAACTCTTTTTTTTTGATCAGCATAATTTAAGTGTGCCATGGAAGTTCAACTGTAAGTTCAAGTGTGCGATAAGTTAAAAAAGGCTGAACAACACTGTTCTACAGCATGGCCAATTATTTCCTCTTACATATTAGCTCCCTAGATTCATTTGCGGTTCTAAGTTCTGGCTAAGTGAAGGAGTAACCTATTGTGCTTGAATAGAAGGCAGATGCTAGAGCCTTTATCCCTGAAGCATTTTTATTCACAGGGTTTGGGCTATGCAGTAAAGACCCTGAGAGTTGACCATCCAAGGGACTAGAACAAACTGGTTAACACACAGAGATGGTCAGCATAAGGAACTAGGCTGATAAGCACATGTAGTGCATGTCTGGTGTATGAAAATTAGGTCAGCTTAAGGAGGTGGTCTGTTATGAAGGTTTTACTGTATTGGAAAGTGGACTCAATTTTAATGCCAAATTAAATGGCACACTTGGGCTTACCTTGAGTTGTCCCATGTAACAGTTATAATACAAATACATTATTTTTGTGTAGAATTATTTTTATCAGGTTAGATTGAAACCTGATTAATCGAATCTGTTGTCCCTTATTGTATCAGTTACTTCCAAGTCATCTAAATTTGTCTAGGAAGGAAGTTAAAGAGTGTAAATTTGTGATTATTGAGCATTTTTCAAATACTAATATTATGTATTTTTCCTATTTTCTAATGAAGGCCAGCTGTTGAGTCCTGGTAAAAGATCAGGGGCCATAATGTTCTGCAGTAAAAAGAAATTACTTGGTAAGTATTAAATTCTTCAAATGACACAAAATAATAAAATATTATTTTTTTTAATGGATGTTTAATCTACAGACAAAAACACGCAGGTCTAAGTATTCAGTTCAATGAGCTTTGACTATTGAATACACTTACGGAACTATCAGGGGGTGTAAAACGAGATATAAACATTTATTTCGAATGCCCCAGAAACTGGATCCCTCTTCATTCATCTTTCCTATACCCCTACAACCATTTTTTAATTTCTTTTTTTTTTTTTTTGGCTGGGGCTGGGTTTGAACCCACCACCTCCGGCATATGGGACTAGCGCCCTACTCCTTGAGCCACAGGCGCTGCCCCATTTTTTAATTTCTGTAAGATCAGTTTTGAAGTGAATATAAGTGAAATCACCTAGTCTGTACTGTTCTGTCTTGCTTTTTTGTTCAGCTTAAGGTTTTCCGCATACACCTTTATGGGTGCATGTGTCCATAATTTGTTCTTCATTTTTAATTTTCAAAGCAGTGTTCCCTTGAGCGAATGTGACCACATTTAAAACAGTTCATATGGTTAGAAATAATTTTGTCCATGATAGCAGGAAATACCCTTTTTTTTTGGTTGAGTCATCTGTCTACTGAGTAGTATAAATGATGTTCCAGTGTCTTTAATATAGTATCCTGATCACAGGGCATTGATTCTTTTGTCTGTAGTTAATCACTGACACACTATTATGTTGTTTTTTCCTTCAGTGGGCATGTATCTAACTTACTTTAGTAGTTTAAAATTTTTTTTTGATCACAGACTCTTTAGAAACTAAAGGTTGAATTAGAGCTTATTTAATATTCTGTCCTTCTTTCTATAAAGTCCCTGACAGGTGATTAACCTACTTCTATAGGTAATTATTTCACAAGGAAGTCCATTCCCTTGTTGGACACTTATTTCATTGCAGCATTCAGTCTCATAATGAGCTGAACTCTGCTTCCTCATAGTTCCCACCCATAGGCCATTAGTTATGCCCTCTAGGGCAACATGTTCATATTCCCAATGCCAATCAGGTGTCTAGAATTATTGTCCTCAGTTTTTTCAAGTGAAGTAATTTATTTATATCAAATTACAGGTATAATTTTAATAGTATAAACATAAGATTAACCAGCTTTAACATGGATAAGTTTCCATAAGGACCTAGTGTTGCAAGTATTCAATATTTTAAGAACATGATCCAAGATCCAGGTCTCCCTCTCACTGGGCATGGTGGCACATGCCCACAGTCCCAGCTACTCAGGAGGCTGAGGCAGGTGGATCATGTAATCCCAGGAGAGTGAGGTTGTGGTGGTCTATCGTTACACCACTGCACTCCAGCTGGGAGTGACGAGTAAGACCTTGTCTGAAAACAAACAAACAAACAACAAACAAGAAACCTAGAAGTCACTGTAACTGTGCAGTCCAGAGACAACCATTCAAGTCTGCTTTGTTGCACAGCTTTTAGAAGACTGTGATTACAGTGACATGTTATGTACATTAATCCACACACACATACATAATCCTCAAATGGAATTATGCTGTGCATTGTTTGGAAACCTCCTCTTTACATTTAATACTATAATCATAGATAAATTTTATGTTTTTAAACATTTCTCAATAATGTTATTCTTATTTACATTTTCCCCTGACTTTTTATTTTAAAAATGTTGAATTTTACAGAAAAATCAAAAGAATGAAACAATAAACACCCATATACCCTTCACTTAATATCATAATTATCACCTTTTTGCCACATTTGGTTCCTCTCTCTATTTCTGTCTTTTTGTACCTAGATGCACGTGTGCACGTGCACAGTCACAACACACACATTTGTCTTTGTCTTTGTGGAACCATCTGAGAGTAAATGGTAGTAAACATCATGATATTTCAGCACACATCTCCTAAGAACAAGGACATTCTCCTACACCACCACAATATCATTACCACACCCAAGAAATGTAACATTGATAAATAACATTACATTTTTAAATTTCCCTAAGTATCCCCCAAACACTTCGTCTCTTAGAGCTGGTTTTAATTTTTGGTACAGTATCTAATCAGTATACACACATTTGAGTTTGGCTTTTAATTCCTTTATTTTCTTTTAAATTTAGTTTCCATTATTTTGAACTTTCTTTTTTTTTTTTTTTTTTTTTTTGTGTGTGTGTGTGTGGTTTTTGGCTGGGGCTGGGTTTGAACCCGCCACTTCTGGCATATGGGACTGGCGCCCTACTCCTTGAGCCACAGGCGCAGCCCCTATTTTGAACTTTCAAAAAGTTTAGTTCAGCCATTTTGTAGAATGTTCTAGAATAGTTTAATTAATTTTTACTGAATCAATTTAAATTAAGCCATTTTGGCACAAACACTATATAGTGTTTTAAGAACATGATCTTAAATTCTTATATCTAAGAATATAGATAGTATTTGTTTTTTAATTGATTAATTGACAGTTTTTTTGATGAGGAATGAGACAGTATTGATCTTCCTCACACAGAATTTCATTTTACAGATCAACAGGCCTTGCCATATAAGGAGGCTAAAAGTTTTGGTCATATTGCCGTGTCTGTATGCTCCCTGACACTGTCTGGCAGAGAAGGCGGATGCCAGTAATTTCTTCTTGGGCTTCTACAATGGTCTTATGGCTTGAGAGACTGCTATTTATGTAACCACCATTTATTTGTGTCATCATGATTAGAACTGATGCATCTTTAGATTACTTCAGTTCCTGTAGCTCAGTGGTTCTCAACCTTCCTAATGCTGCAATGTATTTTCATTGTTAAAAAGAGGTTGCGACCCACAGGTTGAGAACTGCTGCTGTAGATCTTGTGATGGTCTGGAGAGCTTTTTTTTAACCTAAGATATTCATTCATTTAATCAGTTGATCAACAAGTACTGTGAAGCCCTATGGTTTGCTAGTGCTGACACTGACTTTAAGTAGCTTTCTACGTTCAATAAAATATAGGTATTCTCACACAATTTTAAAGTTTATGATAGCAATGATAACTTAAGAACAGTTTACTATATACCAGTACAACTAGTAAATTTGCCACAGGAACACAAACTAGAGACCTCCTACTCAGCTTGGGGTGATCTGAAGGAAAATCAAAAGGAGGTGGGATTTTAACTCAATGAGATAGCTCACATCTGCAACATTTAAAAGGTGTACTTACATTTATATAAACTTACATAACATTATCAGCAAGCCTAGGTTAATATCACCTGGGTGAGGATATGACAAACCAGTCATGGGTATTGTGGGACAATGATAATTTTCTCCCAGAGATGCTTTATTCTTTATTATCTCCAGATAAGTCTCACATTCTTAAAGATGTGAAACATTCCAGCCCCTTGATTGCAGTCTATATTCTGTTTGTTTTCATAATTTGTCCTTTCTATACAGCGTGCGTGGGAGGCTGGAAGACAAATAGTTTTAAAATGTATGTGTGCTTTTCTGCAAAGCTATCAGGGAGAGCGTTGTTCATGAGTGAAATACCTAATTCAGATCTATTTAACTTGCTAATATGGAAAGAAAAAGAAGTAGATAATTAGAGGCCTTTTAAAAACTAGCTAAAGCTGATCTTGATTCTAAAATTGGGGGGGGTGTCAGGAGTCAGCATGCATTACTCCTTAAGGAGTATATTCATGGGTTAGTGGGGTTGGAATAATCAGATGGGGGCTGTATATGTCTCCCATGGGCTGTACGCAGTTTTGCATTTGTAGGCCTCTTCCTCCATAAAAAATATTAAAAACTCTACTTTACAACTTCGTCAGTATAAAGACAAATATAAGCCAGGCTGCATTCATTATTATGTATCCATTATTATTGTGTTAATTTTTCTTTTGATTTTTAAATAAATGAAAATTAAAATATTTTTATTAGCCTTTGAGAGTGTCATGGGCCCTAGGCACTCTGTTTACTAGGTCTCATGGACAAGTCAGCTCTGAACTGGACATGAATAGGGGCTAAGTGGCCTTTCAGAGAGCAACTCTATATCCGGGGGCGGAGAGAAATAGCTTCTTAATTCTTTCTGCTTATTTTTGTGATCCTATGTATAGAAAATAGTCAAGGATGCTTATAGTGATAGTGAGTAGTGCTTTCAAGTTATTAATGCTACTGTAAGTTTAAAAATCATGTAATGATACAGAACTGAATAGTTCTTAGGCATTTTCTTCTTTTTTTTTTTATTGTTGGGGATTCTTTGAGGGTACAAGAAACCAGGTTACACTGCTTGCATTTGTTAGGTAAAGTCCCTCTTATAATTGTGTCTTGCCCCCAAAAGGTGAGTCACACACCAAGACCCCCACCCCCTCCCTCCTTCCCTCTCTCTGCTCTTCCTTTCTCCCATTCCCTCCCTCCTTCACTCTCTCTCTGCTCTCCCCTTCCCCCATCCCCCACCGTGTACTAGGTCATTAATTGTCCTTATACTAGAATTGAGTACATAGGATTCTTGCTTCTCCATTCTTGTGATGCTTTGCTAAGCATAATATGTTCCACTTCCTTCCAGGTTAATACAAAGGATGTAAAGTCTCCATCTTTTTTAATGTCTGAGTTGTATTCCATGGTATACATATACCATAGCTTGTTTTTAATTAATTAATTAATTTTTTATGCCCCCAAACAGTGTGTCACACACCAAGACACTACCCCTTCCTTCCTTCCCTCCCTCTGCTCTTCCTTTCTCCACCCCTCCCTCCTTCTCTCTCTCTGTGCTCTCCTCTTGCCCCACCCCCTAGTACAATTAATGTACTAGGTCATTACTTGTCCTCATATCAAAATTGAATACATAAGATTCATGCTTCTCTTGGGCAGCGCCTGTGGCTCAGTTGGTAAGGCGCCGGCCCCATATACCGAGGGTGGCGCGTTCAAACTGGCCCCGGCTGAACTGCAACCGAAAAATAGCTGGGCGTTGTGGCAGGCACCTGTAGTCCCAGCTACTCAGGAGGCTGAGGTAAGAGAATCACTTTAGCCCAGGAGTTGGAGGTTGCTGTGAGCTGTGTGATGCCATGGCACTCTACCGAGGGCGATAAAGTGAGACTCTGTCTCTACAAAAAAAAAAGAAAAAAAAAAGATTCATGCTTCTCCATTCTTGTGATGCTTTACTAAGAATAATGTGTTCCATTTCCATCCAGGTTAATACAAAGAATGTAAAGTCTCCATCTTTTTTAATGGCTGAGTAATATTCCATGGTGTACACATACCACACCTTGTTAATCCATTCCTGGGTTGGGGGGCATTTAGGCTGTTTCCATATTTTGGCAATTGTAAATTGAACTGCAATAAACGGTCTAGTGCAAATGTCCTTATGATAAAAGGATTTTTTTTCCTTCTGGGTAGATGCCCAGTAATGGGATTGCAGGATCAAATGGGAGGTCTAGCTTGAGTTCTTTGAGGTTTCTCCATACTTCCTTCCAAAAAGGTTGTACTAGTTTGCAGTCCCACCAGCAGTGTAAAAGTGTTCCCTTCTCTCCACATCCACGCCAGCATCTGCAGTTTTGAGATTTTGTGATGCAGGCCATTCTCGCTGGGGTTAGATGGTATCTCAGGGTGGTTTTGATTTGCATTTCTCTAATAGATAGGGATGATGAGCATTTTTTCATATGTTTGTTAGCCATTTGTCTGTCTTCTTTAGAGAAGGTTCTATTCATGTCTCTTGCCCATTGATATAAGGGATTTTTGGCTTTTTAAATCATGTGGATTAATTTGAGTTCTCTGTAGATTCTAGTTATCAAGGTTTTGTCTGATTAAAAATAGGCAAATATCCTTTCCCATTGTGTAGGTTGTCTGTTTGCTTTGGTTGTTGTCTCTTTGGCTGTACAGAAGCTTTTCAGTTTAATTAAGTCTCATTTGTTTATTTTTTTTGTTGTTGTAATTGCCATGGAAGTCTTCTTCATAAAGTCTTTCCCCAGGCCAGTATCATCAAGTGTTTTTCCTATGTTTTCTTTGAGGATTTTTATCATTTCATGCCTTAAATTTAGGTCTTTTATCTATCTTGAATCAATTTTTGTGTGGAGAAAGGTGCAGGTCCAGTTTCAGCCTTTTACATGTAGATATCCAGTTCTCCCTGCACCATTTTTTGAATAGGGAGTCTTTCCCCCAGTGTATGTTCTTGTTTGGTTTATTGAAGATTAAGTGGCTGTAAGATGTTAGTTTCATTTCCTGGTTTTCTATTCAATTCCAAATGTCTGTGTCTCTATTTTTGTGCCTGTACCATGCTGTTTTGACCACTATGGCCTTATAATATAGCCTAAAGTCTGGTAGGCTGATGCCTCTGCCTTTGGTTTTATTTTATTAAGTTTTTATGCATTTTCATTGCAAACTAGTATCTTCAGTTTTTTCTTGTCCAGTTTATACATATTTTATGTATAAGATGATTCTGGGCAGCTGTGGTGTAACATGGTTTTTCTACATTCATAGCATAAGAATTGGATTTGACTAGAATGGGTGACACGGGGTGTACAAGGTTCTGTTAATTTACTGTAATTGTCCTTTGTGGACACAGTTGTGGTATGATAGAAACAGCATGAGTCAGAAGTGCTAGGAATGAACCTCCACTTATGAAGCACTGGCCCTCAAATTCTCTGAGCCTCACTTTTCTCATTTGTAAGATGAGACTAATACTTGCCTCTGAAGGTTCCTGTGAGAATAGCATAAAATGAAATAAAATATGTGGAGGAGTTTATAAAGTATAAAAGCACTATCGCATCTTGGACTGTACAGAATTAATAGATACATGGTACAGTTTGTTGATTTCTAATTTTTGTAAAATTGATTTTGTCCACTTATGTGGCTGACATGGGTATTATATGTCCAGGTGGGTTTCCTATTTATGGAGGTAACTTGCATGGAGGTCTGAGTTCTAGGAGGACATTCCGAAAGCCTCGGGAGCCTCTTTACCCTCTGGGACTGCTAATTTCACAAAGGCCGTTTATTTTTGGTGACTCTGCAGAGGTTGGCCAGTGTGTTAGAAATAATAATGGTCAGTTGCTTTGGTTGAAGATTATATACTGCTTCTCAGGCATTTCCAGTGACTTCTCTTAAAATAAATGTAACATGGTCATGTCTGTTTAACAAACTAATTGCCAGTAATAGGACGTAAAGATCATGGAAACTCAATGCTCATAGCATTTTGAATTTTATTGTTTTTTGGTGTCTAATGGAGGAATAAAGTCCATATTTTTGTTTCTCTGTATATATTGATTATTTAATGCTGCAAATATTGTTTTGAGCATATACTATTTAGCAGGCATTGAGTCCGTCCTTTGGTAGAGGGTTGGTGATAAAAAAGCTGAATAAGACATTGAACCTGCTTTTATAGATGCCACACCAATGCATATAAAATACATGTAAGTGTATTAATGTGTATGTTTGAAGAGTGTTATTTCTCTTTGAGTTCTTGGGTTTATCTCTTATGCACCAACAACAATAAATTCAAAAGCTTTCTCAAGTAGTTCCATAGTTACGTTCATGTAGGAATTAGTTGTCATTTGAACTTGCTTTTTGTCTACTATAGTAATTGTTTTTAAAATTGGATCATGTTTTTAAAAAAGTCATTTATTTTCTTGGTTTACTTGCATGAGGCCGTTGAAAGGAAGTACCAAATGATACTGGTCTCTCAGTGACATATTTAAGACACTGCTGTCTTTGCAAAAGCTCTCTCATAATTTTGGAGTTTTATTTTTCAGTGAGTTCTCTTCTATATTTTAATAAAATTTTTAGTGTCTAGAGGGGAAAAGCCATGGGAATTTTTTTTCTTGGTTCCACTAGAGAGGAGGGAGAGACACCACTTAATCTCTTCCACTTCACTATACCAAAATTTTATGGAAAAAGATGATAGAAATTATTCTAGAGATTCTGAATCTTTGCTGCTTGTCATAAATACTTCAGGGCATAAGCCTTCCATTCACAGATGCATTAACTTTTATGATTGGGAAGGAAGGAGGAGGCAGCACTGGAGTTCTTAGTCATAGGTGTGCTCTAGAATTTATCTGTGTTTAAATCACTTTGGAATAGAAGTCTTTTTCTAAAGACTATTTTAAAATTTCTCATGATAGTTATTGTGTAGAGAAAGTGCAGAAAAGAGATATCTTCTGGCTTTCAAGCACTCCCCACATTTGTGTGCTGCTCTAACTTTATTCACATAGAGTAATCTGATGTTTTCTCACGCAGGGTATAGACTAGGTTAAGCTGCTGTAACAAACTACCAGTCATAGAGAACTTCCTAGGAGAAGCCCCAGGAACTGCTCCTCCATGCCCAACTTTCTCATCTCTCTGTGGAAATGGGATAGTGGCTGCTCTCTCCTCGAAGGCTCTTCTTTGCTGACTTTCATGACCCTTGTGAAGACCCTTCTTGCTTCTCAGACTGCTATGTCTCTTTCTCTTTCACTGGATCCCAGTGGTGAAAATTTCCCCTGGTTCTGTCATCGAGGCCTTTTCTGGATACTTTGTTACTCGGAGAATGGAAGCTCCTCCACCTTGGCTTCTGGTCACCTCTATAGAGATGACTCTTAAATCTGTGGTGTCCATTGTCAAATCTTTCTTAAACATTATACTTAGTTTCTAACTGCTGCTACCTTTGATCTAATAGTTCTATTAATATAGTTTTAGGGGACAAGGAATGGTAGAAATTGGGAGTTAGAAGAATCTTCCAAGTCAGCTTGTCCAGCTGGATTTTGAACTTGACAATCTATTTCTGAGTGTTGCTGAATCCTTAAACATTTGCTCTGACAGTTAGTTCAGGCATCTAATTTAGGACGTGCCTCATTCTTTGTTTTGAAAGTAAATTCAACTGTATGTTAACAAGAATTTCAAGTCCTTGTAAAGTTCACTTTCTGTTCTGACTTTTGGAATAAGATAGAATATTTATTCTGCTACCTACATTAAATATTTATTCTGCCACCTCCAATGTTTGAAGACCTTTCTTGTATTGGCATGTGGTCTCTCTGTCTTGCTCATGTTCTATCTTTTAATCTCTCTCTGTGTCTGACTTTTTGGTTAGACACTTGTGAGTTTTCTCTAATATATTATATGGTTCATCATTTTCAGACTCTCAGTATCTTACTTACAATATGAGCTCCCAAAGGAAAAAGCTGCTGTCTTTCTCATTCTGACTCTACAACATGTGGCATGGTTTTCATCACTTTGTTCAAGAACCTGGGCATCTACTGAACAGATGTGTGAATGAACACATCTTGGTCACAAGACTGTTTGATGTTCTTGGCTTTTCCAGTGGTCTTTGTGCTGTTTACAATTGAAATCAATGCTTATAATGCAGTCTGACTTGCCTGGAATAGGGAAGTACCATATTTTGCTGATTTAGAATTCTGTTTCCATTGAGATTACATTAGCCACTTTTGGGACATTGTACCAATTAGTATGCACTCTGGCTCACTGAGCAGTAGTGAAGATAAAAAAACCATGTAAGGGTCGTGAGTCAGGTGTTATATTTCTGTATTTATAAAGTTGGTGTAGAGCCATGGAATTAGTTAGGATTCTCTGTAAAGACAGAACTGAGAGAGGACAGATCTATGTATAAGGATTTGCTCATGTGATCATTATGCTACATGTCCCAAGATCAGTAGTTGACAAGCTGGATACCCAAGACAGCCAGTGGTGTAATTTTTGTCTGGATGCCAGCAGGCATGAGACCCAGAAAGAGCTAATGTTTTAGAGCAGTGGTTCTCAACCTTCCTAATGCCTCCTCATGCCATGACCCTTTTTTTTTTTTTGACTCTTCATTTCTTTTCTTTTTAAATCATAATTGTATACATTAATGCATTTATGGGGTACAATGTGCTGATTTTATAAACAATTCGGAATGCTTACATCAAACTGGTTAACATAGCCTTAAGATTTCTCTATAGCATGCAATGCTGTTTGATAGCATTTTACCCACAGTAGAACTTTCAAAACTGGAGTCAAACCTCTCCAACCCTGCTGCTGCTTTATCAACTAAGTTTATGTAATATTCTAAATCTCTCATCGTCATTTCCATAATGTTCATAGCATCCACACCACTAATAGATTCTACCTCAAGAAGCCACTTTCTTTGCTTATCCATAAGAAGCAACTCCTCATCCTTTCGGGTTTTATCAAGAGATTGTAGCAATTCAGTCACATGTTCAGACTCCAATTCTAATTCTAGTTCTCTTGCTATTTCACCACATCTTCAGTTACCTCCTCCACTGAAGTCTTGAACACCTTACAGTCATCCATGAGGGTTGAAATCAACTTCTTCGCAACTCAAGTTATTGTTGGCATTTTGACCTCTACTCATCAGTCACAAATGTTCTTAATGGCATCTAAAGTAGAATGATGAATCATTTCAATTTGTTTTTCCGCCATGACCCTTTAATATACTTCTCATCTTGTGGCGACCCCCAACCATAAAATTATTTTCGTTGCTACTTCATAACTGTAATTTTGCTACTGTTATGAATCATAATGTAAATAACTGATATGCAGGATGTATTTTCATTGTTACAAAGGGGTCATGACCCACGGGTTGAGAACTGCTGTTTTAGAGTCTGAAGGCAGGAGCAAACCGATGTCTGAACTCAAAGGCAGGAAGAGTTCTCTTTTACCCTGCTTCTTTGTTGGATTCAGGCCTTTTCCTACTCAGATGAGTCCCATCTACATTAGGGAGGGCAATTTGCTTTATTCAGCCTATCAATTAAGATGTTAATCTTATCCAGAATGACACTAATAGACACACCACAATAATGTTTAACTAACTATCTGGGCAACTGGTGGCCCAGTCAAGTGGACACAAAAAACTTTACCATCACAATCGTATTTTAGTTTATCAAGATCGTTTTGAATTTATCTATTTTTCTTTTTAGTTTTGTTGTTTTTTTTCTTTATATATTTGGAGGCCATTTTATTGGATGCATACAGATTTAGAGTTTTATATTGCTGGAAGTTCAATTTTTTATTATAATGGTCCATTTATCTCTAGTAATGCTTATATTAATTTTTCTTTTATCTGACATTAGTATAGCAGTACCACATTTATTTTGGTTAATTCTTGAATGTTATATATTTTCCTATTCTTTAATGTTCTTAAATTTAAGATGCTGCAAACATACGTTTTAAAAAAGTATAGTTTGATAAACTTGGCTATTAGAGTGTTTAACCCACTTATATTTAATATAATTACAGATATATTTGTGTTTTAATCTATTATCTTACTACGGTATTTGTTATTCTACATTTCTTTTCTCATTTTTATTGCTTTCTTTTGCCTTAATCAAGTATTTTCATTATTCTATTTACAACCATCTGTTAACTTTTTATTTTTCATTCCTTTAAAATTCTTTTTGTGGTTATTCTTAAGATTACAAAATTTCCATATAATAATTTACATCATAGTATGTTACTACTTTCTCAACAATAATGAGTTTAGACCATTTTAACACTCTTTTTTTTTTTCTTTTTTTTATTATTAAATTATAGCTGTGTACATTAATGAGATCATGGGGAACCATACACTGGTTTTATACACAGTTTGACACATTTTCATCACACTGGTTGACAAAGCCATCCTGGGATTTTCTTAGTTATTGTGTTAAGACAATTACATTCTACATTTACTAAGTTTCACACGTACCCTTGTAAGATGCACTGCAGGTGTAATACCACAAATCACCCTCCCTCTGCCCATCCTCCCCACTCCCTCCCCTCCCTCACCCTCTTCCCCATATTTGTAGGTTATAACTGGGTTATAGCTTTCATATGAAAGCCATAAATCAGTTTCATAGCAGGGCTGAGTACATTAGATACTTTTTCTTCCATTCTTGAGATACTTTACTAAGAAGAATATGTTCCAGCTCCATCCATGTAAACATGAAAGAGGTAAAGTCTCCATCTTTCTTTAAGGCTGCATAATATTCCATGGTGTACATATACCACAGTTTATTAATCCATTTGTGGATCGATGGGTACTTGGGCTTTTTCCATGACTTAGCAATTATGAATTGGGCTGCAATAAACATTTTGGTACAAATATCTTTGTTATGATGTGATTTTTGGGCTTCTGGGTATATACCTAGTAGAGGAATTATAGGATTAAATGGCAGGTTTATTTTTAGATCTCTAAGTGTTCTCCACACATCTTTGCAAAAGGAATGTATTAATTTGCATTCCCACCAGCAGTGTAGAAGTGTTCCCTTTTCTCCACATCCACGCCAACATCTCTGGTCTTGGGATTTTGTGATATGGGCTAATCTTACTGAAGTTAGATGGTATCTCAAAGTAGTTTTGATTTGCATTTCTCTGATGATTAAAGATAATGAGCATTTTTTCATATGTCTGTAGGCCATGCGCCTGTCTTCTTCAGAGAAGTTTCTCTTCAAGTCCCTTGCCCAGCCTGCGATGGGATCACTTGTTCTTTTTTTGCTTATACATTTGAGTTCTCTGTGGATTCTGGTTATTAAACCTTTGTCGGAGACATAACCTGCAAGTATCTTCTCCCATTCTGAGGGCTGTTTGCTTGCTTTACTTACTGTGTTCTTGGCTGTGCAGAAGCTTTTTAGTTTGATCAGGTCCCAGTAGTGTATTTTTGAAGCTGCTTCAATTGCCCGGGGGGTGCTTCTCATAAAATACTCGCCCAGACCGATTTCTTCAAGGGTTTTCCCTGCACTCTCTTCTAGTATTTTTATAGTTTTGTGTCTTAAGTTTAAATCTTTAATCCAGTGTGAGTCTATCTTAGTTAATGGTGAAAGGTGTGGGTCCAGTTTCAGTCTTCTACAGGTTGCCAGCCAGTTCACCCAGCACCATTTGTTAAATAGGGAATCTTTTCCCCACTAAACGTTTTTAATTGGCTTGTTAAAGATCAGATAACGGTAAGTAGCTGGATTCATCTCTTGGTTCTCTATTCTGTTCCAGACATCTACTTCTCTGTTTTTGTGCCAATACCATGCTGTTTTGATCACTATCGATTTATAGTATAGTCTGAGGTCTGGTAGCGTGATTCCTCCTGCTTTGTTTTTATTTCTGAGTAATGTCTTGGCTATTCAAGTTTTTTTCTGATTCCATATAAAATGAAGTATTATTTTTTCAAGATCTTTAAAGTATCACAGTGGAGCTTTAATAGGAATTGCATTAAGATCGAATATTGCTTTGGGTAGTATGGACATTTTAACAATGTTGATTCTTCCCAGCCATAAGCATGGTATGTTTTTCCATTTGTTAACGTTTTCAACTATTTCTTTTCTTAGAGTTTCATAGTTCTCTTTATAGAGATCTTTCATGTCTTTTGTTAGATAAACTCCCAAATATTTCATCTTCTTTGGCATTACTGTAAATGGAATAGAGTCCTTGACTGTTTTTTCAGCTTGACTGTTGTTGGCATATATAAAGTCTACCAATTTATGAATGTTGATTTTGTAACCTGTGACGCTGCTGTATTCCTTGATCACTTCTAAGAGTTTTGTAGCAGAATCCCTGGTGTTTTTCAGGTGTACAATCATATCATCTGCGAAGAGTGAAAGTTTGATCTCTTCTGACCCTATATGGATACCCTTGATCACCTTTTATTCCCTAATTGCAATGACTAAAACTTCCATTACAATGTTAAAGAGCAGTGGAGACAATGGAGATCCTTGTCTGGTTCCTGATCTGAGTGGAAATGATTTCAATTTAACTTCATTTAACACAATATTGGCTGTGCGTTTGCTGTAGATGGCTCTATCAGTTTAAGAAATGTCCCTTCTATACCAATTTTCTTAAGTGTTCTGATCATGAAGGGATGCTGGATATTATCAAAAGCATTTTCTGCATCAATTGAGAGAATCATATGGTCTTTGTTTTTTAATTTGTTTATGTGCTTGATTATACTTATAGATTTACATATATTAAACCAGCCTTGAGACCCTGGGATTAAACTGACTTCGTCATGAGGTATAACTTGTTTGATATGTTGCTGGATTCTGTTTGTTAGGATCTTGTTGAATATTTTTGCATCTATATTCAGTAGTGATATTGGTCTATAATTTTCTTTTCTTGTTGGGTCTTTTCCTGGTTTGGGGATCGGGGTGATGTTTGCTTCATAGAACGTGTTGTGTATTCTTCCTTCTTTTTCTACCTTTTGGAACAGGTTGAGTAATATAGGTACTAATTCCTCTTTAAAGGTTTGATAGAACTCTGACGTGAACCCATCTGGTCATGGGCTTTTCTTTTTAGGGAGGTTTCATATGGTTGATGCTATTTCAGAACTTGATATGGGCCTGTTCAACATTTCCACTTGATTCTGGCTAAGTCTTGGAAGGTGATGTACTTCCAAGTATTGGTCAATTTCCTTCAAATTTTGATATTTCTGAGAATAAAGCTTCTTGTTATATTCATTAAGGATGTTTTGAATTTCTGAGAACTCTGTTGTTATTTCATCTTTGTCATTTCTGATTGATGAAATTAGAGATTTTACTCTCTTTTTCCTGGTTAGGTTAGCCAAAAGTTTATCTATTATTGACCCTTTCAAAAAACCAACTTTTGGATATATCGATCTGTTGTATAATTCTTTTGTTTTCAATTTCATTTAATTCTGCTCTAATTTTGGTTATTTCTTTTCTTCTACTGGGTTTGGGGTTGGAATGTTCTTCCTTTTCCAGTTGCTTGAGATTTCCCATTAAGTTGTTAACTTTCTCTCTTTCCATTCTCTTGAGGAAGGCTTGCAGTGCTATAAATTTCCCTCTTAGGACCGCCTTTGTGGTATCCCAGAGGTTCTGATAATTCGTGTCTTCATTGTCATTTTGTTCCAAAAATTTGGCGATTTCCTTCTTAATCTCATCTCTGACCAAGCTATCATTCAGCATAAGGTTATTTAACTTCCATGTTTTTGTATGAGTATGCAGATTCTTTTTGTTACTGAGTTCAACTTTTATTCCATGGTGGTCCGAGAAGATGCAAAGAATAATTTCTATTCCTTTAAATTTACTGGATTAGACTTGTGACCTAAGATGTGATCGATTTTGGAGTATGTTTCGTGGGCTGATGAGAAGTACGTGTATTCAGTCTTGTTGGGATGAAGTGTCCTGTAGATATCTGCTAAATCCAAATGTTGGATGGTTAGGTTTAAATCTAAAATTTCTTTGCTCAGCTTCTTATTGGAGGATCAATCCAACACTGCCAAAGGAGTGTTGAAATCTCCAACTATTATGGAGCTGGAGGAAATCAAGTTGCTCATGTCTGTTAGAGTTTCTTTTATAAATTGAGACGCATTCTGGTTGGGTGCATAAATATTAATAATTGAAATCTCATCATATTGAGTATTACCCTTAACAAATATGAAGTGACCATTGTTATCCTTCCTTACTTTTGTTGGTTTAAAGACTATTGTATCTGCAAATAGAATTGCAACACCTGCTTTTTTCTGATTACCATTTGCCTGAAATATGGACGACCATCCTTTCAACCCTGAGACTTAAGGTAAGATGTGACTCTTGTATGCAGCAAATATCTGGCCTGAGTTTTTGTATCCAGTCAGGGAACCTGTGCCTCTTTAGAGGACAGTTTAAGCCATTCACATTAATGGAGAATATTGATAAGTTTGCTAAAATTTTGGGTATCGAGTTTTTCGAAAGTCCAGTGGACATTTTTAATCCTTTCACCACTGTGGAAGTTGGAGTTTGATTAAAAGTTTCTGAGTGAGTTTACTTTTGTGGTAGAGGATTGGGGTGTTCATTATGGAGGATAGGTCTGGGAATATCCTGAAGAGCTGGTTTGGTTATGGCAAATTTCTTCAACATATGAATGTCATTAAAGTGTTTAATTTATCCATCATAAATGAAGCTCAGTTTAGCTTGGTACAGGATCTGGGGTTGAATGTTATTTTGCTTTAGGAGATTAAAAGTCAATGGCCACCCTCTTCTGGCTTGAAAAGTTTCAGCAGAGAGATCTGCAGTCTTTCTAATATTCTTCCCTTTGTAGGTAATGGATTTCTAATGTCTGGCTGCTTTCAGAATTTTCTCCTTCATATTAACTTTAGTGAAGTTAATTATGATATGCCTGTGGGTTGTCTCATTCGGATTGAGTCGTGCTGGGGTTCTGAAACTGTCTACTATCTGAATTTCAGAATCTCTTGGCATGTCTGGAAAATTCTCTTTCATAATTTCATGGAGAAGGGCCTCTGTGCCTTGCGAGGCCACTTCATCACTTTCAGGGATTCCAATGAGGTGGATATTAGCCTTCTTCGAATTATCCCAGAGCTCTCTGAGAGAATGATCCGTTTTGCTCTCCATTTCTCTTTCTCTTTGAGAGTTTGGGAGCTTTGAAACACTTTGTCTTCAACGCCAGAAATCCTTTCTTCTGCTTGCTCCACTCTGTTACTGAGGGCTTCTACTGTATTTTTTCAGATCTTTTAGGGCTGAAAATTCTTGCTTCAGTGCATCAAAATCTTTGGTGGTTTTGTCTTGGAATTCGTTAAATTCTTGAGACAACTTTTGAATTTCTCCTCGAATTTCTAATTCTGACTTTTGAATTGTTCTTCGAATTTCTAATTCCAAATTTTCCTCCATTCTGTTAATCTTGTTTGTAATCCAAATTCTGAGTTCAATTTCTCACATCTCGGCCAGCTGTTTATGGATGGGATCTTCAGTTATATCTGCCATATCTTTCCTTGGGGGGGGATGGTTGATCTATTCTGGTTATTCATGTTACCAGATTTTTTTCTGCTGATTCCACCCTATGATTACTTTACACCATTTGACTTTTACTCTGGAGTTTTGTCAAGGTCCTGTACAGAGTTACGGCCTGAGAAACTGGGGACCTATTTGGTGTGGTGGGGCTACGTGGTTCTGTCTTGATTTCAGCTGGTCTCTGTCTGACCCTAGTGAAACAGTTACTCTGGGTCAAAGTCTCAGCTGTGGAGAAATGCCAGCGATTAAGTCACCCTGCCCCCCCAGGCAACAATTGGAAAAGGAAAATCAAACCTTCCTACAGCCACACACCCAGGGCACCACTTGAATAGTCCTTAGGTGATTGGCTCAGTTCAAAAGGTCTAAATCAATTGTCTCAGTCAGCACCTGTCTCAGGTGGGAGAGTTTCAAAGGTCTCTGGCAATTGGATCGCAGGGGTCTGGTGACAACTCAGATATGACTTGCTCCAGTGCTCTGTAAAGTCAGGAGCACCCACCCAGCAAATAGATTAGTCTGGGAAGGTTGATGCCTCCTTCCCCACCTTGCACCTCTGTCACACCCAGTCACTGATAGCCACGCAAGGCTGTGACCCAGTTGTCTCCAGTGAGTAGATACTCCAGAGGTTTGCACCTGCCTGAATTACAAGGAAATCTGTATTGCTCAGCCAGGCCGCTGCTCTCTGCCTCTATCCAGCAGGGGGTGGTGAGGACTGACTTCCTCGGGCGCTTGATGGAGGCTAAGGGGTGTTCACTCAGTTCCAGCCCCATGTCTGATTGATGTTACTGGCAGAACAGAACAATTTTATGGGAGTTTGTTTCTGTCCCTGCTAAATTCCTCTGTAGAAGAGGAGCTAATTTGAGTTCCCAGAACCTGTGCCTCAGGCCTGCAGGTTTTTATTTGCAGTATGGTTAGCTGTCAGCTCTAGTCTCCTGCCTTCTTTTGTCTACAGGCTGATGATCCCCTGAGGGCCGGGTGCAACTTAGGCTCAGTAAAGCAGTCCTCTGGGCCAGCCCCGCCCTGGGAATTTCCCAGCTCTGCGTGTGCATTTTCTAATCCCCATGCTTTACTTAGGCCAGTACCGCTTCAGGCAAACCCTTTACTCACAGAGCCTGTGTTTCAGTCCCAGGTCTGTTCTGCGGTGGTTTCCTTCTGAAAGATGCCTGGCCTCCTCTGGTTGTCCAGGGAGATAGGGGGCGTGGCCTTATTGTTGCCAAAAATGGCTGCTGCTCTGCGCCTTGGGGCACTGCCATTCAGGCGTGATTCCTTCTCAGCCGACCATTGTCTCCTCACTCCCGTGCCACAGAATCAGCACTGACCAGCTGCTGTCCAGGCCCTGTCCACGCTCCTCGAGAAATCACCCAAGAATCTGGACTCCTGGGGGACAAGCCTCCAGAGTGAGAGTGGAGGTGAGTGCTGGGATCTCAGAATTGCAGGTCAAAACAGCAGACTCATTGAGACCAAATGAGGAAACAAACAGATAAAAAGGCTACCAGACACACAAGCCCATAGACGCACAAACAATCCAAAACACATACACATACAGACAACAACAACAGCAACAACAAAAAACAACTACAATAAAAATAATAATTGTAAAATAATTGAAAAAAGGTAAAAATCATATGAACCAAATGAACAAACAAACAAAAAAACCTCTAAAAATCTGATGTAAGCACTCTCAGAAACCATAAGGAGGGAAGAAGAGGAAGAGAGAAGGAAGAGAAAAAAATCTGATGTTCATAAAAATGTTAAAAAAGAAGAAAGAAAAAATTAGAAAATATAAAAAATAAAAAAGTATATATATACAAAAAATAATAAAAATTAACAATAACTCCTCCAAGAAAATAGTGAGGAAAGAAAAAAAAAGGCAGCAGACACAAAAGTATTGTTCTTGTATATATGTAGAAATATATATCTATACGTATGATGTACGGATCGACTTTCATAAGAATATATTTATAATGCAATATATGTTCTGGAAACCAGGTGGTACTGTGAGTGGTTCCCAGTCTTATACCTGATTCACAGTTTATACTGTTACCACGGTAACCACCCTACCTGGCTGGTCGCCATTTTGGAGTTTCTGTAAAAGTTTATCACTTAAATGTTGTGCAACCTCAGCTGCTCTGTTCCAGACAGCACTCCTATCCGAACTCCCAACTCAGTGCAAGAGTCCACGCTTCACAAATCTTTCCACTCTGCTCCCACATTCTCCTGCAAACTGGCGACTGCAATCGGCTGTGGGGGAAGGTGCTGGCTGCTGCCAGCTTTAGCTGCTACAGGCTCCCGTGGCCACCGCTGGCCCCCGCTGTTGCTGCTGGCCCCAGTAGCTGCCTCTGGCCCCACAGCTGCAGCTCACGGAAACCTTATCCTCAGTTTTTCTGGCTCAGAGTCTCACTTTTGAATCTAGACTTTTGAGTCCAGCCACCTCCTAGTTTGCTGCACAGCCTGAACTGCCAGCCCACTCCAATATTCCCCACCAGGAATGGTCTGGTTTATTTAATCACTCCTGTTGTTCTGGGGGAAGGTGTTCACCATTTCGGATAGTTCAAAATGTCTGTTTCCTGGGTGGCATTCCTTGCCTTCAATTTTCTGTTGGGTTGCTTAGCTCCTTGTGGTTCTCACTGGCTCCCCTTTTGGGTGCCACACTTGGCTCTGTAATAAATTTTCGGTGATTGGGCTTTGTTAGGAATTGCAAGCTGCTGTCCTCCATGAGGGAGTGCCCCGCCAGCCACCACAGTCAAGCAGGGAAAATCTCTACAACAGAGTCTGTGATTTTAAATTACACCTGATATACAGCAATCCGCCAATTTGCTGTGCATCTCCAGCTGTCTGTCCACACCAATAATCCATGTACAGGAAAGGTTCAGACCCCTCTTCCTCTCACCTGATGACTTGGGAGAGGTGGGTTACATGTCCGTCCTGTCCGCCATCATGCTCCGCCTCCTTGTTTTGGTTTTTACACTTTTCTTTTAGCATGAACATATTTATTTATTAACCAAAGGGAGGAACCTAATTAAACCAACACTTTGAAATAGTTGCATGTAAAATATTTATGATAAAGATAATTGAATACAGTGATGAAAAAAAAAGCAGTCTGGAGACTTGCTCATTGAACTGAGCTTGTTCATTCTCATAACTAATTTCTGCCCAGAGTGATAATGGAATTTTTATTCTACTTTTTCATAGACCCAAGTACAGGTGACATTGTTCATGATGCATTTCACCACTAATTTCCATTGGTCAATTTTCTTGTTATGTGCTTTCTTTCTCATCCCTTTCTTGATGTTGAACCAATGTGCCATCTGTATAGTTGCAGGTAGTCTGAGTTTTTCTTCCATCAGCTGTAGTTTCTTTGAACTTCTCTCCCAAGACACAAGAAAACTGTATTGTTTTTATGGTGAAGTTTTTGCCGTCACAAGTGATGATACAATCCGGTTTGGCCATTGTACCATTTTTTTGTAGAGCTAGCCCCACTTCTAGTTCCTTCATGTATTCATCAAAGCCTTTGCTGTCCACCAGGCACCATCTTCCTACAAGCTGCCTAAGGGTGGCCATGGTGGGCACAGGCAGGCATGCATTGTGAGCAGAGGAGGGTCTGGTGTGAGGCACTTGCTGTGTTTGAGCCTGCAACCTGCTTTATCCATTTTAACACTCTTTACCTGAAGTTTGTGCTATTGTTATCATGTATTTAATTCTTCTTACATTTTAAAACCAGCAAGACAACAGTAATAAATAAAATGTGTTATTGTTAAGACAGTCATTATTTATGTAGATTTACCCCAAACCTTTCTGTTATTTTTTCATTTTTCTGCATTTTATGTGATTTTATGTAGAATAATTTTCTTTTTCCCTGCAGACTTCCTTTCCTTTATAAAAAAATGTACTGATGAATTGTATCACTTTTTTTTTTTTTACAAATATGGACCTTTATTATTACAAATAGTTTTGAAAAGCAATTATTTAAAAATAATTTAACATAAATATATGTGAAGTGTTTTAATTGTGACTCTTTGGAGCGCAAATAAGTTGCTATCCAAAGAAGAAATAAAACATTTTTAACAGTTGTAATAAAAACCTATCATTGAAAAGTTAGTGGATATGACATGGAAATATTTATATTGTGTTCTCCTATTCCCAGTACCTACTTTAAAACAAATTGGACAATTTAAACTGAATATCAAAATATAAATTATAAATATAAAAATATGTATCACTTTTTGTTAGTCAGAAGAAATTATTTATTTTGCATTTACATTAGAAAATGAATATTTCTCCTAGATGTAAAATTCTAGGTTGATAATAGTCAGAAAAAATTATTTATTTTGCATTTACATTAGAAAATGAATATTTCTCCTAGATGTAAAATTCTAGGTTGATAATCTTTTTTTTTTTTTTTTTTTGAGACAGAGTCTCACTTTGTCACCCTTGGTACAGTGCCATGGCGTTACAGCTCACAGCAACTTCCAACTCCTGGGCTTAGGCGATTCTCTTGCCTCAGCCTCCCGAGTGGCTGGGACTACAGGCACCTGCCACAACGCCCGGCTTTTTTTGGTTGCAGTTTGGCTGGGGCTGGGTTTGAACCCGCCACCCTGTATATGGGGCTGGCGCTCTACCCACTGAGCCACAGGCACCACCCAGGGTTGATAATCTTTTCTTTCGGCTATTCAAAGATATCATTCCATTGCATTTAGACCTCCACTGATTATTAAACTCAGTTTGCTTATATTTTATTGAGGATTATTATATCTATGTTCATAAGGGATATTGGTCTGTAGTTTTCTTTTTTGTTGTGTTTTTTTTCCTGGCTTTGATATCAAGGTGATAATGGTTTCATAGAATGGGTGGGGGAGGCTACCCCCTTCTTGATGTTATGGGACAAAATCTGTAGTATAGGTACCAGCTCTTTTTTATAGGTCTTGTAGAAATCAGCTGTGAATCCATCTGGTCACTCCCCCCTCAACCCGTTTTTTTAGACAGAATCTTGTTCTGCCACCCTGGCTAGAGTGCAGTGTTGTCATCACAGCTCATTGCAACCTCAAACTTCTGGGTGCAAGTAATCCTGTTGCCTCACCCTCCCAGCATGCTAGAAGACTTTTTTCTGTTGGGAGACTTTTTTGTTGCTGCTTTGATCTTGCTGCTCCTTATTGATCTGTTCAAGAATTCTATTCCTTCTTGACTGAGTTTTGGGAGGTTATATGTTTGCAGGAATTTGCTCATTGCCTGTAGGTTTTCTAGTTTATTTGCACAGAGATTTTCATAGTAGTCACAGATGAGATTTTGTATTTCTCTGGTATCAATTGTAA
The DNA here is from genome assembly GCF_027406575.1 of Nycticebus coucang. NCBI lineage: Eukaryota > Metazoa > Chordata > Mammalia > Primates > Lorisidae > Nycticebus > Nycticebus coucang. The sequence goes on along the minus strand of NC_069785.1, from coordinate 52,044,402 downwards.
TATCTTCTTTTTCATTTATATTTTATTTTTTGAGATAGTCTTGCTCTGTCACCTGGGATAGAGTGCTGTGGTGTTAGCTTAGCTCACAGCAACCTAAAACTTCTGGGTTCAAGTGATCCCCATGCCTCTAAGTAGCTGGGGCTACAGGTGCCTTCCACAACACTTAGCTAAATTTTGTATTTTTAGCAGAGATAGGGTCTTGAACTCCTGAGCTCAAGGGATCCTCTTGGCCTCCCAGAGTACTAGGATTATAGGTGTGAGCGACTGCACCTGGCCCCCTTTTTCATTTCTGATTGAGCTTATTTGGGTCCTTTCCTTTCTATTTCTGGTTGATAATAACAGGAGATTTATCAATTTTGTTTATCTTTTCATAGAACCAGCTTTTTGTTTTGTTGATTATTTGTGTGTTTTTTTCCATTTCATTTAGTTCTGCTCTGACTTTTGTTATTTCTTTTCTTCTGCTAGCTTTGGGTTTGATTTGCTCTTCCTTTTTTAGTTCCTTGCGATGTGACATTAGGTTATTAATTTGTGATCTCCCTGTCTTTTCGATGTAGGCATTTAAGGCTATAAATTTTCCCCTTAGGACTGCTTTTGCTGAATCCTATAGATTTTGATAGTTTTTTTTCCCCTTTGTCATTCAGTTTGAGGAATCTTTTGATTTCCATCTTAATTTCATTATTGACCAAATAATTATTCAGTAGTAGGCTTTTTATTCCATGACTTTGTGTAGATTTGAGTGTTTCTTTTGGGATTGATTTCTAGTTCCGTTCTACTTGGTCCAAGAAGGTACATACCCTGTTTCCCAAGACAGTGTCTTATTTTAAGGTGTACTCCCAAAGATGCACTAGGTCTTATTTTCAGGGGACGTCTTATCTTTCCTGGGAAACAGGATAGTATAATTTTGATATTTTTCAAGTTGATACATGTTTTGTGGCCTAAGATATGATTAATCTTGGAGAATGTCCCATGTGCTGATAAAAAGAATATATATTCAATAGTTCTGGGTGAATGTTCTCTAAATGTCTCTTAGTTCTATTTGTTCTAGAGTCCTGTGTAAGTCCAGCGTCTATTTATTTTCTGCTTTAATGACCTTCACAGTTCTGAAGAAGGATGTCAAAGTCCCTGACAATTATGATGTAACCATTTTTCTCTTTGCTTAGACCTAGTAGAATTTGCTTTATTAATCTGGGAGTTCCTGTGGTATATATCTATATCTATATCTACCTTCTTGTTGAATTGCTTCCTTTACTATTATATAATGACAATCTTTGTCTTTCTTTGCCATTGTTAATTACAGTTATTTTAAAGTAAAAATCTTAGAGCTCTAATATCTAGATAATCTCTGATAGAAACTCTGTTTCTATTTTCTATTTCCTTCTTTTTGTTTTCAATGATTTGATATTGTCTTCTGCTATACCTGCTAATTCTTTATTGAATGCTAGACATGGTATATGAACAATTGTAGAGGATCTAGATAATATTATCTTCCTACAGGAGGATTTACTTTGCTTATGGTGGAAAGTTAGAGGAGGAGCAGATCATCTTGATCAATCAGGGACTGAGATTCTTTGAGGCTAGGTTTCAGTTTTTATATATTCTAGTCTATTTTTGTTAGTCCTTACTTATAGAATATAGTTCTTTAAAAGTCAACTGAAATCCTGGTGTATTACCAGGTCTGCTCTTAGCCTCCTATATTTGATTGCATGTCATATGATCATGATTTTGTTGCATAATTTTCTATAGAGAGACTTAGATAATTCAAAATTTCCTCTATTATAAAGTTAATTTAAAAAATTATTTTATTTTAGGGCGGCACCTGTGGCTCAGTCGGTAAGGCGCTGGCCCTATATACCGAGGGTGGTGGGTTCAAATCCAGCCCCGGCCAAAAACTGCAACCAAAAAACAGCTGGGTGTTGTGGTGGGCGCCTGTAGTCCCAGCTACTTGGGAGGCTGAGGCAAGAGAATCGCTTAAGCCCAGGAGTTGGAGGTTGCTGTGAGCTGTGTGATGCCACGGCACTCTACCGAGGGCCATAAAGTGAGACTCTGTCTCTACAAAAAAAAATATATATATATTTTATTTTAAATTTAAGCTTGCTTGTTCACTCTTCTTCATTTAAAGTTTTTTTTGTTGTTGTTTCTTTTCTTTTCTTTCTTTCTTTTTTTTTTTTCCTGTTCTTCCTTTGGTGATTCTCTTTCCCTTTGCCTCCCCAGTAGCTGGGATTACAGATGCCCACCACAAGATCTGGCTTTTTTTGATGTTAGTAGAGATGGGGTTTTGCTCTGGCTCACTCCTGCTCATACTGGTCTCGAACCTCTGAGCTCAAGCAATTCGCCTGCCTGGGCCTCCCACAGCGCTGGGACTACAGGTGTGAGCCACCACACCCGGCCCATAAAGTTAATTTAAAATTATGATAGCTTAGAAAAATTTGTCAGCTTCATGATGTAATAACATCACATAAAAATTTAGAATTGTCAGCCATGGGAAAACTTCCACCAATTTGCTTTCATTATGAGCTGTGAGAGATGTACTTGCTATATATAATACTGTTACAAATAGTTGTGTACTCTGCAAGCACAGGAATTATAATATATTTTATTTTGTGCAATTCCATGAAGAAAGAAAAAAATGCCTGTTATACTTATTTAGTATGCTTAATAAGTATATCATACTCAGTAAGTATAATCAACATATCATATGTCAATATATGATGTAGTAAGCATACCATTCTTGATACTCCCCATACTACTGATAGGAGATAAATGTTGTTTTGACTCAGAGTTGATGAACACTATATCTTCCATATATAATTTTATGTATCTGACGATTGGAAGGATTCTGCACAGGCTGACTTTTGGCTTTGTATTTCCACTCTCTTGTCTCCCCCACAATCTATACACTTTGGTGCTAGGTGCTAGAATATACTCATGTTGTCATATGACATTGGGCCACGCCCCTTTGTGTTACAACACTGGGTGGGTCTGTGTGGTGGTAGGAGTATTTCTGAGAACCAGTTCTATTCTGGGATAACCACCAACAACTTAACTCTGTATAGAAGTAACTGTGAACCACATAACTATACTCCACTGAACATGAATCCATGTATTTCCAACCTGACTGCTTATGTGAATCCCAGTGCCATCTGATCGGAGGCAAAGTATAACGGAGGAAAAGATAAAGTGGCAGGGGGACAATGGTCTTAGCCCCCTGTTGCTAAAATGTTTTACTTTTACAGATAAAAAATGGGTATGAAAACACATTTCTAGTATTACTCCTTGGGATAGAATGTGCAAATGGGATGAGCTGAAGCTGCATGAGCTTTGTTGTAAGTCTGCCTTTGGTGATGATGTGAGGCCAGGAGGTAATGGGGTGGATGTGTAAAGGTCAAGCAGGGCCTTGGTAACAACTGGCTTCTTTCTCTTGAGATGAAGAGCTAGTTGATAGTTTTGAGAGAAAGAGAGAGCTAATACCTGTAGTGGGTAGAATACTGTCCCTTTTCACAAAGACGTCCACATCCTATTCCTCAGAGCCTGTGGGCTTACCTTACATGGAAAAGGAATTTTGTACATGTGATTCAGTGAAGGATGTTAGGATGCAAGGATATCCTGGGATATGCAGGTGGGTTTAGTGTAATTGCAAGGATCCTTGGAAGAGGGAGGCAGGAGGGTCAGAGTCAGAGAAGGAGATGTGACAGTGAAAGCAGAGGACAGAGAGGTATGGCCATGAGCTAAGGAATGTGGGCAGCTTCTAGATGCCAGAAAACCCAAGGGACAGATTTGCCTCTAGAGCCTGTCAAAGGAACTCAGCCCTGCAGACACCTTAACTTTAGCCCCATAAGGGTCATTTTCAGACTTCTGACTTCTAAAATGAATGCATTTACAGTACATACTGTTTTAAGCCACTAAAATTCATGGTAATTTCTTACAGAACTCTGAAATGAGCATTCTGGCTGCTCTGTCAAGAATAGACAATGGGGCTGGCCCAGAGGGAGGCTTTGCAGTGGCCTGGGAAAGAGGTGATGGTGGCTTGGACCAAGGTGAGGGCAGAGGAGGGGTGAGAAGTGGCATGTTCTGAATATACACCACCTTCAATAGGTAAATAAAATGAGGCTCCCATTTTTCTTTCCGTCTTTTAGCCTGACACCTTTAGGTATCACTTAGCCTCATACCTACTAGAGGCAACAGCTGAGATGAGACTGTGGTATGCCTTCTTTCAAGGTCCGTAGTTTACTCTATCCGAGGTGGCAGATTTCCTCTACCAAATTCCTTTTTATAAATGACTGCACCTTAGCTTGGGTAAGGTGCTTGGCAAGACAACCCACCACAGCTCCTAGCTTGTCTACAGCTTACATAGGTTCCCTCAGCGCTTCCTGGGACAGGCGGGGATGCTCCGTGACCACCCATCTGGACTTGACTTTCCTTTTCTCTGTTTTTTGTGGCACTCTGGGCGCAGGTGTTTGTGGTCATGTGATCACCTACCCTTTGGAGATGATCACTGTCTTATTTGTCTTTGTTTTTCCTTCACTACCTAGAATGGAGCCTTACTCAAAGAAGTTCAATAAATATTTCTGGAATAAATCACTTTCTCTTTGTTCCAGCTAATTTTATTTGTTGCTGTGTGGATCCAGGGAGCTGAGATACGGAAACTAATATGTGCTAAAAAAACTTAATTTATAGCCTCATGCATCTTAAAATGACAGGATTTGAAATACAGTTTCCCGTGTGATCCCTGAAGTATCAAGCAGAGAAGTAAAGTCCTCAGATTTCCTTCTCATGTGTCTTTCTTTTACACCTGGGGTTCTTTCCTTTCATTTTATGACAGGTGGCTAGAGTGTATCTCACAGTGAAAAATTGAATGCCTTTCAGCTTCTAGCCTCTTACAATCCTTGGCGACACATCCTGATTTTTTTTTTTTTTTTTTTTTTTAATGGGGATGCTGTCAAGAGAGGGAAATGCTTATTTTCCATTTTTAGAGAAAGTAATCTGATCTTCTAGGCTCTTATGATCCTTGGGGCAGATTCTGATTTTTTTTTTTTGTCTGCATGGGGATGCTGTCAAGAGAAGAAAAATGGTTATTTTCCATCTTTAGAGAAAACATTCCGATCTTGGTCTAGTCCATAAAAATGTATTTTTTATTTGGTATAGGTTATCAAATTATAAAAGAATGTAGATACGAGAGAATAGATTCTAACTGGCACATATAAATAAAGTTTCAAAGATAGCACTTTTGAGCAGGAATTTGGGAGAGTACTCTGAGCAAAGACTTCCCAGAGTCTACAAGGAATGGGCAGACAAGTCCTCCAGGGTGGCTTTGGCAGTAAAGCACAGACCAACCCTGGAAGAGATGAGGTCACTGGGGCATGGAGTTCACTGGGATGGGTGTGTGATTTGAAGTACATCCCAGAGTATTGCATTTGACAAGAGAGGCCTTGTCCCCCTCTCCTTGATGGTTAGATTTAGGCACACACCCATTATAGTTCCGAGTCATCTCTGCACAGTACCAGCGCCATTTCCCTGGGCTCAGACTCCCTTCCCAGCTTCTTTTTACAAGTGAGCCTGTTTGGTGTTTGAATTCTGACTCTACTGTGTAGGCTTTGTAGGCTTTTGTTTCTCATCTGTAAAGCTACAGCACGTAGCTAATGGGATTGTTCTGAGGATTAATGAAATAATAAATGTACAATACTTCATGGAATACCTAGCTTTTAGCAGGTACTCAATAAGTGTTAAGTTGTTATTTTTAGCATTATTATTATAGTAAGTCTTAAGTCTTCTACAACTTACAGAAAGCTACATGCCAAGGGCTTCCATAGAGATTTGTAACAACTTGACTTGTGATTTGTATAATACAGTTCACATTTCTAGAAGAGGAGTGAATTGGTAAAAGATTTTCTATCTCTTTGTGATGCTATAGTGAGCCATGGGAGTAATAAAGTTCTCAATAAATCAAATTTTCCAACTATCTGGACTTGATGAGCAAATTGGCACAGCCAAAAGGAAAATAAATCAAAGGCCCTTTAGTATTGTTTGAATCCCCTAACTCTCTTTCCAAGCTTTTTTTTTCCCTTAAGTGGGGACAAGCATTAAAAAAACCCCAACATTGTGGGAAGATTTTTTTGTTTTGCTTCTATTCTCTTTGGTTTTCTGCTTAAATGTTAATAAGTCCCAGAAGCTGCAGGTCACCATTGGCTTTCAATAGGAAATCCTGATGGGGGACACATATTTTTCATTTGTATCAGAATGTGTTCTTGGAGTCAAATCAGGAAATCTTGGAGGCTAGGGAAGTCTTTTCTTTAAAGCTCTCCCCACCTATTTTTGTTATGGCTTTAATGAATTGCTTTGGCTTCCAACCACACGGGCCAGATTGTGAAGAATGAAAGAAAATTTTTTTCCCTTTTTTCTTTCTTTTTATTATTTTTTTTATTAAATCATAAACACATAGATCATGTATACATTAAAGCATTTATGGGGTACAATGTACTGATTTCATATAGAATTAGGAATGTTTATACCACACTGGTTAATATAATTAAGAATGAAGAATGCTTAAGTTATTGATTTAGCTTGAGGGAATTTTTCTGAGATTTCTGACCCAACCCCCCAAAAACAACAATCCCAAACCCCAAATGACCCTCCATGTTTGGGGACATTTCTCAGCTTTTGGATCAGTACCAACCTTGTTCAGGAAATATCAGTCAATGCCATTGAGGTCTTATATAGGGACCCCAAATTTCCACATTAGTTCATTATTTCATGATTTAGGGAGTCTAAAGCAAAGTGCCTGAAGGCTGTTTTCTAAAAACCATGGTTAATGAAGGATAAAATACTCTGGATTTAATTGGAGAAAGACAGTTGTGTTTATTGATTTGGAACTCATACTTGCTGTGATCAGGGGTCCGTGGAAGCCTCTTAACTCTTCCCCTTATACTTGGTCTTTCCGGCAGAGCTCCTGTGTTCCCTATCTAGTCTTAAACACTAAGGTGGTATGAATTGTTCGCTGAAAAACTGTTAAAAAGGAGACATATATGACTTGTTTTCTCTTGCTTATTGAAAGTGGAAAGATAGATAATGTTTAATTTATTATATAATGATGGAGAAGAGCTCAGATTAGGAGTTGGGTGTTGCCTTCCAGGACCTGGAGTAGAATCAATGGGCATTTGCCAATTTCCACTGAAAATATTTAGAAAATTACTTGAAGTTTCTCTTGGGAAACAATATAAGCAACTTTAAGGCTGACTATCTGAGCCTGAGTGATTTATTGTTTTCACCTATTTGCTATTTTCTCTGTTGATAAAGTACATTCCATACATCTTCTCATTTAATGATTATGATACCAAGTGACATTATTTTACTGGTTATCCATAGTAAGGTAAAGTGAGGTCTTGAGTTAAAAATGTTCTCATACAGATAGTTATTAAAGAATTTAGGACCTCACTGCCTCAAGATCTAGGTCTCTTCTCATCTGAGGGCTCTTCATTAAACTTTCATTTTTATGGATCCTAAAAATCTCTCTAACGGGCAATAACCTTACAATCGCAGTTAAAAATTTCCAGCAGGGTAGTATTATGTCCTTCCCATCTTTTAAACTTTTTTTTAATTGATCTGATAACACTTTTCAGTGTTCTGGAGGCATCTTAACAAACCATTAGATCTAGCAGATAATTATTTTGGGGAGAGGTAGGGAGTATAGGTTAATTATACTGAAATTGGGTTATTCATTTTGGTGAATGTAATTTAACTGATTTGTAAATGACCACTTCCTGAAACAAACTAGATATTTTTTTTTAGTTATCTTGGCAAATGTAACTGGAAGCACATGGTTGAAAGATAAGCATTATTATACCCAGAAGACCAAAAATCACACCATAACAAAGATATTTGTATCAGAATATTTATTGCAGCCCAATTCATAATTGCTAAGTCATAGAAAAAGCCCAAGTGCCCATCGATCCACAAATGGATTAATAAATTGTGGTATATGTACACCATGGAATATTATGCAGCCTTAAAGAAAGATGGAGACTTTACCTCTTTCATGTTTACATGGATGGAGCTGGAACATATTCTTCTTAGTAAAGTGTCTCAAGAATGGAAGAAAAAGTACCCAATGTACTCACCCTTATTATGAAACTAAAGTAGGACCTTCACATGAAAGCTATAACCCAGTTACAACCTAAGAATAGGGAGAAAGGGGAAAGGGAGGGGAGGGAGGGGGAAGGAGGGGGATTAATGGGATTACACCTGCGGTGCATCTTACAATGGTATATGTGAATCCTAGTAAATGTGGAATGTAAAGGTCTTAGCAAAATAACTAAGAAAATGCTACAAAAGCTATGCTAACTAATGTGATGAAAATGTGTCAAACGATCTATGAACCAAGTGTATGGTGCCCCATGATTATACTAATGTACACAGCTATGGTTTAATAAAAATAAAAAAAAAAGATAAGCATTTTTTTTTTTGGAGTGGGAGAGACAAAGTCTCTCTCTGTCTCCCTGGGTAGAGTGCCGTGGTGTCAGCTTAGCTCACAGCAACCCCAGTCTCTTGTGCTCAAGCAATCCTCTTGCCTTAGCCTCTCGAGTAGTTGGGACTACAGGCACCCACCATAATGACTGGCTAGTTTTTCTATTTTCAGTAGAGACTGGGTCTTGCTCTTGCTCAGGCTGGTCTCAAATGTGTGTGCTCAAGCAATACAACTGCCTTAGACTCCCAGAGTATTAGTATTATAGGAGTGAGCCACCTGGCTAAAGATAAGCATTCTGTGAATGCTTCATTGATACTCTAATTCAGTGGTTCTCAACTTGTGGGTCCCGACCCCTTTGTAACAATGAAAATACATCGTGGCATTGGGAAGGTTGAGAACCATGGCTCTAATTGGTTGAGGAAGACATCAAATTATGTAGGATTTTATGATTTTTTTGGGGGGATGTAGGCTATTTCCATCATCCTATGTAGTAATTCAAAGGTTTTCAGGGCCTACTTTTCCATATTCTGGAGCAGATTACAATCAAGTGTCTAAGAGAATCCTACCTCTGCTAAAGGCTGTTCTCTTGGATCACTGGAATAATGGATGGCTTACTTCTTCCAAGCACATGTCTTTGTTAGGCTCCTTAGTTGTCACTAAATGATGCTAACACCATGACCAACTTGATCTTTTTTCTATGGCTTTTGTACTCAGCTAGCAACACAGTGTAGCAACTCTCCAGGTATTTTCCAAAAAGCTCAATCTTAAGCTCATGGTCACATAGTATTTAGCACAAGTGCAGTTGAGAGAAGTAATAATTAGAATGTTTGAAGGACATATAGCTTATTTATTCATTCAAATATCTTAAAATACATTCCTGGATTTAATTGCTTCAGCAAACAATGAATACAGAAACTGAATTGTGTTTTGGGATGATATCCCTAGGGTTGTTAAAAAACGCAACTCTAAAACCCTCATTTTATGTTCTTTATATCAAACAATGACTTATTAATGTGAGGATATGTTAGAGAAATTAATGTCTAAGCCAATAACTAGTATAATAATAATCGTACTTTTCATGATATATTAGTTTATTATTACCTAATAGGCTTTGTGAAATAAAGGGCAATACATAGGTGCTCCCTTTTTCTATAGAAGTTGTGGCCCACCTGCAGCAGGTGTGTGGGACGTTATGCCACACATTTTTATTATCCATCTTGACTCCAGTTTATCACTTCAGATCATCACTCTTTCTTCTGTGTTTTCTTCCATTCTATTTTACTTTCAAATTTAAACTATTTTTCTTATTGTACATTCTAGAGTAGTTGTTTCAGAAATGGTCTTATATGTAAATACGGTTCATGTCTGGAAATGTCTGTGTTTCCTCTTTGCACTTAAATGATTACTTTATTTGGCTGGGTATAGAATTCTAAGTTCTAAAACATTTCTCCTTAACACTGAAATGTGTCATTCTAGTGTCTTCTTCCTTTTTGCTGATGAGAAATTTCATGTTGATTTGATTCTTGTGTCTTGGGCTAACGATTTTTTCCCTTCTGGATGTTTTTAGAATTTTCTGCATGTTCTTGGGGCTCAAAATTTTATGAAGATCTGTGGGTCCATTTTTATTCATCCTATTGGCACTTGTTGGCCCTCTCCCTATGAAGAATTACATCTTACTCTGGTAGAGAGAAATTTCCTTCTTATTGTTTTTCTCTTATCCATTGTTTATATTCTTCTCCTAAGTTTTATCTTCACATTTTCCTCCTCTTTGTCATTTTAATATACATTTTAAGAGATTTTTTTTTTAATCTTCTCTTCCATTCTGTCCATCATGCCCTACAGTATGCCCATTGAATAATTTTAATTGCTGGGAACTCTTCCTCCTTTTCTTTGCTCATATCAGCTTTTTGTGCCTCATGATGCCATGTCTTCTGAAATATCTTTGAGATACTAGTTAGAATTAAAAAGAAAAATCAACCCCTTTTCCCTGCCTGTCTGATTCAGGATTGTCTCTTCCCCTTGCATCCCTCTTTTTTATGCTCTTGGTGTTCTTCAGATATCTGTATCTATGAAGGACTAGACAGATCAGGGCAGTGCAGTGAAGGCCTTTCTCCTCACCGGGCTTCTACTTTAAACAGAAGAGCTAGAGAGTGACCTGCTGACAGAAAGTCTTTTCTGTGGATTAGTCCGGCAGTCTGGTGACTCCCCCTGTGGGCTTGGGAAGGCAGGCTTTCCTGGGGGCCGAGCCTGCTATAGCTGCTGTGGGGGTCAGAGCAGCTTCTCTTGGGGACCCATCACCCACCCTGGCTTCCTCCTCTGGCATGTTGGCTACTCTCTTTAGTGGGCAGAGGAGGGAGTGTGGGAGTGCCCAGCTGGCTTGCTTATTATTTGATTACTCTGATGATGCTGTGTGAGGTGATCATATATATTAATTGGTCATAGAAACTGAGACAGTTTTGAGAGTGAAAGAGACCCTATTAATTATTTTGCCAAGATAATAGGCGTAACTGGGATGGTCACCCTATCTGTAAACATACTGTCAACCTCTTGTTTATTTTGGGGCTGCTCCGGATCTCCACTGGGAAGCTCACTCTTCTAATTCTGTTGGCTGGAGTTAATCCTAGTTGTAATGACCCCATCTGCTTTCTATTTTATTTTCTAGGCTTTCTTCAAAATTTGTAAACCTCTGCTAGCCACTACTCTTGTTTTCCAGCGCTATTATATTTTTGTTCTTTAGAACAATCCATATTTTCTGTAATTTCAGTGAGAGCTGAGAAGGAAGGGAGGTAAAAGGCATTCTTAGTTTATCTTACTTATCTCAAATGCGAAGCTCTTTTACCCCTTTCACTCCACTTTAAACCAACTGGCTTACGATAGTTTATACATCCTATGTATCACTTGACTCCTTTTTGGAACTGAACAAACTCAGTGATAATTGTGCATGAGTAGACTTGCACTCGTAGGTCATAAACCTCTTGTGACTACTTTCCTTTCATTCTAACATCTGAAAGTGTCCCATGATGCCTGTGAGGTATTAAGTGTAAGGTCATGGACCCTCTGAGTCATTCTTAGTGGGAGTTGCTATGGGGGATTTGTTTTCAGCTTCCTCTTTTTGCAGGATGTGACTTACTGCCAAGAAGGGTTTATATCCCCTCTTACATTATGGTAGCACTTGGAAGAAAGTTAATCTCTGCAGAGATAATTCAGGCCTAGCATAGTCAGGTTAAAGGTATAAAATTGTAGAGATTTAGAACCGAAGTCAAATTTTGCAGAGTTATTTTTTTTTAGATAGAGTCTCATTCTGTTGCCTAGACTAGAGTGCTGTGATGTCAGCCTACCTCACAGCAAACTCAGACTCCTGGGTTCAAGCAATCCTCCTGCCTCAATCTCCCGAGTAGCTGGGACTACAGGCATCAGCCACTATTCCTGGCTAATTTGTTTTTTTTCCTTTTTTTTCTATTTTTAGTAGATATAGGGTCTTGCTCTTGCTCAGGCTGATCTCAAACTCCAGAGCTCAAGTGATCCTCCTGCCTTAGTTTCCCAGAGTGCTGGATTACAGGTGTGAGCCACTGTGCTCAGCTAAATTTTGCAAAGCTTAATTGAAGGAATGTAAATTCTTCTGCCAGAATTAATCCATGAAGACTCAGTTAAGAAAGTTAATAATTATTAGAAATACAGAAGCAAATATTTTGACTTAATAATAAAGATTTAGAAGCAAAAGGAGGACTGCCTGGCTCTAATCAGGTCTTAGGGCATAAAAGCAATCTGGACACTCAGAAGATCCAAACTGACCTTCTGTAGAAATTACTTGGCTTCTTTGGGAGAGGGCTAGTCCCACTCCCTGTGGAGTGTGGCTACGTGGAGACACTGGCCATAATGGTTCCTAGGGTCACATGGCTCATAGGGTCAAGACTCCAGCATTGGAGTAGGCAAAATTAGGAACAGAGCTATAGAATCTTGCTCTTGGATACACTTCATACAAATGTGAAATTTAAAAAGGATTATCATCTAAATGTGTGCAATGTATGCCAAAGTCAATTAATTTACAAATTAGCATTTCTGATTTCTATTCACTAATCTATGAATTAGATGCAGTATGCTAGTGGTCCAGGTTAACTAGTAAATATTAAATGATTATAACTGTTCCGGAAATATCTACCCCCTCAATAATATTCATTATTTTCTTGCCAGCAGTTTTATTACTCATGGGTAGGCCTATATAAATACATTATTTATTATTTAAACTTTTAAGTTCTCTTGCCCTCCTAAGTACCATTTTGGGCTTTGGTAGGTTTGCTCTTTGTTGAGAAATCAGCAAGAAAGAGAGGATGGTGCTTTTACAGCCAGGGTTTGAAATGTTTCTTTCAGGGGGGTGGTTGGATGAGAGGCTGCTTCCAAACCCAGGTGGTTCTGGGTTTCAGAGTTATTTACGTGAGGAGCAAGTCCACTCAGGTGGCATCACTGTTGACATCAATCCAGTGTTATCCTTATCAGCAATTACTGAGCTAAATTGGAAAACAGGAACAATCATAGGGAATTGACTTTATTAGGTAGACAAGGAAGCAACTGCATAGGTGGATACCAAATAGACAAAACAGTCTCACATAGTGGAAACCCAAGTGTAACCAAAGGCAGGGTATCCTTTGTCAGGAGCTCTCCTCAGAGCACCTTCAGCCTTGGGAGTTGAGGGGGCTGCAGAGACATTTAGATTGCTCCTAGATTTTTGGGAAAAATTAGTCAGTTCTTATAATCGTAGTGCCTGGCATATGAGGGGCAGGTGCTAAAATATATTCCTCTTTCCTTCTTTAGCTCCCTCACCTTTCTCATCTCCTTTCTACTTCTAGCTCTTCTTGTCTTCACTTTCCTTTTGCTCTTCCCTTCTCCCACCCTAACCTGTGCCTCCAAGTTACTTTCTACCATCCAGGCTCCTTTCTCTGTGGTCATAGGTGTCTTGTGTATACTCAGACTCTTATGCACTTTAGCACCTGTCACTTACCCGGTTGGAGAACTGTGGGATTTAGGGAATCCTGGGTGAGATGGTTGTTTCACTTTTCTGGATGTCCAACATGGACATCTAGTGGTTACTTCGCTGACTTTGTTCCCTTAGATCTCATTATTCCATCATAAACCTTTGGTCAATTCTGGTAGTAGCTCTGCAGTACACATGGAGCAAGAGCTTGTTACTCTTTCTGTAAGACATGCTCTTACAGTGTTTCTGGGGCACTGTCTTTTCTTGTCCTCTGCAAATTTTTTTTTCTGTACTGTCATAATCTTTGGGTTTGCTGTCATTTTATATTGCTATTTGCACTGTGTGTTTGCATTGAGTTTCAGAAGATTTTAGTCTTTGGTCACTTCCAGCTAAAGGCAGATCTCAGTCTCCTGATTATGGGACATTCCTCTTGAATATGTCTGGGTTGCTTACAAATATCCCCTTTGGCTCTATGGTCGTAAGGTCAGTAACCCCGCTGGCTACTTCTCTGTGGTTTTATGTGACTAGGCTGTATTTTGTGACTTTGTAGCAAAAGGAAAAGAAATTCTTTCCCTTGGTGCATTTGACTTTTAGTGGCTCTTTTCTTTTTTACAAACTATTGGAAATTAAGAGAAAGGGTCTTTGCAGAGCTGGAGGGACGTAGGAATTGGAGACACATAATGTTTTGCTTTATGGCTGGTATCAGAAAGACAATGAAAAACATTTCAGCTTTCTGTTTTGGGAATTTCCAACATTTGTTCCAACATTTAAACTGGAAAAAACCAATGCCCTTCAAATTTCAAATGAAAGAATTCTTGCAACCTTGACAACAATCAAAGTAATCTGAGTGATGTTATTTTAATGAGTTATATGTTTCCGTGGGCCTAAAATTTAATTTCATACCTGATTTCTCTTTTTCTTTAGAAGTGGAACGGAGAGTGAAAGCCAATGACCGGGAATACAATGAAAAGTTTCAGTACGCAGTGAGTAAAACACCCATCCTATACACATGCTGGGGTAGGTTGCAGTGAGTAAAACACCCATAGTATACCCATCAGTATGCAGTGAGTAAAACACCCATCCTATACACATGCTGGGGTAGATCACAGTGAGTAAAATACCCATCCTGTACGCATGCTAGGGTAGGTTGCAGTGAGTAAAACATCCATCCTGTATGCACGCTGGGGTAGGTTACAGTGAGTAAAACACCCACAGTATACCCATCAGTACGCAGTGAGTAAAACACCCATCCTATATGCATGCTGGGGTAGGTCACAGTGAGTAAAACACCCGTAGTATACCCATCAGTACGCAGTGAGTAAAACACCCATCCTATACACATGCTGGGGTAGGTCACAGTAAGTAAAACACCCATCCTGTACGCATGCTAGGGTAGGTCGCAGTGAGTAAAACATCCATCCTGTATGCACGCTGGGGTAGGTTACAGTGAGTAAAACACCCATAGTATACCCATCAGTACACAGTGAGTAAAACACCCATCCTATATGCATGCTGGGGTAGGTTGCAGTGAGTAAAACACCCATAGTATATCCATCAGTATGCAGTGAGTAAAACACCCATCCTATACACATGCTGGGGTAGGTTGCAGTGAGTAAAACACCCATAGTATACCCATCAGTATGCAGTGAATAAAACACCCATCCTATACACATGCTGGGGTAGGTTGCAGTGAGTAAAACACCCATAGTATACCCATCAGTATGCAGTGAGTAAAACACCCATACTATACACATGCTAGGGTAGGTCGCAGTGAGTAAAACATCCATCCTATATGCATGCTGGGGTAGGTTGCAGTGAGTAAAACACCCATAGTATACCCATCAGTATACAGTGAGTAAAACACCCTTGGTTTACCCGTCAGTATACAGTGAGTAAAACACCCATCCTGTATGCATGCTGGGGTAGGTTTTAATCTCAGGGAAAATGGATTCATGTCTTCTAGAACTTTATGACCTCACTAAAAACTTCCTTTTTTGGCCCATTTTCCTAGCAAGGTGCCACACGTTTCCATAAATACAGATCTCAGTAATGTTTACGCACTTATTTCTCTTTTATTACACTGTTTTTAGGCATGGGGAGATAATAAAATATCATCCTTCTGAAGAATTGATGCTTAGTTAATTTTGATGCCGACCTGGGCAGTAGAACTCACAGGAATAATGAAAATTGGCCTTTTTGGTTGTTCTGGGTGATGGAAGTAGTAATGGTCGATGAATGGCATTTGGAATATTTCTTCTAAGCAACTCAGGTGGAATGTGGAAAAGTATATGTAAGAGAATATTCCCAGGTCCTGAACGATTCTATTTAGGTGAGAATGATTAGTTTAAGTGTGTGGGCTTTAAGATTGTACTGAACTTTTCGTTTTTTTTTTTTTAAATGCATATTTTCTTTATTTACAGAAGAAATATTTATTATGTGTCTACTAAGTGACTGGCACAGTTTTAGAATTTGTGATACATTAGTGAACAATTTCATGAATTATACCCATGTATCATGGGCCCTCATAAAGCTCTTATCCCTCTCCTTCTATGACTCAATCTAAGTTACTACATGGAATCTTTTTTTTTTTTGAGATAGAGTTTCACTATGTCGCCCTCAGTAGAGTGCTGTAGCATCACAGTTCACAGCAACCTTAAACTCTTGGGTTTAAGTGATTCTCTTGCCTCAGCCTCCCAAGTAGCTGGGACTATAGGCACCTGCCACGATGCCCAGCTATTTTTTGGTTGTAGTTGTCATTGTTGTCTGGCACGCCCAGGCTGGATTTGAACCCGCCAGCTCCCATGTATGTGGCTGGCACCCTAGCCGCTGAGCTACAGGCACAGAGCCTACATGGAATTTTTTATAAGCGCTCAGATAAATGACTTGTAGAATTGCTCTGTAGGTGACATGTAGCCCATAAGGCCTGTTAAATGATTGAGTGTACCAGGACATTCAATGAAAGAAAGTCTCAATTCAAAGAGCGGTTTGATGGCCATTGTATACAGTTATGATTTAATAAAAAAACAAAACAAAACATAGAAATAGGAGAATCACTGGGGCAAACTTTGGCAGTATCCATTAAAGCACTGGTCAGAGCAGAGAAACTCCATTTGGGTCAATGGAGTTTATAGCATTTGTTCCTATTGACAAGTCTTTCCCATGTATGGAGATGGATACATTGAGCTATTTTAGCTTGATAATGTTAATTCAACAGAGGTAGCTTTCTACTCCTCTTTTCTTATGCTGTGCTAGTCATGTAAACTTGGGTTATAATTTGATTTTCAACGTAGGTTTCCCTACAGAGATTTGTTATGCTATCTGTATTATAGATTTCTCATTTAAAAACAATATATTGGTACTCTAATTGTAGTCATTAGTCTTGTAAGCTTGGTTAAAGTAAGTCTGTTTGTGAGAGAAGGAATTCTTCTCAGGAGGCTGATACACATGCTTCATAACCTGGGAGCGGGAGGGACTATAATTCTCCAAAGTGATAAATGCCACTCTGTGTGACCATCTGACAGAAGGCCCCTCTGCTCAACACCAGACTTTGCCTATGCCTTTCCTTCCATTCAACCTTCTATAGGCAGTCCTTAATAGGGGATAACCCTTGGAAGCCTTGACCATTGAATCCCAAATCAGAGGACTATGTATGATATATTTTAAGACCTTAGGGGAAAAAAATCAGTAATAACTAATCAGCTATGGGGTAATTATGCATTTAAGCACTTGGCTACATTTACTGTTCTTAAGTGTATAAAAAATATTTCAGTGTATAACAAATAAAACCTCACAAAGAAAGCCTTATTTTCTTTGTGTTTGTAAGATGTTAATAGTGTTTTCTATTTACAGTTATTTTTACTCAATTTATGAGATATTTCAAACTGATGGAGAAGCATGGGATGTAATATGACACCATGTACCCACTACCTGGATTGAAGATATGTTACCATGTTAGCTTCAGATCTTTCTTTTAAAAGTAGTAATACGCTAATGATACAGAGGTGGTTTTCTCTTGTGCTTTCATGATATTGAACAAGAGCACACACATGTGCGGCTATTACTATTTTCTGTCAGTCTCCTGAATAATGACAAGGCAATAGAATAGTATCCCATGGCCACAGCAGATTAAACAACCTGGCTCTCTGAATTAAAATACACCAATAAATAAATAAAATCCAGTATGGACTAGAAAAACCAGGATGACAATAAAAACCGACAAAGGAAAGCTGCAGAGTAGAGGCAGGCACAGATGTCCCATGTGTCATGAGCACCATTGTGGCTCAGAGGCAATGAGTACCTGTCAGGCTCCCAGAAGGATCCTGGGGCCCTCACTAGACCTGGCTGTGTTACCTTGATTTGGGAACTCCCAACAGGATGACTGGCTGTGCAGTGAGCTGCGGGGCCTCTCTTAGCCTCAGGTTGTTTAGCTACATACTGGGGATAATCAAAGTACTGGCAGTCTCCAGGTTACAAATGAAATAGATTCTGTAGGTGTGTTCTTAAGTTGAATTCACGTGAGTGCTAAAACAGGTACATTTACTTACTATCTGGAGTAGCCTTTGTTCGTAAGTGCAACCAGCATGTCAGTTGGATATTTGTAACTCAGGGACTTGCTGTAATAGCCCTTGTTTCTAAGTATGAGTTGTATATAAGTTGGATGTCTGTAACTCAGGGACTGCTTATGCCTATTTCGTAGAGTTGTTGTAAGGAGCAAAGGAGAATAACATGCAATGACCTATGAACTTGTCTGTGCAGAGCTGGAATTTGAATTACTATGACTATATAATTTTAAGTTATTTTGTATACATGGAATATCCTAAAATGGGTATTTTTTGTTTAAATAGATATTCCTAAATGGAATATCCTTTTAAGAAAGGTAGTAGACTGGGGCATTTTGTTCAGTATATTGCCCAGGTATATTTAAAGAATGTCACCCCAAACAGAAAAAGATTTGGAGGGACCCCAAGAAATCCGAAGGAGGATGCTTATAATAATTGAAGAAGTGATGATACCATCAATAGCCTGGTAAAGAAATGGGAATAAATTGAAACTTATAAAAAAGATAAAAGGAGAAATGGTGAAGTCTCATCAAATGTAGTAGAAAGACTATTTTGGAATAAGATGAATAATTTGAATCCTTTCCTTCTTATTGCTATTTTGTAGTCTCCATCTGTTTATTTCTCTGAGCATGTTATTTCAATGATGAAATATGATGAAATAACTCATAAGTTTATTTAGTAAAGGATTAAATTAAATGATTTAGATAAAATATTTGATTATGGTAAGACTAGTTAACTTTATTAGATGTTTATTATGTACCAGGTCCTGTGCTAAGGCTTTTATATGAAAAGGTTTCTCTTAAACCTGAGGTAGCTATAGGCATGTACTCAGTATAAATTTTAGATTCCCTATGAAGCACCCATGAAATAAAGCATCAATAATAGAAATGTTAAAAAGATACTGAGAAAGGGCGGCACCTGTGGCTCAAAGGAGTAGGGCGCCGGCCCCATATGGTGGAGGTGGTGGGTTCAAACCCAGCCCCGGCCAAAAACTGCAAAAAAAAAAAAGATACTGAGAAATTAGCTTGATTTGTTTTATGCCAAGAGGTGAGCAAATTATGAGACTGAAGGAGGTATGGAAGTTGCTGAAAAATTACACAGATGATGCCATAGTAGAGAAAGCAATGGACCTAAAACAAGAGGACTAACAAGGAAATGACTGTGGGAATAGAGGATCCCTTCTCACATAAGCCATGTCATGATGATAATAATAAGGTGAGAAAATTATTGATCACCTACTCTGAGAACAGCATTTGGCATGTTCAGGAAATTTTCCTACAATATCAGCTAAGCTATGGACAGACACATGGTTAATGGTGGTAATAATAAAGATAATGATAATAATGGTAACTTAACACATGATATGTTTACCATACAAAAGGCACAATTCCAAGTACTTTCTTATAATAAAATTATTTAATCTTAACAAATCCTTAATGTACTTTTATTATCTCACTTTTATGTCTGAAAACTTTGAAGTGTAGAGATCTCATGTGACTTGCTTAAGGTCACGCAGCTAGATAATAGCTTCCATTCACATAGCTGTGAATCCAGCTGTGTACCAGGTGCTTTGCACATTTTTCAGTCTTCCAGAAAACCCACTGAGATGAAGGAGATGGGGCTTTACTTAGTAACTTATCTAAGTCACCCAACTAAAAGGTAGCAAATCTGTAATTCTAATTCAGATTAGCCAGCTCCAAAACCTTTTTTCCATGATAGCATGTTGCTCTTTTGACCAATTTTGGAAAACAGAGCATAATAAAACAAAGAAACCAACCAAACAAATAAAAAGACCAAACCCCAATCTCATCCCTTTCCCTCATATCCACTAGTAAAGTTTTTATATGCTAACGATAAAGGTAAATAAAGGGTATATGAAATTTATACTGTGTGAAGCTAAGAATAACATTAAATCTTTTCCTTAGCTTTTATAGATGAGAATTTGGGAGGAAAAATACACAAAGTGCAGATACATGGTATAATTTTATAAACATTAAACCTGGCCAAGCAAACTTTTCTCCTTGATGGCTGAAGGAAGATATTTCAATACCTAGAGAACCTTCATTTATCAGCAAATCTTCATGCTACCAAGGATAATATGGGACACAACACTTTTGAGCGATAAAGGGTTTAGAACGTAAACAAAAGACTAAGTTAATTATTCTAAGTAAAATTAGTAAATTACACATGATATTGTGGTACCTGAAAGTTGAGAAAAAAAATTACAAGAGGCATTTAGATGTCAAGACAAAGAAAACAACATGGGATTGGAGAGTGAAGAGAGGGTAAGCCAAGTGCTGGAATTATTACTCCCATTAGAAGGGAGTCCAAAGTTTTCTTGGTTACTAATAGGAATGAATAATAGAAGTCATGAAAATAGTTGTACTAAAATATGTTAATGTTAAAAATGTTATACAAATTGTGAGAGTGAGCCAAATAGCCAGACTCATTATCTCTAGTAAAAGGAGTTCAAAATGAATGGTAGAAGTAGTGACTGCAATTATAGTTGTATTAAAATTTGCTAGTGACAGCTGCCCCAGATGAGAAGGTATCAACAAAGTAACTCCAGAAGAATGAAAAACCAGAATGAAAGGACCTACCCCAAAAGGAACACCAACACTCTAGCAATGGATACAAACTAAAATGGATACCAAGCAATATTGAAATGACAGATAAAGAATTCCAAATATGAACCATAAGGAAACTCAGTGAAATGCAAGAGAAAAATGGAAAAAAACCAACTCAAAAATACCAGGAAAACAATTCAGGAAGTGAATAAAAAATTCACAAGAGATATCAACATATTAAAAATAAAGCAATTAAACTCTGGAAATGTCAAAAACCTTGAAGAACTCCTGGGAAGTTCATTGCAAAAAGGCAACCACCAAGACACACAGTCATCAGACTGGCCAAAGTCAACACCAAGAAGGAACTCCTGTGAGCCATGAGGTGAAAACATTAAGTAACTAACAAAAGAATACCATTCAGGGTAAGTGCAGACCTCTCAAATCAGACCTTATAAACCAGAAGGGACTGGGGGCCTCATCTTCAGTCTTAAACAAAAAAAAAATGCTAGCCTAGCATTTTGTATTCTGCAAAATGAAGTTTCCTATATGAAGGAGAAATAAAGACTTTTCTAGACAAGCAAATACTGAGGGAATTTGTCAAGACCAGATCTGCCCTGCAAAAAACACCCAGAATAGAATTATACATGGATCAGCACAACGTACACCCACCAGTATATAACCACCCAAAAGCTGAAGCTCAGAGCTCATATAAAACAATAGCACAAGAGTTAGAACAAAGCAATAAGTTACATCCAATAAGATGAACAAAGCGGCATTCCACATATCAATTCTATCAATCAATGTGAATGGTCTGCATGCCTCACTCAAGAGACACAGGCTGGCTGAATGCATGAAAAAAAATACAACCAGTACAACCCAAGTACCTACTGTCTCTAAGAAACATATCTAACCCACAAGGTCTCATTCAGACTCAAGATGAAAGGATGGAAAAAAATATTTCATTCAAATAGAAACCACAAAAAAAGCAAGTAAAGCCATTTTCATATCATATAAAATTGACTTCAAATCAACTATTGTAAAGAAAGGTAGAAATGGTCATTACACAATGGTAAAGGAAGCAATTCGTCAAAGGCAGACACAACAATCTTAAATATTTTTGTACCTAACACAGGTATGCCCAGATTCATAAACCAAAGTGATATAAATAGCAGCATGGTAATTGCCAGGGATTTCAGTACCCCACTGGCAGAACTGGACAGACCTAAGTAGAAAATAAATAAACACTGGACTTAAGTGGGACTCTAGAACAAATGAACCTAACAGACATTTACAGAACATTTTACCCCAAAACTACCAAATATACATTCTTCTCTTTAGCACATGGAACATTCTTCAAGACTAATTATACTTTAGGGCACAAGACATGTATTGACATATACAAAAAAATAGAAATTATACCATATATCTTCTCAGACTATAGTGGGATAAAACTAGAAATTTTTTTTTCTCTCTCTCTCTTTTTTTTTTTTAGAGATAGAGTCTCACTTTGTTGCCCTTGGTAGAGTGCTGTGGCATCACAGCTCACAGCAACCTCCAGCTCTTGGGCTTAAGACAATTCTCTTGCCTCAGCCCTCTGAGTAGTTGGGGCTGTAGGCACCCGCCACAGCACCTGGCTAATTTTTTTGTTGCAGTTTGGCCCGGGCCGGGTTCGAACCTGCCATCCTTGGTATATGGGGCTGGCGCCCTACTCACTGAGCCACAGGCACCATCCCAAACTAGAAATTAACTCCAAGAGAAATGCTCAATTCTACACAGAGTCATGGAAATTAAACAACTTGATGTTGAAAGATTATTATGTCAATAAAAAATTAAGATGGAAATTAAAAGACCCAAATAAGCTCAATCAGAAATGAAAGAGATGTTACAACTGATACCACAGAAATATAAATTATTTGTGAGAATAATTTATGTGAATTAATTAATTATGTGTGAATATTGTGAAAATCTCTATGCACATAAACTAAAAAAAGTAGACAAAATGGACAAATTCCAGGAAATACAGAATCTCCTATGACTCAATCAGGAAGAAATAGAACTCCTGAATAGACAAATAACCCACCCAGGAGGTTTAAGTAGTAATAAAAAAACTCTTCTAATATAAGTAATTCCCAGATCAGAGGTACTTATCACCAAATTTTACCAGACCTACAAAGAAGAGCTGGTACCTATAGTGCAGAAATTATTCCATAACATCAAGAAGGAAGGAATCCTACCCAGCTCACTATACAAAGCTTGTATTACCTTGATACCAAAGCCAGAAAAAGATATAACAAAAAAAGAAAACTGCAGACCAATAGGCCATATGATTATAGATGCAAAATCCTCAGTAAAATACTAGCAAACTGAATTCAACAGCACATGAAAAAAAAATCCACCATAACCAAGTGGTCTTCATTCTAGGGATGCAAGGATGGTTCAACATATGTAAATCAATAAATGTGATTCACCATATAAACAAAGATCATATGATCATCTGAAACAAGGTAAGGGTGTCCATTGTCCCCACTTCTATTCAACGTAGTGCAGAAGTCCTGAGCAGAGCAATCAGGCAAGAGAAAGAAATGAATGGTATCCAAAGTGGATGTACTTCCTGTCAAAATACCAACGTCATATTTCACAGATTAGAAAAAATAATTCTATACTTTGTTTGGAACCAGAAAAGACTGGAATAGCCAAAGCAATCTTAAGCAAAAAATACAAATCTGGGGATATCACCTTATCAGTCTTCAGACTATACTGCAAGGCTATAGGAACCAAAACAGCATGGTATTGGCACAAAAATAGAGACATAGACCAATGGAACAGAACAGAAAACTCAGGTATAAAACCATCCACATATTGCTAACTGATCTTTGACAAAGTAGACAACAATGGACACTGAGGAAAAGAAGCCCTATTTAATAAATGGTGCTGCAAAACTTGTAGAGCCACAGGCAGAAGAATAAAGCAGGATTCATATCTCTCACCATTCACAAAAATTAATTCAAGATGGAGAAAAGACTTAAATGTAAGGCACAAAACCTTGAAAATTCTAAAGACGGGCGGTGCCTGTGGCTCAACAGAGTAGGGCGCTGGCCCCATGTGCCGGAGGTGGTGGGTTCAAACCCAGCCCAGCCAAAAACTGCAAAAAAAAAAAAAAAAAAAAAAATTCTAGAAGACAATGTTGGAAAAACTCTTCTAGATACTGGCCTAGGCAAAGAATTTATGAAGGTTACCCCCAAAGGCAAACATAGCAATACCAAAAATAAGTAAGTAAATAAATAAACAAATAGGACTTGATTAAATTAAAAAGCTCCTGCACAGCTAAGAAACAATCAACAAAGCAAATGGACAACCTACAGAATGGAAGAAAATATTCACTGGCTATATATTCAAATCTACAAAGAACTCAAGCAAATCAGCAGGGAAAAACCAATCCTGATAAAAAGTGGGCAAAAGACATGAACAGAAGCTTTTCAAAAGAAGATAGACAAATGGTCAATAAACATATGAACAAATGCTCAATGTCACTAATTATCAGGGAAACACAAATTAAACCACAACAAAATACCACCTTACCCCAGTTAGGATGGCTTTCTTAAAAAGTCCCAAAATAAAAGATGGTGGCATGGGTGCAGAGAGAGGAGCACTCATTCACTGTTGGTGAGACTGCAAATTCGTACAACCTCTGTGAAAAACGGTATGGTTATTCCTCAAAGTGCTAAAAGTAGACCTAGCATTTGATCCAGCAATTCCACTACTGGGTATTTACCCAAAGGAAAAGTAATTTTATCAATAAGACACCTGCACTCAAATGTGTATTGTAGTACAATTCATAATGCCAAACATAAAAAATCAACTCTAGTGCCCATTGATTTATGAGTGAATTAACAAAATATGGTAACTGTATATCATGGAATATTATTGATCCATGAAGAAGGATGAAATAAGTGCTTTTGCAACGATTTGAATGGAGCTGAAGACTATTATTCTAAATGAAGTATCCCAGGGGTCCTCAAACTTTTTAAACAGGGGGCCAGTTCACTGTCCCTCAGACCATTGGGATGGGCAAAACCTCCCGGCCAGGTACAATAAACTCTATCTGGGTAATGGGAACACTTACAGTCCTGACGCCAGCATAACAAAATTGACACATGTAACCAAAAACATTTGTACCCCTGTAATATTTTGAAATAATCTACCTCCTGATGTTTTCTGTGCAATGTCTGAAAAAATGTTAGCTTAACTGCAGGTATTTTCTGACTTCATTTAAAAAGAAATGACTGCAGAAAACATTTTTTCCCACTGGCCCTTCTCTCTTTCTCTCACACAGGTCCAGGTACAATCTCCATTCAATTCTCTTGAACTTTAACAAATTTGAGAAGGGAGATGAACTCATTTGACTGATGAGATAGTTATTCTGCCTCAAACTCAGAAACTTCAGGAAAGCTGAACACTTAATAAGTTTCATCTGAATGTATTTCATGTGTAAAGGTAGATGGAAAGTTTCTAAATAATTTCTTTCCCGAAATGAATTATTGATTCTATTCAGGAAGTGCACAGCCTTATGTAAGTTGGTGAAGATTTAACCAAATAGTTTTGCATGTTTGCAAAGAGGACCTTCCATCCCCAAATTATGGTTCTAACACTGAAATTTATTCTTAGAATATTAAAAAAAATGAAGCCTTTACCTCTTTTATGTTTACACAGAGGGATCTGGAACATATTCTCCTGAGTAAAATGTCTCAAGAATGGAGGAAAAAGTATCCAATGTACTCAGTACTTACATTAAACCTACTTATATTTACTCACACTTTGTTATGAAAGATAGAACACAACTACAGCCCAGGATGAAGGAGAGAAATGGAGTGGGCAGGGAGGGCGGGGTGGTGGTGGGAGGTTTGACAGAGGGAGGGTAAAGGGCGGGACCACACCTATGGAGCATATGACAAGGGTACAAGTCAAATCTGTCAAGTATAGAACATAGATGTTTTGGCACAATAATCAAGTAAATGAGGTGAAAGCTATGTTGATTGGTTTGACCTAACCACGTCAGATTGAACTTGGGTGTGATGAGAGCTATATAGATTTAGAAATACCAGTTGGAAGGAGATACTTAAAGCTAGGAGAAAAATGGAACCGACTAAGCAATGATGGCTGAAATGGAGATGTGAAGGTGAAAAGTCACAAGTAGTTGGAGAGTTAGGGGAGGGGAGGGAAGGAGCTTAAGAAGGAGCAGAGAAGGCAGGCATGGTGGCTTTTGCCTGTAATCCTGGCACTCTTGGAGGTTGAGGCAGGAGGATTGCTTGAACCCAGGATTTTGAGGCTGCTGTGAGCGAGGCTGAAGCCATGGCACTCCAGCCTGGTGCAACAGAGTGAGACTGTGTCTAAAAAAAGAATAAGGAGCAGAGAGTGGTAAGGGGTGAGAATTGAGGTGAACAAAGAGAGGGCTGGACGTCTTGGGGAGTGGAGCATCTCAGGAGAGAGGAAGTGGTGAACCAGATCGAATGGTGGTGCCCATGGAGGTTATAGACTAAGGAAACACATGTTTAATCAGAAGGAAGTAACTGGAGGACCTCAAAAAAGCATTTTTAATTTAAAAAAAAATTGAGGTTTGGAAGTCAGAGAACAGGAAAAACAAAAAAAAACCAAACTGTAAAAAGAAAAGGGAATTGGGGTATTAGCCTACTCAAGGAAGAATTTGCAATAAAAAGGAGAGTAGCAGTATAAAAGCTTTTAGGCTCCCTGAAGTTTAGACAGGAATTTTCGAATCAGTCTTTTCATAGATTTTGGCTTTTGAAGTATGTACATAAAATCCATGGAAAGGTAAAATTCTAAATATTTTCTTTGGGAGACTCTTGGGATGTCAACATGTTGGGACATGTCCCAGTCCTGTTTTAATCCTGATGGGAAATTTGGATTTCTCTTTTGTTGCTTCTTGAGCAGCATAGTTATCCTGCCAACATGCCACAGAGCCTCACGGACAGGCCTGATAACCAGAGCAGTTCGTGCACCAGCTGAATTACAGAAGATGACATGCAGTGTGACAAGCTGGAATTAGTCATGGAAAGCAGCAGTAACTTGCATTTGTTATCTGGTTGTGCGTTGTTGCTTTTCTGTATCTGCATCAGCCATCACCAAAGTAACAATGGCTTTTTAGTAAACATTGAAAATGACTTCTGTTTTGTGTGCTGTTAATATCTGTGTATATTACTCTAAGTTCAAAGTGACAGAGGTTTTTATTTTTTCTTTATAAATAATTTACTTGTAGGAGAAAAGATAACTTTTGGACATCTCTCAAATTCGTTTTCTTTCTGGAATCAAGAGCATAAAAGTATAAATATTTTATCTTTCTGACATTTGATTTGTTTAAATAGTGTTACTCTTTGGCTAAGCATTTGTCTGATTTCTTGTTCCCTTAATTTAGTTTGCCTGTTTTAATCTTTTTTTTTTTTCCTGGCCTCTGAATTGCTATTCCTAAATGTTCTAAAATAGTACATTAAGATAATTAGAGATTCCAGTTAAACTCTAACACTCTTAGGTATCCATTTGTTATTTACTTTTTCCAGGCTTGAGATAATTTAGGTGTTCCCTTGTAAACTAGTTCCCATTCCATCTGCTTGGCGAAATAAATTTTAGGTAAAACCACACAGATTTGGCTTATTTATTTATTTTTACTTTTCCTTTCTTCATTGCAGTGGTATGAAACTTAAAGATATGTGAGCAATACATAGTTGGCATTAGAAGAGTTAAAATAAGCAGTCTTTGGCTGTAGAATTTTGGAGCTCTATTGTAGATTGGCTATTGTGGAATAAATTTAAAGCAAGACCGAGAAATGCAAAGATGAAGTTGGCAGAAAAGTAACTTTCTTGTTAAGAGAGAAGTACATATGTAGTTTCCTTTGTTGGCAAGTAGTTTATGAAAGTAATCCATAAATCAACTACATGTATGAAGTTGGGCAATGTCAGTAACAATTGAGAGGTTAACAGAAAAACCACCAACTCCAACGGTCTCAAAGTGGTTTTTAATCTTGTTTTGTAATTTTCCTTACTGGGCCAAATAGTCTGGTTTTGTGAATTATATTGCTAAAAGGTGGTAACTATTATATTTTACATTCTGTGGTTGAAAGATTAATCAAATTGCTCACATAAAAATATAGTCTCAAATTCATGTTCACTACTATGAAACCAGTGCTCAGATTACTGTCGCATTTTGTATCTGATTCTCTATGTGGTTTCTTTTTTTTGACAGATAAAAATTGTATATATTTGTGGTATACAATATGTGTTTTGAAATGTGTGTACCTTGCAGAATAGCTAAATCAAGCTAATTAACATATGCATTACCTCACATATATATTTTAAGTGTGGTGGG
This sequence comes from Nycticebus coucang, assembly GCF_027406575.1. Classification (NCBI taxonomy): domain Eukaryota; kingdom Metazoa; phylum Chordata; class Mammalia; order Primates; family Lorisidae; genus Nycticebus; species Nycticebus coucang. Next base: position 52,016,475 of record NC_069785.1, on the reverse strand, counting down.
AACACTTAAAATCTACTACTACAGCAATTATCAAGGACATGAGATGCAGGTTTCTTGCAAAAGTGGGCTACTTAGATATTAAAGTTGAAGACATTTAAGAAATGATCCTAGGACTTGGTTGAGGGCTATGTATGTGTTTATAAATGTGTGTATATTGTGCGAATGTGCACGTGTAGGTATAATTGTTGTAAGGACGTGTATATGTTTTTGTGAACAATGTTTCGGCTTGAACAGTGAGAGACTATTCTTTGAGGCATTAAGCTGTGGGCAGCAATTAGACTTCCATGTTTAGATCTAAATCTCTAGCTGCTGAAACCCTCGACTTGCCTCTAGCAGCTCTGATTGTTCTGTGTTTTATGTGTGTTCCTTGGTTATCAAGCATGCAGTGAATCAAGGCCACATCATTACCTGTGTGGCTGTTTGGGTGCCATCTAGATATACTGTAGATGGTGACATCAATCTTCACCAATTGTCCAAAAGTGCAGGGAAGTAGAAGGGCTGTTTTATCTACCAAAGGCAAAAGCTGATTTTTCTGGTACTGTAAGGAAGTTAGCTTAAGTTCCTGTAGAATCTCAGTAGGGAATTGTCCTTTAAAGATTTACCATCTGTTTCTATGCAGAATTCTAAGCAACTACGTATTCTGTCTGTACTTATGTCCTTCTAGAGGAGTGGAGCTTGCTGCTTCCCCAAACAGCATTTTCTGTGTTTAGTTTTGATCCTTAGACAATTTTTCTATCAGTTGAACCAAACTGGTATTTTCTTGCTTTATTATCTATTGGTTTTAGCTTTTCTTTGGAGGCCAAAGCAGAGCAAACACGTCTCTTGTTTTACATGACAACTCTTTTGATATTTATATTTAAAATATCAAACATGAATTCATTGAGTAGATTAATCTCTAGTACAGTCATCTGCTTTTCACTTTCTTTTCAAAGAGCTTTAGCTTTTCCCCCGGCCTCTTAAAGTGGGTTGCCCCAAAGTCAAACACAATATTCTAGAAGTTATTTGACCCTCTTGAAGTAGAAAAAGAATTATTAATGCAGCCTGAGATTCCACTATCTTTTCAGTGATTGTTGACCTCTATTAATCTCATATTTATTTTATTTTTATTGTTAGTGACAAGGACTGTGTCACATTTATTTTAATATCTGCCTTGTCATAGGGCTTGGCATATAACAGATGCTTACTCTGTTATTAAACCATCCCTTTCGTTATTGTTTCGTACGTGGACTTTTGAGTGTATTTATGCATCTTCATTGATATTTAAACCAATCGGCCAATTAAATAAGAAGTTCTGGGGAATAGAATCAGGCATTTTTTTAAAGCCCCCCGTGGTGATTCCTAAGGGTAGCCAGGACTAAGAACCACTGGTCTAAATAATAAAAATATTAAACAGAACATTGCTAAGGATGTAGCCATGTGCCTTGTTACTAGAGACCTCTCTATAGGTTGCTCTTGGGCCATTAATCTTGTTTACATCTTACTCACTTAACTAGTTCCAATTTCTATAAGGAACTTTTCTTGCCACCAGCCTGATTATTCTTTAATTATGTTGTGTTATTGCTCTTTGTCTTAATAGCAGAAAGGCTTTTTAAAAATCTATTATAGTGCTGGTTTAGATGACTTCTACATGTATGCAAGCAGAAAGATGGAACTAATGATTAAACTTTGAAGATTCGTTTCTAAGTTGTGTTTCTATGATTTTTGCAAATCACTTGGTCCCATGTTTGGTGTTTTAAAGACTCTCATAGACCAAGTGCCACAAAAATACCATGTACCAAACAAGACATTTTTGAGATTAGAAGCACAAATGGGCTGAACTTCTTTATAATGTTTTGTAAGGAAAGCATTGTTCAGACTTTCTAGGTGAGAAAGTAAGCTAAAGTATTATTTGATGTTTTCTTCTCTTCTTGTACTCTGACATGAGAAAATTAATACATTTTGTTTGTTGTGTTAAATAATGTGAAAAATTCATATTTATGCTAGTGCCTACCTGTGGCAAGAGTACTTCTTTAGCTTATGTACTGAAAATTATTGTGTTGCATTGTGAATTATGAACAATTAGCTCATGCTATTTGCTTATGAATGGAATTGCTTTATCCCCATGTATTATTTTATATTTTCTCTAATTGGGTTTATCAGCCATGTATTGAGTAATTCTTAAGTGTTCATCACTTTGTTAAATTCTCTAGATAATTAAAAAAGAATAAAATGTGATCTTAGCCCTTTTGAAGTTTGCTATTTCCTTGGGATTTTGAGATTATTTCATATGCATAAAAGAAATCACAGTATAAGACATTATAAAATTAAGTAGGAAAGTGTCGTTAGACTTATAATTACCATTTTCACTATAACTAGGTAAGGAAGACAATTTTCTAGGAAGAGACAAATGTATTTCTTTTCTTAAATTTGTTCATATTTGTAATACATATCTTTTAACAAGATGAAAGAAGGATGAACTGCTATATTCTACTTATATAATGTAAAAAATGATCTGATTTGGTTTGAAAACTTGTCAATTTGTGCTGCACTTTGAATCCCTGTCTGTATTTAAGGAACTATCTGGCTACTAAAAAAGTCAAGTAAGTGCCAGTCACCTTTAAGCCAGTCTAAACCTAAACTGGCTAGGGAAAATGATGAGCTCATTCAAAAGTACTTCTGTATATATATAAATATATATATACACACATAGATGCTTATCGAATCAAGATTTAAGATACTTTGACATAGGGATAGTTCTGAACTTATGTTTTATCAAGTAAGAGTTATAATAAATTCCTGAAACCATTCAGGGTCTACCTGCTTTTGCCTGTGTAGATGATGCCTGGGTATTTTGGCCATGCACATATTATTATTATTTTTAGACAGAGTCTAACTATGTCACCATTACATATTATTATGTTGGTCATGTACGTATTATTATTATTATTTTTTAGACAGAGTCTATGTCACCGCACACATATTATCATTTTGGCCATGTACATATTATTATTATTTTTTAGACAGTCTCACTCTGTCACCCTTGGTATAGTGCCATAGTGACTCTTGGGCTTAAGTGATTCTCTTGCCTCAGCCTCCAGAGTAGCTGAGACTACAGCACCTGCCACAATGCCTGGCTGTTTTTTGTTCTTATTGTCATTGTTGTTTAGCAGGCCCCGGCCCTGGTTGGTGCATGTGGCCGGAGCCCTAACCACTGAGCTACAGGTGCTGAGGTACATATTTTTTTAAAAAAGAATTCTCCTGTGCCCTATTCCTTCTCCTCAGACTTTTCCTCCTTTGCTTCCATCATGGCTCTTTTGTTGGAACTAAAATAAAATCTTAAGCTCTCCTGATGATTCAATGGATTCCTTCTTTGCCAATGGGACCCCTCCCAAATAACAACGACAACAACAAGCCTTAAAGCTGAGCTGCTGGCCATAAGGAGAAGGGAGGATAGACAGGCCTAGTTATGCTCTGTCCCTTGGAGTTATCTTTATAACAATAAGACAATGAATCATTAGCAGCCTAAGGCCATGCAAGACAAAGGTTAAACAACACCTGCAGGTCATCAATTTACTTAGCAGATTACTTGAGTTTTGTTTAAGTCTGGTGGCTTGTTTCTTATTAACAGACTGTCTTATCCTAACTCAAATCATTCCAAGCCTTTACACAAAGCTCCATTTCTTAACCAATTATAAATCAAAGAATCTTTTCTTTCTTTTTTTTTGGAGACAGAGTTTCACTATGTCACCCTGGGTAGAGTGCTGTGCTGTCACAGCTCACAGCAACTTCAAACTCTTGGGCTTAAGCGATTCTCTTGCCTCAGCTTCCCAAGTAGCTGGGACTATAGGCACCCACTACAACGCCCAGCTATTTTTTGTTGCACTTGTCATTGTTGATTTTAGCTGGCCTGGGCTGGGTTCGAACCCCCTAGCCTTGGTGTATGTGGCTGGCACTCTACCCACTGAGCTATGGGCTCACCCCAGAGAATCTTTAAACTCACCTATAATTTGTAATCCCCTGCACGGTGATGTCCTGCTTTTTTTGGCCAAAGCAATGTATGTCTTCTGTGTATTGATTTATGACTTTACATGTAATTCCTATCTTCCTAAAATGTATAAAACCAAATTGTAACCTGACCACAGCAAGATCACTTGCTTAAGGCTTCTTGGATGTAGCTTTCTGGGCCATAGTAACACATATTCAGCTCAGAATAAACCTCTTTAAATTATTTTGCAGTCTGGGTTCTTTTCCATTGATATTTGTTTTCTAACTCCAACTTGATCGATCTTTTTATTTGCCAGAGCTTAAATTAAAAAAGCATGAATCAATCTCTGATTTTTCAATTATTTTTCATTTTATCCAGTATATTTTTCTTAAAAGACTAAAGGAGAAGTCCAGAAAAATCTATTCAGCTGCATCAAAAGGACACATTGTGTTTATATCCCCAGTTCTGGAGGGAGGCATTTCAGTGGTTCACCTATAGCATTGATTCAACTCCATAGTCTAATGGAGGAAATCAAGTACCTTTCAGGGTTCATAATCTATAGTGCACAAATGGAGCTCTTGTGGATTTGTACTAATTTAACTTAATTATTTACATAGGTTTCTGAAAAAAATTGCATGCAGCCTCACAATTTATGCCTATTAAGGCTGGCATGATGGCTTGTGTCTATAATCCCAGCACTCTGGGAAGGTGAGACAGGAGTATTGCTTGAGATAAGGAGTTTGAGACCAGCTTGAGCAAAGTGGGACTCTGCCTCTATTAAAATAGAAAAATCAGAAAAATTAGCCAGGTGTGGTGGCATGCACCTGTAGTCCCAGCTACTTGAAAGGCAGGAAGATCACTTGAGCCCAGGAACTTCAGGTTGCTGTGAGCTAAGCTGAGGCCATAGCACTCTAGCCTACTAGGCTAGAGGCCAGAGCAAGACTCTGTCTCAGAAAAAAAAAAAAAAAAGAAAAATTTATACTTACCAAAACTCAGTAGCTTGTTAGAAACATGAACTTTGAGGCCCTACCACAAAACTATAGGTGTATTACTGCATTTAACAAAACTCCCAGTGATTCATATATATGTTTCAGAAGCACTGAACTGATTCTCTATTCTTATTTTAGTTAGTGGTGCCCTGAAGATTTTGGCAAAAGCAAAAGGGTAAGAGGGAAAACAGTATTTAATTCTCAAGCACAGTGCTAGATACTTTACATGATATCTTATTTGATTTTACAATAATTCTGCCTGGTACATGTTAAGCAAATTTACACGGGGAAACTAAGAATTGGGTGGATTAAAAGACTTTTCCCCAAGGTTACTTATTTGGTAAAATGTGGGATCATCTTTCAGATTCAGGACTCTAAGTCCTCATGGTTTCCTAATACTCAATTATCTCCTGGGATCCTGGGATAATTGGCACTCCCTCAAGTATTATTTAACTGGATTTTTGTTTTGCTGTGGTGAATAGGACATATATATATAATTTTTTTTTTTTTTTTGGTAAAAATGCCTTTGAGAATGTCTTAAAGCTTTTCTGAAACAAGGTTTGCAAGGAGAGTCTTCCTAATCTATATACCTTAAATTTAAGGTTTGCAGATTTGTCTTGCTACATCTGTAACTCTTTTCTTTATGGCAAGTCTACCATCCCTCCTTCCTTCCTTTCTTCCTTCCTAGTGGGAACTTTTCTTTAGTTCTGGAAGCAGAAGATTTCCTAGAGAGCCAGGGGTTGCTGTGGGCTATGGCTTTGGCCTGGCCTATGCAGGTGCTTCCAGGCTTTCTGGGTTTTACTTTCCTTACTGACAGTACAAGCAAATCAGTCCTGGAAGCCAGTATTGTGGAAATATTGAAAATGGGCTTGACATGTCTGTAGTTATAAATGTAAACATTGACCACTTGGTGAAGACCAGTTTCTAAAAGAGGCCCCCTCCACCCCCATCCCTTCAGGTGTCTTGTCTCATGTATAGTGCCACCTGGTGACTCTCACTGGTAGGGGCACAGAGCACAGTCTTCTATTCTCATGAAACGCCTCCTGGTTCTGTTCCCGCAAACCCACCAATTTCTCTGGCGTCTTCCTCCTGAAGACCAACACTCCTGTGTAAAGATCTGAATTAACTTTGTTTTCTAACCCTTCCTGGAGATGATGTGAATCAGGAGGAAGAATGTGGAAGAGGAATGTACTGGGGAAGAAGAATATAGAAGAAGTGGAGTGAGATGGCCAAGAAGGTTCAGACAGGAGCCACTCATTCATTCATACAGGAAACAGGAGCAAGGATCTGTGCTGCTTTGTACAAAAACAGCTTTGTACACTAGCTGTTATTCCTAGCTGGCCTCCCTAGTGATGCTCTGCTGGATCATTAACTATTAAGTAAGTAAGTCCCTGTTGTTACTTGCCCTGGAGTCTGGTATTTAGAATTGCTCCTGTGAGAAGCAGCTCAGTTGCAAATCAGTTCAGTGACATAGAGCATCTGTCCTGGTGAGTTTTGATTGGAGACTCACTGTGCATTTTTTTTGTAATGTTATGCCAGTTTGTACTCTGCTCAGCACTCACACAGGCTTCTTCTTGGATCTCCGTGGCAGTTTCTAATAAAGACAACTGCCTATTTTTATGTATTTTCATCGGGGACACTATAGTCAGTCCCCAAAGCAAATATAGAGTAGTCTTTATTTAACCTAGACATCCTCAAGATAACCTTCAAATTTGGTGAACATTTATCAAATCCTTTGTACATCATATGATTACAAAAAATAAAGATTGATATTTTAATTTATATATAAAGTATTATTATTATGGTTGTGTTGTAATAAGAGATAAGGCTTTTAGAGTCTTCTTTTCCCTACCCTCTACCCCACCCCATGAAGAGAATTTCCCTTCCCTATTTCCAAACTAATCTTCTATTCTTTCTCTGTCTCAACACCTCTATTCCATCACCAAAAAGCCACTCAACAAACAGAAAACACAAAGCCAGGTGTTGTGGGTTCTCTGAATTGGGATTTATTGTCCAACCTTCCTTTGAGGGAGCTGTAGATCAGGAAAGGCTAGGGTTGTTGCAGGAGAACATGTCCCTAACTGGGTTGGGTGTCCCAGTTGCTGCAGCACCTGAGGTGCGCGCCCTCAGATCTGCATGCTTTTCTTATCTGATTCCTAGGAGTTTAAGAGAAAATTACATAGCTGCCCAGAGGGAGTATTATTTATGCAGAACTCTAGTGTAAAGGTAGAGTCCTAGGAAGGATTAGGCTGTTTGTAATGTGTTATTATAACCCCTTGGCCCTCTGGGAAATTCTTTATGGGTGCCTTTCCTCGTTAACTGGACTTTTCCATTGTGACTTTGTTATTGTGGTAAACACTGAGGTCCTGCCTAAAATTTGGCCTAGTTCCCAGATTGCACAGCAGCATGAACATGGTCTAATTTTTAGTCCTAATAAACAAAGTGGCCCATCTGCTCTAAGTTGTCCAAAGACCCCTTGTCATTCAGGAAATGAAGTTGAGCAAGCCAGCCCCCACATCAACTCAAAGAAATGCCTGCTCTGTCTGCTCATACAAGGTTTCTGAAGCCCAGAGAGGGATGGGCCAGTGACCAAAGCTGAGGGCCTACTCCCCAGGAGATGCTGGATTTAAAAAGAGGAGGCATAGATAATCTCTGGAAAAGCAGAAATGGGAGGCACACAAACCATTAGGGATACCTCATGAAAACACCACCGAAATACAATCTTTGCTTCATTTTCTTTCCTCTTTTGTATGCGTTCCTCTTATCTCTCTAGAGAAGGCATCTTCTAGGCCTCTTCCTCTCTATATATAATTTTAAGGATATTTTCAGTTCTTTTTCATGCATCACACTAAAAAGTTAACATTTTGTTTGGTGTTATCTGAAACGTATGTGTCTAAACACCCTGGAGAAAAAAAATATTAGCGTGATTAAATTAATCTCAGAGGGAAATTTAATTTGTTCCCCTGGTAATTGTCCAAAATTAGTTCTTTGTAGATAAATTACTATTCATAGGCCATTTACTAGCTCTAGAACAGTCTTTGAAACACTGGAACACTAAATTAAAGCCTGAGGGTGGAAAAGAGAGCAAAGTTTGTGACAATATCAGGCAGATTTGCTTTGAAGGGAGACAGAGGCCTGAGAGCTTTCCTGGTCCCTTGTCTCTGTTTCTGGGGTGTAAGTGGGAAATGGGCTCTCTGGACAAACTCAGCAGTCTGATCCCTAGATGAAAAGGGCTGAAGTTATTGTTCTTGCTGAATGAATTAATGCAAGCCCTTCTCTGTGCTTCAGTTTAGAGAGGTTCTACTCCTCACCAGGTGAGGGATGTCCCGTGAGGGTCATTGAATCTGTTAATCAAGAGTCAGTCTACAGAATGCTATTTTCTAATTCATTTCCCAGGAAACAACATTTGGGAGAACACAGGATTCTGCAAGATACTGTTTTTTATAGGCAACCTTCACAATTGCTTTAAATATGAGTTTCCTCATCTGTAAAATGCTGCTGGAAATAGTAGCAGTTCATTGGATTTTTTTGAGGACTACCTTGAAATGACGTATGTACTGTGCTCAGTGTGGGGCTTGGCATAGGAAAGGGGATGATACCTGGTAGCTGTTGTTACTGTATAACAGAAGGAAGCCATAGAGTCATACGTTCTCTATTTTGTGAGCAAGTCTTGGTGACACATGGATTATATGCCTTTCCTTTGACTGTAACAATGTTTAGTGTGGAGTCTTCAAAGTTTTTGAGCTTGTTAACTATTTTTAAAAATAAAGTAAGTCAGTCTCTCTCTCTTCACACACACACACGGTCTTTTTTACTTTTTTATTTTTTCCCATCAGATTGTCTTTATGTATATACTATGTATGATACATACACATATATCCATATATATGTCTTTACTATTATTAATATATATTATATATATTAGATAATGTATATATTATACTGTATAATATATGCATGCATTCATTTAATATATAATATATGTATTATGTTGCCTTGACTATATATATCTATATATATGTGTGTGTATACACACACACACACACACACATACATATGTTGACTATAGCATATTAAACATTAGTAACTTTGACTTTGAAAATTCTGGTTAAAATATACATAGAAGCATCCCTTGGGGGAACATGTATCTCCACTAGTTTCATTGGACAGGATGATCTTGAAGCTGCATTAATCTGAAAAGTCAAGCAATTAGCCTTCCTAAAGGAGTCTTGGCAGGCAAGGTGGTCTATGCTATTGTTCTCTTTTTCTTCTTAGCATTGTGAGCTTAGCATTTCTTCTTAGCATTTTTCTTCTTAGCACCTTCTTAAATTGTGTCATCAGTCTAAAATTTTATTGTCTACTTCTTTCTTCTCTCTTCATAACTAAAATGTAAACTTGCTCTCTGAGGGTAGGACTTTGCTCCCCATGTCAATAAAATAGTACCAGACACAAAGGAGGCCCTTGACAAAGAGTGGTTGAATAAATGGATGAATTTGGGAAAGAGTGTGGCCTCTGCCTTTTCCCTCCTCTTAACTGTATTTTGCTTATGGCAGAGAGCCCAGGCTTAGGAGAATGTTAAGATGCTGCTGCTGGTGGTGGCAGTGATGTGGAGGAGGATTGTAGTCAACATTTATTGCCAGCTCTTTGTAAAGCTTCTACTGTGGTTGACCTTTTCTCAGCTGTGGTCATCATCATCATCAGAGCCCCTGAATGCTGTGGGCTCTGCAATAGGCTGAATAGTATTCCATGGTATACATAAACCACAGTTAATTAATCCATTAACTGTGGATTAATGTGTTGAAGGGGCATTTGGGTTTTTTCCACATCTTTTCAATTGTGAATTGGGCTGCTATAACCATTTGAGTGCAAATGTCCTTATGGTAAAATGAATTTTTTTTTTCTTTTGGGTAGATACCTAGTAATGGGACTACAGGATCAAATGAAAGGTCTACTTTTAGATCTTTGAGGCCTCTCCATACTTCTTTCCATAAAGGCTGAACTAATTTGCAGTCCCACCAACAGTGTATGAGTGTTCCCTCTGCACTCACACCAGCATCTGTTGCTTTGGGACCTTGTGATATGGGCCATTCTCACTGGGGTTAGATTATATTTAAAGGTGGTTTTGATTTGCACTTCTCTGATAATTAGAGATGATGAGCAGTTTTTCATGAGAAAAAGTGAAATCATTTCTACTTAGAACTGGAAACAAAGATGCCCACTATTGCCATTACTCTTCAGCATAGAGCTGGAAATGCTAGCCAATGCAATCAGGCAAGAGAAGGATATCAGGTGTATCCAAAGGTGGACAGAGGAAGTCACACTATCCCTCTTTGCTGTTAGGATCATATACTTAGAAAATCCCAAGGACTCAACCCTGAGACTCCTGGAAGCGATCAATAGCAATGTCTCAAGATATAAAATCAATGTTCACAAATCAGTAGCCTTCATATACACTAGCAGGAGGCAAGCTGAAAATCAAATCAAATATATATTACCCTCACAGTAGTAGCAAAGAAAATGAAATACTTTGGAATATACTTAAGAAGGATATGAAGGATCTGTACAGAGAGAACTACGAACACTGAGAGAAGAAATAGTACAGGATGATAACAGATGGAAGAACATACTATGCTCAAGGCTGGGAGGAATTAATATTGTTAAAATGTCTATACTATTCAAAATAATACATAAATTTAATGCAATCTCCATTCAAATTCCAATGTCATGCTTTGAACATCTTGAAAAAAACAGTTCTACAGTTTGTATGGAACCAGGAAAAAACCCCCAAATAGCCAATGCAATTCTATGAAATAAGAACGAATCTGGAGGCCTCATGCTACCAGACTTCAGGTTATGCTATAAGGCTATCATGGTAAAAACAGCATGGTACTAGCACATAATAGAAATTCTATGGGACAGAATAGAGGACCTAGAGATGAAACCAACCTCGTATCACCATTTGATCTTTGATAAAGCAAACAAAAGCATATACTGGGGAAAGGAATTCCTGTTTAATAAATGGTGCTGGGAGAACTGGTTAGCCACATATAAAAGACTAGATCTAGACTTGCATCTTTTAACACTTACAAAAATTAACTCATGATGGATAAAAGATTTAAATCTAAGACACAAAACTATAAAAACTTTAGAAGAAAGTGTGGGAAAACACTTAATAATGTCAGCCCTGGGAAAGAATTTATGAAGAAGACCCCAAAGGCAATCACAGTAACAGCAAAAATAAGTAAATGGGACCTCATCAAGTTAAAAAGTTTATGCACAGCTAAGGACACAAACATCAAAGCAAAGAGACAACCTTCAGAGTAGGAGAAGATATTTCATGCTACAAATCTGACAAAGGACTAATAACCAGAATCTGAAAAGAACTCAAGCAAATCAACAACAACAAAAAGAACAAACAACCCCATTAAAAAATGGGCAAGAGACATGAACAGAATCTTTTCTCCTAAGGATAGGTGAATGTCCAACAAATACATGAAAAAAATGCTTACCTGGTGTTTGGTTGGTTGGAAGTAAAAGAAAAAACAACTCCAATTGACCTAGACAATAAAAGAAACGAACAAATTATATGATTGAAAAGTTCAGAAATGGGGCTTGCTTCAGAAGAAGCTTGGTCTAAGTTTCTTTCTCTGCATTTCTTGGCCCTGCATCTTCATTGTAGAGTTTACTCTTGGCAGCCTCCACACTCATGACCCCTAAATGCTCTTAGTGACCCCCACGGCTACTTGCTTCCAGGTCTACTTGCTTCCAAGTACAATATGAAAGAGAAAGCCTATATTGCAGGAAATAAGTTATGTGCCAATCTCTGAACTCAAAATTATAATTAGGGGGATGGGCCATCCAGTTGGCTCAGATTAATATTGGTTCAACCCTGGAGTTATGGATGGGAGTTGAATTCGCCCAGATCACAGAATTAAGACATTTGGAACATTGTCAGCTTACGGGGAGAGGAAAATAGTCAAATGCCTGTTACACCTGGTATTAACAGGATTGGATTTGGAGCACTGAGGTTGGTTTTGATATTTTTTGTAGCTAACATACATGCTGAGAGTGAAAGATGCTGTCAGAATATTAGATTAGTTTCTATTTCTGGTTGTGGTGGCCATTAATGATGTACATTGGCATTTCTAGCTTTCTATCTTTTGTACACATATTGACTCCTTTGGCCAGTGGGTTGTGAGCATTTGCATTGAAGCATTAACATATGGGTGTAAGGCTCTTCAGAGCTTTCTCTTTCCCTTTGGTATTACACCTGGAAGCATTTGAGCTGGTGGCAGGTTCACCATGAATAGCTGTGATTAGCAGATTCATGTTGGACAAATAGCATGAGCAAGAAATAAATTCTTACTCTGTTAAGCTACGAAGATTTTGGAGTTGTTACTGTGGCATAGCCAGTTTATCCTAGCTAGTACATTGTATTTATTAATCCACTTGGATTATTTGGGGGTTGCTCATAGAAATCCTATATTTTGTAATTCGTTCAACTTAGGAAAAATGCTTTTATATCTATGTTTTTAAAACTGTCATAGTACTGTAACTATGTGAGATACATTATTAGCTCCATTTTGCCTGTGGAAAAATTGAGGCAAACTCTCCACATGCTCTGTTTGATAATTCAGAGAACAGAAGAGACATTCTGTTCAGAAAGCAGAGGAGACATTCACTTTGCAGTGAATCAGGGCCCTACAGTGGTGAGAGGAGTAGGCTATGGGACAGGGTGCTAGTTTTCAAATCTTGGCTGTATTACTACTTAGAATCTGGGGAAACTTGTAATGCTACATAATCTCTCTGAACCTTGGACTTGTCTTTAAAGAATGGACAAAATAGTACCTATTTCATAAGGATTTTGTGAGGATAAAATAAACTATAAAATGTAAAGCTCTTAGAACAGTACATATAGTAAAAGTTTAATAAGTGTCTATTATTATTATTATTTTTTGCAGTTTTTGGCCAGGGCTGGGTTTCAACCTGCCACCTCTGGCATATGGGGCTGGCGCCCTACCCCTTTGAGCCACAGGCACCACCTGATCAGTGTTTATTATTGTTAATCTTGTATGTCATTCCTTCTGCCACCACCATGGTCCACAGTCCATGCTGCCCATTTTCTCTCACCTGGACTCATTCAAACACTTCTTCAATGTTCTTTTCACATCTGTTCTGTGTCTTCTCCTATTTGTTCTCTACCTAGCTAGGGCAATCTTTTAGAATAAAAATCTCATCAAGTTACTTTTTTTTCCCCTTAAAATCTTTCAACAATTCTCTCAGTACATAAGAGACTAAGATCTTTAGAATGTATTCCAAGGAATTTCTCCCTCTAGTCCATCCATACTGACCTTGGTAGTCTAGCCCCATAGTCTTCTGCATTGCCCAGTGTGTTGTGTTCCACATTTCTCAGGGTATTTATATGAAAATATTTAAAGAAGCAATGCTTTGTTCTCATTCTGTCATTGCCTTCCAGGTGGAAGACTCTCTACTTGTATGACAATTTTCTTTTCACCCTTTACTCACTCTGCTCCACGGGCTACACAGTCATTTACCTGAAGGGTCAGTCTTGGAGGAATAATGGGCCTCAGTTCAGCTCTGCCCTTCTCCCTCTTGGAAGTGAGGTTCCCACAGTGAAGAGGTTTCCACAGGGAAGAGGTTTCTCATGCTCCTGTAGGGACAGGCTTTCTCCCACTGCATGGGCAGTCTGCCCTGATCTGCCATTGCCTCTGCCTGTGTGCCTAAGTCTACCTCATCATGGGGTCAATTAACCAGCCCACCTGGCTAAGAAGATGAAGCTTCAACCAACACCAGAGATGTTAAATTGTTCTCCAGGTGCTATTTCTTCCTCTCCACCTCCCTTGTTGTCGTTGTCCTCTCTTCCTTCTTCTTCTGGATTGGGATGCTTCTAGTGGAAACATGGTAGAAAACAGATCTGACAGGTTAGATGGTGATAAAGATCTTCTGTGCTGTATTATGGAATGAGCTCAGTAAAAATTAGATTGGAAGCCCATAGGCTTGTTTAATGAAATGACTAAACATTAACATGCTGGATTTAAAATCGTAACAACACAGTACTTATATTCTTGGACAGGGCATTGGAAATAGAAACAAGTTTTCCTTTTGATTGAAAAACAAAAGAAAGTAGATTCTCCAGGAGGGGGAGCCCGTGTTCCTTGTTTCCTGTTAAAGTGGTGAGGATTTGCATCATCTGTGACTAAGTTACAACAGAACCAGTAGAACAAACACAATCTTTGCTTTCAGTCAAGCTAAGGAAATAGAAAATTGTCATAGTTTCTGTTTGGCATTATCACTTTATCCCACAAAATTGGCTCTTTACCTATACGAATTCAGTTTTGTAGGAGAATTTCTGTATAATTCCTGCCATGGTTTTGACTGTTACTGATGTTGTATCTGTCTGTCCTTTTAGTAAGATGCCAATTTAACCTTTAGTTTAGCTTTAACTTAGAAGGAAAATAAAAAACAGAATTAGGAATATGTGATCCTTTGGGTAACTGTTTTTCATCTTTAGCTTTCTTTTTCCCTATTATTTTCCCTAAGTCTCTTATTTCTCTGCCTACCTTCCCAGCCCAACTCTTGCGTAGTTAATACACTCCAAAATAGTTATCATCAGCTCACAGTTCTCAGTGTATTTCTGTGCATCAGACCCACTAAACTGGAAAGACTTCTCTCGACACTTCTTCTTACTTTCCCATAACTTGCAGTACAGAGCTGGACACTTTGATTCCTGGTAAATGTTAAAAGTGGTGGGTTAACAGACGACTATATTTTCTTTAAATGGGTAGCAGTGATTGCTTACTAGAAGCCAGTGTAGGTTCATTTAAAACAAGTCACACCAAACTAATTTAATTTACAAAATACTATTCTGGGCATGTTGATTCTGAATTTCAGCAAGACCTGTCAACCTGAATTTCTCATGCTATCTTTGTGGATAATATAGAGTTAAGCCTCAGGGGAGTATAGTTAGATTTATGGATGTTTACATAAAACATATTTAGTATTTTTTATATAATTTATGAAAGTGGTGTTAATGTTAATCTTTAGAGTGTTCTCTAGTAGTTTGCTATAGTTCTATTGTTTTAATTTAAAATTATTTTTGTCCTTAGCACTGTTCTTTTTAATGTATTTGTTTGCAGCTTTGAAAGGATTATGTAAATGGCATGCGTGTGCAATTTTTTGATGACACAAAGCTAGGAGGAATATTTAGTACTTTAGATAGTACACTTAACATTAAAAATTTTTTTCATTAAACTGGTATAATAGGAATATATGAAATATTTATATATCAATTTGAAAAAATCAACTGTAAATATTTAGGAAGGGAAACTTGGTTTAATAGTGATTTATATAAAAATGATCTAATGATTTTAGTTGATCAAAATTCAGTATGAATACATAGAGAGATATAGTTGCCAAAATGCTAACGAAATCTTCAGGCATGTCAATACAATAGTTCAGAACACAGAACATGTAAGTCTCTACTGTATGTGAATTAGTTGTGCCAGATCTAAAATTTATGTTTGGTTCTGGGCACCATGTTTTAAGAGATGCAGAGAAGTTGAGATGGATCCAAAAGAGGCTGGTCAGGAAAATGAGTCATGAAGAATGGCTGAAGTGTTTGAGAATGCCTAGATTAGAGCAGAGAAGATTAGGGGAATCCTATGAGTGGTCCTCCAATATTTGAAGGTTATCAATGGGAAAGGCCTCAGACTTGGTCTTTGTGAGCCCAAGGATGGAATGGGGCATATGGCAAGAAGTTACAGGGAGCTAGATTTGGGTTTCTCATAATGAAGACCTTTCCAGAAATTCCCATTCTGAACTGGGGACAGACAAGCTTGCCAGGCAGTTGATTTCCCACCATTGGAGACCTTCAAAGATAGAAGGCTATACATTGCTTGTTAGGGTTATCTACAGGTGTCATGCTTTGGGGGGTGGACCAGGCCATCACTGAAGTTTTCCCAGTCTCATGGGCCCCAGCAAAAATTCAGTGCCTGCATACAGTAGGTGCAATAGGTACTCAAGCAATATCTACCAAATTAACAGATAGATTAGAGTAAAAAGTCTCAGAGGTGGACTTCTGAATTTGATGTATTTTTTAGTCACGGAAGATTTTATGTTATTGACCAAATGATTTTCCTTAGTATCAGGACTATGTCATCTTAGGAAAAATGAAGGCCTTGGGCCACATAGCACTTAAATTTCCTAGATAACTAGCTTATCTCTTTTGTTCTGGCACAACTCATGCTTAGCCTTGTAAGTTTAAGAGCTAGTTCTGATAATAAGCAATGCCTGGTCCCACACTAAAGTGATGCTGTTTCTTTTTCAGGATAATCGTATCCATACATCCAAGTACAACATTCTCACCTTCTTGCCAATTAATTTATTTGAACAGTTCCAAAGAGTGGCAAATGCTTATTTCCTTTTCCTTCTGATTTTGCAGGTAATGTTTAGGTTGTGTTTCTTCATTATATGTGTTTATTAAAAATAATTATATAATTTGTAAAAGTGAGTTAATTTACTTAGCTAAATGTTCATGATTAGGTAAAACCATCCTTATCAGATTTTTAATGTTATTATTGCTGTTTCTTTTCACAAATGTGGGAGGACTAGGACATTCATCATTTTAAATGCTGAGGTCATTTTAAAATGTAGCCTTGCACTTTATTTGAACCAAACCAGAGCCTAATAATCACTGCTCATAGCCCACTCCTTTCTTTATCTCTCTCATGTAAACAGTGTGGGAATTGCCAGAGCTGAGGCAGAGACATAGCTGACTAAGACTGAGTAGGTTTTGGAACTTGGCAAATTTCAATTCCATCTAAGAGCAATGACACATTGTATGTATATATAAAATAAATGATGTGTACTTAGCGTTATTTCACTGTAGGGTGACTCTTTTTACAGTTTTGAGTGGTGAATTGGTAGTTAATAACCTTTCGTTTTTCTTTCATCTGAACCAAAATTTGGGCTTAAATTAAATTTCAGCTTTTATGGATATTTTAGGAAAGAAAAAGCATCAATCAAGGAAGACACATACATACCATACAGTCACATAAGCAGTTTATTTGAGCCAGTTAGTATTTATTTTAGAGTAATTTAATCAGATTAAGCTGGTAGGTTCAAAATATGCAAGACTCTGTGTTAATTATAGGAGGTAAACTGAAGGATTGGTTATGTGCAGACTAGATTAAGAGCTCTGAGTATTATTTTTTATTTAATTGAATATTTATGTTAAAAATCTTTGTAAGTGGTGGAAATCTA
The DNA here is from genome assembly GCF_027406575.1 of Nycticebus coucang. NCBI lineage: Eukaryota > Metazoa > Chordata > Mammalia > Primates > Lorisidae > Nycticebus > Nycticebus coucang. Next base: position 51,999,240 of record NC_069785.1, on the reverse strand, counting down.
ATTTGTGTAAGCAAAAGGCGAATATATTCAGGGGTATATCTTGTTTCAAGTATGCCTGGATTCATTAGCAGTAACAATTTCATCAGGATGTGGCTTCACTTTCTCTGTTTTCTTTCTAAGTGTAGCCTCCCTCTTAGGTAGGCTCTCTCTATGTGGTTCCTGAAAGCCTTAGACTTTTATTTTCTTAGCTCTTAAATTCCACGAGAAAGAGAGAGAGAAAGAGAGAGGGAGGGAGAGGGGGGAGAGAGAGAGAGAATATAAATATGAATGAATTACTTCTTCTGTTGTCCCAGCAAAAGTCTTAGAATTAGCTCTGATTGGAGCTATATCTTCATCTTAAACCAATCACCATGGCTCAAGGATTAGATGCAGTATTTGACTTGACCAAGATCATACTGTATGTCGAAACTGGAGCCAAGGTGGAGGAGGAAGATGGCCTACTGGAGCCAGCTTTCCACAGAAGCTCCCATCCAGATGGAAGGATAATGACAAGAAAGTACCCAATAAAGCTGAAGATCAGGAGCTGAGCTGAGAGAGAAGAGTGATAACTGCATGTCACCTCAGCTGAGGCAAGCTGCGACTCAAAGGAAGCAAATTATGGCTGAGACTTCAACCCAGTGTCATTGATTCACTAGGATTGCACAGAGATCAGCTGAATACAAGACACCTAGCCCCACCACACCAAGCAGGTCCCCAGAGTCTCAGGCTGTAGTACTGTACAGGTCCTTTGCAAAGCTGTAGGGGAAAAGCTGCAGTCACCAGATCTTTGGCAAAGGGCTGGTTAATCACAACCCCAGGAGCCCTCAATCCAATTTCACCTTACCTGCTCATCTAGCCAAATGGTGAAAAACAATCATGGGGTGGAATCAGCAGAAAAACTCTGGCAACATGAATAATCAGAGTAGATCAACTCCCCTAAGGAATGACAAATCAGACACACCAGAAGATCCCACTCATAAACAGATGGCTGAGATGTCAGAAATTGAGTTTAGAATTTGGATGGCAAATAAGATTAATAGACTGGAAGTAAAGTTGGAATTAGAAATTCTAGGAATAATTCAAAAGTTGTCTCAAGAATTCAATGAATTCAAAGACAAAATCACCAAAGATTTTGACACTTTAAGAAAAGAAGTTGCAGTCTTCCAAGATATGAGAAATATAGTAGAATCCCTCAGTAACAGAATGGAGCAGGCAGAAGAAAGGATTTCTGACATTGAAGACAAAGCTTTTAAACACTCTGAAATGTTCAAGAGGTAGAGAAGTGGAGAACAAAAAACCGATCATTCTCTCAGAGAGCTGTGGGATAATTCCAAAAAAGCAAGCGTTTGCCTTATAGGAATCCCTGAAGGTAATGAGGTTGCTTTGAAAGGCCCAGATGCTCTTCAAGAGATAATCAAGGAGAACTTCCCAAACATGGCAAGAGCTTCTGAAATTCAGATAGCAGACAGTTTCAGCATGACTCAATCCAAATAAAGCATCTCCAAGACATCTTATAATTAACTTCGCCAAAGTTAAAATGAAGGAGATAATACTGCAAGCAGCCAGACTTAAGAAAACTATAACCTACAAGGGGAAGAATGACTGCAGATCTCTCTGCTGAAATTTTTCAAGTCAGAAGAGATTAGTAATCTACCTTCAACCTCCTAAAACAAAACAATTTTCAAACCAGGATCCTGTATCCAGCTAAACTGAGTTTCATTTATGATGGAGAAATTGAATACTTTAATGACAGTCACTTGTTGAAGAAATTTGCCATAACTAAACCAGCTCTCCAGGATATCTTCAGACCCATCCTCCACAATGACCAGCACGATGCTCTACCACCAAAGTAAACACACTCAGAAACTTTTGATCAAATCCCAACTTCCACAGTGGTGAAATGATTAAAAATGTTCCCTGGACCTTCAAAAAACTCAACACCCAAAATGCTACCAGGCTTATCAATACTCTCAATTAATGTTAATGGCTTAAATTGTCCTCTAAAGAGGTACAGTTTGGCTGACTGGATACAAAAACTCAGGCCAGATATCTGCTGCATACAAGAATCTCATCTTACCTTAAAAGATAAATATAGACTCAGGGTGAAGGGATGGTCATCTATAATTCTGGCAAATGGAAATTAGATAAAAGCAGGTGTTGCAATTTTAGTCTCAGATACAATAGGCTTTAAACCAAAGTAAGGAAAGATAAGGATGGTCACTTCATATTTGTTAAGGGAAACGCTCAACATGATGAGATTTCAATTATTAACATTTATGCACCCAACCAGAATGTGCCTCAATTTATAAGAGAAACTCTGATATGAGCAACTTGATTTCCTCCAGCACCATAATAGTTGGAGATTTTAACACCTCTTTAGCAGTGTTGGATAGATCCTCCAATAAGAAACTATGCAAAGAAATTTTACACTTAAAATTAACCATTCAACAATTGGATTTAACAGACATCTACAGAACATGTCATCCTAAAAAAACTGAATACACATTCTTCTCATCAGCCCACGGAACATCTTCCAAAATACATCACATCTTAGGTCACAAGCTAACCTCAGCAAATTTAAAAGAATAGAAATATTCCTTGTATCTTCTTGGACCATCATGGAATAAAAGTTGAACTCAGTAACAGTAGGAATCTGCAAACTCACACAAAGACATAGAAACTAAATAATCTTATGCTGAATGATAGCTGGGTCATAGATGAGATTAAGAAAGAAATTATTAAATTTTTGGAACAAAATTATAATGCAGACACAAACTACTAGAACCTGTGGGATACTGCAAAGGCAGTCCTAAGAGGGAAATTTATAGCGTTGTAATCCTTCCTCAAGAGAGGAAGGAGAGGAAGGAGAGGAAGTCAACAACTTAATGGGACATCTCAAACAACTGGAAAAGGAAGAACATTCCAACCCCAAACCCAGTAGAAGAAAAGAAATAACCAAAATTAGAGCAGAATTAAATGAAATTGAAAACAAAAAAATTATACAACAGATCAATGAATCAAAAAGTTGTTTTTTTGAAAAGGTCAATAAAATAGATAAACCTTTGGCTAACCTAATGAGAAATAAAAGGTTAAAATCTCTAATTTCATCAATCAGAAATACAGAGACCAGATAACTACAGACTCCTCAGAAATTCAAAAAATCCTTAATGAAGGGTGGCGCCTGTGGCTCAGTCGGTAGGGTGCCGGCCCCATATACCGAGGGTGACGGGTTCAAACCCGGCCCCGGCCAAACTGCAACCAAAAAATAGCTGGGCATTGTGGCGGGCGCCTGTAGTCCCAGCTACTTGGGAGGCTGAGGCAAGAGAATCGCTGAAGCCCAGGAGTTGGAGGTTGCTGTGAGCTGTGTGAGGCCACGGCACTCTACCGAGGGCCATAAAGTGAGACTCTGTCTCTACAAAAAAAAAAAAAATCCTTAATGAATACTACAAACAACTCTATTCTCAGAAATATGAAAATCTGAAGGAAATAGACAATACTGGGAATCATGCCCCCTTCCTAGACTTAGCCAGGAAGAAGTGGAAATGTTGAACAGGCCTATATCAAGTTCTGCAATAGCATCAACTATACAAATCTTCCCAAAAAGAAAAGTCTAGGACCAGATGGCTTCACATTAGAATTCTACCAAACCTTTAAAGAGGAACTAGTACCTATATTACTTAACCTTTTTCAAAACATAGAAAAAGAAGGAATACTTCCCAAAACATTCTATGAAGCAAATATCACTTTGATACCCAAACCAGGAAAAGGCCCAACAAGAAAAGAAAATTATAGACCAATATCTCTAATGAATATTAATGCAGAAATATTCAATAAGATCCTAGCAAACAGAATCCAGCAACACCTCAAACAAATTATACACCACGACCAAATGGGTTTTATCCCAGGATCTCAAGGCTAGTTCAATATATATAAATCTATAAATATAATTCATCGCATAAACAAATTAAAAAACAAAGACCATATAATTCTCTCAATTGATGCAGAAAAAGCTTTTGGTAATATCCAGCATCCTTTCATGATCAAAACACTTAAGAAAATAGTATAGAGGGGACATTTCTTATACTAATAGAGGTCATCTATAGCAAACCCACAGCCAATATTATATTGAATGGAATAAAATTGAAAACATTTCCACTCAGATCAGGAACCAGGTAAGGTTGCCCACTATCTCCACTGCTTTTTAACATTGTAATGGAAGTCTTAGCTATTGCAATCAGGCAAGAGAAGGTGATCAAGGGTATCCATATAGGATCACAGGAGATCAAACTTTCACTCTTCACAGATGATATGATTGTATACCTGGAAAACCCAGGGACTCAAGTACAAAACTCTTAGAAGTGATCAAGGAATACAGCAGCATCTCAGGCTACAAAATCAATACTCACAAATCAGTAGCATTCATATATACCAACAATAGTCAAACTGAAGAAACAGTCGAGGCCTCTATTCCTTTTACAGTAGTGCCAAAGAAAATGAAATATCTGGGAGTGTACCTAACAAAGGATGCGAAAGATCTCTATAGAGAGAACTATGAAACTCTGAGAAAAGAAATAGCTGAAGATGTTAACAAATGGAAACACATACCATGCTCATGGCTGGGAAGAATCAACATCGTTAAAATGTCCATACTACCCAAAGCAATCTACAGATTTAATGTGATCCCTATTAAAGCACCTCTGTTATACTTTAAAGATCTGGAAAAAATAGTACTTCATTTTATATGGAAACAGAAAAAACCTCGAATAGCTAAGACATTACTCAGAAATAAAAACAAATCAGGCAGAATCATGCTACCAGACTTCAGACTGTACTATAAATGTATAGTGATCAAAACAGCATGGTACTGGCACAAAAATAGAGAGGTAGATGTATGGAACAGAATTGAGAACCAAGAGATGAATCCGGACACTTATCATCATTTGATCTTTGATAAGCTCATCAAAAATATAAATTGGGGGAAAGACTCCCTATTTAACAAATGGTGCTGGGTGAATTGGCTGACGACTTGTAGAAAACTGAAACTGGACCCACACCTTTCACCTTTAACAAAAATTGACTCTCACTGGATAAAAGACTTAAACTTAAGACTTGAAACTATAAATATTCTTGAAGAGAGTGCAGGGGAAACACTTGAAGAAATTGGCCTGGGAGAAAACTTTATGAGGAGGACCCCCCCAGGCAATTGAAGGAATACCAAAAATACATTACTGGGATCTGATCAAACTAAAAAACTTCTGCACAGCCAAGAACACAGTAAGTAAAGCAAGTAGACAAAGGTTTGATAGCCAGAATCCACAGAGAACTCAAACTTATCAGTAAGAAAAGAACAAGTGACATAGGGGTATAGTTCAGAAGAATTGCTGATTAGGGAAAACAAAACCCAAACAATGAATGAATATATTACTGCTTATTGAAGAAACCTTAAAATCCAAGATTTATTTCATTTTTTTCTTCATGGAATTACTTTTGGATTCTTCAGGTAATGCTTCATGCCATTCCAGAAGTTTGAGTTTGTTCCTCTAATAGCTTTTTTACTTATGGCCAAAGGCTCTTGTTTATACAATTTCATATCTGTAAGGGACTTAAGGGAAGATTTAGTCCAACCTACTTTCTTTTACTGATGAAGAATTATACTCAGAGAGGATTGGTGATGTGTAAATATTTCAGCAAGAGTTAATGATAGATTAAGACTAGAATCCAACCACCCAACCTAAGGCTTTTGCTGCTATGTTAGAGGAATTTGAGTTTTTTAAAAAACCCGTGCAAGCTATTATATAAAATTTATTTACTTAGAGTTGCTTTGATGGGGCCTGATCTTCATCCATGAGCTACTTTCACCCCACCCTTTCCTGCCTGAAGTGGCTTCTCAGAAATAGAAAATGGAGACCCTATTTGAAATTTTGGATGAAATTCTTTTGGTCAATATCATTATAGAAAACTTTTTTGCTATGTGTTTATTTTGTTCTAAAATGAACTCCATTTGCAAGCCATCATGTCAATCATCATGATGTCTGTTTTGGCTGGGTTGCTTTGGAGGTATAGGCACAAGGGGATAGGCTTTGGAGTTAATGAAACCTAGGTTCAAGTTTTTGCAGTGTCTGTTCTTGGTTCAGTTGTTTGTTTTCTCAGATACTTCATTTATAAAATGGGGAATATGAGACTTAGGGCTGTAGCATTTCCTGACTCTGGGTTATCACTCATCACGTAGTATTCTGTGTTGTGTACTGGCGGCACTGTTTACATGCAGTGTAGACCCTATGGGTTTGTGCGAAACAATTCTGGTACACAATCAAACTCAATGAACTTTTCTGAGGATCAAATAATATAATAAATAGAAGTATGTGGCACAGTGTCTGGTCTGATGCTCAAAGAGTCTCTCTGGAAATTGGTGAGAAGAGGGGTTGGTAAAATTATTTAAAAAGTTGAGATAAACTGAGAAAGATGACATTTAATGTTCCAGAAAGATCATCATCTTTAAGAACTTTACTTGATATAAAAAAAATTTTTTTTTTGGTCAGGTAGTTAAAAAACTGGTTTAATGTCTAAGTGTCTTATAAATGTGCAAACACTTAAATTGTGGAAAGTCATTTTATATTTGTACAAACAATTCAATATAACCCCATTAATTTCTGCCAGTCTTATAAAATTAAATGACAAATTTTGAAAGGTATATTTTTAGACTCCAAAGGTTCCATACCAGAGGTTTCCAACCTTTTTCCCCTCTGTCACACAAAAGCAAAAAATATCCTTGCAAAATTGGCATTTAGCCCATGGGGCACAAGTTGGACATCCATGGTTTAAACTATTTGAAATGTATGTTTCAGCTAATTCCAGAAATCTCCTCCTTGACTTGGTTTACCACCATTGTGCCTTTGGTCCTGGTGATAACTATGACAGCTGTCAAAGATGCCACAGATGACTATGTGAGTATTGGCTCTTCAGCATTCTTGGGGTCTTGATTTCAACTGTGCCTTCTCAGAAATAGAAAATAGAGATCTATTTGAAATTTTGGATGAAGTTCTTTTGGTCAATACCATATTAAAACTCTTTTGTTACATGTTTGGTGAATATTACAGGTGTAATAGAACCCTCTTCCAAGAGGGCTTCAATAACTAGATTCACTCTTTCATTTTATAGATGAGGGAACTGAAACCCATAAGGAGCTGTTAATTTGCCAATGATCATCAAAAAATTTATGAAAGACCAGAATTACAATACAACCTACATTTATTTACCCAGGGAGGTCAGGTGTCTTTGTCTGAGTGTTGGGAAGTGGCAAATATTAGGCACAAATACAAGTGGTTGGCTCATTCTACCAGAGTAACAAAATAAGGTAGCTTCAAAATTCAGGAAATTTATGTAAATAAGTAAGGTATAAAACAATAGAGAGTTTTGAACTCTGCATAACCCATAGTAGATAATTCTCTATACACTTTCTGGAAAACTAAACATTCTAAATGCAGCCAAATTATATTTTCACCCTGGGTAATTACATGTGCCTCAGCCTCAGTGACTGTCTATATGTCAGTGACTTACATGCTGTGTTCTTCTCTCACATCTCACCTCTGATCTTGTACCCATAGTCTCTGTTGTCTATTTTTGACCTATCTGTGTCTTTAAGGTGGATTTCCTATAGACAGTATATATATATATATTTTTTAAACCATGGGTAATATTTTTATTATTTATTTATTTATTTATTTTGCAGCAGAACACACCATTTATTAATGCACTGTCTTATAGGTGGTGTTTTATGGTGTCCTCAAATCATGCCCATTGTAACAGCAACTATCACCAGTCATAGATCACCATAACATATACAATAGTAATAAAAAGTTTGAAATATTACCATAATTATCAAAATGTAACACAGAGACATACAGTGAGCACATGCTTTTGGAAAAATAGTGCCTATAGACTTGTTCAGTGCAGGGTTATCACAAACCTTCAAATTGTAAAAAAGTATCTGCAAAGTGCAATAAAAGGAAGTATCCCTGTATTCCCGTCCAAAATTTATTGTGCTTCAGAATCATCTACAAGGCCTACAGAAATATAGATTCCACCCAGTTAGTTTAACTCCAGAGTTGAAAACTGATTCTAACCATTATATTGTATTCTATGGGTAATATTTTTAAAAACTTACTCTTGATACATAATAATTGCATATATTTATGGAGTACAGCTTGACGTATCAATGCATGTATACATTGCATAATGATCAAATCAGGGAAATTACCATATCCATTGCTTTAAACATTGCTTTAAACATCATTTCTTTGTAGTGATAACATTTAAAATCTTTTTTCAGCTATCTTGAAATACATTACATTATTATTTGCTATAGTTACCCTGCTATGTAATAGAACAGTAGGCCTTATTCTCCCTATCCCTCTGTAACTTTGTACTTGTTGACTAAGCTCTACAATTCCCGCCCTCTCAATACTCCCTGCCTCTGGTAACCATTATTCTACTGTCTACATTTGTGAAATCAACTTTTTTAGATTCCCTATACAAATGAGATCATACAGTATTTGTCTTTGTATGCTTGGCTTACTTCACTTCACATAATGTCCAGGGACACTCATATATGGGTGTTGATGCAAATGACAAAATTTCATTTTGTTTTATGACTGAATAGTATTTCATTGTCACACATACACACATACTGTGTTTTCTTTATCCATTCATCTGTAGATAGGTATTTAGGGTGATCTGAGAACATATGCTTTTAAATTGGAGTATTTAACCCATTTTAAAGTGATTATCACCACAATTAGTTTAAATCTATCATCTTTCTGTTGCTTTCTATATTACTCATCCGTTTTTCGCTCCCCTTTTTGGCCTACTTTCAGATTAATTGAATATTTTTGTGATTCCATTTTATCTGTATTATTGGCTTAATATACAGTATTTTCATGGTTTTCTAGATTTGTCACAGTCTACCTGTGAAATCTGGCTTCACAGCACTGGCTCTTATTCACACCCTTCTTTACTAGCCTATATGGGAGATGCAGAAATGAAATAGAGACAGAAACTAAAAAATTTTTAAAAAGCTTAAAATCCAGTAGGTGAGATGGGACATGTACATGAATAACAATAATAGAGGTAAAAATGTTATAAAAATCATAAAAAAATCAAAGTGCTATGGGAGGAAGATGGCTGGATTGGTAGTATGTGGGAAATATGTGAAGGAGAATTAGGGAAAGCTGTATGAAGAAAGTGAGAACCCAGTCCTGCTGAGAGTGATTGGATGTGGGAAAGAGATGGGAAGATTTTTCCAGATCAAGTTGGTTTATGTGACATTTCCTCTTAGTTTTATGTATATATTTTTGATAGATCAGCAATTTTATATTTCATTTTAAAATTACATACACACATATGTTTGTCATCATATGTCATGTTTTATGGGGTGCGTAAATTATAACTCTCTCCACTCTTTAATGAAATGCCTGACTTATTTTAAGGTGCACTATGTGACTATAACTTTTGATGTTGGATTTTTAAAAAAATTTCGAAACAATTTCAGGGGTATAGTTGGTTTTTGTTACCTGGACTGATTGCATCATGCTGAAGTCAGAGCTTTTAGTGTACCTGTCACCAGAATAGTGTGCATTGTAACCAACAATAAAATAAGTAGATTTTTATCCTTCACCAACTCTCCTCTTTCTTAGTTTTCAATGTCTGTTATACCAGTCAATGACCGTATGTATCCCTTGTTTAGCTCCCACTTATAAATGAGAACATATAGTATTTGTTTCTCCATTTCTGAGATCCTCTACTTAGGATAATTGTCTCCAGTTCTATCCAAGTTGCTGCAAAAGATGTTATTTTTATTTTTATTTCTTTTTATGGCTGAGTAGTACTTCATGCTATCTTATATACATCTTGTTTTCCTTATCTGCTTATCAGTGGATGAGTGCTTAGGTTAACTTTGTAATTTTGAGTTGTGCTGTAATAAACATTTGGGTGCAGGTGTTGTTTTTATAAAATGACTTCTTTTCCTTTGGGTAGAAACCTAATAGTGGAACTGCTGTATCAAATAGGCCTACTTTTAGTTCTTAGAGGAATCTTCAAACTCTTTTCCACAATGGTTGTACTATTACTAGTTTAAATTCCCATGAACAGTATATAAGTGTTTCTTTTTCACCACATCCATGTCCACGTCTATTGTTTTCTGACTTTTTAAATAATGCCATTCTACATGGGTAATGTGGTACTTCATTGAGGTTTTAATTTGAATTTCTTTGATAATTAGTGATGTTGGGCATTTATTCATGATTTTTTTTTGCCATTTGTCTATTTTCTTTTGAAAAACATCTGTCCATGCCTTTTGCCCACTTTTTCAATGGGATTTTTTTTTTTTGCTGATGTGAGTTTTTCATAGATTCTAGGTATTAACCCTTTGTCACTATTAAAGGTTGTGAATGCTTTCTTCTAGTCTGTGGATTGTCTATTTACTTTGTTGATTATTTCTTTTGCTGTGCAGAAACTTTTTAATTTAATTAAGTTCCATTTATTTATTTTTGTTGTTGCTGTATTTGCTTTTGAGGTCTTAGTTATAAATTCTTTGCTTAGGCCAATGTCTAGAAGAATTTTTCCTGTGTTGTCTCCTAGAATTGTTATGGTTTCAGGTATTATATTTAAGTCTTTAATCCACCTTGAGTTAATTTTTGGATATGGTGAGGGACAGGGATGCAATTTCCTTCTTCTGAATGTGGCCATCCAGTTTTCACAGGATTATTTATTGAATGAGGGTCTTTTCCTCAGTGTGTGTTTTTGTCTGCTTTGTTGAAAATCAGTTGGTTATAGCTATATGGCTTTATTTCTGGGTTCTCTATTCTTTCCCATTAGTCCGTATATCCATCATCACATCATTACCATGCTGTTTTGGTTACTATAGCCTTTTAGTATAGTTTGAAGTCAGGTGATGCAAGGTTGTTTTTGCTTAGGATTGCTTAAGTTATTCAGGCTATTTTTTTTTTTTTTTTGCTTCTATTTGAAGTTTAGAATTATTGTTTTTGAGATCAGTGAAAAAAGATGTTGGTATTTTGATGGGAATTGTGGTAAATCACTAAATCACTTTGGGAAGAATTAACAATTCTTTCGATTCATGAGCATGTGATGTTTTCTCATTTGATTTTGTTATCTATGGTTTCTTTCATCAGTGTTTTCCTCATAGAGATCTTTCACCTCCTTGGGTGAGTTTTCTCCTACGTAGTTTATATTTTTTGCAGCTATTATAAATGGTATACGGTTCTTCATTTTTGTTTTATTTTGCAGTTTTTGGCCAGGGCTGGGTTTGAACCCACCACCTCTGGCATATGGGGCCGGTGCCCTACTCCTGGAGCCACAGGCGCCACCCAATAAATGGTATAGAGTTCTTGATTTGACTTTCAGATTGGCTTTTATTAGTATATAGGAATGCTACTGATTTGCATATGTTAATTTTGTAACTTGAGGCTTTACTGAACTTCTTATCAATTTTAGAAGCCTTTTGATATGGAGTCTTTAGGATATATTGGCAAACATGGATAGGTTGACTTCCTTTTTCCTGATTTGGATGCTCTTTCTCTCACACTCGCTTGCCCACTCTTACCCCCTCCCTCCCTCCTTTCCTCCCTTCCTTGCTTCCTTCCTTTCCTTTTTTTCCTCCTGATTGTTCTGGCTAGTGGTGACAGTGGGCATTCTTGTCTTGTTACAGTTCTTAAGGGGAATGCTTTCTATTTTTCCTCATTCAGTATGATGTTGGCTGTAGGTTGGTCATATATGATTTTTATTATTTTGAGGTATATGCCTTCTATGCCTAGTTTGTTGAGGCTTTTTATCATGAAGGGACACTGGATTTCAATTGAATGTTTTTTCTGCATCTATTGAGATGATCATATGAATTTTATTTCTACTTCTGTTTATGTGGGGAATCACCTTCATTGATTAACGTGTATTGAACCATCCTAGCATCCCTGGGATGAAACTCACTTGATCATGGTGAATTATCTTTTTGATGTCCTGTCAAATTTGGTCTGCTAGTATTTTGTTGAGAATTATTACATCCATGTTATGAGCAATATTGGTCTGTAGTTTTCTTTCTTTCTTTTTTTTTTTGTTTGTTCTGTCTTTTCCTGGCTTTATTATCCAGGGTGATACAGGTTTTGTAGAATGAGTTAGAGATAATTCTCTCCTTGTTGGTGTTATGGAAGAGTTTCAGTAGGATAGGTACCAGTTCTTCTTTGTAGGTCTGATAGAATTTGGCTGGGAATCTATTCATTTATTTCCTCTGGACTTTCTAGTTTGTGTATGTATAGGTATTCATAGTAGTCACAAATGATATTTTCTATTTCTATGGTATAGTTGTAATATCCTTTTTTAGTTCTGTTTGAGCTTCTTTACATATTTCTTTTTTTTTGTTAACATAGCTAGTGATCTATCAATATTTTTATCTTTTCAAAGAACCAACTTTTTGTTTTATAGATCTTTTGTATTTTTGTTTTTGCTTCCATTTTGTTTAGTTCTGTCTTGAGCTTTTTTATTTCTTTTCTTTTGCTAGCCTTGAGTTTAGTTTATTCTTCTTTTTCTACTGTTGAGATATAAAACTAAGTTATTAATTTATAATTTTGCTGTCTTTTGGATATACACAATAAAGCTATGAACATCCCTGTTAGTACTCCTTCCTTTTTTATGTATCTCAGAGATTTTGGAAGCTCCTGTCATCATAGCAATTCAGTTAAAAAAATCTTGGATTTCTAGTTTAATTTTGTCATTGACCCAAGCATTACTCAGCAACAGGTTGTTTAATTTCCAAGTATTTTTATAGTTTTGAGAGTTACTCCTAGAATTGATTTTAATTTTATTCCACTGTAGTCTAAGAAGATACATGGTATGATGTTATTTTTTAAATAAAATTTTGACCTAACATATAATCTATCTTTGACAATGTACTTGTCAAAAGTACTGATTAATGTTTGATACTTGCAAGTGCAAAAAATGTACTGATAAGAAGAATGTTTATTGTTCAGTTTTTGGGTAGTGTTTTGTGAATGTCTGTTAGGTCTATTTGTTCTAGAGTCTCAATTAAGTCCAGTGTTTCCTTTTTGATTTTTTGCCTTGATGAACTGTCTGCTTCTGTCATTGGAGTCTTGAAGTCCCTGACTATTAGGATGTTACTGTTTATTTCTTTGCTTAATCTGGCAGAATTTTTTTCGTGAATCTGGGAGCTTCTGTGTTAGGTGCAAATACAGTAAAACCTTCATAGTTGACCACCTTTTTAAGTTGACCTAATTTTCATAGCCCAGACATGCATTATCTATATGTATCAGTACAGTAGGCCTAGTTCCTTATGTTGACCACCTCCATATGTTGACCAGTTTGTTACAGTGTCTTGGGTGGCCATCTTAAATAGGTTCTACTGTATATTTGTGATTGCTATATCTTCTTGTTGAATTGCTCTTGTTGTCATTATATTGACCATCTTCATGTTTTTGTACCGTTGTTTATTTCAAATCATTTTTATCTGTTATGAGAAGAGCTGCTTTCTCTCGCTTTTGTTTTTCATATGTGTGGAATAGTATTTTCCATTCCTTTGTTTTGAGCCTGTAAGAATCTCTTTGAGTTCAATGGGTTTCTTGGAGATGACATATATTTGGGTTGTGGTTTTGTTTTTCTTTTTTTTTTTTAAACAGATTCTCATTATGTCACCCTCAGTAGAGTGTCACGGTGTCACAGCTCATAGCAACTTCAAACTCTTGGGCTTACACAATTCTTTTGCCTCAGCCTCCCAAGTAACTGGGACTACAGGCACCCGCCACAACGCCCAGCTATTTTTTTTGTTGTTGTTGCAGTTGTCATTGTTGGTTAGCTGGCCTGGGTTGGGTTCGAACCTGCCACCTTTGGTGTAAGTGGTTGGCACTGTAACCACTGTGCTACAGGTGCTGAGACTGTGATTTTTATTTTCATTCATTCAATCAATTTATATATTTTATGTAGAACATTAAGATGACTTTTACTTTGGGAGCCTCCTGTTTCTTCTCTGTTGATTCCAAGTGCTCTCTTTTAGATAATTAATCTGAAAATGAATATTCACTCAGCAGTTTTGATCCTTTGTGAGAGCAGCTTGTATAAGCTGCTTCTAGTCTGTCCTGATCAATATTGGGTATTGATATGTGAGATACTGTTTTGTTTAACATGTTGTTTGTTACCTAGTTGCTTTGTTTTCTCTCTTATGTTACTGTCTTCTAAGAAGTATAGGTTTTAGGTTTTTGTTTTTGTTTGTTTTTTTTTTTTTGCACTTGCAAGTATTAAACATTCTGTTTCATGTATAAATTACTTTTAATTATTTCTAGTAGGGCAGGTCTAGTGGTGAAAATTTCCCTTAACGTTTGCTTGTTGGGAAGCAAACATTCTAGAGAGATTTTATTTTATTTTATTGAATGAAGATTTTATTTCCCCTTCATTTATGAAACTTATTTTTTCAGGATACAAAAATTTTGACTGGCAGATATTCTGTTGAAGAAGACTAAAAATGGGACCCAGATTCCTTCTGGCTTGTATGGTTTCTTCTAAGAAGTCTGCTTTTAGTCTTATGGGTTTTCCTTTTGTTACTTGTTGCTTTCCTCTTGCAGCTTGTAGGAATTATCTCTTTCACTTTGACTTTGGTCAGACTACTTTGGTGACTACATGCCTTGATAAAGACCTATCTGTCATGAATCTTCCATAAACTTGATGATCTTCTTGTATCTGGATATCTAAATCTCTAGTAATACCAGGCAAGTTTCCCTCAATTATTCCTTGAAATAGGTTTTTAATACTGTTTGATTTTTTTTCCTCCCTCAGGGAAACTTGATGCTTTTATTCATTCACTTTACATAGTCCCATATTTCTTAGAGAGATTGTTCATTCATCTTAATTATTTTTTCTACAGTTTTTACTAAGTGAGTTAATCTAAAAGCCTTGTCTTTAAGCTCTGATATTCTTTTTTTTCTCCTTGGTCTAGTCTGTTGTTAAAACTTCTGTATTTTGAAATTCTCTAAATGAGTCTTTTGTTTCTATAAATTCTAGTTCTACTGTGTTTTTTTTCTCATTTTTTGTCTATCTCTTCAGTGAATTATTCATTCACATCCTGACTTGCTTTTTTGGTTTCTTTGAATTGATCCCCAACTTTCTTATCAATCTCATTGATCTTACTTACCATCCATATTCTGAATTCCACACCTGATGTTTCAAAAGTTTCCTTTTGGTTGGAGTCAGTTACTAAAGAACTACTATGATCCTTTAGGGGTGTCAATATAGCCTTTTTTAATGCAGAAAGAGTTCTTATGTTGGTCGTCTTCTCTCAGTTCAAGACATATAGGTTTGGGGTACACCTGTTCTCCTCTGCTGGGAACTCTGTTGGTGAGTGAATAGAGGGAAACATCCTTGGAGGGGATGCTTGAGTCTTACTCTGGACAACTGACCCAATATGAGTGAGACAGATGTACTGTGAGCCTTTAATACTGCAACTTTCCTACATTTTACTAGTTGTCATGGGTGGTCAGTGTGCTGTGGTGTGAGTGATTGCCCCAACCAGGTCTGACAGCAGCAGTATCTTTTGGCCCATGAAGGCTTGAGTTCTTCCCTGCCCAGGTCTGACTGCTGCTATGTCTTTTGGCCTGTGGCAGTTTGAGCACTGCATATCCAGGTCCACAGCTAGCAGCATTTGTTGGCCTGTGGTGGCTAAGTGCTGCTCTGGCACTGCCTATGGGACATGTCAGAGCACCTGGCCTACCTGTTCTCTCCCCAGGATACCAGTAGCAGTGGATATGCCTTCTGGGTAGAAGTAGTACTCTGGAGTTTGGATTTTAAAATGGTTCCAGCTACAGTACCTAAGGTTCATAAGCCAGGAGGCCTTGCTCTGCCTTCTCTTCAGATCAATGCTACTGTGCAATCTCCAATCAGCTTCCTAGTCAGTTTGGCAGCCTGCAGTGGTGGAGTGTCCCTCCTGCAGCTTGAAGAACAATGTGGGGTAAATATTGAGCCCTGGGATTTCTCTCCTCTGTCCTTTCTCTACGTGTGTACCTTTCCTGCGTACTTCCGATCCTGCTGAGCTGGTTGCCCAACTTCTCCTTCCTCCCTTTGGGAGCCTCCTGTTGCCTCTCTGTTGATTCCTAATGCTCCATTTTAGATGGTTAATCTAAAGGTGAATATCTACTCACCAGTTTTGTTCTTCTCCATGAGAACAGCTTGTGCAAGCTGCTTCTAGTTCATCATCTTGGCTCCCTCTTTCCAAGACTGTATTTTAAACAAACACATAGGATCCATCCATGCTGATGAATAATGTCATGTTAAAGTCATCAGCTTGAGATATTCCTGTACTCCACCCATTCCTGTGAGGTTGGCGTCACTGGTATATACTGGCTCCTCTTATGGAATTGTCTTTAAGGTCAGTATACAAGATATAGAAGAAAGCCAGTCTCTTGGCTTCATTTTCTCATCCCATTCAAAAACCTGGTTAACCAGACCTGCTTTCTAAGAGTGGTTTTTATATATTTCCAAACAGTAGATATTCTTTCATGTCCTTTCAAAGGATATGATTCTCTATTCTCAAAGGATAGAAGACATTGTAGTGAATGGATTATGAGCTCCAAAGATAATTTTACCGACAGTAAAGAGCATCTTTGGAGTAAATATATAGTTTTCTCATGTTATCTGTTCTTTCAGGGTAATTGTACTCATTTAGATGAATGAGTTCCCACATTTTGAGCTTACAGGTTTTTATTGATTTGGTCACATTTCACAGAAGAGTAAAATGGTGGAGTAGAAAGAACATGTGTTTTGGAGAAAAGCCCTGTACCCTACCAAGTACTAGCAGTATGACATGAGGCAAACCACTTTTTTGAACCTTTCCTTTTCTGTATAACATGGCCAATGATATTAGCACTATTGGGAGGAAAGAATGAGATGATATATATAAAGAACCAAGCACAGAGCTTGGCTAACAGGGTGGCTACACAATGAATGTTCCCTTCCTGTCCTGAGTTCCCCTCTAAGACTTCATACTTATTTCCAGAGTAGAAATTGTCCAGAGGAGTCAGCTTGGGGCTGAGACTAACATGTCTAGTCTCATTCACTCCATTAGCTAGATTACTTCAATAGCTAGATCCTTCAGCAGAGCCTGAGCAGAAGTAGGAGTAGTCCCATCTTGAGGCCCAGAGAGTGAGCTGCTCAGCTTTTAAGAAATGAGCTAATTGGTATTTCTCCAGGATGCCTACTAGTATATTTAGGGACCTATTTTCAGGCTAGATACACAAAGTCTCTTTTTGATTTTACTACAGTTGATGCTTGAATGTGCTTTTATTTTTGTGATGATATATGCCAGTTCAATAGCCGCATGTCTTTATGAGTCAGGGTCTTGACACGAAATAGATATCACCTGAAATGAGGAAGACTGGAGAGTCTGATAATAAAGGTACCATTTGAGGAGGATGTGAACAGGGAAAAGCACCCATCATAACAAAATGGGCAGCAATACCACTTCTAGGCCTGAAGAAACAAAGGAAGGAAGCAGTTATTGGCCTGGGGCCACAGTTGAGGACTGTTTGCAGTCGCTGGGGCTACCTCGAGAGAAAGCAGCTATTGCCGACCCAGCTAGAAGAAAGCCAGGGAATAAAATCCTCATTTCACTGTCTTATGCCCTTGATCTTCTGCCAGAACCACTTGAAGCCAGGAGACAATGATTACACAGGCCAGCTCCCCATGGTCCAAGGCAAATTGGAAAGGGAGAAGGTGTAGAAATGGAGGAGCAAACAGAATATTCAGCAAATTTACCAAATCCTGCACTCAGATAAAATCACATTTCCCTTTCTATTGTTCTGCTGGTAAGAAGAAATTTGCATGTCAGTGGATAAGCTGACTTATTTTACTCCTCTACCAACATTAGAAACTATTTTCATGTTAACAAAGGTTAAGTAGCTTTGTTTTCTTATTTTTACTGCTAATACCATTTTCACCTGCCATTCTGAGTAATTGTATGTACCAGACATAATATAATAGAAAGACTAGGATGGGTTTGAGAAGGATGTAGAAAAGAGAAATTTTGGATGGAATATTATGTATATTGTGACATTGATACAACATGTTTTGTATTAAAAAAGAAAAAGAACTGATTCTGATGATTAAAACCTCTGAAATCAGTTTCATGTCTCCCGATACTATCCTCTACTCATCTGTTCATTCAGATAATTTGCTAAAATAATTTTGTCTTTATTATAGCCTATTATTACTGGTATTATTATACTATTTATATTGTTGTCTCTATGTTGCCTGCATCTCTATTTTAGCCTATTATTCTCTGATCTTGACAGCTAATGTAGAAAGATTTACCTGAATGGTTGCTTATTTATGAGTCTAGTAAAGAGCTCATAATATTTAGATTCTTTCAAGCATTGTAAGATGTTTACATTACTGGAGAATAAAATAAGTAATATCATCACTTGGGCATAAAACACAAACTCACACCAAATGAAGTTCAGTATTGCATTCTGATTTTTGTTTAAATGCTCAGTACTTCATAAGAACATTGTTACCAATTAGAATTTCTGGAGAACACAAATACATGTTACAAGTAATTTCTTGACTTCAAAGAAGTCCATAAAACAAAATGAACGAGGTTCCAAAAAATTATTGAGCACATATGGTGGGAAAAATGGAAGCCTCCATTCCTTGTTGAAGACACCAATATTAACGCATGGTTTCCTCTGGGACGATGTGGTAAAGATCATATTATCTTCTTAGCAGCAACTAAACATGTATGTAGATTGGCATAGATGTATCTGGACTTGTTCCATTGGTGATATTCAGAATAAGGTTTAGTCAGAAGGGTCTTGATTTAGATTACATATGCATAGTTCAAGATAAGCCAAAACAGTGTCATCTTAGACCAATGACAATATTGTCGAAACAGGTCAACTCAAAATATTTCCAGTGTTCTTATCTGGGCTGTCAAAGTATGATTTAATATGTTTTCTCACAAACACTTTGATTTTTCAGTTTCGCTACAAGAGTGATAAGCAAGTGAATAATCGGCAGTCTGAAGTGCTCATCGACAGCAAGTAAGAAATACATTCTTTGACTTATCTTAAGATTTCTGGAACATAAAAACAAGTCTTGACAGGGCGGTGCCTGTGGCCTAGTGAGTAGGGCGCCGGCCCCATATGCTGAGGGTGGCAGGTTCAAACCCAGCCCCGGCCAAACTGTAACAAAAAATAGCCGGGCGTTGTGGCGGGCATCTGTAGTCCCAGCTGCTTGGGAGGCTGAGGCAAGAGAATCGCGTAAACCCAAGAGTTAGAGGTTGCTGTGAGCCGTGTGACGCCACGGCACTCTACCCGAGGGCGGTACAGTGAGACTCTGTCTCTACAAAAAAAAAAAAACAAGTCTTGACAATTAGTGGATTTCTCTTTTAATTAGATGTATGTTTTCTTTTCCCCTTCAATTTTTAAAAAACTGAAATGCAAGTTCATTTTATCTTCATAGCTCTTTTTAAAATAGTAGTTGCTTGTGCTACAGACTAAACTTCTGCCTCAAATTCCTTTGGAGGGTCTTTTGCAGAACAGAGGCATATCTTTGTCACTTTTCATTTCTACATCTAATACTATGTAGAATCAGCACACATGTGCTGCTTCGTATGTAATGTTTCATGAGTATTTGAATTATTTAATTTGGTAATTTCTAGGAAAGATTGCTAGAGAGACTTCTGACACATTACTGTATCAAGTGGTAGTGGTACAAATTTTGTATTCCATTGATAGTTGAATTTTTCATTACTTTTATATTTATCCATCAGTAAATAAATATTATTTGTGGGAACAGTACTAGAATCATAAATGCTTTAAACACGTATTACACATAAAGAACGGCAAAAACACTTCCAGAAAAATTAATAGAGGTAAATTTCAAAACTTCTTTCCACAGTTTTCCTCCCTCCCTTCCTCCTTTTCATTCTCTCTTTTTTTCTTTCCTTCCGTCCCTTCCTTCCTTTCTTTTTTCCTTCTCTCTCTCTCTTTTTCCTTTCTTCCCTCCCTCCTTCCCTTCCTTCCTTCCCTGTCTTTTTTTTCCCTAATGACAATAAGTAGCAAAGTAAATTCATAGCAATGTACTTCAATCAATCACATGAGTCACTGATTTGGGATCATTTTGATATACTTAAGAATATAATCTTACACTTAAGAAAATTGGTATAGAAGGGACATTTTTTAAACTGATAGAGGCCATCTACAGCAAACCCACAGCCAATATTGTATTGAATGGAGTTAAATTGAAATCATTTCCACTCAGATCAGGAACCACAGAAGGCTGCCCATTGTCTCCACTGCTCTTTAACATTGTAATGGAAGTTTTAGCCACCGCAATTAGGAAAGAAAAGGCGATCAAGGGTATCCATATAGGGTCAGAAGAGATCAAACTTTTGCTCTTCGCAGATGATATGATTGTATATCTTGAAAACACCAGGGATTCTACTACAAAACTCTTAGAAGTGATCAAGGAATACAGCAGCATCTCAGGTTACAAAATCAACACCCATAAATCTGTAGCCTTTATATATACCAACAATAGTCAAGCTGAAAAAACAGTTCAGGACTCTATTCCATTCACAGTTGTGCCAAAGAAGATGAAATATTTGGGAGTTTATCTAACAAAGGACATGAAGATCTCTATAAAGAGAACTATGAAACTCTAAGAAAAGAAATAGCTGAAAATGTTAACAAATGGAAAAACATACCATGCTCATGGCTGGGAAGAATCAACATTGTTAAAATGTCCGTACTACCCAAAGCAATATATAATTTTAATGCAATTCCTATTAAAGCTCCACTGTCATACTTTAAAGATCTTGAAAAAATAATACTTCGTTTTATATGGAATCAGAAAAAACTTCAAACAGCTAAGACATTACTCAGAAATAAAAACAAAGCAGGAGGAATCATGCTACTGGACCTCAGACTATAAATCGATAGTGATCAAAACCGCATGGTACTGGCACAAAAACAGAGAGGTAGATGTATGGAACAGAATAGAGAACCAAGAGATAAACCCAGCTACTTATCGTTATTTGATCTTTGACAAGCCAATTAAAAACGTTCAGTGGGGAAAAAATTCCCTATTTAACAAATGGTGCTGGGTGAACTGGCTGGCAACCTGTAGAAGACTGAAACTGGACCCACACCTTTCACCATTAACTAAGATAGACTATCACTGGATAAAAGATTTAAACTTAAGACATGAAACTATAAAAATACTTGAAGAGAGTGCAGGGAAAACCCTTGAAGAAATCGGTCTGGGTGAGTATTTTATGAGGAATACCCCTCGGGCAATTGAAGCAGCTTCAAAAATACACTACTGGGACCTGATCAAACTAAAAAGCTTCTGCACAGCCAAGAACACAGTAAGTAAAGCAAGCAAACAGCCCTCAGAATGGGAGAAGATATTTGCAGGTTATGTCTCTGACAAAGGTTTAATAACCCGAATCCACAGAGAACTCAAACGTATAAGCAAGAAAAGAACAAGTGATCCCATCACAGGCTGGGCAAGGGACTTGAAGAGAAACTTCTCTGAAGAAGACAGGTGCACTGCCTACAGACATATGAAAAAAATGCTCATCATCTTTAATCATCAGAGAAATGCAAATCAAAACTTCTTTGAGATATCATCTAACTCCAGTAAGATTAGCCTATATCACAAAATCCCAAGACCAGAGATGTTGGCATGGATGTGGAGAAAAGGGAACACTTCTACACTGCTGGTGAGAATGCAAATTAATACATTCCTTTTGGAAAGATGTTTGGAGAACACTTAGAGATCTAAAAATAGATCTGCCATTCAATCCTATAATTCCTCTGCTAGGTATATACCCAGAAGACCAAAAATCACATCATAACAGAGATATTTGTACCAGAATGTTTATTGCAGCCCAATTCATAATTGCTAAGTCATGGAAAAAGCCCAAGTGCCCATCTATCCATGAATGGATTAATAAACTGCGGTATATGTACACCATGGAATATTATGCAGCCTTAAAGAAAGATGGAGACTTTACCTCTTTCATGTTTAGATGGATGGAGCTGGAACATATTCTTCTTAGTAAAGGTCTCAAGAGTGGAAGAAAAAGTATCCAATGTACTCAACCCTACTATGAAACTAATTTATGGCTTTCATATGAAAGCTATAACCCAGTTATAACCTAAGAATATGGGGAAGGGGGAGAGGGAGGGGAGGGAGGGGGAGGATGGACCAAGGGAGGGTGATTGGTGGGATTACACCTGCGGTGCATCTTACAAGGGTACATGTGAAACTTAGTAAATGTGGAATATAAATGTCTTAACACAATAACTAAGAAAATGCCAGGAAGGCTATGTTAACCAGTGTGATGAAAATGTGTGAAATGGTCTATAAAACTAGTGTATGGTGCCCCATGATTGCATTAATGTACACAGCTGATTTAATAAAAAAAAAGAATATAATCTTAAAAGAGAAAATCGTAAAATGAATTAACCGTGTGTGAGGGAATATGCTAAAGATTCCTAGATAGTAGACAGTCTAGACAATAAGTGGTAATATTGAAATAATCTCTTTCTATAACTAAAATATTGACTGATTCCTCATGGCATAATAGATACCTATGGTTTTTCTTGATTGGCTTGATTCAGAAAATGGTGTTAAATGTACATTGAATAAAAATGATCTTAATCTAAAACCATAATTGCATAAGCAGAACTTTGGAAAGTATGATCCTTGTGTGACGTAGGTAATCCTTAAAGATGCCTGGAATCACATGGTTCATTTCCAGTTTAACAGATTATTATGGTGTTGAAAGATTGCATTTTATGCTCAGAGAGATTTAAGTGTGAGTTTCATCCTACCGCAAGTAATTCTGTGGTCTTGGGCAAGTTTTAATCTCTTTAAGCATCAGATTTCTTATCTTTAAAGTGGGTTATGAAGGGGTCACTCCCAATGACAGAGTTACTGTGAAGTTTAATAAGCTGCTGTAAGAAGTGTGGCCCATGTCTGCTGTGCTGTCAAAATTCTCCACATAGCCTTGTTATATCTTTAAGTGCTGGTGACTGTGAACTCATGTAGTATGTAGCTTTGAGCACTACTGTTGATCTTGACTTTCTCAAGTCTTGAAGTCCTAACTAGGTCTTAACTAGAGCTGACATTAATATAATATGTCTAATTCCCCATGGAACATCTGATAATCAGTGTCATTACTTTGAAGTCTCATCTCTTATAAAATAAATACAAGTACATGATGGATTTGAACTAATAGCCCTAGCATATCTTTTGATACTTCTCAAATTGCCAAGTTTAAAATTTGTGGTGATGCCTGGATAGTGATAGACTTTGGGGCTTCTATTTGGAGGTCATGAGATTAATCCAGTAATTTAGATGTTCAGAAATTTGATGACTATATGTCTCCCATACATACTGGCTATCATTATCATTATTATTAGAAGTAGTGTTAGTGTTACTTTATTGTGGTTTTATTTAGCTTTTTGTTAATTCCTTACGAGGTAGCATGTCTTTGTAAAATAAATCAATATGGTGTGATATTTTGAGAAATATTGCTGATCCTGTAAGTTGAAGAGAGAAACACATTATCATTGAGAATGAGGTATTCTTTATTATTTTTTATTTTTTTATTTTTTAAGAAACAGAGTTGTACTTTATCGCCCTTGGTAGAGTGCTGTGGTGTCACACAGCTCACAGCAACCTCCAACTCCTGGGCCTAGGTGATTCTCCTGCCTCAGCCTCCCAAGTAGCTAGGGCTACGGGTGCTTGCCACACCACTGCCATATTTTTGTTGTGGTTTGGCCGGGGCCGGGTTTGAACCCGCCACCTTCGGTACATGGGGCCTGTGCCCTACTCACTGAGCCACAGGAGCTTCCCAAGGTATTCTTTAGAATTCAGTGAAAAATAAGGCAATAATTTCTATCTTTCTTCATGGCTTAATAGTATTCCTTGGTGTGTGTGTGTGCATGTGTGTGTGTATGTGTTTATATAGAGGGTGGCCATAAAGTTCGTGTGCCATTAAAAATAGTGTGCAATTTAAAATTGCACATGAACTTTATGGCCACTCTGTATAATTACATTTTGTTAATACACTCATGAATTGATGGGTGCTTGGGTTGATTCCATGTATTTGCAATTGTGGATTATGCTGCAATAAACATTTGAATGTAAGTATTGTTTTGATAAAATGACTTCTTTTCCTTTGGGTAAAAGCTCAGCAGTGGGATTGTTGGATTAACTTGTAGGTCTATTTTTAGTGCCTTGAGGAATCTCCAAACTATTTTTCATAGACGTTGATTTCGGTACATTGATTTTGTAACCTGAGATTCTGCTGAATTTATTTATCAATTCTAGGAGTCTCTTGGTACAATTTTTGGGTTTTCCAGATATATGGGTCACTACAAAAGGTATGAAACAGACTGTGTTATAATCCATTATTTCATATTCGAGAAACAATTGACAGCATCTTTTATGATTCACCTATGTGAGTTTCCACTTCCTTGGCTATCAGTGTTGCTGGGAGGGCTTCATTTGTTTCTGTCCATGCAGGTTTTATGTTTCTTGATTTTTGGTTATCTCATTACTTTCATAATGACCCATGTATCAGATCATATCATCAGCAAAAGGTGACAGTTTTGCTTCCTTTTTCCTGATTTGGCTATCTTTATTTCTTTCTTTTGCCTGACTGCTCTGGCTAGGGCTTTCAGCACTATGTTGAATAGAAGTGGTGACAGTGGCATCCTTGTCTTTTTCCAGTTCAAAGTGGGAATGCTTTCCACCTTTTGCCATTCAATATGATGTTGGATGTGGAAAGAAGGGAACACTTTTACACTGTTGGAGGGACTGCAAACTAATACAGCCTCTTTGGAAAGAAGTACGGAGAATACTCAAAAAACGCAAAAAAGACCTTCCATTTGATCCTGCAATCCCATTTCTAGGCCCCTACCCTGAAGACAAAAAATCATTTTAACATAAGGACATTTGAACTAGATTGTTTATTGAAGCTTAATTCGTAATTATCAAGATGTGGAAACAACTAAATGCTCATCAACCCACGAATGGATTAATAAACTGTGGTATATGTCTACCATGGACTCCTATTCAGCCATTGGAAAAGATGGAGACTTTGTATCTTTTGTAGTAACCTAGATGGAATTGGAGCACATTCTTCATAGTAAAATATCACGAGAATGGAAAAACGAGTATCCAATGTACTTAATACTAATATGAAGCCAGTAGATAAACCAACATACACTCACTCAAAAGAAAAACTCAATTCAATTCAAGTTGGGGGGAGGTGGGAGAGGGGTAGTGGGGAGGGGATTGGTGCCCTCCCACCTAATGGGCAGAATATAAGGGTATATGTTCCACACCTCCTGGGTGTGGGACACGATTACACCAGAGACTTAATCTAATCATCTATACCCTCACATTAATTAGAAATAAAAAACCAATATTAATAAAACAAACTTTTATACATGTGAGTAATGAATGACACACATAGCAGTGAGTTCAAAAGCAAGCTAATGAGAGTAGTCTCAGTGCTTCTTGAACTCAGTGAAAGTGGTTTCAAAATTAACCCACAGTGAAATTGTTTCAAAATTGTTTTGCCTTAACAAATTAATTTCAGTTTCTTAAGTCTTGGATTTACCATTTCTTGGGCAGTTTTTCTTTGTCAGCTTTGCAGATGGAAGGGTCCATTTGCCAATGGTCTGGTTTCTGTGCATGAACTGTGACGTGGTTGTACTTTTTATAAACAATTTTCCATTGTAATTAATTATTATATTGCATGGACACAAATTTTTTAAGGGTTGAATTTCTAATTGGTGACTATTTCCCCAAATGAAATGCATCTTGAAATAATAGGAAATTATAACACTTAAAAAATCCTGCACATGGGGTATTCAGTGGCTTCTGCTATTTTTTTTTTTTAATTTTATGTAACCCAGACAATAGCGTCTCCTTTTTCTCCCCTTAAAGTGCCTCCAAAAAGATCCCAGATATAAAAGCCTGAAAGAGCAAGGGGGAGTTGACTGCAGATTTTGTGGGGGAGATCACCAAGGAGTTTTATTTCACACACCCTTAGCAGGCAAAGTGACATCCATTTTAACATCTTTTTTCACCAGACTTCTCCCCTTTGCTGGCCTTTTCAATCTTTTCTTCCTCCATTCAATGGTCAGTGTAGTTGGCTTCAGTCTTTTCTCTCTCAATATCTGGGGCCCCTCACATTTATCTTTCCTTTATTACTGAGAATAGTTTGATTCTTCCTCAGCTCTGAACTCAAATCTATTGCAGCTAGCCCTCAAAAGCAGGTTCCTCTGTGACTAGGACCCACTTATCTTAGCTGACAATAGAAGTGAAAAATACACTAAATGTGACATTTAAACCTCTATTTTCTCTCTCTCTCTCTTTTTTTTTTTAAATAGGTTTATGCATCTTTTCTTAGTTGTTGTAAGGAGGAGATCCAGATTTCTTCTGAAAAAAAAAAAAAAACAAAAACAAAAACAAAAATAAATCTAAACCACAAAAATTTTGGGGATGTTAGAACATTAATGCTAAAAATGTAAAGTCTTCTTAGGATCTTAAAATCTGAAAGCTAAAAGAGATTAAAATATCATAATGAATAAAGTTGGTTTTTGAATACAGCTCAAAAATTGTCTATTCCAAACCAATGTTTTAGCAGCTTTTGTTGCTTAACTACCAATCCTTTGTCAACTTTCCTCACAGCAAACTTTACTACAGGAGCATTTTGCTTTAGACTTCCTGAGGTAATCTCCATGAGTTAAATTTCTCCCATGCATTTAAAATTGATGTGTGATCTGTGTGTTGTGGGTAGAAAATTAAGAAAACTTGAAAGAGTATAAACAAAAATATAGAAATCATTCTTGATCTTACTACCTGGATCCAAATAAAATGCAATTAATTTGTGGATGCATTTTATGGCTCCCTTCTTCTCCATCTTTGCTTTTCCTCTTCTTTTTTCTCTACTTCTCCATACAATATTCATTTTAAAAATCATTGAGATTTTACTATAAACTATTGTCTGGGTTGAATGGTATAAAACTAGTTGAGCAGAATCTGTGCCTTGTATATGGAGTTTCAGGGGAGATACAAGACAAGATGCTTATCGAGAAACAGAACTGAGATTATTGAGGGCTTCACAGAGGACAGTACTCAGTCATCAGGAAGACTTAAGGGGCTGTGTTGGCAACAGGGACAGTCTGCCTTGTGTCAATTAACATGTGCTAGATCCTCCTCAGAGCCATGACTTAGGGATTTTCCAGCGACATTAAGAGTTGTCTGTCCATTCCTTCAGCCCATATTTGTGTAACACTTTTGTGTATCAGCCACTATGCTAGGTATGAGAGATACAGGGATTATTCAGACCCATATTCCTTCCATCGGGGAGTCTAGAGTCTAGTGCAGTGGTTCTCAACCTTCCTAATGCCACGACACTTAAAATACAGTTGCTCATGTTGTGGTGACCCCCAACCAGAAAATTATTTTCATTGCTACTTCATAACTGTAATTTTGCTACTATTATGAATTGTAATGTAAAATATCTGACATGCAGGATGTATTTTCATTGTTACAAAAGGGTTGTGACCCACAGGTTGAGCACTGCTGGTCTAGGGGAATAGGTGGACAAATAAACAGACTATTACTGTGCAGCTCTAGGTGCTGGGATGAAAGGAAGCCTGCAGTACTCTGAGTGCACACACACAGGAGGGCCCTAACACAAGTTTTAGGAGCCTGGTGGCAGAGATACCATTGTCTCAGAATAATTTTTTTTTTTTTGAGACAGAGCCTCAAGCTGTCGCCCTGGGTAGAGTGCTGTGGCATCACAGCTCATAGCGACCTCCAACTCCTGGGCTCACACGATTTTCCTGCCTCTGCCTCCCAAGTAGCTGGGACTACAGACCCCCGCCACAACGCCTGGCTATTTTTTGGTTGCAGCCGTCATTGTTGCTTGGTGGGCCTGGGCTGGATTCAAACCCGCCAGCTCGGGTGTATGTGGGTGGTGCCTTAGCTGCTTGAGCCGCAGCGCTGAGCCACAGAATAATTCTTTATAGAATTTTCTCCAGCAAAGATCAGCCATTGAAAAGCTAATTGAATGCTGGGATGAGAGGGCAGGGAAAGCAGCAGGGGATGGGAGGAGAACCAGGGAAAAGGCGAGGCGACAGAGGATGACAAAGTCTTCCCAGGCGTATTGCAGAGGGGGGCTAAGAGCATGTGGGATGAAAAATATGCATCAATGAACTAGCATAAATCTGTTCTCTCTGGTCTCTCTTCCATCTCTTCAACTACGCGCTCTGGCGAAATGTGGTCTACCAGGAGGGCTGTCTTCATACATAGACTGTTCTTCTAAGACTGTTGGGCAAAGCATCAGTGAGAATATCTGCTGTCTTTCTGTCCTATGAAGCCAAAGAAAACTGTCTCTGTCACTAATTGGCTACGTGACTGAGGAGCAAGGACCTCAGTTTTGTCATCTATAAAACAAAGGGGCTGGTTACCAGCCATTTTTAAGCTTTACTTTTTCCAATCAGCAGATATCCTTCCAAATGAA
Organism: Nycticebus coucang; assembly: GCF_027406575.1. NCBI lineage: Eukaryota > Metazoa > Chordata > Mammalia > Primates > Lorisidae > Nycticebus > Nycticebus coucang. Next base: position 51,970,640 of record NC_069785.1, on the reverse strand, counting down.
ATTTTAGGTGAAAGCCCAGTATTTAGAACAGATAAACTGTTGTTCAAGTTGAAACTAGGGTGGAGGGCCCAGAGTAGGTGCCCTCAGCTGCCCCTCCCCCAATGTGGTGGTATTTAGGGGCCCCCATGAACATCACTGGACTGAATCATGCTACTCCAAATGAGGGATAAGGATTGCCTGCATCTAAATCACCCCAGGTACAGATTTTTGGCTCTGTCCCAGACCTTCTGAGCCAAAATTTCTGGGTTTGGGACATAGGGTTCTATTTTTAATAAGCACCTCATGGGATTCTCACGTATGTTGAAGTCTGAGTGCCACTGGGTCCAGATGCTTCAAGGTCCCTTTTGATCTTTAAATACTGTGACTCTGTAATACTCCTCAGCTTTGGCATGATGGTGAGGAGCCACAAATGGGAAGTCAGTGACTCTACAGGCCTAAAGATTCAACAGAAATGTCAGGTTGGAAGTATAAGGGAGGATATGATGGCAGTAATCATGGAGATGATAGTGGAAGGTGAGAGTTGGATATAAGACAGTGACTTATAAAATGGATTAGGGAAAGAAGAGGAACTTTAACCATAAGATCTTCCAACAATGAAGATGTTGTATTCCAGATGGAAGAAATTACAGCACAATGTGTCAGGAGATAATTTAGAGCAAGAGTTAATACCTTGATCAGATAATCCCATAAATCCTGAGCCATCTATATCATGGCATCCTATCACAGCACATAGACTCATAATAATCTCCTTACCTTTCATTTATTTGTCAGATTTTATTGAAATCTTACTGTGTGCCAGACACTTTGTTAGGTTCTGGGAATGCAGGTGAATCCAAATAGATGTCTTCTCTACAATCCTGCAATCCTGGAGCTTAGTGTTTGGTTGGGGAGGTTAATTTAATAAAATAGCCCTGTTAAATAATGTGTAATTACAAACCAAGGCAAGTACTGCTAAGGTAAAGAACAAGGGTCTAAAGAAAGACCATCTCTCTCTCTGTAGAGAATATTGGCAAAGGTGAGATGAGGTGAGATAAGGCCGTTTAAGAGGGAGTTCTTTGAGGAGAAGTACATTTGAGCTGAGAAGTTAATGATGACTAGGAGTTAACGGGGCAAAGGTGGTGGTGGGAGTGAGAATGATGAGGTGGGAAGAAGAATTCCAGACAGAAGAAAAAGCACATGAAAAGGCCCTGTGGAGTCAGGGAAGATGGTGATTATGAGGGACTGAGTGGCAGAAGCCCACAGAATAAGGACAAAAGAGCAGGTGCAGCTGGGGCTGGAAAAGCCGTCAGAGGCCAGACCCTGCAGGGACTTCAAGGCCACATGAGGGGCCTGGGTCTTGCCTAAAAGTAGAGGGAATCCATGGAAGGGTTTGTCTTTGGAAAATCTCAGGCCTTTTGTGTGGGGAGAAGGTAATGCAGACGGGCGTGGGAGATGTAGAAGGGTGGATGCCCTATTGCTGTACTTGTCTGTCTGTTCTTATGACTGTACTTGTGGCTGAGACAATCCCTGTATTTCCATCACCAACTGAATAGCATCCAGCATGCAACTGACACTTAATAATTATATGATAAGTGAGCAAAATGCATGTAAGGGAATTAAATAAATCATTTCAAGGCAAAAGCAAAATATCTTTTTAGTTCCCCTCCTTCTTCCTGGCAACTGTGTAATATGGGGCGAAGGGAGGAGTCCATATATTTCATGCTCTTGTGCACATTTTTGCCTGTTGTCTTCGCCACTTGAGAAGGTGGAGTCCTTGGACACCAAATGCAGCTTTAATCCTAGTGTTCTGTGTTACTGAGAGTCCCTTTGGCACGGCTGGACCTTATTGTGCATGGCACAGTGTCTGACATTTAAAGAAAGTTAGAGGATTAAGTCCATCTGGGCTTCACTTCTGAATTAGCAGAGCTCAAGATAGGACTTGAAGCTATGCTTACTGTTTTCCTTGCAGCCATCCCAGATTGCAGTATGACGGATAAATAAAACTGTGGGAACCTGGGCAGCTCTGGACACTTGGGTGGAGAAGCGAAGGCGGGCTTGTTGGGGTTTGCAGCAGATGCTCCCCTCACAGCAGTACTGGCCAATGAGTCCTGTTCACCCAGCTGGCCTCATCTGGTTACCTTGCCTCTTTCCTGGCATTTATGTTTGGACGTGCTTTCCCCTTCACACTGTTGTATTTATGACTTCATTTTCAAATCAAATGCTCATCTGGCTGGCTGCCTGAGAAATCACATGTGGAGTGCTGAGAGACCAAAGCAGGCGATGGTGCCCTTGCTTCTGAAGGGCTGGTCTGGAAACCATATGAACTGTAAATAGTTTTAAAATGTACCAAAAAAAAAAAAAAAGAGAGAGAGACAAAATGAAAGCTTTCTGCCAGAAGGGGAGAACTAAGTTGTTTTTTTTTTTTTTCTTTCTAGACTCAGTTATTAAGTATCTGTAGGAAATTACTGACCTCTATCATAGAGCCTGTTTACTCTCTCGATCAGCCCAGGTCAGGCCAGTCCAGATCTAAACCCCCTGGGAACTCAGCTCTGCAAACACTTTCTTTATTAGAAAATCATTTTGAAGTCATAGTACCATGAGTTAAATTGTTAGGTACATTATTTTAATGGAAATTTGCCTTCTTTCACTTAATACTTCTCTTGGAAACTCAAGCAATACAAAGTTAATATTTTTTCAGATAATAGAATCCAATTCTCCAGTATAAGAGTAAGACAAATAAAAGATGAGAAAAAGGACATGACTACCTTTATTTACACCCCATTAGATAACTAATGTACTACAATGTCACTTGCCTCAGCCTGTGATCTGTTTTCTTTTCTTTCTGGTTGGGATTTCTGTTTTCACTTGATTCTTCATTATTATAGAAAATAGTTTCAAAAGAAATATATATATATATATATATTTTTGTGGGTGCGAGGCATAGAGATGCTGTCACACTTTCCATACTGAGACTACCAGGGTCACTCTTTCATTCTATTTTGGTGACTATCTTCAAATTCTTCTTTTTTTTCTTTCTCTGTATTCTAAATTTTGTTCTTCCTTTGTAGGTCTTTTCTCTCTCTTCTAAGGATGAAGAAGAAAGATCATTGGAATTGAGATACAAACAATGATAGGAATAGAATGTTCAACAGAGATTTTATTAAATAGAGAACATTTTAGAGTAGCAGATGTCTAAAAATGTAGAGATTTGAGTTTATGCAAACCAACATGCAGAGGACTGTAGCATAAATGCTTGCAATTGGCATGCAGATTTGTTGATATTTACTTTCAAATCTGGCACTGATAATACCAAACTAATATAACTTCTATCCAAATGTACTTAATTATGGCCACCATTCCTGGCATGAAATCTCCTCTTGTAACGAATTTGAACATACAGTTCCCAATAGTGTCTCTTATGATTAGTAAAGAAATGTTAAAGAGAAAAGATTGCTCATACACATATTTAAACATATTTTTACAGACTATAAATTAGACCAGAAGGTCTTGAAACCTCTTGATAGCTAGAAAGCAGAGAGGGCTTGGAGGAGTGTGAGGTCAGCCTGTCATTGCTATGAAGCAGAAAAACTTCATCCCAGAGTTGGGTGGATCACACAATGTAGCGTGTTTTCCAGAAAGTAATTGAAAGGGCAACTTTTTGGCAGAACGTTTTCATCTTTCTAGTAGAGAAAATCAGAGTCTACTCCAGACAAAAATTATCATATAGATATAACCAGGGAGAAGAAAAAAAGCCTAGAGACTTTGAGATTTGAGTAATGGAGAGAAAAGTGAAAGGATTGCATGAGAAGGCCTTTATCATCCTTCTTATCTCTAAAATATGAGAGATGGAACTACCATTTGATAAACTAAGCCTGTGCTCAAGGGACTGTCCAGTGACTCCAGGGTCACTGAGGCCTGGAGTAGCAGACATCTTAGGACTATCACCAGAAGCCAGGTTCACCCAAGCTTGCCGGGTCTGGGGATGGTGAATTTGTCTGGGTGCTCTTGTTCATGGCCTAGGCTGGGCCTGTGGAGAGTGTGGCAGTTCCTGCTTATGCTCTAGTCCTATTGGCTTGAGTTGGAAAAGCTGATAGGGCTCAATAATAGAGCCAGTCTTCTTGGGGCCATTTCAAATATTGTCCCTGAACTATTAAGATCAGACATGTCATGGCTTCTCTGAACCAGAGGAATCATTAGGTCTTAGTTCCCCAAATACTGTGTACTTTTTATGCACCAAAAATGATTAACATACCATTTCTGGTTTCATGACTCACATTTTGTGGGAGAGAGACAAACAATTGAAAAGTTTCAGTGTAATGTGTGTGATGATGCAGGTTTCCATGGACTGCCATGAAAGCACCGAAAAGGGGGTACTTAGCTCCATCTGGGACTCACAGGAATCTCCCTGGAAGATGTGTCTTCAAAAACTAATCAACTAAAAATATAAAAATCCTAGAAATGTAAAATTGCCTACTTTTTTAGAGAAAAGCATTATCCCTTGTTGTGTTAGTTTGTTTTTTGTGCATTATCTATAGTATCTATGTGCAAAAAAACTTCACAATATGGATGGTCTCCAGGTTAAAAATGACCCATTTTATGGCATTCCATACTTAGGAGCAGGCTTCTAAGGCTGCCCATAAGGGTTATTTATTGAAATAATTAAATTAATAACTAGTTTCTTTCAACCCATGTAAACAAACCCACATGGCGCAAGCGGCTCACTGGTGCATCGTCTTCATTCGAGCAGCTGGTCTCATTGTTTATACGGTGGCTTGTGACAGCATCACTTTCATCTTAACTTTTTTATTTGATTCTGTGAGTCTGTGTTTACCCTTCTGAGTGTGCCTCCAAAGCAAAGTCCACTGCGAGTCCAGATGAGCCTGCAACAAAGAGAAAGGTGATTACAATGGAAACGAAAGCAGGAGCAATTAAGTGTTCAGAGAAAGGCCAGACGCCATCACTTATTGGGAAAGCATTAGGTTTTGGTTGCTCAACCACTAGAATAATTATAAAGGATAAAGTGAGAATAATGGAACTTGTAAGGCAGTGCTCCAATAAAAGCATCAGTTCTTACTAACCAGCATAGTGGATTCATTATTGAAATAAAAAGGTTATTAATGATTTGGTTAGAAGATCAAAAGAAGTGTAACATTCCTGTTAGCCTAGTGTTGACAAAACATTAGGTGAGTGTTAACCTTTAATTTTTTTTTGAAATTTTTCTTATCTCCTATCTAAAGTTACTACATGAGTTTGTTTTTATGCCCTATTTGTTTGAATTAAAGGAAAGAACAACATTATTACAGTACAGGGTTATTATTATTATTATTATAGTATTACTCTGTTATTATTAGCACATATCAGCAATTATAGATATTATTATTATTATTGCCATATATGCACTGTTCATCAGGGCTCTATGTCACATACAAATTCAACATAAAGACATTCTCAGGAGGGTTCACTGCCCGTAGTTCAGTGAGTAGGGTGCCAGCCACATACACCGATGCTGGTGGGTTTCAGCCTGGGCTAGCCCTGCTAAACAATAATGGCAACTGCAACCAAAAAATAGTTGGGTGTTGTGGTGGGTGCCTGTAGTCCCAGCTACTTGGGAGGCTAAGGCAAGAGAATTGCTTACGCCCAAGAATTTGAGGTTGCTGTGAGCTGTGACACCACCGCACTTTACTGGGGGGTGACAAAGTCTCACAAATAGCATCAACCATACAAAACCTCCCTAAAAAGAAAAGCCTGGGACCAGATGGCTTCGCGTCAGAATTCTACCAAACCTTTAAAGAGGAATTAGTACCTATATTACTCAATCTGTTCCAAAATGTAGAAAAAGAAGGAAGACTACCCAACACGTTCTATGAAGCAAACATCACCCTGATCCCTAAACCAGGAAAAGACCCAACAAAAAAAGAAAATTATAGACCAATAACACTAATGAATATAGTGAGACTTTGTCTCAGAAAAATAAAAAGTGAGACTTTGTCTCAGAAAAATAAAAAGACATTCTCAGGAATGTATCTTTTCTGTAACTTGGGGAATGCCTGTATATACAATTTGTATTTCACTTTTTTCTTTTATAGCACAAGCAGCTCACTGGTGCAGCGTTTTCATTCAAGCAGCTGGTCTCATTGTTTATACAGTTGCTTGTGAGAGCATCACACTCTGAACTGTTATTCTTTGCCTCGCAATGGTTCATCCTGACCCTACCCTCTCTTTCCATGCTTTGTGTTCTCTCTGCTTTACTTTCTTAGGGCCTTCCCAGCAGGTATAGCCACGGAAAACTACCATATCAGCTCTAGAGGTAAAAAAGCTATGAGTGACCACATATATAGCTATCCCACTCAAATATTCATTCAACAAATATGTTTTGAGCCCCTAACATGTACCAGGCACTGTCTTACTTCTTAAGGATAAAGAAATGAGCAGGCCAGACAAATTCCTGCTCTAAGGAACCAAACTTCTAGTGGGGAAGACAGACAACAAACAAAATAGAAGTAAATAATATGATTTCAGGTAGTTAGAAATGCAACAAGGAAGATAAGATAGGATAATAGGGTAAGAGTGATGAGATGAGAGGGAGGCAGGTAATTTTAAATAGGGCAATGACAGAAGACCCAAAAGAAGAGACAAAGTTTGAGTTGAGAGACAGAGAGAGCCATGCCAAGATCCTAGGTCAAAGAAACAAGTGTAAGAGCCTCAAAGTGGAAATGAACTTGACAGCAAGATGTCTACTATGGCTAGATAATTGTATTAAAGAATTGGAATAAAGGAGTTGTGAGGAGCTGGCAAGAGCCAATTCCTGTAGGTAGTGGTGGAGAATTCTGATTTCATGTAAAATGTAATGAGAAGCCATCAGAGGGCTTTAAGAAGGATAGAGATATGCATGACAAAAGATTATTCTGGATGCTGTGTCGACAGTGGACAGCAAAGAAAAGCAAGAGCAGCATGAGGATGACATTTTGTTTCCCTCTGCTGTCCAGGTGAGACAATGATGCCATGTACTTGAGTGGTAGCAGTGAAGGATGTAAAAGAAGTAGGTCACTCTCTCTTACATCTACCTGTCTATATCATAATCATCATCTGTTATGGATTTTCAGACACACCCACACACACAAATAGAACAGTACAAGGAACAATCTGTATTATATAGCTGCAGGTAATACACCATCCACTTCTTGCTATTTTTTTATCCATCCTCATTTTTTTATTTTCCAAGATATTTAAAAAGCAAATTTTTAAGTACATGTATTATTTTGCAAAATGCTTTCAAATCTGTTTCATCTGAAACTCACGAATGTCATGATAAAGAATAGGCACTAAAATGTCAGCTGGGTTTACATCATTGTAAACACTTCAGTCTTATTAACAAAGAGACATTATGAGGGGTTGACAAGATCCAGTTTTTAGGTAACAGTGAGGTTTCAATGTTTTGGTCAGTTTCTTGCTCAAAGTCACACTTCTGGTTGGTAATAGAGCGTGGACTCTAGTCCATGTTTTCTAATTCTGCATAATGTATTCTTTTTTACTATGTTACATCAGTTCCTTCATAAATAAGAGGCCAATATTCTGTTCTTTAAGAGTGTAAGGATTACACTTACCCCTCCTACCCCTTACCCTTTAACCCACTTACCCCTTAACCCCTCCTACCCTTCCCGCTTCTTGGATTCCAATGACCTTTATATCTCCTTGGGCTTGCGTGTGTCCATCGTTTAGCTCCCAGTCATTAGAGAGCACATGTGGTGTTTGTTTTCTATTCCTGAGATATTCTACTTAGAATCATGGTCTCCAGTTCCATCTACACTGATGCAAAAGACACTATCTCATTCCTTTCCATGGCTGAGTACTACTCCAAGGTATATATACTTATTGAACACAATGAACACTATTCTGGTGACGAACGTGCTAAAAGCCCTGATTCTTACATTATACAATGTAATCATGTAACAAAACATTGGTATACTCTTAATATTTTGAAATTAAAAAAAAGTGTAAGGATTATTAAAAATTTAATTCCAACCTCTGGTTCATTTTGAACAGATTTTTTTCTCCTGGAGGTATCAAGGTTGTTCCTACAATGTCACCCTTGAGGATAAAATATTAATATGAAATTTTATCATTTTTATTTAAACAATCCATTAAGATTTGTCACTCATGAATGAGTTTCTCATAATGAAGGTGCTGAGGGTATAAAATATGGTCCAATTGAAGGAAGTATTTTGGTTTTCATGAGCAATAAGATTTATCCTGTCCCGAGAGAAATATGAATGGCACAATGGCTAAAGCCTCAGAAAGTGGAGATGTTTTACTCATGATCATAAGTAAATCCTGACTGAAATCTGTTGCTGTGGTGCTAAGTTATGATTCTGAGAAAATGCACCTAGAGGACCAGATAATACAGTCCAGGCATATAGTTTTCTGATGAGCTCACTGTATAAGGGGAGAAATTTTGGGATATCTTGAGAAATGAAAGTTAATATATGCTGTATTAGACAATTCCTCTGGTCTACCAACTCCCTCACTGAGCTTCTGATTACAGCTACGTGGCAAACAACCTAACACTTAGGTCATTCTCCTGAAGTACAGGTTTTCTTTGTTGTTAACTGGAAGAGTATTCACATGTTCCAGGTATCAGAAGACAAAGATGATTTCGTAGTAGTTATTTAAGAGGCAGATTTATATTTTCCATTTCATCTCTAGGTTTTTTGATAATCACGTCTATTTCAAATCCCACTTACAGACCAAGAGCGGCCTTCAACTCATTAGTAAATGGTGATGGTAGTCACAAGCCAGTGAGTAACACATGGATTAAGAATTCTACCTGCCTACTAGATCTGTTTCTGCAGAACTCAAGAAGATAAACATTATGACTTACTTTAGAGTTACATTAAATTTTTTTCTTAAAAAATGTCTAGGACTTAAATAGTAAGTAAACACATGATTGTCCAGCAATATCTTTCGTCATACTTTGTGCTGCAAAATTAAAAATGAAACTTCCAGAACATTAGGTTCTCTGATCATAGCAAACTAAATCATACCACTGAGAGACAATTTTGCTTTGTTTATGTTGGTATGGCTTGTGTTATCACTTGACATATTAAACAACTAATATTTTTTCTGATTTAACAGATATTTGGTTCTCTCTTAAGCTGGCTCTATACAGGAAAATTGATTGAGGCTTTCACCAGAGGCAATGGAAAAATAAACAGACAGTACCCAAGTTATAAACATTCAACTTATATACTCCTTTCACTTATGAATGAAGGCTACTATGGAAAGTCTCTGAGTTACAAACATCCAGCTAATGTACAACATGTGCTTATGAACAGAGGCTATTACAGGTAATAGATAAATGTACCTGTTCCAACTTATGTACAAATTCTACGTAAGAACCCTAAAGACTGTACCTTGTCTGTAACCTAGGATTGCCTGTAATAAGCCTGGAACTAAGTCAGGTTTTCTTCTCCATTGGAAACTATTCTTGAGATAAACAAAAAAAACTATCGATCAAATCCAAGATGGTGGCCGAGTAACAGCTTCCCTGCAATAGGGCATGGTGAGTCTGGGGAGATAAGACTCCAGGCATCTCTGACTGGTGGGATCTGCCTATAATCATCCCTTTGAGGATACAGGGAGTCAGCAAGGGACTTCTGGACCCCAAGAGGAGGACAAAAACAGTGGAAAACTGAATAAAAAAAAAAACAAACCGTGGAAAACTGGCAAATGGTTGCATGTGTTCGATTGACCTAATCCTGCCCGCAGCTGTAAGTACAAGCAGCAGTGAGTTGCAAACCAGAAAGGCCTTACCTGTGAATTGTTTCAGTGTTTTTGGACTTGGCACTCAGTTGAACTGCCTTGGGGAGAGCTTGAGCAGAAGTGCAGAGAACTTTGGGCATTGTTTAGGGCCCCAGACTGAGCTGCTGAGCTGGATGGAGCTAACAGTGTTTGGCTATGGGCCGCAGGGAGCCATTGTGAGAGAACTGCCCTGGCAAGCTCCGCCCTCAGAGTCGCAGAGGAAGGATGGGGCGGGAGCTAGTAACCTAGTGACTGAGCAGCCTAAAGGCAGGGACTGAGCTGCCTTATAGCCTTAACCCTCAGGGGCAGAGTGAGACTGGTTTTGGTACACTGGAGGCTCAGGCTGTTGCTCTGGGTAGAGTGCCGTGTTGTCACAGCTCATAGCAACCTCAAACTCCTGGGCTTGGTGCCAACTGGACTTCCATAAGAGCTGCGCTGTGACCCCTGACCCAAGACCCATGCTCGCCGGGCCTTAGCATGCCCTGACCAGGAACTGCGGGAGCCACACAACCCTGCATCCTCCCTCCTGTACCCTCCCTCCTTCCACACCGGCCTGCTTATCTGGCCAGGGACTTTGGTGGCCACATGCCCTCCAGAGCACTCCCTATCTCGTTGTAGAGCCCTTCAGAATCTTCTCCTGCGTATACAGTGTTCATGCTTCTTTTTATCATACTATAACTTAGAGCACAGTTCATCTAAGCACATATAGACCTTATTCTTTTAACTGACTTCACTGTACTCCACTGGGTAGATGAACCCTAATTGAGTAAGTGTTCTTTGGTATCTCTATGTAATCCTTATAGATGGACATTTTAATGATTTTCTAATTAGTGGCTATTGCAAATAATGCTACGGTACATATCCTTGTCAATTCATATGTAATAACCTATGTGATTAGTTCTTTAAAATAGTATATCTGCATAAAAATGTGTGGACATTTAAATTTTTGTTAGATACTGCAAAATAGGGCAAATGTCTCAATTTCTCTGAAGCTTAGTATCCTATTCTGTAAAATGAGAGTTGAAACAATACCCATCTTACAAGTTGTTGTGAGGATTAAATGAGATCAGATACATAGTGTTGCTGGATATAGCAAATTAAAATATAAGACCCCAGGCTTGCCGCCTGTGGCTCTGTGGTTAGGGCACCAGCCACACACACTAAAGCTGGTGGGTTTGAACCCAGCCTGGGCCTGCTAACACAACAATGACAATAGCACCCAAAAAATAGCTGGGTGTTGTGGTGGGTGCCTATAGTCCCAGCTACTCTGAAGGCTGAGGCAAGAGAATCACTTAAGCCCAAGAGTTTGAGGTTGCTGTAAGCTATAATGCCACGGCACTCTACTGAAGGTGACATAATGAGACTTTGTCTCAAAAAAAAAAAAAAATCTATATCTATAAAAGACACCAGTTAAACTCAAATTTCAGATAAACAATAATAATGTTTTAGGAGAAGTATTTCACAGGACTTTTTTTTTGTTTATTTTTTTGTAAAGACAGAGTCTCACTTTATTGCCCTTGGTAGAGTGCTGTGCCATCACAGCTCACAGCAACCTCCAGCTCCTGGGCTTAGGCGATTCTCTTGCCTCAGCCTCCCCAGTAGCTGGGACCACAGGCACCTGCCACAACACCTGGCTATTTTTTGTTGCAGTTTGGCTAGGGCCGGGCTTGAACCCACCACCCTCGGTATATTGGGTCGGTGCCCTACTCACTGAGCCACAGCTGCCGTCCTCACAGGACATATTTATACTAAAAAATAATTTGCTATTTATCCAAAATATCCAGGAACTATACTGAAGAGATCAGTATAGTCCCTGGAATGCAGTAAGCATCAAATAAATTTTTGGCTGCTATAATTCGTATCAGACATTCAGAAAAATATATCGTATGGCCAATGTTTTTAGAAATAATTCTATATCTTTAAATTTATTTATCATTCATCAAAAATGTTTATTGAACACCTACTATGAAACAGACATTATTCTAAGTCATACAGGTGGTGAACAAAAGAATGTCTATATGAGTAGGGAATACTATTTGTTAAAGGACTGACATGTGCTTAAGACTAACCCAGGTCAGGTGCACTGGCTCATGCCTGTAATCCTAATACTCTGGGAGGCCGAGGAGGGTGATTTGCTTGAGCTTAGGAGTTTGAGACCAGCCTGAGCAAGGGTGAGACCCCATTTCTACTAAAAATAGAAAAAATTAGCCGAGTAGGTAGAGCATGACTGTAGTATATCTACTCAGGAGGCTGAGGCAAGAGGATTGCTTTTGAACCCAGGAGTTTGAGGTTGCTATGAGCTATGAACCAAAAGCACCCTAGCCTGTGGCAACAGAGTGAGACATCTCAAAAAAAAAATAAATAAATAAAAAATAAAAATAAATAAAAGAAAAAAAAGAAAAAACAAGCTTTCTAAGTGGATTTGTTAATTACAGGAGGTCAATTCTATTGACCTTTATTATCTTTTCTCTCTAGTACCCCAACACTATTCTGTAATTGTGAGGAAATCCCCTTTGTAGGAATCCAAGTTGCTGATGAGAAGTCAGGAGCATTAGAGCATGAAAAGGATGACAGGAGCCTTGAAAGGCCTAGTGAGGGTCCTCCTCTCTGTCCCTTGAACTTTAGCAATGCATTCAGTATCTTGTACGAGGTAAATGCTCGATTGCTAGTCTCTGAAACCAAAAGGTTAGTGACATAGAGTGTGGTGGGTCCTACCTCACTCCCAGACTTGGGCTTTCTCAAGGAAGTTTGAGAAAGCTCTTTGTATGCTGTGACTTGCCAGGAAGAAGCAGGTTCAGACCAATTTATCAAAAATTATTAGGCGCAGGGTACCGCCTGTGGCTCAAAGGAGTAGGGTGCTGGCCCCATATGCTGGAGGTGGCAGGTTCAAGCCCAGCCCTGGCCAAAAGCTGCAAAAAAAAAAAAAAGATTATTAGGTGCAGTTTGCTACTTTTCATCTCTTTTACTCAGATTTTCTGAAGTTCTGAGAATAGGTACATAGTAGATGTATTTGGAAAAACTCTTTCCTTAAAGTAATTATAGTTGCTATTCTATAGCAGATAAACTCCTTATTTCTTTATGATACCTTTAGAATTTAAATTTTATGAATCTTTTTCTTGAATTTTGGCTTATTTAGTGATTAGCTTATGCGTTTACTAAGGGGAAGGCCATCTTACAATCCCACCTATTTTTGAAAAACCTGGTTCAAAGAAGCTTAGAATATATTATGTCCATTTCAAAATCTGGAATAATTATATGATGCTGCTGAAAATTCAGCCATGTTTTAAAATCTTGAAATTTCTTGATTCAATATAATTAAATGAATGAGTTCATTTCCAGCATATTCATATATTGCAATTCATCTACAAGAGCAAGAGGGCTTTCCCTGATAAACCTAAAAGCCATGTTTAAAGATGCTGAGTCTGTAGGGCTGAGTGTCATTTTCACAGCCCATGAGGCCATTCTGTGTCCCTCGGGTGGAGCTATGATGCAAGATTGCTCCAAACTTGAGCCCCGAGAACAGCTGCATCACACATGGTGAGCCAGGGAGTGTCTGTTTTCATTGTTTCAGGTTGCTAATGAAACCCGATCGCTATGCAAGTGAAAATATTAGAAAGTCTAGAAATATATGTATTTTGAAGATGAGCTTTAAAGTAAATCTTTCTGTCTGCCCCTCTAGTCCTGCTGGGATGTCTTTGATATTGTGTTGTCATCAGTGGTGGTGGTGAGGGGGTAAAGACAAGAAAAACGGCTGGATTCAAGATATAGATGATGTAAATTCATTTGCAGGTCTTTATCAGTTTGTGCTTGTTCACTAACTTTAGATCCTTCTGTAGCTATGACCCTTAGTGCTCATTAAATGTATCTCTGAGTTCCTAGTTAAGGGAACTGATAAATATCTGGTAATACAGAATAGGAAATAATGTTAAAAAACTCCTCTCATTGTATTATACATATTGGTTATTCTATATATATTCAATATATGGTTATTCTAATCTATGCAAAGGTGGGGTTAACCAAGACATCTCATACAACCTATGGTTTACTGGTAGTCTAGGCCCTTCTTCTGAAAAAACTCTAATTACATTTGCGTAGTGTTACTTTCTCCTCTCTAAACTAGTCTATTTTGTACTTCTTTCTCTTGCTCTTCATTTTGTTTCTGAAAGCTCGTCAAATCATAAGATGATTTTCTGCAAGTATCATAATGTTACTTTGCAAGGGTTCTTGTGAGGCGGCTGTCCACAAACCTGATGGATGTGTTCATAGTGGAGGTTAGTGATGAAGCAGTGGGGTAGTGCTAGGCTTGGGGTCAACATTCAGGAAATGCTGTTTGCTATTTCTGTATGATCCTTCTGAGAGATTATATAAGGTGCAAGTAGGAAGAAGAAGAGTTTGGAAATAAAACTTAATATCCTCTTGACTGTCTGCTGAAGTAGATGCACTTTCAATAGACTTCAGAGCAATTCAGTAGCAGTGCAATTTCCACCAACAGAGGCATGAGATCTTTGTCCGTACATTCATGTCTACTTTTCTAAGATACCATTTGCCGAGAAATGTCCAAATTAGGTATCCCAAGAAATAAACCAGCACATAATCGTACATGTAAAAATAAATAAAATGAGGTTTAGAAGGCTTCCTAGGTTCTCTCATTGTCGTCAAATTAGATAAAGTGCAGAAAAGTATGCATTGGAAAAATGATTGAATTCTGGCTAGAGATGAAAATGCTGCAATTGAATATTTTCCAGAACAACATGTACTTGGATCTGTATTAAAGAAAAATTCTTCAAGTGTTTAAGCCAAATGATCCAGCAGAGTTGATAGTGTGAGGAATATTTCACAGTTGTATAAATATTTAAAACTGTTTTCCAGTCTATAAAACAAGTAAATTAGATTATTTTTTAAAAAATTGCACAATGAATTAAAGCTGCTCACCTGAATTTGTTGGAGGAACCTGTCCTTCTCATCCTAGGCCTTCTCTCCTATAAAAGAATCAGAAGACAGTGTGATGAGGAAAACAAAGCTGGTTTACGGTTCAGGGAATTTCAGAAGGGATGATTAGTATCACAGTATATGGCCACAGGTGGTTTGTTTCCAGAAGCCTGTCTGGTTTTGGGCAGTCTTGACTAACTTGTCACCGAGGGCCAGATCCAATGGACACAATAGCTGTTCAGCATAAACTCCTTTGAACTTGGTTGAGGGTGGTCTTGAGGCTTCCTGATGTACAGGAGCTTCACAGAAGCAGTGCAGCTTGTTGGCTGAGTTGTTTGAGAGGCTGGTGCTGTCCTGTTAGAACGGCACCAAACTTGTCCTTCAGTCTCAATGTTGCTTTGTAGGTGGTCTTTCTCATTATCACCCATGTTGTTTTTGTCCTTTCCAAAATTTAATTTTTTTTCCCTCTTATATTTTAACTATTTCCCTGGACCAATTTCTCTTGCCAGCATCTCCTCACTTTTTGCCTCCAGTTAAATAGACAGCGATGTTTCTGTATTTATTAATAAAGAGTTTGAAAACCAAGGCCAAATTTATTGAAGTTTTCTAGCTGCTGTATAATGCTGGCATCCTGGGGTGGCGGAAAAAATGCTCGTTCAAGAGTTAGGCATCTTGAGTTTAGGCCAGGGGTACAACTAACTCACTGGGTATTCTTGGGCAAATCAATTTAACTTCTCTGGAGCTTTATTCTCACATTGCTCAGATAAAACCCCTTTAAATTCAATACCAGGAAAGTCTTATCTATTTCATCTATTATATGATGCTACATTGTGAATACATTCTCTTGAGTCTACTTTTGATTCTTTTCCATTCTTGAAAAAAATTAATCTTGTTTTTGTTCCTAGATTGCAGAATGAAAAATGGATGAATGTCAAAGTGGGAGACATCATTAAATTAGAAAATAACCAATTTGTTGCTGTGAGTACTCAATATTGTTTAAAGAATTTATCTCAGATTAAAATAGCATATATATAGAAGCATTTACCTTTACAAATTTAGAAAATCTAACCTAATCTGGAATAATAAAGAAGAGAATACCAGTGTTTATTAGTAGAAAGTGTCAGTTATAAAACGTTTTAACAGACCTTGATTTATTACTTTCAATAACTTGGTAACTTAGATAAGAATGAGACTGATTATCACCTTGTCTATTTCCTTAGGGATCTTTTAAATTAACAGTTACAAAAGATTTTAAGTCAGGATGTCAATCATTTTAAGTAAATTTGAGTTTTTAAAATGCTTCCGAGTACTCTAAAAACAATTTATGATTAGTACTGTTAATATCATGATTAGTATTGTTAACTTAGAGTATATTTGAAGAAAACGTGGGCTAGAGAAAAAGGTCTGCTCTTTCCTGAATAATTACAAAATGTTTATCAATTGTGCTGAATTAATAATGTGTTAGTGAGGTCTTCCTTTCTATCAAATATTCTCAAGCTGCTTACATTACAATTTCCACGAAAAGTTTCAGTCCAATCACTAAAATATGAAACTCACTCTAGTTCAAATTAAATTTAGGATGAAAAAACTATCTAGATCAGAGACTGAAATTTCAAACTATTGCAGTGTTTATGTCAAATATATATTAGATTATTTATAAACGTTTTTGTGTTGAGTGCAATTTTGCATATCAAGTTGTGTACATCATTCAATTTGAGACATTTTACCACAGGGGAAAAATATGGCCCCAGGATCTATTTACAAGAACAACAACCTGGTTAAGACTGCTAAACATTCACTTTCAGAAAACAGTCCTCCTTTATTAATGCCCTATGTGTGTACATTGAATTTTCTGGAACAGCCCATACTAAGAAGGTTACTCAGTGGATAGACCATTCACAAAAGAATTCACACTTCAAATACAACAGTGTGTATTTCTCTGGCAACCTTAATGCTCGGGAAAATAATTGGGAACCAAAAATAAGCAAGAGATGTTAGGGAAGCCAAAACAGAGGTCTTGATGTCATCCCTAAGAATGACTGGCAAATGGCCAAGAAACACACAGAAAAATGCTAATCATCTTTAATCATCAGAGAAATGCAAATCAAAACTACTTTGAGACATCACCTAACTCCAGTAAGATTATCTCACATTACAAAATCCCAAAACTGCAGATGTTGTCATGGATGTGGAGAGAAGGGAACACTTCTACACTGCTGGTGGCATTGCAAACTAATACAGCCATTTTGGAAAGAAATATGGAGAATTCTCAAGGAACTATAAGTTAATCTACTGTTTAATCCCGCAATTCCATTACTAGGTATCTACCCAGATGAACAAAAATCATTTTACAACAAAGACATTTATACTAGACTGTTTATTGCAGCTTAGTTTACAATTGCCAAAATGTGGCAACAACCTAAATGCCCATCGAACCATGAATACCAAGGAATACTATGCAGCCATAAAAGATGGAGACTTTACATCTTTTATGTTTACTTGGATGGAGCAGGAACATAGTCTTACATATCTAGTTAAAGTAGCTTGAGAATGGGAAAAAAGTATCCAATGTACTCAGTAATATTATGAAATCAATATATAATCACTTACACATTCATATGAATGATAAAACACAAATATTGTCCAGAAAGGAGTGGAGAGGAGGGAGAGTGGATGGGGGAGAGGGAGAGTGGAGGGAGGGTATTTGGTGTGATCTCACCCAATGTGCACAATGCAAGGGTATATTTTAAAACAATGAAGAGTATATTATAAATGTCGTACCACAAAAAATAAGAAAGTAAGGTGATGGTTATGTTAATGTTTGATTTAAGCATTCCACATTTACATCAAATTATCACATTGTATCCCATAAATGTATATAGTTATGATTTAATAAGAATTAAGTGAAAAAAAAGAAATGTAAGTTGATTGTAGTAAGGCACTGTGTCTACATTATATTTTTTGCACCTTCAATGACATAAAAATTTTATTATTTTTTTTTAAGTAATTTTGTTTTTTTGAGACAGAGTCTCACTTTGTTGCCCTTGGTAGAGTGCTGTGGCATCACATCTCATAGCAACCTCAAACTCAGCTGGGACTACAGGTGCCTGCCACAATGCTCGTCTATTTTTTTTAGAGACAGGGTCTCCCTCTGGCTCAGGCTGGTCTCAAACTTGTGAGCTCAGGCAATCCACCTGGCTTGGCCTCCTATAGTGCTAGGATTAGAGGCATGAGCCACTGCACCCGGCTGTGAAAATGTTTTGAAATGTAAATATTGTTCAACAAATAATTGATGATCCATTACTCTATGAAAATATATATACATAAATACAAACATACACATATGTGTATGTCTATATATGTATGCACATATATAGCTTCAAATTGTGAATAAATCAAGGTTAATATAGACTCACTCAAAAAAAAAAGAATTTGATAAATGGACATTCTGTAGTGTTGATGACAAGTGAATCCTATCTAATATTCATCCTTGTTAGAGGCTATCCACAGGACTTATAACACACTTTGTTTTCATGGACTATCTGAAGTAGAAATATACCTAGCATTGCCCCTGAAATATTTAATTCCAAATAAAATGATACTTAATTGTGTGGCATATTTCAGTTTGTGCTAACTCCTATATAATCTAGCACATTTGGCTAAATTAGTTGCCAAAAAAATTTTGTATGCACACATCTTAGAATTCCATATCAGGTCAAAACAAAAAGGTTATTCATTTAGAAGCACCAAAACTCTTTCATTGTAATCGTTTTTACTGGAAATAGCATTGCAATGAGTTATATGGAGCCCTTTTTTCTTTCTCTTTCTTTCTTTCTTTTTTTTTTTTTTTTTGAGACAGAGTCTCAAGCTGTCACCCTGGGTAGAGGGCCATGGCCTCACAGTTCACAGCAACCTCAAACTCTTGGGCTTATGCCATTCTCTTGCCTCAACCTCCTAAGTAGCTGGGACTACAGGTGCCCACCACAATGCCTGGCTATTTTTTTGATGCAGTTGTCATTGTTGTTCAGCTGGCCCAGGCCGGATTCAAACCCGCCAGCCTCGGTGCATATGGCCAGCCTCATAACCACTATACTAGTAGGGCACTGAGCCTGGAGCCTTTTTTTCTTAAACCAAGAATCTTGAATATATGTGATCTTTACTTCATTAGTACATACAGATCTGCTTTCTGGGAACCTGTTGATCTAAAACATACTGAATTTTGAAAATTTATGTTCACTCTTCATTTTTTTCTATCTTCTTTGTTATAAGAGACTGATATCTATTTATTCAATTGACATTTACTGAATGCTCCCTATGACACAACATGGCACCAGGTATTGAAAAACAGACACATCAGTATGCACTTTGCCTTCAAGAATCTTGGTGCCTGTAACACAGTGGTTATGGCGCCAGCCACATACACTGAGCCTGGTGGGTTCAAACCCGGTCTGGGCCTGCTAAACAATGATGACAACTGCAACAAAAAATAGCTGGGCATTGTGATGGGTGCCTGTAGTCCCAGCTATTTGGGAGGCTGAGGCAAGAGAATCACTTAAGCCGAAGAGTTTTAGGTTGCTGTGAGCTGCGATGCCACGGCACTCTACTGAGGGTGACATAGTGAAACTCTGTCTCGAAAAAAAAAAAAAATCTTGCTGTCCATGTTAGCTTAGACTGACAATCACAGCATGGAAGGAAGGAATCTTGGTGATGCTATAGGGGGCCGGACCCTTGATTTGACACACAGAAACCCAAAAGCAAAGAAAATAAAGTGTTTACTGTTACTGAAGGAATGTGGGAAAGACTCAGTGCTCACCCAGGCTCTCTCAGTGCACAACACTGTATCTGCCTTGATTTTACTTATAAGATATGTTTATCTAACACACACCGCCTTCTAGGGTATTGATCCTAATTTTTAATGAACTGAAAAATAAGCTAAGGAAATGAATTTAAATTGTGTCTCACAAAAAAATACATGGATTATGTGAACTTGGCAAATTGTTCTACATATAAGGAGCCCAAGCTGGATTGGATGTCAGAGACCAAGGGAAATACAAGTTAGAATGTCAGTGCTCCAGGGCAAGTCAGAGCACAGATATGCTGGCCATGAGGTGTCATGGAGTTGTAAGATTGGAGACACAGATTTGCACTCTAGCATTGATATTCTAATTTGTATTTCCCTTGGTCTTTGTTTTAATTTAGTGATATTTTCTATAATAGTATGTATGCTTGGAGACAATCCAAGATGGCGGCCGAGTAACAGCCTCCCTGCAACAGGGCACAGTGAGTCTGGGGAGATAAGACTCCAGGTATCTCTGGCTGGTGGGATCTGCCTATAATCATCCTTTAAGGATACAGGGAGATAGCAAGGGATTTCTGGACCCCAAGAGGAGGACAAAAACAGTGGAAAACTGGCAAGTGGTTGTGTGTGTTTGATCGACCTAATCCCGCCGGCAGCCATAAGTACAAGCAACAGTGAGACTGCAAACCGGAAAGGCCTTACCTGTGAACTGTTTCGGTGTTTTTGGACTTGGCACTCAGTTGAACTGCCTTTGGGGAGAGCTTGAGCAAGAGTGCAGAGAACTTTGGGCATTGTCTAGGGCCCCAGACTGAGCTGCTGAGCCGGATGGAGCTAATAGTGTTTGGTTGTGGGCCACAGTGAGCCATTATGAGAGAACTGCCCCGGCAAACTCCACCCTCAGAGTCGCAGAGCAAGGATCAGGTGGGAGCTAGGAACCTAGTGACTGAGCAGCCTAAAGGCGGGGACTGAGCTGCCTTACAGCCTTAACCCTCAGGGGCAGAGTGAGACCAGTTTTGGCACATTGGAGCATCGGGCTGTTGCCCTGGGTAGAGTGCCGTGGTGTCACAGCGCATAGCAACCTCAAACTCCTGGGCTTGGTGCTGCCCAGACTTCCATAAGAGCTGTGCCGAGACCCCCGACCCACGACCCACGCCCGCCGGGCTTCCTCATGCCTTGACCAGGAACTGCGGGAGCCACGCAACCCTGCGTCCTCCCTCCTGTACCCTTCCTGCCTCCACACCAGCCCGCTCGTCTGGCCAGGGACTCTAGTGGCCACGTGCCCTCCAGAGACCTCCCTGCCTCTGTGCAGAGCCCTTCTCCTGGCCAGAGACTGCTGGAACCTTGGGCTCTCTGTGCCAAAGTCACTGGGCACAGCACTCCCGGAACTGTGCGCACCACCTCCCGCCCTGTTGCTGGATCTGGGTGTGTCACACTCCGGAGCTGCTTCCAAAACCAGAACTCCCTGGCTGGGGAAGTCCCAGAGGAACTACACAAGGCCACTGCCTACAAAGATCTAGCAATAATAGAGTAATCCCGCTGGGGTCTAATCTTGGAGAAAGACCTCCCCAACTCTGAGGATGGCCAGAGGCAACGGTGAAAAACAATCATGAAGTGAAATCAACAGAAAAACTCTGGCAATATGAATAGTCAGAGTAGATCAACTCCCCCAAGGATCAATGGGGCAGACACAGCACAAGATCCCATGCACAAACAAATAGCTGAGATATCAGAAATTGAATTCAGAATCTGGGTAGCAAATAAGATCAAATTAGAATTCCAAGCAGTAACCCAAAAGATATCTCAAGAATTCAACGAATTCAAAGACCAAATGACCAAAGATTTTGACACGTTGAGATAAGAAATTGCAGCCCTCAAAGATCTGAGAAACACAGTAGAATCCCTCAGTAACGAATGAGCAAGCAGAAGAAAGGATTTTTGACATTGAAGACAAAGCTTTCGAATGCTCTCAAACTCTCAAAGAGGAAGAGAAATGGAGGGCAAAAACAGATCACTCTCTCAGAGAGCACTGGGATAATTTGAAGAAACCCAATATTCGTCTTACAGTGATCCCCGAAAGTGATGAAGTGGCTTTGCAAGGTACAGAGACTCTTCTCCATGAGATTATGAATGAGAACTTTCCAGACATGCCAAGAGATTCTGAAATTCAGATAGCAGACAGTTTCAGAACTCCAGCAGGACTCAACCCAAATAAGACATCCTCCAGACACATCATCATCAACTTCACTAAAGTTAATATGAAGGAGAAAATTCTGAAAGCAGCCAGATGAAAGAAAACCATCACCTACGAGGGCAAGACTATTAGAATAACTGCAGATCTCTCTGCTGAAACCTTTCAAGCTAGAAGAGGATGGTCATCGACTTTTAATCTCCTAAAACAAAATAACTTTCAACCCAGGATCCTGTACCCAGCTGAACTAAGTTTCATCTATGACGGAGAAATTAAATACTTCAATGACATTCACATGTTGAAGAAATTTGCTATAACTAAACCAGCTCTCCAGGATATTCTCAGACCTATCCTACATAAACGACCAGCGTAATCCTCCACCACAAAAGTAAACCCACCCAGAAAATTTTGATCAAATTCCAACTTCCACAGTTGCAAAAGGATTAAAAATGTCCACCGGACTCTCGAAAGGCTTATCAATATTCTCAATTAATGTGAATGGTTTAAATTGTCCTCTAAAGAGGCACAGGTTGGCTGACTGAATACAAAAACTCAAGCCAGATATCTGCTGCATACAAGAATGCATCTTATATTAAAAGACAAATATAGACTCAAGGTGAAGGGATGGTCATCTATACTCCAGCCAAATGGAAAGCAGAAAAAAGCAGGCATTGCAATCCTATTCTCAGATGCAATAGGCTTTAAACCACCCGAAATAAGGAAGGATAAGGATGGACATTTCATATTTGATAAAGGTAATACTCAATATGATGAGATTTCAATTATTAATATTTATGCACCCAACCAGAATGCACTTCAATTTAAAAGAGAAACTCTAACAGACATTAGCAACTTGATTTCCTCCAGTTCCATGGTAGTTGGAGATTTTAACACCCCTTTAGCAGTGCTGGATAGATCCTCCAAAAAAAAGCTAAGCAAAGAAATTTTAGATTTAAACTTAACCATTTAACATCTGGACTTAACAGACATCTACAGAACATTTCATCCCAACAAATTGATAGTGATCAAAACAGCATGGTATTGGCACAAAAACAGAGAGTGGATGTCTGGAACAGAATAGAGAACCAAGAGATGAATCCAGCTACTTACTGTTATTTGATCTTTGACAAGCCAATTAAAAACATTCAGTGGGGAAAAGATTCCCTATATAACAAATGGTGAACTGGCTGGCAACCTGTAGAAGATTGAAACTAGACCCACACCTTTCACCATTAACTAAGGTAGACTCTCACTGGATAAAAGATTTAAACTTAAGACATGAAACTATAAAAATACTTGAAGAAAGTACAGGGAAAACTCTTGAAGGAATCGGCCTGGGTGAATATTTTATGAGGAGGACTCCCCAAGCAATTGAAGCAGTATCAAAAATATACTACTGGGACCTGATCAAACTAAAAAGCTTCTGCACAGCCAAGAACATAGTAAGTGAAGCAAGCAGACAGCCCTCAGAATGGGAGAAGATATTTTCAGGTTATACCTCTGATAAAGGTCTAATAACCAGAATCCAAAGATAACTCAAATGTATTAGCAAGAAAAGAACAAGTGATACCATCTCAGGGTGGGCAAGGGACTTGAAGAGAAACTTCTCTAAAGAAGACAGATGCACGATCTACAAACACATGAAAAAAAGCTCATCATCCTTAATCATCAGAGAAATGCAAATCAAAACTACTCTGAGATATCACCTAACCCCAGTAAGAGTAGCCCACATAACAAAATCCCAAAACCAGAGATGTTGGCGTGAATGTGGAGAAAAGGGCACACTTCTACACTGCTGGTGGGAATGCACACTAATACGTTCCTTGTGGAAGGATGTTTGGAGAATACTTAGAGACCTAAAAATAGACCTGCCATTTGATCTTATAATTCCTTTACTAGGTTTATACTGAAAAGACCAAAAATCACAATATAACCAAGACATCTGTACCAGAATGTTTATTGCAGCCCAATTCATAATTGCTAAGTCATGGAAGAAGCCCAAGTGCCCATCGACCCAGGAATGGACTAGCAAATTGTGGTACATGTATACCATGGAATATTATGTAGCCTTAAAGAAAGATGGAGACTTTACCTCTTTCATGTTTACATTGATGGAGCTGGAACATATTCTTCTTAGCAAAGTATCTGAGGAATGGAAGAAAAAGTATCCAATGTATTCAGCCCTACTATGAAGCTAAATTATAGCTTTCACATGAAGGCTATAACCCAACTATAGCACAAGACTATGAGGAAAAGGCCAAGGAAGGGGAAGGGAGGGGAGAGGTTAAGGTACCCCTACGTAGAGGGCCACACCTATGGTGCATCTTAAAATCGGTACAGGTGAAACTTACTAAAGGCAGAATAAAAATGTCTACATAGAATAACTAAGAAAATGCCATGAAGGCTACATTGAACAGTTTGATGAGAATATTTCAGATTGTATATGAAACCAGCACATTGTACCCCTTGATTGCAGTAATGTACACAGGTATGATTTAACAATAAAAAAGTTGATATATTAAAAAAATCAATAAAATAAAATTAATCGTCTAAAAAAAATACTATGTATGCTTTCTAGCCATCACAAAAGCTTCTGTGAAATGAGACACAGAAGGCAAGTACAAGGGCAAGTGTCAGGTAGAAGGAAACCAGCTCCCTGGGTGCATCATTAGCATTGATTTAAAAATGAATCACACATTTGTGTAGGTTCCCCTAAAGTCAGTGATCCAGGTGTCCCACTGCTGTTCAATAGAACTTTTGCCTCCTTCCTTTCTGTTCTCTTTGGGCTCTGGAAGAAGCAGAGACTACATTTTGTTCTGCTATTCCTGGTCTTCAATTTTACAGGTGCCGATTCCCATGGTCGGATCTGGGGCCCTGTAGAGCTTCCAGTGTCTATGGCTCCATGAGTCTTTCTCACAGAGGTGAAGCATAAGCAAGCCCATTTGGCCCACAGACCTGGAGCCTGGTCTTTATCAATAACAAGATCACACACACACACACACACACACACACACACACACACATACACACACAGGATACTGAATGAATACAATATAATCATTGTTCTATCCTTGACTCCTAAAACTATAGTTCTGTTGGTCCAGTCTTTGGATAAGTAAGATTGGGAGTTCTCCAACTCCTCAAACTGCAGTGCCTCTTGATTAGGTAATTTTTTTTTTTTTTTTTTTTATTGTTGGGGATTCATTGAGGGTACAATAAGCCAGGTTACACTGATTGCAATTGTTAGGTAAAGTCCCTCTTGCAATCATGTCTTGCCCCCATAAAGTGTGACACACACCAAGGCCCCACCCACCTCCCTCCTTCCCTCTTTCTGTTCCCCCCCCATAACCATAATTGTCATTAATTGTCCTCATATCAAAATTGAGTACATAGGATTCATGCTTCTCCATTCTTGTGATGCTTTACTAAGAATAATATCTTCCACGTCCATCCAGGTTAATACGAAGGATGTAAAGTCTCCATTTTTTTTAATGGCTGAATAGTATTCCATGGTATACATATACCACAGCTTGTTAATCCATTCCTGGGTTGGTGGGCATTTAGGCTGTTTCCACATTTTGGCGACTGTAAATTGAGCTGCAATAAACAGTCTAGTACAAGTGTCCTTATGATAAAAGGATTTCTTTCCTTCTGGGTAGATGCCCAGTAATGGGATTGCAGGATCAAATGGGAGGTCTAGCTTGAGTGCTTTGAGGATTCTCCATACTTCCTTCCAGAAAGGTTGTACTAGTTTGCATTCCCACCAGCAGTGTAAAAGTGTTCCCTTCTCTCCACATCCACGCCAGCATCTGCAGTTTTGAGATTTTGTGATGTGGGCCATTCTCACTGGGGTTAGATGATATCTCAGGGTTGTTTTGAT
The DNA here is from genome assembly GCF_027406575.1 of Nycticebus coucang. Lineage (NCBI taxonomy): Eukaryota > Metazoa > Chordata > Mammalia > Primates > Lorisidae > Nycticebus > Nycticebus coucang. Next base: position 51,945,068 of record NC_069785.1, on the reverse strand, counting down.
TTGCATTTCTCTAATATATAGAGATGATGAACATTTTTTCATGTGTTTGTTAGCCATTCGTCTGTCGTCTTTAGAGAAAGTTCTATTCATGTCTCTTGCCCATTGATATAAGGGATTGTTGGCTTTTTTCATGTGGATTAATTTGAGTTCTCTATAGATCCTAGTTATCAAGCTTTTGTCTGATTGAAAATATGCAAATATCCTTTCCCATTGTGCAGGTTGTCTCTTTGCTTTGGTTATTGTCTCCTTAGCTGTACAGAAGCTTTTCAGTTTAATGAAGTCCCATTTGTTTATTTTTGTTGTTGTTGCAATTGCCATGGCAGTCTTCTTCATGAAGTCTTTCCCCAGGCCAATATCTTCCAGTGTTTTTCCTATGCTTTCTTGGAGGGTTTTTATTGTTTCATGCCTTAAGTTTAAGTCCTTTATCCATCTTGAATCAATTTTTGTGAGTGGGTAAAGGTGTGGGTCGAGTTTCAGTCTTTTACATGTAGACATCCAGTTCTCCCAACACCATTTATTGAATAGGGAGTCTTTCCCCCAAGGTATGTTCTTGTTTGGTTTGTCAAAGATTAGGTGGTTGTAAGATGTTAGTTTCATTTCTTGGTTTTCCATTCGATTCCAAGTGTCTATGTCTCTGTTTTTGTGCCAGTACCATGCTGTCTTGAGCACTATGGCTTTGTAGTACAGACTAAAATCTGGTATGCTGATGCCCCCAGCTTTATTTTTATTACAGAGAACTGCCTTAGCTATACGGGGTTTTTTCCAGTTCCATACAAAACGCAGAATCATTTTTTCCAAATCTTGAAAGTATGATGTTGGTATTTTGATAGGAATGGCATTGAATAGGTAGATTGCTTTGGGAAGTATGGACATTTTAACAATGTTGATTCTTCCCATCCATGAGCATGGTATGTTCTTCCATTTGTTAATATCCTCTGCTATTTCCTTTCTGAGGATTTCATAGTTTTCTTTATAGAGGTCCTTCACCTCCTTCGTTAGGTATATTCCTAGGTATTTGATTTTCTTTGAGACTATGGTGAAGGGAGTTGTGTCCTTAATTAGCTTCTCATCTTGACTGTTATTGGTGTACACAAAGGCTACTGACTTGTGGACATTGATTTTATATCCTGAAACATTACTGTATTTTTTGATGACTTCTAGGAGTCTTGTGGTTGAGTCTTTGGGGTTCTCTAAGTATAAGATCATGTCGTCAGCAAAGAGGGAGAGTTTGACCTCCTCTGCTCCCATTTGGATTCCCTTTATTTCCTTGTCTTGCCTAATTGTATTGGCTAGAACTTCCAGCACTATGTTGAGTAGTAAAGGTGACAGAGGACAACCTTGTCTGGTTCCAGTTCTAAGAGGAAAAGCTTTCAGTTTTACTCCATTCAGTAAAATATTGGCTGTGGGTTTGTCATAGATAGCTTCAATCAGTTTTAGAAATGTGCCACCTATGCCTATACTCTTCAGAGTTCTAATTAGAAAAGGATGCTGGATTTTATCAAATGCTTTTTCTGCATCTATTGAGAGGATCATGTGATCTTTATTTTTGCCTCTGTTAATATGGTGGATAACGTTTATAGACTTGCGTATGTTAAACCAGCCTTGCATCCCTGGGATGAAGCCTACTTGATCATGATGAATGACTTTTTTGATGATAAGCTGTAATCTATTGGCTAGGATTTTGTTGAGAATTTTTGCGTCTATGTTCATGAGTGAGATTGGTCTGAAATTCTCCTTTTTGTTTGGGTCTTTTCCTGGTTTTGGTATCAGGGTGATGTTTGCTTCATAGAATGTGTTGGGGAAGATTCCTTCTTCCTCAATTTTCTGGAATAATTTCTGCAGTACAGGAATAAGCTCTTCCTTGAAGGTTTGATAGAATTCTGGAGTGAAGCCATCTGGACCAGGGCATTTTTTGGTTGGAAGCTTTTTTATTGTTTCTTTGATCTCAGTGCTTGAAATTGGTCTGTTCAGGAGCTCTATTTCTTCCTGGCTGAGTCTAGGGAGAGGGTGTGATTCCAAATATTGATCCATTTCTTTCACATTGTCAAATTTCTGGGCATAGAGTTTCTGGTAGTATTCAGAGATGATCTCTTGTATCTCTGTGGGATCAGTTGTTATTTCCCCTTTATCATTTCTGATTGAGGTTACTAGAGATTTTACTTTTCTATTCCTCGTTAGTCTGGCCAATGGTTTATCTATTTTATTTATTTTTTCAAAAAACCAACTCCTTGTTTCATTAATTTTCTGAATGATTCTTTTGTTTTCAATTTCATTGATCTCTGATTTGATTTTGGATATTTCTTTTCTTCTACTGAGTTTAGGCTTAGATTGTTCTTCTTTTTCCAATTCCATAAGATCTCTTGTGAGATTGTTGATGTGCTCTCTTTCAGTTTTTCGAATGTAGGCATCTAAAGCGATGAATTTTCCTCTCAAAACTGCTTTTGCAGTATCCCACAGGTTTTGGTAGCTTGTGTCTTCATTGTTGTTATGCTCAAGGAAGTTAATGATTTCCTGTTTTATTTCTTCCTGCACCCATCTGTTATTCAACAGAAGATTGTTTAGTTTCCATGCCTTTGGGTGGGGTCGAGCATTTTTGTTAGAGTTGAGTTCCACCTTTAGTGCCTTATGGTCTGAGAAGATACAAGGTAAAATTTCAATTCTTTTGATTCTGTTGATATTTGTTTTGTGTCCCAGGATATGATCAATTTTGGAGAATGTTCCATGGGGTGATGAGAAGAATGTATATTCTTTATCTTTGGGGTGGAGTGTTCTATATGCGTCTATCAAGCACAGTTGTTCTAGAGTCTCATTTAAGTCTCTTATATCCTTGTTTAATTTCTGTTTAGAGGATCTGTCCAGCTCTGTAAGAGGAGTGTTAAAGTCCCCTGTTATGATGGTATTATCAGATATCATATTACTCAGACTGAGTAAGGTCTGCTTCAAGAATCTGGGAGCATTTAAATTGGGTGCATAAATATTTAGAATTGAAATGTCTTCTTGTTGTATTTTTCCCTTGACCAATATAAAGTGACCATCTTTGTCTTTTTTGACTTTAGTTGCTTTAAATCCACATGTGTCTGAAAATAAGATTGCAACTCCTCTTTTCTTCTGAATTCCATTTGCCTGAAAAATTGTCTTCCAACCCTTGACTCGGAGCTTTAATTTGTCTTTTGAAGCCAGGTGTGTTTCTTGCAGACAGCAAATGGATGGCTTGTGTTTTTTAATCCAGTCAACCAATCTATGTCTCTTCAGTGGGGAATTCAAGCCATTAACATTTATTGAGATAATTGACAAGTGTGGTAGTATTCTATTCGTCTTATTTTGTGAGAGTCCATTGCTTAGTTTTATCTTTTGCATCAGTGTGGAGGTTAGGTTCTGTCCTTTAATTTCTGAGTTCTTACTTTGCTGCTGGTCCATTGTGGTGGTCAGTGTGCAGAACAGGTTGAAGTATTTCCTGTAGAGCTGGTCTTGTTGTGGCGAATTTCCTCAATGTTTGTATATCCGTAAATGATTTGATTTCTCCGTCAATTTTGAAGCTTAGCTTAGCAGGGTACAGAATTCTGGGCTGAAAATTGTTCTGTTTAAGTAGATTAAAGGTAGATGACCATTGTCTTCTTGCTTGGAAAGTTTCATTAGAGAAGTCTGCGGTCAATCTGATGGATTTGCCCCTGTAGGTGAACTGGCGCTTACTCCTGGCAGCTTGCAGAATCTTTTCTTTGGTCTTGACTTTGGACAGGTTCATCACAATGTGTCTTGGAGAAGCTCGGTTAGAGTTGAGGCGACCTGGGGTCCGATATCCCTCTGAAAGCGGTGTGTCAGAATCTTTGGTGATATTTGGGAAATTTTCTTTTATAATATTCTCTAGTATGGCTTCCATTCCTCTGGGGCATTCTTCTTCCCCTTCTGGAATTCCTACAACTCGTATGTTGGAACGCTTCATAAAGTCCCATAATTCTGACAGTGAACGTTCTGCTTTCTCTCTCTTCTTTTCTGCCTCTTTTACTATCTGAGTTATCTCAAAAACTTTGTCTTCTACCTCTGAAATTCTTTCTTCTGCATGGTCTAACCTGTTGCTGATACTTTCCATTGCATCTTTAAGTTCCCTGATTGACTGTTTCATTTCCTTCAGCTCTGCTATATCCTTTTTATATTCTTCATATCGTTCATCTCTTATTTGATTCTGTTTTTGAATTTCCTTTTGGTTATTTTCCACTTTATTAACAGTTTCCTTCATTGTTTCCATCATTTCCTTCATTGTTTTCAACATGTGTATTCTAAATTCCCTTTCTGTCATTCCTAACATTTCTGTATAGGTGGAATCCTCTGCAGTAGCTATCTCATGGTCCCTTGGCGGGGTAGTTCTGGACTGGTTCTTCATGTTGCCTGGAGTTTTCTGCTGATTCTTCCTCATGGGTGATTTCTTTTATCTGTTTACTTGCCCTAATTTTCCTTTCAATTCCTCTTGCTCTTTAAGTTCTTGTGCCTGTGGACTAAGGGTTACAGGACCAGAAGGGTGAGAAGGTTTAAGAGCAAAAAAGCGATGAAAGAAATGAGGACCGAGTGATAAGAAAAAAAAAAAAATGAAAAAAAAAGAAAAATAGAGAAAGGAGAGTGGTTGGGTGAAAGGAATATTGACAAAAAGAAGAGAGGCACAGAAAGAGGGAGACAGAGCAATATAGGTGTACAGTAGGGTACTTTGATACAACCTTAAAAAAAAAAAAAAACACCTTCTGGGAGTGCCAAGTGGGGTGGTTCCCTTGAGGTCAGCAGCTCTTTGCTAACCTGATCAGACACAGTACCCCACCTCCACCAAGTAGAGAGGAAAGACAAAAATGCTATAAATCAAACCAAAACAAGCAAACAGAAAACCTTACGGGATAAAATTGGCTGGAAAAACCAAATAATAGTGGTAGAAACACTAACAAAAATGAAGTTCTGATTATTGAAATAGGCAGCAATGGGAAATTATAATTAAACTAGAAAAATTGAGAAAGAAAAAGGATCTGTATGGAAAAGGTTGAACTTAAAAAACAAAACAACAATCTAGAACGTCAAAATAAACAAAAAAAACAACCAAACCAAAAAAAAAAAACCAAACAAACAAACAAACAAAAAAACACACACGCAACCAAAAACAAAGCAGTATGTATATGGAATTGAATATTGTCTGGGCAACACGTGGTCTTCTGGGGTATGAGATGTTAATCACAGTTCTGATACGACTGGAGGCTGCTAGTTTCTCGAACCCCAGCAGGTAGACACCCTAAATCTCTCTTCAGCCCACTTAAAAGGCACTTTGAACTTGTTCACTTAACTGAGCAGAAGCTTTCTCAGGGAAGTGCTTGTTGCTGGAATCACTGCTGAAGTGGCTATCCACTTACCCTGTGTGTCAAAACTGGTCTCCCTCTGCCCCCGAGGGTTAGGGCTGCAAGGCGGCTCAGACCCCGCCCTTAGGCTACTTGGTCGCTGGGTTACCAGCTCCCACCCAATTCCAGCTCTGCGACCCTGAGGGCGGAGCTTGCCAGGGCAGATCGCTCACAATGTCTGCCTGTGACCCAGAGCCAAACTCTATTAGCTCCGTCTGGCTCAGCGGCTCAGACTGGGGCCCTAGACAAAGGCCAAAGTTCTCCGCACTCCCGCTCAGGCTCTCCCCAAGGCAGTTCAGCTGAGTGCCAAGTCCAAAGACACCAAAACAGTTCACAGGTAAGGCCTTTCTGGTTTGCAGTCTCGCTGCTACTGAACTTACAGTTGCGGGCGGGTTTAGGCGGATTGAACACACGCGACCACTTGCCGGTTTTCCACTGTTTTAGTCCTCCTCTTGGGGTCCAGAAGTCTCTCGCTGACTCCCTGTATCCTCTCAGGGGTGATGATAGGCAGATCCCACCAGCCAGAGATGTCTGGAGTCCTATCTCTCCAGACTCACGGTGCCCAGATGCAAGGAAGCTGTTACTCGGCTGCCATCTTGCTCCACCCCCCTTGATTAGGTAATTTTATTCAAAGTTTTTCCATGTCTAGCTAGTCAGCACCTATGAAACCATTTTTAAGAACAAGCACGTGTTTTTGTAGGTGAATTGCTGTAGTCACTTAGGAGCACTCCAAAAAACCTCCCTGTTCTCAGGTATTCGCTGGCAGGGGTTGGCAGGAACTGAATTCTGGGCTGAATTTCCAGAACACCTTGTTTTATTCTGTGACCAGAAGAAAATGCAGAATATAATTCCAGTATCACGCCAGCATCACAATGATATTGACTTGCATTAGAGAAACCAAGTGAAGTATTGTTAGGCAAATATACTGCAGAGTTCTTGACCCTGGGATCCAGGCATGCCTCTCTCCTTTCCTCAACAGCAGTGCTCTTGTTTTGTTTTGCCTTTCTTAGCTAGTGGTAGAAATAAAGTCCTTGCTGGACATGAGCGTATTTGGACATTAGGAGAATTTAGCTGTTTAGTTTGTCTGAAAAAATTCCCTCTTCCCCCTCCACAAAACAAGTGTCATGTTTCAGGTGTTTGCTGCAGTACATTTTTTCTTTTAAAACCAAAGCCTTCTTCTGGTATAGGGATTGAAAATTTCACTTCTCAGAACTGAGTGGGCCAGAAAGATTAATTTAACCTTAACTTTAGGCTTAACCAGGGATGGGCTTTCATGCTATCTTGACCCATCAGGGCATCTCACATATTCCCTGCCAGCACCTTTCTTGGACACAGTTTTGTGGTTTAATTGCCGTCCTTGTTATGTGTATTTTAAGTTTTATAGCTTCAGGTCAGAGTCACTTGTTTCAACCTAATTGCTGGAAATCTCTCCCCGCTTCTCCCCATATATATTAGTAAGTGTATATCTCTAGTGTAATATATGTCTGTAGAAAGTTGGGAATTTCCAGAGAAAGATTTTTAGAGAACACTTTTCTAAATTTTATTGAAGAAAAGCATCTTGCTAAAGTGTAGAGGAGTAGCAGATAATGGAGTAACTCTTTGTACATAAAAAAGGTAAATGGCCAGTGTTTGAAAGCAATTATCAATTTGTGGGGGTGAAATATGCAGGCAAGGTTTTTTTTTTTGAACAGAGGAAGAGCTTGTGTGTGGATAAATTCTATGATATCCATTATTATTTCCCTCCCTCTTCCTTACCTTCACCATCTCTTATTCACAAATCAATTCAATTAGAAAAATCAAAGCCAGTACATATTAGTAGATAATGAATACGCATGTGTTGGGTCTGGAATGTAAATTTAAAAACATGTTGCCTATAACCTTGTAGACTTTTCATTTTTTAAGAATTTCATTCTGATATTTACTCAATTCATGAGCCATTTTGGATTTTTATTTTTGGCCTGAAAAAGAAGATAGTATTGTAGACAATAAAGCGGATGAAGAACTCTATGTGTTAGCATGGTTTAAAAAAGTAAAAGGAGATCCAAGTGTTTGAATTAACTCTATAAATTTTTCTTTCCATGGGGCTATGGAGCTGCCATCCCACTATTCTTTCACCATTGTAGTTTTGGTTTTTGAATACCCGCAAAGCAAAGCGAAACAAAACGATGCAAAACACTTTGTTTTTCATAGTTGTATTTCAGCGATTAGTGGCCCCCCAGAGGAAACTGTGTACATTTGGGATTTGAAGTTCTGAAGTCTCGTTCTAGCTATGGAGTCTAAAGTATGTGTCCATGAATTTGCTGTTAGGTCTCTTAGTCTTGGGTTCCCCCATTGGAGGTGATGACCTCTCACTGTGACTCTGGAAAGCCCACAGATTTCACAGGAGTTAATTTAGTTGATTTTAGCTGATATGGTGGGTGTGACCCTCACTGCTAGGCTAGATATCATCTCTCCACATTCCTCATTTGTTCAACTGAAACAATATCACTTACAGTGTTGCTGAGACAATAAAATGACACAATTATGAGAGAGTGTTTTGTAAATCCTTAAAGAATTGTATAGCTTTAAGGTGTTATCATCGCTTGAGGTTTTGCCTTTTTTTTTTTATAACTCAATAAACATAAATTATGCTCAATAAACCTATAAGGAAAATGTTTTTGGCTCTGAGGACTTGAAGACGTTTAGTGGATTCTTTTCACATCTGATGGGATTCTTTGCTTTGGTTCTCCCTGAAGCAGCTGCTTGGGCTTCCTGGTGCCTGTGGAAGTGGGGGTGGGGAGAAGTGTTATGTTGGAAAACTCTGCCTCCCTGTGGGAGACATAGCTGAGCTGCTCCTGGCAGAGCAAGGGGAAATAGCACCAAGAATTGACAGAAGAAAGTAAAAATAGGGGTCTGTGGAGCCCTATTGGTTGGAATTAACAGCTGTTTGCCTGGCCTACCTTTCCTCTTCTTTAGGTCTCCTAGTACCTCTGCCTGCCTTTCACTGCATCTAGTATCTTCCATAATCCCCTTCCTCAGCTACAAGCCCAATGTTCTCTCTCTCTCTCTCATTTTCCCTTTGTTAATAAGATCCTTATTATAGTGTGGCTTTACTAGATTATAAAATCCTTGAAGCAAAGGAGCTTTTATTCATTTTATAATAGTATCCCCTGTAGTATATGGCTCAGACTTCCTGGAGTCAAATCTTGGCTCCCCTACTTACTAACCATGTGACTTGAGCAAGTAACTGAAACTCTCTTGGTCTTATTTTGCTCATCTGTAGAGTGGGAACAATGATAGGACTCACTGTGGGATTTCTGTGAGAATTAAATAAAATATCCCATATAAAGCTCTTAAGACAGTAAAACACATAGGAAACCCTCACTAAATATCAGCTACTGGTGTTATAAACACTGATCACTGGAACATATTTTTTCTGGATCAACTAGGAACTGGATTCCCTGAGATTTACCAGAGAAGTCAGCTGAAGAAGGTCTGCTCTGAGGCTCACAGAGGCATGGGGTGGGTGGATCCTGAGATGTACATGTTGCTGTGCTCCTGGCCCAGTGCCTCAGGCAGAAGGATGATGAAGGACTTAGTAGGGTTGTAACTCAGCTCTCTTGGCCTTTCCTTTTCAAAACTATTACTGAGTGCACTAGAAAAGAGGAGGGCTGCCTGCATGACGATGAGTACCGTGACCACTTATTCAGCTGGTCCTGTCCCTTCACATTCCCCCCGCCTTCAATGACAATGAATTTAACAACCAAGTTAGCAAAAGGGAATAGCAAGGCTCAGCAGTAGGGGAGGGAGAAGGGAGGATGGATGAGAGGAGGGCATGACACAGGTAAGAGAGTGGGAAAACAGGAGGAAGTTTCAGAGGTCATCAGAGAAAAAAGGTGGCAATGGAGGAGACGGGAGGAAGTGAGAAAGATGGCAGGTAGGAAGGTAGGAGGCTCAGGGCTTCGGGTGCCCAGGGAGGAGTTCTTTTAGCCTAGAACTCACTGAGGTTGGCCTGGGAAATGTTGGGTCACTGCTCAGGAGATGACCAGCCACCAGATGGCGGTGGTGCCTCGGTCGCATGCTCTGAGCCAGCGGTGGACAGTGACTGTTCCTTGTTAGCACAGTGTGAGTAAACTCAACGCAGCTAAGCACAGTACTAGACAGTAACAATGGATCATTTTTTACTATGCAGTTTCCAAGGAAAGCAACCCTAGGTACAAACAGCTATCTTTCTCTGTATGTCATAACCATTTTCAGTCACACAGATCAGAGTTAGGGAATTCAAGATTTTGTTTAAAATGAGCTTTTTTGGAGAAGCATGAATCCTATGTACTCAATTTTGATATGAGGACAATTAATGACAATTATGGTTATGGGGGGGAAACAGAAAGAGGGAAGGAGGGAGGTGGGTGGGGCCTTGGTGTGTGTCACACTTTATGGGGGCAAGACATGATTGCAAGAGGGACTTAACCTAACAATTGCAATCAGTGTAACCTGGCTTATTGTACCCTCAATGAATCCCCAACAATAAAAAAATAAAATAAAATAAAATGAGCTTTTTATGCTCAGGGGAGGAAAGGCATAGGCCTAAAGAGCATTAAAGTCTATTGCTGTGGTGACTTATGCCTTTATGCATAGAAATTTAAATATGGGAAACAAGATCAACATGAATTTTCCAAAACTTTTTGCCTTTAAAATCAAGATGAAGTCAAATTAATCAATAACAATGAAAGAAAAAGAGCAAACAATCCCATCAATCACTACGCAAGATACATAAACAGAATCTTTTCTGAGGAAGACCGATGAATGGCTAACAAACATATGAAAAAATGCTCATTGTCCCTGATCATCAGAGAAATGCAAATCAAAACCACTCTGGATATCACTTAACTCCAGTGAGAATAGCTCACATCACAAAGTCCCAAAGTTGCAGATGCTGGCATGGATGAGGAGAAAGGGGAACACCTTTACACTGTTAATGCAAAGTAGTATAGCCTCTTTCGAAGGAAGTATGGAGAATCCCCAAAGAACTAAAAAAAAAAAACCACAACCCCCCCCCCCCAAAACAAACAAACAAAAAACAACTAAAAACCTTCCATTTGATCCTGAAATCCCATTACTGGGCATCTACCCAGAAGGAAAAAAATCCTTTTACCACAAGGACACTTGCACCAGATTGTTTATTGCAGCACAATTCACAATCACCAAGATGTGGAAACCTTCTAAGTGCCCATCAACCCATGAATGGATTAATAAACTATGGTATATGTAAACCATGGAATTTGTAAACCATGGAATACTATTTAGCCATTAAAAAAGATGGAGATTTTAAATCTTTTGTATTAACCTGGATGGAGTTGAAACACATTCTTCTTAGTACAGTATCACAAGAATGGAAAAACAAGTATTGAATGTACTCAATACCAATGTGAAGCCAGTAGATGAACTAATAATACACATCCCCATAGGAGTAAAACTCAATTCAATTCAAGATGAGGGGAGAGGGAAAAAGGGAGGGGGTACAGGGATGAGGGGAGGCGGAGGAGGGAGGAAGATTGGTGTACTCCCACTTAATCGCCACAATGTAATAGTATATGGCACACCTCTTGGATGTGGGACACAACTACAGTAGGGACTCTACCTAACAAATGCAAAATTGAAATCTAATTGTTTGTACCCTCACATTAATCTTAAATAAAAAAAAATAAAATCAAGTTGAGTAATTTTTGGCTCTTGAGTTGCATGCACGTTTGACGTGTCCTTCTTATGGGTTCGTTCTGTTCCCAGAGTGACAATTCAGAAAACTGTTGCCTTGCAAGCTTCTGTTTTCATTTAGATTTGCTGAAGAGCCTTGATAATGCAAATCTATTTAGTCCTTTAGGGGCCGTCAGTGAGTTTTTTTTTCAGCTTTGTTCTGTCTCTATTTAGACAAAACTGTACGCACACACAAACACAAACAGCCTATTTTTGAGTTAGAAGTTTAAAAGCTTGAGACAATGAAGTAAATGGGTTCATTCTAAATTTAATCTCTAGGACTGAGAATGAAGCAATTCTAGTATTTTAAAAAACAGGGTAAGAAAATTTCACAAATTTGGAATGCCAATTGTACATTCAGACATAGCTAGAAAATTGTTAGGCTAATGTTTCAAAATAAATTGCTAAAATTTAACTCTTTTTAAACACTCAAATGCTTCAGAAGAATTTAATAAAAACATATATTTTCAAATACAATTTGAAATTTGAAATAAAATACATAAGCAGTTTCCCAATATAAAAACCTACTAGAATTGTAAAGCTGAATTGTGATAGGTGGTTTCCAAAGCTCAAATGGATAACAGACTAGAACTATTTATCTCTGAAAAAAAATTAAGCTGTTCAATCTCTGAATTGTTTCCACTGTCTTTTACCACATATTTGAGTCTATCTTGGTCTCTTGTGTAGCCCTTATGGCATCTTCATTGGCCCCTTGAATGAAGAGACCTCTTCTTCATTCCCCATCTTTTTCTTTTTCTTTTCTTTTAATTTCTTTCTCTGTTTTTTTTTTTTTTACTTCCTTGCTTCTCTGATTTTTTTTTTCCATTTTTTTCAATTTCCTCCTCTATTTCCCTTCTGTCTTTTCCTCATGTCCTTTGCTTGCTTCCTGTTCTCAATTGATCACACTAGGTAATTAAAGCTTGTGCATGTAAGTATTTCCAATTATTGAGAGTTTTATATTTTCCATTAGTAATTATTGAAACATGAAAATAGAATTTATGTACTTCAAAAAAGGTAAATCAAGTGGCTAACTATCTATATGGTATCCTTTTCCCTTGCTTATGTTGTGATGCCCTGGGGCACCTAAAGTAGGAACAGGTGTGTGATATAAGGGTACAATAAGAGCTCACTTCTTTTACGTTATTTCTAAGGCTCTCTAGTCTCATTAGTAGAGGAGAGGTGATAGAACATTGAAGACTGTCAACCAAACTTCCCTTCTTACATGTTCTTTTGTCATGATTTTTACAAATAGGCTGATTTGCTTCTCCTATCAAGTAGTGAGCCACATGGTCTCTGTTATATTGAAACTGCTGAGCTTGATGGGTAAGTTATTAAAATTAGAATAATTAATCAGATTGGTTTGTAATTTATTTAAAAGTAGTCTTCGAAGATATAGGAGTCTAAATTGAAAAATACATTGTAAATTACTTTGCAATAATGATGAAAGCTGTCTTTTCTCTATCTTTTACGTTGAATTTAGTTTTCTTTCTGAAATAGTGAGCTAAACATGTGTATGTGAATAATTTTTACACAGGGATTCCAGTGAGGTTCCTTAGAAGTTTTTGTTTTCTTGTTAGTTTTAATTTCAAGTGATTTCCCTAAGGAAAATGAGAGAGGTGGAGATCAAGATTCCCTGAAGGAAGAAGTGATGGTACTTTAAAAGGCAACATTTTGAAATTGTGTCGAGTGACACAGAGACAGAAGAAACAGAACATGATTCAGTTTTAACATTGATATTAATTTAGAATTTAGTTATATGCCATCTAATAGTTCTGTTTCAGAGGATTTAATTTGTCTGTCTGGCATAAAAACATTCATTGAATGCTTTTAAAGAAACTATATATGTGTGTTTTATAGATAGATTTTTTCCTTTAATTCTGATGTAGGCACTATATTGTCCTATTGTACAAACAATGAAACCAAGGCTTAGAAAGGCTAAACAATTTGTCCAGGACATCTGAGAGTGAAGCCCTGACTCAAACCTGCAGTCTGACACCAGAGCCCAGGGTTTTAACCAGTGTGTCCTCTAAATCATTGCCATATTGAGCTATTTGAATAGAGTTCAGCCTGTGTGATCCTAACCCTGGTTTGAGCAGAACAGTTTCTGACACAGCTAAAATAATGCTGAGAGGAAAATTTATAGCACTAAGGGCATACACTTGAGAAAAAGTTGCAAATCAATCACCCAATCTTCCATCTTAGGAACCTAAAAAATAGCAAAATAAACCCAAAGCAAGCAGATATAAAGAGATGATGAAAGAGTTAAAGTCAGTAAAGTTGAAAACACAGAAAAGCAATAAAGAAAACCAACATTACAGAGCTAGTTCTTTGAAAATATCAATACATTTGACAAACTTCTAGGAAGATGGACAAAGAAATAAAGGGAGAAGACACAAATTAGCAATATCATGAATGAACCAGGGGAATTCACTTTTGATCCTGAAGGCATTTGAAACATAGTAAACATACTTTGCAAACAACCATACAACATATATTGGACACCTTAGGTGAAATGGATCACTTTCTCAAAAAAATAAACTATAAACTCACTGTTTCATATTGAAACAGCCTTACAACTATTAAAAAATTGAATTAAGATGTAAAACATAAAACTTGTAGAAAAAATAGAAAATCTTTGAGATCTGGAGCTAGTCAAAGAGTTCTTAGACTTGACACAAAAAGCATGATCAATACAAAGAAAATGTGATAAACTGGACTTTGTTAAATTAAAAATTTTGTTCTGTAAAAGACCTTGTTAAGAGGTTGCAAAGATAAGCTACAGACTGGAAGAAAATATCATCAAACCATCTAGTTGAAAAAGGACTTATATCTTAAATATATTTTAAAAACTCTCAAAATTCAGCAGTAAAAAAAAAATCCAATTAGAAAATGGACAAATGACATAAAAAGATTTTTCACCAAAGAAGATATATAGATGGCATATAAATACATGAAAAGATGGTCAACAACATTATTAGCCATTAGGGAAATTAAAATTAAAACCACAATGCAGACCTATCATAATGCAGACCTATTTTTATACTGTGAAATAAAAATTAGTGACAACTCCAAATGTTGGCAAAGTTGTAGAGAAACAGGATAATTCATACCTTGCTGGTGGAAGTGTAAAGTGCTACAGTCACTCTGGAAAGCAGTTTGGCAGTTCCTTAATGACTGAAACTAGACATGCAACTACCTTACAACTCAGCAATTTCACTTTCATTTGTTTTAGAGATACAAAGACTTACATTTACACAAAAACCTATACATGAATATTATGGAAGCTTTATTTATAACATTCCCAAACTGAAAGCAACTTAGATATCCTTCAATAAATGGATGGTTGAATTAACTGTGTGTGGTACCTCCATATCTGCTACTTAGCTATGAAAAAGAATGATCTATTGATATAAGGAACAATTTGGATGAATCTTCAGAGAATTATATGGCATAGCTAATCCCATATACTATATGATTCCATTTATAAGATACTCTTAAACAAGCAAAATTATAGAAAGGGAGAACAGATTTATTTCCCAGGTGTTAAAATGGTGTAGCTACAAAGGGCAACCTGCCCTTGTGGTGATGGAAATCAATGTCAATATCCTGGTTGTGATATTGTATTGCACATTTTCAAGATATTACTGTTAGGGGAAACTGAGTAAAGAGCACACAGGATCTTTCTGTATTGTTTCTTTTGCTGAATATCACTTCGAAGTTCATCGAGAAACTTAGGCAGATTATGGAAGAGTGTGGCATGACACCAAAGGCATTAATCAGGAGTCTTAAAAAATATTTTTTCAAGTATCAGTGAAGCGTATGTGACTCTTCTTCCCCTTTTAGTTTTCACATTAGAAGGTAGAAGTGAGACATTGGAGAGAATCCTGAGGAAGTAATCAAAATGATGCTGAACTTTGATGAATGACATCATTTCAACACTTGGGAGAAGCATTAAAAACTAGTGTTGTCTGACCTAGATTGTGTGATTGACCATTTTGATTATTTGGACAGTTGCTTAATTGGATGTACGTATTAGTCCCGTAGCCTCTATGCCACTTGTTTCAGTCTTGTCCATCAAGCCCCAGCTCAATTTCTGCCTCATCTTCTCGACCTTGCAATCCCTACTCATCTCTGCCTCCTAGGAATTGGCAGATTTTGGTTAATAAGATTACTTTTAAACAAGCTAACTTAATTATACATCCAACTTAGTGTTTCCTGAAGAAAGCTATTTTACCAGTGGGTATTCCTTGAATTAGATTCATATTGTCCTACACCATTGTGAAACTTATTTGTAGATGGTTCTCTTGGGTATCTGCTTGTTGGCTCTCTAAAGTCTGTTATTTAACAGGCTGGCATGTAATGCCACATAGTGATATTTGATTTTTTACTTACCACTTGCTTCCTTCAAGAGCACAATAATTCTCTGGGGTAGCATTGAGTATCCTGGGTGACTATGGTATGTACTCAATCTATATTTGGGCTGAATGAACCCAACAGTAAATGTTTCCATGAAAGAGAGAACTTTGAACAGATGACCTTAAGCTATGGTAGATGAGAATTGGGATGACTTAGTGAAAATAGGGATGGAAAGACCTTAAAAACAAGACATGGATGAAGGCCATAGAATCTTCACTGCTTGCCATTTTATCACTCGAGAGCCATCTGTCCAATCGATGTGTAGTCACACCTATGAGATGATGACCAGATCACTTGGGCCTGCTGAGCTTGTCTGGTTGTCTGTTCTAGACTTATGGGTTTCTTGGATTGATTTTCAAAGAAAAAGAAAGCTATATTCCTTTTCCCATTTCAATTTCAGCTACTGTGAAATTAGCCATGACTGTCTTCTGCAAGTGAAACTCCTATGTGGATAGAACACTCTGGAGTGATATTGGCCCCCTTCATTTGGCAACTGTATTCCTACTCCTAATGTGTTTTGTAACTCATGCATTATGTCTGAGTGGGTTCAAATGAAACCATATTTATGTCCTCTGTTCTTTCAAACTGCAAAACAGATTACTGTGTTATACAGATGTGCAGTGGGTGCAATGCCAACTCTTAGGAGACTGAGAAGCCCCTCCCACTTTCCCTAGACAGTGTGAGAAGTGTGAATGACATTTCCAGGATTTCTTGAATTGGGTTTTGCTTATGCTGCTGATCACTTTGATAAGATGCTGCTAGGCTGGTCCACATAAAAATTCATGTTGTGTCATTAATTTCACAGTGAAACGAACCTTAAAGTCCGCCATGCGCTGTCAGTTACCTCAGAACTTGGAGCAGATATTAGCAGACTTGCAAGGTTTGATGGTAAGTGTTTTAAACAGACAAACAAACAAAAATCTCAAAACCAAAAACCAATGTAACAAACAAATTATCTGAGATTCAATTTATGTTTCATTTTATTTGGTGGAAGGACATAAAATTCACCAGCATCAAAGCCTGTAATCTCTTCTCACGCTAAAGAGTACAAATGTTTACCAAGAGGAGAATGACTTTATAGGTTCATCCTTCATTTCATCCTTGTTTCCTCTTCTCTAGATCTCACTCCCTTCCATCTCATAATGCCCTTCACTTGTGTGACCTTGAGCTCCCTGGACCCCTACCAGATTAGCTGAGGAGGAACATAGGCTACACTTTTATTAGCTCCCTAGATCTAACCACCCATTCATTTTCTGGCTCCACACTAGACTCTAAACTTCACGAAGTTCATTCTGCCTGATGTATTTCTGTACCTTGCATAGTGCCTGGCATAATGTCTTGGAGATAGTAGGTGTTCAGAAAAGATATTCTAATTTATTAAGCAGTTGGTCATCTGCTACCTTTTGTTTTAGGCCATGGTTTTATTATGTCCATGCTCACACCATTCAACTGAGTCCCCTGCTCCTCAGCATGGTTTCCCTTGCCTGTCCTTTTCTAGCTATGTCTTTTTCTTCTCTGTTAGAGTCATCCTTCTTAAGTATTCAGGAATGACCTCAAGATATTTTCCATTCTAGGGATATCTGCGTTTTATGACTGAGAGACTACAGAGAAACAAAATCCTTCAAGAGTCAAAGGGAAAAACATTAATGATAAGATTTTAGATGCCATGACAGGCTGTAAGGAGACTCTCTGAAGCCTCTGGCCACTCTTTGATGGTCTCCTACTTTCCCCATCTATAAGTCTGGGCCCTGAATATCAATATTTTTCCATACAGGTTGGCTTTATCTATTAATAAATCCTTATGAGCTTGAAATTGTCTTCTAAAAACTTTTTTGGGGGATCCACTACAGGAAAATGTAGGCAAGGGTCTTAGCATGATCCCTTGGGGTAAAGCACAGGCAAGTCTATATTGTAAAATTTCTCCAGTGTATATTTTAGAGCTTATATTGCCTGTGCTTTGTGTTTGCTTATAAATTCTGTCTGGATTCTGTTAATATTTTAATCTCAAATGAGTGTTATAACAAATGTTTATAGAAAAAATATTTTTCCAAAATGAGATTTAAGCGAGAGGAATAGCCATGAAAATGAATGGTCCAAGAAATATTTTGATTAAAATAAAACAAATTATACATTTTCTGCTAAGTGATTTTTCAATGAAATTTTACTATTATGTGAAGCCAAGAAAAGTAAATAGTGTTCATGAATCAAAATACTTGCTTAAAAATACCTCGTTGAATATTTGTAGAGTCCTAAAAGAGCAACCTAAATATAATTAACTATTTCTTTCCTTGACAGAATTGTACCTTTATACCTCTGTAAATCTATGAGAAGGTAGAAATTCATGATTTTTAGTATTTTTACTATCAGAAAGCAGAGAACGATTGTTAAAATTATCTGGTTCCCGTTTTTCATTGATGCTGGCCCAGATGCCCAACTCTATAATGCAGTTACAAACAACCCTGAAATCTTAGTGGCATAAACACAGTAAAGGTTTCTTTTTTTATTTTTATTTATGTTTTCCTCATGTCACATTCTGATGTGTGTTCAGTGGTCTTCTCCATCGTGTAACCATGGTCCCTAGACTAAGATTTACACAGATAGTACAGGATAAAGGTGAGATAAAAGAGATAACCCTGGCTTTTAATTGCTTCTTCCTCTCATATTTCTTTGGCTAGCATGAGTCACCTGACCCTGACCTAACCGCAAGGGAGGCCAGGAAATAACAAATATGGATGTTTGTTGAGCTCTGTCTTTATGACACCCTTCAAGAGTTGTGACCATGTGAATCAATGACAGGATATGTATTTACTAGATGTGACCTGAATTTGCTTCCTACAGAACAGACAATTCACTGAGTTGCCAAAGTATAACTGTTTTCCCAAATAAGGGCAACACAGCCTCTTTTTTCTATTATTCATACTTAAACTGTGGTCACTTTTCAGAAAACATGTAGTGAGGCTGGTACACTGCTGGGCTAAATGCCAGGTTTCTGCTAAATTTATTTTCTCATTCTTAAATCTTGGGTTGTATTTTAATCTACCTTAAAGTCTAAGGCCACATGGTGTTTTATGAGCTTATCCTTATTAAATGATTTACTGCTTCCAAGAAAGCATCTGAAGAATGAATAGATGGATTAAGGGAAAATAAATTAGATACAATAAACAAATTAGATTTCCTCAGTTAGCAAAATTTAAAGACCAACAGGGTGACGCAAGATGTGGTATGGAGAAGTCTTTGAAAGAGTGAGGATAATTAACAAACTCTAAATCCTTCCCACAATTGCCCTTGCTTTCCTGTAGCCTTCGATTGTTTCTCCATCCTCCTCTTTCCAAGCTCCAGTTTATACATTTCAATTTCAATCTCCCTTGTCTGTCACACACCACACACTATCTACACTTAGTTCACTAGCTACCCTATTTTACCAGTCTCCTCTGTCCTTCCTTCTGTGTACTCTTTCTTTTGATTCTTTTCCCATCTTCTTCTTCCACTTTTTATGTTATTTTCTTTACCGTCAATGTCCCTTTTTCTGTCATTATTTTTTCTGTTGTCATCATGCTCGCCATATTAATAGACTCCCTAAACACTTCCTAAGGATAAGATGCAAAATGAAGTGTGTACAATTATAAAATTTCTCTACATGTGTTATGAAGGTTCTTCTTATCCTTTCACTCTTTCTTCTTTTCCGACCCTCTGTATTTTGTCTTCTTTATTCACTTTTGCCTTAATGAAGTATCAGTAGATTTTAGGTTTTCCTCTGGTGACTAGGAGAAGACTTCCTTGAGTCATAGGAATCAAAACCAGATAGTGCATCCTTTAGTTTAAATTAATGTATAATATTAGCCTTGTTTACATTTGGAAATGCTCTGCCTAGCTTTGGAAAGGTATAATAGATGAGGCAGAGTCATGCCCTTTCCCGCGCTCAATCTGTGTATATCTTTGTGACTTCTGAGGAAATATGAGTATGGCATTATTTTTGCTTCTAGTTATTCTGTGCTTTTTGCTTCTGATACTTGCCAAAATGCTTTCTCTAGCACCAAACTTCAGTTTTCTGTCCTTGTATCATAAGTTTACATCTTCCAAGTATCTCAAGACTTGACTTTCCTACTCCTATGTCTAAAGAAGTCTCCACTAAGGACTTCAAATTGGGGACAGGACTTCAAAACTAAGGTGGGTTGGACCTCAGGATGTCTCTTGTAAGTCTCCCTGCCTCTCTACCTTTATATCTATACCCAAGGACAGTGTTTTGCTGGTGGCCTTCTTAGGCATTGCATAAGCTTACCTCTTTCATTCATTCGTGCAGTCACCCATTCATTCATTCAGCAAATATATATTTAACACAACGGCAAGGGATTTGCTAAGGACTTACCATCCCCAGTGGTTGGTAAGTCGGATCCAGACCCCACATTCGTAGAGCTTATATCTCAGGGAGAAGAAACACTGGAACTAGGGCTCATCTCCAAAGGAGCCTTTAATAAAATAAAGGTCCTAAAAATCTTAGGTCCTAAACATGATGTATATACCAGGCACCATGCTAAGTCATTGCACATATTGTCTTATTAAATCTTTGCAGATCTTGAAGGAAGAGATTATTGTTAGTGCCAGTGTATCAGTAATGAATCTGAGACCCAGGCAAACTGAATAACTTCCCAATGTCATATGGCTACTAAGTGGAGGAGCCAGAATATGAACACTGGACTGCTAGCAAAAGCTTATTCTGCAAAGGACACAAAACTCTAGGTTCTAAACTATGTGCATAGAAACAGCATTGGTGTGTTAGAGAAATTTAGCACAATAGCTTAGCTTAGCTCCTGGTCAGGGTAAGACATGAATTTTAAAAATATTCCAAACTGAGAGGTTCAAAATTAATTATCAGAGATAAAGTCCATCCAGGATTAGGATAATGTCATCATATATATATATATATATATATATATATATATATCTATATATAAAAATTTAATTTAATTTTTTTTTTCTTTTTGAGATAGAGTGTCATGTCACCCTTGGTAGAGTGCTGTGGTGTTATAGCTTACAGCAACCTCAAATATCTGGGCTTAAACTATTCTCTTGCCTCAGCCTTTCAGTAGCTGGGACTACAGGTGCCCGCCACAATGCCCAGCTATTTTTTTTGTTGTTGTTGCAGTTATTATTGTTGTTTAGCTGGCCCGGGCTGGGTTTGAACCCGCCAAATGCTGTAACCACTGTGCTACATGTGGTAAGCCATCATATAATATATATTTTTAAAGTAGTAATGTTCTTAGTGATTTTGAATGTCAGGATTCCTGATAAGAATTTATAGAAGAGTTGGCCAAAAACAGAAACCAGTACACAGGAGAAAGTTGGGTCTTGATAGGTAAATCCACTTATTTGAAAAGTTCTCATACAAATATTTTTAGGTATTTTAAACATCAGAAAAATAATATGTAGTCTGTTGAATTTTATAAGACTATTTTAACAAATATAAAAATAAATTAAGTCTTGATTTTCATGTTAAATTCTTATGGGAATTGAAAAGCTTTTTATAAATAAGTAACTGAAAATATTTGTCAATTATTATTGTGTAAACTGGACATTCTTATGCCTTGGGGAAAGCCCCGGATGTAAATTATCCAAATGTGTTTAAGAATCGTTTGCATATTGTTACTGACTGGACTGAGCTCTGTTTTTTGCAATTCATGACAAGTTTACATATTTTGTATAACTGTTAATACTGAATTCTTAACCAGGGAAAGGTTGACTCTTCATTCAGGAATCCTTGTATATTTTGTGGTTCTTTCTAAAGAATAGCATGTGTGTAATTAAAACACAGAAAAATAGCTTCTCTTTTTGGTTAAAAAAGAAAAAAATAGCTTGGTTAGCATCTTGTGACTTTTTAAAACTTACCAGATAGCTTTCCCAATCACCTGGACGGGAGCACAGCTCAGCAGCACAGCTGATGCATGAGACATAGACTCACTCCCTTATGTAAAGATGTGAAGAATAACTTCCCTCTATACTGTGCTGACGTGGTCATTATCCCGGTAATGAGGGGTGCCTCAGGCTTGATGGTCGAAGAATAATGAGGCTTTAGAAACTAGGAAGGTGTTGTTCTTCTTTCTAAGAAAAATATTTATCACAATCATCATGGCAAAACAGTACTGAGCAATCTCCTAAATTCCAAGAAGCTCTTGGCTAGAGAAATTCTTGAATAGCAATAGCGATGTCTTATTCAATGGCTAATTTGTCCTATGGAAGAGTTGCAGGGAAGATAATCAAGATGTATTGCTAATAATAATATACCTAAAGAAATGGAGTCAACTTCTCTGCAAAATCATAGAACACTGGGTACTGGGTTCTGTTTTTATGGTAAATTACGGATTTCCACGTTGAGGCATATATTTTAGTTTGAGAAGTCTATCAAGTTGATGATTAGCCAACCATCCGGCTGACTAAATTTAGAATGTTGAGGAAAGTCCAGAGTAAGATCTTACAGATTTTGTTAAGTAGGGGTCTAGAGCATTTATTTCTGTGATTGTAATATGGATGCATTGCTATCTACTTTCATGTCTTGTTTCTTTCTAGGAGCAAACAAATGTGACTAGCTAGTTTGAGTGTATCTATACTTCATTACTGACATGATTTGTCCCCCCCAATTGCATTATTTCTCAGTAAAGATGACTTTGTGCTCTAAACATGTATTCAGTAATGACTATGTAAGGAACAATGCGATTTTTCCTAAACTGTTTCCTCATCAGTTGTCAAACTGTTTACTGATACTTTCTCTTCTCTAATACGACTAGCAAGAGGAAAAAAAGTGTTTTCTCCTCATTATGTTGGGATTCTGGTTGCTTCTAATGTTTTTCAATGTCTTCACCTTTTCTCAGTGTTCTCAGGTCTATGTGCCTCCATTAGCCTTAGGTCAACCTAAGCCCCCGACTGTGGCTCAGCTGTTTGGTCTTCTAATCCCCTTTATCCTTACTACCATAGAAATATACTCACTTTCCCATTCATCTTAGATCTGCTCTAATGCTTATCTTCTTCCCAAGCTCTCTCTCGAAACCATGTGAATTTTTTTCTATCCATCTCTTCAACAAATATTTATTAAGATCCTACTATATAGACAGTATAATAGGTTATAAGCGGTGAATATGATGTTCTCATCAAAGGAAACTTTTCACCCCTTTTGGAAAAAGGTGGAAAAGAAACTGGGAAGCTTATGTTTTATGCTAACAAGGCTAACAAAGGAGAAGCTGAGCACTTCTGATGATTTAAAAGAATGTCTTTTGGCTTTGCTCCCACCATTTTGTTTTGACTGTGTTCTGTATTAGTACTTACATCACTGGGACCACACTCTTCGAAAAGGTCTGAATTGGGGTTTGGCCTTCAAGAACCCAGGCAGAACCCCTTGGCCTTGCTGCTTGTTCCTGTCTAGAACCACACCCTTGGTGTGAGGCCAGAGGTGGATAAGCCTTGGGGCCAGGGAGGAGGGAGCCACCACGTCCAAGGCTGTGTTTGCCTCCATGTCAGTCTTTGTTTGCGACAATAAAAATGATCACATTAGCCTGTTTCTTATATTCCTATTGGCAGGGATTATGTATCATGTTGTTTTTGCCCAAAGCACATTTTCTTTCTTCCTTTATTTTCTTTTCTTTTTTTTTTTTTTTTTTAGTGTCCAAGTTTGAAGCCTGAGAAATTGAGTCTTGGGTCAAGAAAGCTGGAATAAACTTTAACAGTTGCTGTCAACCTGTTATTTTAATGTAGGTTTTGCTGGTGATGCTTAATCCAAAGTTCTATAACTGAGGAGTAAAATTAGTAGTGAAGAAAAAAGAAATCGACTTCTGGGAATTTACAAAATGTCTCCTCTACAATGTACTTACCAAAATAACTTGAGCCAGCTTAAATCAGTTTTAATTTACTTTTTAATATCAGGGATAGGCAATAGGAGCTAACTAGAATTCAACCACTTCCCTCAGTAAGGTTATTTTTCTTAACTAAATCCTGCCAGCACTCTTTTAGCAGTGGATGTCTGGGAAGCTGCCAGTGAGTGCCCAAGTGCGGCAGTCTTTAGGCATACTTTCGTTGCATTGGGACAAGGCAGGCAGAGGGTGGAAAAGCAGTCCTGAGGCTGTGAGTCCTGCATTCCTTTCAGGATTCTGTTTTTGCTTTTTAGTGCAAAATTTGTTAAAGTTAGTAATCTGGTTGGTAAGATTTTTTTTTTGAGATAGGGTCTTACTGTGTTGCTCAAACTCCTGGCCTCAAGCAATCCTTCCCCCTGGGCCTGCTGAAGTGCTGGGATTACAGGCATGAGCCACGCTCCTGGCCCTATATCTAGACTTCTAAGTGGAAAACATAGCATTAAGGGAAAGAAGGGAACCCAATATAAAAAGCCTCTTTAAGTTCAGAGGAAGAGCAGGTGGAATCAGCATAGTACAGAGATTCTCTAGGCTCATCTGATCCTCTTTCCTTTCAATCAATGCTAAAGATATGCTACCCTTTTTATTTTCCATATGTTACATACATTTTATGTTCCAACCGGTCTTTTGACTGTTGATTAAATAAATGTATTTTTATTGTTTCTGAGAGAAAGGACTGTTGATTAAATAAATGTGTTTTTATTGTTTCTGAGAGAAAGGACCTTGTATGGACTAATTTTACCCCTGACTCTGGCCTGAACCCAGATTGGATCTAACTACAGCCTCCTTTTTCATGCCTTCCTTCTATCTTTTCCTTCCTCCCCTCCTTTCCTCTTTCTTCTCCCCCATTCTGTTCTTTCATGTCTTTGTACATATTGCTTCTAAAAATTTAACCTTACCTGTTTGCAGTGGAAATATATATTAATCTAATGATTATGTTTCGTGACAGGGGCTGTAAAGGATTATTTCTTGTTTCTTTTTCTATCGAGAGAACTCCCACCCCTAATGTCTGTTTTCTTATTGTAATAATGGAACAAATTGATTCATTGACTTGGAATAGGCATGCCCTTGATTTGGAATGGGCTTGGAATTAAAGAAACTAGAAACATCTTCTGGCCAGTTTGGGGCAAGTTATATGGTGCCTTTGAGAGTCCCTAGAACTCTGAATCTAATCAAGATAAGAAGCATAGAACAGCTGAAAGGAATCACACGCATTTTCAAACACATGTGGCAAACCAGGCCCAGGTTTCTCTGGGGTGGAATATAGTGAGACCTCTGAAATTCTGATTATGAACTTAGAAAGATGATTAACTTGGGTTGTGAAATGGGAACTATGCCATCTTGACCTGTGTAAAAGTTCATCTTCAGTTAAAAGATGAAATAAGAGAAACTTTTAGCACGGTTACTTCTCTATCTGTAAAAAAGTTATTTGTTACAAAGTAGAAGTGAAAATAAGCAATTTGTTTTTTTTTTTAAAGGAAAAACTATCTCAGATCTCTTGAGGTTTCTATTCCTGTTTGGCTAATCCAGAAAGCTATGTTTCAGAATATTTGACGGATTCCATCTTTGCCCTTCCCAGCCTATTGTTCCTAGCAGAATCCCATGTGTATAACACCCTGCTATCTAAAAGAGAAGAAAATGTACTGTATATGAGAAGTAGGTGGTAAAATAGGACTATGGGCTTCTAAAGAGAGTTTGGAGCGAGTCATAAAAAGGTTTGTTTTTCTTATTTTCCAGGGATTGTTGTCTGTGAGGCACCTAACAACAAGTTAGATAAATTCACGGGAGTCCTCTCGTGGAAGGGCTGCAAACACTCCCTCAGCAATGAGAAGATAATCCTGAGAGGCTGCGTCCTGAGGAACACCAGCTGGTGTTTCGGAATGGTTATTTTCGCAGGTACCGCTGATGGCTCAGGGCCAGATTTAAGTCTAAGGTTCTCCAAGTTCTGATGAGCACGATGCCTTTATTCCACGCAAAGTACTGCTCTGGAGTTGACTTCAGTCACTGCAAGACACCAGGGGAATATACTATCGCTCTGAAAATAGTCCAGGTGGCCCCACTGTGTGAGGAACCATTGCCATTGTTTTTAAAGGTGCTGGGACCTTACTTGCACAGATCACACAGTACTAGATACCTACTGCTTGATTTCTCTGTATTCACTCCTTGCCAGTCATCTCTGTCATTTTATGTATTCATCAGTTAGCCTTTAAAGTGGATAGAGGTATGAAAACAAGCCCCCTCTCTGCTGCTAATTTTGTAGTTTCTTGGAAAAGCCTTCTGGGAGATCTGACAATCATTTCTGTTTATATCCCATAGCTGCTTTTACTATTTGTAAACAGGAGAGTGGGTTCTGGAAAGACGGTGCGTGACGGAGGTGGCGTGGGAGCAGTGGGAGTTGCCTCTCACTCCTCTTGCCTACCATATTTCCGATTGTCTGCTTTATCTTTGTGGGCCCAAGGTGGCATTTCTCTTCCTAAGGAAGCTGACAGTAGCACCATTTCATAAAGCTACTCAAATTGTACTCTTGCTTCAATTGCCAGCCCTTGATTTTAAAAGTTCTGTTTATTGTGACACCAAATTAATACGTGTTTTGGGTCCGTGACTATATGAGCAATCAAAATCGGAATGTTTTTCTTAACTGACTTTACTCAATAACAACAAAATGTTCATTAAAGACTCTAAAGTGTTCCAAACCTAGAAAAGTCTTCCCAATTTCTCTTAAATACTCTCAGCTGTGGGTGTTAGTAAGGCTTTTGCTACTTGGGGCATTGCCATTGCAAGGACTTGGGAAATCCCTAGAAATGAGGCACTGTATGTGCTTTTATTTGGGGATGAATCTGGCCTCATGATTCTCTCATCGGATGCTTTTATTTTTCAGCCAGGGAAATAAACCTATTCTTATACATTTCCTTATCTATATCTTTCTTCCACACAGAAAAAGAGAAATAGGCTTGTCCATAAACCTCCCTGATTAAAGATGAGGAAACTGCTTAAAGATGAGGAAACTTCTTGAAGGTCATCTAACGGGAAATACCCTCTTGATTTGCTCCATGTCACCACAGAAATGGGGGTACTTCATCTTTGGGATGGGCCATAGCCCAGGATTTTGTTTGCATTTGTAAGATCTTGTTTGGAATGACTAAGTCAGGACTATAGTTCAGCTACTGCACGTCATGCTAGGACAGCTGTTGTGAGCCCCTGAGGGGACCAGTTCTCTTTCATAAGGTTGTTTCTGTGGGAAAGTTCTCTTACGTACAGGGAAGTGGCTGGTGAGTTGAGCAGGTCACCCTCCAAGGGAGTGTAACAGAAAGTTAATTGAATTAGGGTCAGGCAGATTTGGGTTCAGATTTGTTTACCAGCTGTAGCATGATAAGCCTTGGTTACTTAACCTTCCTGAGCTTTAGTTTCTGCTGTTGTAATGTGGGGATAATACTGAGTACCTTAGAGTCATGGTAAAGGCTCAGTGAGATCATGCATGTGGCAGAGAATGTCACTGTCAAAATGAACAACTGTCATTTTTCTTTCTTTTTTTTTTTTTTTTCTGCTACTTCTTTCAAATTCAATTCAGAGCATGCTGCCTACTCTACTGCTCTCTGGAACTTGGCAGTGGGGAGAGGAAAGCATCCTTTTCTTTTGTGTTGTAGCTAGGAGCTTCACTTGCAGGGTATCTTTATCAAGAGGATATTTGTAAAGCAGAACATACTGGCCTTGACTTTGGTCTGGCCACAAATGTTAATAGAAAGCTTAACTAAAACAATGGCAGGTAGAAGAATGAATGATTGGGCATTGATGCCAGAGTTGAACAGATGAATGTCTTAGAACTGCTAAGTCTTGAGTCATTTGGTTGGAGAACTACAGGGGATCCCCAAAATCACCAGGCATAGGGAAAATGGGCAATGATAGCCAAATGTATCCTATTTGCAAAATATTCGTTACAAAGTTTTTTAAAATATTTACAAAATTCTACTCTGTAATGAATATTTTGCAAATAAAGGTACATTTGGTTACAATTTCCCATTTCCCCTATGTGTGGTGATGTTTGGGACCCCCTATAGTTCCAGGGGAGCACCTAGCTCTTATGAAAAATATCTGATATGAATTATTAACTATTATAATAATTGCTGTATTATTACTCGAGTTAAACCTACTATTAAGAATTGTGCAAGGAATATAATTAATACAGACATGGTTTACTTTATAAACCTATAATTTATGACAGTCCAATATACATTCACAATTAGGTCTGGGAATGCCTTTTCTTTTCTACAGGAGAAGAAAAAGTCTTGTTTCTGAGTGCAAGAATCTCATTCACTTAAAGAACTGTAGGAGTCAGCACCCTGTTGGTATACAGTAGGTTTTTGTGCTGGATGTCTTTGATTTGCTTCTTCAGTTTTTCTCTCTACTTTTCCACCCCTCTCTCTGCCCCAGGAGTCTTACTTGTTTAGATGGTTTATTCCATCTGATAGATTTCCTTGAACTTTGGCTTCTGGTGGGTTTTGTCTTGGGGATTCCCAGGGAGAGATCAAAGTGAGAAAGAAGATGAACTCAAGGTGTTCACTTCCCAGGCCACCATCCTTGTGTGGTCACTTCAGGCTGTCTGGGTCTCTCATCACAAGGCTGTAAACTCTATATCCCTATCTCTCCAGTAACCACTCCCCCACCTCATCCTTTTCTGGCTTAAGTGGAGAAGCAGCTCGATTGCTGCTACTAAGCTCTTGGTTATTGCATTGATCTTTTGCTTCCCCTACAACGCACACATTTGTACAGAGATTCTTTATAAATAAACCCTCTTCTAATTATCTTTGCTTGATATGTCATCTGTTTCCTGTTAGGTTCCTGAATAAGACACTGTCTTAAATATACCTGGGTTGACTGTACATTCACCTGGATTAAAAAATAGTAGTTAAGAACAAGAACTGTAGAGTTAGATTAAGATTCAAATTCTGGCTCTGGCACTTGCTAGATGAAAAATCTTAAGCAAGTTAAATTCTTTAAGCCTCAGTTTCATTATTAGTGATCTGAGGATAATAGTACCTAATGCATTAGCTTCTTGTAAGCTTTAGATGAGATAATAAATTAAAAGCACATTGCCTAAAAAATGGCAGATGTTTGATAGATTTACAAGTTTACTAAAATTGCTTATTAAGTTCCTAGTATGCTGGGCATTGTGCTACTTACTCATTGGGGATTAAGAATATGAAAAAAATAATTGCAACACTTTGACTCATGTGGTTTTTAGCATAGTAGGGGAGAGAGAGAGAGAAATATTAACCTAAAGCCAAGGCATATCATGGACCAAAGTCCTATGGTAGGAGTGAGGAAAGTGAGGTCACAAGAGAAAGCTCATGTGGGACATGGAGCACAGAGTGTAGGATGGATATGTGACTGTGGATGCAGATGATCTGCTGGATGGACCTTGTGGTCTGTACAGAAATTTGGTCTTTATCCTAAGAGCTTGGGGGAGCCATTGCAAGTTTTAAACTGGTGGGGTCTATATGTGTTAAATTATAAAGGTTCACTCTTGCTCAAAGTGTTCGTAATGCTTGTAAAACAATAGCAGGTTCTGGAAAGAGTGCATGATTGGGGTGGAGGAGGAGAAAGATATTGATTAGTTATGGGGGCAGAGTGGATGCGGGGAGGCAAAGTCACTAGGCATTCACAGTTGAGAGAGGATGGTGTTTTGGATTAGGGAGGGGATTATGAAAATGGAGAGAGGCAAATTCAGAAACTTTTCAGAAGGTTGAATTGACAAGGTTGGATGACCAGATAAGGATGAGAGAGTATCAACTAGGACTCTTAGGTTTCTCCCACTTTCACAACTGGATGGAGGGTGGTGCCACTTTCTGAGATAAGAATTTGGAGGAAGGTCACAAACTAGACTGGTCAAGGGTGATTTGAGGGATGTTAGAAAGACCCAGGTGGAGATAACATATAGGCAACGAAATACATAGATTTAAATATATGGATTTAGAGCACAGAGGAGCAGTATGAGGTAGATATATACATTTGGTCTCTGTTATTAAAGCTAATGGTCTTAAAGCTATGGTCTTTGGTAAGATTGTCCAGGGAAGGTGGATTGAGTGAGGAAAGAAGGTGACCTTATACCTGAGTCTTAAGGAATTTTGGTGTTTATTGGGGCGAGCATTGTGGAAGACAGAGAAGGGACTACCAAGAAGTAGGAGGAAAGCAGGAAAATGCTGTAACACAGAAGCTAAGGGAAGAGTGTGTTTCAAAAGGATGGAATAGTCAATAGCATCAATGAATCCCCAACAATAAAAAACAAACAAACTTTTAACACAGTTGATTCTAGATGGAGGGCAAATGTGAAAGTGGAGTTGATGGATAAGGAGCGGCAGCTCCCACAGGAGTACGGGAATAGGAACTGATGAGGGGGAAGTGTGCCCCGAATTGGGGCAAACTAAACTTCCACACCACCATGGTATAAATTATTGTCATTGGAAAGGGCCTAGCCATTTCTTTTTTTTTTAATTCAGATTTTCTGTATTTTGTTGACTTTATCTTTTTGACATATCAAAAATTGTCAAGATATGTATATATGTATGTATATGTTTCTCTGTATACACACACCGGGTTTGATAATTTTTTGTTGTTGTTGTTGTTAAATCATAGCTGTGTACATTAAGGCAAAAAAAAAAAAAAGGCTACTGAGAAGCCAAAAGGTGATGGATATTGATGATAACACCAGATCTGTTTTGGTGTAGTGACTGGCCTAGAAACTAGGTTGAATAATTAGTGGGAGATGAGGACATAGGGGTGTCACGTGTAGAAAATTCTTTAAAGATGTTTGACCACAAGGGGAAGTAGAGATGTGTATATAAACAACTGTGGATATATTTAAATAAGTGCTTAACAACCCCTAAAGCGAATTCTTTATTAGTTTATGTGTGTTTGTGTGCCTAAGAAATGTAAATTTTAGCATTAAACTGGTCTGTCAATATTTCGGTCATTTATTTATTTATTTTTATTGTTTGGAATTCATTGCCGCTACAAATAATTAGGTTACATTGATTGCATTTTTCAGGTAAAGTCCCTCTTATAATTGTGTTCTGCCCCCAAGAGGTGTGCCATACACTGTGACCCCTCTCCTCTCCCCTCTACCTGCTCCCTTCTTCCCCTATCCCCTACCTTGTATTAGCTCATCTACTACCTTCATGTTAGAATTGGTACATTGGATTTTTGCTTCTCCATTCTTGTGATGCTTTACTAAGAAGAATGTGTTCCAACTCCATTGAGGTTAATACAAAAGATGTAAAGTCTACATCTTTTATCATGGCTGTGTAGTATTCTATGGTATACATATACCACAGCTTGTTAATCCATTCCTGGGTTGGTGGGCATTTAGGCTGTTTCCACATTTTGGCGATTGTAAATTGAGCTGCAATAAACAGTCTAGTGCAAGTGTCCTTATGATAAAAGGATTTCTTTCCTTCTGGGTAGATGCATAGTAATGGGTTTGCAGGATCAAATGGGAGGTCTAATTTGAGTTCTTTGAGGATTTTCCATGTTTCCTTCCAAAACGGCTGTACTAGTTTGCAGATCCACCAGCGGTGTCAAAGTGTTCCTTTCCCTCCACATGCACGCCAGCATCTGCAGTTTTGAGATTTTGTGATGTGGGCTATTCTCACTGAGTATAGGGTGATATCTCAAGGGGGGTTTGATTTGAATTTCTCTGATTATCAGGGAATATGAGCATTTTTCATAATGTTTGTTAACCATTCGTCTGACATCATCAGAGAAGGTTCTGTTCATATTTCTTACCCAGTGGTGGATGGGATTGTTTACTCTTTTTTTGTTGATTAATATGAGTTTTCTGTAGATTCTAGTCATCAACACTTTGTCAGATTCATACCCTGCAAATATCTTTTCCCATTCTGAAGGTTATCTATTTGCTTTGATTGTTGTGTCCTCAGCTGTGCAGAAGCTTTTCAGCTTAATGAAGTCCCATTACTATTTCAGTTTTTAACAATCACAAACTTTATTTAGTCTTTGTGATTTTTACTATAAAAGAAATATTTTCCACCCTGTATGTCCATGTGATTTTAATAAACAATTCTGATAAAATGTGGGTGGTCTTCTTTACACAGCAGTAGTTAGAAATAGGACACTGGGGTGCAGTTTACAACTCAAGACAATGAATCGTTATGAGACCCCAATCTTTGCTTCTATTTGTCTTTTAAGGTTTTACATATCCCTCCCTGACTTCTAGAATGGTATATGAGTTTATGTGCATCTCTTTTTTCTCCTTTCTTTCCTTTCTCCTTTTCTCCTGTATTAAATAGCCACATAGATTAATGATTATGGGAAGATTGTGTGGAGAGGGAACTCTGAAGTTAGTTTTAATTAAAATTTTATTGCTTCTATTTAGCATTCTCTCAATCCATAAGGAATTAGCAATCTATTTTAATATTATGCTTTCTTAATCATCTATTAATGCCCTGTAAAGCAGTTATAATACTTAGAATTCCTTAAACAAGGCACCTAGTAAGTATATCACGAGATAACGTGTTACCTGAAATAAATCTAATACAAGATTGAAGACAATTCTTGCCCTTAGAAAAGCACAGATTATTTACATATATGCAATGCATAGTATAAGTTTAAATTACTTGCTAATGTGTTTTTTGGAGTTATCTTAGTTTCTCCATTAAAGATACCACAAACCTTTTTTGGGACACAGGTCTAGAATGTGATTTCTTATCTTCCCATTTTGACCTCGGCGCTGTGAATTGTTTATGTTTCTGCATTCTTTGTAGTAATTCCAAGTTATTCTTCACTTTCATTGACTTCCTTGTCTTTAACTGCTTTAAATTAGGGCACATTCATGCATAGACTTTTGAAAAATAGCTTCTCTTAAACCTGTCAGCTACAATTTCTGTCTTTGATTTATCCTATTAAAAGGAGACCAGTTCTCTTGCAGTTTCCAGGATTGTTGTTAAACTGCTGGTTGAGCAATCATTTTTGCTCTTAATGAAAGTTATTTTTGAAACATATTTTTTTCTTTCAGAAGCATTTGATAGGAGTAGGAATTGATAACAATAATGCATAATATAATAATTTCAAAGTTGTAATTTACTTTTTTTTTTTTTTTGCAGGTCCTGATACTAAACTAATGCAGAACAGTGGTAAGACAAAGTTTAAAAGGACAAGCCTTGATAGATTGATGAATACTCTAGTACTATGGGTAAGTTATGAAATTAGGCAATATCACTAGTCATTGTTATTTCAATATATTTCTTGTATTTTGCTGGAAATTCTTTCAGAAGCCCACATTCTCCTTGTGGAGTTTGTATTTGGGGATTGTGCATTTGGGGCTCGGTTACACTGCCCTGTATTTTCTAGATTATGGTGATTTCCCAACCAGTGGTAGAATTATCATGAGAGGCAGGTTAGTGTTTATAGAAGTCTTTGTTGTCTTCCAAATTCCCTGTAGCCCCAAGGATTGAAAAACAAAACATGGTTTTATTATGTTATCCTTGTCTTACCCCTGCTGAAGTCTTCTCTATGCAGCTATGGACAGGGCTAGCTTCATGGGTCATGTGTAACTTATGAAGCCACCTAGGGCTCCATACTTAGAAGAGCTTTATGCTTGGTTTATACATCTGTCTACAAATTCTTAATAATTTTCCAACAAGGGGTTCCGCATTTTCATTTTGCACTGAACCCTGCAATCGATGCAGC
Organism: Nycticebus coucang; assembly: GCF_027406575.1. Taxonomy (NCBI): domain Eukaryota; kingdom Metazoa; phylum Chordata; class Mammalia; order Primates; family Lorisidae; genus Nycticebus; species Nycticebus coucang. The sequence continues at coordinate 51,911,962 of NC_069785.1, read as the reverse complement.
TTGCTCTGCTCATGAATCTTCTGAAGCCCAAGTCACAGTTCTCCTCCTTCATCAAGGCTTTCAAACTTCTTTGGTCCCTGGTTATTTTCCTTATACAAATTTTCTTTCGGATGGAGACTTTACCTCTTTCATGTTTACTTGGATGGAGCTGGAACATATTCTTCTTAGCAAAGTATCTCAGGAATGGAAGAAAAAGTATCCAATGTACTCAGCCCTACTATGAAGCTAAATTATAGCTTTCACATGAAGGCTATGATCCAACTATAGCACAAGACTATGAGGAAAGGGCCAAGGAAGGGGAAGGGAGGAGGGAGTTTAGGGTGGAGGGAAGGTAATGGGTGGGGCCACACCTATGGTGCATCTTAGAATGGGTACAGGTGAAACTTACTAAATGCAGAATACAAATGTCTACATACAATAACTAAGAAAATGCCATGAAGGCTGCGTTGAACAGTTTGATGAGAATATTTCAGATTGTATATGAAACCAGCACATTGTACCCCTTGATTGCACTAATGTACACAGCTATGATTTAACAATAAAAAAAATACATTTTTCTTTAAACAATCAAAAAAAATTTTCTTTCACTTTTGAATTTTGGAAAATCAAGAAGATGGTAGATCTTCTCTACCATCATTTACCAAAATATTCAGATATTCCTTCTGGTTTTTTTTTTTTGTAGAGATATAGTCTCACTTTATGGCCCTCTGTAGAGTGCCGTGGCCTCACACAGCTTACAGCAACCTCCAACTCCTGGGCTTAAGCAATTCTCTTGCCTCAGCCTCCCGAGCAGCTGAGACTACAGGCGCCCACCACAACGCCCGGCTATCAGATATTCCTTCTGTTCCTTCTTTTACATTGTTATCTGGCTCCCTGTGCAGTATTCCTTTGTCTCTGGATGAGACATGTAGGCTCTTGTCTGTAGGTGTTAAGTTTGAAGACAGTGAGTTTGGAATATAAGGACAGTGACTTTGAACCATGTTCCCCCATGGGCCTCATCACAGAACCATGATCATAAAGAACCTGAGCTCAGTATGTATTTGCTGAACTGATATGTGATAGTTGGACTCTGAATAAGAATGAAAGTGACACCTGCTGGGCACAGAATATTGGTGTTTCACTTTCCAAACCACTCTCCAGTGGCTAGGAGGGTGAGCTTTCCTCCAATTATACCAGGCTCTTTGGTACAGAGTCCATGAGGCCAAGAGGATGTGCCCATGAAGAGCTTGTGCCCCCTCTTACAGTCCTTAGTGTAAATAGCCTTGACCCCTCGATCCTACTCCCAGGGCTGGCATGTGGTTTGCCTGTCTACCCACCACAGAGTGAAATCACTGTTTGTGAAGCAGGGACTGGCCCAGCTTTTTGTACTTGACAACAGGATGGTTCACTGGGGAGTTAGAAGCAAAATTCATCCTTAAATTAGGGCATTTGATATCAAGTATCACCAATTTTAATACTCTTAAAGTAATTCAGTTCAATTAGTTTGTAGTATCAGACATTGTGATATGGGTGCTGAATTGGTAAGATTTGGGGCTTCAGAGTCCTACTTTTCTCTAATACATGGTTTTCTAATATACTTTAAGGGTTTTTCTGTTTTGGTCTTCTTATATTCCTATGTTATTCATGAGAGAATAAAGAAGAAAGCAGTCTTAGAACATATATATATATATATATATATATATATATATATATATACACATATATACATACATATATATATATAGTCACAGTCTCTTTCTGTCACCCTGGGCAGAGTGCAGTGGCATCACTGTAGCTCACAGCAACCTCAAACTCCTGGCTCAAGTGATCCTCTTATCTCAGCCTCCTGAGTAGCTGGGACTGCAGGTACATGCCAGGATGCCCAGCTAGTTTTTCTGTATTTAGTAGAGTCAGGGTCTCGCTTTTGTTCAGGTTGGTCTTGAACTTCTGAATATTCTTTCTTGAAGAAAATGGAAATAAAGGGAAATGCATTCCTGTTCTCTAGCCCCACCCCTCCCTCAACAATGGTCTCAGCTCTTAATATGTGTGACACTTAGTGGAGCAACATCTCCATAACACCTTGTTCACCTCAGGTTTTTCCACATCTGCAAACTTTGTGTCTTTGCTTTTTGAGCCTGTAATTTTGGACCCACAACAGATTGACCTTGTTGTCTCCCTAGTTGTTACACCTACAAAATGTGTGTTTCTAGTAGTGATTCTAATAATAATAGAAGGGTCTGCTAACAGTTTTCAGGTTGCATCCTATATTTTTAATTTCAAAAGGAAAGTATATGTATCATAAAGTGTTTTACTTAATCTTTGTATTTCTTGTTGACTTCAGTTAAGGATTTTGCAGCCATATCTATAAAGCCAAGGGACTTAGCTCATCTGAAATAGTTGTCACTGATATTTCCTTCTTTTTGCTTTTATGCCTTAGGGGATCATATAATTTATCATCCAAACATTATATCTTTGAGGATGAATGGAAGATTATTAAGTTTATACATGGATACTAATTGTAAATGAAAGCTGTCCAACACAAAGCAGGGCATATGGTTTTTTTAATTAAACCAGTTCAGTATGTGTATTTCACACAAATTAAGGATGTGATGTTGTTAGCTGTGTGACCATAGACAAGTTAGATTGTCCTTTCATGTTTCTGTTTCATTTTTTATTTTTAATCTTTAAAGTGAAGATAATGATTATTCCTACTTCAGAGAGTCAATGGGAGAATTAAGTGAGAAAATGTATGTACAATATTCAGCTGAGTTCCAAACATAAAAAGGTGTTAAATTTTATTCATATGATTAATGGTAATAAGATGTTTACATAACTTGCTTTACTTTTTTTATTCTTTTTTTAATTTTATTTTTTTAATTAAGTCTTTTGTACATAGATCATAAATACATTTATGCCCATTTCAGTGTGTTGATTATTTGCACAGATTGGAATGCTTAAATCATACTAATCAGCATATCTTACCCATTTATAGCATTAGGACATTTGTGTTCTACACATGATAGAACCAACTTGTACTTGCAATGTGCTCCATAGTTGTGGTCCCCCTACTATCCCCTACTATCCCTCCCACTCGCTTCCCATCCCTCCTCTTCCTGCCTTCATCATAGCCTAAAGTTGTGTTTCATTTTTCATATGCAAGTGTGTGAGTTATTATAAATTGGTTTCACAGTAGTGCTGAGTACATTGTATACTTTTTTTTCCATTCCTGAGATACTTTGCTAAGAAGAATGTTTTCCAGCTCCATCCATGTAAACATAAAGGAGGTAAAGTCTCCATTTTTTTTTTACTGCTGCATAATATTCCATGGTATACATATACCACAATTTATTAATCCATTCATGGGTCGATGGGTACTTGGGCTTCTTCCATGACTTGGAAATTATGAATTGAGCTGCAATGAACAATCTGGTGCAAATATCTTGATTGCCAAATGATTTTTGGTCCTTTGGGTATACACCTAGTAGAGGAATTGCAGGATCAAACAGCAGGTCTACATTTAGATCCCTGAGTGTTCTCCAAACTTCCTTCCAGAAGGAACGTGCAATAACTTGCTTTTCAAATGACAATTTCTTAAAGTTAGAAGTGTAATTAGATCATGTTGATATGACTAGTTTGGGGTTCAAGTTAACCTTAACCAGTCTTCTATTCTTTTTTCAGATTTTTGGGTTTCTGGTATGCTTGGGAATTATTCTCGCAGTAGGAAATTCAGTCTGGGAGAATCAAGTTGGGGAGCAGTTCAGAACTTTCCTCTTTCGGAATGAAGGAGAGAAGAACTTTGTGTTCTCAGGATTCTTAACATTCTGGTCATATATTATTATTCTTAATACAGTTGTACCCATCTCATTATATGTGAGGTAAGATGAGAGTTTACACTATAATGAAGCCACTTCATCAAAAATCTTTGTGCCACCCAATCATTTCTGTTTGTTTTAAGATTACAAGTGAGATCGATGTATTGTTCTGACTGCTTATGGTCTGCTACATCTGTTATAAATGAAGCAACTAAGCTGTTTAATCTGCTTAACTTTTATGTTTTCAAATGAGAATAAATGCATTTTATTTTCTTCTTTATTTGATTTGGTTTCTTAGAAAAAAATTTTTTTTAGGGGGGATACGTGGACTGCAGTATAATCTCATGCAACCTGACCAATTAGAATTGGGCTTATTTGGGATAAAAAAAGGAAGAATATTTGGAAAGATGTATAGAGATAGTGCTTCTGTGCCATTAGTCTGGCTCTGGATATCTGGATTCAGGTCTTATTCTATCATTTAATATCTCCATAACTTTGGGCAAGATATTTCTTTACCTTCTAGTACCTCAGTTCCCTTATTTTAAAAATGAAGAAAATAATAGCTCTACTTCATAGGATTGTGTTAGGAATGAATAAATACCTGTAGAAAAATGCCTGACACATTGTAAAGGCTTAATGAATATTTTTTCATTTGTATATGTATCATAAACAAGTATCTAAAGAAACAAGTGAAGTGTGATCCATTGTTTGATAAGAAGTATGATTCATAATTTCCATTACAACTTGATCTGTTATTTCCAGATTTGGTTCTACAATCTGAGCTAAAGTGGTCTCTTTTTTGGTCTGTCTCTCTCTCCACACACATATACCTTTATGTATATACAGTATGTATGAAGTTGGACAATTAAGTTTGTGAACTCATTCTAGAGAAAGTGCTACATGATCAGATGGCCAAGGGGAGTACTTCGAAGGTGACCATAGTGATATTCAACAAGGAGGTATCTAGCATTTTTTTCTAGGATGAGTTCACAAACTTAATTGGCTAACCTCGTATGTATGTATGTATGTAAGTATGTATGTATGTGTGTGTTTGATGAGGCTTAGAACTGGGCCCTAGAGCCTGTACCTGAGACATTTTTGATTCTAATCCTACCAAGACTCAACCAGACAGCCCCAGAGACATTGGAGCCAAGATGAGACTTGGTTGTTTGACACTTCTCATCATCAGCACTTTAACAATACTCAAAGTCATCAGCTCTAAATCCTCAGTAATTTTTATGAATTTTTTTTCTCTCTTTCCAAAAACCTAGCTATGATGAAGCAAAGGATGTTTAATGCACAAAATCCACCCTTGTTTTGGATAGCAGTCAGGAAACTGAAATGTCAAGCTGTGGGAAATTGAGTTGAAGTGGTGGCATGTGGCCACAGTACCACAAATTGCTCTGGGCCCTCTGGAGCCACGATCAGAGTGGGCTGTATTTAAACTGTATCCTACTGGCTCATTTTTGATTCTGAGGACCTCTCATGCTTGTGTCCAATTATAAAGTCTGTAGTAAATCCTGGTTTTTGCCAGAAGAGCTATGGTCAGCTTTTATAGCTTTCCTTTTATGTCCTAAATGAGTAATAAATGTACATTGTGGCTTACCATCTGCACATGTGCAGTTTCATTTGTCCTCATGAAGGAAGTATATTCTGTATGCATTCTTTCTTTGAAGTGCATTGGCATTTTCATTTAATGATTTGAAAGATTCATTTTTGTTAGAGACCGAATCTAGATCCCCAGGTTAGGATTCTTTTTATGATACTTCCCAGGTGCAGTGGAAGGCAGAAAACCTATTTATAATAGTCCAAACCCAGTTTCTGGTCTTGGCACTGCCACTGGTCGTTGTGTGATTTTGGAGAAAGTACATGGCTTCTCCGTGCCTTTGCTTGCCTTTCAAATATGTGCTGCTCTGTGAAACGATGGGATTAAAATAACTGATTTTTGAATTCCTTTATGCTCCAAACAATATCACCTTACCTTTAGATAGCATTTTATGGTTATATATATTTTTATGTTTGTGTGTATATGTTTGATATCAGCATACTTTAAAAACTATTTTCTCATAATTTTCAAAATTACTGATGTTCTATAATATACACAAAATATGATATCTTGAAAAATTATCTGTCTCTCTTTTTTTAGCATTTTGTGTGTTACATGAAGTAATTTCGCACATTTTCTCATTTATGTTTCCCAGAAATTTTATGAAGTAGCTATTGCTGAATTTCTTTCACAAACGAGGAGATGATTTGCTAGGATTATGGAGCTAATTAGAGGCTGAACCGTGATCCAAACCCAAGTCTTTTGAGATCTGTCACAGTGTTCTTCCTCTATTCCTAAGCTGTGTATGATTTATTAATCAGTGAAGAAGTTAAGAGAAAAAAAGAGTTTTGAGTTCTGTAGTTGTTGTTAAGGCAAAGTATTGATGAAGATAAATGTGGTCTTTTCTCTTGCCAAATAAGGACAGAGATTCTGACCTTAACTCAAGGGAAAAAAGTGTTCTAAGGAGTTTCAAATTGCTCAGTCCTAAAGACTAAGACATAGAAAGAGATAATTTCTAGGTATTTCTGTGTGGAGTGATGAAGGCCTTCTACAAAAGCTTCCATTAGGCTTTTGAATAGGTATAAAAATAAATGAATTTCATGTGTCACTTGAGGACACATATGCAGAATTTACTTTCAATGGTTAACAATTCCAGGTAAGTAAAGGACATTTATTTTGATAGGGTGTTTCTACATTGTCAGTTTGTTTATCTGTTGTGCTAAGACATAAACAGTTTTTTAAAAAATACATCATCTTAAGAAATGTGGCCATTGTTCTTCCAAAGAATTAGCTTTTGAATGTTCTTTCCAAAGCAATAGGAACTCATTTTCACGTTGTTTGTTTTGCCTCAGAATGGGTGGAATCACAAGCTCTGCTCTTTGAGCATTCAGGCAGGAAACACTAAGCAGTCTGATTATGCCAACTCTGAACATTTGTCTCCTCTTCTCTGCTGTTATAAAAGACAGGTCTGATTGTTCTGCTCCGACTCTTCTAAATTTTCTTTCCCCAAACACAAAGGTTATCCATTCTCTTTACAGATTATTTTAAGCTCTAAGAATTTGAATGAATTTAGAATTCTTCCATTGGCTTATACTATAATATGGAAGAATCAAATTTTGTTGGATTCATTTTGCTTTGTGTTTACAGGGAGCTACTAAATTCTTAGATAAATTAAAGCCTCACCATCCGATTCTTAAGGCCAGGTCTGCACTGACTTTACCAAATGCCTGAATTCTAGTCTTGGCTCTGTGGCTAATTATTTGTGTGACCTTGGGTTAGTCACTTAACCTAAGTCTTAACATCCTTATTGGTGAAATTAGGAAGCAGAGGGCTGGAATTCATACACTCAACAGTGACTGATGACCTCTGACGTGCAAGATACTGCCCTGCACTATTATAAGGGCTAATTCTTTTTGAGTGAAAGGAATAAGGAAAACAAAGCTAAATCAGACCAGCTAACAAGGGATTTACAAAAAAAATTGTGGGGGATACAAAAGAGTTATATATGATTAAATATGAAATATATTAATAGATACATTCAGAGTATGGCTTATTTATCTTTATATCATGTGATTTACATGGTTACAGTGTGATTTTAGTTTGGGAAAAAAGAAATGTTACCATTCAAATAGTTAGAAAATGACCTGGCACCACTTTGGGGGAGGGAAATACAGATCTGTCATGTACTTTTAGAACTTGGAGCATAGAATTAATACTCAGAAAAAAACTTAGGTGTCATTTAGTTCAACTTTCTCAGTTTACAGATGAGGAAACTAAAGCTTAATTTCCACTAAGGTCAGAAATAAGCTATGAGTTCCCACTGTTATCATTGTTTTTTTTCTACTATTCTGGATTACCTTGTTAATGTACAAAGACATGAAACTGAAATAAAATAAAGAACACAGACAATAATGCTGTTATCACACTAGAAAATCCATTAGAATAATCGGTAAAACTTAGATAATGTAGTTAAGTGTCTGGTTAGGTAAAGTAATATTAAAAAAATTAAAATCTTTTGTTTAGGCCAACAATAATTTAAAAACTTATCCTCTCAATAAAAAGATATATAGTTGTCCCTTCCTATCTGTGAGTTTTGCATATGCAGACTCAACCAACCACATATCAAAAATATTAGCTAAAAAAATGATGGTTGTATCTGTACTGAACAAGCACAGACTTTTTCTTGTCATTATTCCCTAAACAATACAGTACAATGACTGTTTACATAGCATTTACACTGCATTAAGTATTATAAGTAATCTGGAGATGATTTAAAGAATATGGGAAGAAGTGTGTAAGTCACATCCAAATACTATGCCATTTTACATAGGGACTTGAGTATTCTCAGATTTTGGTATGCAAGGGGTCATCTAGAACCAGTCCCTCACAGAGACCAACAGACAACTGTAATGGCCAGGAACAAATCTGTCAAGCTATTGTGTGGAACCATGTGAAAAACAAAGCAAAACAAAAAAGCTCCACTAAAATTCTTTACTGAGAGAGGTCCTTTTAAAGACTGGATTTCTGAAAAGATTTAGCCTTCTCTTTGGAATTTGCATTTAAGTTTATAAAATATCAGTTCTTTTCAAATAATTACGAGTTTTACATAGACATAATCAAAATACTGAATATATTTTATAAGCAAGCTAATACATTGACTTCAATGTCTAATTAGATAAATACATGGATTCTATCATGAAGAATAAATGAGCGATTATAGCTAAGAAATTTTGAAAAGGAAGGGAATAAAGGAGCTTCAAGGTATTATCAGGATTTTAGAAAGCTACAATAATGAAAATAAGAGATGCCTTAAGTGACAGGACAATGAATAAAACTGAAATATGTAAATCAGATCCCAGCAAGTAAAAAAAATTTATATACCACACAGGAAGAATCTTAGCTCAAAGGGGAATCCATTCATTGTTCAACAAATGGTGATGGAAAACTTCTAAACAGGAAGTTAGCTCCTCATATGTACATCATACTTCAAAAAGTTCCAATTTGGATAGGGAATTAAATGTGGAAAAAAAATCAATAAAAGCTAGGAGAAAAATGTACATGTCTATATAGCTAATCTTGGCATAGGGAAGGCCTATCCAAGCCAAACAACCAAAACAGAAACTATAAACTACTGATAAATTTGATTGGTTGAAAAGGGAAAACGTCCTGTCAAAAACTTGTAACAAAATTAAAAGACAATCAGCTGTGAGCAGGATTGTGCTGTGGTTCCAGCTATCAGGAGGCTGAGTCAGGAGGGATGCTTGAACCCAGGGGTTTGGGGTCAGCCTAGAGAACAAAAAATGAAAAGACAAATGATAAAATCAGTAAAGCATTTCAGATTTGTATTTTGACAAATAGAATAGGAAAAATAAAATAGGTAGACACAATTAGATAATTCCAAGAAGAAATACAACCGGTCAGTAACATTTGGCAAAAATGTTCAACTCACTGATAAGAAAAGAAATGCAGGAAACAGTAAAGAGATGCCATTTGAATTGGCAGATAGTAACAGATAATTCTCAGTAGTCTGATGGTAGAAGCTTACGTTGTTAGTATCATTTTAGAAATAGAAAAGCATTCTGTATGACATTGAACATGAATGAGTTCATACCATTGGCCCCAGAAATCTTCCTTCTGCAGCTGGGAGTCATAACGATGACTAGAACATGGCACAGCACTTTTCCTGGTAATGGCCACACATTCCTATGGTCTGGTCAGTGCTTTGCGGAGATATTTTCTCTCTTTTGGCAAAGGGAAGCCTCATCAAAGTGAAGCCATGTATTGGAGAGAAAATCCTCTACAACACATTTCTTTAGGTCAGATATCTGACACAAGGTATTTATCTATCTTTAATAACAATTAGGTCCCTCTATAGTACAGGCGGAAATGTACGCTAATATGATACACGAGAAATCTCCCTCGGGGCCTGTTTAATGTAGAGAACCACAGACATTCCCTAAAGCTTAATGCTAAGCCAGACTATTGTTTTACGGTGTTGCAAAGAAATGACTTGTAAAGATTTATGAATACTCTGTTGAGATGCTTCTGAGATCACTAGAACCTAGGGACAGAGCATCCACATTTTCTTCTAAACTCTGAAGACTTTGGCAGACTTGTTACTTTGGCAAAGCTTTGTATGTTTTGAAATTGATGGAGCGTTTCCTTTTTTCCATTTTAATGGATAACAGTGTGGAAGTAATTCGTCTGGGACACAGTTATTTTATAAACTGGGATCGGAAGATGTATTACTCTGGGAAAGCCACACCTGCTGAAGCTCGGACGACCACGCTCAATGAGGAGCTGGGCCAGATAGAATATGTTTTCTCTGACAAAACGGGTACCCTTACTCAAAATATCATGACTTTTAAAAGATGTTCCATTAATGGGAGAATCTATGGTAAGACAAACAGTTCATTTTTCTTATTTATGTTGTTAACGTTCCTTAAGTAAATAAGCAACACCAATTTTTAAAAATAAAACCTCCCAAACCATTACTCGCTTGCTTCTTAATATGGGCACCAACAGCATCTAATAGTGCTTAGCACACAATAAATACTCACTAAATATTTATTGGATGAATGTTACATAATTTAGATGAACCTTTGGTTGGAGAACTATAGGGTGTTCCTGTATTTTTAGAGAAGGCCCTTGACTTTCACAAGGTATCAATCCCAAGATTTTTGCAAACCTCCAAATTTATAAATCCCATGATAGCTTGTAATTTGCCTCATAAAGTCCAGGAAAGTAACCGAAAGATTTAAGTAATCCCTTTAGGCCCTTAACTTACATGCGTTTATAATGCCATTAAAATAAATTCTTACTATATCACTTACAGAATGTTTTAGAATCACTTTTTCTTGTTTTTATGTAAGCTGGGATTATTTATATCATAGATACTGGTCTTGGGAGAGAATCTGACATTCCACTTTGATTTATCTAAATCTTCTATTTTCTGACTTAGAGCTATTACCTTTTTAGACTAATTTTTCTTCTTTAGCCCTATAAATGGGGTGTTTTGGGGGTGGTGGTGTCTTTTTTCTTTTTTTCATTATTTATTACAGTGACTACATGTTGAATAATGACTAGAACATAACGTGATTTTGAGATTTAACTTGCAGGTGCTTAGCCAGGTTCATTTACTAGCTCAGAGATTCCTCCCACACAGCAGCTGTGCAGCATTTCAGATCCAGAACTGTGCCCCAGAGAAACAACAATAACTCCTTATCCAGTGGCTGGTGGTCATAGAATTATCTAGTGAGAAAGACAGACTTGTATTTAAAAACCTGTTTTGTTGGCTTTTTAGTTTTTTATTAATCATGTTACTTTGAATTGTTCTTTAGTTTCCTTATTCATAAAACACGTATGCAAATCACCTTGCAAGTTTGTTATAAGGATTAGTGATAATGTTAAGTGTCAGGCCCAGAGTAGATACAAGTATATTTTCTTATTACAAGAAATACAATTCTGGAAAATAATATTAAACCTCAAATGCCAAGCAAAAATTGGAAAAATCATAAATGCCCCATAATAGGGGAAAGCTAAAATAAGTTATGTTATGTCTATAATCATGGGTTATTATATGACCATTCTAAATAAGAGTTATAAAGAACATTTATGATGGGGGAAATTATCACACTTTACGTGATTTAGAAACAATAGGAACGAGAAATTCATGAACAGTATGATGATGTATATACAAACACACATCAAAAAATCTCTATAAATACTGGTTGTCTCTGGATGATGGGACTATTAGTGTTTTTATTTTCTGCTATACATGTTCTGAGATTTCCAATATGTCTAAAAAAAGCACATATCAGCTTTATACTATGAAAAAAGTTACTTTAAAATTTTTAGCACAGTGGTGGTTATATTCTCTCCCTGCTGAAGGCACTGAAATTATTTAAGGTTTACATGCTAATTTGACCTTGACATTACACAGATATATCTGTTCTGAACCAAGAGAGACAAAGATGTACTCATCAAGCTTTAGCAGGAGGAGAATTAGTCTGGCTAGGGTATAATTTTGAATTTCCCAATAGTGGTGATAATGTGGAAGACAAAAATTAGCCTCTTAAAATGTAGATAATGTAACAATCGAATTAAAAAATATTCAGAGGAACATGATTGCTAGCTTCATATTTTGTTTTAAGGCTTATTGCACTTTAGTTTTCTCTTTGGCAAATATGTCTGCATTAATTACCATGTTTAGGGTTCCAGTTCAAAGATACTCTTAAAAACATTCCAATATTTGAATTCATAATGCCATCTAGTGATGGTACTTTAATAAATACTAAGTATATCCCTTAAAAACTAAATCAAGTTCAATTTCTCTTACCTTTAATTCTCAATTTTTGTTTTGGCAGGTGAAGTACATGATGAGCTGGATCAGAAGACAGAAATAACTAAGGTATGGAAGCGATATAATTTCACTCTTAATTTAAAATTGTACTTGCTTTTCAAAAATGATAAACTCTTAGAGAACTGAGTCTATTATAACCAGATGAGATATTTAATACATAACATTAAATATAATCAGTTAATACTAATTTGAAATTTGTAGACGAACAACAATGTGCTCGCAGGAGAGAAAAATTCAGTTAAATCCAAGAAGCAGGGGAGGGGGAGGGGGCGGGAGGAGACGGAGGGTCAGCGGGATCCTTCCCAGCAGGAACAATATGAGAGTGTGTGACACACTTCGTGCAGGACACAACCACCATTTAGACTTCACCTTGCAAATGCAAACAGTGTAACCTAATTGTATGCACCCTCATATTAATTGGAAATAAAAAAATAAAAATAGTACAAGGGAAAAAGAAATCAATTCATATGGTTTAAAATTCCTTCTCATCCAGGTCCCCCACCACAGAGTTTCTTCTATTTTTTTTTTATTCTTTAGAGATTAATGTGAAATTTACATACTCTTCTTTGCTTTCTTTCTCAATAATATATCTTGGAGATCTTTCTAGAGCAGTTTTAAAAAGTACTCCTTTATTCTTTTTAATAGCTGAATGGTATTTTTTTCATACTGATGTTCTATAATTTATGTATGAAGATACTAATGGATATTTAGGATGTTTTCAGTATTTTGTTAGTAAAGAAAAAGCAAGAGAAATAACTTGAGTACATATGTTATTAATATTTCACATGTTAGAGAATATAGAATCCATTTCTAGAAGTGGAACTGGTAAATCAAAAGGTACTTGCATTTGTAATTTGGGAAATATTATAAAATTGCCCTCTTTAGAATTTATAATAGGTTTTTCTGCCACACAAAGTTATCCCTGAAAGATTTTCTTCTTTTCTTTTTTCTTCCTTCCTTCCTTTCTTTTTTTTTTGAGACAGAGTCTTGCTCTGTCACCAGGAATAGAGAGAGAGTGCCATGGCCTCAGCCTAGCTCACAGCAACCTCAAACTCCTGGGCTCAAGCAATCTTCCTGCCTTTCTCCCCCGAGTAGGAGAATTATAGGCATCCACCAGGATGCCAGCTAGTTTTTCTATTTTTAGTAGAGATGGGGTCTCCCTTTGCTCAGGCTGGTCTCAAACTCCTGAGCTCAAAGGATACTCCTTCCCTGGCCTCCCAGAGTGCTAGGATTTCAGGCCTGAGTCACCACCCCCAGCCTAGATCAAGGTTTTTGATCTTTGGCAAGACTGTGTGAACAATGGGGTACAACAATATGGTTCTAATTTTAATTTCTCTTATTATGAGTTAGGTTAGATACCTCTTCATGTTTAAAAGCTTATTGCATTTTCTGTGAACTTCCAGTTCATCATTTTTTATACATTTCTTTTTGATTGCTAATTAAAAAATTAATTTATAGTTACTATTTATGTTAGGGAAAATAGGTCTTTTAGAGTATTGTCCAGTTCAACCAGATTTTCAAATTTATTTGCAATGAGTTGAGCAAAGAAGTCTCTTATAATTCTTTGTAATGTCCTTTATATGTGGTTATTTCTTTTGATTATTTCTTATCTTTTGTTTGTCTTTTCCTTTTCCTATTTTGATTATGTTAGTAAATAGTTAAATTGTTCCTTTCTCACACAAAAATGTACAGCTGTTAGGTTTACTTATTTTTTTTCTGTGTTTTAATCAATAAGTTCTGCTTCTTTATTAATGCCTTCTTTTTGCATTCCTTAAATTTCTTCTGTTTTTTTTTTTTTTCCCTTACCTCATACTTGGATGGTTAATTTATTTATTTTTAGTCTTTCCCTTTTAAAAAATACAAATATTTAAGATTATTAATTTCCTTCTGAACATTGTTTTAGTCTTATCACATAGATTTGGGCATGTAGTTTATCAAAGTATCTTTATTTTCATTTTATATGATTATATTGTCTGTCCTCACAATGAGTTCAGATTGAGCCATTAAGTCTGAATTATAAGTTTTTAAGGAAGAATTAAAAAATTTCCAGGTGCTGAGAGCTTTTCTTCCTCCTTAAATTGATTGCACCTTTAATAAGAGAATATATTTATATTATTTCTACTTTTTAGAATTTATTGAGATTTTCTTTGTGACTTAGTAAGGTCAACTGATGTCGATATTCCAGGATCCTTAAAAAGAAGGTATATATTCTGTGTTTTAAAGGTATAAATTAGAGACATATAATTTAGCTCTACCTTGATAGTTATATTATTTAGGACTTTTATTAATTATTTATCTTTTATTTGTATTGTCTATTTGGATTGAAGAGGTTAAAATGTTCTGATAAGTTTTTCTTTATTGAAGACTTATATATCCTGAAATCTTTGTTTTATTGAGCATTTTTTTGGTACCTTTGATGGTCATAGTAGCAATAATTTTTATTACGAATTATGTAATTTAACACTAAAAGTGTTCTTCTTTGATTAATTTAATTCTTCTTGGCTTGAATTCATATTAAGATTTGATATTAAGATCATGTCTTGATTCCTTTTCATTTGCATTTGCCCACTTATTTTTTTATTTATTTCAGGTTAATATAAGGGTCAAACAAGTAGGTTATAATATTTGCATTTATAAAGTAGAGTCCCTCTTGAAGTTGTATCCTGCACTCAAAAGATGTGCCATATACCTTTACATTGTGCCTATTAAGTGGGAGCACACCCATCCCCTCTCCTCTGTCTTCTCCCTCCTCCCATGGGCCCTCTCCCCGCAAATTGAATTGAATTGAGTTTCTCTCTTATGTGAGAGTATATTAGATTGTCTACTGGCTTCATAGTATTGAGTACGTTGGATATTTGCTTTTCCATTTTTGTGATACTTTACTAAGAAGAATGTGTTTCAGCTCCATCAAGGTTAATACAAAAGATGTAAAGTCACCATCTTTTTTATGTCTGAATAGTATTCTATATTGTATTTTCAATGTTCCTGAATTACTTTGGGTTTGGTGTGTCTCTTGTGTACAGCATAGGACTGGATTTTGCTTTGAATTCCAATCTTTTAATAAGTAATTTCAGCCCATTGGTATTTGGCTATATTTTGTTTTGTTTCTATTAGGTTATTACTTTTTTGTCTTTATAATTTTTTAAGAATTCTTTCCCTATATGAATTTTTTATTTTACTGTGTATATGTGTTATACATTACTTGTAATATTTAAGGAAGTATTTTATTGTTTTTCTACTGTATACTTTGAAGAGTTTCTTAACTTTTTTCTTTTTTTTTTTTGATTTTGTATATTGCCACTTTACTGAATTCACTTGTCATTTCTAACAGTGGAAAGCTTTTCGAAAAACAGGTTTTTTAAGATACAATTCACGTAACATACAATTTATCCATTTAATGTACACAATTCAATTGCTTTTAGTATATTGACACGAGTTCTTCAACCATCACCACTATCAACCTTAAAACATTTTCATTATTCTAAAAAGAAACCCTGTACCCCTTAGCTCACAGTACACATGCACATGTGCATGTGCACACTCATAAACACACACTTACACCCAAGGCCCTAGCAACCACGAATTTACTTTCTGTCTCTAGATATTTCCATTCTGAATATTTCATATAAATGGCACCACAAAATATGTGGTCTTTTGTGAATGGCATCTTTCATTTAGCATAATGCTTTGAAAGTTAATCCAGCAATGTATGAGAGTTTTAATTTCCTCAAATCCTTGGCAATACTTGTTATTATCTGTATTTTTATTATAGTCATTCCAGTGGGTATGAAATGTTATATCCTCCCAGCATTGTAACTGTGTTATTTGCCCCCCACCCCCCGACACACACACACGCACACACAAGATTGTTTTGGCTACTCTGGGTACTTCAAATGTTTTGTTCTTTTCTTTTTTTATTATTATTAAATCATAGCTGTGTACATTAGTGCAATCATGGGGCACCATACACTGGTTTTATAGACCGTTTCACACATTTTGATCACACTGGTTAACATAGCCTTCCTGGCATTTTCTTAGTTATTGTGTTAAGACATTTATATTCTACATTTTCTAAGTTTCACATGTTCCCTTGTGCACCGCAGGTGTAATCTCACCAATCACACTCCCCCC
This sequence comes from Nycticebus coucang, assembly GCF_027406575.1. Taxonomy (NCBI): domain Eukaryota; kingdom Metazoa; phylum Chordata; class Mammalia; order Primates; family Lorisidae; genus Nycticebus; species Nycticebus coucang. Next base: position 51,895,632 of record NC_069785.1, on the reverse strand, counting down.
CCCCGCCCATCCTTCTCCCTCCCTCCCCTCCCTTTCCCCCTTCTCCCTATTCTTGGGTTATAACTGGGTTATAGCTTTCACATGAAAGCCATAAATTAGTTTCATAGTAGAGCTGAGTACATTGGATACTTTTTCTTCCCTTCTTGAGATACTTTACTAAGAAGAATATGTTCCAGCTCCATCCATGTAAACATGAAAGAGGTAAAGTCTCCATCTTTCTTTAAGGCTGCATAATATTCCATGGTGTACATATACCACAATTCATTAATCCATTTGTAGATCTATGGGCACTTGGGCTTCTTCCATGACTTAGCAATTATGAATTGGGCTGCAATAAACATTCTGGTACAAATATCTTTGTTATGATGTGATTTTTGGTCTTCTGGGTATATACCTAGTAGAGGAATTATAGGATTGAATGGCAGGTCTATTTTTAGATCTCTAAGTGTTCTCTAAACATCTTTCCAAAAGGAATGTATTAATTTGCATTCCCACCAGCAGTGTAGAAGTGTTCCCTTTTCTCCACATCCACGCCAACATCTCTGGTCTTGAGATTTTGTGATATGGGCTAATCTTACTGGAGTTAGATAATATCTCAAAGTAGTTTTGATTTGCATTTCTCTGATGATTAAAGATAATGAGCATTTTTCATATGTCGGTAGGCCATGTGCCTGTTTTCTTCAGAGAAGTTTCTCTTCAAGTCCCTTGCCCACCCTGTGATGGGATCACTTGTTCTTTTCTTGCTTATACGTTTGCGTTCTCTGTGGATTCTGGTTATTAAACCTTTGTGGGAGACATAACCTGCAAATATCTTCTCCCATTCTGAGGGCTGTTTGCTTGCTTTACTTACTGTGTTCTTGGCTGTGCAGAAGCTTTTTAGTTTGATCAGGTCCCAGTAGTGTATTTTTGAAGCTTCTTCAATTGCCCGGGGGTTCCTCCTCATAAAATACTCACCCAGACCAATTTCTTCAAGGGTTTTTTTCCCTGCACTCTCTTCTAGTATTTTTATAGTTTCAGGTCTTAAATTTAAATCTTTAATCCAGTGAGAGTCTATCTTAGTTAATGGTGAAAGGTGTGGGTCCAGTTTCGGTCTTCTACAGGTTGCCAGCCAATTCACCCAGCACCATTTGTTAAATAGGGAATCTTTTCCCCACTGAATGTTTTTAATTGGCTTGTCAAAGATCAAATAACGGTAAGTAGCTGGATTCATCTTTTGGTTCTCTATTCTGTTCTAGAGACATCTACTTCTCTGTTTTTGTGCCAGTACCATGCTGTTTTGATCCCTATCGATTTATAGTATAGTCTGAGGTCTGGTAGCGTGATTCCTCCTGCTTTGTTTTTATTTCTGAGTAATGTCTTGGCTATTCAAGGTTTTTTTCTTATTCCACATAAAATGAAGTATTATTGTTTCAAGATCTTTAAAGTATGATGGTGGAGCTTTAATAGGGATTGCATTAAAATTGTATATTGCTTTGGGTAGTATGGACATTTTAACAATGTTGATTCTTCTCAGCCATGAGCATGGGATGTTTTTCCATTTGTTAACATTTTCAGCTATTTCTTTTCTTAGAGTTTCATAGTTCTCTTTATAGAGATCTTTCACATCCTTTGTTAGATAAACTCCCAAATATTTCATCTTCTTTGGTACTACTGTGAATGGAATAGAGTCCTTAACTCTTTTTTCAGCTTGACTATTGTTGGTATATATAAAGGCTACAGATTTATGGGTGTTGATTTGGTAACCTGAGACACTGCTGTATTCCTTGATCACTTCTAAGAGTTTTGTAGTAGAATCCCTGGTGTTTTCCAGATATACAGTCATATCATCTGTGAAGAGTGAAAGTTTGATCTCTTCTGACCCTATATGGATACCCTTGATCACCTTTTCTCTTAACTTTTTTTTTAAGGCAGCATCTATCAATTTCTTAATCTGAACTATGATAAATTATTATGTTTTTCCTTCTTTCCTTCATATTTTCCTAGCATTTTTCTTAGTGTTATTTTAATACTCTGTTTTCTCTCTCTCTCTCTCTCTCTATATATATATATGTAATAGTTTATATATATAAAAGTTTCTTTTGTTGGCTTGAAGCTTTAAATGACATCTTCTAGCCTTCAAATATTAAAATGAAGAAATCTACATCTTTTTATTTAGCTGTCTTTGCTACATAATCAAGGTATGTAATACATACATCTTACTTTGTCATCCTATTCTCTCCATTTGTCTCCATCTTTCTTTAAGGCTGCATAATATTCCATGGTGTACATATACAACAATTTGCTAGTCCATTTGTGGGTTGATGGGCACTTGGGCTTCTTCCATGACTTAGCAATTCTGAATTGGGCTGCAATAAACATTCTGGTACAGATCTCTTTGTTATATTGTGATTTTTGGTCTTCTGGGTATATACCTAGTAAAGGAATTACAGGATTGAATGGCAGGTCTATTTTTCGATCTCTAAGTATTCTCCAAACATCCTTCCAAAAGGAATGTATTAGTGTGCATTACCACCAGCAGTGTAGAAGTGTGCCCTTTTGTCCATATCCATGCCAACATCTCTGGTTTTGGGATTTTGTTATGTGGGCTACTCTTACTGGGGTTAGGTGATATCTCAAAGTAGTTTTGATTTGCATTTCTCTGATGAATAAGGATGATGAGCTTTTTTTCATGTGTCTGTAGATCATGCGTCTGTCTTCTTTAGAGAAGTTTCTCTTCGAGTCCTTTCCCACCCTGAGATGGGATCACTTGTTCTTTTCTTGCTAATATGTTTGAGTTCTCTGTGGATTCTGGTTATTAAACCTTTATCAGAGGTATAACCTGCAAATATTTTCTCCCATTCTGAGGGCTGTCTGCTTGCTTTACTTACTATGTTCTTGGCTGTGCAGAAGCTTTTTAGTTTGATCAGGTCCCAGAAATGTATTTTTGATCCTGCTTCAATTGCTTGGTCATGAGAGCCGCACCTGCGACGGACAAGATGGCTCCCGGCCTGAGTCCAGCCAAAGGTATTATTACCCTGGATCCCCCGAACTGCATCTGGGAGTCTGCTGGGGATCTTGGCCTAGCGTTGCTCGGTGGTTCCTATATGAAGTCAGCCCAGCTGTGCTTGTGTTGAGCGTACTACACCCTTTGACACACCACTGCCATCTCCTTGAGGCAGAGTAAACACAGGTAGAATGTTAATCGAGTCCTGAGACTTGGCCTGCCAACGCTCCCAATCCCACCAGGAGACAGTCCCACAAGTTCTGGCAGAGGAAAGAAGGTTCATGGAAAAGCTGACTTGAACCCTGAACCACCTGGGAAGTGTAGTCCACTGTCAAGATTGGAGTGGAGTGGGATGGAGGACGGACTAGGATCGGTGGTTTCGGTCCAGTTCTGAGCCTGGACCCGACAGGGCTCAGGAGATATCTGGAGTGTCGCGGACAGGAGTGCGCAGACGCAGACTTCTCTGGCTCGCCATGCTTGTCTTTGTCTGCCGGCCAGCTTCCTTGTGCATCCCCAGGAGCTGCACTTTTGTTACCCTTCAACACCTCATAGAGTCCTAAGGGCTTAGCCTGAATTCTGGGATGCTGTTTTGCCCCCCAACCACAATGTCCAAGTCCTGGATCACTTTCCCATTTGCAGACTTAAAATCACCAGTTCAAACAAGAAGAGCAATGGATGTTTGAGGAAGAAATGTAAAAGAAAGTTCTCTCAAGAAGCCTGGGACAGATAAGGACACAACATGAAAGACTTGTGGCTTTAAATCTCATCTTTCTCTGTGAAAATACTTTTCTTTGAGGAAAAGTTCAGAAAACCTAGGAGACAGGAAACAGTATTTCTTCTGAACATAGTCATTGATTCTTCAAGACTTCAATTCTCTGTAGGGGACTCAATTTAAAAGAGTTTGCAATGTAATTTATACATACGCATAATTTATTAAATATGAGAAAAGCTGTGTAAGAACCATTAAGAATATAAAGAGTATGCTATTTTTCATCTGTTTTTGTAATCATCTCATCTCAGGGTAATCCATGTGAGACGTCTTCTATTATAAATTGAACTTCTTTAGATACCTGAGAATTAATATTGAAAAGCAACAATATTAATTTAGTGGATATGGAAAAGCTTTCGTCCTTATTACATCTCAATAGATATTAGGGAAATCTCATAGGAGAAAAATCTGTGTGCATGATAAGAATGTTGGAAAGCCTTCAGCATGAATCAGACCTCCTTCAGCACGATCAGATTCATACTGGAGAGAAACCTAATGAATGTAGAAAAATCTTTAGCCTGAAACAAAACTTCACAGAGTATAAGAAAATGCACACTAGAAGAAATCACATGAATGTACTGAATGTGGTAAGGTCTTTGCTCGAGTCTCATCCCTTACTCTCCATTTGCAAAGTCACACAGGGAAGAAGTTATACACATGTAATCAAAAATATGGAAAAGCCTTTAGCCAGAAGGGAAACTTCATTCCTCATCAGAAACATCATACTGGAGAGAAAGCCTATGAATATGGGAAAGCTTCTATTCAGATGCCAACCCTCATTACACACCAGAATAATCATACAGGAAACAAACTCTATGCGTGTAAGGAATGTGGGAAAGCCTTTAATGGCAAATCATATCTCACTGAGCATGAGAAAATTCATACTGGAGAGAAACCATATGAATGTAATCAATGTGGAAGAGCCTTCAGCCAGAAGCAATACCTCGTTAAACATCAGAACATCCATAGTGGAAAGAAACCTTTCAAATGTAATGAATGTGGAAAAGCCTTTAGCCAGAAGGAAAACCTCATTATCCATCAAAGAATTCATACTGGAGAGAAACCTTATGAATGTAAAGGATGTGGGAAAGCTCTTATTCAGAAGTCAAGCCTCATTAGACACCAGAGAAGTCATACTGGAGAGAAACCCTACACATGTAATAAATGTGGGAAAGCCTTCTCTTGGATCACATCACTTATTGTACATGTGAGAATTTATATAGGTGATAAGCCTTATGAATGTAAGGTGTGTGGGAAAGCCTTCTGTCAAAGCTCATCTCTTACTGTGCATATGAGAAGCCATACAGGTGAGAAACCCTATGGTTGTAATGAATGTGGGAAAGCCTTTTCTCAGTTCTCAACTCTTGCTCTACATATGAGAATCCATACTGGTGAAAAACCTTATCAGTGTAGTGAATGTGGGAAAACTTTCAGCCAAAAGTCACATCACATTAGACACAAGAGAATTCATACTCATTAAAGCTCTATGAATGCCTTGGATTAGGAAACTCTTCAACACAATTACACTTAATAATATTTCAGAAAATTCATTTTACGTTAAGTGACATCAATGTAGGAGATCTCTTAGCAGTGATTCAAAATTTAAAACACTGCATTTAATAAGAATCATAGTATAGTTAAATCCCGTCAATTCCATAAAACTCCCACCTCAAACATTATTAATGTAGTTTTAGGATTATTTTCCTTGAAGTTTGAATCCAGCCATGGATACTAAGTAGCTTGCTCCTGGAAGTCCTACCAGATGCATTAAGAAAAGAGGTATAAGAGGTGCAAGGATTTGGAATTAAGAGGCAAAATTATTGACTTTTTATATGTTTTGATACATATGTGATTTTTAAAACTATGCTCATCAAAATTGTTGTTGAAGCACTCATAGGAAATTGAGATTATGACAGAATAGTGAACTCAGAAATATATTCATGAATTTTGGGGGAATTGGTAATTGATAGAGGTAGTACCCCAAACTGGTGGGCAAATCATGAATAATTTTAAAAAATGGTCTCAGGGTAACTGAGTCCTTATATGGAAAAGTAGTAGATTTCTACCATCATTGCACATTCAAAAATTTATTTCTTATTAGTTTCAAATGTACTAAAGACTAAAATGCAAAAATTAAAAACATTGTAAGAGTTTTATAAGAGAATGTTTTTAAATCTTGGGTAGGAAAGAATTTCTGAAACATTCCAGAATACCCAGAAATTCCACTCTTTAGTACAGTAGTAGCCCTTTTTCTGTAGGGGATATGTTCTAAGATCACAGGTGGGTACTTGAAACCTCCATAGTACTGAACCTTATATGTACTTTGTTTTTCTCTTAAATATACATACCTATGATAAAGTTCAATTTGCAAATTAGATACAGTAAAAGAGCAGTCATAACCATATACTGTAATAAATGTTATGTGAATCTGGTCTTAGAACTTTATTCTACTTTACTTACCTATTTTTGGATTATGGTTGACCATGAGTTAACTGAAACTGTGGAAAGTGAAGCCACAAATAAGGGGAACTATTATATATACATATATATCCAAGAAACTGACACATGCACACAAGGAGTTATATACTAGTCTGTAGCTGCGTAATTCATTGCAGCATGAGTTATAGTTGTCAAAAATTGAGATACAAATGCCTGTCACTTGTGAAATAAATGAATGGAATGTGATATAGTAATAATAGATATTCTAGCAGTTAAATACAACAAATTAAATTTAGATGTATTAAAAGACAAAGATAAAAGAAATCATGTACAATGAAGAAAAATGAAGTGATAAACATATTGAAATGATATGTATGTGAATTTGTATAAAATCAATACTAATAACCCTAACGCCAAATACTGTTTCTGGAAAAATTTTTATACCAAACTATGAAGAATGGGTTGGAAGGATACTCACTCAATTTCTAAAAGTGGTGCCACTAGGAAGAAGGGAGGTGGAAGGGAAATGTAATCAAACATAGTAGTTAAAGCATACTTCAGTTTTGTATCTGAACATCAATTTCTCGTTAAAAAGAAGTAAAGTTTCCAAGCAGATGTAAAAAGTAAAAAAAAAAAAAAAATTGCTTGGTCATATATTTCTTTTTTTTGTAGAGACAGAGTCTCACTGTACCGCCATTGGGTAGAGTGCCGTGGCATCACACGGCTCACAGCAACCTCTAACTCTCAGGCTTACGCGATTCTCTTGCCTCAGCCTCCCGAGCAGCGATATATTTCTTTAATGATATTATTTTATAGTCACCAAGACAAAGAATTTATCAAAGTTATTTTCCCATCAATTGTTTTTGTAAAGACATCATCACAAGACTAGTGCTTGAGTAGTAAATTTTTAAAAGTACATGTTGTGCATTCCAGAAATCAGTGAATTAACAGGGATTTTGTTTACCATTGAACCTTTTTCCATTATTTTATTCTGTTCTTTATTGTTTTTGTTTTTATTTTCTACCCTCAACAAAATTTTAAGCATGGAGTACTGTTAACTCTGGACACACAGCAGGTCTCTAGAATTTTTTAATCATATATGACTGAAACTTTTGCCAATTGAACAGCACATCCTCATATTCGCATCTCCCAGTCCCTGGCAATTACCATCTGTTCTCTGTTTCTATGAGTTTAACTATTTTAGACACCTCATATCAGTGGAATCATTCAGTATTTGTCCTTTTGTGAATTTCACTTAGCATAATGTCAAGAATCATCCATGTTGTAGCATATGACAAGGTATCCTTTTTTATGGCTGAATAATATTTCATAGTATGTATGTATGTATATATGTATCTATCTATCTATCTATCACATTTTCTTATCCATTCATCTTTTAATGGACACTGGACACTTAAGTTTTTTCCATCTCTTGGCTATTGTGAATAATGCTGTAATGAAAATGGAAGTACAAAGATCTCTTTGAGATCCTAATTTCAATTCTTTTGGATATATATCAAGAAAGAGGATTTCTGGGTCATGCAGTATCAAGTAGTTCTATTTTTAATATTTTGGGGAACTACCATACTGTTTTCCAAGATGACTGTACCATTTTACATTTCTAGCAGCAGTATACCAGGATTCCAATATTTCCACATTCTTGACACAATACTTGTTCTTTCTTCTTCTTTTTTTAAATAATGACTATCCTAATGTGTGAGATGATATCCCATTGTGGTTTTGATTTGCATTTCCTGGATGACTACTGATGTTGAGCATCTTTTCATATACATGTTTGAACCATTTGTATGTCTTCTTTTTTGTTGTTGTTGAGACAGAGTCTCACTATGTTGCCCTGGGTAGGGTGCCATAGCATCATAGCTCACAGCAACCTCAAACTCTTGGGCTTAAGCAATTCTCTTGCCTCAGCCTCCTAAGTAGCGGGGACTACAGGTGCCTGCCACAATGCCCAGCTATTTTTTGTTGCAGTTGTCATTGTTATTTAGCTGGCCTGGGCTAGGTTTGAACCCGCCACCATTGGTGTATGTGGCTGGCGCTATAACCATTGTGCTATGGGTGCCGAGCCCATTTGTCAGTCTTCTTTGAAGAAATGTCCATTCAAGCTCTTGTCCATTATTAAATTGAATTATCTGTGCCTTGCTCTCTCCCTTCCTTCTTTTGCAATGACTTGTGGGAGTTCTTTATGTATTTTGGCTGTTAACCCCTTTTCAGATAGGTGATTTGCAAATATTTCTTCCCATTCCATTGGTTACCTTTTTACTCTTTTGATTATTTTCTTTGCTGTGCAGAGACTTTTTAATTTGATATAGGTCCACTTATTTTATTTTTGCTTTTTTTGACTGTACTTTTGTTGTCATATCCAAGAAACAGTTGCTAAGACCAATGTTAGGAAGTTTTTCCCTTATTTTGTTCTTGGAGTTTTATAGTTTTAGGGCTTATGTTTAAGTCTTCAATGCATTTTAAGTTAATTTTTGTATATTATGTAAAAAAGGGCCAAATTTTATTCTTTTGCTTGTGGATATCCAGTTTTCCTAACTCTGTTGAAGAGACTGTCTTTTCCCTGTTTTGTATTCTTGGCACCCTGCTGAAGTTTATGTGTGGGTTTATTTCTTGGTTCTCTATTCTGTTCTGTTCCATTGTCTGCTTTTTATACTAATACCATGCTTCTTTGATCCTGTAGTTTGTGATGTTTTATTTATTTATTTATTCATTCATTCATAACTATGTACATTAATGCATTTATGGTGTACAATGTGCTGATTTTATATACAATTTGGAATGCTTACATCAAACTGGTTAACATAGCCTTTGCTTCACTTATTTGTTGTGTTAAGACCTTTATACTCTATTCTTTTTTTTTAATTCTCTATTCTTAATAGTTTCGACATGTACCCTTGCATTGTGCACAATAGGTGAGGTCCCACCAATTACCATCCTTTCTATTGGCCTCTGCTCTCCCCTCCCGTCTCCCTCCTATTCCCTGCTTCATTATGGACTATAGTTATGTTTTATCATTTGTACGAAAGTATGGGTGATTATATATTGGTTTCATAATAGAATTGAGTACATTGAATACCTTTACTTGCATTCTTGAGATACTTTACTAGGAAGAATATGTTTCAGTTCCATCTAGGTAAACATAAAAGATATAAAGTCTTCATCTTTTTTAATGGCTGCATAATATTCCATGGTATGCATATACCACAATTTGTTAATTGAGTCATGGATTGATGGGCATTTGGGCTGCTTCCATGACTTGGCAATTATGAATTGGGCTGCAATAAACGTTCTGCTACAAATATCTTTGTTGTAAAATAATTTTTGGTCATCTATATCTATACCTAGTAGGGGAATTACAGGATTGAACGGCAGATCTACCTTTAATTCTCTAAGTGTTCTCCAAAATTCTTTCCAAAAGGAAGTATTAGCTTGCATTCCCACCAGCAGTGTAGAAGTGTTCCCTTCTTATCCACACCAACATCTGTAGTTTTGGGATTTTGTGATGTGGGCTAATCATACTGGAGTTAAATGATATCTCAAAGTGGTTTTGATTTGCATTTCTCTGATGATTAAAGATGATAAGCATTTTTTCATGTGTTTGTAGGCCATGCACCTGTCTTCTTCAGCATAGCTTCTGTTTAAGTCTCTTGCCCACAATGCAATGAGATCATTTGTTCTATTCTTATTAATTAGTTTGAGTTCTCTATGGATTTTAGTTATCAAAGCTTTGTCAGAAACATAACCTGCAATTTTTTTCTTCTCCTATTCTGAGAGCTGTCTGCATGCTTTACTTACTGTGTTCTTGGCTGTGCAGAAGCTTTTTAGTTTAATCAGATCCCAGTATTATATTTTTGGCATTGCTTCAATTGCCCAGGGGTTACTCCTCATAAAGTATTCTCCCAGGCCAATTTCTTCAAGCATTTTCCCTGCACTCTCCCAGCATCTTTATATTTTAATGTCTTAGGTTTAAATCTTTAATCCAGTGAGAATCATTTTTTGTTAATGGTGAAAGGTGAGGGTCCAGTTTCAGTCTTCTACAAGTCACCAGCCAGTTCACCCAGCACCATTTGTTAAATAGGGAATATTTCCCCAAATGAATGCTTTTGATAGGCTTATCAAAGATGAAATGATGATAAGTGGCTTGGTTCATCTCTTGGTTCTTTATTCTATTCAATGTATCTTCCTCTCTATTTTTGTGCCAACACCATGCTGTTTTGATCACTATAGATTTATGGTATAGCCTGAAGTCTGGTAGTATGATTCCTCCTGATTGGTTTTTATTTCTGAGTAATGTTTTGCCTATTTGAGTTTTTTTCCTGATTCTATATAAAATGAAGTATGATTTTTTCCAGATCTTTAAAGTATGATAATGATGCTTTAATAGGATTTCATTAAATTTATATATTGCTTTGGGTAGTATGGACATTTTAACAATGTTGATTCTTCCCAGACATGAGCATGGTATGTGTTTCCATTTTTTTTTTTTTTTTTTTATTGTTGGGGATTCATTGAGGGTACAATAAGCCAGTTACACTGATTGCAATTGTTAGGTAAAGTCCCTCTTGCAATCATGTCTTGCCCCCATAAAGTGTGACACACACTAAGGCCCCACCCTCCTCCCTCCATCCCTCTTTCTGCTTCCCCCCCCCATAAACTTAATTGTCATTAATTGTCCTCATATCAAGATTGAGTACATAGGATTCATGCTTCTCCATTTTTGTGGTGCTTTACTAAGAATAATGTCTTCCACTTCCATCCAGGTTAATACGAAGGATGTAAAGTCTCCATTTTTTTTAATAGCTGAATAGTATTCCATGGTATACATATACTACAGCTTGTTAATCCATTCCTGGGTTGGTGGGCATTTAGGCTGTTTCCACATTTTGGCAATGGTAAATTGAGCTGCAATAAACAGTCTAGTACAAGTGTCCTTATGATAAAAGGATTTTTTCCTTCTGGGTAGATGCCCAGTAATGGGATTGCAGGATCGAATGGGAGGTCTAGCTTGAGTGCTTTGAGGTTTCTCCATACTTCCTTCCAGAAAGGTTGTAATAGTTTGCAGTCCCACCAGCAGTGTAAAAGTGTTCCCTTCTCTCCACATCCACGCCAGCATCTGCAGTTTTGAGATTTTGTGATGTGGGCCATTCTCACTGGGGTTAGATGATATCTCAGGGTGGTTTTGATTTGCATTTCTCTAATATATAGAGATGATGAACATTTTTTCATGTGTTTGTTAGCCACTCGTCTGTCGTCTTTAGAGAAAGTTCTATTCATGTCTCTTGCCCATTGATATAAGGGATTGTTGGCTTTTTTCATGTGGATTAATTTGAGTTCTCTATAGATCCTGGTTACCAAGCTTTTGTCTGATTGAAAATATGCAAATATCCTTTCCCATTGTGTAGGTTGTCTCTTTGCTTTGGTTATTGTGTCCTTAGCTGTACAGAAGCTTTCCAGTTTAATGAAGTCCCATTTGTTTATTTTTGTTGTTGTTGCAATTGCCATGGCAGTCTTCTTCATGAAGTCTTCCCCCAGGCCAATATCTTCCAGTGTTTTTCCTATGCTTTCTTGGAGGATTTTTATTGTTTCATGCCTTAAATTTAAGTCCTTTATCCATCTTGAATCAATTTTTGTGAGTGGGGAAAGGTGTGGGTCCAGTTTCAGTCTTTTACATGTAGACATCCAGTTCTCCCAACACCATTTATTGAATAGGGAGTCTTTCCCCCAAGGTAAGTTCTTGTTTGGTTTATCAAAGATTAGGTGGTTGTAAGATGTTAGTTTCATTTCTTGGTGTTCAATTCGATTCCAAGTGTCTATGTCTCTGTTTTTGTGCCAGTACCATGCTGTCTTGAGCACTATGGCTTTGTAGTACAGACTAAAATCTGGTATGCTGATGCCCCCAGCTTTATTTTTGTTACTAAGAACTGCCTTAGCTATACGGGGTTTTTTCCGGTTCCATACAAAACGCAGAATCATTTTTTCCAAATCTTGAAAGTACGATGTAGGTACTTTGATAGGAATGGCATTGAATAGGTAGATAGCTTTGGAAAGTATAGACATTTTAACAATGTTGATTCTTCCCATCCATGAGCATGGTATGTTCTTCCATTTGTTAATATCCTCTGCTATTTCCTTTCTGAGGATTTCACAGTTTTCTTTATAGAGGTCCTTCACCTCCTTCGTTAGGTATATTCCTAGGTATTTCATTTTCTTTGAAACTATGGTGAAGGGAGTTGTGTCCTTAATTAGCTTCTCATCTTGACTGTTATTGGTGTATACAAAGGCTACTGACTTGTGGACATTGATTTTATATCCTGAAACATTACTGTATTTTTTGATGACTTCTAGGAGTCTTGTGGTTGAGTCTTTGGGGTTCTCTAAGTATAAGATCATGTCATCAGCAAAGAGGGAGAGTTTGACCTCCTCTGCTCCCATTTGAATTCCCTTTATTTCCTTGTCTTGCCTAATTGTATTGGCTAGAACTTCCAGCACTACGTTGAATAGTAAAGGTGACAGAGGACAACCTTGTCTGGTTCCAGTTCTAAGAGGAAAAGCTTTGAGTTTTACTCCATTCAGTAAAATATTGGCTGTGGGTTTGTCATAGATAGCTTCAATCAGTTTTAGAAATGTGCCACCTATGCCTATACTCTTCAGAGTTCTAATTAGAAAAGGATGCTGGATTTTATCAAATGCTTTTTCTGCATCTATTGAGAGGATCATGTAATCTTTATTTTTGCCTCTGTTAATATGGTGGATAACGTTTATGGACTTGCGTATGTTAAACCAGCCTTGCATCCCTGGGATGAAGCCTACTTGATCATGATGAATGACTTTTTTGATGATAAGCTGTAATCTATTGGCTAGGATTTTGTTGAGAATTTTTGCGTCTATGTTCATGAGTGAGATTGGTCTGAAATTCTCCTTTTTGTTTGGGTCTTTTCCTTGTTTTGGTATCAGGGTGATGTTTGCTTCATAGAATGTGTTGGGGAAGATTCCTTCTTCCTCAGTTTTTTGGAATAATTTCTGCAGTACAGGAATAAGCTCTTCCTTGAAGGTTTGATAGAATTCTGGAGTGAAGCCATCTGGACCAGGGCATTTTTTAGTTGGAAGCTTTTTAATTGTTTCTTTGATCTCAGTGCTTGAAATTGGTCTGTTCAGGAGGTCTATTTCATCCTGACTAAGTCTAGGGAGAGGGTGTGATTCCAAATATTGATCCATTTCCTTCACATTGTCAAATTTCTGGGCATAGAGTTTCTGGTAGTATTCAGAGATGATCTCTTGTATCTCTGTGGGATCAGTTGTTATTTCCCCTTTATCATTTCTGATTGAGGTTACTAGAGATTTTACTTTTCTATTTCTAGTTAGTCTGGCCAATGGTTTATCTATTTTTTTATTTTATTTTATTTTTCTTTTTATTGTTGGGGATTCATTGAGGGTACAATAAGCCAGGTTACACTGATTGCAATTGTTAGGTAAAGTCCCTCTTGCAATCATGTCTTTCCCCCATAAAGTGTGACACACACCAAGGCCCTACCCCCCTCCCTCCATCCCTCTTTCTGCTTCCCCCCCCATAACCTTAATTGTCATTAATTGTCCTCATATCAAAATTTTTCAAAAAACCAACTCCTTGTTTCATTAATTTTCTGAATGATTCTTTTGTTTTCAATTTCATTGATCTCTGATTTGATTTTGGATATTTCTTTTCTTCTACTGAGTTTAGGCTTAGATTGTTCTTCCTTTTCCAATTCCATAAGATCTCTTGTGAGATTTTGATGTGCTCTCTTTCTGTTTTTCGAATGTAGGCATCTAAAGCGATGAATTTTCCTCTCAAAACTGCTTTTGCAGTACCCCACAGGTTTTGGTAGCTTGTGTCTTCATTGTTGTTATGCTCAAGGAAGTTAATGATTTCCTGTTTTATTTCTTCCTTCACCCATCTGTTATTCAACAGAAGATTGTTTAATTTCCATGCCTTTGGGTGGGCTTGAGCATTTTTGTTAGAGTTGAGTTCCACCTTTAGTGCCTTATGGTCTGAAAAGATACAAGGTAAAATTTCAATTCTTTTGATTCTGTTGATATTTGTTTTGTGTCCCAGGATATGATCAATTTTGGAGAATGTTCCATGGGGTGATGAGAAGAATGTATATTCTTTATCTTTGGGGTGGAGTGTTCTATATTCGTCTATCAAGCATAGTTGTTCTAGGGTCTCATTTAAATCTCTTACATCTTTGTTTAATTTCTGTTTAGAGGATCTGTCCAGCTCTGTAAGAGGTGTGTTAAAGTCCCCTGTTATGATGGTATTATCAGATATCATATTGCTCAGACTGAGTAAGGTCTGCTTCAAGAATCTGAGAGCATTTAAATTGGGTGCATAAATATTTAGAATGGAAATGTCTTCTTGTTGTAGTTTTCCCTTGACCAATAGAAAGTGACCATCTTTGTCTTTTTTGACTTTAGTTGCTTTAAATCCACATGTATCTGAAAATAAGATTGCAACTCCTCTTTTCTTCTGAATTCCATTTGCCTGAAAAATTGTCTTCCAACCCTTGACTCGGAGCTTTAATTTGTCTTTTGAAGCCAGGTGTGTTTCTTGCAGACAGCAAATGGATGGCTTTTGTTTTTTAATCCAGTCAACCAATCTATGTCTCTTCAGTGGGGAATTCAAGCCATTAACATTTATTGAGATAATTGATAAGTGTGGTAGTATTCTATTCGTCTTATTTGGAGAGAGTCCATTGCTTAGTTTTATCTTTTGCATCAGTGTGGAGGTTAGGTTCTGTCCTTTGATTTCTGAGTTCTTACTTTGCTGCTGATCCATTGTGGTGGTCAGTGTGCAGAACAGGTTGAAGTATTTCCTGTAGAGCTGGTCTTGTTGTGGCGAATTTCCTCAATGTTTGTATATCCGTAAATGATTTGATTTCTCCGTCAATTTTGAAGCTTAGCTTAGCGGGGTACAGAATTCTGGGCTGAAAATTGTTCTGTTTAAGTAAATTAAAGGTAGATGACCATTGTCTTCTTGCTTGGAAAGTTTCATTAGAGAAGTCTGCGGTAACTCTGATGGATTTGCCCCTGTAGGTCAACTGGCGCTTACTCCTGGCAGCTTGCAGAATCTTTTCTTTTGTCTTGACTTTGGACAGGTTCATCACAATGTGTCTTGGAGAAGCTTGGTTAGCGTTGAGGCGACCTGGGGTCCGATATCCCTCTGAAAGCAGTGTGTCAGACTCTTTGGTGATGTTTGGGAAATTTTCTTTTATAATATTCTCTAGTATGTCTTCCATTCCTCTGGGGCATTCTTCTTCCCCTTCTGGAATTCCTATAACTCGTATGTTGGAACGCTTCATAAAGTCCCATAATTCTGACAGTGAACGTTCTGCTTTCTCTCTCTTCTTTTCTTCCTCTTTTACTGTCTGAGTTATCTCAAGAACTTTGTCTTCTACCTCTGAAATTCTTTCTTCTGCATGGTCTAACCTGTTGCTGATACTTTCCATTGTATCTTTAAGTTCCCTAATTGACTGTTTCAGTTCCTTCAGCTCTGCTATATCCTTTTTATATTCTTCATATCGTTCATCTCTTATTTGATTCTGTTTTTGGATTTCCTTTTGGTTATTTTCCACTTTATTAGCAATTTCCTTCATTGTTTCCATCATTTCTTTCATTGTTTTCAACATGTGTATTCTAAATTCCCTTTCTGTCATTCCTAACATTTCTATACTGGTGGAATCATCTGCAGTAGCTACCTCATGGTCCCTTGGTGGGGTTGTTCTAGACTGGTTCTTCATGTTACCTGGAGTTTTCTGCTGATTCTTCCTCATGAGTGATTTCTTTTATCTGTTTCCTTGCCCTAATTTTCCTTTCACTTCCTCTTGGTCTTTAAGTTCTTGTGCCTGTGGACTAAGGGTTACAGGACCAGAAGGGTGGGAAGGTTGAAGAGCAAAAAAAGGGGATGAAAGAAAGGAGGACCGAGTGATAAGCAAAAAAGAAAGATAGAGAAAGGAGAGGGGGTGGGTATAAGGAATATTGACAAAAAGAAGAGAGGCACAGAAAAAGGGAGACAGGGCAATATAGGTGTACAGTAGGGTACTTTGACACAACCTTAAAAAACCCCACCTTCTGGGGGTGCCCAGTTGCGTGGTTCCCTTGAGGTCAGCAGCTCTTTGCTAACCTGATCACAGTACCCCACCTCCACCAAGTAGACAGGAAAGACAAAAATGCTATAAATCAAACCAAAACAAGCAAACAGAAAACTTTACAGGATAAAATTGGCTGGAAAAACCAAATAATAGCGGTAGAAACACTAACAAAAATGAAGTTCTAATTATTGAAATAGGCAACAATGGGAAATTATAATTAAACTAGAAAAATTGAGAAAGAAAAAGGATCTGTATGGAAAAGGTTAAACTTAAAAAACAAAACAACAATCAACAACATCAAAATAAACAAAAAAAAACAACCAAACCAAAAATAAATAAATAAATAAAAAACACAGCCAAAAACAAAGCAGTATGTATGTGTTATTGAATATTGTCTGGGCAACATGTGGTCTTCTGGGGTGTGAGATGTTTATTACAGTTCTGATATGACTGGAGGCTGCTAGTTTCTCAGACCCCAGCAGGTAGACACCCTAAATCTCTCTTCAGCCCACTTAAAAGGCACTTTGAACTTGTTCACTTACTGAGCAGAAGCTTTCCCAGGGGAAGTGCTTGTCACTGGAATCACTGCTGAAGTGGCTATCCACTGACCCTGTGTGCCAAAACTGGTCTCTCTCTGCCCCCGATGGTTAGGGCTGCAAGGCGGCTTAGACCCCGCCCTTAGGCTACTTGGTCACTGCGTTACCAGCTCCCACCCAATTCTAGCTCTGCGACCCTGAGGGCAGAGCTTGCCGGGTAAGATCGCTCAGAATGGCTGCCTGTGACCCAGAGCCAGACACTGTTAGCTCCGTCTGGCTCAGCGGCTCAGACTGGGGCCCTAGACAACGGCCAAAATTCTCCACACTCCCCCTCAGGTTCTCCCCAAGGTAGTTCAGCTGAGTGCCAAGTCCAAAGACACCAAAACAGTTCACAGGTAAGGCCTTTCTGGTTTGCAGTCTCGCTGCTACTGAACTTACAGTTGCAGGCGGGTTTAGACGGATTGAACACACGCGACCACTTGCCGGTTTTCCACTGTTTTAGTCCTCCTCTTGGGGTCCAGAAGTCTCTCGCTGACTCCCTGTATCCTCTCAGGGGTGATGATAGGCAGATCCCACTAGCCAGATATGCCTGGAGTCCTATCTCCCCAGACTCATGGTGCCCAGATGCAAGGAAGCTGTTACTCGGCTGCCATTTTGCTCCGCCTCCTGGTCATTGACTTTTAATGTCCTAAAACAAAATAACTTTCAACCCAGGATCCAGTATCCAGTTAAACTGAGCTTCATTTATGACAGAGAAATTAAATACTTTAATGACATTCACATGTTGAAGAAATTTGCCATGACTAAACCAGCTCTCCAGGATATTCTCAGACCTCCATGAAGACCAGAGTAATCCTCTACGACAAAAGTAAACCCACCCAGGTAATTTTGATCAAATTCCAACTTCCACAGTCACAAAAGGATTAAAAATGTCCACCAGACTGCAAAAGGCTTATCAATATTCTCAATTAATGTGAATAGTTTAAATTGTCCTCTAAAGTGGCACAGGTTGGCTGACTGCATACAAAAACTCAAGCCGGATATCTGCTGCATACAAGAATCACATCTTACATTAAAAGACAAATATAGACTCAAGGTGAAGGGATGGTCATCTGTATTCCAGGCAAATAGAAAGCAGAAAAAAGCAGGTGTTGCTATCCTATTCACAGATGCAATAGGCTTTAAAGCAACTGAAATAAGGAAGGATGAGGATGGACACTTCATATTTGCTAAAGTTAATACTCAATATAATGAGATTTCAATTATTAATATTTATGCACCCAACCAGAATGCACTTGAATTTATAAGAGAAACTCTAACAGACATGAGCAACTTGATTTCCTCCAGTTCCATAGTAGTTGGAGATTTTCACACCCCTTTAGCAGTGCTGGATAGATCCTCCAGAAAGAAACTAAGCAAAGAAATTTTAGATTTAAACTTAATCATTCAACATCTGGACTTAACAGACATCTACAGAACATTTCATCCCAACAAAACTGAATACACATTCTTCTCATCAGCCCATGAAATATACTCCAAAATCAACCATATCCTAGGCCACAAATCTAATCTCAGCAAATTTAAAAAAAATAGAAATTATTCCTTGCATCTTCCAGACCACCATGGAATAAAAGTTGAACTCAATAACAACAGGAACCTGCATACCCATATAAAAACATGGAATGTAAACAACCTTATGCTGAGGGATAGATGGGTTATAGACGAGATAAGAAGGAAATCACCAAATTTTTGGAACAAAACAACAATGAAGACATGAACTATCAGAACCTCTGGGATACTGCAAACACAGTCCTAAGAGGGAAATTTATAGCACTGCAAGTCTTCCTCAAGAAAACGGAAAGAGAGGAAGTTAATAACTTAATGGGACATCTCAAGCAACTGGAGAAGGAAAAACACTCCAACCCCAAACGCAGTAGAAGAAAAGAAATAACCAAAATCAGAGCAGAATTAAATGAAATTGAAAACAAAACAATTATACAACAGATCAATAAATCCAAAAGTTAGTTTTTTGAAAAGATCAATAAAATAGACAAACCTTTGGCCAACCTAACCAGGAAAAAAAGAGTAAAATCTCTAATTTCATCAATCAGAAATGGTAACGATGAAATAACAACAGACGCCTCAGAAATTGAAAAAATCCTTAACGAATACTACAAGAAACTCTACTCTCAGAAATATGAAAATCTGAAAGAAATTGACCAATATCTGGAAGTACGCCACCTACCAAGACTTAGCTAGAATGAAGTGGAAATGTTGAACAGGCCTATATCAAGTCCTGAAATAGCATCAACTATACAAAATCTCTCTAAAAAGAAAAGCCCAGGACCAGATGACTTTACATCAGAATTCTACCAAACCTTTAAAGAAGAACTAGTACCTATATTAATAAACCTCTTCCAAAATATAGAAAAAGAAGGAAAATTACCCAAAACATTCTATGAAGCAAACATCACCTGATCCCTAAACCAGGGAAAGACCCAACAAGAAAAGAAAATTATAGACCAATGTCACTAAGGAATATTGATGCTAAATACTCAATAAGATCCTAACAAACAGAATCCAACAATACATCAAAAAATTTATACACCATGACGAAGTGGGATTTATCCCAGTGTCTCAAGGCTGGTTCAATATACATAAATCTATAAATATGATTCAGCACATAAACAAACTAAAAAATAAGGACCATATGATTCTTTCAATTGATGCAGAAAAAGCTTTTGATAATATCCAGCATCCCTTCATGATCAGAACACTTAAGAAAATTGGTATAGAAGGGACATTTCTTAAACTAATAGAGGCCATCTACAGCAAACTCACAGCCAATATTGAATGGAGTTAAATTGAAATCATTTCCACTTAGATCAGGAACCAGGCAAGGTTGCCCATTGTCTCCATTGCTCTTTCACATTGTAATGGAAGTTTTAGCCATTGCAATTAGGGACAAAAAGGTGATCAATGGTATCCACATAGGGTCAGAAGAGATGAAACTTTCTCTCTTCGCAGAAGATATGATCATGTATCTGGAAAACACTAGGGATTCTACTACAAAACTTTTAGAAGTGATCAAGGAATACAGCAATGTCTCAGGCTACAAAATCAACACCTGTAAATCTGTAGCCTTTATGTACACCAACAATAACCAAGCCGAATAGACAGTCAAGGACTCTATTCCTTTCCCAGTAGTGTCAAAGAAGATGAAATATTTGGGAGTATACCTAAAAAAGGATGTGAAAGATCTCTAGAAAGAGAACTATGAAACTTTAAGAAAAGAAATAGCTGAAGATGTTAACAAATGGAAAAACATACCATGCTCATGGCTGGGAAGAATCAACATTGTTGAAATGTCTATACTACCCAAAGCAATATATAATTTTAATCTAATTCCTATTAAAGCTCCATTGTCATATTTTAAAGATCTTGAAAAAATAATACTTCCTTTTATATGGAATCAGAAAAAACCTCAAATAGCCAAAACATTACTCAGCAATAAAAACACAGCAGGAGAAATCACGCTACCAGACCTGAGACTGTACTATAAATCGATAGTGATCAAACAGCATGGTATTGTCGCAAAAACAGAGAAGTGGATGTCTGGAACAGAATAGAGAACCAAGAGATGAATTCAGCTACTTACCGTCATTTGATCTTTGACAAGCCAATTAAAAACATTCAGTGGGGAAAAGATTCCCTATTTAACAAATGGTGCTGGGTAAACTGGCTGACAACCTGTGGAAGATTGAAACTGGACCCACACCTTTCATCATTAACTAAGATAAACTCTCACTGGATAAAAGATTTAAACTTAAGACATGAAACTATAAAAATACTTGAAGAAAGAGCAGGGAAAACTCTTGAAGGAATCAGCCTGGTGAATATTTTATGAGGAGGACTCCCCAGGCAATTGAAGCAGTATCAAAAATACACTACTTGGACCTGATCAAACTAAAGAGCTTCTGCACAGCCAAGAACATAGTAAGCAAAGCAAGCAGACAGCCCTCAAAATGGGAGAAAGTATTTGCAGGTTACACCTCCGATAAAGGTCTAATAACCAGAATCCACAGAGAACTCAAATGTATTAGCAAGAAAAGAACATGTGATCCCATTTCAGGCTGGGCAAGGGACTTGAAGAGAAACTTCTCTAAAGAAGACAGATGCACGATCTACAAACACATGAAAAACAGATCATCATCCTTTATCATCAGAGAAATGCAAATCAAAACTACTTTGATATATCACCTAACCCCAGTAAGAGTAGCCCACATAACAAAATCCCAAAACCAGAGATGTTAGAGTGGATGTGGAGAAAAGGGCACACTTCTACACTGCTGGTGGGAATGCACACTAATACATTCCTTCTGGAAGGATGTTTGGAGAATACTTAGAGACCTCAAAACAGACCTGCCATTTGATCCTATACTTCCTTTACTAGGTTTATACCCAGAATATTAAAAATCACAATATAACAAAGAGATCTGTACCAGAGTGTTTATTGCAGCCCAATTCATAATTGCTAAGTCATGGAAGAAGCCCAAATGCCCATTGACCCACGGTAGGACTAGCAAATTGTGGTACATGTATACCATGGAATATTATGCCACATTAAAGAAAGATGGAGACTTTCCCTCTTTCATGTTTACATGGATGGAGCTGGAACCTATTCTTCTTAGTAAAGTATCTCAGGAATGGAAGAAAACGTATCCATGTACTCATCCCTACTATGAAGCTAAATTATAGCTTTCACATGAAGGCTATAACCCAAGTATAGCACAAGACTATGGGGAAAGGGCCAAGGAAGGGGAAGGGAGGGGGGAGGTTAAGGTGTAGGGAGGGTAATGTGTGGGGCCACACCTACGGTGCATCTTAGAATGGGTACAAGGTGAAACTTACTAAAGGCAGAATACAAATGTCTACATACAATAACTAAGAAAATGCCATGAAGGCTACGTTGAATAGTTTGATGAGAATATTTCAGATTGTATATGAAACCAGCACATTGTACCCCTTGATTGCACCAATGTACACAGCTAAGATTTAACAATAAAAATAAATAAATAAATAAATTAAAAACTAATAAAAAACAAACGAACAAACAAAAAAAGTCAAACCTTAAGATGAGGGCAGAGATTTTTATCTACCTTATTCATTTCTAAATACCTGTTACCTAGAAAAATGCTTGATATGTTATAGTCACACAATGTATGTTTTCTGAATGAATAAATGTAAACATTGACTAAAAGTGCCTTCTTAAATTTTGTGCACTATATCTGTCTCTTGAATTATCTAGCCTTGGCCTTGCTGAGAGTAACAGAAAGTCTGCAGGCATAGTCAATTCTTCTCCCCAATGAAGGGTCTTCAGTATAGACATAGGGAAAATTTTCTGAATAGAATAGATGATTGTGGTGTTTGTGTCCTAACAAAAAGTATTGTATATTCTGTTAGTTAGGGCTTGTCATCAAAAGGACCACTTTTCTTCCCATTCACTCTAAAGTGAAACATGGAAGTTAGTGAGTCCTGCCAACATAAAGGCTTCAGTCAATTTCAGTGTTAAAGACACACAAGCCATAGTAAGTCACCACACATTATGAAAACTTCTGTGACAAAATGTGAGAAATAGATGCCAAAATGCATGAAACAATATGACCTGAGAACATTTTAAAAATAAAATAGAGCTTACCAACAGCAATTACAAAATTCTAACATCAGCACACAGATTTGGGAAATTATGACATCCAGAAATAAAATAAGAACAAGATGCTCTGGAAAGAACACACAGGAGAAAAAGAAAAAAGATCCTGTAAATTAAAAAAAAAAAAAATATATATATATGTATATGATGTCCATATATTTGATATGCAATTTAAAATTGAAATTTCATGGACACCAACTTTACGGGCACCTTATATAACATAACAAAAATTCTATAGAAGGGTTAGAAGATTAAGAGACTCTCCTAGAAAGTAGAATCAAAGGAAGTAGTCAGAACATCAGCAAATAAAGATAAAATAAAGGGCCAACTGGCAGATCCAAAATCTTGCTAAGACAATTTCCAAGAAAAAAGAACAGAAAAAAATGAAGAGGAAAGAATTATATAAGAAATATCATGAGATAATTTCCCTGAGTCTTCTAACTGAAAGAGCCCTCTGAGTCACTCAGAAACAATAAACGAAATAAGACCAATACTTGTAAAGTTACAGAACACTAAGGATAAAGAGAGGAGCTCAAAAATTCTAGATGAAAGAAGTAGGCCAAAGAATGAACAAAGATTGAGAGTCAACACTGGCATCAGATTTATCGTCAGCAACACTGGATGCTCAAGGACAGTGGAGTGATCCTCTCAAATGGTTCTAAACCTAAAATTCTATGTTATGTCAAACCGTGAGGCAAGTGTCAGGGCAGAATGAAGACATTTTCAATCAGAAAGGCTCAGAGCTTTTACCTCCTGTGATCGTTTCCTTATGAAGTCAATTGATATGCTCCAGCAAAACAAGGGAATCAACTAAGACAGGAGCTGATGTGGGATGAGGAAAAGTGATGACAGCCCAGGAGAATAATTAAGGTGAATCCCAGAATGCAGCTGAGTAGCAGACCTGACAAGCAATCAATCAGCTTGGAGTGGCCTAGACCATTAAGGCCCATATAGTAAAACGCGCTTCTTGCCTCTGCTGTGAAGTGTATTTCAAAGACAAACTTATGTACATACCATTTATTGCTTCTGACCTTTTGGAATCAATCCTCAAACCAGAGAAAAGGATTTAGCTTTGGATACAGAACAGAAAAGTGTTTTCTTTTCTGAAAGTGTTTTAAACCTCTGCATGAAATAGAAAAATACTAATGATAGTTTAGAGGAGGAAACAAGGAGGAGAAGAGGAGGTGAGCTTTGGGTAGTAATATCATCTTACCAGTTAGGGTGTGTTTGTAATTGATGAACTCAAAACAAAACAGGCTTTAGGTTACTTAAAGTTATAGACATAGCCAGTGAGGAAATTAAAACTATGGATATATCTATGTTGTTAGAAGGGGAAAAGGAAAGTGCAGAAGTAGAGTAAATGAATTAAACTCTTCATCTAACTGTGGAAGAAAGTTTGTAGATAAGATACAATACTTAATAAATTCAGAAATGGTGGTATAAGTGCATAATTTAAAGTAACAGAATTAACCATCTGATGTACCTTCTGAACAAGGTTGAGAATGGTTTTCTCTGGGCAGTGGGGCTGGGGCTGTGGTATGGGGTGGTGTGAGGGGTCTGTTCTTCTACTTGATAAGCCTTAGTATACTAATTGATTTTATAACCATCTCCATGTATTGCTTTGACTGCAAATATCAAAAGTACTTTAAGGCTCGGCACCTGTAGCTCAAGCGGCTAGGGCGCCAGCCACATACACCAGAGTTGGCAGGTTCGAATCCAGCCTGGGCCTGCCAAACAACAATGACAACTACAATAAAAAAAAAAAGGTGGGCATTGTGGTAGGCACCTGTAGTCCCAGCTACTTGGGAGGCTGAGGCAAGAGAATTGCTTAAGTGCAGGAGTTGGAGGTTGCTGTGAGCTGTGATGCCATGGCACTCTACCCAGGGCAACAGCTTGAGGCTCTGTCTCAAAAAAAAAAAAGTACTTTAAAAATAAAACTAGTATACAGTAATCACTTTATAAAAGGTAGCCATTATTAAATTTAGCGAGTGGGCAGGGAGAAGAATCAAGAATAACATTATAGAGTTATTATGGCAAACTATTCAAAGCATGGATTTTTGGCTCAGTTTGAGTCCTGGATACAGGACTGGATACCAATTAGAGGTATCTGCCATGTCTTATAAGGTGGCCTTGGCAATGCTCAGATTCTCATCTGTGAAGTAGGGATAACAATATTTATTATACTATACATGATTAGGAAGATTATGTGTAATGATTCATATAAAGCTGCTAGCATGGTATCTGGCCCATTGTAAACATAATAATATTTCTTATTTTTATTCAGTATTATTAATTTTAGAATAAATCTGGTTTTAAGAAATAATGAATGTACATTTGGCTCCATTTTTACTGCAGGTATTAGCAAGCTATGTGACTTGGAACGTATCACTTAAATTACTCACACTATTGTTTCTCTCTTAAAAAGTAGTTGCAATAGCATCTGCTTTTTTAACTTTAGAATAAACTGCAAAAATTAATGAAGTCTTTAAGTATAACAATTCTATAAATAATCCTAAGGGAGGCAATGTGGGCTGTGCAGCTAATGAGCTTATGTGCAAGTATTCAGAGCAGAAAATTCTGTAGGCTCACTCATGAAATAGAAGTTCAAAATCCCTTATCCAAAATTTAGGAGCCAGATATGTTTAGAAATTCAGAATTTTCTGCTTGTAGAAAGATAATATGATACATCTGACATTATATTATGTACTATCTCCAGAGATCTGAGAAAGTATCTCAGAAAGGCTTTAAAAAGCCTATAGTTAGACACATACCATCCCAGGTCAGATAGTGCTGCTAAAAAGCCTTTAAGTCAGGTTAGGTTTTGCCATCAAGTAGGTTTTGAGAAAAACTTTCTGTTTTCTGGGGGCTTTGTTTGTATTGTTTATTTACAAACAAGCATTTGTGGATCTTACAGCCATCCGAGATTTTTCTTCCCCATATATTTTTGGAAAGTTCATTGCTTTGGTGCATTACCACAACAGTAATGATGAAATAGCCATTTTAGTGCCAGACATTTGAGGCTGCAAACTAATACAACAACTAAAAATACTCAGAGGAAGTATTTTTGAATGTTAAAAGAGTATTGTTGGAATGAGATCTGTAGTTTGTTGTTGTTGTTAACATTGTTTTCCTACAGAAAAAAGAGCCTGTGGATATCTCAGTCAGATCTCAAGCAGATGGAACATTTCAGTTCTCTGACCAACATTTGATGGAGTCCATTAAGCTGGGCGATCCCAAAGTGCATGAGTTCCTTAGGTTACTTGCTCTCTGCCATACCGTAATGTCAGAAGAGAACAGTACAGGTACGTGAAAAATGTGTCTGAGTGGTGGCCATGTGTGTTGGTTTTGGTTTTGAACATCAAAATTGACAGTAAGTTTGAAGGATTTTCAAATTAAAGGTAGAACATTGCATAAGGGTTTTACCTGTGACTAGCTTTTCTTAGTATTTGTTTATATCCCAAATGTTACCACTATGAAATTATATAGTAAGAAAAAAAGAAAAGAGCAACAGCTAGCTTTTGCCTTCAGGGCGTTTTCTGAACTAGGAGAACTTGCTCATTGGTTTCCAGCCTCTCTGGGGCTTGGATTAGAAACAGCACAGCTGAAGGTGTGCCCAAGGTAAAAAGTATAACAGAGGGGTAACCCCTCTAAACTGTGCCTTCTGAAGACTACTGTCATCAAAGCACCAAAATCATACTTTAAATAACTTGAAAAATACTGAGAAATAAACCAAATCTGGAGGCATCATGCTACCAGACTTCAGATTATACGACAAAGCTATGTGATCAAAACATCATAGTACTGCCACAAGAATAGAGATGTAGATATTTGGAATAGAATAGAGAACCTAGAGAGTAACCTAGTCACATATTTCTAAGTATATATTGGCTAGTTGAGGTTTTTTCTAATTCCATATAAAATGAAGTACTATTTTTTAAATTTTTTAAAGTATGATTTTTTTTTTCTTCCATCTGTATCCTTTATTTCAGTCTCTGACCTGAACAATTCTTGCTTTCTTTTCTGGTTCATGGATGTATTCAAGAATATTAAAATGCTTTTATAGTTGTTTCATAGCAGGATAAATGTTTTATAGTTGTTCCTGACACCTAGTCTACCCTGTTGCCAGAAGGAAAAGTTATTATATAATTTCATAGGTGGACCAAGTAATTGATTTGAGTTTTTTCCTTTTTTTAATTTTGAAAATTCATTCATACTTATATCAATCGAAACAATACAATACAAAAACTAATAAAGGCAAAGCTACTCATAGCTTCCCTGAATTCTAATCTCACCCTATAGGTGTGATCAGTGTTAACATTTGGTGTGTATTATTTTACCCTTTCTAATTGCTCATAGATATGTACAAGAATATATGCAGATAGGTAATGGTTTGTTCCTATACATTCTCACAAGAGAATTACAATTTATCTACTAATATGCAACTTCTTTTTTTTAATTTACTTTGGACATCACTATAAATCAGTAAATATGATTGTAGCTATGCCCACTTTTTCCCATTCATTTTTATATACTAACATGATATAATTTTATGTAGAAGGATTTGTTTTATACATGCTGTTTTAAAATTATATACCTTTTTTTCTCATTCTCCTTTTTATCTCCACTCTTGTCTTACCCCAATTCTACCATACTCATAATATCAGGTAATGAATATTAACATCCTGGTTTGATTCCTTATATTTTAAGATATTTCTTGTATGTATTCTTGTAAAATGATCATCAGTAGCAGACTGATGTATAATTTGAAGTTCCTGTTCCATCACTCTTTGGCTGTGTGATCTTTCCAAAATCATGTAACCTCTTTCAGTCATAAATTCTATCAGTATAAAATGAAAATAATAATTTTAATAATCCCTACCTCAAAGGCTTGCTCTGAGGAATATGCAAGTTAATACATATTAAAATGTTTCAGTTTGTGAAACATTATAGCACATCTCTAGTCACTGAAAATACAAGGTGTGGTCTCTGATCTAAGAAACTTTCAGCACAATGGAAAGACAGAAATGGATATTGTCCCATAAGATGCCAAGGGCTACCTTGATGACACACATGAAGTCCTATGGTGTCCCAGAGGACAGGTGCCTGGTTCAGCCCTTGGTGAGTAGAAAAGATCTGAGGATAAAAACGGTGTTTAGAGCTGAGGTGTGGGTTTTGTGTTGATGAATGAGTTGGAGTGGGTATTGAAATTCTATGAATTTTAGTTATTATTCTTAGTATTATATGTTTCTTTCTTTTTCTTTCAGGACAGCTGATTTACCAAGTTCAGTCACCCGATGAAGGGGCTCTAGTGAATGCTGCTAGAAATTTTGGGTTCATTTTTAAGTCTCGGACCCCAGAGACAATAACAATAGAAGAATTGGGAACACTAGTTACTTATCAATTGCTTGCCTTTTTGGACTTCAACAATATAAGAAAAAGGATGTCTGTTATAGGTATGGCTGGTAGCTGAGATTATTTTGGATCTTTTGATAGCATTGTGGTCATTCTGATGCCTTGAAAGATTCTCTTACTCTTGGCTATTTGCTAAGAGTTATGGTATTTTTGTAACTTTATGAACTCCTGTGTCCCTCAGCTTAGCTTCCACACTGTAGTAATATATAACTACCATTTAACAAGTGCTTATTATGTGCCCAGAACTGTCCTGAATGCTTTACATGAGTATTTGTAGCAATGACATAACAATAAACCCCTCCCCCCAAATTAAAGTAAATTAACAAATAGAAACCACAAAAACTGCTCTACATGAATTAACAGACTTAATTGTCACAACAATCATTGAAATATCTTTAAAATTGTCCCCCTTTAAAATAATTTCATATGCTGACACCAAGCTTTTTTATTTCCCTAAAATATAGACCTGATTTCACCATCCCTTAGTTAAAAAACATTGGTGGCTTCCCAAAATTTAAAGGATAAAGTCCTTAGTCATGATAAGCAAGATTATTTGCAATCTGATATGGGCCTGCTTTTCTTCTGCTTCCCCCCACTGTGAGCTGCAGCCTCATCGGACCTCACCAGTCCCAGGTACGCTGTGCACTTTTACACCCTTT
The DNA here is from genome assembly GCF_027406575.1 of Nycticebus coucang. Classification (NCBI taxonomy): domain Eukaryota; kingdom Metazoa; phylum Chordata; class Mammalia; order Primates; family Lorisidae; genus Nycticebus; species Nycticebus coucang. Next base: position 51,866,979 of record NC_069785.1, on the reverse strand, counting down.
GTACACGCTGCTCCCCCTGTCTGAAGCATGCCTTTCCCTCACTTCTCTTCTTGGAAATCTCCTACTCATCTGGTAATGTCCAAATCCAATGCCATCTTGTCACTCAGTTCTTTCTCATTTCTTTTGTGTTCCCCAGAGCCCCTTGTTCATAACACCGGTGTGATATCAGTCCCATGATACCATTACTGTCCCAGTCAGTGGACTGTGTGCCACCTGAGGACAGGTGCTATGCCTTTGTCTCTTAAACTGTCCAGGGCCAATCATGGAGCTAGGTTTTCTATAAATGTTTGTTAAGTAAAATTCAACCCACATTTTATGACTTATGAATATCCTGCTCAGCACATTAAATCAATTTCCAACTGTGGAAAACACATGTACATATGTAAAGGCAGGGTTTTTGGTCTCTAACTACTGGAAATTAGACCCCAGAGATTGTCTTAGCAGGTAAGAACCAAACAACATCTGAGGATGTTTATTTTTATTTCTTATGACAACAGAATGTAGTCAGTCATCAGTGCAACTAAGAGGCGCGTTTGCTACTCTGGGTGTGACCTCTACCAGCAAGAGCGATCTCCCGTGCACAGCCTCAGGGGAGGTGTTACTGATGCTGGTTTAGCCCAGAATGGGTTTCTCTTTGCTCTGAGGGTGTTGACAAAGATCTAAGATTTCTACACTGGGAGATGCTTGGCTTTTGCTCAGCATTGGTCACCATGACAGGCTGTGGAGAAATTGCAGCCTAACCGCAAACATCAGATGTTTGCTTTAATGGATCCCATATGAAGAAAGGTAATGCTTTACCACAGATTTCATGGAGGTTTGCTGGCTTTATTTCAGTTCTGTCTGTTTTTTAAGCAGGAGGAATTTGAGAGTGACTCCACTAGAGTAGAAAAGTCTCTGTTTGATAGCAAGGCAAGAAAACCCATCCCAGTCTCATGGCTGTCACTTGGGTTGGTCTGTGGGGACAACACCTTGATGTTCAGAGATTTGCTGTGCTTCCTGCTGCTGCCCCTCCTTCTTTTTTTGTTTTCCCTTCTTCCTCCCCTCCTCCTCCTTCTCCTCTTCTTCTTGTCCTCCTCCTCCTCCTCCTTTCTTTTTTTTGTTTTGTGGGGAGAGAGGCTGTCATTCATTGAATCATCAAGGTATAGTTTCAATACCTGTAGTACTTTCATTCTGGGGAAAGAGCCCTGATTTAAGCAGAGGAATCTGAATAAAAATTGATTTCTATATATAGAGAAACTTCAAAGATAGTTATAAATGGAGACAACTGTCAGATAATCACTAAAGAAGTATAAATTACAATTAGCTCTTTGAAAAGCCCTTCTAAGATAGTTAGATAAAGGGTCAACTCTAAGCTTTTTTTAGACATTGTCATAGCACAAATCACACTCCCATGTGACAGGCATTTCCTTGAGTGGTGTATGAGCAGCTGAGATATGACAAAGGACAATTATCTGTCATCCTTCACTGCGCTGCTATTGCATCTACTTAGAAGCTGTTTCTGACCTTTTCCTTTCTTCTAGGTCACAAGGCACAGTTGCTGCTTTTAATGAATTTTACGCAATTGTAATTCATTTTAATTAAACAAATATCTATTAAGTGCCTACTAAGTTCTAGAGAAGTGGTTCTCAACTTTCCTAATGCCATGGCCCTTTAATACAGTTCCTGTGGGTTGCGACCCACAGGTTGAGAACCACTGTTCTAGAGACTTGAAACGAAGGTAGCATGTGAAAAACTGAAAGATATTTTGCGGCCCTGCATCTAAGAGAGCATAGTGAAACAGGATAGAAAACAGACTGGAAAGGGAAGATCTTGATGAGCCCTCTACATGTTATGTTAAGCAGCAGTGCAAAAATGACTCTGGAATATACAGAAGAGTTTGGAGGGCCACAGGGGAGGGATGGGTAAAGCCAGTTAGGTTAACATGATTAACCTAAGTGATAGAGACATTCATAGCTTTGATTAGATGTATGGGTAGAGAAGGGGTAAGAACTATGAGTTTTGCCCAGATTTACAGTTTGGGAGACTGAGTGGATGTTGAAGCTGATTACTGAGACTGGGGATATCGGGGGAACAGCTAATTACTGGAGGAAGGTAATGTGTTCAGTATGAGTTTGAAGTACCTGGGCACATCCAAGAGATGTTTAGTTGGTAGTTAGATGTACAAGTCAGAGGGAGTGCTGGAGATGGATTGGGTACAAGATGTACATTTGAGAGCAATCAGTCTGTTCATGGAAACTGAAGCTGGAGACATGGATGCAGTTGTCCAGGGAGAGTATGAAGGATGGAAGGAGAAAAAGACCCTTAGTAAGTCTCTGAAGAACACCAACATTTAAAGGACAAGCAATGCGAGAAGATTCTTTAACCTAAAAAATATGACCTCTGTCCAGCCTCTGGCCACACCTTATTTTCCATTTAAAACTGTATGTTCTTCTAAATTTATTTTAAAAAAGGGTAACTTCTGAGAAGACTGAGAAGCCTTTGAGCAGAAATGACCAGAAGCCTTGGATGAAAAGAGTTATAAAATTTGCTGAGCTGCTGAGGGAAATGTTTAGTGCATGAACTTAACCAGGATTCTATTATATTGGATTTGCACAAATTTAAAGCAATGGATGCTGGTTAAGAGAAAGCTTCAGGATGGAAAATATTTATTGAATCAGAAAATTGTACAGCTGGAAAGGACTTCTGAAGTTAGATTGATTAAACATCTCCTTTTTATTTGTAGAAATGGAGACATAGAGATGGTAAAGGACTTGCACAGATTGCAATGAGTTTTCCCCCTTCCCCCCCCCCAATGTGGGCAATTAGAGCTAAAGTAAGTTCAAGAAAAACTTTATGAGTTCTAGCAATTAGGAAAGCTGAATAAGACAAGACCTAGACAAAGCCGAGGACCAAAAAGCTAAAAAGCTTCCAGGGTGCATTAAATCTGTGCAAGCCAGGAATAGGAAACTAGAATAGATTGTGTTGACTAAGGATGGTTAAAGGTTAAAGGGGAAAGTAACTTATGGTATTTTTTTTTTTTTTTGAGACAGACTCTCAAGCTTTCCACCCTGGGTGGAGTGCCATGGCGTCACAGCTCACAGCAACCTCAAATTCTTGGGCTTAAGCAATTCTCTTGCCTCAGCCTCCCAAGTAGCTGGGATTACAGGCGTCCTCCATAACGGCCGGCTATTTTTTTTGGTTGCAGTTGTCATTGTTGCTGAGCTGGCCCAGGCTGGGTTCAAACCCACCACCCTCGGTACATATGGCTGGCACAGTAACCACTGTGCTACGGGCACTGAGCTGGAAAGTAACTTATTGTGTTTTGGTATTTATATTAAAAAAAAATAAAGCTGTAAATTTCATATCCCATTACATTAATAGAAAATACTTATGCTCATCTGTTTTGAGGCATTCTATATTTAGAGAAAAGGCATAATTGAAAGGAAAGCACTCAAATGATGAACCTTGGGAGGGCTAGAGTGTTCTGACCATGAAGTTGTGACCCAGTGATTATTCTTGGGAAGAAACACATGGCTATGTCATCCATCCTGTCATTCATTTAACAAAAATTATCAAGTGTCTACTTCATGTCAAGGTGTAAAAGCAAACCTATAAAGTTAGGCCAAATGTTCTGTGGTTTACAATAAAGATTTTTCTGATAGCAATTTGTGGGTAGGATTGGAGATGAGGGGAGCTTAATAGTGGGTGCCAGTCCCACATTAGAAATTACAGGCTGAAAACACAGCCCTACTAACACAGATTTCCAGTGGGAAAGGCTGAAAATTTTATTTTTTGAAAGCCCTCTGTGAGATATGCTTGCAGCCAGGATTGTGACCCAGGAATAAACTGCGAAGAATGAATGGGCTTTTCAAAAGAATAAAGGGGGTAGAGAAAGGTGCCAGCAAGGACCAAGAACAAATGCACAAGCCATGATTTTGAGTGACTAGAATTCCATAAAGAGATGATTAGGAGTAACGCTGATATTAAATTGAACAGTAGTAGGTCTTGAATTTCACACCAGGAGATGGGCAAACAAAGCTCTTAATTCCGCTCAATATGGAGGTTTAATTTAAGTGTATCAACCCTTCAGAAGTAGCAGGCAAGGAAAATAGGAAGGTTAATATGTATCAGAATAAAAATACTTGTTTCTGATTTTGAGAAATCAAAGGATTTCAGTAGACAGAGTATTTCTAAATTAATAAAATAGGAATAAAACCAAAGACTTAGGTAATAACCTGCTAACCAGAGACACTGGTTTTATTTACTGTTGTCTAAAACATTATGCTCATTTCCAAATTGCCTGATTGGAGCCTTGGGAGAGTCTAATTTTGATGGATTTCATTGATTGTAATCTGCTTTTCCTAACTTTTTTTTCTTTTTTCAGTTCGAAACCCAGAAGGACAGATCAAGCTTTATTCCAAAGGAGCAGATACTATTCTGTTTGAAAAACTTCATCCTTCCAATGGAGACCTTCTGACTCTGACATCAGACCATCTCAGTGTAAGTGCCTCTGTCTTAAAGTTACCTCGGTGGCCCTTCTGCCATCTCCTTTAAAACAAGTTAGGTCTTGTTTTAAAAATATCAGCTAAATGATCTGACTACTGAAATCGAAAGCATCTGGAGAGTGGTTCCACAGGAAACCGTGCCAATGAATGTCTGAAAACTAGTACAGGCACAGACCCCTTCCTGCCCTGCTGGGAGGCCAGTTGGTCTCATCACAGGTGGATTAACACACAGCAGCTAAGAAGTAGTCCCAGCGTGTGGGCTCCTGAGCTCTGGCCAGGCCCAGGCTGGTGGTGCTTTACTACCACCTGTGAAACCTACTCTAAATCCCCTGCAGCTTCAGCTTGCTCCTCTTTGGGGGCCTGGACTGGTTCTGGGAAGTGGAGCCAGAGAGTTGCTTTTGCTTGGATTCTGATGTGTTTGGTACCAATGGAATGTTTCATGATTACCTCAAGGGAATAGTTCAGAGTTGTGTGTATTTTTTTCTTTGTATTTTTTTTTCTTTTTTTTAAATTTCAGATTAATATGAGGGTACAAATGATTAGGTTACATTGCTTGCATTTCTTAGGTAAAGTTCAGTTTGTAGTTGAGCCCTATGCCCCGGGGGTGTGCTGTACACCCTTAGGGTTGTGTTTAGGTGGTAAGAGGAAAACAGTACCTGGAGCCAGCCTCAGTCTAAGGGTCTTTTTATTCAGGTCATAAATCCTAACGATCCCTTGTGTCCCCAAGGCATCAAACTTATACATTCCAAGACCAGTGTAATTTCTTTCTAATAGCTTTCCAAAGGAAGCAGGAGTGATCTTTGGTGCACGTTTGTTTTTCTTCAAGAAAGTAAGAGCCTGTGAATTAATATGAATTAATATTACTTGGTTAATCCTGGCATTCTTGTGTCTAACACTTGTTAGAAGTTCCGTTTAAACCCATGTGAACTTTAAGGACATTGGTCAAAACTCTCATTTTCTCATTGGTTTCTTTCCTTTAAAACATTATTGAAGATTTACATTCTTTGTCAGGCCCTATATTTAATATAAAACATTCCCTGAATCTTTAACACAAACAAATAAACTAAAAAATACCAAAAAAAACCTCTGCTTGACTTTAAGTTTAAAAAAATGAGGGCTTAGTTATATTGGTTACACACATAGCTATTGTTTTTGTCTTTTCAATAGAGCATTCTTGATTTTCTTTTAATCTTTTCCAGAAGGCCAGCATGGGCTTTTTAATTTTTTTTTTTTTTTATGAAAACAACATTGGAATCATAAGTATCTGATTTTTGCCATTACTCAAACACCAAGGCCCTGGCTTTTTACGTGGTCTCCTTTCATACTCAAGTATGGGAAGCCTAATTTGGTCTTTTTATATGTGTATGTCAAATCATTGTTTTTTCGGCTAATATCTACTTAACTTGCTCTTTGCTTCATTCATTGTATTCATTTTGGCTTCTAGATTCTGAGGTTTTAAGTTTGTATTTAATTATTGATTTCGAATTGTTTAATGATAGGAAAAGACCTTGTTCAAATGCTCATTTAGGATTAAACTTGCGTTTCATGCACTAATTAAATAACTTAAATCATCTGTGCCCTTTTGTAATGTCCTCTTAGAGTTGATTCACTGTGGTACAGAACAGAGGGGCAGGCACTGGAAATGCCCAGTGGGGTTGCAAGCCATGAAGTGTTTGTGCGAATTAAGAGGACAAAGATTGTTAGGAGGCAGTAACTAGATTTTCAGATCAATAGAGGACTCAGTGGTGGTCTCAAAAGGCAGGCCTTATAAAATGTGATTGCAGTATTCAAAGCGCTACCAACTGCCTGTGAGATAAATTTGGTTAATTTTTCTCATAAACTCTCTGAGCTAAACCACATCATTGCAGGATGTGCGGACTTTTCTTTCTATTTGCTTTATTAGAAAATGTCATGGTTTAACCTGTGTCTGACCATAAACCTGTATCTGTACCACGAACCGAAACAACGGAGAAGACGTGTTCAATGGCTATAAAAACTCTTTGCTTACAGCTTAGAGGCCCATAAAATGACCACAGGAGACACAGGGGAAGTGGAAGTTTTTTAGGATTTCCCTAAAGCAATCTACATGTGTTTCTAGTTATTGCGGCCGTGTGAGACGCTTAGCAATTACCCGTTTCTTATTCTCCCAACCCCATTAGGTATCATTTGAGACTGCTAGTTTACTGAGTTGCTGAAAGAAAAAGCATGTATGTCCGACTTATTATTAAATACTAATTCCATAGAATTCAATTTCCAAAAAATAATGATTTATTTAAAAACTCACCCGACTTGATCATGATGATATCTTTAAAATTTCAAACTTTTTTTTATTATTAAAATAAAACTTTAATAAAGCAAAACATAAAAGTTTCATAGAAGAGTTGAGAATGGAAAGAAGTCGGCCTCCTTGCTTAGTCCTGCTTCCCAGAGTCAACCCTTTACATTCATTTCTCTTCCTTTCTCTCCCTCGCAGGGGTCCTCAAACTTTTTAAACAGGGGGCCAATTCACTGTCCCTCAGACCGTTGGAGGGCCGGACTATAGTTAAAAACAAAAACAAAAAACTATGAACAAATTCCTATGCACACTGCACATATCTTATTTTGAAGTAAAAAAAAAAAAAACGGGAACAAATACAATCACAGGGCCACGTGTGGCCCACGGGTTGTAGTTTGAGGACCCCTGCTAGGGGTTATTATATAACCTTAAGTAATATGTGTAAGCTTCTGTTATCTGACTATTTAACATTTATTTATTCAATTGTTATTTACTTTACTCTTTTATTATGGAAAATTTCAAGCAGGTACAAAAGGAAAACAAAAAATTCATTTTAGCCAGTAGTCTTACTGGTGGTAAGACTTTTTGGTAGGGTGTCACACTGCCCCTCCTTGAGACAGGCTTCTGCCTTTGATTTGAGATCTGTGGATCCTCTAAAGATCTTTTCACAGGAAGTTGTAGCCTATAAAACACACTGAGTTCCTCTCATGGGAGGAAATGCTTCCTTCAGACATGGATAGGCTGGAAGCAACAACCTTTGTTGCTTTAAATGAATATGTCAAGTCCTGGGCACCGCTGATTGCTTCTCAACTGGCACACTGCAGCAGGTATTTCAGCTATCTTTTGGGGGAAGCCTTGCTCCCTTGAATGTTTTAACCTCATAGAAATTAAATACAAAATATATACATTAATCTCCCAAGTGCTCTGGGGACAATATGAAGTTGAGTGAAAACTTCTTACCTGCTGTGGTTGTTATTGCTGTGTGGTCTGTTTTTCATGGTTCCTAAATCTGTCTTCTCTGGCAGGAATTTGCAGGGGAAGGCCTTCGAACCTTGGCTATTGCACACAGAGATCTGGATGACGCGTACTTTAAAGAGTGGCATAAAATGCTTGAAGATGCAAATACTGCCACAGATGAGAGGGATGAACGGATAGCAGGGCTGTATGAAGAAATTGAAAAAGATTTAATGGTATGAGTTTAGAAGCATGATGGTTTGTGTTTACAGAAAGGATAGTATGAGTTTAGAGAGCAAGCATAGGAATAAGCCGTTGGCTAAATCATCTTGCACACAGCAGATGTTACTCTTTTAAACACTGAATCATGCTTTATAATGTTGGCTTTGGGTTTGCCCTGGATGGTCTTACGGAGCCTAGAGGTTTATTTATATTAGTAGCTTATGTAATTGGAAGTCCCCAAGGAATAGAAGATAGTAGGCACCCTACTCTTTGTCAATCTCTGTGTTATGTTTTTTTTCCTCTCTGTTTATGACCTACCTTTTTAGAGCCAGAAGGATTAAAACAAAATGATGTTATGTTTGGCTACAGTAAACTGCTATGAAGAATGAGGCCATAGCTGTGTCCAAACCATTCCAAGCCTGTGAGATTCCGGTGATATCCGTGCTATCCAGAGCGTGCTCTATTCTAGAAACCACTCTTCCCCGAGACACTAGTGGCTAAGAAGCTCAGTCATTGTGATTAAGGACAAATCACACAGGAACTTCACTTTTTAGTTTATGGCACATGCTAGTTTGTTAAGATAGGAAAATCACTACACAGCTTCCTGATCATAGGGTGAAGTCTTTCCTTTGAACTCCTCCATTGTTGGTATTAAATGGGGAAGCAGCTGGGAAATTGTTAAGTCTTTAGAGATTCAAATGTCTTCTGATCACTTATGCTAACATGTTATCTGAACCTATCAGTCTCCTACATAAGTTCTAACTCCCAGAATCTCCACCATTAAGTTGGCTTGATTTGCAAAATTCCTTTTGGGGTTCTTCACAACTTGCTTTTGCATATAATGGGATCTTTGCTGTAGCAATGCACTGTCTTCAATTCATGTCCCTTCCAAATTTTGTGACTGAAAGCTATCGATGGTTTGGATCTAGTTTGCACCCACTAACGTAAGAAATTCTCTATTTTTCAATAAAGCTACTAGGTGCTACTGCTGTAGAAGATAAGTTGCAAGAGGGTGTTATTGAAACAGTTTCAAGTTTATCACTAGCCAATATTAAGATATGGGTCCTCACAGGAGACAAACAAGGTAATTTGAAAATGCATGATGTGATGTTTTGAAAAGAGGGAGATGACTTCTATGATAAAATTTTAATTAACCAGAAAGCTTGTTAGAAATTTGTGCAGTTCTCCACATTGGAAAAAATTGAAATATACAAAAAAAGTTAATATATTTTCAAAAATCTACTATTTAAATGAAAGAAACAAAACCGAAATAACAAAACACTTTTTATAGTATATCCTGGAGTTAGTTGAGTTTCAGTCCAATTGCCTCTTAAATATAAAGTTATATCTATAGGCAATGATGGTATTAAAAATGTTTAACAATTGATTCACATGAGTACTGTACTCAGTGAGAACAGATATTGGCACAGTGGAGGAGGACATTGCAGATCTCAGTTACTAATTTAATTTCTTGATGGTAGGGAAGTTTGGGGGATTCTTTGGGGATCAATCAGGGTGACAAGAAGGCTTTGGAGAACCTCAGGGAGGTTGCTGTTTATCAACTGTTTATGGAAATATTTTGTTTTTTCCAATAACTGCCGCAGCTGTACCAGTGCAACCTGGTAAAATTCCAGGACTGCCTGTGCAATGGTGCGGTGAGAATGGACCTACTTTCAGGCAAGACAAAACACCAAGTCATCAGAATACTGTTTCCTAAGAAACAAAAACGGATCAATATATTTTGGATCTATTGCTAACAGTAATGTTTAAAGCAAAAGTGGTTTTATGCTTGGCTATAGTAAACTGAAAATATTCAATCAACTGGCATACACCTATTTTTAAGATTCTATCTACTTGTTGGGCACTTTTTAGAGCATTAGGGATTTGCAGATGTGATAGATCAGTTCTCTGTACCTTCATTCAAATTATTGGTCATAAAAAATAAAAAGTAGAGAGTTAAGCCTCAGGTGGATTACTGGACAGAGAGTCCCCAGAGTTTGATCAGTAGGGAAAGCTGTTCAATTGTTACACATATCCATGAGTTTATTATGATTTTACTTTATTTTTTGAGACAGTCTCACTCTATCAACTTGGGTAGAGTGCTGTGGCATTGTAGCTCACAATGACCTCAAACTCTTGGACTTGAACAATCTTCTTGCCTCAGCCTCCTGATTAGCTGGAACTACAGGTGTCTGCCACAATGCCTGGCTAGTTTTTTTATTTTTTATTTTTAGTAGAGATGGGGTCTCACTTTTGCTCAGGCTGGTCTTGAACTCCTGAGCTCAAGCAATCCACTGGCCTCCATCTCCCAGAGTGCTAGAATTACAGGCAGGGGCCACCAGCCCTGGCCTATAATTTCACTTTAATTTCTGTAGTTTATATATAAAGGATATACTGAGATTTTATCAGTTGCCATCCTGGATTTAGGAAAAAATTAATAATTCCATAGAATTAGCCAGGGTCTAATGATTCTATAGAGTTAGGTAGAATCAAATTACTCTATTAAAAGACGGAAGAAGTTACCTAATTATCTCCATTTCTATAACATTAGAGGAGGAACTGCGTATCATCATCTAATTTTCCAGTTCTCCAGTAGAGCAGTACTGGGTGGTTTTGAGATGATAGTCAAATTCCAAGTTTTATCCATTTAATGGAAAACTGGCAATGTGTGTGGGAGAACTCTACAAATTTCGCATTTTTGTTGTTCAACTGAACATTTTGTGTGTTTTTTCTTCAATTTGTCTACCTTATCGAATTGAATATTGGTCCAATATTTTCATCTCCAAAGGAAGTATTTGGTATTTCTGGGAAAAAGTTTAATATTTGAACATGTCACTATGTCACAATATCTTAAGGTATTTTCATGAGTGCTAATTTAGCAATTAAAAGAATCTTTAAAAACTAGATAAAAAGGCCAAGGATTCATGGATGTTGCTTTTCTCCATGCATTTAGCAAGTGGTGAATTTGATCATGTAATCCAGGTCTTTAATTTCTTTCTGGGTTGCTTGTATTGATATTTTATCACCATTCATGCTCTTTCTGACATTAAGGCTACAAAGAAGTACAGCCCCAAAACTTTTGTGAAAAATGTTCTTACGTGATTAAGGAATATTTTAACTGAGGTGGGCTTTGTTTTGTAACAGAAACTGCTATAAACATCGGTTATGCCTGCAACATGTTGACAGATGACATGAACGATGTGTTCATCATAGCAGGGAATACTGCCATAGAAGTGAGAGAAGAACTCAGGTAGGTGCTGAAGGAGGAAAGGAAGGAAAGGCAGAGGGAGGGAGGGGAGAAAAGATCAGGTAGTTGAGAAAGTAGAAAGGTGTGCTGTAGTTCCCGGTGGCCCTAACTTAGTATAGAGCTCTTTCTCCACGTTTACTGAACTCCTGTTCATTTTGGTGACGAACTAAGAAAAGTTTGTTTTCAGTGGCGAATTGATGCCTTTAGGCTTCCAATATTTCTCAGATTTTTAGGAAAAAAATCAAATCATTTACATGGAATTGTCCTTTAAATACGTGCATTGGTTAGTACCAGATAGTTCTCATGTTGTGATGAGTGACCAGCATCACTGAGGACACTTGTTAAACATTAAAGTTTGAAGCAATATTTTTAAATATCAACTTGTTTCCTTTTTGTTATTTCAGTTGGATGAGAACATTTGAAAACTTGCATTATTTTGGCAGAACTTTTAGAAATGCTGTCCTGTAATAATTTTTGCCCACTGCTACTTGTAGCTTCTCTAAGCTCAAGCTTCTTAGGTCTGCCCAGGCAGGTTGATGACTTAGAGGGAAGAGGCTTGCTTCTTGCTCCATTTTAGGAGGAGCTAACCTTTCTTCAATATACAGCAAAGCACTGTGGCTTCTTGAATATGTCTCCATCATTAACTTTTGTTCCTGAACCTTGAAAAGGAAGTCTTAAACAGCAACATCACCAATTGATAGTATTTGTAGGACAAATCTCACTACTTCTCTAACTTATCTAGAGTAGAGATTGCTATGTCATGCCAGTGAGAGCTTATGACTGGAGACTGCATATGTCTTTGCCAAATAAAAATTGATAAATCTAATTAATTATTACTGATATCATGTAATTATTACTTATATAATTTTTTTTTTTTTTGAGACAGAGTCTCACTATGTTGCCCTTGGTAGAGTACCGTAGAGTACGTTGGAGTCACAGCTCACAGCAATCTCAAACTGTTGAGCTTAAGCAATTCTTTTGCCTCGGCCTCCCAAGTAGCTGGGACTATAGGCACCTGCCACAACACCTGGTTATTATTTTTTTGTTACAATTGTTGTTTAGCTGGCCTGGGCTGGGTTTGAACCTGCCAGCCTTGGTGCATGTGGCTGGCACCATAACCACTGTGCTATGGGCACTGAACCTTACTTATATAATTTTACTGATAGATCCTATGGTGTCTATTAGGGAAATAATAATTTGTTAATAATCAATTAAATTTTTTTATTTTTAGATTTGTTTTCTTTAAATGACCTTTTGTTTTGGGGGGTGGAATTTGACTTTTGCTGAAAGAATATAGATGCAAGCAGATTTAGATTTTAATGAGCCTATTGCTAAATGTTTTGAGATGGTGCCCGGAAACAATACCGTAAGCAATATACATGTATTACCTCATCTCATTCTCAAGCTGTCCAATGGTAGGCATCCTCATTCGCACTACAGACCGGGATGCTGAAGTATACAGCAGGCACATAATCTGCCTGAACTGATTCAGGTATATTTGAATGTAGGCAGCTTGGGACAGAAGTCTGTGTTCCTAATCACTTGCTATGTACTTCCCTGAGCACACCTTAGACATATTCTTACTTCTTTTAAATAATTAATCTGAAAAGTACAGTTGTTGAGGCATCTCACTGCTTTACTTGAGTGAATGGTCAGATACCAGATTAGCAACTAGAGTCAAAAGAAAGTTCTAGGGGACAAGCAGATGTTAGAAAAGAGGTAGATTTCCTATCAATTGGATTCCAATTAAAATCTCAGCTTCAGGCTCACTGGCTGGCTGGGAGACATTTGTAAAATGGGGATGCAAGTATTTATGCAGTAGATTATTTTATTTGGAGAATGAAATGAGAGAGGGCCTTAAAGCTTTATGATTATTCTATGGGCTTCTTTCTTTCCTTCCTCACCCCCTCTCTACTTCCTCCCTTTCCCCTTACCTTTTTCCTTCAGCCATTGATCCCAATCTTTTCCTGAACAAGAACTACTTTTATTACTATTTCTCCTATAAGGGCAGAGAGTCTGGGGCAGTGGGGAAAGAAAAAGTGGGATGAAATGGACAGCTTTTTGGAGGTAGAATGAATAGGGTTTGGAATTTGATTGGATGTGAAGAGAAAAAGAAGGAGGCTTTGTCATGTCTGGCTTGTCTGACTTTCACAGCCCCAAAAAGCTCAGGTGTGCAAGAAAAGAAAGTCATTACATTTTCTAAAACTGAACTTGAACCCTTTTCTGCATGATGACAGAACAATTAAACCAGGCACTTTCAGTTAAATTTAGTTCAAGTTGGAGAAGCACAATTGCCTCACCTGTCACTGCTCATCAGCGTCTGCCCTGCCGGTGTCAAGTGCTTCCCACGTCTGTGTTCCCGTCTGGTCTCTGTCTGGTTTCTCGGGGCTGTTGGCTTTCCCTCTTGGCTGACTTCCACACTCTCCCAGAGAAACATGGAAAGTGTGGCTGCTTTTCCTCACCTCGGTGTCCAAGAAGACTCGTGTTCTCATGCAGCCACTTCAATTCTCAAAATCCCTTTACTCTGCTCTCCTCCATGTCACTAAACCTCTGTGGGAAGTGGCAACTGTGTGGTACTTGTATCCCTGAGACACCAGAGGATTCTATCCCCACAGTGTTCTTCCATCCACTGTCAATGCAGCTGGGGGTCAGGACCCAGGCTTCTTGGAGCCACTGACCAGTATCTGAGCTCCTCTGCAAAGTCCCTCTTCCCTAGGGTGAGATGGGGATGAAGAATAGGTAATTTCCTTCTACTCTGCTCCTTTTGACAAAATTATATGCCTCAACTCCTTTAAGAATTAGTCTTCTGAGGCTTCAGGAAACTTTTTTTATTCTTTTCTAAAAGCCCAAAATTATGGATGGCTGTTGAGTTCAGAATGATGATACTGCTATGAGTTTCAAGTGTCTAATTTGATGCTCAAAAAGTAAGATTTTGATTCTTTTCTTGGCTATGTCAGGTCCTCATGAGGCAAGGCACATTTATTTTTTTTTTTTTGGCAAGGCACATTTCTAAGTAAACAGAGAGGAAGGGGCACCTGTGGTCCAGGTGGTGACTGGAGAAGGTTGCTTGGGTTAATATCTCAAGATTTAATCCCCCCTAAATTTGGTTCACTAAATAGATGATATAATGATTATTGTGTGGAAGGAATCTGGAGAAATATAAATTATTTATATACTGTTGTTAGAAGTTAAAATTGATAGAAACTCTCCAGAGGGCCAACTGGCTGTCTATTTCAAAATTACACATATGTGTACTTTTGACTTAATAATTCTTCTGGAAATTTCCCTTAAGAAAATAAATAAACAAATGTATGAATTTGAATTCATACATTAAGAAATATTTATTGCTGCATCAATTATGGTAACAGAAATTAGAAATAGTTCAAATACCCAACCATGAGGAACTTTTATTAAACATTATGATATGTACATGCAATGGAATACTATATAATCATTAAAAGTGTGTATTTAATGACACTGTAAAATGTCCATGATATTTTTAAGTGAGAAATGAGATTACAAAACATGCATAGTATAATCTCTTTCTTTTGCAAAAAAGTATATATGTATGTACATATATGTATAAAATACTATATATCTAACTACTTCCCTACCTCCCTCTCTGGAAGACATATAGAAATCTTCTCTTTCTGGATAAAAGAATTGTGGATCACATTTACAAGCTTCTTTATGGCTCTTTGTATTGTCTGAAGTTGTAAGATAATAGCGTTCACATAATGCTATTAGAGCTAGGAAAAAGCTAAAAAAATTATCTTCATTTTTTTAATGAGAAGAAAAAATATTCAGAAGAAAAAAAATAATTTCTAGCTAGACACAATATTTCAGGACCCTTGAGGCCGCCTTGCTCAATTGACTAACAGATAAGATTTATTTCAACCTAGGCTTGGAAGTAAGTTCATTCTTTAAGTCTAAGACATAGAGGTAATGTATGGTAGAAAATTCTATATAAGTAGAATCAATACATTTATAGAATACATTTGCTAAATATCAGGATTGAGGGGGAAAAGAGCATCTAAGAAAAGCTATTGCTTGAAGGGGCTGTCTATTGTCCTAATCTCAGCCACTTATATGGAAGCTCATAACTTTGGGGAAGAAATGTTGAAATCTTAAATTTGCATCATTTCATTTTCTTAGGTTTTGAGCTCAATAGGAGTTCATGAAAGAAATCACGTATCAAAAAGACAGGATCTAACAACAACAACAAAAAGAACAGGATGTGAGTGATAATAGTTATTAAAAAGAAATGATCTAAATGCTTATATTTTAACATATCAAGTGTCTTGATTATTACATAAACATGAATATGTCATTTTCATGCATATCATGCCTATGGCTTATTTCAAACTTAGTGTCATGAAACCATTTTAGACACTTTGAATCTTGGGTTGATTTTGCTGCCATACCTGCTTTAGTATTATGGGTATGTCCAGAAAACTGCAATTAAACCCTGCTATGGTTTCTGAGGAGATTACTGCATTGATTACATTTCCGTGATACATATCTCTTCTGCTCAAAGGAAGAGACTGAAACTGTAATTTTGCTTGGTGTGACAAGATAACTCATTCCGTATTTAATTTTCATAGCATGAATCACATTGTTAGAAAAATTCATGTCCTCTAACTAAACCAGGAAGTCACTCCCCTGTTTCTGAGAAGTATCCCAGTGATATACCTAGGAATTGCTATTTCGTCTTTCATCAACAAAATATGCAATGGTATTTTTTGAATGCCTTCCTGGTGAAAAGTTGTTTGTTTGAGTGAGCAGGGTTCTCAAATGCAGATAACTCAGGGCCAGTCATACCATCTGGGCTATCTGAAGACATCAGGGAGTGGTGGTGCCGTTGGTGAAGGGAAATATCATGGTGGTCATTAAGTCAAAGAGATTCTTTAAAACACTGTGCAGGATGCATGTGAAACTTAGTAAATGTAGAATATAATTGTCTTAACACAATAACTAAGAAAATGCCAGGAAGGCTATATTAACCAGTGTGATAAAAATGTGTCGAACTGTTTATAAAACCAATGTATGGTGCCCCATGGTCGCATTAATGTACACAGCTATGATTTAATATTAATAAAAAAACAATAACAAAAAAAACCATTGTGCAGGACAGACAAATGCATCTTGGTCCTAATTCCTAACTACCAGTCACCCAGGCAAAATGTCTTAGTGAGTTAAATTTTTCTCATAAGTCATAAAATTTTAGAGCACTTAAGTAATCTTGGAGACCTACTAGTACGTGCTGGTGCAGCAGTCCAAGTTTTCATAGCTGTTATCTATTTTGACAGGTTGAGTTACTAGTCAAACTGAATAACTGGCCTCATTCCCCTAATTTCTAATAATAAAACCAGTTCAGGGGCTGAATGTCTTAAAGGCATCTTAGGTCATTGGAAATGGAACAAGGTCTTGAAATCACAATTTCAAGTACTATCTTCTTTTCTTTACCGTTGGCAGATAGGCTGTCTCTTAAATGCCCTGTGGCACTATGTCTGATTCTAGCCTGGAGGCAGCCTGTGGCTGACTCCAGGTGTCAGCCAGTTTGGTGTGAATAAGGGATTAGAAGACCTGGGTTCTAGCCCTGGGTCTATCACTGACTTATCACATGGCTAGAGGTCAGATAACTCAACTATGGGCACGGGAGATGTCAACCTTGTACCCAAACCCAGATCTTTTCAGGTTCTAAGCCCAAAGTTCTATCCAAATTGTCTTCTTTTAAACATGATGCCGTAGTTTCAATCCATTTCCTACAGATCCTTTTAATGTTTGAATATACAGTACCCTAAGAGGACTGACGGAACGACTCTTTCCCATTCTGCTTTTTTTTTTTTTGTAAGCCAGCACGGGCCTAACTGTGCTTTGCTGTGCTTGTGGTGGCATGGGGCTGTGAATGCCACAGTCGCCTCAACTAGTAATGCATTCCTGCATGCCAACATTGTAATAAACTGCCCTTCATTACGCAGCCCGGAAAAAAAACAGGCACTCTTTTGTTTAAGCATTTATTATTAATAGTCTGCGGTTAAGTGTTTTGTGTTATGCCGGCAAAAATGTATAGTTCCTAGTCATTGAAGGGAATTATGTGAAGCTTTTCCCCTCCCTAATAAATTGCTTTTGTGAGAAGCAGCTGGTGTTTGAAGAGCTATGTTCCAGGAAGAAAAAGAAATGACAGCTATGGAGCATGGGCAAAGTTCTGAAAATGTGAGAGCCCAGTCAGGCGGGAAGACGTTGGCTTGAGCAGAGAGAAGGCAGTGGGAATCTCAGTAGAGCCGGAAAAACTGCCCCTTTCTGCCTGGAAAAGGGTTCATGTGAGATGTTAGGAAGACAGTTTAGGGGGGAAAAAATCCTAAGTAAATAGAATTTCAGCCAATACTTTCATGAACTTCACCCTTCTTAGGAATGTTTTCATTCTCTGGGGGAAAAACAGAGATTGAGTCATTTATACAGCCAGTGAGAACTTTACTAAAAAGGAAACCTTGGGAGGTGTTTTCCCTGTGGTGCTTTCTCAAGACCCAATTTATGGGCTCTGCAACATTGTTAGAGAAACGCTCATTTTAAAGGAACTAGTCTCCCTTGCTTTCTTCATTGTAAGGGACTATAAATTTCATGACTGTGAGTAGGCGCCCTGACATGGTTATCTTATGCAAAAGCCTGATCCTCCCACTTCAAACAATGGTTTTTCATGTCTGTTTTGCCTCCCTGTCTCTATCATAACGCCCTCAATTTCACACATATCACTCTGACTTTATAAATCTTTTAGTTTGATTCTGCAAACTGTTGCTAAATGTATGATATCATCCTCGGAACCATGTGACCTCCGGGTTCCTAAATACAGGATGTGATTTTGGTGCTGGACAGCAGAAGGGGATGTTGAGCCAGAGCATAAGGTGTTTTTTTTCCTCTTGTTTTCTTTTTGTTTTTTAACTTAGTATGTAAACAATTAGTGTTATGTTTTTAAATAATTAGAAAGCTGAGGGCTGAAATGTTATTTTGGTACACTAGACATTCTCTTCTTTCAGAGGAGACTTAGGATAAAACCATTCTAATAAATGTTTTCTACATAGGAAGAGCCTTTAGGGGAACCATTTCATTTTGCCAGAAGCCAAAACATTCACTTTCTGGTCTATCACTCACTCCCCATTTTCTCCACTTGTAAATGCAAGTTGTTACCCAAGCTGGTAGCTCCCTGCTTGTGGTTGAAGCTTCTGTAGTCATGACAGCTTGCTCTATGTTACTTCAAAGGCTGTAAACCAAGTGTTCTTGGAGAGGAAATTTCCCTTCCTTTAAAGACATCATCTTTCCATTTCGAGAACAGTACAATGCCATTTCTGAGGGTGCTCTTCCTCCTGAATGGTGGAGATGCAGGGCACGTGCAGGGGTGTTTCACTGCTAATTAGATGTAGCATTTGGAGGGAGTTTCTCTTTGGACGGATGGACCCTCTACATTGTGTCTGTTTCTTTCCCAGATGATTTATTCTATTGTTGGAGTTGATGAGTATAACCTTTGCTTAAAATAGTCTATTGTAATGACTATGCCAATTCAGTAAATACTGTCATCTGTTTTTATTGTCAAATTTAAAATAAAATGTGTTTCTCAGAGGAGTGTTTTAAGCTGGGATCTGAAATTAATGAATTTATTTTATACATGGATGCTTTGGAATTCCTAGAAGATCTCATCAGTTGTCTTTAGTCTTTTGATTTTCCTTATTGAAAAACATTGCAGGCCAGATTGTGGTTCTTAAGTCCCAGAAGCTCAGACAACCTTATGTACCAAATCTACCGACTATCCCCTAGTTCTAATCCAGCTCACGATGGTGATTTAGCTTTTAGGTAATTTGAAACATTTAAAATGATTCTGTTTTCATCATGTTTACCCTCCTAACATCCTGGATTTTGGAAATTTGCTATGGTATTCCCATCACAAAGACTCATTCAGCTTGCTTACTGAAACTGAATCGTATGCCATATTCTGTCTGAATTGTGATGAAATGAATTTACCTCTAGGCCAGTCTCTTGTAGAGTTAATATATATGCTCTGTATAGTTTGTTATGATATTTGTCCCTCCTCCCACCTCTTTTAAGGAAAGCAAAGGAAAATTTGTTTGGACAAAAAAGAAGTTTTTTCAACGGCCATGTAGTTTGTGAAAAAAAGCAGCAGCTGGAGCTGGACTCTGTTGTAGAAGAAACAGTGACAGGAGATTATGCCTTAATCATAAATGGCCACAGTTTGGTGAGTTTGCTTAAGGCTTTTGTCCTTTCTTTTCCTTCACCCCAATAATCATCTCTTTTATGCTGCGATAACAAGACCTCCTTTTGGGTTTTCAAAAAAAAAAAAAAATTACACTAGCTGAAACAGGGCATATGCAACAATTTCCTGTTTGCAAAGGGCAAGGAAACTTTTAATATATATTTCATATATCATTGTTTGAACCACCACAGTGAAAGGGAGGCTCTGAAGAAATACTGAAATTCGCAGAATATCAATCTTGTCTAAATGACTGTGGGCCACTTAGCAGTATTGTTTAAGTGCTTTTCTAAGGGGGAGTGTCACAGCTTACTGTTACTTAATTAAAATAATGCAACTGGAATAATATATAGTAATTATTGCTCTTGCTAATGTTTGTGATCTGCAGAACACAACCTGACCTTCATATAATTACTATACCAAATGATTGCCATTAAGATACCTCTGGTGGTCTTTGAAAATAGCAGCATTTTACAGCAACGCCAAACAATTTACTTTGATTAGGAAATCTGGTTTTTGTCATAGTGGAATAAACTTGCGTTGTACTTTTAATGTAGTTTAGCTTCCAAATCCTGAACAAGTATCAAAATACTCTTCTGAGTTTCTAATTTAGAATACTAATTTCTAATTTAGAATACTAAACTAGAATTCTAATTTAAAGTTCTAATTGCACTACAGTGAAATTATTGTTTGTATTCACAAACAACTAATCTCACATCTTTCTCTGTCTTTGATAATTATTTTTCATTTTGGAGTTTGGAAAATAAATGTATCTTCTTGTAGACAGTTTCTTAAAGGGCAAAAGGATTTGGATATGAGGTATTGTGTTTTCCCCTTTGTGATCAGCTGTCTGTTAGCTCTTAGTGCTTAGAGTATCATCCAGCTGGATTCCAGACGTAATGATGTGTTGCCTTCTACACCATGGAAAGTTACAGAACTCAGTTACAGGCCAAGCTCAGTTGGAAGTTTGTCCACATGACACAAACTTCTCCCTTGCACAAATGAACGGCAACTGAAAATTATAAGCCCATTGTCTGGAACTTGGAGGTGGTGGCCTCCAAGCTGAATTGCCCAGGGTCCACCATATGGAAAGGGTCTCTAGTGAGTTGTACTTTGACTTTCTCTCAGGCTCAAAGAAAGAAGACAATGTGTGGTGAAGGTAGAGTGCTCAGGTGCTAATTTATACTATTTTCTGTCTCTAAATGTGTTAACAGAAGGAATAAGACAGATGCTCCTCAAAAACCCTTTCAGCTTCAAAGCCTTCACCTTCAAAACTCATGAAACTATGAAGTGTCATCTTTCATTTAAGGAGAACTGATCATGTTTTTGCTAATATGGTCAGAAGCTTTTTTTTTTTTTTAATCATAATTCTAATTTGCTTGAATCATGATGCTTTGCAGAATATCATTAGGCACTTTTTCCCTCAGAGTCTAAACGTCATTTTTTATTTGTTGATGATGATGATGAGAGAGAGAGAGAAAAAGAAAAAAAGAGGGATCATTTTATCAAGACAGCGAGTTACATGGCTGTTTCTCTTTCAGAAAAGGTGATAATATGTGAGAAAGCTAACTCACAATTTCCCCTAGAAATTATAGGCTTGGGCATGAGAATTTTTTACACATTACACAATACAATTATATTTTCATGTTCATTTACCCATCGGTCTATTCATATCATTAGCATTTATTATGTATTCTAGAGTTGGAGAGGAAGGATTTGAGTAGAACATGGTCCTTGTTTTAGGGATTGCTGTCTAGGGGGTGAGATGGTCACATGGTAGTGTGACAAATAATAGAAGAAGGATGAACACAATGCTTTGAGAGCACAGGGGAGATGTATTTATTTGCTTGTGGGAAAATCTAAGAAGACTTCTTGGAGGAGGTGATGCTTTCAAGTAGAGGTGACAGCAAGTACAAAGGCACAGAAGCAAGAAAGAACCTGTTAAATCATAGGGCAGAAGCAATTTGGCATGGTAGGAATTAAGTGTAGACTGAAAAGTGATGGGAGAAGACAAAACTCAAAAGGATTGTAGGGACTAGAGCGTTCTGGGCTATGAATGTGTTACAAAGGATTCACTCAGAGACACTGATGACTCAGAGTTTAAGGGAATTTCTGTTTTCTCTTAATGTGTTTATCAAAGAATGTACAGGGAAATGTTTTCTGGAAAAAATTTGCACAGTTAGTGAGAAGAGACTACACTTTCTTTTCCAGTATTTTCTTGGCATATCTAAAGACGCTTATGTATTTGGATAGCCGGAAGGGTAGAAATGGCTGGAGAACCCTGTCTGAGCACAGATTGCATTCCACTGTGTTGCACTGGCCTCTCTTGGTTTCAATCATTGTGTTCTTTTTTTATTTTTTATTTTTGCAGTTTTTGGCCAGGACCAGGTTTGAACCCACCACCTCTGGTATATGGGGCCAGTGCCCTATTCCTTGAGCCACAGGTGCTGCCCAATCACTGTGTTCTTTTTTTATTTTTATTTATTATTATTATTATTGTTATTTGTTATTTTTTTATTAAATCATAGCTGTGTACATTAGTATGATCATGGGGCACCATACACTTGGTTCATAGACCGTTTGACACATTTTCATCACACTAGTTAACATAGCTTTCCTGGCATTTTCTTAGTTATTTTCCTAAGACCTTTACATTCCACATTTACTATACCCTTGTAAGATGCACTGCAGGTGTAGTCCCATTAATCCCCCTTCCCCCGCTGTGTTCTTTAAGGGCTAATCTCCAGATCAGCTGCTTTTTGAATTGCCTACACAATCACAAAAAACTCACTAAATATACAAAACAACAATGCAAAGGAAACAAAAAGCCCCTCACTGAGAACAAACAAATCACCATTCTTTGTAGATCTTTCTCAACTTGGTGACACAGTCAATAGTTTCCATCTTTTGCTTTCACTAATTTTAGTGGTTTCTAGAACTTTTCTAGCATTTAACTCCACCTCTCCACTGTTAAGGGAGGCACACAAAGCGCAGTGTCTTTTATTTTAATTTTAATAGGGGCTCATACCCATTTCTTTAGTTTTTGTTGCCTATGTAAACCTGACTCAGCAATGACTGGATGTGAATTAAGTGGGTTAGAAAAGACATCTGTTGAGAAACAAGACATTTGCTTCCCGAATGATGACTCTCTTTTATTGTTTCCTACTCTTTTCTGGATTTTGTCTTTAATAATATAGGCCCATGCACTAGAAAGTGATGTCAAGAATGACCTCCTAGAACTTGCCTGCATGTGTAAGACTGTGGTTTGCTGCAGAGTCACCCCACTTCAGAAAGCCCAAGTAGTAGAACTGGTGAAGAAGCATAGAAATGCTGTCACTTTGGCCATTGGTGATGGAGCCAATGACATCAGCATGATTAAAAGTAAGAGGGCATTTTCTCCGTGGGGCATACTACACGCATGGAGTTCTTGCTTCCAGCATTTGGCCATGTGTATTCTCTAGATCACATTAAAATTTATTTTTGCCATGATTCTAAATGAATGATACTTTCTGGATCCAATGCTTCTACCCTTATTAGCATTTATAACACAACCTCTTTGTCTTTAAAAAAATCATTTGAGTATTTTGAGGTTAGAAAAGGACATTGGTCGCTTGGTACCATTTGGGGATGTAATAGCTACAGTGTAGAGGAAAGAACACCAGACCCCCATTTATAACATAGAACTTTAACCCCCAATTTACCACTTTTAAGTTATAAAACTTTGTGTAATTTATTGATCCTTTCTGAGCCTGAGTTTCTCTTTTGTAAAAGTAGGCTATATACCTATCATGAGTGTTTCATGAAACAATATGTGAAAAATTAGGATCGGAATGACTGTAAGTTTTTCATAAATGAAAACCATAAAAGAAGAATGACAGGTTCTCCAAAGAGCTGGAGTGAAAGTGTTCCTCTTTCCTTTGCAGGTGCTCATATTGGCGTTGGCATCAGCGGCCAGGAAGGTCTGCAAGCAGTCTTAGCCAGTGACTATTCATTTGCACAGTTTAGATATCTCCAAAGGCTTCTCCTTGTTCATGGAAGATGGTCCTATTTCCGAATGTGCAAATTCTTATGCTATTTCTTCTATAAGAATTTTGCATTTACACTTGTACATTTCTGGTTTGGTTTCTTCTGTGGTTTCTCAGCCCAGGTTGGTAAAAAGCATGTTTCCTTCTTTTATAAGATCTCTGAATCATAAATGTTTCTTGTTCATGGCTCTTTACTAATAAACAGAAAGCATTTTTATAGGTCTGGTATAAGTGACAGTATTACAATTATGTAATTGATAGTTGACTTGAGCTTTGAACCCAAGAAGAATGTATATTTAGCTAAATTTAATTTATTTATTTTCTTTTCTTACATAGTAACTGGCAAGTACTTCTTCCTATGTATTTTTTGGTTTTTATTCAGATGTTTTGGTGTGTTGACAGGTAAACTTGATGTAGAGTTTTAATTCAGAAGAGAAATCTGAGAAACACTGACAATAAATGTTGAGGTATCTTTATGGAGGAGATGGTCACTTACCCAACATGTAATGCATCTGGGCTAAGAGCAAACATATTTTAAATCAGGGAGAAATAATTGATATCCTGACATAAAAGCTTTTTGTCATCAATGACAACAGTTAAACATTGATCTATAGATAACGTGGAACAAGGAAGTATACTTAGGAAATTCATAAATTAGGGTTCTATTTCTAAATGTATTAATATCCATTTTATAGGACAGTTATTTAACTCCACATCTTGGATAGCAGAAAAGTTTTGACTTTAGGTATCAACTGTGAAGTGTAAAACCTAGAGCATTTGAACATACTTATGAACAAAATTCTTACTAAAACCTTCAATGTAGATATGATGTTGATATTTTGAGCAAGACAACAAAAGAGAAAGATTTTTCTTGAGAATGAAATGGTGACCATAACTTATAGATTTCTTTAATTGTTCTTGCCTCCTTTGGGTTTTAATCAATGACTTTGAGTTCAATGATATTCATAAGGCTAATTTTTTCAATCATTTTATGTCAAAAGGATTGAATATGAATTAAGTCTTAGCATTTTGTTTTCTCTGTAATGTACTAAGGAAGGGCATAGTGGCTCACACATGTGTTCTTGGTACTTTGGCCAAGGTGGGAGGAATGCTTGAGGCCAGGAGTTTGAGACTATCCTGAGCAACATAGCAAGACCCCAGCTCCACAAAAGAATTAAAAAAAAATTATCTAGGTGTAGTGTTATGTGCCTGCAGTCCCAGCTACTAGGGAGGCTGAGGCAGGAGGATCACTTGAGCCCAGGAGTTTGAGATTGCAGTGAGTTATCATGACACCACTGCACTCTAGCCCAGATAATAGAGTGAGACCCTGTCTGGGGGGAAAAAGTGGTGAGGGAGATTAGTGAATCCTTTTTGTAATGAAAAATGAGCTTTGAACATTTCCTTCTTTGAACATTTCCTCCTTTTTCTGGGAAGCTGATATTTCTTAAAGTGAGGCACACCTGTATCCATTCCAAATTTTCTCTTTTTTAGGATAACATGCCCAGAATTAAAAGCAGACTATGTCGATATTTTTGCCCTTACTGGTATGCGCATAACAGTTGAAGTAAAACAGAGTTTTGATTTTAGCTACTCAAAAATAGAAGTTTTCTTAGTGTTACTTCAAAGCAGGCATGGGGGTGAGGATAGTTATCTGCTCATCCTGTATTCCAGGATAGTATTTTGCATATTGATATTGTTATTGCTTTCTAGAGTTGTACTTTTAATGGATAAGCAAAAATAGAGGAATTAAAACATTTAGATAGATAAGGCCTCAGTACCACTCATGTATAATGTACGTTTTTATTTTTCCTTCAAAACTTTGGGCAAAAAGTGCACACTATACTTGGCAAAATATGATGATTTCACCTTTGTCCAACAAAGACAAGCGTGGGGATGTGACTTGTCCTTCCTGGGTTGGTGACTTATCTCTCCACGTGTAAGATCGAAGCAAGCCTATTTGCTAAGGGGTGTTTGTAAGAGATCTAATTTTCATATTCCGAAGGTTTAAAGCGGAATAGTTACAGAATTATGAAGGGAAAGCCTAACCTTTGTTTAAACCTCTTGAGACACAGCAGCATGGTTAATGATTTATATTTACAGACACATCAAGCTTAAGTGGGAAGGTTTACTGCCAAGTTGTCTTTGTCAAAACTGTGAAGTTGAAACTAGTGTTCAATGACTTCCTTTACATTTAGATTATTTTCTGCTTTGCTTTTGGAGTCTGATAAAATTGGTTAGAGTCAAATGTTAAGCAACTTTATTTTCAGTCCTTTCTCCAGTATTCACATTTTAAAAGAAAACAAGAGAGAACAATAATTGCTCCAAAGACATGATTATCTGATGGTTGAACCTGGCTGTAAGTCAACCCACCTGTCTATAATTAGGTTTCTCAAACTTAGCATGTTTCTTTTCTGTGTTCCTTTCTTTCTCTTCTTTTGTTTTTTACACTGAAAACTCCAGTTGAATGCACAATCTTAATTTTGAACCAATGACAGTCCTGAGTGACTATTTGTGTTCTTTCCTCCACTGGCGAATTGGGCTGGACCAGTGGTTCTCAAGCTTCAGTGTGTATGGGAATTACGTGAAGGGCTTCTTAAAGCACAGCTCACTGGGCCCCAGACTCAGATTCTGATTTAGTGGGTCTGAGTAGAACTTAGACATTTGCATTTTTAACAAGATCCCTGGAGTAGCTGACATTGCTGGTTGGGGACCATACTTTGAGAACCACTGGGCTGGAAAGCCTGGGAGAATAATCCCAAATTCTGCTTCTTTGAACCCAGAGCACAGAGTGAAATCCAAGCTTCTGACTTTTTGTTTTAACACTGGGCCCTATTCATCTTTATCCAGGTGGAAGGGGTCAGTTAAGCAAACAGCTGATCCACTTAAATTGAATTTTTCCAGAGGGTTTAAAATCCCTTCAGCCCTTCTGCCAAGCCACCGTCCCTGAGGGGAAGTATACCCGCACTAAGACAGGGCCAGGAAAAAAAGGGATGTCTGTTTCAGGGTAGAGGATCACTTTCACTCGGTCTATTAGGTCTATTATGATCTTACGTAGCTTATCAATTAACTCCCGGAGCAGCGGTTCTTAACCTGTGGGTGGCGACCCGCAGGAACTGTATTAAAGGGCCGCGGCATTAGGAAGGCTGAGAACCACTGTCCTGGAGGAAAAGAAGCTCATCTAAACTATCTGCATATCTATAATAAAATCTTGAATGGCACCAGGCATATGGAACGTACTCCAGTCATTTCATA
Organism: Nycticebus coucang; assembly: GCF_027406575.1. Lineage (NCBI taxonomy): Eukaryota > Metazoa > Chordata > Mammalia > Primates > Lorisidae > Nycticebus > Nycticebus coucang. The sequence continues at coordinate 51,840,260 of NC_069785.1, read as the reverse complement.
TTGTTGGGTGTTTCTAGAGCCCTTTCTCCTGTCTGAGGCAAGTGCCACAGGAAGAACCATTCCTACCTTCCTATAGTCAGCCACTTCACACAATTGCCACTTACTCTACCTGCCCCAAGGACCATTCCTGTAAGGCTGCAGATCGGCCTGTGAAAATGTGTGCATCCTGGCTGATACTGTGGCACAAGGGCTCAGAGTCTAAAAATCTAAATGTAGTTGTGGCACTGATTCCAGAATGCAGAGTGATGTTTTTTCAGATGAATTAATATTAATATGACATGATAATTAACTGGGCCACAAGGGATACATTTCTTAATTATTTATATATCACTTCATTCTAGAAAATACAAAAAGTAGATTTCCCAGGTTTTTGCTTGCCTCTTGGCTGATTTAAACAGAGAAGGACGTGTCCCTTTTAGACAGAGGAACAAACCCCACCTAAAACCAGTGGGCTTCTGAGGGGGAGTCTTGGATTGATATCTATTTTGCCCCAATTTGTATGATGATCTGATCAAATTGAGACCCAAGCTTATACTGGAAAGGGTTCTTTGGTGTCACTATTTAAGGTTTTATTTTTTATTTTTATTTTTTGTAGAGACAGAGTCTCACTGTACCGCCCTCAGTAGAGTGCCGTGGCGTCACACGGCTCACAGCAACCTCTATTCTTGGGCTTACGCGATTCTCTTGCCTCAGCCTCCTGAGCAGCTGGGACTACAGGCGCCCACCACAACGCCCGGCTATTTTTTTATTGCAGTTTGGCCGGGGCTGGGTTTGAACCCACCACCCTTGGCATATGGGGCCGGCACCCTACTCACTGAGCCACAGGTGAATTCATTTAATAAATATTCACTAAGTCCTTGGCACATGTCAGGCTGTGATGCCTGCTGGAACTTACATCCTGGGTTTGGGAAGGAGTCTCTGAAAGGTATGCTCATGGTGGGAATGGCAAAGTGCGATCTCACAATACGATCTTAGCTCTTCGTGTTGTGGAGGAGTTAAGATTCTACTTCCAGACTTTTCAGAGAAGTAGGTAGGTTTGTCAAGAGAGTGGCCAGTAGTAAGCGATTATCATCTGTTGGAGAGGAGAGGACAGTTAGCCGGAGACAGTCCCCATATAATGGCATCAATACTGTGGTGTCAGCTTCTTTATAGACTCATGATATTGTTGACACCAAAAAGTAGGGATTAAAAACAAATCGTAACTATAGCTAACACTTAAATACCACTTTCTATGTTTCAGGCATTCTCTAAATGCTTTACCTGTATTAGCTCAATACTTAACATTAATCATATGAAATAGATTTTATAAGAATGGTCTATCTCAGCTTTTTGAAAAAATGATTTAAAAATTTTTAGTTGTGCTAAAAACCACACAATATACAATTTAGCAATTCAACTATTTTTAAGTACACACTTCAGTAGTGTTAAGTGTATTCACATTGCTGTGCAGTAGATGTCCAGAAATTTTTCATTCTTCAAAACCAACTCCTCACTTCCCCCTCCCTTTAGTTCCTGCCCATCACCTCCTTACTTTTTCTTTCTATGCGTTTCGCTACTTTAGATACCTCATATAAATGAAATTATGCGTAGTATTTGTCTTTCTGTGATTGGCTTATTTCACTTAGCATAATGTCCTCAAGGTTCCTCTGCCTTGTATCATGTGACACAATTTCCTTTCTTTTTAAGGCTGAATAACATTCCATGGTATGTATATACAACATTTTGTTTATCCATTCAACCATTAGTGAAAATTTATGTTGTTCTCATCTCTTGGTCTACATCAGCTTTTTGCTTGATATTTTCCAAACAATATTTGGGAATTCTACTCTTTAAAATATTATATTTTCTCCCAACCTTGCCTCCCTATTTTCTCTCCCCAGTCTTGAAAATTCACTGTTCATGTTAATCTCTTAAAAGCTCTGACAAATCCAAATGTAAAGAAATTCTACAGTATTTAACTGAATTCCAAGATGCATACATATTTTTTCACATTTGACATCTCTGAAATTGAGATTTGTGTTCACAAAAGTATATTATTTTCTCATTATCCTCAGAGTTTTTGCCAGATTATAGAAATATTTATATGTGACTATATTTCAACTTTTATACCACTGAGATCGATCTTTTTATCTTTCTTATTAAAAAAGCACAACTCACCACATTTTGAGAAACCTCTTTTGATTTATACTCTTCAAAGATGTTATTTTCCTTAATGACATTCTGAAATACAGCTTTATTATAAATTACTCAATTGTTTTGATTTTATGGATTTCCATGATGTTATCCATTTAAAATTTATTTTTAAAATTTTTAAAATTTCAGAATATAGGGGTACAAATGTTTTGCATACATACTTTGGTTTTGTATAGATGGAGTCAAAGTTGTAAGTGTGGTGTTCAACAGTTCACACTGTAGCAAACGTGTGAATTTACCCATCCCTTCCCGCAGCTTGATTTTCACTGAGATTTACTTCCATTTGTGCACTTAAGTGCTAATCAATTAGTTCCAATTTGGTATTGAGCCCATGTGTTTGTTTGTCCATTCTTGTGATGCTTCACTTAGAAGAATGGTTTCCAGTTCCATCCAGGCTGTCACAAAAGATACTAGATCACCATTTTTCTTTATGGGTGAGTGATACTCCATAGTCTGCATATAATATATTTTATCATTCCATTGAGGTATTGATGGGCACTTGGATTGCTTCCATGTATTTGTAGTTGTAAATTGTGCTGCTGTAAACATTTGTGGGCAGGTACCATTGTTATGAAATGACGTGTTTTCCTTTGGATATATACCCAGTAGTGGGATTGCTGGGTATGGCAGTGGTAGGTCTACTTGCAGTTCTTTGTGGTCCGTACAGTTTTCCATAGAGGTTATACTAAGAGTTCCTTTCTCTCTGCAGCCAGGACAGCATCTGTTGTTTTGGGACTTTTTTTTTTTTTTTTTTTAAATCATAGCTGTGTACATTAATGCGATCATGGGGCACCATACACTGGTTTTATAGACTGTTTGACACATTTTCATCACACTGGTTAACATAGCCTTCCTGGCATTTTCTTAGTTATTGTGTTAAGACATTTACATTCTACATTTACTAAGTTTCACATATACCCTTGTAAGATGCACCGCAGGTGTAATCCCACCAATCACCCGCCATGTTTTGGGACTTTTTAATATGAGCTATTCTTACTGGAGTTAGGTTATATCTCATTGTGGTTTTGATTTGCATTTCTCTAATGATTAGAGACATGGAACATTTTTTCATGAGTTTACTGGCTATTAGTATATTTTCATTTTTAATTTAATAATTCCTTCCTTCCCCATCTGTGAGTCACATGACGTCATCAAATTGCTATTAGGAATATTTGCTTGCCATCTTGGGAATAGAAGACAAAATAATGAACAGGACAAGTCCCTACTCACCTACAACTAGTTTTCATGTTGGAAAATAAAAAATGTATAAATATGTCTAACAGAAGTACTGTAATTAAAGTTATTGCAAGAGCATGGGGAAAGGAGACATGTGTGAGGATCTGGGGTGACTTTGGGGCCTCAGTTAGTCTGCAACCGAGTAAAGTAATATTTTCAGAATTAAGTGTATGTCTGAAAGCCTGAAAGTACAGCTCCCGCATGTGATTTAGGTTTGGTTTTTGTATAGGTTTGAGACCATGGAGTAAACGAAGGAAATCTCTCTCCTTATACACTTTCCAGCTGACTTGCAGTTAGGTGTAATCCCCTTCTTATTCCTAAAATTCTGTTTAACATCAACTCATTCAGAAATACCTTTTAAAAGCTAAATGGCATTGTATTGTGCACAGCAAGAGGCGTTTTCCAGAACAGGTGTCTTATGACTATAAAGATGGAAACTTGTGTTTCTTGGCCATGCCCCCCATGTGAGTGGCCTGGTGTGTTAGTGGTGCTAAAAACTGGCTATGAGGGTGATTCAGATGTGGAATTGGGACTTTATTTTCCATCCTCTGTTTTTCACTGGACAGGCCTGATTAGCAACAGGTTCAAACTGAAAAAATGTTTTGGCTTTTGTCTTAGCCCTGTTTTTCTAAGGAAAATATGCCGGAAATGAGGCAAGTGAGAAGAAAACAACATATTTGGGAGAGCACTAGTCTACAAAGAATGAGAGTTTTTGAATGGGGGACATTTTCACAGTCATGCTCCCACCCACTAAGATCATTTGAGTGGCTCTGGCCTCCAAAGCCAGGTGCGTGTTGGGTGATGAGGCTTTCTTAGCCCCTAAAACAATTATTAGATAACTGTTTACTTCTAGTCTTTTAGAAAGTCAGCCATCTGAGGTTTTCCTACCTCCTGCCATTGTTCTTCTAAATTGTTTCAATGGAGTCAAAAGCTCCATGGTGAAATGAAGCCAGTAAAAAAACTTCCTGGCAGATTCAGTAATGGCAGGCATCCTTTTAGAGGTTGTTCCAGGCATCCTTTTAGAGGTTGTTCCCAGGTAGACCTAATCTTCAGTCCTTTTCTCTGTCCAGTCTTGGCATAAGTGAGATTCACACATGACATTGTCCAGGAAGGACCTATGTCTTTAATTGCACATTCATTTAACAACAATAAACTGAATGCCAGGAGGGCCAGGTGCTTTGATGGCCTCCAGGGACACCAGAGTGATTTGGAGGAATGTAGCTCCTGCCCTCAGGGAGCTTACGGTGTGGGAACGGTTTTATTTTCATAAATGTGAAACTAATGTTAAATATTCTGTTGTTTCTCTATCACGAGTGTTTTTGAAGTAAATTTGTCCTGGATGAGCCATGTCTTGGGGCCAACCTTGTCAAATCCCAGCATGACTCATAAGCACCTAAATGTTCTTCCCTGCACCTCTCAACAGATTGCTTTGAAATAATCCATTCTGCAGCTGAAAACAACTGACCAAATGTAAACAGATTGTGTTTTCTTCAGACACAATGTTGACTTTCAAAAACACCAGTTTAATTACTTAGTGAAATGACATGTCCTATTTCTGTGCTATATTGGCCTGTCTTTTGACCTGGTGAATTTTTTCCAGGCTGTTCTTCTCTGAAGATAGCTCCTGTAGATTCCATCCTGGTAGGTGGGCTGGGGCAGATGTGCAGGCTCATCCAGCTGTGGTATGCGAGGCTCCAAGAGTACCTCCTGGGGCTCATTCATGGCCTGGGGATGGTGGCAAACAGGGCCCCTCAGATGAGTGGTGATATGGGGCAAGCTGGGATGTGCTTGGTTTATGGACTTCTAACTTCAGCACCTCGCCTGTGTTGTGATTGGTCTGGAACACATGGGTGGAAATCTGCCTGGGAGGGGACCAGACTCCCTTTTGCTTACTTTGCTAGGTAGACTTTCCTGGTAGAAACAATGAGGGCAAGGAACAAAAAGTGCATATCTTGTCAAAACCTAGAATCTTCGCTCTGGCAGGGGAATTAGAGACAGTGTGCCCAATCTCTTCTACAGGGGAGAAGCCTGAATGCCTCAAGGGCTGAGCATCAGTGGTGGGCAAGGTTGGGACTGGAACCCCAAAGTCTGCCAACTCCACTTCTGTGCTCAGTTTATCATAAACTTGGAATAGCCAATGGCTGGGTCCTTATATTTCATTTTATTTATTCATTTATTTTTGAGACAGAGTGTTACTCTGTCACCCTGGGTAGTGTGCCGTGGTATCATCATAGCTCACAGACACCTCAAACTCTTGCGTTCAAGCAATCCTCCTTCTTCAACTCCTGAGTAGCTGAGATTATAGGCACCTGCTACAATGCCTGGCTAATTTTTTCTATTTTTAGCAGAGATGGCTGTCATTGCTCTTGCTCAGGCTGATCTCGAACTCAGTCCACCCACTTCAGCCTCCCAGAGTGCTAGGACTACAAGTGTGAGCCACCATGTCCTTCCATCTTTTAAACTGTCTTCCCTCAACCCAGAATTGGCAAATGTTTGCTTCATTTGGAATCTAAAGGAAAAACATCCAGGAACAACAGTCTGATATAACTATGTGGAGGAAATGAACTTCTCACTGAGATATAGCTAATGTCCTGGGAGAGTCTCTCACAGCTTAGACCCTTCCTTAGGAAAGCTCTGCCTCTAGGCAAACTGTTTTTTAAAATCATATGGAATCTTGAGGCTACCTTTTGCTGTGGCAAACTCTTCAACTAAACTTCCAGAGAGAGAAATTAAATACAGAATGTTCATAAAGTTCATGTGCAATTTACTATGTTAAACTATTTTATGTCCACCTTGTATAATCTATCTTAATGAGATTTCCAACCAAAGTTCTAGACCAGAGGGGTTTGGATAAAGGAGACTACATCTCTAAGCTGAATTATGGGTCCTTCTTAATGACATGTCATTTTCCAGTCTATTACAGAAACTTACAGGATTTTTAATGAAGTCCACCATGGATTTGTGTTCATTATTTATACCTGTAGCTTATTTAAAAAGCATCCTATCCCCTCAGGATTTTTCATAAAAATGAGCTGTCCCCCACCAGAGATAGAGCCAAAAATAAAAAATTGGTTGAGGTCCTATTTAGAAAACTCATGCTTAAAACTATGCAACTACTGGCACTGTGTACTTGTGAGATGATATTATCTGATGACAATTTATCATTGTCAGTGAGATACAGAACTGTGTATGTTGTGTGTTTTTTTTTTCTTCATTTCTGCTATGATATGGAAGCAATTATTTTGTCAAGGCTTGAAAAACGTTAGTTCTGTCGAACAATATAAGAAAACTCACAATGAAAAGTTTGGAAAGTCATGTGAAGGAGTGCGACTAATCTCTGGGCTTTGATGACTTCATGGATCTGGTTACCTGTAAGCCCATCTCCACCCAGCAGAGCAGCTCCTCTCCCCCTTGCCTCCAGATGTGCTCTGTGGCAAGCCTGGAGTGGGTGGGGTGGGTGCTGAGGCTCCGGTCATTCTTCCTGGATGCTGCTAGTGGTTTCTGCTAATTACGCAAATCAATAACAGATGTGCTGAGGCTGAGCACCTCGTATTTATTCTGCAATGTGTTTTCTTTAAATGACAAATGTTTTTTAAGGCCAATAAAAAGGTCATTATATAGTTTTCCTCTGTGACCAGCAGCAAAAGGGGGATACACCAAAGAGGTACTAAGCTCATCTCGTTATTTGACCAAGGTGGTAGGGTCTAGGCTAATGGTCTCAGAGCAGAAAGCCCTTTGTAATTGTTTACGAATCTTCCTAAGGTTTATTTAAATATGTTATTCTATAAATTACAGATTTTGGGCTTCCCAAGCTGTTTTCAGATTGTAACTTGTAGCCGGAGTATTTTTACTCTGGCATGGCTGATAAGGCTGATAAATTCCTCCCACAAAGAAGGGAGCAAAGAGAAGCTTTCCTGAAACAGGAAAACAGTGAAGTTGGAAAAATGAACATTCCTGCCCCATTGTTTTCCTAGTAGTGAAAAGACAAGTACAGCGTTCTATGGGCATCTTGTAGGAGCATAGTTATTCTCTCTGATCCAGGATCTTGGAGATGGGGACAGAATTTTGGAAGTAGAAGTGGTATGGTTGCCCAAGGAGTAGGGGGCCCTAGGACAAATATTTTTTTGTGGCGCCCTTGTTTACATAAACAATTGGAGTCATCCAAAAATCAGAACGTCAGCCCAGAGACTTTGAAAGAATCACCCCCTCGCCCCTCTCCTCAGGCATCTGGTCAGCCATGTGTATGTGAGGAAGTGGGGGTTCGGGGAGAGGGGATAGAGAGCCTGAGTGTGCCTGGAAAGGAGAGACATGGACAGGGTCACGTGGGTCCTGATCCTGGCTCATGTGCCCTGCAGCCTGTTCCAGTTATCAGAGAGGGGGGCCTTATACATTTTCTAGGGGAAATCTAAGGACCATAAGGAAAAGTGGGGCATGGATAACACTTTGAGCAGATAATATTACCCTTTACCTGTTATAGAAGAAATACTGCTTGTAGCTTTAATTTCTGTGGAAGACTCTGTAGTCTAAACTATGCTAAGCCAATGCCCACAACTGGGAAAGGAGGTTTCTAAGGTGAAGGATTCAGGTTAACACATTTTGGTAAAGCCTGAGATAAGAAAAGAATCAGAGTGAATGTTGATTTATATAATTAAGTATTCATGAAGAACATGCTTAATAATATCAAGATATTCATTTTTCTTTAAATCTCGTTCTAATTTTCTATTGTTCTCATGAATACAGTAGTTTATTGTACATGTAGCAATAGATACCTATAGTTAGTTCTTTCAATAAAACATGATTAGTGGGAAATGTACCTTTTATTTACCCGTTAAATACATTGCTTGAAGCTTGGATCCTTATATTCTCCTCCCTCCCTCCTTTCTTCCTACTATAATATGGTGCTCACTTACTGAGACATGGTACTGGTATCTGCCTTATCTCATTGACTACTCACAGCCTCCCTATAATCTGCATTTTATAGTCAAGAAAACCAAGACCCAGAGAGCTTGAATAGCTCATTAAGTTTGTATGTTCTGTCTGCTGACTCCCTTACCCTTAAATTACCAGCTTCCTTTTATCAAGTACTTATCACCTGCCAGGCACTATTAGGCTCTTGGGTCCTACAGATGAATAAATCATATAACCTGCTATCAAGGAGCTCACAGTCTAGTAGAGTGGGCCTGGAACCAGCACATAAATAAATGTAAGTTGATAACTATGAAGCAGTGAGGTAGAGGGTGTCATGGAACTGCTATGGAATGGCCTGAAACCCAGCTCTGAAGGGTGGGAGGGGACAGGGCTCTGGAAACCTTCCTAGAAGACCTGCACCCTCTATCTCCCATTAGGCTGACACTTCAAGGATCAGTGAGGCCGAGGATGGGCACCCCAGCAGAGAGGCAATAGCAGAGTCCCAGAGTGGAGAAAGGCGTGGGCAGGGGGACTGGGGAGTGCTTTGATGTGGGGTATTAGAGAGAGGGAGAAATCTCAGGTTTCTGACTTGGCTGCTGGGGTGGATGTGGTGGCATCAGAAACTGGGCACAGCAAACACAGGAGGTGGGCCTGGTTGAGGGGGTTGTGAGGGTGAGCTCAGGTCTTGACATAGTAAGTGTGAGGGATTCTGTGGCACCTCCACCCCCACACACCCAGTAGGAGTTTAAATATGTAACATTTATGAAAGCTGCAAGACAATTAATTCAACAAATATTTATAGAGTACTTACCATTGGCTAGATACTACTCTAGGCCTTGGATTGAGAGTTGCAAGTATGTTTCTGTTTTCATGGAGATTATATTCTATTGGGATAAAGACAGATAATAAAGAAATAAATCAGTAAGATAGCTTCAGAATTTTATTAAGAACTGGGTAATGTAAAAAGGTCTCCTTGAGAGGGTCACATTGTGGAGTTGTGACCTGCGTGTTTAAAAGGAGCCTTCCATATGAGCACCTTGGGTAAAGTATTCCAGGTGGAGGGTGCAGCACGTACAAATGTCTTTAGGCTGGTAAATTGGAGGAAGATGATCAATGAAGCTGTGGCTCAGTGAGTGAAGCTAGAATGGCGTTGAAGAGGCAGGCACAGGCTGGAGAAGGACTTTTAGGCCAAGATGAAGAGAGACTCTAGATTTATTCCAGGTAAAATGGGAAGCCATCAGAGAGGTTTAACCTGTGTAAAGGGTAATATTATTGTAAGTGACATTTTATATGTATTTAAATATATAAATACATATATATTGGAATAAATTTTCTATAAGTTTCTGCGATTTCTTGAAGAAGTGTTTGCTGCCACTCAGAATTGCAATTACAAATTGCATGTATTTTATATGTATTTAGTGTATGCTTTCAACTATGTAAAACAAAGTGAGGAAAAAAGCCTACAAGGTAACTTGCCAAATGATACCACTGATTGAAAGAGGGGGTTTCATATCGTAGTCAGTGTTGTGGACAGGAAGGTTCATAATTTGCTTCTGACACTTGGTTGGCCAGCAGTTCTCAAACTTCACAATCGCAGGACCCTATCTGCCAATATTTATCATCTTAGAAATAAAAATGAAGAAAAATATTGAAACGTTGTATTAATTTGCTAAAAAATAATGAATCCATGACATGTTTACAAAAATAACATATATTTAAGGAAAATGATTATATCATCCAAAATGAAAAAAAGTTAATGAGAAGAGTGCCATTGTTTTACACTTTTATGAAACTATTTGGCATAATGGAAGACAGCTGGGTTCTCATATCCTCTGTTGCATTTAGTCATTGTGATATCATAAGTCATATACTCATGAAAGAATGAGGTATAAGTACAAATAAATAACTTCTTAGTGTTATTGCGAAAATAGTTTTGATGTTGTGAATCCCCCAACAGTTCCCTGCATGAATTTAGATAACCTTTGTATTTGATGTCTGACATTGGGCATATCCTAACTTTGATGGGCCTTTGTTTTCCCATTTGTAAACTGGGGATTGTTAATAGTACTTAACCCATAGGTTTGTTAAAAGCTAATATATGTAAAGCACTTACCATGGCACAGAGTAGGTATTTAGTGAATGTCAGCTCTTTTTCCTTCCTTTTGTAATTGCAATTCTGAGTGGCAGCAAACACTTCTTCAAGAAATCGCAGAAACTTATAGAAACTTTATTCCAACTGATTTTCCCTTCCTGCCCTCTCTGCACCAGTTGTGAAATGAAGCTTCACATCTTGCCAGTTGACAAATGCTGCTGTCAAACAATTGTAGGTCCTAATTCCAGCTGGTTTGTGGCAATGAGGCTGCTTTATGCAGACTCACCAGCTAATCAGTTTCCTATGCTATCATTTCTCAGATTCTTTCTTTCTTCCTAATACCCGAAGTCATCTTTTCTCAGTGAGTGGAAGTTGGGTGGTAGATGATGTGAAGGATGAAGAAGTGATTTCATAGCACCAGGCTCTGCCCAGGGCTACCAGGCCTGAGTTTAACTGCTTTTCCCCTCTTTTGTTTTCCATACTGCAATTGTGAAATGGATTGATGTATTTAATGAGAGTTAGATGCCATCATCAAAGGGCTGAGGGAAAAAAAAAAGGGCTGAGGAGTTATGTCAGCCGCTCTGCTTTATTATTATTTTTTAAAGATGGGAGTGAGTGTAATTCGCAATTTTGACTTCACAGTGGAATTACCTGGGGAAAAGTTTAAAACTACAATACTTATATTTCACTCCCAGGGGTGGGGAGTTGATCGCCTGGGGTATGGCATGGGCATCAGACTTTTTCCAAAGTCTCACCAGGCTGAGACTATGAAATAAGGTCACATTTTTTTACTTACTATTGTTATTATTTGTAAAATATAACAAATCTACAAAAAAGCACATATTTCACAAATGTCAGCTTGATAAGTTGTTGCAAAATGAACACTCATGTACTGCGATCCAGCACAAGCAAACAGGACATTGCCAAACACCCAAGGGTGGCTTTTTGCAGTCATGGTTACCCTCCAGAGGTAACCATCACCTTGACATTTGACTGTCCCTCTTTTTGCTTTGTTTTATAATCTTACCATATGAGTAGGAATCCCTAAACTACATGGACTAGGTCTGCGTGCCTTTGAACTTTATTTAAATGAAGTCATAGAGTGTTTGGCTTCTTTTGCTCAATTGTATGCATTTTTTATTCAGTTGTTTTTGGATATAGCTATAGTTGCTTGCTTTTCATTATTTCATAATCTCAGTGTACTTCAAGGTCTTTGTCTATTCATGATGGATATTTTGGTTGTTTTTGGTTCGGGACTGTTACAACCCATGCTGCTCTGAGTATTTTTTTTTTTTTTTGTATGTATCTTAGTGCACAAAGATAGATGTTTCTGACTAAATATATCTAGAAGTGGAGTTGGACACATTCACTTGTCGGAAGGAAGATATAGGCTGAGGGGAAGTTCTGGTAGACTCTTGGGGTAGACAGGAGTTGGAGTCTGGGCCCCTATTAACAACTGCTGAGGCTGAGGATGCTGCAGGGTCATGCTACCCTGAGCTGTGTACCTAGGAGTGCTGATGATCTGCAGAAGGCAACCCAGAGGCTGAGCTGTGCCTTTGGTAGTTTCCTGGGCCCAAGGGACAGAGTCAGTGTTTGCCAAGCATAGAGATCCTGATGAAACCCTTTCCACTCTGGGCTGGGATCAAAGGGCAGTCTCCCAACAGTGGGGTCACAGACTCTATGGCAGGGTAGTTGGCTGGCCCAGAAAATATCAGGCTTTCATCCCATCCTCAGCAACTGGTAGAAGGAAATAAACAAAGTTTCTGGAGAAAGGCCCTAGGCCTTAAGGTATTGTCAAGTTATAATTCTCTCCGTGATCTAGATAGGTAATTCGCTAGTATCTTGTTTGTTCAAATCATGCTTTGTTGAAGATGCTTTTTTGTTGTTGTTATTTTCAGTGGGAACTTTGGTATAGATCAATTGTTATAGCATATGCTGCCAATCCTGTATGAGTACCATAAATTCAGGCTTGTTTCAGATACCTTTGCTAAAGTACCCCCCACCAGGGGGGCTGTCCACGGAGAGTTAGACAGCTTTACCAGTCTATCCTCATGGTTGCCCGGCACTCTGGACTACTGCTGTGACCTTCTGCAGATGCTTTCTTGCTGTATCAAGTCCATTATCCTTTGACTGTTGCTGTCTTATACCATTTTGGTCCCAGCATGAATATAGACTGTGGTTTGTTAGAGCTGGCCTGTAGTGGTTCATAAGAACTGATTGTTAAATTTTCAGGAATTTTATTAGTCAATGGTAATATATAGCCATTATTAAAAATTAAATTACATAAATTTATAATTTAAATAAATATTATAAACAAAAATAAAATCAATATACTCAAATATAATCACTACTTAATTATTTTATTATATTTTACTGTTTATGCTCTTGATATTGTTTTATTGGATTTGTACAGTAGAAATACTATATAAAGATGTGCTATTGCATACCTCAGTTTTACATTTAATGATATCACTGCTTGAAATCAGTCATGGAGAAATATTTACACCATGGAAATTGGCAAATGCTACAAATTGGGGTTTTCTTTTCTTTTTTTTTTTAAAGAGCCAATTGCTAAACATTTATCAGCATATCACTGTACATAGTCCCCCTTTTCAAATCTCTTATAGTAGAATTCAAACCAGATGATGACACTGATTGGACTCAGAGAACAACAAAAGGGAATTATCATTCATAGAACTTAAAATTAGTTATTAGAAACAGTTATTCTGAGGCACAGGCTTATGTGTCTTTCCCACTTCTACTATTGCTTTCAGTCTATTCTCAGCACAGCCTCCAGAGTGATCTCATTAAAATGTAAATCAAATCAGGTTGCTCTTTTGCTTCAAATCCTCTAATGTCTTCTCATTTCACTTAGAGAATAAACCCTGGTTAACTACATGGATTCTCCTTCTTACCTCTTGACCTCCATTCTTTCCCTGCAGGTCACTCTGCTTCTCCCAGCTGCCCATAATTCTGTTCTCCAACCATACCAGGTGCTTTCTTGGCTTAGGGATGGTCCATGGGATCTACCTGCAGTATGGGGTGCTCCTGTCCCAGAAAGCTGCATATTGATCCCTTATTTCCTTCAAATCTTATCTCAAATGTCAGTTCTCAGTGAGACCTTCTCCAATCACTTTATTGCAATTAGAGCTCTCCCCATTCCCAACCCACTTTTCTCTTTTGTACTTAAACCTTCTAACCGACTTGCTCATTCTTCCCCTTCTCTATAAAATTTGATTTTGTATATTATTTGTCCTTCCCACTGTCATTACAATGTAAATTTTGTGAGGAATTTTTATCTGATTGATAATGTTGAATTATTATTGCCTAGAACCTAGTACCTGACACATAGCAGTTTCTCAGTAAATACTGAGTGAATGAATGAATGATGAAGTGGTAGAATGGGCTTTGGTTAGGAGCTGGAGACCTGGGTTTTAAATTTTAACCTTGCCTGTAATAAGCTCCATAACTGAAAGTTTCTGCCTCCACACCTCTGTGTACTCATCAAAAAAATGGGGACATACTGCCTGTTTCACATGACTCTTTGACTTTTAGCGAGGCTTAAACAAAGAAGTCTTGTGTAATTTATTCTTTATAAGTGTGTGGGGATGTTTTTATAGTCTTTCTTGTTTATGCCCAGTGTGGTGAACGTCTGGATTCATGCCTACCTTGCTTCAAACCATTCCGAAGAAAAAGCTCTCCGTTTGAACACAGGATAGAAATAGGTTCATTTCTGTATTTCCCTCTGAAGATTTTGGTGAACTCTGTTTATCACTTAGATCAGATAATTGGACTAATTATAAACCACTGAAAACCTGAAGAACAAAACATCAAGGTGCCCTAAGGATCCAGGGCCTCATACGAGTCTGGTACTGTGTTAGGTGGGCTGCGTATATTATTTCACCCATACTCCACACTGCTGGGAGAGTATGGAATCACTGGGAGAGTATAGGGATAAAGAAATTGATGTTTAGGGAAATCTAGTATCCCATTAAGACAGCATAGCTGATAAAAGGCAGAGCCTAGGGAAGAACTCACCTTTGTCTGACTTCCAAAGCTAACTCCTACCTGCCTCAGAAAATCTGATTATTTAATCTGAGAGCCTAAAAGTAAACATTCTCACTCACTACTGTGGATGGTGTTTCTCACTGATCTGTTATTTCTTTTCAGACTGTTTATGAGCAATGGTTCATCACCCTTTTTAACATTGTTTACACATCACTACCTGTTTTAGCCATGGGAATTTTTGACCAGGTATGTATTTCACTCCATCTTTACAATTTAGTTTCTCTGTTATACCTTTTACTTGCTTCTGGCTTCTAAGTAAGACACCATTCATGGAAAGAATGCTGTAATTACAATAGTTTTAGTAGGTGTTGCATAGATCACAAAACCTTCCAGATCTACTCCTCAGGCCTGTCCCCCAGCTTACCCCAAAGTGTTCTCTGATCAAAGTTTGGCTATTATTCTCTTAGAGATTCATACCCCACAATATTGCCCTAAAGGCTCAGAGAAGTCTTGCAGAAAATAATTCCTTTGACTTCATTTTAGCTCAGCATTTTCCCAAAACTACCCCCCCACCCCAAATGGTACCTCATATATTAATTTGCCTCAGTACTAGTGTCTGTAGTTGACACACTGGGAAATGTTACTTTAGCCTCTGAGAGCTTGCAGAGAACCGTGCAGTGACAGAAAATTATGGAACTAGGTTGGAGCACAGGCAGCTAGCATCTGCCCTGAGAGTTTCTTGGCCAGCACAGCCCCAGGACAGGAACTACAGGTCAGCAGAGCAGCTTGCTGATGGGAGAGGACACAGAGCCCGATAGCCCTAGGGAGAAAGAGCACAGACCTCCCTTGTCCACATTAACGTGCGTGAGAGGGGAGAAGGGAGAATCTGTTTCAAAAATGGTGGATCCTTGGTGTATTCAGAGCCTTGGAGGTACTTCCTGGAAGGGGGAAAATGTCTGGCTGCCTGTGGGGAAGTAAAAGACCAGCCAGCTGAGTTTCCATGACACAGAGTGTATTATTTTTAAAAGTTTTTTTTTTTCTTTTTGTGAAGTATTTTTAAGGAGACCAGATTTTCTCCAGGCTGCTGTTAGACTGTTTGCTAGGTCTCATTTTCTGGCCCTGAGCCCTCGATTGCAAAATATAAATCTTCTCTTATGAGCTTGCTCTCCTCTCCCACTCTGCTGGCTTTGTAATCAGTTGTAAGATTCACTTCTCTTATGTAAAAAAGGGCAGTTTGTAAGAGGCATATTTTGTAGAATTCTACAAAAAGTAATGAACTTCTGAAGACTCTAGATGTAACGGATTAAGCATATTCATTTCCAAGTGCCTGTGTTTACAAGTGTTTCTTTTCTTGGTGCTTTGTAGCTGCCCAGAATGTGGAAGAAAATAATAAAAATAAAGCAGTTTCTTGGAAAAGATGGTTATTGTGTAATTCAAAAACAATATAATAAGGCTCCTTATTGCCATCAAGTTGAGTGTCAGTGCCTTTTCTCTCCTCCTTTGTCAAATTTGGCCCTTACACTGATCACAGGACTAGGTCTCAGCAATCATCTATGGATCTGCTCATTTGACAAAATTTGTTTAAAATTTTATTTATTTTTTTAGCTTGGGAATATTAGGGGATACACATGCTTTGTTTATGTACTTTGTTTTTGTACAGGATCTGCTTATTTTTTAAAGAGGAAACCAAGCCTTGGAGGTTCAAGTCACTGCCCTAAAGTCACATAGCCAATAAGTGACAGAACTAAGCCTAGAACCAGTCCACTTAACTTTGAGATTGATACATTATTACCATTGTTATTATTATCATTATTTTATTTATTATTATTTATAGAAGCATCTGTTGTTTATTACTCGCGATGTGGCAAGAACTCTGGTGAATATTCAACATACTCTTTTAATTATGCATGACAATGGTTCCATGAGGAAAACGTTACTGTTTGCAGTTCTGGAGATGAGGAAACTGAGGCTCAGATGGGTTAAGTGACAGATCTAAGACTATAGCTAGACCTATTACTCTAGGGACTGAGTCATGAGCTTAGTCCCTAGAGTTTTGAAGTCTGTACATGTAACCCAGACTTGAGGAAGAAACATCTGGCAGCAACTCAAAGCAGGATTTCCTGAAGAGTACACATCGGTACTCTTCATGGGACCCCCTTAGGGGCTACCTGTGCCATCCCACAAGAGGAAACGGACCTTTGTCTTGCCCAAGAGTTTGCCAGCTGTGTTGCTTCCATTTTTTTGGATGCTCTTCCAGCTGTGGTCCTCTGATACTGTGTATTTCCAGTGGTTGATTCTTGCCATCCTTTGTGGGTTTTGGCACATGGCTTTGGTGCTTGTGGTGTAGTTATCAGCATTTCTTTGGTGCTGGCTAGAAATGCACAGCTTGGGCTCTCAGACTTTTTGAAGCATAATCTGCTTCCCAGGTGATTGTGTGCATACTAAGTTTGAGAAGCATCACTTAAGTTTCTCCCAGAACCTGTTTGGTGCTAAACATGCAGCTTTCTCATTCCATCTAAATTCTTTGTCCTGAACCATTGGTAACTGCCGTGGGTGGAACACTCACATTCTAAACTCTCAGTGTCAGCTCCCTTCCCACCTGGAATTCCACATGGAATTTCCCCTTTTCCCTGCTCCCTTCTTCCTACTCACCCCCAAAGTCAGTCCCTCTGATTTGCTAATCCTGACTCCATTGCTCTCTGCAGCCATCTACCCCTCAATACCCTTTACTGCCTTGGTAATGAGCTCCTGGGGCTCATTGGCTGCACTTGATGTGCTGGGACTCTGGGAGTGTGAATGCTTCTGAGGAGCCTGCAGCCTTAGCAGCCTGCAGGGGCGTGTAGGAAAGAAACTTCGATTTGAAGCCAAAGTTCAAGTCAAGTCCTGGTTCTGCTATGTAAGAATTCATGTGTGACCGCTCATGAATCTCTCTTAGAGACTCAAGTTCCTTCTCTATAATAGAGGAATCATTTTATTATCCTCTGGGTTATTGTGGGAATGAAAACAAGATAATGTCCTGTTCTAGCCCAGTGAGTAGTGCATATTAGGGCATGCTTAAACAGGCATTTGCTATTTCTGAAAGTAGGGAATACAGCGCCTCTCAGTCTCTTCAATCCACTGACATTACACTCTGTTTACAGGATGTGAATGACCAGAACAGCATGGACTGTCCCCAGCTCTATGAACCTGGACAGCTGAACCTACTTTTTAACAAGCGAAAATTTTTCATCTGCATGTTGCATGGAATCTACACCTCATTAGCCCTTTTCTTCATCCCCTATGGGGCCTTTTACAACGTAGCTGGAGAAGATGGGCAACACATTGCCGACTACCAGTCTTTTGCAGTTACCATGGCCACGTCTTTGGTCATTGTGGTCAGTGTGCAGGTAATCCTGTTGGTGAAAGCACCTTAACTTGCTGGGTTTACAACCTTTAAAATTCCATTTCCTTGTTGGCTGATTTTGTCAACATGTTGGGAGGAAAAGAAATCATAAATAAATACTGGGGTTTTTCTTTTAACTACACATTTTTTTTTTCCTTTTTCTCAAATATATACTTTAAATTACCTAAGGCTGGCCCCTCCATTGGGGGCTACAACCTCTTTTCTTTTGTGTGGTGGATTTAATGTTTCACTTCCAATAATTTTAACGAGGTGTAAGTTCTTAGAGGTACTTCATATAGTCCCTTCCACCTTTCTGCTTCCAGCTGAGGTGAGGACCTGACAGTGGCAAACTCATGAATAGTGCTTAGTGCCTGACCCTCTCTGTTTAGAGGAAAAAACCCATCCTAAATGTGGTTTTCTTTTTAACTAGTCATTTTGAGATGAAAACAGGAAGTTTAACATGAATTACCAGATGTGAGGGATTAGCATTAACCTCCACGTTAGTAGAGACCTCACAATTTATCACTTCTTTGGGTTGGGTATTATATGTAAAGAGAAATTATTGTACTGCTACGTTCTTTTTGTGTTTAAAGACGAAAATTTTTCTAAGGATAACAGAGAGAAACTTTCCCATTCTTTCTTTCAGACTTAATAAGTTCTAGGTTTGTTTTTTTTTTTTTATTAAATCATAGCTGTGTACATAGATATGATCATGGGGCATCATACACTAGCTTCATAGACCGTTTGACATATTTTCATCACAATGGTTAACATAGCCTTCCTGGCATTTTCTTAGTTATTGTGCTAAGACATTTACATTCCACATTAACTAAGTTTCACATATATCCTTGTAAGATGCACTGCAGGTGTAATCCCACCAATCCCCCTCCCTCTGCCCACCTCCCCACTTCCTTCCCTCCCTTTTAATGTGAGATCTATAGTTTATTTGGCATTATGTTTCTGTGGAATTATTATGGTCACATTATTCTGTAGTTCAGTGTGCTATATCCGTGGCATATCTATATCTCAAATTCAGGAAAGCTCTTCTAGAGTGAGTGATTTTTGATATTCCATTGACTTCTTAGGTATTTATTAAATTACCTAGGTAAGTATATTCCTAGGTATTTTATTTTCTTTGCAGCTATTGTGAATGGTATTTGGTTATTGATTTCTCTCTCAGTGGATCATTATTAGTGTATAGAACTGCTAATAATTTGTGTACATTTTTCCATAACCTGAGTCTTTACTGAATTTATCTATCAATTATGGGTATCTTTTGGTGGAGTCTTTTGGGTTTTCTACATATAAGATCACATCATTGGCAAACAGGGATACTTTGACTTCCTCTTTCTTGATTTGGATGCCCTTTATTTCTTTCTCTTGCCTAATATTTCTGGATAGGAATTCCAGTACTAATAATAGAAGACGTGCCAGTGGCATCCTTCCCTTATTCTGATTCTTACAGAGAATGCTTGACCCTTTTCTTTATTCAGTATGATGTTGGCTGTGGATTTGTCATGTCTAGCTTTTATTATTTTAAGGTTTGTTCCCTATATGCCTAGTTTGTTCAGAGGTTTTATCATAAAGGAGTGCTGGATTTTGTTAAATGCTGTTTCTGTATCTGTTGAAATGATCATGTGGCTTTTGTGTTTAATTCTGTTTATGTGGTGAATCACATTTATTTATCTGCATATGTTGAACCATCCTTGTATCCTTGGGATGAAATCCACTTGATCATGGTATTATCTTTTTAAATTTAGTATTGGATTCCATTTGCTAGCATTTTGTTGAGGATTTTGCAATCTATGTTCATGAAAGATCTTGGTCTGTAGTTTTGTTTTTTGTTCTGTCCTTCATTGGCTTTGGCATCAGGATGATACTGGCTGTATAGAATGACTTAGGAAGGCTTCTCTCCTTCTTGGCATTCTGGAACGATTTCAGTAGGATAGGTGCCAGTTCTGTGTAGGTGTGGTAGAATTTGGCTGGGAAGCTCTCTGGTTTGGGGCTCTTTTTTTTTTTGGTGGGAGGGTGTTCATTACTACTTAAATCTCACTATTTATTATTGGTTTGTTCAGGATTTCTATTTCTTCCTGACTGAAACTTGGGAGGTCTGTTTCCAAAAGTTTATTTCCTCTAGATTTTCCTAGTTTTTATGTGTAATGGTTTGCATAGTAGTCAGGGATGATATTTTGTGTTTCTGTGGTATTAGTTATAATATCTCCTTTTTCATTTCTGATTGAGCTTATTTGACTCTTTTCTATTTCTGGTTAATCTACCTAGTAGTCTATCAATTTTATTTATCTTTTCAAAGAACCACCTTTTTGTTTTCTTGATCCTTTGTATTGCCTTTTTTTTTTGGTTCATATTTTGTTTTGCTCTGCTCTGCTCTGTTCTTTGTTATTTCTTTTCTTCTGCTAGCTTTTGGTTTGGTTTGTTTTTTTCTTTGTTCCTTGAGATGTGACTTAGGTTATTACTTTGTGATCTTTCTGCGTTCTTGATATAGAAATCAAGTCCCTTTTACCACTTCCTTACCTGCATCTCAGAGATTTTGGAAGTTGATATCATCTTTTTTGTTCAATTAGAAAAATATTTTGATTTCCTTCTTGATTTTGTCATTGACCCAAGGATCAATTCAGCAGCAGGTTGTTCAGTTTCTGTATATTTGTGTAGTTTTGAGAGTTCCTTTCAGAATTGATTTCTAGTTTTATTCTGCTGTGGCTGGTGACAATACATGGTGTGATTTGGATTTTTCTGAATTTTCTGAGAACTTGTTTTGTGGCCTGAAATATGATCTATCTTGGAAAATGTCCCATGCTTATGAGATAAATGCATATTCTGCAGTTTTGTGGTTGTATGTTCTATAAATAGGTTCTTAGACTAAATAGACTCTTAGGTTCATTTGTCCTAGAGTCTCATTTAAATCCAGTGTTTCTTTGCTAATTTTCCGCTTTGATGATCTCTCCAGTGCTGTCCAGTGCAGTATTAAAGTCCCTGGCTGATATGATGCCATCGTTTATTTCTTTGGTAGCTCTAGTAGAGTTTGTTTTATGAATTTGTGAGGTCCTATATTAGTTACATGTATGTTTAGCACCCTTATATTTTCTTGTTGAATTGCTTCCTTTTTAATTATACACTGATCATCTTTGTCTTTTCTTTTTTTTTTTTTTTTACCATTGCTGATTTAAAGTCTATTTTTATCTGAAATGTGCATAGCTACTCCTGCTTGCTTTTGGTTTCCTTTTGCATGTACTTTACTTAAGTCCATGAGAACATTTGTGAATTAAATAGGTTTCTTGCAGACAGCATATTTGTTTATGGGTTTTTTTTTCTATCCATTCAGCTAATCTATACCATTAAAGTGGAACATTAGAACCATTTTTGTTCAATGTTAGTATTGATATGTTCTGTTCATTATGTTGATTGTTACCTAGTTGCTTTGTTTTCTCACTTATGTAATGGTGTTATAAGAGCTATGAGTTTTAACTTTCTTATGTTTTTCCTCTGCTGGATATTGATTGTTCTTTTTCATGCACTTGTAAGTATATCTTATATGGCAGGTCTTGAGGTGACCAATTCCCTTAGTGTTTGCTTCTCTAGGAAAGTCTGTTTTTCATTTATGAAACTTAGTTTTGCAGGATACAAAATTCTTGGCTGGTAGTCATTCTATTTAAAAATGTGACCACAATCCCTCCTGAATTATAAGGTTTCTGCTGAGAAATCTGCTTTTAGTCTGATTAGTTGTCCTTTTTGAGTTATGTGATACTTTCATCTTGCAGCTTATAGGATATTCTTCTTAACTTTGAGTTTGTCCAGACCAATGCCTATGTGCCTTGGTGATGTCCTATTTGCCATAAATCTTCCAGGTGTTTGAATACTTTTTGTATCTGGATGTCTAAATATCTAGTGATACTAGGGAAGATTTTCTTAATTATTCCTTCAAGTGGGTTTTTTATACTTTTTTCCTTTTTCTTCTTCACCCTCAGGGATGCCTATACTTCTGATATTTGTGTTCATTTTACATAGTCCCATGTTTCTTAGGGAAATTCGTCTTTCCTTTTTATTGCTTTTTGTATATTTTTGATGGACTAGGTTAATTTTCTTTTTTTTTTTTTTTAGAACACAACCAAATATTTTTATTTCAATAACATACAGAAACTTCTGAGTTTTCTTACTCTTCATACTTTTTTGTGTTCCTTCAGAAAGATTTCTTTCTTTTTTTTTTACAATTTCATCTATCAATTTTTTTTTTTTTTATTGTTGGGGATTCATTGAGGGTACAATAAGCCAGGTTACACTGATTGCAATTGTTAGGTAAAGTCCCTCTGCAATCATGTCTTGCCCCCATAAAGTGTGACATACACCAAGGCCCCACCCACTTCCCTCCTTCCCTCTTTCTGTTTCCCGCCCCATAACCATAATTGTCATTAATTGTCCTCATATCAAAATTGAGTACATAGGATTCATGCTTCTCCATTCTTGTGATGCTTCACTAAGAATAATGTCTTCCACGTCCATCCAGGTTAATACGAAGGATGTAAAGTCTCCATTTTTTTTAATGGCTGAGTAGTATTCCATGGTATACATATGCCACAGCTTGTTAATCCATTCCTGGGTCGGTGGGCATTTAGGCTGTTTCCACATTTTGGCGATTGTAAATTGAGCTGCAATAAACAGTCTAGTACAAGTGTCCTTAGGATAAAAGGATTTCTTTCCTTCTGGGTAGATGCCCAGTAACGGGAATGCAGGATCAAATGGGAGGTCTAGCTTGAGTGCTTTGAGGTTTCTCCATACTTCCTTCCAGAAAGGTTGTACTAGTTTGCAGTCCCACCAGCAGTGTAAAAGTGTTCCCTTCTCTCCACATCCACGCCAGCATCTGCAGTTTTGAGATTTTGTGATGTGGGCCATTCTCACTGGGGTTAGATGATATCTCAGGGTTGTTTTGATTTGCATTTCTCTAATATATAGAGATGATGAACATTTTTTCATGTGTTTGTTAGCCATTCGTCTGTCGTCTTTAGAGAAAGTTCTATTCATGTCTCTTGCCCATTGATATAAGGGATTGTTGGCTTTTTTCATGTGGATTAATTTGAGTTCTCTATAGATCCTAGTTATCAAGCTTTTGTCTGATTCAAAATATGCAAATATCCTTTCCCATTGTGTAGGTTGTCTCTTTGCTTTGGTTATTGTCTCCTTAGCTGCACAGAAGCTTTTCAGGTTAATGAAGTCCCATTTGTTTATTTTTGTTGTTGTTGCAATTGCCATGGCAGTCTTCTTCATGAAGTCTTTCCCCAGGCCAATATCTTCCAGTGTTTTTCCTATGCTTTCTTGGAGGATTTTTATTGTTTCATGCCTTAAGTTTAAGTCCTTTATCCATCTTGAATCAATTTTTGTGAGTGGGGAAAGATGTGGGTCCAGTTTCAGTCTTTTACATGTAGACATCCAGTTCTCCCAACACCATTTATTGAATAGGGAGTCTTTCCCCCAAGGTATGTTCTTGTTTGGTTTATCAAAGATTAGGTGGTTGTAAAATGTTAGTTTCATTTCTTGGTTTTCAATTCGATTCCAAGTGTCTATGTCTCTGTTTTTGTGCCAGTACCATGCTGTCTTGAGCACTATGGCTTTGTAGTACAGACTAAAATCTGGTATGCTGATGCCCCCAGCTTTATTTTTGTTACAGAAAACTGCCTTAGCTATACGGGGTTTTTTCCGGTTCCATACAAAACGCAGAATCATTTTTTCCAAATCTTGAAAGTACGATGTTGGTATTTTGATAGGAATGGCATTGAATAGGTAGATTGCTTTGGGAAGTATAGACATTTTAACAATGTTGATTCTTCCCATCCATGAGCATGGTATGTTCTTCCATTTGTTAATATCCCCTGCTATTTCCTTTCTGAGGATTTCATAGTTTTCTTTATAGAGGTCCTTCACCTCCTTCGTTAGGTATATTCCTAGGTATTTCATTTTCTTTGAGACTATGGTGAAGGGAGTTGTGTCCTTAATTAGCTTCTCATCTTGACTGTTATTGGTGTACACAAAGGCTACTGACTTGTGGACATTGATTTTATATCCTGAAACATTACTGTATTTTTTGATGACTTCTAGGAGTCTTGTGGTTGAGTCTTTGGGGTTCTCTAAGTATAAGATCATGTCGTCAGCAAAGAGGGAGAGTTTGACCTCCTCTGCTCCCATTTGGATTCCCTTTATTTCCTTGTCTTGCCTAATTGTATTGGCTAGAACTTCCAGCACTACGTTGAATAGTAAAGGTGACAGAGGACAACCTTGTCTGGTTCCAGTTCTAAGAGGAAAAGCTTTCAGTATTACTCCATTCAGTAAAATATTGGCTGTGGGATTGTCATAGATAGCTTCAATCAGTTTTAGAAATGTGCCACCTATGCCTATACTCTTCAGTGTTCTAATTAGAAAAGGATGCTGGATTTTATCAAATGCTTTTTCTGCATCTATTGAGAGGATCATGTGATCTTTATTTTTGCCTCTGTTAATATGGTGGATAACGTTTATAGACTTGCGTATGTTAAACCAGCCTTGCATCCCTGGGATGAAGCCTACTTGATCATGATGAATGACTTTTTTGATGATAAGCTGTAATCTATTGGCTAGGATTTTGTTGAGAATTTTTGCGTCAATATTCATGAGTGAGATTGGTCTGAAATTTTCCTTTTTGTTTGGGTCTTTTCCTGGTTTTGGTATCAGGGTGATGTTTGCTTCATAGAATGTGTTGGGGAAGATTCCTTCTTCCTCCATTTTTTGGAATAATTTCTGCAGTATAGGAATAAGCTCTTCCTTGAAGGTTTGATAGAATTCTGGAGTGAAGCCATCTGGACCAGGGCATTTTTTGGTTGGAAGCTTTTTTATTGTTTCTTTGATCTCAGTGCTTGAAATTGGTCTGTTCAGGAGCTCTATTTCTTCCTGGCTGAGTCTAGGGAGAGGGTGTGATTCCAAATATTGATCCATTTCTTTCACATTGTCAAATTTCTGGGCATAGAGTTTCTGGTAGTGTTCAGAGATGATCTCTTATATCTCTGTGGTATCAGTTGTTATTTCCCCTTTATCATTTCTGATTGAGGTTACTAGAGATTTTATTTTTCTATTCCTCGTTAGTCTGGCCAATGGTTTATCTATTTTATTTATTTTTTCAAAAAACCAACTCCTTGTTTCATTAATTTTCTGAATGATTCTTTTGTTTTCAATTTCATTGATCTCTGATTTGATTTTGGATATTTCTTTTCTTCTACTGAGTTTAGGCTTAGATTGTTCTTCTTTTTCCAATTCCATAAGATGTCTTGTGAGATTGTTGATGTGCTCTCTTTCTGTTTTTCGAATGTAGGCATCTAAAGCGATGAATTTTCCTCTCAAAACTGCTTTTGCAGTATCCCACAGATTTTGGTAGCTTGTGTCTTCATTGTTGTTATGCTCAAGGAAGTTAATGATTTCCTGTTTTATTTCTTCCTTCACCCATCTGTTATTCAACAGAAGATTGTTTAGTTTCCATGCCTTTGGGTGGGGTTTAGCATTTTTGTTAGAGTTGAGTTCCACCTTTAGTGCCTAATGGTCTGAGAAGATACAAGGTAAAATTTCAATTCTTTTGATTCTGTTGATATTTGTTTTGTGTCCCAGGATATGATCAATTTTGGAGAATGTTCCATGGGGTGATGAGAAGAATGTATATTCTTTATCTTTGGGATGGAGTGTTCTATATGCGTCTATCAAGCACAGTTGTTGTAGGGTCTCATTTAAGTCTCTTATATCCTTGTTTAATTTCTGTTTAGAGGATCTGTCCAGCTCTGTAAGAGGAGTGTTAAGGTCCCCTGTTATTATGGTATTATCAGATATCATATTGCTCAGACTGAGTAAGGTCTGTTTCAAGAATCTGGGAGCATTTAAATTGGGTGCATAGATATTTAGAATTGAAATGTCTTCTTGTTGTATTTTTCCCTTGACCAATAGAAAGTGACCATCTTTGTCTGTTTTGACTTTAGTTGCTTTAAATCCACATGTATCTGAAAATAAGATTGCAACTCCTCTTTTCTTCTGAATTCCATTTGCCTGAAAAATTGTCTTCCAACCCTTGACTCGGAGCTTTAATTTGTCTTTTGAAGCCAGGTGTGTTTCTTGCAGACAGCAAATGGACGGCTTGTGTTTTTTAATCCAGTCAACCAATCTATGTCTCTTCAGTAGGGAATTCAAGCCATTAACATTTATTGAGATAATTGATAAGTGTGGTAGTATTCTATTCGTCTTATTTTGTGAGAGTCCTTTGCTTAGTTTTATCTTTTGCATCAGTGTGGAGGTTAGGTTCTGTCCTTTAATTTCTGAGTTCTTACTTTGCTGCTGATCCATTGTGGTGGTCAGTGTGCAGAACAGGTTGAAGTATTTCCTGTAGAGCTGGTCTTGTTGTGGCGAATTTCCTCAATGTTTGTATATCCGTAAATGATTTGATTTCTCCGTCAGTTTTGAAGCTTAGCTTAGCAGGGTACAGAATTCTGGGCTGAAAATTATTCTGTTTAAGTAGATTAAAGGTAGATGACCATTGTCTTCTTGCTTGAAAATTTTCATTAGAGAAGTCTGCGGTCAATCTGATGGATTTGCCCCTGTACGTCAACTGGCGCTTACTCCTGGCACCTTGCAGAATCTTTTCTTTTGTCTTGACTTTGGACAGGTTCATCACAATGTGTCTTGGAGAAGCTCGGTTAGAGTTGAGGCGACCTGGGGTCCGATAGCCCTCTGAAAGCAGTGTGTCAGAATCTTTGGTGATATTTGGGAAATTTTCTTTTATAATATTCTCTAGTATGGCTTCCATTCCTCTGGGGCATTCTTCTTCCCCTTCTGGAATTCCTATAACTCGTATGTTGGAACGCTTCATAAAGTCCCATAATTCTGACAGTGAACGTTCTGCTTTCTGTCTCTTCTTTTCTGCCTCTTTTACTATCTGAGTTATCTCAAAAACTTTGTCTTCTACCTCTGAAATTCCTTCTTCTGCATGGTCCAACCTGTTGCTGATACTTTCCATTGCATCTTTAAGTTCCCTAATTGACTGTTTCATTTCCTTCAGCTCTGCTATATCCTTTTTATATTCTTCATATCGTTCATCTCTGATTTGATTCTGTTTTTCTATTTCCTTTTGGTTAATTTCCACTTTATTAGCAGTTTCCTTCATTGTTTCCATCATTTCCTTCATTGTTTTCAACATGTGTATTCTAAATTCCCTTTCTGTCATTCCTAATATTTCTGTATAGGTGGAATCCTCTGCAGTAGCTATCTCATGGTCCCTTGGTGGGGTTGTTCTGGACTGGTTCTTCATGTTGCCTGGAGTTTTCTGCTGGTTCTTCCTCATGGGTGATTTCTTTTATTTGTTTCCTTGCCCTTATTTTCCTTTCTCTCCTCTTGCTCTTTAAGTTCTCGTGCCTGTGGACTAAGGGTTACAGGACCAGAAGTGTGAGAAGGTTTAAGAGCAAGAAAAGGGATGAAAGAAAGGAGGACCGAGTGATAAGAATAAAAAAAAAGAAAAATAGAGAAAGGAGAGGGTGTGGGTATAAGGAATATTGACAAAAAGAAGAGAGGCACAGAAAGAGGGAGACAGAGCAATATAGGTGTACAGTAGGGTACTTTGATACAACCTTAAAAAAAAAACCACCTTCTGGGGGTGCCCAGTGGGGTGGTTCCCTTGAGGTCAGCAGCTCTTTGCTAACCTGATCAGACACAGTACCCCACCTCCACCAAGTAGAGAGGAAAGACAAAAATGCTGTAAATCAAACCAAAACAAGCAAACAGAAAACTTTATGGGGATAAAATTGGCTGGAAAAACCAAATAATAGTGGTAGAAACACTAACAAAAATGAAGTTCTAATTATTGAAATAGGCAGCAATGGGAAATTATAATTAAACTAGAGAAATTGAGAAAGAAAAAGGATCTGTATGGAAAAGGTTGAACTTAAAAAACAAAACAACAATCCACAACATCAAAATAAACAAAAAAAACAGCCAAACCAAAAAAACAAAACAAAACAAAAACAAAAACAAAAAAAAAAACACAACCAAAAACAAAGCAGTATGTATATGTTATTGAATATTGTCTGGGCAACACGTGGTCTTCTGGGGTATGAGATGTTAATCACAGTTCTGATACGACTGGAGGCTGCTAGTTTCTCAAACCCCAGCAGGTGGACACCCTAAAACTCTCTTCCGCCCACTTAAAAGGCACTTTGAACTTGTTCACTTACTGAGCAGAAGCTTTCTCAGGGAAGTGCTTGTCGCTGGAATCACTGCTGAAGTGGCTATCCACTTACCCTGTGTGCCAAAACTGGTCTCCCTCTGCCCCCGAGGGTTAGGGCTGCAAGGCGGCTCAGACCCTGCCCTTAGGCTACTTGGTCGCTGGGTTACCAGCTCCCACCCAATTCCAGCTCTGCGACCCTGAGGGCGGAGCTTGCCGGGGCAGATCGCTCACAATGTCTGCCTGTGACCCAGAGCCAAATACTATTAGCTCCGTCTGGCTCAGCGGCTCAGACTGGGGCCCTAGACAAAGGCCAAAGTTCTCCGCACTGCCGCTCAGGCTCTCCCCAAGGCAGTTCATCTGAGTGCCAAGTCCAAAGACACCAAAACAGTTCACAGGTAAGGCCTTTCTGGTTTGCAGTCTCGCTGCTACTGAACTTACAGTTGCGGGCGGGTTTAGATGGATTGAACACACGTGACCACTTGCCGGTTTTCTGCTGTTTTAGTCCTCCTCTTGGGGTCCAGAAGTCTCTCGCTGACTCCCTGTATCCTCTCAGGGTGATGATAGGCAGATCCCACCAGCCAGAGATGCCTGGAGTCCTATCTCTCCAGACTCACGGTGCCCAGATGCAAGGAAGCTGTTACTCGTCTGCCATCTTGCTCCGCCTCCTCGGACTAGGTTAATTTTCAAACCTTGTCTTCAAGCTCTGAAATTCTTTCTTTTGCTTAGTCTAGTATATTGTTAAAACTTCCTACTGTATTTACATTTCCTAAGTGACTCTTTAATTTCTAGAAGGTCTGTTTTTTTTCTTTATCTATCTCTTTAATGAAATTTTCATCCATGTATTGAATTATGTGGTTGGTCTCTTTGTGTAGCTCTCAACTTTTTTGTCTATCCCATTGATCTTACTTGTCATCCTTATTCTGAATTCCATATATGACATTTTAACAATTTCTTTTTGGTTGGAGTCTGTTACTTGAGAACTACTGTGATCCTTTGAGGATGTCAAAACAGCCTGTTTTTTTTTTTTTTCCATGTACAGAATTCTTATGCCGGTTCCTTTTCATCTAAAACCTTTCTCTCAACTCAAGACAGATATCTATGTGGTACACCCGTTCTCTACTGGGAAATCTGAAGAGAAGGAAGAGTGGGTGAAATCCTTGGATGGCATGAGTCCTACTCCAGAAGATTGACTAATCAGGAGAGGGGGAGGTGCACTGTGAGTCTTTTGCATCTTGCTCCTATGCATTAATGTTGCAGGTAGAGTATGGGTCATGCTGTGCCCAGGTCTGGCAGTGATGTTCATTTGGTGTGTGGTAGCCTGGGTGCTCATCTAACCAGGTCCTTGGCAGTGATGGGGCATTTGGCGTGCAACTACACAAGAGTTTGCCCCATCCAGGTCCTTCAGTGATGATGTTACCCAGGTGACAGAAACAGCTGCTATCCTACTTAGATGACAGTGACAAGTACTTGGAACTGCAGGCACTGTCTCCACCAAGATCTTTTGGCAGCTTCAGCTACCCAGGGTTGCCTGGGTAATGTTATCTGGCATTTGGTACATGGGTGCTTGCTCTCTCCTGGTCCCCCAGTGGTGGTGGGGGTGCATAGCACCTCCCCATAAGGTACGCAAGAGCATCTGGCCTCCCTGCTTCTCCCCAGCCTGTCAGCGGAATGAGGAGGTGGCAGCAACAGATCTTAACCCCAGACAGATGCAGCACTGGGACCTCAAAATGGTGCCAGCTGCAGTGCCCAGGGTTTAGGAACTAATAAGACCCCACCATGCCTTCTCTCTAGAGCAATTCAGCTGCACAGTCTCAAATCAGCTCCATGTGTCAATCTAGTGGCCTGCTGCAATGGAGGGACCCTCCTGCTGCTCCGATTGCAGTGTTCACTGGGGAAGTGTAAGCCCAGGCTCTGTTTTCTATCCCTGTGTGTCTCTAATCCTGCTGAGTGGGTCACTACACTTCCCTCTTACATTCTGGGCACCTCTTATTGGCTCTCTGTTGATTCTCAATGCTGTCTCTCAGATGATTGATCGAAGGTGAAAATCCACTAGGTACTTTTGATCCTCTCGTGAGAGTGGCAAGTACAGGCCGCGTTTTCTTGTCTTCCATGTTGCTTCTCCCCCCACCACTAAAATGTTATCGTTAGTATATGGGCCTCATAGATCTTGTATCTATGGATTTGTCATCCATGTGTCATATCTTTTTGTGTATGATTTACATGTTTCCAAGTTTATATTCTCTGTTGTGGGATAGTATTTCCATTTTTCTTTTCCATTTCATTTTATTTTATTTTATTGTTAAATCATAGCTGTGTACATTAGTGCAATCAAGGGATACAATGTGCTGGTTTCATATACAATCTGAAATATTCTCATCAAACTGTTCAACGTAGCCTTCATGGCATTTTCTTAGTTATTGTGTGTAGACAATTGTATTCTGCCTTTAGTAAGTTTCGCCTGTACCCATTCTAAGATGCACCATAGGCGTGGCCCCACCGATTACCCTCCTTCTACCCTAACCTCCCTCCTCCCTTCCCCTTCTTTGGCCCTTTCCCCATATTCTTGTGCTATAGTTAGGTTATACCCTTCATGTGAAAGTTATAAATTAGCTTCATAGTAGGACTGAGTATATTAGATACATTTTCTTTCATTCCTGAGATACTTTTCTAAGAAGAATATGTTCTAGCTCCATCCATGTAAACATGAAAGAGGTAAAGTCTCCATCTTTCTTTAAGGCTGCATAATATTCCATGGTGTACATATACAACAATTTGCTAGTCCATTCGTGGGTCGATGGGCACTTGGGCTTCTTCCATGACTTAGCAATTCTGAATTGGGCTGCAATAAACATTCTGGTACAGATGTCTTTGTTATATTGTGATTTTTGGTCTTCTGGGTATAAACCTAGTAAAGGAAGTATAGGATCGAATGGCAGGTCAATTTTTAGGTCCCTAAGTATTATCCAAACATCCTTCCAGAAGGAACATATTAGTGTGCATTCCCACCAGCAGTGTAGAAGTGTGCCCTTTTCTCCACATCCACGCCAACATCTCTGGTTTTGGGATTTTGTTATGTGGGCTACTCTTACTTGGGTTAGGTGATATCTCAAAGTAGTTTTGATTTGCATTTCTCTGATGATTAAGGATGATGAGATTTTTTTCATGTGTTTGTAGATTGTGCGTCTATCTTCTTTAGAGAAATTTCTCTTCAAGTCCCTTGCCCACCCTGGGATGGGATCACGTGTTCTTTTCTTGCTAATATGTTTGAGTTCTCTGTGGATTCTGGTTATTGGACCTTTATTGGAGGTATAACCTGCAAATATATTCTCCGATTCTGAGGGCCGTCTGCTTGCTTTACTTATGTTCTTGGCTGTGCAGAAGCTTTTTAGTTTGATCAGGTCCTGGTAGTGTATTTTTGATACTGCTTCAATTGCCTGGGGAGTCCTCCTCATAAAATATTCACCCAGGCCGATTTCGTCAAGAGTTTTCCCTGCACTTTCTTCAACTATTTTTATAGTTTCATGTCTTAAGTTTAAATCTTTTATCCAGTGAGGGTCTATCTTAGTTAATGGTGAAAGGTGTGGGTCCAGTGTCAGTCTTTTACATATCACCAGCCAGTTCACCCAGCACCATTTGTTAAATAGGGAATCTTTTCCCCACTGAATGTTTTTAATTGGCTTGTCAAAGATCAAATAATGATAAGTAGCTGGATTCATCTCTTGGTTCTCTATTCTGTTCCAGACATCTACATCTATGTTTTTGTGCCAATACCATGCTATTTTGATCACTATCGATTTATAGTACAGTCTCAGGTCTGGTAGCGTGATTCCTCCTGTTTTGTTTTTATGCCTGAGTAATGTTTTGGCTATTCGAGGTTTTTTCTGATTCCATATAAAATGAAGTATTACTTTTTCAAGATCTTTAAAATATGACAATCAGCTTTAATAGGAATTGCATTAAAATTACATATTGCTTTGGGTAGTATAGACATTTTAACAATGTTGATTCTTCCCAGCCATGAGCATGGTATGTTTTTCCATTTGTTAACATCTTCAGCTATTTCTTTTCTTAAAGTTTCATAGTTCTCTTTGTAGAGATCTTTTACGTCCTTTGTTAGGTGTACTCCCAAATATTTCATCTTCTTTGGCATTACTGTGAAAGGACTAGAGACCTTGAGTGTTTTTTCGGCTTGGTTATTGTTGGTATACATAAAGGCTACAGATTTATAAGTGTTGATTTTGTAGCCTGAGACATTGCTGTATTCCTTGATCTGTTCTAAACGTTTTGTAGTAGAATCCTTAGTGTTTTCTAGATATATGATCATGTCATCTGTGAAGAGTGAAAGTTTGATCTCTTCTGACTCTATGTGGATACCCTTGATCGCCTTTTCTTCCCCAATTACAATGGCTAAAACATCCATTACAATGTTAAAGAGCAACGGAGACAATGGGCAACCTTGCCTGGTTCCTGATCTAAGTAGAAATGATTTCAATTTAACTCCATTCAGAATGATATTGGCTGTGGGTTTGCTGTAGATAGCCTCTATTAGTTTAAGAAATGTCCCTTCTATACCAATTTTCTTAAGTGTTCTGATCATGAAGGGATGCTGGATATTATCAAAAGCTTTTTCTGTGTCAATTGAGAGAATCATATGGTCTTTACTTTTTAGTTTGTTTATGTGCTGAATTACATTTATAGATTTATGTATATTGAACCAGCCTTGAGACCCTAGGATAAATCCCACTTGGTCATGGTGTATATTTTTGATGTGTTGTTGGATTCTGTTTGTTAGTATCTTATTGAGTATTTTAGCATCAATATTCATTAGTGATATTGGTCTATAATTTTCTTTTCTTGTTGGGTCTTTCCCTGGTTTGGGGATCAGGTGATGTTTGCTTCGTAGAATGTGCTGGGTAATATTCCTTCTTTTTCTCTATTTTGGAAGAGGTTTAGTAATATAGGTACTAGTTTTTCTTTAAAGGTTTGGTAGAATTCTGATGTAAAGCCATCTGGTCCTGGGCTTTTCTTTTTAGGGAGATTTTATATAGTTGATGCTATTTCAGAACTTGATATAGGCCTGTTCAACATTTCCACTTCATTCTGGCTAGTCTTGGTAGGTGGCGTACTTCCAGATATTGGTCGATTTCTTTCAGATTTTCATATTTGTGAGAGTAGAGTTTCGTGTAGTATTCGTTAAGGATTTTTTCAATTTCTGAGCGGTCTGTTGTTATTTCATTGTTACCATTTTTCATTGGTGAAATTAGAGATTTTAGTCTTTTTTTCCTGGTTATGTTGGCCAAAGGATTATCTATTTTATTGATCTTTTCAAAAAAACAACTTTTGGATTTATTGATCTGTTGTATAATTGTTTTGTTTTCAATTTCATTTAATTCTGCTCTGTTTTTGTTTATTTCTTTTCTTCTGCTGGGTTTGGTGTTGGAATGATCTTCCTTCTCAAGTTGCTTGATGTCCCATTAAGTTATTGACTTCGTCTCTTTCTGTTTTCTTGAGGAAGACTTGCAGTGCTATAAATTTCCCTCTTAGGACTGCCTTTGCAGTATCCCAGAGGTTTTGATAACTTGTGTCTTCATTGTTGTTTGTTCCAAAAATTTGGTGATTTCTTTCTTAATCTCATCTAAAACCCATCTATCCTTCAGCATAAGGTTGTTTAGCTTCCATGTTTTTGTATGGGTATGCAGATTCCTGTTGTTAATTGAGTTCAAGTTTTATTCGTGATGGTCTGAGCAGATGCAAGGAATTACTTCTATTTTTTTTTTTTTAATTTTCTGAGGTTAAATTTGTGGCCTAGGATGTGGTCAATTTTGGAGTATGTTCCATGGGCTGATGAGAAGAATGTGTATTCGGTTTTGTTGAGATGAAATGTTCTGTAGATGTCTGTTAAGTCCAGATGTTAAATGGTTAAGTTTAAATTTAAAATTTCTTTGCTTAGCTTCTTTTTGGAGTATCTGTCCAGCACTGCTAAAGGGGTGTTAAAATCTCCAACTACTATGGAACTGGAGGAAATCAAGTTGCTCATGTCTGTTAGAGTTTCTCTTATAAATTGAGGTATCTTCTGGTTGGGTGCATAAATATTAATAATTTAAATCTCGTCATATTGAGTATTATTTAACAAATATGAAGGTCCATCCTTATCTTTCCTTATTTTGGTTGGTTTAAAGCCTATTGTGTCTGTGTACAGGATTGTAATGCCTGCTTTTTTCTGCTTTTCATTTGCCTGGAGTATAGATGACCATCCCTTCACCATGATTCTATATTTGTCTTTTAATACAAGATGAGATTCTTGTATGCAGCCTATATCTGGCTTGAGTTTTTGTATGCAGTCAGCCAACCTGTGCCTCTTTAGAGAACAATTTAAACCATTCACATTAATTGAGAATATTGATAAGCCTTTTGA
This sequence comes from Nycticebus coucang, assembly GCF_027406575.1. NCBI lineage: Eukaryota > Metazoa > Chordata > Mammalia > Primates > Lorisidae > Nycticebus > Nycticebus coucang. Next base: position 51,805,792 of record NC_069785.1, on the reverse strand, counting down.
GAGTCCTGTGGACATTTTTAATCCTTTTGCGACTGTGGAAGTTGGAATTTGATAAAAATTTTCTGGGTGAGTTTACTTTTGTGGTTGAGGGTTACACTGGTCTTTATGAAGGATAGGTCTGAGAATATCCTGGAGAGCTGGTTTAGTTATAGCAAATTTCTTCAACATGTGAATGTCGTTAAGTATTATTTTCTCCATCATAAATGAAACTCTAGCTGAGTACAGGATCCTGGGTTGAATGTTATTTTGTTTTAGGAGATTAAAAGTCGATGACCATCCTCTTCTAGCTTGAAAGGTTTCAGCAGAGAGATCTGCAATTATTCTAATATTCTTCCCCTTGTTGGTGATGGTTTTCTTTCATCTGGCTGCTTTCAGAATTTTCTCCTTCATATTAACTTTAGTGAAGTTGATTATGATGTGTCTGGGGATGTCTTATTTGGGTTGAATTCTGCTGGAGTTCTGAAACTGTCTGCTATCTGAATTTCAGAATCTCTTGGCAAGTCTGGAAAGTTCTCCTTCATAATCTCATGGAGAAGAGACTCTGTGCCTTGTGAAGCCACTTTGTTGCTTTCGGGGATCCCTATAAGACGAATATTCATTTTCTTCAAATTATCCCAGAGCTCTCTGAGAGAATGATCTGTTTTTACCCTCCATTTCTCTTCTTCTTGGAGAGTTTGGGAGCGTTTGAAAGCTTTGTCTTCGATGTCAGAGATCCTTTCTTCTGCTTGCTCCATTCTGTTACTGAGGGATTCTACTGTGTTTCTCAGATCTTTGAGGGATGCAACTTCTTGTCTCAATGTGTCAAAATCTTTGGTCATTTGGTCTTTGAATTCGTTGAATTCTTGAGATATCTTTTGGTTTACTGCTTGGAATTCTAATTCGATGTTATTTGCTATCCAGATTCTGAATTCAATTTCTGACATCTCAGCTATTTTTTTGTGCATGGGATCTTGTGCTGTGTCTGCCGCATTTGTCCTTGGGGGAGTTGATCTACTCTGATTATTCATATTGCCAGAGTTTTTCTGTTGATTTTGCCTCATGATTGTTTTTCACCTTGCCTCTGGCCATCCGCAGAGTTGGAGAGGAGTCTCTCCAAGATTAGACCCCAGCAGGATTACTCTATTGTTGCTGGATCTTTGTAGGGAGTGACCCTGTGTAGTTCCTCTGGGGCTGCCCTAGTCAGGGAGTTCTGGTTGTGGAAGCAGCTCCGGAGTGTGACACACCCAGATCCAGCAACTGGGTGTGGTGTGGTGTACAAGGTTCTGGGAGTGCCTGGTGCCCAGTGACTTTAGCACAGAGAGCCCAAGGCTCTAGCAGTCTCTGGCCAGGAGAAGGGCTCCGCACAGAGGCAGGGAGGACTCTGGATGGCTTGGGGCTACCAGAGTCCCTGGCCAGCCTAGCAGGCTTGTGTGGAGGCAGGGAGGGTACAGGAGTGAGGACATTTGGTTGCACGGCTCCCGCAGTTCCTGGTCAGGGCGTGTGGAGGCCCCGTGGGTGTGGGCCGCGGGTCGGGGGTTGTGGCACAGCTCTTACGGAGGTCTGGGCGGCGCAGCTCTTATGGAAGTCCGAGCAGGGGTCTTTTCTACTTTTTTTTTTATGTTTTTGTTTTCTAGATTTATCGCTCTTGGTAGAGTACCATGGTGTCATAGCTCACAGCAATCTCGAACTCCTGCTTAGGTGATTCTCTTGCCTCAGCCTCCCAAGTGCTGGGACTACAGGCACCTGCCACAATGCCTGGCTATTTTTTTGTTGCTGTTTGGCTGGGGCCCTATTTTTATTTGTTTTTTCCCCAGAAGATTAATTCAGTTCTTATCAGTGACAATTCTTTGGTTTCTATATTGAAGTTTTAAATTTAGAAATAGTGTTTTATTATCCTTTAGGTGTCTTTTCTATAACCTATTAATAATTGCATCTCCTTAAAAAGTTTTAGTTCATTTTTTTTGTTGTTTTACTACTTGTTTATCTCTTCTGTTCTTTAATAAGAGCCATTCATCCTTTTATTTTATTTTTTTCTTCTTTAGCTTACTGTGTTTAAATGGCCTGTCATTTTTCTTTGCAAACTCTTACCCACACATGTCAGGCTATTGTTGTTTCTTAATGATGATGAGCTGATAGGTGGTGGAAGGCAGAGATGGAGATTTTGGTCTTATATCTTGCAACCAAATGAATTGGAAAACCAGCATCTCTTTTTTGAAGTATGGATGGCAGGACTGTTTTCAGACCTTTTGAGGGGAGGAAAGGCTATCCTTTTATAAAGACACATCCAAGACTCCCAGCATCTTTTTAATAGAGCAAATTTTAGAGAATACTAAACTGAAAGTAAAAAAGAGGAAGTAAGTCTCCACATGTTGAGAGGGATCTATTTACTATGCTAGTAGGACCTCCTCAGGCATATGAGAAATATCTGAAATTCTACTAAAAAATGCCAAACTGTACTTGGACTTGGACCACTTGGGACCTCTGAAATGCAAATAATAATACCAGAACTTACTCTTTCTTCCTCTGGAGAATTCAAGAGTTCATATTTACCAGTGGCTTCCTTAATTCTCCAGTTGCAGGCCAGTCTTCTTTTCCTGAGCTGCTACAACAGTTGTTGGAAGGGAAAAGCATTTGTGATCAGTTCCAAAGTCACCATGAATCCCAGTTTCTGCATTTTAAGCTAAAAGAGGATTAAGAATTTTTCTTTGTGGGCGCGCCTGTGGCTCAGTCGGTAGGGCGCCGGCCCCATATACCGAGGGTGGTGGGTTCAAACCCGGCCCCGGCCAAACTGCAACCAAAAAATAGCCAGGCGTTGTGGCGGGGGCCTGTAGTTCCAGCTACTCGGGAGGCTGAGGCAAGAGAATCGCTTAAGCCCAGAAGTTGGAGGTTGCTTTGAGCTCGGTGAGGCCACGGCACTCTATGGAGGACCATAAAGTGAGACTCTGTCTCTACAAAAAAAAAAAAAAAAAGAACTTTTCTTTGTTATTATTTGAGTAATTTAAGAGACTAGATCATCAAATGAGTTGAAATATAGATGTAAAATAAACTATGTATGTGTAAAAATTATCATGTGAAAATGTACACACAGATTATATAAATCTTTTCACTTGCCTACCACAGAAATAATTTTTTTCTAAAGGAAAGGTTTTGGGGACCATTTGAAAAATAACTTTAAAATTATAAAACACTGTATTTTCTTATTTAATATTTTATCTTCTGATTCTGATTCAACCTTTGCAGATATTATGGCTTGCATATATGAGTTCTAAAGTCAATTGTGTACCAGAATATAAAGTCAAATCAGTCCCATGTGTGTGTGCAGAAAATGGGAGTTTGTATGGTTGGCCTAGCATCTAGACAGGTGTAACCTTCCTGTCACAGAGCAGATCTGGGGAAACATCAGTTGGTAAAATAATACTGTTTTAATCCTCAAAGACCTCCCCTTTGCATTTGACTTTATTTACAGATAGCCTTGGATACCAGTTACTGGACTGTCATTAATCATGTCTTCATCTGGGGAAGCATTGCTACCTATTTCTCAATTTTATTTACAATGCATAGTAATGGCATCTTTGGTGTCTTCCCAAACCAGTTTCCATTTGTTGGTAAGTGAGTCAACTGTCTAGTGGGCTTCATGTGGTGCTGCATTGATTTGTCTTTAGCTGATTTTTGTGTGTGGTGTTGGTGAATGACCAACGATTCTTTCTCTAGGAAATGATTAAGGTAGGCATCTGAAGGCTTCCAGACTTGAAGAAGCTCTGAAAGATTCATTTCTGCTGTCTCCATCAGATGCAGAAGAATCACTGTGATAGCAGTTTACAGATTCTCAGCAGCCCAGATGCAGTGGGCTGTCCTTTTGCAAAGAAAAGACATAGTACATATATTGGGGCTGTCTGAAGACTGATGACATATTCATATATGGTAGAAAAGGGAAAGAAATACTTCACTTTTCTGTTTATGCCACATTACCACCAAAATCTCTGCCAAAATCCACCTATAGAACTTACTTGTATTTAGATAAGAAAGGAATAATGTACAATTTAGAGCTTTCTAAAAATTCTTGGATGTTAGTTCTTAAGCAGCTTGAAGAGCAGGCTTTGTAGTTAGATAGAGTTCAAGTGCCCACTCCACTACTTAATGAGCTGTGTGATGGTGGCAAGTTTCTTCTCCTTTCCATGTGAGGGTGTATAGGAATAAACAAATTCTTTTATACTCTCAACAATCAATGCAGAAGACTTCTGTCACCTCTAGTCATCAAGAAGGAGGAATTTCTTCCCACCAACAACCAATGAATTCTGCAACAGACAACTGATTATCCTCCAATTCAGTTCCAACATTATCTTCCTGGAGATAGTGTCAGAACCCACAGGGTAAGGGCTTAGTCCCATGAGACTGCCTCCTGCTTCCAGAGGCAATCACAAGCTCCAAGATGTTTTACTTATACTGCTGACAAATTTGCTGTAGGTTGGGATTCCCACTGGCTATAAATTGGGAACCCCCTCTTTGGGTTCAATTAATTTGCTAGAATGTCTCATGGAACTCAGGGAAACATTAACTTATGTTTACCAGATTATCCATAAAGAATGTTATGAAGGATACAGATGAAGAGATGCATAGGTGATTTGTAGGGGACAGGCTGCATAGCTTCCATGCATTTTCTGGACAAGTTACCCTTCAGAAGCCGTCACATACATGTTCAGCTATTTAGAAGCTCTCCAAATCCTGTTCTTTGTCTTTATGAAGGCATCATTATATAGGTGTGATTAGTTAAATCACTGACTATTTGTGATCATCTTAACCTTCAGCCTCTCTTCCCTCTTCAGGACGTTGTGGGGGTAGGGCTGAAAGTTCCAACTCCCTAATCCTGCCTTAGTCTTTCTGATGATCAGCCCTCATCCTGAAGCTACTTAGGGACTTCCAACTTTCAGTCATCTCATTACCATAGAAAACACTTATCAGTTTGAATAATCCAAGGATAGTTAAGCTCCATTGTAGGCCAGGAAATAGGAAGAAGACCAAATATCATATCACAGTAGATTTTAATGTCTTCACTTATAAACTGAGGATATTAATAGTCTTATTTTTATAGATAATTTATAAGGATTACATGAAATAGTACACATAAAGTACTCAGTATGTATCCTGGTACATAGTACTTTTTCAATAAATGTCAACTGTGAGGACAGTAATTATTATTATTCGAGTAAATGTGGCTTGATTGATAGTTGGGGACATTGCAGAGGAATTTGAATGTCATTTAAGTAGCAAAGGACTTCCTAAAATCTGTGAGATTCTATTATTCTACAAAGAGTATACATCTGATCTCTGTATATAGAATACTACCATTGCACTCCCCATCTCAAAATGATTCCCAGCAAAAGTCACTGAGCTTTACACAAGAAAATCATTATGTGTTTTCTCAGAGGTTTTGAAACTTCCAGTGTGTATGAAATAAGTTGGTAAGTGATGTTTCTGGGTTCATCCTAATAAACTGGAAGGATGCACAGTGACAACCTTCTTAAGACTGAAATTTGCATGCATTATTTAGGGAACTCAGTCTAGAAGAACAGTTCTTAGAGAACTGATTCATGTAGAAAGCAAATAGGACCACTAGGACCACAATAAGTTTATAAGGTTAGTAAAGTTACATATTTACATTTTTGCAAATGTACCTGAAATTATAAATTCCATTTAAATGTACACATATGCTTAGGAATATTGTTCTTCATTCGACGATTGCCCTTCCCTACATGTACATGGCAATCTTTAAATTGTATCACTATTACTTGCCATATATTGTTAATACTTTGCTTACCAGATTCCAACCATGTAGGGACAGGTTGATTATAAAAAAGAATAAGCATATTAGGAAAGAAAGGCACTAAATCTATTTTTAAGTTTTTGACTTTTGTTTTATTTTTGGTTGCCAATTCTGAAAGTTCAGTGCATTGATTAGAAGACTTCTAGTCTTCAGAGAGCATTCTAACTTGCATAAGGAGACTGGAATGCTTCAACTGGAGAGAGTAGTGTGTGGGGAGCACTCTCTTTAGCTAAGCACATGCCATTCCGGGAATTAATTTCTAAGCTCCAATGAGATTTTTCAAAAGTTAGATCAACATTGGGGTTTCAGAAAAAAATATTTTTTCCTTAGTAGCTAGCAGCAAACAGGAGTGTGGTTTTAAAGTGAAGCATGTTTTTTTCCAGCCATGCCTGGGGGTACTGAGTTTAAAGGAGCTCAAAGAGACCTGTAATTTATTCAGTCAAGTTTATTTCTGCCCATGGCTGAAGGCAACTGGAGTCAGTTGCTCTTTGCTAGGCAGTCACTACCCTCAAAAGCCAAGAAAAACAGACAGAACACTCAGAGGCCAAGCGCTCATACCCAAAGCCCATTTGAACGGTGTTAACACTTTAGCACTGGGAGATGGGACCTGGATAATTAGGAGGTGTCATGATAAATCCCTAGAAACTGAGCAGGAACAAAAGTTTATTTTGGTGATATAAGTGGGGTTGGCATCTTCTTGTGGAATTTGTCTGTCTGCATTATTGACCCTTATTGTCTTGTTAAACAAACATTGAGGTATGTGTGGTGTGAGGATGAAGTTAGAGATGAGTTTCATTGTCCTGTTGCCCTAGCATGTTGGAGGGCTGCATCAGCAGTCTACTGGTAAGAAAGATGCCCTTGTCACAAACCCAGGAGCCTCTGTAATCTCCTGGAAGCTTTGGGAACCAGAGGAACATCAAAGAAATAACAAGTTCTTTTAAGGCAGGTTTTCTGGGTCATTCCCTGGAATTTAAGATTGACTCTACAGTAGATAAAGCTTACCTTTTTTAATAGCATAGCTAGTCAACAAAACCATTATTTGAGACTGTACTTGTATCCAGAACATTTATTATACAGGAGAATGTGCCATTAAAAAATAATGGTTGCTTTGTAGTTAAGGGATCTTGAGGCTGGAAGAGAGATCTGTGCTTCATGAGTGAAGCTGGACTGAGCCTGGGTCAGAGAATTTTTGGTTCATGTTGGCAATCTCCAAGTAAGTGACCAGGCCACTAAGCAGTTCCCAAAGGTGATCTTTCCACTTTTCCCTTCTCATCACCACTGAATATACTGTATCCTGGGAAGACATTTAGTGGTTCTCTTTGGGCAATCCAAACCTCATGATTTCAAGAAAGACCTCATAGGAACAGACAAAAAGCCTATTGATTAATATTTCAGTTCTATTTATAACCGCAGTGCGTATTTTTCTCTAACGATAGGAAATGCATGGCATTCCTTGACCCAGAAGTGCATCTGGCTTGTTATTCTCTTAACAACAGTGGCTTCAGTTATGCCAGTGGTGGCATTCAGATTTTTGAAGGTGGATTTATACCCAACCTTGAGTGATCAGGTACGTCTCAGTGTTGATGAGTACTTGGAAGCCAGCTTTTGGCTCTTGGCATTGTATCTTTCTGCCTGGACTGGAAGCTCAAGAGGGGCTTATGAAATTCTCATAAGCAAACACCCTTGGGTAGATGGGATCACATCAGAATAGATGGGACTGCCCACATCTTGAAGGTACTAGTCCTGAGTGCCAGTAATGAGAGGTGTCTAGACTAAATGTGTGTGTGTGTGGGAGGGGTCATAAGTTACAAGTTAAGGTGAGTATTTTAAAAAGCTGACCTTTTAAAAAAGGAACCCCCTGGACCATTGTCCCAAAGAAAGGCAGCTATGGGGAAAGTTATTGACTTGAGGGCAAATAGAGGGTACAATAAAAGAGAGATAAGCAAGGAGTGGGTCAAAGGGGCTCAACATTTTTGTAGAAACATAGCAGATTCAGAAACATGGGATGATGTTGCCTTCTGAATGGATTAAAAAAGGGAACAGCAGTGTGAGGGATGGGTTAGGAAATAGAAATCAGGAAAATAGGAAGAACACACGATAGAAATAACTAAACTGGGGAAGTAACAACGTATTTCAGTGCTTCCTGGAAGGGGCATGTGAGCAGAACAATGTCACGTGGGCCAGGGCACAGATTAAAAGAGAAAAGGAGAAAGAAAGAGGAGATCTACACATGTAATTGTAGCCATGTCACAAGAAGGGGTACAATGTTGCTGGGGTGAGTGGGAACAGGCCAAAGCTGCTGAGAGGAAGGGAGGCAGAGCTGTGTTTACTGTGATGACCCTCCCATTGTGGGACCAAAGTAGGAAAAGATTCCTTCTGAAAAGATACACAGAGTCCCTTGCCACATCTGTCCTCTCTCTTTGGCCCCATGAGCTCATTTTGATAGAGACCCTGAAAATTAAGGATGAGCTGAAGGAAGGAAGAGGTGGCTCTTTTTCCTGTATTAAGGCTGACTGTGAGCTTCTGCTTAACAGCTTTCTCCTGACACAAAAGTCGGACTCCAGCCATTTGCCAAATCAGAGGACAAGGTCTCTTACAACAACCTCAGGTTTTTCTCTCCTTGACTTTACAGGGAAGTGAAAGAATTTCTGGAAACCCACCCAGATACTGCTGGGCATTTTAAGAAGCCATGAATCCCCCACCCCTCAAATTAATCAAATCCCCGAGAGCCTCATGATACATTGACCTACAACAAAAGTTAAAAATTTCTGAGTCTTATTTTCTATATTTTCTCTTAGTCCAGTTACTGATAACTGTTGGATCCAGAGAAACCCTAAAAGAGAGGGGAAAGGCAGTTTTGGGAGAACAAGACTATAAATTGTTGTGGGGACTTAGTGTGGTGCATGTTAGAAAGTCTCTCTGTGCGAAAGTGTGCTTCCGTATCTTTAAGATGCATTAGGTGGAGACAATAATGAAATTTGTCTGGATAATTCTTGTTTACCTAATAGTCTCTTGGTAGGAATAAAAACTTACTAGTGCCCAGTGTCCAGTGTGATCTGCTGGGTAGAAGATTTCTTAGGGTTTTATGTTTAAAACCTCCTTTTGCAACGAAGGTGAGTATTCTATTATTATTCATGTTGTTTATACTGAAAAGGCTTTCACTTTACAAAGTGGCCCACTGCCTGGAGTCTGACATATGGCTGTGTCATCTCACCCTGGGTCTTTTCCTCTCCAGATCCGCAGGTGGCAGAAGGCTCAAAAGAAGGCAAGACCTCTAAGTAGCCGAAGGCCTCGGACCCGCAGGTCAAGCTCAAGAAGATCTGGATATGCTTTTGCTCACCAAGAAGGCTATGGAGAGCTTATTACATCTGGAAAAAATATGCGAGCTAAAAATCCACCGCCAACATCAGGGTTGGAAAAGACACTTTATAATAGCACTAGCTGGATTGAAAATTTATGTAAGAAAACCACAGACACAGGGAGCAGCTTTAGCCAGGATAAAACAGAGAAATTGTGAGTCAAGATAAATTTGAACTATACAGTTATCTTTTCACTTCAGGTGGAGCTGAAAATTCAGCTGGCTCGAATTTGGGAGCTGGGACTAGAGGTGGGGCAGGTTGCCCCACTTGATTTCAATCTGTGCCAGACAGCTGCCGGTGCCCATCATGAAGGTGTGTGCTCCACGGAAAACTAAGCCAGATGGTGACTGTCTAATTTGTGATTTGGTCAACAAAATCCTCACAGTACAAGCACAGTTTTGTTTTTGTTTTTGTTTTTTAAATCAACCTAGATTCCAAATTAACCTGAATTTCAAAGTCTTATTTATGGAGAAAAACTTGTAAATTTGTGTAGACATTGAATGAATACTCAGGTAGATAAAAGGATGCATCTCAAAGGTGTGTATCCAAGTTGAAAAGCATGCTGGTTGACAGATAAACACGTCTGTGGAGGAGGAGCAGCCTTTCCCAAGGTACATGTTCAAGATTTAGAGCGTGTACTATGGTACTTTCATGCTATGAGTTGTGTGTCACTGTTTAGTCTGATGTCCACCTGCCTGTTCATACAGGACAGCAAATCACTTTCATGCATGAAGAATAGAAAACCATGTTTGTCTCCTCATTTTTCTACCAGTCTAGGGACAAAGTAGACTGAGTATCTTACAGCTGGGTCAGCTGGCAATTTGGTCAAAGAGCTTTCAAACTGAAGGCACAAGTTCATGAAATGTCAAAGAGAGGCTCTCTATGAAGTATTCTAAACACTTTTCAATGGCTTTTATAACTTCAGCAGTAATTTGCTGAGCATCACCCAGACCATGAATGGAATCAGCAAAGCATTGAAATTTCACATTTTGATAGTATTCTGTATCATCTATGAGCAAACACATTCAACATTTCCAGTTTTAAAAACTTCAGAACTGGAGTCCTCGCAAGATAGCGTTGGTGGTCAGATGCGCTTCGTGAGGGACAGATGATGCCTGAATGCTGAAGGAGAAACCTTCCAGAGAACCAGCACAAAGATTCTAAGCGGCGACCCTGAAACTAATTAATCCTCCTAAATCTTAAAACCTGAGGATGACATAGAACAAGCATAAATTTACAAGAAGCAAAGGAAGAAAACATATTTATCTGGGAACATTTCAGCTACACTTTTGACTTGGTAACTGTTCTCCCCCTCAAAAATCAAGAGTTTGGGAGAGGCGGAGCAAGATGGCAGCCGAGTAACAGCTTCCCTGTGTCTGGGCACCGTGAGTCTGGGGATATAGGACTCCAGGCATCTCTGGCTGGTGGGATCTGCCTATCATCACCCCTGAGAGGATACAGGGTGTCAGCGAGAGACTTCTGGACCCCAAGAGGAGGACTAAAACAGTGGAAAACCGGCAAGTGGTCGCGTGTGTTCAATCTGTCTAAACCCGCCCGCAACTGTAAGTTCAGTAGCAGCGAGACTGCAAACCAGAAAGGCCTTACCTGTGAACTGTTTTGGTGTCTTTGGACTTGGCACTCAGCTGAACTGCCTTGGGGAGAGCCTGAGCGGCAGTGCGGAGAACTTGGGCGTTGTCTAGGGCCCCAGTCTGAGCCGCTGAGCCAGACGGAGCTAATAGAGTTTGGCTCTGGGTCATAGGCAATCATTGTGAGCGATCTGCCCCGGCAGGCTCTGCCCTCAGGGTCGCAGAGCTGGAATTGGGTGGGAGCTGGTAACCTAGCGACCAAGTAGCCTAAGGGCGGGGTCTGAGCCGCCTTGCAGCCCTAACCCTCGGGGGCAGAGGGAGACCAGTTTTGACACACAGGGTAAGTGGATAGCCACTTCAGCAGTGATTCCAGCGACAAGCACTTCCCTGAGAAAGCTTCTGCTCATCCACAGGCACGAGAACTTAAAGAGCAAGAGGAAGTGAAAGGAAAATTAGGGCAAGGAAACAGATAAAAGAAATCACCCATGAGGAAGAATCAGCAGAAAAGTCCAGGCAACATGAAGAAGCAGTCCAGAACAACCCCGCCAAGGGACCATGAGGTAGCTACTGCAGAGGATACCACCTATACAGAAATGTTAGGAAGGACAGAAAGGGAATTTAGAATACACATGTTGAAAACAATGAAAGAAATGATGGAAACAATGAAGGAAACTGCTAATAAAGTGGAAAATAACCAAAAGGAAATCCAAAAACAGAATCCAATAAGAGATGAACGATATGAAGAATATAAAAAGGATATAGCAGAGCTGAAGGAAATGAAACAATCAGGGAACTTAAGGATGCAATGGAAAGTATCAGCAACAGGTTAGACCATGCAGAAGAAAGAATTTCAGAGGTAGAAGACAAAGTTTTTGAGATAACTCAGATAGTAAAAGAGGCAGAAAAGAAGAGAGAGAAAGCAGAACGTTCACTGTCAGAATTATGGGACTTTATGAAGCGTTCCAACATACGAGTTATAGGAATTCCAGAAGGGGAAGAAGAATGCCCCAGAGGAATGGAAGCCATACTAGAGAATATTATAAAAGAAAATTTCCCAACTATCACCAAAGATTCTGACACACCGTTTTCAGAGGGCTATTGGACCCCAGGTCACCTCAACTCTAACTGAGCTTCTCCAAGACACATTGTGATGAACCTGTCCAAAGTCAATACAAAAGAAAAGATTCTGCAAGCTGCCAGGAGTAAGCGCCAGTTGACCTACAGGGGCAAATCCATCAGATTGACCGCAGACTTCTCTAATGAAAATTTTCAAGCAAGAAGACAATGGTCATCTACCTTTAATCTACTTAAACAGAACAATTTCCAGCCCAGAATTCTGTACCCTGCTAAGCTAAGCTTCAAAATTGATGGAGAAATCAAATCATTTACGGATATACAAACATTGAGAAAATTCGCCACAACAAGACCAGCTCTACAGGAAATACTTCAACCTGTTCTGCACACTGACCACCACAATGGATCAGCAGCAAAGTAAGAATTCAGAAATTAAAGGACAGAACCAAACCTCCACACTGATGCAAAAGATAAAACTAAGCAATGGACTCTCACAAAATAAGACGAATAGAATACTACCACACTTATCAATTATCTCAATAAATGTTAATGGCTTGTATTCCCCACTGAAGAGACATAGATTGGTTGACTGGATTAAAAAACACAAGCCATCCATTTGCTGTCTGCAAGAAACACACCTGACTTCAAAAGACAAATTAAAGCTCTGAGTCAAGGGTTGGAAGACAATTTTTCAGGCAAATGGAATTCAGAAGAAAAGAGGAGTTGCAATCTTATTTTCAGATACATGTGGATTTAGAGCAACTAAAGTCAAAAAAGACAAAGATGGTCACTTTATATTGGCCAAGGGAAAATACAACAAGAAGACATTTCAATTCTAAATATCTATGCACCCAATTTAAATGCTCCCAGATTCTTGAAACAGACCTTACTCAGTCTGAGCAATATGATATCTGATAATACCATAATAACAGGGGACCTTAACACTCCTCTTACAGAGCAGGACAGATCCTCTAAACAGAAATTAAACAAGGATATAAGAGATTTAAATGAGACCCTAGAACAACTGTGCTTGATAGACGCATATAGAACACTCCATCCCAAAGATAAAGAATATACATTCTTCTCATCACCCCATGGAACATTCTCCAGAATTGATCATATCCTGGGACACAAAACAAATATCAACAGAATCGAAAGAATTGAAATTTTACCTTGTGTCTTCTCAGACCATAAGGCACTAAAGGTGGAACTCAACTCTAACAAAAATGCTCGACCCCACCCAAAGGCATGGAAACTAAACAATCTGTTGAATAACGGATGGGTGAAGGAAGAAATAAAACAGGAAATCATTAACTTCCTTGAGCATAACAACAATGAAGACACAAGCTACCAAAATCTGTGGGATACTGCAAAAGCAGTTTTGAGAGGAAAATTCATCGCTTTAGATGCCTACATTCGAAAAACAGAAAGAGAGCACATCAACAATCTCACAAGAGATCTTACGGAATTGGAAAAAGAAGAACAATCTAAGCCTAAACTCAGTAGAAGAAAAGAAATATCCAAAATCAAATCAGAGATCAATGAAATTGAAAACAAAAGAATCATTCAGAAAATTAATGAAACAAGGAGTTGGTTTTTTGAAAAAATAAATAAAATAGATAAACCATTGGCCAGACTAACGAGGAATAGAAAAGTAAAATCTCTAGTAACCTCAATCAGAAATGATAAAGGGGAAATAACCATGATCCCTCAGAGATACAAGAGATCATCTCTGAATACTACCAGAAACTCTATGCCCAGAAATTTGACAATGTGAAAGAAATGGATCAATATTTGGAATCACACCCTCTTCCTAGACTCAGCCAGGAAGAAATAGAGCTCCTGAACAGACCAATTTCAAGCACTGAGTCAAAGAAACAATAAAAAATCTTCCCACCAAAAAATGCCCTGGTCCAGATGGCTTCACTCCAGAATTCTATCAAACCTTCAAGGAAGAGCTTATTCCTGTACTGCAGAAATTATTCCAAAAAATTGAGGAAGAAGAAATCTTCCCCAACACAGTCTATGAAGCAAACATCACCCTGATACCAAAACCAGGAAAAGACCCAAACAACAAGGAGAATTTCAGACCAATCTCACTCATGAACATAGACGCAAAAATTCTCAACAAAATCCTAGCCAATAGATTACAGCTTATCATCAAAAAAGTCATTCATCATGATCAAGTAGGTTTCATCCCAGGGATGCAAGGCTGGTTTAACATACGCAAGTCTATAAACGTTATCCACCATATTAACAGAGGCAAAAATAAAGATCACATGATCCTCTCAATAGATGCAGAAAAAGCATTTGATAAAATCCAGCATCCTTTTCTAATTAGAACACTGAAGAGTATAGGCATAGGTGGCACATTTCTAAAACTGATTGAAGCTATCTATGACAAACCCACAGCCAATATTTTACTGAATGGAGTAAAACTGAAAGCTTTTCCTCTTAGAACTGGAACCAGACAAGGTTGTCCTCTGTCACCTTTACTATTCAACGTAGTGCTGGAAGTTCTAGCCAATACAATTAGGCAAGACAAGGAAATAAAGGGAATCCAAATGGGAGCAGAGGAGGTCAAACTCTCCCTCTTTGCTGACAACATGATCTTATACTTCGAGAACCCCAAAGACTCAACCACAAGACTCCTAGAAGTCATCAAAAAATACAGTAATGTTTCAGGATATAAAATCAATGTCCACAAGTCAGTAGCCTTTGTGTACACCAATAACAGTCAAGATGAGAAGCTAATTAAGGACACAACTCCCTTCACCATAGTCTCAAAGAAAATGAAATACCTAGGAATATACCTAACGAAGGAGGTGAAGGACCTCTATAAAGAAAACTATGAAATCCTCAGAAAGGAAATAGCAGGGGATGTTAACAAATGGAAGAACATACCATGCTCATGGATGGGAAGAATCAACATTGTTAAAATGTCTATACTTCCCAAAGCAATCTACCTATTCAATGCCATTCCTATCAAAATACCAACATCGTACTTTCAAGATTTGGAAAAAATGATTCTGCGTTTTGTATGGAACCGGAAAAAAACCCCGAATAGCTAAGGCAGTTCTCTGTAACAAAAATAAAGCTGGGGGCATCAGGATACCAGATTTTGGTCTGTACTACAAAGCCATAGTGCTCAAGACAGCATGGTACTGGCACAAAAACAGAGACATAGACACTTGGAATCGAATTGAAAACCAAGAAATGAAATTAACATTTTTCAACAACCTAATCTTTGATAAACCAAACAAGAACATACCTTGGGGGAAAGACTCCCTATTCAATAAATGGTGTTGGGAGAACTGGATGTCTACATGTAAAAGACTGAAACTGGACCCACACCTTTCCCCACTCACAAAAATTGATTCAAGATGGATAAAGGACTTAAACTTAAGGCATGAAACAATAAAAATCCTCCAAGAAAGTATAGGAAAAACACTGGAAGATATTGGCCTGGGGAAAGACTTCATGAAGAAGACTGCCATGGCAATTGCAACAACAACAAAAATAAACAAATGGGACTTCATTAACCTGAAAAGCTTCTGTACAGCTAAGGAGACAATAACCAAAGCAAAGAGACAACCTACACAATGGGAAAGGATATTTGCATATTTTGAATCAGACAAAAGCTTGATAACTAGGATCTATAGAGAACTCAAATTAATCCACATGAAAAAAGCCAACAATCCCATATATCAATGGGCAAGAGACATGAATAGAACTTTCTCTAAAGACGACAGGCGAATGGCTAACAAACACGTGAAGAAATATTCATCATCTCTCTATATTAGAGAAATGCAAATCAAAACAACCCTGAGATATCATCTAACCCCAGTGAGAATGGCCCACATCACAAAATCTCAAAACTGCAGATGCTGGCGTGGATGTGGAGAGAAGGGAACACTTTTACACTGCTGGTGGGACTGCAAACTAGTACAACCTTTCTGGAAGGAAGTATGGAGAAACCTCAAAGCACTCAAGCTAGACCTCCCATTTGATCCTGCAATCCCATTACTGGGCATCTACCCAGAAGGAAAGAAATCCTTTTATCCTAAGGACACTTGTACTAGACTGTTTATTGCAGCTCAATTTACAATCGCCAAAATGTGGAAACAGCCTAAATGCCCACCAACCCAGGAATGGATTAACAAGCTGTGGTATATGTATACCATGGAATACTACTCAGCCACTAAAAAAAATGGAGACTTTACATCCTTCGTATTAACCTGGATGGACGTGGAAGACATTATTCTTAGTAAAGCATCACAAGAATGGAGAAGCATGAATCCTATGTACTCAATTTTGATATGAGGACAATTAATGACAATTATGGTTATGGGGGGGAAACAGAAAGAGGTAAGGAGGGAGGTGGGTGGGGCCTTGTTGTGTGTCACACTTTATGGGGGCAAGACATGATTGCAAGAGGGACTTTACCTAACAATTGCAATCAGTGTAACCTGGCTTATTGTACCCTCAATGAATCCCCAACAATAAAAAAAAAAAACCAAACAACTTCAGAACTAAAACCAAACAAATTAATAAACATTTTTAATTATCATATACTCAGATCTAGGTCATTTAGAGTTAGTTTCTTTGATACTTAGCCGTCATGTTCAGAATTCAAGATATATGGAGATGAGGTTGGTTTTTTAGAAATGTTTCAGCTCAAGTTTCAGGCCACATGTGAGTCACCACGATATTTCTCATAAAACAATTCAGGCAGATTTGTGTTCAACTCCCTATACTGTTACTTTTTACCTCTATAACCCAAAGCAGGTAATGTGCCTTCTCTGAGACTCAGTTTCTTCCTCTGTAAAATGAGGATTTATTAGCTACCTCATGTGATTGTTCGATGATTGTCAAAACACAGATTCTCAAATCATTAAAAGCATCATACCCAGATGCATAGATGAGTTAAGTTCCAGTTGATTTAACTACAGAATAACAAGAATTTCAAAAGAATATGAAGAATTGGAATTTAAGCAATCAGTGGGGAAGATTGATGATGTGAGACTGCTATGTAAGATATAAAACTGGTTAGTGTCCTACAGGAAACATAATGCAACTATAACTTTGGAGGTAAATTTCTGTACTAGAATGCAAAAGTAAAGTATCCTGCCTTATGGTTTACTACAAATCAAGCCCCAAGTCTACAGTATCCTTATTCTGGTCCCGATTGAATTATTAGTCAAACAAAGTTATATTTCCTAAGAGAGTCAGATGACCCTGGAGTGGGATTGATGCGTATTGGGCTATGTGATATTTATATAGGCCGATCTTCTTTTTGTTTCTTAATTCCCAAATCTGGGATCATTTTTCCTAAATATAATCAAATGAGAAAATGTGCACAAAAGAGTCTAATACAGAGCTTTAACACAATAACTGTTTATAGATGTTTCTTCCCCCCCCACACAACTGGCTAGTTGTACCCAGATGTTAGTTCTTAATGTCCAATTTGTCATTAGTTTCACTGTGTTTGCTCACTTTTGTAACATTTTTGAAAGATTTGAAAACTTTCAGTAAATATTTTGGCATGATTAGTGTTTGATGTTTTGTCTTTTCTTTATGAGAAATTCATTGGGAAGATTGTTGTTACTTTAGTCCACTGATTTTTTTTCTCTCTCTCCTTTAAATGACCTGGGAAAATGTACATCATTGTTAGGGTCAAAGTCATGAATAAAATAAACCAACAGGGATTTATGTGTAGGAAAGATAAGAAATCCAATTTTTCAAATTAACTTTTAATTAAATAAGGCTGTTTGCAAACAAACAGTGTGGACGAGTGTAAGAGAAACTTATTATCAGTTTCATTTGGCCCACAAGATCTCAGTTAACTCACACACCCATTGCTAGGTCATTTGATTACAAGTGCCAGGGATTATTTTGAACCTGAAGATGAAAAGTCTGAGTGGTGGGTGGTGATGGTGGGGGTCATGGTAAATAATAAACTTTTAATTTTACATAAATGTTATCAAATTATTTGGAAATAACTTTTCCCCCTAGATTCAAGACTTAAATTGATAATTTTGTGTTTTTAAAGTCTCAGTCCAGGTTTTGAGCTATTATTATAGGCAATTACAATTGTGTTTCCCAAATAGGTCTGCTCTCGTTGTCTCTCTCGTTTGGCTTCAAGTTCATATACCTCTGAAAGAAAAAAAGAAAGAGGAATGAACAAAGAGAGAGAAAGCAAGACAGCAAAAAAAAAAAAAAAGGAACGAAAGGGAGAAAGGTAGAAAAGAGTTCATAGTCATATGTCTCTTGTGGTGATGTGACTCTGAAAAATAAATTTAACCCTGCAAAGAAAAAAATAGATTGTACTTAAGACATGAATTACAAAGCCTCCTTCACATTTTGTGCAAGACTAAGAAAATCTTATTGGAGAGGGGTCCAGGAGTTCTGGCTTCTCATCAAAGTGATGCTGCTGATTTGTGAGCTGAGCCAGGCCACCTGACTTCTCCAGGCCTTAGTGGTCCCATCCATCAGTGCAGAGATGGGACAGGATAGTCTCAAAGACCTTTTCTCATTTGCCTCTTCTGTGAGCTCTGCTCGCCAATGTTGCCTCACTGTGTATTGGCAATTGTCTTTGATTGCTGAAAGAGGGAGATAGAGAAAAAACAAGAGAAAGAGAGGAGAAATTTAACCATGTGCTGTCCGGAGGGAAGGGCCTGGCTCTTGTGCTGCTTTGTAATAAGCTCCAGCTGTCGCTCAGCTCACCACACAGGTGCTCCCACTAAATCCCATAGTGGCACTTCACCTGGGTCAGCTGAGCACACTCAGCTTCTTGCTAATAATTCATTAAGATATTACCTCACCTTCCTTTCCTCTCCACCATTTAAAAAATCAAAAACACAAAGATAAGATACTCCCAGTAAGAAGAGGACCATTTTAAGTCCTCCCCTACATTCTCCTGGGGCTATAAGAAGAGACTTTGGGCCTCAGCTCCCTTAGGATTTCAGTTGAAACAAAAGAGCTTGAGAGATTTTTTTTTTTTCACTCTGCGGTTTATGTATCATTTGTACACAAACTGCATTCTATCAGCCTTATGACAACCTTGTGAAGTTATTAAGACATCTATGTTAAACCCATTTTTAGGAAGAGGAAATTGAGGCATAGAGAGGTAAGTGCTTTGCCCATTAACACAGAGAAAGTAGGAAAGTTAGAACTCATTAGGATCTGACACCAAATCTAGAGCTTCTACCTACATAGGAAGTTAAGACATAGGGTTTCTGAATAGTCTATTCTCTTTCAAAGCATGCATTAGCATCTCAGGTGTGCAAACAAATGTAAAAACATTTCAGGTTTTGAAATATTTGTTTCTGGTGTTCTCAATACAAATAAGAAAAATTTCCTCCTTTCTTTTCCTTTAGCATTTTTTTGAAATTAAATAGGTGTAGAGGGCAGACAAAGGAAATAAACCATGTCTTATACTATTTCCTTTTTTTCTTATTTTTATTTTTATTAAATCATAGCTGTGTAATTAATGCAATCATGGGGCACCATGCACTGGTTTTATATATAATTTGAAATATTTTTGTCAAACTGGTTAACATAGCCTTCCTGGCATTTTCTTAGTTATTGTGTTAAGACATTTATATTCTTCATTTAGTAAGTTTCACCCGTACCCTTGTAAGATGCACCGTAGGTGTGATCCCACCAATTACCCTCCCTTCACCCATCCTCCCCCCCACCCCTCCCCTCCAATTCCCCTTTCTCCATATTCTTAGGCTATAATTGGGTTATAGCTTTCATATGAAAGCTATACATTAGTTTCATAGTAGGGCTGAGTACATTGGATACTTTTTCTTCCATTCTTGAGATACTTTGCTAAGAAGAATATGTTCCAGCTCCATCCATGTAAACATGAAAGAGGTAAAGTCTTCATCTTTCTTTAAGGCTGCATAATATTCCATGGTGTACATATACCACAATTTATTAATCCATTCATGGGTTGATGGGCACTTGGGCTTCTTCTATGATTTAGCAATTATGAATTGGGATGCAATAAACATTCTGGTACATGTATCTTTGTTATAATGTGATTTTTGGTCTTCTGGATATATACCTAGTAGAGGAATTGTAGGATCGAATGGCAGGTCTATTTTTAGACCTTTAAGTGTTCTCCAAACATCTTTGCATTCTCACCAGCAGTGTAGAAGTGTTTCCTTTTTCTCATACTATTTTAAAAAGTCACTAGGAAATGAAGCAAATCAGAAAGGCTGTACTTCTGTTTTTATGGTAAGAAATTGGATTAATCAGTGTGCGTCCAGAATGCCTCAAGATTAATCTCATCTAATTATTTCAGTTATATGACTTAGAATTATTGTTTTATATTACAAAGAGTAGGCACAAAGTTAATAGTGGAAGTATCCAGAAATGATGATGACTAACAGACTTCATGATGGAATTTTGCAGGTCAGGGGTCAAATAACCATGTGAGGTTACAATTTTCCAATTTTTACATTAACATCTGGTATTAAATGTCTACAGTTTGCACTACTGCGTCACATTTCATTCCTTGGTGAGAAATCATAAACTTTTGCAATTCTCTAGCTTGAGTCTTTCACTGAACTGCCTGGAAACCAGAGCTAAATGACCCATGTATTTCAAAATACTTATTGCGAAAGATTTGGAGGGTCTCGATGGGCTAATCTGTAGGTCTGGGGCTATGATTTAACCAAGAAAGAGCCTGTTGGTCCTTGAATTTCAAAAATTTTTGGCTTATCTATTCCTGTAACTGATGCAGAATGCAAATCAGCTTGGAGCTATGTACGTAAATGTCCAGAGTTCAAGAAATAATAATAATCAGCTGGCCAGAAATCTCTGGCTATTTCAATTCCGATTCCCATAAGGTTTATATGGGCAAGTTTAAATTTTTAATAAACCACAGCCTTGAGCTTATTCAGAAAAATCTTATTGGCCTAGGATGCATGGAAATATGATGGTTAACTTAATTTGGAAATAAAGTAATGGTCAAGGAGAAATCTAGTCATTTCACTGTCACAGATGTTTCTATACTCACTGCCTTGTTCTTGGTAAACGTGATCGGTGATTAGGAACTTTCTTAGATGGGTGATAATCTTCCTTCTGACTCTCATCAGTACGTAGTACTATATAGATTACATAAATTAATGGTACATTCTTTTAAAGGAGAGCATCCTAGATTCCATGAACTGTGGTACTAGATTAGAACTTCCCCAAAGGCACACAATCTCCCTGCACTCAATGCTTAGCCCCAAAGTGCCAAAATTGTTAGCACATTTCATCTGAAATGTCTACTAGATGTAAGCCACGTGTAAACCTTACATGAAGAACCTGAGTGTTGAGAAGCTCCAATGACTGAATGCTGAAAAGATCTGAATTTTTCGAACCTAAGGGATGAAGGGATAGTGCATTCTGCTGAATAGCAGAGATCCTAATTCCTCTCACCCCTAAAAATGTACCCTGAGGGGCAGGACCCCTGGATGCTTGGGGTGTGATCAGCAAGTCAAGGCCTTCAGAGCAATGGCTCTGTGTCCAGCAGCTTGGTCTCTGGCCAGCAAATAGCTGAGAGGGAAACCAGGCCCTGATATGGAAAGCCAGACATTGACGAGGCAACACAGGGGCCTGAAAATAATGATAGCCATGAGGGACTAAAGATGAGGCCCTCCCCGATTTCTTGGGACAAGGTAAGACATGAGATTCTTGGTGTTAGATTCAAGGGGATGGAATAGACATATTGGAGGTTCACAGCCAGTCTAATTTAATATGGACAGGTTAAAGAATATGATGCTGCTTACCTCCCAGTTCTGGAGAGCAAACCTGCACCCATTGTGTAATTCTTTCACTTGAGATTTTATATAATAGTCATGATCATCAGCTCATCTGAGTAGAGTGCTAATGAGTTGTGTGTGTCTGTCTAGTCGATGCTGCCTATAGAGCTCTTATATACCCTGCTTTCCATCACCCCAGTTTCACCCCCAATTCTTCTTCCTATTCCCCGCACCCTGGTGTTGTTTCCTAATCCATCCACCTACTAGGTTGAAATCAAAGATAGCAGATCTAGGCCCTCAAAGGCTATTTTGTTCTGGATACCCATTCTTATTAATTTCCATTTACCAAGCACCTGGGCTTTCTACCTGATCCTCTGTTAAGTGGCCTGGGCTTTCTCTAAAATAGCATCATAGACCAGCTAGAGGCATTCAGTGAACTTGTTGCTGGGAGGCCTCACCACACAATGAGGAACGAGATGAGTAGATTACCTTCTCCATATCCTCATCCTGGGTGGCTCTAAAGTTTATATTTCTCAAAGTCAATGATGACTGAGACAGGGTTGTAAGGTGGGCGGTTTGTCTTGGATCTCCTCCTTCAGTCCAGTCTTTAGTCTTCTTATCACCTAACGACACTCCCTTTCCCATCCAGGTTACTCTTCTAAGTCTGCCTCAGTTACCTGCTATAACTCCTGTACAAGTGCTCTGGGTGACATTCTTACCTTCTCACAGGGGACTGTATTCATTCTATTTGATACAGGAATCTTCTTCAAAAGAACCCAACAGTTGGCATTCAGCCTCTGCTCAAATGTGCCCAGTGATGAGGGTGCATGAGCTCAAGTCAGCCAACTCCCTATAGGACAACCCTGATGTGGAGAAAGTCCTTCCGATCAGAGGTAGGTTTCCTCATCATCACTACCTGCTTCTGCCTTTGGAGAAGAGACTGAATAAGTCTCTCCCAGGTGATAGCTCCTCAAATATTTGAAAACAGTTGTTCTAAACTTTGTTATTTTTCCCTTCTTTGAGTTAAATAACAGCTTTTATTGTATTGATTGCCTGTAGTCTTTAAATTAGTTGCAGTCAATATACGGCGAGTTTAGAATAGTTCCTGACCTCAAAAATATTTTAATCTTCTGTGGGAACCTTGTCTGGATCTAGGAAAGAGTACGTTTGAGGTTGAAAAAATATGAAAAAAATAGAAACTGAGGAAAAAAGTGATGGCAAGGAATTGTTTCTGAAGAACATCCAAGTGATGTCCAAATAGTCCATAGAGTTTTTTTAATACCAGTGCTTAGTGTGGGATAATCCTGAGTGTCCTTGGCATAAAAGAATTAATGAACAAAAGCCAGCAACGAAACGAAACATATTCCGATGGTAAAAGGAGGGACTTGAGGATCATGGAGAGTTATAAAAGGGGAAAAGTTGGAAGAAAACGATTGGGCAGACTGAGTTGGAACAAGGTGAGAGCATCTACACTCTGTGTGGTCTGGATAAAGGAGGGACAGTAAAAAGGGCATATCCATCACATAGGAAAGCCATCAGTTACCTGTGAGTTTAGCAGAGACACCTTCTCTCAGCCCGTTTTCCCACCTGGAAAATGGGTGTCATTCCTTGAATGATTATGAGGATTACTAAGTGCTGGGTGTTGTACTAAGCTTCACATGAATTATCTTATTCGATCCTCACAATAATGCAGCAAAGTAGGTACTATTATTTTCCCCATTTTTCAAATGAGATGGAGAAGATAAGTAACCTGCTCAGAGATGTATAATGGAGGAGTGGAATTCAAACCCCACAAGTCAGGTTCTCTTGTAGCTTGTGCTCTTAACCCAATGCCATCTCTCACAGACACTTGGGTCATGGATTTGGTCTGTATACTCCCTGGAAGCTTAGTTTTTGGTCACAAATATGCACGCTTCCTATTAAGGCTCTCCTTTTTTGGTGGAGATCACTAGCAGACAAACTTACCATTTTAAATCTCTCTCAAGTTGTTAAATTTTGTTTTAAATGTGACCATTGTTGGTTTAAATGGATGCACAGTCTGCCAGAAAGTTGATTTGATCCGACGGGTTCTTTTATCACATGGAGAATCATCCAGAACAATGTGCTTATGATGTGCCAGGAAAGTCTCACCAACCTGGATATTACAAAATATTTGCTACAGCATCTCTTCGTATCCCTCTACCTTATTCCTGGTGACCATCACTTTTTGAGTTGGCACTGATGTTATTTTGCCTGCTTTTTTTCCATCTACATAATCAAATCAGAAATATGGAGATCTTAAAAGTCATAAAAGTAAATTCTTTATTATATGATTCCCTCCTGTCCACATGATTAAAGATGACCCTCTCTCAACCCAGAACCTCTGTGTCTTTATAATTGAATGTGAGTTGATCAGAAGTTAAGTATATCCACTAACCTCTGTAAGGTGGTTGTCTCTATCTCAGCTCCTACAACTCCTTATACGTTCCTCTGTAATCACACTTGTTACATTCGTGATGATTATATATTTGCAAGCTTGTCTGCTCTTCCAGAGAGAGAAATCTTATAAGAAAAGGTCCTTGCCTTATCTGTCTTTGAATTTACAGCAATTTATTGCACAGTTCCCGGCAGATAATTTATTGTTACAATATTTGTTAAATGAATGAATGGTCATGATTCAGACTTGTTGAAATGAAAGTTCTTTTCTGCACAAAACATTGACGTGGTATTTTTGGCAATGTAAGACCTAGAAAATATATCTTCTGTTTAACCAAGGAAGCACGAATATTGTGTGCTGACCACATCCTGAGGATAAATTCTATAGTTTCATCCTTTTATTATTCTTCTGGGTCAATATCTGGCATGTAGTAAAACCCCACAGGAGTTACTGAGCCCTGAAAAATACCTCATCAACTGACGTATGTATGGAAGATCTATTTTAAAGGCACTGAAGTCCTTGGGGCTTGAGGAAGTATTTCCTCTCTGACTAATAAAGCATTTTTTTCTTGGATCTGAATTTTTATAACATTTCCCCAGCCTTTGTTATCTTGTCTTGTTTAGATTTTGTCATTGTTTATTCTATCTATTCATGTTGCAAGCTGCTTTGACTCTTTTGGGAAATGAGGAGAGATATGGCTAAATAAAAATTTTTAAGAAACACTGCTATGTCATAAGCAGATAACTGAGATTCAAATTGAAGACTTTTATGGGAGGAGGATGGATGTTGTCTTTTTCTCTTCTACTGGTCCACTCTATCAACATGGGCAGGTCGCTTAATTCACTTTTGTTTCTGTGAGTTGATGTAGATAGTTGGAATCATTCCTTCAAAAACGGGGTCTAGGTAGGGGCTTTTGTTTGTTTGTTCATTTCCCCTCCCCAACCCCACCCCCAGAAGGTAATTGAGTCATAGCACTGAGAAGAATTCACAGTCATGCATCCTTGGTAGTTCTTTCTAGCCCTGGAAAGGTTGCTGGAGTTTTGTTCTGCAAGTCCTTAGGGCCCGGCTGCTCATGCTCTTGCTACTCTAGGCAAATCAGTTAAGGAGGAATAGGCTGCATCTCTGGCATTCATGAGAAATATGGGAGCAGCATCAAACATAGTGTAGACCCTAAGGGATTCTGAGTCATCAAGGAGCAAAGACTGGCAAGTGGTATATGTGAGCAGTGAAATGGTCCTGTACTTGGAACACCTAGATTCATAACCAGACTATGGGATCTTGAATATTTTACCAAATTTCCCAGATAGCACTTGCTTACTTGTCACATAGTGCTGATGGGGTGGGCAGGGGCACGTAGTAAATTCCATAGGAGAAGGAACATCAAGGAAGCTTATATTATATGTTTGCAAAATCGTATATCTGGAGTACAAGTTATAATAGAAAAATACTATTTATATTTGATAGAAAATAGTGCATTGCAAAGGACTTTAGAGGCATACAGACCTGAATTCATATGTCTTCACTAGATGTCTGGTTTGGGACAAGGTACTTAACATTTATGAATTTCAGCTTTCTAATCTGTATTATGGGTACATTAGTAATAACATCACAGCGCTTCTGGAACCATTGGTGGCAATACATGGAAAACAAAGCAAAGTGGCTAGTTCATAGTATGCAATGAACAAGTAAAAGCTTTCATTTCACTATTACTATAGCATAGTAATAGAAATAATATATAATTTGGCACTAGATTGTTTAGTTACAACGTATGGGTAGTGTTTAAAGAGAAGAGAAGAGGTATGTCACCTGTATTTGAAGCCTTCTTAAAAAGGTCTATGGAAGAAGGGTGATTTAAGATCCCCCTGGAAAGATAATCTTTGATTAGGTAGAATACACAGTAGAGTTTACCCAAATCAGTCCTCTGGCCATACACAGGATAGCTGAGTCATAACCACACTTGCATTCTTTCTGCACCTTCTGTACACTTAAGCTTGGGAGTTATTTATATATTTATTTGCCTTCCTATGAGCTCTTTATATTCCTTAAAGTGGTGGCTCTCAATTTTATAAATATAAAGTGGAGATCTGTTAAGAATATCCATGCTGGGGCCTCACACCAGACCTATGAAATTGAAATCCTGGAGTATGGGCTTAGGTGTTTGTAATTTTTTTTTGTGGTTTTTGGCCAGAGCTGGGTTTGAACCCGCCACCTCTGGCATATGGGACCAGTGCCCTACTCCTTTAGCCACAGGCACCACCCAGGTGTTTGTAATTTTTTTAAACATCCTAGATGTTCATAACATAAATCCAGGATAAGAACCATCACCTTAAAATACCAACCACACATGAATAGATGTGTGTCTAATTGTTGAGGTAGTTGTATGAAATGAAATATTTCAGAAAACATACTGAACTAGGATGAGGAATTGCAGAATTCTAGCTCCAGCTCTACCCCGACTACTGGTCAAGTCATTTAGCCTTCCTGGGCTCAGTGTCAACAGCAATATAAAGGGGTTGCTCTCTCTAAGCCCTGATGGTCTATGATGTAGCCAAGAAGATGTCGTTCCACCTGCTCTAATTTGGGAAGCTGGAACTAGTGATGGAATATCGTGGTGCTTTCCTTACTACCCCTATGATACACTTCTCTCCTCCCCATGCCAGCTCCACCTAGATACACATCAGAGGAGCTCTTGAAAAACACTTGGAAAACAGTTTTTCTCTTCTTCTGAGAAATGCTATGACATTGTTACTCTGAGTTTATTTTATTTCTAATGAAGGAAATGTGCCCTTTTTATTGGAAACACTTTGTGGAAGGAGGCAAGGGCCTCTCCCTGCAGTCTGGCAGCTGAGAGCAGAGCTACTGGCTGCGTCCCACCTGTCCCCACAACCGAGACAGGCACAACCCTCAATGCTTTCCATACGTAACCTTTGTGAAGTTTCCCATGGACAGTGCAGATTGGGCCATGGTTGCTGTTTCTGACAAGGTAACTCACATCACATGTCTAGAGAGGGATTAAGGTGAATGTGGTTCCATTAGAAGCAAAAGGTAAGCAAGTGACACCTTCTCATCTTAATCATAAGCCCCTGTCATGGACCAATAATTGGCCAAACCTATAAAATGACAACAGATACCAGTCCTGAAAATCACTATGGACTTGACCTAGACTACCTCAGGCTCCTTAAATGCCAGCCTTCCTTTTTTACTCAGTAAACAATAGAAGGGGTTGGAAATTTGAAGACAAGGAGATAAGGAATTATCTCCAAATGAGGAATTTATCTCCAATTCCTCCAAATGAGGAATTTCATTTGGCATCTCAGCTTTTCTATCTGAAATTAGGACCAGGAGGTGGAACATGGACACCTCCTGCTCCTGGTCCTTTAGCTCTTTCCTGGACTTTTAAGTGAGCTTCGAAAGGCTATATTAGGTGGACTTGTGGCTGTAGTTGGCTTGCCCTATCTTTATGAGATTCTCGAGGATGGGCCCTTGGACTGTGAGTAACCTGATGGCAGCAGGCATTCTGAGAAAAAAAAGGCACCCTGCAAGAACAAAATTAGAATCCCTAGAATCTTCTTGAAAACATTCCCCTGCAATGGTGCCTTTCTGGAGACTTTGTAAATAGTATATCCTGTAACAGACCTCAACTGATCTTTAATTCAACATGATGCTATGGAAGGAGCTCAAGATGTAGATCTAGAATGAAGTCACATTTTTCCTACCCCAATTAATTACTTCTAAATCTCATCCTAACATTTTCAGAACCTCAGCTACCTCTTCTGCAAAATGGGAAGAACAGTAACTGCAGAGAGCTTTTTGCAAGGATTAGCTTCTCTATTTTAATAGTTAAAAGAACAGGCTCTGAAGCCAGGCTGGGTTCTAACCTCACTCTATCAACTGTGTGGCCTTGAGTGAGTTAATTCTTTTCTCCCTACTTCAGTTTTCTTGTCTGTGAAATAGTGATAATAATAGGACTCACCTTATAGAGTTGCTGTGTGGATTAAATGAGTTAATACTTATACAGTCTCCTGGAATAGTAGCTGGGAGAGTGAACACTCAAGAAAAGGAAGAGTTAACAAGTTAGTATTTATTGTGCATTTCATCCTTTAGCACAGTGGCATGTGCTACCAAGCATGCCACACATGTTCAGTGACTGCTGGTTATTATGACTACTAGGACTTCCACTCAGCCGAGAAATGGAATGTCTGTTTTCACCTTTCATTTCCTCCTTTTGACCTCCTCATATGACTCAGGTGTGAGTAGTCCCCTGAGGCATCAGCCTGGCCCGGAGGGAGGAGGAGAATGAACTGCAAAGCCAAGGCTAACCACCCAGGCCCCATGGGAGAACCAGGCCCAGGATCAACTGACTTTTCCACAGGAAGAGGAGAAACCACAGCAGCACTCACTTTCCCTGGGTTCTCCTTGAGTCATACTAAGTCATGTCCTTGGGTCCCGCCCCATGGAGAAAGATGTTTTGGAGGGAGCCAGGAGTGTGTGGCTAGGGTCCCCAGCTCTGTGCCCAGACCAGATGCTTTGATGGCATTGCCTGGGCCAAGAGGGCACTAGGGGCTTCTGACTTCTAAGGGGGCCTCTCAAGCTCCTCTGGCAATCACTGAAGTGGCAGGGTACCTACCTCAAAGATGAATGTTCTCACCTGGGATCAGAGGGTAGGTTATTAAGCAGACTCTGGTTCTTTAGCATAATTACTCTTTAGCATAGTTATTATTCTTTTCTCTAAAATTAGTCTATGCCTTATTCTTACAAAGAAATTACTTGGATGCAATTCATTTATTCTATAAACATCAGATGGCCCACAATATGCCAAGCACAATGCTAGGGAATACTCCTCAAGAGGACTTCATGACATCCAAGATAATTACTATCTAATATTTTAAATGTGTAATGTCAGTGGGTTCAAAGTATGATGGAGGTATAGTGGACAGAGAGATCACACAAGGCTTCAGGAAATGGTGTTGAGTGAGTTTGAGTTATTGGTTTCCAGAAACAGATTCACCCAAGTTAAAATTATACTTCTACTACTTTCTCTGTATTTTGAAGAAAGTTTTTTTTAACCCTTCTGAGCTTTGGTTTGTCTATGTGTAAAATGAGGATAATGGCACCCTCTTTTAGGGGTTCCACGTGTGGACCGAGTGGGATAATACATATGGAGTGGTATGCATTTTTATTAGTGAAAATCTATATATGCCTAAAAATTCCATGTGGATGTTTTCCAAGATTATAACATATTTGTAATTTACTATTGAAGTTTTCATAGTATGGATGATTGTATCTGAGCCTATAATCCTGCAGTCAGGGCTGCTGAAGACTGCCAGGGTTGTCTGATTTACACTGAAACTCCAAATGTTCAAGGGTGAGCTTTCACTGGGGAAATGAAATGTTGCCTCTTCTGTCCATGCCTAGGAAACTTGTGGGGCCATCTACACTGGGTGGCTGCATCCCAAAGTTAGGGAGAAGAGGAGAGAGGCACAGAGCTCCAAGTCACCTTGAGTTCACAAACTATGTGATTCCTTCTATGGATAAAGATATCTTGTATGATGAATGACCTTTCCCAAAATTGTTCAACAAGCATCTATTGAGCATCAGTTTGTGCTGGGAATATTAATCACATGTGCTTGGCATTCTCTGTCATTTCCATGAACTATGTTGCAGCATCCAAAACAGAATAAGTAACTTTGAGTCATTCAGCACAGAGGTCCATAGAAACATCCACGGTTCCTTCTATTCTTGCCATCTTCCATCAGTTTCGTGGGACTTTGTTTCTGTCTCTATCTTTTGAGATCCCTTCCTTCCCTCTCATACTCCAGATTGTGCCATAAGACACCTTGGAGAGGCCTGACACTGGCTAGCCAAGGAGAGGCTTGAAAGTGGCTTGGCTGGAGGCATGACCAAATAGGATTTACCCATCACTCATCTCCCCTTTTTACCCTAGGGTTATATAATTTTAATTATCTTATGACTCTTAGTTTATTATTTTATGTTCTCTGTATTGTTGTGATTCAGAAACTGTTGTCAAATTTTTTCCACGATGAGTCCTGAACTATAAAACACATTCTCTGTGGTTTGGGGCTGTATCTTTTCATTCTTTCACAGTCCTGATTTCCTTTAAGGGTGTCATCAAACAAGTTTCAGAAAGCAACTCCATTTTAGAGCCATAGAATATTAGAGAGCTTCTTGGCTGGAGTGCTACCAAGAGAATGTAGTTGGAGTATAGAAACTTTATGGATAGTCCTGAAATTGCCACTATTCAAAGTTGGCCTAGAATAAGATAGGCTCAGGTCAGGCCCTCTCTTACCTCTCCACTCATGTCACCCCATACTCCCCTATCTCTTTATTGTAAGACTCACTGGGTCCCTTCAAGTACTCCAAAGATTCAACTTTGCCTCTCTTCTCACCAGCCCTGCCCCCCAGGTCACTTTTACAAAGTTAACTCCTACTCATCTTTGAGAGCTTACTTCAGTTATCATTTTCCCAAGGAATATTCCTTGATCTCCCTACCTAGATAAAATCCCTCTATTTCTAATCTTCTTATAGCTCCTTACCTCTCCTTCAGGAAACTTAATATTTAACACATTTAATTGAATAATTGACCTGTTTCAGTATCTTCTTCCCTCTCTAGATGATAAGCTCCACGAAGGAGGGCTTGTGTTGATTTTCATCCATCACTGTATCCCTAGTGCCTAGCATATAATAGGTACTCAATAAATCTTTTTAATGAATGATCTGAAATGACTGTTGACATTTAAATCACCCCATCATAATTTACTGAGTATCTGCTATGGAGAAATATTCTGAGGCTTATAGAGAACAAGGAGAAAGGAAAAATGTTATGAGTTATAAAGGTGCCAACAGCAGAAATGATATTGAGGAGTGGGGATTGCAGAGTAGACTAAGGAGCAGGCCAGGAGAATATGGATAATGAATGATGTTATAAAGCAAGGCACACAGAATAGAATAGGCTTCATTAATTAGGGTGATGGAAAGCAGGTGGAGCTGGTAAGATGTGTTGCAATGCCAACTTTGTAGCACAATTTTTTTTTTTTTTTTGTAGAGATAGAGTCTCACTTTATGCCCCTTGGTAGAGTGCCCTGGCATCACACAGCTCACAGCAACCTCCAGCTCCTGGGCTTAAGCGATTCTCTTGCCTCAGCCTCCAGAGTAGCTGGGACTACAGGTGCCCGCCATAGCACCCGGCTATTTTTTTGTTGCAGTTTGGCCGGGGCTGGGTTTGAACCCACCACCCTCGGCATATGGGGCCAGCGCCCTACTCACTGAGCCACAGGCGCCGCCCCTTTGTAGCACAATTTAGTAAGAGTCCTTTATTTATCTATTTCTATGTAGCAAATTACCCCAAGACTTAGTGTTTTAAAACAGTTATTATCATACAGTTTCTGTGATCATGGCTTAGTTGGATCCTTTGTTCTGGGTCTCTCACAAGGCTGGGTGCAATGGACTGAATACCTAGTCTCCTCAAAATTCATATGTTGAAATTCTAACCCCTAAGATGATGGTATTAGGAGGTGGGGGCCTTTCGCAAGTGATTAGATCATGAGGGCAAAGTCTTCATAAATGGGATTTGTTCCTTTATAAAAGAGACCCCAGAGAGCTACTATTCTCTTCCAGCATGTGAGGACACAGCAAGAAGGCTCTGCCTATGAACCAGAGAGTAGGCCCTTATCAAACACTGAATCTGCTACCATCCCCATCTCTGACTTCCCCACCTCTAGAACTGTGAGGAATAAATTTCTATTGTTTAGGACATATCCAATTTATAGTATTTGTTATGGCAGTCTGAAGGGACCAAGACATTGGGGTTATAGTTTCATCTGAAGACTTGATTGGAGAAATATCCATTTCTAAACTCACATGGTTGTTGGCAAGATTCATAGGGATGACCTGTTCTGCTGAAGTTTTCAATTCCTTACTACTTCATGAACAGATTCCTCTTTGATTCCTTGATGTGTGGGCTTCTTCACAGGGTAGTTCACAACACGGCAGCTGGCTTCATCAGCTGATAGACAAAAGAGAGTGCAAGTGAGGGAGTTATAGCATTTTGTGACCTAACCTTGGAAGTCACATCGTATTAGTCTCATCATACCCTGTTAGTTAGAATCAAGTCACTAGATCTAGACCATACTTAAGGTGGGAGGATTATATAGGAGACAGATCACTGGGGGACATTTCAGAGGTTGCCCACAATAGTCTATGACTTCCAGCTAAAACCTAAAAGAAGAGCAAGATTTTTATGTTTATACTTCAAGGATTTTGAATTGTGTTACTGAAAATTATTATTTTTTTTAATTTTTTAATTTTTATTTTTTTTCATTTTTTTATTATTAAATCATAGCTGTGTATGTTAGTGCAATCAAGGGGTACAATATGCTAGTTTCATATACAATCTGAAATATTCTCATCAAACTGTTCAACGTAGACATCATGGCATTTTCTTAGTTATTGTATGTAGACATTTGTATTCTGCCTTTAGTAGGTTTCACCTGTACCCATTCTAAGATGGACCATAGGTGTGGCCCCATACACTTCATCCACACATACCCTTCATCCACCCTATCCTCCCCCCTCCCTTCCCCTTCCTTGGCCCTTTCCTCATAGTCTTGTGCTATAGTTGGGTTATAGCCTTCATGTGAAAGCTACAATTTAGCTTCATAGTAGGGCTGAGTACATTGGATACTTTTTCTTCCATTCCTGAGATACTTTACTAAGAAGAATATGTTCCAGCTCCATTCATGTAAACATGAAAGAGGTAAAGTCTCCATCTTTCTTTAAGGCTGCATATATTCCATGGTATGCATGTACCAAATTTGCTAGTCCATTTGTGGGTCGATGGGTACTTGGGCTTCTTCCATGACTTAGCAATTCTGAATTGGGCTGCAATAAACATTCTGGTACAGATGTCTTTGTTATATTGTGATTTTTGGTCTTCTGGGTATAAACCTAGTAAAGGAATTATAGGATCGAATGGCAGGTCTATTTTTAGGTCTCTAAGTATTCTCGAAACATCCTTTCAGAAGGAACGTATTAGTGTGCATTCCCACCAGCAGTGTAGAAGTGTGCCCTTTTCTCCACATCCACGCCAACCGCCAACATCTCTGGTTTTGGGATTTTGTTATGTGGGCTACTCTTACCAGGGTTAGGTGATATCTCAAAGTAGTTTTGATTTGCATTTCTCTGATGATTAAGGATGATGAGTTTCTTTTCATGTGTTTGTAGATCGTGCGTCTGTCTTCTTTAGAGAAGTTTCTCTTCAAGTCCCTTGCCCACCATGAGATGGGATCACGTGTTCTTTTCTTGCTAACACGTTTGAGTTCTCTGTGGATTCTGGTTATTAGATCTTCATCGGAGGTATAACCTGCAAATATTTTCTCCCATTCTGAGGGCTGTCTGCTTGCTTTACTTACTATGTTATTGGCTGTGCAGAAGCTTTTTAGTTTGATCAGGTCCCAGTAGTGTTTTTTTGATACTGCTTCAATTGCCTGGGGAGTCCTCCTCATAAAATATTCACCCAGGCTGATTCCTTCAAGAGTTTTCCCTGCACTTTCTTCAAGTATTTTTATAGTTTCATGTCTTAAGTTTAAATCTTTTACCCAGTGAGAGTCTATCTTAGTTAATGGTGAAAGGTATGGGTCCAGTTTCAGTCTTCTACAGGTTGCCAGCCAGTTTACCCAGCACCATTTGTTAAATAGGGAGTCTTTTCCCCACTGAATGTTTTTAATTGGCTTGTCAAAGATCAAATAATGGTAAGTAGGTGGATTCATCTCTTGGTTCTCTATTCTGTTCCAGACATCTACTTCTCTGTTTTTGTGCCATCGATTTATAGTATGGTCTGAGGTCTGGTAGCGTGATTCCTCCTGCTGTGTTTTTATTGCTGCGCAATGTTTTGGCTATTTGAGGTTTTTTATGATTCCATATAAAATGAAGTATTATTTTTTCAAGATCTTTAAAATATGACAATGGAGCTTTAATAGGAATTAGATTAAAATTATATATTGTTTTGGGTAGTATAGACATTTTAACAATGTCGATTCTTCCCAACTATGAGCATGGTATGTTTTTCCATTTGTTAACATCTTCAGCTATTTCTTTCCTTAAAGTTTCATAGTTCTCTTTATAGAGATCTTTCACATCCTTTTTTAGGTATACTCCCAAATATTTCATCTTCTTTGGCACTACTGTGAAAGGAATAGAGTCCATGACTGTTTTTTCGGCTTGGTTATTATTGGTGTATATAAAGGCTACGGATTTATGGGTGTTGATTTTGTAGCCTGAGACATTGCTGTATTCCTTGATCACTTCTAAAATTTTTGTAGTAGAATCCCTAACGTTTTCTAGATATACGATCATATCATCTGCGAAGAGTGAAAGTTTGATCTCTTCTGACCCTATGTGGATACCCTTGATCGCCTTTTCTTCCCTAATTGCAATGGCTAAAACGTCCATTACAATGATAAAGAGCAATGGATACAATGGGCAACCTTGCCTGGTTGCTGATCTAAGTGGAAATTATTTCAATTTTACTCCATTCAATACGATATTGGCTGTGGGTTTGCTGTAGATGGCCTCTATTAGTTTTAGAAATGTCCCTTCTATACCAATTTTCTTAAGTGTTCTGATCATGAAGGGATGCTGGATATTATCAAAAGCTTTTTCTACATCAATTGAAAGAATTATATTGTCCTTATTTTTTACTTTGTTTATGTGCTGAATTACATTTATAGATTTACGTATATTGAACCAGCCTTGAGACTTTGGGATAAATCCCACTTCATCGTGGTGTATAATTTTTTTGATGTGTTGTTGGATTCTATTCATTAGGATCTTATTGAGTTTTTTAGCATCAATATTCATTAGTGAGATTGGTCTATAATTTTCTTTGCTTGTTGGGTCTTTCCCTGGTTTGGGGATCAAGGTGATGTTTGCTTCATAGAATGTGTTGGGTAATATTCCTTCTTTTTGTATATTTTAAAAGAGGTTTAGTAGTATAGGTACTAGTTCTTCTTTAAAGGTTTGGTAGAATTCTGACGTAAAGCCATCTGGTCCTGGGCTTTACTTTTTAGGGAGATTTTGTATAGTTGATGCTATTTCAGAACTTGATATAGGCCTGTTCAACATTTCCACTTCATTTTGGCTAAGTCTTGGTAGGTGGCGTACTTCTAGGTATTGGTCAATTTCTTTTAGATTTTCATATTTCTGAGAGTAGAGTTTCTTGTAGTATTCATTAAGGATTTTTTTGATTTCCGAGGGGTCTGTTGTTATTTTATCATTACCATTTCTGATTAATGAAATTAGAGATTTTATTCTTTTTTTTCCTGGCTAGGTTGGCCAAGGTTTATCTATTTTATTGATCTTTTCAAAAAACCAGCTTTTAGATTTATTGATCTGTTGTATAATTCTTTTGTTTTCAATTTCAATTTCATTTATTTCTGCTCTGATTTTGGTTATTTCTTTTCTTCTGCTGGGTTTGGGGTTGGAGTGTTCTTCCTTCTCCAGTTGCTTGAGATGTCCCATTAAGTTATTAACTTCCTCTCTTTCTGTTTTCTTGAGGAAGGCTTGCAGTGCTATAAATTTCTCTCTTAGGACTGCCTTTGCTGTATACCATGGGTTCTGGTAATTTGTGTCTTGATTGTTGTTTTTTTCCAAAAATTTGGTGATTTCCTTCTTAGTCTCATCTATAACCCATCTATCCTTCAGCATAAGGTTGTTTAGCTTCCATGTTTTTGTATGGGTATGCAGGTTTCTGTTGTTATTGAGCTCAACTTTTATTCCATGATGGTCTGAGAAGATGCAAGGAATAATTTCTATTTTTTTAAATTTGCTGAGGTTAGATTTGTGGCCTAGGATGTGGTCAATTCTGGAGTATGTTCCATGGGCTGATGAGAAGAATGTGTATTCAGTTTTTTTTGAGTGAAATGTTGTGTAGATGTCTGTTAAATCCAGATGTTGAATGGTTAAGTTTAAATCTAAAATTTCTTTGCTTAGCTTCTTTTTGGAGGATCTATCCAGCACTGGTAAAGGGGTGCTAAAATCTCCAACTACTATGGAACTGGAGGAAATCAAGTTGCTCATGTCTGTTAGAGTTTCTCTTATAAATTGATTTGTGTTCTTGTTGGGTGAATAAATATTAATAATTACAATCTGATCATATTGAGTATTACCTTTACCAAATATGAAGTGTCCATCCTTATCCTTCCTTATTTTGGTTGGTTTAAAGTGTATTGCAACTTCGAATAGAATTGCAACGCCTGCTTTTTCTGCTTTCCATTTGCCTGGAGAATGGATGACCATCCCTTCAGCTTGAGACTTAATTTGTCTTTTAATGTAAGATGTGATTCTTGTATGCAGCAGATATCTGGCTTGAGTTTTTGTATCCAGTCAGCCAACCTGTGCCTCTTTAGAGGACAATTTAAACCATTCACATTAATTGAGAATATTGATAAACCTTTCGAGAGTCCAGTGGACATTTATAATCCTTTTGCGACTGTGGAAGTTGGAATTTGATCAAAATTTTCTGGGTGGGTTTACTTTTGTGGTGGAGGGTTACGCTGGTCTTTATGGAGGAGAGGTCTGAGAATATCCTGGCGAGCTTGTTTAGTTATACCAAATTTGTTCAACATGTGAATGTCATTGAAGTATTTAATTTCTCCATCATAAATGAAGCTCAGTTTAACTGGATACAGAATCCTGGGTTGAAAGTTATTTGTTTTATGAGATTAAAAGTTGATGACCATCCTCTTCTAGCTTGAAAGGTTTCAGCAGAGAGATCTGCAATTATTCTAATATTTTTGTCCTTGTAGGTGATGGTTTTCTTTCATCTGCCTGCTTTCAAAATTTTCAACTTCATATTAACTTTAGTGAAGTTGATTATGATGTGTCTGGGGATGTCTTATTTTGGGTTGAGTCGTGCTGGAGTTCTGAAACTGTCTGCTATCTGAATTTCAGAATGTCTTGGCATGTCCGGAAAGTTCTCCTTCATAATCTCATGGAGAAGAGACTCTGTGCCTTGTGAAGCCACTTCATCGCTTTTGGGGATCCCTATAAGACGAATATTGATTTTCTTCGAATTATCCCAGAGCTCTCTGAGAGAGTGATCTGTTTTTGCCCTCCATTTCTCTTCCTCTTTGAGAGTTTGGGAATGATCGAAAGCTTTGTCTTCAATGTCGGAAATCCTTTCTTCTGCTTGCTCCATTCTGTTACTGAGGGATTCTACTGTGTTTCTCAGATGTTTGAGGGCTGGATCTTCTTGTCTCAATGTGTCAAAATCTTTGGTCATTTGGTTTTTGAATTCATTGAATTCTTGAGATATCTTTTGTATTATTGCTTGAAATTCTAATTCAATCTTATTTGCTATCCAGATCTGAATTCGATTTCTGACATCTCAGCTATTTGTTTGTGTGTGGGATCTTGTGCTGTGTCTGCCCCATTGATTTTTGGGGTAGTCGATCTACTCTGACTATTCATATGGCCAGAGTTTTTGTGTTGACTTTGCCTCATGTTTGTTTTTCACTGTTGCCTCTGGCCATCCTCAGAATTGGGAAGGTGTCTCTCCGAGATTAGACCCCAGCAGAATCACTCTATTGTTGCTGGATCTTTGTAGGGAGTGGCCCTGTATAGTTCCTCTGGGGCTTCCCCAGCCAGGGAGTTCTGGTTGTGGAAGCAGGTCTGGAGTGTGACACACCTGGATCCAGCAACAGGGTGGGAGGTGGTCACACTGTTCTGGGAGTGCCTGGTGCCCAGTGATGTTGGCACAGAGTGCCTAAGGCTCCTGCAGTCCCTGGCCAGGAGAAGGGCTCTGTGCAGAGGCAAGGAGGGCTCTGGATGGCATGCGGCTACCGGAGTCCCTGTCCAGACAAGCGAGCTGGTGTGGAGACAGGGAGGATTCAGAAGGGAGGACACAGGGTTGCCCAGCTCCCGTAGTTCATGGTCAGGGCATGCAGAGGCCTGGCAGGCATGGGTCACGTTGGGGGTCATGGTGCAGGTCTTATGGAGGTCTGGGTGGCACCAAGCCCAGGAGTTTGAGGTTGCTATGAGCTGTGATGCCACGGTACTCACCCAGGGCAACAGCCCCAGGCTCCAGTGTGCCAAAACCAGTCTCACTCTGCCCCTGAGGGTTAAGGCTGTAAGGCAGCTCAGTCCCTGCCTTTAGGCTTTAGGCTGCTCAGTCAATAGGTTACTAGCTCCCACCTGATCCTTTCTCTGCGACCCTGAGGGCGGAGCTTGCTGGGGCAGTTCTCTCACAATGGCTCCCTGCGGCCCACAACCGAACACTATTAGCTTCGTCCGGCTCAGAAGCTCAGTCTGGGGCCCTAGACAATGTCCAAAGTTCTCCACACTCCTGTTCAAGCTCTCCCCAAAGGCAGTTCAACAGAGTGCCAAGTCCAAAAACACTGAAACGTTTCACAGGTAAGGCCTTTCCGGTTTGCAGTCTCACTGTTGCTTGTACTTACGGCTGCCGGTGGGATTAGGTCAATCAGACACACTTGCCAGTTTTCCACTGTTTTTGTCCTCCTATTGGGGTCCAGAAGTCCCTTGCTGACTCCATGTATCCTCAAAGGGATGATTATAGACAGATACCACTAGCCAGAGATGCCTAGAGTCTTACTCCCCAGACTCACCATGCCCTGTTGCAGGGAGGCTGTTACTTGGCCACCGTCTTGGATTCTGACCACTGAAAATTAGTAGTCATAAAAGACAAGGTAAAGTGAGAGGATAAGGCTTGGGCTTTGCATATTGTATAAATGCAAGTATCAGAAAAACTGCTGTGATAATGCATTACTTTCCTCTTGGGGCTTAGAACACCCCTCCCCACACAGAGAAGGTAAATCATGCTAAAGATGAAAGTTTATAGAAGAAAGAAAGGTAGGATTTTGAGGATTTTGTAGACTTATACAACTTGTTGAGACCAGGAACATGTTACTGGCTCCCAGCCTTCAAAAGATTCCCACACACTCCAACACTCACCAACTCCATTCTCCTATTCTGGCTTCTCCCAAAAGTTAAGAGAAATGTAAGCAGTGTCAGGGATCATTGGGTACTTTGTTACTTACCCAAGACAGTATAGGTCAGGCATCCTCAAACTGCGGCCCGCGGGCCACATGAGGTGGTGTGATTGTATTTGTTCCCATTTTATTTTTTTACTTCAAAATAAGATATGTGCAGTGTGCATAGGAATTTGTTCATAGTTTTTTTTATTAAAACTATAGTCTAGCCCTCCAACGGTCTGAGGGACAGTGAATTGGCCCCCTGTTTAAAAAGTTTGAGGATGCCTGGTATAGGCACATCTTGTCTTATCCCACTTTGTTTTACTGCACTTTACAAATACTGTGTATTTACAAATTAAAGGTTTGGGGGCAACCCTGTGTTTAGAAAGTATATGGGCACAATTTCTCCAAAAGCATGTGCTCATTTTGTGTCTCTGTGTCGCCTTTTAGTAATTCTTGCATTTTAAGACTACTTCATTATTAATATGTCTATTATGATGATCTGTGATCAGTGATCTTTGATGTTAATTGATAAATGTCTATGTTCCTACTGCTTTACTTCTAGCCTTGCCCCCATCTCTCCCCCTGTCTTTGGGCTTCTCTATTCTCCAAGTCAAACCAATATTGAAATTAGGCCAATTATTAACCCTAAAATGCCATCAGAGTGTTCAAGTGA
Organism: Nycticebus coucang; assembly: GCF_027406575.1. Classification (NCBI taxonomy): domain Eukaryota; kingdom Metazoa; phylum Chordata; class Mammalia; order Primates; family Lorisidae; genus Nycticebus; species Nycticebus coucang. The sequence continues at coordinate 51,766,115 of NC_069785.1, read as the reverse complement.
AAGGAAGAGTCATATGTCTTTGGCATTGAATTAAGTGCTACAAATGAGTCAGCCTAATGAGGAAAGCATGTCAAAAGCTGAGATAGGCCAAAGCCAGGGCTCTAATTCCAAACAGCTAGCCAAGTTGTGAATATAAAGGAAAAGTTTTTGAAGTAAACTAAAAATGCTGCTCCAGTTAACAGGCAAATGATAAGAAAGGGAAAAATAAGATAGGGAGAAAATTTAGTGGTCTGCATAAAGATCAAACCACCTTAAATATTCTCTGAAGCTAAAGCCTAAATCATAGCAAGGCTCTAACTCTCTTTAATGGTATGAAGACTAAGGGAGGGGAGGAAGCTGCAAAAGAAAAATTTGAACCTAACAGAGGTTGATTCATAAGGTTTAAGGTGAAGCAGCAGGGGCCAATGGAGAAACTGTGGTGAGTTATCTGAAATATCTAGCTATAAGGTCAGAAGCAAGGAGCAAGATTTTGACCTCCTCTGTCCCCATTTGGATGTCCTTAATAACCTCTTGCCTGATTGCATTGGGTAGAACTTCTAGCACTGTGTTGAATAGTAGTGGTAATGATAGTGGACTTCCTACACGTCTAGTTCCAGTTCTAAGTGGAAATGCTTTCATTTTTACTCTAGTTAGTATAATATTGGTAGTGGGTCTGTCATAGAGGCTTCTATCAGTTTAAGGAATGTCACATCTTATTTTCTTAAGTGTTCTTGTCTGAAGAGGATGCTGAATTTTGTCAAATGCCTTTTCTGCATCTTTTGAGAACATCATATGGCCTTGTTTTTGTTGTTATTTATATTGTGAATTAGTTTTATAAATTTATGTATGTTGAACCAACCTTATATCCCTGGGATAAAGCCCACCTGATTGTGATGTACAATTATTAAAAATATGTAACTGTATTCTGTCTGCTGGGATTTTATTGCATATTTTTGAGTTGATATTCATGAATGATATTAGTCTGTAGTCTCATTTTTTGTTGGATCCTTTCCTGGTTATGGTATCAGGATGGCATTTGCTTCATAGACAGAATTGCGGAGGGTTCCCTCCTGCTAAATGTTTTGGAATAGGTTCTACAATATAGGTATGAGCTCTTCTTTAAAGGTTTGGTAGAATTCCAGTGTAAAACTGTCTGGCACAGAACTTTTTTTTTTTTGCTGGAAGCTTTTTTATTCTTGTTGTAATTTTGACACTTGATATTGGTCTCTTGAAGGCTTATATAATTCTTTCTGGTTGAGTTTAAGGAGGCGATGTGATTCCAGCTATTGGTCCATTTCCTACTCGTTTTCAAATTTCTGGGCCTAATAATAAGTAATGTAGTTATCAGTGATGAACTTTTGTATCTGTGTGATATCTCTTGCTATTTCCCCTTTTTCATTTCTGATTGAAATTAATCTGGCTGAAGGTTTATTGATTTGATTAATCTGTTCAAAAAACTAACTTTTTGTTTCACTAATCTTATGAATGGTTCTTTGCTATCAATTTTATTTAATTCTTATCTAATTTTGATTATTTCTTTTCTACTGCTAATGTTAGATTGGATTGCTATTCCTTTTCCAGGTCCTTGAGATGATTCATTCGGTGGTTGATTTATACTCTTATGTTTTCTGGATGTGGGCATTTAATGCAATACATTTTCCTCTTAGGATTACCTTTGAAGCATCCTACAGGTTTTGATAGCTTGCTTGTACCTTTATTGTGATTTTGTTCAAGGAATAAATCCCCCAGGGATTCAACCACAAGACTCTTAGAAGTAATCAAAGATATTGTAACATCTTAGGATATAAAGTCAATGTCCACACATCAGTAGTCTTCATATAAGTCATTAACAGTCAATCTGAGAATCAAATCAAAGATACAATACCCTTTTCAGTAGCTTCAAAGAAAATGAAATACCTAGGAACATACCTAACAAAGGATGCGAAGGATCTCTACGGAGAGAACTATGAAACCCTGAGGAAAGAAATAGCAGAAGACGTTACTTAACAAATGGAAGAACTTACTATGCTCAAGGCTGGGAAGAATCCACATTGCTAAAATGTCCATACTACCCAAAGCGATTTACAGATTTAATGCAATCCCCATTAAAATATCAACATCATACTTTGAAGAACTGGAAAAATTAGTTCTTTGTTTCATATGGAACTATAAAAAACCTTGAACAGCCAATCCAATTCTAAGAAAAATAAATATGGAAGCATCAAGTTGCCAGACTTCAGGTTAGACTGCAAGTCTATAGTGATTAAAACAACATGGTACTGACACAAAAATAGAGACATAGATCCATATGACAGAATAAGATAACCTAGAGATGAAATCAGGGACATATTGCCATCTGATTTTTGATAAACCAAATCATTATTTTCCTATTAAATAGGGAAAATAATCCCTAGTTAATAAATGGTGCTAGGAGAGCTGTTTAGCCACATGTAAAAGATTAAACTTGACCTACTCCCCTCATCAGTTACAAAAATTGACTAACGCTAAATAAAGATTTAAATCTAAGACATAAAACAATAAAAACTCTAGAGGAAAGTGTAAAAAAAATTTTGATGATATCAGCCTGGGAAAAAATTTTTATGAAGAAGACCCTATTGGCAATGGTAGCAATAACAAATAAATGGGACATCATCAAGCTAAAAGCTTCTGCACAGCTAAGGGCACAAAAGCTAAAGCAAATGGATGACTTTCAGAATGAGAGAAGATACTTGCATGTTACAAATATGACAAAGGCCTTATAACCAGAATCTCCGGAGAACTCAAACTAATCAACAAGAATAGAGCAAACTACCCCATTTATCACTGGGTAAGAGACTTAAATAGAACCTTCTCCCAAGGCTACACTCTCAGGGTAAAGCTTTTACAGCTGAGGAATTGCTACTTATGGAGGAGCAAAGAAAATGGTTTCTTTTTTCTTTTTTTTTTTTTTTTTTGTTGAGACAGGGTCCCACCCTATGCCCCTGAGCAGAGTGCAGTGGGCGTGGTAGCTCACCACAACCTCAGACTCGGGCTGCGGGCACCCTGCTGCCTCAGCCTCTGGAAGCCGCTGTGATTACAGGTGCTCGCCGCGGCGCCAGGCTGGGTTTTTCCATTGTTTTTCATGAGTCAGGGTCTTACTGTCACTCAGGCGAGTCTCGAACTCCAGAGCTCAAGCGATTCTCCCTCCTCAGCCTCCCACAGTGCTGGGATTACAGGCGTGAGCCACCACGCCCGGCAGAAAATGGTTTCTTAACCCATACAGACAACTATGAAACTCTAAGAAAATAAATAGCTGAAAATGTTAACAAATGGAAAAACATAACATGCTCATGGCTGGTTTCTTAACCCATACAGAGAACTATGAAACTCTAAGAAAATAAATAGCTGAAAATGTTAACAAATGGAAAAACATACCATGCTCATGGCTGGGAAGAATCAACATTGTTAAAATGTCTATACTACCCAAAGCAATATATAATTTTAATGCAATCCCTATTAAAGCTCCACTGTCATACTTTAAAGATCTTGAAAAAACAATACTTCATTGTATATGGAATAAGAAAAAACCTCAAATAGCCAAAACATTACTCAGAAATAAAACCAAAGCAGGTGGAATCACGCTACCAGACCTCAGACTATATTACAAATTGATAGTGATCAAAACAGCATGGTATTGGCACAAAAACAGAGAAGTAGATGTCTGGAACAAAATAGAGAACCAAGAGATGAATCCAGGTACTTACTGTTATCTGATCTTTGACAAGCCAATTAAAAACATTCAGTGGGGAAAAGATTCCCTATTTAACAAAAGGTGCTGGGTGAACTGGCTGGCAACCTGTAGAAGACTGAAACTGGACCCACACCTTTCACCATTAACTAAGATAGACTCTCACAGGATTAAAGATTTAAACTTAAGACATGAAACTATAAAAATACTAGAAGAGAGTGCAGGGAAAACCCTTGAAGAAATCAGTCTGGGTGAGTATTTTATGAGAAGTACCCCCTGGGCAATTGAAGCAGCTTCAAAAATACACTACTGGGACCTGATCAAACTAAAAAGCTTCTGCACAGCCAAGAACACAGTAAATAAAGCAAGCAGACAGCCCTCAGAATGGGAGAAGATATTTGCAGGTTATGTCTCCGACAAAGGTTTAATAACCAGAATCCACAGAGAACTCAAAAGTACAAGCAAGAAAAGAACAAGTGATCCCATTGCAGGCTGGGCAAGGGAAATGAAGAGAAACTTCTCTGAAGGAGACAGGTGCACAGCCTACACACATATGAAAAAACGCTCATCATCTTTAATCATCAGAGAAATGCAAATCAAAACTACTTTGAGATATCATCTAACTCCAGTAAGATTAGCCTATATCACAAAATCCCAAGACCAGAGATGTTGGCATGGATGTGGAGAAAAGGGAACACTTCTACACTGCTGGTGGGAATGCAAATTAATACATTCCTTTTGGAAGGATGTTTGGAGAACACTTAGAGATCTAAAAATAGACCTGCCATTCAATCCTATAATTCCTCTTCTAGGCATATACCCAGAAGACCAAAAATCACATCATAACAAAGATATTTGTACCAGAATGTTTATTGCAGCCCAATTCATAATTGCTAAGTCATGGAAAAAGCCCAAGTGCCCATCAATCCACGAATGGAATAATAAATTGTGGTATATGTACACCATGGAATATTATGCAGCCTTAAGGAAAGATGGAGACTTTACCTCTTTCATGTTTACATGGATGGAGCTGGAACATATTCTTCTTAGTAAAGTATCTCAAGAATGGAAGAAAAAGTATCCAATGTACTCAGCCCTACTATGAAACTAATTTATGGCTTTCACATGAAAGCTATAACCCAGTTATAACCCAAGAATAGGGGGAAAGGGAGGGGAGGGAGGGCGATTGCTGGGATTACACCTGTGGTGCATCTTACAAGGGTATATGTGAAACTTAGTAAATGTAGAATGTAAATGTCTTAATTAATTAATTTTTTGTTGCAGTTTTGACCAGGGTCGGGTTCGTAGAATGTAAATGTCTTAACACAATAACTAAGAAAATGCCAGGAAGGCCACATTAACCAGTGTGATGAAAATGTGTCAAAGGGTCTATAAAACCAGTGTATGGTGCCCCATGATCGCATTAATGTACACAGATATGATTTAATAAAAAAATAAAAAGAAATTGGGTTATTTATTCTTTTCTTATTGATTAGTTTGAATTCTCTGTATATTCTAGTTATCAGACCTTTGTCAGAAGCATAACCTGCAAAAATCTTCTCTCATTCTGAAGGTTGTCTATTTGCTTTACTTACTGTGCTCTTGGCTGCGCAAAAGCTTTTGAGTTTCATCAAATCCCAGGAATGTATTTTTGGTGTTGCTTCAATTGCCTGGGGAGGGGGTCCTCCTTGTAAATATTCTCCCAGGCCAATTTCTTCAAGTGTTTTCCCTGCACTCTCTTGTAGTATTTTTATACTTTCATGTTTTAAGTTTAAATCTTTTATCCAGTGAGAATCAATTTTTGTTAATGGTGAAAGGTGGTGGTCAGTTCTCTATTCTGTTCCATAAATCTATCACTCTGTTTTTGTGCCAGAGCTGTTTTGATCACTAAACAGCTTGTACCAAGCTATTTTGATCACTAAAGATTTATAGGATAGCCTGAAGTTTGGTAGTGTGATAACTCCTGATTTGTTCTTATTTTTGAGTAATGTATTTGCTATTTGAGGTTTTTTATGATTCCATATAAAATGAAATACAATTTTTCAATTTCTTTAAAGTATGACAATGGTGTTTTAATAGGGATTGCATTAAGTCTGTAGATTGCTTTGGGTAGTAAGGAGAATTAAACAATGTTTATTCTTCCCAGCCATGAGCATGGCATGTTTTTCCATTTGTTAACATTTCCAGCTATTTCTTTTCTTAGAGTTTCATAATTCTCTTTATAGAGATCTTTCACGTCCTTTGTTAGGTAAATTCCCAGATATTTCATCTTCTTTGGCACTACTGTAAAAGGAATAGAGTCATTGACTATATTTGCAGCTTGACTATTGTTAGCATATACAAAAGCTACTGACTTGTAAGTATTGATTTTGTATCCTGAGATGCTGCTGTATTCCATGATCACTTCTAAGAGTTTTGAAGGTATAGGATCATATCATCAGCAAAGAGTGAGTTTGATCTCCTCTGACCCTATTTGGATATCTTTGATCACCTTCTCTTGCCTGATTGTGATAGCTAAGACTTCCATTACTATGTTGAATAGCAGTGGAGACAGTGGGCATTGTTGCCTTGTTCCTGATCTGGTGGAAATGTTTTCAATTTTACACCACTCAATATGATATTGGCTGTGGGTTTGCTGTAGATGGCGTCTATCATTTTAAGAAATGTCCCTTCTATGCCTATTTTCTTAAGTGTTCTGATTATGAAAGGATGCTGGATATTATCAAAGGCTTTTTCTGCATCAATTGAGAGAATCATATGGTCTTTGTTCTTTATTTTATTGACGCGATGTATATATTGCGTATGTCGAACCAATCCTGTAACCCTGGAATAAAATCAACTTGATCATGGTGCATAATTTTTTTGATGTGTTGCTGTTCTGTTTGCTAAGACCTTATTGCATATTTTTGCATCAATATTCATTAATGATATTGGTCTATAATTTTCTTTCTTTGTTGGATACTTTCCTGGTTTGAGCATCAGAGTTATATTTGCTTCACAGAATGTGTTGGGAAGTATTCCTTCTTTTTCTATGCTTTCAAAAGTGTTGTATAATATAGGTACTAGTTTCTCTTGACAGGTTTGATAGATTTAGCATGTGAAGCTATGTTGATGCTATTTCAGTGATTGATATAGGTCTAGTCAAGATTTCTAATTCTTTCTGGTTGAGTCTAGGAAGGTGGTGTGCTTCCAGGTATTGGTCCATTTCCTCAGATTTTCATATTTCTGGGAATAGAGTTTTTGTAGTAACCATTGAGGATTTTTTGAACTTCTGAAGTGTCTGTTATTTCTCCTTTATCATTTCTGATAGACAATATTAGAGATTTTATTTTTCTATTTCAGGTTAGGTTGGCCAAAGGTTTATCAATTTTGTTAATCTTTTCAAAAAACCAACTTTTTGTTTCATTGATTTTCTGAATAATTCCTTTGTTTTCAATTTCATTTAATTCTTCCCTAATTTTGGTTATTTCTTTTCTACTGCTGGGTTTGGGGTTGGAATGTTCTTCCTTTTCCAGTTGCTGGAGATGATCCATTAAGTTGTTGACTTCCTCTCTTTCTGTTTTTTGGATTAAGGCTTCCAATGCTATAAATTTCCCTCTTAGAACTACCTTTGCAGTATCTCATAGGTTTTGATAATTTGTGTCTTCATTATCATTTTGTTCCAAAAATTTGGTGATTTCCTTCTTAATCTTGTCTTTGACCCAGCTATCATTCAGGCTAAGATTATTTACTTTCCATGACTTAGTTTGAGTATGAAGATTCCTGTTGCTGTTAAGTTCAACTTTTATTCCATGGTGGTCCAAGAAGATACAAGAAATAATTTCTAGACTTTTAAATTTGCTGAGGTTAGACTTGTGTCTCTAGGATATGGTCTATTTTGGAGGATGACCCATGGGCTGATGAGAAGAATGTATATTCAGTTTTATTAGGGTGAAATGTTCTGTAGAGATCTATAAAGTCCAGTTGTTCTAGAGGCAGGTGTAAGTCTAATATTTCTTTGTTTAGTTTCTTCTTGGAGGATCTATGCAAAACTGTCAAAGGGGTGTTAAAATCTCCAACTATTATAGTGCAGGAAGATATCAAGTTGTTCATATCTATAAGGGTCTGCTTTATGAATTGAGGAGCATTCTGGTAGGGTGCATAAATGTTCATTATAGAAATCTCTTCATGTTAGGTGTTTCCCATAACAAATATGTAGTGACCTTCCTTATCTTACTTTATATTTGTTGGTTTAAAGCCAATTGTATCTCCTACTAAAATTGCAACCTCTGCTTTTTTCTGGTTTCCACTTGCCTGTATTATACAAGTCCATCCTTTCACCTGAGTCTATTTTTGTCCTTTAAGGTAAGGTGAGATTCTTGTATACCGCAGATATCCAGTCTGAGTTTATGTATCCAGTCAGTCAGCCTGTGCTTCTTTAGAGGACAAATTAAACCATTCACATTAATTGAGAGAATTGATAAGCCTGGTTGTGTTTTGGGTGTCATGATTTTCAGATGTCCAGTGAACATTTTTAATCCTTTCACCACTGTGGAAGTTGGGTTTTGTTCAAACATTTCTGGGTGAGTTTACCTTGGACGTAGAGCATTGCACTGGTCCTTGTGGAGGATGGGTCTAAGAATATCCTGGAGAGCTGGTTTAGTTATGGAAAATTTCTTCAACATGTCTATGTAATTAAAGAATTTGATTTCTCCATCACATATGAAACTCAGTTTAGCTGGACACAGAATCCTGGGCTGGAAGTTGTTTTGTTTTAGTAGATTGAAGGTTGATGACAATCTTCCTCTGGCTTGAAACGTTTTGGCTGAGAGATCTGCAGTCATTCTGATACTTCTCCCTTTGTAGGTGATGCTTTTCTTATGTCTGGCTGCTTGCAGAATTTCTCCTTTGTCTTAACTTTGGCAAAGTTAATCACAATGTGTCCAGGAGATGCTTTATTCGAATTGAGTCTTGCTGGCGCTCTGAAACTGCTATCTGAAGTTCTTTATCTCTTGCAATGCTTGGGAAATTCTCTTCCAAAATCTCTTGGAGTAGAGCATCTGTACTTTTAGGACCATCCTCTTCTTCTTTGGGAATTCCTATCAGACGAATGTTTGATCTTTTGGAGTGATCTCACAACTCTCTCAGGGAATGATCAGTTTTTGCTTTCCATTTGTCTGCCTCTTTGAGTGTTTGGGAATGTTCAAAAGCTTTGTCTTCAGTTTCAGAGATCCTTTCTTCTGCCTGTTCAACTTCTTTTACTGAGGGATTCTACTGTATTTTAGAGTTCCTCAACTAACTTTTTCATTTCCTTGAGCTCTGCTATCTCTTTTCTCATTATGTCCATATCTTTGGTGACGTAGGCTTTGAATTCATTAATTTATTGAGACAAGTTTAGGACTACTCTTTGGAATTCAATTTCTATCTTTTCTTCCTTTCTTATTTATCTTATTTGCAATCCATATTCTGAATTCAATTCCTGACATTGCTGCCATTCATATATGCATAGCATCTTCAGTTGTATCTCCTTTGTCATTTCTTGGGGGGTGATCTACTCTGGTTATTCATGTTGTCAGGATTCTTCTGTTGGGTCTACACCATGTTTATTTTCCATTGTTTGGTTATTAGAACTGGTAGGGTGAGATTGGATTGGGGTTCCCAGGTAGTAGAGATAGCCCCTTACCAAAGTGCTAGGCTTTATAATTGTGGCTTATATCCTATAACCTTATATCCTATCACCTTTCAGAGTTTTGACCAGAGACTCTGAGGACCTACTTGGTGACATAGTGCAAGCTATCTTTTGATATCAGCCAACCTCTACCCTCTCCTAAAAAACCGCAGTATTAGGTTTAAATCTCAACTGTGAAGAGATACAAACAGCTGCAGTACCCAACCCCCACCCTTTAGTTCTTTTCCACTACAGAACTTCGAAGGTCAACCTCAGATTGTCCCTGAGTGGACAGCCCTAGACACAGGTTCCAATTAAATTATCTCAGGTAGTGCAAATCCTGCTCAACAGAGAGGGCTTCAAGGGTCTCCAACAGCACAATTGGAGCAAGGGATCCACACTACTGCCAACCAGACTGAGTCCACACTGTTGTCTGCTTCTCTACTCACAGGCCCATTTGGAGCCAGGGGCCATGCCCCCACCCACTGGTCTCAGTCCACACCCAGCTAGCCTCTGCTTTCCAGACCAGTTGGAGTCAGGGGACCATGCCCCTGCCTGCCAGTCTCAGTCCACTTCCCAGCAAGCCTCTGTTTGCAGGCTCTGTTAGAGTTAGGGCACCGTACTCCACCCACCGGTCTCAGTCCTCACCCGGCAAGCCTCTGCTCACCAGCCGCACTGGAGACAGGGGACCATGCCCTAGCCCTCAGGTCTTGTTTCATATGCAGTAAGCCACTGCTCAAGGGTTCTGTTGGAATCAGGGGGCCACGCCCTTGCTCAGGTCTCAGTCCATGGCTAGCAAGCTTCTGCTTGCAGCAGACCCAGTATGGGCTGGGGACCAGCCCTGTCTGCCAAACTCAGTCCACACAGGGCAACCACTCTCCCACTATGGGTGCCATCAGGACCGATGGTTCTGTACTCCATCCTACCAGACCCAGCCCAAACCAAGGGTCAACACCACCACTGGCCGGGCTTAGTCATAACCAGGGGACTGCTCCTCCTCCCGCTGAGTGTCCTTTTCTTCCCATACACTGTTTCTTCTACGTTAGTCACAGATTCTATCCTGATGGTTGGCAGTCCACACTATCCCAAATCTCTCAGGACAAGAGCAAACACTCTGTGCTTTTCAGGGGGCAGAACTTCAGACTGCCATGTGAGGGGGAAGGAGTGTACTGGGAGTTTGGACTTGTGGGGGAAAATATTTGTTCAATTTTATGCCTGGCGGGGTGGTGTCTAGGTTCATAAGTGGGACCTCTCGGAGAAAGAGGCCTGGAGTTTATTGGCTCTCTCCTGTGAGGTAAAGTGAGAGCTCTTTTGTTCCCTGCTTGTTCGCAGATGGCCTGTGGCAGGCCTCCTGCTTGGGGGGAGGGTCTCCTGTCCTCTAGTAGATAGGCATTGTACCTGTAATTTGTTTTCTTTAATTCTTTTCCTTGGAGTTACAGCTTGCTGAACTTCTTCCTTGGCTCAACTCCCCACCTTTGGCTTCATAGAGTCTGAGTCCATTCCAGTTTTTCTTCCTCTGCTCAGGAGCCTCTGCCGAGGGTTGCTACCAGTCAGCCATCTTCCCAGAATTCCCCTGCCTAATATACCTAATTTATAAGGAACTTAAAAATTGAAGAAAAACACTAAATGTTGTAGAAAGATGGGCAAAATACATAGACAATTCACAAAGAAAGAGAAATAAAAAATGGCCAACCCACATGTAAGAAGATGATAAACTTCACTCCTAATAAGTGAAATGCAAAATAAAGCTACACTGATACTTTCACCTATCAGATTGGAAAAATTGTAAAGCTTCACAATTCACTCTATTGGCAAAGCTTTGGGGAAACGTGCTTTTTCATACATTGCCAGTGGAATGCAAAATGCTCTATTCTCTTGTGGAGGAGAATCTCAAAAACACATAATAAAAACTACCTTGTGCATTTACCCTTCAACTCAGTAATACTAATTCTAGGAATTTACTCTGAACATATGCGCCCTACAATACAAAAATAAAAATGTAAAAGGTTATTTCATGCAGTATTATTTATAATTTCAAAATATAGGGAGCTGTCTTAATATCTAAGCATAGAGTTTCTGTTGAAAAGTCCATAATGCTCCACAATGGAGTTGTACACCAGTGTAAAAAGGAAGGAGGAGATCTCTGCAAACTGATGTGGAGTAATTCTCAGGAAACAACATTAAGTGAAAAAAGCAAAGAACTTACACTACGTTACTTTTTGTGTGATAAAGAAGAAAAAATAGTTTTTAATCTGTAAAGCATATGAATGGTCTATATATTCAAAATTTAAAATTAAGTCAGTAAGAAAGGGGGGGAAAGAAAAAGCTAAACATAAAAGCAGAAAAATAACTTAATTATATTTCAATGAATACAGTAACTACACTGAAGTTAAAAGGAAGAAGAATGGAGGAGAGGAATGAGTAAAGAAATGATGAAAGGAAAGAAGGAAGAAACAAAGGAGTAAATAAATCTAAGTAACTTATAAACAGAATTTTGGACCATATATCCTGACCTAACATTTGGCCAATGTTAGGCATGAGGGGTAAGGGGGGAAGAATTGCAAAGAAATCCTGAGCTCTTTTTAGTACTTTTTAATCATAGAAATATGGGCAAAGCAATTTTGAAATTATTGAGCAAATGAGTAATTGAGTTGATATTGAAGTGAGTCCAGGTTCTCACTATGGAAAAAGGATATATAAATATAGCATGAGAGAAGGCAAGAAAGAACCCCATAGACATGGATTGGAATCGGAGATATCAGCATAAAATTGTGCTTTCTAAATTATATATACATGTAAACATACAGGTGTATGTATGTTTTTGCATGTATGTTAAATGAATGCTGGTATATATGTTTATATGTATGTATATGTATAGGTATACTTATACCTATTTTTTGTGTCTGTTTGTTGAAAGACCCAAGAATCAAAGACACCCCAGTAGGATTATACCTAAAACCCTTGGTTTCTAATACCATTCTTCATAAATTGAATCAAGGGTCTCAGGAGACATGGCTGATTCCAGGGATAGGGTAGGGTAGGTAAAAGATGGGCCTAGAACATCTTTATGCTGGAAAGTTTGAAAGCACTTCAAAAAATGATAGGTACCACAAGTGCCAAGGTACTAGCTGAAAAGAGTTCCTATTGGTCAAATCTAGGATAATTAGAGCATCAATATATTTAAATATAGTGATAAACTATAAACAATTGAAAAAACAAAAATTCATGAGTCCATCCTGACAATAAATGCATAGATGAATGAATAAATGAGTGAGGGAGAAGGGAGGGCTCTTGCTTATACTAGAATGCTGATAGCCAATTTGTAAAGGTTGAAGGCAAATTGGAATTAGAAAATATCATTTTCCAACTATCACAGTAAAGATTGCATCATGCCAGAATCATCAATAACTGCTAGTCTGAAGTTTCCTGAAATTTCCTCTGTAAGTTGTGATGAAGAGAAGAATATATATATGATATTAAAGTACCTCCCCACAAATTACTTGTAGCTGTGAAGAAGAAAAAACATAACAATTACATAGTGGAAACACTGAACCAAAACCTGACAGAGTAATCAAAATCAAAATCACAACTGAGGTAGGTAGACATGATATTTTCCATGATATACCCTGAGAAGGACATGCCATCATCTATGCAGTATTCTGGCCAAGAATATACATCCCAAATATAACTATAAAGAAACAGTAATAATTACAAAACGAGAAACATTATACTGGCCAAAAAGGAGACAGACTGTATTTTTTTAAAATAACAAAGGCTGTGGAAATGTTTCAGATTAGAGGAGGTTACATAACAAGCAAATGCAGTATCTGCTTCTAGATTTCATCCTGTACTAAAGGGGAAAATGCCATAAAGGGTGTTAATGGAAAAATTGACAAAACTGGAATATAAATGGTAGATTAGTTAAAATACATCAATTTTTTAGTTCCTGGTACAGATGACTATATTATAACTATGTACCAGTCTTCTTTATTTCTATGTAGACTATCTTTATACTTAAAAAGAAAAAAACATACTAAGGCATTTAAGGGTAAAAATCCACAACATATGCAACTTACTCTCAAATAGGAAAACATTTATGTAGATAAATAGAAAAAATGATGAAGCAAATGGATATAATGTTAGCAGTAGGTGACTCTGCATCTAGAGCAGGCGTCCTCAAACTTTTTAAACAGGAGGCCAATTCACTGTCCCTCAGACCGTTGGAGGGTGGGACTATAGTTTTAAAAAAAAACAACTATGAACAAATTCCTATGCACACTGCACACATCTTATTTTGAAGTAAAAAACAAAACAGGAACAAATACAATTCACACTGCTTCATGTGGCCCACGGGCCGCAGTTTGAGGATGCCTGGTCTAGAGTATATGAGTATTTTTTGAGCTAGGTTTCATTATTGCAACTTTTTGGTAAGTTTGAAATTATTTTCACCTGGATACTATTTTGCCCAGGTGATCAAAATCGACATCACCAGTGAGAGAAATAAGAACATTGTGCCCCCACAGGTGATGCCTGGAGGATGCATCAGCTACCTGTGCAGTACTATGGCTGAGAGTACATAGTCCAAATTTAATCACAGGAAACATCAAACACACGCCAAATGAGGAATGGTGTATTTTCTAAAAGAGGGTTTTTTTTTTTTTTTTTTGTCCAGCATAATAAAATTTCCATTTTTCAAAGAGAACTTCAGCAGTTACAATGGAAGATGTTTCATTCAGAGAAGGCCAGCTTTGAGCTACTTTGACAGACCATGAGAGAAATTATGAAGAAGAGAATTAGACAGAAATGCAGGTATAGAAGTTAGCCTTCAGATTTGAGAGGAATTTCAGAGGTAGAGCCAGCCCAGCTTGAATACTGATTCAATTAGGTGGCAAAGGGTAGGAGAAAAATAAAAATAAGTACAAGGTTATTCATTTGGCTTAATTTAGATAGGTGATGAGGTCACTGACTAAGATAGGAAATCCAAGAGATAGAACAGATGGAAAGAAGGAAGGAAAGAAGGAAAGAAGGAAAAGAAGGAAGAAAGGAAGGAATGAAGGAAGAAAAGAAGGAAGGATTTCATCCATGATAGCTAGGGAAAAATAGTGATCAAAATAAACAAGGTCTTCACTGTATTTCAGCCATGATTTGGAAGTGCTGAATGCTCACTAGGCCCCAAACATTATTCCGGTCTATATACTGACATTATTTCTCTGATTCTTATCATAACACATTTTGTAGATGAGAAAAACAAGGCTCAGAGATGTTAGAAACTTGTGCAGTTTCATACAGCTAATAAATGGAAGAGGCATGATTTTACCACCAAATTAGGCTTTTTCCATTGTCATGCTACCTCTCAAAAGGAAAATATGATTTCTGAATAAAAGTATCCCACAGTTTCTTTTTTTTTCTCCTCCTTCTTCTAAGGGATAGAGCAAAGGGCTACTGATGATATTGAATTTCCATAATCAAGATGATAAAATTAAAAACTATGATCTAAATATGATTTTAATTGGTTCTCTTGGGTTTACAAGTCATGGTCCATCAGCTATTTAGTTTCCAGGTGGAAGTTCCTAACTTTTCCCAGAAGGTGGTAATTATACAATAGAGAGATCCCTGAAGCTAAAAGGCTGGATTCTGGGCAGTGCCTGTGGCTCAAGGAGTAGGGCGATGGCCCCATATGCTGTGGGTAGTGGATTCAAACCCAGCCCCGGCCAAAAACTGCAAAAAAAAAAAAAAAAAAGACTGGATTCCATTCCTGACTCTGGAGTTTACTAGCTGCAAAATTGTACCTTGAAGGACCTTTTTAAGGGTTAAATGAGAGACTGTACACACAAGTATATACAGATGTAGGCTTATACCTCCATCTGTAATACCTATACATATATTACTATTTCCCTTGAGTTTCTATTCTTCCTAACTCTTCCCTGTCAAAGCAATCTCCTTGCCCACTAAAACAAAACAAACTTTAAAAATCAGTTCTATTAGAACAAAGGCCTCAGTGAGATTCAAAGACTCCCACCACTTCCTCCATTACCACGTTCAGAATGTTCCTTTCTCATTAGGAGGAAACCAACTGCAATTGGGTCAAGAATTCTAAAGTAGCAGAAAGAATAAATAGACAGAAGCTTGGCAGTCATTTCCTATAAGGCTTACAGCACCAAACCTGGTGTGGTTAGTCTCCCTTGAGTACACAGTCTTCATCCTGGTCCTGTCACTAACAACAGCATGATCTAAGTCCCCTCCTTGACTCAGATTCATCAAAATGAGTGGCAGGGTTGAAATTCCTCAGTCTATGTTCATCACAGTCTTGTTCCACATCTGAACCAGCTAAGTTACTTATTAAAAGATGTAGATTTCGCAGGTCCTACACAAGGCTCCCAACTTAGAATCCTAGGAAAAGGATCTGGGAATCTCCACTTTCACCCCCTTCTCCCAAGTAATTCTAATAATGCACACAAATTTGAGAATCACTGGCCTAAATTCCATTTTAAATAAAGAAATCTGTGTGTGAGCTAAAACTTTTAAAATTTTAATGATTTCCTTAGAAATTTTGTTAAAACATAGTTTCTGATTTAGTTGGCCCATGGTGTGGCTTGATAATTTGCATTACTAGTATACTAAACTCTTAGGTAATGCTGCTGGTTGCTGGACCATTTTCTAAGTAGCAAGGCTTTATGTAATATTACACAGTCACAGTAGGTTGGCTTACTCTTTGGGATGAAAATAATGTAGGTAATGGCTCAAGGATAGGAGGTCAGACACATGGATAATGACCCCAAAAGATTTGCTTGACTTGAGTGAAAATTTAGTTGATTATCATCTTTGGGTGACATGGACCATTGGGACAGAGAAGATACAAGTTTGGAGACGGCAATCTTGGCCAAGTACCCCAGTCTGTTACTTCCTAGCCATGAGATCTACAAACATGAATTAAGCTCTTTAATTCTGAATCAGCAAACAGAGACAACAAAATATCCACCTCATAGAGTTGCTGTGAGCACTAAATGTAATCTCATATGTAAAATCCCCAGCCCAATGCAACAACTTTGGTCCCCCTTGGTTTTGTGGGGAAACTTCCTAAGTCATTCCTTAGTTCCCAGCTGGAGATTGTTCATTGGAAGGTGACCCTCTCTCATAGTCATCACCACCTGGAGGGCAGCAGACTCTACTGTAAGAAAACCCTTGACTTTCCCAGGCCACGGAGTGATTTATCACACAGCTGCTCTCTCAGACTTGGAGGGCTGATGGCAACTCTGCCAGAGACAGATGGGAGAGCTGGAGTCCAGTCACTTGTCAACGATGTTCAGTGAAAACATTTATAAGGCTTTTCACACTTTTCTGGCATCCTGCTCAATTAGCCATACACCAAAGGCAGCCCACTGTGCACCACATGCCAGGAAGGAAAGCTTCATGCACACGTGCCAGCCAGGGCCCCCAGTGCAGCTTCATTTTTCTTTTCTGTCTGCTTTCATTATTCATTTCTATGTGGTTGTGGTCAACATGCCACCCGACTTTCCATGCCAAGTCCTTTTACTTTTTTTTGACAGGCATTACCGCTCTTCTTCTCTTCACTAAATAAGAAATGGGTTGCAAAAATATGGACTTAATACGAAGAGTTTTCAACTCTTTTCATAGTCATTTGGAGTGGTTATCCACAAATATTTCTTTATCAATTCCAGTGTGCCTCCCACCATCTCAAGTGCTTAAGAGAACCTATGTCCAAATCATTTGCTAAGTCACTTGGTCAAGGTACAGAAAGCAAATCATGAAAGTAGTTTTATTTTCCTTTTTAGGAAAGTGATCCTCAACTCTGGATCTATCTTGGAATCACCTGGGGGAGTTATGAAAAAAACTGCTACCTGGACCGAAATCCCAGAGATTCAGACTTAATTGACTTAATTGATCTGGATGTATCTTGAGCACTGGGAATTTTAAAGGCAGCCAAGATTGAGGACCATTATCTTAACAATCAGTGAGATAAACAGAATTTCTACATATTGCCTTAATTTTTAATCGCCATTTGTTTTTGAGACCACTCTTTACAAATGCTTTTCACAGGAGCAATTTATTTTAGCCTCATAAACCACCCCATAAAGAAGTTAGTCTGGAATTTATATATGTGTACTTTAGCCTCTGGCTGTGTACAGAAAAAGAGCGGGGTGGGGCTCAGGTTAAGTAACTTGCCCTGGGACATAAAGCTGTTAGAGGCAGAGATAATCTCTAAAGTCATGGGTCCTAGCTCCCACTATTTCTTCCATGACTTTGTAGCTGTCTCAATTCAAAGTCTATCATTGGACAACCTTGAACCAAAATACACCTCCGTTATAGATTATGTAAATGTTTTTAAAATCTTCAATTTCCTTATTGAAAGATTTAAGTAATACTAATAAGAAAGGAAGGGCAGTGGATAATGAGAAGATGGGGCCTTCCTGGTTTGATGGCCAATACATGAACTTGACATACATAACATGTTCAGCGTCTTGAGACATTCAATGCATGGCGCTGCTTATTGAGGAGGTCAGTATGCTGGCCAAAGACTGGTAGCCAAAGCTCATTTCTAAGAGACATAAATTATCTTGGGAAGTAGTATACAACATTCTTCCATGATGGAAGACATTCTGAGTCTTCTGAAAGGCTGAATAGATCCTGTCTGAAGACAATTGTCCATTGATTCTCATAAGTACAGGGATTAGATAGAAGTGTGGCTTCTCAAACCACACTTGGTTTGAGATAGTACTTTTAATCTGAGGCCTTCATGCCTTAAGTATTTTTTACAGGAAAAATAAAAAAAAATTAAAAAACTCTTTGAGGACATAAAGTGAACCACTTTATCCATAACTCTTGTAGTGTATTATTAACCCCTCCAAGACAGAATGGGTCAGGATTGGCTGGTAAAACTGATTCTAGCCATGTCTCTGAACCTTACCAAGGAGCCTAAAATTCAGGTGTCATGGTTTTGTGGCTGATGCCACAGCCAATGGAAAGGTAATGGCTAAAGAATGCCCATTGATCTATGAGTCAGAATTGGAGAAGATCCTAATTAGCATAGGGCTGCTCATGGGGTTAGTCCAGTTAGACATCAACAGTTATTTAGGCTGCAAAGAGACATCATCTAATTATACCACTAATCATTTTGGAAACAGTTGTTTAAATTAATCCCAACTTACAGTTTGTAAGCATTCTTTTATTCTAGTGTTTTTGTATGTGTGGATGCAGTCATAAATGAAAAATAGAGTATACATATTAACTTCACAAATGAGATATTTGGAATTATTAAAATCAATCTAAAAGCCAAATCAATCTAAAAGGCATCTCTTAACCAATCCTATTGGAATTATTTATTAATGATATCCTCAAATGCAATTGAAATCTGGTTTCCCCTCACAGTTTTCTGGTCTCAGAAAGCCTGGAGACAGATTTCCTCACAAATCATTTGGGATGATGAACCTCTGATAGGAACAGCTAGAAAATTTATAGGATCCACCACAACATCAAAGCATGGGGCCCTTTGTTAAAAAACATTATTAAGAATTTCAATATGACAGAAGAGCATTAAACCAAGCTCCTGGTCCTTTGTGACTACAGAGATTGCATTTCCATGGAGCTAAATAGCCCTGTCCTCAGGGCACCAAGAACCTAATAGTGCTATTCCAGCTACCCATCTGTTGAGTCATTGGGAACAACTGACACTGTGTTGTGTGTTGTCAATTGTTTTGTAGGCAGATGGCCCCAGCTGTCCTTGGGGCATCTGCAGGGATAGCAGCAGAGGGAAAAGTGAGGGAGAGTGAATGCAGCATGTCTGTCAGAAGTAAGAGCGAAAGAACTGAGGCCTTGTACAGCTGTCAGGGAACTCAGAAAAAGGATAGATGGCTTCTGAAGACCCAACTAAGTGCCAACAATGTTGAGGACAGGGGGCCTTGGGCATTTCCATGCCTAAATGAGATTATGTGGCAGCATCTCTTGAGATATTATTTGTATATTTCTATCTATATCTAGATCTTCATAAATTTATACTTAATATTTGTAGTATTTCTAGATTTCTACCCTACCCCCACGCTAACAAACAGCTGGTTCTGTACTTATTATCTCAGGGAAGATATCTCCCAGCATAAAAAGAAGTGAATACCCTAATAGTTGTCCTAGATTTAAGTACACAAGCCTAAGTCCCAGACAGAGGACTAGATTTGAGAAGTAGAACTTATCTTGGCCAGAACCATGAAGGCAGAGTTTTCTCCAGTCTAGAAGAACAATTTTCTTTGTTTTGAGAGGAAGAGTGAGGAGACCAATGTGTTCCTAAAGAGGACATATATTCCATGTCCCAGACAGAACCATCTGAGACGTGGTCCTAGCCCTATAGAGGGAATAGCTATATGGTAGCTAGGGTGACAGGAAACCTTGGCCTTCAGTAGGGCTTGAGAGCACTTAAACAATTTACACCATGCTTGAAAGGAGATGAAGACATCTCACTGGTAACTCAGGGAGCCTGATGTTGGAGGATCAAGGACCACATGAAATGGAATATACTCCAACCCTGACCCCAAAATCACAGGGAGAAGAGAGAAGCAAGAAAATGACTGAAGTTAGATTTCCCAATAGATTGGTAGGAAGAAGATTAAAAATAGAAATTAAACCAAATCATAAAGAATCATTTTTTCTTGTACAGCTGTTTTTGGACAGGGATTCATTCTAACTACTCTATGATGATGCCCTTTCCTAAGTTCATCCAATTCCCATTGCTTTTGACTCTGTTCTCTTCTTTTAAAAGACATTTTTGTAAAGCACAGTTTTAGGTTCACAGCAAGAGTAAGAGAAAAAGTACAGAGATTTCTCATATGACTACCTGCCTCCACACATACATACCAACTTCTCATTATCAACATCCCTTACTATAATGGTGCATTTGTTAAAAGTGATGAATGTGTGTATTTTACACATCATAATCATCAAAGTTGATAGTTTACGTTAAGTTTCATTCTTGGTGTTATACTTTCTGTGGGCTTGGAGAAATGTATAATGACGTGTACCCTTGATTATATTAATAGTATCATACAGAGTATTTTTACTGTTCTAAAATTCGTCTCTGCTCTGTCTAATCATTCTTCCTACCTCCAACCTCTGGCAAGCAGTGATATTTTTATGGTCTCCCGAATTTTGCCTTTCTGTAATGTCTCTGAACAACGTTTTGATCTTTACTTTGGTTTTCAGTTTTTAGGGTTTCCCACTGGGAAGAGCATGTTTGGGCTGCCAGGAGTATGGTATTACATTTCTCTTGGCCATGAAAGTTCTCAGTATCAGTGAAAAAAATTGACATAATTCTAGTTTATAAATTAGTCAGTCTTTTGTGAGTTTGGTTAACATGTGTAGGTTCCCTGGCCACACAGGTATACTAACAACATGGAGTTTATGAGCATGTAAAATAGAGGGACACGATGACTACTAAAGTGAGATGCATTGTGCAAATCTATGACTGAAAAGGCCTACTGATTTTTCTCTACTGGGCTTTTCTGTTGTATAAATAATATCATAAAGATGTTAAAAAAGAAAGGAGCAGAAGCTATATAGTATAATACAATAGTTGAAGAATGTAGGTTCTGGAATTAGATTGCCCAGGTTTATCAAATCTTGGCTTTGCCATACTATGATTTTTAGTAAGTTCAAAGAAATGTCATAATATTGGTGTGAGCAATAAAGATATTAACCCATGTAAAATATTTTCATCAATGCTTAGCATATGTTAAGCACTATATAAATGTTAGCTACTATTTCTAGTTTTATTGTTCTTATTTATTGTTGTTGTTATTATTGTTCTTATTTATTGTTCCCTTCTATCCTATGTTCAATTGCATGAATATCTTCTCATAGAACACATTATAATTTCTTCCTTTTAATTTAAGACTTTCCTATAAATCCTTTATGTGTTTCTATGGAGGCCTAGATTATCATTTTTAATACTTAATAAAATTTAATTTACTAAATATTTGAACACTCAAAATAGACTATGCTATATGATAAGGATACAAAAATGATTATAAATCAGAACACCTGGAAAAGGTAACAAATAGGTAGAATACTAAAAAAGAAATATAAATTATCCAAGAAAAAGCTTACCCTAACAAGAATTCAGGAAATGCAAATTTAAACAATAGTTATGCAATCAAGGTATTGGCTTTTAAAACAAGCAATAGTCGTAATATTATTTTCACCTAGCCGATTGGCAATATTTAAAAAATTGGTAATATTCACTACAGATTAAGGTGTGGGATGTGGGTATTGCCCTCCTTCTTCTGTGGGTGATGTGTAAGATACTACAGCCCTTCATTAAGATTTATGATGTATAGACTCTTTACACCCAACCATTTTACCCTTCCTCATATGCTCTCAAGAAACAGTTGTTCATTTGCTTCAGCCAGCAGAAGTAAGGATGTTCACTGTAACAGCATTTGTAATCATAAAAATTAAAAACCACATTCTCATCAACACTTAATATGGATCAATAAACTGTGGTATATTCATTTTTTAGTCCTGTAACACAATTTTAGTAAAGTGTAACTTATACGTGGACAATGTCTATGATGTCTGCACAGAGATACCAAGATTGATTGCAAAGTAGCTAGTCTTGTAAGTAAGAGTTGTGGTCTTTGATCCACAGTTCAATCCACTTCAAGTCTTTACATTATTTTCTAGCTTTTCCAGTTTTATTGCCAGACTGCTGATGCATGATTTCTTCCTTGTAGGATATTATACCTTCTTCATAAAGAACTTGCAAAATATCACACTAAATATTGTCTTTTAGTTTCTTCTCATTATAACCCCTTGTTTCAAGTATTTTGCACAATATTCTGGTATCTGTTCTCAGCACAAAAACTATATGAAACGAAAGTTCAGGGAAGAAATCACAACTGTGGTAATCAACAATAACTCCACCTTCTCTCATTTGGTTATCAAACTCATCAACTATTCAATCTTCATCTATATTGGGACGATCACACTCTTCATCATAGCCATCATAACAACTGCCCGTCTATAGCAATATAAACCTGGTTTATCTACATTAATATAGTTCTGCTGATCTTGATGCAAATACTTCTATAGTTTGGTCTTTCCAACTCCTGGTGTACTGGTGAATGGGATGTTTGGCAGCAGCATGGTACTCACCTGGATAGCTCTGGAGCCTTGGCTTCTGTGTCCTATGCACCACAGGGAGTTGCTGGAAGGGGCAGGCAGTGGCCAGCCAGCACCAGTAGTCCATGGTCATCAGGGTACTGTTTTGTGCTCCTGACCCATTTCTACCTCCCAGCTGCCTACTCCTGGTTTGCTAGCTATCTATGACACGCTTTCATCATCGCAAGTTTGGTGGCAGGGGCCTCCCTTCTTAAACTAAAAACAATGAATTATATCTATCTGTACTGACATGGAAACCTTCCAAGAGAGATTGTTAAGTAAGAAAAAAAATCAAGTTGCAGAAAAAGAAGTACAGTAAGATAGCAGTTCTGTAAAACACATGAACAAAATAATCTGCAGCTATGCGTGTGTAAATGTATATATGTATATGTAAATGTTTGTGTGTAAATGTGCATTAAACTTTTGATAGTGGCTGTCTTTAGACAGAAAACTAATATTGGCGAAACAGGATTTTAGCTTTTTTTGTTTAAATTATTTTTTATAATGACAGTGTTTTAAAGTATTACTTGCATAGTTAAGGTTAAACTTTAAAAACTTGAAGGATAAATAACACAAGGATTCTGAATCCCAAAGTTAATATTCTATTCAGTGGATATATGACAATTTATTTAGCTATTGACCTAAAGTTAGCAGGTCAAGTTGTTTCCATATTTGTTTTAATATTATAGATCCTTATACACCACAGTTTTGTTTTCTTCTGTTGATTTATTTCTCTAGGACAAATTCCAAGAGTAGGATTACTGGATAAAATGGTACAAACATCTTTCTGGCTCATGATATATTTTTCCGCCTTGCTTTCCAAAAATGTTGTTGTTCTCCTTCCCCATTATTTCTAGAAAAAAAAAAAAAAAAAGAACCCAAGTGAGCTCTCCTACTACCTGGCATCAACCTACTTTTCTATTGCCATCTCCTAATTCTCAGGAATGTGCAATTTTCACTTCAGTTTTCAACTTGTTTCAGAACTGGGATCTCCTAGAATGGTGGTCCCCAACCTTTTTGGCACCAGGGACAAGTTTCACAGAAGACAATTTTTTCCATAGATAGTGGGCAGGGGGGTTTAGATTCTCATGAGTAGGCAACCTAGATCCCTCCTATGTACAGTTTACAGTAGGGTTCACACTCCTCTGGGAATCTACTGCCTGCCCCTAATCTGACAAGAGGCAGAGGGATGAAGGGTGGCTGTAAATAAGATGAAGCTTCACTTGCTCACCTGTCACTCACCTCCTGTTGTGCAGCCTGGTTCCTAAAGGCCACGGATTGGTACTGACCTGGGGGTCATCCTAGAAGACCTTCAGTTCATAAGCTTTCTCCTATGCCTATTGTATGTTTGTTCCTGGAAGGCATTAACATTTCTGTTTAATAAATATGAACACAGGAAGCTCACAGAAGCCAAGTAACTTGCCTAGGGTGCCATAGATAAGAAGTGATAGACACTGCACTTTTAATCATGTCTCTATACCCTCTCCACTTCTGGATGTGGTTCTTAATTAGTTTAGTGGGAACGAAGTTGGTTTGAACCCAAATACCTCTTTCCTATCTATAGGGTCTACTTCTCTCATGGCTTTCCTACCCCCACGTGTTCTCTTGATACCAGCCCATGTCTGTCCTTACTACTTTTCTGCCTGTGTTCCTCTTCTTGGCCTGGTTCTCAGGTTGTTGACTTGCTTCACATACTCAGATTTCAATTCTATTTTATCTACTTTAACCAAAGTGCTAGACTGATGGTTTCAATCCTTCTTGTATACTAGAATCGCAGGGAAACTTAAGGCAAATTAACCAAAAAACCGAAGCCTAGACTCCATCCCCAGAAATCTGGATTCAGTTGACTTGGAGTATTAAGTCTAAGCTTAGTTCTGAGTTTTTTTTTCACAGTTCCCTGGGAACTTTGTAGTGAGAACTTCTACCCTAGATGCTATTCTTGGCTTTCCCCTAGATTTAGCGAGCAAGGTGCCTTTTTTGCCTGGTTTTGTTTGCTTTTAGTAATAGCTTCCCTATCTCCCTTGGCTACTACCACCACCTGCAATCGTTTGACTGTCTGCCCTGCTGTCATTCATTCTGCCTGTTCTGCCCAGTCCCTCTGTGTCCTCCCTTGGCAAAAGCATATTGTTGATCTTACCTTCAAATCTTTGTTCTTGCTACCGCTGCTGCTTGTGACCATTCCTCTTTTCTCTATTTTAATCTTGTCAAACTTAAGTTTTGCCCCCTCTCTGTAATTCTCTCACACCATGGCCCACTCAGCTGGCTGCTGCTTCTGAACTCCTACCTGAATTTCCACCTGCTTCCTTCTAGTGGCTGTTCATTTGGAGATGTATGGTTTTCATGTATGGACAGGAGGAAGCACTCTTAACGGTGGTAAAGAACATAGGATTCAGAGTCAGAAAGATTGATGTTTCAAACTCCAGACTGCTACTTACTTAACCACATTAAACACCAATTTTTTCACTTATAAATTAATGGTAACAGAGATACATTGCTCAATGAGCTTATCTGAATGCATGGAGAGCATTTAATACAGTACCCGCTACATGGTAAAAGTTTGATACGTGTTAACCCCTAGAAATAGAATATATGGTAATGACACTGACTTCTTTCAATTAAAGTAGTAGAAATTAAAAATTTATGCATCCAAATTAGCAATGTCCCTTTATCAACTGCTCTATAAATATTCATTATATGAAAAATCCATTTTTCATATAATGAATGGGTGATGCCACATTGCCCAGATTTTTTCCAGAAATCCTCTTTTGAAATTGCCTACAGATCCAGTTTTTGAGTCAGAAAGAAAAAGGGCCTTATTGCTCTACTCCCTGCTTGTTTTTACCAAAAAAGGTAATACCCAGTTTCACTGCCCACTGTATTCATCAGCTTTAGTGCCAAATAACCTTCGTCTTTTTTTCTTTTTCCTGTTAAATTCAATCTCCAAGAGAACAAAGATGCCACTACTAAGAATATACACAAAAAGTGTTATGGATACTTAAGGGAATTTCAGAACAGAAATTCCAAACAAAGTTCTCCCAAGGAGAGTGCAAATGTCTTGAGAACTGGGCCCTTATCTACAAGCAGGTATTCTTAGCCTAGAGTTAACTGGAGTGGGGTACAGATTTTCATTGTGTATGTTTTTCTGGTTAGAGAATCTGAAGCTTTCTTATTGTTTCAAAAGGATTTAAAACCAAGAGGAGATAAGAATAGTGTTTTAAAATATTTTATAGGTACTAAGGCTCCTAGGAGAGTGCTAATTTGTTAATAATAAATTTAATATTTAAGAGATAAAAATGTGCTGTCCTTTGAATGCTATAATGATGATATTCATCTGTTGTTATGGCACATATTGTTATTTTAATATGAGGATGGATTTGAATGAAACAATAAACATTCATTCAGCTTTTCTTTGACTTCACTTGTGCGGGTGTTCATGAAACAGCTGATAGGGTTTTACTGTATGGAGTGCATATGACCTTGGAACAAAGGCTTATTTTTCTTTTTATTTATTTTTTTCCTTTTTTTTAGTTTTTTATTTATTTATTTTTTTATTAAATCATAGCTGTGTACATTGATATGATCATGGGGCATCATACCCTCGCTTCATAGACCATTTGACACATTTTCATCACAATGGTTAACATAGCCTTCCTGGCATTATCTCAGGTACTGTGCCAAGACATTTACATTCTACATTTACCAAGTTTTGCAAATACCCCTGTAAGATGCACCACAGGTATAATCCCACCAATCCCCCTCCCTCTACCCACCACTCCCTCCATTCCCTCCCTTTCCCACTTCCCCCTATTGTTAGGTTGTAACTGGGTTATAGCTTTCATGTGAAATCCCCAAATTAGTTTCATAGTACATTGGGTACTTTTTCTTCCATTCTTGAGATACTTTACTAAGAACAATATGTTCCAGCTCCATCCATGTAAACATGAAAGAGGTAAAGTCTCCATCTTTCTTTAAGGCTGCATAATATTCCATGGTGTACATATACCACAATGTATTAATCCATTTGTGGATCGATGGGCACTTGGGCTTTTTCCATGACTTAGCAATTATGAATTGGGCTGCAATAAACATTCTGGTACAAATATCTTTGTTATGTTGTGATTTTTGGTCTTCTGGGTATATGCCCAGCAGAGGAATTACAGGATTGAATGGCAGATCTATTTTTAGATCTCTGAGTGTTCTCCATGTATCTTGCCAAAAGGAATCTATTAATTTGCATTCCCACCAGCAGTGCAGAAGTGTTTCCTTTTCTCCACATCCACGCCAACATCTCTGGTCTTGAGATTTTGTGATATAGGCTAGTCTCACTGGAGTTAGATGATATCTCAAAGTAGTTTTGATTTGCATTTCTCTGACGATTAAAGATGATGAGCATTTTTTAATATGTCTGAAGGCCGTGCGCCTGTCTTCTTCAGAGAAGTTTCTCTTCAAATCCCTTGCCCAGCCTGCGATGGGATCCCTTGTTTTTTTCTTGCTGATGCGTTTGAATTCTCTGTGGATTCTGGTTATTAAACCTTTGTCAGAGATATAACCTGCAAATACCTTCTCCCATTCTGAGGGCTGTTTGCTTGCTTTACTTACTGTGTTCTTGGCTGTGCAGAAGCTTTTAGTTTGATCAAGTCCCAGTAGTGTATTTTTGAAACTGCTTCAATTGCTCAGGGGGGTCCTCCTCATAAAATACTCGCCCAGCCCGATTTCTTCAAGGGTTTTCCCTGCACGCTCCTCTAGTATTTTTATAGTTTCATGTCTTAAGTTTCAATCTTTAATCCAGTGACAGTCTATCTTAGTTAATGGTGAAAGATGTGGGTCCAATCTCAGTCTTTTGCAGGTTGCCAGCCAGTTCACCCAGCACCATTTGTTAAATAGGGAATCTTTTCCCCACTGAATGTTTTTAATTGTCTTGTCAAAGATCAAATAACGGTAAGTAGCTGGATTCATGTCTTGGTTCTCTATTCTGTTCCAGATATCTACTTCTCTGTTTTTGTGCCAATACCATGCTGTTTTGATCACTATCAATTTGTAGTAAAGTCAAAGGTCTGGTAGTGTGATTCTTCCTGCTTTCTTTTATTTCTGAGTAATGTCTTGGCTATTCGAGGTTTTTTCTGATTCCATATAAAACGAAGTATTGTTTTTTTCAAGATCTTTAAAGTATGACAGCGGAGCTTTAATAGGGATTGCATTAAAATTATATATTGCTTTGGGTAGTATGGACATTTTAATAATGTTGATTCTTCCTAGCCATGAGCATGGTATGTTTTTCCATTCGTTAACATTTTCAGCTATTTCTTTTCTTAGAGTTTCATAGTTCTCTTTATAGAGATCTTTCACGTCTTTTGTTAGGTAAATTCCCAAATATTTCATCTTCTTTGGCGCTACTGTGAATGGGATAGAGTCCTTAACTGCTTTTTCAACTTGACTATTGTTGGTGTATATAAAGGCTACCGATTTATGGATGTTGATTTTGTAACCTGAGATGCTACTGTATTCCTTGATCACTTATAGGAGTTTTGTAGTAGAGTCCCTAGTGTTTTCCAGATACACAATCATATCATCTGCGAAGAGCGAAAGTTTGACCTCTTCTAACCCTATATGGATACCCTTGATCGCCTTTTCTTCCCTAATTGCAGTGGCTAAAACTTCCATTACAATGTTGAAAAGCAATGGAGACAATGGGCAGCCTTGTCTGGTTCCTGATCTGAGTGGAAATGATTCCAATTTAACTCCATTCAATATGATATTGGCTGTGGGTTTGCTGTAGATGGCCTCTATCAGTTTAAGAAAAGTCCCTTCTAGACCAATTTTCTTGAGTGTTCTGATCATGAAGGGATGCTGGATATTATCAAAAGCTTTTTCTGCATCGATTGAGAGAATCATATGGTCTTTGTTTTTTAATTTGTTTATGTGCTGAATTATATTTATAGATTTGCATATATTGAACCAGCCTTGAGACCCTGGGATAAAACCAACTTGGTCATGGTCTATAATTTGTTTGATGTGTTGCTGGATTCTGTTTGTTAGGATCTTGTTGAATATTTTTGCATCTATATTCATTAGTGATATTGGTCTATAATTTTCTTTTCTTGTTGGGTCTTTTCCTGGTTTGGGGATCAGGGTGATGTTTGCTTCATAGAACGTGTTGTGTATTCTTCCTTCTTTTTCTACCTTTTGGAACAGGTTGAGTAATATAGGTACTAATTCCTCTTTAAAGGTTTGGTAGAATTCTGATGTGAAACCATCGGGTCCCGGGCTATCTTTTTAGGGAGGTTTTGTATAGTTGATGCTATTTCTGAACTTGATATGGGTCTGTTCAGTATTTCCACTTCATTCTGGCTAAGTCTTGGAAGGTGACGTGCTTCCAAGTATCGGTCAATTTCCTTTAGATTTTCATATTTCTGAGAATAAAGTTTCTTGTAATATTCATTAAGGATTTTTTGGATTTCTTTTTTTTTTTTTTTTTTTTGTAGAGACAGAGTCTCACTTTATGGCCCTCGGTAGAGTGCCGTGGCCTCACACAGCTCACAGCAACCTCCAGCTCCTGGGCTTAAGTGATTCTCTTGCCTCAGCCTCCCAGGTAGCTGGGACCACAGGCGCCCGCCACAACGCCCGGCTATTTTTTGGTTGCAGTTTGGCCGGGGCCGGGTTTGAACCCGCCACCCTCGGTATATGGGGCCGGCGTCCTGCTCACTGAGCCACAGGCGCCGCCCGATTTTTTGGATTTCTGACGAGTCTGTTTTTATTTCGTCTTTGTTGTTTCTGATTGATGATATTAGAGATTTTACTCTTTTTTTTCTGATTAGGTTGGCCAGAGGTTTATCTATTTTATTGACCTTTTCAAAAAACCAGCTTTTTGATTTATTGATCTGTTGTATTATTCATTTGTTTTTAATTTCATTTAATTCTTCCATAATTTTGGTTATTTCTTTTTTTCTACTGGGTTTGGGGTTGGAATGTTCTTCCTTTTCCAGTTGCTTGAGATGTCCCATTAAGTTGTTAACTTCCCCTCTTCCGTTCTCTTGAGGAAGGCTTGCAGTGCTATAAATTTCTCTCTTAGTACTGCCTTCGCGGTGTCCCAGAGGTTCTGATAGTTTGTGTTTTCATTGTCGTTTTGTTCCAAAAAATTAGCGATTTTTTTCTTAATCTCATCTCTGACCCAGCTATCATTCAGCATAAGGTTATTTAACTTCCATGTTTTTGTATGAGTATGCAGATTCCTGTTGTTACTCAGTTCAAGTTTTATTCCATGATGGTCCGAGAAGATGCAAGGAATAATTTCTATTCCTTTAAATTTACTGAGGTTAGACTTGTGACCTAAAGTGTGGTCAATTTTGGAGTAAGTTCCGTGGCTGATGAGAAGTATGTGTATTCAATTTTTTTGGGATGAAATGTTCTGTAGATGTCTGCTAAATCTAAATATTGGATGGTTAGGTTTAAATCTAAGATTTCTTTGCTCAGCTTCTTTCTGGAGGATCCATCCAACACTGCCAAATGAGTGTTGAAATCTCCGATGATTATGGAGCTGGAGGAAATCAAGTTACTCATGTCTGTTAGAGTTTCTCTTATAAATTGAGGTGCATTCTGGTTGGGTGCATAGATATTAATAATTGAGATCTCATCATATTGAGTATTACCCTTAACAAATATGAAGTGACCATTCTTGTCCTTCCTTACTTTTGTTGGTTTAAAGCCAACTGTATCTACAAATAAATTTGCAACACCTGCTTTTTTCTGGTTACCATTTGCCTGAAATATGGATGACCATCCTTTCACCCTGAGTCTGAATTTGTCTTTTAAGTTAAGTTGTGACTCTTGGATGCAAAAAATATCTGGCTTGAGTTTTTGTATCCAGTCAGCTAATCTATGCCTCTTTAGAGGACAGTTTAAGCCATTCACATTAATGGAGAGTATTGATAAGTCTGGTGGAATTTTGGGTATCGAGTTTTTCAAAGGTCCAGTGGACATTTTTAATCCTTTCGCCAGTGTGGAAGTTTGAGTTTGATCTGAAGTTTCTGAGTGAGTTTACTTTTGTGGTATAGGATTGGGTTGGTCATTGTGGAAAATAGGTCTGAGAATATTCTGAAGAGCTGGTTTACTTATGGCAAATTTTTTCAACATATGAATGTCATTGAAGTAGTTAATTTCTCTATCATAAATGAAACTCAGTTTAGCTGGATACAAGATCCTGGGTTGAAAGTTATTTTGCTTTAGGAGATTAAAAGTTGATGACCACCCTCTTCTGGCTTGAAAAGTTTCAGCAGAGAGATCTGCAGTTATTCTAATATTCTTTCCTTTGTACGTAATAGTTTTCTTTTGCCGGGCTGCTTTGAGAATCTTCTCTTTCATGTTAACTTTAGTGAAGCTAATTATGATATGCCTGGGGGATGACTTATTGGGGTTGAATCGTGCTGGGGTTCTGAAGCTGTCTGCTATCTGAATTTCAGATTCTCTAGGTATGTTTGGAAAATTTTCTTTCATAATTTCATGCAGAAGGGCCTCTGTGCTCATCGAGGCCACTTGATCATTCTCAGAAATCCCAATTATTCATATATTGCTTTTCTTTGAATTATCCCAGAGTTCTCTGAGTAAATGATCTGTTTTTGTTCTCCATTTCTTTTCCTCTTTGAGAGATTGCGAACGTTCAAAGACTTTATCTTCAATGTCAGAAATCTTTTCTTCTGCTTGCTCCATTCTGTTGCTGAGGGATTCTACTGTATTTTTCATATGTCTGAGGGCTGTAAATTCTTGCTTCAGTGTGTCTAAGTCTTTGGTTGTTTTGTCTTTAAATTTGTTAAATTCTTGAGACAACTTTTGAATTTCTCCATGAATTCCTAATTCCATTTTATTAATCTTGTCTGCAATCCAAATCTGAATTCAATTTCTGACATCTCAGCCAGTTGTTTATGAATGGGATCTTCAATCACATCTGCCGTATTTTTTCTTGGGGGGGTTGATCTATTCTAGTTATTCATGTTACCAGAGTTTTTCCGCTGATTCCGCCCCATGGTTATTTTACTCCCTTTGATTTCTCCCCTGGGGGTTTATCGAGGGCCCATACAGTGTTGTGGCCTGAGAAACTGGGGCCCTGTCATGTGTGGTGGGGCGAAGTGGTTCTGTCTTGTTTTCAGCTCGTTTCTGTTCAATCCTATTGTAATGTTTACTCTGGCTTGAAGTCTCAGCTGTGTGGAAACACCAGCAATTAAGTCACCCTGCCCGCCCACCTCTGGCACCTGTTGGAAAAGGAAAATCAAACCTTCCTACAACTGCATACCCAGGGCACTGCCTGAAAAGTCCTCTGCCGCGGACCGCCGGTCGATGGGCCTCAGTCCGAGGGTGCTCAGGGTGAACGGTACAGGTTGGTTGAGAGGTCGACGCAGGAAAAAATGACAGACTGCACACAGCACTTGGTGAAGTAAGCAGCTGTAAATTTTATTGAGTTTAGAAGTTGGTATTTATACATTTTCTTTCCAAGGTTCAAACAATGTAATCGTTATTTTGCTTATTCTTGTAAATTATCTTTGTGTCTGCATATGTGGTTTATCATGCATTACATGTTTTCAAGGTTTTTGTTTTGGGGAGGTGGTTTATCTTTTCAAGGTTTTTGCTCTAGGGAGGTGGTTTTATCAGTAACACCTGGTTACTTCCCCTTATCTAGGAATGTCAAGGCTTGTGACTTCTCTTAGCTCTGTAATTGTTCTCAGTTTCTTATAATTTCTTTTAAAAATAGCTGAACATATTCTTTTACGTATAATGCTTGACTACTTCTATATATATTTTCTATATATTTTTATTCTTATTAGTAACTATACTTTGATTTATAATTAATTGTTTGTTAAACATTAAACTACTCTATTGATTTGTATTACATATGAAAATTAGTGAAGCAAGATGTTTTTCTAAGTAAAGTTTTACTGCAGGTGGTGATAGTGTATGTCATGTTGGAACATCTTGTTTGCTGTGCCTGCATTGTCTCAATGCACTGTCTCAATTCACTGACATTTGATGATAGGAACGTGCTATTGCACCGTTCCCCTGGAGACATTGAGTCTCTTCAGGCATTCTTTCTCTGTTTAATTATGGATCAGTAAGTCATTATGTTTATTCTTAGTTTCTCAAGACAAGCAGGCATTCAACTCAACAAACAGGTTTCAGAGCAAAGGTTTCTTAGGCTTTTATGCCGCACCTCGTGAGTCATTACGTTCAACAAAAAGTATGCTAGGCAACTTCTGCGCTGCTGTCGCATACTAGGGGTGCTGGGGGCTTCGCTCCGGGGAGCACAGACCACCTACCCATGCGTTTTACAACGCGGACAGCGCCACCTCGCTGCGGCTTGATGCCGAGGGTGCGGCAGTTCCCCCTTTTTTGTTTGTGAAGCGTAATTCAAAGAGGTCTTGGCGAACAGCCTTTATGGAGGAAAACACACAACGCAAGAGACATGGTAACAGTAAAACAACACAGAATATCAGACATCCAATAATAGCTATAAACACAATGTACTGAATCCAAGTTAAGGGATTCAAAGCTTTGAAATTATCAGTCAGTGATTGAGCTAATGCATCCAGAGATGTGGTAGATAGATGAGCTTCACTTATGGCTGTGATGTCTTTCTGGAGGGTGTGTAAATCATGAGTTATGTCATTGTCTTTCCATACACCCTGTAAATGTGCCTTTGTTTTCTCCCATGATGTAGAAAGATTGTAAGGTAAAGGTGTAACACAAATGGCTTGAAAAGCTGAGTGACACTTAGTCTGTAATTTATGTTGTATGAACTTTATATCTTGTCCTAAAGCTAATACTACTTCTTCTAAGATATTTAATTTTGCTTCAAGTTTATTATCTATACTGGCCTGTGTCATCAAGGCTAAGGTAATATTGCTACTTAAGGAATTAACAAAGTGTGTAGTATGCACCTCTTGTACTAGAGCGGTTGTGGCTACTGCAAAGGTAGTGACTATAGAAACTAGAGCTAGAATACCTAAAATTAATGCTGCTACAAATCTCTTTGGTCTAATCAATTCATTGACAGTTTGTAACACTTGAAGAGCAGAGTTATCATACCATGGATCATCTTGTAAGTCTACAGGCAACATTACATAAGAAGGTCTTTTAACAATTAATACAGAATTAAACAGTCTTTCATTAAACAAATCAGTAGAAGTGAGACAATTAGTTACTTTACATGCAGTACAAGTTATATGATAAGAATTCTTTAACTGAGTAATATTTAAGTATTTATCAGGAGCTAAAAGTAAAGCGTATGGATATCCAACACAAGCTCTTACTGATATTGCTGCGGGTTTGGACATACCAGGTTTCTTCTCTAATATTAAGTTTGATGCAGCGACAAGTCTAAATAAGTCATAATGTATTTGAGTTTTATTCTGACCTTGTGCCACCCATATGGGTTCAACTAAACCAGGTGTAAACCATCGTCGTATAGGTTGAGGGGCACCAGACCATCTATACCGATGGAATTTTTCATAATTCCATACATGATCAGTACAAGAAGTAGGTGAATAATCCCAAATGATTGTTTCTGAATTTATAGGAAAATGTTTATTGACTGCATCTGGGAATCCACAAGAAAGCCAAGTAGGTGTTTTAGTTAAAGATGATTCCCAGAATTGATTTTTATCTCTATATTTTTCTTTACAATTAGGAATAGGCAGCCAGTTCACTGCTAAGCAAGTTTCATTATAATTAGATGTCCCAATAGTTTGTAACTCATATTCCCAAACATAACGCCTTTCTGCATTATTAGGATCTGGAGCATCAGTTAAGAACACTCTATAGCTTGTAGGTGAACAAAAAGGAGGTGCTTTGCCTCTCAGGGTAAAGCAAATAGGTATTGAATCGGCTTTACCAGTAAAGTTAATTAACGCCGCAGCATGGCTTCTAGACTCTGAGTCTTGCAAGCCTCCCAGCCGGAGGGAGTCATTAGTTAGAATTTTAACAGGATCTTGATCTAACCAACCCACTGGGTGGAGTAGCGGCGGGTTAGGAATGTATGACCAATATGCTGCACCCTCCGCTATAGGAGTAGATATAAGAGATAGAAAAGCCATAAAATACATGGTAGGAGTTAAAGGATTATTCTGTGCTAAAATAAGTTGTTTAGCTTGTTTTACTAGAGTCCTGACTTGAGTCCACGTGATCTTGGGAGGTCTCGGCAGCACCTTCACTTTGTTCATCTGTTCTGCCAGGTTCCTCATCCGCCGCAGGCGTCGTCTCCTGTGTCTGATTCTCCGGGGGAGCCGGTTTGATGAGCCGGTCCGGAATCCAGATGGGGGATTCGGCATCCTGGGGAAACACACAAGCATAGCCTCGTCCCGAGGTTATCAATATATCGGGACCCTTCCATTGGCCTGATAACAAATCCTTCCACAGTACTTTCGGGAATGCAGCAGCTGATTTCGGCTGCCAATGAGTTAAAGCTGGTGTCTGATTATTAGAGTTAACATTTAGATGATTTAAAACAAACAAAGCATGAGCTAAAATATGATGAGGAGAGAAATACTTGTGAGCCTTTTGCAGGCGCTCAATTTGTAGTTTTAATACTTGATTAGTTCTTTCTACAATACCTTGACCTTGGGGATTGTAAGGGATCCCTGTAGAATGAGCAATTTTCCATTGTACACAAAACTTTTCAAATGCTCGTGAGGTATAAGCTGGAGCATTATCTGTTTTTAGTTGAAGAGGAACACCTAGCTGTTTAAAACAGCTAAACAGGTGTTGTACAACATCTTTATAGGCTTCACCAGTTCTTGCAGTGGCACAGATGTAATGTGAGTAAGTATCCACAGTGACATGTACATATGTTAATTTTCCAAAACTTGGTACATGTGTAACATCCATCTGCCATAATACATTGGGGCGCAGGCCCCGAGGATTGACTCCAAATTTTAAAGGATGATGAGTAAGAGGACATGCCTTGCATTTCAAGACTATTTGTCTTGCCTGCTCCCTGGTAATCTGAAACATTTTTCTTAATGCGTTAGCATTTTGATGATGTAAAGCATGGCTTTCCTCAGCTTCTGTTACTGATGCCACTATGGTACGTGTTAAAAGATCAGCAGTGGCGTTTCCTTGGGCCAAAGGGCCAGGTAATTTTGTGTGTCCTCTTATGTGACCAATGTAAAATTGATTATTTCTTTGTTGAATTAAAGTTTGCAGTTTCTTTAACAAAGGTAATATAGTAGAAGTACCTGTTAAAAGGGCAGTCTCAAGGGCCGGAAAAAGGGAAGCAACATACTTAGAATCTGTGTATAGATTGAACTTCTGCTTGAAGTTATTAAAGGCAGTAATTAGAGCCCACAATTCTGTTTGCTGAGCAGAAGCCTGTGTTACTTCCTTAATGAGAGGAGACAGACCTGGGCTGAAAACCACAGCCTTTCCTGTAGAAGAGCCATCTGTGAATAAGGTTATTGCGTCAGACAGTGGTTGTTTGGAACACATAAGAGGAAACACAAGTGAAACTGTTTTTGTAAATTCAATTAAAGGATGTTTTGGATAATGGTATAAAAGTTGACCTGTATAGCCTTGTAAGGCTAATACCCAATCTTCATTATTTTGAAATAACTGATCAATTTGATTTTTATTGTAAGTAGTTACAATTATATGAGGATCTTGACCAAACAATTCTCGAGATCTTTTTCTCCCTTTATCTATGAGTAAAGAAATTAAATACGGATAGTCTGCAATAATTTTTGCCTGAACATGTGGTAAGTGAATCCATTCTAAAATACCCTCCTGCCATAGGCAGGCTGTAGGAGTATATTCAGTAGAAAAAATAAGTAAAGACCATGGGTTTTGATAATTGACTTGTTTCACCCTGGCCTGGGTTAAAGCTTGTTCGACAACTTCTAAAGCCTGTAAGGCCTCTTTAGTTAATTGTCTTGGGGAACGTGGATTTGAGTCCCCCTGTAAAATAGCAAATAAAGGACTAAGAGTTCCTATAGTAATTTTTAAGAAAGGTCGAATCCAATTTATTTCCCCTAATAACTTTTGATAATCATTTAGTGTCTGTAGCTTATCTCTCCGTATTTGTACTTTCTGTGGTGTGATGTAATCTGAATGAATCCACTGCCCCAGGTAACTAAGTGGCTTATCTCTTTGAACTTTTTCTGGGGCAATAACCAAGCCAAACTTAGTTAGTTGCTCTATAGCTCTTTCCAAGATAAATTGTACTTGTAATAGCTGTGGGTGAGCCAATAAAATATCATCCATATAATGAATAATGTAAGCATCAGGAAATTGCTCACGTAGTGCTGTCAATGCAGCTGCCACAAATTTCTGGCACAATGTAGGACTATTCTTCATGCCCTGAGGTAAAGTTTTCCATTGATATCTTTTAAATGGTTCCCGTAGGTTTAGAGAAGGAACACTGAATGCAAAGCGAGGGCAGTCATCAGGATGTAAGTTAATAGTAAAAAAGCAGTCTTGTAAATCAATAATTATAAGTGACCATTTTTCAGGTACTGCCACAGGAGATGGAAGCCCAGGTTGAAGGGCACCTATGTCTTCCATAATGGCATTCACTGCTCTTAAATCTTGTAAAAGTCTCCATTTGCCAGATTTTTTCTTAATGACAAACACAGGAGTATTCCACGGACTAGTGGATTCCTCCAAATGTCCTTTATCTAGCTGTTCTTGTACTAAAATTTGTAATGCCTGTAATTTTTCCGTTGTTAGGGGCCACTGACTAACCCACACAGGAGTGTCTGTTAACCATTTTATTTTACAGGCATAGTTTTCTGCAGTGGCCCCTATGAAAAACATTGATCATTTAATTGATCAGCAGTAACCAACTTCATGTCCATAACATGCAAAAGATCTCTGCCCCACAAGGTATAGGGTAGAGAGGGCAACACATATGGTTGAATATAACCTTTCTTGTCTTTGTACTCCCAGGCTACATAAGATGTGCTGCGCATAACACCAGAAACCGAACCCAAACCAATCAATGAAGAACCGGTTCTATGAACCGGCCAAGACTTTGGCCAGTCAGAGGCTGCAATACAAGTTACATCAGCTCCTGTGTCCATTAATCCTTTAATAGGCCTGCCTTCTATTTTTATTTTTAGAAATGGTCGATCATACAAGTCATGAATAAGAGCCACACAATCTTGATCAGTGGATCCAAACTGTCCTTGCCCTCTTGCCTCTTGCAAATGATAGTTAGGAAGTGGCACATATGGTAATAACAGTAATTGAGCAATTCTCTGTCCTTTATGAATCTGTGTAGTTTCTACCAGGGCTTTCACCATAACTTTAATTGTGTTTTCAGTATCTGAGTCAATTACTCCCGGAACAACTTCAAAATGTTTAGTATAATTAGAACTGCGCCCTAATATGACACCAACTGTGCCTGGTAATAATTTACCTTTAACACCAGTGGGAATGAGAGTAACACCATCCCATTTAGATAAAATCACATCTTTAGAGCTGGCAAGATCTAAACCTGCGCTGCCAGGAGTCCCTCGTGGGAGGTCATGAATAGTAAATTCAGGGGCTAGAGGGTTTAATGTAGATGAAGGCTGTAAGCCAGGCTGCACTTCAGTAAGCGCAGCCAGTTCTCCCTTGGGGTTAGGGCTGGGAGAATGCCCCTCATCTAGTTTTTTGACTTGTTGCCTTCAGTAGAATTAGCACCCTTGTCTGACAAGGGGGTCCCATCCTTATGAAACTTAGATTTACACTCATTTCTCCAGTGTCTGCCCTTCTTACAGCGAGGGCATGGACCCGGGGGAATTCCACAGGTCTTGTTCCCATTATTATTAGTAGTAAATTTCTTACAATCCTTTTGCATGTGACCCGGTTTTCCACAGTTATAACACGTGGGCAGAGCGTGCGGGGGGTCACAACTGTAACACGTATTACTAGGGTCTCTATTAAAAGCATTTTTAACAT
Source organism: Nycticebus coucang (assembly GCF_027406575.1). NCBI lineage: Eukaryota > Metazoa > Chordata > Mammalia > Primates > Lorisidae > Nycticebus > Nycticebus coucang. The sequence goes on along the minus strand of NC_069785.1, from coordinate 51,727,683 downwards.
ATGAACTGAATTTTTGACCTTGCATTGCTGCAGCAAACGCCATTCCCTGGACGATTGCCGGTGAGGCATCCATACATGCTTTAATGTAATCTTGTAATGTGCCTGTCTTTCTGACAGGGCGTATTAAGTCCTGACACAGCGTATTAGCATTTTCCCAAGCCAGTTGCTTGAGCAATAATGTTGTACCCTCAGATGGCGGGAGCATTCTAGTAATGGCTTCTTCTAACTGAGAAATAAATTCAGGATATGATTCTTCCACACCCTGCTTTATTCCTGCTAAGGTAGTACTTTTGGTTCCCGGAGGAGGGAGCTTGCGCCATGCAGCAACAGCATTCTGCGTAACCATTTCCAAAAACTGTCGGGGTAATGTAGTTTGAGCTTCTGTAGAAGCAAACTCATCCGTCCCCAAGAGCATCGCCATGGTTGGCTGTAAACCTTTCTTTCCCTTATGCTGTTTAATACTTTCTCTTGACCTATCTTCATAATCTGTTCTCCATAAAATATACTCTCCTGGAGAGAGTGTGGCTTTGGCCGTTTGCTGCCAATCATAAGGAGTGAGCCACAAACTACCTATCATATCCACTATTTGTAATGTATAAGGGGCAGAGGCTCCCGATGTACGAACAGCCTGTTGCAATTCCTTAAGTGTTTTTAAAGGCAAAGGCTCCCAAACAGGCGCCGCTTTATCGTCATCAGGGAAGCGCACTGGAAAAGCGAAAGTAAAATCACCCTGCTGACGGGCCTCACGAACGGCGGCCTGAAAACCCGCGGGGGGTAAAGGAGGCACACGAGGACGTGGAGCCCGCAAAGCCGGTCTGGGCCTTGCCATAGGAATGCGGACTGCTGGGTACGGACGGCGATGATCAATAAAATCATCTTCCTCATCCTCCTTGGCCATTTCATCCACCACATCCCACTCATCATTGTCTGAAAAATTATCATTAGCTGGCGGAGGCGGCGGCAATAGTTCCTTAAGTGTTGGTGCCGTGGGAATTACGCCCTCAGCATCCGGAGCCGGCTCAGGTTCCTTTAGAGCCTCCGGGGAGACCTCATCATGAATGGGGGCCACCTTAGTTTCGGGGCCTCCAGCCTCCGAGGCAGTTTCCCTTACAAAAGCCTCCAGAAAGGTATTGTCGGCCAAAAGTTCCCTAATCTGTAGCCATAAAGGAAAGGCTTGTGGGGGCAGAACCTGCTCCCCACGCTCCTGTACATAAGCTCGCATCTCTCGCCCCACTCGTTTCCAATCGGAAAGAGATAGGGAGCCCTCCTCCAGAAACCAAGGACTAACCAGTTTTATAAAATGCATAAGCTCCTCCAACCCTTTGAGGGACACATGAAACCCATTTTTATCCAACAAACGCTGTAACATGACACTGAGCATACGCTCTTCCTTAACTAATGCGTGCCCCATGGTACCTGTTGATTACTCACACTTAACCGGTCAGCCTTTACCGGCGGGACTGCAGCTCCCTGGTGAGAGTTGCCTTCAACCTGAAAAGAAGGAAAGAAAGGAAAAGAAAGATCACCTGTCCTTCAAGTCCCTGTTCGGGCGCCAGCTGCCGCGGACCGCCGGTCGATGGGCCTCAGTCCGAGGGTGCTCAGGGTGAATGGTACAGGTTGGTTGAGAGGTCGACGCAGGAAAAAATGACAGACTGCACACAGCACTTGGTGAAGTAAGCAGCTGTAAATTTTATTGAGTTTAGAAGTTGGTATTTATACATTTTCTTTCCAAGGTTCAAACAATGTAATCGTTATTTTGCTTATGCTTGTAAATTATCTTTGTGTCTGCATATGTGGTTTATCATGCATTACATGTTTTCAAGGTTTTTGTTTTGGGGAGGTGGTTTATCTTTTCAAGGTTTTTGCTCTAGGGAGGTGGTTTTATCAGTAACACCTGGTTACTTCCCCTTATCTAGGAATGTCAAGGCTTGTGACTTCTCTTAGCTCTGTAATTGTTCTCAGTTTCTTATAATTTCTTTTAAAAATAGCTGAACATATTCTTTTACGTATAATGCTTGACTACTTCTATATATATTTTCTATATATTTTTATTCTTATTAGTAACTATACTTTGATTTATAATTAATTGTTTGTTAAACATTAAACTACTCTATTGATTTGTATTACATATGAAAATTAGTGAAGCAAGATGTTTTTCTAAGTAAAGTTTTACTGCAGGTGGTGATAGTGTATGTCATGTTGGAACATCTTGTTTGCTGTGCCTGCATTGTCTCAATGCACTGTCTCAATTCACTGACATTTGATGATAGGAACGTGCTATTGCACCGTTCCCCTGGAGACATTGAGTCTCTTCAGGCATTCTTTCTCTGTTTAATTATGGATCAGTAAGTCATTATGTTTATTCTTAGTTTCTCAAGACAAGCAGGCATTCAACTCAACAAACAGGTTTCAGAGCAAAGGTTTCTTAGGCTTTTATGCCGCACCTCGTGAGTCATTACGTTCAACAAAAAGTATGCTAGGCAACTTCTGCGCTGCTGTCGCATACTAGGGGTGCTGGGGGCTTCGCTCCGGGGAGCACAGACCACCTACCCATGCGTTTTACAACGCGGACAGCGCCACCTCGCTGCAGCTTGATGCCGAGGGTGCGGCAGTCCTCAGTCTATTAGTTCAGTTCAAAAGTTCCAAATCGGTTGTCTGAATCGGCACCTGTCTCAGGTGGGAGAGTTCAAGAGGTCTCTGGGAACTGGATCACAGGGGTCTGGTGACTGCTCTGATATGGGTTACTCCAGTGCTGCGTGGAGTCAGGAGGAGCCACCTAGCAAATAGATCAGTCTGGGAAGGTTGATGTCTCCTTTCCCACTTTGCCCCTCTGTCGGACCCAGTCACTGGTATCTCTGCAGATGGCTAACCCAGTTGCCTGTAGTGAATAGATACTCCAGGGGTTTGCACCTGCCTGAATTGCAAGGAAATCTGCCTGGCCCCTGCATTCTGCTGCTATCTAGCAGGAGGAGATGGGGCTTGACATCTTTGAGTGCTTGATGCAGGTGATGGGGGGGGGGGAGGTGTTCACTCAGGCTTAGCCCAGTCCCTGATTGATGTTGCTAACAGAACAGAACAGACAACTTTGCGGGATTCTGTCTCTGTTTCCTCTAAAATTGCCTGCAGAAGACTGGCTGTTCTGAGTTCAAACAACTTTGTTGCTGGAGGTTTGTGTCCGATTACCTCTCTGAGTCGTTCCTGCCCTGGAAGCTTCCTGGGTTTGTGAGCAGCGTCAGGCAAATCCTTTGCTCACTGGTGGCCTCCTTTGGTTGTCCAGGGAGACAGTGGCTGTGGCTTCAGAATATCCAGAAGTGAGCTGTTTTGTTTTTGTTTGCATCCTTGTGATGGCAGCTTGCCTCAGCGGTGTTGATGTGCGTTCTTCAACCTTCTCTCTTGGTGCAGCTCAAATCCACCAGGATAGTTACTAAATTTTTGTCCCTTAACTCTCCTTCTGGACGGGAGGCTCTGTGGAAAGCTGGCTTCAGTCCGCCATCTTGTCTCTCCCCCTTGTTTTTCTTTTTAAATGAGGATGACTAGACTGTTAGGATTGATACTATGCGACTTTTCAGTTGTGTTAGTGACACAATCTAACATGCTGAGTTAAGTCAAACAAATGATGCTGGAGTTATTATGTGAAATAATGGACCAGTTAGATTTTCATAGTTTTTATTCCAATACTCAATTCTATATTTTATTTATTTATTTATTTTTATTTTAATTAATTAATTTATTTATTTATTTTTCACCGTAGATGTGGCCCCACCCATTACCCTCCCTCTACCAAAACCTCCCCCCTCTCTTCCCCTTCCTTGCCCCTTTCCCCATAGTCTTGTGCTATAGTTGGGTTATAGCCTTCATGTGAAAGCTATAGTTTAGCTTCATAGTAGAGATGAGTACATTGGATACTTTTTCTTCCACTCTTGAGATACTTTGCTAAGAAGAATATGTTCCAGCTCCATCCATGTAAACATGAAAGAGGTAAAGTCTCCATCTTTCTTTAAGGCTGCATAATATTCCATGGTATACATGTACCACAATTTGTGAGTCCATTCATGGGTCGATGGGCACTTGGGCTTCTTCCATGACTTAGTGATTATGAATTGGGCTGCGATAAACATTCTGGTACAGATGTCTTTGTTATATTGTGACTTTTGGTCTGCTGGGTATAAACCTAGTAAAGGAATTATAGGATCGAATGGCAGGTCTATTTTTACGTCTCTAAGTTTTCTCCAAACATCCTCCCTGAAGGGACGTATTAGTGTGCATTCCCACCAGCAGTGTAGAAGTGTGCCCTTTTCTCCACATCCACGCCAACATCTCTGGTTTGGGATTTTGTTATGTGGTCTATTCTTACTGGGGTTAGGTGATATCTCAAAGTAGTTTTGATTTGCATTTCTCTGATGATTAAAGATGATGAGCTTTTTTTCATGTGTTTATAGATCATGCATCTGTCTTCTTTAGGGAAGTTTCTCTTCAAGTCCCTTTCCTACCCTGAGATGGGATCACGTGTTCTTTTCTTGCTAATATGTTTGAGTTCTCTGTGGATTCTGGTTATTAGATCTTTATCGGAGGTATAACCTGCAAATATTTTCTCCCATTCTGAGGGCTGTCTGCTTGCTTTAATTACTATATTCTTGGCTGTGCAGAAGCTTTTTAGTTTGATCTGGTCACAGTAGTGTATTTTTGAAGCTGCTTCATTGCTTGGGGAATCCTCCTCATAAAACATTCACCCAGGCCGATTCCTTCAAGAGTTTTCCCTGCACTTTCTTCAAGTATTTTTATAGTTTCATGTCTTAAGTTTAAATCTTTTATGCAGTGAGAGTCTATCTTAGTTAATGGTGAAAGGTGTGGGTCCAGTTTCAATCTTCTACAAGTTGCCAGCCAGTTCACCCAGCACCATTTGTTATATAGGGAATCTTTTCCCCACTGAATGTTTTTAATTGGCTTGTCAAAGATCAAATAATGGTAAGTAGCTGGATTCATGTCTTGGTTCTCTATTCTGCTCCAGACATCTACTTCTCTGCTTTTGTGCCAGTACCATGCTGTTTTGATCACTATGGATTTATAGTACAGTCTCAGGTCTGGTAGTGTGATTCCTCCTGCTGTGTTTTTATTGCTGAGTAATGTTTTGGCTATTCAAGGTTTCTTCTGATTCCATATAAAATGGAGTATTGTTTTTTCAAGATCTTTAAAATATGACAATGGAGCTTTAATAGGACTTGCATTAAAATTATATATTGCTTTGGGTAGTATGGACATTTTAACAATGTTGATTCTTTCCAACCATGAACATGGTATGTTTTTCCATCTGTTAACATCTTCAGCTATTTCTTTTCTTAAGGTTTCATATTTCTCTTTGTAGAGATCTTTCACATCCTTTGTCAGGTATACTTCCAAATATTTCATCTTCTTTGGCACTACTGTGAAAGGAAAAGAGTCCTTGACTGTATTTTTGGCTTGGTTATTGTTGGTATATATAAAGGCTACAGATATATGGGTGTTGATTTTGTAGCCTGAGACATTGCTGTATTCCTTGATCACTTCTAAATGTTTTGTAGTAGAATCCCTAGTGTTTTCCAGATATAAGATCATATCATCTGTGAAGAGTGAAAGTTTGATCTCTTCTGACCCTATGTGGATACCCTTGATTGCCTTTTCTTCCCTAATTGCCATGGCTAAAGCTTCCATTACAATGTTAAAGAGCAATGGAGGCAATGGGCAACCTTGCCTGATTCCTGATCTGAGTGGAAATGAATACCTCCATTCAATATGATATTGGCTGTGGGTTTGCTGTAGATGGCCTCTATTAGTTTAAGAAATGTCCCTTCTATACCAATTTTCTTAAGTGTTCTGATCATGAAGGGATGCTGGATATTATCAAAAGCTTTTTCTGCATCAGTTGAAAGAATCATATGGTCCTTATTTTTTATTTTTTTTTTTTATGTGTTGAATTACATTTATAGATTTACGTATATTGAACCAGCCTTGAGACCCTGGGATAGATCCCACTTGGTCATGGTGTATAATTTTTTTGATGTGTTGTTGGATTCTGTTTGTTAGGATCTTATTGAGTATTTCAGCATCAATATTCATTAGTGATATTGGTCTATAATTTTCTTTTCTTGTTGGGTCTTTCCCTGGTTTGGGGATCAAAGTGATGTTTGCTTTGTATATTGTGTTGTGTAATATTCCTTCTTTTTCTATATTTTGGAAGAGGTTTAGTAGTATAGGTACTAGTTCTTCTTTAAAGGTTTGGTAGCATTCTGACATAAAGCCGTCTGGTCCTGGGCTTTTCTTTTTAGGGAGATTTTGTATAGTTGATGGTATTTCAGAACTTGATATAGGCCTGTTCAACATTTCCACTTCATTGTGGCTAAGTCTTGGTAGATGGCGTACTTCCAGGTATTGGTTGATTTCTTTTAGATTTTCATATTTCTGAGAGTAGAGTTTCTTATAGTATTCGTTAAGGATTTTTTTGAATTTCTGAGGGATTCTTTGTTATTTCATCTTTACCATTTCTGATTGATGAAATTAGAGATTTTACTCTTTTTTTCCTGGTTAGGTAGGCCAAGGTTTATCTATTTTTTTGATCTTTTCAAAAAACTAACTTCTGGATTTATTGATCTGTTGTATAATTCTTTTATTTTCAATTTCATTTATTTCTGCTCTGATTTTGGTTATTTCTTTTCTTCTACTGGTTTTGGGGTTGGAGTGTTCTTCCTTCTCCAGTTGCTTGAGATGTCCCATTAAGTTATTAACTTCCTCTCTTTCCGTTTTCTTGAGGAAGGCTTGCAGTGCTATAAATTTCCCTCTTAGGACTGCCTTTGCAGTATCCCAGAGGTTCTGGTAATTCGTGTCTTGATTGTTGTTTTGTTCCAAAAATTTGGTGAATTCCTTCTTAATCTCGTCTAGAACCCATCTATCCTTCAGCATAAGGTTGTTTAGCTTCCATGTTCTTGTTTGGGTGTGCACGTTCCTATTGTTATTTAGTTCAACTTTTATTCCATGATGGTCTGAGAAGATGCAAGGAATATTTCTATTTTTTTAAATTTGCTGAGGTTAGATTTGTGGCCTAGGATGTGGTCGATTTTGGAGTATGTTCCGTGGGCTGATGAGAAGAATGTGTATTCAGTTTTGTTGGGATGAAATGTTCTGTAGATGTCTGTTAAGTCCAGATGTTGAATTGTTGGATTTAAGTCTAGGATTTCTTTGCTTAGCTTCTTTTTGGAGGATATATCTAGCACTGCTAAAGGGGTGTTAAAATCTCCAACTACTATGGAACTGGAGGAAATCAAGTTGCTCATGTCTGTTAGAGTTTCTCTTATAAATTGAGGTGCGTTGTGGTTGGGTGCATAAATATTAATAATAGAGATCTCATCATATTGAGTATTACCTTTAACAAATATGAAGTGTCCATCCCTATCCTTAATTATTTTGGTTGGTTTAAAGCCTATTGTGTCTGCGAACAGGATTGCAATGCCTACTTTTTTCTGCTTTCCATTTGCCTGGAATATAGATGACCATCCTTCACCTTGAGTCTATATCTTTCTTTTAATGTAAGATGCAATTCTTGTATGCAGCAGATATCTGGCTTGAGTTTTTCTATCCAGTCAGCCAACCTGGGCCTCTTTAGAGGACAGTTTAAACCATTCACATTAATTGAGAATATTGATAAGCCTTTCGAGAGTCCAGTGGACGTTTTTAATCCTTTTGTGACTGTGGAAGTTGGAATTTGATTGAAATTTTCTGGTTGAGTTTACTTTTGTGGTGGAGGATTACACTGTTCTTTATGGAGGATAGATCTGAGAATATCCTGGAGAGCTGGTTTAGTTATGGCAAATTGCTTCAACATGTGAATGTCATTGAAGCATTTAATTTCTCTGTCATAAATGAAACTCAGTTTAGGTGGGTATAGGATCCTGGGTTGAAAGTTATTTTGTTTTAGGAGATTAAAAGTCGATGACCATCCTCTTCTAGCTTGATGGGTTTCAGCAGAGAGATCTGCAGTTATTCTAATATTCTTTCACTTTTAGGTAATGGTTTTCTTTTGTCTGGCGGCTTTCAGAATTTTCTCCTTCATATTAACTTTAGTGAAATTGATTATGATGTGTCTAGGGGATGTCTTATTCGGGTTGAGTCGTGCTGGATTTCTGAAACTGCCTGCTATCTGAATTTCAGAATCTCTTGGCATGTCTGGAATGTTCTCCTTCATAATCTCATGGAGAAGAGACTCTGTGCCTTGTGAAGACACTTCATTGCTTTTGGGGATCCCTATAAAATGACTATTGGTTTTCTTTGAATTATCCCAGAGCTCTCTGAGAGAGTGATCTGTTTTTGCCCTCCATTTCTCTTCCTCTTTGAGAGTTTGGGAGTATTTGAAAGCTTTGTCTTCAATGTCAAAAATCCTTTCTTCTGCTTGCTCCTTTCTGTTACTGAGGGATTCTACTGTGTTTCTCAGATCTTTGAGGGATGCAACTTCTTGTCTCAATGTGTGAAAATCTTTGGTTATTTGGTCTTTGAATTTGTTGAATTCTTGAGATATCTTTTGGGTTACTGCTTGGAGTTCTAATTCAATCTTATTTCCTATCCAGATTCCGAATTCGATTTCTGACATCTCAGCTATTTGTTTGTGCATGGGATCTTGTGCTGTGTCTGCCTCATTGATCCTTGGGGGTGTTGATCTGCTCTGATTATTCATATTGCTGGAGATTTTCTGTTGATTTTGCCTCGTGTTTGTTTTTCACCATTGCCTCTGGCTGTCCTCAGAGTTGGGGAGGTGTCTCTCCAAGATTAGATTCCAGTGGGATCACTCTATTGTTGCTTGATCTTTGTAGGGAGTGACCCTGTGTAGTTCCTCTGGGGCTGCTCCAGCTAGGGAGTTCTGGTTGTGGAAGCAGCTCCGGCTTGTGACACACCTGGATCCAGCAACAGGGCGGGAGGTGGTGCGCACTGTTCTGTGAGTGCCTTGTTCCCAGTGACTTTGGCACAGAGAGCCCAACGCTCCTGCAGTCTCTGGACAGGAGAAGGGCTCTGCCTAGAGCCAGGGAGGGCTCTAGAGGGCACCCTACCAGTATCCCGGCCAGACGAGCGGGCCAGCGTGGAGGCTGGGAGGACACAGGAGGGAGGACGCAGGGTTGCACGGTTCCTGCAGTTCCTGGTCAGGGCATGTGGAGGCCCAGTTGATGCGGTGTCGTGTCACAGTACTTATGGAGGTCTGGGCAGTGCCAAGCCCAGGAATTTGAGGTTGCTATGAGCTGTGACACCATGGCACTCTACCCAGGGCAGCCCAAGCCTCCAGTGTGCCAAAACCGTCTCACTCTGCCCCTAAGGGTTAAGGCTGTAAGGCAGCTCAGTCGCTAGGTTACTAGGTCCCCCCCCCCCGATTTTTGCTCTTGGACCCTGAGGGCGGAGCTTGCCAGGGCAGTTCTCTCACAGAATGGCTCCCTGCAGCCCAGTTCAGTGGCTCTGTCTGGGGCCCCAGACAATGCCCAAAGTTCTCCGCACTCCTGCTCAAGCTCTCCCCAAGGCAGTTCAACTGAGTGCCAAGTACAAAAACACCGAAACTGTTCACAGGTAAGGCCTTTCTGGTTTGCAGTCTTACTGCTGCTTGTACTTACAGTTGCCGGCGTGATTAGGTCGATCAAACACATGCAACCACTTGCCAGTTTCCCACTGTTTTTGTGCTCCTTTGGGGTCCAGAAGTGCCTTGCTGACTCCCTGTATCCTCAAAGGGATGATTATAGGCAGATCCCACCAGCCAGAGATGTGTGGAGTCTTATCTCCCCAGACTCACCGTGCCCAGTTGCAGGGAAGCTGTTACTCGGCCGCCATCTTTAATCCAATCCTATTTATTTATTTTGAGATAAGCTCTTGCTCTGCTGCCTGGGCCAGAGTCCAGTGGTGTTATCATAGCTTACTGCAACCTCAAACTTCTGGGCTCAAGCAATCCTTTTGCCTTAGCCTCCAGAGTACCCGAGACTGTAGCCATGCACCACCATACCTAGCTGCTAATTTCTGCTATTTTTTGTAGAGACAGGGTCTTGCTCTTGCTCACTCTGGTCTTAAACACCTGGCCTCCTGCCTGGGCCTCCCAAAGTGCATGAGCCACTGTGCATGGCCCCAGTGCTATATTTTTAGATGTATTTATTTAAATATTTTTTGTAAACTTGTATAAAATATTTATAAAATATTCTGTATGTGTTGGTCGCATCTTTGTGAAAAATTTTAGTGAATATTTTATAAATAAAGGCAAATTTTGCTACAAATTTCTATTATATAGAGACTTTTGGGACATTCTGTAGAGAGAATCTAAAAAGGAACACAGGCATGGCGCCTATAGCTCAAATGGCTAGGGTGCCAGCCACATACACTGGCGCTGGTGGGTTCAAATCCAGCCTGGGCCTGCCAAACAACAATGACAACTACAACCAAAAAAATAGCTGGACCTTGTGGTGGCCGCCTGTAGTCCTAGCTACTTGGGAGGCTGAGGCAAGAGAATTGCTTAAGCCCAAGAGTTGGAGGTTGCTGTGAGCTGTGACACCACAGCACTCTACCCAGGGTGATGGCTTGAGACTGTATCTCAAAAAATAATAATAATAAAAAAATTAAGAAGAAGGAACACAGCTATCATGGTTAAAAAAACCATAGAACATGAGAACTAGTAGTAGGATTTTTTTTTTTTATTGTTGTTTTTTTTTCTGCAGTGGGGTGCTGGTAAAATAGCTCTCTGGTGGAGAAAAGCTAGCCCTGACCTATAGTGTTTGCTGATTTTTCTGGTGTAACTACTTCCACTATAGCTGATTTCAAACTATCAATGTGAGATCACTGAATGGAATTGGGAAGAGATGGTACAGAATTTTTTTCACATGAGTCAGCTGGCTCCAGTATGCCACTGCTTGTTACCTATATAAACCTAGATGCCCAGGATAAAGGTTTCTAGGGGAGGGTCAGTTTTATAGCATTGTTCTTTGGAAGAAACACAGTTTAAGACCAAATAGGAATTAGAAAGAAATTCTAGACACCTTTTCTGCTAGTGCCCCCACCACTCTCGCCCACAGTTTGGATGCCCTTGAGCCTCCAGCATCAGCTGGCTGGCCAGGTGGGTACTTGGGGGTTGTGCAGAGGATGGGGGTGTTCCATGTCATTTTTTGTGCACCTGCGGCAGTGGCTCCAGGAAGATGGCAGCTCTGGCAGGTTTTCCAGTTTGTAGCTCTGAACAGTGTTATCAGAGCCTCTGGAGGAGTGGGCTGAGTGGCTGCCCTGAGCCTGGGCTGAACTCTAGGGCCTCCTATGGCAATGGGCCCAGTGCCTGGTCAAGGTTTGTACAGCTCCCTAATGCCCAGAGCAGCCTATTCAAGACTAGATATGCTGCCAAACAGCCAAATGACACCTTGGGGACCTTCCATGGAACCTCCTGGCTATGTGGAGAAGCACTACAGTCTTACCTGGCCTGGCCAGGTCAGGGATGGACCAATCCTACAAGATATACACCTCAGCAGATCCAGCAGGTCCAGCAGTGGGAGTCCAAAATCAAAGCCACAATGCAAATAAAAAGGAGATGATTAGCAAAATTCTACCTCAAAGGATTCATGAATTGGTACCAGAATCCCAAGCCTATATGAATCTCTTGGCTTTTGAAAGGAACCTGAACCAAACTGTCATGAAAAAACAGCAAGATATCCAGGAGACCTTGAAACCTTCTATCAAGTCAGCCTTGTCCAAATTTGATACCACCAAACAAGAGGATGTTCTCTTCCTTTTTTAAATCCTTGATGATGAAACTTGATAAAGACCTATATGGGCCAGACAACCATCTGGTAGAATGGCACAGGACCATCACTACCCAGGAGACTGATGGCTTCCCAGTGAAGTGGCCAGGAGACATGAATGCAACAATGTACTGTTATACTGATGCTGGATTTTCAGCCTCCCCAGTTTAAGTTAGACCCTTGCCTGGCTGTCTCCTGGGCATTCACACCCAGGCTTGTCCAGTTATCATTCAAACACTGTGGCAATATATTAAGATATGTAACTTAAAGGACTCTCATGGGTGGGGATTTGTCATCTGTTTGTCTCAGACTATTTGAGTTTCAACATATGAAGTTTTCAGAGATACCTCAATGACTCCATGCTTGCATATGTTGCCAGAACCTGTCATCATTAATCATGGCATCAGTGTGGACCCAAATGATCAGAAAAAGACAGCTTGTATGACATTTATGTGGAAGTGGATAATAACTTGAAAACTCAGATGAATTCTTTTCTGCTGTCCATTCTCAGACAACAGTAGATTGCTACTCTGGACAAGAAGATCCATGAGACAATAGAAATTCAATCAGCTGAAGACTCAGCCTGAATTCATGCTGAGCTTTGCCGGACATCCTTGGGGTTTCATCAGTGACTGGCTTCAACCCAGTCCCAATGTGGTGAGTAACCTGGAGGAAGAGCATGGAGCTGAGTACTACTTGCAGCCTTGGGCTCAGGAGGCCATGTGTCAAGGCCATGTGCCAGGCCTTCTACTCCAACGTGTAGCAGAGATGACAAGAATTATGTAAAACAAGCCCTAGGAATCCAAAGTATATAGGGCCCCTCCCACAGCCCTGATTTGGCTACATAATTCTTTATTTGGGCACTGTGCTGCCTCATAACTTCTGCTTTGGTCTTGCTTGCAGTGTTCCAGGGGATGATGTTGTTTAAATGAAGAGGGTCTCACATTTCTGTCTTATAAGACTTCTATTCCCTCCTCTCAAACTCCATCCTTTCCCACCACTAGCTTCCTTTTGCCCATAGAGTTCTCATATGCCTCTATCCTTTCCTGGCATACATAGGACCTCTAGATATGTTAGAGAGAGAAGTATTGTGGTAATCAGTGCTCAAAAAGGATTGGGAATAAGGCCAGGTGGTCTTCAAGGGGACTAGCTACCCTGATCCTCCTCTTCAGAGACCAAGGAGTTGGAAGCTATAGCCCCTTCTCCAAGACTCAGGCCTGGGAACCCGCTATAAGCTAGTTGGATTTCCTGATAACAGAATCCAATTTCCTTCCTTTCTTCCATGGTTTTGGAGCAAACTCTTCTTTCACTTGTTGCCCTGTAGCATTAAAGGAATCTTGGCTTTTGGGCTCCAGTGAGCTCCAGGTCAGTCCCTAGCCTTCTTGATTGGCCTTCTCTATCAGTGCTTTTCTTACTACTTAGTAGGGGTTGCACCAGTATTGGAGTTTGTGCTTTAACTGTTGCTCCCTCCCAGAAAACTCCTCATAGCTGGCCTTTTAGGATTCCCTCATGTCCACCCTAATTCAGGGCTTTTTTGGTGGGGCAATATTGCCTATCCCTTTCAGAGCCCCAGGGATCCAATCTGGGGTGCTGTCATTGCCAGCAGAGGCTGTTCCTTCCTGCTGTTGCTTGGAAGTGTGACTCATTCACTGCACCCTGTCCTCTACCCCATCACCTTATGGAGAAACAGGCCTAAAATCCAATGGGTAAAAGCCCTGGGCCACCCTTATCTTCTTGTCCCTTGCCTGCCCAGTTGACATCTACTGGTGACTTCTAGGGCACTGAGGAATGAAAGCACCTAGGGCTGGAGAATAGTGCTTAGATGGGTTGTGACTCTTCCCTCACACTGCCTAATAGGATTATAACTCTCCAGCCCCTACCCACACAGCTTCAGACCCCTCAAGTAACAGTGAAATCTTAGGATCTTGGCCCTTTTTCATCTATCCAGGAAAGCCTAAGAGTCTTCTTCCGGATTGTATCACCCCACAGTCAAAAAATCCTAGGCTTCCAGACTCCATACAGCAGGGTGAGAAACAGCTGGGTACAAAGAGGAATTCTGTTAAGCATGGTCTCTAAACCCACAGAATTGACAAAGCCGCTGCTTTCCCACCCCTTCTTCAGGCTCCTGGAATCACACCCCCCCGGACTCCCCCACACCCCCCGCACAAAAGCCCCTTATATAACCTGCCTGTTCTGCACTTGGGACAGCAGAATTTTCACCTATCCTCCCTTTCCTGCCATTATCCCTCCCTGGAGAGGTTCTTTACACAGTGACACTCTACAACCTTGAGGGCAGCTAAGTCCTGGCCTGGCTCCTGGCTGGAATCATGAGAAGGAAGCTCAGCATTCCTACAGTGTCCCTGTTGAAGATAACTGTTTTTATTAACAAAAGAGAGAAAGAGAGAGAGGAATTCTATTTTCTACTGGCAGAAAGTAAATTGAAATATATTAGTTTAAAATATATTTCCAAAATTTGTTGATAAAATTTATCCTCCATTCATTGCACTAAGACTTTCTTTCACTTTTCTTCTTCTCCCTCTACTTATCTCAATGATATATATATATATGTATATATATAACATATATATAATTTACATATATATAAAATTTGTAATATTCAAGTCTTCTGCAATTGTTAGAGGTGCTCAACATACTCGTAGTCATCTCTTGTTATTGGTATATATTGACCATTATAATTTTTATGAGCATTTTTCCTTTCTTAAAATGTGTATAGCTTTTTTGTCCAGGTTTGTGTGTATGTGATTGACTTAATCTCCTGGCAGGAAAACGTCTTGGAGGAGGGGTGGGTAGGAATGGGTTGCCCTTTGATGGACAGGGAAGATGGACATCTGAGAATAGTAGGACATTAATAATCTTTAAATTATGATGTTATTTGCCTATGTTCAAAGGAAAAAACATTGACAAGGAAAATGTGTACAGTGAAACTACCATCTCTTAAAGTTTATAGTTTGTGGGCAGTGTCTGTGGCTCAAAGGAGTAGGGCACTGGCCCCATATATTGGAGGTGGTGGGTTCAAACCCAGATCCAGCCAAAAACTGCAAAAAAAAAAAAAAAGTTATTTTGTGAATCAAGTGTTTAAATCAGTCTCCTTTATAGAAGAAAAAGCTTTGTAAATATAAACTAAATCTGTTTATTTTCTTTCCATTTACAGATAGGCATTTTTAAATCTGTATCTATATTTATAAATCAATTTGACTGATCAATTTTAAGTTATTAAGTTAAATCAATTGTTTATCTACTCCAGGTGA
This sequence comes from Nycticebus coucang, assembly GCF_027406575.1. Taxonomy (NCBI): domain Eukaryota; kingdom Metazoa; phylum Chordata; class Mammalia; order Primates; family Lorisidae; genus Nycticebus; species Nycticebus coucang. The sequence goes on along the minus strand of NC_069785.1, from coordinate 51,712,646 downwards.
TTTTATTTTGGTCAAACTTGTAATGTGACCATGAACAAGGCATTTGGCCTTTCTGAACTTGCGTTACATCCTCTAACAATGGGTTTGAACTGAATGATCCTTAATTTGCCTTCTAGCCATAGGTGTTTATGGTATATATATTGGATTTAACAAGCAGTTTTACAGTTTTCTTTTGTGAAATGGACTAATAATTTTTACTTTTAAAATGTTATAAACCTGCTAGTTTAAATAAGTAGACTTATGTTATCTTACTTGATTAGTTAACGAGGACTCTTCTGCCAATAGGAAGAAGAATTTCTCTCGTGAGTCATAGTGGAAGGCTAAGAACTGTCTCCTAGCAGGACTTAATCCTCTCCTTTGAAGATAATAAAGTGACAGGGAGAAACAAAAAGGGCTAAATGTTTTTCCTTTAATAAAAGAGCATGATGGCACATATAAATGTGAACCAAAAACTCAGAAAGGAAGAAAAGATACCTTTAAAAAAAGTTTTGATGAATTGTCCATTTGATGGAAAGACTCAAACCAAAGCAAATTTGGAGTTTCTTTGATTATATTTTGATTTTAAATGGAATAATGGGTAAGAAAGGGTCCTGGGGTGGGTAGAGATTAGGAGCACGTGTGGGTTTTGTTGACTTGAATCTTGTAAGATTAGGAGAAGAATTGAAAGAAAAACAATAGGAATACAAAATTAGTTATAGAGGCTTGCAATAAGCTCATGCAAGTGAGCAATCTTGGGAAGAAGCTTCATTAGCTTTGTAAAAAAATCCGTTTCTGTTTGAGATAATTTTTAAAATTTCCTCTATCTAGCTGGGAACATGGAAACACTAAGAGATTCTGCACTGAGAGATTAAAACGTCAAGAAGAGAGATGAAAACAGGAGTACACAAAAAGGCCAATAAAATGCTGAGGAATTGCAGGGAGTTTACTAGATGGTGTTGTGCAACATTCAGATAGAAGTTCAGCCATGTACATGACTTTTACACATGAGTGTTGTCTTTTAGAAAGCTCAAATGTGCTGGAAGCCACATGCATTATACATTTAGTCTTTTTGTCAGAATCTAAAAGGAGAGATAAGGATCAATGGCTACATGGCTGAAGTTACTGTGTGCTCTGTCTTCACTAATTATGTTTTGTTTGATGTGCATATTCAGCATGGGAGACACAAACAACCAGCACAATTCATCTGCTGTCCACCTTGTCTCTTCATTTTATTTTTTCTTACGATCTTGATTGATTCTTAGCTGCCAAAATAAAGCTATGTTTCAATTGAAGAACAAAAAGACATGTAGAATATTTTAAACTTTGAAAGCATTTGACTTTTATCAGATTTTTCACAACTACTTTTAGATACCTCAAAATATGAGTTAAACTAGACTGATGATGCCCCTTTTAAATTATGGAGCAATAGGGGAAAAAAGGCCAGACACAGTGTTAGCTCTCTAGTCTGACTGGAGTTGTGGAAGATACCAATATTACAGGGTGTTGTTCATTAGGATGGTATTGTTACTAGTCATAAAAATCTTTCTTTACTTATTTTTCATAAAAAATCTTTAAAAATGAATTCAGCAGCAGACCAACTGCATTTGAATTGGAAAAGAAAGATTGTCAGAACCTTTTGTAGTGGTATCACAATCCAGGAACAAATTGTACACAATAGAAAAGATATTACCTTTACGGACGATTTAATGAGACTCACAAAACAGCACCTAAACAACAAATATCTAAACTTTAAACTATTTTACCAGAAACTGAGCAACAAAATATATTGCAGATCAAATACAGATGGGCGAGAAGAGAGGTTTCAACAGCAGATTGGCAGGGGAGTTTGGTAGACATGGTAATAGGTTCTTTCTGTCCTGAAGAGAAGCCAAAGGAGGGGAGGAGGGCCAATTCCTTTGAAGTTTGGCACACAACTCCTCACAATAATCAATAAAAACAATGTTGATGTCTGATGTCTGGTTTTTGTGAGATTGTCCAATGAGCATTAAGCCAAGAGACTCATGAAGCATGGAGGGAGTATGAGAAAGGCAGGAAAACCTCTTGACATCCTTGCTCTAATGCTGGGGTGAAGCAAACCCTTTCACTATACCTTCCAGTCATCTGTACCCTCTCCTTTCCATGTGGCTGAAACAGAGATGAGCCCAGGCAGGGCAAGGGGATTTTCTAAAACAGACATGGTAGGACACACAGCAGAAGAGAATCAGGCAGCATCCATGACTTTAGTTCCAATAGAGAGTCAGCAACCCTGCATGTAGAGGTTTGTACTTTTATGAGGCTAAAAATAGGGAGTAGTTTTTTCTCTTTCTTTTTTTTATATATGTATGTATGTATGCATGTATGTATTGAGACGGAATTTCCCTTTGTTGCCTCCCCGGGAAGAATCCATGGCATCATAGCTCACAGTAACCTCAAACTCTTGGGCTCAGGCAATTCTCTTGCCTCAGCCTCCTGAGTAGTTGGGACTACAGATGCCTACCAAAACCCCCAGATATTTTTTTTATAGATGGGTCTTGCTCTAGTTCAGGCTGGTCTCCAACTTGTGATTTTAGCAATCCGCTCACCTTGGCATCCCAGAGTGCCAGGATTACGGGCATAAGCCACAGTGCCTGGCTATTTATTTTTTGGATTCCAGGAAATCTCTCAATCTAGATACCCTATGTCATGATTTTACAGATTAAGAGGCTCATCTACATGTTTTACATAGGCAGTAGTCTGTTCCAAGTAAGATGAAGCAGTCTGATTGTGCATTCATTAATTTATTAGATCTTTTGCAGTCTTCTAGGCAGAGAGTAGTACTTTTAAAAATTTTTTTTTATTAAATCATAAACACATAGATCATATATATTATTAATGCATTTATGGGGTACAATGTGCTGATTTCATATAGAATTAGGAATGCTTACATCATACTGGTTAATATATACCTCATCTCGTTTACTTGGTTATTGTGTTAAGATATTTATACTCTATACTAATAGATCCGACATGTACCCTTGCATTATGCACCATTGGTGTGATCCCACCATTCACAGAGGGTGGTATTTTTAAAACATCATAAGAAACAATTCCTGTTTTCAAGGAAGATACGACCTAGTTTAGTGTTAAGATATCTTTCCATGGTAAAGTTAAATTATCAAATGGCAAGGGAGTGATACTGACAAAATAAGAGATGACAAAAGGCTTAGAAAGGCATGGGAGGCTTAAAAGGAGGAAAGGGATTTGATCTACAATCTAAATGGATGGAAAGAGTTTTGAATGTCACATAGAAAGCATGAAAAAGTGTTTTGGGTAAGGCAAGGACATGCAGACATATATGTATATGGACTTGGGAAACCCATGTAGGAAGGAAAGTGGGAACTTGAGTGTTGAAGGGTACTGAGTGCAAAAATGGTTACAATTCTCGGCCCCTTCCCATCTCAACAGCCTTTATAATGTGACTGTAGCTCCTCTCCTGAAGAGAAGGAATCTATTCCCTTACTCCTTGAATCTGGGCTGGCCTAATATCTGCACTGACTTATAGAATGAGGTAAAAGCAATGGTATGCCAATCCTGATCATAGACTCAAGAGGTCTTGAACTCTTTTTCACCATCTTGGAAACTTGGCAAGCTGCAATGCGAACAAGCCTAGCTAACATATAGGAGGGTGAGAGACCATGTGGTAGACAGCCCAGTTGTTCCAGCCAATGCTATACTAGACAAGCCAAGAACAACAATTTTCAAACATGTGTGAGAACCTTGTATATATTGGCAGAACTGCTTATCTGACCCACAAATAATATCAGACACATGAGTGCTAATTTAATATCACACTTTTTGTTAAATAAATATTCAATTTTTATAATAGTATAATGTCTATATAAATATTGTTCATTGTTAGGAAGGTAGGGTACTATGACAGTTTCTTTTTATAATAATTTTTTTTTTCTTTTACACTCCCTTGTTCTTTTATTTGCTTAGTTTTCTATGTAGCATTGGTTTAATAAGTACATAATTTTTTACAAAACAACAGATAAGATAGAGACAAGATGGCGGACTGAAGCCAGCTTTCAACAAAGGCTCCCGTCCAGAAGGAGAGTTAAGGGACAGGAATTTAGTAAGTATCCTGGTGGACTTGAGCCTCACCAAGAGAGAAGGCTGAAGAACGCACATCAACACCGCTGAGGCAAGTTGTGATCACAAGGATGCAAACAAAAGGTACAAAATCCACCACCAAGCGGACGGGAGTCCCCCTCCCCCATGAGACCGGCTCTAGAGCCCCATAATTCAACAAGCGGGCAGAAATTAAAGGCCCTCCCACTACACTCCACGGGAGAGACCTTCTAAAAACTGGACCTACCTCCCCTACTGGGGTGCCGTGGCGTTCTCCTGCCGGACATAGGGCTGAATAAAACTTTGGGAATCCTTTGCCGGCAACCCTGAATCCCTGGCGCTCCCCTCCCGCCCACTGAGGTCTGGAGGCCTGTCCCCCAGGACTTCGGATCCTTGGGTGATTTCTCAAGGGGAGTGGACAGTCCCCTTGAGTGCGACTGGTCAGCATTGACTCTGAGGCGCGCCGAGTGAGGAGAGGGCACCGGGCTGAGGGGGAGTCACGCCTCATGGCGCTTCCCTGCGGTGCAGTGCAGCAACCCTCCCCGGGCATACGGGGCCAAAGACTGAATCAGACTCTGGCCTTCCCGCTGAGAGCTGAGAACCCCTACTCTCACTCGGGGTCTGAGGGCCTATCCCCCAGGAGTTCGGCTCCTTGGGTGATTTCTCGAGGGGAGTGCACAGTGCCTGAGCTGCGTCAGGTCAGCGCTGACTCTGGGATATGTGAGCGAGGAGAGGGCACTCTGCTGAGGGGAATTCAAGCCTTGGCGGCACTTCCCTGCGGTGCAGTGCAGGAGCCCTCCCCGGACCGTAGTATTGCGTGAAACTGAATGAAACTCTAGCTTCCCCCCGCCCCACTCCCAATCGGGGTCTGGGGGCCCATCCCCCAAGAGTTCTGATTCTTGGGGGATCTCTTAAGGGGTGTGGACCCAGCACAAACTGCGGCCGCTCAGTGCTGACTCTGGGGCGTGGGACAGAGGAGAAAAGGGTCGCCTGAGTGCCCACACCAGAGCAGCAGTTCCCTGGAGGTAGATCAACAGCCGTTTTTTCTTTAACGGCAGAACGCTCACTTCTGGATATTCTGAGGCCACACCCCCTGTCTCCCTGGGCAACCAGAGGAGGCCACCGGTGACACGGCTCACAAACCCGGAAGCCTCCAGGGCGGGGCCGACCCAGAGAGGTGTTCAGACGCAATTCTCCAGCAGCAAAGACGTTTGAACTCAAAACAGCCCGTCTCCTGTAGGCGACGACAGGCACAGAGACAGAACCTCACAAAGTTGTCTGTTCTGTTCTGTTCTGTTAGCAGCATGCATCAGGGACGGGGCTAAGCCTGAGTGAACACCTCCTTCCCATCACCTGCATCAAACACTCAAAGATGTCAGGCCCCATCTCCTCCTGCTAGATAGCGGCAGTCTGCGGGGGCCTGGCAGACTTCCTTGCGATTCAGGCAGGTGCAAACCCCTGGAGTGTCTGTTCACTGCAGGCAACTGGGTTAGCCATCTGCAGAGATACCAGTGACTGGGACCGACGGAGGGGCAAAGTGTGGAAGGAGACGTCAACCTTCCCAGACTGCTCTGTTTGCTGGGTGGCTCCTCCTGACTCCACGCTGCACTGGGGTGAGCTGTGTCAGAGGAGTCACCAGGCCCCTGTGATCCAGTTCCCAGAGACCTCTTGAACCCTTCCACCCGAGACAAGTGCCGATTGAGACAGTTGATTCGGACCTTTTGAACTGGGCTAATAGACTGAGGACTCTTCAGGCGGTGCCCTGGGTGTGCGATTGTAGGAAGGTTTGATTCTCCTTTTCCAACTGGGGCCAGAGGTGGGCAGGCGGGGTGACTTAATTGCTGATTTTTCCACACAGCTGAGACTTCAAGCCAGAGTAGAAGTTGCAATAGGATCGAACAGAAACCAGCTGAAAACAAGACAGAACCACTTTGCTCCACCACACCAGACAGGGCCCCAGTTTCTCAGGCCACAACACTGTACGGGCCCTCGATAAAACCCCAGGGGAAAAACCAAAGGGAGTAAACCATGGGGCGGAATCAGAGGAAAAACTCTGGTAACATGAATAACCAGAATAGATCAACCCCCCCAAGAAAAGATACGGCAGATGTGATTGAAGATCCCATTCATAAACAACTGGCTGAGATGTCAGAAGTCGAATTCAGAATTTGGTTTGCAGACAAGATTAATAAAATGGAATTAGGAATTCGAGGAGAAATTCAAAAATTGTCTCAAGAATTTAACGAATTTAAAGACAAAACCACCAAAGACTTAGACACACTGAAACAAGAACTTACAGCCCTCAAAGATATGAAAAATACAGTAGAATCCCTCAGTAACAGAATGGAGCAAGCAGAAGAAAGGATTTCTGACATTGAAGATAAAGTCTTCGAACGCTCCCAATCTCTCAAAGAGGAAGAGAAATGGAGAGCAAAAACGGATCACTCACTCAGAGAGCTCTCAGATAATTCGAAAAAAAACAACATAAGGGTTATAGGAATTTCGGAGACTGATGAAGTAGCTGCCAAGGACACAGAGGCCCTTCTACATGAAATTATGAAAGAAAATTTTCCAGACATGCCTAGAGAATCTGAAATTCAGATAGCAGACAGCTTCAGAACCCCAGCACAATTCAACCCCAATAAGCCATCTCCCAGACATATCATAATTAGCTTCACTAAAGTTAACATGAAAGAGAAGATTCTCAAAGCAGCCCGGCGAAAGAAAACTATAACGTACAAAGGTAAGAATATTAGAATAACTGCAGATCTCTCTGCTGAAACTTTTCAAGCAAGAAGAGGCTGGTCATCAACTTTTAATCTCCTAAAGCAAAAAAACTTTCAACCCAGGATCTTGTATCCAGCTAAACTGAGTTTCATCTATGATGGAGAAATTAAATACTTCAATGACATTCATATGTTGAAAAAATTTGCCATAAGTAAACCAGCTCTTCAGGATGTTCTCAGACCTATCCTCCACAATGACCAACCCAATCCTATACCACAAAAGTAAACTCACTCAGAATCTTCGGATCAAACTCCAACTTCCACACTGGCGAAAGGATTAAAAATGTCCACTGGACCTTTGAAAAACTCGATACCCAAAATTCCACCAGACTTATCAATACTCTCCATCAATGTGAATGGCTTAAACTGTCCTCTAAAGAGGCATAGGTTAGCTGACTGGATACAAAAACTCAAGCCAGATATTTGTTGCATACAAGAGTCACATCTCAACTTAAAAGACAAATACAGACTCAGGGTGAAAGGATGGTCATCCATATTTCAGGCAAATGGTAATCAGAAAAAAGCAGGTGTTGCAATTTTATTTGCAGATACAGTAGGCTTTAAACCATCAAAAGTAAGGAAGGACAAGAATGGTCACTTCATATTTGTTAAGGGTAATACTCAATATGACGAGATCTCAATTATTAATATCTATGCACCCAACCAGAATGCACCTCAATTTATAAGAGAAACTCTAACAGACATGAGTAACTTGATTTCCTCCAGCTCCATAATCGTTGGAGATTTCAACACTCCCTTGGCAGTGTTGGATCGATCCTCCAGAAAGAAGCTGAGCAAAGAAATCTTAGATTTAAACCTAACCATCCAATATTTAGATTTAGCAGACATATACAGAACATTTCATCCCAACAAAACTGAATACACATACTTCTCATCAGCCCACGGAACTTACTCCAAAATTGATCACATTTTAGGTCACAAGTCTAACCTCAGTAAATTTAAAGGAATAGAAATTATTCCATGCATCTTCTCGGACCATCATGGAATAAAACTTCAATTGAGTAACAACAGGAATCTGCATACCCATACAAAAACATGGAAGTTAAATAACCTTATGCTGAATGATAGCTGGGTCAGAGATGAGATTAAGAAAGAAATCACCAATTTTTTGGAACAAAATGACAATGAAGACACAAACTATCAGAACCTCTGGGACACTGCAAAGGCAGTTCTAAGAGGGAAATTTATAGCACTGCAAGCCTTCCTCAAGAGAACGGAAAGAGAGGAAGTTAACAACTTAATGGGACATCTCACGCAACTGGAAAAGGAAGAACATTCCAACCCCAAACCCAGTAGAAGAAAAGAAATAACCAAAATTAGAGCAGAATTAAATGAAATTGAAAACAAAAGAATAATACAACAGATCAATAAATCAAAAAGCTGGTTTTTTGAAAAGGTCAATAAAATAGATAAACCTCTGGCCAACTTAATCAGGAAAAAAAGAGTAAAATCTCTAATATCATCAATCAGAAACAACAAAGACGAAATAACCACAGACTCATCAGAAATCCAAAAAATCCTTAATGAATATTACAAGAAACTTTATTCTCAGAAATATGAAAATCTGAAGGAAATAGACCGATACTTGGAAGCACGCCACCTTCCAAGACTTAACCAGAATCAAGTGGAAATGTTGAACAGACCCATATCAAGTTCAGAAATAGCATCAACTATACAAAACCTCCCTAAAAAGAAAAGCCCGGGACCAGATGGTTTCACGTCAGAATTCTACCAAACCTTTAAAGAGGAATTAGTACCTATATTACTCAACCTGTTCCAAAAGGTAGAAAAAGAAGGAAGACTACCCAACACGTTCTATGAAGCAAACATCACCCTGATCCCCAAACCAGGAAAAGACCCAACAAGAAAAGAAAATTATAGACCAATATCACTAATGAATATAGATGCAAAAATATTCAACAAGATCCTAACAAACAGAATCCAACAACACATCAAACAAATTATACATCATGACCAAGTTGGTTTTATCCCAGGGTCTCAAGGCTGGTTCAATATATGCAAATCTATAAATGTAATTCAGCACATAAACAAATTAAAAAACAAAGACCATATGATTCTCTCAATTGATGCAGAAAAAGCTTTTGATAATATCCAGCATCCCTTCATGATCAGAACACTCAAGAAAATTGGTCTAGAAGGGACTTTTCTTAAACTGATAGAGGCCATCTACAGCAAACCCACAGCCAATATCATATTGAATGGAGTTAAATTGGAATCATTTCCACTCAGATCAGGAACCAGACAAGGCTGCCCATTGTCTCCATTGCTTTTCAACATTGTAATGGAAGTTTTAGCCACCGCAATTAGGGAAGAAAAGGCGATCAAGGGTATCCATATAGGGTCAGAAGAGATCAAACTCTCGCTCTTCGCTGATGATATGATTGTGTATCTGGAAAACACTAGGGACTCTGCTAAAAAACTCCTAGAAGTGATCAAGGAGTACAGCAGCGTCTCAGGTTACAAAATCAACATTCATAAATCGGTAGCCTTTATATACACCAACAACAGTCAAATTGAAAAAGCAGTTAAGGACTCTATCCCATTCACAGTAGTGCCAAAGAAGATGAAATATTTGGGAATTTACCTAACAAAAGACGTGAAAGATCTCTATAAAGAGAACTATGAAACTCTAAGAAAAGAAATAGCGGAAAATGTTAACAAATGGAAAAACATACCATGCTCATGGCTAGGAAGAATCAACATTATCAAAATGTCCATACTACCCAAAGCAATATATAATTTCAACGCACTCCCTATTAAAGCTCCACTGTCATATTTTAAAGATCTTGAAAAAACATTACTTCGTTTTATATGGAATCAGAAAAAACCTCGAATAGCCAAGACATTACTCAGAAATAAAAACAAAACAGGAGGAATCACACTACCAGACCTCAGACTTTACTACAAATCGATAGTGATCAAAACAGCATGGTATTGGCACAAAAACAGAGAAGTAGATATCTGGAACAGAATAGAGAACCAAGAGATGAATCCAGCTACTTACCGCTATTTGATTTTTGACAAGCCAATTAAAAACATTCAGTGGGGAAAAGATTCCCTATTTAACAAATGGTGCTGGGTGAACTGGCTGGCAACCTGCAGAAGACTGAAATTGGACCCACACCTTTCACCATTAACTAAGATAGACTCTCATTGGATTAAAGATTTAAACTTAAGACATGAAACTATAAAAATACTAGAGGATCGTGCAGGGAAAACCCTTGAAGAAATTGGTCTGGGTGAGTATTTCATGAGGAGAACCCCCCGGGCAATTGAAGCAGCTTCAAAAATACACTACTGGGACTTGATCAAACTAAAAAGCTTCTGCACAGCTAAGAACACAGTAAGCAGAGCAAGCAGACAGCCCTCAGAATGGGAGAAGATATTTGCAGGGTATAACTCTGACAAAGGTTTAATAACCAGAATCCACAGAGAACTCAAACGCATCAGCAAGAAAAAAACAAGGGATCCCATCGCAGGCTGGGCAAGGGATTTGAAGAGAAACTTCTCTGAAGAAGACAGGCGCACGGCCTTCAGACATATGAAAAAATGCTCATCATCTTTAATCATCAGAGAAATGCAAATCAAAACTACTTTGAGATATCATCTAACTCCAATGAGACTAGCCTATATCACAAAATCTCAAGACCAGAGATGTTGGCGTGGATGCGGAGAAAAGGGAACACTTCTGCACTGCTGGTGGGAATGCAAATTAATACATTCCTTTTGGAAAGATATATGGAGAACACTCAGAGATCTAAAAATAGATCTGCCATTCAATCCTGTAATTCCTCTGCTGGGCATATACCCAGAAGACCAAAAATCACAACATAACAAAGATATTTGTACCAGAATGTTTATTGCAGCCCAATTCATAATAGCTAAGTCATGGAAAAAGCCCAAGTGTCCATCGATCCACGAATGGATTAATAAATTGTGGTATATGTATACCATGGAATACTATGCAGCCTTAAAGAAAGATGGAGACTTTACCTCTTTCATGTTTACATGGATGGAGCTGGAACATATTCTTCTTAGTAAAGTATCCCAAGAATGGAAGAAAAAATACCCAATGTACACAGCCCTACTATGACACTAATTTGGGACTCTCACATGAAAGCTATAACCCAGCTACAACTTAACAATAGGGGGAAGTGGGAAAGGGGGTGGGGGTGGGTAGAGGGAGGGGAATCGGTGGGATCACACCTGTGGTGCATATTATAGGGGTATTTGTGAAACTTGGTAAATGTAGAATGTAAATGTTTTGGCACAGTAACTGAGATAACGCCGGAAAGGCTATGTTAACCACTGTGATAAAAATGTGTCAAATGGTTTATGAAGTGAGTGTATGATGCCCCATAATCATATCATTGTATACAGTTATGATTTAATAAAAAAATTAAAAAAAAAAAAAAAAACAACAGATAAATTAAAAAACTCACTTCAATTCTTTTTCCACATAGCCAGTAGCATTCAATTGTTTATTCTCAAAGGTCTCCATCTTTGTTCTAATCTGGACTGACTTTCTCTAGGTATTGCCCACAAATAGATTTTTTTTTTTAAGTATTTTCCCTCTATTTCTTTGTGCTGGCACCATTCTCAGATCTCCCTGTCTCTTGGTTTAACCCCTTATTGTGGTGGAGTATATTCTAGTAACTTCTTGAGAGTGGGAGCTTGCATGACTAAGATATCTTTATTCTACCTACTTCAAGCTTAATCATGTGATCAATGATAGAAAATAATTTTCCTTCATAATTTCTAATGCATTGCTTCACTGTTTTCTGGCTTTTAAAATTCTTTTGAAAACTCTGATGCCTTTGTCATTTACAATTTTTGGCTTGTTTCCTATTTTGGCTGTTGGTGTCATTCTTTTGCTTTATTCTTCTAAGAATAAAACATCTTTAAGCATCTGAAATTTCACTGTTTTCCTTCATGGTTCCTTTTTTCCCTTCTCATTCATAATTGCAGGCATTACAATGGACTCTTTCATTCTGGCAATATGTTTCCTTCTGTGAATTAAAAATAGAAATTCTACATTGCTACTTTTTCTTTTTCTAGAATTACTGTTAGTCATATGTTGGACCTCATGGCTTGATACTCTCTCACTCTCCTTTTTTTTAAACTTTAATTCCCTAGTTTCTATGTCTGTTTTATTCCCCCCTTTTACTTTCTGGAAAATATCCTTAGCTTCAAGTACTAATCTTTCATTGATTTTTTCTTTTTAACCTACTTTTATTTTTCATAAAAATTCTTTCTTATACTTTGATTTATGCTTGCTTTTCTTCCCAAAGCATTCTATTATTGTTCCAGGGATATAATATCTTTACTTAATCTCTTTCTGAAGATATTAATTATAGTTTTTTACTCTGATTATCTGTGTTTCTAATTTTATTTCTTGGTTTTGAATTAGATGCTTATTTTTCATGTTGAAGCTCATTTGATGATTATTTAATACCTGTTTATATTTCAGAGTAAACTCTAGAAAGCTAGATAGATATTCTTTGTGTCTGCACAGGGCTTGTTAACTGTGATCCTGACAGTAGGGTAATCAGTAAGTGACCTAATAATTTTTTTCTGGAACTCTAAAACATTGGTAATCTGTAGGACTTTCTTCTGGGACTTCCATTCCAGCCTTTTCAGAAAGGAATCTTTGAATCTGCTCCCACAATTTTCTAAAGTATTCTAGAAACAGAGTAAAGGAAAGACCCAGAGAGTACCACTTATTGAATAGGCAGACTTTTGCTTAATTCCTGTTTTAAACTATAAACTTACCGTTGTCACGTCAGTATCCAGATCTCCTCTTACTTAATTTATGTAGAAAATAAATCTTCATTTGCTAAGGTTTAGAAGAGAATCATCACTTGACTGCACATAAAATTTAGTGAATTTTGTTTTATTCATTTAATTTAATTTAGGCTGGACTTATATTCTTGGGCTTAAGTGATTCTTTCACCTTCAGCCTCCACATAATCATTATTTTAAATACACATGTCACTAGTACTAATTAACTCTCTTTGGGAAAAAAAATTAATTTTCAAAATGGAAATTTGATGAGCAACAAAGTTTAAACCAAAGGTTTTGTTAGTTGATGACCAGGATGATTCACATCATGGACACCTCACAAATTCTTCTATTACATAATTTGGTTTCTCCAAATTTCCTTCCTTACAGAAAGCTCCCTTATATCTCTTTATTTTTCTTAATTTACATGCTCTTACTGAAATCTATTGTCTTGAACATTTCAGCCCCAGACCTTAACCCCAGATTGCAGATCTCTCAATGGCCAGAGCAAAGAAATGGAATAGAATGAATTGCTCCTTAAATATAAAAATTTAACTATTATTTAAAGTCATACCAATGAAACCTATCAATACATTGATAGTCAACAGTAAAGCACTTAATTCCAATAACACAGTACCTCCTTTATGAAACTACTATCAGGGAAGTAGAGAGTTGATGTGAAGGCAGTGTGTGGTAATGGCCATGGTTATCTTCTCGTATATTCATCAGTACATGTATGTAAGAAGACAACGCAAGGATAGGAATATAAACACCAAAAGAACTAAAGAGGAGCATACCTAGTGCTCACACAGGTCCAGGAATAGTTCCTGGTCCCACCAACCATATCGGATAACCTCATAATTCAGTGGGCATCAGGTGGAACAACCAGAATAATGCTTCAGTAGTATTCATAGGGGAATAATTACCCCTATTACATACTGCTCTGGCCCAACTCATTCATCACAAAAGCAAGGCCAGAAAGGATTTAACAGTTTCCAAGTAACTTAAATGCATACTAAAATAAAGCTCAATAATTTTAAGAATATAAAAATATCCAGAATATAAGAAGGAAAAAAATCTCAGTGTCTGGAATATAATAAAAAATGACCAGGCATAAAAGAAACAGAAAAATATGACAAGGAACAAAAGAAATCAATCTAAACTCGCCAACAACTGACACAAATACTATCATTAAAAGAATATGAAAATAGTTTTTAAAACATATTTCATATGTTAAAAAATTTAAGTAGAAATATGGAAGATACAAAAATAAAAAGACTCAAAATTTCCTGAAATAAAAGCTATAATTTCACGGCACCTGTGGTTCAAAGGAGTAGGGCGCCAGCCCCATATGCCAGAGGTGGCAGGTTCAAACCCAGCCCCAGCCAAAAACTGCAAAAAAAAAAAAAAAAGCTATAATTTCTGAGATGAAAAATATACTGAATGGGATTAATTATAGATTACAAACAGAAGAAGAAAAGATAGGTTGACGCAAAGACACCTTTAACTATCCAAAACAAAACACAGAAAAAATAATAAAATGAAATATACACAGCTTTACTGGGCTTTGAGGCAATTCAAATGGTCTAATATATTTGTATTTAGAGTAGCTTAATAAAAGGAGCAAGGAGACAGAAAAAATATTTGCAGAAGTAATGGTAAAAATTTTTCCAAATTTGATAAAATAAAAAAATCTACATATCCAAGAAGCTCAATTAACTTCAATCATGTAAGTATTAAGAAAATTATACCATGATCTCTTTGGCAGCACATATACTAAAATTGGAACGATACAGAGATGATTAGCATGGCCCCTGCGCAAGGATGACTTGCAAATTCGTGAAGCATTCCATATTAAAAAAAAAATGACACCAAGGCACATCATAATCAATTTGCTCAAAATCATCAATGAAGAGAAAAATCTTTTAAAAAGTCACAGAAAAATAGAGGGATAAGATAAAGGATGACAGATTACTCAGATTTCAATCCAAATGAGAAGATAATAGAATAATCATATAAATTATTAAGTATTAAATGAAAAAAACTGTAAATCTAGAATTCAGTACCCCACAATAATATCTTTCAATACTAAAAGTAAAAGAAAGATTGTTTCAACATACACAAGTTGAAAAAAATTAATCACTATCAGACCCACACTACAACGTGTATTGAAAAAAGTCTTTCAGGCATCAGAAAAATGCCACCAGATGGACGTATTAATCTATACAAATGTATGAAAGCACAGGAAATGGTAGCTACATAGGTAAATAATGCTATTATTTCTTATTTAGATCTTCAAAAAGATATTTAACTGCATAAATAAAAGTAATAACAATGTAATAGAGGGTTAATAACATATGTAAATAGAAGTAAAATATATGACAACATAGCACAAAAGACAGGAAGGAGAAATGGAGTATACTGTTAAAAGCTTCTTATGCTATGCATAAAGTGATATAATATCATTTGAAGTTGGACTGTCATAGCTTCAAGATATATACTATAAACGCTAAAGCAACCAGTAACAGACAAAAAATAAGCATGACAATAAAGGAAATAAAATGGAATAATATGAAAATGACTTAAAATGTAGAAAAAAGATGAAAGAACAGATGGGACAAATAGAAATCAAATGACAGGATGGTAGTTGTAAACTTAATCATATTGATAATCATATCATATATAAATTATCTAAACACCATAATTAAAAGGCAGTGATTGTGAGATTGGATAAGAAAGAAGACCCGACTATATGTTGTCTACAAGAAATGCACTCTAGGAGAGATTAAAGATGGTGGCTGAGTAACAGCTTCCCTGCAACTGGGAACAGTGAGTCTGGGGAGACAAGACTCCAGGCATCTCTGGCCGGTGGGATCTGCCTATAATCATCCCTTTGAGGATACAGAGAGCCAGCAAGGGACTTCTGGACCCCAAGAGGAGGACAAAAACAGTGGAAAACTGGCAAGTGATTGCATGTGTTCAATCGACCTAATCACGCCGGCAACCGTAAGTACAAGCAGCAGTGAGACTGCAAACCGGAAAGGCCTTACCTGTGAATTGTTTTGGTGTTCTTGGACTTGGCACTCAGTTGAACTGCCTTGGGGAGAGCTTGAGCAGGAGTGTGGAGAACTTTGGGCATTGTCTGGGGCCCCAGACTGAGCCACTGAGCTGGGCTCAGGAAGTCGTTGTGAAAGAACTGCCCTGGCAAGCTCCACCCTCAGGGTCTCAGAGCAAGGATTGGGCTGGTCAAAGTAACCTACTGACTGAGCAGCCTAAAGGTGGGGACTGAGCTGCCTTACAGCCTTAATCCTCAGGGGCAGAGTGAGACAGTTTTGGCACACTGGAGCCTTGGGCTGTTGCCCTGGGTAGAGAGCCGTGACGTCACAGCTCATAGCAACCTCAACCTCCTGGGCTTGGTGCTGCCCAGACCTCCATAAGAGCTGTGAAGCGACCCCCAACTGGTGACCCGCACCCACCAGGCCTCCACATTCCCTGACCAGGAACTGTGGGAGCCACACAACCCTGCGTCCTTCCTACTGTGTCCTCCCAGCTTCCACACTAGCCCGTTCATCTGGACAGGGACTCTGGTAGCTGCGTGCCCTTTGGAGCCCTCCCTGCCTCTGCACAGAGCTCCTCTCCTGGCCAGAGACTGCTGGAGCCTTGGGCTCTCTGTGCCAAAGTCACTGGGCGCCTGGCACTCCCAGAACTGTGCGCACCACCCCCAGCCCTGTTGCTGGATCTGGGTGTGTCACAAAGTGGAGCTGCTTCCACAACCAGAACTCCCTAGCTGGAGCAGCCCCAGAGGAACTACACAGGGTCACTCCCTACAAAATCCAGCAACAATAGAGTGATCCCGCTGGGGTCTAATCTTGGAGAGACACCTCCCCAACTCTGAGGACAGCCAGAGGCAACGGTGAAAAACAACCATGAGGTGAAATCAACAGAAAAACTCTGGCAATATGAATAATCAGAGTAGATCAACTCCCCCAAGGATCAATGGGGCAGAAACAGCACAAGATCCCATGCACAAACAAATAGCTGAGATGTCAGAAATTGAATTCAGATCTGGATAGCAAATAAGATTGAATTAGAATTCCAAAAGTTATCTCAAGAATTCAACGGATTCAAAGACCAAATGACCAAAGATTTCAACACATTGAGACAAGAAGTTGCATCCCTCAAAGATCTGAGAAACACAGTAGAGTCCCTCAGTAACAGAATGGAGCAAGCAGAAGAGGGGATTCCTGACATTGAAGACAAAGCTTTTGAACACTCCCAAACCCTCAAAGAAGAAGAGAAATGGAGAGCAAAAACAGACCACTCTCTCAGAGAGCTCTCGGATAATTTGAAGAAAACCAATATTCGTCTTATAGGGATCCCCAAAAATGATGAAGTGGCTTCACAAGGCACAGAGTCTCTTCTCCATGACATTATGAAGGAGAACTTTCCAGACATGCCAAGAGATTCTGAAATTCAGATAGCAGACAGTTTCAGAACTTCAGAATGACTCAACCCAAATAAGACATCCCCTAGACACACCATAATCAATTCACTAAAGTTAATATGAAGGAGAAAATTCTGAAAGCTGCCAGACGAAAGAAAACCATTACCTACAAGGGGAAGAATATCAGAATAACTGCAGATCTCTCTGCTGAAAACTTTCAAGCAAGAAGACAATGGTCATTGACTTTTAATCTCCTAAAACAAAATAACTTTCAACCCAGGATCCTGTACCCAGCTAAACTGAGCTTCATTTATGATGGAGAAATTAAATACTTCAACGACATTCACATGTTGAAGAAATTTGCCACAACTAAACCAGCTCTCCAGGACATTCTTAGACCTATCTTCCATAAAGACCAGCGTAATTCTCCACCACAAAAGTAAACCCACCCCAAAAATTTTTGACCAAATTCCAACTTCCACAGTCGCAAAAGGATTAAAAATATCCACTAGTCTCTCGAAAGGCTTATCAATATTCTCAATTAATGTGAATGGTTTAAATTGTCCTTTAAAGAGGCATAGGTTGGCAGACTGGATACAAAAACTCAAGCCAGATATCTGCTGCATCCAAGAATTGCATCTTACATTAAAAGACAGATATAGACTCGAGGTGAAGGGATGGTCATCTATATTCCAGGCAAATGGAAAGCAGAAAAAAGCAGGCGTTGCAATCTAGTTCGCAGATGCAATAGGCTTTAAACCAACCAAAATAATTAAGGATAAGGATGGACACTTCATATTTGTTAAAGGTAATACTCAATATGATGAGATCTCAATTATTAATATTTATGCACCCAACCACAATGCACCTCAATTTATAAGAGAAACTCTAACAGACATGAGCAACTCGATTTCCTCCAGTTCCATAGTAGTTGGAGATTTTAACACCCCTTTAGCACTCCTGGATAGATCCTCCAAAAAGAAGCTAAGCAAAGAAATTTTAGATTTAAACTCGACCATTCAACATCTGGATGTAGCAGACATCTATAGAACGTTTCATCCCCCCAAAACTGAATACACATTCTTCTCATCAGCCCATGGAACATACTCCAAAATTGACCACATCCTAGGCCACAAATCTAACCTCAGCAAATTTAAAAAAATAGAAATTATTCCTTGCATCTTCTCAGACCATCATGGAATAAAAGTTGAATTCAATAACAATAGGAACCTGCACACCCATACAAGAACATGGAAGCTAAACAACCTTATGCTGAAGGATAGATGCGTTATAGACAAGATTAAGAAGGAAATCACCATATTTTTGGAACAAAACAACAATCAAGACACAAATTACCAGAACCTCTGGGATACTGCAAAGGCAGTCCTAAGAGGGAAACTTATAGCACTGCAAGCCTTCCTCAAGAAAAAGGAAAGAGGGCGGCGCCTGTGGCTCAAGGAGTAGGGCGCTGGTCCCATATGCCGGAGGTGGCAGGTTCAAACCCAGCCCCGGCCAAAAAAGAAAAAAAAAAAAAAAAGTGAGACTCTGTCTCTACAAAAAAAAAAGACTTAAAGAAAAAGGAAAGAGAGGAAGTCAATAACTTAATGGAACATCTCAAGCAACTGGAGAAAGAAGAACACTTCAACTCCAAACGCAGCAGAAGAAAAGAAATAACCAAAATCAGAGGAGAATTAAATGAAATTGAAAACAAAAGAACTATACAACAGATCAATAAATGCAAAAGCTGGTTTTTTGAAAAGATCAATAAAATAGATAATCCTTTGGCCAACCTCACCAGTAAAAAAAAGAGTAAAATCTCTAATTTCATCAATCAGAAATGGTAAAAATGAAATAAGAACAACCCCTCAGAAATTCAAAAAATCCTTAACAAATACTATAAGAAACTCTACTCTCACAAATATGAAAATCTGAAAGAAATCGACCAATACCTGGAAGCACACCACCTACCAAGACTTAGCCAGAACGAAGTGGAAATGTTGAACAGCCCTATATCAAGTTCTGAAATACCATCAACTATACAAAATCTCCCTAAAGAGAAAAGCCCAGGACCAGACGGCTTTATGTCAGAATTCTACCAAACACTTAAAGAAGAACTAGTACCTATACTACTAAACCTCTTCCAAAATACAGAAAAAGAAGGAATATTACCCAGCACATTCTATGAAGCAAACATCACCTTGATCCCCAAACCATGGAAAGACTCAACAAGAAAAGAAAGTTATAGACCAATCTCACTAATGAATATTGATGCTAAAATACTCAATAAGATCCTAACGAACAGAATCCAACAACACATCAAAAAAATTATGCACCATGACCAAGTGGGATTTATCCCAGGGTCTCAAGGCTGGTACAATATACATAAATCTATAAATGTAATTCAACACATAAACAAACTTAAAAATAAAGACCATATGATTCTTTCAATTGATGCAGAAAAAGCTTTTCATAATATCCAGCATCCCTTCATGATCACAGCACTTAAGAAAATTGGTATAGAAGGGACATTTCTTAAACTAATAGAGGCCATCTACAGCAAACCCACAGCTAATATTGTATTGAATGGAGTTAAATTGAAATCATTTCCACTTAGATCAGGAACCAGGCAAGGTTGCCCATTGTCTCCATTGCTCTTTAACATTGTAATGGAAGTTTTTGCCATTGCAATTAGGGAAGAAAAGGCAATCAAGGGTATCCACATAGGGTCAGAAGAGATCAAACTTTCACTCTTCGCAGATGATCTGAACGTATATCTGGAAAACACCAGGGACTCTACTACAAAACTTTTAGAAGTGATCAAGGAATATAGCAATGTCTCAGGCTACAAAATCAACACCCATAAATCTGTAGCCTTTATATATACCAACAATAACCAAGCCGAACAAACAGTCAAGGACTCTATTCCTTTCACAGTAGTGCCAAAGAAGATGAAATATTTGGGAGTATACCTAACAAAGGACGTGAAAGATCTCTACAAAGAGAACCATGACACTCTGAGAAAAGTAATAGCCAAAGATGTTAACAGATGGAAAAACATACCATGCTCATGGCTGGGAAGAATCAACATTGTTAAAATGTCCATACTGCCCAAAGCAATATATAATTTTAATGCAATTCCTATTAAAGCTCTACTGTCATACTTTAAAGATCTTGAAAAAAAATACTTCATTTTATATGGAATCAGAAAAAAACCTCGAATAGCCAAAACATTACTGAGCAATAAAAACAAAGCAGGACGAATCATGCTACCAGACTGAGACTGGTACTATAAATCCATAGTGATCAAAACAGCATGGTACTGGCACAAAAGCAGAGAAGTAGATGTCTGGAACAGAATAGAGAACCAAGACATGAATCCAGCTACTTACCATTATTTGATCTTTGACAAGCCAATTAAAAACAGTCAGTGGGGAAAAGATCCCCTATTTAACAAATGGTGCTGGGTAAACTGGCTGGCAACCTGTAGAAGATTGAAACTAGACCCACACCTTTCACCATTAACTAAGATAAACTCTCACTGGATAAAAGATTTAAACTTAAGACATGAAACTATAAAAATACTTGAAGAAAGTGCAGGGAAAACTCTTGAAGGAATCGGCCTGGTGAATATTTTATGAGGAGGACTCACCAGGCAATTGAAGCAGTATCAAAAATACACTACTGGGACCTGATCAAACTAAAAAGCTTCTGCACAGCCAAGAACATAGTGAGTAAAGCAAGCAGACAGCCCTCAGAATGGGAGAAAATATTTGCAGGTTATACTTCTGATAAAGTTCTAATAACCGGAATCCACAGAGAACTCAAACGTATTAACAAGAAAGGAACACGTGACACCATCTCAGGGTGGGCAAACGACTTGAAGAGAAACTTCTCTAAAGAAGACCGAAACAAGATCTACAAACACATGAAAAAAAGCTCATCATCCTTAATCATCAGAGAAATGCAAATCAAAACTACTTTGAGATATCACCTAACCCTGGTAAGAGTAGCCCACGTAACAAAATCCCAAAACCAGAGATGTTGGCGTGGATGCGGAGAAAAGGGCACACTTCTACACTGCTGGTGGGAATGCCCACTAATACGTTCCTTCTGGAAGGATGTTTGGAGAATACTTAGAGACCTAAAAATAGACCTGCCATTTGATCCTATAATTCCTTTACTAGGTTTATACCCAGAAGACTGAAAGCCACAATATAACAAAGACATCTGTACCACAATGTTTGTTGCAGCCCAATTCATAATTGCTAAGTCATGGAAGAAGCCCAAGTACCCATCGACCCACGAATGGACTAGCAAATTGTGGTACATGTACACCATGGAATATTATGCAGCCTTAAAGAAATATGGAGAGTTTACCTCTTTCATGTTTACATGGATGGAGCTGGAACATACTCTTCTTAGTAAAGTATCTCAGGAATGGAAGAAAAAGTATCCAATGTACTCAGCCCTACTATGAAGCTAAATTATAGATTTCACATGAAGACTATAACCCAACTATAGCACAAGACTATGGGGAAAGGGCCAAGGGAGGGGAAGGGAGTGGGGAGGTTTTGGTGGAGTGAGGGTAATGAGTGGGGCCACATCTATGGTGCATCTTAAAATGGGTACAGGCGATTGCACTATTGCACACAAGTATGATTTAACAATAAGAAAAAAAAAGAAATGCACTCTAAATATGAAGATACACAAAGGTTATAAGTAAAAGTATGTAAAAATACACACCATTCTAAGATGGGGAAAAAGAAAGCTTGGTGGCTGCATTATCAAATAAGGTATATTTTAAAGCAAAAACTTGTTATCAGGGATAAAGTCATTTTATAATAATTAAGATGCCAAGTCATCAAAAATCCTAAAAGTTTATGTATCAAATAACAAACTTCAAAATACCTAGGCCAAAATAAAAATGTGCAGAGAAATAAACAAATCCCCAATTAGAATAGGTGATTTTTAATACTCCTCTCTCTATAACTGACAGGACAAATAGACACAAGATCCTTAAAGATATATTTTGATAGAACACTTAAATAGCACTGCCAGTCTATTTAATTTAATTGACATTCTGAATCATAAAACAAGTAACAAGATTTAAAGAGATTCAAGCCATACAGAGTATGTTCTCTGATAACCACATAATTAAATTATAAATCATAACAATGATCTCTGGAAAATACCCCAAACTCCAAGAATTATCAAAGAAATTTAATACTCTTCTAAGAAGCCCAATGGCTAAAGGAAAAATCCAAAGAGCATTAAGAAGTATTTTGAACCAAATGAACATAAAAATTCAACATATCAAATTAGTGAGTACCATTAAAGAAGTGATTATGAAGACATTTATAGCATTAGACATACATATTAAAAAAGAATGGTTTTGAATCAAATTATCTTAGCTTCTATGTTAAGAAGCTAGAAAAAGAAAGGCAAATTGCTCCCAAAGTAAATAGAAAAAAAGAAAGAATTAAATGGAAGGGAAATACAGTAAGCAGAAGAAAGAAAGCAATAAAATCTGGATCTTTGAGATCAATAAAATTGATAATCATCTAGCCAGAGTAATCAGGGATAATATGCACAAATTATCCATTTCAAGAATAGAGGCAACAAACATCACTCAAGATTCTACAGATATTAAAAGAATAGGGGCTGGGTGCTATGTAGCTCATGTCTATAATCCCAGTAGTTTAGGAGGATCTCTTAAAACCAAAAGTTCAATAACAGCCTGTGAGAAACATAGTGAGATTCCTTCTCTACAAAATAAATAAATGAATGAATAAATAAATAAAATAATGACATGAAATGAAAAAAATTAGATGAGCATGGTGGTAGTCCCAGCTACTTGGGAGGTGAGTTTGAGCCCAGCCTGGGCCTGCTAACACAACAATGACAAATATACCTCCCAAATAGCTGGGTGTTGTGGTGGGTGCCTGTAGTCCCAGCTACTTGGGAGGCTGAGGCGAGAGAATCGCTTAAGCCCAAGAGTTTGAGGTTGCTGTGAGTGATGAAGCCATGACACTCCACCCAGGTCAATAAGGTGAGACTTCGTCTCAAAAAATAATGAAATGAAATGAAATAAAATAAAATATAAAAACTAGATTTTTAGGGTTTCAAGATGAAGAAAATCAAGATATAGAAAATCAACTTTTGGGTATCACACAAGTCACCATAGCAGGTTCTCTTATGTGCCACCAGTGTTTCTTCACTTATCATGTTTGACTTCATTTGACTCCATCTATGAACAACTGGTACAACCTGTTTTGGTTTTAGGACAAATCATTAAGACTAAGAGCAAAGTTGTTTATTATTGTTATCCAAATTTCTGACATGTTTGAGATAAGCAATTCATGGTTTTCTTTGATGTCAAGCTATCATTTTCAAAGTATATTTTTAAATAATTTTATGTGGTTTTTGTTATTTTGTCTGTCTTGCATGCACTGAGGCTTATTTTAAGATGTCTCTTCTGTTTTTGAGCATTTTTGTAAGATGGTCAAGTTAGATGTTTGTCTTTTATGATAAAACTCAGCTCTTTTACATAAATATCACAGAGTTTATTGACCATATTACAGTGGTAATATGAATTCATTGCTGTTCTTCATTACATGACATTTACTGAGTGTCCACAATTGATGTCCCCTCCTTATCTTTCCAAGCATAGACTTTTGTTTCACCCTCTCCTTTGTAACTGATCTTAAAGAAAAAGATTCTACTTTGTACATCTAATACATCTGGCTGGATGGGAAATTATTAGCATGATTTCGTCTGCATGGTGATGGATAAAACTTTCTATTTTTTTTTTTTTTGGTCAGGTCCAAGAGAATAATCTGTATTAAAGAATAATCTGTTGCATGAGGTATGTAAGTATGCCTGGGAGGTCCAATAAAGGGTGTGCAATTTATTTTTCCTGTTTTATAGTCTAAGAAATAGTGTCATGTAGTGGGCATGGTCAAGGAGCAGTAGAAGTGCTAAATGTCTGACATTAGGCCGTTTTCCAAGTTTTGCTCTTCCACCTATGTGATCTTGGGCAGGATTCTTTTTTCTTTTGTTAATTCACTTATAAATCCCATAAATATGTTTTGAACATCTTCTATGTCATACATTGTGGAAATTACTAAGAATATGAGGATAACGCAGTCCTACTTTTATAAAGTGTGGCAGGCATGAGAACGTGCCTTATAGATATCTAAGTACAGAAGCAAAATTGCCTGAGGTCCTCAGTGTGTACTCTGGAATCCATTCTAATATTTGCACCAGGCTATGCTTCCCAGGCTGTTGCCCATCAGTGACTGACTGCAGCATGGATACTAAGACCAGTCCATTCCCAGGAAACACAGCTTGAAAACTAAGTGATAGTCTTGCTGAATATTCCTTAGATTGCATAGCAGTGCACTTCAACCCAACCTTCCTTCTCTCCCTCCACCATCACTCACTATCCAACTTGCATCATATGCTCATAGCTCTCTCACCTTATGTTCCCTCCCCATTTCTTTCTCAGGCCTTCCCCTAATAAAAATCCTTATACATTTAATCCCATGAATGGGCATCTTGGTGTCTGGTTCTTAGGGAACCTAGACTAACATATGGAATCTATTGTTCTGGTGGATGAGGTAAAACATAAACAAGGAAATACTAAAAGGTAACTTCAGATAGTGATAATTACTTAAAGTAACAAAACAGCATAGGGGAATTAAGAGGTGTTGTGTATGGAGGGAAAAGGGCATCTTTCTTTCACCTGAATGGGCAGGGGAAGACTTCTGTGAGGAGGTGGCATTCAGTTGAAAGCTGAATGATGAGATGTAAGGATGCTGGAAGCCACAGTCTATGCAGTGTGAAGGGCTGGACCCCAGCAGAAGCTACATGTTTGGAGAATGTGAAGTCAGGGATTTTATTAACAATTCTCCAGAAGATGATGGCAGGAGGTAAGATCAGAAACATGGATAAAGGTCATGGAATGGATCTATATTTTATTCTAAGTTCAAGGAGAAATGATTGGAAAGTTTAAGCAGAAGTGTAACATATTTGATTTATACTTTTAAAAGATTGCTTTGGTTTCTAAGAGATAATGGACTGGGAAGGGGCAAAAGGAGAAACAGAGCAATTAGATTATTAGAATATAGAAGAAAGATGGCATAGGCATGGACTACAGTCTTGATGGTGTTGGTATGAAAAATAAATGGATTCAAGATATGCTTTGGAGTTAGAGCTGATAAACTACTTGACTTTCTGTGGCTTAATTTCATCATTTGTAAAGTAAGGATGGTAATAGTGCCTACTTTATAGTAGCTTGTAGTAATCTACTATACATATGATATGTAAAAGGTTCAGCACACTTAATAAATGTCATGTGATATAAGTTATGTAAGAGTACTGGATAGAAGAGAGTGGATCCATGTTTTATTCCAGTTCCGTCATATACTCAAGATGTGGCCTCAGTGTCTCACCACTATCATGTTGGGATAATAATAAAATCACAGACTATTAAAGTCATGTCAGGTATTTGAGATTATGAATGTTATCCTACTAATGAGGGAAGAAGAGGCATCATAGGAAGTTAACAAATCCTGTGGGAAACTTGGCATTGAACTATGTGGCATTATGAGGCTCTTTCCACTATTCAACTCCAATGATTCTCAATATTTCACAACATTACTGAAGTTTCTTCTGTAAGAGCTCTTTTGGGTCTTTGTCTTGCCTTCTCTTAAGGCTTAGGTTATCATATTCCTTTTCTGATATGACCTGAATTCATAGGTTTCTCAGGAGCAGAGTAGAGAATATGTCAAATCAAAAGTTAATTAACTTTCCTGCTCCTCTACACCTGTGCCTTCAATGACTCATCCTATTAAGAGAGATTTTCTACTTTCAACCCCCGCCCCACTTCCTTGAGAGCTTGAGCTCTGTCTGGGCTGCTTGAAAAATCTCCAACCAGATAGAATAATCAGTCTTAAAATCACTAGAAATGAAACAATCAAACTTTGTGCTCCTATTTTGTCAAGGAACAGGAAAAACACAGCACTAAACATGAAGTAATGATTTATTTTAAATATTTGATTTGGAAAAATTTCAGACTAGGGCAAGATGGTGGACTAGGAGCAGCTCCCATGTACCGCTCTCAAGGAGAGGATTTAAAGTTGCAGGCAGATGCCTACCTAAAGATGGAGCTTTTTTTGAAAGATCATCATAAAACCCCAGCAGCAGAGGACATTCATAGAGAAGGAAAAGGTGACAGAGGAATTCATTAGGTAAGACTGGATGCAACTTGGTGAGGCATGTGCACATGAGGAAGGACAGGGCAGAGCTCTGGGGTTCCTGGTTTGCCCTGCAGGCACTGTGGCCTGAGCTGTGAGAGGACTCCCAATGGTACCATAGAGCTCTGGTCTGATCAGGGAGCTGCTTGGATTCTGTACATTATACAGGAGAGCTGCCTCATCAGGGATCTGTTAGTTACGAGCTTAGGTTACTGCAAGTGACACCAATCTCTGCTTTCAGGTATAGGACTCCAAGTCTGCACAGGGCTTGGCTTTGTGATAGCCACCTTTGCATTGTCCCCATTATGCTGGGGAGGGAGTAAGCAAAGTAGATGCTTTCCTGAGCCATGCCCTGTGATTGGGAGCCACGCACTCCTCCCCCAAATGGTGGATCTGAGGAGAAGGGGCACCTCAGATGCCATAGACACCACCTGAAAAGTCTTAAAGCAATGGCCTCCATGGGAACTGGGTAGGGAGAGAACCCTGGCCACTTGGCAGCCCACACCTGCAACCTCAACTCCATGACTCCCATGCTGCCTCCTACCTGACATAGCTCCACTTCTGTAGTTCTCACACTGCTATATATCCCTTCTGGCTCAGCCACACAGCTCCTGCCATTTGTAGGTCACAGGTCAGGCTTCAAGGCTTCCATTGCACCTCTGCTCATGGTACTGTCCCCAAGGCTTGCCTCTGCTCTGCCTCTGAGGCTCCAGTGCTCCCATCAAGCCCCAAGATTCTTCCACTGAGGCTTCATCACAGCTGTCAGGAGAGGCCCCATCCTACAGGCTTCAGCACCACCCTCAGACGTTGAGACTGTACCCCCCTAGACTCTACTGCTGCTGCAGGGCCCATGGATCTACCTCCTGGGGCTCCAGCACTGTTCTCAGGCTCCAGGGCTCTGCCCCTGTGGTTCAAATGCTCTTGTTGAAGTGTCAGCTCCACCCCTCAGATTCTAAAGCATTGTACCTGCACCCCAAGACTCCATCCCTGGGATTCCACCACTAGTGCTGCCAATGATCCCTTAGTGTCCCTCCAGCCTTGACCCACCATGACACCTGGACCTGGGTCAAGCAAACACCCACAGCCTATGTACCCAGGACACTACCTATCAGGGGTCCTCAAACTTTTGAAACAGGGGGCTAGTTCACTGCCCCTCAGACCGTTGGAGGGCCAGACTATAGTTTAAAAAAAAACTATGAACAAATTCCTATACACACTGCATAGGAATAATAAAAAATATCTTATTTTGAAGTAAAAAAACAAAATGAGAACAAATAACAATCACACTGCCTCATGTGGCCTGTGGACCGCAGTTTGAGGACCCCTGCCCCTAGATAGACCCACCCAGCTGTTACCGTCATTTCCATGGAGAGAACCTGGGCAGAACACTCTCCTGTAATACCAGCCTCCATGGAAATAGTCTCACCCAGCCCCCAACTCAAACTTCCAACAACACTCTGGGGAACAACATACCACTCCACATGAAGATATTTCAGAACCGACTTAAAATGTAACAATCACAGGGAAATGGGCTAAAACAGAATGGCTGTATTACAGGTTCTCAGTGAGCCTGCTCTTCCTCTGCTGGGTCAATCTTCCAGAGTGGGAGACAAAAGCACCATATAGGGACCTCCTCTTCTTCTCACTAAGTAGGAGAGTTCCCAGTTAAGGAGAACAAGTGTCCTGCAAAGCTATCAGCCCTGAGCTGAGAGAAGAGGATTCAGGTGAGAAGAAATCAGCAGGGGGGCAGTGCCTGTGGCTCACGGAGTAGGGCGCCGGCCCCATATGCCAGAGGTGGTGGGTTCAAACCCAGGCCCCGGCCAAAAACGGCAAAAAAAAAAAAAAAAAAAAAAAAAAGAAAAGAAAGAGAAGAAATCAGCAAAAGAACTCTGGTGACATAAAAAAATGAAGGAGTTCAACACCTCCAAGGATTACAGTGGATCAACAGTAGCAGACCCCAACCAAAAGAAAACTATCAAAATGTCAGAAATGGAATTCAGAACATGGATGAAAACTTAGATGAATGGAATGAAAGAGAAAGTTGACAACCAAAAAAAAAGAAACCTGTATGTATATATATATCTATGTGTATATGACTTAATAAAAATAAATAAATAAATAGAAAAACCCAAGTAAACAAGTAACTCTCAAAGGAAAATCCTTTGATATAGATTAACAGCAGCTCTTTTAGCAGAAACCATATATATACATCAATGAAAAGAAAACAGAAAATTTGCTAAAGAGCTAGACAACACAAGAAGGATATAATAGAACTTTAAAAAAAGTCTCTCATTTAGAGATTTTCAAAATACTGCAGAAATCTTCAACAACAGACTAAACCAAGCAGAAGAAAGAAACTCAGAGCTTAAAGACAAGGTTCTAAAGCTAATCTAGCCACTCAAAGATGAAGAAAAGAGAATAAAGAAGACTGAACAATCTCTTAGAGAAATATTGGACTATATGAAGTGAACTAGTATACATGTTATAAGTATTCCTAAGGGAGAAGAAAAAGTCCAACTATGAAAAATCAATTTATGGAAATTATTGAGGAAAACTTCCCTGGTATTGCCAGAGATTCATGTAACAAATACAAGATGGTCTTCAAACACAGGGAAGAATCATAGCAAATAGGACATCACCAAGGTACATAATTCCTGATCTGGCCAAAGTCAAAAGTGCAGGAGAAAAATCCTACAAGCTGTAAGATAAAATCAACAAGTCAAATCTATCAAGTATGGAACATAAATGTCTTAACATAATAATCAAATAAATGAGACAAAAGCTATATTAATTAATTTGATGTAAACACTCCAAATTGTATTAAAAAATCCACACATTGTACCCCACCAATGAATCAATGTATTCATGATCTATGTGTATATGACTTCATAAAAATAAATAAATAAATAGAAAAAAAACAAGTAAACAAGTAACTCTCAAAGGAAAATCCTTTGATTTAGATTAACAGCAGCCTTTTCAGCAGAAACCATACAAGGCTGAAGGGATCAGGCTTCCGCCTTCAGTCTTCTTAAAAAGAACAATTCCCAAGGAGGAGCAAGATGGCGGCCAGTAACAGCTTCCTTGTATCTGGGCACTGTGAGTCTGGGGAGATAGGACTCCAGGCATCTCTGGCTGGTGGGATCTGCCTATCATCACCCCTGTGAGGATACAGGGAGTCAGTGAGAGACTTCTGGACCCCAAAGGAAGACTAAAACAGTGGAAAAACGGCAAGTGGTCATGTGTGTTCAATCCGTCTAAACCCGCCCACAACTGTAAGTTCAGTAGCAGCGAGACTGCAAAGCAGAAAGGCCTTACCTATGAACTGTTTTGGTGTCTTTGGACTTGGCACTCAGTTGAACTGCCTTGGGGAGAGCCTGAGCGGGAGTGCGGAGAACTTTGGCTGTTGTCTAGGGCCCCAGTCTGAGCCGCTGAGCCAGACGGAGCTAATAGTGTTTGGCTGTGGGTCACAGGGAGCCATTGTGAGTGATCTGCCCCGGCAAGCTCCGCCCTCAGGGTCGCAGAGCTAGAATTGGGTGGGAGCTGGTAACCCAGCGACCAAGTAGCCTAAGGGTGGGGTCTGAGCCGCCTTGCAGCCCTAGCCCTCAGGGGCAGAGTGAGACCGGTTTTGGCACACTGGGTAAGTGGATAGCCACTTCAGCAGTGATTCCAGTGAAAGCACTTTCCTGGGAAAGTTTCTGCTCAGCAAGTTTACAAGTTGAAAGAGCCTTTTAAGTGGGCTGAAGAGAGATTTAGGGTGTCTACCTGCTGGGGTTTGAGAAATCAGCAGCCTCCAGTTGTATCAGAACTGTGATTAACATCTCATACCCCAGAAGACCACATGTTGCCCAGACAATATTCAATAACATATACATACTGCTTTGTTTTTGGTTGTGCTTTTTTTCTTTTCTTTTCTTTTTTTTTTTTTATTCGTTTGGTTGTTTTTTTGGTTTATTTTGATGTTGCTGATGTTGTTTTGTTTTTTAATTTCAACTCTTTTCATACAGATCCTTTTTCTTTCTCAATTTTTCTAGTTTAATTATAATTTCCCATTGCTGCCTTTTTCAATAACTAGAACTTCATTTTTGCTAGTGTTTCTACTGCTATTATTTGGTTTCTCACCCAATTTTATCCCGTAAAGTTTTCTGTTTGCTTGTTTTGGTTTGATTTATAGCATTTTTGTCTTTCCTCTCTACTTGATGGAGGTGGGGTACTGTGTCTGATCAGGTTAGCAAAGAGCTGCTCTGACCTCAAGGAAACCACACAACTGGGCACCCCCAGAAGGTGGTTTTTTTTTTAAGGTTGTGTCAAAGTACCCTACGGTACACCTATATTGCTCTGTCTCCCTCTTTCTGTGCCTCTCTTCTTTTTGTCAATATTCCTTTTACCCACCCCCTCTCCTTTCTCTATTTTTCTTTTTTTTTCGTATCACTCGGTCCTCCTTTCTTTCATCCCTTTTTTGCTCTTCAACCTTCTCACCCTTCTGGTCCTGTAACCCTTACTCCACAGGCACGAGAACTGAAAGAGCAAGAGGAAGTGAAAGGAAAATTAGGGCAAGGAAACAGATAAAAGAAATCACCCATGAGGAAGAATCAGCAGAAAACTCCAGGCAACATGAAGAACCAGTCCAGAACAACCCCGCCAAGGGACCATGAGGTAGCTACTGCAGAGGATTCCACCTATACAGAAATGTTAGGAATGACAGAAAGGGAATTTAGAATACACATGTTGAAAACAATGAAAGAAATGATGGAAACAATGAAGGAAACTGCTAATAAAGTGGAAAATAACCAAAAGGAAATCCAAAAACAGAATCAAATAAGAGATGAACGATATGAAGAATATAAAAAAGGATATAGCAGAGCTGAAGGAAATGAAACAGTCAATTAGGGAACTTAAAGATGCAATGGAAAGTATCAGCAACAGGTTAGACCATTCAGAAGAAAGAATTTCAGAGGTAGAAGACAAAGTTCTTGAGATAACTCAGATAGTAAAAGAGGCAGAAAAGAAGAGAGAGAAAGCAGAACGTTCACTGTCAGAATTATGGGACTTTATGAAGCGTTCCAACATACGAGTTATAGGAATTCCAGAAGGGGAAGAAGAATGCCCCAGAGGAATGGAAGCCATATTAGAGAATATTACAAAAAAAAAATTCCCAAATATCTCCAAAGATTCTGACACACTGCTTTCAGAGGGCTATCGGACCCCAGGTCACCTCAACTCTAACCGAGCTTCTCCAAGACACACTGTAATAAACCTGTCCAAAGTCAAGACAAAAGAAAAGATTCTGCAAGCTGCCAGGAGTAAGCGGCATTTGACTTACAGGGGCAAATCCATCAGAGTGACCGCAGACTTCTCTAATGAAACTTTCCAAGCAAGAAGACAATGGTCATCTACCTTTAATCTACTTAAACAGAACAATTTCCAGCCCACAATTCTGTACCCTGCTAAGCTAAGCTTAAAAATTGACTGAGATATCAAATCATTTACGGATATACAAACATTGAGGAAATTTGCCACAAGACCAGCTCTACAGGAAATACTTCAACCTGTTCTGCACACTGACCACCAAAATGGATTAGCAGCAAAGTAAGAACTCGGAAATTAGAGGAGAGAACCTAACCTCCACACTGATGCAAAAGATAAAACTAAGCAATGGACTCTCAAAAATAAGATGAATAGAATACTACCACACTTATCAATTATCTCAATAAATGTTAATGGCTTGAATTCCCCACTGAAGAGACATAGATTGGCTGACTGGATTAAAAAACACAAGCCATCCATTTGCTGTCTGCAAGAAACACCCCTGACTTCAAAAGACAAATTAAAGCTCCAAATCAAGGGTTGGAAGACAATTTTTCAGGCAAATGAAATTCAGAAGAAAAGAGGAGTTGCAATCTTATTTTCAGATACATGTGGATTTAAAGCAACTAAAGTCAAAAAAGACAAAGATGGTCACTTTATATAGGTCAAGGGAAAAACACAACAAGAAGACATTTCAATTCTAAATATCTATGCACCCAATTTAAAGGCTTCCAGATTCTTGAAACAGACCTTACTCAGTCTGAGCAATATGATATCTGATAATACCATAATAACAGGGGACCTTAACACTCCTCTCACAGAGCTGGACAGATCCTCTAAACAGAAATTAAACAAGGATATAAGAGATTTAAATGAGACCCTAGAACAACTGTGCTTGATAGACGCATATAGAACACTCCATCCCAAAGATAAAGAATATACATTCTTCTCATCACCCCATGGAACATTCTCCAAAATTGATCATATCCTGGGACACAAAACAAATATCAACAGAATCAAAAGAATTGAAATGTTACCTTGTATCTTCTCAGACCATAAGGCACTAAAGGTGGAACTCAACTCTAACAAAAATGCTTGACCCCACCCAAAGGCATGGAAATTTAAACAATCTTCTGTTGAATAACAGATGGGTGCAGGAAGAAATAAAACAGGAAATCATTAACTTCTTTGAGCATAACAACAATGAAGACACAAGCTACCAAAACCTGTGGGATACTGCAAAAGCAGTTTTGAGAGGAAAATTCATCGCTTTAGATGCCTACATTCGAAAAACAGAAAGAGAGCACATCAACAATCTCACAAGAGATCTTATGGAATTGGAAGAAGAAGACAATCTAAGCCTAAACTCAGTAGAAGAAAAGAAATATCCAAAATCAAATCAGAGATCAATGAAATTGAAAACAAAAGAATCATTCAGAAAATTAATGAAACAAGGAGTTGGTTTTTTGAGAAAATTAATAAAATAGATAAACAATTGGCCAGAGTAACTAGAATTAGAAAAGTAAAATCTCTAGTAACCTCAATCAGAAGTGATAAAGGGGAAATAACAACTGATCCCACAAAGATACAAAAGATCATCTCTGAATACTACCAGAAACTCTATGCCCAGAAATTTGACAATGTGAAGGAAATGGATCAATATTGGGAATCACACCCTCTCCCTAGACTCAGCCAGGAAGAAATAGAGCTCCTGAACAGACCAATTTCAAGCACTGAGATCAAAGAAACAATAAAAAAGCTTCTAACCAAAAAATGCCCTGGTCCAGATGGCTTCACTCCAGAATTCTATCAAACCTTCAAGGAAGAGCTTATTCCTGTACTGCAGAAATTATTCCAAAAAATTGAGGAAGAAGGAATCTTCCCCAACACATTCTATGAAGCAAACATCAACCTGATACCAAAACCAGGAAAAGACCCAAACGAATAGGTGAATTTCAGACCAATCTCACTCATGAATATAGATGCAAAAATTCTCAACAACATCCTAGCCAATAGATTACAGCTTATCATCAAAAAAGTCATTCATCATGATCAAGTAGGTTTCATCCCAGGGATGCAAGGCTGGTTTAACATACGCAAGTCCATAAACGTTATCCACCATATTAACAGAGGCAACAATAAAAATCACATGATCCTTAAATAGATGCAGAAAAAGCATTTGATAAAATCCAGCATCCTTTTCTAATTAGAACACTGAAGAGTATAGGCATAGGTGCCACATTTCTAAAACAGTTTGAAGCTATCTG
The DNA here is from genome assembly GCF_027406575.1 of Nycticebus coucang. Classification (NCBI taxonomy): domain Eukaryota; kingdom Metazoa; phylum Chordata; class Mammalia; order Primates; family Lorisidae; genus Nycticebus; species Nycticebus coucang. Next base: position 51,678,676 of record NC_069785.1, on the reverse strand, counting down.
TGACAAACCCACAGCCAATATTTTACTGAATGGAGTAAAACTGAAAGCTTTTCCTCTTAGAATTGGAACCAGACAAGGTTGTCCTCTGTCACCTTTACTATTCAGTGTAGTGCTGGAAGTTCTAGCCAATACAATTAGGGAAGACAAGGAAATAAAGGGAATCCAAATGGGAGCAGAGAAGGTCAAACTCTCCCTCTTTGCTGACGACATGATCTTATACTTAGAGAACCCCAAAGACTCAACCACAAGACTCCTAGAAGTCATCCAGAAATACAGTAATGTTTCAGGATATAAAATCAATGTCCACAAGTCATAAGCCTTTGTATACACCAATAACAGTCAAGATGAGAAGCTAATTAAGGACACAACTCCCTTCACCGTAGTTTCAAAGAAACTGAAATACCTAGGAATATACCTAACGAAGGAGGTGAAGGACCTCTATAAAGAAAACTATGAAATCCTCAGAAAGGAAATAGCAGAGGATATTAACAAATGGAAGAACATACCATGTTCATGGATGGGAAGAATCAACATTGTTAAAATGTCTATACTTCCCAAAGCAATCTACCTATTCAATGCCATTCCTATCAAAATACCAACATTGTAGTTTCAAGATTTGGTAAAAATGATTCTGCGTTTTGTATGGAACTGGAAAAAACCCCGTATAGCTAAGGTAGTTCCTAGTAATAAAAATAAAGCTGGGGGCATCAGTATACCAGATTTTAGTCTGTACTACAAAGCCATAGTGTTCAAGACAGCATGGTACTGGCACAAAAACAGAGACATAGACAATTGCAATTGAATTGAAAACCAAGAAATGAAACTAACATCTTACAACCACCTAATCTTTGATAAACCAAACAAGAACATACCTTAGGGGAAAGACTCCCTATTCAATCAATGGTGTTGAGAGAACTGGATGTCTACATGTAAAAGACTGAAACTGGACCCACACCTTTCCCCACTCACAAAAATTGATTCAAGATGGATAAAGGACTTAAATTTAAGGCATGAAACAATAAAAACCCTCAAAGAAAGCATAGGAAAAACACTGGAAGATATTGGCCTGGGGAAAGACTTCATGAAGAAGACTGCCATGACAATTGCAACAACAAAAATAAACAAATGGGACTTCTTAAACTGAAAAGCTTCTGTACAGCTAAGGAGACAATAACCAAAGCAAAGAGACAACGTACACAATAGGAAAGGATATTTGCATATTTTCAATCAGACAAAAGCTTGATAACTAGGATCTATAGAGAACTCAAATTAATCCACGTGAAAAAAGCCAACAATACCATATATCAATGGGCAAGAGACATGAATAGAACTTTCTCTAAAGATGACAGATGAATGGCTAGCAAACACATGAAAAAATGTTCATCATCTCTCTATATTAGAGAAATGCAAATCAAAACAACCCTGAGATAGCATCTAACCCCAGTGAGAATGGCCCACATCACAAAATCTCAAAACTGCAGATGCTGGCGTGGATGGGAGAGAAGGGAACACTTTTACACTGCTGGTGGGACTGCAAACTAGTACAACCTTTCTGGAAGGAAGTATGGAGAAACCTCAAAGCACTCAAGCTAGACCTCCCATTTGATCCTGCAATCCCATTACTGGGCATCTACCCAGAAGGTAAAAAATCCTTTTATCATAAGCGCACTTGTACTAGACTGTTTATTGCAGCTCAATTTACAATCACCAAAATGTGGAAACAGCCTAAATGCCCACCAACCCAGGAATGGATTAACAAGCTGTGGTATATGTATACCATGGAATACTATTCAGCCATTAAAAAAAATGGAGACTTTATATCCTTCGTATTAACCTGGATAGAAGTGGAAGACATTATTCTCAGTAAAGCATCACAAGAATGGAGAAGCATGAATCCTATGTACTCAATTTTGATATGAGGACAATTAATGACAATTAAGGTTATGGGGGGGGAAGCAGAAAGAGGGACAGAGGGAGGGGGTTGGGGCCTTGTTGTGTGTCACACTTTATGGGGGCAAGACATGATTGCAAGAGGGACTTTACCTAACAATAGCAATCAGTGTAACCTGGCTTATTGTATCCTCAATGAATCCCCAACAATAAAAAAAAAAAAGAAAGAAAAAAAGAAAGAAAAAAGAACAATTGCCAACCAAGGATCTTGTATTTTGCAAAACTAAGTTTCATAAATAACGGAGAAAGACTTTTCCAGACAAGCAAATGCTAAGGGAAATTGTTACTACTGGACCTGCCTTACAGGAAATACTAAGAACTCCACTGGACATGGATCAGCACAATAGATATCCACCAGTGTAAAATCATCCAAAAGTTAAAGCTCACAGCTCTTATAAAACAATAGCACAAGAGAGAAAACAAAGCAATAAGGTACCACTCAACCTGATTTGCAGAAGAGCATTCCATATATCAATACCAACACTCTACATAAATGATCTGAATGGTCCCCTATACATTACTAATGGTCTAAATGGTCCCCCATAAATTATTTAGTCGGGTTAAATACCCCACTAAGTGCTAAGGTACATCACTGTCATGAAAATTTTGAATATTTGTAAAAATTATGACTTTTCCTGAATACAAGTAATAGGTGCTTATTGTAGAAATTTTGGAATATTTGAAAAATATAATGAAAAAATAATTTTATATAAGCCCATCACTAAGAGAAAATTACTGGATACTTTGGTTTATTTGTTTTTGGTCTCTATCAGAATATTTGTATTTTTATTTGTGCTAATATCTGACAGATATTTTGAAACAAAACCCTGCATGAAATATGATGTTTTGTCCTTGATCAAAAGAACCTTTGCCTTGGGGCTCCAGATTGGGCTTGTGATATGTCTTTCTTTTTAAAAAATCAAAACAATAATGAAGCCAATAGCTAATATTTATTAAAGGCTGTACCCTGTATGCTAGGCATGTTACATGCATCATGTAATTTAAATTACTTTCTGATGTAGGAACTATTATAATTCTCATTTTATAAAGAGGAAAATGAGGCATAGAGAGCTTTTGTAAGTTGCCAAGGAGGAGTTGGAGGGAGGTGAAGCTGGTAATTAAACTCAGACAGTTTGATGAATACAGAGCCGATATTCAACCAAATCTTCATGGCAGAACCCCCCTAAGAGTGAGTCTTTGGGCTTATGTTGAATTTGGATGTATGTGTGGTGTTAGGATGGTGGCATAGAACATACTCTTTTGCCTGTTGCCACTGCTTTTCTTTTCTCAGGCTCTTCCTGAGCCACTTATTGGGGCTCATTCACCTTTGTTACTCTGACCTTAGAATAAAAGGTGTATCTGGCTAATTTAAGGTAGATTCAAAATTTAAAGGGAACTAAGCCCAAGGCTAATATGATTGTATAATGGGGTGCAGCCTGTGAAAATGTCATCTTTGAGGTTAGGCATTCAATTCATCCACTTAAATATGCCTTGTGTCATTTCACAGAATCAGAGATTCACTCCGTGTCACTAACTTACCCTGGCTGCAATTGGAACAAGACCCTAGAGTCCCAGAGTTATCAGTATTTGAACATATGTGCTTCTTCCTAAGTCTGGGCACATAAATAGATATCAGAAAGCCAGATGAACTTTGTTAATAAAAAGGTAATTTTATCTCACATTTGCCATTTGTTGAGCCTTCACTATATACTTTACCTTAGATTAAGTACTTTGCCTGTTTTACAATTTCATTTAATCCTCGTAACAGGCCTATGAGGAAGATGTACTTCCTGTTTCAGTGACAGTAGAACTGAAGCTTAAAGAGGTTGACAAACTTAATAAGGTCACAGATAGAGATAAGAATGATAAACTTGTTCACACTTTCAGACTGGGTATTATGTAACTTCTCGGCCTTTTGTCTGAGATCAAGTGCAAACTGAGTACTAAAAACTCCAGAGTTCATACTCTTTCTCTCTCCTTTACCATTCTCCAACATAAAGGCCCTCTTATTTCCCTTTATTAACCAGCGTAACATGTCAATATTTAGGGCCAGTGGAGAAAATATGTTTGATATAGAATCCCCCAGACACTGATACCGCAATCAAATGACTCTTATATTTTTTGTTTGTTTGCTTTTTGAGACAGAGTCTCACTATGTCACCTTTGGTAGAGTACCATGGCATCACAGCTCACAGTAGCCTCAAACTCTTGGGCTTAAGTTATTCTCTTGCCTCAGCCTCCCAAGTAGCTGGGACCACAAGCACCTTCCACAATGCCTGGCTGTTTTTTTGTTGCAGTTGTCATTGTTTTTTTTTTTTTTTTTTGGTAGAGACAGAGTCTCACTTTACTGCCCTTGGTAGAGTGCCTTCGTGTCACATGGCTCACAGCAACCTCCAGCTCTTGGGCTTACGTGATTCTCTTGCCTCACCCTCCCGAGCAGGTGGGACTACAAGCACCCGCCACAACGTCCGCCTATTTTTTTGTTGCAGTTTGGCTGGGGCTGTGTCTGAACCCGCCACTCTCGGTATATGGGGCTGGCGCCCTACTCACTGAGCCACAGGCTCCGCCCGCAGTTGTCATTGTTTAGCTAGCCTAGGCCGGGTTCAAATGGGCCACCCTTGGTGTATGTGGCTGGTGCCATAATCATTGTGCTATGGGCGCCGAGCCTTTATATATACATTTGAAATATATATATATATGAAAGATAGATGTATATATAAGATCTTATAGATCTTATATATATATCTATATATCTATAGATATAAAATCTTATATATATAATATATAAGAGATAAGAGTGATAGACTTGTCCACACTTTCAGACTGGGTATTATGTAACTTTTAACTATTATATATTATGTAACTATCTACCTATCTATATATATATATAGATAAAGATATATATATCTTTCCTTCTGTTTCTTCCACCAAGCTTTCCAAGTTTGGGTTAGATGCCTGTTGACAATTCCTGGTTCCACCTAGTTGGTGTTCAGGAATAGTCCATAACCCAGAGAAGCAAAACTTTAAACAGATTGTTTTTGAATTGCATGTTGCAGCACTAGGAGGAAATTTGGATGATTATCAGTTTATAAAAATAAGAAAATGAAAAACATGCTTAATAGGAAAGAGGATTGCCAGTGATTGGAGCCAGCCATGAACCTTTCAAAATATGATGGGAGATGGGAGTAGGGCAGGGAATGGGTCAGGGGAAGGATGAATCAGAGTGAGAAGACAGCTTAAGCCAAAAGGACAGTCCAGCAAACAGACTTGAGACACTTAATAAACTCTAATAACTACATAACAGATGGGGAGGAAAATATGCTTGAGTTAATTAGTCTTTCATTCTTATTCATTGGATCCTGAGAAGCGTCATCACTGAGGGCCTTGACAGATAAAATCACATGCTATTTGGGATGAAGAAAAGGAGATCTGGAAGTTAACATACTTCTTGCTGGGACTAACATAGTCTGTGGCATTAAATCAGCACCTCACTGTAGTAGTCTTCCACTGTATTCTTGTAGTGGATTCCAAAGTCTTTTTTTTTTTTTTAATTTTATTTTAGGTTTAGCATAATTTGTATTTATTTTTTATTTTATTTATTTATTTTTATTTTTATTTTTTTTTCAGTTTTTGGCCAGGGCTGGGTTTGAACCCACCACCTCTGTCATATGGGGCCAGTGCCCTACCCCATTGAGCCACAGGCGCCGCCCTTATTTATTTATTTTTATTAAATCATAAACATATAGATCATGTATACATTAATACATTTATGGGGTACAATGTGCTGATTTCATATAGAATCAGGAATGCTTACATCACACTGGTTAATATATACCTCATCTCGTTTACTTAATTATTGTATTAAGACATTTATACTTATATATAAATGGGTCTATACTTAATAGACCCAACATGTATTATAGTTGTGAATCCCACCATTCACCCTCCCTCGATCTGACCTCCCTCATCCCCTCCCATCCCTCCTCCTTCCTCCTTCATCCTGGGCCATAGTTGTGATATATTCTTCATGTGAAAGTGTGAGTGATTGTAAATTGGTTTCATAATAGTGCTGAGTACATTGGATATTTCTTCTTCCGTTCTTGAGATACTTTACTAAGTAGGATATGTTCCAACTCCATCCATGTAAATGTAAAAGAGGTAAAGTCTCCATCTTTTGTAAGGCTGCATAATATTCCATGGTGTACATATACCACAATTTATTAATCCATTCATGGGTCAATGGCACTTAGGCTTCTTCCATGACTTGGCTATTGTTAATTGAGCTGCAATGAACAATCTGGTGCAAATATCTTTGTTATAAAGTGATTTTTGGTCTTTTGGATATAACCCTAGTAGAGGAATTGCAGGATCAAATGGCAGGTCTACTTTTAGATCCCTGAGTATTCTCCATACTTCTTTCCAAAAGGGATGTATTAGCTTGCACTCCCACCAGCAGTGCAGAAGAGTTCCCTTTTCTCCACATCCATGCTAGGTTGTGGGATTTTGTATCTGTGCCACTCTCACAGGAGTTAGATGCTATCTCAAAGTGGTTTTGATTTGCACTTCTCTGATGATTAAAGATGATGAGCATTTTTTCGTGTATCTGTAGGCCATGCACCTATCTTCTTCAAAGAGGCTTCTGTTCAAGACCCTTGCCCACAGTGAAATGGGATTACTTATTCTTTTCTTATTAATAAGTATGAGTTCTCTGTGAATTCTGATTATCAAACCTTTGTCAGAAGCATAACCTGCAAATATCCCCTCCCATTCTGAGGGCTGTTTGCTTGCTTTACTTACTGTGTTCTTGGCTGTGCAGAAGAGAAGCTTTTTAGTTTGATCAAATTCCCTGTATTTTTGGTATTGCTTCAATTGCCTGGTGGGGGTGGAGGGAGAGGTCCTCCTCATAAAGTATTCTCCCAGGCCAATTTTTTCAAGTGTTTCCCCTGTACTCTCTCCAAGAATCTTCATAGTTTCATGTCTTAAGTTTAAATCTTTTATCCAGTGAGAGTCAATTTTTGTTAATGGTGAAAGGTGTGGGTCCAGTTTCAGTCTTCTACAAGTCGCCAGCCAATTCTCCCAGCACCATTTGTTAAATAGGGAATCTTTCCCCCAATTTATATTTTTGATGGGCTTATCAAAGATCAAATGATGATAAGTGTCTGGGTTCATCTCTTGGTTCTCAGTTCTGTTCCATACATCTACTTCTGTATTTTTGTGCTAATACCATGCTATTTTGATCACTATAGATTTACAGTATAGTTTGAAGTCAGGTAGCGTGGTTTCTCCTGATTTGTTTTTATTTCTGAGTAATGTCTTGGCTATTTGAGGTTTTTTTCTGGTTCTGTATAAAACAAAGTACTATTTTTTCCAGATCTTTAAAGGATTATGTTAATGCTTTGATAAGGATTTCGTTAAAATTGTAAATTGCTTTGGGTAATATGGACTTTTTTTTTTTGTAGAGACAGAGTCTCATTTTATTGCCCTCTGTAGAGTGCCGTGGTGTCACACAGCTCATAGCAACCTCCAATTCCTGGGTTTAGGTGATTCTCTTGCCTCAGCTTCCCGAGTAGCTGGGACTACAGGCGCCTGCCACAACACCTGGCTATTTTTTTGTTGTTGTGTTGCAGTTTGGCCAGGGCCGGGTTTGGACCCACCACCCTTGGTATATGGGGGCTGGCGCCCCACCTACTGAACCACAGGTGCTGCCTGGTAATATGGACATTTTAACAATGTTGATTCTTCACAACCATGAGCATGGTATGTTTTTCCATTTGTTAATGTCTTCAGCTATTTCTTTTCTCAGAGTTTCATAATTCTCTTTATAGAGATCTTTCACATCCTTTGTTAGGTAAATTCCAAAATATTTCATCTTCTTTGGCACTACTGTAAAGGGAATAGAGTCCTTGACTGTTTTTTTGGCTTGACTATTATTGGTATATATAAAAGCTACTGATTTGTGAGGATTGATTTTGTATCCTGAGACGCTGCTGTATTCCTTGATCACTTCAAAAAGTTTTGTGGTTGAGTCCCTGGGGTTTTCCAGGTATAAAATCATATCTCTGTGAAAAGTGAAAGACTGATCTCCTCTGACCCTATTTGTATACCCTTGATTGCCTTTTCTTGCCTGATTGTGAGGGGCAAGACTTCCATTACTATGTTGAATAGCCGTGGAGACAAGGGACAACCTTGCCTGGTTCCTGATCTGAGTGGAAATGTTTTCAATTTTACTCCATTCAATATAATATTGGCTGTGGGTTTTCTGTAGATGGCCTCTATCAGTTTAAGAAAAGTACCTTCAATACCTATTTTCTTAAGTGTTCTGATCATGAAAGAATGCTGAATATTGTCAAAAGCTTTTTATGCATCTATTGAGAGAATCATATAGTCTTTGTTTTTTACTTTGTTTCTGTGATGTATTATATTTGTAGATTGATGTATATTGAACCAGCCTTGAGATCCTGGGATAAAACCCACTTGGTCATGGTATATAATTGGTTTGATCGGTTCCAAAGTCTTTGGATTCCCTCAAGACCGCAAGTTCTGTGACAAACATGGATCTGCATAATATTGCATATGCACGTTGAGTATCAATTAGTAAGAGAACAGTGTTGTTCATGAAGAGACTGTAGAACATAGTCCCTGGAAAGAAAGTAGTGAATTAATGGAGGTGGGGGACCCTCCAAGCACATATCTGACAGACCTTGGTTATTGATGCAGATATAACATGTGCACATAAAAAAAAAGAGTAAAATCAAAAGTGAAAGGAATAAGCTCCTATTTTTTCCACTCTTAAGTCCTTTAACCTAGATCAAGAGATGGGTATTAAATGTGGTTTAGGAAATTTGCTCCACTTTCCTGTGTCTGTGTTAATTCTCTCTTGTACCAAAGGACAGGTATTGCAGGAAGAAGAATGATGTACATTCTGGGAAATAAAGCCAATGCACCAATTTTTGGATTAAGTTAGCAGAAAAAATTAAAAAATAACACAGCAAGAAAACACAATAGTGTCTCTTAAATTTCTCTTACATATTTTTTCCTCAGGCACTAAGAGCAATATTGTCTGGGGAAACCATCCCTGTCATTTTATTCCATATGCAGGCTTAAAATGAGTCCACATAATCATCCAAATATCATTAAAAGCCATTCTCATTATTGCCACCCTTCCCAAATAGGCCTGAAGGAGTGGAACTAAGTAGTGAGTGGGATGAAATAGTCAATCTGAGACAGCCCCACAAGTTACAATGCTGACCTGTTTCTTGACTGAAACTGTTGGAACTTGCTGTGTTCCTTTTTATATAGACAGAAAAGTGGCATCATTGTACCTGAATCTTGGGCAAAACACTATTATTGGCAGGGATCCTAAGTCAGTAAAACAAGACAACTAATGACATAAAAGAAGTATAAAACCTCATAAAATGGAACTTCTGGCAATATCAAGAATTGACTTTAAGATTACCAGCAACTCTCCTCAGTGACAACATGAACCTCCCCCAAATTAGAGGGTGATTAGACTAATGGAGAACATATGTTTCTGGGCTATTGAGGTGCCTCTAGATTTACATTTTTAGAAAATTCATGGTCTCATTTTAGATGTCAGAATGAAAAGCATTTGAAAAGAAAATAAATGGCATTTGGGATGAGAAAGATGGTAACTTTCTGCAGCATTCTAAGGCTGGGCCTTACCCACAGTGTTTTCTTCAGGGGCATAGCAGTTTGCATTGTTAAATCAATTGGACTTCCCACTCATTATTTGCCGTTTAGTATTGCAATTTCGTGGACAATCCTTCTGTCTTTGTGCTAGGCATTGATGGTTCTCCTGAACATCTCTGCAAGCAAATACTTACAGGTTTCAATAACCTATCCCTCAGACTTCATTAGTAAGATACACACTTAGAATTCAGAGGATTTAATTGTGTCCATTGAGATAGTCACATGATCTTTGTTTTTGTTTCTGTTTGTATGGTGAATCACATTAAAAAAAATTTCAGAATATTATGGAGGTACACGTTTTGCTTACATGTTAGCTTTTGCATATTTTTAAGTCAGAGTTACAAGTGTGTCCTTTACCTAGAAAGTGTGTGATGTACCTGTGCGATGTACCTGTTAGTTGTGAATTTATTCCTCTGCACCTCCCCCCACATTCTTGAATTTTGTTTAGTTTTGCTATTATATGAGCATATAGTGTTTATCAACTAGTTCCTATTTAGAATTGAGTACATGTGGATTTTTTTTTTCCATTCTTCCACTGGGAAAATCATCTCCAATTCCATCCAGTTTGTAACAAAAGCTATTAGATCACCATCTATGTGTATGGCTGAATATTATTCCATGGTAAATATATACCACAATTTATTAATCCACTTCTGCATTGATGGGCACTTGGGTTGTTTCTACATTAATCACATTTATTGATTTACATATGTTGAACCATCTTCACATCTCTGGGATGAAGTCCACTTGGTCATGGTGAATTATTTTTTTTAATGTGCTACCGAATTCTTTTTGATCATATTTTGTTTTGAGAATTTTTGCATCTATATTCACAAAGGATATTTGTCTGTACTTTTCTTTTTTTATTGTGTCCTTTCCTGGCTTTGACATCAAGGTGATATTGGCTTCATAGAATGAGTTAGGGATGATTCCCTTGTCAATATTATGGAATAATTTCTGTAGAATGGGTACCAGTTCTTTGTTGCAGGTCTGGTACATTTCAGCTGTGAATTCATCTGGTCTGGGACTTCTTTTTGTTTGAGATGTTTTATTTCAGTTTCAATCTCACTGTTTGTTATTAGTCTGTTCAGAATTTCTATTTATTTTTGATTGAGTCTTGTGAAGTTGTTTGTTTCCAGGAATTTGTCCATTTCCTCTACATTTTCTAATTTATGTACATAGAGATTTTTGTAGTACTCATGGATAATATTTTGTATTTCTGTGGTATCAGTTGTAGTAATTACTTTTTCATTTCTGATTTGGCTTTTTTGGCTCCTATCTCTTCTTTTTCTGGTTATTCCAGCAAGGGGTCATTAATTTCATTTATATTTTCAAAGAATTTAACTTTTGTTTTCTTGATTCCTTATATTGTTTTTTTTTTTCCTGTGTGTTTTTATTTAATTTAGTTCTGTTTTGAGATTTGTTATTTCTTTTCTTTTGCTGGCTTTGAGTTTTCTAGTTTCTAAGAATTGTGACATTAGGTTGCTAATTTGTGATCTTTCTGTCTTTTTGATGTAAGCAATTAAGACTCCAAATTTTTCCCTTTGGGTTGCTTTTGCAGTATCCCATAGATTTTGATAGCCTGTTCCCTTTGTTGTTCAATTTGAAGAATATTTTGATTTCCATCTTAATTCATCATTGACCCAAGGATCATTCCTGCAGCAGGTTATTTAATTTCCATGACTTAGTATAGATGTATTTCTCTTGGATTAAATTTCTAGTTTTATTCCATAATGGTATGAGAAGATACATGGTATGATTAAGTTTTTGGTTTTTTTAAATTATTGGCACATATTTTGTGGCCTAATATTGCATTGCTCAACCCTGGGGTGCAGAAGTACTTCTTTGTGGCCTATTAGGCCTACAGGCTGTGCAGTAGGAGGTAAGCAGAGGGCAAGTATGCAAAACATCACCTTTATTTACAACCACTCCCCATTGCTTAGATCACTGCCTGAGCTCTGCCTCCTGTCAGATCAGCTACAACATGAGATTCTTATAGGAAAGTGAACCCTACTGTAAATTGTGCACATGAAGGATCTAGGTTGCACACTCCTTATGAGAATCTAATACCTGATAATATGAGGTGGAGCTGAGGTGATGCTGCTAATGCTGGGACCATCTAGTTTCAGGAAAAAAAGCTCAGGCCCCCCGCTGATTCTGCACTATGGTGAGTAGTATAATTATTTCATTATATATTACAATGTAATAATAGAAATAAAGTACACAATACATGTAATGCACATAAATTATCTCCAAATCATTCCCTCTTCCTCCTCCCCACAGGTCTATGAAAAAAATTGTCTTTCATAATACTAATGCCTAGTGCCAAAAATGTTGGGGACCACTGGCCTAATATATATAATCAATCTTGGAGAATTTCCCATGTTCTGATAAGAAGAATGTATATTCATATTCAGTAGCTTTTAGGTAGAATGTTCTGTAAAAGTCGAATAGGTCCATTTGTTCTAGAGTCCTGCTTCAGGCCAATGTTTCTTTTTATTTATTTATGTATTTATTTACTTTTTATTATAAATCATAGCTGTGTACATTAGTGCAATCAAGAGGTATAATGTGCTGGTTTCATATACAATCTGAAATATTCTCATCTAACTGTTCAACGTAGCCTTCATGGCATTTTCTTAGTTATTGTATGTAGACATTTTTTTATTATTAAATCATAACTGTATACATTGATATGATCATGGGGCATCATACACTCGCTTCATAGACCATTTGACACATTTTCATCACAATAGTTAACATAGCCTTCCTGGCATTATCTCAGTTACTGTGCCAAAACATTTACATTCTACATTTACCAAGTTTTGCAAATACCTCTGTAAGATGCACCACAGGTATGGTCCCAATGATCCCCCTCCCTCTACCCCCTACCCCCCTCCCTCCACTCCCTTTCCCACTTCCCCCTATTGTTAGGTTGTAACTGGGTTATAGCTTTCATGTGAGAGCCCCAAATTAGCTTCATAGTAGGGCTGAGTACATTGGGTACTTTCTTCCATTCTTGAGATACTTTACTAAGAAGAATATGTTCCAGCTCCATCCATGTAAACATGAAAGAGGTAAAGTCTCCATCTTTCTTTAAGGCTGCATAATATTCCATGGTGTACATATACCACAATGTATTAATCCATTCGTGGATCGATGGGCACTTGGGCTTTTTCCATGACTTAGCAATTATGAATTGGGCTGCAATAAACATTCTGGTACAAATATCTTTGTTATGTTGTGATTTTTTGTCTTCTGGGTAAATGCCCAGCAGAGGAATTACAGGATTGAATGGCAGATCTATTTTTAGATCTCTGAGTGTTCTCCATATATCTTGCCAAAAGGAATGTATTAGTTTGCATTCCCACCAGCAGTGCAGAAGTGTTCCCTTTTCTCCACATCCATGCCAACAGTGATATAGGCTAGTCTCACTGGAGTTAGATGATATCTCAAAGTAGTTTTGATTTACAAAACTACTGATGATTAAAGATGATGAGCATTTTTTCACATGTCTGAAGGCCAAGCGCCTGTCTTCTTCAGAGAAGTTTCTCTTCAAGTCCCTTGCACAGCCTGCGATAGGATCACTTGTTCTTTTCTTGCTAATTCATTTGAGTTCTCTGTGGATTCTGGTTATTAAAACTTTGTCAGAGATGTACCCTGCAAATATCTTCTCCCATTCTGAGGGCTGTTTGTTTGCTTTACTTACTGTGTTCTTGGCTGTGCAGAAGCTTTTTAGTTTGATCAAGTCCCAGTAGTGAATTTTTGAAGCTGCTTCAATTGCCCGGGGGGTTCTCCTCATAAAATACTCACCCAGACCGATTTCATCAAGGGTTTTCCCTGCACGATCCTCTAGTATTTTTATAGTTTCATGTCTTAAGTTTAAATCTTTAATCCAGTGAGAGTCTATCTTAGTTAATGGTGAAAGGTGTGGGTCCAATGTCAGTCTTCTGCAGGTTGCCAGCCAATTCACCCAGCACCATTTGTTAAATAGGGAATCGTTTCCCCACTGAATGTTTTTAATTGGCTTGTCAAAGATCAAATAGCTGTAAGTAGCTGGATTCATCTCTTGGTTCTCTATTCTGTTCCAGACATCTACTTCTCTGTTTTTGTGCCAATACCATACTGTTTTGATCACCATCGATTTGTAGTAAAGTCTGAGGTCTGGTAATGTGATTCCTCCTGTTTTGTTTTTATTTCTGAGTAATGTCTTGTCTATTCAAGGTTTTTTCTGATTCCATATAAAACGAAGTATTGTTTTTTCAAGATCTTTAAAATATGACAGTGGAGCTTTAATAGGGAGTGCGTTGAAATTATATATTGCTTTGGGTAGTATGGACATTTTCATAATGTTGATTCTTCCCAGCCATGAGCATGGTATGTTTTTCCATTTGTTAACATTTCCAGCTATTTCTTTTCTTAGAGATTCATAGTTCTCTTTATAGAGATCTTTCACGTCTTTTGTTAGATAAATTCCCAAATATTTCATCTTCTTTGGCACTACTGTGAATGGGATAGAGTCCTTAACTGCTTTTTCAACTTGACTGTTGTTGGTGTATATAAAGGCTACAGATTTATGGATGTTGATTTTGTAACCTGAGATGCTGCTGTATTCCTTGATCACTTCTAGGAGTTTTTTAGCAGAGTCCCTAGTGTTTTCCAGATACACAATCATATCATCTGCGAAGAGCGAAAGTTTGATCTCTTCTGACCCTATATGGATACCCTTGATCGCCTTTTCTTCCCTAATTGTGGTGGCTAAAACTTCCATTACAATGTTGAAAAGCAATGGAGACAATGGGCAGCCTTGTTTGGTTCCTGATCTGAGTGGAAATGATTCCAATTTAACTCCATTCAATATGATATTGGCTGTGGGTTTGCTGTAGATGGCCTCTATCAGTTTAAGAAAAGTCCCTTCTAGACCAATTTTCTTGAGTGTTCTGATCATGAAGGGATGCTGGATATTATCAAAAGCTTTTTCTGCATCAATTGAGAGAATCATATGGTCTTTGTTTTTTAATTTGTTTATGTGCTGAATTACATTTATAGATTTACGTATATTGAACCAGCCTTGAGACCCTGGGATAAAACCAACTTGGTCATGATGTATAATTTGTTTGATGTGTTGCTGGATTCTGTTTGTTAGGATCTTGTTGAATATTTTTGCATCTATATTCATTAGTGATATTGGTCTATAATTTTCTTTTCTTGTTGGGTCTTTTCCTGGTTTGGGGATCAGGGTGATGTTTGCTTCATAGAACGTGTTGTGTATTCTTCCTTCTTTTTCTACCTTTTGGAACAGGTTGAGTAATATAGGTACTAATTCCTCTTTAAAGGTTTGGTAGAATTCTGATGTGAAACCATCGGGTCCCGGGCTTTTCTTTTTAGGGAGGTTTTGTATAGTTGATGCTATTTCCGAACTTGATATGGGTCTGTTCAACATTTTAACTTGATTCTGGCTAAGTCTTGGAAGGTGGCGTGCTTCCAAGTATTGGTCAATTTCCTTCAGATTTTCATATTTTTGAGAATAAAGTTTCTTGTAATAGTCATTAAGGATTTTTCAGATTTCTGACAAGTCTGTTGTTATTTCATCTTTGTTGTTTCTGATTGATGATATTAGAGATTTTACTTTTTTTTCTGATTAGGTTGGGCAGAGGTTTATCTATTTTATTGACCTTTTCAAAAAACCAGCTTTTTTTTTTTTTTTTTTATTGGGGATTCATTGAGGGTACAATAAGCCAGGTTACACTGATTGCTATTGTTAGGTAAAGTCCCTCTTGCAATCGTGTCTTGCCCCCATAAAGTATGACACACACCAAGGCCCCACCCACATCCCTCCTTCCCTCTTTCTGTTTCCCCCGCCATAACCATAATTGTCATTAATTGTCCTCATATCAAAATTGAGTACATAGGATTCATGCTTCTCCATTCTTGTGATGCTTTACTAAGAATAATGTCTTCCACGTCCATCCAGGTTAATACGAAGGATGTAAAGTCTCCATTTTTTTTAATGGCTGAATAGTATTCCATGGTATACATATACCACAGCTTGTTAATCCATTCCTGGGTCGGTGGGCATTTAGGCTGTTTCCACATTTTGACGATTGTAAATTGAGCTGCAATAAACAGTCTAGTACAAGTGTCCTTATGATAAAAGGATTTTTTTCCTTCTGGGTAGATGCCCAGTAATGGGATTGCAGGATCAAATGGGAGGTCTAGCTTGAGTGCTTTGAGGTTTCTCCATACTTCCTTCCAGAAAGGTTGTACTAGTTTGCAGTCCCACCAGCAGTGTAAAAGTGTTCCCTTCTCTCCACATCCATGCCAGCATCTGCAGTTTTGAGATTTTGTGATGTGGGCCATTCTCACTGGGGTTAGATGATATCTCAGGGTTGTTTTGATTTGCATTTCTCTAATATATAGAGATGATGAACATTTTTTCATGTGTTTGTTAGCCATTCGTCTGTCGTCTTTAGAGAAAGTTCTATTCATGTCTCTTGCCCATTGATATAAGGGATTGTTGGCTTTTTTCATGTGGATTAATTTGAGTTCTCTATAGATCCTAGTTATCAAGCTTTTGTCTGATTGAAAATATGCAAATATCCTTCCCCATTGTGTAGGTTGTCTCTTTGCTTTGGTTATTGTCTCCTTAGCTGTACAGAAGCTTTTCAGTTTAATGAAGTCCCATTTGTTTATTTTTGTTGTTGCAATTGCCATGGCAGTCTTCTTCATGAAGTCTTTCCCCAGGCCAATATCTTCCAGTGTTTTTCCTATGCTTTCTTTGAGGATTTTTATTGTTTCATGCCTTAAGTTTAAGTCCTTCATCCATCTTGAATCAATTTTTGTGAGTGGGTAAAGGTGTGGGTCGAGTTTCAGTCTTTTACATGTAGACATCCAGTTCTCCCAACACCATTTATTGAATAGGGAGTCTTTCCCCCAAGGTATGTTCTTGTTTGGTTTATCAAAGATTAGGTGGTTGTAAGATGTTACTTTCATTTCTTGGTTTTCAATTTGATTCCAAGTGTCTATGTCTCTGTTTTTGTGCCAGTACCATGCTGTCTTGAGCACTATGGCTTTGTAGTACAGACTAAAATCTGGTATGCTGATGCCCCCAGCTTTATTTTTGTTATAGAGAACTGCCTTAGCTATACGGGTTTTTTTCCGGTTCCATACAAAACGCAGAATCATTTTTACCAAATCTTGAAAGTACGATGTTGGTATTTTGATAGGAATGGCATTGAATAGGTAGATTGCTTTGGGAAGTATAGACATTTTAACAATGTTGATTCTTCCCATCCATGAGCATGGTATGTTCTTCCATTTGTTAATATCCTCTGCTATTTCCTTTCTGAGGATTTCATAGTTTTCTTTACAGAGGTCCTTCACCTCCTTCGTTAGGTATATTCCTAGGTATTTCATTTTCTTTGAGACTATGGTGAAGGGAGTTGCGTCCTTAATTAGCTTCTCATCTTGACTGTTACTGGTGTACACAAAGGCTACTGACTTGTGGACATTGATTTTATATCCTGAAACATTACTGTATTTTTTGATGACTTCTAGGAGTCTTGTGGTTGAGTCTTTGGGGTTCTCTACGTATAAGATCATGTCGTCAGCAAAGAGGGAGAGTTTGACCTCCTCTGCTCCCATTTGGATTCCCTTTATTTCCTTGTCTTGCCTAATTGTATTGGCTAGAACTTCCAGCACTACGTTGAATAGTAAAGGTGACAGAGGACAACCTTGTCTGGTTCCAGTTCTAAGAGGAAAAGCTTTCAGTTTTACTCCATTCAGTAAAATATTGGCTGTGGGTTTGTCATAGATAGCTTCAATCAGTTTTAGAAATGTGCCACCTATGCCTATACTCTTCAGTGTTCTAGTTAGAAAAGGCTGCTGGATTTTATCAAATGCTTTTTCTGCATCTATTGAGAGGATCATGTGATCTTTATTTTTGCCTCTGTTAATATGGTGGATAACGTTTATAGACTTGCGTATGTTAAACCAGCCTTGCATCCCTGTGATGAAGCCTACTTGAAAATGATGAATGACTTTTTTGATGATAAGCTGTAATCTATTGGCTAGGATTTTGTTGAGAATTTTTGTGTGTATGTTCATGAGTGAGATTGGTCTGAAATTCTCCTTTTTGTTTGGGTCTTTTCCTGGTTTTGGTATCAGGGTGATGTTTGCTTCATAGAATGTGTTGGGGAAGATTCCTTCTTCCTCAATTTTTTGGAATAATTTCTGCAGTACAGGAATAAGCTCTTCCTTGAAGGTTTGATAGAATTCTGGAGTGAAGCCATCTGGACCAGGACATTTTTTGGTTGGAAGCTTTTTTATTGTTTCTTTGATCTCAGTGCTTGAAATTGGTCTGTTCAGGAGCTCTATTTCTTCCTGGCTGAGTCTAGGGAGAGGGTGTGATTCCCAATATTGATCCATTTCTTTCACATTGTCAAATTTCTGGGCATAGAGTTTCTGGTAGTATTCAGAGATGATCTCTTGAATCTCTGTGGCATCAGTTGTTATTTCCCCTTTATCATTTTTGATTGAGGTTACTAGAGATTTACTTTTCTTTTCCTCGTTAGTCTGGCCAATGGTTTATCTATTTTATTTATTTTTTCAAAAAACCAACTCCTTGTTTCATTAATTTTCTGAATGATTCTTTTGTTTTCAATTTCATTGATCTCTGATTTGATTTTGGATATTTCTTTTCTTCTACTGAGTTTAGGCTTAGATTATTCTTCTTTTTCCAATTCCATAAGATCTCTTGTGAGATTGTTGATGTGCTCTCTTTCTGTTTTTCGAATGTAGGCATCTAAAGCGATGAATTTTCCTCTCAAAACTGCTTTTGCAGTATCCCACAGGTTTTGGTAGCTTGTGTCTTCATTGTTGTTATGCTCAAAGAAGTTAATGATTTCCTGTTTTATTTCTTCCTGCACCTATCGGTTATTCAACAGAAGATTGTTTAGTTTCCATGCCTTTGGGTGGGGTCGTTCGTTTTTGTTAGAGTTGAGTTCCACCTTTAGTGCCTTATGGTCTGAGAAGATACAAGGTAAAATTTCAATTCTTTTGATTCTGTTGATATTTGTTTTGTGTCCCAGGATATGATCAATTTTGGAGAATGTTCCATGGGGTGATGAGAAGAATGTATATTCTTTATCTTTGGGATGGAGTGTTCTATATGCGTCTATCAAGCACAGTTGTTCTAGGGTCTCATTTAAGTCTCTCATATCCTTGTTTAATTTCTGTTTAGAGGATCTGTCCAGCTCTGTAAGAGGAGTGTTAAGGTCCCCTGTTATTATGGTATTATCAGATATCATATTGCTCAGACTGAGTAGGGTCTGTTTCAAGAATCTGGGAGCATTTAAATTGGGTGCATAGATATTTAGAATTGAAATGTCTTCTTGTTGTATTTTTCCCTTGACCTATATAAAGTGACCATCTTTGTTTTTTTGACTTTAGTTGCTTTAAATCCACATGTATCTGAAAATAAGATTGCAACTCCTCTTTTCTTCTGAATTCCATTTGCCTGAAAAATTGTCTTCCAACCCTTGACCCGGAGCTTTAATTTGTCTTTTGAAGCCAGGTGTGTTTCTTGCAGACAGCAAATGGATGGCTTGTGTTTTTTAATCCAGTCAACCAATCTATGTCTCTTCAGTGGGGAATTCAAGGCATTAACATTTATTGAGATAATTGATAAGTGTGGTAGTATTCTATTCGTCATATTTTGTGAGAGTCCATTGCTTAGTTTTATCTTTTGCATCAGTGTGGAGGTTTGGTTCTGTCCTTTAATTTCTGAATTCTTACTTTGCTGCTGATCCATTGTGGTGGTCAGTGTGCAGAACAGGTTGAAGTATTTCCTGTAGAGCTGGTCTTGTTGTGGCAAATTTCCTCAATGTTTGTATATCCGTAAATGATTTGATTTCTCCGTCAATTTTGAAGCTTAGCTTAGCAGGGTACAGAATTCTGGGCTGGAAATTGTTCTGTTTAAGTAGATTAAAGGTAGATGACCATTGTCTTCTTGCTTGGAAAGTTTCATTAGATAAGTCTGTGGTCACTCTGATGGATTTGCCCCTGTGGGTCAACTGGCGCTTACTCCTGGCAGCTTGCAGAATCTTTTCTTTTGTCTTGACTTTGGACAGGTTCATCACAATGTGTCTTGGAGTAGCTCAGTTAGAGTTGAGGCGACCTGGGGTCCTATATCCCTCTGAAAGCAGTGTGTCAGAATCTTTGGTGATATTTGGGAAATTTTCTTTTATAATATTCTCTAGTATGGCTTCCATTCCTCTGGGGCATTCTTCTTCCCCTTCTGGAATTCCTATAACTCGTATGTTGGAACGCTTCATAGAGTCCCATAATTCTGACAGTGAATGTTCTGCTTTCTCTCTCTTCTTTTCTGCCTCTTTTACTATCTGAGTTATCTCAAGAACTTTGTCTTCTACCTCTGAAATTCTTTCTTCTGCATGGTCTAACCTGTTGCTGATACTTTCCATCACGTCTTTAAGTTCCCTAATTGACTGTTTCAGTTCCTTCAGGTCTGCTATATCCTTTTTATATTCTTCATATCGTTCATCTCTTATTTGATTCTGTTTTTGAATTTCCTTTTGGTTATTTTCCACTTTATTAGCAATTTCCTTCATTGTTTCCATCATTTCTTTCATTGTTTTCAACATGTGTATTCTAAATTCCCTTTCTGTCATTCCTAACATTTCTTTACAGGTGGAATCCTCTGCAGTAGCTACCTCATGGTCCCTTGGTAGGGTTGTTCTAGACTGGTTCTTCATGTTGCCTGGAGTTTTCTGCTGATTCTTCCTCATGAGTGATTTCTTTTATCTGTTTCCTTGCCCTAATTTTCCTTTCACTTCCTCTTGTTCTTTAAGTTCTCGTGCCTGTGGATGAGCAGAAGCTTTCTCAGGGAAGTGCTTGTCGCTGGAATCACTGCTGAAGTAAAAAACCCAGCTTTTTCATTTATTGATCTGTTGTATTATTCTTTTGTTTTCACTTTCATTTAATTTTGCTCTAATTTTGGTTATTTCTTTTCTTCTACTGGGTTTGGGGTTGGAATGTTCTTCCTTTTCCATTTGCTTGAGATGTCCCATTAAGTTGTTAACTTCCTCTCTTTCCGTTCTCTTGAGGAAGGCTTGCAGTGCTATAAATTTCCCTCTTAGAACTGCCTTTGCGGTGTCCCAGAGCTTCTGATACTTCGTGTCTTCATTTTTGTTTTGTTCTAAAAATGGCGATTTCTTTCTTAATCTCATCTCTGACCCAGCTATCATTCAGCATAAGGTTATTTAACTTCCATGTTTTTGTATGAGTATGCAGATTCCTGTTGTTACTCAGTTCAAGTTTTATTCCATGATGGTCCGAGAAGATGCAAGGAATAATTTCTATTCCTTTAAATTGACTGAGGTTAGACTTGTGACCTAAAGTGTGGTCAATTTTGGAGTAAGTTCTGTGGCTGATGAGAGTATGTGTATTCAGTTTTGTTTGGATGAAACGTTCTATAGATGTCTGCTAAATCTAAATATTGGATGTTTAGGTTTACATCTAAGATTTCTTTGCTCAGCTTCTTGCTGGAGGATAGATCCAACACTGCCAAAGGAGTGTTGAAGTCTCCGATGATTATGGAGCTGGTGGAAATCAAATTATTCATGTCTGTTAGAGTTTCTCTTATAAATTGAGGTGCATTCTGGTTGGGTGCATAGATATTAATAATTGAGATCTCATCATAGTGAGTATTACCCTTAACAAATATGAAGTGACCATTCTTGTCCTTCCTTACTTTTGATAGTTTAAAGCCTACTGTGTCTGGAAATAAAATTGCAACACCTGCTTTTTTCTGATTACCATTTGCCTGAAATATGGATGACCATCCTTTCACCCTGAGTCTGTATTTGTCTTTTAAGTTAAGATGTGACTCTTGTATGCAACAAATATCTGGCTTGAGTTTTTGTATCCAGTCAGCTAATCTATGCCTCTTTAGAGGACAGTTTAAGCCATTCACATTAATGGAGAGTATTGATAAGTCTGGTGGAATTTTGGGTATCGAGTTTTTCAAAGGTCCAGTGGACATTTTTAATCCTTTCGCCAGTGTGGAAGTTGGAGTTTGATCCGAAGTTTCTGAGTGAGTTTACTTGTGTGGTATAGGATTGGGTTGGTCATTGTGGAGGATAGGTCTGAGAATATCCTGAAGAGGTGGTTTACTTATGGCAAATTTTTTCAACATATGAATGTCATTGAAGTATTTAATTTCTCTATCATAAATGAAACTCAGTTTAGCTGGATACAAGATCCTGGGTTGAAAGTTATTTTGCTTTAGGAGATTAAAAGTTGATGACCACCCTCTTCTGGCTTGAAAAGTTTCAGCAGAGAGATCTGCAGTTATTCTAATATTCTTTCCTTTGTACGTAATAGTTTTCTTTTGCCGGGCTGCTTTGAGAATGTTCTCTTTCATGTTAACTTTAGTGAAGCTAATTATGATATGCCTGGGGGATGACTTATTGGAGTTGAATCGTGCTGGGGTTCTGAAGCTGTCTGCTATCTGAATTTCAGATTCTCTAGGCATGTCTGGAAAATTTTCTTTCATAATTTCATGCAGAAGAGCCTCTGTGACCTTCGAGGCCACTTCATCATTCTCTGAAATCCCTATTATTCGTATATTGCTTTTCTTTGAATTATCTGAAAGTTCTCTGAGTGAGTGATCCGTTTTTGCTCTCCATTTCTCTTCCTCTTTGAGAGATTGGGAGCGTTCGAAGACTTTATCTTCAGTGTCAGAAATCTTTTCTTCTGCTTGCTCCATTGTGTTGCTGAGGGATTCTACTGTATTTTTCATATGTCTGAGGGCTGTAAATTCTTGCTTCAGTGTGTCTAAGTCTTTGGTGGCTTTGTCTTTAAATTCGTTAAATTCTTGAGACAACTTTTGTATTTATCCTCGAACTCCTAATTCCATTTTATTAATCTTGTCTGCAATCCAAATTTTGAATTTAATTTCTGACATTTCAGCCAGTTGTGTATGAATGGTATCTTCAATCACATCTGCCGTATCTTTTCTTGGGGGGGTTGATCTATTCTGGTTATTCATGTTACCAGAGTTTTCCCACTGATTCCGCCCCATGGTTATTTTACTCCCTTTGATTTCTCCCCTGGGGCTTTATCGAGGGCCCGTACAGTGTTGTGGCCTGAGAAACTGGGGCCCTGTCTTATGTGGTGGGGCGAAGTGGTTGTGTCTTGTTTTCAGCTGGTTGCTATTCCATGCTATTGTAATGTTTAGTCTGGCTTGAAGTCTCAGCTGTGTGGAAAAACCAGCAATTAAGTCACCCCACCCACCCACCTCTGTCACCAGTTGGAAAAGGAAAATCAAACCTTCCTACAACTGCATACCCAGGGCACCACCTGAAATGTCCTCAGTCTATTAGTTTAGTTCAAAAGGTCCAAATCGATTGTCTCAATCGGCACCTGTCTCAGGTGGGAGAGTTCAAGAAGTCTCTGGGAACTGGATCACGGGTCTGGTGACTCCTCTGATATGGGTTACTCCAGTGCTGCGTGGAGTCAGGAGGAGCCACCTAGCAAATAGATCAGTCTGGGAAGGTTGATGTCTCCTTCCCCACTTTGCCCCTCTGTTGGACCCAGTCACTGGTATCTCTGCAGATGGCTAACCCAGTTGCCTGTAGTGAACAGATACTCCAGGGGTTTGCACCTGCCTGAACTGCAAGGAAGTCTGCCAGGCCCCTGCAGTCTGCCGCTATCTAGCAGGAGGAGATGGGGCCTGACATCTTTGAGTGCTTGATGCAGGTGGTGGGAGGGAGGTGTTCACTCAGGCTTAGCCCTGTCCCTGATTGATGTTGCTAACAGAACAGACAACTTTGCGGGATTCTGTCTATAATTCTGCTAAAATCACCTACAGGAGACGGGCTGTTCTGAATTCAAACGTCTTTGCTGCTGGAGGTTTGTGTCCGATTACCTCTCTGAGTCAGCCCTGCCCTGGAAGCTTCCTGGGTTTGTGAGCAGTGTCAGGCAAATCGTTTGCTCACTGGTGGTCTCCTCTGGTTGCCAGGGAGACAGGGGCTGTGGCTTCAGAATATCCAGAAGTGAGCCGTTTTGCTGTTAAAGAAAAAACGGCTGTTGATTTGCCTCCAGGAACTGCTGCTCTGGTGTGGGCACCCAGCCAACCTTTTTTTCCTCTGTCTTGCACCCCAGAGTCATCACTGAGTGGCCGCAGTTTATGCTCTGTCCACACCCCTTGAGAGATCTCCCAAGAATCTGGACTCTTGGGGGGCAGGGCTCCAGACCCCTGAGTGAGAGTGGGGGGAAGCTAGAGTTTTATTCAGTTTTATGCCTGGCCGTATTGTTGCCTGGGGAGGGCTGCTGCACCGCACAGCAGGGAAGTTCCACCAAGGCGTGACTCTCCCTCAGCCGAGTACCCTCTCCTCACTCGTGTGTCTCAGAGTCAGCGCTGACCAGTCGCGGCTCGGGCACTGTGCACTCCCCTCGAGAAATCACCCAAGGATTCGAACTCCTGAGGGACAGGCCCTCAGACCCCGAGTGAGAGTGGAAGAAGCTAGAGTTTAATTCAATTTTATGCCTGGCCGTATTGATGCACGGGGAGGGCTGCTGCACTGCACCACAGGGAAGTGCCACCAAGGCATGACTCCCCCTTAGCCAGGTGCCCTCTCCACACTCGCGTGCCTCAGAGTCAGCGCTGACCAGTTGCAGCTCAGGGACTGTCCACTCCGCTTGAGAAATCACCCAAGAACCCGAACTCCTGGGGGACAGGCCTCCAGAACTCAGTGAGCGGGAGGGGAGTGTTGGGGATTCAGGGTTGCCGGCAAAGGATTTTTAAAGTTTTATACAGTTTTATGCCTGGCAGGAGAACGCCTTGGCACCCCAGTAGGGGAGGTAGGTCCAGTTTTTAGAAGGTCTCTCCCATGGAGTGTAGTGGGAGGGCCTTTAATTTCTGCCTGTTTGTTTAATTGTGGGGCTCTTGAGCTGGTCTCATGGGGGAGGGGGACTCCCGTCCGCTTGGTGGTGGATTTTGTACCTTTTGTTTGTGTCCGTGTGATCACAGCTTGCCTCAGCAGTGTTGATGTGCGTTCTTCAACCTTCTCTCTTGGTGCGGCTCAAATCCACCAGGATACTTACTAAATTCCTGTCCATTAACTCTCATTCTGGACGGGAGCCTCTGTTGAAAGCTGGCTTCAGTCCGCCATCTTGTCTCTCTCCCTCTGTATGTAGACATTTGTATTCTGCCTTTAGTAAGTTTCTCTTGTACCCATTCGAAGGTGCACCTTAGGTGTGGCCCACCCATTACCCTCCCTCCACATTAACCTCCCCCCTCCCTTCCCATTCCTTGGCCCTTTCCTCATAGTCTTGTGCTATAGTTGGGTCATAGCCTTCATGTGAAAGCTATAATTTAGCTTCATAGTAGGGCTGAGTACATTGGATAATTTTTCTTCCATTCCTGAGATACTTTGCTGAGAAGAATATGTTTCAGCTCCATCCATGTAAACATGAAAGAGGTAAAGTCTCCATCTTTCTTTAAGGCTGCATAATATTCCATGGTATACATGTACCATGATTTGCAAGTCCGTTTGTGAGTCTATGGGCACTTGGGCTTCTTCTATGACTTAGCAATTATGAATTGGGCTGCAATAAACATTCTGGTACAGATGTCTTTGTTATATTGTGATTTTTGTTCTTCTGGGTATAAACCTAATAAAGGAAGCATAGGATTGAATGGCAGGTCTATTTTTATGTCTCTAAGTATTCTCCAAACATCCTTCCAGAAGGAACATATTAGTGTGCATTCCCACCAGCAGTGTAGAAGTGCGCCCTTTTCTCCACATCTATGCCAACATCTCTGGTTTTTGGATTTTGTTATGTGGGCTACTCTTACTGGGATTAGGTGATATCTCAAAATAGTTTTGATTTGCATTTTTCTGATGATTAAGGATGATGAGCTTTTTTCATGTGTTTGTAGATCGTGCGTCTGTCTTCTTTAGGGAAGTTTCTCTTCAAGTCCCTTTCCTACCCTGAGATGGGATCATGTGCTCTTTTCTTCTAATACGTTTGAGTTCTCCGTGGATTCTGGTTATTAGACCTTTATTGGAGGTATAACCTGCAAATATTTTCTCCCATTCTGAGGGCTATCTACTTTGTTTTTGGCTGTGCAGAAGCTTTTTAGTTTGATCAGGTCCCAGTATTGTATTTTCGATACTGCTTCAATTGCCTGGGGAGTCCTCCTCATAAAATATTCACCCAGGCCAATTCCTTCAAGAGTTTTCCCTGCACTTTCTTCAAGTATTTTTATAGTTTCATGTCTCAAGTTTAAATCTTTTATTCATTGAGAGTCTTAGTTGATGGTGAAAAGTGTGGGGCCAGTTTCAATCTTGTACAGGTTGCCAGCCAGTTTACCCAGCAACATTTGTTAAATAGGGTATCTTTCCCCCCACTGAATGTTTTTTTTTTAACTTTAACCTGATTTTTATTGTTGTAAAACAATAAGAAAAATAATAGATTTACATTTTGTTTTTGATTTTTTTCCTTCATCTATTCCAAGAAGATAGCCAGGAATAAAGATAATCTCAGTGGATGAAGACAGCCTCCCGTTCTTTAAATAAGCTTGAGCTCTGTGATGGTGCTGTGCTTGGAAAGAGTAATTCAGCAAGGCAGTGGCTGCACAGTAACCTGGGAAAGCTGAACCAAAGCCCTGGGCCTCCCAATCCCTGGAGCAACATTTTTGGTTCCAACACTGGACAGGAAGGCATGCAGTTAGCTGATTTCAAGGGCTCATGAGAGGTCAGAACCAAAGTTATCTCAGAGGAACCAATCCTGCTGAAAACCAGAGCATGGTTGAGTGCCCCACTCTGTGTTAGTTAGATCCCTTGGCCCCATGCTAAACCACAAGTAGGTTTCCAGCAACACTGATGAATAAGGGTTTGGCATCCAATTAAACTTGATTTGAAGAAAAATTTTTTTCTTATACATACAAGATTATCAAATTATTTACTATACCTATTTTCTTTTTTTTCATGATTTTTTTTTTTATTAAATCATAGCTGTGTACATTGATATGATCATGGGGCATCATTCACTAGCTTCACAGACCATTTACCAAGTTTCACATATACCCTTGTAAGATGCACCGCTGGTGTAATCCCACCAATCCCCTTCCCTCTACCCACCTCCCCCCTCCCTCTTCTCCCTTTCCCCCTTCCCCCTATTCTTAGGTTGTAACTGGGTTATAGCTTTCATGTGAAAACCCTAAATTAGTCTCATAGTAGAACTGAGTACATTGGGTACTTTCTCTTCCATTCTTGAGATACTTTACTAAGAAGAATATGTTCCAGCTCCATCCATGTAAACATGAAAGAGGTAAAGTCTCCATCTTTCTTTAAGGCTGCATAATATTCCATGGTGTACATATACCACAATTTATTAATCCATTCATGGATCGATGGGCACCTGGGCTTCTTCCATGACTTAGCAATTATGAATTGGGCTGCAATAAACATTCTGGTACAAATATCTTTGTTATGACGTGATTTTTGGTCTTCTGGGTATATGCCCAGTAGAGGAATTACAGGATTGAATGGCAGATCTATTTTTAGATCTCTAAGTGTTCTCCATATCTCTTTCCAAAAGGAATGTATTAATTTGCATTCCCACCAGCAGTGCAAAAGTGTTCCCTTTTATCCACATCCGCGCCAACATCTCTGGTCTTGGGATTTTGTGATATAGGTTAGTCTCACTGGAGTTAGATGGTATCCCAAAGTAGTTTTGATTTGCATTTCTCTGATGATTAAAGATGATGAGCATTTTTTCATATGTCTGAAGGCCTCACGCCTGTCTTCTTCAGAGAATTTTCTCTTCAAATCCCTTGCCCAGCCTGTGATGGGATCCCTTGTTCTATTCTTCCTAATGCGTTTGAGTTCTCTGTGGATTCTGGTTATTAAACCTTTGCCAGAGACATAACCTGCAAATATCTTCTCCCATTCTGAGGGCTGTTTGCTTGCTTTACTTACTGTGTTCTTGGCTGTGCAGAAGCTTTTTAGTTTGATCGAGTCCCAGTAGTGTATTTTTGAAGCTGCTTCAATTGCCCGGGGGGTGCTCCTCATAAAATACTCACCCATCCCAATTTCATCAAGGGTTTTCCCTGCACGCTCCTCTAGTGTTTGTATAGTTTCATGTCTTAAGTTTAAATCTTTGATCCAGTGAGAGTCTATCTTTTTTTTTTTTTTTTTTAATGTTGGGGAATCATTGAGGGTACAATAAGCCAGTTACACTGATTGCAATTGTTAGGTAAAGTCCCTCTTGCAATCATGTCTTGCCCCCATAAAGTGTGACACACACTAAGGCCACACCCCCCTCCCTCCGTCCCTCTTTCTGCTTCCACCCCATAAACTTAATTGTCATTAATTGTCCTCATATCAAGATTGAGTACATAGCATTCATGCTTCTCCATTCTTGTGATGCTTTACTAAGAATAATGTCTTCCACTTCCATCCAGGTTAATACGAAGGATGAAAAGTCTCCGTTTTTTTTAATGGCTGAATAGTATTCCATGGTATACATATACCACAGCTTGTTAATCCATTCCTGGGTTGGTGGGCATTTAGGCTGTTTCCACATTTTGGCGACTGTAAATTGAGCTGCAATAAACAGTCTAGTACAAGTGTCCTTATGATGAAAGGATTTTTTCCTTGTGGGTAGATGCCCAGTAATGGGATTGCAGGATCAAATGGGAGGTCTAGCTTGAGTGCTTTGAGGTTTCTCCATATTTCCTTCCAGAAAGGTTGTACTAGTTTGCAGTCCCACCAGCAGTGTAAGTGTTCCCTTCTCTCCACATCCACGCCAGCATCTGCAGTTTTGAGATTTTGTGATGTGGGCCATTCTCACTGGGGTTAGATGATATCTCAGGGTTGTTTTGATTTGCATTTCTCTAATATATAGAGATGATGAACATTTTTTCATGTGTTTGTTAGCCATTCGTCTGTCATCTTTAGAGAAAGTTCTATTCATGTCTCTTGCCCATTGATCTATGGGATTGTTGGCTTTTTTCATGTGGATTAATTTGAGTTCTCTATAGATCCTAGTTATCAAGCTTTTGTCTGATTGAAAATATGCAAATATCCTTCCCCATTGTGTAGGTTGTCTCTTTGCTTTGGTTATTGTCTCCTTAGCTGTACAGAAGCTTTTCAGTTCTTCAGTTTCTGTTCTTAAGTAATGAAGTCCCATTTGTTTATTTTTCTTGTTGTTGCAATTGCCATGGCAGTCTTCTTCATGAAGTCTTCCCCCAGGCCGATATCTTCCAGTGTTTTTCCTGTGCTTTCTTTGAGGATTTTTATTGTTTCATGCCTTAAATTTAAGTCCTTTATCCATCTTGAATCAATTTTTGTGAGTGGGGAAAGGTGTGGGTCCAGTTTCAGTCTTTTACATGTAGACATCCAGTTCTCCCAACACCATTTATTGAATAGGGAGTCTTTCCCCCAAGGTAAGTTCTTGTTTGGTTTATCAAAGATTAGGTGGTTGTAAGATGTTAGTTTCATTTCTTGGTGTTCAATTCGATTCCAAGTGTCTATGTCTCTGTTTTTGTGCCAGTACCATGCTGTCTTGACCACTATGGCTTTGTAGTACAGACTAAAATCTGGTATGCTGATGCCCCCAGCTTTATTTTTGTTACAGAGAACTGCCTTAGCTATACGGTTTTTTTTCCGGTTCCATACAAAACGCAGAATCATTTTTTCCAAATCTTGAAACTACAATGTTGGTATTTTGATAGGAATGGCATTGAATAGGTAGATTGCTTTGGGAAGTATAGACATTTTAACAATGTTGATTCTTCCCATCCATGAGCATGGTATGTTCTTCCATTTGTTAATATCCTCTGCTATTTCCTTTCTGAGGATTTCATAGTTTTCTTTATAGAGGTCCTTCACCTCCTTCGTTAGGTATATTCCTAGGTATTTCATTTTCTTTGAGACTATGGTGAAGGGAGTTGTGTCCTTAATTAGCTTCTCATTTTGACTGTTATTGGCATATACAAAGGCTACTGACTTGTGGACATTGATTTTATATCCTGAAACATTACTGTATTTCTGGATGACTTCTAGGAGTCTTGTGGTTGAGTCTTTGGGGTTCTCTAAGTATAAGATCATGTCGTCAGCAAAGAGGGAGAGTTTGACCTCCTCTGCTCCCATTTGGATTCCCTTTATTTCCTTGTCTTGCCTAATTGTATTGGCTAGAACTTCCAGCACTACACTGAATAGTAAAGGTGACAGAGGACAACCTTGTCTGGTTCCAGTTCTAAGAGGAAAAGCTTTCAGTTTTACTCCATTCAGTAAAATATTGGCTGTGGGTTTGTCATAGATAGCTTCAAACTGTTTTAGAAATGTGCCACCTATGCCTATACTCTTCAGTGTTCTAATTAGAAAAGGATGCTGGATTTTATCAAATGCTTTTTCTGCATCTATTTAGAGGGTCATGTGATCTTTATTTTTGCCTCTGTTAATATGGTGGATAACGTTTATGGACTTGCATATGTTAAACCAGCCTTGCATCCCTGGGATGAAACCTACTTGATCATGATGAATGACTTTTTTGATGATAAGCTGTAATCTATTGGCTAGGATTTTGTTGAGAATTTTTGCGTCTATATTCATGAGTGAGATTGGTCTGAAATTCTCCTTGTTGTTTGGGTCTTTTCCTGGTTTTGGTATCAGGGTGATGTTTGCTTCATAGAATGTGTTGGGGAAGATTCCTTGTTCCTCAATTTTTTGGAATAATTTCTGCAGTACAGGAATAAGCTCTTCCTTGAAGGTTTGATAGAATTCTGGAGTGAAGCCATCTGGACCAGGGCATTTTTTGGTTGGAAGATTTTTTATTGTTTCTTTGATCTCAGTGCTTGAAATTGGTCTGTTCAGGAGCTCTATTTCTTCTGGCTAAGTCTAGGGAGAGGGTGTGATTCCAAATATTGATCCATTTCCTTCACATTGTCAAATTTCTGGGCATAGAGTTTCTGGTAGTATTTGGAGATGATCTCTTGTTTCTCTGTGGGATCAGGTGTTATTTCCCCTTTATCGTTTCTGATTGAGGTTACTAGAGATTTTACTTTTCTATTTCTAGTTAGTCTGCCCAATGGTTTATCTATTTTATTTATTTTTTCAAAAAACCAACTCCTTGTTTCATTAATTTTCTGAATTATTCTTTTGTTTTCAATTTCATTGATCTCTGATTTGATTTTGGATATTTCTTTTCTTCTACTGAGTTTAGGCTTAGATTGTTCTTCTTTATCCAGTTGCGTAAGATCTCTTGTGAGATTGTTGATGTGCTCTCTTTCTGTTTTTCGAATGTAGTCATCTAAAGCGATGAATTTTCCTCTTAAAACTGCTTTTGCAGTATCCCACAGGTTTTGGTTGCATGTGAGTTCATTGTTGTTATGTTCGAGGAATTTAATGATTTCCTGTTTTATTTCTTCCTGCACCCATCTGTTATTGAACAGAAGATTGTTTAATTTCCATGCCTTTGGGTGGGGTCGAGCATTTTTGTTAGAGTTGAGTTCCACCTTTAGTGCCTTATGGTCTGAAAAGATACAAGGTAAAATTTCAATTCTTTTGATTCTGTTGATATTTGTTTTGTGTCTCAGGCTATGATCAATTTTGGAGAATGTTCCATGGGGTCATGAGAAGAATGTATATTCTTTATCTTTGGGGTGGAGTGTTCTATATGCGTCTATCAAGCACAGTTGTTCTAGGGTCTCATTTAAATCTCTTGTATCTTTGTTTAATTTCTGTTTAGAAATTTCTGTTTAGAATTTCTGTTTTGAGGATCTGTCCAGTTCTGTAAGAGGAGTGTTAAAGTCCCCTGTTATGATGGTATTATCAGATATCATATTGCTCAGAATGAGTAAGGTCTGCTTCAAGAATCTGGGAGCATTTAAATTGGGTGCATAAATATTTAGAATTGAAATGTCTTCTTGTTGTATTTTTCCCTTGACCAATATAAAGTGACCATCTTTGTCTGTTTTGACTTTAGTTGCTTTAAATCCACATGTATTTGAAAATACGATTGCAACTCCTCTTTTCTTCTGAATTCTATTTGCCTGAAAAATTGTCTTCCAACCCTTGACTCGGAGCTTTAATTTGTCTTTTGAAGCCAGGTGTGTTTCTTGCAGACAGCAAATGGATGGCTTGTGTTTTTTAATCCAGTCAGCCAATCTATGTCTCTTCAGTGGGGAATTCAAGCCATTAACATTTATTGAGATAATGGATAAGTGTGGTAGTATTCTATTCGTCTTGTTTGGTAAGAGTCCATTGCTTAGTTTTATCTTTTGCATCAGTGTGGAAGTTACCTTCTGTCCATTGATTTCTGAGTTTTTACTTTGCTGCTGATCCATTGTGGTGGTCAGTGTGCAGAACAGGTTGAAGTATTTCCTGTAGAGCTGGTCTTGTTTTGGCGAATTTCCTCAATGTTTGTATATCCGTAAATGATTTGATTTCTCTGTCAATTTTGAAGCTTAGCTTAGCAGGGTACAGAATTCTGGGCTGAAAATTTTTCTGTTTAAGTAGATTAAAGGTAGATGACCATTGTCTTCTTGCTTGGAAAATTTCATTAGATAAGTCTGTGGTCACTCTGATGGATTTGCCCCTGTGGGTCAACTGGCGCTTACTCCTGGCAGCTTGCAGAATCTTTTCTTTTGTCTTGACTTTGGACAGGTTCATCACAATGTGTCTTGGAGTAGCTCGGTTAGAGTTGAGGCGACCTGGGGTCCTATATCCCTCTGAAAGCAGTGTGTCAGAATCTTTGGTGATATTTGGGAAATTTTCTTTTATAATATTCTCTAGTATGGCTTCCATTCCTCTGGGGCATTCTTCTTCCCCTTCTGGAATTCCTATAACTCGTATGTTGGAACGCTTCATAATGTCCCATAATTCTGACAGTGAATGTTCTGCTTTCTCTCTCTTCTTTTCTGCCTCTTTTACTATCTGAGTTATCTCAAGAAGTTTGTCTTCTACCTCTGAAATTCTTTCTTCTGCATGGTCTATCCTGTTGCTGATACTTTCCATCACGTCTTTAAGTTCCCTAATTGACTGTTTCAGTTCCTTCGGGTCTGCTATATCCTTTTTATATTCTTCATATCGTTCATCTCTTATTTGATTCTGTTTTTGAATTTCCTTTTGGTTATTTTCCACTTTATTAGTAATTTCCTTCATTGTTTCCATCATTTCTTTCATTGTTTTCAACATGTGTATTCTAAATTCCCTTTCTGTCATTCCTAACATTTCTTTACAGGTGGAATCCTCTGCAGTAGCTACCTTATGGTCCCTTGGTAGGGTTGTTCTAGACTGGTTCTTCATGTTGCCTGGAGTTTTCTGCTGATTCTTCCTCATGAGTGATTTCTTTTATCTGTTTCCTTGCCCTAATTTTCCTTTCACTTCCTCTTGTTCTTTAAGTTCTTATGCCTGTGGACTTAGGGTTACAGGACCAGAAGGGTGAGAAGGTTGAAGAGCAAAAAAGGGATGAAAGAAAGGAGGACCGAGTGATACGAAAAAAAAGAAAAATTGAGAAAGGAGATGGGGTGGGGAAAAGGAATATTGACAAAAAGAACAGAGGCACAGAAAGAGGGAGACAGGGCAATATAGGTGTACAGTAGGGTACTTTGACACAACCTTAAAAAAACCCCACCTTCTGGGGGTGCCCAGTTGTGTGGTTCCCTTGAGGTCAGCAGCTCTTTGCTAACCTGATCAGACACAGTACCCCACCTCCACCAAGTAGAGAGGAAAGACAAAAATGCTATAAATCAAACCAAAACAAGCAAACAGAAAACTTTACGGGGATGAAATTGGGTGAAAAACCAAATGATAGCAGTAGAAACACTAGCAAAAATGAAGTTCTAATTATTAAAAAAGTCAGCAATGGGAAATTATAATTAAACTAGAAAAATTGAGAAAGAAAAGGATCTGTATGGAAAAGATTGAAATTAAAAAACAAAAGAACATCAACAATGTCAAAATAAACAAAAAAAACAACCAAACAAAAAAAAAAGAAAAAAATACACAACCAAAAACAAAGCAGTTTTTATATATTATTGAATATTGTCTGGGCAACACGTGGTGTTCTGGGGTATGAGATGTTAATCACAGTTCTGATACGACAGGAGGGTGCTCATTTCTCAAAACCCAGCAGGTAGACACCCTAAATCTCTCTTCAGCCCACTTAAAAGGAACTTTGAACTTGTAAACTTGCTGAGCAGAAGCTTTCCCAGCTTTCTCGTTGGAATCACTGCTGAAGTGGCTATCCACTTACCGAGTGTGCCAAAACCGGTCTCACTCTGCCCCTGAGGGTTAGGGCTGCGAGGCGGCTCAGACCCCACCCTGAGGCTACTTGGTTGCTGGTTTACCAGCTCCCACCCGTTTCCAGCTCTGTGACCCTGAGCGCGGAGCTTGCCGGGGCAGATCACTGACAATGGTTCCGTGTGACCCACCGCCAAACACTATTATCTCCGTCTGGCTCAGTGGCTCAGACTGGGGTCCTAGACAACTGCCAAAGTTCTCCGCACTCCCGCTCAGGCCCTCCCGAAGGCAGTTCAACTCAGTGCCAAGTCCAAGGACATCAAAACAGTTCACAGGTAAGGCCTTTCTGGTTTGCAGTCTCGCTGCTACTGAACTTACAGTTGTGGGCGGGTTTAGACAGATTGAACACACGCGACCACTTGCCAGTTTTCCACTGTTTTAGTCCTCCTCTTGGGGTCCAGAAGTCTCTCGCTGACTCCCTGTATCCTCATAGGAGTGATGATAGGGAGATCCCACCAGGCAGAGATTCCTGGAGTCCTATCTCCCCAGACTCACGGTGCCCAGATGCAAGGAAGCCTTTACCCGGCTGCCATCTTCGAGAGTCTATCTTAGTTAATGGTGAAAGGTGTGGGTCCACTTTCAGTCTTTTACAGGTTGCCAGCCAGTTCACCCAGCACCATTTGTTAAATAGGGAATCTTTTCCCCACTGAATGTTTTTAATTGGCTTGTCAAAGATTAAATAATGGTAAGTAGCTGGATTCATCTCTTGATTCTCTAATCTATTCCAGACATCTACCTCTCTGTTTTTGTGCCAATACCATGCTGTTTTGATCACTATTGATTTGTAGTATAGGCTGAGGTCTGGTAGCGTAATTCCTCCTGCTTTGTTTTTATTTCTGAGTAATGTCTTGGCTATTTGAGGTTTTTTCTGATTCCATATAATACGAAGTTGTTTTTTCCAGATCTTTAAAGTATGACAGTGGAGCCTTAATAGGGATTGCATTGAAATTATATATTGCTTTGGGTAGTATAGACATTTTAACTATATTGATTCTTCCCAGCCATGAGCATGGTATGTTTTTCCATTTGTTAATATTTTCAGCTATTTCTTTTCTTAGAGTTTCACAGTTCTCTTTATAAAGATCTTTCACGTCCTTTGTTAGATAAATTCCCAAATATTTCATCTTCTTTGGCACTACTGTGAATGGGATAGAGTCCTTAACTCTTTTTTCATCTTGACTGTTGTTGGTATATATAAAGGCTACCAATTTATGAATGTTGATTTTGTAACCTGAGACGCTGCTGTATTCCTTGATCACTTCTAAGAGTTTTGTAGTAGAGTCCCTAGTGTTTTCCAGATAAACTATCATATCATCCGCGAAGAGTGAACATTTTATCTCTTCTGACCCTATATGGATACCCTTGATCGCCTTTTCTTCCCTAATTGCAGTGGCTAAAACTTCCATTACAATGTTAAAAAGCAATGGAGACAATGGGCAGCCTTGTGTGGTTCCTGATCTGAGTGGAAATAATTCCAATTTAACTCCATTGAATATGATATTGGCTGTGGGTTTGCTGTAGATAGATTCTATCAGTTTAAGAAATGTCTTTTCTATACCGATTTTCTTGAGTGTTCTGATCATGAAGGGATGCTGGATATTATCAAAAGCTTTTTCTGCATCGATTAAGAGAATCATATGGTCTTTGTTTTTTAATTTGTTTATGTGCTGGATTACATTTATAGATTTATGTATATTGAACCAGCCTTGAGATCCTGGGATAAAACCGACTTGGTCATGATGTATAATTTGTTTGATGTGTTTCTGGATTCTGTTTGTTAGGATCTTGTTGAATATTTTTTCATCTATATTCATTAGTGATATCGGTCTATAATTTTCTTTTCTTGTTGGGTCTTTCCCTGGTTTGGGGATCAGGGTGATGTTTGCTTCATAGAACGTGTTGTGTATTCTTCCTTCTTTTTCTACCTTTTGGAACAGGTTGAGTAATATAGGTACTAATTCCTCTTTAAAGGTTTTGTAGAATTCAGACGTGAAACCATCTGGGCCTGGGCTTTTCTTTTTAGGGAGGTTTTGTATGGTTGATTCTATTTCCGAACTTGATATGGGCCTGTTCAACATTTCCACTTGATTCTGGCTAAGTCTTGGAAGGTGACGTGCTTCCAATTATTGGTCAATTTCCTTCAGATTTTCATATATCTGAGAATAAAGTTTCTTGTAATATTCATTAAGGATTTTTTTTTATTTCTGAGGAGTCTGTTGTTATTTCGTCTTTGTTCTTTCTGATTGATGAGATTAGAGATTTTACTCTTTTTTTCCTGATTAGATTGGCCAAAGGTTTATCTATTTTATTGACCTTTTCGAAAAACCAGCTTTTTGATTTATTGATCTGTTGTATTATTCTTTTGTTTTCAATTTTTTAAATTCTGCTCTAATTTTGGTTATTTCTTTTCTTCTACTGGGTTTAGGGTTGGAATATTCTTCCTTTTCCTGTTGTTTGAGATGTCCTATTAAGTTGTTAACTTCCTCTCTTTCCGTTGTCTTGAGGAAGGCTTGCAGTGCTATAAATTTCCCTCTTAGAACTGCCTTTGCGGTGTCCCAGAGGTTCTGATACTTCGTGTCTTCATTTTTTTTTGTTCTAAAAATGGCGATTTCTTTCTTAATCTCATCTCTGACCCAGCTATCATTCAGCATAAAGTTATTTAACTTTCATCTTTTTGTATGAGTATGCAGATTCCTGTTGTTACTCAGCTCAAGTTTTATTCCATGGTGGTCCGAGAAGATGCATGGCACAATTTCTATTCCTTTAAATTTACTGAGGTTAGACTTGTGACCTAAGATGTGATCGATTTTGGAATAAGTTCCGTGGGCTGATGAGAAGTATGTGTATTGAGTTTTGTTGGGATGAAATGTTCTATAGATGTCTGCTAAATCCAAATGTTGGATGGTTAGGTTTACATCTAAGATTTCTTTGCTCAGCTTCTTGTTGGAAGATCGATCCAACACTGCCAAAGGAGTGTTGAAATCTCTGACTATTATGGAGCTGGAGGAAATCAAGTCTCATGTCTGTTAGAGTTTCTCTTATAAATTGAGGTGCATTCTGGTTGGGTGCATAGATATTAATAATTGAGATCTCATCATAGTGAGTATTACCCTTAACAAATATGAAGTGACCGTTCTTGTCCTTCCTTACTTTTGTTGGTTTAAAGCCTATTGTATCTGCAAATAAAATTGCAACACCTGCTTTTTTCTGATTACCATTTGCCTGAAATATGGACGACCATCCTTTCACCCTGAGTCTGTATTTGTCTTTTCGGTTAAGATGTGACTCTTGTATGCAACAGATATCTGGCCTGAGTTTTTGTATCCAGTCAGCTAACCTATGCCTCTTTAGAGGACAGTTTAAGCCGTTCACATTAATGGAGAATATTGATAAGTCTGGTGAAGTTTTGGGTATCGAGTTTTTCAAAAGTCCAGTGGCCATTTTTAATCCTTTCACCAGTGTGGAAATTGGAGTTTGATCCGAAGTTTCTGAGTGAGTTTACTTTTGTGGTATAGGAATGGGTTGGTCATTATGGAGGATAGGTCTGAGAATATTCTGAAGAGCTGGTTTGTTTATGGCAAATTTCTTCAACATATGAATGTCATTAAAGTATTTAATTTCTCCATCATAAATGAAACTCAGTTTAGCTGGATACAAGATCCGGGGTCAAAAGTTATTTTGCTTTAGGAGATTAAAAGTAGGTGACCACCCTCTTCTGGCTTGAAAAGTTTCAGCAGAGAGATCTGCAGTCCTTCTAATATTCTTACCTTTGAAGTTAATGGTTTTCTTTCTCCTGGCTGCTTTGAGGATTTTCTCCTTCATATTAACTTTAGTGAATTTAATTATGATATGCCTTGGGGATGTCTTATTGGGGTTGAGTCATGCTGGGGTTCTGAAGCTGTCCGCTATATGAATTTCAGAATCTCTAGGCATGTCTGGAAAATTCTCTTTCATAATTTCATGCAGAAGGGCCTCTGTGCCCAGCAAGGCCACTTCATCTGTTTCTGGAACTCTTATGATTCGGATATTCACCTTCTTCAAATTATCCCAGAGCTCTCTGAGTGAGTGATCCATTTTTGCTCTCCATTTCTCTTCCTCTTTGAGCGTTTGGGAGCATTCAAAGGCTTTATCTTCGATGTCAGAAATCCTTTCTTCTGCTTGCTCCATTCTGTTACTGAGGGATTCTACTGTATTTTTAATATCTTTGAGGGCTGCAAATTCTTGCTTCAGTGTGTCTAAGTCTTTGGTGGTTTTTTCTTTAAATTCGTTAAATTCTTGAGACAACTTTTGAATTTCTCCTCGAATTCCTAATTCCACTTTCTTAATCTTATCTGTAATCCAAATTCTGAATTTGATTTCTGACATCTCAGCCAGGTGTTTATGAATGGGATCTTCAATTGCATCTGCCATATCTTTCCTTGGGGGGGGGGGTTGATCTATTTTTGTTATTCATGTTACCAGAGTTTTTCTGCTGATTCCGCTCCATGGTTGTTTTACTCCCTCTGATTTTTTCCCCTGGGGTTTGTTGAGGGCTCGTACAGTGTTGTGGCTTGAGAAACTGGGGCCCTGTCTGGTGTGGTGGGGCTAAATGGTTCTGCCTTGTTTTCAGCTGGTTTCTGTTCCACCCTAGTGAAACAGATACTTTGGATTGAAGTCTCAGCTGTGGAGAAATATCAGCAATTAAATCACCCTGCCCCCCACTGGCAAACAATTGGAAAAGAAAAATCAAACCTTCCTGCCACCGTGCACCTAGGGCACCACCTGATTTGTCCTCAGGTGATTGGTTCAGTTCAAAAATGTCCAAATCAATTGTCTCAGTCTGCACCTCTCTCGGGTGAGAGAGTTTAAGAGGTCTCTGGGAACTGGATCACAGGGGTCTGGTGACTACTCTGGTGTGGCTTGCTCCAGTGCTGTGTGGAGTCAGGAGAAGCCACCCAGCCTATAAATCAGTCTGGGAAGTTTGCTGCCTCCTTCCCCACCTTGCACTACTTCACACTCAGTCACTGATAGCCCTGCAGTTGGCTGACCCAGTTGCCTGTAGTGAATCGGTACTCCAGGAGTTTGTACCTGCCTGAATCACAAAGAAGTCTGCCAGGCCGCTGCACTCTGCCTCTCTCCAGCAGGAGGAGGTGATCCCTGACAACCTTGGGCGCTAGATGAAGGTTGAGGGGTTTTCACTCAGGTCCAGTCTCACCCCTGATTAATGTTCCTGACAGAAGAGAAGAGAACAACTCTGCGTTTCCCCTGCAGAAGAGAAGCTGAATTGAGTACCAAATCAGCTTGTCTTTGCTCTTGTATTGTCTATAGGCTGACAATCCCCTGAGGGCCAGGTGCGTCTTAGGTTTAGTAAAGCGGACCTCTGGGTCAGCCCCACCCTGGGAGTTTCTCTGGTTTGCAAGTTTATGTTGCCTCAGGCGAACTCAGAGTCTCTGGTTGCCCAGGGAGACAGGGGGTGTGGCTTCAGAATATTCTGTAGTGAGCCGTATTGCTAGCAAAAGAGGGCTTTTGCCTTATGGCTCAGGCAACCATTGCTCCGGTGTAGCTCCCCTCCAGCCAATCGTCCTCTCTCGGCTCTGTACCCCAGAGTCTGCACCGACAGGCTGCAGCCCAGCACTGTCTACACCCCTCGAGCAGTCGCCCAAGAGTCTGGACCCCTGGGGGACAGGCCTCCAGACCTTGGAGCGAGAGCAGAGGGGAGTGTGGTGAGCACTGGAAGCCTGGGGTTGTGGGCAGAGAACACACACAGCTTTACACAGTTTTATGCCTGGCCATATTATCACCAAAAGACGGCTGTCGCACTGTGCCTCAGGGAACTGCCACTCTGGCGCAGTCCCCTCTCTGCCGACCAACCGGGACTGGCCTCCAGACCCCAGTGTGAGTGAAGGAGAGCGCTGGGAGCTCAGAAATCCAGGTAGAGACCATATACAGTTTATACAGTTTTATGCCTGGCAGGGGGACACCGTGGCACCCCAGTAGGGGAGGTAGGTCCAGTTTTTAGAGGGTCTCTCCTGTGGAGTGTAGTGGGAGGACCTTTGAACTCTGCCCGGTTGTTTGTGGGGCACTCTGAGCCATTCTCATGGGGGAGGGGACTCCCGTCCGCTTGGTGATGGATTTTGTACCTTTTGTTTGTATCCTTGTGGTCGCAGCTCGCCTCAGCGGGGTTGATGTGCGTTCTACAACCTTCTCTCTTAGTGCAGCTCAAATCCACCAGGTTACTTGCTGAATTTTTGTCCTTTAACTCTCCTTCTGAACAGGACCCTCTGTGGAAAGCTGGCTTCAGGCATTCATCTTGTCTCCTCCCCCCCCACTGAATGTTTTTAATTGGCTTGTCAAAGATCAAATAATGGTCAGTAGCTAGATTCATCTCTTGGTTCTCAATTCTGTTCCAGACATCTACTTCTCTGTTTTTGTGCCAGTATCATGCAGTTTTAATCACTATCGATTTATAGTACAGTCTCAGGTCTGGTAGCGTGATTCCTCCTGCTGTGTTTTTATTGCTGAGTAATGTTTTGGCTATTCTAGTTTTTTTCTGATTCCATATAAAACAAAGTATTATTTTTTCAAGATCTTTAAAATATGAAAATGGAGCTTTAATAGGAATTGCATTAAAATTATATATTGTTTTGGGTAGTATAGACATTTTAACAATGTTGATTCTTCCCAGCCATGAGCATGGTATGTTTTTCCATTTGTTAACATCTTCAGCTGTATCTTTTCTTAAAATTTCATAGTTCTCTTTGTAGAGATCTTTCACATCCTTTGTTAGGTATACTCCCAAATATTTCATCTTCTTTGACACTACAGTGAAAGGAATAGAGTCCTTGACTGTGTTTTTCAGCTTGGTTATTGTTGGTATATATAAAGGCTACAGATTTATGGGTGTTGATTTTGTAGCCTGAGACATTGCTGTATTCCTTGATCACTTGTAAAAGTTTTGTAGTAGAATCCCTAGTGTCTTCCAGATATACGATCATATCATCTGCGAAGAGTGAAAGTTTGATATCTTTTGACCCTATGTGGGCACCTTTGATCGTCTTTTCTTTCCTAATTGCAATGGCTAAAACTTCCATTACAATGTTAAAGAGCAATGGAGACAATAAGCACCCTTGCCTGGTTCCTGATCTAAGTGGAAATGATTTTAATTTAACTCCATTCAATATGATATTGGCTGTGGGTTTGCTGTTGATGGTCTCTATTAGCTTAAGAAATGTCCCTTCTATACCAATTTTCTTAAGTGTTCTGATCATGCAGGGATGCTGGATATTATCAAAAGTTTTTTCTGCATCAATTTAGAGAATCACATGGTCCTAATTTTTAGTTTGTTTAAGTGCTGAATTACATTTATAGATTTACTCATATTGAACCCTGGGATAAATCCCACTTGGTTGTGGTGTATAATTTTTTTGATGTGTTGTTGGATTCTGTTCATTAGGATCTCATTGAGTATTTTAGCCTCAATATTCCTTAGTGATATTGGTCTATAATTTTCTTTTCTTGTTGGGTCTTTCCCTGGTTTGGGGATCAAGGTGATGTTTGCTTCATAGAATGTGTTGGGTAATATTCCTTCTTTTTCTATATTTTGGAAGAGGTTTAGTAGTATAAATACTAGTTTTTCATTAAAGGTTTGGTAGAATTCTGACATAAAGCCATCTGGTCCTGGGCTTTTCTTTTTAGGGAGATTTTGTATAGTTGATACTATTTCAGAACTTGATATAGGCCTGTTCAACATTTTTACTTCCTTTTGGCTAAGTCTTGGTAGGTGGCATACTTCTAGGTATTGGTCAATTTCTTTTAGATTTTCATATTTCTGAGAGTAGAGTTTCTTGTAGTATTCGTTAATGATTTTCTTAATTTCTGAGGTGTCTGTTGTTATTTCATCATTACCATTTCTGATTGATGAAATTAGGGATTTTATTCTTTTTTTACTGGTTAGGTTGGCCAAAGGTTTATCTATTTTCTTGAACTTTTTCAAAAAACCAGCTTTTGGATTTATTGATCTGTTGTATAATTCTTTCGTTTTCAATTTCATTTAATTCTGCTCTGATTTTGGTTATTTGTTTTCTTCTTTTGGGTTTGGTGTTGGGATGTTCTTCCTTCTCCAGTTGCTTGAGATGTCCCATTAAGTTATTAACTTCCTCTCTTTCCGTTTTCTTGAGGAAGGCTTGCAGTGCTATAAATTTTCCTCTTAGGACTGCCTTTGCAGCATCCCAGAGGTTCTGGTAATTCGTGTCTTGATTGTTATTTTGTTCCAAAAATTTGGTGATCCTTCTTAATCTTGTCTATAACTCATCTATCCTTCAGCATAAGGTTGTTTAACTTCCATGTTTTTGTACGGGTATGCAATTTCTTGTTGTTATTGAGTTCAATTTTATTCCATGATGGTCAGAGAAGATGCAAGAAGTAATTTCTATTTTTTTTTTTAACTTTGCTGAGCTTAGATTTGTGGCCTAGGATGTGGTCGATTTTGGAGTATGTTCCATGGACTGATGAGAAGAATGTTTATTCAGTTTTGTTGGCATGAAATGTTTTATAGATGTCTGTGAAGTCCAGGTGTTAAATGGTTAAGTTTAAATCTAAAATTTCTTTTCTTAGCTTCTTTTTGGAGGATCTATCCCGCACTGGTAAAGGAGTGTTAAAATCTCCAACTACTATGGTACTGGAAGAAATCAAATTACTCAGGTCTGTTAAGAGTTTCTCTTATAAATGAGGTGCATTCTGGTTTGGTGCATAAATATTAATAATTGAAATCTCATCATATTGAGTATTACCTTTAACAAATATGAAATGTCCCTCCTTATCCTTCCTTATTTTGGTTGGTTTAAAGCCTATTGCATCTGCAAATAGGATTGCAATGCCTGCTTTCTATTTGCCTGGAGTATAGATGATCATCCCTTCACCTTGAGTCTAAATTTGTCTTTTAATATAAGATGCAATTCTTATATGCAGCAGATATCTGGCTTGAGTTTTTGTATTCAGTCAGCCAACCTTTGCCTCTTTAGAGGACAATTTAAACTATTCACATTAATTGAGAATATTGATATTCGAGAGTCTGGTGGACATTTTTGATCCTTTTGCAACTGTGGAAGTTGGAAATTGATCAAAATTTTCTGGGTAGGTTTACTTTTGTGGTGGAGGATTACACTGGTCTTTATGGAGAACAGGTCTGAGAATATCCTGAAGAGCTGGTTTAGTTATGTTAAATTTCTTCAACATGTAACGTCATTGTAGTATTTAATTTCTCCATCATAATGAAGCTCAGTTTAACTGGGTACAGGATCCTGGGTTGAAAGTTATTTTGTTTTAGGCAATTAAAAGTCGATGACCATCCTCCTCTAGCTTGAAAGGTTTCAGCAGAGAAATCTGCCGTTATTCTAATATTCTTGCCCTTGTAGGTGATGGTTTTGTTTCGTCTGGCTGCTTTCAGAATTTTCTTCTTCATATTAACTTTAGTGAAATTGATTATGATGTGTCTGGGAGATGTCTTATTTGGATTGAGTCGTGCTGGAGTTCTGAAACTGTCTGCTATCTGAATTTCAGAATCTC
The DNA here is from genome assembly GCF_027406575.1 of Nycticebus coucang. Lineage (NCBI taxonomy): Eukaryota > Metazoa > Chordata > Mammalia > Primates > Lorisidae > Nycticebus > Nycticebus coucang. The sequence continues at coordinate 51,635,138 of NC_069785.1, read as the reverse complement.
TTGGCATGTCTGGAAAGTTCTCCTGCATAATCTCATGGAGAAGACATCCTGTGCCTTGTGCAGCCACTTCGTTGCTTTCGCGATCCTTATAAGACACATATTGGTTTTCTTTGAATTATCCCAGAGCTCTCTGAGAGAGTTATCTGTTTTTGCTTTCCATTTCTCTTCCTCTGTGAGAGTTTGGGAGCATTCGAAAGCTTTGTCTTCAATGTCATTAATCCTTTCTTCTGCTTGCTCCATTCTGTTACTGAGGGATTCTACTGTGTTTCTCAGATCTTTGAGAGCTGTGACTTCTTGTGTCAATGTGTCAAAATCTTTGGTCATTTGGTTTTTAATTTCGTGGAATTCTTGAGATATCTTTTGGGTTACCGCTTGGAGTTCTAATTTGATCTTATTTGCTATGCAGATTCTGAATTTGATTTCTGACATCTCAGCTATTTGTTTATGCATGGGATCTTGTGCTTTGTGTGCCCCATTGATCCTTGGGAGAGTTGATTTAGTCTGATTATTCATTTTGCCAGAGTTTTTCTGTTGATTTCACCTCATGATTGTTTTTCACCATTGCCTCTGGCCATCCTCAGAGTTGGGGAGGTGTCTCTCCAAGATTAGACCCCAGAAGGATCACTCTATTATTGCTGGATCTTTGTAGGGAATGACCCTGTGTAGTTTCTCTGGGGCTGCCCCTGCCAGGGAGTTCTGGTTGTGGAAGCAGCTCCAGAGTGTGACACACCAGGATCCAGCCACAGAGTGGGAGGTGGCGTGCCCAGTTCTGGGAGTGCTTGAAGCCCAATGATTTTGGCACAGAGATCCCAAGTCTCCAGCACTCTCTGGCCCGGAGAAGGGCTCTGTGCAGAGGCAGGGAGGGCTCTGGAGTGCACCCGGCTACCAGAGTTCCTGGCTAGGTGAGTGGGCCAGTGTGGAGGCAGCGAGGGTACAGGAGGGAGGATGCAGGGTTGCACGCCTCCCACAATTCCTGGTCAGGTCATGAGGAGGGCCAGCGGGTGCGGATCACGTGTCGCGGGTCATGGTTCGCAGCGCAGCTTTTATGGAGTTCCTTGAGGCACCAAGCCCAGGAGTTTGAGGTTGCTATGAGCTGTGGCGCCACGGCACTCTACCCAGGGCAACAGCCTGAGGCTCCATTGTGCCAAAACCGGTCTCACTCTGACCCTGAGGGTTAAGGCTGTAAGGCAGCTCAGTCCCCACCTTTAGGCTGCTTAGTCACTAGGTTACTAGCTCCCACCTGATCCTTGCTCTGCGACCCTGAGGGCAGAGCTTGCCTGGGCAGTTCTCTTACAATGGCTCCCTGTGGCCCACAGCCGAACACTTTTAGCTCCGTTCGGCTCAGCGGCTCAGTCTAGGGCCCTAGACAATGCCCAAAGTTCTCCACACTCCTGCTCAAGCTCTCCCCACGGCAGTTCAACTGAATGCCAAGTCCAAAAACACCAAAACGGTTCATAGGTAAGGCCTTTCTGGTTTGCAGTCTCACTGCTTCTTGTACTTACAGCTGCTGGCAGGATTAGGTTGATCAGGCACACACAACCACTTGCCAGGTTTCCACTGTTTTTGTCCTCCTCTTGGGGTCCAGAAGTCCCTTTCTGACTCCCTGTATCCTCAAAGGGATGATTATGGGCAGATCCCACCAGCCAGAAATTCCTGGAGCGTTATCTCCCCAGAATTACCATGCCCTGTTGCAGGGAAGCTGTTACTCGGCCGCCATCTTGGATTGTTGTCCCCAATGTTTCTTTATTGATTTTCTGTTTCAGTGAATTTTCCAGTTCTGTGAGTGGTTTGTTGAAGTCCTCAGAATTTATGATGTTACTATTTATCCCTTTGCTTAGATCTTGTAGGATTTGCTTTATAAATCTGGGAGCTTCTGTATTAGGTGCATCTATATTTAGCATGGCCATGTTTCCTTGTTGAATCACTCCCTTTACCATTATATAACAATCATCTTTGTCTGTCTTTACCGTTGTTGATTTAAGTCAATTATATATGATATGAAGATGTTTATACTGTCTCTCTTTTGGTCAATTGACAGGACAGAAAGTGCATGGCTGGGGTCATGGAGTCAGGTCATAAGGCAGGACCAGCAAAGTCAGAGCCACATGGGTGGAGAGTGGTGGTGCAGATACTGCAATGCAGAGCCACATAAGTGGGGGGCTGTTCTGGCAGCGTGGGGACCATGGAGGTGGAGCCTTATAGGTGGGATATAGTTCCAAAGTTCAGGGACATGCATGGTGGTGCAAGGAATGTAGAGGTGGAGCTACACTGGTTGGGGAAGGTTTCAGCGGTGCAGGTGGAGCTGCATAACTGTGGAGTGGCTCTGGTTGTGCTGAATTTGTGGGAGTGACCCTATGCAGGGTAGGGGAGGCTCTGGTTACACATGTACCCTGGAGGTGGAGCTGTGTATAGGATTGGTGACATGGTGCTCACAGAGGGTGGGGTTGTGGGCTGGGGCTTCCAGGTATTTGGGATTCTACCCTTTCACAGGTACCAGGAAGGCAATCACCATAAGGTTTCTCAGGTGGCATCTATGGCACCTGAGGTGCCCCTTCTGCTCAGATACCATGGGCTCAGGCCACAATACCTGTGGGGTGAGTGGGGAACCCCAGGGCTCTCTCTCCTGTCCTTACCCATGTGTAAATGCCTCCCCAGATTCCTTCCAATCTTGCCAAATGAATTGCTCCATCATCATCTCCTTCACTCTGAATGTTCTGTCACTTCTCTGGAGTTTTACAATGTTCTCTCCAAGAACATCCATCCGTAGATAAGCATTTCCTGCAACTTTTAATCTTCTCCTGGAGAGTGGTGAGTGCTAGCTGCTTCTAGTGCACAATCATGCCCCTCTCCTTTCTCATTGTCTGCATCTGTTCTCCATTGCTCTACCATTGTCAGAAGTGGAAATGTATAGTTTCTTGAAGTATTGATTTAAAATTTTTGGATTTTGTTTAAAAAGAAAGTTATACTATTTCTATATGAAATCTGACTGTAATGTCTAATCTGAACTCTACCTGGATGGTAACATAAATAACTCTTAGGATTAATTTTTACCTTTCTTTTATATTTTCATCTTTGAAGCTTTTTTTAATTAAATGGATTGGAGAAATATGTGCTTACTGCTTTATACCACAACCCTATAGTTACTTTAAAGATACTTATGAGTCCATTTTTCTATACCCAAGTAAGCAGATGAACTTCATCCTTCCTCTTATTCTTACTCCTTTTATAGCTTCAGACAACTGGAAAACAACTACCCTGTTTCCCCCCAAAATAAGACAGTGTCTTATTTTAAGGTGTGCTCCCAAAGGTGCACTAGGTCTTATTTTCAGGGGACGTTCTTATCTTTCCTGTAAGTAGGTCTTATTTTCAGAGGACGTCTTATTTTCAGAGAAACAGGGTAGCTGCACCCCCACCTCTGGCATAAATTTAATATAATATAGCTGCTGATGAACGGATGAATAATGAATGAACAAATACAATTATTTCATTCTGTAAAAAGTGGTTGAGAGATTTCTTTTATTCCTTCTTCCCTTTCATTTTTTGCCCACTTCTTATTCTAACAAAAGATTATTTAACATTCATACTAACTTGAGGCTACTCTCCAAGGATCTGTATTTAGTGAGATACAAAGGATTGAATTTCACGAATTTAGTTCATGTAAAGTATGTCAATAAATTCACCTATTTTCTCTGAATCACTTATTTTCTTGTTATGTAAGTGTTCACCTAGAAATAATGGGGGTTTTTTTGAGGCAGAGTCTCACTTTGTTACCCTGGGTAGAGTGCCATGGCATCACAGCTCACAGCAACTTCAAACTCTTGGGCTTAAGTGATTCTCTTGCTTCAGCCTCCCAAGTAGCTGGGACTACAGGCACCCACCACAACACCCAGCTATTTTTAGAGACAGGGTCTTGCTCTGGCTCAGGCTGGTCTTGAACCTGTGAGCTCAGGCAATCCACCCGCCTTGGGCTCCCAGAGTGCTAGGATGACACGTGCGCCACTGCGCCTGACCCAGCTAGAAATAATTTTTGATAAAAATCTTGGTTGCATATACTTGACTAATCTTGACTGGTATAAACAGTTCTTCCCATATGATTTCTATTTGGAAATAGGACATAATTGGTGATACATAGTTAGATTGGTTGTTCATTGCCTGGTCTCATTTTTAAGTGTCTCTCTTAGGATAAACTTAGAAATAGGAAGTCACTGTGTTATGTGTTAAATTTCCATCAGAGTTTCTCTGTCAGGTTTCTCCATCTTTGAGTATTTTTTTTCTGATGTGTCCCTTTTGCCTGTCTATTGAATGACATACTTTAAGGCCCCCAAATATTCTCCTTTGTGAAGTTTTACCTAATATATAAATAACACCACATGCTTTCTCTTCTGGCTTTCCTTTGTTTGCTGGTACTCTACCATAGTGCTTATCATTGCAGTGAATTATTTATGCATCTGTCTTCCCCACTAGATTTTCACATGGGCACAGCATGGCCTCACTCTTACTGTCTTCAGTGCCCAATACAGTGACTAATACTTGTTAGTTCCTCAGTACATTTTTTTCAAAGATAAAATTCAAACATCAAATATCCTTTTACAGTGTACATTTCAGTGGTTTTTAGTTTATTCATAAAGTTGTGCAACCATTATCACTACACAATTCCATAAACTTTTCATAATTCCAAACAGAAACTTCATACCCATTAGCAGACTCTTATTTTCTGCTCTCCTTAATCTCTGCCAGTTACTATCTGTTTTCTGTATCTATGGGTTTGCCTATTCTGAAAATTTCACCTAAATAAAATCACATAAAATGTGGTCTTTTGTGCCTGGCTTCTTTCACTTAGCAGAAAGAAAAGTCAAGATTCTTCCATTTCATAGTATTTTTTTTTTTGCTTTTTATGGGTGAATAATATTCCATTGTGTAGAACTACATTTTGTTTATCCAAGTGTCCAGTAGACACTTGGGTCATTTCCACTTTTTGGCTATTATGGATAATGCTACTATGAACATCCGTGTACAAGTTTTTGCATGGATATATGTTTTCTATTCTTTTGAATATATACATAGAAATGGAATTGCTGGTAACTCTATGTTTAAGTTTTTGAGTAGCTGCCAATTTTTTCCCCAAAATTTCTGTATTATTTTACTTTCCTATCTGCTCTGTGTGAGAATTCCTATTTCTTAGAATCATTATTAACATTCATTATTGTCTATTTTATTGATTATAGGCATCTTAGTAGATATAAAGTGGGATATCATTATTATTTGATTTATATTTCCCTAATGACTATTGATGTTGAGCATCTTTTTATGTACTTATTAATTGCTCATTTTTTAATGTGCAATTATTTATTATTGAATGTGAGAGTTCTTTATATATTTTGGATACTGGAATCTTATCAAATGTGTCATTTGTAAATGTGTTCTCCTATTATATGAGATGTATTTACACTTTCTTGATGGTGTCCTTTGATGTACACAGTTTTAATTTTGATGAAGCTATATTTGTCTAGTTTTTCTTTGTTTTCTTGTACTTTTGATGTCATAACAGAAATAATTACCTAATACAAGGCCACAGATTTTTATACCTATGTTTTGTTTAATAATTTTATAATTTTAGCTTTTACACTTAGATTTGTGATCAATTTGGAGTTAATTTTTGTATACAGTGTAAGTCAATTTTTATATATGATATGAGCTTTAACTTCATGTTCTACATGTAAATATCCAGTTATCTCACCAGCATGCAAACAAAAGAGGATTCTTTCCCCCCATGAGTTATCTTTGTGCTCTTTTCCAAAATAAATTTACCATAAATAGATAAATGTACTTTTGGACTCTCAATTTTATTACATTGGTTTATGTGTCTATTGTAACGATAGTACCATTAAGTCTTGACTATTATAGCTTTGCAGAAAGTTTTGAAGTTTCACTTCCTGCTTGTGTAGAGCCTCAAAGCTAGCCAAATAGGAGCACATGAAACACTTTTGGGTCTTTCCTGAGTATGTGCACAGGCCTGGTCATGCATATAGTCCTACCTATGCCCATGGTTTTTCACATTTCCAGGAATCTGTTGGAGCTTTCCAAAGCTCTTGTGGATATCTCATTCCCCAGCTTTTCCCTTTAAACTCTTTGGTTAGCTTTTGTTTTTCCCAAATGCTATCTACCACCTCAAACAGCCACAACTGCCTGTGATTGCTTTTGAAAAATGCCCTCAGAAAAAGGTTTGTGTTGCTGAGCAAGTTTTGTGTCAGGTCAAATGAAAAAGACAGCCTTGAAGTGGCACTTCTATGGAACAACCAGGTAGGACAAATAATGACATTTGGGGAAAAGGTGGCTTTGTGGAAATTCCAATTCCATTCTTTTTTGTCTAGTGACTGCTAACCTGATGCTTTTCACCATGAATGTAGGCTGTTGGATTTTGAGCTGGGGCAGTGGAAGAATGGAGATAGGGCAAATAGGATCCTGAAACTCATTTTTCTTATTGGTATTTGTCCATTTTTCTTGAATAAATGTTCCCCAGATCAAGCTTTGATTAATATTCAGAGTTCTGAAAAGTAAGTTGATTATGACAATGCTCATGGATTAGAAGAATCAGCATTATTAATATGTTTGTACTGCCCAAAAGAGATTTATAGAATAAAGGCAATTCCCACCAAAAGGCTAAGTTCATTTTTCACAGATACAGAAAAAATAATCCTAAGTTTCATATAGAACTTAAAAACCAAGGCAAGCTTAAGCAAAAAGAATAGATCTGGAGGCATCACATTACCTGACTTCAAATTATACCATGAGGACACAGTAACCAAAACAATATAGTACTAGTACAAATGTAGAGACATAGACCAATGAAACAGAATAGAAAACCAAAAGATAAAAATAGGACCAACTTATCTTCAATAAAGCAGACAACAACTTACACCTACTCATTAAATGATGCTGGGAAAATTGGATAGGCACATGCAGAAGAATGAAACAAGATCCCCATTTCTTGCCATATAAATAAATTAACTCAAGATTGTTGAAAGACTTCATTGTAAGACCTAAAACCATAAAAATTCTGGAAGAAAACATAGGAAAAACTTTTCTCTACATCAGCTTAGGCAAATAATTTATGACTAAGACCTCAAGCACAAAAACAACAACAACAAAAAAAAAAAAAAAAAAAAAATAGAAAAACAAGACTTGGGTGGCTCCTGTGGCTCAGTCGGTAAGGCGCCGGCCCCATATACCCGAGGGTGGCGGGTTCAAACCCGGCCCCGGCCAAACTGCAACCAAAAAATAGCCGGGCGCTGTGGCGGGCACCTGTAGTCCCAGCTACTCGGGAGGCTGAGGCAAGAGAATTGCTTAAGCCCAGGAGTTGGAGGTTGCTGTGAGCTGTGTGAGGCCACGGCACTCTACTGAGGGCCATAAAGTGAGACTCTGTCTCTACAAAAAAAAAAAAAAAAAAAAAAAAAAAATGTTAAAAAAAAAAAAGAAAAACAAGACTTAATTAAGTTAAAAATTTTCTGCACAGCGAGGAAAATTATCAAAAGAGTAAATAGAAAACCCATAAAATGGGAGAGAAAATATTCACAAACTATACATCTGACAAAGGGCTAACACAGAATCTATAAAAAACTCAAATCAGCAAGACAAAAACAAGAAAACTCATTTAAAAGTGGGCAAAAGACATAAACAGAGTATTTCCAAAAGAAGATATGCAAATGAGAAGTTTAAGAAGACAAAGCCAAAGGAAGACTCTCTCCTTGGCTCTGCAAAGCTGGATGAAGAATTTGAGAAAAAATTCAACAGCCTCCCTCGATATAGTCCTGTTACATTTGACAGGAAGTACATACCTGTCCCGAGAAAAAAGAAGACTGGAAACTCATCCTCAGAACCAACTAAAACCAGCAAAGGAAGTGGGGATAAATGGTCAAACAAGCACCTCTTCTTGGATGCCATTCATCCTACAGAAGCCATATTTTCAGAAGACAAAAACACCACAGAGGCTGCTTATAAGGTTAAAAATGCCCCATCCATTCCCAACACTCCAGAGCCAACAACGATACAAGAACCTTTGGTGGGCAGCCAAAAGAGAAAAGCGAGGAAAACACACCTCGTCAGGACAGCAGATGGCCGGGTGTCACCAGCAGGAGGCACACTGGATGACAAACCAAAGGAACAACTGCAGAGGAGTCTCCCTAAAACTAGTGAGACCGACTACAATGATGAATGCTCACACAGTGCCGAGGCCGGGGAGACGCGGAGCAGCACTCCAGAAATGCCCGCCTTGTCCGCTTTCTTCAGCCTCGCCACACTGGCTGAGGTGGCAGCCAAGGAGACCGTGCACAGAGGTCAGAGGTCAACTCCACTCACCCATGATGGACAGCCAAAAGAAATGCCGCAGGCTCCTGTCCTTATTTTCTGCGCTGACCAGTGAAGCGCCCTTTACTTGTAAAACATTGTGCTTTACCTACTACCCTAGCCTTGTCTTTACCGAGGAATGCTAGTGAGTCCATGTGGTGGGAAATAGAGACTGCCAACAAGTGCTTGTTGCCCTACATGGCCCAGATTCACTTGAAGCAGAAGTTACCATCCTGGGCCAATTTGTTCTTTTGGAACCCAGAATCTTTGAGGGTGTGTTATCTGTCTATTAATATTGAGCAGAAACAAATTGATTTCAGAGCTTTGCTTTCTATTGAAGGCTTTTGATGGTAATAGGTGGTAACTTGGTAAAAGGCTGCCTTTACTGTAGCTCATCCAGCATCTCTTTTACCAACCAGAGAGTGTGAAACTAGTTTCATATATGACCTAGTTATACTTTCAAAAGAAAACAAAAAACAAAAAAACAAAACTGACGCACTGCACTAGTTATTATTAGATATTCTTAGTCTTTTTTGTACATGGAGATTTAAGTTCTAAGATGATTTATATGATAGAATATAGATATTTATTGTAGAATAAATATAAAAAAGCCTGCTCCAGAAGAATCTCAAGCAGATGGACAGGCACATGTACCATTGTTAGCAGTGTATGCTCGGCCTCGTGGTCCATATATTCTGCACTTTTATATTTGCCACCAGAGTGATAGTTTGCTGGCAAAAAAAAAAAAAAAAAAAAAAAAAAAAAAAAAGAAGAAGAAAGGGAGGGAGAGAAAGAAATGTTACAACTCTTACAATCTGAATTTTTTCTTAGCCTTGAGTGACCAAGATGAATTTGCTTGGGGCAAATTGTGGCAAATATTTTCCCAGACAGGGGAAGAGTCCTGCAGATTACAGAATACTAATGTTTTCATGCCTTGAGGATTCTTTTATTTTTTACACAGGGGTCTAAGTGACCAATGGATTGTTCATACAAACAAATAAAACAAACAAAAAAAAAAGACAAAAATATTATTCAGAAGTGACCTTAGCATTACCTAACTATTCTAAATACATTGAAGACACTTCATGTGGACTTGGAGCTACAGACCTTTGACATCCATCACAGACAGACTGGACGGGTCGCGGTTGCTATGCACAGCTTCATTGGCGCTGCAGGTCTCCAGAGCCATGTTGAGTTTGTGTTGTTCAGGAGGTATTTGAGTTAGTGATGAGGGAGGTATGCCTGACCAGAGTGGTATTCTCAGTCAGAGACCCACCTGCAAGTTTCTGTTTCCTTTTTGTATTTTGTTGCTGTTTTACATAAAACCAACCATATATATGCCAGTGCCAAGTGGATTAACTGGCTTAGAACATTCAACATATTGACTTAACCACCTGACGTTCACAGTGTCTTGTTTCCTAGCAACAGATGCAAAGGGATAAATCAAAATTAGTCAGAGGCTACATATTTTACAGGGTATTTGTTCTATAGCACAAAGTATTTCCCCACTCTTGCATCACAGCACAAACTACCAAATTTCAATTATTGGATTCCAGCAATAATTTTTAATGGTTTTCAAACTGGCGGAATTTTGATAGTGCTAGTTCAAGTTTGAAGCTTTTGAATTAGATTTCTACATGGTGACAGTTTACATGGTTTTATCTAGCTTTCTTATTTATATTTGACTGAATTGTAATGATGGTTTTTTTTTTCTAATTGTGATTTGACCTAATAGCCATACAAAAAAATGATTCTATTAATACAGACTAGGTTTAGCTTCTCATGGTTGTAGATATTACTTCAGTTTTGGTGCTGGAAAATATGTACAACATACTAACAGGATAGAAATCATGGAGAGAGGGTGGTTTTCCTTTTAAAGCAGATGAAGAGGGCAGCAGGGCACTGGCACAGTGTCCTCAAATATGCATATTCATCGTGGGGAGGGAGGAAGGAGTTAGTAAAAGGTTAATCAGAGGTTATAGCTTAACCCCATTCACATAGAAATAAATCAAGTGAGCCGTCCCAGGGGAAAAAAAAAAAAAAGAAGATATGCAAATGGCCAACAAATATATGAAACAATGCTCAGCATCACTAACCAAGGGGAAATGCAAATTAAAACCACAATGAGATACACCACCTTACCCCTATCAGAATAACCATTACTAAAAAAAAATCAAAAAACAAATGTTGGCATGGATGAAAAGGAATGCTTATGTACTATTGGTGGGACTATAAATTAGCACAACCTCTGTGAAAAACAATATGGAGGTTCCTCAAAGAAATAAAAGTATATCTACCATTCGATCCAGCATTCCACTACTGGTTGTGTGCTCTAAGGAAAAGAAGTCCTTTTATCAAAAAGAGACCTGTACCTGAATGTTTATCTCAGCACGATTCACAATTTCAAAGACATGTAATCAACCTAAGTGCCCATCACTTGATGAATGGATAAAGAAAATGTAAGATTATATATATAAAATAGATATATATATATATAATAGGTATTTTATATACATATATACACACACACATATATACAGATACACAAAAACACACACATACACACACAGACACATATATACATCATGGAGTACCATGTAAGATTATATATATATACATATATATACATAATAGGCATTATATAACAATAGGTTTTTGTTTTTTTTTTTTTAGACAGAGTCTGACTATATCACCTTCAGTAGAGTGCTGTGGCATCACAGTTGACAGCAACCTCAAACTCTTGGGCTTATGCAATTCTCTTGCCTCAGCCTCCCAGGTAGCTGGGACCACAGGCACCCACCACAATGCCCAGCTAGTATTTTATATATATATATATATACACACACACACATATATATATACAGACACACACGAACACACACACACACAAACACACACACACACACTATGGAGTACTACTTAACCACAAAGAGGGATGAAATAATATCTTTTGCAGTAGCTAGGAAGGAACTGAAGAACATTATCCCAAGTGAAGCATCTCAGGAATGAAAGAACAAATATTACATGTTTTCATTAATAACTGGGATCTACATGGTGGGTAGTCACACTCATAAAGTGGTGTGAATTACATTGGAAACTAAAAAGGGAGTAGGTAGGAGGAGAGAAATGAAAGATCAAAACTTACCCCTTAGGTATATAATGTGCACTATTCTGGTGACAGGCACAATAAAAGCCCTGTCTTTCTCATTATATGATTCATCCATGTAACAAAAACACTTCTACCCTCTTAAGATTTTGAAATAAAAATTATAAAAAAAAAGAAAACTAACAAAATTATAAATCATTTTTTAAAGGGAGCATAACATTTTTGGAGATTCTAACTTCACCATTTTTCTTGTCATCCTCAGTACGTATTTTGAATGAATGAATACATAAATTAATAGAAATACATATGCCCACTGAAATGCTATCACATTCCCCAATTTAGCCAAAATATTAATTTTTTTGAGCTGATTTATCTCCTATGACCTACAGACTCTGGGTTAACTGAGCCTTGAAATGGCCTGTTGTAACAATGACAGAGATGGGAGGGTAGTTGCTTTTTGTACTGAAGTGCTTTATATTGATTGTCCATATTTTTTGCTCAAGTATGAAAGGAACCATATTGCTGTATTTTCTATAATTTAATTACTTCCTGTCTTCTTTCTAGGGCTTTCAACCATGGTCTTTGGTCTTATGTTTGGAATCATATGCTTTTTCTTTTTTCTTTTTTTTCTTCCTTCCTTCCTTCCTTCCTTCCTTCCTTCCTTCCTTCCTTCCTTCCTTCCTTCCTTCCTTCCTTCCTTCCTTCCTTCCTTCCTTTCTTTTTTGAGACAGATAACCCTCAGTAGAGTGCTGTGGTGTCACAGCTCACAGCAACCTCAAATCCTTGGGCTTAGGCGATTCTCTTGCCTCAGCCTCCCTAAACTGGGATTACAGGCACCCACCACAATGCCCGGCAATTTTTTTGTTGCAATTTGGCAGGGGCTGGGTTTGAACCCACCACCCTCTGTATATGGGGCTGGCACCTTCCCCACGGAGCCACAGGCACCACCCTGCTTTTGCTTTTTCTTTCTTTCTTTCTTTTTTTTTTTTTAGAGACAGAGTCTCACTTTGTTGCCTTCGGTAGAGTGCGGTGGCATCACAGCTCACAACAACCTCCAGCTCTTGGGTTTAGGAGATTCTCTTACCAGCCTCCCAAGTCGCTGAGACCACAGGCGCCCACCACAACACTCCACTATTTTTTGTTGCAGTTTGGTCAGGGCTGGGTTTGAACCCGCCACTCTTGGTATATGGGGCCGGCGTCCTACTCACTGAGCCACAGGCGCTGCCCCATATATTTTTGCTTCTTATTCCCCCCTCCTAATTTTAGAAGCTGTCTTGCTTTGAATTTATAATAGAACCTCTGAACCCATTTCCTCATTAATTACTCTATGTTTCATACTCATTGAGTTTTCTTAATGCAAATATCTGAATGAATTTAGAGGGTGAATCATCTCCTTGCTTAAATCTTCCTGATCCTTCTTGACCAACAACCTTTGGGTACATTTATCTGTTCTCTTTCTTGTCCACTACACTGCATTTTTACCTGGAAGTGATGCTAAGCCTTTTCTGCTGATCTTTTGTCCACTAATGCATCCTACAATGACAGCCCCTTAGCAAGATATAAAATCTCTGAACTTTTCTTTATTAAATGTAATTTTGTGTCTTAATTAGATCAATTAAGTCCTTTCAATTAACCCATAAAAGATTATGTAACTAGCTTTCTGGAAATACATGAACTCTTCCTAGTCTCTGGGATACAAATACTAAATGAGTACATTTTAAGACATTCTTTATAAAGCAAATATTTGCATAATAGATTATATTTGGCCACTGAAATATATTCTATCCAGAGATAGATCCCCATAGGGGAAAAAAACCCACATATATTTAAAAATTATAAAATTAATCTGTTTGGGGTTCTTTGAAAATACTTTCCGTTCCTGTTATTTTATTGTTAACTAAGACTGTATGCTTTCTTTATCTTCTTCTAAAACTTTCTTTTAGCTTTTCTGGCCAACCAAAAAAGATATATTAAATATACTTACTGCCTCAAAATTTTTCTTTTAATTAAATAATTACTTTGCATTTCAGTAGCTATTAAAGCATCAAGTAAACATTATCTATTGTATTTAATTCACCCATGAGATCAGGAACCTAATTGACAATCTTCCTGATCACATCTAGATTTCATGTAGATTATCTACCTGTTTCTCTGTTAGAAATTCTTGCCATACAGTTTCATCATGAGATTTAATTTTAAAATTTTGTATTCCATTACAAAATTTAGGGAAAAGGATGACTATATGAAGATACTTTTATTAGATTTAACTCATTCATTACTAAATGTCTAGTATTTTAAAACCTTGCTACTGGCTGGGAAGGATCAATATTGTTAAAATGTCCATATTACCCAAAGCAACATACAAATTTAATGCAATCCCTATCAAAGCACCACTGTCATACTTTAAGATTTGAAAAAATTGTACTTCATTTTATATGGAACCAGAAAAAACCTCGAATAGCCGAGACATTACTCAGAAATAAAAAAAAATCAGGAGGATCATGCTACCAGACATCAAATTATACTATAAATCTATAGTGATCAAAACAGCATGGTACTGGCACAAAAATAATAAAAGGATGTATGGAACAGAATTGAGAACCAAAAGATGAACCAAGATTATCATCATTTGATGTTTGATAAGCCCATCAAAAATATAAATTGAGGGAAAGACTCCCTATTTAACAAATGGTGCCGGGAGAATTGGCTGGCGACTTGTGGAAGACTGAAACTAGACCCACACCTTTCACCATTAACAAAAATTGACTCTCATTGGATAAAAGATTTAAACTTAAGATATGAAACTTTAAAGATTCTTGGAGAGAGTGCAGGGGAAACACTTGAAAAAATTGGCCTGGGAGAATACTTTATGAGGAGGACCTCTCTCCCCACCCCCGCCAGGCAATTGAAGCAATACCAAAAATACATTCCTGGGATCTGATCAAACTAAAAACTTCTTCACAGCCAAGAACATAGTAAGTAAAGCAGTCAGCCCTCAGAATGGGAGAGGATATTTGCAGGTTATGTTTTGGACAAAGGTTTGATAACCAGAATGCACAGAGAACCCAAACTTATTAATAAGAAAAGAACAAGTAATCCCATTTCATTGTGGGCAGGGTACTTGAACAGAAGCTTCTCTGAAGAAGATAGATGCGTGACCTACAGACACATGAAAAAATGCTCATCATCTTTAATCATCAGAGAAATGCAAATCAAACCCACTTTGAGATAGCATCTAACTCCAGTAAGAGTGGCACAGATAACAAAATCCCAAAACCATAGATGTTGGCGTGGATGTGGAGAAAAGGGAACACTTCTGCACTGCTGGTGGGAGTGTAAGCTAATATGTCCCTTTTTGGAAAGAAGTATGGATAATACAGAGGGATCTAAAGGTAGACCTGCTGTTCGATCCTGTAATTCCTCTCCTAGGTATATATCCAAAAGACCAAAAATCACTTTATAACAAAGATATTTGCACCAGATTGTTCACTGCAGCTCAATTCATAATAGCCAAGTCATGGAAGAAGCCCAAGTGCCCATCAACTCATGAATGGATTAATAAATTGTGGTATATATACACCATGGAATATTATGCAGCCATAAAAAGATGGAGAATTTGCCTTTTTATGTTTATATGGATGGAGCTGGAACATATCCTACTTAGTAAAGTATCTCAAGAATGGAAGACAAAGTATCCAATGTACTCAGTACTATTATGAAACCAATTTACAAACACTCACACTTCTATATGAAGAATAGATTACAACTATGGCCCAGGAGGGAGGGGGGATTGCAGAGGAGGCGGTGTCATATGGAGGGAGGGTGAATGGTGGGATCACACCTATGGTGCATATTGCAAGAGTACATGTCGGATCTACCAAGTATAGAGTATAAATATCTTAACACAATAATTAAGCAAATGAGGTGAAGGATATATTAACTGGTATGATGTAAGCATTCCAAATTGTATTTGAAATCAGCACATTGTATCCCATAAATGCATTAATGTATACAGGATCTACCTCTTTATGATTTAATAACAAAATAAAATAAAATAAAATAAAACCCCACTACCTCCTTGCTGAGGAAATTATTTTTGCTTTTGTTTTAAAAGTCATAACCTAGATTCATTTCAATTAAGTGTGTATTCATGATTTCTCTAGAAATTGCTTGTATGATAGATACTAACTTACTGTAAAAGTACTTTAAAAGGTGATACTGTGACCCCAATTCTGTTTCTCTAAGGATTTATTTTGATTCCAGCCAAAGAGATAAGACTACAAGACCTGGACAAAAATCTAATAACATCTCTTCATATCTTACATTTGTGTATAGTCCAAACTATGCTAAATAAATGAAGTATAATGCAGAATTGGCCAATAGCAAAGATTTCCCATGCTGTTGATAAAATGAATGAGTCCTGTTTTTAAACAAATGCTACATAATCAGACCTAGTAACCATGGGGTAAAAATAGCTCATCTAATATCCATATTTTGATATTGAGATAGAGAAATTAGGACCAATGTCGTTCTTTACAAGATAAGTTCAGCAGAGAAAAAGGAAAAGATGAGACAAACATCCTGTTTATGTGTTTTCTCCAAAGTTCTCACACAAGTTCAATCTAACGTTTGTGACAGTTCATACTACTGATAGGAATTCAAGTTTCAGTCTTTCTCCAAATGATAAACTCGGTGTCATTGGTGGTGGGCAGGAAAGGGACTTTTGAAAACTCTATGTATTTAATCCATTGTGGTTCTTATTTTTTGAGTATTACTAGTCAAATTAGGTAAAGGTCAAGACTCCCAGGACTCCAGTGATAAAAAGGAATTTAAATGTCCCTTGTGCTACTACAAGTATTGGAATCTGTTTAGTTTGGATCATGGAAACTCTCCCAGCAAAGTCTTTTTTATAAAAAGTTTTCAGAATGAACTGAAACATGATGTAGAAGATATCAGGATTCATGTCTCTAGTCTTATAAAGCAAGATGTAAAGCAAGATGTAAATACTAGGTATTACCTTCCTGACATCTGAGATTTGGATTAGTATTTTCAAAGGAAGAAAGGGTTCCAGCAATTGACCTTCAACTTTTGTGATGACATCCACACCCCCAATCAAACCTACTATATTTGAGGCCTATCTTCTAAAGAATATAAAAAATCATGATAGCTTCATCCTTGGCTCAGATAGTTAACAAACATAAACCTAAGCCTGGATTTGTCTTCCCCAGTGCATATAAGAGGTCTAAAGGGAGCTGAAGGCAAGCCAGCCTCACTTTTCCCTTAGGGAATTCAAATATTTTAATGAGTCACATTAAAATATTTGTACATATCATGTACATATACATGTACATATTGAGAGTACATATCAATGTCAGATATGTACTCTCTGGCCTGAGGGCTCTAGATTGTTCAGCTACACAACCCTTCAGCTGCAGAGCTGGATGAGCAAGGATCCCACTTCTGCTGCCGTTTCACCCCTCCCACATAGATCCACAGGGCTCCATGAAACATCCACGGAACCCATCACCATTCAGAAATAGTCATAGTTTGAATCAATTTAAGTTTGGAAATGATTCCAGAGCCATTTGGACCTGGACAAGGAACTCATTAAGTGAAAATACAAACTAATTTCAAATATTGGACCAATTATAATTTGATACAAGCTACATACTAAACTGATTTCAGATTTGAATCCTTTCAGACACTGAGCAGATTCAACTCAGTAAAAATGTTAAACATTATCGAAGTTTTTGGAGGATAACAAGAGATGTCCTTTACCCATCTACCCGCTTGACCCTTTCCACATTCTTATTTCTCAAAGACATGCAACATGGTTATGCTGTCTCAAGAAGGACACTCCAGAGCTGGGCTTTTGGCTGCTCCGGCCCACTCCCCAGAATACAAGCCACACCCTGACACCAATAAGGCACAAGGAGCTCCTATCAATTATTAGCTTTCACAAACATCTCTTACTGGAAGGCACCAGATTCTAATTTTCTTTTTCTTGGATACTTGTCTGTGTGTTTTCAGAGACTAAAAGAATTCCAAGGCTTAAAGGACCCGATGGTCAAGAAAAGTTAGGATCTCAGCCACTGAAACTAAGCTGCTTCAAGAAGATATTCTCTCTCTTATGGTACAGACCTAGGAGAGAGATTTCCCATTTACCTCACATTTGGAAGTCTTTCTCATTTTAAACTGATATTCCTGCTGTATTCTACTCTTGGCTTAGAAGATCAATGAGGTAGAACAGGTTATCCCTCCAAGTGAAAAGCATTTGTAGGAAAAACCTCTTATGATCCCTGACCCTGTATAAAATTGTAAGGTAGATGAAGGACATCTAAGGGCAGTGGTCCCCAAATTTGGTTGGCACCTGGACTCACTTAGCTACAGTATTCCTGGAAAAAGTCATAGCATGTCTATTTTTAAAATGTTCCCAAGTGATCTAGGAGTAACTGCATTTTGAAAGAAGATATAAAGTTTAGGGTGAACAATCACTAGGGGAAAGGGGATGTTATTGATGAGGGCAGCTTTCTTTAAGACATTTTCACATTATATAGAGAATGTTTACCCCCTATCTCTCTGAAGCTCTGACTCTCCAAACCTACAAGGTGGGTCCCAGTCATTCACATTCAGAAAAGCCAAAACTGGCTCTTTATAGTAACACGGAAAGTACAGAGACAGCTGTGCTATGGTTCCTAAGGCTGTCTGATGGTGCTTTGGCCCATGGTTGTGGCATATCCAGCTGGGATGGTGCCACCACTAGGGTAGCATTCTGAAAGACAGACTTACCATTCTTGCTTTGCTTGCTCACTGCCCCTGACTACACTCCAGTGTCACTGCTCAGGATCCCACCAATTTGTGAGTTTCAAGTCTCAGTGACCCCAGCACCAGAAAGTTGCAAACAACCTTTATTTTTGCCACTCTGTAAGGAATTGGGAAGACCCAATAATTTACTTAAATGAGAATGGAATGTGATGTGTTTGGGGGATCTTGAAAACAGAGTGTATTTATATTACTAGCTACAATAAATCTTTTCTTGCCTTTTGGAACCTAACGGAAAAAAACAATGTCATAATTTTAGAAAGTGAAAGACAAAGTAGAGACCCTGTGTAGAGGAGTCTTCAATCTTAGGTGCTTCAAGGGATACTTCTCTTTTAAATCAGAAGCCAGAAGTCCAGTCCTGTTCCCTCTTGACACATTGTCAGCTAAGTCTTCCAAGATCCTCACTGCTAGTTGAGATATTAGTTTCCCAGGAACTGGAAAGAGTCCAGGGCTGAGTTCACAATGACCACATGATATTCAACTCATGTTAATGACTTGTGGTGCCTGCCAGCCTGAGTTAGATGCAAGCCAGAGACTCAACAAGCCAATGATTCCATGACCCGTCTGCGTTCCTCCAGGGTCATCTCCTTTCTACTTTGCAGTTTCACTTGTTTCCCAGACAGAGACAATCTATAGAACCTGAAGTCTTCAGCTAAACTTTATTAAAATTAGAATGAGTTGGAGAAGGTTGACTTAAATTTGGTATTCTCTTCCCCTCCTATCCCATGTACATTGTCCATTTATATCTCAAATCTCTGTTTGCATTCATTTTGCTTTCAGATTATGGTCATTACTTCTAAATAGATATGTCCAAACTTTTTTTTTCTGTGCTGCACATTGGAAGACTAAGAGTTGTCTTGGGCCACACATTAAATACACAAACACTACTAACAAAAGTTGATTAGCAAAAAAAAGGTCCATGCATACTTATGATATTCAACATTATTGCTAAAAAAGTCCTCACAAAATCAGCATGTGGCCTGAGGGCTGCCGGTGGACATCCCTGTTCTACGAAAAGTCAGCAGGAGGCTTTGAAGCTCCTGAGACTGACTGCAGCTGTTTGCTTTATGGCTAAGTCCTTTGATATTGGCTGGGCATCAGAAATGTTTTGTGATTCCTGGGCTCCACCCCATGCTACTGTATCAGATTCTCTGTGTTGGGGCCAGGTATCATTTTCTGTGTTCTTTTTTTTTTTTTTTTTTTTATTGTTGGGGATTCATTGAGGGTACAATAAGCCAGGTTACACTGATTGCAATTGTTAGGTAAAGTCCCTCTTGCAATCATGTCTTGCCCCCATAAAGTGTGACATACACCAAGGCCCCACCCACCTCCCTCCTTCCCTCTTTCTGTTTCCCCCCCATAACCATAATTGTCATTAATTGTCCTCATATCAAAATTGAGTACATAGGATTCATGCTTCTCCATTCTTGTGATGCTTTACTAAGAATAATATCTTCCACGTCCATCCAGGTTAATACGAAGGATGTAAAGTCTCCATTTTTTTTTAATGGCTGAATAGTATTCCATGGTATACATATACCACAGCTTGTTAATCCATTCCTGGGTTGGTGGGCATTTAGGCTGTTTCCACATTTTGGCGACTGTAAATTGAGCTGCAATAAACAGTCTAGTACAAGTGTCCTTATGATAAAAGGATTTCTTTCCTTCTGGGTAGATGCCCAGTAATGGGATTGCAGGATCAAATGGGAGGTCTAGCTTGAGTGCTTTGAGGATTCTCCATACTTCCTTCCAGAAAGGTTGTACTAGCTTGCAGTCCCACCAGCAGTGTAAAAGTGTTCCCTTCTCTCCACATCCACGCCAGCATCTGCAGTTTTGAGATTTTGTGATGTGGGCCATTCTCACTGGGGTTAGATGATATCTCAGGGTTGTTTTGATTTGCATTTCTCTAATATATAGAGATGATGAACATTTTTTCATGTGTTTGTTAGCCATTCGTCTGTCGTCTTTAGAGAAAGTTCTATTCATGTCTCTTGCCCATTGATATAAGGGATTGTTGGATTTTTTCATGTGGATTAATTTGAGTTCTCTATAGATCCTAGTTATCAAGCTTTTGTCTGATTGAAAATATGCAAATATCCTTTCCCATTGTGTAGGTTGTCTCTTTGCTTTGGTTATTGTCTCCTTAGCTGTACAGAAGCTTTTCAGTTTAATGAAGTCCCATTTGTTTATTTTTGTTGTTGTTGCAATTGCCATGGCAGTCTTCTTCATGAAGTCTTTCCCCAGGCCAATATCTTCCAGTGTTTTTCCTATGCTTTCTTGGAGGGTTTTTATTGTTTCATGCCTTAAGTTTAAGTCCTTTATCCATCTTGAATCAATTTTTGTGAGTGGGGAAAGGTGTGGGTCCAGTTTCAGTCTTTTACATGTAGACATCCAGTTCTCCCAACACCATTTATTGAATAGGGAGTCTTTCCCCCAAGGTATGTTCTTGTTTGGTTTATCAAAGATTAGGTGGTTGTAAGATGTTAGTTTCATTTCTTGGTTTTCCATTCGATTCCAAGTGTCTATGTCTCTGTTTTTGTGCCAGTACCATGCTGTCTTGAGCACTATGGCTTTGTAGTACAGACCAAAATCTGGTATGCTGATGCCCCCAGCTTTATTTTTATTACAGAGAACTGCCTTAGCTATACGGGGTTTTTTCCAGTTCCATACAAAACGCAGAATCATTTTTTCCAAATCTTGAAAGTATGATGTTGATATTTTGATAGGAATGGCATTGAATAGGTAGATTGCTTTGGGAAGTATGGACATTTTAACAATGTTGATTCTTCCCATCCATGAGCATGGTATGTTCTTCCATTTGTTAATATCCTCTGCTATTTCCTTTCTGAGGATTTCATAGTTTTCTTTATACAGGTCCTTCACCTCCTTCGTTAGGTATATTCCTAGGTAATTGATTTTCTTTGAGACTATGGTGAAGGGAGTTGTGTCCTTAATTAGCTTCTCATCTTGACTGTTATTGGTGTACACAAAGGCTACTGACTTCTGGACATTGATTTTATATCCTGAAACATTACTGTATTTTTTGATGACTTCTAGGAGTCTTGTGGTTGAGTATTTGGGGTTCTCTAAGTATAAGATCATGTCGTCAGCAAAGAGGGAGAGTTTGACCTCCTCTGCTCCCATTTGGATTCCCTTTATTTCCTTGTCTTGCCTAATTGCATTGGCTAGAACTTCGAGCACTATGTTGAATAGTAAAGGTGACAGAGGACAACCTTGTCTGGTTCCAGTTCTAAGAGGAAAAGCTTTCAGTTTTACTCCATTCAGTAAAATATTGGCTGTGGGTTTGTCATAGATAGCTTCAATCAGTTTTAGAAATGTGCCACCTATGCCTATACTCTTCAGAGTTCTAATTAGAAAAGGATGCTGGATTTTATCAAATGCTTTTTCTGCATCTATTGAGAGGATCATGTGATCTTTATTTTTGCCTCTGTTAATATGGTGGATAACGTTTATAGACTTGCGTATGTTAAACCAGCCTTGCATCCCTGGGATGAAGCCTACTTGATCATGATGAATGACTTTTTTGATGATAAGCTGTAATCTATTGGCTAGGATTTTGTTGAGAATTTTTGCGTCTATGTTCATGAGTGAGATTGGTCTGAAATTCTCCTTTTTGTTTGGGTCTTTTCCTGGTTTTGGTATCAGGGTGATGTTTGCTTCATAGAATGTGTTGGGGAAGATTCCTTCTTCCTCAATTTTTTGGAATAATTTCTGCAGTACAGGAATAAGCTCTTCCTTGAAGGTTTGATAGAATTCTGGAGTGAAGCCATCTGGACCAGGGCATTTTTTGGTTGGAAGCTTTTTTATTGTTTCTTTGATCTCAGTGCTTGAAATTGGTCTGTTCAGGAGCTCTATTTCTTCCTGGCTGAGTCTAGGGAGAGGGTGTGATTCCAAATATTGATCCATTTCTTTCACATTGTCAAATTTCTGGGCATAGAGTTTCTGGTAGTATTCAGAGATGATCTCTTGTATCTCTGTGGGATCAGTTGTTATTTCCCCTTTATCATTTCTGATTGAGGTTACTAGAGATTTTACTTTTCTATTCCTCGTTAGTCTGGCCAATGGTTTATCTATTTTATTTATTTTTTCAAAAAACCAACTCCTTGTTTCATTAATTTTCTGAATGATTCTTTTGTTTTCAATTTCATTGATCTCTGATTTGATTTTGGATATTTCTTTTCTTCTACTGAGTTTAGGCTTAGATTGTTCTTCTTTTTCCAATTCCATAAGATCTCTTGTGAGATTGTTGATGTGCTCTCTTTCAGTTTTTCGAATGTAGGCATCTAAAGCGATGAATTTTCCTCTCAAAACTGCTTTTGCAGTATCCCACAGGTTTTGGTAGCTTGTGTCTTCATTGTTGTTATGCTCAAGGAAGTTAATGATTTCCTGTTTTATTTCTTCCTGCACCCATCTGTTATTCAACAGAAGATTGTTTAGTTTCCATGCCTTTGGGTGGGGTCGAGCATTTTTGTTAGAGTTGAGTTCCACCTTTAGTGCCTTATGGTCTGAGAAGATACAAGGTAAAATTTCAATTCTTTTGATTCTGTTGATATTTGTTTTGTGTCCCAGGATATGATCAATTTTGGAGAATGTTCCATGGGGTGATGAGAAGAATGTATATTCTTTATCTTTGGGGTGGAGTGTTCTATATGCGTCTATCAAGCACAGTTGTTCTAGAGTCTCATTTAAGTCTCTTATATCCTTGTTTAATTTCTGTTTAGAGGATCTGTCCAGCTCTGTAAGAGGAGTGTTAAAGTCCCCTGTTATGATGGTATTATCAGATATCATATTGCTCAGACTGAGTAAGGTCTGCTTCAAGAATCTGGGAGCATTTAAATTGGGTGCATAAATATTTAGAATTGAAATGTCTTCTTGTTGTATTTTTCCCTTGACCAATATAAAGTGACCATCTTTGTCTTTTTTGACTTTAGTTGCTTTAAATCCACATGTGTCTGAAAATAAGATTGCAACTCCTCTTTTCTTCTGAATTCCATTTGCCTGAAAAATTGTCTTCCAACCCTTGACTCGGAGCTTTAATTTGTCTTTTGAAGCCAGGTGTGTTTCTTGCAGACAGCAAATGGATGGCTTGTGTTTTTTAATCCAGTCAACCAATCTATGTCTCTTCAGTGGGGAATTCAAGCCATTAACATTTATTGAGATAATTGACAAGTGTGGTAGTATTCTATTCGTCTTATTTTGTGAGAGTCCATTGCTTAGTTTTATCTTTTGCATCAGTGTGGAGGTTAGGTTCTGTCCTTTAATTTCTGAGTTCTTACTTTGCTGCTGATCCATTGTGGTGGTCAGTGTGCAGAACAGGTTGAAGTATTTCCTGTAGAGCTGGTCTTGTTGTGGCGAATTTCCTCAATGTTTGTATATCCGTAAATGATTTGATTTCTCCGTCAATTTTGAAGCTTAGCTTAGCAGGGTACAGAATTCTGGGCTGGAAATTGTTCTGTTTTAGTAGATTAAAGGTAGATGACCATTGTCTTCTTGCTTGGAAAGTTTCATTAGAGAAGTCTGCGGTCAATCTGATGGATTTGCCCCTGTAGGTCAACTGGCGCTTACTCCTGGCAGCTTGCAGAATCTTTTCTTTGGTCTTGACTTTGGATAGGTTCATCACAATGTGTCTTGGAGAAGCTCGATTAGAGTTGAGGCGACCTGGGGTCCGATATCCCTCTGAAAGCAGTGTGTCGGAATCTTTGGTGATATTTGGGAAATTTTCTTTTATAATATTCTCTAGTATGGCTTCCATTCCTCTGGGGCATTCTTCTTCCCCTTCTGGAATTCCTATAACTCGTATGTTGGAACGCTTCATAAAGTCCCATAATTCTGACAGTGAACGTTCTGCTTTCTCTCTCTTCTTTTCTGCCTCTTTTACTATCTGAGTTATCTCAAAAACTTTGTCTTCTACCTCTGAAATTCTTTCTTCTGCATGGTCTAACCTGTTGCTGATACTTTCCATTGCATCTTTAAGTTCCCTGATTGACTGTTTCATTTCCTTCAGCTCTGCTATATCCTTTTTATATTCTTCATATCGTTCATCTCTTATTTGATTCTGTTTTTGAATTTCCTTTTGGTTATTTTCCACTTTATTAACAGTTTCCTTCATTGTTTCCATCATTTCCTTCATTGTTTTCAACATGTGTATTCTAAATTCCCTTTCTGTCATTCCTAACATTTCTGTATAGGTGGAATCCTCTGCAGTAGCTACCTCATGGTCCCTTGGCGGGGTAGTTCTGGACTGGTTCTTCATGTTGCCTGGAGTTTTCTGCTGATTCTTCCTCATGGGTGATTTCTTTTATCTGTTTACTTGCCCTAGTTTTCCTTTCAATTCCTCTTGCTCTTTAAGTTCTTGTGCCTGTGGACTAAGGGTTACAGGACCAGAAGGGTGAGAAGGTTTAAGAGCAAAAAAGCGATGAAAGAAATGAGGACCGAGTGATAAGAAAAAAAAAAAAAATGAAAAAAAGAAAAATAGAGAAAGGAGAGTGGTTGGGTGAAAGGAATATTGACAAAAAGAAGAGAGGCACAGAAAGAGGGAGACAGAGCAATATAGGTGTACAGTAGGGTATTTTGATACAACCTTAAAAAAAAAAAAAAAACACCTTCTGGGGGTGCCAAGTGGGGTGGTTCCCTTGAGGTCAGCAGCTCTTTGCTAACCTGATCAGACACAGAACCCCACCTCCACCAAGTAGAGAGGAAAGACAAAAATGCTATAAATCAAACCAAAACAAGCAAACAGAAAACTTTACGGGATAAAATTGGCTGGAAAAACCAAATAATAGTGGTAGAAACACTAACAAAAATGAAGTTCTGATTATTGAAATAGGCAGCAATGGGAAATTATAATTAAACTAGAAAAATTGAGAAAGAAAAAGGATCTGTATGGAAAAGGTTTACTTAAAAAACAAAACAACAATCTAGAACGTCAAAATAAACAAAAAAAACAACCAAACCAAAAAAAAAAACCAAACAAACAAACAAAAAAAAACACACACGCAACCAAAAACAAAGCAGTATGTATATGGAATTGAATATTGTCTGGGCAACACGTGGTCTTCTGGGGTATGAGATGTTAATCACAGTTCTGATACGACTGGAGGCTGCTAGTTTCTCGAACCCCAGCAGGTAGACACCCTAAATCTCTCTTCAGCCCACTTAAAAGGCACTTTGAACTTGTTCACTTACTGAGCAGAAGCTTTCTCAGGGAAGTGCTTGTTGCTGGAATCACTGCTGAAGTGGCTATCCATTTACCCTGTGTGTCAAAACTGGTCTCCCTCTGCCCCCGAGGGTTAGGGCTGCAAGGCGGCTTAGACCCCGCCCTTAGGCTACTTGGTCGCTGGGTTACCAGCTCCCACCCAATTCCAGCTCTGCGACCCTGAGGGCGGAGCTTGCCAGGGCAGATCGCTCACAATGTCTGCCTGTGACCCAGAGCCAAACTCTATTAGCTCCGTCTGGCTCAGCGGCTCAGACTGGGGCCCTAGACAAAGGCCAAAGTTCTCCGCACTCCCGCTCAGGCTCTCCCCAAGGCAGTTCAGCTGAGTGCCAAGTCCAAAGACACCAAAACAGTTCACAGGTAAGGCCTTTCTGGTTTGCAGTCTCGCTGCTACTGAACTTACAGTTGCGGGTGGGTTTAGGCGGATTGAACACACGCGACCACTTGCCGGTTTTCCACTGTTTTAGTCCTCCTCTTGGGGTCCAGAAGTCTCTCGCTGACTCCCTGTATCCTCTCAGGGGTGATGCTAGGCAGATCCCACCAGCCAGAGATGCCTGGAGTCCTATATCCCCAGACTCACGGTGCCCAGATGCAAGGAAGCTGTTACTCGGCTGCCATCTTGCTCCACCCCCCCCATTTTCTGTGTTCTAAGTGATTATGACATGATACTCCTATTGCACTCCCACAAGGCTAGTCGTTACATGATTCATCTCTTTCCTGTTTGAGACTGAGAATTGGGTCTCCTGATTTCCAATTCTTGATTTTCTACTAAACTTGCTGCATGAACTTGCCCTAAGTCACTTGATTCTCATGGGCTTCAAGTTCTTCCTTATCTACAAGGAGGTGGGAGTGGGGTAGGGTGAGATGCTAGACCATATCAATGATTATCAAATCTAATTCCCCAAAAGTTTTTGAACTTTTGCAAAAATTTGGATACTGTTTGTTTCTCTTCATCGCATCCTCCTCCAACCTCTATCACCCCACAAACGTTCTGAGGTTTAGTACATTCTGAAGCTAAGATGACAGAACAAGACAGATTCCATTTTCGTATAATAACACATGGAAGTTTTCCTTGCAGAGGTTAATTTTAACAGTGTGAAAGGTCTTACAGTCTTCCAATAATCACCCTGATACTAGACTAGATAATGAATGCTTCTTCAGAGCTTATTCTGTCTCTTCTACTCTAACAAGTATCCAGAACCTTCCTAGCTTCATCAAAGGTAAATGAATCAATTAAATAGGAGGCAAAGAGAGGGTTGGAAAATTGTATAATCTGAAGCTTTGGAAGAGTGGAAAATGCAAAAAAAAAAAACCAAGAAAAGAGGTTTCTTTGGTGGTGACAAAGGAAATGGCTACATGGAGACCTTCAGTATTAAGATCCTGTGTATATTTATTAATAGAATAGAGTGAGAAAGCTATTCCAGACTCTCCAGTGCTCTGTGAAATCTCCCAGTCAAATTCAAAGTGCCTTTTGGATACTGAGTTAAATGTGGTAAGATCTTAAGGTGTTTTGGTGTTGGAATTTATAAAACATCTATGAGTATAAGAGTACACATGTGATGATTCTCAGAGAGTCTGGTTTAACAGGTCTAGAGTGGTATCCAGGTATCTATATATTTTTAAATAACCACAGGTGATCTTTATATATAGACAATGCTCATATTTACTTTATTAATTTTTATGTTTTCTTTCAATTTGTCCAACTTACCATTCTCTCTCCCATTACCCAAATTCTCTCTTGCCTTTGTGGAAAAAGACTCCCCTTCCCCAAGTCAGAATCCTCTTTCCTCAAAGCACTTCGTTTCACAAGCAGAACATGGGCTAGATTTCATCTCCTACTTGCCCCCTTGGTTGGGTGCTTCTTGTAGGGCACAACTTGCACTCTGTAACCAAAGGAGGAAAAAGAATATGGGCTTTGGAGACAGCAGATCTGCATTTAAGTCACAATTCTACTCTCTAGCTGTCTGAATTTGGGCAGGTTAACTTAATCTCTTTGATTATACGTTAAAGAGGGATAAATATATCTATCAATGACCAAACCTAATGGCAATAATAAATCTACCAAATTGATTCTCAGGGTTTGTTTGACCTAGGAGCAGCATTTGCCATGTTTAATCATTTTTGTCTTCTTGATTTACTTTCTCTGCTTAGCTTCTGGGACAATATTCAATATTCATTTTTTTCCTTGCCTCTGTTGCTTTTCTTTACCAACCTCTTTTGATGAATTCTTTTTACCTTCCTAACTTCTAATCATTTAGTGCCAGGACACAGTCAGCAGACCTTTTCTTTCATCTGTTTATGATTATTTCCTAGGGAATCTCACCCAGTCTTATAATTTTATTTCTTTATTTACATATTTGTTTGAAGTTGAAATAAATTTTATTGCTACAGTTTTGAAAAATGAACAAAAACAATTCAATATTTAAAATAATAATGACTCATTCAATCTTATAACCTTAAATATCATTCTTATGCTAATGACCATCAAATGTGTTTCTAACTCACTACCTTGAATTCTAAACTTTTCCACTCAATGACTCTACTTAGATACATAATAGGCATCTCAAATTTAATATGTCCAAAGCAAACTACTCATTTTCCACCCCAAACTTATTACTTCAACACCCCCCCTCACTTAAATGAGTCACATCTCCACTTGTTCTGTTTCTCAGGTCTAAAGCTTTTTTTAAAATCTAAATTCACACTTTGGATCCATCAGAAAATATATTGGATCTACCTTAAAGTATATCCATACTATGACTATATTGGTCAAATCCTTCATCATCTCTCACCTACCTATTGCAATAAAGGAGTAACTTGTTGCTTCCAGCCACCTTACTTCACCATAGTCTTTATTCCACATGACAAGCACAGAGATCATTCTTCTGGTCAAAATCCTTCTATGCCTTTCCCTCTCACTGAGACTAAAACTACAAGATCTTCTCATAGCTTTGCCATGGGGGGAGGGGTTACATGACATGTGTCTTCTCTATCATTTCTCTAATCTTATAGATCATTCATTATCTTGATCACTCCTTTCCAGACACAATGACCTCCATGTTGGTCCTCAAAGTGGCCACATGTATTTGTGCTGTCTTCCAAAATAGTCTGCTTCCACATATCTATAGCTCATCAGCTTATTTTTTTTTGTTTGTTTGTTTTTTTAAAAGTTACCTTATCACAGCATGCTTCCTTGGTCCTTTATCTAAAATAGAATTCCCATAACTCTATTTTCTTATCCCGTTTTATTTTTCTTCATATAATGTGACCTAATTAATAATATAATAATTCTGACCTAATTATATACAGAAGGTGCCAAAATGTCTATGCATTTTAAGAAAGGAAAAATTATTTTTAAAAAGTATTAAAATTGTAATACTTAATATATACCAATAACAACAGATAAATACAAGTCACATTGAGCACCTCTTGTAAATTGTAAGTCAAATGTGTCATGAATGCTCAGTGAGGTGGCTCACACCTGTAATCCTAGCACTCTGGAAGCCTAAACAGATGGATTGCCTGAGCTCACAGGTTTGACACACCTGAGTCAAAACAAGAACTTGTCTCTAAAAATATCCAGGTGTTGTAGTCCCAGCTACTTGGGAGGCTGAGACAAGAGAATCGCTTGAGCCCAACAGTCTGAGGTTGCTGTGAGCTATGACACCACAGCATTCTACCAAGGGCGACAAAGTGAGACTCTGTCTCAAAAAAAAAAAAAAAAATGTGACTTGAGTAACAGAAATTTAAGACAGTGTTTTCCTTTCTTAAAATGTGTAGATATTTTTTGGCATCCTATGTATTTACTTGCTAATGTTTTTATTTGTTGTCTATCTCCTCTCACTTGAAATTAAACATGTAGGAGTAGCTGCATCCTTAATATTTAGAACAGTGCCTAGCATATAATATAGGGCTAATATGGAATGATGGTGATAGGAAATATCTCATCTACAACTTGCAGGGGTCCTCAAACTTTTTAAACAGGGGGCCAGTTCACTGTCCCTTAGACCGTTAGAGGGCCGGACTATAGTTTAAAAAAAAAACAACTATGAACAAATTCCTATGCACACTGCACATATCTTATTTTGAAGTAAAAAAACAAAACGGGAACAAATACAATCACACAACCACATGTGACCTGTGGGTCGTAGTTTGAGGACCCCTGTTAATGCTAGTGGGTAGATAGAGCTATAAAGAAATAATCCCCAGAGAATGTGGTTAAGAACTGCAAAAGATACAGTGTACTATGAGAACACAGACCAGGTGACAAAGAGTCACAGAGTAGTGACACTTCAACTGAGCCTTAGTGTCTATGTAGGGACTTTTTTTGCAGTAGAGAGGACATTCCACTCAGAGAGGTCTCTAGGGTGCCATGGAGACATGAAAGTGCCTTGGACCAATGCACAATACTTCTTAGCTGCTTAGCTTGAAAGAATGACTAGCAGAGTGAAATGAAGAAAAAGTATAGAAATTAAAGTCTAATTATTAAAGTCCCTACCTTATCCATTACCTTGGTATAAAACACAGTATTTTTCAGATACATAAACCTTCTATATTTTTATATCAGTAGATAGTGATCTCCTTATCATACAAGTGAGAAAACTAAAGATAAGAGAGGTTAAATGATTTGTCCAAGACTATACAGCAAGTTGATAGAGGATAAATGGTTAGAACTCAAGATTCCCATCTGGTTGACAATCTCTGCAATATGAAGTGAAAAGCAAGTGAGGATTTCATGTTGATCATTTTCTTTTAGTTTTTTTTTAAGTTGAATTTTTTAATTGTCACATAATAATTGTACATACTTAAGGGTGACAGTGTGACATTTCAGTACATATATGTATGTATATATATCAGGGTATATATAAATCAGGGTATTTGACACATCTATCACCTCAAACATTATCATTTATTTGAAGAACATTAAAAATCTCTTCTAGTTGTCTTGAAATATATAATACAATAACTGTAGTCACTTTATTGTTCAATAGGATATCAGAACTTATCTTCCATTGAATTTTGTACTCATTTACTAACATCTCCCCCTTGGCCCTTCCCTCTACACCACTGATTTTCAACTGGTGTGCTGTGAGAGGATCTGAGATATGCTATGAAAAATTTTAAAGATTATTAATTAAGTTGGTTGGTGCCTGTGGCTCAGAGGGTAGGGCGCTGGTCCCATATACTGAGGGTGGTGGGTTCAAACCCGGCCACAGCCAAACTGCAACAAAAAAATAGCTAGGCATTCTGGTGGGCGCCTGTAGTCCCAGCTACTAGGGAGGCTGAGGCAAGAGAATTGCCTAAGCCCAGAAGTTGGAGGTTGCTGTGAGCTGTGATGCCACTACACTGTACAGAGGGCAATAAAGTGAGACGAGTGAGACTCTGTCTCTAAAAAAAAAAATTAAAAAAAGATTATTAATTAAATTATTTTCAAAAGAAGTTGAAAGCACAATGAGTATGTATTACTCTTTTAAAAATCAGCATAATTTAAGTATGTGATGGAAGTTTAATATAGGTTCAAATGTGCCATGAGATAAAAAAAGAAAAAAAAGTTTGAAAATCACTGCTCTACACTCTTCCAGCCCTTGGTAACCCCTATTCTATTCTGTACTTCTGTGAAATTAGCTTTTTTCAGATTCCACAAATAAATGATATTACACAGTATTTGCCTGTCTCTGCCGGGCTATTTCACTTAACATAATATCCTCTAGATTCAGCCAAGCTGCCTCAAATGACAGGCTTTCATTCTTTTTTATGGCTTAATAGTATTCCATTGTGTATATATACCAAATTTTCTTTATCCATTCATCCATTGATAGACAATTAGGTTGATTCCACATCTTGGCCATTGTGAATAGTGCTACAATGAACTTGGGAGTGCAGATATCTCTTTGTCATACTAATTTCACTTCTATTGGATAAATATCCAGTAGTGGAATTCCTGGATCACATGGTAGTTCTATTATTTTTTTTTTTTTGAGGAAACTCCATACTATTTTTTTATAATGATAGTTCTAGTTTAAATTTCTACCTTAGTGTATATACATATTCCTATTTATTTGTGTCCATGCCAATATTTGTAAATTTTTGCTAATAGCCATTTTAATTGGGGTGAGGTGATATTTTGTGGTTTTGATTTTGATTTCCCTGATGATTAGTGATATTGAGTATTTTTCACATATCTTTTGGCCACTTGTATGTCTCATTTTAAGAAATGATGCCTATTTTTTAATTGTATTATTTGGTTGTTTCCTCTTGAATTCCTTGTATAATCTACGCATTAAAATCCTCTCAAGTGGAAGAAAAAAAGTTTGCAATTATTTTCTTCCATTCTGTAGGCTGTTTCTTTACTGTGTTGAATGTTTCCTTTGTTGTGCAGAAGCTTTTTAGTTTAATATAATCTCATTTGACTGGTTTTTTGAGTACATATGTAAATAAATCTTTGCCAGACCAATGTCACAAAGGATTTCCCCTCCTACTACGTTTCTTCTACTATTATTTTTCAGTCTTACAACTAAATATTTAATCCATTTTCAGTTGATTTTTGCATATGGTAAGAGATAGGGGTCTAATTTCATTTTTCTGCATGTGGCTATCCAGTTGTTTCAGTACCATTTATTGAAAAGACTATACTTTCCCCAATACATGTTCTTGGTGCCTTTGCCAAATATCAGTTGGCTGTAAGTGCCTGAATTCATTTCTGATTTCTATATTATTTCATTAGTCTATATGTGTATTTTAATATAAGTAACATAGCATTTTGATTACTATAGTTTTGTAGTATATTTTGAAGTCAGGTAGTATGATGACTCAAGCTTTCCTCTTTTTGCTTAAGATTGCTTTGGCTATTTTGTATCTTTAGTGGTTTAACTTATGTTAAATTTTATAATTTTTTTTTCTATTTCTGTGAAGAAAGCTATTGATATTTTGATAGGGATAGCACTGAATATGTTAATTGTTTGGGGGTAGTATGAATATTTTTAAAATATTATATCTTCCAATTCATGACCATAGACTAGCTTTGCATTTATTTTTGTCCTCTTCAATTCTATTCATCAATGTTTTACAATTTTCACTTTAAATTTATTCTTAGGTATTTTTGTTTAGCTATTGTAAATGGGACTTCTGTCTTAATAATCTTTTTCACATAGTTTACTATTGGTTTACTGAGTTTTTTAATGTTGGTTTTATATCGTACAAGGTGACTAAATTCATTTAATAGTTCTAACATTTTTGTGTTGGAGTCTTTGGAGTTTTCAATATATAAAATCATATCATCTGTAAACAGGGAAAAATTCTGAGTTCTTTTCTAATTTGGATGTCTTTAATTTCTTTTTCTTGTTAAATTGTTTTGGCTAGCACTTCTAGCACTATGTTCAACAAAGTGGTGAAAAGTGGGCATCCTTATCTTATTCCCAATCTGAGAGAAAAATAATTTAACTTTTCCCCATTCAGCATAATGTTAGCTGTGTGTTTCTCATATGTGGTCTTTATTGAATTAGGGTACATTCATTCTATACCTAATTTATTAAGAATTTCCATTAGGAAGGAATGGTAAATTTTATCAAATCATTTTTCTGCATCTACTGAAAGGTTCATATAACTTTTGTCCTTAATTCTGTTAATGAGATGTATCATTTTTATTGATTTGTGTAAGTTGACCCATTTCACATCCCTGGGATAAATTCCACTTGATCATTGTGAGTGATCTTTTAATAAATGGCTGAATTCAGTTTTTTAGTATTCATTAAAGATATTGATCTTTAGCTTTACTTTTTTGTTGGGTACTTTGGTGGCATTGGCACCAAGGTGATACCGACTTTGTAGAATTAAGTTAGGGAGAATTTCCTTCTTGATATTATGGAAGTTTTAGCAGGATAGGTCTTGTTTGTAGGTCTGGAAAATTTTGGATGTGAATTCATCTGGTCCTAGGCTATTATTCTTTTTTCCCAAGAGATTTCTTATTATTGATGCAATCTCACTATTATTGGTCTGTTCAAGCTTTCTATTTCTACGTGATTCAGACTTGGGAGGTGGTGTATTTCCAAAAATATGTTTATTTTTTCCAGGTTTTCTAATTTGTGTACACAGAGGTGTTCACAGTTATCTCAGCTGATCATTTGTATTTCTGTGGTACCATCTGTAATGTCTGCCTTTTAATTTATTTTTTATCTTTAAAAATTTTTATTTTTAATTATTATAGGCTTGCATATATTAATAGGGTATATGTGATATTTTGGCACAGGAATACAATGTATAATGCTCAAATCGGGGTAATTGGGATGTCTTTTGCCTCCAGTATATATCACATCTTGTATCAGGAATATTCCAATTCCCCACTTTTGGCTATTTTTTCTTTTTTCTTCATTTTTTTTTATTCCAATAGATGTAAGGGATAAAAGTATCCTTTGTTACGCGGATGAATTATATAATGCTTCAGCTTTCAGATTTCATCAGGGTTTTTGGTGAACATGTCACCTGAATAGTGTTGTACATTACTCTTATTAGATAGATTTTTATCCCTCACCTCCCTCCAACCCCCTCCGTTTCTTAATTTTCCATGACTATTACACCACCTTAGACCATATATACCCCTATTTAGCTGCTACTTATAAGTGAGAACATGTGGTGTTTGTTTATCCATTTCAGAGATACTTCAGTTAGCATAATGGTCTCCAGTTCCATACAAGTTGCTGCAAAGGACATTATTTCATTACTTTTTATAGCTGAGTAGTACTCCATGGGGGTATGTATGTGTTGTGTGTGTGCATGGACATGCATGTGTCTATGATATTGATGGTCACTTTGATGTGATGATCACATTGATGATCATATTGATTCCGTATCTTTGCAATTCTGAATTGTGTTGCAATAAACACAAGGGCACAGGTGTCCTATTTTTAAAATGACTTCTTTTCCTTTGGATAGATACATAGTAGTGGGACTGCTAGATTGAATGGGAGGTCTTCGTTTAGTTCTTTGAGGAATTTCCATATTATTTTCCACAGGGGTTGCGCTAATTTACATTTCCATGAATGTATATAAGTGTTCTTTTTTCACAGAATCTTCATGAGCATCTTCTGACATTAATAATGGCCATTCTGAGTCAAGTAGTGTCTCGTTGTAGTTTTAATTTCCATTTGCCAGATGATTAGTGATGTTGAGCATTTTTCATGTTTCTTGACCATTTCTCTATCTTTTTTTTATTAAGTCTTTTGTACATAGATCATAAATATATTTATGCCATTTTAAATGTGTTGATTATTTGTACAAATTGGAGTGCTTATATCATACTAATCAACATAGCTTTCACCTCATTTACCCAATTATATCATTAAGACATTTGTGTTCTACACATGATAGATCCAACTTGTACTTGCAATGTGCTCCATAGGTGTAGTCCCCATATTTTCCCCTACTATCCTTCCCACCCCCTCCCTTCTTCTCTCTCTCCCCTTCCCTCCTTCATCCTAAGCTATAGTTGTCTTTCATTTTTCATATGCAAGTGTTAGTGATCATAAATTGGTTTCACAGTAGTACTGAGTACATTGGATACTTTTTTCCCTTTCCTGAGATACTTTACTAAGAAGAATATTTTCCAGCTTCATCCATGTAAACATAAAAGAGGTAAAGTCTCCATTTTTTTTACTGCTGCATAGTATTTCATGGTACACATATACCACAATTTATTAATCCATTCATGGGTTGATGGGCACTTGGGCTTCTTCCATGACTTGGCAATTATGAATTGAGCTGCAATGAACAATCTGGTGCAAATATCTTTATTGCCAAATGATTTTTGGTCCTTTGGATATACACCTAGAAGAGAAATTGCAGGATCAAACAGCAGGTCTACATTTAAATCCCTGAGTGTTCTCCAAACTTCCTTCCAAAAGGAATGTACTTGCTTGCATTCCCACCAGCAGTGCAGAATTGTTCCCTTTTCTCCACATCCACATCAACATTTGTTGTTTTGGGATTTTGTGATGTGGGCTACTCTTACTGCAGTTAGATGGTATCTCAGAGTAGTTTCAGTTTGCATTTCTCTGATGATTAAAGATGATGAGCATTTTTTCATTTTTTCACCATGTGCCTATCTTCTTCAGAGAAGCTTCTGTTCATGTCTCTTGCCTACAATGAAATAGGATCACTTTTTTTTTTGCTGAGTAATAAGTTTGAGTTCTCTGTGGATTCTGGTTATTAGACCTTTGTCGGAAGTATAACTTGCAAAAATCCTCTCCCATTCTGAGGGCTGTCTATTTGCTTTACTTAGTGTGTTCTTGGCAGTGCAGAAGCTTTTAATTTGATCAGATCTCAGTAATGTATTTTTGATGTTGCTTCAATTGCCTGGGTGTCTTCCTCATGAAGTATTCTCCCAGACCAATTTTTTCAAGCGTTTCCCCTGCACTCTCTCTAAGAATATTTACAGTTTCATGTCTTAAGTTTAAGTCCTTTAACCAGTAAGAGTCAATTTTTGTTAGAGGAGAAAGGTGTGGGTCCAGTTTCAGTCTTTTACAAGTTGCCAGCCAATTCATCCAGCACCATTTATTGAATAGGGAATCTTTCCCCCAATTTATATTTTTAATAGGCTTATCAAAAATCAAATGATGATAGGTGTCTGGGTTTACCTCTTGGTCTTCAATTCTGTTCCATACATCTATGTCTCTATTTTTATGCCAGTACCATGCTGTTTTGATCACTATAGATTTATAGTATAGCTGAAATCTGGAAGTGTGATTCCAGACTGATTTGTTTTTATGTCTGAGTAATGTCTTGGCTATTCAAGGTTTTTTTCTGTTTCCATATAAAACAAAGTACTAATTTTTCCAGGTCTTTAAAATATGACAGAGGTGCTTTAATAGGGATCATGTTAAATCTGTAGATATTTTTAGGTAGTACAGACATTTTAACAATGTTGATTCTTCCCAGCCATGAGCATGGTATATTTTTCCATTTGTTAGCACCTTCAGCTATTTCTTTTCTCAGAGTTTCATAGTTCTTTTTATAGAGATCTTTCACGTCCTTAGTTAGATACACTCCCAGATATTTCATCTTCTTTGGGACTATTGTAAAGGGAATAGGGTCTTTGATTGTTTTTCCCCTTGACTATTGTTGGAGTATATAAATGCTACCGATTTATGAGTGTTAATTTTGTATCCTGAGACGTTACTATATTCCTTGATCACTTCTAGGAGTTTTGTAGTTGATTCCATGGGATTTTCCAGATATATAATCATATTGTCTGTGAAGAGTGACAGATTATCTCCTCTGGTCCTATTTGGATCCACTTGATTGTCTTCTCTTGCCTGATTGCAGTGGCTAAGACTTCCATTACAATATTAAAAAGCATTGGAGACAGTGGGCATCCTTGCCTGGTTCCTGATCTGAGTGGAAATGAGTTTTACTCCATTCACTGATATTGGCTGTGAATTTGATGTAGATGGTCTCTATCAGTTTAAGAAATGTTCCTTCTGTACCTATTTTCTTAAGTGTTCTGATCATGAAAGGATGCTGGATATTGTCAAAAGCTTTTTCTTCATCAATTGAGAGAATCATATGGTCTTTGTTTTTTAATTATTTTATGTTATGGATTTACGTATATTGAACCATCCTTGGGACCCTGGGATGAAACCCACCTGGTCATGGTGTATAATTTGTTTGATATGTTGTTGGATTCTGTTTGCTAGAATCTTATTGAATATTTTTGCATCAATATTCATTGGAGATATTGGTCTATAATTTTCTTTTCTTGTTGGTCTTTTCCTGGTTTAGGTATCAGGGTGATATTTGCTTTATAGAATGTGTTGGGAAGTATTCCTTCTTTTTCTATGTTTTGGAAAAGATTAATTAATATAGGTACTAGTTCCTCTTTGAAGGTTTGGTAGAATTCTGATGCGAAGCCATCTGGTCCTGGGCTTTTCTTTTTAGGGAGATTTCTTATAGTTGATGCTATTTCAGAACTTGTTATAGGCTTGTTCAACATTTCCACTTCTTTCTGGCTAAGTCTAGGAGGGTGGCATGTTTCCATGTATTGATCTATTTCCTTCAGATTTTCATACTTCTGAGGGTAGAGTTTTATGTAGTATTAAGGATTTTTTGAATTTCTGAGGGGTCTGTTGTTATTTGGGCTTTATCATTTCTGATTGGTGAAATTAGGGATTTTACTCTTCTAATTCCGGTTAGGTTATCCAAAGGTTTATCTATTTTATTGACCTTTTAAAAAAAAAACAACAACTTTTTGATGTATCAATCTGTTGTATAATCCTTTTGCTTTCAATTTCATTTAATTCTGCTCTAATTTTGGTTATTTCTTTTCTTCTTCTGGGTTTGGGGTTGGAATATTCTTCCTTTTCCAGGTGCTCAAGATGTCCCATTAAGTTATTAACTTCCTTTCTTTCCGTTTCTTTGAGGAAGGCTTGCAGTGCTATAAATTCACCTCTTAGGACTGGCTTTTTGGTATCCCAGAGGTTCTGATAGTTTGTTTCTTCATTATTGTTTTGTTCCAAAAATTTGGTAATTTCCCTCTTAATCTCATCTATGACCCAGCTATCGTTCAGCATGAGGTTATTTAGTTTCCATGTTTCTGTATGCGTGTGGAAATTCCTGTTGTTACTGACTTCAACTTTTATTCCATAATGGTCCGAGAAAATACAAGGAATGATTTCTATTCTTTAAATTTGCTGAGGTTAGACTTGTGACGTAAGATGTAATCAATTTTGGAGGATGATCCATGGGCTGATGAGAAGAATGTGTATTCAGTTTTATTAGGATGAAATGTTCTGTAGATGTCTATTGGATGTAAATGTTGAATGGTTAAGTTTGGTTCTAAAATTTCTTTGATTAGCTTCTTTGTTGAGGATCTATCCAACTCTGCCAGAGTAGTGTGTTAAAGTCTCCAACAATTATGGTGCTGGAGGGAATAAAATTGGTCATGTCAGTTAGAGTTTCTCTTATAAATTGAGGTGCATTCTGGTTGGGTGCATAAAGGTTGATAATTGAAATCTCATCATGTTGAGTGTTGCCCTTAACAAATAAGAAGTGACCATCATTATATTTTCTTACTTTAATTGGTTTAAAGCCTATTGTATCTGCAAATAAATTTGCAACACCTGCTTTTTATGATTTCCATTTGCCCAAATTATAGATGACCATCCCTTCACCCTGAGTCTATGTTTATTTTTTAAGGTAAGATGATATTCTTGAATGCAGCAGGTGTCTGGCCTGAGTTTTTGTATCCAGTCAGCCAACCTGTATCTCTTTAGAGGGCAATTTAAGCCATTCACATTAATTGAGAATAATGTTAAGCCAGTAGAGTTTTGGATATTGAATTTTTCGAAAGTCCAGTGGACATTTTTAATCTTTTCACCACTATGGAAGTTGGAATTTGATCTAACATTTCTGAGTCAGTTTACTTTGGTGGTGGAGGATTATGTTGTTCATTATGGAGGATAGGTCTGAGAATATCCTGAAGAACTGGTTTAGTTATGGCAAATTTCTTCAACATCATAGATGAAACTCAGTTTAACTGGATACGTCATCCTGGGTTGAAAGTTATTTTGTTTAAGGAGATTAAAGGTCAATGACCACCCTCTTCTGGCTTGAAAGGTTTCAGCAGAGAGATCTGCAGTCATTCTAATGTTCTTCCCCTTGTATGTTATTGTTTTCTTACATCTTACAGCATGAAGAATTTTCTCCTTCATATTAACTTTAGCGAAGTTAATTATAATGTGTCTGTGAGAATTTTTATTTGGGTTGAGTCATGCTAGTGTTCTAAAACTGTCTGCTATTTGAATTTCAGAATCTCTTGGCATGTCTGGAAAGTTCTCTTTAATTATTTCATGAAGCAAAGCATCTGTATCCTTTGCAGCAGCCTCATCACTTTCAGGTATTCCTATAAGGTGAATATTAGATCTCTTCAAATTATCCCAGAGCTCTCTGAGAGAATGATCCATTTTTGTTCTCCACTTTTTTCCCTCTTTGAGCATTTGGGAGCATTCAAAAGTTTTGTCTTCAATGTTAGAGATCCTTTCTTCTGCCTGCTCCATTCTGTTACTAAGAGATTCTACTGTATTTTTTAGATCTTTGAGGGCTCCAAAATCTTGCTTCAATGTGTCAAAAATCTTTGCCAGTTTTTGTCTTTAAATTCATTGAATTCTTGAGACATCTTTTGAATTTCTGCTTTGAATTCTAATTCCATCATTTCCTCCATTCTGTTGATCTTATTTGCTATCCAAACTCTGAACTTGATTTCTGACATCTCAGTCATTTGTTTGTGAATGGGATCCTGTGCTGTGTCTGCTTTATTGTTTCTTGGGGGAGTTGATCTACTCTGATTATTCATGTTGCCAGAGTTTTTCCACTGATTCAGCCTCATGATTGTTTTTCACTATAGGCTAGGTGGCCAGGTAGGTGAAATTGGATTGGTGTTTCCTGGAGTTGTGGAAGGATCCCCTTTGTTAAGGATCTGGGACTGATGGCTGCAGCTTTTCCCCTTTAGCTTTGCAAAGGACCTGTACAGTATTACAGTCTGAGGCTGAGGAAACCTGCTTGGTATGGTAGGGTTAGGTGGCTCTTTCTTGTATTCAGCTGGTTCTTGTCTGATCCTGGTGGATCATTAACTGGTGAAGTCTTAGCTGTGGAGAAATACAAGCAATTAAGACACCCCATGCCCCATGGACAACAACTGGAAGGGGAAAATCAACCCTTCCTATTAATACACAACCAGGGTACCACCCGAGAGGGTCCTTGGGTGATTGTCCCAGGTTAAGGGTTCTGAACCAATTGACCCAGACAGTACAAACTCTCAAATGGGAGAGTTCAAAAGGTCTCCAGCAGCTAGATCACAGAGGTCTGTTGGCTGCTCAGATTTGGCTCGCTCCAGTGCTCTATGGAGTCAGAAAGGCCTGCCCGGTAACACAGTTGGACCAGGGGGCTGAGTCTCTTTCTCCACTTTGCTCCTTTTTCATGCCCAGTCACTGATGACCCACCTGGCTGCAGTCCTGCTCCCTCCAATAAGCAGAAGTGCCAGGGCTTAGTGCCTGTTAGAGTCAAAGGCAGGTCAATGCCACGGGCCCAGCTGCTGCCCTCTGCTACCAGCCAGGTAGGGGAGCTGAGGCCTGCCTGCCTCAGGTGTTCAATAGCCACTGGCAAGTGTTCCACTTGGGCTCAGTCTAATCCTGGGGGTACCAGAACAGCAAATGCTTTTCTCCCTCAGCCACCGGGCCTTTTCCCCTGCTGCTCTGCAGCACCTGTATCCCTATAGAGTGAGTTCTGGTTTCCTCTGGCAGTGAACACAGTTGGGGAGGTATCTCTCCAAGATCAGTCCCCAGTGGGATCACTCTATTATTGCTGGATCTTTGTAGGAAGTGACCCTGTGCAGCTCCTCTGCCACTGCCAAAGCCAGGGAATTCTGGCTGTAGGAGCAGCTCCAGGAGCATGGTGCATACAGATCCAGCAGCAGGGTGGGGGGACGCTACACACAACTCTGGCAGTGTCTGGTGTGCTCTGACTTTAGCAAAGACAGCACCACTTGGCTCACAGCTCGCTGCTTGGGCGGGGTCCTGGCACGGAGGCAGGGAGGGCACTGGGGCAGGGCGTGGGCCAGCTACAGCAGAATCTGGTGGGCAGGGCACAATGTGGAAGCAGGAAGGATGCCAGGGGTAGGGCTTTGGCCATGCAGCATAGCACAGAGACAGGGAGGGCGCTGGGGGCAGGGCGCAGAGCTCCAGCTGACTCTGGCTGGGTGGGGGGTGGGGTGCTTGGTCCAGCAGACTGGGAGGGGGTGATGCTGCTTATGAGCCTCCTCCCTAAGTCTCAGCAGGGGTTAGGGTTCTGGTTTATCAGGTGAAGGGGAAGGGTGGACTGGATGTTCAGAAAGGCAGGGAAAATGTTAGTTCAATTTTTCTGCCTGGTAGGAGTGTTCAGAGTCACTGCGGGTCCCTCTGGAGGAAGTAGTCCCCACTTCCTACAGCTCTTACCTGTGGGGTGAGACAAAGGTCCTCAGTTTACTACTGGCCTGTAGAAAACCCACAGGAGCAAACAAAGAGAGAAAGGAAAAACAAACAAACAAACAAACAAACACAAAACAAACAAAAAAATCACAGCTTTCTTGGGGGAGGGGTTGGACACTTTTACTTTTGGATGAGTTTTGTACCTGAAGATTGCTTTCTTGGAGTTGCAGCTTGCCTCAGCAGAGGTGGCCTGCAGTTATCTCACTTCTCTCTTGGCTCGGCTCCCAGTCTTTAGCTTAATTGGATACTTTCTGGACATTATCCTTCCCTCTGGACAGGAGCTTCTGTCGGAGGCTGCTTCCAGTTGGCCATCTTGCCCCCTCCCTCCAGTCTCTCTATGTTTTTTTGAAACAAACAAACAAACAAAACCTATTTATGTCTTTACCAACATTGTTGTGAATTTTTTTTTCTCCTTGATTTGTTTGAGTTTTTTGTGCATTCTGGTTATTAGTCCTTTGTTGATGTATAGTTTGCAAATATATTCTCCCATTCTATAGGTTGTCTATTTGTTTTGTTGATTATTTTCTTTGCTGTGCAGAAACTTTCCAGTTTAGTTAAGCTCATTAATTTAATATTTGTTGTTTCTGTATTTGCATTTGCACAAATTCTTTGTGTAGACCAGTGTCCAGAAGAGTACTTTTCTATGTTATTTTCTAGAATTTTTATGTTTTAAGTCTTCTATTTAATTTATGTATATGGTGAGAAATAGAGATCCAATTTAATTCTTTTTCCTGTGGTTATCCAGTTTTTCCCAGCACCATTTATTGACCAGACCGTCACTTCTTAATGTTTATTTTTGTCTACTTTGTAAAAATCAGTTGGTTGTAGCTATGTAGATTAATTTCAGGTTTCTCTATTATGTAACTTTGTTGTGTGTGTCTGCCTTTACAGCAGTACCATACTGTTTTGGTTACTATAGCCTTGTAGTATAATTTGAAGTAAGGTCATGTGATGTCTCCAG
Source organism: Nycticebus coucang (assembly GCF_027406575.1). Taxonomy (NCBI): domain Eukaryota; kingdom Metazoa; phylum Chordata; class Mammalia; order Primates; family Lorisidae; genus Nycticebus; species Nycticebus coucang. The sequence goes on along the minus strand of NC_069785.1, from coordinate 51,592,662 downwards.
ATTTGTGCTTTATGATTAGAATTGCTTTGAGTATTCAGGCTCTTTTTTGGTTCTATATGAATTTTAGGATTATTTTTCATAGATCTCTGAAAAATTACATTGGCATTTTGATGGGTAATTGTGTTGATTGTGTAAATCACTATGGGCAGTATGGACATTTTAACAATGTTGACTCTTGCAATCTATGGCCATAACATGTTTTTCCATTTGTTTGTCATTTGTGATTTCTTCCAAAACCATTTTATAGCTCTATTTGTAAAGATCTTTCACCTCCTTGATTGAGTGTATTTCTAGGTATTTTATATTATTTGCAACTATGGAAAATGATATGGAGTTCATGACTTGACTTTCAGTTTAACTAATTATTATATAGAAATACTACTAATTTATGTACATTAATTTTGTAACCTGAGACTTTACTACATTTATTTATCAATTCCAGGAATCTTTTCATAGAATCCTTGGGGTTTTGTGGATATAGGATCATATCCTAGGCAAACAGAAATAGTTTGACGTCCTCTTTCCTAACTTTGATGCACTTTATTTCTTTCTTTTGCCTAATTCCTCTGGCTAAGTCTTCCAGTGCTACACTGAATAGATATGTAACAGTGGATATCCTTGCCTTCTTTGGATCTTAGGGAGAATAATTTTCACTTTTCCCTACTCAGTATGATGCTGGATGTGAGTTTGTCAAATATGGATTTTGTTATTGTGAGGATTGTTCCTTCTCTGCCTAGGCATTGAGAGTTTTTTTTTTTAAATCATAATGGTGTGCTGGATTTTATTAAATTCTCTTTCTGCATCTATTGAGATGATACAATTTTTGTTTTCAATTCTTTTCATATGGTCAATCACATTTTTTGATTTGTGTCTGTGGAAGCATCCTTGCATCCCTAGGATGAAACCTACTTGATCATGGTGAATTACCTTTTTTTTAATTAATATTAAATCATAGCTGTGTACATTAATGTGATCATGGGACACCATACACTGGTTTTATAAATAGATTGACACATTTTCATCACAAGGGTTAACATAGCCTTCCTGGCATTTTCTTAGTTGTTGTATTAAGACAATTATATTCCCCATTTACTAAGTTTCACATGTACCCTTGTAAGATGCACCGCAGGTGTAATCCCACCTATCACCCTCCCTCTGCCCATCCTCCCCCCTCCCTTCTCTCCCTCTCCCCCTTCCCCATATTCTTAGGCTATAACTGGGTTATAGCTTTCATATGAAAGCGATAAATTAGTTTCATAGTAGGGCTGAGTACATTGGATACTTTTTCTTCCATTCTTGAGATACTTTACTAAGAAGAATATGTTCCAGCTCCATACATGTAAACCTGAAAGAGGTAAAGTCTCCATCTTTCTTTAAGGCTGCATAATATTCCATGGTGTACATATACCACAAATTATTAATCCATTCATGGATTGATGGGCACTTGGGCTTTTTCCATGACAGCAATTGTGAATTGGGCTGCAATAAACATTCTGATGCAAATATCTTTGTTATAATGTGATTTTTGATCTTCTGAGTGTATAGCCAGTAGAGGAATTATAGGATTGAATGCCAGATCTATTTTCAGATCTCTAAGGGTTCTCCAAACATATTTCCAAAAGGAATGTATGAATTTGCATTCCCACCATCAGTGTAGAAGTGTTTCCTTTTCTCCACATCCATGCCAACATCTTTGGTCCTGGGATTTTGTGATATGGGATAATCTTACTAGAGTTAGATGGTATCTCAAGGTAGTTTTGATTTGCATTTCTCTGATGATTAAAGATGATGAGCATTTTTTCATATATCTATAGGCTGTGCACCTGTCTTCTTCAGAGAAGTTTCTCTTCATGTCCCTTACCCAGCCTGCTATGGGATCACTTGTTCTTTTCTTGCATATACATTTGAGTTCTCTGTGGAATCTGGTTATTAAACCATTGTCGGAGACATGATCTGCAAATATCTTCACCCATTCTGAGGGCTGTCTGCTTGCTTTACTTATGGTGTTCTTGGCTGTGCAGAAGATTTTTAGTTTGATCAGGTCCCAGTAGTGTATTTTTGAAGCTGCTTCAATTGCCCAGCGGGGTCCTCCTCATAAAATACTTGCCCAGACCGATTTCTTCAAGGGTTTTCCCTGCACTCTCTTCTAGTATTTTTATAGTTTCATGTCTTAAGTTTAAATCTTTTATCCAGTGAAAGTCTATCTTAGTTAATGGTGAAAGGCGTGGGTCCAGTTTCAGTCTTCTACATGTTGCCAGCCCGTTCACCCATTACCATTTGTTAAATAGGGAATCTTTCCCCGCTGGATGTTTTTAATTGGCTTGTCAAAGATCAAATAACAGTAAGTAACGGGGTCCATCTCTTGGTTCTCTATTCGGTTCCATATATCTACTTCTCTGTTTTTGTGCCATTACCATGCTGTTTTGATCGCTATTGATTTATAGTATAGTCTGAGGCCTGGTACTGTAATTCCTCCTGCTTTGTTTTTATTTCTGAGTAATGTCTTGGCTATTTGAGTTTTTTTCTGATTCCATATAAAACGAAGTATTATTTTTTCAAGATCTTTTAAGTATAACCATGGAGCTTTAATAGGGATTGCATGAAAATTGTATATTGCTTTGGGTAGTATGGACATTTTGACAATGTTGATTCTTCCGAGCCATGAGCATGGTATGTTTTTCCATTTGTTAACATTTTCAGCTATTTCTTTTCTTAGAGTTTCATAGTTCTCTTTATAGAGATCTTCACATCCTTTGTCAGGTATACTCCCAAATATTTCATCTTCTTTGGCACTACTATGAATGGAATAGAGTCCTTAACTTTTTTTTCTGCTTGACTATTGTTGGTATATATAAAGGCTACCGATTTATGAATGTTGATTTTGTAACCTGATACACTGCTGTATTCCTTGATCACTTCTAAGAGTTTTATAGTAGAATCCCTGTTGTTTTCCAGATATACAATCATATCATCTGTGAAGAGCAAAAGTTTGATCTCTTCTGACCCTATATGGATACCCTTGATCACCTTTTCTTCCCTAATTGCGATGGTTAAAGCTTCCATTAGAATGTTAAAGAGCAGTGGAGACAATGGGCACCCTTGTCTGGTTCCTGATCTCAGTGGAAATGATTTCAATTTAATTCCATTCAATACGATGTTGGCTGTGAATTTGCTGTAGATGGCCTCTATCAGTTTAAGAAATGTCCCTTCTATACCAATTTTCTTAAGTGTTCTGATCATGAAGGGATGCTGGATATTATCAAAATCTTTTTCTGCATCAATTGAGAGAATCATATGGTCTTGTTTTTTAATTTGTTTATGTGCTGAATTATACTTATAGATTTACGTATATTAAACCAGCCTTGAGATCCTGCAATAAAACTGACTTGGTCATGATGTATAATTTGTTTGATGTGTTGCTGGATTTTGTTTGCTAGGATCTTGTTGAATATTTTTGCATCTATATTCAATAGTGATATTGGTCTATAATTTTCTTTTCTTGTTGCGTCTTTTTCTGGTTTCGGGGTCAGGGTGATGTTTGCTTCATAGAACGTGTTGGGTAGTCTTCCTTCTTTTTCTACATTTTGGAACAGGTTGAGTAATATAGGTACTAGTTTCTCTTTAAATGTTTGGTAGAATTCTGACGTGAAGCCATCTGTTCCCAGACTTTACTTTTTAGGGAGATTTCATATGGTCGATGCTATTTCAGAACTTAATATTGGCCTATTCAACATTTCCACTTGATTCCAGCTAAGTCTTGGAAGGTGACGTGCTTCCAAATATTTTTGCTTGACTATTGTCCAAATCTCAGATTTTCATATTTCTGAGAATAAACTTTCTTGTAATATTTATTAAGGATTTTTTGAATTTCTGAGGAGTCTTTTGTTATTTCGTCTTTGTCATTCTGATTTATGAGATTAAAGTATTTACTCTTTTTTTCCTGGTTAGTTTAGCCAAAGATTTATCTATTTTATTGACCTTTAAAAAAAAACCAACCTTTTAATTTATTGGTCTGTTGTGTAATTCTTTTGTTTTCAATTTCATTTAATTCTGCTCTAATTTTGGTTATTTCTTTTATTCTACTGGGTTTGGGGTTGGAATGTTCTTCCTTTTCCAGTTGCTTGAGATGTCCCATTATGTTGTTAACTTCCTCTCTTTCTGTTCTCTTGAGGAAGGCTTGCAGTGCTACAAATTTCCCTGTTATGACTGCCTTTGCGGTATCCCAGAGATTCTGATAAGTCATGTCTTCTTTGTCATTTTGTTCCAAAAATTTGGCAATTTCCTTCTTTTTTTTTTTGTAGAGACAGAGTCTCACTTTATTGCCCTTGGTAGAGTGCCGTGGCATCACACAGCTCACAGCAACCTCCAACTCCTGGGCTTAAGCTATTCTCTTGCCTCAGCCTCCCGAGTAGCTGGGACTACAGGCGCCCGCCACAACGCCCAGCTATTTTTTGGTTTGCAGTTCAGCTGGGGCCGGGTTTGAACCCACCACCCTCGGTATATGGGGCCGGTGCCTTACCGACTGAGCCACAGGTGCCGCCCGGCAATTTCCTTCTTGATCTCATCTCTGACCCAGCTATCATTCAGCATAAGGTTATTTAACTTCCATGTTTTTGTATCAGTATGCAGTTTCCTGTTGTTACTGAGTTCAACTTTTATTCCCTGGTGGTCCAAGAAGATGCAAGGAATAATTTCTATTCCTTTGAATTTACTGAGGTTAGACTTGTGACCTAAGATGTGATTGATTTTGGAGTATGTTTGTGTGCTGATGAAAAGTATGTGTATTTAGTTTTGTTGGGATAAAATGTTCTATAGATGTCTGCTAAATCCAAATGTTGGATGGTTAGGTTTAAATATAAAATTTCTTTGCTCTGCTCCTTATTGGAGGATCTATCCAACACTTCCAAAGGAGTGTTGAAATCTCCAACTATTATGGAGCTGGAGGAAATCAAGTTGCTCCTGTCTGTTAGAGTTTCTCTTATAAACTGAAGCGCATTCTGGTTGGGTGCATAAATATTAATAATTGAAATCGCATCATATTGAGTATTACCCTTAACAAATATGAAGTGACCATTTTTATCCTTCCTTACTTTTGTTGGTTTAAAGCCTATTGTGTCTGCAAATAGAATTGCAATGCCTGGTATTTTCTGGCTACCATTTGCCTGAAATATTGGCGACCATTCTTTCACCCTGAGTCTATATTTATCTTTTAAGGTAAGATGTGACTCCTGTATGCAGCAAATATCTGGCCTAAGTTTTTGTATCCAGTCAGCTAATCTGTGTCTCTTTAGAGGACAGTTTAAGCCATTCACATTAATGGAGAATATTGATAAGTCTGGTAAAATTTTAGTTATCGAGTTTTTTGAAAGTCCAGTGGATACTTTAAATCCTTTTGCCACTGTGGTAGTTGGAGTTTGATAAAAAGTTTCTGAGTGAGTTTATTTTTGTGGTAGAGCATTGGGCTGGTCATTATGGAGGATAGGTCTGAGAATATCCTGAAGGGCTGGTTTGGTTATGGCAAATTTCTTCAACATATGAATGTCATTAAAATATTTAATTTCTCTATCATAAATGAAACTCAGTTTAGCAGTATACAGGATCTGGGGTTGAAAGTTATTTTGTTTTAGGAGATTAAAAGTCAATGACCATCCTCTTCTGGCTTGAAAAGTTTCAGCAGAGACATCTGAAGTCATTCTAATTAATATTCTTCCCTTTGTAGGTTATAAATTTCTTACGTCTGGCTGCTTTCAGAATTTTCTCTTTCATATTAAAACTAGTGAAGTTAATTATGATATGCCTGGGGGATGTCTTGTTCGGATTGAGTTGTGCTGGGGTTCTGTAACTGTCTTCTATCTGATTTTCAGAATCTCTTGGCATGTCTGGAAAATTCTCTTTCATAATTTCATGGAGAAAGGCCTATGTGCCTTGCGAGGCCACTTCATCAATTTCAGGGATTCCAATGAGGCCGATATTAGCCTTCTTCGAATTATCCCAGAGCTCTCTGAGAGAATTATCTGTTTTTGCTCTCCATTTCTCTTCCTCTTTGAGAGTTTGGGAACTTTCAAAGGCTTTGTCTTCAATGTCAGAAATCCTTTCTTCTGCTTGCTCCACTCTGTTACTGAGGGATTCTACTGTATTTTTCAGATCTTTGAAGGCTGCAAGTTCTTGCTTTAGTGCATCAAAATCTTTGGTGGGTTTGTCTTTAAATTCATTAAATTCTTGAGACAACTTTTGAATTTTTCCTAGAATTGCTAATTCTGACTTTTGAATTGCTCTTTGAATTTCTACTTCCAAATTTTCCTCCATTCTATTAATGTTGTTTGCAATCCAAATTCTGAATTCTATTCTGACATCTTGGCCAGTTGTTTATGAATGGGATCTTCAGTTACAACTGCCATATCTTTCCTTTGGGGGGGGGGGTTGGTCTATTCTGGTTATTCATGTTACCAGAGTTTTCCCACTGATTCTGCCCCATGATTATTTTACACTGTTTGACTTTTCCCCTGGAGCTTTCTTGAGGACCTGTACAGTGCTATGGCCTGTCAAACTGGGGACCTATTTGGTTTGATGGGGCTAAGTGGTTCTGTCTTGTTTTCAGCTGATCTATGTTTGACCCTAGTGAAACAGTTACTCTGGGTTGAAGTCTTAGCTGTGGAGAAATACCAGCAAGTAAGTCCCCCCAGCCCTCCACAGTCAATAATTGGAAAAGGAAAATCAAACCTTCCTACAACCACATACCCAGGGCACCACTTGAATAGTCCTCAGGCAATTTTCTAGTTCAAAAGGTCCAAATTAATTGTTTCAGTCAGCACCTGTCTCAGGTGGGAGAGTTTAAAAGGTCTCTGGCAAATGGATCACAGGGGTCTGGTGACAACTCAGATATGACTTACTCCAGTGGTCCGTGAAGTCAGGAGGACCCACCCAGCAAATAGATTAGTCTGGGAAGGTTGATGTCTCCTTCCCCACTTTGTACCTCTGTCACATCCAGGCACTGATATCCCTGCAGGGCTGTGACTCAGTTGCCTCCCGTGAGCAGATACTCCAGGCGTTTGCACCTGCCTGAATCACAAGGAAATCTGTATCTGCTCAGCCAGTCCCCTGCCCTCTGCCTCTACCCAGCATGGGGTGGAGAGGCCTGACAACCTTGGGTGCTTGATGGAGGCTGGGGGGTGTTCATTCAGTTCCAACCTCACTGCTGATTGATGTTACTGACAGAACAGAACAACTTTGTGGGAATTTGTTTCTGTCCCTGCTAAATTCCTCTGTAGAAGAGAAGCTGTTTTGAGTTCCCAGAACCTGTGCCTCAGGCCCTATCTTTACTCCTGCAGGTTTGTATTCATAGCACAGTCACCTCTAGCCTCCTGCCTTCCTTTGTCTGTAGCCTGATGGTCCCCTGAGGGCTGGGTGCATCTGAGGCTCAGTAAAGTGGTCCTCTGGGTCAGCCCCACACTGGGAATTTGCTGACTCTGCACATGTGTATTCTAGTCCCCGTGCTCCACCCAGGCTGGTACTGCCACAAGCAAACCCTTTACTCATGAGGCCTGTGTTTCAGTCTTAAATCTGTTCTGTGGTGGTTGCCATCTGAGAAGATGCCTGGCCTCCTCTGGTTGCCCAGGGAAACAGGGGTTGTGGCTTCGGAATATCCGGGGGTGGGCTGTATTGTTGCCCAAAACAGCTGCTGCTCTGCACCTCAGGGCACTGCCGCTCCAGTGTGGTTCCCTCTGAGCCGACTGTTGTCTCACTCCTGTGCTGTAGAATCAGCACTAACCAGCTGCAGTCCAGGCCCTGTCCACACCCCTTGAGAAATCACCCAGGAATCTGGACTCCTGGGGCCAGGCCTCCAGACCTCAGAGTGAGAGTCGAGGTGGGTGCGGGGAGCTCAGTTTTGCAGGTCAAAACACCAAACTCACTAAGACCAAATGAGCAAATAAACAGATGAAAAGACTACCAGACACACAAGCCCACAGATGCACAAACAATCAGAAACACATAGACATACAGACATCAGCAACAACAACCACAACAACAAAAAAAGAACAACTACAATAAAAATAGTGATAATCATAAAATAATTGAGAAAAAAAGGTAAAACACTTACAAACAAAACGGACAAACAAACAACGAACCCTCTAGAAATCTGATGTTAGCACTCTCAGAAACCATAGAAGGGAAGAAGAGGAAGAGCGAAGGAGAAAAAAAAAGTGGTCTTCATAAAAAAGTTAAAAAAGAAGAAAGAAAAAATTAAAAATAGAAAAAATAAAAAGAAAGAAATATATAAAAAATAATAAAAATTAACTATAGTTCCTCCAAGAAAATGAGAAAAAAAATGCACCAATGACAAAAATATTATTCTTGTATATATGTAGAAATATACATCTATATATATGTTGTAGAGATCACCTTTTGTAGGAATATATTTATAATTCAATATACTTTCTGGACACCAGGTGGTGCTGTGAGTGGTTCCCAGGCTTATACCTGATTCACAGTTTATACTGTTACCATGGTAACCACCCTACCTGTCCGATTGCCATTTTGGAGTTTTTGTAAAAGTTATTTTACCTAATTGTTGTGTGAGCTCAGCTGCTCTGTTCCAGACAGCACACCTTTCCAACCTCCCAACTCAGTGCAGGTGTCCACACTTCACAAATATTTCCACTCTGGTCCCACGTTCTCCTGCAAACTGGCAACTGCAATCGGCTGTGGGGGAGGGTGCTAGCTGCTGCGGGTAGCTGTTGCTGCAGGTGCAGCATGCAAAAACCTTGTACTCAGTTTTGTGGCTCAGAGTGTCACTTTTAAGTCTGGAATTTTGAGTCCAGCCACCCACCAGTTCTCCACGCAGCCTGCACTGCCAGTCCACACCATTAAATAGACATGCTCTAGTCTATTTAATCACTCCTGTTGTTCTGGAGGAAGGTGCCCGCCATTTCGGACCATTCAAAATGTCTGGTGGGATTCCTTCCTTTCAGTTTTCCATCGGGTGTCTTAGTTCCTTGTGATTCTGAGTGGCTCCCTTTTTGGGTGCCAAACTCTGCTCAGGAATAAATTTTCATCAGTTGGATTTTTCCGGGAATTGCAAACTGCTGTCCTCGGTGAGGGAGGGCCCTGCCGGCCAGCTTGACCAAGCAGGGAAAATCTCTGCAACAGAGTCCTTGGTTTTAAATTATACCTCATATACAGCAATCCGCCAGTTCACTGCGGATCCCCAGCTGTCTGTCCACACCAATGATCCATGCAGGGAAAAAACATGAATTATCTTTTTAATGTGCTGTTGGGTTTTGTTTGCTAATATTTCATTGAGGAATTTTGTATCTATATGAAGCATATTGGTGTATAATTTTTGTGTGTGTGTGTGTATCCTTTCCTGGCTTTAGTATTACAGTTATACTGGCTTCACAAAATGAGGGAGGATTCTCTCTGCCTAGATTTTATGGAATAGTTTCAGTAGGATAGCTTTCAATTCTCTGTAGGTCTGGGGCTCTTTATTATTACTGCTTCAATCTCACTACTCTTTATTGGCCTGTTTAGGATTTATATTTCTTCCTGATTCAAACTTTGGAGGTTTCATGTTTCCAAAAGTTTATTTATTTTGTCTATATTTTCTAGTTTGTGTATAAAGGTATTTTCTTTTTTTTTTTTTGGCCGGGGCTGGGTTTGAACCCACCACCTCTGGCATATAGGACCGGCGCCCTACTCCTTGAGCCACAGGCACCGCCCTGTATAACGGTATTTTCATAGTAGTTACATAGTATTTCATAGTAGTTACAAATGGTATTTTGTATTACTGTGCCACCAGTTATGAGATTGCTTTTTCATTTCTGATTGAGCTTATTTGAATTCTTTCTCTTCTATTTCTGGTTAATTAGCTAGTGCTCTATTTGTTTTATTTAACTTTTCAGAGAACCAATTTTTGTTTCATTGATCCTTTGATTTTTTTTCTTTCCAGTTCATTTAGTTCTGCTCTGAACTTTGCTATTTCTTTTCTTCTGCCAGCTTTGATCTTAGTTTGTTCTATTTTTTACTAGTGCTTTGAGGGGTGACATTAGGTTGTTAATTTGTGATTTATCTTTTTGATTTAGACATTTAAAATTATAAACTTTATTCTTACCAGTGCTTTTTATGTATCCTAGAGATTTTGAAAGCTTGTGTCATCTTTGTTTTTGAATTTGAAAAATGTTTCTTTTTTAATCTTTTAATGCCAATACTCTTGAAAAAATTTTTCTCATTTGTCAACATCTCCCTGCCCTCCCTTTACTCCTTACCTCTGTAAGCCTCTAGAAGTGCTTATTCTACTCTACTTTCATGAGATTACTGTTTTCAGACATGTGCAATCATGCTGTGTTTTTTTTTCTATGCATGGTTTTTTCCACTTAACAGAATGTCCTCTAGTTTCGTCTGTGTTGTTCCAAATGGCAACACTCCCTTTTGATTTTCACCTTGGTTTTCCATTAACCCAGCAGGAACTTGTTTAATTTACATGTATCTGTGTAGTTTTCACAGTTCTTCTTGGAGTTCATTTCTAGTTTTATTCCACTGTTGTCTGAGAAAATACATGATATAACTTTGAATTTCTGATTTTTCTGAGACTTGTTCTATGGCTAAAAATATAATCTATCTTGGAAAGTGTCCCATGTGCTGAGGAGAAAAATGTACATTCTGCCATTTGGGGGTAGGCTGTTTTGTAAATGTCTTTTAAGTCCACTTGTTCATATAGGGTGGTCTTTTAAGTCCACCCTATATAAATCCAATGTTTCTTTGTTGATTTTCTACTTTGATGATCTGTTCAGTTTTGTCAATGAATGCTGAAGTCCTAAGCTGTTAAGATGTTGCTGTTTATGGGCAGCACCTGTGGCTCAGTCAGTAAGGCGGCCCCATATACCAAGGGTGGTGGTTCAAACCTGGCCCCGGCCAAACTGCAACCAAAAAATAGCCAGGCGTGTTGTGGCAGGTGCCTGTAGTCCCAGCTACTCGGGAGGCTGAGGCAAGAGAATCACTTAAGCCCAGGAGCTGGAGGTTGCTGTGAGCTGTGTGAGGCCACGGCACTCTACCAAGGGCAATAAAGTGAGACTCTGTCTCTACAATAAAAAAAAAAGTCTAAAAAAAGATGTTGCTATTTATTTCCTTGGTTAGAATGAGTAGAAATTATTTTATGAATGTGGGAGCTGTAAGATGTATTTATTTATGGTTGTTGCCATCTTCTTGTTGAATTGCTCTCTTTATCATTATAAAATGACTGCATTTTTCCTTTTTTACTATTTCTTTTTTTGACTATAAATTCAAAGTCTATTTTATCTGATGATAATAACTACCCCTCCTTGCTTTTAGTTTCCATTCGTGTGGAATAAGTTTTTCCACCTCTTTGAGTCTATGAGAGTATCTGTGGGTTAAATGAGTTTGTTGAAGACAGCATATTTTTCTCTGTTGTGTTTTTATCCATTCTATCAATCTATAACTTTTTTTTTTTTTTTTTTTGTAGAGACAGAGTCTCACTTTATGGCCCTCGGTAGAGTGCCATGGCATCACACAGCTCACAGCAACCTCCAACTCCTGGGCTTAAGTGATTCTCTTGCCTCAGCCTCCCAAGTAGCTGGGACAACAGGCGCCCGCCACAACGCCCGGCTATTTTTTGGTTGCAGTTCAGCCGGGGCTGGGTTTGAACCCGTCACCCTTGGTATATGGGGCCAGCGCCTTACCAACTGAGCCACAGGCGCCGCCCCTCAATCTATAACTTTTAATGAGTGCATTAAGACTGTTTATGTTCAATGTTAGTGTTGATACATTAGATACCGTTCTGTTCATCATGTTAATTGTAAGCTGGTTGCTTTGTTTTCTCCCTTATGATACTGTTTATAAGAACTGTGAGTAAGCTTTATTTCATTTATGAAACTTAGTTTTGCAAGATACAAAATTCTTTGCTGGTAGTTGTTCTGTTGAATAAGACTATAAATGGAATCCAGTCCCTTCTGGCTTGTAAGTTTTCCTCTGAGAAGTCTGCCATTAGTCTGAGAAATTTTCCTTTGTAATTTACTTGAAGCTTTTGCCTCATGGCTCTGAGGAGTTCCTTATTCACTTTGACTTTGGCCAGTCTGCTGACTATATACCTTGGTAATGTCCTTTTTACATTAATATCCAGGTGTTCACTGAACTTCTTGTCTGGATTTCTATATCTCTAGCAAAACCAGAGAAGATTTCCCTAATTATTACCTCAAATAATTTGGCAGCCTCCCCTCCTCCTCCTCCTCCTTCTTTTCTCCTTCTTCTTCTTCCTCAGGGATAGCTACAGTTTTGAACTTTCTTTTCTTTATGTGGGACCTTTTCCCCTCCCTTTTTGAGCATATGAAGTTGGACAATTAAGTTCACAACTCACCCTCAAAAAAGTTTTATATACCTCATCGCTAAATATCACTACAGTCACCTTTGATAGTCCACATTTCAAAGCACTTTTTCTAGGATGAGTCAAACCTTAATTGTTTGACCTTGTACAATGATACCTCTGATGGCCAGTGCAGAAAAAGAGTTCCAAAATTGCTGTGAAGGGTGGACAAGGCACTGGCACCAATAGATAGCTTCCTAGGGTGAGTACTTTGAAGGTACCATAGTTATATTCAGCAATGAGATATGAAGCACTTTCTAGGATGTTTGGGAACTTAATTGCCTGACCTCATATGTTGGTTAAGGACCTTTCACTTTGCTTGTGGTTACTTTCAAGAGAGCCTAGATACTGAATGAATATCTTAGTTATAGGTAGACTTAGTGTGGTTGTTTATTAATTTCTAGTTATTTGTAGGCTTAGCCATGGGTTACCATGTGTGTGGGCAGATTTCCTGTCTCTCATTGTGAATGGGAAATGGAGTTCTTTGAGATCTTTTCTCTTTCCCTAGGCCTGAATGAATTCTATTGGGACACCCAATTTAACTGAATGAATTCTTAACTGAATGAATTCTATTGGGACACCCAATTTAAATCTGAGTCATAAGTCATGTTTGTGGGTAAGTCAGTCAAGCCCTGTACAATCGAATTAGTAATGCTGTAATGAATGTACAAATAGATCTCCCTGCCAGTAGGTGCATTTGCAGGTGATAGCAAGCTGTGGTGGTGTTTTGAGCTGTGAATATGGCCCTAGTTAATCAGGAGAAACACTCAGATAAATGTTCCAGGCATTGGGTGGACTCCTATGCTCTACTACAACCAAGGCAAATTAGAGAATTTGACTTGATGGGGCTTGGTTGGGCAATCCTGTTTGTAGGGCCCATAAAGAAATGTACAAGAGCTGTCTCAGCAGGGGGTTGAGGGTAAGCTTCATGGTTATGGGGAAACCACCAGGGAAGGCCTGAAGCAGCCCCATCATGTAAAAAAAAAAATCTACGTGTAGCCAGGTGCATATCCTCACACCTATAATTCTAGCACTCTGGGAGGCCGAGATGGGTGGATTGCTTGAGCTCTGGAATTAGTATCAGTCTGAGCAAGAGCAAGATTTCATTTCTACTAAAGAAAAAAAAAAAGAAAAGAAAAACTAGCTGGGCATCATGGTGCAAGCCTGTAGTCCCAACTACTAAGGAGGCTGAGGCAAGAGGATCACTTGGCCCAAGAGTTTGTGGTTGCTGAGCTACAACGCCATGGCACTCTACCTAGGGTAACTGAGTAAACCTCTGTCTAAAAAACAATCTGCTGGTAGGGGAGGAAAAATATGGAACTCACAGTAAAGCAGGAAGGAGTGGGTTTCACTTTTCTGCTGCTTCCTTTGCCCTGTGGATTTCTTTCCAGCATCCGGCCACTGGGTGCAGCCCAAACCAGCTGAGCTCACTAGCAATGGTGCTGCAGGTTATGAGTTTCCTTGCCCAGAACCATGCCCCACTAAAAACTTTCCTACTGTTGGACAGGTGCTTGTGTGTGCTTCAGTTGGGATACACACTACACTCTCCTTTAATTCTGCCCATGTGGGCTCACTCCCCTCTCAGGACAAGTTCACAAATATCTCCTTTGTGTCTCTGAATGACTAAATTGATGCTGGGGAATACGGGAGTAGCCCTGTAGATCTGTCCTCAAACTTAAGCTGCAACTATGTCAGGGAGAGGAATGGTTGTCCTGAGTTGCCTATGGAGTATTCAAGCAGGCTTAATGTCACTCTGATTCAGGGTATGCTATATTTTGCAGGAATATCCAGGCGGGCAGTGCTGTGGAGTATTAGCAAGTGAGGAGCTCCTGGTTTGAGCACCCCTTAGTCTGCTGCAGGTTTTCAAGGAGAAAGTCATGTGTCTCATTCTCCATGTAAGCCAGGATGTGGTGGGTACCCTAACAGGGTACCCTGTTAACAGGAGGGAAGAAGCCACTCCTGAGTGCCCTGGCTTAAGTTTTACTCTGGGCATTTGTGCTGATCCCATGTGGGAACTGTCAGGGCGGCATCAGCCTCTCCTCCTATGGAGGATAGGTCCCCTTTGTTCTGAGGGGCCTGCCTAGAATGCTGGACTCTCCCCTCACTTGAAGGCAGCCTTCTCTGAATGTCCAACTCTGGCATCAGACAGTTCCTCCAGGACCCACTGACTCCCTGTGGCAGTCCAAACAAGTGTTGGGCAATGTTTGTGTGGAGTCCAATAACAAGGTAATTGAAGGGCTGAAGCTTCCTAGGCAGCTTCCTGAGGACAAATGTACTCAGGGGGTGGAAAGACAGTATGGCATCCACTGCCTCTGCTTAGGTCTGTGGTAAGGTGAGCAACCCCAAGGGAGCTGGCAGTCCAGTGCTCTGTTCTCAAGAAGCTCCCATTTCACTCATGGCAGCAGTGCTTGGTATCATGAGGGTAGAAGGGCTTTCCAACAGTGGAGAAGTCTGCAGACTGCCAGAGGTATGAGGGGGAAGAAACATAAACAACTCCTCCTATCCTTTCTATGACACTCCAAAGTCCTTGTGGGTTGCTCTCTACTAAAGATTTGCTAGTTTTATTTGTATTTCTAAAACAAACTTCATTTTTTTGTGAACAATTGTATTGGTTTTTTTGTCTCTATTTCATTTATTTCTTCTCTGATACTATTTCTTTTCTTCTACTATTTTTGGGTTTGTTCTTCTTTTGCTAATTTCTTGATGTGCAATGTTATTTACTTCAGTTCTTTTTAATTCTTTGATGTTTGTATTTTATAAGCTGCCCTCTTAGAACTGCTTTTTCTGTATTTCCTAAGTTTTGGTATGTTACAATACCATTTTGTCTTAAGGATGTTTTATATTTCCTTTTTAATTTCTTCATTGATTCATTTGTTGTTCAGGACTATGTTGTTTAATTTTATGTGTTTTCATAGTTTCAAAAGTTCTTTTTGTTATTGTCTTCAAGTTTTATTTCATGGTGGTCAAAAAAAGATACCTGACATAATTTAAATTTTAAAAAATGTGTTAACTCTTATTTTGTGCACTAATATATGATATCTCCAGGATGAAGTTTCATTTACTGGTGTAAAGAATGTGTGTTGTACAGATGATGGGTGGTTGGATGCCTTTGATCTAGAATGCAGTTTAAATCTGTTGTTTCTTTTTTTTTTATTTGTCTGGATGATTTTATGGTTGCTACAAGTGGGGGATTAAAGTCCACTACTATTATTTTATTACAGTCTACCATTCATTCCCTTTAGATCTAATAATATTTGCTTTATATATTTATAGTTATTATGTATTCCTGCTACATTGAGTACATATATATTTATAGTTGTTATATTCTCCTGCTACATTGATCCCTTTGTTTTTATAATTTGTAACTTAAAGTCTATTTTTTTATCTGATATAAGATTAGCCACTGCTACTTTCTGTTGGTTTCTATTTGCATAGAATATTATTTTCCATCCTTTTACTTTCAATCTTTTTGTATCCCAGTGTGTTGTAGGCAAGATATAGTTGGGTATTAAAAAAAATTATTCAGTCACTCTCTATATTTTTTAATTGGAGAATTAAATCAAGTTACAATCAAAGATATTTTTAATAGGTAGGGACTTATACCCACCATTCTGTTAAATATTTTCTGGTTATTTTGTTGTTTACATTTAGGGGTATCTTGGTGGTTTTCTGTAGTGGTAAGGTTTTAGTCCTCTGGGGTTTATTTATATGTGTATTTTTGCAAAAAAAAATTGTATATATATATTCCTTTATGGATACTCTGGGTATTACAAGAAAATCATATCTATTATGAAACACAGCTTCAAGCTCATATCAACTAAACTTTAGTCACATACAAATACTCTAGACTTTTACCTTCCCCTTGTAATTTATAATTGTGTTGCCTTAATTTAAATCTTTTTAAATTGTGTATTTCTTCTTTTTTTATTGTTAGATCATAGCTGTGTACATTAGTGCAATCAAGGGGTACAATGTGCTGGTTTTATATACAACCTGAAATATTCTCATCAAACTGTTCAACGTAGCCTTCATGGCATTTTCTTAGTTACTGTATGTAGACATTTGTATTCTGCCTTTAGTAGGTTACACCTGTAACCAATCTAAGATGCACCATAGGTATGACCCCGGCAATTACACTTCCTCCACCCTAACCTCCCCCCTCCCTTCCCTTCCTTTGGCCCTTTCCCCATATTCTTGTGCTATAGTTGGATTATACCCTTCATAAGAAAGCTATAAATTAGCTTCATAGTAGGGCTGAGTACGTTGGATACTTTTTCTTCCATTCCTAGATACTTTGCTGAGAAGAATATGTTCCAGCTCCATCCATGTTAACATGAAAGAGGTAAAGTCTCCATCTTTCTTGAAAGCTGCATAATATTCCACGGTATACATGGACCACAATTTGCTAGTCCATTTGTGGCTCGATGGGCACTTGGGCTTCTTCCATGACTTAGCAATTATGAATTGGGCTGCAATAAACGTTCTGGTACAGATGTCTTTGTTATATTGTGATTTTTTGCCTCCTGGCTATATACCTAGTAAAGGAATTATAAAATTGAATGGCAGGTCTATTTTTTGATCACTAAGTATTCTCCAAACATCCTTCCAAAAGGAATGTATTAGTGTGCATTCCCACCAGCAGTGTAGAAGTGTGCCCTTTTCACCACATCAATGCCAACATCTCTGGTTTTGGGATTTTGTTATGTGGGCTACACTTACTGGGGTTAGGTGATATCTCAAAGTAGTTTTGATTTGCATTTCTCTGGTGATTAAGGATGATGAGCTTTTTTTCATGTGTCTGTAGATCAGGCATCTGTCTTCTTTAGAGAAGTTTCTCTTCAAGTCCCTTGCACACCCTGAGATGGGATCACTTGTTCTTTTCTTGCTAATATGTTTGAGTTCTCTGTGGATTCTGGTTATTAGACCTTTATCGGAGGTATAACCTGCAAATATTTTCTCCCATTATGAGGGCTGTCTGCTTGCTTTACTTACTATGTTCTTGGCTGTGGAGAAGCTTTTTAATTTGATCAGGTCCCAGTAATGTATTTTTGATACTGCTTCAATTGCCTAGGGAGTCCTCCTCATAAAATATTTACCCAGGCCGATTCCTTCAGGAGCTTTTCCTGCACTTTCCTCAAGTACTTTTATAGTTTCATCTCTTAAGTTTAAATCTTTTATCCAGTGAGAGTCTATCTTAGTTAATGGTGAAAGGTGTGGGTCCAGTTTGAGTCTTTTACAGATCGCCAGCCAGTTCACCCAGCACCATTTGTTAAGTAGGGAATCTTTTCTTCACTGAATGTTTTTAATTGGCTTGTCAAAGATCAAATAATGGTAAGTAGCTGGATTCATCTCTTGGTTCCCTATTCTGTTCCAGACATCTACTTCTCTGTTTTTGTGCCAGTACCATGCTGTTTTGATCACTATCGATTTATAGTCCAGTCTTAGGTCTGGTAGTGTAATTCATCCTGCTTTGTTTTTATTTCTGAGTAATATTTTGGCTATTCGAGGTTTTTTCTGATTCCATATAAAAGGAAGTATTATTTTTTCAATATCTTTAAAATATGACAATGGAGCTTTAATAGGAATTGCATTAATATTATGTAATGCTTTGGGTAGTATAGACATTTTAACAATGTTGATTCTTCCCAGCCATGAGCATGGTATGTTTTTCCATTTGTTAATATCTTCAGCTATTTCTTTTCTTAAAGTTTCATAGTTCTCTTCATAGAGATCTTTCACGTCCTTTGTTAGATAAATTCCCAAATATTTCATCTTCTTTGGCACCAATGTGAAAGGAATAGTGTTCTTGACTGTTTATTCAGCTTGGCTATTGTTGGTATATATAAAGGCTACAGATTTATGGGTGTTGATTTTGTAGCCTGAGACATTGCTGTATTCCTTGATCACTTGTAAAAGTTTTGTAGTAGAATCCCTAGTGTTTTCCAGATATACAAGCATGTCATCTGCGAAGAGTGAAAGTTTGATCTCCTCTGACCCTATGTGGATACCCTTGATTGCCTTTTCTTCCCTAATTGCAATGGCTAAAACTTCCATTACAATGTTAAAGAGCAATGGAGACAATGGGAAGCCTTGCCTGGTTCCTGATCTAAGTGGAAATGATTTCAATTTAACTCCATTCAATTAGATATTGGCTGTGGATTTGCTATAGATGCCCTCTATTAGTTTAAGAAATGTCCCTTGTATACCAATTTTCTTAAGTGTTCTAACCATGAAGTGTTGCTGGATATTGTCAAAAGCTTTTTCTGCATCAATTGAGAGAATCATATGGTCTTTATTTTTTAGTTTGTTTATATGCTGAATTACATTTATAGATTTACATATATTGAACCAGCCTTGAGACCCTGGGATAAATCCCACTTGGTCATGGTGCATAATTTTTTTGATGTGTTGTTGGATTCTGTTTGTAAGGATCTTATTGAATATTTTTGCATCAATATTCATTAGTGATATTGGTCTATAATTTTCTTTTCTTATTGGGTCTTTCCCTGGTTTAGGGATCAAGGTGATGTTTGTTCATAGAATGTGTTGGGTAGTATTCCTTCTTTTTCTATATTATGGAAGAGGTTTAGTAATATAGGTACTAGTTCTTCTTTAAAGGTTTGGTAGAATTCTCACGTAATGCCATCTGGTCCTTGGCTTTTCTTTTAAGGCAGATTTTGTAGAGTTGATGCTATTTCAGAACTTGATATAGGCCTATTCAACATTTCCACTTCATTCTGGCTAAGTCTTTGTAGGTGGTGCACTTCCATGTATTGGTCGATTTCTTTCAGATTTTCATATTTCTGAGAGTAAAGTTTCTTGTAATATTTGTTAAGGATTTTTTGAATTTCTGAGGGGGCTGTTGTTATTTCCGTTTTACTATTTTTGATTGATGAAATTAGAGATTTTACTCTTTTTTTCCTGGTTATATTCACCAAAGGTTTATCTATTTTTTTTGATCTTTTCAAAAAACCAACTTTTGTATTTAATGATCTGTAGTAAATTCTGTTATTTTCAATTTCATTTAATTCTGCTCTGATTTTGGTTATTTCTTTTCTTCTGTTGGGTTTGGTGTTGGGATGTTCTTCCTTCTCCAGTTGCTTGAGATGTCCCATTAGTTATTAACTTCGTCTCTTTCCATTTTCTTGAGGAAGGCTTGCAGTGCTATAAATTTCCCTCTTAGGAAAGCCTTTGCAGTTTCCCAGATGTTCTGATAGTTCATGTCTTCATTGTTGTTTGTTCCAAAAATTTGGTGATTTCCTTCTTAATCTTGTCTATAACCCATCTATCCTTCAGCATAAGGTTATTTAGCTTATGTTTTTGTGTGGGTATGCAGATTCCTGTTGTTATTGAGTTCAACTTTTATTCCATGATGGTCTGAGAAGATGAAGGAATAATTTATTTTTTTTTTAATTTGCTGAGGTTAGATTTGTGGCTTAGGTTGGGGTCAATTTTGGAGTATGTTCAGTGGGCTGATGAGAGGAATGTGTATTCAGTTTTGTTGGGATGAAATGTTCTGTATATATCTGTTATGTTCAGATGTTGAGTGGTTAAGTTTAAATCTAAAATTTCTTTTCTTAGCTTCTTTTTGGAGGATCTATCCAGCACTGCTAAAGGGGTGTTAAAATCTCCAACTAGTATGGAACTGGAGGAAATCAAGTTGCTCATGTCTGTTAGAGTTTCTCTTATAAATTAAGGTGTGTTCTTGTTGGGTGCATCAATATTAATAATTGAAATCTCATCATATTGAGAATTACCTTTAGCAAATATGAAGTGTCCATCCTTATCCTTAATTATTTTGCTTGGGGTAAAGCCTATTGCATCTGTGAATAGGATTGCAGTGCCTGCTTTTTTCTGGTTTCCATTTGCCTGGAGTATAGATGACCATCCCTTCACCTTGAGTCTATATTTTTCTTTTAATGTAAGGTGAGATACTTGTATGGAACAGATATCTGGCTTGAGTTTTTGTATCCACTCAGCCAACTTGTGCCTCTTTAGAGGACAATTTAAAGCATTCCCCTTAATTGAGAGTATTGATAAGCCTCTTGAGAGTCCGGTGGACATTTTTCATCCTTTTGCGACTGTCGAAGTTGGAATATAATCAAAATTTTCTGGGTGGGTTTACTTTTGTGGTGGAGGATTATGTTGGTCTTTATGGAGGACAGGTCTGAGAATATCCTGGAGATCTGGCTTAGTTATGGCAAATTTCTTTAACATGTGAATGTCATTAAAGTATTTAATTTCTCCATCATAAATGAAACTCAGTTTAGCTGGGTACAGGATCCTGGCTTGAAAGTTATTTTGTTTTAGGAGATTAAAGGTCGATGACCATCCTCTTCCAGCTTGAAAGGTTTCAGCAGAGAGATCTGCAGTTATTCTAACATTCTTGCCCTTGTAGGTGATGGGTTTTCTTTCATCTGGCTGCTTTCAGAATTTTCTTCTTCATATTAACTTTAGTGAAATTGATTATGATGTGTCTGGGGGGATGTCTTATTTGGGTTGAGTCATGCTGGAGTTCTGAAACTGTCTGCTATCTGAATTTCAGAATCTCTTGGCATGTCTGGAAAGTTCTCTTTCATAATCCCATGGAGAAGTGACTCCGTGCCTTGTGAAGCCACTTCATTGCTTTGGGGGATTCTTATAAGACGAATATTGCTTTTCTTCAAATTATCCCAGAGCTCTCTGAGAGAGTGTTCTATTTTTGCCCTCCATTTCTTTTCCTCTTTGAAAGTTGGGTACATTCCAAAGCTTTGTCTTCAGTGTTAGACATCCTTTTTTCTGCTTGCTTCATCTGTTACTGAGGGATTCTACTGTGTTTCTCAGATCTTTGAGGGCTGCAACTTTTTGTCTCAATGTGTCAAAGTCTTTGGTCATTTTGTCTTTGAATTTGTTGAATTCTTGAGACATCAGGTTACTGCTTGGAATTCTAATTCGATCTTATTTACTATCCAGATTCTGAATTCGATTTCTGACATCTCAGCTATTTGTTTGTGCATGGGATCTTGTCCTGTGTCTGCCCCATTGTTCCTTGGGGGAGTTGATCTACTCTGATTATTCATATTGCCGGAGTGTTTCCATTGATTTCGCCTCATGATTGTTTTTTACCATTGCCTCTGGCCATCCTCAGAGTTGGGGAGGTGTCTGTCCAAGATTACACCCCAGCAGGATCACTCTATTGTTGCTGGATCTTTTTAGGGAGTGACCCTGTGTAGCTCCTCTGGGGTGCCCCAGCCAGGGTGTTCTGGTTGTGGGAGCAGCTCTGGTGTGTGACACACCCAAATCCAGCAATAGGGCGGTGGGTGGTGCACAGGTTCTGGGAGTGCCTGTCACCCAGTATCTTTGGTACAGAGACCCCAATGCTCCAGCTGTCTCTGGCCAGGAGAAGGGCTCTGGAGGGCACACAGCTACCAGAGTCCCTGGCCAGACGAGGGGGCTTGTGGAGGTAGGGCAGATACATGAGTGAGGATGTGGGGTTGTGGTCTCCCTGATTTCCTGGTCAAGGTGTGTGGAGGCTTGGCAGTCACGAGTTTGTGTGCCGTGGTGCTTGTATGGAAGTCCTTGCAGGCCTGTCACAGGCCATGACAGCTCTTACCGGGGTCCCGCCTGTGCTGATCTCGGTTGCTGTTACTGGGGTCCGGGTGGATGCTGATCATGGGTTGCAGGTCGCAGTACAGCTCTTACAGAGGTATGGGCGGGCGCCAATTGCATGTTGTGGCAGCAGCTCTTCTGGAGGTATGGGTGGACGCTAATCGTGTGTTGCGGCGCAGCTCTCACCAGGGTCGGGTGGGTGCTGACAGCGATCGCGGGTCAGGGTGCAGCTCTATGGGAGGTCCATTGGGCTCCTGTTCCTTGAAGGCAAGTTTAAAGTCTTTTGTGAGTGTGAAAGTAAAAAATCCTGGATTGAATTCCATATGTGGCTTAGAACCTAATCATGTAAAAGTGATTTCTATATTGTGTATTTCTTAATATTTCTTTTTTCTATATCTGATATCATAGAACATTTTTATTTCACTAGATATTTGAAAAGATAAGGGAATGTGAAAGTCTAATGCCACCATTCTAGTAATAGGGTATTCTGAATTTGATTTGCCTCTCCCAGTGAGTTTTATGCTTTTCATACGATTTCATGGTAGTAATTAATGTTCTTTCACTTCTGGATGAAGCACTTCCTTAAGGATTTCTTGGAAGACTGGGCTAGTGGTAATGAAGTTACTCAGCTCTTACTTGTCTGGTAAAAAATTTATTTCTTTTCATTTTTGAAGGACAGCTTTGCCAGGTATAGTTCTCTTGGTTGTCAGGTTTTTTATGTTTGTTTGTTTTTCTTTCAGCATTTTGAATATATCAACTCATTCTCTCCTGGCTTTAAAGTTTCTGCTGAGAAATCTGTGAATACTCTAATGAGGATTCCCTTTGATGTAATTTAATGCTTTTCTCTTTTTGCTTTTAGAATTCTCTTTGTCTTCAAAATTTAATAATTTGATTATAATATGCCTTAAAGAGAATCTCTATGGGTTGAATCTAATTGAGATTATTTGAGCTTTGGTTTGGTTGTCCATATCATAAGACTTGGAAAGTTTTTAGTTATTATTTTGTTAAGTAAGTTTTCTGTGCCTCTTTTGATCTTTTCTCCATGTGCAATTCCCATAATGTCAATTTTTATTAGCTTAATGGTGTCCTATATAGGTGTCATAGGCTTTCTTTGCCATTTTTCTTTTTTTTCCTCTCTGCCTGTTTTATTTTAAAAGACCTGTCTTCAAGTTCAGATATTCTGTCTTCTGCTTGATGTAATCTGCTAACAGAAGCTTTCAATTGTATTATTTTGTGGTTATTAGTCTTCAGCTCCAAGATTTCTATTTGTTTTCTAATGATCTTTTAAAAATATTTCTCATTCAGGTCATAAATTGTTTTTCCTGGTTTCATTGAATTAGTTACCTGAATTCTGTTGCGTCTTGCTGAATTTCTTAAGATCATTATTTTAAAAGCCTTTCCAGGCAATTTGTAAATTGCTGTTACTTTGAGTTAATAACTAAAGAATTATTTGTTTTTATATTTCTTATATATTGGTGTTATTTATGTTTCTTGTGTACCTGTGTTGGTATCTATTCATTGGGTAGAATGATTGCCTCTTCAATTTACACAGCGTGGCTATTGTAGAGAAATATTCTTACCTGAAGATGTGTCCTAGATTGTTGGTTGAGAAGGCTTTGATCCTGGGTAGGTGCAGTACAGAAATCTCTGGACAGTTTCTCTAGCTATAGTCAAGATCAGCAATGCCTGCGAATGCCTCAATAACCTAGGCTATAGGAGTTTGTGTAACTTGCTTGCCTGGGTCAATTTCAGCTTCCTCACAGGACCAGGATTACTAGCCTGTTCTGTATGCCATTAATGCATGGAGGTTGCTCTGCGATTCCTGGGCACAGCCTTCCCACTGAGGGAAGGGGCACTGAGCTGGTCCATGCATTGAGAGTGCATAAGGGCTGCTGCTCTGCTGGAGTCAGGTGTGGCCTCTCCACAGCAGGTGAGGCTGCTGGGCTGTGTTACACTATAAGTAACTGTTCCTTATGGGGAGCAAAGCATCATGTAGGCTCAGATACCAGAGTTACAGCTATTCAATTAGGCCTAGAGTGTAAATAGTTAAGACTGTGGTTCTATAGCTATTGGGATGGGAAAGATGGAGTGCCTCTAACCCAGAGGTAGGATTCTATAGCTGCTCAGTTTGTGAATGGTGCACTACCATGTACAGGCACAGTGTAGTGATGGCAGATGTCAAGGATTGGAAGATACAGAGGCTTGACTATAGTAGATGTTTCAGGCTCAGGATGGCACTATATAGCGGCGGCTGAATCACAAGGTGGGAAGGGGGAACAATATGGGCTCCTTCTTTGGAGTAATGTAGATATGTGGGCTCCAGAGAGCTTCCTAGACTGAACTCAGGGCATGCATTGACTGCAGGGTTCTCTAGCAGAAAAGACTGTAGGCATCTTTGCAGGGAGAATCCCAACTGAGTCCAAACCAATCCTGTTCGGGGAGATAAGGTGGCAAAGGCAATGTTTTGTTCCCTTCTTTATGCAGCCATACTTAGTCTCCATGCTCCACAGGGTTTGCATCCCTCTTCTGTCCCTCAAACATTCTCCAATAATTAACCAGTATAGAACTGATGTAGTGCAATGCTTAGGGCATAGTCCTGCCCCTGTATAAAGCAATTTTCATGTGTTTTTAGTACAGTGCAGGAGGTTGCACTTTAGTAACCTTCTTCAGATACTGTAGTTGAAGTGTTTTTTGTTTGTTTGTTTGTTTTATTTGTTGTTTTGTTCCTTTTTGTCTGTGTGATGTGGGGAGGGATCCTATTACGAACTTACCCTATCCTATTATGAACTTACCCTACTGTGAATTATACTAGGTTCATTACGTATTTTATTAAGTCAGTTTTTATACCAAATGTATGGTAAATGTCATAGGTATTATTTTATAAATGAGAAAACTATCGTCTAAGATTTTAAATGCCGAACTTATTAAACATAAAAAAAGACGCAGTGCCAGGTTTTAGAATCAGGTTTATTCAATGCCAATGGTCCTGTTCTTTCAGCTCTGCTACATTTTAAAACAGGATCTAACCAAATACCCAAGTTCATCTGTCTATTTGTGCTTCCTCTGAGTTATCTACAATATATGCCAGGGTATAGCATTCTTGGCCTTTTACATGTTATGCAGAATTGTTTACTTACTGGAAATTTCATTTCCCATTGTAATTTTATCTTTATATTTATATGCATCTCTAGCCAAATTGTACCACATGTACTCATGTAGTATTTTTCTGTTTTTACTGTCATATAAGCATGGTTATATGAATCACTCCCATGTATCCAATTATAACACTGCTAAATAGGAAAAAATGACCACCAATGGTAAAGTTAGCCTAGTCAAATGATTAGTCTTTGTAAAACGATAAACAACATTAGGAAGAACATTTTTCAAGTATTTTGCTGAAAGCTGTTGCATAATCTAGTAATTACAAGGAGAAGATGAAACTTTTTTAAAATCTGCACATATTCTGTCTTAGATGAAGAAAATATCGAAATCCCATTAACCATGGATTTACCTCCAAATAGGTCCTTCTCCTACAGTGTAGCTCAACTATGCCTCTATTCATCAATAATTTTGTTCCAGAATAGGATATAATTGCTAAGATTTAGATGGAAGAAGCAGAGGAAGAACAATGAAAGAAAAGTAATTGTAGTAGGACTTGTCATGGTAGATACGAATTCTGTGCATCAACCACTAATGAGTCAAGCAGTGGGATTCCCTCTCATGCTCCAAGTTCTTCTCCTACTTCTTCCATCTTACCTCTCTAACCCTTCTTCCACTATCACATTCTCTTTCCCTCCCCCTCTTCCTTGTCTTCTTTTTTTCTATTTCTACAGCTGGAAAGGTTCTCTACTTTGAGGACTTAGGTGATTGTACTGGGTCCAATCTAGATAATGTACACTACTCCCCCCATCTCAAGGGCCTCGACCTTAATGTCAATAAAAACTTTCTTTCTTTTTTTCTTTTCTTTTCTTTTTTTTTTTTGCCATGTAAGGTAACATAATCACAGGCTTAGGGAATTAGAACATGGACATCTTTTAGGACCCATTATTCTGCCCACCACAATCTTTTAGGACCCATTATTCTACCCACCACATCATGGGATATTTTTCAGCAAGCAAGTGGCGTAAAGCAGTGGCACTGAGGGGCAAAACATTCTCTAATAATTAACCAGTATAGAACTGATGTAGTGCAATGCTTAGGGCATAGTCCTGCCTCTGTAGAAAACAGCTCCCATGTGTTTTTAGTATAATACAGATTATGAATCCAAAAGGAAATCTTGTGATTTTCCAGCAGGCATATCACTATCTCTGCCATCCTGTCCAAATGCATCATTCAGGGCACCAAAGGGATGAACATCCATGGCTTCTGGAAGCAGCTTCTTCCCTTTATTTCCTATCTCTAATTCATCTCTTCTCTTCATTTCATCTCTTTTCATGAAAGGAAATGACATAAAATTGCCATACACTAAGCTAACATTTCAGAAGGGCAAAGAAATTTCTCCTTTTAGGCACTGAGACCTCAGGGTTGACCTTGAACATAAAGCATTTCATTAAATAGTGTGGTTGAGTTACCAAATCTTGAAGTGAGAGGCAATCTTTGAATAACTGTTTGTTGGGTTACCACCAGTATTCCAAAGAGAGAACAATAAGCTTAAGTGCTTTGGGGTAATAATTTATCAGGGTGGCTACATTATGAAAGAATGCTTAAATTAGACAAAAGAAACCCACAAGATGGATGTAGCTCAAATATTTTCCAACATAAGCTTCTTTTTGAAAATAATTTAAATGGTGTGTGCCTTCCCATTGCATTTCTATGTGATAAGTTTGGTAATTAAGTAAGAAGGTCAGAAAAAGAATCCCCTGTGGTAGAAATTCCAGTAGATTCATCCAAAGGTCAAATAAACCAGAACAAGTCCAAATTCATAAGCTAGTCTCAAATAGAATCAAGTATACTATAAAAATGAGACAAAATTACAAAACCCATTATTTTTGCCCCTCAAAATATTTATAAAAACCAGGGTGCTGTTTTTTCAGTCAGGCAAATAACTTGCCCAGGGCATTCTTAACTACTGGTGTTGACTATTACAGCATAACAATGAACTTTGGCATTTTGCAACTTGCATTGTGTAAAGTACATCTTCTGTTCAATTCTCCTGGGTGTGTGCCGTTCTCTATTTTTGCCTATGCATGTTTTCCCAGGGAAAATATGTTATTTTAAGTCAGGACTATTCTTAAACAGAACAACATTTGTCCTAACACTTTCTAACTTCTCTTTTATAAGATTTCCTTCTCCTGAGGAAGTCATCACAGCCCTTTTCCCCAGAACCTATTCCATGTGGCCACGGACACTGTTACCTAGAGTCTATATTCTCCTATTTTACTCCACTGACATTTCTCTAAACTGTACCTTTTTCTTTTGGACCTAAGGTGCCGTCTAGCTAATTATAAGAAGATGTACCCTAATGAACAGTTGTGAGAAGGCTGGTTTCCCTTCTAAGCAGTGCAACATTGTAGCCTACACGCTCACCCCCCACTACAATGTTTGAGCTCATATTTTCAGCAGGTTTTGTAAAAGATGATGTGGATAATGACACCAAAAATGGAAGGCCAGAGAAAAGTGCTAAATCTGGGGACTTCTCGGTATATATCTGGGAGAATGTATGTCCTATGGATCCAGAAAATAAGGATAAAGAGAGTGTTTCTAAAGGATAAATTTAAACACATTACAGGAAAATCATATTTATTCACAGGTTTGCCCGTGCTTCTGATCTGTATTTGTGTGAGCTTTTTAGTATCCATCAGTTGCACTGAAGTGATAGTTAGGTTCAGCCATGTATCTAAATAGTTTGTGCCATAGTGTGTGAATCACAAGTACTTGGGCAACTTCCCTTGAACACCCAGTTTTATTTGAAAGTTCAAGAGGGAAAAACAATGAGCCCTGAAGAATTGTGGGTCTGTGGCATGTCACATCCAGATAAGCCAAGGGAAATCGACTGTTAGATCTTTAAATGCTCTGCCCAACCTCAGAAATCCAGAAATGAAAGTGCTATGCTGACCCTAGAGAGACTGCCACTCCTAGGATTGGTCAATTCTTAGATGCAGTGAATAAATTGCCCAGGAGCACACTGACAACCAAACCAATCAAGAGCCCATACCCCAATCACCTCTTTTACTGGGGCCCTCATACTCTGAGCCTCTGTCCATCTGTCCTAATAACTCTAAAGCCAGATATCAAACAACTAGGATAGCACCTATCCCCTAGTCTGCAGAAATTATTCAAACCAGCCAATCCTCACCTATGTACCTGCCTTGCCTGTTCTTGCCATAAAAAATACAATAAAGGCTCTTGCTCACAATACTTCCCTCTTTCTCTGCCTCCTCATGACTGGCCCCAGTGCTTCCCCATGTGGCCCTATGGCATTGCATGCCCCTTTTTGGTGGGAATCTATGAATATAACAAATTATATTTTCAAAGGAAGTCACCTCTTAATCTGTTGGGCTTGCCATATATAAGTAACAATAAAACCTATATTAAACAATATGGGATAAAACCTACCTGCTCCCTGAAGCAGATGACTTTCTAACTCTAACATTTTTTTATCCTCTTACTTTGAATAGGAGAGCATCGTATTGTCTTTAAAATAGATATTACAGTTAAGGTTTATGCTTCTGAATTAACCCAGTCTTCAAAGTCACGGGTTTCCTGAATCAGGGGTTCTATAAAGAGAAATGACACAGAAAATCTTGTGTGTCATTGCTTAAGTTGAGGCAAGGGAAAATGTTAGTACTGTTTTGGGAAACCTTTCGTTTTGCTGTATAGCTAAAGGTTTTTTTTTTTTTTACTCCTGTTAGCTTTTTTACTTTCCTTAGCACTTCTTTGTTCTTTGCCTCGGGGTACAGCGTAGAAGGGTCCTTCCTGATGGTGTGATTATATAGGCTTGGCATGTATATTAGGAAGAATTAGGAATGTATTGAGATAATATTATCCCTTTAAAAGGCACATGAAGTACAAGACAAAACACAAGAAATACATTCCAGTTCGTGAAGAAGTAGATTAGCAATGGAATGGTAATATTACTGATTATTTACTGAACGACTTAAATTCTAATCTAGTATGAACCGAGACTCACTGTGCAGTCTTAGTCCTTAATTACCTTACCTTTCTTTGCCTTTACTTTTTGTTTGTAAAACAATTATTCCAACTTCTTTCCAAATACACTTAGTACCACTGTTGTGAGAAATCATTTGACTTTCAAAATAAGTCTGGGAATTTCAGTTACCATAAACATTGCAGAGGATTATGTACAAGACAAAATTAGGTAAGCATTTGTGTAAGGAAATAAATAAGTGTATTACAGTTAGAGAATCAACACTTTGGTTCAAGTTGTGATAAAAGGATACTGAAGTTATTTGAAAGCAAGAAAAGAATTCAGAGTATTTTTTCCAAAAATCTTATGCAGATTTTTAGTTTTGCTTCTGAAAATGCACCCATTCACAAAACCTCTGAGAAGTTAGCAAAGAAGACATATAACCCTCTAAATGGACCAGGACTTAAGGTGGAGTACAGTTGGCTAGACACAGTGAGGGGAAAAAAAATCCTTACCTTTTTGCTATACCTGAAGTTGCCAAGTGAAACCTTCCAAATGTTTTAGAAAAACAAGATGCCTCTAACTCGTATTTTGTTTGTCTTTGAGTCTTGCTCAAAATATTTTTTTCAAATGAAAAAAGGAAGAATGAAGGAAACAGACCAAAAATCAAGGAATTAATTTTGTGCAGAAGCAAATAAAGCTGTGGATACTCTGAGATATATTTATATCTATATATATTAAACATATATATGTAAACATATGCCCTAACTTCAGAACTTCCATTTAGAAACCTGGTTCTACTATGAGGTAACCATGAGTAAGTTACTTATCCTTCCAATAATCCCCTTGTGATAAAAATATCCTAAAATGACTCCTGTAACCTCTGCCTGCTGGTACCCATGCCTTTAGGAAACCACCTCCCTTAATTGTGGACAGGACCTAGAACTTGCTTCTAACTAACAGAAAAGACAAAGGTATGAGGTATCACTCTTATTACCTTATCATATTATAAGTGAAGGGATTATGCAGATAAAATTAAATTAAGCATCCTAATCAGCTTAATTTTGAGTTAATCAAAAGAAGACTTTCTAAATGGGCTTGTTGAAATCAGGTTAGTCCTTAAAATGGGGGCTTATTCCTTCCCTGAGCTGAGAGACTCCAGACAGCAGTCTCCCATTGGCACTGAAGAAGCAAGCCATCATGAATTTTAAAGATTTAATAAATTTTGCCAGCATCCACAAGAACTTGCAAAAGCACATCTTTGGAAGAGACAAGGCTCACAGAAGAACTCAGCTTTTAGTTATCATCATGTAACATTCCCAGCACTGGGGAAAGAGTACATCTGTCCTGCAGTGGGATATGGGTGGCACATCATAGCATTCACCATACTTACACATGTTCTAGCCTACCCAATAGCAACCAGCCATCACTGAAGGTCAATAAACACTGGAATTTCTTTGCAACTGAGATCTTGGCTATTGAGAGAAAATTATCTGGCTATTTTCCATGAGGAAATCTGACTCAGTCAGATAAATTTATTTTATTTTTCTCACATTGCTTAAAAATGTTATTAAAGTAAATGTTTTCAAGGTGTTCCGTTAGGTAGGCCTCCTGGCAAATAGCTTTTGTGAGGGTGAAATAAACAAATTGCAAAAGATATGTGTCCTTGGTCATTTGTGTGTTATATAGGATCTCACAGCTGGCCTCTAGCCTCCTGCTTTGCTGGGTAGATTTCAGAGCAGGGACATCTGAAGGCCATGAAACCTAGCTTCTGGCTCTCCCTGGACAGATTAGTGTAGGATTCAAAGAAAGGACTTCAGATTCCATGTACATCAGCTAATGCTCCTGTGAGGTTATTTTATGAACCTGTACAAATTCAACAGTACTATCATTAGACAGAATGGTCAAGTATGGGACCAGCATCAAAGAACAGAGAATGATGGGGTGCAGAATGCTATTTTAGGCAAGGAACTTCTGAAATGACTCTGTGAGAAGGTAATACTTGAGTTAAAATCTGAGTAAAATGAAGAAATGAGTTATGTAGATTTCAGAAGTTATAAATTTCCAAAGAAAGAAAAGAAAATGTACAAACATCCTAAAGTGGAAAAATATTCAAGGTAAAGAAAAATGGTTAAATGCAGCTGGATGTAGTAAGCAAAGAAGGAGAGAGGTCAGTGGCTTGGCAGGGGCTAAATCCTGTGAACTAGATAAGCAGACTCAGGGAAGAACACGGGCTTATTATTATTATTTTGTGAGTGACATAGAAAGTCAATAAAGAGTTCTAAGCAAGGGATGATATGATATAACATTATGATTTTCAAGGCTTACTGTGACCCAGGTTCCAGGTGAGCACCCATGGACCCAGCTTCCAGGCCCACCAGAGCATCAAGCCAACTGTCATGGTCTCAGAATCTAGTTCTACTCCTGTACCAGGGCAGCCCATGCAACCATGACTCTAGACTAGCCCCTGTAGACCTTGTCTCCAGACATATCAAAACACCAGATGAGTCCTCATGGTCCCAGGATCCAGGCCAATCTAGCACCAGGCTGGCCCTGTGCTGACCTCAGTGTTAGTTCTACCCAAGTGAACTCAGGCTCCAGGCCTGCCACAGAGCCAGTCCACCCCTCCAGGCCAATTTTCATGGGCTCCAGATACAGGTTGTCATGTGTGGACCCAGACTTCATTAAACTTGCCTTATAAGAAATGCTTAGGAAATTATTTACATTGAAATTAAAGTATAGTAACAATATGAAAACATAAAAAGGATAAAACTCACTATAAATGTAACATACAAATTCAGAATGATCTGAGACTATAATAATTGTGCGAAAATAACTTTAAAATCTGGTATAAAGTTTAAAAATATTTCAAATAATTGTAGCTAAATAATTTGTTAATGAATATACAATATAGCCAGGCCTGGTGGCTCCTGCCTATAATCCTAGCACTCTGGGAGGCTGAGGCAGGTGTATCACCTGAGCTCAGGAGTTTAAGACCAGCCTGAGCAAGAGTGGGACCCCTGTCTCTAAAAAAGAAAGAAAAATAGCTGGGTAGCAGGTGCCTATAGTTCCAGCAACTTGGGAGGCTGAAGCAAGAGGATTGCTTGAGCCCAGGAGTTTGAGCTTACTGTGAGCTATGACACCAGGGCACTCTACTGAGGGCAAGAAAGTGAGACTGTGTTTAAAAAAAAATAAAGGATACACAATATAGAAAAATGTAAATGTGGAAGAAGGAGAAGTTAAAGCATAGGGTTTTTATATGTAGTCAAGGTGAAGTTGTGATTAGTGTAAAATAGCCTATTGTAACTATATATTACGTAAGTCTCATTATATCCACAAAGAAAAAATCTGTAGTAAAATAAAAAGATAAAGACACCAAAGCACACCACTGAAAAACAAACAAAAACACGAAATCATGAGAGAAGCAACAAAAACCTTTTAAGATAGAAAACAAATAACAAAATTGCAATAGTAAATCCGTACATATCAATAATTACTCTAAATGTAGATAAAATAAATTCTCTGATCAAAAGATTCAGAGTAGCTAAATGGATTAAAACACCAACATACAACTATATAATTCCTACACGAGACCCACTTTTGCATTAAGAATACACATAGGCTCAGTGAGTAGGGCGCCAGCCCCATATGCCGAGGGTGGTGGGTTCAAACCCAGCCCCCGCCAAACTGCAACAAAAAAATAGCCGGGCGTTTAGGTGGGCGCCTGTAGTCCCAGCTGCTTGGGAGGCTGAGGCAAGAGAATCGCATAAGCCTAAGAGTTAGAGGTTGCTGTGAGCCGTGTGACATCATGGCCCTCTACCTGAGGGCGGTACAGTGAGACTCTGTCTCTACAAAAAAAAAAAAAAAAAAGAATACACATAGTAGGGTGGTGCCTGTGGCTCAAAGGAGTAGGGCGCCAGCCCTATATGCCAGAGGTGGTGGGTTCAACCCCACCCCCAGCCAAAAGAAAAGTACAAAAAAAAAATGAAGAATACACATAGTATGAAAATGAAGGGAGGGAAGAGGATAGTCTATGCAAATTGTATCCAAAAGAAGTAGGGGTGGCAAAATAGACATTGTCAAATATTGTCATAAGAGAACAAAGAAGGCTATTACATAATGAAAAGGAGTCAATTCATCTTGAAGATATAACACTAGTAAATATATATGCACCCAATATCAGAGCATCTGAATATACACATATAAGCAAATATTAACAGAACTTAAGGGAGAAATAGTCAGGACACATCAATACCCTACCTTCAACAAAGAATAAATCATCTAAACATAAAATCAATAAGAAAATTGTGGGTTGACTGACCATGTGGGCTTCCTGGATTGAGCACAGACTCCAAGGAGGTGAGGAGGCGGTAGAAAGCTAAGAGGCCAGGCGATACGATGGCTTCTGCAGTGAAGAAAATTTTGGGATTGGAGAGTAAGAAGATCTAGGAGTCCCCAGGGAGACTCCACTCCCTGTGTCTTCTCTAGTCCCTATTACTGCATCCACAAAAAACACCTTAGAAAAATCCAGGAAGCTGCCTTTGCTGATAACGCAAAGAAAGTGGAGCAGATCATTTCCTCCATGAAAAAATGGTGTGGATGATACAGACAAGAAGAACAGGACTGCTCTCCATCTGGCCTGTATTAAAGGCTATTTAGCAGTGGTGATTCTCCTGCTGGAAAGATGGTGCCAACTTCACATCTGTGACAGAGAAAAGAGGACACCTCTGATGAAGTCTTTTTTTAAAGATGTATTTGTTCAGAAGATGTTGAGGAGAGCAAGATGGCGGCTGAGTAACAGCTTCCTTGCATCTGGGCACCATGAGTCTGGGGAGATAAGACTCCAGGCATCCCTGGCTGGTGGGACCTTCCTATAATCATCCTTTTGAGGATAAAGGGAGTTAGTGAGAGACTTCTGGACCCCAAGAGGAGGACAAAAACAGTGGAAACCTGGCAAGGGGTCACATGTATTCAATCGGCCCAATCTCAACAGCTGTGAATACAGTAGTAGCGAGACTGTAAACTGGAAGGGCCTTACCTGTGAACTGTTTTGGTGTTTTTGGACTTGGCACTCAGTTGAACTGCCTTGGGGAGAGCTTGAGCAGGAGTGCGGAGAACTTTGGGCATTGTCTAGGGCCCCAGCTGAGCCGCTGAGCCAAATGGAGCTAATAGAGTTTGACTGTGGGCAGTAGGGAGCCATTGAGAGAGAACTGCCCCAGCAAAGTCCGCCCTCAGGGTTGCAGAGCAAGGATGGAGTGGGAGCTAGTAACCTAGTGACTGAGCAGCCTAAAGGTGGGGACTGAGCCACCTTACAGTCCCTAACCCTCAGGGGCAGAGTGAGACCGGTTTTGGCACACTGTGTAAGTGGATAGCCACTTCAGTAGTGATTCCAGTGACAAGCACTTTCCTGGGAAAGCTTCTGCTTAGCAAGTTTAGAAGTTTAATGTGCCTTGTAAGAGGGCTGAAGAGAGATTTAGGGTGTCTACCCTGTGGGGCTTGAGAAATCAGCAGAACCCTCCAGTTGTATCAGCATTGCAATTAACATCTCATACCCTAGAAGACCACCTGTTGTCCAGACAACATTCAACAAGACATATATACTGCTTTGTTTGAGGTTTTTTTTTGTTTGTTTTTTATTTATTTTGATTTTGTTGTTGTTGTTTTTTAATTTTAACCTTTTCCATACAGATTTTTTCTTTTCTTTTCTTTCTCCATTTTTCTAGTTTAAATACAATTTCCCATTGCTGCCTTTTTCAATAACTAGAACTTCATTTTTGCTAGTGCTTCTACCCCTATTATTTGGTTTTCACCCAATTTTATCCTGTAAAGTTTTCTGTTTGCTTGTTTTGGTTTGATTTATAGCATTTTTGTCTTTTCTCTCTACTTGATGGAGGTAGGGTACTGTGTCTGATCAGGTTAGAAAAGAGCTGCTGACCTCAAGGGAACCACCCAACCGGGCAACCCCAGAGGTTGGGGTATTAAGGTTGTGTCAAAGTACCCTACTGTACACCTATATTGCTCTGTCTTCCTTTTCAGTGCCTCTCTTC
This sequence comes from Nycticebus coucang, assembly GCF_027406575.1. Lineage (NCBI taxonomy): Eukaryota > Metazoa > Chordata > Mammalia > Primates > Lorisidae > Nycticebus > Nycticebus coucang. The sequence goes on along the minus strand of NC_069785.1, from coordinate 51,557,567 downwards.
TTTTTGTCAATATTCCTTTCACCCACCCCCTATACTTTCTCCATTTTCTTTTCATTCTTTCCTTCTTTCTTTCATCCTTTCTTGCTCTTCAACCTTATCATCATTCTGGACCTTTACCAAAAGGACCCATCAGAACCTTAGTCCACAGGCACAGGAACTTAAAGAGGAAGAGGAAGTGAAAGGAAAATTAGGGCAAGGAAACACATAACAGAAATCACTCATGAGGAAGAATCAGCAGAAAACTCCAGGCAACATGAAAAACCAGTCCAGAGCAACCCCTCCAAGGGACCATGAGGTAGCTACTGCAGAGGATTCCCCCTACAAAGAAATGTTAGGAATGACAGAAAGGGAATTTAGAATACACATCATGAAAACAATGAAGGAAATGACGGAAACAATAAAGGAAACTGCTAATAAAATGGAAAATAACCAAAAGGAAATCCAAAAACAGAATCAAATAAGAGATGAATGATATAAAAAATATAGAAAGTATATAGCAGAGCTGAAGGAACTGAAGCAGTCAATTAGGGAACTTAAAGATGCAATGGAAAGTATCAGCAATAGGTTAGACCATGCAGAAGAAAGAATTTCAGAGTTAGAAGACAAAGTTCTTGAGATAATTCAGATAGTAAAAGAGGCAGAAAAGAAGAGAGAGAAAGCAGAATGTTCACTGTCTGAATTATGGGACTTTATGAAGCATTCCAACATAGGAGTTAAAGAAATCCCAGAAGGGGAAGGAGAATGCCCCAGAGGAATGGAAGCCATACTAGAGAATATTATAAAAGAAAATTTCCCAAATATCACCAAAGATTCTGACACATTGCTTTCAGAGGGATATTGAACCCCAGGTCGCATCAACTCTAAATGAGCTTCTCCAAGACACATTGTGATGAACCTGTCCAAAGTCAAGACAAAAGAAAAGATTCTGCAAGCTGCCAGGAGTAAGTGCCAATTGACCCAAGGGGCAAATCCATCAGAGTGACCGCAGACTTCTCTAATGAAACTTTCCAAGCAAGAAGACAATGGTCATCTACCTTTAATCTATTTAAACAGAACAATTTCCAGCCCAGAATTCTGTACCCTGCTAAGCTAAGCTTTAACATTGATGGAGAAATCAAATCATTTACGGATATACAAACATTGAGGAAATTCGCCACAACAAGACCAGCTCTACAGGAAATACTTCAACCTGTTCTGCACACTGACCACCACAATGGATCAGCATCAAAGTAAGAACTCAGAAATTAAAGGACAAAACCTAACCTCCACACTGATGCAAAAGATAAAACTAAGCAATGGACTCTCATAAAATAAGATGAATAGAATACTACCACACTTATCAATTATCTCAATAAATGTTAATGGCTTGAATTCCCCACTGAAGAGACATAGATTGGCTGACTGAATTAAAAAACACAAACCATCCATTTGCTGTCTGCAAGAAACACACCTGGCTTCAAAAGACAAATTAAAGCTCCGAGTCAAGGGTTGGAAGACAATTTTTCAGGCAAATGGAATTCAGAAGAAAAGAGGAGTTGCAATCTTATTTTCAAATACATGTGGATTTAAAGCAACTAAAGTCAAAAAAGACAAAGATGGTCACTTTATATTGGTCAAGGGAAAAATACACCAAGAAGACATTTCAATTCTAAATATTTATGCACTCAATTTAAATGCTCCCAGATTCTTGAAACAGACCTTACATACAGTCTGAGCAATATGATATCCGATAATACCATAATAACAGGGGATTTTAACACTCCTCTTACAGAGCTGGACAGATCCTCTAAACAGAAATTAAACAAAGACATAAGAGACTTAAATGAGACCCTAGAACAACTGTGCTTGATAGATGCATATAGAACACTCCATCCCAAAGATAAAGAATATACATTCTTCTTATCACCCCATGGAACATTCTCCAAAATTGATCATATCCTGGGACACAAAACAAATATCAACAGAATCAAAAGAATTGAAATTTTACCTTGTATCTTCTCAGACCATAAGGCACTAAAGGTGGAACTCAACTCTAAAAAAAACATTCAACCCCACACAAAGACATGGAAATTAAACAATCTTCTGTTGAATAACAGATGGGTGCAGGAAGAAATAAAACAGGAAATCATTAACTTCCTTGAGCATAACAACAATGAAGACACAAGCGACCAAAACCTGTGGGATACTGCAAAAGCAGTTTTGAGAGGAAAATTTATCGCTTCAGATGCCTACATTCGAAAAATAGAAAGAGAGCGCATCGACAACTCAAATGCCATCTTATGGAATTGGAAAAAGAAGAACAATCTAAGCCTAAATTCAGTAGAAGAAAAGAAATATCCAAAATCAAATCAGAGATCAATGAAATTGAAAACAAAAGAATCATTCAGAAAATTAATGAAACAAGGAGTTGTTTTTTTGAAAAAATAAATAAAATAGATAAACCATTGGCCAGACTAACGAGAAATAGAAAAGTAAAATCTCTAGTAACCTCAATCAGAAATGATAAAGGGGAAATAACAACTGATCCCACAGAGATACAAGAGATCATCTCTGAATACTACCAGAAACTCTATGCCCAGAAATTTGACAATGTGAAGGAAATGGATCAATATTTGGAATCACACCCTCTCCCTAGACTCAGCCAGGAAGAAATAGAGCTCCTGAAGGGAGCAGATGAGGTCAAACTCTCCCTCTTTGCTGAAGACATTATCTTATACTTAGAGAATCCCAAAGCAACCACAAGACTCCTAGACCAATTTCAAGCACTGATATTAAAGAAAAAATAAAAAATCTTCCAACCAAAAAATGTCTTGGTGCAGATGGCTTCACACCAGAATTCTATCAAACCTTCAAAGAAGAGCTTATTCCTGTACTGCAGAAATTATTCCAAAAATTGAGGAAGAAGGAACCTTCCCCAATACATTCAATGAAGCAAACATCACCCTGATACCAAAACCAGGAAAAGACTCAACCAAAAAGGAGAACTTCAGACCAATCTCACTCATGAATATAGACGCAAAAATTCTCAACAAAATCCTAGCCTATAGATTACAGCTTATCATCAAAAAAGTCATACATCATGATCAAGTAGGTTTCATCCCAGGGATGCAAGGCTGGTTTAACATATGCAAGTCCATAAACGTTATCCACCATATTAACAGAGGCAAAAATAAAGATCATATGATCCTCTCAATAGATGCAGAAAAAGCATTTGATAAAATCCAGCATCCTTTTCTAATTAGAACGCTGAAGAGTATAGGCATAGGTGGCACATTTCTAAAACTGATTGAAGCTATCTATGACAAACCCACAGCTAATATTTTACTAAATGGAGTAAAACTGAAAGCTTTTCCTCTTAAAACTGGAACTAGACAAGGTTGTCCTCTGTCACCTTTACTATTCACTATAATGCTGGATGTTCTAGCCAATGCAATTAGACAAGACAAGGAAATAAAGGGAATCCAAATGGGAGCAGAGGAGGTCAAACTCTCCCTCTTTGCTGATGTCATGATCTTATACTTAGAGAATCCCAAAGACTCAACCACAAGACTCCTAGAAGACATCAAAAAATGCAGTAATGTTTCAGGATATAAAATCAATGTCCACAAGTCAGTAGCCTTTGTATATGCCAATAACAGTCAAGATGAGAAGTTAATTAAGGACACAACTCCCTTCACCATAGTTTCAAAGAAAATGAAATACCTAGGAGTATACCTAATGAAGGAGGTAAAGGACCTCTATAAAGAAAATTATGAAATCCTCAGAAAGGAAATAGCAGAGGATATTAACAAATGGAAGAACACACCATGCTTATGTATGGGAAGAATCAACATTGTTAAAATGTCTATACTTCCCAAAGCAATCTACTTATTCAATGCCATTCCTATCAAAATAACAACATCGTACTTTCAAGATTTGGAAAAAAATGATTCTACATTTTGTATGGAACCAGAAAAAACCCTGTATAGCTAAGGCAGTTCTTAGTAATAAAAATAAAGCTGGGGGCATCAGCATACCAGATTTTAGTCTGTACTACAAAGCCATAGTGCTCAAGACAGCATGGTACTGGCACAAAAATAGAGACATAGATTGGTTTCGAATGGAAAACCAAGAAATGAAACTAACATCTTACAAACACCTAATCTTCGATAAACCAAACAAGAACCTTGGGGGAAAGACTCCCTATTTAACAAATGGTGTTAGGACAACTGGATATCCACATGTAAAAGACTGAATTTGGACCCACACCTTTCCCCACTCACAAAAATTGTTTCAAGATTGATAAAGGACTTAAATTTAAGGCATGAAACAATAAAAATCCTCCAAGAAAGCATAGGAAAAACACTGGAAGATATTGGCCTGGGGAAAGACTTCATGAAGTAGACACCCATGGCAATTGCAACAACAACAAAAATAAACAAATGGGACTTCATTAAACTGAAAAGCTTCTGTACAGCCAAGGAGACAACAACCAAAGCAAAGAGACAACCTACACAATGGGAAAGGATATTTGCATATTTTGAATCAGACAAAAGCTTGATAACTAGGATCTATAGAGAACTCAAATTAATCCACATGAAAAAGCCAACAATCCCATAGATCAATGGGCAAGAGATATGAATAGAACCTTCTCTAAAGAAGACAGACGAATGGCTAACAAACATAAGAAAAAATGTTCATCATCCCTATATATTATAGATAGCAAATCAAAACCACCCTGAGATACCATCTAACCCCAGTGAGAATGGCCCACATCACAAAATTTCAAAAGTGCAGATGCTGGCATGGATGTGGAGAGAAGGGAACACTTTTACACTGCTGGTGGGACTGCAAACTAGTACAACCTTTCTGGAAGGAAGTATGGAGAAACCTCAAAGCACTCAAGCTAGACCTCTCATTTGATCCTGCAATCCCATTACTGGGCATCTACCCAGAAGGAAAAAAAAATCCTTTTATCATAAGGACACTTGTACTAGACTGTTTATTGCAGCTCAATTTACAATTGCCAAAATGTGGAAACAACCTAAATGCCCACCAACCCAGGAATGGATTAACAAGCTGTGGTATATGTATACCATGGAATACTATTTAGCTATTATAAAAATGGAGACTTTACATCCTTCGTATTAACCTGGATGGAAGTGGAAGACTTTATTCTTAGTAAAGCATCAGAAGAATGGAGAAGCATGAATCCTATGTACTCAATTTTGATATAAGGACAATTAACGACAATTAAGGTCATGGGTGGGAAGGAAAAGCAGAGAGAGGGAAGGAGGGAGGAGGGTAGGGCCTTGGTCTGTGCCACACCTTCTGGGGGCAAGACGTGATTGCAAGAGGGACTTTACCTAACAAGTGCAATTAGTGTAACCTGGCTTATTGTACCCTCAATGAATCCCCAACAATAAAAAAAAGAAAATTGTGGACTTGAATAATACTACTGATAAATAGACCTAAAGGAAGTATATAGAACATTCCGTTCCTTGGTAGTAGAATATATATTCTTCTCAAGTGCACTTGGAACATTCTCTAAGGTACATGATATGTTAGGCCACAAAACAAGTGTTAACTATTTTAAAATTGAGAGCATATCAAATATCTTCTCCAATAATAATATGAAACTGGAAGTCAATAACAGGAGAAAATTTAGAAAATTCAAAACTGTGTGGAAATTAATTACTGTATTCCTGAAATCAAAAGGGACAGAAAAAAATATCTTGAGACAATTGTGTCTGGAGACACAAAAAATATCTTGTGAAAATGGAAACACAATATACTAAAATTATGGGATGTAGGAAAATCAAACCTAAAATGAAGTTTATAGTGATAAATATCTATTTTAGAAAAAGATAAAGAATTCAAATAAGCAATGGATGGTACTGTGGCAATTATCTATAAGAAAAGAATAAAATAACATTCCTATGATATTATACACCCTCTGCAAAAACTGATTTCATGCGAATCAAAGGCCTACATGAAAAGAAAAGAAAATCAGTAAAACATGCAGAAAGAAGTTAATATAGGAGACTATGTTTGTGACGTCAGGATTTCTTAAACTATAATAAAATTCACTTAAAGAGTCATTAAATATTTACAACAAGAGTTGCCTAAATTGGAAAGTTTTTAAATGAAAAGACATTATAAACACATTGAAATGACAACCCACAGAGTGTGACAAGATAGGTATCTAGAATACAAAAGGAATTCCTGCAAATTAATAAGAAAATGATTCAGCGGAAAATGGACAAAGAGTAAGACTTTGTCTCAAAAAAATCCAAGTAGCCAATAAACCCTAAAAAATGCTCAAGTTCAATAGTGGCAAACTAAAGAACAATGGCACACTATTTTCACAACTATCCATGTGACAAATTCTTAAACCTGACTATAAAATGTTGGCGAGAATGTGGATGCTGAGAAACTTTATATAATTGCAGGTGTGAATCATACAAGGATTTGGGACAGCAATTTAGCAGTACTGAAGTAATTTGAAGATGTATATGTTCTTTGACAGAATTCCATGGCTATGTATATAAACCTAGGGAAATTCTGCCATATTTTTATTTACAGCATTATTTATAGAGGCAAAAATTAGAGACAATCTAAAACTACATCAACAAGACAATGGATAAATAAATAGTGAAATATGCTACAGCAGTGAAAATAAATGGACTGGAGTGGTATCTTTTAACACTGGTATTTCTCACAAACAATGTGAGATTTGAAAAGCAAGTTTAATAAAGGCAAAGTATCCTTATGTTTTAAATGTATACAAAGTTTGAGGATATGCAAAAACATGTTATGAATTCATGCATATACATTAAAAATATAAAAATTAATTGGAAATATTACACTTCAAATTTATGACAATTATTACCTGTTGGTGGTAAAAGACATCTTAGGTCAATCTTCTAAAAAACAGGGCTTGAGACAGGGATAAATTTTTTTTTTTTTTTTTTGAGACAGAGCCTCAAGCTGTCGCCCTGGGTAGAGTGCCATGGTGTCACACAGCAACCTCCAACTCCTGGGCTCAAGCGATTCTCCTGCCTCCACCTCCTAAGTAGCTGGGAGTACAGGTGCCTGCCACAATGCCTGGCTATTTTTTGGTTGCAGCCGTCATTGTTGTTTGGCGGGCCCGGGCTGGATTTGAACCCACCAGCTCAGGTGTATGTGGCTGGTGCCTTAGCTGCTTGAGCCACAGGCACCGAGCTGAGACAGGGATAAATATTGAGAGATGCTATCCCAGGGCAGTGAGAGTAAACGAAAGACTAATCTCAGACAAGAACAGATAGGAAAGGAAATGTCTTAACTCTGTAGGCAATACAAAGAACTATCCTTAGAGTAGTCCATTGGGCAAAGATAAGAGAAAACTCACACAATCATATATTCAAATAAAAATAGACACCACTTTCTACCTGACATTTCTTCTCGAACACCTCCTAGGGACTTCAAACTCCACTGAACATGTCTTCATCATTGTGGTCATTTTGAGAAGTGTTGTGATTACTACTGCATATCTAATCAGAAAGCTAATAAATTATCAAATTAAAAAACAAGGTATTATTATTATTAAGCATAAGTACTAGATATTTATAAATTATCAAATTAAAAAACAAGGTATTATTATTATTAAGCATAAGTACTAGATATTTATTTAAAGTAAATTAGTATGGCTAATGTAGTTTTAAAAGAGAAATCTGCGAACTTGACACTAGGAACATTCATTCATACAAATTCTTTGTAAAACTTAGAGAATGGACTTTAGTTAAGAATGATTGAAAGCAACTTCTGAAATCAGTGGGTTTGGTAAATACATGACTCTTGGTTATCTATAGTTTATCTGCCAGATGTGTCTAGGTGTATCCCCATCTTTATACTCCCTGACTCTTACTTCATGCCTTACTCATTCCTATTCCAAGGAATGAGGGTAAACAATAGGGTGAGGATGATTATGTGACACATTTCTTGATATTAAAAACAGCTGATGAAGCTGGAAGATCATGTGAGCCCAGGAATCTGGGTTCAGCCTGGACAATATAGTCTTAATAATAAAAAAAAAAAACTAACAAAACAAATTATATACAAACCAGTTGTAATGTTAATATGGTTTGTTTGAGGACTGTATGAAAAAGTCTACACATCAAAGTAACTTCCTTATAAAAGCAACTTCAGAATGTCATTATCCCCTCTACCTTCCTCCAGCCCAACTTCCATTCTGTCAACTTTTGTTTTGCCTCATTGGCTTCATGCCAAAGCAAACTCTGGGGCTCTGTTTGGTAATTTGAGTTCCTGATAGATGAACACTTTCTATCACAGCATAAGAATAAAAGTACATACATTTTCTTAATATTCTTCCATATATACTATTCATATCATGAATTTTGTTCATGATTTTAATGATTAGAATGATTTTAATCTTGGCGAAAACCAATTTCTGCTTTAATTATAATAAAAATTCCAAGTAAGTTTCTTGGGGAGGAAATAGGGAAACATCTTGAATTGAAGTGCTAAGAGGAACTTGGATGGCACGGTGCATCTCTAATTCTGTTAATGCACATGCTTTAAACTCATGCTAAATGCCCCAAAGTATTAAAATATACATATATAACTTTTAATTTTCTAGCAATTAAAGACTAAGACATGGATTTTTAACATTTTTTTCTAGATTAGTTTCATTATATAAATACATCTGGTTTGAAAGATCCTGGGCTATGGATATCACAAGAAAAAGTGGCAACAGTTCTGACCACAAAGGAGGTCATGGAGGCAGGGAAAGATGGTTCTATAGTTAGAAACTTGAAATAGATGCTAAATGCAGGATTTACTTAGTGTGCTGAATTTAAAATGTTTGTAGAATTAAATCTGACATTTAAAAGTAAGAGTTTTATCACAGAAAATCCTCACAGTGCCATTATTGTTTAAATCAAGAGAAAAGTAATAAATATCATTGATGAAAAGTAGCAATATTCTTTCACTGAGTTCCTGTCTGCTTGTGTAGTGCTTAGAAATGAAAATGAAGAACATTATGATTCAGAAGAAATGAAACAGTAAACAAAATACTATCAAGACACATTCCATTTCAGAAGGCTTCATGCTCTATTGTTTTTATGAGGATTACTCTGTTCTGAATATCCCTATCCAGAAACATCTCCAAGAAAACACACCATCTTTTAACAAAATAGTTGAACAACTGAAATTCAAAACTAGTAGGACATGGGACAATGAAAAGTAGCAAAGCATTCTCAGTGTGTTCTCTTGATGAGATATGAATATTTATGATGGGTTGATTTTACTATTTTCCTTCATAATTTGACTTTATAATTATTTGATGACAAATAGTATTTTTTTTTTTGAAACTTCAGGTCAATATGAGGGTACAGACAACCAGATCTTCATCTTTGAATTTGTTAGGTAAAGTCCCTTTTGTAGTTGTGCTCCACACCCAAAAAGTGTGCCATAAACCCTTACATTGTGCCCATTAAGTGAGAGTACCCCAAACCCTCCCTCATTCCCTCTTCCCCCTACTTGAATTGAAATGAATTTTTCTCCTCTGTGGACATGAATTAGATCATCTACCGGCTTCATATTAGTATTAAGTACATTGAGTATTTGCTTTTCTTTCTTGTGATATTTTACTAAGAAGAACATGTTTCAGTTCTACCCAAGTTAATACAAAAAATGTAGTGGGGGAGAGGCAAGATAGCTGATTGGAGCCACCTTTCCACAGAGGCTCCCATCCAGAAGCAGATTTAAAGGACAGAAGTTTAGCAAGTAAGCCAATGGTTTGGAGCCGAGCCAAGAGAGAAGGTTGAAGAATGCACATCAACCTGCTGAGGCGAGCTGCAACTTCATGATACAAATAAAAGGTACAAAATCCATCACCAAGTTGATGGGAGTCCCCTCCCCCATGAGAAGGGCTCACAGTACTCCATACAAACAAACAAGCAGAGTTCAATCGTCTTCCCATTTTAATCCCACGGGAGAGGCCCTCTGAAAACTGGACCTACTTCCCCTACGAGGGTGCCGTGGCACTCTCCTGCCAGGCATAAAATTGTATAAAACTGTACATATACTCTACATGCAATTTTGAACTCCCAGCACTCCCCTCCACTCGCACACCAAATACCAATTCTTGGGTATTTTCTCAAGAAGTGTGAACAGGGCATGGACTGCTGCTGGTCAGTGCTGATTCTGCACCATGGGAGTAGAAAGAAGACGGTCAGCTGAGAGGGAACCATACAGGAGCAGGTGCCCCAAGGCACAGAGAAGCAGCCATGACAGGAACAATAGGGCTCACACCCCTGAGGATATTCCGGAGTCACACCCCCTGTCTCTCTGGGCAACCAGAAGAGGCTGGGCATATTCTCTGGTGGCAGCCACTGGTGGAACAGATCTGGGACAGAAACACAGGCCCCGTGAGTAAAGGGTTTGCCTGAGGCACTACTGGCCTGGGCGGAGCATGGGGACTAGAATTCGCATGGCAGAGACACCAGACTCCCAGGGTGGGGCTGAACCAGAGGCCCACTTTACTGAGCCTAAAACACATCCAGCCCTTGGAGGATCATAGCTGAGACAAAGGTGGATGGGCAGAGGCTGGAGCTGACAGCTGAGTCTGAGCTTAACCAGCCTGCCCCAATTCAAACAGCAGCCAAGACCAGGCAGTGGCACAGACCGGGGTAGAGTCGCAGTTTCTGTGAACTCAAACAGCATCTGATGCACAGGGGAATATTGCCGGAACAGAAACAAATTTTGTGAAGTTGTTCTGTTCTGTCAGCAACATCAATCAGGGGCGGGGTTAGAACTGAGTGAACTGCCCCAGCCTCCATTAAGCACCCGAGGTTGTCAGGCCTCACCTCCCCCTGCTGGACAGTGGCAGAGAGCAGCAGCCTGGCTGAAGAGACAGAGATCTCCCTGTGATTCAGGCAGGTGCAAACCCCTGGAGTATCTTCTCATTGGACGGAATTGGGTCACAGCCCTGCAGGGTTATCAGTGACTGGGTGTGACAGAGGTGCAAGGTGGGAAAGGAGGCATCAACCATCCCAGACTAATCTATTTGCTGGGTAGGTCCTCTTGACCACACGAAGAACCAGAATGAGTCATATTTGAGTTGCCAGCAGACCCCTGTGATCTAGTTGCTGGAGACCTTTTGAACTCTCCCACCTGAGAACAGCATGGACTAAGACAATTGATTTGGATATCTTGATCTGGGCCAATCACTCGAGGACTATCCAAGTGGCACCCTGAGTGTGTGGTTGTGGGAAGGTTTGATTTTCCTTTTTCAATTGTTGCCTGATGGGCGGGGGGGTGACTTAATTGCTAGTATTTCTCCACAGCTGAGACTTTAACCAAGAGTGACTGATTCACTAGGGTAGGACAGAGACCAGCTGAAAACAAGACAGAGCCACTTAGCCCCACCACACCAAAGAGATCCCCAGTGTCTCAGGTCATAGCACTGTACAGGTCCTTGGCAAAGCTCTGGGGCGAAAGGTACAGAAACCAGTCCCAGCTTTTTGACAAAGGCCTGATTAATCACTATTCCTGGAGCCCCCAACCTGACTTCTCTTTATCTATTCATTTAGTCAAATGGTGTAAAATAATCATGAGGTAGAATCAGCGGTTAAACCCTGGTAACATGAATAACCAGAATAGATTAACCCCCCAAAACCCCCAAATAAAAGATATAGTGGACACAATTGAAGATCCCATTCAAAAACAGATGGCTGCGATGTCAGAAATCAAATTCAGAATTTGGATTGCAAATAGATTAATAGAATAGAGGAAAAGTTAGAATTAGAAATTCCAGGAGCATTTCAAACTTTGTCTCAAGAATTTAACGAATTCAAAGACAAAATCAGCAAAGATTTTGACACATTGAGACAAGAATTTGCAGCCCTCAAAGAATTGAAAAATAAAGTAGAATCACTCAGTAACAGAATGGCGCAAGCAGAAGAAGGATTTCTGACATTGAAGACAAAGCTTTCAAATGCTCCCAAACTCTCAAAGAGGAAAAGAAATGGAGAGCAAAAATGGATCATTCTCTCAGAGAGCTCTGGGATAATTCAAAGAAAACTAATATTTGCCTCATAGGAATCCCTAAAGATAATGAAGTGGCTTCACAAGGCACAGAGGCTCTTCTTCATGAAATTATAAAAGAGAAGTTTCCAGACATGCCAAACGATTCTGAAATTCAGATAGCAGACAGTTTCAGAACCCCAGCATGACTCAACCCAAATAAGACATCCCCCAGGCACATCATAATTAACTTCACTAATGTTAATATGAAGGAGAAAATTCTGAAAGCAGCCAGACATAAGAATACCATAACCTATAAGGGGAAGAATATAAGAATGACTGCAGATCTCTCTGCTGAAACCTTTCAAGCCAGAAGTGGTTGGTCATCGACTTTTAATCTGAAACGAAATAACATTCAACCCAGGAATCTGTATCCAGCTAAACTGAGTTTCACTTAAGATGGAGAAATTAAATACTCTAATGACATTCACATGTTGAAGAAATTGGCTACAACTAAACCAGCTCTCCAGGATATTCTCAGACCTATCCTTCATAATGACCAGTACAATCCTCCACCACAAAAGTAAACTCATTCAGAAACTTTTCATCAAACTCCAACTTCCACAGTGGTGAAAGGATTAAAAATGTCCACTGGACATTTGAAAAACTCAATACCCAAAGTTTTACCAGGCTTATCAATATTCTCCATTAATGTGAATGGCTTAAATTTTCCTCTAAAGAGGCACAGTTTGGCTGACTGGATACAAAAACTCAGGCCAGATATCTGCTGTATACAATAATCTCATCTTACCATAAAAGATAAATATAAACTCAGAACGATGGGATTGTCATCTATATTTCAGGCAAATGGAAAAGAAAAAAGAAGGTGTTGCAATTCTATTTGCAGATACAATAGGTTTTAAACCAACAAAAGTAAGGAAGGATAAAAATGGTCACTTAATATTAGTTAATTTTAATATTCAATATGATGTGATTTCAATTAATATTTATGCACCCAACGAGAATGCACCTCAATTTATAATAGAAACTCTAACAGACATGAGCAACTTGATTTTTTCGAGCTCCATAATAGTTGGAGATTTTAACACTTCTTTGGCAGTTTTGGATAGATCCTCCAATAAGAAGCTGAGCAAAGAAATTTTAAATTTAAACTTAACCATTCAACATTTGCATTTAAGAGACATCTACAGAATATTTCATCCCCCCAAAAACTGAATATAGATTCTTCTCATCAGCCCACAGAACATACTCCAAATTAATCACACCTTAGGTCACACGTCTAACTAACCTCAGCAAATTTAAAGGAATAGAAATTATTCCTTGCATCTTCTCGGACTACCATGGAATAAAAGTTGAACTCAGTAACAACAAGAATCTGCATACTCTGAGAGACAATCCCAGCACCTTCACAGCACCAGACTCTCCTCTAAAGCCTCCCCAGAGAAGAGGGCCACTCAGACGATCCTGCTTCTAAGGCTCCCATCCAGTAGGAGAGTTAAAGGACAAAAATTCAGCAAGTAACCTGGTGGATTTGAGCTGCACTAGAGAGAAGGTTGAAGAACTCATGTCAACCCTGCTGAGGCAAGCTGTGACCCCAAGGATACAAACAAAAGGTACAAAATCCATCACCAAGTGGATGGGAGTCCCCTCCCACATGAGAATGGCTCAGAGTGCCCCACAAACAATCGGGCAGAGTTCAAAGTTCCTCCCACTACACTCCACGGGAGAGACCCTTTAAAACTGGACCTACCTCCCCTACTAGGGTTCCACGGTGTCCTCCTGCCAAGCATAAAACTGTATAAACTGTATATAGTCTCTACCTGGAATTCTGAGCTCCCAGCGCTCCCCTCCACAAACACTGAGGTCTGGAGGCCAGTCCCCGAGGAGTTCAGAGTCTTGGGTGATTTCTCGAGGGGTATAGACGGGGCCTCGACTGCAGCTGGTTGGCACCGGCTCTGGGGCACGGGAGTGAGAAGAGGATGGTCGGCAGAAAGGGGACCGCACCGGAGCAGCAGTTCCCTGAGGCACAGAGTGACGGCCGTCTTTTGGTGACAATACGGCCAGGCATAAAACTGTGTAAAACTATGTGTGTTCTCTGCCCGCAACCCCAGGCTAATAGTGCTCCCCATGTTCCCCTCAGCTCTCGGTCCAAGGTCTGAAGGCCTGTCCCCCAGGAGTCCAGACTCTTGGGTGATTGCTCAAGGGGTGTAGACAGTGCCGGGCTGCAGCCAGTCAGTGCAGACTCTGGGGTATGGGAGCAGAGAGAGGATGGTTGGTTGGAAGGGAGCTGCACTGGAGCAGCAGTTGCCTGAGGCATAAAACAGCAGCCCTCTTTTGCTAGCAATACGGCTCACTACCGAATATTCTGAAGCCACACCACCTGTCTCCCTGGGCAACCAGAGACTGTGAGTATAGGATTTGCCTGAGGCAACTCCAACTTGCAAACCGGGGAAACTCCCAGGGTGGGGCTGACCCAGAGGTCCGCTTTACTGAACCTAAGATGCACCTGGCCCTCAGGGGGTCATTAGCCTATAGACAATACAAGAGCAAAGACAAGCTGATTTGGAACTCAATTCAGCTTCTCTTCTGGAAGGGAACCACAAATTTGTTCTGTTCTGTTCTGTCATTAACATTAATCAGGGGCGAGACTGGACCTGAGTGAAAGCCCCCCAATCTTCATCAAGTGCCCGAGGTTGTCAGGCCTCACCTCCTCCTGCTAGAGAGAGGCAGAGTGCAGTGGCCTGGCAGACTTCCTTGTGATTCAGGCAGGTGCAAACTCCTGGAGTACCAGTTCACTACAGGCAACTAGGTCAGCCAACTGCAGGGCTATCAGTGACTGGGTGTGACAGTGGTGCAAGGTGGGGAAGGAGGAAGCAACCTTCCCAGACTGATCTATTGGCTGGGTGGCTCCTCCTGACTCCACGCAGCACTGGAGCAAGCCACACCAGTGTAGCCACCAGACCCCTGTGATCCAGGTCCGAGAGACCTCTTAAACTCTCTCACCCAAGATAGGTGCAGACTGAGAAAATTGATTTGGACCTTTTGAACTGAACCAATCACCTGAGGACAAATCAGGTGGTGCCCTGGATGCATGGTGGTAGGAAGGTGTGATTTTCCTTTTCCAAATGTTTGCTGGTGGGGGGCGGGGTGACGTAATTGCTGATATTTCTCCACAGCTGAGACTTCAATCCAGAGTATATGTTTCACTAGGGTGGAACAGAAACCAGCTGAAAACAAGACAGAACCACTTAGCCCCACCACACCAGACAGGACCCCAGTTTCTCAGGCCACAACACTGTACGGTCCCTCGACAAAGCCCCAGGGGAAAAAAATCAAAGGGAGTAAAATAACAATGGGGCGGAATCAGTGGAAAAACTCTGGTAACATGAATAACCAGAATAGATCAACCCCCCCCCCCAAGGAAAGATATGGCAGATGCAATTGAAGATCCCATTCATAAACACCTGGCTGAGATGTCAGAAATCGAATTCAGAATTTGCATTGCAGACAAGATTAATAAAGTGGAATTAGGAATTCGAGGAGAAATTCAAAAGTTGTCTCAAGAATTTAACGAATTTAAAGACAAAACCACCAAAGACTTAGACACACTGAAGTAAGAATTTGCAGCCCTCAAAGATATGAAAAATAAAGTGGAATCCCTCAGCAACAGAATGGACCAAGCAGAAGAAAGGATTTCTGACATAGAAGATAAAGCCTTTGAACGCTCCCAAACTCTCAAAGAGGAAGAGAAATGGAGAGCAAAAACGGATCATTCTCTCAGAGAGCTCTGGGATAATTCGAAGAAGGGTAATATCTGAATCATTGGAGTTCCAGAAACAGATGAAGTGGCCTCCTGGGCACAGAGGCCCTTATGCATGAAATTATGAAAGAGAATTTTCCAGACATGTCTAGGGATTCTGAAATTCAGATAGCGGACAGCTTCAGAACCCCAGCACGACTCAACCCCAATAAGATATCCCCAAGGCATATCATAATTAACTTCACTAAACTTAATATGAAGGAGAAAATTCTCAAAGCTGCCAGGAGAAAGAAAACCATTACCTTCAAAGGGAAGAATATTAGAATGACTGCATAACTCTCTGCTGAAACTTTTCAAGCCAGAAGAGGGTGGTCACTGACGTTTAATCTCCTAAAGCAAAATGACTTTCAACCGCGGATCTTGTATCCAACTGAACTGAGTTTCATTTATGATGGAGAAATTAAACACTTTAATGACATTCATATGTTGAAGAAATTTGCCATAACCAAACCAGCTCTTCAGAATATTCTCAGACCTATCCTCCATAATGACGAACCCAATCCTATACCACAAAAGTAAACTCACTCAGAAACTTCAGGTCAAACTCCAAATTCCACACTGGCGAAAGGATTAAAAGTGGCCACTGGACTTTTGAAAAACTCGATACCCAAAACTTCACCAGACTTATCAATATTCTTCATTAATGTGAACGGCTTAAACTGTCCTCTAAAGAGGCATAGGTTAGCTGACTGGATACAAAAACTCAGGCCAGATATTTGTTGCATACAAGAGTCACATCTTAAAAGACAAATTCAGACTCAGGGTGAAAGGATGGTCATCCATAGTTCAGGCAAATGGTAATCAGAAAAAAGCAGGTGTTGCAATTTTATTTGCAGATACAATAGGCTTTAAACCAACAAAAGTAAGGAAGGACAAGAACGGTCACTTCATATTTGTTAAGGGTAATACTCACTATGATGAGATCTCAATTATTAATATCTATGCACCCAACCAGAATGCACCTCAATTTATAAGAGAAACTCTAACAGACATGAGACTTGATTTCCTCCAGCTCCATAATAGTCGGAGATTTCAACACTCCTTTGGCAGTGTTGGATCGATCTTCCAACAAGAAGCTGAGCAAAGAAATCTTAGATGTAAACCTAACCATCCAACATTTGGATTTAGCAGACATCTATAGAACATTTCATCCCAACAAAACTCAATACACATACTTCTCATCAGCCCACGGAACTTATTCCAAAATCGATCACATCTTAGGTCACAAGTCTAACCTCAGTAAATTTAAAGGAATAGAAATTGTGCCATGCATCTTCTCAGACCACCATGGAATAAAACTTGAGCTGAGTAACAACAGGAATCTGCATACTCATACAAAAAGATGGAAGTTAAATAACCTTATGCTGAATGATAGCTGGGTCAGAGATGAGATTAAGAAAGCAATCGCCAATTTTTTGGAACAAAACAAAAATGAAGACACGAAGTATCAGAACCTCTGGGATACCGCAAAGGCAGTTTTAAGAGGGAAATTTATAGCACTGCAAGCCTTCCTCAAGAGAACGGAAAGAGAGGAAGTTAACAACTTAATAGAACATCTCAAGCAACTGGAAAAGGAAGAACATTCCAACCCCAAACCTAGTAGAAGAAAAGAAATAACCAAAATTAGAGCAGAACTAAATGAAATTGAAAACAAACAAACAAAAAAATACAACAAGCTGGTTTTTTGAAAAGGTCAGTAAAATAGATAAACCTTTGGTCAACCTAATTAGGAAAGAAAGAGTAAAATCTCTAATATCATCAGTCAGAAACAACAAAGGCGAAATAACAACAGACTCCTCAGAAATCCAAAAATTCCTTAATGAATATTACAAGAAACTTTATTCTCAGAAATATGAAAATCTGAAAGAAATTGACTGATACTTGGAAGCATGTCACCTCCCAAGACTTAGCCAGAATCAAGTGGAAATGTTGAACAGGCCCATATCAAGTTCGGAAATAGCATAAACCATACAAAAGCTCACTAAAAAGAAAAGCCCAGGACCAGATGGTTTCACGACAGAATTTACCAAACCTTTAAAGAGGAATTAGTACCTATATTACTCAACCTGTTCCAAAAGGTAGAAAAAGAAGGAAGACTACCCAACACGTTCTATGAAGCAAACATCACCCTGATCCCCAAACCACGAAAAGACCCAACAAGAAAAGAAAATTATAGACCGATATCACTAATGAATATAGATGCAAAAATGTTCAACAAGATCCTAACAAACAGAATCCAGCAACACAGCAAACAAATTATACATCATGACCGAGTTGGTTTTATCCCAGGGTCTCAAGGCTGGTTCAATATACGTAAATCTATAAATGTAATCCAGCACATAAATAAATTAAAAAACAAAGACCATATGATTCTCTCCATCGATGCAGAAAAGGCTTTTGATAATATCCAGCATCCCTTCATGATCAGAACACTTAAGAAAATCGGTATAGAAGGGACATTTCTTAAACTGATAGAGACCATCTACAGCAAACCCACAGCCAATATCATATTGAATGGAGTTAAACTGGAATCATTTCCACTCAGATCAGGAACCACACAAGGCTGCCCATTGTCTCCATTGCTTTTTAACATTGTAATGGAAGTTTTAGCCACCGCAATTAGGGAAGAAAAGGCGATCAAGGGTATCCATATAGAGTCAGAAGAGATCAAACTTTTTTTTTTTTCTTTTTGTAGAGACAGAGTCTCACTTTATGGCCCTCAGTAGAGTGCCATGGCATCACACAGCTCACAGCAACCTCCAACTCCTGGGCTTAAGTGATTCTCTTGCCTCAGCCTCCTGAGTAGCTGGGACTACAGGCTCCCGCCACAACACCCAGCTATTTTTTGGTTGCAGTTCAGCCGGGGCCGGGTTTGAACCCGCCACCCTCTGTATATGGGGTTGGCGCCTTACTGACTGAGCCTCAGGTGCCGCCCGAGATCAAACTTTTGCTCTTCTCAGATGATATGATAGTATATCTGGAAAACACTAGGGACTCTACTACAAAACTCTTAAAAGTGATCAAGGAATACAGCAGCTTCTCAGGTTACAAAATCAACATTCATAAATCGGTAGCCTTTATATATACCAACAATAGTCAAGTTGAAAAAACAGTTAAGGACTCTATCCCATTCACAGTAGTGCCAAAGAAGATGAAATATTTGGGAACTTATCTAACAAAGGACGTGAAAGATCTCTATAAAGAGAACTATGAAACTCTAAGAAAAGAAATAGCTGAAAATATTAACAAATGGAAAAACATACCATGCTTATAACTGGGAAGAATCAACATTGTTAAAATGTCCATATTACCCAAAGCAATATATAATTTCAATGCAATCCCTATTAAAGCTCCACTGTCATACCTTAAAGATTTGAAAAAACAATACTTCTTTTATATGGAATCAGAAAGAAACCTCAAATAGCCAAGACATTACTCAGAATTAAAAACAAAGCAGGAGTAATTACGCTACCAGACCTCAGACTATACTACAAATCGATAGTGATCAAACCAGCATGGTATTGGCACAAAAACAGACAAGTAGATGTCTGGAACAGAATAGAGAACCAAGAGATGAATCCACCTACTTACTGTTATTTAATCTTTGACAAGCCAATTAAAAACATTCAGTGGGGAAAAGATTCCCTATTTAAAAATGGTGCTGGGTGAACTGGCTGGCAACCTGCAGAAGACTGAATCTGGACCCACACCTTTCACCATTAACTAAGATAGACTCTCACAGGATTAAAGATTTAAACTTAAGACATGAAACCATAAAAATACTAGAGGAGAGTGCAGGAAAATCCTTGAAGAAATCAGGCTGGGAGAGTATTTTATGAGGAGGACCCCCAGGGCAATTGAAGTAGCTTCAAAAATACACTATTGGGACTTGATCAAACTAAAAAGCTTCTGCACAGCCAAGAACACAGTAAGTAAAGCAAGCAAACGGCCCTCAGAATGGGAGAAGATATTTGCAGGTTATGTCTCCAACAAAGGTTTAATAACCAGAATCCAGAGAGAACTCAAACGCATTAGAAAGAATAGAACAAGGGATCCCATCGCAGGCTGGGCAAGGGATTTGAAGAGAAACTTCTCTGAAGAGGACAGGCACGCGGCCTTCAGACATATGAAAAAATGCTCATCATCTTTAATCATCAGAGAAATGCAAATCAAAACTACTTTGAGATATCATCTAACTCCAGCGAGACTAGCCTATATCACAAAATCCTAAGACCAGAGATGTTGGTGCTGATGTGGAGAAAAGGGAACACTTTTGCACTCCTCGTGGGAATGCAAATTAATACATTCCTTTTGGAAAGATGTTTGGAGAACACTTAGAGATCTAAAAATAGATCTGCCATTCAATCCTGTAATCCCTCTACTGGGCATATACCCAGAAGACCAAAAATACATCATAACAAAGATATTTGTACCAGAATGTTTATTGCAGCCCAATTTATAATTGCTAAGTCATGGAAAAAGCCCAAGTGCCCATCAATCCACGAATGGATTAATACATTGTGGTATATGTACACCATGGAATATTATGCAGCCTTAAAGAAAGATGGAACCTTTACCTCTTTCATGTTTAGATGGATGGAGCTGGAACATATTCTTCTTGGTAAAATATCTCAAGAATGGAAGAAAAAGTATCCAATGTACTCCGCCCTACTATGAAACTAATTTAGGGTTTTCACATGAAAGCTATAACCCAGTTGCAACCTAAGAATAGAGGGAAGGGGGAAAGGGAGGGGGGAGGTGAGTACAGGGAAGGGGATTGGTGGGATTATACTAGCATTGCATCTTACAAGGGTATATGTGAAACTTGGTAAATGTGGAATGTAAGTGTCTTGGCACAGTACCTGAGAGAATGCCAGGAAGGCTATGTTAACCAGTGTGATGAAAGTGTGTCAAATGCTCTGTGAAGCTAGTGAATGATGTCCCATGATCATATCAATGTACACAGCTATGATTTAATAAGAAAAAAAAAAAGAATCTGCATACTCATACAAAAACATGGACGCTAAATAACATTATGTTCAATGATAGCTGGGTCATAGACAAGATTAAAAAGGAAATAATCAAATTTTTGGAACAAAATGATAAAGAAAATATGAATTATCAGAACCTCTGGGATACTGCAAAGGCAGTCCTAAGAGGGAAATTTATAGCACTGCAAGCCTTCTTCAAGAGAATGGAAAGAGAGGAAGTTAACAACTTAATGGGACATCTCAAGCAACTGGAAAAGGAAGAACATTCCAACCCCAAACCCAGCAGAAGAAAATAAATAACCAAAATTAGAGCAGAATTAAATGAAATTGAAAACAAAAGGATTATACAACTGATCAATGAGTCATGAATTTGGTTTTTTGAAAAAGTCAATAAAATAGATAAACCTTTGGCTAACCTAACTAGGAAAAAAAGAGTAAAATCTCTAATTTCATCAATCAGAAATGGCAAAGACAAAATAACAGCAGACTCCTCAGAAATTAAAAAAAATCCTTAATGAATATTACAAGAAACTTTATTCTCAGAAATATAAAAATATGAAGGAAATTGATTCCTTCATATTTTGGAAGCATGCCACCTTCTAAGACTTAGCCAGAATCAAGTGGAAATGTTGAACAGGCCAATATCAAGTTCAGAAATACCATCAACTGTACAAAATCTGCCTAAAGTAAATAGCCCGGGACCAGATGGCTTCACATCAGAATTCTACCAAACCTTTAAAGAGGAACTAGTACCTAAATACTCAACTTTTTCAAAATATAGAAAAAGAAGGAGTACTACCCAACACATTCTATGAAGCAAACATCACCTTGATCTCCAAACCATGAAAAGCCCAACAAGAAAAGAAAATTATAGACCAATATCACTAATGAATATTGATGCAAAAATATTCAACAAGATCCTAACAAACAGAATCCAGTAACACATCAAACAAATTATACACCATGACCAAGTGGGCTTTATATCAGGCTCTCAAGACTGGTTCAATGTATGTAAATCTATAAATATAATTCAGCACATGAACAAATAAAAAACCAAAGACCATATGATTCTCTCAATTGATTCAGAAAAAGCTTTTCATAATATCAGCATCCCTTCATGATCACAACACTTAAGAAAATTGGTATAGAAGAGATATTTCTTAAATTGATAGAGGCCATCTACAGCAAACCCACAGGCAATATTGTATTGAATGGAGCTAAATTGAAATCATTTTCACTCAGATCAGGAATCAGGCACAGTTGCCCATTGTGTCTACTGTTTTTTTAACATTGTAATGGAAGTTTTAATCACAATTAGGGAAGAAAAGGTGATCAAGGGCATCCATCTAGGGTCAGAAGAGATCAAAGTTTCACTCTTCACAGATGATGATTGTATATCTGAAAAACACCAGGAATTCTACCACTAAACTCTTAGAAGTGATCAAGGAATACAGCAGCATCTCAGATTCCAAAATCAACACTCATAAATCAGTAGCCTTTATATATACCAACAATAGTCAAGCCGAAAAAACAGTCAAGGACTTTATTCCATTCACAGTAGTGCCAAAGATGATGAAATATTTGGGAGTTTATCTAACAAAGGACGTAAAAGATCTCTATAATGAGAACTATGAAACTCTAAGAAAAGAAATAGCTGAAAATTTTAACAAATGGAAAAACATACCATGCTCATGGCTGGGAAGAATCTACATTATTAAAATGTCCATACTACCCAAAGCAATATACAATTTTAATGCAATCGCCATTAGAGCTCCACTGTCATACTTTAAAGATCTCAAAAAAAAAATAATACTTCATTTTACTTGGAATCAGAAAAAACCTCAAATAGCCACGACATTAATCAGAAATGGAAACAAAGCAGGAGAATCATGCTACCAGACCTCAGACTATACTATAAATCAATAGTGATCAAAACAGCATGGTACTGGCACAAAGACAGAGAGGTAGATGTATGGAACAGAATAGAGACCCAAGAGATGAACCCAACTACTTATCATTATTTGATCTTTGACAAGCCAATTAAAAACACTCAGTGGGGAAAAGATTCCCTATTTAACAAATAGTGTTGGGTGAACTGGCTGGCGACCTGTAGAAGACTGAAACAGGACCCACACCTTTCACCGTTAACTAAGACTCTCACTAGATTAAAGACTTAAACTTAAGACATAAAACTATAAAAATAGTAGAAGAAAGTGCAGGGAAAACTCTTGAAGGTATTGGCCTTGATGAATATTTTTGAGGAGGGCCCCTCAGGCAATTGAAGTAGCTTCAAAAATACTCTACTGGGACCTGATCAAACTAAAATGCTTCTGCGCAGCCAAGAACACAGTAAGTAAAGCAATCAGAGAGTCCTCAGAATGGGAGAAGATATTTGCAGGTTATGTCTCTGACCAAAGTTTAATAACCAGAATCCACAGAGAACTCAAACGTATTAGCAAGAAAAGAACAAGTGATCCCATCTCAGGCTGGGCAAGGGACTTGAAGAAAAACTTCTCTGAAGAAGACAGGCATACGGCCAACAAACATATGAAAAAATGCTCATCATCCTTAATTGCCAGAGAAATGCAAATCAAAACTACTTTGTGATATCATCTGACTCCAGTAAGATTAGCCCACATCACGAAATCCCAAAACTGGAGATTTTGGCGTGGATGTGGAGAAAAGGGAACACTTCTACATTGCTGGTAGGAATGCAAACTAATACGTTCCTTTTAGAAAGATGTTTGGAGAACGTTTAGAGATCTAAAAATAGACCTGCCATACAATCCTACAATTCCTCTACTAGGTTTCTATCCAGAGACCAAAAAATCACTTTATAACAAAGATATTTGTACCAGAATGTTTATTGGAGCTCAATTCATAATTGCTAAATCATGGAAGAAGCCCAAAGCCCATCAACCCACGAATGGATTAATAAATTGTGGTATATGGACACCATGGAATATTATGCAGCCTTAATGAAAGAGGGAGAGTTTGCCTCTTTCATGTTTACATGGATGGAGCTGGAACATATTCTTCTTAGTAAAGTATCTCAAGAATGGAAGAAAAAGTATTCAATGTACTCAGCCCTACTATGAAACTAATTTGTAGCTTTCATATGAAAGCTATAAACCAATTGTAGCACAAGAATATGGGGATAGGGGAAAGGGAGAGGATGGGAGGGGGGAGGATGGGTGAAGGGAGGGAAATTTGTGGGACCACACCTACGGTGCATCTTACCATGGTACATGTGAAACTTACTAAATGTAGAATATAAATGTTTTAACACAATAATTAAAAAAATGTCACTATGTTAACCACTTTGGTGAAAATATTTCAAAACCAGTGCATGGTGCCCCATGATTGCATTAATGTACACAGCTATGATTTCATTTTTACAAATGCAGTCACCATCTTTTTTATGGCTGAATAGTATCCCATGTTACACATATGCCACAGCTTGTTAGGCCATTCCTGAGTTGATGGCATTTAGGTTGTTTCCACATCTTGGTGATTTGTAAATTGAACTGCAATAAACAATCTAGTTCAAATGTCTTTATGATAAAATGATTTTTTTTTTCTTGTGGATGGAATCCTAGTAATAGGATTGCAGGATCAAATGGAAGGTCTAATTCGACTCCTTTGAGGATTCGCCATATTTCTTTCCAAAGAGGCTGTATTAGTTTGCAGTCCCACCAACAGTATAAAAGTATTCCTCTTTCTCCACCTCCATGCCAACATCTGCAGGTTTGGGACTTTGTGATGTGGGCTATTCTTACTGGGGTTAGTTGATATTTTGGTGTGGTTTTGATTTGCATGTCTCTGATGATTAAGGACAATGAGCATTTTTTCATATTTTTTAGCCATTCATCTGTCTTCATCAGAAAAGGTTCTGTTCATGTCTCTTGCCTAGTAATAGATGAGATTGTTTGCTCATTTTTTGTTTGTTCTTTAGAGTTCTCTGTAGATTCTAGTCATCAAATGTTTGTCAGATTTGTAAATTACAAATATCTTTTCCCACTCTGAACGTTCAGCTTGGGTTGTTGTGTCCTCAGCTGTGCAGAAGATTTTCAATTTGATTAAGTCTAATTTATTTTTGTTGTTGTTGCAGTTGCCACAGAAGAGTTCCGCAGAACATATTTCTCCAGGCCAACATCCTCAAGAGCTTTCCACACAATTTCTTCTATGAATTTTATCATTTCATGCCCTTCAGCCCCCTCCCTGGTGTTGCTGGGCCTGCAAGTTTGTGTGGGGCCATGAACATGGATCTCTATTCTGCAGGATGGGGTTTGTTAAAGTTGTCAAGAATAAGGCCTACTTTAAGAGATACCAAGTGAAATTTATGATTTAAATCTTTTATCCATTTTTAATCAATTTTTGTAAGTGGTGAAAGGTGGGGATACAGTTTTAGTCTTTTACATGTGGATATTCATTCTTCTAACACCATTTATTGAATAGGTATTCTTTTCTCCCAGTGATTGCTTTTGTTTTGTTTGTCAGTGGACAGATGGCTATGAGAGACTGGTTTCATCTCTTCATTTTCTATTCTGTTCCATATGTCTATGTTTCTATTTTTGTGCCAATACTATGCTGTTTTGATTACTGTGGACTTGTAATATAGCCTGAAGTCTTGTGGAGTGATGCTTCCAGCTTTGTTTTTATTAATAAAAATCACCTTGGCTATGAGGACAATTAATGACAATTATGGTTATGGGGGGGGAAACAGAAAGAGGGAAGGAGGGACGTGGGTGGGGCCTTGGTGTGTGTCACACTTTATGTGGGCAAGACAGGATTGCAAGAGGGACTTTACCTAACAATTGCAATCAATGTAACCTGGCTTATTGTACCCTCAATGAATCCCCAACAATAAAAAAAAAAAAATCACCTTGGCTACACACAATTTCTTTTGTTCCATAGTTCCAAGAACTATTTTTTCCAGTTTTTCAAAGTATGATGTTGGTATTTTAATTGGAATTGCCTTGAATATGTAGATTGTTTTGGGAAGTACAGACATTTTAAAAATGCTTATTCTTCCCAGCCAGAGTATGGTATGCTCTTCCATTTGTTAATGTCTTCTGCTATTTCGTTTCTTAGGGTTTCATAATTCTCTTTATAGAGGTCCTTTAGCTCTTTTGTTGGATATATTCCTAGGTATTTCATTTTCTTTGAATCTTCTGTAAAGGGAATTGTGTCTTTGATTAGCTTCTCAAGTTGGCTGTTGTTGGCATATGCAAAGTCTACTGATTTGGGGACATTACTTTTGTATGCTGAGACATTATTGTATTTCTTGATCACTTTCAACAGCCTTGTGGTTGAATCTTCGGGTATTCTCTAAGTATAAGATCATATCATTGGTAAAGAGTGAGAGTCTGACCTCCTCTGCCCCATTTGGATGCCCTTTATGGCCTTCTCTTCTTATCTGATTGCATTGGTTAGACCTTCCAGTACTATGTTGAATAGCAGTGGTGATAGAGGACATCCTTGTCTGATTCTAGTTCTAAGTGGAAAAGCTTTCAGTTTTACTCCATTCAGTAAAATATTAGCTGTGGGTTTGTCATAGATGGCTTTGATCAGTTTAAGAAATGTGCCACCTATGCCTATACTCTTCAGTGTTCTAATTAGGAAAGGATGCTTGATTTTATCAAATGCTTTTCTGTATCTATTGAGAGGATCATATGGTCTTTGTTTTTACTTCTATTGATATGGTGAATTACATTTATGAACTTGTAGATGTTAAACCAACCTTATATCTCATAGGATGAAGCCTACTTGGTCATGATGTATTATTTTTTAAAATGTGTATCTGTAATTTATTGGTGAAGATTTTATTGAGTATTTTTGCATCAATATTCATCAGTGAAATTGGTTTGCAGTTCTTTTTAATTGGGTCTTTTCCTGTTTTTGGTATGAGGGTAATGTTTGCTTCATAGAATGTATTGGGGGAGGTTCCTTCCTACTCAACATTTTGGAATAGTTTCTACAGTATAAGTACCAATTCTTCTTTGAAGATTTGGTAGATTTTTTGTGTGAAACCATTTGGTCCAGGGCATTTTTTAGTTGGAATGCTTTTTTTACGTTTCTGCAATCTCATTGCTTGAGATTGGTCTGTTTCAGAGATCTATTTTTCCTTAGTTAAGTCTAGGGAGAGGGTGTGATTCCAGGTATTGTTGTATTTCTTCCATACTGTCAAATTTCTGGGCACAGAGTTTCCTGTAGTAGTTACAGATAATCTCTTGCATCTTTTTCACTTCTGATTGAGGTCATTAGAAATTTTATTTTTGTGTTTCTGATTTTACTGGCCAAATGTTTATTGATTTTATTTATTTATTTGAAGAACCAACTTTTTGTTTCATTAATATTCTGAATGATTCTTTTGTGTTCAATTTAATTTATTTCTGATTTAGTTCTGGTTATTTCTTCTTCTGTGTTTGAAATTAGATTGTTTTCCATTTCCTTAAGATGTTTCGTTGGGTTGTTGATGTGCTTTCTTTCTGTTTTCAGATGTAGGCATCTAATGTGATAAATTTACCTCTTAGAACTGCTTTTGCAGGTTTTGGTAACTTGTAGCTTCATTGTTGTTATGTTCAAGTAATTTAACAATTTCCTCCTTTCCTCCTTCTTCCTAGATCCAACTGTATTTAAGGATAAGATTGTTCAATTTCCATGCCTTGATATGGGGATGAAAATTGTTTTGGAGTTGAGT
This sequence comes from Nycticebus coucang, assembly GCF_027406575.1. Lineage (NCBI taxonomy): Eukaryota > Metazoa > Chordata > Mammalia > Primates > Lorisidae > Nycticebus > Nycticebus coucang. Next base: position 51,530,026 of record NC_069785.1, on the reverse strand, counting down.
TCCATCTTTACTGCCTTGTGGTCTGAGAAGATACAAAGTATAATTTCAATTCTTTTGATTTTGTTGAGGTTTGATTTGTGTCCTAGGATCTGATCTCTCTTGGAGTATGTTCTGTGGGCTAATGAGTGGAATGTATATCCTTAGCTTTGGGATGGTTTGCTCTCTAAATGTCTATTAAGCCCATTAGTTCTAGTATCACATTTAAGTTCCTTGTTTCTTTGTTTAGTTTCTGCTTAGGGGATCTGTCCAGTTCTGCCAGAGGGGTGCTAAAATCCCCAGCTATTATGATGTTATAGGATATCATATTGCTGAGATCAATCAAGGTCTATTTTATCTGTCTGGGAGCATTTGAGTGTATAAATACAGAGAATTGAAATGTTCTCTTTTATTTTTTCCTTGACCAGCATGAATTGATCATCTTTGTCTTTCTTAACTTTAATTTTAAATCAACTTGTATCTGAAAATAAGATTGCAACCCCTTGTTTCTTCTGATTTCCATTTGCCCTAAATAATTTTTTTCCATTTCCTTTATCCCAAGTCTTGCTTTGTCCTTCAAGGTTACATGTGTTTCCTGGAGACAGCATATAAATGGTTCTGCTTTTTTTATCCAATCACCCAGCTTGTGCCTCTTTGGTGGGGAATCAAGCCATTAGTATTTATTGACAGAATTGATAAATGTGGTAGAGTTCTATTCATCTTATTTTGTGAAAGTCTGTTGTTTAGTTTGATCCTTTGTCCCATTGTGGAAGCTAGGTTTTGTCCTCTAGTTTCTGAGTGTTTACTTTGCTGGTGGTCCATTGTGATGGTCAATGTGGAGAATAGCTCTGAGTATTTCCTGCAGAGCTGATTTTGTGACAAATTTCTTCAATGTTTGCATATCAGTAAAGTATTTGATTTCTCCTTTGATTTTGAAGGTTAGTTCAGTAGGATACAAAATTATGGGCTGAAAATTGTTTTGTTTAAGAAGATTTAGGTAGATGACAATTCTCTTCTTGCTTGGATAGTTTCAGCTGAAAAGTCTGCTGTGACCCTGATGGATCCTCCCCTGTAGGTCAGGTGCTGCTTACTTCTGACTGCTTGTAGAATTTTCTCTTTTATTTTGACTTTGGACAGGTTCATGACAATGTGTCTTGGAGATGCTCTGTTTGTGTTGAGATCACCTGGGGTCCGATATCCCTCTAAAAGGAGTCTTTTGGAATCTCTAGTGAAATTTGGAAAAATTTCATTTATGATATCATCCAGGAGGGCTTCCATTCCTTTGGGATGCTCTTTTTCCCCCTTCAGAGATATGAATAATTCATACATTTGAATACTTCATGAAGACTCATAATTCTCTGAGTGAATGTTCTGCTTTCTCTCTCTTCTTTTCTGCCTCTTTAACTACCTAGCTTAGCTCAAGAGCTTTGTTCTCTAGGTCTGAGATTCTTTCTTCTGCATGGTCTAATCTGTTATTGATACTTTCTACTGCACCTTTAAGTTCTCTGATTGTCTCTTTCAATTTCTTAAACTCTGCCATAGCCTTTCTATATTCATCATATTATAATCCATTTTTTTGGTTCTATTTTTCCACTTTCTTATCAATTCCCTTTATTGCTGTTTCCATCCATATGTTAAATTACCTTTCTGTTGTTTCCAGTAATTATTCATAGGTGGAATTTAGTTTTTCATGTTGCCAGAATGTATCTTTTGGTTCTTCCTCATGTATGTTTTCTTCTTGTTCATTTCCTTCCCCTACTTTATCCTTCTCACTAGCTCCATCACTTTAAATTACCTTGTGTCAGAGCTTAGATGTTGAAATAGTCTTTTGGTATAAGACCAAAAGGAAGAGAAGGGTAAAGAGCAAAAATGGAGACAGAAGAGAAAAAGAAAGAAAAAAGGGTGGGTTAAAGAAGAGTAAGAGAGCGAGAAGAGAAATGGTGTTATTTGACAGTGTGATATGGCTACACCCACAACTCTAGGACTTTGGAGGACTTAGCTGGGAAAGTCCCTTTAAGTCAGAAGCTCCTTAACAGCCTGGGAAAAAGCAAGACCCCATCTTCACAAATATGGAAAGAGAAAAATGAAATTCAGCAGCATCTCCCAGTAGGGATCTGCCACTGCTCTCTTTCCAAGGCCACAAGTAGCAGGACCCTAGACCAAGAGATCATGACCTTCTTGAGCCAGGCCAATGTCGTTACACCCAGCACACAAATAAAGGAAGAAATTAATAATAAAGAACATTTAAAAACTATAATTGTATAAGATAAAGTAGAGATTACAAGCCAACAAAAAATAGCCAAAAAAAAAAGAGGAATCCAAGATGGTGGCCAAGTAATAACTTCCCTGCAACAGGGCATGGTGAGTCTGGAGAAATAAGACTCCATGCATTTCCGGCTGGTGGGACCCGCCTATAACCATCCCTTTGAGGATACAGGGAGTCAGCAAGTGACCTCTGGACCCCAAGAGGAGGATAAAAACAGTGGAAAACTGGGAAGTGGTTGTGTGTGTTCAATCAACCTAATCCCACTGGCAGCCATAAGTACAAGCAGCAGTGAGACTGCAAATGGAAAGGCCTTACCTGTGAACTGTTTCGGTGTTTTTGGACTTGGCACTCAGTTACTGCCTTGAGGAGAGCTTGAGCAGGAGTGAGGAGAACTTTGGGCATTGTCTAGGGCCCTAGACTGAACTGCTGAGCTGGACAGAGCTAATAGGGTTCGGATGTGGGCCACAGGGAGCCATTGTGAGAGAACTGCCCCAGCAAGCTCCACCCTCAGGATCGCAGAGCAAGGATCAGGCAGGAGCTAGGAACCTAGTGACTGAGCAGCCTGAAGGTGGGGACTGAGCTGCCTTACAGCCTTAACCCTCAGGGGCAGAGTGAGACTGGTTTTGGCACACTGGAGCCTCGGCCTGTTGCCCTGGGTAGAGTGCTGTGGTGTCACAGCTCATAGCAACCTCAAACTCTTGGGCTTGTGGCCACCAGGACTTCCATAAAAACTGCACCGCGACCCAAGACCCGCAACCCGTGCCCACTGGGACTCTGCATGCCCTGACCAGGAACTGCCAGAGATGCACAACACTGCTACCTCCCTCCTGCACCCTCCCTGCCTCCACACCAGCCTGCTCGTCTGGCCAGGGACTCTGGTAGCCATGTGCCCTCTGGAGCCCTCCCTGCCTTTACAGAGAGCTCTTCTCTTGTCCAGAGACTGCTGGAGCCTTGGGCTCTCTGTGCCAAAGTAACTGGGCGCCAGGCACTTCCAGAACTGTGCTCACCACCTCCTGCCCTGGTGCTGGATCTGGGTGTGTCACACTCCAAGCTGCTTCCACAACCGGAACTCCCTGGCTGTGGCAGCCCCAGAGGAACTACACAGGGTCACTCCCTACAAATATCCAGCAACAATAGAGTGGTCCCGGTGGGGTCTAATCTTGAAGAAACACCTCCCTAACTCTGATGATGGCCAGAGGCAAGGTGAAAAACAATCATGAGGCAAAATCAACAGAAAAATTCTGGCAATATGAGTAATCAAAGTAGATCAACTACCCCAAGGATCAATGGGGCAGACACAGCACAAGATCCCATGCACAAACAAATAGCTGAAATATCAGAAATTGAATTCAGAATCTGGATAGCAAATAAGATCGAATTAGAATTCCAAGTGGTAACCCAAAAGCTATCTCAAGAATTCAATGAATTCAAAGACCAAATGACCAAAGAGTTTGACACATTGAGACAAGAATTTGCAGCCCTCAAAGAACTGAGAAACACAGTAGAATCCCTCAGTAACAGAATGGAGCAAGCAGAATAAAGGATTTCTGCCATTGAAGACAAACCTTTCGAATGCTCCCAAACTCTCAAAGAGGAAGAGAAATGGAGGGCAAAAACAGATCACTCTCTCAGAGAGCTCTGGCATAATTTGAAGAAAACTAATATTCATCTTATAGGGATCCCGAAAAGCAATGTAGTGGCTTCACAAGGCACAGAGTCTCTTCTCCAAGAGATAATGAATGAGAACTTTCCAGACATGCCAGGAGATTATGAAATTCAGATAGCAGACAGTTTCAGAACTCCAGCATGACTCAACCCAAATAAGACATCTCCAAGACACATCATAATCAATTTCACTAAAGGTAATATGAAGGAGAAAAGTCTGAAAGCAGCCAGACGAAAGAAAACCATCACCTACAAGGGCAAGAATATTAGAATAACTGCAGAATTCTCTGCTGAAACCTTTCAAGCTGGAAGAGGATGGTCATCGACTATTAATCTCCTAAAAGAAAATAACTTTCAAGCCAGGATTCTGTACCTACTAAACTGAGTTACATTTATGATGGAGACATTAAATACTTCAATGACAATTACATGTTGAAGAAATGTGCCAAAACTAAACCAGCTCTCCAGGATATTCTCAGACCTATCCTCCATAAAGACCCGTGTAATCCTCCACCACAAAGGTAAACCCACCCAGAAAATTTTGATCAAATTGCAACTTCCACAATCACAAAAGGATTAAAAATGTCCACCGGACTCTCAAAAGGCTTATCAATATTCTCAATTAATGTGAATGGTTTAAATTGCCCTCTAAAGAGGCTTCAGGCTGGCTGACTGGATACAAAAACTCAAGCCAGATATCTGCTGCATACAAGAATCGCATCTTACATTGAAAGACAAATGTAGACTCAAGGTGAAGGGATGGTCATTTATACTCCAGGCAAAAGGAAAGCAGAAAAAAGTAGGCATTGTGATCCTATTCGCATAGCAATAGGCTTAAAACCAACTGAAATAAGGAAGGATAAGGATGGATACTTCATAACAGTTAAAAGTAATACTCAATATGATGAGATTTCAATTATTAATATTTATGCACCCAATCAGAACGCATCTCAATTTATAAGGGAAACACTAACAGACATGAACAACTTGATTTCCTCCAGTTCCATAGTAGTTGGAGATTTAAACACCCCTTTAGCAGTGCTGGATAGATCATCCAAAAAGAAGCTAAGCAAAGAAATCTTAGACCTAAACTTAACGATTCAACATATGGACTTAACAGACATTTACAGAACGTTTCATCCCAACAAAACTGAATACACATTCTTCTCATCAGCCCATAGAACATACTCCAAAATTGACCACATCCTAGGCCACAAATCTAACCTCAGCAAATTTAAAAAAAATAGAAATTATTCCTTGCATCTTCTCAGGCCACCATGGAATAAAAGTTGAACTCAATAACAACAGGAACTTGCATACCCATGCAAAAATATGGAAGCTAAAAAACCTTATGCTGAAGGATAGATGAGTTATAGACGAGATTAAGAAGGAAATCACCAAATTTTTGGAACAAAACAACAATCAAGACACGAATTACCAGAACCTCTGGGATACTGCAAAGGCAGTCCTAAGAGGGAAATTTATAGCACTGCAAGCCTTCCTCAAGAAAACGGAAAGAGAAGAAGTTAATAACTTAATGGGACATCTCAAGCAACTGGAGAAGGAAGAACACTCCAACCCCAAAACCAGTAGAACAAAAGAAATAACCAAAATCAGAGCAGAAATAAATGAAATTGAAAATAAAAGAATTATACAACAGATCTATAAATCCAGAAGTTAGTTTTTTGAAAAGATCAAAAAAATAGATAAACCTTGGCCAACCTAACCAGGAAAAAAAGAGTAAAATCTCTAATTTCATCAATCAGAAATGGTAAAGATGAAATAACAACAGACCCCTCAGAAATTCAAAAAATCCTTAACGAATACTACAAGAAACTCTACTTTCAGAAATATGAAAATCTGAAAGAAATCAACCAATACGTGGAAGTACGCCACCTACAAAGACTTAGCCAGAATGAAGTGGAAATGTTGAACAGGCCTATATCAAGTTCTGAAATAGCATCAACTATACAAAATTTCCCTAAAAAGAAAAGCCCAGGACCAGATGTCTTTACGTCAGAATTCTACCAAACCTTTAAAGAAGAAATAGTACCTGTATTACTAAACCTCTTCCAAAATATAGAAAAAGAAGGAATATTACCCAACACATTTTATGAAGCAAACATCACCTTGATCCCCAAACCAGGGAAAGACCCAACAAGAAAAGAAAATTATAGACCAGTATCACTAATGAATATTGATACTAAAATACTCAATAAGATCCTAACAAACAGAATCCAACAACACATCAAAAAAATTATACACCACTACCAAGTGGGATTTATCCCAGGGTCTCAAGGCTGGTTCAATATATGTAAATCTGTAAATGTAACTCAGCACATAAACAAACTAAAAAATAAAGACCATATGATTCTCTCAATCGATGCAGAAAAAGCTTTTGATAATATCCAGCATCCTTCATGATCACAGCACTTAAGAATATTGGTATAGAAGGTACATTTCTTAAACTAATAGAGGCCAACTACAGCAAACCCACTGCCAATATTGTATTGAATGGAGTTAAATTAAAATCATTTCCAATTAGATCAGGAAGCAGGCAAGGTTGCCAATTGTCTCCATTGCTCTTTAACATTGTAATGGAAGTTTTAGCCATTGTAATTAGGTAGGAAAAAGCGATCAAGGGTATCCACATAGGGTCAGAAGAGATCAAACTTTCACTCTTCGCAGATGATATGATCGTATATCTGGAAAACACTAGGGATTCTACTGCAAAACTTTTAGAAGTGATCAAGGAATACAGCAATGTCTCAGGCTACAAAATTAACACCCATAAATTTGTAGCCTTTATATATACCAACAATAACCAAACTGAAAAAGCAGTCAAGGACTCTATCCCTTTCACAATAGTGCCAAAGAAGATGAAATATTTGGGAGTATACCTAACAAAGGATGTGAAATATCTCTACAAAGAGAATTATGAAATTTTAAGAAAAGAAATAGTGAAGATGTTAACAAATGGAAAAACATACCATGCTCATGGCTGGGAAGAATCAACATTGTTAAAATGTCTATACTACCCAAAGCAATATATAATTTTAATGTAATTCCTATTAAAGCTCCATAGTTATATTTTAAAGACCTTGAAAAAATAATACTCAGTTTTATCTGGAATTAGAAAAAACCTCGAATAGCCAAAACATTATGCAGCAATAAAAACACAGCAAGAGCAATCACACTACCAGACCTGAGACTGTACTATAAATCGATAGTGATCAAAACAGCATGGTATTGGCACAAAAACAGAGAAGTAGATGTTTGGAACAGAATAGAGAACCAAGAGATGAATCCAGCTACTTACCATTATTTGATCTTTGACAAGCCAATTAAAAACATTCAGTGGGGAAAAGATTCCCTATTTAACAAATGGTGCTGGGTAAACTGGCTGGCAACCTGTAGAAGATTGAAACTGGACCCGCACCTTTCACCATTAACTAAGATAGACTCTTACTGGACAAAAGATTTAAACTTAAGAGATGAAACTATCAAAATACTTGAAGAAAGTGCAGGGAAAACTCTTGAAGGAATCAGCCTGGGTGAATATTTTATGAGGAGGACTCCCCAGGCAATTGAAGCAGTATCAAAAATACACTACTGGGACCTGATCAAACTAAAAGGCTTCTGCACAGCCAAGAACATAGTAAGTAAAGGAAGCAGACAGCCCTCAGAATGGGAGAAAATATTTGCAGGTTATACCTCCGATAAAGGTCTAATAACCAGAATCCTCAGAGAACTCAAATGTATTAGCAAGAAAAGAACACGTGATTCCATCTCAGGGTGGGCAAGGAACTTGAAGAGAAACTTCTCTAAAGAAGACAGAGTCACGATCTACAAACACATGAAAAAAAGCTCATCATTTTTATTCATCAGTGAAATGCAAATCAAAACTACTTTGAGATATCACCTAACCCCAGTAAGAGTAGCCCACATAACAAAATCCCTAAACCAGAGATGTTGGTGTGGATGTGGAGAAAAGGGCACAGTTCTACACTGCTGGTGGGAATGCACACTAATATGTTCCTTCTGGAAGGATGCTTGGAGAATACTTAGAGACCTAAAAATAGACCTGCCATTTGATCCTATAATTCCTTTACTAGGTTTATACCCAGAAGACCAAAAATCACAACATAACAAAGACATCTGTACCAGAAAGTTTATTGCTGCCCAATTCAGAATTGCTAAGTCATAGAAGAAGCCCAAGTGCCCATCGACCCATGAATGGACTAGCAAATTGTGGTCCATGTATACCATGGAATATTATGCAGCCTTAAAGAAAGATGGAGACTTTACCTGTTTCATGTTTACATGGGTGGAGCTGGAACATATTCTTCTTAGCAAAGTATCTCAGGAGTGGAAGAAAAAGTATCCAATGTACTCAGCCCTACTATGAAGCTAAATTATAGCTTTCACATGAAGGCTATAACCCAACTATAACACAAGGCTATGAGGAAAGGGCCAAGGAAGGGTACGGGAGGGGGGATGTTAGGGGGGAGAGAGGGTAATGGGTGGGGCCACACCTATGGTGCATCTTAGAATGGGTACAGGTGAAACTTACTAATGGCAGAATACAAATGTCTATATACAATAACTAAGAAAATGCCATGAAGGCTACATTGAACAGTTTGATGAGAATATTTCAGATTGTATATGAAACCAGCACATTGTACCCCTTGATTGCACTAATGTACACAGGTACGATTTAACAATAAAAAAGAAAAAACGAACAAAACACAAATTAAAATGAAAAGAGATATAATAGATACATGAGAAAATTTTAAAAATGTTTCTTAATAAATATGTAAATAAATGTGTAAATATGTAAATGTTAATAAATATGTAAATATCGATAAAAAAGATAAAGTGAAAAAAGGGATATCTTAGTTGTTGTATCAGTAATTTATGTGTGAAAGATGATGAAAGTAGAAAAATCTCACCAAAAGAGCGAGAAAAGGAGATAAATGAAAAAAGAGAATAAAATGGTCTGAAAACTGTAACAAAAATGGAGGAGCCCTTGTTATTGAAGAAAGTAAAAATGAGAAAATAAAAATGCAACCAAAACAACAACAAAGATATATATTACCTGGACACCAAGTAATGCTGTGGTGTTAGGAAATGAGGAACATACTCCGTTTTTCTTGTGAAAAATTAGGGCCAGAAGCCACTCTCTAGTTGCAGAGGAGATTGGATCCTGTCTTCCTGACTTAGCTGCCCTCAGTCAGGGCCTGGTTACTTTATCAGCATTCAGTCCCCACAGGATTTGGTTCCTAAAACTCTCACCAGATTCCTTAGGAGACACATTACACAATGCCCCCTGACAATAATTACTGGGGCCATGTAGATCACCCAAGGGTGATGCCTGAGTCAGAAGCCATGCAAGTACCATCCTTGCACTAGGACTCTGCAGACCATTTCTCCCATACAGCCTTCTCACAATGGTGGCACCCATCTAGCAGTCAAGCCAATGGGAGATCCACCCCACCTGATATTCAATCCCAGCTCCTGGACACTGTTCGAGTCCATCCACTCATTTAAGCCTTCCAAGGTAATTCCAGTGAACAGTTTAGACCAAAATGAAAAAACGGCAGTACAACCCCTTCCTGTGCCTGGTCCCCTGTATGTGGGCTGGCCAGCCAATCCCCACCTGTTCCCAAGCACTCTCCTTCTGTCCTGGTTTTCCTCATCTCCAGACCTACTTACTGGCTCCTTAGTCCACTGCTGCTTCACTGTGCTTCTGGGGTGATGTCCCTGAGTAGGTTCCCAAGCCAGAGGTGGTTAAAGTTTTCTTTCCTCTGCCTTGCAATGAGTGGCTAGTAAGAAGATGTTCCTAGTCTGCAATCTTACCCGGCCACCTCTGAGAAATTGTATCTTATCAGAAAAGCAATTCTTTTTTTTTTTTTTGGTTTTTGGCCGGGGCTAGGTTTGAACCTGCCACCTCCGGCATATGGGACCGGTGCCCTACTCCTTGAGCCACAGGCACCGCCCAGAAAAGCAATTCTGTAATGCTGATAAAACATTGCTCTGAAACGGAGTGGGGCTGAGCGATTTAACAGGGTAATCATTTGTCTCTTCTTTTATTATCTACAATTTCTCTACATAGCCCCAACTATAACCTTCTTTTCCCAACTTACAGCAGCTCAAAGTTCTAACTTTATATATCTATAATAAACTCCTCTCTTGTTCTACAAATCTATATATTCAGACACAACTTCCTACCTAGCATTTCCTCCTGAACATCCTTTAGGCACTTCAAACTCCACTGAACATGTATGTCTTCAGCATCCTCACTATAATATGTGAGGAAAGTGTTGCAATTACTACTATATTCGAAAACATGCTCATCTTAGACTTTCCTCATAAACAAAATCACTTTACATGAAAAGACATAAACTGCTAATGATATTTTTAGGTTATGTTTCTCACATTGGTTTTTTTCTTTGCAGCAAATACTGTAATACTTTATAGCTACTACAGATACTCATGAATACAATGTTATCAATTCTTCTGATCCTTTTGGTAAAAATACCCGAATATTAAAGCTATCTTCAACTAGAAATATCATTTCTTTGGTAAAAGATAGGTAGGGGATGATTAGAAAAGTGGATAAAGGGATAGACAGCTATAATATCAATGATTTATAACCTAAAGGAATAAATCGATGAATGAGTCAGTGATTCTCAGTGGCATGAAAATGTACCTAAAGTAAAGGAAGCCAATCTCCCTGTTGAGGGTTTTTTCTTGGTCTGCTGTAAATATGAGGTCTGAAAATTAATTTATGAACTACAGACCTCATTGTTCTACATACCTCATTGCTGAATATCAACTTTCAAAATCCTACCTTTGAGAAGCTATGTACTGATGCCAGCTCTTAGTCTACTATTCAAAGTAATTTTGGAACCCTTTTTCTGAAATGGCCATCAAAACTATCATCATATTGCTCTTGATGTCCTGAATGCCATCAAAATGTCTTCCTTTCGATATTTCCTTTATATTCAGAGGAAAAAGTCATTGAGAGCCACATCAGGTGAGTAGCAAGGTAATTGGCTCAATTACCTTGGCCAATTCCCTGATTAGGAAGGCTCTTCACATGGTCAAACACTTCTTATCTCCTCTTTTTAAGGCAATGGTTTCAATGAAGAGTAGTGAGTTGTAAACACCATAAGACACCAAGAATCTGTGAGCTAGTGCCAACTCCACCATGGCTCACCTCCAAAATTCTGGCTTCCCTAAAGCTATGTCTGGTTCTAGGCTTATAAAACAAGACTCTGGCAGAGATCACTTTGAAAATTTTCACCCAGACCATAATTTCAGGGATTCAAGAAACCACAGAAATAGCTTTTTCTTTCCATTTCTAAAAGTGGAAAAATAGAGGGAATTTTTAAGGACAAAGCAACTTCTAATTAAGTGACTCTAAGACTAAGCCACACTAACTGCCACCAGGCCATTATTAACTGGGTCACAATCTCCAGACAGGACTATAAAGTAGGAAATGAATGTTTTGTGAATCCCTCTACAAGCCTGCTTTCCTATCTCTAGCCAAGGAATAGTAATCGTGTGCTCTATTCTATTCACTTGCATTCCCTTTCTCTGTCAAAAGCTATTCTCAGAAAACAACATGATATTAATCACTTAGGCCTGACATTTAAGGTTATTTACTTTGTTTTGTTTATGTGAAAGATGTTTCAGCTTTGCAATACTGTGAAGATCACCATAAACCAGCAAAAGGATGGAAGTAGAAAATGGAGACAAATTTACCTTAGGTGCCAAGGAAAGCAAGACCCACAGGACAAAACTTTGTCAATGAAACAAAACCAGGACAGGGGTTATGCTTGAGTCAGAGAAATTGGTAGTTATTTGAGGAAGCAGAACATATTAAAATAAGAAAAATGCTCCTTTTTTTATTTTCAAGGCAAGTGTGAAACAAAGTCTATTGAGGAGGAGAAAGATAGGCTTACAGAGTAAGAGAGCTTACAAAGCAGGATACATTTGCTATAAACAGTGAATGGGCTTCCATTGCCAGGGAGAGTGTAGATAAAGAAGCCAATACTACTTTATTTTTATATCCAAAATTATATTTATCTGTTTATTTTTGAAGTCAGCTTGTATTTTTTTTACATATTGGCTTTTGTGAATAATGCTGCAATAAATGTGCAAAAATGAAAAAACAATTAAAAGGTCAAAAAATTAATCCAAAATCAAAGTGGATAGAAGGTTGAATGTATTACATTTTGTGTAAGACACAGGGCATGTCTGCAGTTGGTTTCAATGAATACCCAACCTTGGAGGGATGAAAGATTAAGGAGATGGGGAGTATGGTTGCGGATGATTCTCTTTGGGGAACTAAAGATTCTGAGGGCATAGCTGAACTTTTATTGTTCTTATAAAGAAAACTAAAATTTACCTAGCATTTTGAGATAGGCACTGTTTTAAGAGCTTTAGCTACATTATTACATTGAATTCTTGTAAAAACCTTATGATATAAGTACTATGTTAATTCCCACCACTTGTTCAAGCTCAAAGAGTAAAAGGTGTTGAATTTAGACTTAGAATCCAGCTCTGGCTGATTCTAGAGCCATTACCCACTCAGAACAGATGTATGGCCTCCATCTGGTAGAAAGCTGGATGAACACACAGCCTACATTTGACATACAGGGACACTCCCAGCGTCTAAGTAAATGGAATGCTCATGTAATGCTGCTTCCCTGAGACTGCCAATGATTCTTATGATTCTTTGGGTTCCATGATGATAATTTAGTTCTCATAATTTAATGAATTGGCTATGGCCTGCAGGATCTGATTTCCAAAATATTAGCTCAGAATGGCTCTAATATTTTTTAATCCAATCCAGATGTGCTGAATGGAGGCAGCCTTAAATGGGTATTACCATAAAGAAAACTATTACAAAGGCATGGGTGGTGACAATTATATTATAAATTTTATCATCACCTAATAACATGCTAGACTGACCAAATTCTTTACTGGGATTCCTGATTTCCCAATAACTATGGCCCAGGGGATACACTGCCTGAATCCCTGAAGGGAGTTCTCCTAATGATTGGAGTATGCTGCCTACCTCCATTTCTAATTCCGTAAACTCCATGCTAGACTATGCCAGAGACTCCTGTATTATCACACCATTTTTGGCATTCATTCGTTCACCACAGCATCTACTCTAGGTCATGTCTTAAGACTCAATAATGAACAGGACAGCTCTTGTCCTTCAGGAAGCTTATATTTCAAAGTGGGAACCACTCTGTAGCACAATCAGATATTATCCTTTAAAGAGTCCCTTAGCACTTCCCAATAAGCTGTACTTTCCAGATATGTTTTTAATCTTAATAAAAATGCTATAGGGTCCTTGTCTCCTCGACGCAGGTTGAAATTGTTCTTGAGTCTTATCTAGATGATGATCATTCTTAAAAGACTTGAATTTCCTGTTTATAATATATTCCACTTCCATACTGAGTAAATTTATTCCTACTTCTATATTCTTGCTATAGAGAGAATTTGTCCTTCCTAGTAAAAGTTTTCCTTCTGCTTTGTTAATCTAATTTTTTCTTTCCTTCAAATCTCAGCTCAGGTTCCCTTCACTGAAACTCTCCCTGGCACAAGAGAGTTCACCCAAACTTCCAGGACATTCATTATCTGTGTCACTTTTATGGGACTCCTTGGATTATTTATTTCTTCTTATATTTACCCTCTATGAGTTTTCTTAAACTTTTTATCATGGTATTTTGTTGTTTAGAAAAGTGTCTAGCACATTAGTATGGGATCTTAGTAGTAATTGGCCTTTCACCTTGTCTCTCTTGCCAAGCACTGTCCAATAGAATTGAAATATGAGCCATCTACATAAGTTTTAATTTACAAGTGGTCACATTAAAAAATCAAAATAAAAGGAGAAATTAATTTAAATACTATATTTTATTTGCCCAATATATCAACATACCATTTCTTTGTATATTCAATATAAAGTTATATTGAATATAATTGATGTGCACATGAGCTATGTTACATTTTTATTCATATTATATTTTCAAAATCTGTTGTGTATTTTATACTAAGATCACATCTCAGTTCAAACTAGCCACATTACAAGTGCTCAATGGCCAGGTATGGGTAAGTAGCTACCATATTGGACAGAACAGTTTTAGCACTGATGAGAGTGGTTTCCAGAAATTGCTAATCTTTGGGTTGCTTCAGCATCATCCCTTGTTTTGCTTCTTATCTACTACATCACTTATATAACTCATTCCCCCAGATTAAAACTCGTCCATTGTAAATACTTGAGGCAGTTTCTGGTTTATTTATTTATTTATTTTATTAAATCATAGCTGTGTACATTAATGCAATCACGGGTACAATGTGCTGGTTTTATATACAATTTTAAATATTTTCATAGAACTGGTTAACATAGCCTTCATGGCATTTTCTTAGTTATTGTGTTCAGACATTTATATTCTGCATTTAGTAAGTTTCACCCTTCTAAGATGCACCATAGGTATAGTCCCACCAATTACTCTCCCTTTACCCATCTTACCCCTACCTATCCCCCCTCTCTTGCCCCTTTCCCCATATTCTTGTAATATAAGAATTGTAATACAATTGGGTTATAGCTTTCATATGAAAGCTATAAATTAATTTCATAGTCGGGCTGAGTACATTGAATACTTTTTCTTCTATTCTTGAGATACTTTGCTAAGAAGAATATGTTCCAGCTCCATCCATGTAAACATGAAAGGGACAAAGTCTCCATCTTTCTTTAAGGCTGCATAATATTCCATGGTGTACATACACCACAATTTATTAATCCATTCGTGGGTCGACAGGCACTTGAGCTTCTTCCATGACTTAGCAGTTATGAATTGGGCTGCAATAAAAATTCTGGTACAAATATCTTTGTTATAAAGTGATGTTTGGTTTTCTGGATATGTACCTAGTAGAGGAATTGTAGGATTGAATGGCAGGTCTATTTTTAGATCTCTTAAACATTCTTCAAACATCTTTCCAAAAGGAAGGCTAATATAAGTTTGCATTCCCATCAGCAGTGTAGAAGTGTTCCCTTTTCTCCACACCTATGCCAAAATCTCTGGTTTGGGGATTTTGTGATGTGGGCTAATCTTACTGAAGTTCTATGATATCGCAAAGTAGTTTTGATTTGCATTTCTCTGATGATTAAGGATGATGAGCATTTTTTCATATGTCTGTAGGCCATGTGCCTGTCTTCTTCAGAGAAGTTTCTCTTCAAGTCCCTTGCCAGCCTGAGATGGGATCACTTGTTCTTTTCTTGCGAATACATTTGAGTTCTCTGTGGATTCTGGTTATTAAACTTTGGTTGGAGACATAACCTGCAAATATTTTCTCCCATTCTGAAGGCTCTTTGCTTGCTTTACTTACTGTGTTCTTGGCTGTGCAGAAGCTTTTTAGTTTGATCAGGTCCCAGTAGTGTATTTTTGATGCTGCTTCAATTGTGCAGGGGGTCATAAAATATTCATCCAGGCTGATTCCTTCAAGAGTTTTCCCTGCACTTTCTTCTAGTATTTTTTTTTTTTAGTGTTGGGGATTCATTGAGGGTACAATAAGCCAGGTTACACTGATTGCAATTGTTAGGTAAAGTCCCTCTTGCAATCATGTCTTGCCCCCATAAAGTGTGCCATACACCAAGGCCCCACCCCCTCCCTCCATCCCTCTTTCTGCTTTCCCCCCCGAACCTTAATTGTCATTAATTGTCCTCATATCAAAATTGAGTACATAGGATTCATGCTTCTCCATTCTTGTGATGCTTTACTAAGAATAATGTCTTCCACTTCCATCCAGGTTAATACGAAGGATGTAAAGTCTCCATTTTTTTTAATGGCTGAATAGTATTCCATGGTATACATATACCACAGCTGGTTAATCCATTCCTGGGTTGGTGGGCATTTAGGCTGTTTCCACATTTTGGCGATTGTAAATTGAGCTGCAATAAACAGTCTAGTACAAGTGTCCTTATGATAAAAGGATTTTTTCCCTTCTGGGTAGATGCCCAGTAATGGGATTGCAGGATCAAATGGGAGGTCTAGCTTGAGTGCTTTGAGGTTTCTCCATACTTCCTTCCAAAAAGGTTGTACTAGTTTGCAGTCCCACCAGCAGTGTAAAAGTGTTCCCTTCTCTCCACATCCACGCCAGCATCTGCAGTTTTGAGATTTTGTGATGTGGGCCATTCTCACTGGGGTTAGATGCTATCTCAGGGTTGTTTTGATTTGCATTTCTCTAATATATAGAGATGATGAACATTTTTTCATGTGTTTGTTAGCCATTCACCTGTCATCTTTAGAGAAAGTTCTATTCATGTCTCTTGCCCATTGATATATGGGATTGTTGGCTTTTTTCATGTGGATTAATTTGAGTTCTCTATAGATCCTAGTTATCAAGCTTTCTTCTGATTGAAAATATGCAAATATCCTTTCCCATTGTGTAGGTTGTCTCTTTGCTTTGGTTATTGTCTCCTTAGCTGTACAGAAGCTTTTCAGGTTAATGAAGTCCCATTTGTTTATTTTTGTTGTTGTTGCAATTGCCATGGCAGTCTTCTTCATGAAGTCTTTCCCCAGGCCAATATCTTCCAGTGTTTTTCCTATGCTTTCTTGGAGGATTTTTATTGTTTCATGCCTTAAGTTTAAGTCCTTTATCCATCTTGAATCAATTTTTGTGAGTGGGGAAAGGTGTGGGTCCAGTTTCAGTCTTTTACATGTAGACATCCAGTTCTCCCAACACCATTTATTGAAAAGGAAGTCTTTCCCCCAAGGTATGTTCTTGTTTGGTTTATTGAAGATTAGGTGGTTGTAAGATGTTAGTTTCATTTCTTGGTTTTCAATTCGATTCCAAGTCTCTATGTCTCGGTTTTTGTGCCAGTACCATGCTGTCTTGAGCACTATGGCTTTGTAGTACAGACTAAAATCTGGTCTGCTGATGCCCCCAGCTTTATTTTTGTTACTAAGAACTGCCTTAGCTATACGGGTTTTTTTCCGGTTCCATACAAAACGCAGAATCATTTTTTCCAAATCTTGAAAGTACGATGTTGGTATTTTGATAGGAATGGCATTGAATAGGTAGATTGCTTTGGGAAGTATAGACATTTTAACAATGTTGATTCTTCCCATCCATGAGCATGGTATGTTCTTCCATTTGTTAATATCCTCTGCTATTTCCTTTCTGAGGATTTCATAGTTTTCTTTACAGAGGTCCTTCACCTCCTTCTTTAGTTATATTCCTAGGTATTTCATTTTCTTTGAGACTATGGTGAAGGGAGTTGTGTCCTTAATTAGCTTCTCATCTTGACTGTTACTGGTGTATACAAAGGCTAATGACTTGTGGACATTGATTTTATATCCTGAAACATTACTGTATTTCTGGATGACTTCTAGGAGTCTTGTGGTTGAGTCTTTGGGGTTCTCTACGTATAAGATCATGTCGTCAGCAAAGAGGGAGAGTTTGACCTCCTCTGCTCCCATTTGGATTCCCTTTATTTCCTTGTCTTGCCTAATTGTATTGGCTAGAACTTCCAGCACTACGTTGAATAGTAAAGGTGACAGAGGACAACCTTGTCTGGTTCCAGTTCTAAGAGGAAAAGCTTTCAGTTTTACTCCATTCAGTAAAATATTGGCTGTGGGTTTGTCATAGATAGCTTCAATCAGTTTTAGAAATGTGCCACCTATGCCTATACTCTTCAGTGTTCTAATTAGAAAAGGATGCTGGATTTTATCAAATGCTTTTTCTGCATCTATTGAGAGGATCATGTGATCTTTTTTTTGCCTCTGTTAATATGGTGGATAATGATTATGGACTTGCGTATGTTAAACTAGCCTTGCATCCCTGGGATGAAACCTACTTGATCATGATGAATGACTTTTTTGATGATAAGCTGTAATCTATTGGCCAGGATTTTGTTGAGGATTTTTGCATCTATATTCATGAGTGAGATTGGTCTGAAATTCTCCTTTTTGTTTGGGTCTTTTCCTGGTTTTGGTATCAGGGTGATGTTTGCTTCATAGAATGTGTTGGAGAAGATTACTTCTTCCTCAATTTTTTGGAATAATTTCTGCAGTACAGGAATAAGCTCTTCCTTGAAGGTTTGATAGAATTCTGGTGTGAAGCCATCTGGACCAGGGCATTTTTTGGTTGGAAGATTTTTTATTGTTTCTTTGATCTCGGTGCTTGAAATTGGTCTGTTCAGGAGCTCTATTTCTTCCTGGCTGAGTCTAGGGAGAGGGTGTGATTCCAAATATTTATCCATTTCCTTCACATTGTCAAATTTCCGGGCATAGAGTTTCTGGTAGTATTCAGAGATGATCTCTTGTATCTCTGTGGGATCAGTTGTTATTTCCCCTTTGTCATCTCTGATTGAGGTTACTAGAGATTTTACTTTTCTATTCCTCGTTAGTCTGGCCAATGGTTTATCTATTTTATTTATTTTTTCAAAAAACCAACTCCTTGTTTCATTAATTTTCTGAATGATTCTTTTGTTTTCAATTTCATTGATCTCTGATTTGATTTTGGATATTTCTTTTCTTCTACTGAGTTTAGGCTTAGATTGTTCTTCTTTTTCTAATTCCATAAGATCTCTTGTGAGATTGTTGATGTGCTCTCTTTCTGTTTTTCAAATGTAGGCATCTAAAGCGATGAATTCTCCTCTCAAAACTGCTTTTGCAGTATCCCACAGGTTTTGGTAGCTTGTGTCTTCATTGTTGTTATGCTCAAGGAAGTTAACGATTTCCTGTTTTATTTCTTCCTGCACCCATGTGTTATTAAACAGAAGATTGTTTAATTTCCATGTCTTTGGGTGGGGTCGAGCATTTTTGTTAGAGTTGAGTTCCACCTTTAGTGCCTTATGGTCTGAGAAGATACAAGGTAAAATTTCAATTCTTTTGATTCTGTTGATATTTGTTTTGTGTCCCAGGATATGATCAATTTTGGAGAATGTTCCATGGGGTGATGAGAAGAATGTATATTCTTTATCTTTGGGGTGGAGTGTTCTATATGCATCTGTCAAGCACAGTTGTTCTAGGGTCTCATTTAAATCTCTTATATCTTTGTTTAATTTCTGTTTAGAGGATCTGTCCAGCTCTGTAAGAAGAGTGTTAAAGTCCCCTGTTATGATGCTATTATCAGATATCATATTGCTCAGACTGAGTAAGGTCTGTTTCACGAATCTGGGAGCATTTAAATCAGGTGCATAGATATTTAGAATTGAAATGTCTTCTTGTTGTATTTTTCCCTTGACCAATATAAAGTGACCATCTTTGTCTTTTTTGACTTTAGTTGCTTTAAATCCACATGTATCTGAAAATAAGATTGCAACTCCTCTTTTCTTCTGAATGCCATTTGCCTGAAAAATTGTCTTCCAACCCTTGACTCGGAGGTTTAATTTGTCTTTTGAAGTCAGGTGTGTTTCTTGCAGACAGCAAATAGTTTTCTTGTGTTTTTTAATCCAGTCAGCCAATCTATATCTCTTCAGTGGGGAATTCAAGCCATTAACATTTATTGAGATAATTGATAAGTGTGGTAGTATTCTATTCGTCTTATTTGGTGAGAGTCCATTGCTTAGTTTTATCTTTTGCATCAGTGTGGAGGTTAGGTTCTGTCCTTTAATTTCTGAGTTCTTACTTTGCTGCTGATCCATTGTGGTGGTCAGTGTGCAGAACAGGTTGAAGTATTTCCTGTAGAGCTGGTCTTGTTGTGGCAAATTTCCTCAATGTTTGTATATCTGTAAATGATTTGATTTCTCCATCAATTTTGAAGCTTAGCTTAGCAGGGTACAGAATTCTGGGCTGGAAATTGTTCTGTTTAAGTAGATTAAAGGTAGATGACCATTGTCTTCTTGCTTGGAAAGTTTCATTAGAGAAGTCTGCGGTCAATCTGATGGATTTGCCCCTGTAGGTCAACTGGTGCTTACTCCTGGCAGCTTGCAGAATCTTTTCTTTTGTCTTGACTTTGGACAGGTTCATCATAATGTGTCTTGGAGAAGCTCGGTTAGAGTTGAGGCGACCAGGGGTCCCATATCCCTCTGAAAGCAGTGTGTCAGAATCTTTGGTGATATTTGGGAAATTTTCTTTTATAATATTCTCTAGTATGGCTTCCATTCCTCTGGGGCATTCTTCTTCCCCTTCTGGAATTCCTATAACTCGTATGTTGGAACGCTTCATAAAGTCCCATAATTCTGACAGTGAACGTTCTGCTTTCTGTCTCTTCTTTTCTGCCTCTTTTACTGTCTGAGTTATCTCAAGAACTTTGTCTTCTACCTCTGAAATTCTTTCTTCTGCATGGTCTAACCTGTTGCTGATACTTTCCATCACGTCTTTAAGTTCCCTAATTGACTGTTTCAGTTCCTTCAGCTCTGCTATATCCTTTTTTTATTCTTCATATCGTTCATCTCTTATTTGATTCTGTTTTTGGATTTCCTTTTGGTTATTTTCCACTTTATTAGCAGTTTCCTTCATTGTTTCCATCATTTCTTTCATTGTTTTCAACATGTGTATTCTCAATTCCCTTTCTGTCATTCCTAACATTTCTGTATAGGTGGAATCCTCTGCAGTAGCTACCTCATGGTCCCTTGGCGGGGTCGTTCTGGACTGGTTCTTCATGTTGCCTGGAGTTTTCTGCTGATTCTTCCTCATGAGTGGTTTCTTTTATCTGTTTCCTTGCCCTAATTTTCCTTTCACTTCCTCTTGCTCTTTAAGTTCTCGCGCCTGTGGAAGTTGCGGGCAGGTTTAGACTCATTGAACACACGCGACCACTTGCCGGTTTTCCACTGTTTTAGTCCTCCTCTTGGGGTCCAGAAGTCTCTTGCTGACTCCCCGTATCCGCGCAGGGGTGATGATAGGCAGATCCCACCAGCCAGAGATGCCCGGAGTTCTATCTCCCCAGACTCACGGTGCCCAGATGCAAGAAAGCTGTTACTCGGCTGCCATCTTGCTCTGCCTCCCACTTCTTCTAGTATTTTTATAGTTTCAGTCTTAAGTTTCATTAAATCTTTAATCCAGTGAAAGTCTATCTTAGTTACTGGTGAAAGGTGTTGGTCCAGTTAAGTTTCATTAAATCTTTAATCCAGTGAGAGTCTATCTTAGTTAATGCTGAAAGGTGTGGGTCCAGTTTCAGTCTTCTAGAGGTCACCAGCCAGTTCACCCAGCACCATTTGTTAAATAGGGAATCTTTTCCCCACTGAATGTTTTTAATTCGCTTGTCAAAGATTAAATAACAGTAAGTAGCTGGATTCATCTCTTGGTTCTCTATTCTGTTCCACACATCTACCTCTCTGTTTTTGGGCCAGTACCATGCTGTTTTGATCACTATTGATTTATAGTATGGTCTGAGGTCTGGTAGCATGATTCCTCCTGCTTTGTTTTTATTTCTGATTAATGTCTTAGCTATTCGAGGATTTTTCTGATTCCATATAAATGAAGTATTTTTTTTTTGAGATTTTTAAAGTATGACAGTGGAGCTTTAATAGGGATTACATTAAAATTGTATATTGCTTTGGGTAGTACGGAATTTTAACAATGTTGATTCTTCCCAGCCATGAGCATGGTACGTTTTTCCATTTGTTAACATCTTCGACGATTTCTTTTCTTAGAGTTTCATACTTCTCTTTACTAGAGATCCGATTAATTTTTTTTCATTGTTTTTAAATTGCAGATTAATATGAAGGTACAAATGACTAGGTTACAGTGTTTGTTAGGTAAGGTCCCTGTCGTGGTTGCATCCTGCACCCAGGAGGTGTGCAATATACCCTTACATTGTGCCCATTAGGTGGGAGTACACTAATCCCCTCCCTCCTCTCCCCTTCTCCTTCACTCCTCCCTCCTCCCCCCATCTTGAATTAAATTGATTCTTTCTCTTGTGTGGGCATGTATTAGTTTGTCTACTGGTGTCATGTTAGTATTGAGTACATTAGATACCTGCTTTTCTATTCTTATGATACTTTATTAAAGAGAATGTTCTTCTACTCCATCAAAGTTAATACAAAAGATTTAAAATCTCCCATCATTTTTATGATTGAATAGCTAGTTTTTTTTAATTAAATATGACCAAAACATATATATTAATAATGGTAAAGAAGAAAGATCAGAAGGCCAGCCTTGGGAAAATAGAAAAAAGAGGATCACAGAAGCAAACTTCATCAGCAATTTAAAATCAGACTTTTAAAATTTAGCAAACACACCACTTTATCATTCAATTCTTCCTATTTCCTTCCTCCATTTCTGTAATTCCATGTGAATTAAGCAATCTTTATTACAATTTGGTTTTCTATGAAAGTCTGCCTGCTAAGTAAGAAAGCACTAGCTGTGCAGATTAAAAAACCTGGTCTCCCCTTTTTGACTCTCTGGGCACTTGCATTAAGGTGTCTGCACTTTGCAGCATCTTACTATACATGGCAGACTCTGGCAGGGGTCTATTGTATTCTTCAGTCAGAGACCTGACATTGCAGGTCTTAACTCTTTGTACTTAAGCCTTTACCAACTCTCCCTCTGTGAAATAAGAGGTGATGGATTCAATTCAGTTTGTATGGTCACAGAAAGCTGGAAAGAACTGTAGTATCTGTCTATTTGTCCAAACCTGTAATTTTTATAGATAGGGAAAGTGAGGGCTTTAGGGCTTTAAAAATTGCTCAAGGTCATGCATCAAAATTTAGTAGCAGAACAGAGATCATGACCCATGTTTTCTTAGAAATATGTCCTCTTCAAACAATGTTATTTATATTGTCACATATTAGGTTATTACCTTAGATCCTAGATTAAATAATCTCAGAGTTAAACTTGTCTTACATTTAATTCACTAATACAGAAATCCATATACTACTTGGTCCACCAACATACTACATATTGAAGTTTATTTGAAATTTTGTGTGTAGTCTGAATTTGAGTTTGAGAAAACATTTTAGGATCTGAGATGCTGCGTTTAATGTCATGGACATATAAGTACAGTGTGTTCAGAACAAAGTTGATGAAAATACATTTTTCTCTTTCTGTCTAAGCAAGGGTGATTCAATGAATCTTTTGCTGGATGGATTTAAGAATATCAGAGCTTGGAAAATAGTAGGGAATTAATCTCAAATAAAAATCCTCTTTAATTTTGAAAATATATTTATTAAGATTCAAGCTAACAAAATGTAGTAGACTTCATTCATTCATTCATTCCTCAAGGGTCTCTACTAAGCACTGGGCTAGGTGATGATGAAAAACAGTAAGCAAAAGATTTCATGTGTTTGCTCTTATGGTATTTAGATGCTCTTATAGAAGCTACCTAATAAACAAGTGTCAGATCAAAAGTTAGAGATGAAAATCAGTATATTTCTATAATAGAGAATATTGAAGCATAGCCATAGGATGGCTAGGGAGAGTCTCTCTCAAACGATAGTTCTTAAGGGAGGGTCCTAAATGAAAAGACCTGTGCAATTCCCTGTAAAAAGAAGGAAACATGTGCTTTGGGTGACTCAAATTCATGCACGTTCATGAATAATTATGAAAATGACCCAAGTATTGATTTGGGGGTTACAAATAAATTTCAGCAAGTAGGCAAAATCTCAAATACAGAATCCATGAAAAATGAGAACTGATTGTATGTGGGTATGTATCTATAGTGTGTTTCAGGCTCTGTGCTAACCACATGATATGTATTGTTTTATTTAATACTCACAGTAACTCTACGAGGTCGGTACTACTTTTACAATAGTGTGAAAATTGATGTTAGATAATTTCCCCCAAAGTCATACAATTTGTAAGAAGTAGAGCCAAAACTCCTACCCTGGGGTTTCTGATTCCAAAGTGCATTCTTGGCTATTATGCTGAATTGCCTCCTCAAATGCAATGCCTCCCATGAGCTTTTCCTGCCTTCAAAACTGCTTCCTTTTCTGGTTAGAGGTCAATGGATGAATACCCTGTGTTTCCAACTGGTCACTTTTAAATTGGTATAATCTAGTACTGACTTATTCTGTTAGTCATGGTACACTACCTTTTTTTACTTAATCTCTATGTCTTGAAACATTAAAAAACTGATTACTAATAGGATGAATTGGCAAGATGTTTAGTCCAGATTTTTAGGTCTGAATTGGGATCAATCCTATAAGAAAATCTTCTCAATTTAAGGCATAGACTCTAAAATTTGAATCCATATTGTGTGTTGTAGAATTGAATTTCCCACCCTTAATGAACTATAAACATCAATTTTAACATAAGAAATGTGACATTATGTTTTAAAAATACGAAAAATACACTCTGGGAGGCCAAGGTGAGTGGATTGCCTGAGCACATGAGTTTGAGACCAGCCTGAGCCAGAGCAAGACCTTGTCTCTAAGATTAGCAGGGCATTGTGGAGGTCACCTATAGTCCCAGCTACTTGGGAGGCTGAGGCAAGAGAATCGCTTAAGCCCAAGAGATTGAGGTTGCTGTGAGCTGTGACACCATGACACTCTACTGAGGGTGACAAAGTGAGACTCTGTCTCAAAAAAACAATATATGAAAAATATGGCCTGTTTATTCTTGGAATCTAAAAATAAATATCAAAAATATATAAATATAAAATGTGTTACTTATTGAAATCTTATTTAATGACTGAAAACAACTATAGAAGTTCTCATTCACTACCCTAAGTGCAAATATTGGAAAAGCAATGAATGTTTTCAAAGCTTGCAAATATCTTGCTACTTTCTCTCCAGATAAATTCCAAATGGATCTATAACTCAATCCTTAAATAGCTTCCAAAACTTTTCTGCTATTGGCTTACAATAGCATTGGTTTTTTAATAGATTTTGCAACAAGCATTAATTTCATGACTGAACATGAAACTAACTTATTAAACTAAACACTTGAATTACTTGTTTCCAGCAACTCACAACTCCTGA
Organism: Nycticebus coucang; assembly: GCF_027406575.1. NCBI lineage: Eukaryota > Metazoa > Chordata > Mammalia > Primates > Lorisidae > Nycticebus > Nycticebus coucang. The sequence goes on along the minus strand of NC_069785.1, from coordinate 51,505,232 downwards.
TTGTCCTGTATTCATCAAGTATATTACATTTCAGTCCCCACTACATATAAATAGACCATAATACAACTTAGCATTAGGACATGAAATGATGACTGTCTCCATCCTCTCCCTCTTTCTCATGAGGGTGTGGTATTCTGTCCTTATAGCTTAGAGGGATTTGTCAAGAACAGTGGCTACTTAGGCAATTAGCATTTATTCCAGCTACATCTTAAATTTATTAAAAACTCTTCACCCTACAAAGATTATTTTTTACCTTGAACCAAAGAATAAGTTTTATCGAGAGATTTGACTGTATCATCAGAGAAACAATATGGAAAGTGAGAAATAAATGCTAATTTTGTTTATCTTGTCAGGTACAACATCAATATGGCATGTAATTATTCAGGTTTGATTGAACCAAGTAGCCAATTTCTGACTCAAAGATATATATATATGATATATGTGTGTGTATACATATGTCTTTAATATATAGATAGAATAATACAGAATGTATTATATATAGGTAGATAGAATAATATACATAATGTGGTTGACACAGAGCCTGAAACACACTGTATGTACATATACAAACACACACACATACAGTCAATCCTCATTATTCATGGATTCTGTATTTGAGACTTTGTGTTCTAGCTGAAATTTATTTGTAACCCTCAAATCAATACTTGAGTCACTTTCACAGAGAGAGAAAGGGAGAGGGAATCACTTTTTTATACACTGGATTTGAATATTCAAGACAATATGAATAAATAAATTAATGAAAACATTGGGAGATTTATTTGGTAAGACTGGGCACTCTGTGCTTTATTTTAAGCTGTGATTTACGAAAAAGAAATGCTCCATTTGGGTATGAATAGTAATATTCTCGGATAGTTTAGATTATCCACAGATACCTTCCTTCTGAGGTGGTTCTTTTGAAATGAGTTATTCATTCCAGGGAATGGGCAAGTGTTAGAGCTGAAATAAGTTCCGAAGAATTAAAAACATCCCAGCTATATTGGCTGAGGAATAGATATGTTTCAATAATAGTAATATCAGGAAAAGAGATACTTTGGTTAAAGATGTTCATAACCACAAGAATGGTTTCCAACAAGTGACTAGGAATTAGTATATGAATTTAGATGTCAACGAATGAATCAATTGGCAAAACACTGAGAAAAAAATAAAACTCATACCCTGGAGTACTACTCAGCTATTAAAAGGAATGAAATAATGTCTTTGCAGCAAATTAGATGGAATTGGAGAACGTTACCATAAGTGAAGTATCTTAGGAATTAAAAAACAAACAGCACATGTACTATCTAATAATTGGGACCTAACTACTGGGCACACAGGGACACAATGAGATGTAAAGGTCATAGGAAATCAAGAAAGGAAGAGGATGGAGGGGTAAAACCCCACATATTTGGTACAATGAACACTATGTGGATGATGGTATTTAATATTTTATTAATATCTTTTACTAATAATAAAAAAGAATTATTTTGAAATAATAAAAAGAGAATTTGTCTGTTTTCATCCGCATAGGAAAATTAGAATTTTTCCAATTCTTCATTAGCAACTTTCACAGAGAATAGTGTGGATAAGTCAAATATAATTTAAGAATTTTTGCAAGGGGGCGGCACCCATAGCACAGTGGTTGCAGCGCCAACAACATGCACCAAGGGTGGCGGGTTCAAACCCTGCCTGGGCCAGCTGAACATCAATGACAACTGCAACAAAAAAATAGCCAGGCATTGTGGTGGGCATCTGTAGTCCCAGCTACTTGGGAGGCTGAGGCAAGAGAATTTCTTAAGCCCAAAAGAGTTTGAGTGCTTAGGTGCTGTGAGCTGTGACTCCACGGCACTACTGAGGGAGACATAGTGAGACTCTGTCTCCAAAAAAAAAAAAAAAAAATTTTTTTTGCAAGTAAGATAGAGAGATTTTGTCCAAAGAAGAGGTGGGTATGGAAAAACATGAGATTGGAATTAATTGCTGAATACCAGTGGGCTACTTCTACAATAGACAGAGAGAGGAATTTTTAATGAAACATTAAAAATTTGGCTTATACAGTACTCAATGAATGTCACATGTTTCTATTATAAATTTACATATGCATCACTTTTGTAGGTATAGCTTTTTTTTCTTAGCAATATCATATGGCAAGAGGTCAGGTTTGATAGACTATTTATGAATTATCCATCCTAGTTCTATGTGGGACAGAAGGACAGGCTATTCTGTCATCCTTTTTCCTGCTTTTTAATCTTTAGTTTTTTTACTGGCACATAATATTTATACATATTTATGATATACAGGTGATATTTTTGTACATGCATAGAATATATAATGATCAAGTCAGGTTATTTAGGATTTTTATCATTTTGAACATTTAGTGCTTCCTTGTTTTGGAAACATTTCAAATCTTCCAGCTATTCTGAAATACACAATACATTATTGTTAACTATAGTCACACTATTGTGCTAGCAAACACTAGAACTTATTCCTTCTATCAAACTGTATATCTGTACCCATTAACCAACCTCTCTTTGTCCCTTCCTCCAACACACATCCCTCCTAGTCTCTGATAACCATCATTCTACTCTCTACCTCCCTTAGATCAACTGTTTTTGTTCACAAACATATGAATGAGAATATGTAAGATTTGTCTTTCTATGCCTGCCTTATTTCTCTCAACATAATGACCTCCAGTCCTACCCATGTTGCTGCAAATGACAGAATTTCATTCTTTTTTTATGGCCAAATAGTACTACATATGCCATTGTGTATATATACCGCATTTTCTTAACCCATTTGTCCATTGATAGATGCTTAAGTTGATTACATATCTTTGCTATTGTAAATAGCGCTGCCATAAATATGAGGGTTCAGGTATCCCTTTGACATACTGACTTCCTTTCCTTTGGAGAGATTACTAGTAGTGGGTTTGCTGGATTGCATGCAAACAGATGTATCTATTTTCAGTTTTTTTTGAAATCATATTATTTTTCATAATGACCATAGTAATTTGCATTCTGACTGATAGCATATGAGTTCCCTTTTCTCCACATTCTCCACAGTATCTGTTAGTTTTTTGTCTTTTTTACAATAGCTATTCTAACTGGGGTAAAATGATATTGCATTTTGGTTTTGATTTGAATTTCCCTGGTGATTTTTGAACATTTTTCACATATCTGTTGGCCATCTGTATGTCTTCTTCTAAGAAATGTCTATTCATAGCCTATGTCCATTTTTTAATGAGATTATTCCGTTTTTTTGCTGTTGAGTGGGTTTCCCTTGTCAGAAAAATAGTTTGCAAATATTTGCCCATTTAACAAGTTGTCTTTTCATACTCTTGAGTGTTTCCTTTGCTGTGCAGAAGCTTTTCAGCTTCATATAGTCCCATTTGTCTATTTTTGTTTGTGTTGACTGTTTTTGAAGCTTCACCCATAAAATCTTCGCCAAGACCACTGTCCTGCAATGTTTCCCCTATTTTTTCTAGTAGTTTTAGTTTTAGGTCTTTACATTTACACCTATAATCTATTTTGAGTTGCATTTTTGTATTTAATGATAGAGAGGTGTTTCATTTCATTCTACTGCATATGAACATCCAGTTTTATGAAAGGTGTGTATTCTTAGCACCTGGTCAAAAATCAGTTGACTGTCAATACATGGATTTATTTCTGGGTTCTTTATTCTGTTACATTTTAATATTTTCATTACTTCTTCATCATATATAAAAGCATTCTTCTGAAAAGGTTTAAAGCACTGGTCTAAGGCTTCTTGGGAATTTGGTGTATGTAAGCTAAAACGGTGATATACCACGGTAACTGGTGGGACATGTTTACTCACTCTCCTTTTAAGCCATAATAATTGGAATTAAAGCTCTAATAATAATGAAACAATATTAGTTAAACAAAGTTATACATTTTATGGAAACAATAAGGTCTGCAGGTAGAATCCTGGGAAGTACTTTACATGCCATGTACAGTATAAGAGTAAGGGTTGGCAAGCCACAGTTCACATATTTCATAAAAATAGTTATGAAGGTCATTACATTATACTCAGAAATGAAAACATTGATTATGAAAACATTAAATCTTTATCAATTAATTAAATATTAACTGATATTAATCATTAGTCAAATTTTATTCAACTAACTCAACCTCATAAAGAGTTTTGACTTTAGCCTTAACATATGAAATTAATTCTTACATGTGTTCATAATGTATTGTACATACTTTTGTGCCTTTCTGTATCTAAAATGTACAAAGTAAACACTTAGACTCCTTTGAGAGACATAGTTAAACTTTTGTGTGCTTGCTTTATCCATGTTTTAGCTCTAAATATGAAATAAAACCTGAACTTGATACGGAGGATGTCCATGGAAACTCTAGCTTGGCAGAAGAGGAAAATACAAACATATTTGTAGCACAGTGTGCTCACAGATCTTAAGTTAGGTGCTATGAGAGTTTAGAGAAAGGAATATCTAACTCTGTCTAAGTTAGATAAGAGTATTGGTCTAGTGAATCAAAAAATACTTTAACTTGGCGTAAGAAGCTGCATAGGTTCACAGAGGAACCAGTTAGGAACTGGTTATACAAAGAGTCCAAGTGATTGATAAGGCTTTTAGGATGACACATATTTTATCTAATCAATATTTACTTAGTATTCACATGTCAAGCCCTGCTCTAAGTACTTTTTAAATATTAACCAATCCTCTATAACTTATAACATCCCTATAAGGTCAATAATATTACCAATACCCTCATGTTATGGATGAGAAGACCAAGTAACTTAAAGGCTAAGAATTTTGATCAAGATCAGAGAGCTAATAAATGATAAATCCAGGATTTTAATCCAGGCAGTTTGGCTGTAGTACTCTTCCTCTTACCACATTGCCTTCTTGTATTCCAGAGCAGTTCATTATATGGCTTGGGTAACTAGAAAGATGATATTCCATTTATGGAGACTGGGACCATGGAATTAAGAAGAGAGTTCTTTCAGACAATTGTGGAATTAGTTAAGTTCAGTTCTAGATATGTTGAGTTTGAAATACTTCTGCCCAGTGATTTGCTCTGGCCTGAATCACAACAGGTAATTATTAACTGTAGCCAATTGTTTGTAGAGCTCTAGACACTGGGGTAAGTGTCAATGCTAATCTAAAGCTTTTTGGGGGACTTGATCTATGCAAGCTGTAAGCATGCCATGGAAAGTGGTGGGACATGAACTCACTCTTGCTGCCCATTTTCTGAGTCTCCTTAAGTCAGACCCCATCATGGGGGCAAATCACTAACAACTATAATACTGTATATTTTGGGTGGAAAGTCATGAATATGTAATTCTTTCCTCCTCTTTCCCCTCAAATCCTACTGCAAGGATAAACATGCATTTACTTGAGCATGTTTTCAGCAACAGCCATAGCCCAGAGGTCACTGAGTTAAGATCACTATGACAAAAAAGTCAAATAAATAAACATCTAGACTTTAATTCATTTAAGACAAGGCAATAAAAATAATTTCTGCCTAAGAGAACTAAACTTAGCCAAACCTCTGTCCCAACCTTCAGATTCAACTTTCATTGCTGTCGCTTGGAATTATTCAGAAATATTTTAAAGAGGCAACTCAGGTCTGTGATACATCATTGTGCCAGCAGTTTTTATCCATTGCTTATTGTTAGCTTTATTTTTCCCCACTTGTCAAGGCTTAAAATTGTGTACAAGATAAAATGGAGTTTTGAAGCAGGTTTCAAATATTTGGTGGTTTCATTCCTTAATATTCTTGCCTCAGGAAAGGAGGGAAATAAACATTTTTTAACAAATAGGTGGGTCTTGACATTTTGTCCTGTCATGCAACTAGAGCACAGGACAGGGAAAGGCAAGTCATTTTATATTTGAATAAGCATAGCTTATTGCAATGTTTTCTCTAGGGATACCTCAGAATTCATTCTCTGACTCCTAACTGTGCACTGGGCATACAGTTTTCTAAGTTGCCATGATGCAAGAATTCATTCAATAGTTTTCCCCTTGTTCTAGGGCACAGTGAATTCTCCCTTAATTTCCCCCAGAAGTTCACAAGTCAGGAAGTCAGAAAACCACTGCAGACAAACACTCCTAAATATTTGGCAGAGTTTGTGGATTATTTTAGGGGTATCTTTCTCCAAGTACAGGGTGTACCCACAACAAAATGATAGGCATGCCAAGCTACTCAAAATAGTCCTTCCAATAACAACATACGGGTTTGTATTAAAAAGCTGTATTATTATCCTTAAAGAGAGTTAAGTGATTTTCCTTTTAGGTCCCATTTATAAAAGTAATGTGTAAAATGAAATTTATAGTTGAAAAAAGTAACCTCTAAATCCAGTTTCATCTTTTACTCTGGCCTTGTGACTGATAGATAAGACTACATGTAAGGCATCTTTATAAGGATGTCATAAGATACTTGAATCTCAATGTGTTCAATCTCAACATTTTCTCTTGAAGACATGTTTTTCCTTTTAAATGTCCTACTTCAGTTAGTGTCATCATGTATGCCAAACCAGAAATATGAAGGTCTTTTCAACTCCATTTCCTTGATTTCCCACACCACTCAACCAGCCTCAGCTTTATGTATGATCTACTAAATTATCTCTCAAGTACATTCTCTCTACTTCATTACCATTACCACAATCATTTCCTATTTCAGGCTCCCATTATCTCTTCTCTGGATAATTACAATTGTCTAAAACTAGTCTCAACTATTTCTAGTTTGCTTATTCATCCTAACTATCTTCCCCCCCACCCCAAAACCATGGACATGAAATCTCTAAATCACAATCTTAATAGTCTCCTTCTTACTCACTTCCTCCAGTGGTTTCTAATTCTTTCGAATGAAAGCCCAAGCACCTCAGTATGGTATCTAAGGCCCTTCATAGTCCAGCACTTCAAAACCATGTTCTCATCTGTATCATCCAGTAGCAAGGTTTCCTGAACCTTCTAAGGTGCTTCATGCCTCCGTCCCTGGTCAGTGCCATGAACAGCTTTTATTTGATTAATACCCAAAACATCTATAAAGACCCATCACAGCTAATTCTTTAGATCAAGGAATTATCCAGGATTGCCTCTAACTTAGGTTCCATGTTTGTCATCATGTGGTACCCATATTTTCTCAGTCAAGCTCATTTGGTTCCCAGGACAAGTCTATGATCTATTTAGTTTTTTTTTTTTTTTTTTTTTACCTAGTTTCTCCTTAAAAATTTCCTTATGTTTTCTCACATCTGGTTCCAAGCAGGAAAGGCCTCAGGCAAGTGATACTGCATGGCTAAGTCCTACCCCAAGCTCCTTATAATAGATCCCAACAAGGCTCCATCTGGAAGATGGGATGAATTTCTACTTTTGTACAACAATGCCCTCCCCTCCACTCCTCAAGCATTACAGATACCTTTTCCTTGTCCTTCAAAGCCCTGTCCAAATGTCACCAACACTGAGAAGCCCTCCCTATTCTATCTAGATTAAGAAAGTCACTAGTTACTATTTGCAGCTCTATATCTTATACACAGTTGTATTTCATTTATCATTCTGTATTGTGTGATCTTGTGTAATACCTTTAATTTTGATGTGCTTGACCTGTAAAAATGATATAAACCAACTCTTCGGGTTGCCATCAGATATTAGATTCTCAATATGTATTTTAATAAGAGCTGGTGGAAAGAATGCTTCTAACTAGGAATAGAAAGTCATATAAAGGACTGGGATACAGTTATGTCATGACTATTTTGGAGATTAGGAAAGGCATTTTTATAAACCTAAGTCTCAATTATCCACATTTAAAAAATTGTGGACCTAAAAAATTATGACCCATTGACATAACTAGGTTCTCAGTTTTACCAAATGCTTTAGTAAATTTAGAACTTTAGTAAATTTAGAAAAAGAAGATTAATGCTTACCGACATAGATTTATTTTCTGCTATCATGAGCTTTAAATGAAGTATTTAGTCACACATTGTGCTGCTTGAAATGAGGTTCTTCAATGAATTTTTGAGTTGGTTCCATTTGGTGAAGTGGTCTCTCATCTGTGGTAAACTGATGACCTTAGATACATGATTTATAGATAGAATGTCTATGTACTACTATATCCTAATATCAGCGTTTCCTATGTAAACTATCAGGGAACCACATGAGAACTGCCCCAAGAATAGTTCTGTTCTCTAAATGAAAAATATTAAAAAATGTTTGCAACCCTCATTAGATCAATGAACACCAAAGATGCTATCATGATCTTTTTCTGCATCTTTGTTTTTCTTAAGCTGTTTATATTAATTGGCAGTTTTGAAATCAACCTCCTTCTTTAAAATATTTTAAAATATTTAATACCTCTTGGCTTCTGCAATTCTAACCTATAGTGATCTGTTTCAAATTGTGCATCTTCTGAGTTTTTCTTTCTTCTGCCTATGAATGTGGGTGCTTTTCTTGCTTTGTTTCTTGAGTTTTGCTCTTCCTTCTATTCTCTCCTCTTCCCTTGGATGGGTGGATGACACTAAATCAATATCCCCAGTTCTATATCTATCCTAAGACTCAATTTGGAATTTCTTTCTTTTTTGTCTGCTGGATACTCTACCAAGATATGTTTATCATTTACTTTAAAATCAATATTCTATGTCCAAAGCCAATAACTGCAACCTTTTAAAGAATGGAATCTCTCACCTCTGCTGCTGATCCCTCATGGTTCAGTCATACAGATACAGTAGAACATCCATAGTTGACCACCTCCCTATATAGACCACCTCCTTAAGATGACCTAATTTCCACAGACTGGATATGTACCATATGTATGCATTAGTACAATGGGCCTAGTTCCTAATGTTGACCACCTCCATATGTTGATCAGTTTGTTACAGTCCCTTGGGTGGTCAACTTACAGAGTTCTACTGTATTTGATTTATGAACAAATGTTGAAGAAACACCTTAAGTATATTTTTTTCCTCTGGTCACTTAGAAGGCAGAATTAGAGTCTGCACTTTTTCATAGTTTTTGTTTTATTTTTCAAAATTTCTGTCAACAGGGTTAAGCTTATTCAGAAGACTGTTGAATCTAATAAGTAGTTCTAAAAGCAATTTTTAAGAAAATAAACCTGACTTTTTCTCCTTTAAGGGAAAACTGAGAAATTAGAAGAAATAAGTCAGAAAGTTTTATGCTTTTAGTTTTGCAATAGTAGGCTTACATTCATTCTTAAGGAATAGCTTTTAGGGTTTCAAGAACTTTATCCAATGCCAGTTTATAGATCAAAGTTTTCTAATGCAAGGATCATGGAAGGCTCAGTTTTATAAAAATTAAAAATAACAATTTCCCTTGGATCTATACTCAGTAAAACAATTAAACTCCCTCATCATTTTATGCATGGAAAAATGGTAGAAAAGTATTCAGTTCTTGGTGGAAAATTGGTGGAAAGGTATTCAGTTCTTCCCCTTGTCCATAGGCCTATGAATTCACATGTGTAAGTAAAACTCACAGTTGGTTGAACCTTCTCATTTCACTTTTTAAGCCTCATCTATGAGATGATTTGGATTGTGTTTACTCCACTGAAAACTATTTTCTGAATCAACATAGAAAATCAGTCAAGCCACTTATAGTTACATGAAGATAGGAAACTCACAGAATACCGAAAGCAGATAGGAAGAAGCGAATTCTTTCCAGTATTACAAACACTAGTTTTAGCATTACAAATATTCAGGATTTTAAAATGCCAAGCAAAGATACCAAGATAACTGTAGAAGGTGATTACAGAACTGATAAAGAAAAATCTATTTTTCCTTCTTTTTTAAAAAATATTTTTCCTCCTATTTTTCTCCTAACAATGAAACCAAAGGGGTCAAAAACATGCCAAAGACTGAGGAATTGAAGGAGACAATACCATTTAGGGATCACTTAAATGTTTGTGTGGTCTTTCTGCTTTAATAACATTCATATGCTCAATAATTTTCTTTTCTTCTAGATTTTAAAAATACAGCAATAAAAGATGTGAAAAGCCACTGGGAAATCTATCCAATGGTCAGAATTTAAGGCTTCTGCATTTGTTTCATTCTTTCTTCTCCTCCCCTTTTATTTGGTCTTAGGATTCTTTTGAAATTTGCGTAAAACAGATATTTTACAGTTTGGAGAAATTTTTAGTACAGTTTTTCTGTGCAAATTGCCAGAAAGCCTTGGCTAAGCAAATCACTCCACCAAAAGTAGCTCTATAGAGTATTCTATAGTGCTATAGTTAGAGCTAGTATGTCAGTTACTGTGAGAAAAGGTCATCTACATTAAATCTGTGGTTTTGAATCCAGCCTGAAATGAAGTTTGGGTTTAATTATTTCTTTATTTGTTTTTGCAATTCTGAAACTATATCTTTAGTCTAGGAAACTGTAAAGGGTTGAAAATTTTCTTGTTTCTACCCTCATAAAACCCAAGGCTATTTTTCTAAGAACCAATGATGCATCTGAAGCAAGTCCATCAATAGTCAATGTCCATTTCAAGTATCATGTGATAAAGATCCCCTATACATTAGTAAATTTCTGATTCTTAGAATCAAGAGTATTACTGAATTACACAGATTCAAAAATTTGCATGGGAAATCATTTTTTTTTCATTAACTATTTGGAAAAAAGCTTGATTCACCGGATTATTTGCTTTTGTTTATGCTATGTATTGATTTTGATTATTTTGTCAATTACTCCACTATATCTTAAATCAGACATTTGAAACTCATTAAAGCCTCAGGTATTTTGGTTTTCCAAAGTAAAGGATGTCTGAAAGAGGCCGTATGTGGAAATGTGTTCTATCCAGATAGATATCAGTTGATGGAACTGACTTAGCAAACCATGTCCAGAACCAATCAGTATCTGTTAAATCCTTAAAATTTTTTATTCTGGCTCAGTGCCTGTAGCACGGTGGTTATGGTGTTGGCCACATATACCAAGGCTGGTGGGTTCAAACCCAGCCCGGGCCAGCTTAGCAACAATGACAACTACAACAGAAAAGTTGTAGCCAGGTGTTGTGATGCGCACCTGTAGTCCCAGCTGCTTGGGAGTCTGAGGCAAGAGGATTGCTTAAGCCCAAGTGCTGTGAGCTGTGATGCCACAGCACTCTACCTAGCGTGACATAGTGAGATTCTGTCTCAAAAAAATATATATTTCTTTATTCCAATATATTGAGTTGGAGAAAAAAATAGCTAACTAAATTGCTAATATAAAGCCATTGCTTTATATATTTGTTTACTCAGTGGACAAAAGATGTTTTAGACCATTAGTATATAAAAATGAAAGAGTGCACAGCATGTAAGAGTGACATCTTCCAAGGTCAAGGAGTTTATGTGTTTGGGTCTTTTGCTTATTTATTTTTGCAGTATATGCTGTAGCTATTATCTTGTTTATATACCACCTCCTTCTAAACAGACCTTAGTGAAAGAAATTGGGAAATAGTGACCTCACTTGAACCTGAAGAATGTTTATTACTCACTACCCTCTGCAACTAACTAGAGAGGTCCCATTAACTTAGGCATGACAGAGGTTGCCAGTTTAGCAAATAAAATTATAAGATGCTCCTTTCAATTTCAGATAAACAATGACTATTTTTAGTATAAGTTTATCTCATACAATATTTAGTGTAAACAAATGCTTATACTAAAAAACACCCCCAAAATATTATTTATCTAAAATTCAAATTTAAAAAGGCACTCTTTATTTTACTTGGCAGTCTCAGGAAGTGGCAGCAAACCATGTTGCAAGCGAACACTAAAGGGGGCGCTATGTCAGGATAACTTCTGGAAATCATCCCTTGTACTTTAGTACACAGATCTTAAATGACTGATTTTCTGTCTATGTTGATGGTAGGTGTATAAGACCTGTTATTTATAAATATTGACAGTCTCATTTACATGAATACAAATGAAGAATAAAAATATAAGCACCACTCTGAAGTAAAGTGAATCATTCTTTAGGTAGAAACAGTTGAAATTATGGTGTCTTTCCTTCTGAACATACACAAGATTCTTTTAAAAATATTTTTATTTTTATTAAAGTATTTAATTTACGCAGTTTGAGAAATCGAATAGCAATACAATAATATAAAGTAGAAAAGCTCCTCGCCTATTCTGCCATTCCTACAGTGAAGGCTCACTTCCCAAAGACAGCCACTTTCAATATGTTCCATTGTTTCTTCTGGTGTTTAATCCCACATTTCTAAATTGGATGCATAAACTTGTATAACTATTTTAGATAATGCCTATTTATTTCTGTCTATGAAAAATAAGAATGTAGCTCTTTTACATATTCCAATGTTCCCCCTCAACCCATACAGACATATTTTTCTTCTCTGAACTTCTACCCATTCTCTCAATATAATTATAACACAGTCTTTAATTGAATAAGAAACAGTATTTACATCATTACCAAAATCTAAATATACTTCACAGTACAATCATACAGTGTGTTTTGTATTTTCTTCCTTGTACAACTTTTGTTTTCCTTGGAGTTAATATCAGCTTAAATTTTGAATGGTTACTCTTTATGTACTAACTATAATTTATTCCCAAATTTTTCTGAGGAATTCTAACCTCTCCCCCCTCCCCCTTTTTATGAGACAGAGTCTATGTCACTCTCTGTAGAGTGCTTTGATGTTACAGCTTACAGCAACCTCAAACTCTTGGGCTTAAATGATTATCTTGCCTCAGCCTCCTGAGTAGCTGGGGCTACAGGTGCCCGCCACAACACCCGGCTATTTTCTGGTTGCAGCTGTCATTATTGTTTGTCAGGCCTGGATTGTTGTTCACCATTGTTGTCAGGCTGGATTTAAACCCACCAGCTCTGGTGTATATGACTGGCACCCTACTCACTGAGCTATCGGCGCTGAGCCTAAAACCCTTTTTGATATATCATATACAACAGAAGAATTCTTAAGTTCCATTTATCTTTTCCTTAAAGGTAGCATTTCTGAAGGCCTCTGTCCTCTTGCTTTGATCTGGACTAGTTACTGTGTTGGCCTGCTATGCAAGATATTGTCCTAAGATTTTTATTCACTATCATCTTTGGACTTCCCTCATATCTCCTGTATTGACTACTCAATATTGTAGATCCTATGTCTTCCTCTATTTAATTTCTTATGTTGGTGAAGTGCATTTTTTAGGATTTTAGGAGGAAGGGACCTGGGTGGTGAATATAGACTCCTCAATACCATAGAGTTACATCATTCATCAAAAAAGTCTGCATTAATTGACATTTTTAGAATTAGAAGAAAATTTTTAAACTACCTTTCATTTTACAAATGAAGAACTGAGATTGTAAAAGGTGAAGTAACCCTTGTAAAGGTTATAAATTTATGAAATGTGTAAGAGACTATTCTGAAAAATAATTGCAAAAATTCTTGCCCATTTAACTTTGGAGGTAAGCTTATGATACCCTAAGATACCATGTTAAACATGGACAAAGGTATGTATTTGCTATTTATTGCTGTAATTCAATGACCTCCACTGATTAATAACTAAAGAGAGCTTAAAATTGTGGCTACAACAATCTCTTCCAGTATTTTTGAAATCAATAAGAAAAGATTAAAAGTAAATTTGTACCCTTTTGAGGATTCACATCTCAGTGTCAAATGGATCTCAGTGTTTCTCTCCTTTAAGCAATAAAAGACCTTTTTGAAATCTCTAACCCACTTGATTCACGTATAATTTTGGTATCCTGGAATTTTTCCCAACATCAAAAACCTTTTAGTAAAACTGGGGACCAGTCACCTCTGAAGATTTCTCTATCTTTAAGAACAAAAGCCATGACATCCACCACAACAAAAATGGTCTCTATCCCAAGTCCCTACTTTAAGTAAGACTGTTGTTTCATTTGAGTCTAGTGATAATAATTTGGAAAGGAAAATGCTTTTGTAATCCTTCAAATTACACCACAGATCAGGCCTGGATATGAAAGTAGAGATTTATTTAAAGTAACTAAAGCCCTTTCATTGTTAAGCAAAACATCAAATTGAAATGTCAATGAGTTCTCAAAGTTGTCTAATACAACAGCCACAATTGATTCAGAGGACTATGCTATGGTTTTTACTTAGTTAATTAAAACAGAACCACTTTAGCAATGTTAATTTTGGCCTACACTATTATGAATTTTTTTTCATAAATCTCTTGGAAGTGTTCTTGCATCCATGGAATTTCCCCAGCTTCTGAAATCATGTCGTTTGTAATCTGTCAAAAACTATTTATGACCTTTCCTTAAGCTTAAAAAAAAATAACTCCATCTATTGGCTTTATCACTAGGGAATTCTGGAAAGGAAAAAGCTCAGAAGAAAGAAGAAAGGCAGTTTTTTCTCTTGACCTTTGAAATTATTTTTTGAAATGACTATAAATTTGAAAAATTTTATGTTAACAGAGATATCAACTAATTATTTAATATGTTAGAAAGATATCTGTGTAAAACTTTTCTCTATTATTTCAAAAAATTAAGGTGGTACAAATGTTTTAGGTTATGTGAATCACTTTTGTCCCAGCTAAGGGTATACCTGATACTCAAATAGTGTTTATAATACTGTTAGGTAGGTTTTTGTCCCTCCCCCTCTCTCTCCTCACCCCCTACCCTGGTTGATTTCCCCTGAATCATACTGCCCTTTGTGCACATATGCACTCATCAATTAGTTCCAATTTAATAGTGAGTACATGTGGTGTTTGATAGACTGATCTTTGACAAAGCAGACAACAATATATGTTGGGGAAAAGAAGTCAAATGCAAAAATGGTGCTGGGAAAATTGGATAGCCACATATAGATGAATGAAACAGGTCCCTGACCTCTCACCATACACAAAAATCAATTCAAGATTAATAAAAGACTTAGATCTAAGGAATAAAAACATAAGAATTCTAGATAAAGGCCTAGGCAAATAATTTATAAAAAAGGCCTCAATGGCAATCACAGTGACAATAGAATTAATAAATTGGATTTATTAATAATTAATCAAATAAATTTGATTAAAATAAAAAACTTCTGCACAGCTAAGGAAATAATCAACTGAGCAAAAAGACAATCTACACAATGAGAGAAGATATTCTCAAGCTACACATTTGGTAAAGGACTAATAACCAGAATTAACAAAGAACTCAAACAAAGCATTAAGAAAAAATCAAATAACCCTATTAAAAACTGGGCAAAAAACAAAAAGAAGCTTCTCAAAAGAAGAAAGACAAATAGCCAACAAACATGAAAAACTGGTTAGGGTCTCTAATCATCAGGGAAAGGCAAATGACCTTCGAAATTTTAAAGTCATATTCCTTGAATCTGAATTTCTTGTTAACAGCTATTTCACTAACATTTCTGGGAACTGTATTAGGTCCAATGTTTACAGGAAAGCAGGTGTTTTCCCTCATGTTTATATGTTGTTGTACTTTCTCCATCTTCTCTTTTTTCCTCTGAGTAATTCATTCTAACAATTTGCTCCTGATTTTTGACCTCTTAAATTTCCTTTAGTGAGAAGTTCCTTATTTGGCAAATAAGGGATAAGTACTTGAAAATTACAGTTTTTTCCCTAGTAAACACTATTTTCAGCTTTATCATAATCATTTAAGCCACAAGATAAATAGTGCCTATATGTGAGATCCCATATAAATATGATCTACGCATTTGTAGTTTATTTTATTTTAAAATCTATAAAATCAAATAAGGTCTATTATAATATTTTTAAAAACCAAGAAAAATGTCTTTTCTAGTTATTTCTATTTTAACCATTTCTTGGAGTCTTTATTTCTTTGTGTAGACTGGAGATAAACGGGTGGGGGGAGAGAGAGAGAAATGTCATGTCATATGACTTGTAACATTTTTTTTTCAGCTGGCTTGACAAGTCTGTTGATGAATATTTTAAACTCCTCTGCCGCCTGTGAAAGAGCATTGACAATTCCAAACACAGTGAGCAAGCAAAACAGTTCTTGGAATGAGACAGAGTAGAGTTGGGGAAGAGAAACAGGGCTATGAGCTTGTCCTGGGTTTGTCAGGTAAGTCAGCCATGCATAAGAGCTGACTGGAGGACTGCAACAGCCAAACTGACCAGCTTCTCTTAACAAGGCCAGGTACCTATTTTCAGAAGTTAAAAACAACATCATGTGTTTAAGAAACTGAAAGTAAGTGGTATACTGTTGTGTGTTTTTGAATGACAGAGTGAATAGAACCAATCTTCAGGATCACTAATGACTTGGTAGCCACAGGTAAATCCTGTTAATTGTCCTGGGAAGAGTGTTGCAGGCTACCAGAAGTGAAATGCTCCCCTAGAATATATTTGGTCTAATTAATGTGGTAATATAGGATTACCCAAGTTCAAACTTTTGTATAGATTTCCCTTAAGTATTAAGCCTCTGTTGGAGCTTCTAGGACTCAAGAAGCTCATGTAAAATCCCTTTATTTTTTCAGAAATTATCTCTTAAGATTTCAACAACCTCTAACATGAACTCAGCATAACATTGAGTAGCCAGTAAATCCTGAGGAAGTTTATTTTAACATCATTATCAATATTTCAGTGATTCTCAAAAACCATAACTCACTCACCTCCATTTTTACTTCCATGGCCTCAAGTGAATAATTGAAAGTAATTATATGTGTACTATGGGAGATTATTGATGCACTGTTTCTAGAATATTCTTGTGGGCTGATTATCTTAGGTTGCTATATCATCCCAGAAAGAAAAAAAAAAATGTCATTATAGCCTGGCACTTTTACATAGCTGAGGGATAGACATACTGTTGTTCCACTTTGCTTGATTTTAGTCTGAGCATCCAATGTCAGAAAATTATGTCACAGATATAAAACGCTCTTTGCCGGGTACAGTGGCTCACAGGTATAATCCTAATACTCTTGGAGGATGAAGCAGGAGGAATGATTGAACTCAGAAGTTTGAAACCAGCCTGAGCAAAAGCAAGACACTGTCTCTACTAAAAATGGAAAAATTAGCTGGGTATTGTGGTGGGTGCCTGTACTCAGGAGGCTAAGGCAGGAAGATCACTTGAACCCAGGAGTTTGAGGTTGCTGTGAGATAGGCTGAAGCCATGGCAGTCTAGCCTGGGCAACACAGTGACACTCTGTCTTAAAAACACAATAACAACAACAAAAGATGCTCATATTGATCATAAGTTCTAACAATTAAGTTTGTGAATTTGCCACCATGGACTAACATTAAAGTAAACAAACAACTTGGTAAGGTTTTATAGCCTTGGTACATCAGTGTCTCACAGCTGTGTTCATTTCAACATGTGGCAGTGTCTTGCCTTCAAGAAGCTCAAAATTAAATGGCAGGGATTAGTGGGAGGAGTAATGAGAAATAAACATGAATAGCTACAAATAGTGTTCATTATTTTTGTGTGGTTTTGTGTGCTGTTGTGAGAATGTCAGAGCTTGAATTAGAGCAACAAAATTTGTAAACTTGGCAAAAGAGGAAGTAAAAACAGAGACATGTTAGTCCAAGTTTATGAGAATAATGCTGTGAAGAAAATGACAGTGTACAAATGTATCAAACCATTTTCTGAGGGGAGAGAAAGGACTGATGAAGAGAGGTCAAGGTGTCTAGTAATGAGCAGAACTGATGAAAACATTGCAAAAATTTGTCGAATTGTGCATCAAAATCATTGGTTGACTGTGAGAAGCATAGCCCACCAACTAAATGTCAATAGAGAAACAGGAAAACCTTAATTAAAATCTTGACCAACAACTCATGGCTCTTGCTTCACAACAATGCACCAGATCACACAGCACTGTCTGTTTGTTTACCCAGGAAACAAATAACTGTATTGGAGCACTTTACTCCCTAATCTGGCCTCCAATGACTTTTTTCTTTAACCAAAGATAAAGAAAATATTGAAAGGAAGATATTTTGATAATATTCATTACATCAGGGTAATATGATGACATCACCGATAGCTATTCTAGAAAAAGAGTTTGAAAATTGCTTTGAAGGGTAGACTAGGTGCTGGTGTCAGTGCATAGCTTCCCAAAGGGAGTACTACAAAGGTGATTGTAGTAATATTCAACAATGAGGCATATTTCACTTTTTCTAGGATGAATTTGTGAAGAAAGTAAGAAAATAGAGAAAAGGAAGGAAGACACTTTTTGCATAGTTAGCAAACCATCACCCCTCTCTCCATGTTAGCTGAGTCAGGTGAAAGTGAATAGAATCAAATGTTTTTCTTAAACACTTGTTTCAAAGGTAGTGTTTCAAAGGTAAGTGATTAGGATCTATATGTGGGGAAATTTATCATCATCATCATCATCATCATCATCATCATCATCATCATCATCATTTACGTACCTGGAATACCAACTAAGTCTGGCAGATACTGATCGGCACTGCTACATCTAATTGGCACGGCTTCCCAGCTCTTTTGTCAATGAAACCATTTCCCACTTCCCATTTAAATTTTAGAGCAGGATAACTAGTCCGATTTTGTTTTAATCATAAACTGCCTGCCACCTGGCAGTTATCCTATAAATTCATGTTTTTGTCACAGGTGGAACTCTTTGAGACAGTAAGGAGACAATAGTCATAATAAACTTATCCCCACAATTTAAAAAAGGCAACTGGATGTGCCTTACTAATGGTTGATCAGGGTCATCTTTTTCATTTTGATCTGGTAAATGCAAATTGCCTATTTTGTGCTTAACACTGATCCCATTTCTATGACACAGGAACACTATGTCTTGCCTTCAAGAATCTCAAAATCACATGGCAGGGATTAGTGAGAGCAGTAATGAGAAATAAACATGAATAGGTACAATAGAAGATACAATGCAATGATGTATAAAGAACTATATGTGTAAATGATAGTATATTATTAAAACCTAACAATAGGATTGAGCTATTTCATGTTCATTTTCATAATACTTTGTAATATGTAATATGTCCATGTATATAGATAAATATATACACAAGTAATGTCATATTAGATTTAAACTTTCCTCTATTCTTATACATGGTCTTTGATGCACAAGAAAACAAATTATTTTAATTGGTAACAAAAGTTTTCTCTTAGTCCCCATTGCCATTTATAGAAACCTACGGTGTAAATAACCTATACCAATTCACACGATTTGGTTTCCTCAGCCACAATCCACTCCTTCTTCCTTGTTGGTGACAGATATCCCCATATTCTTGTCTTCTTTTCTTCATTCGTTACACAGAGATAGATTATGTGCCCAATAGCACTGTATCTGCCAACAGTAAAAGTATCTTCTTATTGCCTCCACATAGGGCAGACTACTTCCACAGCAGCCCCTCAACTTCTGTCCCATCACCTCCCTTTGGAAATCCACTGCTGGGTTCTCACTTAGGAATCAAAAACTTACAATGAGAGTACCCCAGAGAACTCCACCACCCTCTTTCATCAAAAATTCCTCCCATAGACTTGCCATTTGTCTGCTACTTGAGGAAAGCTGAGAAATACCATGTTTTTCTGCCTGCCAGGGATGGGATGGATATTATTTCCTGAGTAGAAGGTCAGGCAGGATTAGGAAGGGAAGAGTTTAACTATGAAGGCTTTGATCAAGATCAACAAATTCAAAATAAAGTTATCTCAATTATCATAGTATTTTTTAAATCTCATGTCGAAAAGAGGGAATTGGACACAGTGATTGTCAAACTGGATGTATCATACATATTGACTTGTATGAAGTGGAAATTCTACATTGGGAACCAACAGATCCTGTCATCACCACTGACTTTCTCTATTATCTTAAACAGATTATTAAATAAATATGATTCTCAATCTCCTCTTTTTAAAAGGTAGGTTGATTGGGCTGGGTACAGTGGCTCACACCTGTAATCCTAGCATTCTGGGAGGCCAGGACGGGTGGATTCCTGGAGGTCAGGAGTTTGAGCCTACTCTGAGCAAGAGCAAGATCCCATGTCTAAAAACCTGCCAGGTGCCTGTAGTTCTAGCTACCCAGGAGGCTGAGACAAGAGGATCACTTGAACCTGGGAGTTGGAGGTTGCTGTGAACTATGATGCCACAGTTCTCTACTGAGGGCAACATAGTGAGACTGTGTCTCAAAAAAAAAAAAAAAGGTAGGTTGATCATACCTCCAAGATAAACAAATGACTTGTTACTATTAAGGTGTATTTCACATACGTCTACTGAGTATCTTCACTGATTTTACAAGACATGGAATTACTGGTCTTTTTACAGTCTTTGTGTTAGCTATTGATATAAACTGGTGTTCTGAGGCAACATAAGCCTGAAACATTATCATAATTATTGTTTATTTATATTGAACTAAAATATACATTCAGAAAAGTGTATAAACCATAAGCGTATACAGTTCACTTATTTTTCACAAATTGAACACTTTCATGTAATGAGCACCAGATTGAGAAATAAGAAGTACCCCAGAAACCCCCATGACTCATTCCAATTTTTCCTCCCAAAAGTAACCTCTATGACTTCCATAGCCAAGGATTAGTTTTACTGGTAGCCCTTAAACAGGAGAGGTATGCTATGTATGGAGTTGCTAATAGCTCTTAAACTGCTACAGATTAGATATTTATTTTTTGTCAAATGTGCTTCTCTATGATTTAATAAAGGACAGGGGAGAAGTGGTTAGAATGCAAGGGCAGACACAGAAGATAGGATTAGAAATTATCTTCTCCACAAAATATTGTTGGTTAAGTCTAGTGTGTCATTTCCAGCAAGCATATGACTTTGTACTGTAATATTTTTGGGAAAGGAAAAGCTTAATTTAATTGGAACTATCATGTAGCTTTTGTCTCAGATAAATTGCAAACTACCATTTATAGAAACGTTTTTTTAGAAAGCATTTCTCTGTGGCTTAACTTGGTATTTGTCCATACTTGGTGAAAGTTAGAGATGTACAATATAAAACTGTCATCTTGGATTTTTTAAGGCCCTTTACCACAATATTCTTAAGAGCACAAACAGAATCCAAATGCCAGATTTTGCCAAGATTACCAATATATTTCCTAGTTGGTAACAAAGGAGTTAGAGATAGGAGGTAAAGGTAGAAAAGGAACCAAGTCTATGGATCAAGTGTCTGAGGCCAGAAAACCTAGCTCCCTTTCATTTCCCCCATATCAAATCCTCAACTACTTTGCATACTCTGCTGGGCTGGCCACAGCTGTGGCTGTTTCCAAAATGAAGATGGAATACAGCCACACTTGGATTTAGTATTCTCTAGAAATGTTATTCCTTTGGGCATTATTTTCAGAAGTATCACATTGCAGAGGGGCTTACTTTTTCTAACTAGGTTGTGAAAAAAAAGAAAATCTTTTTTTCCTCTAAATATAGAAGATTGATGTAAGTTTTTTGTTCATTACATTTTCCTTTGGGATGTCCTTATCCAAATGGAAAACGAGAGATGAGATGATTGCTTAATCTAGCTATCTGTCTAAAAATCTTTTTTTCCCCAGGAGCAAATAAATTATATATTAATAGCCACAACACAGCAGTGTATTTGACATAGAGTCTACAAAGTTAAAGGCCATATGGTGACTTCTTGTTATATGAATCATTGGGGGGGAGGGGTGAGTTTTTCAAATTTCAGATTAATGTAAGCATACATACAATCAAGTTACATTGTTTGCATTTGTTATTTAAAGTTCAAGTTGCTGTTGAGATCTTCACCAGGAGGTGTGCCATATACCCCAACATTGTTTGAAATAGGTAAGAGTTTACCACACTCCTTTAACACTCCCCTCCACCCTTTTGGAATTTAAACGGGTTTTTCTCTCATGTGGGCATGTAGTTGTGCACCTACTAGTTTCATATTAATTTTGAGTACATTGGATGCTTGCTTTTCCATGTTTGTGATACTTTCCTTTGAGAATGTTCTCTAAGTCCTTCCAGGTAAATACAAAAGATGTGAAATCTCCATGTTTCTTTATGGCTGAATGGTATTCCATGGTATACAAATACCACAGTTTATTTATCTGTTCATGGGTTTATGGGCACTTGAGTTGTTGCCACATCTCTGTGATTGTGAATTGAGCTGCAATAAACATTCTAGTGCAAATATCCTTATGGTAAAACGATTTTTTTTTCTTGGTAGATAGCTACTAATTGGATTGCAGGATCAAATGGAAGGTCTATTTTTAGATCTTTGAGAATTCTCTATATATCTTTCCCAAAAGGCTGTATTAGTTTATAATCCCACCAACAGTGTATAAGTGTTTCCTTCTCTCCACACCCACACCAGCATGTGCAGCTTTGGGACTTCGTAATGTGGGCTATTCTTCCTGGAGTTAGGTGATATCTCAGAGTGGTTTTGATTTGCATTTCTCTTATGATCAGAGTTGATGAACATTTTTTCATGTGTTTCTTGGCAATTTGTATGTCTTCTTGAGAGAAGCTTCTGTTCATGTGTCTTGTCCAATGATGAATGGGGTTATTTGCTCTTGTTGATTAGTTCAAGTTCTCTGTAGACTCTAATTTTCAGGCCTTTGCCAGATTTGTAACATGAAATACCTTCTCTCATTCTGAAGGTTGTCTGTTTGCTATAGCTATGCCCTTAGCTGCGCAGAAGCTTTTTAGCTTCATGATGTTCCATTTATTTATTTTTGTTATGTTGCCATTGCTAATGGGGTCTTCATAAAATCTTTTCCTAGGCTGATATTATCTAGAGTTTTTACCACAATTTCTAGAGTTTTTATAATTTTGTGCCATAAATTTAAATCTTTTATCCAGTATGAGTCAATTTTTGTAAATAATGAGACCCAGTTTTAGTGTAGCTTTGTAGTTTTACATGTAGCTAACTAGTAGTTTTCCCAGCACTATTTATTTTCCCAGTGCATGCTTTTATTTGCCTTATCAAAGATCAGGTGACAATATGTACATGGTTTCATCTCTAGGTTCTCTATTCTGTTACCTAGATCTATGTCTCTATTCCACTGTAGACTTGTAATATAATGTGAAGTCTAGTAACATGATGCATCCAAATTTATTTTTATTTCTTAGAATTGCATTGGCTAGTCAGGACTTTTTCTGTTCCATATGAAACAAAGAACTATTTTTTAAGTTCTTCAAAGTAGCATGTTGGTGCTTTAAGGGGATGACAGTAAATCTGTAGATCACTTTGGCTAGTATAGACATTTTAACAATGTGGATCCTTCCCAGCCATGAGCACAGTATATTCTTCCATTTGCTAATGTCTTCTGCCATTTCTTTTCTCAGGATTTCATAGTTTTCTCTGTAGAGATCTTTCACATCCTTTGTTAGGTATGTTCCTAGGTATTTCATTTTCTTTGAAGCTATTGTGAAGGGAATTTATGTCTCTGATTTGATTCCCAGCTTGATCATTGTTGGTTTGTATGATAGCTACTAATTTGTAAACATTGATTTTATATCTTGAGACATTCTTTATCACTTTTAGGAGTCTCATGGCTGAGTCTGTGGGGTTGTCTAAGTATAAGATCATATTATCAGCAAAGTGACCTCCTCTATCCAAATTTGAATACTTTTGATATATTCTCTTGACTGATTACATTGACTAGGACTTCCAGCGCTATGTTGAATAGTAATGATGATAGTGGACATTATCTCATCTGGTTCTAGTTCTAAGTGAAAAGCTTACTAAGTTCTAAGTGAAAAAGTTTTACTTCATTTGGTATGATGATGGCTGTGGGTTTATCATAGATGGTTTCTGTAGTTTAAGAAATGTACCAACTATGCCTATTTTTTAAAGTGTTCTTATCAGAAAGGGATGCTGAGTTTTGTTGATCATGTTTCTGCACCTATCGAGAGTATCATATGATCTTTGTTTTTCCTTCTATTTATGTGGTGAATTACATGTGTGTATTTTAAACCAGCCTTCCATCTCTAAGATAAAGCCCACTTGATCAGGTGTGTGTAAATATATATATATATATATATTTTTTTTTTTTTTAATATGTAGTTGTATTTATTCTATTTGCTAGGATTTTGTCAAGTATTTTTGCATTGATATTCATTTGTGGTATTTGTCTGTAGTGTTTTTTTTAGTTGTTGTTATATCCTTTTGTGGTTTTAGTATTAGGGTGATATTTCCTTCATAGAAGGAGTAGGGAGGTTTCCTTCCTTCTCTGCATTTTGGAATAGGTTCTGCGGTATAGGTACAATCTCCTCTTTGAGGTTTGGTAGAATTCTGGTGTGAAATTCTCTAGTCCAGGATTTTTTTATCTTAGAAGCTTTTTTACTGTCATTGCAATTTCAGTGCTTGATTTTGGTCTGTTACAGAGTTCTAATTCTTTCTGATTAAGTCTGGGAGATGGCATGATTTCAGATATTGGTCCATTTCCTCCTCATTTTCTAATTTCTGGGCATAGAGTTTTTTGTAGTAATTAGTGATGATCTTTTGTATATCTGTTTTATCTGTTATTTCATCTTTTCATTTCTGATTGAGGTTATTAAAGATCTTACTTTTCTGTTTCTAGTTAATCTGGCCAAGAGTTTATCAATTTTATTAATCTTGTCAAAGAACTAACTGCTGTTAACTTAAATCTTCTAAGTTTAATCTTCCAAATGGGTCTTTTGTTCTCAGTTTCATTTAATTATAATCTAATTTTGGTTATTTCTTTTCTTATGCTAGGTTTGGGATTGTATTGCTCTTCCTTTTCTAGTTCCTTGAGATGGTTCATTAGCTTGTTAATATGTGCTTTCTGTTTTTTGGATGTGGGCATCCAATGCTATAAGCTTCCCTGTTACGACTGCATTTGCATTATTCAATGGCTTGTGGCTTCATTGTCATTTTGTTTAAGGAAACTAATCCTTTCCTCTTTGAGCCAGCTGTCATTCAGCATAAGATTGTTTAGTTTCTATTACTTAGTGTGGGCATGAAGGTTTTTGTTGGAGTTGAGTTCTACTTTTATTCCATTATGGTCCCAAAAGATACAAGGTTTAATTTCTATTCTTTTAAATTTGTTGAGATTTGAGTTGTTCTCTAAGATATAATCAATCTTGGAGAATGATCCACAAGCAGATGAGAAGAATAAATATTTAGTATTATTAGAGTGGAATGTTCTGTATATGTCTTTAAGCCCATTTGTTATAATGTTGTGTTTAAGTCTATGGCTTCTTTGATTAGTTTATACTTGGAGGATCTGCCCAGTTCTATCAGTGGGGTGTTGAAGTCCCTAGTTATCATGGTTTTGCAGGATATCATGTTGTCCAGACTGGCTTGAGTTTATTTTATATATCTGGGAGCATTTAAGTTGGGTGCATAGATATTTAGGATTGAAAGATCTTCTTGTTGTATTGTTCCCTTGACCAATAGTATATAGGGTACATCTTTTTCTTTACTTCTTGAGAAAAAAGCATCTGCAGATAAGATGGCAATTCCTGTTTTTTTCTCATTTCCATTTGCCTGAAATATTGTTTTCTGTCCCTCCACCATGAGTCTTGTTTTGCCTTTGGAAGTTAGATGTTTTCTGAAGACAGCATGTACTTAGCTTTCACCTTTTTATCCTGTCAGCCAACCTGTGCCTCTTCACTGGGGAATTCAAGCTATTCATATTTATTGAGAGAATCGATAAGTATGTTCGAGTTCTGTTCATTTTGTTCTGTGAAGGTGTGTTGCATAGTTTTATCATTTGGGCCACCATGGAAGCTAAGTTTTGTCATTTAGTTTCTGAGAATCTCTCCTTTGTTGGTGGAACATTATGATAGTCAGTGTACAGAACAGGTCTTAGTACTTCCTGCAGAGCTGGTCTTGTAGTTGCAAATTTCTTCAATGTTTGCTTGGCAATAAAAGATTTTATTTCTCCATTGAATATGAAACTTAGTTTAGCAGGATACAGAATCCTGGTTTAAGTTGCTTTGTTTCAGAAAGTTAAAGATTGGTGACCACTCTCTTCTGGCTTGTAAAGTTTCCACTGAATACTCCACTGTCCCCCTGTTTTCTACCTTATAGGTAAGAACTGGCTCCTTGGAGAGTTTCTCTTTTATTTTTACTTTGGTCAAGTTAATTACACCATGTCTAGGCTGATACTTTGTTTGACTTTTGTCACCCTTGAGTTCTGTAACACCTAGTATCTATATCTCTGGGTCTCTTGTAATGCTTGGGAAATTCTCCACCATGATGTCTTGAAGTAGAGCTTCCATGCTTTAGGAGTCTCTTCTCCTTCAAGAATCATCCCTATGATTCATATGTTTGTGCACTTTGTGTAGTCCCATATGTAAGAGATTGGTCTGCTTTTGCTCTCTTCTTTTTTGCCTATTTGAATGACTGGGTTAATTTAAATGTCTTGTCTTTAAGTTCTGAGATTTTTTTTCTTCTCCATATTCTACTCTGTTGTTCAGGCTCTTTATTGTGCTTTGAAACTCCTTGATTACCTCTTCAATTCCTTAATCTCTACTATATCCTTCCCAATTAGGTCCAGATCCTTGGTGCTTTTGTCTTTAATTTTGTTGACCTCTTGAGAAAGTTTTTGTATGTCTTTTGGTACTTCTTTTTCCATCTTCTC
The DNA here is from genome assembly GCF_027406575.1 of Nycticebus coucang. Taxonomy (NCBI): domain Eukaryota; kingdom Metazoa; phylum Chordata; class Mammalia; order Primates; family Lorisidae; genus Nycticebus; species Nycticebus coucang. The sequence goes on along the minus strand of NC_069785.1, from coordinate 51,478,824 downwards.
TTCAATTCCATTCATCTTATTTGCCATCCATATTCTGAATTCTATTTCTATCATACTGACAATTTCTTTATAGATGGTATTTTCAGCAGTATCTCCCTTATAATCTCTTTGGGGAGTTGATCTGCTTTGATTTTTCATGTTGCCAGTATCCTTCTGCAGAAGCACATATCTCAATTTGTGTTTTCAAGTTATTTTTTTTTAATTTGTAGGCTAAAATGTTAGGGTGTCTCTAAATTGTGTTGAGAGATATTCTAGTTGGGATCCCTTAGGCAACTCCTAAGAAACAGTTGGGGCCTGGAAGGTGGAGCCTGGGCTGACCAAGTGGCACACCTATCTGCTCGTAGTAGTGCTATTCAACTGGCTCTGGGCCTTCTGGATATTGAGTCAGGTGGGCTGGTGATGGCACCAGCTGCCATGAAGTGCAGAGCTTTGCACACTCTTTCTAGGACTTGCCAGTGCCAAACAGCAGCTCCTTGTCCCACCAGCTGCTCAGGAGGTATTAGGGGTGTTTGGCTGCCTAATCCAGGTGGCTGGTATCAGATTCATAGGGCCCAGGGCTGGGGCTTTCTACTTTTATTTCAGGGCCTGCATACTCAAAGTGGCTACTTGTTCTCTCAAATGCTCAGATTATTGGGGACCATTTGGATGCAATCTAAGGGACTGATGTCAAATTCAGAAGCCTGGGGATGTGGAGCTCACCCTGCCCCTTCCAGGACCTGCCATAGCAAAGCAGCTGCTTGCCACACAGTTAGCCTGTGCAGCAGGGATTTGGGGCCATTTGGATACTAAACTAAGCTGGCTAATATCAGCTTCAAGGGCCCCAGGGGCTGAGTTTACCACACCCCTTCCAAGGCCTATCAAGGCAATGTGGCACCTTGTCTTTATGCTTACACACTAAGTAGGGTTTGAAGGCAGTTTTGCAACTAAAACTGGTAGGCTGAAATGAGACACTGGGGCCCCAGGATGTGGAGCTCACCACTCCCCTGCACTACTGACTGTCTAAATTAGCCACAGATTTTTTCTGTAGCCCTCCCAACATACATCCTCCTGAAGTTCCCTTATAGGACTGCACAGTGTGGCAGTGCAGTGTGGCTCGTCCTCCTTTGAGGACGAGCTGTTTTATATAAGCTGGGTGGGCTTGGGCAGGACTTCCAGGTGACATTCCTAAGCCAGAGGTGGCTCCCAGACAGTGAGTTGAACTGGCCCATCTAAAGTGTCAATCTTGCCAGAAACATATTCAAAAAGCCATAGCTTTTACTTGTGGTTGGGAGATTGTGGGGAAACAAGAAACTAGGCCTTCCCCTCTCCACGTCAGTGGGGACAGAGCTGGGGTCAGAACTTCCAGGTGCCCCCAGGCTAGGACTAGTGCATAGATAGCCACTGAACCACCCCACAGGATGGGGATATGTCCTACCCAGCAGGAGGCAGACTAGGTGAGCTATAGTTTCCTCCTGCAGCAGGGGTGGTATGCTCCCCAGTTCACTGGGCCACACAGTGCAGAGGCCCTCCTGAGTTCCTATCATATATGTTTGGGAAGCAGGGCTTGTCTATCTTCACTTTTCTTGCTGGTAATCATTCCTGCCAGATGCCAGTGAGAGAGAAACTCGTCTCTGCAACACTTATTTCCATGATTGTTATGGGAGCTGGGTTAGGTAACCAAGTCCCTTTACCTCTCTGGTACCTAAGGGTAGGCCATACCTTTCAGACAAGCTGAACCAGGCTAGCATTCTGACTCACCCATGAAGAGGGAGGCAGGCCCCAGCAGCAGACACTCTGTCCAGTAACCAAAGGGGGAAAAGGCTGTGGCCACAAGCCAGCTGAAACCAAAATTGTTCACTATTCCTTCCACCAGGCAGGAGTGGGGACCCAGAGGAAAATATGCCTAGGTACAGGAAAGGTGGGTCTTTGGTCCTTTGTGGCACTCTCCAGTGGGGTGAGAGTTCCTATGGTTCACTGTTGTGAAGAGCTCCCAGGTGGGGGAAGGAATTCCCCTTAGTCTTTTTCAGTTCAGGGCTCCTCTGAGTCTCATCTAGTCTGGAACCGTCCTCTTCTCTCTCCCTTCCTCTTTCTTGTCTTTGCTGTGATATTCACCCAATTTCCACTGCTTCAAGTGCACTTTAGTCTAATTTTCATCCTCTGGCTGGGACCATCTGATGAAAGCTGCTTCTAGTCGGCCATCTCATCCCTCCCTGAAAAAATCCTATATGATGTGTTTGATTCAGATCAAACAAGACTCTCTAAGAGCCTACACTGTTTCAAGCTAGGTATTAAATACAGAGGAAAATATGACAAATAAGACATTGACCAATCCCACAACGAGTTCACAGATCAGTGGGAAAACAAATACAAAACCAACAACCAAATAATAATTGTTTATTATAATTAAATTATGACACAATATTTGCTAAAGAATAAATGATTAACTCTCACTGAAGGCATGGGAAGACATCACAAGGTATTGAAGAATAATTGGCTGGCAGAGAAAAGAAAGATTCATGCCAGGCAGAAAAAATAGAAGACAGAAAGGTACAGAGGAATGACATAGCCTAGTCTTCAGAAAATCAAAGGAGAGGAAAATTATCTAAGTATAAGGTAAAAAGTGGCAGTTGATGAGGGTAAAGCAAAAGTTTGGAGTCAGGTCATGAAGGGACTTCCTCCTCCAAAAAGTTAAGCAAGGGACCAATATAATTTAATTTGCAGTTTAAGTATTCACTCTGTAATAGGAGAAGCAGCTCAAGTAGAGGAGATTATAAAGAAGGTATAAAGATCAATTAAAAAATTATTCTCAGGCTTAAAATACATCAAGCCTTTAGTCATATTCATTCTCTTGCTTACTTCCCTCTCTTTTATTTTTATTACTGCCTCTCTTCTCTTTTAGCCCTTTATTATATTTTATGTAACACTATAGAAATTTTAGAACAAGTTTTTAAAAATATCCTATTTCACTCCATAAATTATATTTTATGTAACACTATAGAAAGTTTAGGACAAGTCCTTAAAAATATCCTGTATCACCCCACAGCCAATATGCTCAAACTCCAAAAACAACTTAGAAAAAGAAGGAGTTAATACAACCTAGTGAAACAATGTCATGTTAATTTTTTCCATTATTAGAAATATCTTAGAGAAAGCTCCTTATAAAAGAATAGATGTGTCTAGTAGTCTGTTGGCTCTGTTTAAATGATGGCAAGTTGGTAGCTGGATATGTATGGGCTTACTACCATAATAAACAGCAAAGAAGAAGGTTTCTCATTACTAGTGACCTATTGGTGATGCCTACCCTTCCCCAGCTTTTGGCTATCTCCTACCTTTCTCTAACTGGCCTCATGGGTTGTGACAGAGATTCCTCTGCACAGTTCTGAATGGGTTGGCTGTGGCCTGCTGTCTTCCGGAAGGCATGGGTTTATAGAGAAGAGGATGAAATCATTTATGGTGGTGGAGCCTGCTCCATGTCTGAACATGCAGATCAGCCTTAGTCCAACCAGGGTGGAGAAGACTTTCAGGGGAACAAAAAGATTCCCAAATCCCCAAAGGGGCAGGCATGAGGAATCTGATAGTGAGGGGTAATTTACATTTCCAACAGGAGGTGTCACCCTTAGGGAGTATATATGAAATTCAGAAGAGGAAAACATGAGAAATTCTTAAAAAAAAAACTAAAATGACTACTTAAAATTTTTTGTCCAAAATGTTTTATTTATTTGGAAAATTTAAATGTAACAGAAAGAGTATGTGGGATACTTTAATTTGTGAATAGGGAATACAGGTAGTGGGTTTTTTGTTTGCTTTGTTTTGTTTTTTATGCTGAGAAACACTGCTCTAACTTGCTCCTCTAACTCACAAGGAATAGAAGAAAGCATGGAAAAGTGGTCAGCCAAAAGGAAATAAGAACTCAAATTTGATACTTATGCAATAGTTTAGGGTATTTCTTTTCTCAGTATCCCCGACTTTCCCGCCATAGTTAAAGAGAAGTAGACCTTTGACTACAAAGCTCTTTTATCTTTTCAAAGTGATAATCAGAAGGGCATGCCTTTGAAAATTGAGTATACTAGGATATATATTTAAAACCTATTTGCAAGAGAAATGAAATTGCAAGGAACAAATAGAGCTTTCATTTCCTAAGTAGGTTTTGACTTTTCCTCTTTAAGTAAAAATTTAGGATCAAGAATTATGCTACATAATACCTAGAAGGATTTTAGAGATTTGAGAGGTTTTTAATGCTTCAGTGGAAAAATATCAACTTTGCAGTCAGAAAAATCTGGGTTCAAAAATCCAAATTAAACTTCTACTGCTGGCCAACATGGACTAAGCCCACTACAACCTATCTCTCCCACTGATTAGAGAACATTTGAACAACAAAGATGACCTAATTGACACTTAAAAGAACTCCAAACAAGAATACATAATATATATTTTTAAGTACACACAGATATTCATGAAGATACATCATATTCTGAACCATAATGCAAATAATAACAAATTAAAAATAATTGAAATTAGATAAAGTATATTTTCTGATCAACTAGAAATTAAATTAGGAATCCATAACAAACACTCTCTGGAAAATTTCCAAATATTTGGAAATTAAATGGCATACTTTGCAGGGGTGGGGGGGACCTGGGACCTTAAGGAAACTTGTGACCTTCTGGTCCTTAAACTGTGAACTTCCTCATCCTTAAGTGTGTTCTTTTGACTGAATCCAAATTTTACCTAACAAATCCTTTTATTAAAATGGGTGCAGAATATTATGTGGCCTTAAAGAAAGATGGAGACTTTACCTCTTTCATGTTTACATGGATGGAGCTGGAACATACTGGATACTTAGTACAGTATCTCAAGAATGGAAGAAAAAGTATCCAATGTACTCAGCCCTACTATGAAACTAATTTATGGCTTTCATATGAAAGCTATAACCCAATTATAACCTAAGAATATGGGGAAGGGGGAGACGGAGGGGAGGGAGGGGGAGGATGGGTGGAGGGGGGGTGACTGCTGGGATTACACCTGCGGTGCATCTTACAAGGGTACATGTGAAACTTAGTAAATGTAGAATATAAATGTCTTAACACAATAAATAACTAAGAAAATGCCAGGAAGGCTATGTTAACCAGTGTGATGAAAATGTGTCAAACAGTCTATAAAACCAGTGTATGGTGCCCCATGATCGCATTAATGTACACAGCTATGATTTAATAAAAATAAATAGATAAAGTGGGTGCAACAGAGACAGATGAAGCTTTTATTGCCTGCTTTGGTGCTTAAAAAAGAATAATTTTGAATTAAAAGGCTGCAGGTTCCAGACATCTGGATCATATTGTACATACATTAATATTCTTTCAACCAAGAATACTGTACCTGGTAAAGCTGTTTTCGAGGAGTGAAGAATGTAGAAAAGGTAAAGACTTTCCCAGAAAAAGAAAAGCTTAGGGAGTTCATCTTCACTAGACCTGTCTTAATATAAAATGCTGAACGGAGTTCCTCAAGCTGAAAGAAAAAGACACTGATAACGTTAAAAAGATGCCAATTAGTAACATGAAGCATAAAACTCATTGGTAAAAGTGAGTACACAATCAAATTCAGAATTCTTCAATGTAGTAATGGTGCTGTGTAAATCACTTCTATGTTTAGTATTAAGACTAACAGACAAAATTATTAAAAACTATAATAGCTAAAATAATTTGTTAAAAAACATACAATTTAAAAAGAAGTAAATTGTGACAACAAACATTTTAATGCAAGGCTGGGCATGGTGGCTCACACCTGTAATTTCAGCATTCTGGGAGGCTGAGGTGGGCAGATTGCCTGAGCTCACGAGTTCAAGAACAGCCTGAGCTAGAGCAAAACCTCGCCTCTTAAAAAAAAATATATATATAGCTGGGCATTGTGTTGGGCGCCTGTATCCCAGCTACTTGGGAGGCTGAGGCGAGAGAATCACTTCAGCCCAGGAGTCTGAGGTTGCTGTGAGCTATGACACCACAGCACTCAGATACTGATGTGAAATTTGGGGTGTAAGATGTTTTTTAGACAATATCACCTATTAGAGGGAGGGGAAGAAATCGGATTGGGCAGAGAAGGAAGTCAAGTTGCAAGGAAGGGAGCTCTTACACAGGTTTTGCCCAACATAGTGTGATAAATTAGGCTGAAACAGCAAGACCTCTTCTCAGATCTGGAGAGTGTATGATCTCAGAAGTCTTTTATATAGATGCTACAGATGAAGCACTGATACCTGGAGGATTTCTGTTCTCTACACTTCCCATGGCTAATCATCAAGTCCTTCCTTTAAAGGAGATTTAGAAGGCACAATTCCATGTCTACCACAAAGTCTAACCTATTTGTAAATATTGGGCTCTATCTTCAAAATACATCTAGGATATAACCTTTCCTTACCATTCTCCCATTATCACAACCCTTGTCCAATCAATATTATTTCTCATATGAACTACTAACATAGTATTCTAATTGACCTTAGTTCTCACCCTATTTTTCACAAATGAGCCAGTATAATCCTTTCAAATATAAGTCAACTCTTATCACTCCTTCACTTACATCTTCCAAGGGCTCCTATCTCACTCAAGAGTAAAATCCAAACATCTTACCATATGCTCCCACACCACTATCACTCCTATCATCTCATTTTCTGTCAATTTCCTCTTCCCACACATTGTTCCAAATTGTCTCTTTGCTGTTTCTCAAATATGCAAAGTGCTTTGTTGTCTCAGGACTTTTGCACATACTGTTCCCTCTACATAGAATAGTATTCTCTTAATTATCTACATGGCTCACATTCTAATTCAGGTTCTTGTTCAATTTTACCTTATCCCAGAGATTTTCTCTGACAACCCCTTTCCTGCACCAGTCACTGACCGTACCTTACTCTTACTTTCTTTTTAGCACTAAATAACGTGGCTTGCTATATCTATCACCTAGAAAAGATGATAGGCACCCAAAATTTCATTTTTGTTTTTTTTAATTTCAGAATGTTATGGGGTTAAAAATGTTTTGGTTACATGCATTAATTTTGTACAGTTTGAGTCAATGTTATAATTGTGTACATCTCCCAGTGTGTACTACACCCATTAAGTGTGAATTCACCCATCCTCTTCTACCCCATCCTGCAAGATTTCCACTGAATTTCATTCCATATATACATATGCATATTGATCATTTAGTTCTGATTTAATAGTAAGCCCATGTGATGTTTGTTTTTCCAATCCTATGATACTTCACTTAGGATGATGGTCTCCAGTTCTATCCAGATTGTTACAAAGTATTCATTTACCATTTCTTTTTATGACTAAATACTCCATGATGTGTGTGTGTATGTATACTACATTTTGTTAATTCACTCATGTATTGATGGGCTCTTGGGCTGTTACCACGTATTTGCAATTGTGAATTGGGCTACTATAAACACTCAAGTGAAAGTGTCTTTTTTATACAATGCCCTTTTCCCCCCTTTGGTTAAATACCCAGTAGTGGGATTGCTGTGTTAATCTACTTTTAGTTCATTGTACTAGTTTGTATTCCCCCAACAGTGTATAAAGTTCCTTTCTCTCTGCATCCATGCCAGCCTCTGTTGTTTTAGGACTTTTTTATAACAGCCACTTTCACTGGAGTTAGATGATATCACATTGTAGTTTTGATTTGCATTTCTCTAATGATTAGAGATGTTGAGCACTTGTTCTCATATGTTTTTTGGCTATTAGTCTATCTTCTTTTGAAAATCTTCTATTCATGTCTTTTGACCACTTTTTAATGAGGTTGTGTGATATCTTCTTGCTGACTTATATAAGCTATTCATACATTCTGGTTATTAGCTCTTGATCAGATATATAGCCTGAAAATATTTTCTCCCATTGTACTAGTGCTATTGATACTTTTCCTGTGTAGAAGCTTTCTAATTTAATAAGGTCCCACTTATTTTTGCACTCACTGTCATTGCCTTTGGGGTTTTCCTCATAAATTACATAGTTATCTGTAATAGTTTTTCCAACCTCTACTTCTAGAATTCTTAGTTTCATGCCTTGGTTTTAAACTTGTTACCGATTGTGAATTAATTTTTGTGAGTGGTGAGAGGTGCAGACCATTTTAATCGTCTACATGTGACTATCCAATTTTTCCTGCACCATTTATTGAATAGGGATTTTTTTTTCTCCCAAGTATGTTATTGTCTGCTATGTCAAAGATCAGAAGGCAATATGATGTTTTTTTTTTTTTTTTTTTTTTTTGTAGAGACAGAGTCTCACTTTATGGCCCTTGGTAGAGTGCCATGGCATCACACAGCTCACAGCAACCTCCAACTCCTGGGCTTAAGTGATTCTTCTTGCCTCAGCCTCCCAAGTAGCTGGGACTACAGGCGCCTGCCACAACGCCCAGCTATTTTTTGGTTGCAGTTCAGCCGGGGCCAGGTTTGAACCCACCACCCTTGGTATATGGGGCTGGAGCCTTACCAACTGAGCCACAGGCGCCGCCCTGTAATATGATGTTTTATATTCAGGTTCTCTGTTCTGATCCTTTAGTCTGTGTCTCTGGTCTTGTGCTAGTACCATGCTGTTTTGATTACTGTAGCCTTGCACTATAGCTTGAAGTCTGGTAAGACAATGCCTTTCAATTTTTCCTTTTTGATAAAGGTTGCTTTGGCTATTCAGGGTCTTTTCTCCTTCTACATGAAGCAGAAATTTATTTTTTCTAGATCCACAAAATATGATATTGGTATTTTAATGGGGATTGCACTAAATCAGTAAATCACCTTGGGTAGTATTTAACAAGGTTGATTCATATGATCCAGGAGATTATGTTTTTCCATTTGTTCACATCCTCTATGATATCCTTTCTTAGTGTTTTATAAATCTACCTGTGGAGGTGTTTTATCTCCTTGGTTAAATATATTCCTAGGTATTTTATTTTATTATATTTTTGTTGCTATCATGAAAGGTATTGAGTCATTGATTTGATTCTCAGTTTGACTGTTGTTAGTGTGTAGCAATGTTACTGATTTGTATACTTTTGATTTTGTAACCTGACACTTGGGTGAATTTATTTATAAATTCTGGGAGTCTCTTAGCAAAATCTTTGGGGTTTTCTAGACAATAAGATATATCATTAACAAAGATTAATAATTTTACTTCTGGGCAGTGCCTTTGACTCAGTGAGTAGGGCGCCGGCCCCATATACCAAGGGTAGCAGGTTCAAACCCAGCCCTGGCCAAACTGCAATAACAACAACGAAAAATAGCCAGGTGTTGTGGTGGGCACCTGTAGTCCCAGCTGCTCAGGAGGCTGAGGTAAGAGAATCGGTAAGCCCAGGAGTTGGAGGTTTTTGTAAGCCGTGTGACATCATGGCACTCTACTGAGGGCGGTAAAGTGAGACTCTGTCTCTACAAAATAAAAATAAATAATATTTGAATATTCCCCTATTTGAATACCTTGGGTTTTCTTTCCTCACCTGAAAGCTCTGGCTAGGACTTATAGCACTATACTGAAGTGGTGACAGTGGGCAACCTTGCCTGTTTGCACTTCTAAGAGGTGAATGCTTTCTTTTTTTTTTTTGGTTTTTGGCCAGGGCTGAGTTTGAACCCACCACCTCCGGCATATGGGACCGGCGCCCTCCTCCTTGAGCCACAGGCGCCGCCAGAGGTGAATGCTTTCAATTTCTTCCTATTCAGTATGATATCTGTAGGTTGGTCATATTTGACTTTTATAATATTGAAGTATGTTCCATCTAAGCTTATTTTATCGAGAGTTCTTATGATTAAATGATGCTGACTTTTCTCAAAGCTTTTTCTGCATCTTTCAAGAGAATCACATGTTTTTTGTTTTTGCCTCTATTTATGTAAATTATATATAGATCTGACTATGTTGAACCATCCTTGCATCTATAAGATGAACCATGCTTGATTGTGGTGGATTGATGTATAGCTGAATGGTTTGGTAGGATTATATTAGGAATTTTGCATCTCTATTCATAAAGGATATTAGTCTGTTGTATTTTTTTGTTGTTGTGTCCTTTTCCGTCTTTTTTATCAAGGTGACATTGGCTTCATGGAATAGGTGGGGCACATTCCTTCCTGCTTTGGATCATGAAATAATTTCTGCAGTATAGGTACCAGTTCTTTGTAGGTCTGGTAATATTTGACTATAAAACCACCTGGTCTGGGACTTTATTGGGAAGTTTTTTTTATAATTGCTTCAATTTGGTTACTTGATATTCTTCTGTTGAAGAGTTCTATTTCTTACTCATTGAGCCTACATAGGTTGTGTGTTTCCAAAAATATGTCCATTTCCTTCTGTTTTCAAGTTTATGTGCATAGAGAATTTAAAAGTATTCAAAGATATTTTGCATTTCTGTTGTATTAGTTGTAATTTCTTTTTTGTTTCTGATTGACCTTATTAGGATTGTTTCTTTCCTGTTTCCAGTTAATCTAGTTGGAGGCCTATTGATTTTGTTCATTTTTTCAAAGAATCAACCTTTTATTTCATTAATCTTCTGTATAATTCCTTTGTTATTGATTTCACTTAGCTCTGCTCTGATTGTGGTTATTTCTTTTCATCTGCTGTGTTTGGGATTGGTTTGCTCTTCCAATTCCTCGAGATGACTCATTGGATTATTGTTTTGTGATCTTTTGGTCTTTTGGATGTAGGCATTTATGGCAATGAATTTTCTTCTTATGACTCCTTTTACTGAGTCCCACAGATTTTCATAACTTGTGCCCCCTTTGTCATTTAGTTCTAAGAATCTTATGATTTCCATCTTAATTTTCTTGGAGACCCAAATATCATGAAGTAGTAGATTGTTTTGTTTCTATGACTTTGTGTAGAGATGTTTCTTTTGGAGTTGACTTCTAATTTTATTCCACTGTGGTCTAAGAATAAAATAATTTTTATTTTTTTCAATTTGTTGAGATGTATTTTGTAGTCTAACATGTCATCAATCTTACAATTTGTTCGATGAGGTGATGAGAATATATGTTCAGTGATTTAGGGTAAAATGTTCTGTAAATGTCCATTAGGCCTATTTGTTACAGAGTTCCATTTAAGTCAATGTTTCTTTGCTTTTTTCTGTGTGAAGGATCTGTCAGATTCTGTCAAGGGAGTGTTGAAGTCCCTGGCTATTATGTTGCTGCTGTTCATCATTTCATTTAGATTAAGTAGGGTCTGCCTTATAAATTTAGGCACATCTATGTTAGGTTCATAAATATTTAGAATTGTTATGTCTTCTTGTTGAATTGTTCCCTTTATCATTATACATATAATGATCATCTATGTCTTTCTTTACTTTTGTTGAAATCTGTATTATCTGACACAAGAATGGCTACACTAGCTTTCTTTTGGCTTGCCTTTGCGTGGAGTACTATTTTCCATCCCTTTACCTTGAATCTGAAAAAGTCCTTGTGGATTACAGGTGTTTCCTGGAGACAGCAGATACTTGGCTTGTATTTTTCAGCCATTCACCCAGCCTATGTGTCTTGAGATTAAATTCAAACCACTCACATTTATTGAAAGGATTGGGGCGGCTCCGGGTGCGGTTCGCGTGGTGCTTGGACAGGTGGCTACGTCCTGGCGATGGGCTGCTCCAGCAGCACCCTCAACAAGGCTGGAGACATAACTTCAAATGACCAGGTTCTGCAGCATAACTTCAAATGAACATTTTTCAACCACAGAGAAAAGTGAGTACTGCTTTGCCCAACCAAAGCCATGTATCCTGGGAAGAGAATCTACTTTGTATGACAACGCACAAAGGGAAAGCCTTCCCCCATTAGAAAAGCTCAAGGTTTCAGCAGCATCTACACCTAATGGTGTTAAATCCCTCTGTGAACAGCCCCTGGATAAGGATGTGGCCCCTGGAAAGAACGCTGCAGACCACTCCAACTCTATGGAGGAGACACAGCCTACAGAGGGAACAGGTGGCAAAGATGATACCCCAGGAACAGAAGAAGAGAAGAAAGATGTGCAAGCAGTGACAGGGGCTCTGCCTTTGAAAGGAAATGCTGAGGTTGAAACTTTAGGAACAAAAGTTGAAGGTCAGCCTTTGAGGACCGCAGGAGAGAGGAACTCCCCTGGCACAGTGGAAGGTGATGAGAATCTACAACCTGCTGGAGAGATGAAGCTTCTAGGAATGTCTGAAAACATCGCGCCTCTGGAAACAGCTATAGAGCTACAACCTCAAGAAGCAATGGGAAAAGATGAGCAGGTCCAACTTCTAGAAACAATTCCTAAAGAGGCTGAATCTCCAGAAGTCTTGGAAGGAAGCCAACTTGTGGAAATAGCTGAAGAGCAGCAACCTCAGGCAACACCAGGAAAACAGGAACAGTCTCAGCTTCTAGAAACAATTCCCAAAGAGGATGAATCTCCAGAAGTCTTGGAAGAAAGCCGGCTTGTGGAAAGACCTGTAATGAATAATCTCCTCCATAAAACTCCTGAAAGTCCAGGAAAGGTGGAGCAGATTCAATTTGAAAGAATAGTTGGAAGCCTGGAGCATTCGGCAGAATTGCAGAGCCAGGGGCCGGGGTGGAAATGGCCAGGAAAGTTCACAGTAATGAAGAAGGCCAACACATCGAAGGTGAGACAGGGGAAAAGATGGAAACAGAGATGGAGAATGAGGAAGTAAGTGAAGGGGCTGAAACAAAAGAAGAAACAGGAAAAGCTGTGGACCTTTCAGCAGCCACGTAGATAGGTGTGGTGAGAGAAAGGGGATGGACCCAATGTGATTCAATAGAGAAGGCAAAAATGGTAGTGAAGCTTGTGGTTGTGGATCTTATCTTTCTTCATCTACATGTTTTACACAAGGAGTTGGTTTTAGATTGTTGGAACCATGAGAATGTTATTGTCATGTTCTTGATTATATTGTTCCATGAAACTGCTAAGCCGTGAACAATTTTCTTAGCTACCCTGTTTCCCCGAAAATAAGACGGTGTCTTATTTTAAGGTGTGCTCCAAAAGATGTGCTAGGTCTTATTTTCAGGGGACGTCTTATCTTTCCTGTAAGTAGGTCTTATTTTCGGAGGATGTCTTATTTTTGGGGAAACAGGGTACTTAGAATAGTTAGACTTATATAATTACAATAGCCTGGTCACACCTGTGGCTCAAAGGAGTAGGGCGCCAGCCCCACATACTGGAGGTCACAGGTTCAAACCCAGCCGTGGCCAAATACTGCAAAAAAAAAAAAAAAAATTACAATAGCCAGAGCCAATACAAATTAGGGTATATGATCGTTTAAGAGTGTGAAGGTGACTTTCTTCATTGTGGCAATGGGTTCATTCAATATTGAAAATGAGACACTGAAAAGAAAGTACAAACCTGGCTCAGTGCCCATAGCACAGTGGTTACAGCACCAGCCACATACACCAAAGGTGGCAGGTTCGAAGCTGGCCCAGGCCAGCTAAACAACAATGACAACTGCAGCAAAAAAATAGCCAGGTGTTGGGTGCCTGTAGTCCCAGCTACTTGGGAGGCAGAGGCAAGACAATCGCTTAAGCCCGGGAGTTGGAGGTTGCTGTGAGCTGTGATGCCACGTTACTCTACCCGGGGCAACATAGTGAGACTCTGTCTCAACACCAACAACAAAAAAAAAAAAAGAAAAAAAAAGAAAGGAAGTATAAACCTTTAAGTACAGAGGCTGGGGAAAGGAGTTAGCAAATTTTAGAAAATTCGTGATAATAAAGTCACATATTTATAATTACAATGAAAGAAGAATGAACTAAAACAAAATGGGGTGAACTCTACCTAGCATTTCTGTCCTATCACAAAATTTAGATCTGATAAGAACTGTAATGCGTCACTTAATCATCTGTTCATCTTTAAGGCTGTCTACTACTACAGATTCTATTTATCATAGTACATATTAAATATGTTAACAAAAAGAATTCAGACTCTGGTGCTGTTGCACGATTAGGCATTTTTCACAATGGAAGGCTATGCATTTTCCATATGTCATGTTGAATTAGCTGTTAATTTTTACACTTTATGTGAGGGTTTTCAACTGGCGTTATCCTTTTGAATAACATTAAAGGTAATTCAAATCAATTGACTTTTAAATGTATTTCAGAGGCACTAAACAACAAGAATAAAAACGTAAAAAAAAAAAAAAAAGAAAGTATTGATAAGCAGGGTGGATTTCTGTTCCTCCGGTTAAGTAGAACTTTATTGCTTTTGTTTATCACTTGAGCCACCTTTAGCTTTGGAGTGGTTTTATACTGGTGGGTGACTACTGTGCTGATAAGTGTATAATGCAGATCTGAGTACTTCCTGTGGGGCAGGTCTGGTCTTGACAAATTCCTTCAGCGTTTGCTTGTCTGAGTAAGTCTTTATTGTAAGGTGCCGGCCCCATATACCGAGGGTGGCGGGTTCAAACCCGGCCCCGGCTGAACTGCAACCAAAAAATAGCCGGGCGTTGTGGTGGGCGCCTGTAGTCCCAGCTACTCGGGAGGCTGAGGCAAGAGAATCGCTGAAGCCCAGGAGTTGGAGGTTGCTGTGAGCTGTGTGATGCCACGGCACTCTACCGAGGGCTATAAAGTGAGACTCTGTCGCTACAAAAAAAAAAAAAGAAACTCGGTTTTGCGGGATACAAAATACTAGGCTGACCATTATTCTGTTTGAGAAGACCAAGAATGGGGCCCAGTCCCTGCTTGCTTGTAAGAACTCAGTTTATTAGTCTACAGTTGGTTTGACTGGTTTTCCCTTTTAAGTTACCTGATGCATTCACCGTATGGTTCATAGTTCTTTCATGTTATCTTTGACCAGTCAGATGACTATTTGTTATGGTGACTGCCTCTTGGCAATAAATCTCTGAGGAGTCCATGGCACTTCTAGTACCTTGTTGTCCAGATTTCTAGCAAAACCTGGGAGAGTTTCCTCAAGTATTCCTTCAAATAGGGTTTCCAGCCCTCGTGTGGTTTCTTCTTCATCCTTAGGGATGCCTGTTTCTTAGGCCTCTTTACATAACCCCAAATTTCTTGTAGGCTTTGCTTGTTTCTCTTATTTCTCTATTCTTCCTCTTTCATTGACTTGTTTAATTTAAAGGTGTCATCTTTTAGCCTAATTTTTTTTTCTGCCTGATCTAGCCTCTTTTTTAAAGCTTTCTACTGTGTTATGTACATCCTAAATGAATTTTTCATTCCCAGAAGCTCTGCTTGATTTAATAATTAGATTTCTTTACTGAATTTTCCACTAATTTCTTTCATTGCTTTTGTGGTTTCCCTGTGCTGCATTTCTATTTTTTCTTGTATTTTGTTGAACGTCCTTGTAATTCACATTTGAAATTCTTTTCCAGTCATTTTGATACTTTCATTTTTATAGATTTCCATTGATACAGTTACTATTTTCTTTGGTGGGGGGGTGTCCTTTCACTCTGACTTTTCATGCTTCTGGAGATATTCACTATTTCTTTCTCATCTGGAGCAGCTTTTGCTTCTATTTTTGGATTTTATTTTGGTTAGATAATGGCACCCCTCAGTTTAATCTCTCGGACAGTGAGTGGTACTTGTAAGCGATACTCAACCATACTTTATATGATTGAGTTAGTAAATGCCCTAAAGGGCATGCAAATTGGCCCCCCTGTAAAGTAGCTGGTGCTTGACAGAGGGAATTAGCTTGATGAAGTAGATAGCTATGCTGGATTGACCAGAAGTACCTAGAAATCATTGTAGAACGTATGAATGGGACTTCATTCTGGGACTTCCCTTTTCTGCCTTCTTCATGCTCTTTTTGGTTTTCTCCTCCATTTTGCTGGAAAACATTCTCCAGTATATTCTTCCTAAGCATCTTTATCTGAAGAAGTACATAGAGAAGGTAAAATTTTTGAGACTTTGTATGTCTTTATTCTATATTCATACTTGACTGAGTTTGTAACTAGCAATAGACTTCATGTAGAAAACTGTTTTCACTTAGAGTCCTAAGGCATCACTCCATATCTTCTACTTTTTAGTGTTTTTTTGCTAACATCCTGATTTTTGGTTTATGTATGACCTGTTTCTTCTCTTAGAAAATTTTTATATTTTCTCTCTACATGTGGTGTTCTGAAATTCCTTGTTGGTAAGTCCTAATTTGTTTATTTCTTTCTACACTAACAAATTATGTCCTCAGCTTTAGGAATTAAAGAAAATATTTTCTCCATAATTCCCATTTACTCTGTAACTTCTATTATTCAAATGAAAGACTTCTTGGATTAGTCCTTAATCTTATTTTCTTCCTCCTATTTTCTTTGACTTTCTGAGAGATCTCTTCAAGTGGAAAACAAAAACAAAAAACCATGCTAGGGCCAGATATGACCTTTACAAAGAAAGCCAAAACAAAGTCTGATTACTTGATCAGCTAGTTAAGTAACTCCAGTCATAGTGGCAGAATTCCTGAATAAAGTAAGTTACTAAAGTCACAGACAGTAAATTAATCATCCATTATGAACATTATAGCAAAGGTTAGTAAATTTTCCCCAGCAAACACAATATTCTATATGATAGATACCATTTACTATAAATAAAATATAAAATAAGATTGCAGATGTCAGAGCCTCAAGAGACAATATGAAAATGTCATGGTTAAAAATACTTGGGAGAGGAATGTTTTGGCTTATCTCAGCAATCCAGCTGAGCCATATCAATTTCATGATAATATGGAGTGTATGTATAGATTAATATAAAGTATATGACTAGACTTCATTCTACATACTTACAGCTCTTTATTTTTTGTGAATTTATGGTAGCTGGTATGCAAATAATCTCCCAGGCACTATTGTCTTTCCTGTTAAGGTATATATTTTTTATTGAATATAGTTCAACATCCAGACTACGGTTTCAATTACAACTTTCACTAAGATTGAGCATAAGTATCTGAAATTCAGAATTTTCAATTATAATGATATATTTTATCTTCCAACTCTTGTATTTAATTTTTATTTCAGCATTTTTTAAAAAATGGCAAGGATTTCTTTTTTGCTTATTGTCTGTTCCTTTTCTATCTCATTTTTGTTTTGTGAATACAATATACTTTTTTTCTTTGTTCTCTGCTTGTCTAACTCTTTTGGATGATTCCCCACTCCTTTTTTCTTCCCCTTTTTCCTTTTTATTTGAGGAATTTTGGCAAGTCTAGTAATGCTTGGCTTTTACATATGGCTGGTGATTTTTCACTGGTGACCTTCAATGTAGGCTTATCGAGTGTTTAGCTAAACTTTTCACTGGGTATTTTGATTGTCAGTATTTGAAGACAAAAACATGATACAACTATTGCTTCCAGTAACATGGGAAGACAAAAAATGTACATAATAAACTTACGACATTCAGTGTGATTTTGAGGCAGAATTTTGAAACAATATACTGGCTATTAGCTATAAAAATAAGGTACTGTAAGAAAGGAACAAGCTCCAAAATAAGGAGATGGGTGTGTGAATAGAAATGAAAGGAAACTGGTAAATGGTATGCTTTCTTAGCAAATAAAATGTGATTATATTAAACATAGCCTTACAGGGATGTCCAACCTTTTTTCTTTTCTGCCACACACTGGAAGAGTAAGATAAATAAACAAATGGTAATGAATGCTGATGAACAAAAGAGAAGGTCCACGTATACTTTTCATAATATCTAACACCACAGATTAAGCAAAACAGTCCTCAAATAATCTGTGTGCAGACCATGGGCTACAGGATAGATACCAGTGCCAGGATAAAGACCAAATTAAGGAGACTGCCATTAACCTGGCCTCAAACAACTCAAACAAAGGGTGTGGTTACATACTACTTCTTAAAACTTCTGAAGGGATTAAGCGGTACCTTTAGTCTCTTAGAAAGATTAAGAGAATAAGAAGCTTGATATGCTTAAGGCATAAATGTCTCTACAAATTAAATAGGGGGTACTTTGAGCATCATAGGCAGACCTAGTTAGTAACTGTTTCTATAATTCTTCCCTGCTGTGGCCTTCCAGATATTTACTCTTGCAGTAATTTGGTTGAGCCCTAGTTCCTTTATTGAACGTCTTTATCCATGTAATACTTGCAGTAAGGCTGCTTTTTTGACCAAATCCAGACTAAGACACCTGGTTTCACTAGAAAAAGTCTAAAGGAAAAATCAAATCTACTACTTTATTGGCGGGCATAATCCAGGCTGTTAAGAGTAAGGAAGAATAAATGAGATTAACAAGACTTGGAGGAAAATGCAAATTGATAAGTTACTGTATAGCACTTGCTATTATACTATAATGAAAAGCCATGGAAGCACACTTGCTTAGCCTACAGAGTACAGCTCTTGACAGGCAGCATGAAAAACAATGTCTCTATATAATTTATCAGAAAAAGCAGGGAATTTACCTGATAGCTTCTTCTAGTCCATTGATACAAGTTTTCCAGGCAGTTAACTTCACTGACCAGATCGTATCACCTAGTTCTTCATGCAGTCACTGGGGAAGCCCTGTAGTACGTGTTCCTAATGTTCATAAGTGTTGGGATGGGCTTCTGAGCATGTGGCTAGTTGACCTCAAGCAGAGAAATCATACAAGCCTGCCAGTAGTCTTTTACTATGTAAGGTGGTAGCTAAAGCAAAGCTAGTGGATGAGGGTCCAAGAAACGGTAAGGCTAACGAACTTCCCTGAAGATTTACCTAATACTTTTTCTAAAGCTGGTACATCTACTGCCACGACAATGTCATAATAGCTATAAAACTTCAGTGACATCACAATAAGCATTCCTTGTTCACATTCCTGGAAGCAGATGTCAGGTGGCTCTGCTAAGCTTGGCTAGAATTGTTCACATATCTGGGGGCTGGGTGGCTATTAACAAATCTAAGCATGTGATTCCATGTGGGTGACGAGTATGACCTGGCTGTGCTTCATGAGTCTGTCATGCTGCAGGCTAACCATGTTCTATGTCAACAGCAAAAGCATAAAGTTTGTAGAAATACACTAGATCTCTAAAAATACATATGGCCCAGAATCAGAGGGGCTACTTCAAAGGAAACTGAAAGAGAACACAGGGAAAACTGAAGAATTAGAGCCACTGTTACAGTCTATCATACCAAAGAAAAACAAGACCACTATGGTTAATTCATTGTTCTAATAGGTATTACTATCTTCTTTAAAGAAGAACTTGAGATTCTCTCTGGACTTAGCTGTACTATAAATTAGGCTCTTATGAAGTATGAGTCGCCTTTTTTATGCCAACTGTGAGATGGGGTCAAATGATTGGCTTGTTCTCTGCCTCTCTTTTCTCATTTCCTTTGTAACTGTTACATTTAGTTGGTCTGTACAGCCAGTTAAATGGCAATAGATTTTGGCTTAGGGAAGTCCAAATTTAGCCCAGAGAAATCTGACTTTGGCCCTCCTTAAATCAATTCAAGGCCTTTCTCTATTCTCAGGGCCAAGTTCTTAACATCAGAAATCTATTTTAATTCCATTCTTGTAAAATAACTGCTAAGTAAGCAAGTCAGTTTATTTGGCTAAGAATATAGGGCTAATAAATTTCAAACCTTATATAGTTCACATTCCATTTTATGAATAACACAATATAATGGTGACCTCACCAAACCAATCCAAATCAGAAGGCCCAGATTCTACTCCAGGTTCTGCCACTAACTAATTGCACAACGTACTGGCAATTTACTTGATCTCTTTAGTACTCAGTTACCACATGTATATAATCAGGAATTGCTCTAAATTACAATAATCCAAATTAACTTCCACAGGAGTTAATTTTCAAGTAATTTAAGACATAATAGCTGAAGTAAAGTTCAAAATGTTTACTTATTTCAGTGCTTTTCAGAACCTTTAATATGCTGTGCCTTTTAATCCCCAGGAGGGAAATATAATGTGTAGCAAACTAATTTCAGCAAAAATTCTTTAACTCTTTATCCCCCCCCACCATAAAACATGCTGTGTCCCATTGCACGTACTTTGAGAAATGTACTGTCTACCATCCTGAAAGGTCAATTTATTTGTCAGAGTCCCAAAAAGAAAATGCAACTTCAAATGGGGACACTGGAGAAGAGTATAATAAAATGACTCCAATATTTACAAAGGTATGGGCAAGTTAGTGAAAGCAACGTGGAGTAAGGACTTACTCTGGGGCTACTAACATCTATAAGCTATTACTACCCCTAAGAGAAAAGGGATAAAGGCAGGGAGCCAGGAACTAAACCTAGAGGAGTAACTGGGATAACTGCTTGGGAAGGGAAGGGTACTATGGCATTTATTAGAAGGATACAGCCAAACCATGGTGACCTGGCAGAAAAAGACCAAGGGAAAAAAATAACACAATTTTATTTTTCTCTCAATTTCAAACCTCTCACCAGAGTTTCTCATTTGTTGATCCCACCCTAAAGCCAAAAGGTAAGAGAATATAACTCACAGAACAGAGAACAAAATAGAAAAGAGTGAAGAGGAAAACAGAAGCTATTTAACATAGTAGAGCTCCATTCACAAACAGCTAGATCTAGACAATTAAATGGTGTCATCAGGGCTATCTTTTCGCTGTTTTCCTTTGCTGGCTTCTTTCTAAGGCAGACTCTTTTTACCTGGGAGCACAGACAGCCAACAGCAGCTCTAGGCTTAAATCATTCTTAGATAGCAATTCTGAATGAAATAATAAAAGAATAAACACATACATAGCACTTTCTATATTCCAGGCACTGTTGAAAGCTCCTTATGTACATTAACTCAGTTAATCCTATAAAATAGGTCCTATATCACTCACTCTTTATATACCAAAGAAACTGACATATGGCTAAGTAGAAGAGGAAAAGCTGAGATTTAGATTCAGGTAGTCTACCTGTAGAGTTTGTGCTTTTAACAATTGTACCATAACTGTCCTTTGAAAAATAAACCTCATCTCATACAGCACCCATATCATTTATCAAAAAGCCCCTGGTGCTGTTCCCTGGATAAGCACTGTGTTCAGGGCATGTTCAAACACTTAACTTGTTAACCTGTGTCATATGTTCACCTCTAAGGCAGGACAGCATTAAAACTAGCAATATCCTTCCCCCCCAAAGATGCTGGTCAGATGTAAAAGCAACAAATATCCATCACAAGCAGTGCAAACTTAAAGGAATAACCCTAGAGGCTAAAACTATATTTATAATTTGGCCTATGTTTGCCACTAACCTCAAAGTAAATCATTTACTACCTTTTTGAGCAAGCAAGAATCTGACTCCATTATGTTTTATCTACTGTGTAGATACATTATATTAAAATATAGTAATGAAATTGAGATATGAAAAATTGAGCATATGTTTTCTTAAATAAGTTTTTCAGTCAACAGTATCTCTGAAAAATTCCCTTATATACAATTTCCTTCCTTTTAAAAAATGAGATAATTGAAATTGATGTTTTTTCAAATGGTCTTGAAGGCATTATACATGATTATTTCCTAAGAATAAACAGAGTACAAATATGTTTATTAATTTTAGCAAAATAAAAAGACATAGGTGGCTTGTTACAAACTAATGGGTAAGTTTTCTTGTTTCTTTATTTCCAGAGCATTTAGCATTCTTTATCAACTGGTACATAAAAGAATAGAAAAATAAAAGATTGTCATATTGTCCTTTGTATTTCTCTTTTAATATATCAGTATGGTAGTCTACTAGAAAGTAGTAAATGGCTTCAATTGTGGAAAGGAAAGTATCTGGCTTTCCTTTTTGATGGCGCCAAAAGCAAGTTTTTCTTGTTTTCAATTCAACTTGCAACAACCCTGCCAAAAAAAAAAAAGGAAAAGGGTAAGATAAATATTTCTTATATTTTTTTCTAATCACAGAGTGTAGTATAATAACAATGATTTCTGTTATTTAAGAGTACAGATAAATTCCTTCATCTTAATTTGAAACAATATATTTTCTTTTCTTTTTTTTTTTTCCTGTTAGGTTAAGTCCCTCTTTTTTTTTTTTTTTATTGATTCATTGAGGGTACAAGAAACCAGGTTACACTGATTGCATTTGTTAAGCAAAGTCCCTCTTGCAATCGTGTCTTGCCCCCAAAAGGTGTGGCACACACCAAGGCCCCACCCCCTTCCTCCTTCCCTCTCTCTGCTCTTCCTTTTCACATCCCTCCCTCCTTCTTTCTCTCTCTGCTCTCTACTTCCCCTACCTGCACCGTGTCCTTAGAAACAGTATATTTTCTTAAAGGCGTTAAGATACGTACTTAAGCAACATAAGACAGAGAATGAAATCTTACCTGTGACAGTTATCTCTAAGTTTTAGACTAAAAGATTAAATGTGGTTAACATTTAAGATAGTCATCTCTTTTTTCTATCTACCAGTCTTTTAAAAACTAAACCTGAGACAAGCCTAAATTCACTAATTTTTAGAACAGTTTCATTTCCTTGAGCAACTGACTTTTAAAATATCATTCTGAAACTCACTGAGATAAACAGCTTAATGTTCTTTAATACTAGTGAAAGTTTACTTACAGATTATCATTTTTAAGCTACTACTTCTTTAACACAGCACATCAAGGTGTTTGTACTGTTACCTCTGTTACAACTACGATGCAGAGCCTCAATGACAAAGTCAGCTAGAATGTCTTGCTCTTGTACATTTAAAGAGGAAATGATTCTTTATAAATTCTTTCCCTAGGCTGATAAGATTAAGAGTTTTTCCCATAGTTTCTTCTGTGGTTTATATAGTTTCATATCTTAGATTTCAATCTTTTATCCATCATGAGTTAATTTTTGTAAGTGGTGAGAAGTGTGTGTGTCCAGTTTTGGTCTTTTATATGAGGCTAATGAATTCTCCCACAACCATTTCCTGCATAAGGATTATTTTCCCCAGTACATGCTTTTGTTTGCTTTGTCAATGATCAGATAACGAGTCTGGTTTCATCTCTAGACCCTCTGGTCTGTTCCACAGATCTATGTCTCTAGACATATGCCAATACCATGCTGTTTTGATCACTATTGACTTATACTACAACCTTGCATCGGGATAGGGCATAGTTTCTGGGTAGATATAGCCACAACTTAGACTTTAACCTCATAAAAGAAAAATATGTAATCTAATCATATGTACCCACATGTTAATCTGGAATTTAAAAAAATGAGGAAATGATTAATGAAATCACAAAATAGTACTCTCATCCGTTACAACTGAGATATCAGCATGCCAACTTGGAATGCTTTTAGTTCTTCAGACCACTACTTTGACTCACGCTAAATAAATTTCCCATTTTTTTTTAACAAGTTTTATTTTAAAGTTAGAAGTAAAAGGGAGAGGGTAGCACCGACACTAGCCCATCAACCAATTAGGAACTTCAGTTAGCAATGATCTCCTACTATTATACTCCACTTTTACTCAGAAGCTATCTCAGAAATGTAGCAGACAATACAAGAAATAAATATAAGAAATCTTAAGATAGTAAGAGATTTATGGAGGATCAAAAGTCAAATAGGAATACAATGAGGAAAGAACAAAGAGAATGGAAGGGAGAGCATTTCTGATTTTTCCAGAAATTATTTTAAAATACGAAAAGCCACAGAAACATAAAACATAATGCATCTCAAGCAAGAAAAATACATATATAAAAAAAAGACTCATCACATAGTAGTGTAAATGCAAAATGCCATGGATAAAGAGAAGGTATTACAAGAAGACATTGAGAAGAGTCAGATCATACAAAAAGGAGTGATGAGATTTTTAACTAACAACAGGAGAATATTGGATACACTAGAATAATATCCTCAAAGTATCAAAAGAAAATACCTGGAAATCTAAAATTTTGTACCTAACATATTAACATGTCAAGAAAAACAGTAAAAATATAAGTAGACAAAAACAAAACACATGACAACAAGACATCAAATTAAAGAAATTCCTAGCGAATGTATTTTAACAAAGATGGTAGGGGGGCAGAGGCAATATGGCCAACTGGAGCCAGTTTTCCACACAGGCTCCCATCTGGAAGGAGAGTTAAAGGACAGAAGTTTAGCAAGTAAGCTGATGGTTCAGAGCTGAGCCAAGAGAGAAGGTTGAAGAATGCACATCAACCCTGCTGAGGCGTGCTGGGACCCCAGGGAAAGAAACAATACGTACAAAATCCATGGCCAATGAGACGGGAGTCTCCTCCCCTATGAGAATGCCTTGCAGTATACTTTCTACAAACAAGCGAGCAGAGTTTTGATAGTCTCTTATTTTATCCCATGGGAGAGACCCTCTAAAAACCGGAACTTTTTCCCCGGAACTTTAGAGACTCTCTAAAAATCAGAACTTCTTATCATTAGTGGCACTCTCCCGCCAGGCATAAAACTGTATATGTTCTCTACCTACAATTCTGAAACCCCAGTATTCCCCTCCACTCTCACCCCGAGGTCTGGAAGCCTGTCCCCCATAGAGTCCATATTCTGGGGCATTTTCTCAAGAGGTGTGGACAAGGCATAGGCTGTTGCAGGTCTGTGCTGATTCTGTGGCATAAGGGTAAAGAGAGGATTGTGGACTGAGAGGGAGAGGGAGAAGCAGTGCCCCACGGCATAGAGCAGCAGCAGCGGCAGGAACAATAGGGCTCACACCCCTGGGGACATTTTGGAGAGACACTCCCCACCTCTCTTGGCAACTGGTGGCAGCCACTGGCAGAACAGATCTGGAATGGAAACACAGGCTCTGTGAGTAAAGGGTATGCCTGAGGCAGTACCTGCCCGGGCAGGACATGGTGGGGTCAGAGACTAGAATACCCATGCACAGAGACAGCATACTCCCAGGACGGAGCTGAGTCAGAAGTGCTGCTTTAGTGAGCAGCACTAAACACCTGGCCCCCAGGGGAACGTAGCTCAGACAAAAGCAGGCAGGGCAACAGCACCAGCCCAGGGAGAGGCAGAAACTGAGAGCTGAGTGTGAGCCTTAACCCCACCAGCCCCAACACAGAGTCCAGCCAAGACAGAAATGCCAGCTCCATGAGAACTGGCACAACAGTAGCAGCACAAGGCAGGGCTGAGTCGGAGTTTCTGTGAACTCAAACAGAGCCTGGCCTACAGGGGAACACAGCCTGGCAGAAACACTAATTCTGCGAAGATATAAGGCACAGCAACATCAATCTGGGGTAGGGCTGGAACTGAGTAAATTGCCCCAGTTTCCAATAAGCACCTGAGGTTGTCAGGCTTTAGCTCCCCCTGCCAGCTAGTGGCAGAGTGCGTGGTCTGGCCGAGGAGACATAGATTTCCCTCTGACTCAGGCAGGCGCAAAGCTGTAGAGCATCTGCTCATTGGAGGGAACTGGGTCATAGCCCTTCGGGGTTACCAGTGACTGGGTGGTACAGAGGTGCAAGGTGGGGAAGGAGGCATCAACCCTCCTGGACTAATTCATTTGCTGGGTGGCTCCTTCTGATTCCACGGAGCACCGGAGCGAGTCATACTTGAGCTGCCAGCAGACCCCTGCTATCTAATTGCTTGAGAGCTTTTGAGCTCTCCCACTTGAGACTGGGTGCTGACTGGGACAACTGACTTGGAACCCTTGACCTGGGCAATCACCTGAGGACTATCCAAAGTGGTACCCTGCATGTGTGGTTGTGGAAAGCTTCGATTTTCCTTTTCTAGTTGTTGCCCGTGGGAGGTGGGGTGACTTCGTTGCTCGTATCGCTCCACAGCTGAGACTTCAACCCAAGGTTACTGATTCACTAGGCGTAGACAAAGACCAGCTGAAAACAAGACAGAGCCACTTAGTCCCACCACACCAAGCAGGTCCCCAGTGTCTCAGGCACTGTAGCATTGTACGGGTCCTTTGCAAAGCTTTAGGGGAAAAGGCACAAACACCAGTCCCAGCTCTTGGGCAAAGGGTGGTTAATCCCTAGTCCAGGAGCCCCCAACCCAACTTCACCTTATCTGCTCATCTAGCCAACAGTGTAAAATAATCATGGGACAGAATCAGTGGAAAACCTCCAGCAACATGAATAATCAGAGTAGATCAACTCTCTCAAGGAATGACATGGCGGACACATCAGAAGATCCCATTCATAAACAAATGGCTGGGATGTCAGAAATTGAATTCAGAATTTAGATCGCAAATAAAATTAATAGAATGGAGGTAAAGTTGGAATTAGAAATTCAAAGAGCATTTCAAAAGTTATCTCAAGAATTTAATGAATTCAAGGTTGGCTGACTGGATACAAAAACTCAAGCCAGATATCTGCAGCATACAAGAATCACATCTTACCTTACAAGATAAATATAGACTCAAGGTGAAGGGATGGTCATCTATACTCCAGGCAAATGGAAAGCAGAAAAAAGCAGGCATTGCAATCCTATTCACAGATACAATAGGCTTTAAACCAACCAAAATAAGGAAGGATAAGGATGGACACTTCATATTTGTTAAAGGTAATACTCAATATGATGTGATTTCAATTATTAATATTTATGCACCCAACCAGAACGCACCTCAATTTATAAGAGAAACTCTAACAGACATGAGCAACTTGATTTCCTTCCGTTCAGTAATAGTTGGAGATTTTAACACCCCTTTAGCAGTGCTGAATAGATCCTCCAAAAAGAAACTAAGCAAAGAAATTTTAAATTTAAACTTAAACATTCAACATCTGGATTTAACATACATCTATGGAACATTTCATCCCAACAAAACTGAATACACATTCTTCTCATCAGCCCACAAAACATACTCCAAAATTGACCACATCCTAGGCCACAAATCTAACCTCAGCAAATTTAAAAAAATAGAAATTATTCCTTGCATCTTCTCAGGCCATCATGGAATAAAAGTTGAACTTAATAACAACAGGAATCTGCATACCCATACAAAAACATGGAAGCTAAATAACCTTATGCTGAAGGATAGATGGGTTATAGACGAGATTAAGAAGGAAATCTTTGGAACAAAACAACAATGAAGACACGAATTATCAGAACCTCTGGGATACTGCAAAGGCAGTCCTAAGAGGGAAATTTATAGCACTGCAAGCCTTCCTCAAGAAAACAGAAAGAGAGGAAGTTAATAACTTAATGGGACATCTCAAGCAACTGGAGAAGGAAGACCATTCCAACCTCAACCCAGCAGAAGAAAAAAAATAACCAAAATCAGAGCAGAATTAAATGAAATTGAAAACCAAAGAATTATACAACAGATCAATAAATCCAGAAGTTGGTTTTTTGAAAAGATCAATAAAATAGATAAACCTTTGGCCAACCTAACCAGGAAAAAAAGTAAAATCTCTAATTTCATCAATCAGAAATGGTAACGATAAAATAACAACAGACCCCTCAGAAATTCAAAAAATCCTTAACGAATATTACAAGAAATTTTACTCTCAGAAATATGAAAATCTGAAGGACATCGACCAATACTTGGAAGTACGCCACCTACCAAGACTTAGCCAGAATGAAGTGGAAATTTTGAACAGGCCTATATCAAGTTCTGAAATAGCATCAACTATACAAAGTCTTCCTAAAAAGAAAAGCCCAGGACCAGATGGCTTTACATCAGAATTCTACCAAACCTTTAAAGAAGAACTAGTACCTATATTATTAAACCTCTTCTAAAATATAGAAAAAGAAGGAATACTACCCAACACATTCTACGAAGCAAACATCACCTTGATCCCTAAACCAGGGAAAGACCCAACAAGAAAAGAAAATTATAGACCAATATCACTAATGAATATTGATGCAAAAATACTCAGATCCTAACAAACAGAATCCAACACCACATCAAACAAATTATACACCATGACCAAGTGGGCTTTATCCCAGGGTCTCAAGGCTGGTTCAATGTATGTAAATATATGTAATTCAGCACATAAACAAACTAAAAATATGATTCTCTCAATTGATGCAGAAAAAGCTTTTGATAATATCCAGCATCCCTTCATGATCAGAACACTTAAGAAAACTGGTATAGAAGGGACATTTCTTAAACTCATAGAGGCCATCTACAGCAAACCCACAGCCAATAATTAGATCAGGATCCACTTAGATCAGGAACCAGGCAAGGTTGCCCATTGTCTCCATTGCTCTTTAACATTGTAATGGAAGTCTTAGCCATAACAATTAGGGAAGAAAAGGCAAACAAGGGTGTCCATATAGGGTCAGAGAAGATCAAACTTTCACTCTTTGCAGATGATATGATTGTATATCTGGAAAACACCAGGTATTCTACTACAATGACCAGATACAGAGCAGTGATTAATTAGCAATGAAACTAGAGTATATAGAATAGTGTTGTGAGGGGGAAGGTGGATGAGGAAAATCATAAAGGTCAGGAGAAAACTTGGGTGGGTGTTAGATAAGTTCATTATCTTAATTGTGATGATCTTATGGCTCTAGACATTTGTGAAAACTTTTGAAATTACACCATCTAAATATGTATAGTTTATTGTATGTTAATTATTCTTCGATAAAACTGGAATTATTGGGAAATTATTTACATACAAGGCAAAAATAAAACAAACCCAGAGAAAACAAAGATAAGACTCTAACTTCTTGGCAAATGTATTCACTATTAAGGTTTTTATATCTCCCTATTACTATTGGAGGATATCCTTATTCTTAGCAGATGTATATTTAAGTATTTAAAGGCAAAGTACTGCAAAGCCTGCAACTTCTGTTCAAATGGCTTACCTAAAAATATATATGACATATAAATACATACATAATAACAGAAGAGAAATAAAGCCAAAGGTGGCAACATTTATAGGTTTCAATACAAGTCTTCTTTTCAAAGATTTTCAAAATAGAAGTTGGGGAGGAGGAACAATCCAATAAAACATCATTTTTTCTTACCTTGAAGTCGCTCATCAGTGATGATTTTGTTTGTTTGGTTCCAAGTGCTATCTATAAATATAACTTTTTTCAGTGTTGTTCCTTTGCATTTGCTGTCTTTCAAATCACAGCCTTCCTGTTCTTCTGTTTTCTTGCGTTTAAAAAATGGCACATCAGGGTCATCATTTTTGCCTCTAACATTATTTTGAATCCTTTTTTGCAGATGAAAAGAAATCTCTTTTATTGAGACAGACTGAGGTCCAGGAAAAACAAGTACAACCTAAAACAAATAAGCTTCAGTTAGTAGTATACTACTATAATCTTAAAAATAAATAAATTTTGATTGATTAAAAGTTGAAAGTAAAAAATATGTTGAATATCTGAGAAACAAACATTAGATTGATTCTATGGTATATGTTTCTTTAATATGTATGGTAAAGGTTTTTGGCTTTTTCCTAGTAATTTATAATCATAATACTACCTAAAAGTATTACTTCAAAATGAGTTGTTCACTGATTGATGGAGGCCAAGTTAATTAGACTTAAAGGAAAAAATAAAATTTTGTAATTTTACATAAGAGAAAGGGCAAAGTATATGATACTTTGTAAAAGAATCACTGAAAACTGCTAAGTGATTGTATACCACTTTCACCTATATTGCAAGCAAAGATAAAATAAATGATATAGTTAAGGCTGGCAAGAAAATAGTATAATGGGCTTTTACAACCATTACTGGTGGGAAGATTAAAGTCTCCATAAAAGCAATTTACCAATTTATATCAAGAGTCTTAAAATGTTCATTCCTTTTGGCCCAATGATTTCACTAGGGGAACTTACCTTAGTAAAATAATCTTAAACACACACACTAACAATACCCAAGAATATTTGCTAAAGTATTTTAGAGTGAAAAAATTACTTATAGTATCTCTTTTCTTTCAGCATAATTTTTACTCAGCTCTTATACTATTAGACACCCCAAGTATTGATCAGCTCCTGGGACAAAGCAGGCAACAAGTAATATTTGTTAAATAAACAAATGTTTATATTCCCTGTGGGTATTTTACCCTATATGTTCTCTATTTTCCAATTATCTTCAATGATCATGCACATTTTTAATATAAAAAATAAACATTATGAAACAAAATCATAATAAAATTAAGATACAAAAAATTCTTGAAGTTATAAATTTCAAAGTTATAGCATGCATATATTTCCCTCAATACCTAATTGGCAAAGTCCAGGGTTTCTTAATTTTCTTGGATTATAAGCATATCACACCTTCTTATAGTACCTAACACTATGTTCTACTTAATCAATATAAATGGTATCTAAATTAACAGGAAACAAATACATTTCTATATATAAAATTTAAATATTACTTATGCATACGATTTTCTATATAAACTCAACCAAGATAGACAGATGGAGAGGAAGGCAAGTAAAAACTAACAAAATCTTTCTGAAACAAATGAATATATTGATTTTTAACTTTGTTTCTAGATTAACCACACCAACAAATGGCCCCCAATAGATGCTTCTTTTAGAAGAACCCAAAGCCTAATTTTTTGAGATCTATTGTAAAATAACTTTTTGGTAAGAAGACTAATAATATTTCACCAATGTGAAAATCTCAACTATGCAAAAACCAGTTAATCTAAAAATGAGTAAGGAAAGCCTCAAAAGAAATGTTACAAAGGCTATACACTACAGCTCTTAATTTAGGGAGAATTCTTGAAAATACTTATAATTTAATCTTTCTTTTCCTCTATGAAAAAAATTCCAACATACATAATCTGGTTTCCTAGTCTGCATCAAATTAGACCATCTATATGAAGCAAAGAAGAAAGAAAGTAAAAGCACACATGATAATATTGACAAGGAGTAAAAAACCTGAAAAAATAAGACAGAAAATTATAAAAAGCAGAAATATTCAAAAAGCATTGCTAAGATCATCTGCTCTCTGAAGACATTAGTGAAGTGAACTCCATAGTGTTTAATGCTACATGAGCATAACTCCAGGTTGCTAAGAAAAACATTAAATTATGTTCAAGTTCAAAAGGACAATGGAGTTTAAAATTCATTTTCATATTTAATGAGAAGAGTTATAAAAAGGAAGCTGCCTACTTCATGGTCCTTTTCTTCATACTCTGGAATACAAGGATATGTGTAAATGTTTACAAATTCAGGAGCTAAGAGTTTTGCATGTATAGCAGTACTTTTGCCATCTGTTTCATTTGGATGTTTAATGATGTCAATCTTCAATGGAAGCTAAGTAAAAAGAAAAAAGACAAATGAACAAAACAAATATAAAAATTCTGATTTTTACATTAATAAAAATGGACTTTAAAGCTAAATAGCAAATTTATAGTTAAGTTCCTATAAATATACATATGGTTTAAAGGTCATTTTTCAAACTAGACTATTAAGAATGGTGAAAAGTCATAAAGCACACTCAAATTTTTTCCTTAATATTGTTAATCACATAATAAGACAACTATTTTCAACTTATTTAACATAGAATCTTCTTTAAAGCAAAGCTCAATGTCATTTTCATTTTTGTACAGGTAATCTAATTCTTTGCATTGTAGTGTGTGCGCCAAGAACATTCCTAATAATTCCTATAAACTCCGTTATTTGTTTATTTTGTGATTTTTTTTGCTTTGTTTTTTGAAACAAGGTCTTAGTCTGTTGTCCAAGCTAGAGTGCAGTGGGGTCACCACAACTAACTGCAATCTCAAGCTCTTGGGCTCAAATGATCCTTCTGCCTCAGCATC
This sequence comes from Nycticebus coucang, assembly GCF_027406575.1. Taxonomy (NCBI): domain Eukaryota; kingdom Metazoa; phylum Chordata; class Mammalia; order Primates; family Lorisidae; genus Nycticebus; species Nycticebus coucang. Next base: position 51,447,393 of record NC_069785.1, on the reverse strand, counting down.
CTAGGAAGTTGGGAGTACAGGTGGGTACCAAACCAGCTAATTTTTTTTTTTTTTTTGGTAATTTTTGGTAGAGATGGGGTCTTGCAAAGTTGTCTAGACAGGTCAAGAACTCCTGGCCTCAGTGATTCTCCCACCTTGCCCTCCCAAAATAATAGAGTTATAAATGTGAGCCACCATACCTAGCCTATTTTATGACATTTTTAAAGAACATGTAAGTTTGGGTAAAAGCTTTCAATTTAAAATTCAAGTTGGAGTTCTGTTCCTTATACATCCTTTTAGGCCAAAGGTATTATCCTCTGATGTGAACATCATGATTATCAAAAGCATATTTTAACAACATAAATAATTATCAATTGGAAAAAAGGTAACAGAAGAAGTCTAAAAGGTATATTCACAAAAAAATTCTCTTAAAAATCACTTTGCTGTATTACCCTTAAAATTTCATTATTTATTATAAATTATGCCCTGCTTCTGTGCAAAAATAATACTCTTTTGGGTTTCTTAAGTTAGATTTTTCTATGATTTCATTTTGGCTCTCTTTATAAGGCCTGCAAATCTCTTCAAATGCAAGACTCTTAAAAGTCTTGCCTTAGCTTTTATGAAAAAGAAAGCCAAGTCATTAGTTTTATATTTAAGAAACCCTCTTGAGATGGATTTTTTGATGATTTTTGTTATGTTATATATTTTTCCACATCTCCAAGCCCTATCACATACTAAACAAGCAGGATTCTGGAGCACACAGATTTTTTTACAATCTGGAAAACAGCACATAAAACTATTTTCCTTGTGTTTTAACATATGTTATACCCTTGAACCCATCATTACGATCAAGATAATAATCTGTCATTACCAAAAGTTTTCTCATGGTCTCTTCCTTCTCTCCTCCATTAACTACTCTCTCCCTATCCTCAGGCAACCATTCATCTGTTACTCTAGATTAGTTTGCAATTTCTATATATTATTATAGATTTGGTAGAATTTCATACAGTATGTACTCTTCATCTTTCACTAAAAATAATTATTCAGAGCTGTAATCATAGAAGGTCTGACAATTAAGTTCACAAACTTGCTCACTGGTTGCTTTAGTTGGCAATACTATACAATTAACTCGGTAAAGTTTCATAACCCTTGGTATATTCGTGTCCCACAGCTGTGTTTGTGTTGACATGTGGCAGTGTCTTGCTGAGTGGTGTTCACTAGTGTTGTTGTGTGTTTTTGTGTGGTATGACCACAGGTCTGATGGTCATTCTAGGAAGATTTCCAAAATTGCTTTGAAGGGTAGACTAAGCACTGGTATCAGTGCATAGCTTCCCAAGAGGAGTACTTGTAAGGTAAGTGATGTTCAGCAATGAGGTATGTAGCACTTGTTTATGTATTTAATATAACATATATATATAGTTTTTTTTTTTTTTGTAGTGACAGTGTCTCAGTTTATTGCCCTTGGTAGAGTGCCGTGGCGTCACACAGATCAGAGCAACCTCCAGTTCCTGGGCTTAGGTGAGTCTCTTGCCTCAGCCTCCCAAGTAGCTGGGACTACAGGCACCTGCCACAACACCCGGCTATTTTTTTGTTGCAGTTCGGATGGGGCTGGGTTTGAACCCGCCACCCTCGGTATATGGGGCTGGTGTCCTACTCACTGAGCCACAGACACCACCCAATATACTATATTTTTGTTATTTTAGAGTATACTCCTTTTACTTTGAAAAAATGTTAACTGTAAAATAGCCCTTAGGCAGGTCTTTCAGGAGTTATTCCAGCAGAAGGCATTATCATAGCTGATGACAGCTTCATGAATGTAATCATTCCCAAAGACTTTCCAGTGGGACTAGATGTAGACGTGGAAGAGGGTGACATTGATAATCTTGACCCTGCAAAGGACTAGGCTAATGTGTGTGTTTTTAACAAAAAAAGCTTAAGAAGTAACAAAAAAAAATTTTTTAATAGATAAGAGCTTATAGAATAAGGATATAAAAATAGAAATTATTATTATTATTATTAGAGACAGAGTCTCACTTTGTCACCCTCAGTAGAGTGCCATGGCATCACAGCTCACAGCAACCTCCAGCTCTTGGGCTTAGGCGATTCTCCTGCCTCAGCCTTCCAAGTAGCTGGGACCACAGGTGCTTGCCACAATGCCCAACTATTTTTTTGTTGCAGTTTGGCCAGGCCAGGTTCAAACCCGCCACCCTCGGTATATGGGGCCAGTGCCCTACTCACTGAGCCACAGCCGCCGCCTGAAAAAAAAGACATTATTTTTATATGGCTGTAGAATGTGTTCATGTTTTAAGCTACATGTTATTCCAAAGAGTCAAAGGTTAAAAAAGAAATTAAAAGTTAATGAAGTAAAAGTTACAATAAGCTTATTATTAAAGAAAATGTTCTTTTATAAATTTAGCATAGCCTAAGTAGGCAGTGTTTATAAAGACTACAATAGGTAATGTCTCAGGCCTTCACATTCACTCACCATTCATTGACTGATGCTTCCCAGAGCAACTTTTAGTCCTACATGCTTCACTCATGGTAAGTGCCCTATACAGGGGTACTATTTTTTATCTTTTATTCCATAAATTTACTGCACTTTTTCTGTGTTTAGATGTGTGTTTAGACACACAAATACTACTACATTATAACTGCCTACAGTATTTGGTACAGTAACATGCTGCATGTTTGTGGCCTAGGAGCAAAAGGCTATTATCATTTAGCCTAAGTGTATTTAGTCTATTACCATCTAGGTTTGTATAAATACACTCATGATGTTTGCACGATGATGGAAGCACCTAATGACTCATTTTTCAGGAAGCATTTCTCAGAAAATATCCCTGTCATTAAGTGACGGATGACTGAATTTATCAATTTGTTTACTAGACTAAAATGTAAAGCTTAGGAGGAACTTATTCATTATGTAATCATCCACCCTTCCCAACTAGGCTGTTTAAAAGCAAATGCTGAAAGATTTGTTAAAATAAAAATAGAAGTTAGAACATTTTATAGTGTTTTTATTAATGTTAATATATTAAGATATCAAATTTTATATATGGTTGTTAAAATATAAACACTTTAGAGAACTCAGCATAGTCTAGACCATTTGGTATTGATCAAACTTCTGGCATAATGTTTTGAGTCTTTTCTATTAAGCAGTGGACATTCAACCACTCAGAAAATCCCTTCTATTATTAAATTTCTATGAAAGTATCAGCCTTGTGAATACAAACAAATACATCATTGACTTTTATTATTCTGATCTGCAATTCTTTTTTTTTATTTTTATTTTTTTTGAGACGGAATCTCACTCTGTCACCCTGGGTAGAGTGCTGTGGCGTCATCATAGCTCACAGCAACCTCAAACTCTTGAGCGATCCTCCTCCCTCAGCCTCCCAAGTAGCTGGGACTATAGGCACCAACCATGATGCCCAGGTAGTTTTTCCATATTTAGTAGAGGTGGAGTCTTGGTCTTGCTCAGGCTGGTCTCAAACTCCTGAGCTGAAGCAATCCACCCTCCTCAGCCTCCCAGAGTACTAGGTGAGCCATCACACTCACCCCTGCAACCCTTTTTTGAACACATCTTAAGATAAAACTTTTAATAAAATACTCTATGACATAAATAGAACATAGAATCATTCTATGTAGACTTCAAAAACTATACTTTGAAATGTAAACATTCCTGTAAGAGCAGGATATCAGAAATGGATTAGTGTCCTCAAGCTCCTGCTTTTTCTGAGCAAACTGTGAAGCTCATATTAGATGCCATACTTCATTATTCTTGACCAGTCAATTTTCCATTAGTCTGTACATATGATTTTAGATCTCTTAGGAGACCCTGGCATATAGGCTAAACTGAAATTCCAGTAGGTAAACATGAGTATCAAAGTATTTTCTTCAAATTTAAATAAACCTTAAAATTATCACAGTAAATATTTTAAAATATAGGTAATATCTATACTCCTACTGGCAAGTTCTAGTGAGTTCTTATGTAGAGTTTAATCTCTCCAAAGTGCTAACAGAAAACAGTCAAATTTTTTATATTATTTAATTTACTCCTAAATTATCAATCAAGGTCAGACAAGCTGACACAAATACAATACATTCTTCTCTAATTATGTAGACATGATGTTCTACAGATCTTTTACCTATACAAAAGTAGGATTAACCTACATTAAAAAGTACAAAAGAAAGCAATCAATTCAAATCAAAATTTAAATCTGGCATAAAATCACTATAATTATAACAGCCCAGTGAAGAGGTCTTAGTTTTTAAATTTTATTTTATTTTATGCCTCTGTTCTATCTCCACATATAGAGTAAGTCACAAAATCTACAGAAAAATTAATCCTAGTTTTATAGGGTAGTGTTTTCTTAAGGAGCAGTCCAAGAACTTGAGGTAGTTTTTAAAAGCTTCTTTTGGTAGTCTATAAACCTTTAGATTTAGTATTCATGTTTATGCCATATTTTTCGATGTTATAAATAAATTATAATCATTGATTTTAAAAGTAAATGATTTCATTAAAAATGGCATCATTCAGGGGGTTCACAGCTCAGTGGTTAGGGCACCAGCCACAGGCACTGGGTGTGGATTTGAACCCAGCCGGCACCTGCTAAACAAACAACAACAAAAATAGCCAGGTGTTGTGGCAGGTGCCTGTAGTCCCAACTACTTGGGAAGAGCTGAGACAAGAGAATTGCTTGAGCACGAGAATATGAGGTTTCTGTGAATTATGATGTCACAACAGAGGGCGACAAAGTGACATTCTGTCTCAATTAAAAAAAAAAAAGGCACCATTTATTTCAGACCCAAGTGTTTTTCCAGAGAGAAAAATAGATTTAGCACTCTGTGGGATGACATCTTCCATTAATATAATTCATTTTCATAATGATATTATTTATCACATTTTATAATTAGAACAGGCGTACATGAGATGTCTTTTTAAAATCTAGTTTCCTACTTCAAAACAATTTATTTCTTACCAACCTTCACAAGTGGAATCTGTTCAACAGGTACATTTTCAACTGGGACGTAACATGTATAGCAGTAGAACATCCTTGAACCACCACATTTGAGACATTTTGATCTCCCACTTTGCTGAGCTTTTTGAAGAACTTCTTGAGATGCTAAGCATAAGTTCTGAAGGGGATCATTTGAAACTGTGGAAGTTTGTTGTGATTGCTGTGTTTCCACAAATTTTGTATTACTTTCTTCACTTTCTTCAAGAAATATAGGTGGATTAAGAGACATTCTTCATTCCAACAAAAGTTTAATATTTATTTTTAAAACACATTTTATGATAGGTACACTGTAAAAAAAGTGTGGAAGGGGCAAAATAAAACAGGAAACATTTTACTCCCTCTTTCTCTACAAAGAGAAGTACTCAATTTAATTTATAATTGTGTGCTGTTTTGGTACTGATTAACAAGTATTAATTAATTTTTAAGTTACTAAATTGGCATGCTTTAAAATATAAATTAAAAAGTAATAAACTCAAAACAACAAATTGGTTACCCTTTGGGGCCATTCTTTCCATATAAGTAGGTGCTATCTTAGAAAGTTTATTTCAAATATAAAGACTAGGCACTGACAATCTATCTTTGAAGAGCTCTTTTTGTTCCAGAGATGGCAATTTTTTTTATAAATACAGTAGAACCTCCATAGTTGACCACTTTCCCCACATTTACCATCTCCTTAAGTTGATCTAATTGTCATAGACCATGCATGCACCACATGTACTCAATTACGTAGACCACCCCCATATGTTGACCAGTTCATTAGGAATTTAGTGCTTTCATCTTAATATTAGCCAGGAATATATTCAATCCTGTAGGCTCTGACTTTGAATTGACATTACATGACATCAAATCTTATGCTGAACTCTAACCAAAGCAGAAGTTTACAGTGAAACCAGTAAAATCTGTGTATGTTAGATACATTCACATATATTTCTCTTCAACTTAAAACTACATCTAAAACTAAATAGACACTAAAAAATGAGAGGCATCTACTACCATTTATAATGGTGAAATATATTATAAGTTTTAAAATTTTACAAAGTAACGCTAATGTCCACTCTAAGAATTTATACTGCTTTTTAAAAAACATAAACTATTCCAATTCTTTAGTACTAGAGACAATATAGGAAAATAACTTTCCTCCTTCAAATCTTTTTCAAAGGTTGATAACCATCAAAATTACTGTTTGCATACCCTGTAAGAAATATATCTTTAAAGGGAGAAAAGAGATTAGAACTCTATTGATTTGATATGCATTCCACAACTGTAAAATGATTCTGTTATAAAGCTGTATGGCACTGTGGTATTTAACTATGAAGCTGCAGGCACTTTGATTATAAAAACTGACAGAAGAAACACTTGACTCCAACAAGAAACATTCTGTGGTCTGCCAAATAAAATTTGAAGAGAAAGTCTAGAGAAACGTAAAATACAACATAATTTGCTACCAAGAAGTTGGTGACATTAATGTAATTACCCATCAAGAGCTTTTTGTTTTTTTTGCAGTTTTTGGCCGGGGCTGGGTTTGAACCTGCCACCTCCAGCATATAGGAACAATGTACTCCTTTGAGCTACAGGCGCTGCCCTCATCAAGAGCTTTTTTTAGATTGTAAATCCCAACAAGCTAGACACCCAAATAGAGAGACACAAAAGAAAAGGAAAATGTACTTGCCAAATAAAGAGAAAACCAAAATACAGTAAATCTTTTCCCTGTGTACTGATTAGGTATGGCTTTACATTTTGGGTTGCTGAGAGAAAGTGATATTTCAAAAAAGTGATCCACTACCTTCTTCCTGTCTCACAATAGAAAACCTTACCTACTTCTGCCTGCCACTCCAAATCATCTACCTAAAAATGCCTTCTATCATGGTAAACATGCCCTCAACAACTAGAAGAGTGCAGGATATTAAGATGCCACCTGTTCTTGAGTATCAGATCCTTTTAAGAACTGCATGAAAATCTTGGACCTTATCCATAAAAAATGTATATATAGACACAATATATCCATACAACTTCAGGTGGTTTGAAGATTTCCTAGAGTTCATCTATGACCCAGGCAAAAAATCCTAAGATAAAATATTCATTCAAAGGACAGAAGCAGTAGTTTGGGAAGAGATCCTATTAGTCCTTAGAAATCAGAGCAAAAAATGCTGTTGGCCAACAGTGTCAACTGTCACAAGCCAATAGATGTCCCATCACTGCACTGAGAAAGCTAATTAAGTTTCACTTAAACACTCTTGCTTTGGATTTGTTTTGTTATTGCATGAAGTTCTTACAGAGATACATTTTTAGGCTGTAATAGTTCCAAATTATTCAAATTATGGAACTCAACACAGAGACACATTTTTAGGCTATAATAGTCCCAAATTATTCAAATCCTTGGACTCATCCTAAATGTTGGGACCACACCTATGGTGCATTTTACAAGGGTACATGTTAAATCTACTAAGTGTAGAGTATAAACATCTTAACACAGTAACTAAGAAAATGCGGTGAAACTGTTAACCAAATTGATGAAAGTATTTCAAATTTTATAGAAAACCAGCACATTATACCCCATAATTGCATTAATGTACATAGCTATGATTTAATAAAAAAAAAAAAAAAGAAATTAGACTAGATTTATTCTATAGCCCTCAAAGTGCATTCCTCCTGAGATGCTTCAAAAATATCATCCTAGGGCAGCACCTGTGGCTCAGTGAGTAGGACGCCAGCCCCATACACCAAGGGTGACAGGTTCAAACCTGGCCCCAGCCAAACTGCAACAAAAAAATAGCCAGGCATTGTGGTGGGCACCTGTAGTCCCAGCTACGTGGGAGGTTGAGGCAAGACAATTGCCTAAGCCCAAGAGCTGGAGGTTGCTGTGAGGTGTGATACCACAGAACTCTACCGAGGGCGAAAACATGAGACTCTAAAAAAAAAGAAAGAAAGAAAATATCATCCTATATTTCACTTACCTTCCATACACATAACTAAATAGATATTAAAGAAGCCTTATGCAAATGACCTTCATCTAAAAAAACAAATCAACCACGAATACCTGTGAACAGTGAAAGGGAAATGTTTATGGCTACTTCCCCTGTCTCACCTACATTCTCCCAAGCATGGCTGAGATGGCCACAAAGAAGAGGGTAAATCATGGGTAACTCTCTCCAAAGGTCTATGGAACCACATCAACAGGGCATCTGTCTTGACCTAGCCAACAGCCCGCCTCAAATGTGTACAAATCATTTGTTGCAAATGTAATTACTCGAAGCCTTTAAAACATCCTTGTTAATATCAAATATATGGGGGAAAATGCAGCTCAAGTCATGGGTATTTAAAAAATTTAGAAAACACAAAAAGGAACTAACAAATAATTTTAGCCCCTTGAAGGAGCATACATCATTCTGCAACTTAGGTTGAAAACAAATTAACTTTTTACTCTTCCTTCTATCCAATTTCTCCCCCAAACTAAATATACTCACCAAGTTGCATCAATTCTTCCTTGCATATAACCCTCAATTTTCAGTCTCAAAGTCAGGACTCTAACTCTGTTTCTTATCAATTCATAGATGGGCAATGGCAATCTCTTACATGTCTTTACTTTTGAGCACCTACTGGTTCTCATATTTGACGTGGAAAAATGTAGAGGTATCTTTTAGTAAAGCTATCCTTCCTAGCATTCAACTCTGTAAGAGCAGAATTCTTTACTGACTTTAACTATTCCTGATTCTTATGCAATAGGAAGAATTAAAGAAACTAAATCACAACCATTCTGAAAAACACATCCTGTAAGAATTTCGCTGCTAAAGTACCTGCAAACTACCTGTATGGATTACCTGCAGACTGGCCTAAATAAACAAATATAGGTGTGCGTGTGTGTATATAAATTGTGGCACAATTATAATGTAAAAGGATCCTACCTTTTCCATTATTGTTACTTGACTCACCTTCCAATGGCACATTATATATAAAACTCACCTATACTGTATCATGGACCCATTCAGTACTAAATAAAACTCACTTCATATTTTCTTTCTGGAGTACTTTTAAGAACCTAGTCACATAGTACGTATAGGTCCAACATTTATTTTTAAAAATCCGAGGTACCAACTTTCTAAATACTGGCCCAAAGGCTTCTCCCACCACCCACAATATGGTAGGCAGACTTCTTTGCCTTCCTTTTTCTTGGTACACAGGTCAGAAGTAGTCCTTAAATGTAACCTTAATTAAATATCAATTTTTATCATCCAACCTTGCGGAACTGGCCCCTGAAAGTGTTAATATACTATCTTATTTGTCCTACATCCCCCCCCCAATAATTTAGATATAAAAAGTCTTCTTTCCTTATTATGTAACCATAACCTTCATATTTTAAATACACTACATGACATACCTAATCCTGTGTCTGTACTAGGTAGGATTCTCCTTCCGGGATTACCAATCCCCTATAAACCACTCCAAATACTAAAAAATAGAGAATGGAGTTTCTAGGGAACTGACTTTTTTGAGGATAAACTTCCTTTAGGGCAAAAAGCACCAAAAACCATTGTGAAGAAAAAAATATTCTTCGAGGAAAATCTGTAATCTTCTTCCCCAAAGGGCCCGCAAGATCCTAAGAAACGCCAAAGAGTCGGCGCAGGGACCGAGAGCCCCTCCGCTCCTAAAAGGAGACACCCTAGCACTCAGCTAGGGTCCCGACAGAACGATCACTTCCCGTGGCCGCACAGTCCAGCCAGACCACTGGTCTCCAGAGAGCGCGGAGACCGACACCGAGATCGGAGTGGGACTCAGACCTGCACAACGCGCGACTTCCCGCCACCTCCACGCGTCTTCAACTCCACGGAGCCCAAGGCGCGGGTCGGGCCGTGATCATGCGGGGACGCGGCGGAGCTCTTTCCCCGAGACACCAGGGGGAGGAGCCAAGCCGTTGCCGGGGTATTTGCTGAGGCGTAACTGGGACCTTTCTGCAAAGGTAACGGGCGGGGACAACAGCGGGGCGGGGTTAGGCGGGAATTCCCGCCTCAGCGCTGACTGCGGGCGGCTTCTCCTCAGAGACGCAGCGGAGAACCGGGCTGGGCCCGGCTTAACCCCACTAGCCCTTCGCCAGTTCTTTCCCAAGTGTGGGAGGTACCAAATAACAATAGTTAAACAACAGTAACAGCTGGGACGCGGCGGCCGGAAACGTATTCTCAAAGCGTAATTGCAGTGAGTTGTGAGGAAATGCTGTTACAGAACAGTTTCCATTTATTAATTCCAATCCCAAAGATATTTTAGTCGTGAGAACTTGGTTCTATTACTCGTTTTGTGACAATATCAAAATTAAGTATTTTGTGCTCCGTATAGTAATGAAACTTAGAAAAATCTTTTTTTTTTTTTAAAATCTGGTATCTTGATGATTTGGTTTGTGTAAAAACATGCGTGTAGCGTTGTGACTATTTTGTGCAATTTTTCCAGTTTGAAGTATAGTACGTGGATGAGTTATAAAACCATTTATCCATCCCTCACCCCAAAGAAAACCCAAACGGAAAGAGCACTCATTAACAGTTATAAGATTTAGAAACACAATGGCCAAATGCTGAGCAATGTATTTATTGAGTACTGTAAATTTATCGAGTGGGAGATAAAGAACAGAACGTTTGCCCTAGTAGAGCTTACTGTTATCAAGTAATGTACACGTAATATATAAAATGCAATGCAGGTAGTATATAAAATGCAGTTTTCTTACTAGTGAGAAAAAATGCAATATGTCTAAACAATTAGAATTTCAAAGAGCTCAGAATGGAGTGGTCATAGGCTTATTAGTTGAATTTTACAAAGAGTTGGCCCAACACGTAAAAGAATATTTTGTAAAAAATTTTAATGAATATTTTATAAATAAAAGTACATTTAACTACAATTTTCTATTTTCCCTATGTACGGAAAGTTTAGGGGTATTTTGGGACACCCTATATGTGCATGTATGTGTGCATTAGGCCTTGTTTGTAAAAATGTATTTCTTATTGTTTAGTAAATACTCTAAAAAGTTTTAAATCACTGATTTAGAAAGATGAGTTTTCTGGGTAAGGAAAGAAGCAATGGCAAAGTTCCTAAGTCAGAAATAATAATTCATAATGACTCTCAGTTTTATCAAAGTACCTAAGTGGCACAGATTAAAAAGCAAATGAGACTATTTTTAAATGAAGGATTGGGTTACTATTGCTTTGTAATAAATTACTCCAAAATACAGTATTTTGAAACAACCATTTTATTGTGTTCAAAAATTGTATGGTTAGGAGGGCACAGTGGATCAGCTTTTCTCTGGTAACTTAACTGGAAAGACTAGACATGCTAGCGAAGCTGTTATTTACACCACTCCATGTGGCCTGGGTTTCTTCATTATGGCAGCAAGATAGTCAACTTCTTAGCTTAGCTCAGGGATCCAGAAGGACCTGTTGGAATGAACAAGGTAGAAACTACATGTCCTTATCTGACCATGCCTCAAAAAGTAACACAGTTCACTTCTCTTGCATGCTTTTGCTTACAAGTAAATCGTAAGACCTATCCAGATTTTAGGGAAAGAAATACTGATCCCTCTCCTGAAAAGATTGCCAAAGAATTTGTGGCCATTAAAAAACAAAAAAAAAGTGGTGGGCGCCTGTAGTCCCAGCTGCTCCGGAGGCTGAGGCAAGAGAATCGCGTAAGTCCAAGAGTTAGAGGTTGCTGTGAGCCGTGTGACACCACGGCACTCTACCCGAGGGCGGTACAGTGAGACTCTGTCTCTACAAAAAAACAAACAAAAAAAAAAAAACAAAAAAACAGCAGTGAATTTACTGCTATAATATAATAGAAAACCTCAAAATATTGATAGTTTAATGCAATTAATGCTTATTTCTCATAAAAGTTGCATTGTAGATGTTCCTAATCAGGTGAAATGTTAAACTTAAAGTCAAATATTTCTTTTTATTTTTAGTGGTTCTACTGCTTCCTGGGACTTGGGATCCATAACTTATTTGACAAGCAAGAAAATGTGGTGAATCACAGAAGAAGTTGGAGAGGTCAGCTCTAAAAGTGGCAAGTGTAAATTTTGCCACAGTCCATTGGCCAGTTAGTGCCAAGGTCCCCAAGGGCTTGGGAAATGTGGAGGAACACACAGACACATTGATGGTCAGGTTGCCCATGTTCTAGGTTTTTAAACAAAATTCTTTGCTCTACTCTATTCTCAATTCTTATTCTTTTAAGTCTTTTTAATGTTTCTTCTATTTACTCCCTAGTTTAAATATGCTTATATTGTAGTTTCTTGGTTTTTCAATTTCAGATGTTATCCATTGATTTTCTCCTATGGATTCTGACAGTGTTCTTTCACAACACCACTCCGAAGCATGTGAACATTCTCTCTCTAACTATCCCATATACTCTTCTTATCCCTTCATCCTCTCAATAGAGTGATACAGTTTTTACGTAAATCAACATTTAGTGTTATCACTACTATGCTAGGTAAATATCATTCAACTCTGAGCCACATAATATACTTTGATCACATTAACTTTTAATACAACCTTTTACTTTCTTTGTTTTCTTAATAACTGCCATATTTTTAATGTATTTGTTAGAAATCTGTCTCAAATACTTTGCCAAAGTGATAAAGCATTATGATATAATACATTAATTAATCTCACAGATTTTTTTTCTGTATAGATATTCTTCCTAGAGCATTAAAACCTCTACTTCATTCAGGCTTGGTTGCTTTCATCAATTCAATACTGTTCTCTTGTATTAGATCACTCGTTTCCATTTTCATTGTTTAATCCTTTGTTTTTATGAACTACATTTTTTACAACCTTTCCAGAAAAAAAAAAGAGTGTGATAGACTATATTAATGGTCCCATAAATATAGTCACATTCTAATCTCTAGTATTATATAAAATGTTATCTTATATAAAAAGAACTTATGTGATTAAGGTAAGGATCTTGAGATGATACAATTATCCCGAATTGTATAGGTAGGTGGCATAATAGAAGGGTTTTAAAGAAGGAGATAAGATGTGAGAGGGAGAAGATCGTACACTGCTGGCTTTGAAGTTTAAGGAAGAAGCTATGAACAAGGGAATTGATGTGACTTCTAGAACTGGAAAAGGGAAGGAAATAGATTCTCTTCTCACCTACAGCCTTCAGAATCATAGTCCTGCAGACCCACTCCAGACTTCTGATCTCCAGACCCGTGAGATAATAAATTTGTGTTCTTCTAAGCACCAAATTTATTGTAACTTGTCGCATATGAAACTATTATGGAGAGAAACGGTGAGTTTTTCTTTTTAGTACTTTGCAGATCTAAAAAATGCCACCACTTACTTGATGTTCTGTCTATATTTAGAAGTCATTTTCCTGGCGTAATCCTATATAACTTCATATCTATTTTCCTCTGATTCTTTTTTTTAATGTTTTTGTTCTTGTTTCCAAAATATTTCTTCATCTTTTCTTCTGCATAAACTTTTTGTTGAATATTTAACTTATTCCATTATATTTGTACATTATATATATATTTTTTATTCTCTATCCCTTTGTAGCATGCTATTTTGGTTTCAGGGACAAAGAAAGTGTCTAAGAATGTTGAAGACTTTTTTTGTGCTTCTGTTCTCCACATTGTCTGTATATTCCCAGATTTTGCTTTTAGTTATTTGCTTGGATTTCTCTTTTTTGTTTTTATTTCTTTAATTTTACAGTCATTTCCTAAATATTTAACAATCCTTGGCTTTCAAGTCATATTGAAAAATAAGGATTAAAATAGCCATAGAAAGCTCACGCTATTTAAACGGGGATTGCCAAGCAATCAGCTTCATAATAGAGCATGGTTTATCACTGGGAATTTCTCAAACATTTATAGAAGAAAAGGGACTAATAAAAATAGGAGAAGAAATCAATGAAATGGGAAACAAATATGCCCTAGAGCAAAAGCAACAGAGCCAAGACTGGTTCTTTGAAAAGAACGTTTAGATAGACTGACCAAGAAAAAAAGAGAAAACTTAAAGGGCAAATATTAGAAATGAAAATGAAACATCACCACAGCCCCTACAAATGGTAAAGATAAGAGAATATTAAGAATAAATATCTCGATGGCACCTGTGGCTCAGTGAGTAGGGCACCAGCCCCATATACTGAGGGTGACAGATTCAAACCTGGCCCCAGCCAAACTGCAACAAAAAATAGCTGGGCGGTGTGGTGGGCTTGGGAGGCTGAGGGAAGAGAATTGCGTAAGCCCAAGAGCTGGAAGTTGCTATGAGCTGTGATGCCATGACACTCTACCAAGGGTGACAAAGTGAGACTCTGTCTCAAAAAAAAAAAGAATAAACATCTCTGTCATTTGACATTTTTTATTTTCCTTGAAAAACTATTTACCAAAACTAATATAAGAAGTAATAGAATATGTGAATGACCCTATATTAATTTTGAGAAATTATGTCTGTATTAGTCTGCTCAAGCTATCATAATACATACCACAGACTAGATAGCTTAGATACCAACAGACCTCATTTAACCCTAATTACCTCCTCAAAGGCCCCGTCTCCAAGTATAGTCACATGGGAGTTAGGGGTTCAACATAGGAGTTTCAGGGAGAGGGCATAATTAAGTCTGTAACATCTTTAATTTTAAACTTCCCCTACAATTTCTGTTTCAGGTATAACAACACCAGCAAGGGCCATCAAACATTTAAAGAATAAAGGAAGAAATAGTACTGACCGTTTAGATACTCAAATCAGATTTCAAATCAGATTTCAAATTCTATTTCGGGGAATAGAAAAAACAAACACATTTACTAACTCATTTTTTGAAGCTAAGATAACCTTAATTCCAATCTTCATAAAGACACTGTGAGATGGAAAAATTCTGTTCAATCTTTCTTGGGAACATTTTGTAGCCTTTATTAATAGCCCCTATTCTTCATTCCCTTTTGGATGCATGCCCTTTGTCATATGATGTTGTAGAAACTCTTATCTTAATGAGCAGAATATGTTTTCCCACCCTTTGACTCTGGACTTACCTATGCACCTTACTTTGGCTGTTGGGATGTAAATAGATAAGATAAAAAGAAGAGCTTTGAAATAGGCTTCCTTCTTTTGCCTCTGCCACCATCATGACAATGAAGAGCATGTTCCTGTTATCCTGTTGGTTGTAGGAGGAATGAGCTGCAATGGAGTAGAACCATAGCTAAAATCAGAGCTACTCCAGTAAGAGCTACTCCAGTAAAACCTGCAGAGAAGCAGAGCCATTCATCTGAGAGTCTAAGCTAAACCTACAGACATGTGGGAGAAAAAAATAGCTTACTTTAAACCACTGATTTTCAAGAGCCTTTTATTATACCATGTAGTCAATAAGATAGAGTTCCAGAGACCCTAAGAAAAATATGTGCAAATCACATTAAGCAATATATAAAAATGATACATTATGACCCTTGGTTTATTTTTGGAATTCTAGGTTGATTTTACATTTGAAAATCTATCAGAGTAATTCACTATATTAATAAAGTTGGGTTATCTCAATAGGTAAAGATTAAGCATTTGACAAAATTTAACACCATTCTAGAAGAGAATGTCTTTAGTCTGGGAAAGAAGTATCTGTAAAAATATTTTAATTAATGTTGAAATGTTGAAAATTTCTAAAAATTCAGAACAAAACAAATATGGTCATTATTAACACTTCTATTCGGCTTTATATAAGAGGTCCTAGTTCAATGCAGTCTATCAAGAGAAACAAGTATAGGCTGTAAGAAATAAAACTCAATTACTAGAAGATAACATTTCTATCTGTCGAAAATCAAAATGAACATATGACTTCTACTACTACTTCTACTACTATTTAGCAAGCTTGCTGGATAGAAATTCAACATTTGATAGTAAATTGTAAGAATTTATACTATCATACTTTAAAACTTATTATTAACCAATGGTAATCAAAATGTAGTATTATCAAAAAAAGTAGGCAAATAAACCAGTGGAACAGAATAGTGATTACAGAAATAGACCCACACAAATATTGCAAATTGTTCCTTGACAAAGGAGCAAAGCTAATACAATGGAAAAAAGATAGTCTTTAAGAACAAATAATGTTAGAACAACTAACTACATCACTTGTAAAAAAGAAAAAAGTAATCTAGACACAGACTTTACACCCTTCACAAAAATTAACTCAAAATGGACGATAGACCTAAATGTAAAACTATACAATTCCAGAAGATAACATAGGAGAATAAACCTAGATGACCTTGGTTTTGGTGATGAATTTCTAGTTATAACATCAAGCAAAACTGTGGTCCATGAAAGAAAGAATCGATAAGAAGGACTTCATTTAAATTTAAAATTTAGGCTCTATGAAAAGGTACTGTCAAGAGAAGACAAGCCATGGCTTGGAGAAAATATTGGCAAAAGATATATCTGATAAATGGCTTCTATTCAAAATACACAAAGAATTCTTAAAACAATAAGAAAATGAATAACCCGGTTAAAAAATGGAGCATGGCATGGTGGCTTACACCTATAATCCCAGGACTTTTGGAGTCCACGACAGGAGAATTGCTTGAGCCTGGAAGCTCAGGACAAGTCTGGGCAATATAGTGAGACCCCATTTCTACAAAAAAATTGAAAAAGGGTGGCACCTGTGGCTCAAAGGAGTAGGGCGCCGGCCCCATATGCTGGAGGTGGTGGGTTCAAACCCAGCCCCGGCCAAAAACTGCAAAAAAATAAATAAATAAATAAATTGAAAAAAAAATTAACTGGGCATCGTGGTGGGCATGAAGTCCCAGCTACTTCAGAGGCTGCTATGGGAGCATCACTTAAACCCAGGACCTCAAGGTTTGTTAGGAACCAGCCCAAGCAACTCCCCAGTTCTTTTCCAGTGCTTGGTGGTGTCAAAGGAATGAAAGAAAATAAAGATACAGAGACAAAGTGTAGATTTAAAGAGTGTGCCTGGACGGTCTAATGCTACCCAATGCCGAAAACAGCACCGGCCCAAACTCCCAATACACTCAGTTTTTATTACTTTCATTATCCCTTAATCAGCAAAACAGTGTTTGCAACGATAGTACTATACAACATCTTTGAAGTTTCTCATGCCCTAATTTTCCATTATCCACCCCATCACCATTTAGTCATTTTCATTATTTTTACTTCTTAGAATACTTATCAACCACTAACAGGATTACAGAAACAAAAAAAAAAGGGAACATGGACTTAGACGCTAGATGCAACCCAGTTAATCCTCTGCGTGCCTTCTGTGCACATCTCCCTACTCATATCAGGAGCCTGGGAGAAGAAGCTGATTCCTCTTATCTCACCCACAAGAACTAGTTTTTCTTGTTCAATGAGTCAGCTGCACGTGCCATTCTAGTTAATCTTAGAATGACTTACTGCCTTGAAAGACCTTAGTACAGAGTCTTTGTAGGTAATAGGTCAGGCTTGGCCAGGCACTTTCATGCCTTTTTCCCAAGTTCTTTCTCCTGAGCCAGGCCCTTAGGGACCTTTTTCCTGGGGTCCTTTCTGGCTTCAGCCAGGCCCTTGCAGTCCTTTTTCCTGAAGCCCTCCCTGACTTCAGCCAGGCCCTCGTGGGCCTTTTTCCTGAAGTCTTTTAATGTTCATGCCAACCTATCTCATGAAGCCCCCAGTATGGTATATTTGTATATCTGTTTTCACCAATCTATTTCTTTGTGGAGGCTCATGTCCTGTCCCATTATCTGCATACTTGACCTTGATTACAAAACAATACAATATACAATCATTTCATTATTATATAAATCTAACTCTATTCCCATAATCCTAACTTCCCTAATGTTCACTCACAAAGGTTGCAATTGATTGCACCACTGCACTCCAGCCTGGATGACAGAGCAAGACCCTGCCTCAAAAAAAAAAAGCAAAAGTCTCAGAAACATTCACCAAAAAAAGATATGCATATGGAAAATAAGCATATAAAAGTATGATTACCATCATATGTTATTAGGGAATTTCAAAATACAACAAAGAGATACCATAGCACACCTATTAGAATGGCCAAAATTTAAAACTCTTATCAATACCCAGATGCTGGGAAAGATAGAGATTAATAAGAATGCTCGTTCATTGTCAGTGGGAATGCAAAATGGTATAGAGCCACGAAAACAGACTAGGACGGAATTGTCCCTTGTGAAAAAAGAGCCAGAAAAAAGAAACCCCGCTGACCACCCTCATTGACAATCCTTCCATGTTCCTTCCAGGGAGTCACTTCAAGCCACACCAGGTTATACTCTGTCCAGAGGCTTTTCAGTTGACATAGTCCTTCTGAGCAGACAGGACAACCAGGATGAAATAAAGAGTACATGTGATGTTAGAGTATTCAGAGTTTATTGATAGATATAAAAAAGCTCTACAAAAGTTAAGACAATGCTTAACAGTAGAGGGGTGGCAGAAGCAGCTCACCAATCCTTACTCAAATTTTTACTTCTTATATACCCCAAAGCTATCTATTACCAATGTGGCAGTCTTTCTTAATTTTCATAGTTCAAAGCAAAGATCATATTAACCTTTAGCACAATTCAGTGACCTGTTACAACATTACACTTCAAATGTTAATCTCCTAAATCTATCCACCTAAACTACTCAAGACAGGCATCTTTAGGGTGGGGGCTAAATTTACAAAACAGTGAGAATGAGAGACAGTGAAGGTCAGGCAGGACCTAAACCAACCAGACCAACTGTATCAAATGGGAGTTAGTGGGTGAAGTTCAGGCAGGACCTAAATTGACCAGATTGGCTATGTCTCGTCAGCCTTAGCCTGCCTGACTCCATCTTATTCTCGCTACATGTGCTTTCACCCACCCTGGTGCAAGATCAACATCTCTTATGGAATAGTTGCAGGAAAATGAGGCCTAATGGAGAGAAAGAAATACCTGAACATCTGTATTTAAAAAAGGAAGGGTACTGGAAGTGTTTTATTTTGGCTGGCCAAGCCACAGCGGACTAATGCCCCAAAATGGCCAAGCTCCCTGACTGGCTCTGTCCTTTCCCTTTTATCTCCAGCCAAGAGTTCCTTGTTCATGGGTACCCTTATCCAGCTCAATTAAAAATGACCAATGAGAAGCATACCCATGGGCAAGAAACCCTTGGCTGGAGGTAAAAAGGAAAGGATAGAGTCAATCGGGAACTCAGCCATTTTTGGACTTTAGTCCTCTGTGGCTCCACTGGCTAAAATAAAGCCCTTCCTCTTTTAAACGTGGATGTTTAGGTGTTTCTTTCTCTCCATTAGCCCTTGTTTTCCTGCAACAGAATCAGTCTCAGTCACAGCACCATTCACTCTGTAAGAAAAATACTTCCCCCACCTTCTCACAACCTCTTCTCAGTCTATATAGGCTTTTGCATCCCCTGCCCTGTTGTTCTGTTTGCCTTTGAATAAGTTCATTCCTACCTTAATCTTTTCTGGCCCTATGCTTTGTTTTGTAGTTTTAACTATTTCCTTCAGCATTGCTTTCTGCTTTACAGAGTTCTTTCTGAATAATAGATAGGGGCTGCTTTTTGCTTTTCAGAGACCCCTTCACTGCCATTCAGGGCTGGACGGGGATCCCCCATTTCCTAGGCCTGGGCAACTTCATGTAAGCTGACAGGCCTCTTCAAGGCCCTGCTGTGCCCTGCCATTTTGCCCCAAGTTTAAGGGATCACTTCATTCATTTGTTAATACATGCATTAACATTAAAAAGGTGTCTTCCATCTACTAAGTCTGGGCCAAATGTAATTCTCAAGACCTTATACCCCTAGACATAGATCTACCCAGAGATCCACCTCACTTGGGTCTTCTTCCTCTGCCAGAAGTTCTGGTACTTTTTATTCCTTCTGTATTCTTTTCTATCTTACCTATCTTATCCTATCTTACCACTGATCTGTGGTCTGTGGGTTCATTCTTTGAATCCCTGAGACCAAGGACCTACTGCAGAAAGAAATTCCATCAAAGCATAAAATATAAAATAAGCAGTTTACTCTCCAAATTTCTTTCAATAGACTTCCCAATTTCTTCAATTATCTTGGCTATAGTTTGGTGAGATAAACTGATTTTAGAAATATCCCCCGCCCCCTTTTTTTAAGGGCAAATTGTATCTGCCATGCTTTTCATACATTATTGCTTAATAAACTCACCATCACTAAATGGTTTTGATTATTTTGCTATTAAATATGCTACCACATAACTAGCTTTTGCAATAGAATCCGTCTGAGTTATAACTTCAAAAGAAAAATTCTTGTTGAGGAGACACACTTTTTCAGTTCTGCTATTTTGTCCTTACAACACAGTCCTTTATACACATCAAATTTGGCAGCTTGTTTTTGAATATCATGCCTTTTCAAATTATAGTCTTTGAAAACATGCACAAATTCCTTACAAATTAAGCAGAGTGTCTTAATATTTGCCTCAACATACAAGTAGTCATCTTTTTTGGCACCCATAGCTCAGTGAGTAGGATGCCTGCCACATACACCAAGACTGGCAGTTTTGAATCTGGCCTGGGCCTGCTAAATTACAATGACAACTGCAACCCACACCACCCCCTCCCCCCCAAAATAGCTGGATGTTGTGGCAGGCACCTGTAGTCCCAGCTACTTGGGAGGCTGAAACAAGAGAATCACTGAAGCCCAAGAGTTTGAGGTTGCTGTGAGCTGTGACTCCACGGCACTCTACTGAGGGCAACATAGTGAGACTCTATTTTAAAAAAAAAGTAGTCATCTGTCCACTATCTATACGTTTTCTTTTGGGGGGTTCTGTTTTCTTTTGAGATGTTGTAGAAGCCATACTTGAGTTAAAAAAATATAATAGATAAGGAACTATATTTACTTTTATTATGAAAATTGACAGAAAGATAGAAACCAAGATTTGGGCCCTTCCACATCTCAGCCGCTACCCTGTTTCCCCGAAAATAAGACAGTGTCTTATTTTAAGGTGTGCTCCCAAAGATGCGCTAGGTCTTATTTTCAGAGGACGTCTTATCGTTCCTGTAAGTAGGTCTTATTTTCTGAGGATGTCTTATTTTCGGGGAAACAGGATAACGCAAAGTGAGGCAGAGGGCCAAATATAAAGAGTGGTAAGGCTATGTGTGAGGTAGTACTGAAGTGTGGCAGTACCTTTAATAATCAAATAAGAGTGATCACCTGATTTCTAAATGACACTAAATGTCAATCATAGGGTTGAAATATTGTTGATAATTGCTGCCTTGCCAAGTCATGAGCACATTTAACATCCGATGGTGTTAATTCAATTATCTGTGCTTGGAAGATAACACACTGGAAGCTGCACACTGTTCTAAAACTGAAGCCATACTGAAGTAAAATAGTGAGAGCACACATACATTTATTATACAAGATATTGCGACACAACATTGTCTACAAAGTTCATGCTTGAGAACTGTGTGATCAAGTTCCATCAAAAAAATCACAAAAGGGTGGCAGAGGTAAGATGGCTGACTGGAGCCAGCTTTCCACAGAGGCTTCTGTCCAGAAGGATAGTTAAAGGACAGAAGTTTAGCAAGTAAGCCGGTGGATTGGAGCTGAGCCAAGAGAGAAGGTTGAAGAACGCACATCAACCCTGCTGAGACGAGCTGTGACCCCCAGGATATGTACAAGAGGTACAAAATCCATTGACAAGAGGATGGGAGTCCCTTCCCCCATGAGAACAGCTCACAATACTCCATACAAACAAGCAGAGTTCAAAAGTCGTCCCATTTTATCCCATGGGAGAGACCCTCTAAAAAATGGACTTCCTTCCCCTACTAGGGTGCCATGGCACTCTCCTGCCAGGCATAAAACTGTATAAAACTGTATAGATTCTATACCTGCAATTCTGAACTCCCAGCACTTCCCTCCATTCTCAACCCAAGGTCTGGAAGCCTGTCCCACATGGAGTTCAGATTCATAGGTATTTTCTTGAGAGGTGTGGACGGGGCATGGACTACTGCTGGTCAGTGCTGATTCTGTAGCACAGGAGTAGGGAGAAGATGGTCAGCTGACAGGGAACCATACTGGAGCGGCAGTGCCCTGAGGCACAGAGCAGCAGCCTCAGCGGGAAAATAGGACCCACACCCCTGCATGTTCCAAAGTCAAACCCCCCGTCTCTCTGGGAAAACAGAGGAGGCCAAGCATCTTCTCCCGGGGCAGCCACTGGTGGAACAGATCTGGGATGGAAATGCAGGCCCCATGAGTAAAGGGTTTGCCTGAGGTGGTACTGGCCTGGGCAGAGCACGGGGACTAGAATACGTGCTCAGAGATGGCAACTCCCTAGAGCAGAGCTGACCCAGAGGACCATTTTACTGAGCCTAAGATGCACCCGGCCCTCAGGGAATCATAGGTGAGACAGTGGTGGACAGGCAGAGGCTGGAACTGACAGCTAACTGCGCTGCCCAATACAAACTGCAGCCGAGACTGGGCAGCGGCACAGACTGGGACTAAGTTGCAGTTTCTGTGAACTCAAACATCATCTGATCCACAGGGGAATATAGTCAGGACAGAAACAAATTCTGTGAAGGTGTTCTGTTCTGTCAGCAACAACAATCAGGGATGGGGCTGGAACTGAGTGAATCACTCCAGCCTCCATTAAGCACCTGAGATTGTCAGGCCTCACCTCCCCCTGCCGGATAGTGGCAGAGAGCAGCGGCCTGGCTGAGGAGACAAAGCTCTCCCTGTTTCTCAGGCAGGTGTAAACCCCTAGAGCATCTGCTTATTGGAGGGAACTGGGTCACAGCTCTGTGGGGTTAACAGTGACTGGGGATGACAGAGGTGCAAGCGGGGTAAGGAGGCATCAACCTTCCCAACTAATTAATTTGCTGGGTGGGTCCTTCTGACCTCATGGAGCACTGGAGTGAGTCATACTTGAGCTGCCAGAAGACCCCTGCTATCTAGTTGCCGGAGACCTTTTGAACTCTCCCACCTGAGACTGGCGCTAACTGAGATGATTGATTTGGACCTCTTGAACTGGGCCAATCACCTGAGGACTATCCAAGTTGCACCCTGGGTGTGTGGTTCTGGGAAGCTTTGATTTTCCTTTTCCGATTGTTGCCTGTGGGGGGTGGGGTGACTTAATTGCTGATATTTCTCCACAGCTGAGACTTCAACCAAGAGTAACTGATTCACTACGGTATGTCAGAGACCAGCTGGAAACAAGACAGAGCCACTTAGCCCCACCACACCAAGCAGGTCTCCAATTTCTCAGGCCGCAACACTGTACAGATCCTTGGCAAAGGTCTAGGGAAAAAGGTGCAGACACTAGTCCCAGCTTTTGGGCAAAGGGCTGGTTAATCATTACTCCTGGAACCCCAAACCCAACTTCTCTGTATCTGCTCATCTAGCATCTAGTCAAATGGTCTAAAATAATCATGGGGTGGAATCAGTGGAAAAACTCCAGTAACATGAATAAACAGAGTAGACCAACCCCCCCCCACCCCCATGAAGAAAAGATATGGCAGATACAACTGAAGATCCCATTCATAAATAGATGGCCGAGATGTCAGAAATCAAATTCAGAATTTGGATTACAAACAAGATTGATAGAATAGAGGAAAAGTTAGAAGTAGAAATTCAAGGTACACTTCAAAATTTGTTTCAAGAATTCAATAAATTCAAAGACAAAATCACCGAAGATTTTGACACATTGAGACAAGAATTTTCAGCCCTCAAAGATTGAAAAATACAGTAGAATCCCTCGGTAATAGAATGGAGCAAGCAGAAGAAAGGATTTCTAACATTGAAGATAAAGCTTTTGAACACTCCCAAAATCTCAAAGAGGAAGAAAAATGGAGAGCAAAAACGGTTCATTGTCTCAGAGAGCTCTGGGATAATTCAATGAAAACTAATATTCACCTCATAGGAATACCTAAGGGCGATGAAGTGGCTTTGCAAGGCACAGAGGCTCTTCTTCATGAAATTATGAAAGAGAATTTCCCAGACGTGCCAAGAGATGCTGAAATTCAGATAGCAGACAGTTTCAGAACCCCAGCATGACTCAACCCAAATAAGACATCCCCCAGGCACATCATAATTAACTTCACTAAAGTTAATATGAAGGAGAAAATTCTGAAAACAGCCAGATGTAAGAAAACCATAACCTACAAGGGGAAGAATATTAGAACGACTGCAGATCTCTCTGCTGAAACATTTCAAGCTAGAAGAGGGTCGTCATCGACTTTTTAATCTAAAACAAAGTAACTTTCAACCCAGGATCCTGTATCCAGCTAAACTGAGTGCCATTTGAGATGGAGAAATTAAATACTTCAATGACATTCACATGTTGAAGAAATTTGCCATAACTAAACCAGCTCTCCAGGATATTTTCAGACCTATCCTCCATAATGACCAACACAATCCTCCACCACAAAAGTAAACTCACTCAGATTTGATCAACTTTCAACTTCCACAGTGACAAAAGGATTAAAAATGTCCACTGAACTTTTGAAAACCTCAAGATACCCAAAATTCCACCAGACTAATCATAATTCTCAATTAACGTGAATGGTTTAAATTGTCCTCTAAAGAGGCACAGGTTGGTTGACTGGATACAAAAACTCAGGCCAGATATATACAAGAATCTCATCTTACGTTAAAAGATATAGACTCAAGGTGAAGGGATGGACATCTATATTCCAGGCAAATGGAAATCAGAAAAAAGCAGATGTTGTAATTCTATTCAAAGATACAATAGGCTTTAAACCAACAAAAGTAAGGAAGGATAATGCTGGTCACTTCATATTTGTCAAGGTAATACTCAATATGATGAGATTTCAATTACTAATATTTATGCACCCAACCAAAATGCACCTCAATTTATAAGAGAGACTCTAACAGACATGAGCAACTTGATTTCCTCTAGCTCCAAATAGTCAGAGATTTTAACACTCCTTTGGCAGTGTTGGAGATCCTCCCTAAGAAGCTGAGCAATGAAACTTTAGATTTAAACTTAACCATTCAACATTTGGATTTAACAGACACGTACAGAACATTTCATCCCAACAAAACTGAATACACTTTCTTCTCATCAGCCCACGGAACACACTCCAAAATCAATAACATCTTAGGTCACAAGTCTAACCTCAGTAAATTTAAAAAAATAGAAATTATTCCATGCATCTTCTTGGACCACCATGGAATAAAAGTTGAACTCAGCAACAACAGGAATCTGCATACTTATACAAAAACATGGAAGCTAAATAATATTATGTTGAATGATACTGGGTCATAGATGAGATTAAGAAAGAAATTACTGGGGAGAACAATCCAGGATGGCGGCCGAGTAACAGCGTCCCTGCAACAGAGCACGGTGAGCCTGGGGAGATAAGACTCCAGGCATCTCTGGCTGAGGGGATCTGCCTATAATCATCCCTTTGAGGATACAGGGAGTCAGTAAGGGACTTCTGGACCCCAAGAAGAGGGCAAAAACAGTGGAAAACTGACAAGGGGTTACATGTGTTCGATTGACCTAATCCCGCCGGCACCCGTAAGTACAAGCAGCTATGAGACGTCAAACCGGAAAGGCCTTACCTGTGAACTTTTTTGGTGTTTTTGGACTTGGCACTCGATTGAACTGCCTTGGGGAGAGCTTGAGCAGGAGTGCGGAGAACTTTGGGCATTGTCTGGGGTCCCAACCAGGCCGCTGAGCCGCATGGAGTTAATGAAGTTCGGCTGTGGGCCACAGGGAGCCATTGTGGGAGAACTGCCCTGGGAAGCTCTGCCCTCAGGGTCGCAGAGAAAGGATTGGGCCAGATCTAGTAACCTAGTGACTGAGCAGCCTAAAGGTGGGGACTGAGCTGCCTTACAGCCTTAACCCTCAGGGGCAGAGTGAGACAGGTTTTGGCAGACTGGAGCCTCAGGCAGTTGCCCTGGGCAGAGTGTGGTGGCGTTACAGCTCATAGCAACATCAAACTCCTGGGCTTGGCGCCGCCTGGACCTTCATAAGAGGTGCACCGTGACCCCCAATGCACGACCCGCGCCCGCTGGGCCTCCACATGCCCTGACAAGGAACTGCAGGAGCTGCGCAACACTGCGTCCTCCCTGCTGTACCCTCCCTGCCTCCACACCAGCCTGCTCGTTTGGCCAGGGACTTTGGTAGCCGCGTGCCTTCTGGAGCCCACCCTACCTCTGCGCAGAGCCCTTCTCCTGGCCAGAGACTGCTGGAGACTTGGGATCTCTGTGCCAAAGTCACTAGGCACCAGGGAGTCCCAGAACCACGTCACCACCTCCCACACTATTGCTGGATCTGGGTGTGTCACACTCCTAAGCTGCTTCCACAACCAGAACTCCCTGGCTGGGGCAGCCCCAGAGGAACTACACATGGTCACTCCCTACAAAGATACAGCAACAATACAGTGATCCCGCTGGGGCCTAACCTTAGAGAGACACCTCCCCAACTCTGAGGATGGCCAGAGGTAACGGTGGAAAACAAATATGAGGCAAAATGAACAGAAAAACTCTGATAATATGAATAATCAGAGTAGATCAACTCCCCCAAGGATCAATGGGGCAGACACAGCACAAGATCCCATGCACAAACAAATAGCTGAGCTGTCAGAAATCGAACTCAGAATCTGGATAGCAAATAAGATCGAATTAGAATTCCAAGCAGTAACCCAAAAGATATCTCAAGAATTCAACGAATTCAAAGACCAAATGACCAAAGACTTTGACACATTGAGATAAGAAGTTGCAGCCCTCAAAGATCTGCAATAGTAAAATCCCTCAGTAACAGAATGGAGCAAGCAGAAGGAAGGATTTCTGACATTGAAGACAAAGCTTTTGAATGCACCCAAACTCTCAGAGAGGAAGAGAAATGGAGGGCAAAAACAGATCACTCTCTCAGAGAGCTCTGGGATAATTCAAAGAAAATCAGTATTGGTCCTATAGGGATCCCCGAAAGCAATGAAGTGGCTTCACAAGGCAGAGTCTCTTCTCCATGAGATTATGAAGGAGAACTTTCCAGACATGCCAAGAGATTCTGAAATTCACATAGCAGACAGTTTCAGAACTCCAGCATGACTCAATCCAAATAAGACATCCCCCAGACATATCATAATCAATTTCACTAAAATTAATATGAAGGAGAAAATTCTGAATGTGGTCAGATGAAAGAAAACCATCACCTACAAGGGCAAGAATATTAGAATAACTGCGGATCTCTCTGCTGAAACCTTTCAAACTAGAAGAGGATGGTCATCGACTTTTAATCTCCTAAAACAAAATAACTTTCAATGCAGGATCCTGTATCCAGCTAAACTGAGTTTCATTTATGATGGAGAAATTAAATACTTCAATGACATTCACAGGTTGAAGAAATGTGTCATAACTAAACCAGCTCTTCAGGATATTCTCAGACCTATCCTACATAAAGACCAACATAATCCTCCACCACAAAAGTAAACCCACCCAGAAAATTGTGATCAAACTCCAACTTCCACACTCACAAAAGGATTAAAAATGTCCACCAGAGTCTCGAAAGGCTTATCAATATTCTCAATTAATGTGAATGGTTTAAATTGTCCTCTAAAGAGGCACAGGTTGGCTGACTGGATACAAAAACTCAAGCCTGATATCTGCTGCATACAAGAATTGCATCTTACATTAAAAGACAAATATAGACTCAAGGTGAAGGGATGGTCATCTATACTCCAGGCAAATGGAAAGCAGAAAAAAACAGGCTTTGGAATCCTGTTCGCAGACACAATAGGCTTTAAACCAACCAAAATAAGGAAGGATAAGGATGGACACTTCATATTTGGTAAAGGTAAAACTCAATATGATGAGATTTCAATTATTAATATTTCTTGCACCCAACCAGAACTCACCTCAATTTATGAGAGAAACTCTAACAGACATGAGCAACTTGATTTCCTCCAGTTTCATACTAGTTGGAGATTTTAACACCCCTTTAGCAGTGCTGGATAGATCCTCCAAAAAGAAGCTAAGCAAAGAAATTTTAGATTTAACCTTAACCATTCAACATCTGGACTTAACAGACATCTACAGAACATTTCATCCCAACAAAACTGAATACACATTCTTCTCATCAGCCCACAGAACATATTTCAAAATCGACCACATCCTAGACCACAAATCTAAACTCAGCAAATTTTAAAAAATAGAAATTATTCATTGGATCTTCTAAGACCATAATGGAATAAAAGTTGAACTGAATAACAACAGGAACCTGCATACCCATACAAAATCATGGAACCAAAACAACCTTTTGCTGAAGGAAAGATGGGTTATAGATGAAATTAAGAAGGAAATCACCAAATTTTTGGAACAAAACAACAATGAAGACACGAATTACCAGAACCTGTGGGATACTGCAAAGGCAGTCCTAAGAGGGAAATTTATAGCACTGCAAACCTTCCTCAAGAAAACGGAAAGAGAGGAAGTTAATAACTTAATGGGACATTTCAAGCAACTGGAGAAGGAAGAACATTCCAACCCCAAACCCAGCAGAAGAAAAGAAATAATCAAAATCAGAGCATAATTAAATGAAATTGAAAGCAAAAGAATTATACAACAGATCAATAAATCCAGAAGTTGATTTTTTGAAAATATCAATAAAATAGATAAACCTTTGGGCAACATAACCAGGAAAAAAAGACTAAATCTCTAATTTCATCAATCAGAAATGGTAACGATGAAATACCAACCGACCCCTCAGAAATTCAAAAAATCCTTAACGATATTACAAGAAACTTTAGTCTCAGAAATATGAAAATCTGAAAGAAATTGAACAATATCTGAAAGTACGCCAGCTACCAAGACTTAACCAGAATGAAGTGGAAATGTTGAACAGTACTATATAAAGTTCTGAAATAGCATTGAATATACAAAATATCCCTAAAGAGAAAAGCCAGGACCACATGGCTTTATGTCAGAATTCTGACAAACCATTAAAGAAGAAGTTGTACCTATATTACTAAACCTCTTCCAAAATATAGAAAAAGAAGGAATACTACTCAACACATTCTACGAAGCAAACATCACCTTGATCCCCAAACCAGGGAAAGACCCAACAAGAAAAGAAAATTATAGACCAATATCACTAATGAATATTGACGGTAAAATACTCAATAAGATCCTAACAAACAGAATCCAAAATCACAGCAAAAAAATTATGCACCACAACCAAGTGGGATTTATCCCAGGTTCTCAAGGGATACGCTTGTTCAATATACGTAAATCTGTAAATGTAATTCAGCACATACAAACTAAAAAATAAGGACCATATGATTCTTTCAATTGATGTAAAAAAAAGCTTTTGATAATATCCAGCATCCCTTCATGATCAGAACACTTAAGAAAATTGGTATAGAAGGGACATTTCTTAAACTAATAGAGACCATCTACAGCAAACTCAGAGCCAATATCTTATTGAATGGAGTGAAATTGAAGTTATCTCTGCTTACATCAGGAACCAGGCAAGGTTGTGCATTGTCTCCATTGCTCTTTAACATTGCAATGGAAGTTTTATCCATTGCAATTAGGTAGGAAAAAGTGATCAAGGGTATCCAAATAGGGTCAGAAGAGATCAAACTTTCACTCTTTGCAGATGATATGATCGTATATCTGGAAAACACTAGGGATTCTACTACAAAACTTTTAGAAGTGATCAAGGAATACAGCAATGTCTGAGGCTACAAAATCAACACCCATCAATCTGTAGCCTTTATACATACTGACAATAACCAAGCTGAAAAAACAGTCAAGGACTCTATTCCTTTCACAGTAGTGCCAAAGAAGATGAAATATTTGGGAGTATACCTCACAAAGGACGTGAAAGATCTGTACAAAGAGAACTATGAAACTTTAAGAAAAGAAATAGCTGAAGATGTTAACAAATAAAAAAACACACCATGCTCAAGGCTGGAAAGAATCAACATTGTTAAATGTATAGACTACCCAAAGCAATATATAATTTTAATGCAATTCTGAAAAAGCTCCATTGTCATATTTTAAAGATCTTGAAAACATACTTCATTTTATATGGAATCAGAAAAGACCTCGAATAGCCAAAACATTACTCAGCAATAAGAACACAGCAGGAGGAATCACGCTATCAGACCTGAGAGTGTACTATAAATCGATAGTGATCAAAACAGCATGGTATTGGCACAAAAACAGAGAAGTAGATGTCTGGAACAGAATAGAGAACCAAGAGATGAATCCAGCTACTTACCGTTATTTGATCTTTGACAAGCCAATTAAAAACATTAAGTGGGGAAAAGATTCCCTATTTAACAAATGGTGCTGGGTGAACTGGCTGGTGATATGCAAAAGACTGACACTGGACCACACCTTTCACCATTAGCTAAGATAGACTCTCACTGGATAAAAGATTTAAACTTAAGACATGAAACTATAAAAATACTTGAAGAAAGTGCAGGGAAAACTCTTGAAGGAATTGGCCTGTGTGAATATTTTATGAGTAGGACTCCCCAGGCCATTGAAGCAGTATAAAAAATACACTACTCGGACCTGACCAAACTAAAAAGCTTCTGCACAGCCAATAATAACCAGAATCCACAGAGAACTCAAACGTGTTAACAAGAAAAGAACACGTGATCCCATCTCAGGGTGGGCAAGGGACTTGAGGAGAAACTTCTCTAAAGAAGACAGACGCACAATCTACAAACACATGAAAAAAAGCTCATCATCCTTAATCATGAGAGAAATGCAAATCAAAACTACCTTGAGATAACACCTAACCCCTGTAAGAGTAGCCCACATAACAAAATCCCCAAACCAGAGATGTTAGCGTGGATGTGGAGAAAAGGGCACACTTCTACACTGCTGGTGGGAATGCACACTAATATGTTCTTTCTGGAAGGATGTTTGGAGAATACTTAGAGAACTAAAAATAGACCTGCCATTCGATCCTATAATTCCTTTACTAGGTTTATACCCAGAAGACCAAAAATCACAATATAACCAAGACATCTGTACCAGAATGTTTATTGCAGCCCAATTCATAATTGCTAAGTCATGGAAGATGCCGAAGTGCCCATCGACCCAGGAATGGACTAGCAAATTGTGGTACATGTATACCATGGAATATTATGCAACCTTAAAGAAAGATGGACACTTTACCTCTTTCACGTTTACATGGATGGAGCTGGAATATAGTCTTCTTAGTAAAGTATCTCAGGAATGGAAGAAAAAGTATCTAATGTACTCAGCCCTATTATGAAGCTAAATTGTAGCTTTCACATGAAGGCTATAACCCAACTAAAGCACAAGACTATGAGTAAAGGACCAAGGAAGGGGAAGGGAGGGCGGAGGTAATGGTGAAGGGAGGGTAATCAGTGGGGCACACCTACGGTGCATCTTAGAATGGGTACAGGCGAAACTTACTAAAGGCAGAATACAAATGTCTACATACAATAACTAAGAAAATTCCATGAAGGGTACGTTGAACAGTTTGATGAGAATATTTCAGATTGTACATGATACTAGCACATTGTATCCCTTGATTTCACTAATGTACACAGCTATGATTTAACAATAAAAAAGAAAAAAATAGCTGGGTGTTGTTGTGGGTGCCTGTAGTCTCAGCTACTTGGGAGGCTGATGCAGGAGGATCACTTGAGCCCAGGAGTTGGAGGAGGTTGTGTGCTGTGATTCCATGGCACTCTACCCAAGGTGACAGCTTGAGGCTCTGTCTCAAAAAAGAGAAAAAGAAAAAGAATGAAAGAAATTACCAAATTTTTGGAACAAAACGATAATGAAGACACCAATTATCAGAACCTCTGGGATACCACAAAAGCAGTTCTAAGAGTGAAATTTATAGCATTACAAACCATCCTCCAGAGAACAGTTAACAATTTAGAAAGAGAAGAAGTTAACAATTTAATGGAACATGTGAAGTACCTGGAAAAGGAAGAACATTTCACCCCCCAATCCAGAAGAAGAAAAGAAATAACCAAAATTAGAGAAGAATTAAATGAAATTGAAAACAAAAGGATTATACAACAGATCAATAAATAAAAAAGTTGGTTTTTTTGAAAAGGTCAATAAAATAGATAAACCTTTGGCTAACCTAACCAGGAAAAAAGGAGTAAAATCTCTAATTTCATCAATCAGAAATGACAAAGATGAAATAACAACAGGCTCCCCAGAAATTCAAAAAATCCTTAATGAATATTATAAAAAACTTTATTCTCAGAAATATGAAAATCTGAAGGAAATTGACCAATATTTGGAAGCATGCCACCTTCCAAGACTTAGCCAGAATCAAGTGGAAATGTTGAACAAGCCTATTTCAAGTTCTGAAATAGCATCAACCATACAAAAATCTCCCTAAAAAGAAAAGCCCGGCTTTTTTTTTCATGTGCTAGCTTCATGTCAGAATTCTTCCAAACCTTAAAAGAGGAACTAATACCTATATTACTCAACCTTTTTCAAAATATAGAAAAGGGAGGAATACTACCCAACCCATCTATGAAGCAAATATCACCTTGTTCCCCAAACCAGGAAAGGACCCAACAAGAAAAGAAAATGATAGACCAATATCACTAATGAATATTGATCCAAAAATATTCAACAAGATCCTAATGAACAGAATCCAGCAACACATCAAACAAATTATACACCATGACCAAGGGGGTTATATCCCAGTGTCTCAAGGCTGGTTTAATATATGTAAATCTATAAGTATAATTCAGCACATAAACAAATTAAAAAGCAAAGACCATATGATTCTCTCAATTGATGCAGAAAAAGCTTTTGATAATATCCAGCATCCCCTCCTAGTCAGAACACTTAATTAAATTGGTATAGAAGGGACATTTCTTAAACTGATAGAGGCCATCTACAGTAAACCCACAGCCAATATCGTATTGAATGGAGTTAAATTGAAATCATTTCCACTCAGATCAGGAACCAGGCAGTTTGGTTCATTAGCTCTTTTACATTGTAATGGAAGTTTTAGCCACCACAATTAGGGAAAAAAAGGTGATCAAGGGTATCTATATAGGGTCAGAAGAGATCAAACTTTCACTCTTCGCAGATGACATGACTGTATATCTGGAAAACACCAGGGATTCTACTATAAAACTCTTAGAAGTGATCAAGGAATACAGCGTCTCAGGTTACAAAATCAACATCCATAAATTGGTACCCTTTGTATATACCAACAATAGTCACCCTGAAAATATAGTCAAGGACTCTATTCCTTTCACAGTAGTGCCAAAGAAGATGAAATATTTGGGAGTTTATCTAACAAAGGACATGAAAGATCTTTATAAAGAGAACTATGAAACTCTAAGAAAAGAAATAACTGGAGATGTTAACAAATGGAAAAACATACCATGCTTATGGCTGGGAAGAATCAACATTGTTAAAATGTCCATACTACCCAAAGCAATATATAATTTTAATGCAATCCCTATTAAAGATCCACTGTCATACTTTAAAGATCTCAAAAAAATAATACTTCGTTTTATATGGAATCAGAAAAAAACTTGAATAGCCAAGACATTACTCAGAAATAAAAACAAAGGAGGAGGAATCATACTACCAACCTCAGACTATACTATAATTCGATAGTAATCAAAACAGCATGGTACTGGCACAGAGAAGTAGATGTATGGAATAGAAAACCAAGAGATGAACCCAGCTACCTACCATTATTTGATCTTTGACAAGCCAATTAAAAACATTCAGTGGGGGAATGATTCCCTATTTAACAAATGGTGCTGGGTGAACTGGCTGGCAACCTGTACAAGATTGAAACTGGACCCGCTCCTTTCACCATTAACTAAGATAGACTCTCACTGGATAAAAGATTTAAACTTAAGACATGAAACTATAAAAATACTAGAAAAGAGTGCAGGGAAAACTCTTGAAGAAATTGGTCTGGGCGAATATTTTATGAGGAGGACCCCCCGGGCAATTGAAGCACCTTCAAAAATACTCCACTGGGACCTGATGAAACTAAAGAGCTTCTTCCTAGTCAAGAGCACAGTAAGTAAAGCAAGCAGACAGCCCTCAGAATGGGAGAAGATATTTGTAGGTTATGTGTCTGACAAAAGTTTGATAACCAGAATCCACAGAGAACTCAAATGTATTAGCAGGAAAAGAACATGTGATCACATCTCAGTGTGGGCAAGTGACTTGAAGAGAAATTTCTCTGAAGAAGACAGGCGCATAGCCTACAGGCACATGAAAACATGCTCATCATCCTTAATCATCAGAGAAATGTAATCAAAACCACTTTGAGATACCATCTAACTCCAGTAAGATTAGCCCACATCATAAAATCCCAAAATCAGAGATGTTGGCCTGGATGTGAAGAAAAGGGAATTCTGCGCTGCTGGTGGGAATGCAAACTAATATGTTCCTTTTGGAAAGATGTTTGGAGAACACTTAAATATCTAAAAATAGACCCGCCATTTGATCCTTCAATTCCTCTACTAGGTACATACCCGGAAGACCAAAAATCACATTATAACAAAGATATTTGTACCAGAATGTTTATTACAGCCCAATTCATAATTGCTAAATCATGGAAGAAGCTTAAGTGCCCATCAACCTACTAATGGATTAATAAATTGTGGTTTATGTACACCATGGAATAGTATGCAACTTTAAAGAAAGATGGAGACTTTACTTCTTTCATGTGTACATGGATGGAGCTGGAACACATTCTTCTTAGCAAAGTATCTCAAGAATGGAAGAGAAAGTATCCAATGTACTCAGCCCTACTATGAAACTAATCTATAGCTTTAATATGAAAACTATAACCCTATTATAGCCTAATAATATGGGGGAAGGGGAAAGGGAGGGGAGGGGAGAGAAGAGGGTGGGTGGAGGGAAGGTAATTGGTGGGACCACACTTATGATGCATCTTACAAGGGTAGATGTGAAACTTACTAAATGTAGAATGTAAATGTTTTAACACAATAACTAAGAAAAAGCCAGAAAGGCTATGTTAACCAGTGTGAAGAAAATATTTCTAATTGTATATAAAACCAGTGCATGGTACCCCATGATTGCATTAATGTACACAGCTATGACTTAATAAAAAAAAAATCACAAAAAATCTCATAATGTTTTGAGTAAGTTCATGATTTTGCATTGGGCCACATTCACAGCATTTTTTAAAAATAGCAATCATGGTGATAGTATAGATATGAGAGATAAGGAAAAAAAAAGAAACAAAGAGTCTATGGTAATTCATACTTCAAACCTGAATGATCATGAAATCTCTACTATTAAAAACAGGAACAAGTTTTAGAAAGTAAGGACTTATTTCAAGCGATGATTGTGAATTATGCTTTGAAAATACTAGTTTTGAGGTGAAAGTATCTAAATATATGATGTTTGTGCTCATGTTTTTTGATAATCCTTAGAATATCTTCAGTCATTATTATGAATAAAAACCAGTTAAAAACATTCATTACATTGAAGTTTTAAATTCATACATTATTGGTGTATTGAATGCATTGCATATATCAAGTGTATAACACTGATATTCTAAATGCATAAAATTATTATGACTGATTTTTGCATCATCAGTATAAACCTTGCTTGATCATGACGTAGTATTCTTTTTATACCTTGCTGGACTTAATTTTCTAGTAATTTGTTAAAGATTTATGTATCTATGTTTTTGTTTTGTTTTGTTTTGTTTTAGACAGAATCTCACTTTGTTGCCCTTGGTAGAGTGCTGTAACATCATAGCTCACAGCAACCTCAAACTCTTGGACTCAAGTGATTCTCTTGCCACAGCCTCCCAAGTAGCTGGAACTATAGCCAGCCACCACAACACCCAGCTATTTATTTTAAAAGCGGGGTCTCACTCTTGCTCAGGCTGTTCTTGAACTCCTGAGCTCAGGCAATCTACCCACCTTGGCCATCCAGAGTGCTAGGATTACAGGTGCAAGCTACCACAGCCAGCCTTTATCTGTGTTCTTGAAATATCTTTGATCTATAATTCTTCTTTTTTTTTTTTTGTAATATTTGGTATCAAAATTATACTGGTTTCATAAAGTGATTTAGGAAGTGTTCCCTCCTTGTCTATTTCTGAAAGTTTCTATTAAATTGTTTTGTTTCTTCATCCTACAGCTATCAGTGCCTAGAATTTCTTTGTGGAAAGATTTCAAATTATGAATTCAAATTAAAAATGTATATAGATGTATAGATATTCAAGTTTACTGAATCTTATTTCACTTCTGGAGTTTTTTTTCCTTTCAACAATTCATTTTTTTTTATTTCATAATATTAGGCGGTAAACATGTTTTACTTACATACTTGTTTTTTGTACAAATTGAGTCAAAGTTATAAGCATGCCCTACCCAGGCAGAGTGTACCATAACCAACTGGCATGAATTTTCTAACCCCTCTACACTCTCCCAGCTTGATTGTCATGGAGATTTACTGCCATATGTACACTTAAGTGTTGATTGATCAACATGGTCTTGACTACATTTATTTGTTTTTCCATTCCTGTGGATTTTCACTTAAAAGAGTGGTCTTCACTTCCATCCTGGTTGTCACAAAAGATAGTAGATCACCATTTTTCTTTATAGCTGAGTAATACTCTATAGTTTGTGTATATCACATTTTATTAATCCGTTCATGCATTGGTGGGCATGCAAGTTGTGATTGTGAACTGTGCTACTATAAACACTCATGTACAAGTGTCCTTTCATAAAATGACCTTTCTTCCTTTGGGCATATACCTAGCAGTGGGATTGCTAGGTTGAATGGTAGGTCTATTTTAAGTTGTTTGAGGTGTTTCCCTACGATTTTTCATAGTGTTTGTACCAGTTTTCAGTCCTACCAACAGTGTATAAATGTTCCTTTCTCACTGCATCCATGCCAGAATCTCTTGTTTTGGAACTTTTTAATACTAGCCATTATCATTAGAGTCAGGCAGTATCTCATGTGGTTTTGATTTGCATTTCCGTAATGATTAGAGAACCTGAGCATTTTTTCATGAGTTTATTGGCCATGAGTACTTCTTCATTTGAAAAATTTCTGTTCATGTCTTTTGCCCATTTTTCAATGGGGTTGAATGGTCATCTCTTACTGGTTTACTTGAGTTCTTTGTAGATTCTGGTTATCAGTCCTTTTTCAGGTGTATAACATGCAAACATTTTTTTTCCCATTCTGTGAGTTATCTCTTTGCTCTTTGATTATGTCCTTGACTTTTTAGAAGTTTTCTAATTTGATCAGGTCCCATTATTTATTTTTGTTGTTGCTGTCTGTGATTGTTTGGGGGGTCTTCTTCATGAATTATTTGCCTAAGCCAGTATCAATGAGAGTTTTTCCAACATTTTTCTCTAGGATTCTTATAGTTTCCTGCCTTAGATTTAAGTCTTTTATCCATTGTGAATTAATTTTCAATAGTAGTGAGAGGTGCAGATCCTATTTCAGTCTTTTACTTATGGCTATTCAGTTTTCCCAGAACGATTTATTATAGAGGGATTCTCTTCTCCAGTATATGTTTTTATATGTTTTGTCAAAATTCAGATGAGAATATGACGATGATTTCATCTCTGGCTTACCTGTTCTGATCCATAGATCTATGTCACTGTTTTATGTGCCTGTACAATGCTATTTTGGTTGTTATAGCCTTGTAGTATGGCTTGAAGTCTGGAAAGGTGATACCTCCCACTTCGTTCTCATTACATAAGTTGCATTTACTATTTGTGTTCTTTTCTGGTTACATACAAAGTGTTGAACTATCTTTCTAGTTCTGCAAAAAATGGCATTGGTATTTTCATTGGAATTGCATTAAATCTATAAATCACTTTGGGAAGTATAGCCATTTAAACAATGTCAATTCTGCTGCTCCATGGGTATGGTATATTTTCCCATAGGTTTACATCCTCTGCAATTTCTTTCCTCAATGTTTCACAATTCTCCTTATAGATGTCTTTCAACTCCTTTGTTAAGTATATTCCTGGGTATGTCATTTTCTTCATTGCCATTGTAAAATGTATTGCATCTTTGATTTGATTCCTAGCTTGACTCTTGTTGGTATATATGAAAGCTATTGATGTATACATTTTGTAACCTGAGACTTTGCTGAATTTATTTATCAATTCCAGGAGTGTCTTAGTTGAATATTAGGGTTTCCTACATCAGCAAAGAGCAATAGTTTGATCTCTTCTTTCCCCATTTCGGCCCCTTTGATTTCCTTCTCTTGCGTGATAGCTCTGGTGAGAACTTCTAGCACTGTGTTGAATAAAAGGGGTACAAATGGGCAACCTTGTCTGGTTGGGAATGTTTTAAGTGGGAATGTTTTAAGTTTTTCCCCATTGAATATGATGTTGGCTGTAGACTTGTCATATATTGCCTTTATAATTTTGATGAATGTCCCATCTCCAGTATCACAGAAATATAAAACATTATCTCAGAATACTGTAAAAATCTCTATATCCATAAACTTGAAAATGTGGAGGAAACAGACTGATTCTTGGGAACACACAACTTTGTTAGGCTCTGTCAGGAAGAAATAGAACTCCTGGACAGACCAATATCAATCACTGAAATTGAAGCAGCAATTAAAAATCTTCCAATTGAAAAAGTCCCAGATCAAACAGTTTTACACCTGGATTTTACCAAACTTACAAATAGAAACTTGTAACTATACTGCAGAAATTATTCTATAATATTGAGAAGGAAGGAATCCTCCCCTATAAGTTCTATCAAGCCAGTTTTACCTTTATATCAAAACCAGGAGAGAACACAACTAAAAAAGAAAACTACATACCAATATCCCTTATGAATACAGATGTAAAGATTCCAGTAAGATTTTAGCAAACTAAATTCAGCAGCACATCAAAAAAAAAAATTCACCATGACCAGTGGGCTTCATTCCTGCAATGAAGGATAGTTGAACATACATAGATCAATAAATTTAATTCACCACATAAATAAATGCAAAACAAAGACCATATGATCCTTTCAATCAACACAGAAAAAGCATTTGACAAAATTTAGCACTGTTTCATGATAAAAATTCTCAACAAAATTATATATATGGAACGTTCCTCATTTTGGGTGATTTTTAAAATAATTTGTCCATTTCATTTAGGTTATTGAATTTTTTTTTTTTTTTTTTTTTTTTGCAGGTTTTGGCTGGGGCTGGGCTTGAACCCACTACCTCTGGCATACGGAGCCGGTGCCCCTCCTTTGAGCCACAGGTGCCGCCCAGTTATTGAATTTTTTGACACAAAGTTTTAAGTTATATGTCTTTTAATCATTTTTATATCTGTAGAATATATAGGGATATCCCCTCATTTATTACTAATATTAGTCATTTATATTTTTCTCTCATTTTGTTATTCATTTCTGCTTGTCAAAGACCAAATTCAGTTTATTTCTCTGTTTTTATATTCTTAATTCATTAATCTCTGCTCAATTTTTATTTCCTTTTTTCTACTAATTTTCCTTTTAATTTTACTTTTTTGGCTTCTTAAGCACTTTGAGCTTTTAAGAACAGCCTTAGCTACCTGTGAAAAATTTTGATATGTTGTGTATTCATTACTTTTTCATTATCAGAAAACATTCCTTATTTTCCTAATTATTTCTTCTTTGGGCCATGTTATTTAGAAATGGACTGTTTGATAATTAAGGCTTTTGTGGATTTTTTGTTAGTATTTTTATTTTAATTCTTTTGTAGTCAGAGAACATACTCTGAATGATTTTAATTATTTGAAAATTTTTGAGACATGTCTTATGTACAGCGTAGGTTCATCTTGGTGAATATTACCTATTTCATTATTTTAAAATACTGTATATTCAGAAGTTAAGGGATTTTGTTGTTCTGTCAATGTCAATTAGGTTAAGTAGCTTGTTAATATGTTAAAATCTTTCATCTTTTTACTGATTATTATTTTTTTTTGAGACAGAGTGTCACTTTGTCGCCCTTAGTAAAGTGTCATGGCATCCTAGTTCATAGCAAACTCAAACTTGTGGGCTCAAGTGATCCACTTGCCTCAACCTCCTGAGTAGCTGGAACTACTGGCACTCACTACAACACCCATCTAATTTTTAGAGATGGAGTCTCGCTCTTGTTCAGGCTGGTATCAAACTCCTGAGCTCAAGCAATTCATCCACCTCAGTCTCCCAGAGTGCTAGTCTCCTTACTGATTTCTGTGTTTATAGTTGATTCATCATGTGCTCCGAGAAATGTTATATCTCCAATTATAATTGTGGTTTTGCCAATATTTTCTTTAGTTTTATCAATTTCTGCTGCGTTTATCTTGAGGCTCTGATATTAGATGCAAACACACGTAGCATTAGTATGCTTTAATGTACTAATTTTTTTTTTAGTATGAAAGATTTTTATTTATGTCTGATAATACTCCTTATCTTGAAGTCTTTGTCTGACATTAATATTGACACACAAGCATTTTTATAGTTAGTATTCATGATTTAGAATTTCCATTTGTTTTTTTCTTAAAATTTTCATTTCCCTTGAAATACTTCATATTTTATCCTACCTCTATTGTAAAATTTTTATGTGTTTTTAATTGTTTCTGTAATATTCTTGACTAATAATCACAATAACTGGTTTCTCAGTTCATTGGTTCTTATTGACAGTATTTTTCCTAGACTGTGGGTCTAATTTTCCTCCTCCTTGGTATGTTACGTAGTTTTACTGTTTATTATAAATTATGTAGAAAAATTGTGGAGGCTGAAATTTAATTTAGTTTATTTTTCAGAGAACCCCAGCCTTTTCCTTTTTTTGGCATGTAGAGTAAGAGGCTGATCTTTGGACTTGTCCTAGTGTTGAGTTGTGCGTTAGGATTGGCTGTAGTTTTTCTAGAGATGTTTGCCTGTAATTAATTCAGTCTCCAACCTATGCTTCATATCAACATCTTATGTCTTGTTAATATTTGAGCTGGAAGTTTGGACTGAAGTTTTAGATATTTTTAGTTAACCTTTAGGGTCAACTCTGTCAGGGTCCTGGAATTGAAGAACCATGAGAATGTATTGATTAAATACTCTCTTTCTAATCCCTTTCCTGCTCCTTTTTTTGACAAAATTCTGAAGTGAGGTTTGGAGTTATGGAAGAAGATTGTTTGACTGAGTCATTTGCTTTTGCATTTAGGTATCTTTCAAACTCTGATATGGTCACCCAACTGACATCTAAGGTCCAGCTGATTTCTCTTCATCTCTGCAAAGTTACTGTATCATGTCAGGCCGACGGAAGCCTCAACAGATTAACAGAAAATTTCGCTTCCAGGTAAGGAAGCTGCCATGGCTTTATCCTCACTTATAAAGGACATGTTTCTGTGGGTTTCAGATAATCAAAGATTCCAGGTGGTACTTGCTTCTTGGGCTTGCTACCTCTGCAGTTGCACAGGGTGCCATGCTGAGAAGGACCCTGTACTTGATTTAATGCTCTGAAGTAATCATTTTGAAATTTTTAATAATTTTTGCATAAGGGACTATGAATTTTCTCAAATTATGTATCTGGTTCTGCTTATTGGCATCTACCACTTTTGACTGACCCTATAGAATGTATGATTTTTATTTTTTCCAAGTCTTCCTTGATGTTATCATGAAAGCATAGGTGTTTTCCATCCTTATATACCCTAATCAAATAGATATTTGTTTAATTTATACTTCACCTCTTTTTAACTTTATCCTGAGAAAATATATTGAAATTAACTGGAACTTTCCTATGCAAGTTTCAATTCCTTAATTCATTTTTTTAATTCCCTTTAATTTAAATGGTATAATTTTTAGTGTCTTGTACGAGAAGCGGTTCAATAGCCATTATAAAACAAAAGTCAACACTTACCTTGTTTTCATTAAGTTCCTTTATATTCTGTACATTTAAAAAATATTGCTGGTTTCTTTTCACCAAACTGCTATGCTTACAATCCCTGAATATATTATATAATATAAACATAAACATTTTTCTTTCTCTAAGCCTTTTGTGCACACCATTTCTCATCTCTCTCACCCTGCTCAATCTGACTAGCCCTAGAGCTCTATATTTTCTATAAATTTTCTTGGCAACCTTTGCTTCTGTGTAAGCTCTCATTTCCTATAATAATTGTCACATACCCTTTATCTTATTATTATTGCATTATTGGTTATATACTTACTTCTATTCATCATATATTTTAAGTTATTTAAGAGAATGGATTCTCTTTAAGCTCAAATATACAATTATTTTTATAAAATGTGGCCTTACGATTTTGTAATCTTGATCCTTTTATATATTAATATGAAATATATATTTTGAAATTAAAATGTAATGTTATCTGTTTAGTGGTGTTAGCATGTATCCATTTATTAGACTTCTGTATTCCTCTAATTTTTGCCTTTTTGTCACTAAATTTTCATTCTCCAAAATTTTTCAAACACCTACCCATTCTGACATTTATCTACTTATTTATTCATTAATTTATGCACACTGCAAGTATTGGTTATGTATTGACTATGGGCCAGCTATTCCATGAAATTTAGAAAATTCATCCATGATTACACCATACTGTCTATCCTCATGGAGATAATCTGCTGCATGCTACCGTGGAGAAAACTTTCGGGGAATAAGGAAAGTTTTCTATAAAAAGTAACTTTTAACTTGATATTTTAAATAAGAGCTAAATAAGATAAGAAGGGATTGGAAGGAGAAGGTTTAGAACAGGGAGTATTGTAAATAGAAGGAAGAATGTGTGCAAAGTCTCTAAAGAATGTAGGAGCAAAGTATAGTCTCAATTAAAATTAATTTGCCTAATGTTGAATGCATTTTCAGGTCACAAAGAAACCACTAATAAAAATTGGTTATTACTTATTAGACTGAAACATCCAAATATTTTAATTATTTTCACCATGTCACTAAGTGTGGCTTTTTAAAATACTTTATCAGCAGGAATAACATTATTAGATAATATTTTTGGCTCTGGATTTATTATAAACATCATCTGTACAAGCCTGAATGTCTTGGAACTCTTATACGAAGTTTAAATTAGGACATTCAAGCTCAGTGCCTATAGCTCAGCAGGTAGGGCGTCAGCCACATACACCAGAGCTGACAGGTTCGACTCCAGCCCAGGCCTACCAAACAACAATGACAACTGCAACCAAAAAATAGCCAGGCATTGTGGCAGGCGCCTGTGGTCCCAGCTACGTGGGAGGCTGAGGCAAGAGAATCGCTTAAGCCCGAGAGTTTGAGGTTGCTGTGAGCTGTGACACCACAGCACTCTACCCAGGGCGACATAGTAAGACTTTGTATCAATAAATAAATAAATAAATAAGGACATTCAGTAAGATTCCTTATAAGAGCAATATATAAGAGAGAAGCCTTTCAAATATATATATAAGAGAGCAATATATAAGAGAGAAGCTCTTCGAAAAACTTGGAGGCTCAGAATCTAAACATTTATCTTTGTCCCTTTTCAAAGTGCAGGGACTTTATAAAGTGAACATTTTATAATATCTTATAGCTCTAAAAATGATAACTTAGTAGAGTATTATATTTTATTTAAGCAAATTGTATATAAGCATTATGAACAATCTGCATTATGTCAATAAACAATATTGATTTTACATCATTAGAAAATGCCAGAACCTCCAGAGAGCATTGAAGACTTCTTAAAGTTTCAAAACTGGGTGAGTAGCGCCTTCTATTTACATGCCAATACATCTTTTAAAAATACCAGTTATGGATATATGGAAGGATAGAACAGAATTTAAGAATGGAAATGCAAAAAGTATGTTAAAATGTGGAAATTGTTTATAAATGTTTATCTCCTTTATGAGGCTCTATGTTGTCACTATTCCCTCTTGTCAAAAAAAAATTTTGTTTCTTTTTCAGTTTTGGCCAAGGCTGGGTTTGAACCCACCACCTCCGGCATATGGGGCCAGTGCCCTACTCCTTAGAGCCACAGGTGCTGCCCAAAATTCTTTTTTCATATTTTAAAAATTCTAGCCTTATACAGTCATTTTTGTATATACTTTACCTAACATAAAATTTTGTATTATGTGTTTACACTTTCAAGAATATCTGACAATTATGCTCACTTACCTCATTTATCCTTGCACCAT
Source organism: Nycticebus coucang (assembly GCF_027406575.1). Taxonomy (NCBI): domain Eukaryota; kingdom Metazoa; phylum Chordata; class Mammalia; order Primates; family Lorisidae; genus Nycticebus; species Nycticebus coucang. The sequence continues at coordinate 51,403,397 of NC_069785.1, read as the reverse complement.
AGCTAAGATTCACAGGCAATTTACAGAGATGTATCAATATATTTGACTGTTCAAATATGTTTTCATATTGAAAACTTCAGTTTGCATTGTCTTTTATAAGACAATGACTTTGTCTGGAGTTATTTGACTTGGTAAACAGTTTTTCCTTGAGTCTGTTATTGTTTTTTTTTTTTGAGACAGTCTCATTATGTTACCCTCGGTAGAGTGTGGTGGCGTCACAGCTCACAGCAACCTCAAACTCTTGGGCTCAAGAGTTTGCCTTGCCTCAGCCTCCCAAATAGCTGGGACTACAGGCACCCGCCACAACTCCTAGCTATTTTTTGTTGCAGTTGTCATTGTTGTTTAGCTGGCCTCAGCCGGATTCTAACCCGCCAGCCTTGGCATATGTAGCTGGCACGGTAACCACTATGTATGGGTGCCGAGCCGAGTCTGTTCTTATTTTTGTTTAAGTTTTTCCCTCTAGTGTTTTGGAAAAATTGCAGTCCCTTTGGATGAAAACATTGCTAATTTATAAAAGTTTGTGTGAATCACTATAGAAGAGCTGAATATTTTGAAGCACTTTGAAGACAAGCTTTTTGCAACTATTTTGATTTAAATAGTAGAAATGTATGGCCGCCCAATGACAATGTTTTAGATCTTTTTATTGCTAAGGGAAAATGATTACAGTTAAAATTAAGCCAAATTCAGAAAATAATGGAGAAATTTGGAATATACCATGATACATGTTTGAAGACCTATGATTTCAAATGAAAATTTTTAATTATTTAAAGTGGATAATGCATAATCTTTTTGTTTAAGTTGAGAATTATATTAATTAAATCAGTAATAGATTTATGCTAGTCCTTCACTAAAGACAAAGTCAAGACAAAGTGCATGGCTTATTAATGGCATGTCCGTCATACCATCCTTTTATGCAAAAGGCATATTTGTATTTTTATGAAAAGACTTTAGTTATAGCCTTCCATGTTTAATCAGATAGGATTTGATAAGACAACATATCCATTTTTACCATATTGCTATTCATGAGTATTTGGAGTATTGCTATTCATTTATCTGTAATTTTTTTCTTATTGCTTAGATTTCTCAACCAAATGCTCAAATTCTCTAGTTAGTTTTTAAGGCTTAACTATATCTATGCATTGTTAAACTATTGGATACTTGAAAATATATAGAAATAAAATGACTCAATGTTTAATTTTTTCTTTGCTGGACAAAATATTTATCTTATGGGCAATGGTAAATGGTAACAAAATAGTAACTGCCAAAAATGTATTTTTGAATACTTACCATGTCCCAGGCACATAGATGCTTAGGATATAACAGTGAATAAAAATAGGCAAAGATCCATCATGGAGCTGTTATTGTTTTATAAATGTGGCATATTATATACAAATAAATGAATAAAACAAAAGGAAAAGGAAATTCTAGGCAGGGTGTGGTGTCTCATGCCTATAATCCTAGCACTCTGGAAACCAAAGTAGGAGGATCCCTTGAGCTCAGAAGTTTGAAACCAGCCTGAGCAAGAATGAGACCCTGTCTCTACTAAAAATAGAAAAATTAGCTAAGCATTGTGGTATACATACCCATAGTCCTAGCTACTCGGAATGCTCAGGCAGGAGTATCACTGGAGCCCAGGAGTTTGAGATTGCAGTGAGCAATGTGGCATCAGAGTGAGATTCTGTCCAAATTTTTTAAAAAAGTAAATTCTAAACTTCTTATGGCTTCCTGGAACACCTATTCTATTTTCATATTTACTTCTAAAATATTAAAGTAGAGGTATGTGTCTTCATAATTGTACATAGATAGTGATTAAAAACAGGCTTTGGGGTCAGATGGCCTATGTTCAAATCCCAGCTCTGCTATTAACTGTCATTATATCAGAACCTGCAACCTACATGTTAGTTATTGCCTCTGTCACCTTGTACTTTGTATTTTTTTTTACCTTGTACTTTGTTATGTGATAAAAAGTCCCTCCACTTTTGCCAGTTTCTGCAACTTTTAAAAATAATTTTAATATTTTATGCCTCCTATTCCTATCTTTCCCCTCTTCCTATTTCTTGTTATATTTCTATGTACCTTTTTACCTTCAATTATTTTTATGCTTTCCATTCTCTATTGTTCAGTTCCTACATGCTCTTTGCGCTGCTCCGCCTTTATTCTATCACCATTCTGTTTCTATTTTTAGAATAGAAATACTTTTATATTTTATTTTAATAATATCCCCTTTTCTACTATTATATCATTGATAACATCCTTACTTATCCTACTCATTCATTCATTTAATTATTTTAATTCACTACCTATTCTTTGCCAGATATTTTTCTAGGCATAGGAGATACAAGAATAAAGACAGACAAAAATTCCTATCCTAATGGAATTTGTATCATCCTAATACTTCTACCCTATTTTCCTATACTGTCACACTTTAAAAATTCTTTTTCAATCCTTCAATTACTGATGAATTAATTTTAATTTCTTCTTTATCTATATATTACATTTGATATTCCTTGATATTTATTTCTTAACTTGTGCATGTATATTGTTGCTTCAATGTGATGTTATTGATGCATGTATATTGTTGTTTCAATGTGATGTTGTGATGTTTCATTCATATTCTCTTAGTTCATTGGTATAAGTTTTTGTTAACAGGCTTGGTAGGTTTATATCTAGACCTGAGGATTACTCAGGTCCCTACTATATCTAGACCTGAGGATTACTCAGGTCCCTCAGTTTTCTTAGAGGATCAAAGGTACTTTAATTTAGAGAGAATAATTATTTCAATTCCCTTCTATTTCTTCAGAGATTAGCTTGTTTTATTTATTTGTTTATTTATTCTTTTATTTATTCATTCATCCATTCATTTATTCATTTCAATTTCTTTTTATGTCAAAGCTAAGATAAGGGGAATAAGAGGTAACTAATCATCATTTCTTCCTTTTACACTAGTTATACTTCTTTTTTCTTAGCTTTTGTTAGACACTTCAGCACTATGTTTTGAACTTTGGGACGTGTATGAAGACCTAACCATGTATTCAATAAGCAAAATCCTCTTCAAACTTTAGGAGAGCTCTTTTGTCTATTTTCCCTTCTCTTTCTCCAGTTTTGTATTACTATATAATTCATGTTTCTGCCACTGCCAAAATTAATTGCTATAATTAAAGTAAGTATAGGAAATATATGTCCAATTCTTACTTCACTGCCCTTATTTTAATTATTATTATTATTTTTTTTTGCAGTTTTTGGCCCGGGTCAGGTTTGAACCTGCTACCTCCGGTACATGGGGCCGGCACCCTACTCTTTTGAGCCACAGGCGCCACCCCACGGCCCTTATTTTAAATAAGACAAATGTTTTCCCAGAGTTATCACTAAAGACCACAGTGACATAAAGTGGAACTGAACTCTGCAGAGAACTAAAATTTCTAGTCAATTATTTTGTTCTTTTGGAATTTGGATCAGTTTACTTCTTTGAATTAATATAATCACTTTGGACTCTGGATGTTTAAATGCCAGTAGTGTGGATTTCCTCTCTGACATTGACATCATTTTTGTCTGACCGCTCATCCTCCTGTTAGCTGCTAGTCGACTCCTATTTACTAACTTCTCGAGGTCTGGCTATAAAATTTAGCAGAGGATATTCTATTCAAGAGGTATCTGGTTGAAGATGTCTAAATATCACCCTTTTTGTGTGTTAATGGCCTTGGGACACCAATGCATTTATTACCTTGGTAATGTAGAGAAGACTGTTTCATGAGGCTTGTAGAATTTCGGGATAGTTTATTCATCTCATGATACACTTCGATTTCGATATCTTGGAATCAGTGATTGTTGTGATATCTCAAGTGTGACGTAAAGGATACATTTTCATAAAAGTTTGTCCATATTGTAAAATTTTTTCAAATCTCTTTTAGTTTCTTGCTATCCTATCATTTTCCCCTAACAACACCACATGATCCATAAAAACTGTTTTCAAAAGAGGCTGTCATTCTCAATTGGTGATGTGTGGCTTTAGGAATTTTATCTTATAATCTTATCTTTTTCTTCTGAGATATTTTTAATTTTTGGCACAATTTTCCTGATTTCAAAAACATACATTTGCAAGATTTGGGAGAGGGCATTTATTTATCTACTTATACTCCTTTTTTCCCCAAAAAGACCAGAGAGACTAGATGTCTCTAGAAAAGTTTCCTACTATTGAAAGCTATTTAAGTCTCCATTATTATTAGAGTGCACAGTTAACAAATAAGAACATGTATGTTTAGAATACTATTAAAGGAAGGTAAAAAGAGATAGAATAGACTAAGGCAAGTTTAAAATTTCTGATCTGAAGACTTCAGATTTCTTTCCCTTTACCTAAATCCCAGTATATTTTACCCAAATTCTATTTAAGAATTTCATACTAAGAAAGTCTCCCACCACTCTAGAAAGTATTTTCTTACTTATAAACCTTTAATTATGTTGACTGTTTTTTGTTTTGACATTAATTATGTTAAAAATAATCTTGTATTTGTGATATTTATGTTCTGATTTCCTTTCCCTTCCCATTCCATTCATTTCTTTTCTTTATCTTTCTTTATATTCCCCCTCTGGTCCTGAACAATTTAGTCCTAAGGCTATTTAGGTGCTTAGATCACTAATAAACAAGGAAATGCAAATTGAAGCCACAATGTGCTATCACTTCACACCTCTTAGAAAGATTACTATCCAAAGAACAAAAAATACTGAGTATTGACAAAAATGTTGAAAAATGGGAAACCTTGTACACTGCTGGTGTGAATGTCAATTAATATAGCAATTATGAAAAACAGTATGATGATTTCTCTAAAAATTAAAATTAAAACTATTATATAATCCAGCATTCCCATTTTTGAGGTATAGCCAAAGGAAATGAAATCAGTACCTCAAAGAGAAAGCTGCACTGCATTTTCATGTTCATTGCAGTGTTATTCACAATGCCTGAGATATGGATTTTACCTAAGTATTTATCAATATATGAATAGAAAAGGAAAATATGAAGTGTATGCACACACACACATTTATATTCATAATAGAACATTATTCACCTTTAAAAAAGAAAGAAATTCTGTCATTTGCAAAAACATGGATGAGCCAGGAAGACATGATACCCAGTGAAATAGACTAAACACAGAAAAAACAATTCCTGGAAGAAAGGGATAAAGGGAAAATGGCTGACTAGTGGCATCAATCAACAGAGCATCCCAAATAGAATAAGTTGTTTCAGGTGAAATACTGAAGGAACAGAGCCAGAACCTACCTTTATTGGAGATCCCATGGAAGAAGTGGTGGAGCAGAACAAGGCAAAGGAGAAAACTTTGGCAGAGACCACCTTCAAGGGATTGTGAGGCTGGTGGAAAGGGTAGGTGGGAGTGTTTACCTTTCCTCTCCTCACACCTGTGGTGGTCTCCAGTTCCTGATCTGTCAGAGAGCCCTGCTGCCTTGACAAATCCAGGCACTGCCATTGGTGAACTTAAGAGATTTTTGGGAACAGCACACTGGGCTGCAGGTCCATGTAGGGTTGTTTCCCCTCACCATGGATCTTAATTGAGTCTGGGCCCCATAACTGAGACTGTGGATCCCTACACACATACAAAGTACTTCTGTCAAGCTAGGGAAATCATAGTCCCTATCTCTATGCCACTGGATTCCACAAGAACATTCCCTACCACCCACTTGGACTGTGACAAACACAAAGGAATGAGTAAACAAGAGAGTAGCAAATGTCCCCAGAGTTCTAACCTGTGAGGGAAGCAGCCCCAAGGGGACTGGGATGTGCCATGAATGTTTTTTAGGACAGACCAGGTGGAATGCACCTTCTCCTGCACCAGAGAGCCCCTGGCTCGTGATCCAAAGTTCTGTGCCCTTCCTGGTACAGACAGTCCCCACCATCTAGAGCTGTCTCCTCCTCTTCCTCTCTCCTACACACTGACACAGATGCAGCTATGTCTGAAAGCCTGTTTCTCCTTGGAACTAGCAAGTGTTCTACAGATCAGTAAGCCAGAACACCTGAGAACAGATGCTCCACCTCTGACATAGCACCTATCATGTTCAGCCTTCCATGGAGCTTGGAGCTCCCTCTCTTCCCACTAAAAAGAAGTGGGTTTTTCATGTGCCCCAAGGACAAATATATTGCTTCCACTGAGGCAGGGCAGGGCTAGCAGTCCTCTTCCTGAACTGCAAGCTGCCTATGTCTTATGCAAGGACTCAGTATTCATGGAGGCAAGTCCACACCTCCACTGCTAGAGCATTTCAGCCACACTGCACAGCCAGTCTGCTAAACCTAAATATAGTGGGTTAACCAGCTCCGTTGCAACTTAGCCAAGGTGGGGCTGGGAATCTGGACAGTTTTGTGTCTCCAAAGGGAGAGATTGCTGCCATTGCCAAGAGACGGAGGTATGAGTGACGTGTGTGTCCCACAGTTGCCACCTGTGCAATCTTGTTAAGAGAGGTCTGTCCCTCCTGTCACAGGCTCACAGTGCATCCACCCTTCTCCTGCCCAAGCATTCTTTTGAAGCAGGAGAGCACCCTACCCCTTACTGTCACAGCCAGTACCTGAACCCAGGGAGTATTGAGAGCAAAATTCCAGCTGAGTCTTGGTCTGGTCTGCCCAGGACTCAAGCATACCATCTAGGGGACTAGGAACTTGAGATTACTCACACTGAGGAGAGTTTCTGGGAGAGAAGAACAGGTAAACTGAAAAGTAATGTGTTTTGAGATGAGGGGAGAGGTTCCACATGAGAAAGAACTAGCATAAGAATTCTGGCAATATGAAAAACCAGTTTCAGCACCTTAAAATGTTCACCATAGCTCCCCAGTAATGGACTGCAACCAAAAAAAATTTTCAAGTGTTGAATATGGAATTCAAAATATGAATCCCAAGTAAGCTCAATGGGATCTATGAGAAAATTGAAAACCAACACAAAGGAAACAAACAAAAAAAAATTATGAATGAAAAATTCTATTTTTTCTAACTATATATATAGTTAAAACTATAGTTTAACTAACTATATATATATAGAAAAACTATAGTTCTAACTATATATATAAAGTTAAAAAAATAGAATTTCTGGAAATGAATCATTTAGGGAAGAACAGAATACAGTGGAAAGTTTAAACAACACTAGCTAAGAAGAAGAAAGAATTTCTGAGATTGAAGATAAGACTTTATAGTCAAAAATGAAGAAATAAGAATCAAGAAGGAAAAAAAGAAAAATAAGAATTAAAAGAAAAGAAGAATCAAAAAGAATAAACAAAGTCTTCAAGAATCCCAGGACTGAGAGAGTGGCGCTCTGGAGCTTGAGTTGCGGTCCTGCGCCGCGAGGTGTCTGGATCCCGCTTCCCAACGCATCTGCAGGTGGCTATGTCGCACCCGTCCCCCCAAGCTAAACTCTCCAACCCCAGTAATCCCCGAGTCTTCTTTGACGTGGACATCGGAGGGGAGCGAGTTGGTCGAATTGTCATAGAATTGTTTGCAGATATTGTACCCAAAACTGCAGAAAATTTTCGTGCATTATGTACAGGAGAAAAAGGGATCGGATCTATGACTGGGAAACTTCCCTATTTCAAAGGATGCCCTTTCCATCGAATTATTAAAAAAATTATGATTTAGGGTGGAGATTTCTCAAATCAGGATGGAACAGGTGGAGAAAGTATTTATGGTGAAAAATTTGAAGATGAAAATTTCTATTATAAGCATGATCGCGAGGGTTTATTGAGCACGGCAAATGCAGGCCGAAATACAAATGGTTCTCAGTTCTTTATCACAACAGTTCCAACTCCTCATTTGGATGGGAAACATGTGGTGTTTGGCCAAGTAATTAAAGGAATAGGTGTGGCAAGGATACTGGAAAACGTAGAAGTGCAAGGTGAAAAACCTGCCAAATTGTGCGTTATTGCAGAATGTGGAGAATTGAAGGAAGGGGATGATTGGGGTATATTCCCCAAAGATGGCTCTGGCGACAGTCATCCAGATTTCCCTGAGGATGCAGATACTGATTTAAAGGATGTAGCTAAAATTTTATTAATAACAGAAGACTTAAAAAACATTGGAAATAATCTTTTCAAATCCCAGGACTGGAAAATGGCCATTAAAATATATGCAAAAGTTTTAAGGTATGTGGATGGTTCAAAGGCTGTTATTGAGAAAGCCGATAGATCTAAACTACAACCTATAGCTTTAAGCTGTGTACTCAATATTGGTGCTTGTAAACTGAAGATGTGGAATTGGCAGGGAGCAATTGACAGTTGTCTGGAGGCTCTTGAAATAGACCCATCAAATACCAAAGCTCTATACTGCAAAGCTCAAGGGTGGCAAGGATTAAAAGAATATGATCAAGCATTGGCTGATCTTAAAAAGGCTCAAGAGATAGCACCAGAAGATAAAGCTATCCAGGCAGAATTACTGAAAGTCAAACAGAAGATAAAGGCACAGAAAGATAAAGAGAAAGCAGTATATGCAAAAATGTTTGCTTAATAAGGATTGTTTTGCTTAAATATTACATGTTAATTGTATAAAGGTAATAAGGAAATGTAAGGGGGTTGGTCTGTTATATATGATCCCTAATGTGTTTCCTTTGACACCACAGTTCCCCATTGTTTACAGTTTAGGAGTACTGATAGCGGTTTACTCTTAATAAAAATATTTCAGTACATTAAAGCTTTTTTTAATGGTCATCTGCATTATTTACAAAGAATAATGGTATCTAGTTTGTTTTTAAACTCCTAAAGACACTTGTCGAATTAATAGATGAAAGCTTAAGTTTATATTTTTGTATTGTTTCCCTCAATTCTTTGATGTATCTGTGGTTAGTTTGTGCTGGTGTTTTACACTTGTAGATAATAAATGTATACCTGTTCAGGGTGGCCAGACTTTTTTGGCCGAGGGCCAGGTAATATTTAGGTTTTGTATTCCATCAGTCTGTCACAATTACTCAACTCTGCAGTAGTAACTCAAAATTAGCCATAAACAATGTGTAACCAGTGGGTATGGCTGTGTTTCAATAAAACTATTTATAATATGCAGTGAGCTGGATACTGACCTCTGGTTTAGAATGTATGTTCATTTTTATATTTGAGACTTAAATTTGGAAAGTCATGTGTATAATAAAGTCCAACAGTGCAAAAAAAAAAAAAAAAGAAAAAAAAGAATCCCATGACTGTGTAAGATAACCAAACACAGGAATTCTAGATGTCCTTGAGGAGAAGAAACAGCAAAAAGCATGACAACCTACTTGAAGAAATAATGGAGGAAAACTTCCTTGGTCTTGCTAGAGATTTAGACGTCCACATGTAAGGTCAATAAACCCCTGGTAGATTCATTGCAAACAGGTTGTCTCCAAGGCATGTAGTCATTAGACTGATCAAAGGCAAACTGAAGGAGAAAATCCTACAATCTGCATGACAAAAGCAACAAGTAATTTACAAAGAAAACCAATCCGATTAATAGCAAAATTCTCAGAGGAAGCTTTATAAACCAAAAGGAAACAAAGTCCTATCTTTAGTCTTCTTAAATAGAATAACTGTCAGCTAAGAATTTTATATCTTGCAAACACTAAGTATCACAAATGAAAGAGAAATAGTCTTTACCATACAAGCAAAGACTAATGGAATTTGTCACCACAAGACCTGCTCTATAAGAAATCCTTAAAAGTGCTTTACATATTGAGCAGAACAATTGATATCTACCAGTGTAAAATCAAAGGTAAAAATTCACAGCTCTTATAAACAGTAACAAAAAGGAGAGAATAAAGCTACTAGGTAGCAATGAACATGATTACTGGAACAGTATCTCACATATCAGTATTAACATTGAATGGGAATGGTCCTCACATAAAACATATACATTGGCAGAATGGATTAAAAAATAACAACTGCAATATATGCTATCTTCAAAAAAACCTGTTGAACTCATAAAGATTTTCACAGACTCAGAATAAAGGGGTGGCAAAAATGTTCCATGCAAACAGAAACCAAAAGCAAACAGGAGTAGTTATTCTCATATCAGATAAAATATACTTTAAATCAACAATAGTAATAAAGTATAGATGGTTATCATATAATGATAAAAAGATCAGTTCAACAAGAGAATGTAATAATCCTAAATATACAAAGGGTGCCAAAAAATGTATATAAATTTTAAGAAGGAAAAAAATATTAAATTTGTAATACTCAAGTCTATTTGGCTTCTGCAATTACAAGAGGTGTTCAATGTGACATGTATTCATCTTGCGTTATCAGTTATATTGAGTATTACAATTTAAATCTAGTTTTTTTCCTTCTTTAAAATGCATATACCTTTTGTGTACCCTCTGTATATATACCTAACACAGGAACTTCCAGATTCATAAACCAAATACACCTAGATTTAAGGAAAGAAATAACAGAAAAATCATAAGAGCTAGGGATATTAGCATTCCACTGACAACAAGATATATCATTCCACTGATAACTAGATATATCGTTAAGGGCAGCACCTGTGGCTCAAGGAGTAGGGCACTGGCCCCATATACTGGAGGTAGTGGGTTCAAATCCGGCCCTGGCCAAAAACTGAAAAAAAAAGCTAGATATATCATTAAGACAAAAAATCAACATGGAAACATTGGACATGAACAAAACTCTAAAGAAAATGTACTTCATAGTTAAAGATCATTCTACCCCCAAACTACATAACATATCTTTTTCTCATGAGCACATGGAACATTTTCCAAAATAGGTCATATGTTAGGTCACAAATAAGTATCAGCAACTTTAGAAATATCAAAATCACACCATGTATCTTCACAGACCACAGTAAAATAAACTTGAAATCAGTTTCAAAGGGAACTCTTATTACTACAAAAACATGGAAATTAAACAACCTGCTACTTAATGATCCTGGAATCAATGACAAAATCAAATTTGAAATAAAACTGATTTTTAATTTTTTTTTAAATTTGAGGTTAATGGGAGGGTGCAAGCAACTAGGTTACAATGTTCACATTTATTAGACAGAGTCCTTCTTGTAGTTGTGCCCTACCCCCAAGAGGTGTGACATATACCCTTACATTGTGACATTAAGTGGGAACACACCCATCCCCTTCCCTCCTCCCTTCTCCCTCTCTCATTCCACTTGCCCCCAACTTGAATTGAATTGAGTTTTTCTCTTATGTGGGCTTTTATTAGATCATCTACTGGCTTCACATTAGTATTGAGTACATTGGATCTTGCTTTTCCAGTCTTGTGATACTTTACTAAAAAGAATGTGCTTCAACTACATCCAGTTTAATACAAAAGATGTAAATTCGGCAGAGAGACAAGATGGCGGACTGAAGCCAGCTTTCAACAAAGGCTCCCGTCCAGAAGGAGAGTTAAGGGACAGGAATTTAGTAAGTATCCTGGTGGACTTGAGCCTCACCAAGAGAGAAGGCTGAAGAACGCACATCAACACCGCTGAGGCAACTTGTGATCACAAGGACGCAAACAAAAGGTACAAAATCCACCACCAAGCGGACGGGAGTCCCCCTCCCCCATGAGACCGGCTCATGAGCCCCACAATTGAACAAGTGGGCAGAAATTAAAGGCCCTCCCACTACACTCCACGGGAGAGACGTTCTAAAAACTGGACCTACCTCCCCTACTGGGGTGCCGTGGCGTTCTCCTGCCGGACATAGGGCTGAATAAAACTTTGGGAATCCTTTGCCGGCAACCCTGAATACCCGGCGCTCCCCTCCTGCCCACTGAGGTCTGGAGGCCTGTCCCCCAGGACTTCGGATCCTTGGGTGATTTCTCAAGGGGAGTGGACAGTCCCCGAGTTGCGACTGGTCAGCATTGACTCTGAGGTGCGCGAGTGAGGAGAGGGCACCGGGCTGAGGGGGAGTCACGCCTCGCGGCACTTCCCTGCTGTGCAGTGCAGCAACCCTCCCCAGGCATACGGGGCCCAAGACTGAATCAGACTCTGGCCTCCCCGCTGAGAGCTGAGAACCCCTACTCTCACTCGGGGTCTGAGGGCCTAATCCCCCAGGAGTTCAGCTCCTTGGGTGATTTCTCGAGGGGAGTGCACAGTGCCTGAGCTGCGTCAGGTCAGCGTTGACTCTGGGACACGTGAGCAAGGAGAGGGCACTCTGCTGAGGGGAAATCAAGCCTTGGCGGCACTTCCCTGTGGTGCAGTGCAGGAGCCCTCCCCGGACCGTAGTATTGCGTAAAACTGAAAGAAACTCTAGCTTCCCCCCCCCACTCCCAATCGGGGTCTGGGGGCCCATCCCCCAAGAGTTCTGATTCTTGGGGGACCTCGTGAGGGGTGTGGACCCAGCACAAACTGCGGCCGCTCAGTGCTGACTCTGGGGCGCGGGACAGAGGAGAAAAGGGTCGCCTGAGTGCCCACACCAGAGCAGCAGTTCCCTGGAGGTAGATCAACAGCCGTTTTTTCTTTAACGGCAGAACGCTCACTTCTGGATATTCTGAGGCCACACCCCCTGTCTCCCTGGGCAACCAGAGGAGGCCACCGGCGACAGGGCTCACAAACCCGGGAAGCTTCCAGGGCGGGGCCGACCCAGAGAGGTGTTCAGACGCAATTCTCCAGCAGCAAAGACGTTTGAACTCAAAACAGCCCGTCTTCTGTAGGCGACGACAGGAACAGAGACAGAACCTCACAAAATTGTCTGTTCTGTTCTGTTAGCAGCATCCATCAGGGACGAGGCTAAGCCTGAGTGAACACCTCCTTCCCATCACCTGCATCAAACACTCAAAGATGTCAGGCCCCATCTCCTCCTGCTAGATAGCGGCAGTCTGCGGGGGCCTGGCAGACTTCCTTGCGATTCAGGCAGGTGCAAACATCTGGAGTGTCTGTTCACTGCAGGCAACTGGGTTAGCCATCTGCAGAGATACCAGTGACTGGGTCCGACGGAGGGGAAAAGTGGGGAAGGAGACGTCAACCTTCCCAGACTGCTCTGTTTGCTGGGTGGCTCCTCCTGACTCCACGCTGCACTGGGGTGAGCTGTGTCAGAGGAGTCACCAGGCCCCTGTGATCCAGTTCCCAGAGACCTCTTGAACTCTTCCACCCGAGACAAGAGCCGATTGAGACAGTTGATTCGGACCTTTTGAACTGGGCTAATAGACTGAGGACTTTTCAGGCGGTGCCCTGGGTGTGCGATTGTAGGAAGGTTTGATTCTCCTTTTCCAACTGGGGCCAGAGGTGGGCAGGCGGGGTGACTTAATTGCTGATTTTTCCACACAGCTGAGACTTCAAGCCAGAGTAGAAGTTGCAATAGGATCAAACAGAAACCAGCTGAAAACAAGACAGAACCACTTTGCTCCACCACACCAGACAGGGCCCCAGTTTCTCAGGCCACAACACTGTACGGGCCCTCGATAAAACCCCAGGGGAAAAACCAAAGGGAGTAAACCATGGGGCGGAATCAGCGGAAAAACTCTGGTAACATGAATAACCAGAATAGATCAAACCCCCAAGAAAAGATATGGCAGATGTGATTGAAGATCCCATTCATAAACAACTGGCTGAGATGTCAGAAGTCGAATTCAGAATTTGGTTTGCAGACAAGATTAATAAAATGGAATTAGGAATTCGAGGAGAAATTCAAAAACTGTCTCAAGAATTTAACGAATTTAAAGACAAAACCACCAAAGACTTAGACACACTGAAACAAGAACTTACAGCCCTCAAAGATATGAAAAATACAGTAGAATCCCTCAGTAACAGAATGGAGCAAGCAGAAGAAAGGATTTCTGACATTGAAGATAAAGTCTTCGAACGCTCCCAATCTCTCAAAGAGGAAGAGAAATGGAGAGCAAAAACGGATCACTCACTCAGAGAACTCTCAGATAATTCAAAAAAACACAACATAAGGGCAAAAGATGTAAATTCTCTGTCTTTTTTATGGCTGAATAGTATTCCATGGTATACATATACCACAATTTGTTAATCCAGTCCTGGTTTGATGGGCACTTAGGTTGTTTCCACATCTTGGCAATTGTAAATTAAGTGTGGTAAACAATGAAAAATGATGGGTTTTTGTTTGTTTGTTTGTTTTTGTTTTGCAGTTTTTGGCTGGGGCTGGGTTTGAACTCGCCACCTTCGGTATATGGAGCCCATGCCCTACTCATTTGAGCCATAGGCGCTGCCCTGAAAAATGATGTTTTTATACTAGGTAGTTGTCTAGTAATGAAACTGTGGGATCAAATGGGAGATCTATTTTGAATTCTTTGAGGATTCTCCATACTTCTTTCCAAAGAGGCACTATTAGTTTACAGTCCCACCAACAGTGTAAAAGTGTTTCCCTCTCTCCACATCCCTGTGATATGGGCTATTCTCACTGGGGTCAGATGATATCTCAGGGTGGTATTGATTTGTGTTTGTCTGATAATTAGAGATGAATATTTTTTCATGTGTTTGGTAGCCATTTGTCTGTCTTCTTCAGAGAGAAGACTGAATTCTACCAGTATTACAAAGACATGTCTTTGGACCAGTGACAGATGGGATTGTTTGGTCTTTTTTTGTTGTTGTTGAGTAATTTGAGTTCTGGGAAGATTATAGTTATCAACCCTTTGTCAGATTCATAACATGCAAATATCTTTTCCCATTTTGAAGATTATCTATTATATTTTTGTAATTGAATGACCAAAACAACACAAGCTACACAATCTCTGTGATACATAAAAAGCACTGCTAAGAAAGAAGTTTATAGGATTAAATGCCTACATCAACAAGACAGAAAAGAACACAAATAAACAACCTACTATCATACTATAAGGTACTAGAAAAAAGAACAAGAACAAACTAAACACAAAATTAGCAAAAGAAAATAAATAGCAAAGATCAGAGCAGATTAAATGAAATGGAAAGCAATAAACCAATACAATGTTTCAACAAGACGAAAAGTTTGTTCTATGAAAAGATAAGCAAAACCAATAGATCTCTAGCTAAATTGACGAAGGACAGAAAGAAAGGATTCAAACGAGCTCAGTGAGAAATGAAAAAGGAAACATCACAACTGATACCACATAAATACAAAATACCATCCAAAACTACTATGAAAACCTCTACATACACAAATTAGAAAATTTAGAAGAAATGGATAAATTTTTTGGAAACACACAACCTCCCAAATTTGAATGAGGAAGAAATAGAAATCCTGAACATACCAATAATAAGTAGCAAGACTGAAAAAGTAATAGGGGTTCAAGACTGAAAAGTAACCCCTTCCCCCCCCCAAAAAATAAGAGCAAAGCCCAGGACCAGATAGATTCACAACTGAATTCTACCAGTCTTATAAAGAATAACGGACTCTGATCTTACTGAATCCTTCCTCCCTCACTTATTCTATCAGGAGTGGACACAACAAAAAGAGAAAACTACAGACCAGTATCACTCATGAATAGAGACACAAAAATCCTTACCAAATACTAATAAAAATGAATCTGCACATCAAAAAAAAAAAATTCACCACAATCAAGTGGGTTTTAGTCCAGCAATGCAAAAATAGATGAACATGGGCGGCGCCTGTGGCTCAGTGAGTAGGGCGCCGGCCCCATATGCCAAGGGTGGTGAGTTCAAACCCAGCCCCGGCCAAACTGCAACAACAAAAAAATAGCCGGGCGTTGTGGCGGGCGCCTGTAGTCCCAGCTACTTGGGAGGCAGAGACAGGAGAATCGCTTAAGCCCAGGAGTTGGAGGTTGCTGTGAGCTGTGAGGCCATGGCACTTTACCCAGGGCGACAGCTTGAGGCTCTGTCTCAAAAAAAAAAAATAAATAAATAAAATAGATGAACATATGCAAATAAATGTGATTCACCACATAAAGATAAATAAAAACAAAAACTTTATGATTATCTCAATATATGCAAAAAAAGCATCTGATAAAATCTACCATGACTTCGTGATAAAAAACCTCAATAAAATAGACATAGAAGGAACATGCCTCAATATGATAAAATCTGTATAAGGCAAATCCACAGCCAATATCATACTGAATGGAGAAAAGTTCAAAGTTTTCTTCCTAAGAAGTGTAACAAGACAAGTATGACCACTGTAACCACTTCTATTTAACATAATGCTGAAAAGTCCTAGCCACAGCAATCAGACAAGAGAAGGAAATCAAAGGTATCCAAATGGGGACAGAATGGAAAGTCCTTGGTAATACTTACCTATTTTTAATTCTCTAACATGACTACCTTAGTCATAATGAGGAAGAAAAACAAAAGTTACTTTAAAATTTTAAAAAGTAAGATTAAATGAGGTCACTAGTGGAGACACTTAAAATCTTTAAAGTTTTTAAAGATTTAACGTTGTATAATTTTAGAATGTATTTATGAAAAGCACTAAGTATTTAAAAGTAATTCAAAAGCCTATTATAATTTTAATCAAAATCTCAAGAGTTCTGAAAAACTGATGAAGTAATTTAATGGCCATCAAAAATAATTGTTAACATTTTTCTAAAGGAAGAAAACTGATATGGGACCTGGATTACCATGTATAAGATGTTATAAATTATTAAATAACCACAGGATAGAACGTGTATACATTATAGTATAAAAAGGAGTCCAACTGTTTTAAAAATATAGATAGATGATAAAAACCTAAAAGGAGATCTTTAAATATGTTATCAGTGCATGGGAATTATAGTGTTATATTTTCTGTGAAACAATTTTTAAAGGATAATAAAGCTATAAATACTAGCTAGGTGCAGTGGCTCACACATGGCTAGAATCCAAGGAGTTTGGGAGGCAGAGGCAAGAGGATTGCTTGAGTCCAGGAGTATGAAACCAGCCTGGGCAATAGCGAGACCCTGTCTTTACAATAACTAGAAAAATTTGCGTGCCTGGAATCCCAGCGACTTGGAAGGCTGAGGCATGTGGATCACTTAACCCCTGGGAGTTGGAGGCTGCAGTGGGCTGTGACAATGCCACTGCACTCCAGCCCGGCAACAGAGTAAAGCCTTGTCTCAACAAAACAAACAAACAAAACAAAACAAAACATAAATACTATACCATTATCTTTCTTTTCTTGTAGTAATTCCTTAGAAATGTATGGTATTCTTTTGATTTCCCAAAAAAAATTTTAAAAAATAAGAATTTGTTATATATATATGCACACACACACACATTCTCTAAAAATAAAGAATATTCAAAGAAATTATATAGGAAAACACTATGGATATTTCTTCAAAGAACTAAAAGTAGACCTATCATTCAATTCAGAAATTCCAGTACTGGGTATCTATCCCCAACAAAAAGAAGACATTATATCAAAAAGACACCGTTACTCATAATGTGTATTATATCATGATTTAAAATGAAGATAGGGTATCAGCCTAAGTGCCTATCAACAATGAGTGGAGAAAGAAAATGTGAGACATATATAGTGTGGCATACATATATATACACTACATATATATATATAGTAACATATACATATATATACTGTGTACTGTATGTATACTGGTAATACTCAGTATATCCTGATAAAGTTTATTATTTTGTATCTTGTATCTCTTGTACTTGCGGAAGTCATATGTGACTTGAGTATTACAATTTTAATACGGATTTTCACTTTCTTATCATATGGATAGATTTTTGGAGGGTGCTCTCTCTCTCTATGCACACACACACACACCATGCAGTACCACTCAACCATAAAAAGGAATGAAATAATGTATGTCTTTTGTAGCAATTCAGATAGAGTTGGAGACCATTATTTTCATTAAAGAATAAAAGCAATTACTGGATGATCTCATTTATTTGTGGAATCTATAAAAATGGAACTCATAGGAGCAGAGAGTAGAATGATGGCTGGCAGGCTTGTTGAGGAAGGGAGAGAAATGGGTTAAAAGATATAAATTTGGTTAGACATGAATAAATTCTGGAGATCTATTGGTCAGTATGGTGATTATAATTAATAAGGTATTGTATACTTGAAAATTGATGAATGTATCTTAATTTTTCTCACAACACAAAACCTATGTGGAGTGATGGCTATGTTAATTACTTTTATTTTGGCAATCATTTCATAATGTATATACTTATCAAACCACATTTTACACTCTAGGAACACACAATTTTTGTCAATTATACCTCAATTAAGCTGGAAAAAAATTAAGCATAAATTAAAAACTGTGTCTCCCAATGCTCCCACTTTCTCTCCCACCAAATACTAAAGAACTGTTGTAGCCTGAAAGGGACTAAAGAGGCATGGGGGCTAAACATATAATAATATTTTATTCTAAAGTAGAATCTTTGACTATAAAGGCCATTATTGCATCAGCTGAAACTTGACTAGAGTCTAGGGATTAGCTAAAAACAATGTATCAATGCCAATTTTCTGTTTCCAATAGATTGTGATTTATCTAGAAGAATGTTCTTATTTTTCATAAATATACTAAAGTTTTAGAAGATGGTGGGCTATCAAGCATATTAATCTCAAATGATTCAAAAAAGTTTTTGTAAATTGTTTGTAACTTTTTGAAGTTTATGATTATTTCAAATATTTAAACATGTTTAATAAATATAGTGTGGTGAAATAAAATCTCAAATTTTAGCTGATTGGTTTTGAACTCTTATTTACATTCATTAAAAAAGGCTTATGTTGCCTTCTCTTTCACATTTTTTGCAGGATTATTGGCCAAGGGACGTCGATTTTAGTGTTGATGATAAATGGATAACTACTCTAAAAAAAGTACAAGAAGATAGTTCATTTAGTTCAATTTATACACATCTAGGGAATAGTGTCCCTCGAGCACATAAAGCAGTCTCAATCATGGACTCAAGATTAATGGAATGTTCACTTCTTTTGAAAAAACATGCTTCTAAAATATTTGAGTGGAAAAGCAATATTTCTGATCCAAGTAAGCCTTATTTTTTATATGATTTTTATATAATGATCAGTTGTGTGTGTGCACATGTATGTAATTTCATAAAGAATGAAATCCTAAGGTATAAAATATCTTTTAAAAATACTATTTTAAAGCCTCTTCATTTTAAAACGGCCCAATACAGATTTTTAGTTGAAGATAAACACGTGGGCGGCGCCTGTGGCTCAGTGAGTAGGGCGCCGGCCCCATATGCCGAGGGTGGCAGGTTCAAACCCAGCCCCGGCCAAACTGCAACAACAACAACAAAAAATAGCCAGGCGTTGTGGCGGGCGCCTGTAGTTCCAGCTGCTCTGGAGGCTGAGGCAAGAGAATGGCATAAGCCCAAGAGTTAGAGGTTGCTGTGAGCCGTGTGACGCCACGGCGCTCTACCGGAGGGCAGTACAGTGAGACTCTGTCTCTACAAAAAAAAAAGAAGAAGATAAACATGTGGCTTCAGAGAGAATGTTATTAGGACAGAGTCTAAAACAGTTGTAAAACTGTTCAACACAATTAAACGGGAGTAAAGGTAGTATAATATAAAGAAAAAAGGAAAACAAGATTGAATCAATTGATAGTATTCATAGAAACAAGCAAATTAGCAAGGGTCAGGATAGGCGGATAGAAATACCTAACACCTAAAGTGAAAGGGCTGACCTTAACTCACGTGGGCTAGGTTAGCTCATAGGTGTGTTTAGTATTTAGTATGGAATAACTGAATAAAAGCATATCTGAAAGTAATAATTTTTACTTCTTTTTAGTATTTGTATAACTTTTTGTCTTATCTGATTATATTGATTAGCATTTCCAGAATAGTTTTAAATACTAATGGTGATTCTTGTTCTATTCTTGATTTAATCAGCAAGCTTGTTATATATAAGCTTTGCAAAAGATGATATTCATTGTACTTATAAAGTATTTTTTTTTAATTTTCTTTTTTTTTTTTTTTTGGCCAGGGCTGGGTTTGAACCCACCACCTCTGGTATATGGGGCCTGCGCCCTACCCCTTTGAGCCACAGGCGCTGCCCTATAAAGTATTTTTTATGTATTAAATAAATTTGATTATCTTATTTAGATAATTATAATCATTTTTTGGACTTACATTTGTCTAATTCTGAGAATGTGTTTAAATATGCTACTATTAAATTAACTATTTTAAATTTTCTTATTGATATTAAATTTTAGTACCTATATATGTATCATGTATGCATGAGTGTGTCTACATATATATGTACATATATATAAATATATAGACACACACAGAGGTGTAATATATATATACACACATGCACATAAATTTTTGTGAAGAGATAAAATATTTACAAGTAAATAGGGCAAGGAATGCAAATATCCCTTCATTCCTTCTGCTTTAAATAATAATTTTATATATATTCATTGTTCTCAGTATGTAAGTATTAGAGCTTACATATCTAGGATTCAAATCTAAGTTATCTGATTTCAAAGCTCCCGATAATCTTTCAATGGGCCATGCTCCACAGCACTGTACTTTATCGAATTTAAGGTAATCATGAGACAACCAAACATCAGTGGCTGAGCTGTTTGAAAATGTAGTAGACTTATTTGATAAGGAAGGATTGAGGTACATCTTTAGATATAGGTGTAAGTGTCATAGACATGTTTGTTGGAACATGATATTTTAGGGGAAAAAAACAGGAAGCAGAGGTATATTGTATATAATATTTGTAATTATTTTTTCAAATAAGACTATTTAACATTTGCTGATCAGAATAGCTAATCTCATTGAATTCTTTAAAATATTTAAAATGTTTTTCATTTTTAGAGAATGTGTGTGTGTATATATATAACAAAATTCTTATTTTTTTTTTAAGCTTTTTTTAGGAAATCAGAAGAATACCATACATTTCTAAGGAAGTACTACAAGAAAAGAAAGATAATGGTATAGTATTTATGTTTTGTTTGTTGTGTTGAGACAAGGCCTTACTCTGTTGCTGGGCTGGAGTACAGTGGCCTTGTTACAGCTCAGTGCAGCCTCCAACTCCCAGGGGTCAAGTGATCCACATGCCTCAGCCTTCCAAGTTGCTGGGATTCCAGGCACGCAAATTTTTCTAGTTATTGTAAAGACAGAGTCTCACTATTGCCCAGGCTGGTTTCATGCTCCTGGGCTCAAGCAATCCTCTTGCCTCTGCCTCCCAGACTCCTTGGATTCTAGCCATGTGTGAGCCACTGCACCTAGCTAGTATTTATGGCTTTATTATCCTTTAAAAATGTTTTCACAGAAAATATAACACTATAATTCCATAGACATGCACTGATAACATATTTAAAAATCTCCTTTGAGGTTTTTGTCATCCATCATCTATCTATGTTTTTAAAACAGTTGGACTCCTTTTTATACTATATATTAGAGTGCTACATCTTTACATCACTATAAGTTATTTGAAGACTTATTTTAATGTATACACGTTCTATCCCTTGATTATTTAATAATTTATAACATCTTATACATGGTAATCCATGTCCCATATCTAAAGTTTTCTTCCTTTAGAAAAATGTTAACAATTATTTTTGATGGCCATTAAATTACTTCATCAGTTTTTCAGAACTCTTGAGATTTTGATTAAAATTATAATAGGCTATTGAATTACTTTTAAATACTTAGTGCTTTTCATAAATACATTCTAAAATTATACAATGTTAAATCTTTAAAAACTTTAAAGATTTTAAGTGTCTCCACTAGTGACCTCATTTAATGTTACTTTTTAAAATTTTAAAGTAACTTATTTTTTCTTCCTCATTATGATTAAGGTAGTCATTTGTAATTTTTTTTTTTTTTTTTTTTTTTTTTTGCTGTGGAGTTGAGTTCCTTGTGTATTTGGGTCTTATTAGCCCCTTGTCAGATAAATAGTTTGCAAAAATTAGTCACATTCAAAAGATGTCTCTTCACTTTGCTTGCTAGTTTGTTTTGCTGTGCAGAATCTTTTAAAAAATTTCTTTATTTTCAGCCAGGCATGATGTCTCATGCCTGTAATCCTAGCACTCTGGGAGGCCAAAGTGGGTGAAGTGCCTGAGCTCACAGGTTCGAGACCATTCTGAGCCAGAGGGAGACCTCATCTCTAAAAATAGTTGGGCATTGTGGTAGACACCTGTTGTCCCAGATACTTAGGAGGCTTAGGCAAGAGAATCACTGAGCCTAAGAGTTTGAGGTTGCTGTGAGCTGGAATTTTGCTCTTCAGTAGGTCCTTGTTTACAGAGATTTGAGGAATAAACCCACGGAACGCAGATCAGTGGCAAGACAGGATTTTATTGAGAAATTAGAAAGGAATACAGAAGAAGAAAAAGGCACCAGAGCTTCTGACAGGGGGAAAGTACTAACTTGAGGAGTCTCTATGTGGGCTTTTTTATCTAGGGGTATTAGGTCTTGAGAATTTATGCCTAGCCTGGACTTGGCAAATAGAACACAGTTTCATCGTTAATGAATGTTATGGACAAAGGAATGAATGCAGTCTCTCCAGCTCAGGGTAAAAGGTCAGGGTGTTCCCTTCATGAAGTTGCCTAAGCCTAGGAAAATTGGGGTTCCCTGTCCAGCCTTGAATGGGGGGAACCCTGTATCACTATGACACCATGGCACTCTACCAAGGGCAACAAAGTGACACTCTGTCTCCAAGAAAAAAAAATTCTTTATTTTCATTATTTTTAGAGATAGAAATCTCACTCTGTTGCCCAAGCTGGAGTACGCTGGCACAATGATAGCTCACTGTAGTCTTAAATTCCTGGGCTCAGCCTATCCTTTCAGCCACTTCAACCTCCTGAGTACCTGGGATTACAGTCATGAGCCACCATGCCTACCTTAATTTTGACTTTTAATATAGTCCCATTTCTGACCCCATCTTTATTAACCAAGTGTATTGGTAATTCTCAAGCACATGGGCACCTTTCTAATCATATTTGAACTCATTTTCCCTAAATAATATTTATTTCTTATTCCTATTTGTACTTTTAAAGATGCCCCTAATGAGATACTCCCTCTGGTACCAAATTATCATTCTTTCAAATTTGTTTCACATATCATCTCCTCTATTATATATGTATGGGCATTGTGTGGATAATATGCATGTGTATGTGTGTCTTTGTGTGTTTAAAACTTACTTGTAAGCTTATTATTAGAAGCAATAATAACGTGGAAATCAAAAAACCCAATATACAGAGGGTGCAAAAAAATGCATACATATTTTAAGAAAGGAAAAATCTATATTAAAATTATAATACTCAAGTCGTGTTTGACTCCTGCAATATAAGAAATGCTCAACATTACTTGTATTCATTTTTTGTTATCAGTATATATTGAATATTACAATGTGAATACAGTTTGTTTCCTTTCTTAAAATGTGTATACATTTTTTTGGCACCCTCTGCAAATACATCTCAGCATGACTAGATGATCAAAAACAGATGTATCTGTTTAAATTTAACATGGTGGGCATGGAAATGCACCACATCCAAAGAGGGATCTGCTGCTAAGATCTGACAGTTTCATCATGGATTGCTTCACTGTAGAGAACATCCTTAGTCATGGGTTGCCTCACTATAGAGACCTTCATCTTGAAGAATGTACCTTTCCAGAAACACATCCAGTGACTGGTCATATCTGTCCAATGCAGGACAACTCAGATGGACTCTTGCAACTCTAGAGCTTTTGTTCTAGTTCATTGTGGTTGTTGGGCCTCCATCATAGCTGACTTCCTTCTTCTGCCCAATCCTACCACTCCCCTGGCTTTCCAAAAGTATTGCTCCCAAAAGTGTTCCAAATAATCATCCTGAGCACAGAACTTTCCTCCAGAGTCTTTTCCCAGGGAACTCAAACTGCAGTAAGTGGTTTGTTTATATTTTTATTATAGCTCTTATCTCTTTATGTTTTGTTTATACATGTATCTGATTCTTTTCTTGAATGATGATTACCTTTAGGGCAAGAACAATCTTTGTGTTTATAGTATCTAACACAGCAATGGCATTTTAGGTTTCAGGAGGAGATCTATACATGTATCCGTCAATATATCTGTATATATATATATATATATATATATATATATATATATATATATACACACACACACTAGTTAAATGAAAAAATTTACAAAATGTAAAAATTGTTTAATTTAGTGTTTCACAGATTTTATTTTAAATGTGTTCCAGCTTTCAGATGAAATGGAGACAGAGAAGAATATAGAGGTATTTAAAATTTCTTTTCTCCCAGATTAAGTATTATGTGGTACTAAAAGAATATTTATAATGACATAAATATATCTACAAATATAGATACGGATATCAATGGAAAGAATTGAGAACAGGCATAGAAGCTTTCTCTTCCTGCTCAGTCCACATTTATTTGTATGTAGTCTAGGTAAAATTCTTGATCATTTGAGGTTTATGCCAAAATTAATTCAGAACTATGATTGTGTTTTGTTTTTGGATTCCACATATGTCCATGCTAAGACTCTTATACTGAAGGTTTTTTCTCAGGTAGGATATATATTTTTTACTTAATTTAGTAAAAAGAAGTCAAATAAATATGTTAGTAAGTGATAGTTAAATATTTATCTGTCTTTTGTAGTCATATGAGACTATTCTAAGAAAAGTGAAATCATTACCGTTCTATTATATTTTCCTCTTTCTAGGGTTGCAACTTCACAGGATTCAAAATAAATGAGCTTACTCAACTACCCAGACATTTGGATGCTGAACGAATATATCTGTTTATTTTAAAAACCCATAACTTTGATGTATGTAAATATTTTTCTATTTTTATTGAATAATGACTTTGAGAGCATCTGTGATTTAATGAATTAGTCCTTTATTTAAAGCTAGGCCAAATTAGGTGTTATGCAAGATTTGATCCTTTGGGCATTAAATTTGACAGGAAAGACCAGTGATTTCTAACACTCTAATTACCAAAAGAGAATACACTGTACTCTGTGTTACTGCCTCAGGAGTCAAATAGCTACTGTGCACTGGCGTGGCATGTGACTGTACCAGATATTTTTTCCCTTTTTGTTCTTGCTGTGTTACCTCAGGATATTTCAATGGGCTTATTTTGAAAGCCTGAAATAACTTGTGAGACTCCTCCATTACCATATTGGGAGTTCCTTTTGAGCTTTCAAGTCTCCTGGGGAACTTGGGGTAGTATCCCCTACAGGGTAACTAAATGATGAAAAACTGCAAATGTAGGAAAGGAACTAGAAAAATGGCCAGTGATTTCCAGGGATAGGATGAGAGTCAGGTGGTTACTTGGTAAAACTAATTGTTTTACCCTCTCTATTTAATTTTCTACTTTTTATGTTTTTATGCACTTTCCATATATTCTTTGTGATTAAAAAGTATAAAATCTAACTTGAAGCTGTTACCAATGTACTCATACAGAGTGGCCTGCAAAAAGGAAGTGGCCCCACAGAATACACAATAAAGAATTTTGTTGGTATAAAATTTTGTATGATGTCCTTTTTTTAAATTTGAACTTGAGGAATAGGAAATCATATCCATGGATTTCATTTTTTAAAATCTTGGATTCTGGCTGAGCGAGGTGGCTCACACCTGTAATCCTAACATTCTGGGAGACTATGACAGGAGGATCCCTTGAGGTCAGGAGTTCAAGATCAGCCTGAACAAGAGTTAGACCCTATCTCTACTAAAAATAGAAAAAATTGGCTGGGTGTTGTGGCAGGCGCCTGTAGTCCAAGCTACTTGGAAGCCCAAGGCAAGAGGATTGCTTGAACCCAGGACTTTGAGGTTGCTGTGAGCTAGGCTGATGCTACAGCATTCTAGCTTGGGCAACAGAGTGAAACTCTGTCTCAAAAAAGAAAAAAAAAATCTTGAATTCAACTGAAACTGAATTGTAAAAATACTGTGAAGAAGATAAAATCATCTGTTGAATCTGCATATTTAAAGTAAAATTTATAGTTTCTTATAGTCAGAGTAAATAAATTTAACCTTCTGTAACAATTTTCTGCCTAGGGAGTATATTGTGTTTAGATAGACTCATGACAGAGTCTGACTGAAATAGAATTCTGTGATTTTTAATTGTCGGTATTTGTCTTCTGTGGGAAAGGGAAGAAATTATGTCATATATCTTACATTTTTGCCATTCATGGTCTGTTCTACATTGTTCTTTCAATAGATACTAGCCAAGTATGGTTATTGAAGATATAAAATGTTAGTATGCCTAAAGAACTGAAGTTTTTATTTTAATTTATTAAATTAATTAATATACAAATCTAAAAACTAATGCTTGATTCATTTATTTAAAAACTTTCAATTATGTTTGGAACAAAATGACAACTATAGATTTTATGAAGTCTAAATATTGATCTAGTATTTCTGATGAAAATCTGGTGTTCAAATTAAGATTTACTATAAGTATAAAACATATACCATATCTCAAAGACCTTATACCAAAAAGTAAATTACTTTATTAATAATTTATATCAATTGTATGTTGAGATTTTTAAATATATTTGGTTAAATGAAACATTTTATTAAAATTAATTTAACATTTTGCGTTTTACTTTCTAACGTGGCTAGTAGAAAGATTAATATTTAAAAAAAAGAAAGATTAATATTACATAGTGGCTTATGTTAAATTTCTGTTAGGCGCTACTCAACTACAACTATTGAATACATATTCTTTATAAAGCCTATTTACATTAACATATTTTGTAATGTATTTCAATTTGATCTCATGTGTTTTTTTTCCCATAGGAAAAAGTTTTTAAAATCTGGAAGACTCATTTTCTCTCAGAAGCCTCCATTGCTCTTTTGCATGATTCCTTTTGGTGGTGGTTTCTCTATAAATTTAAGGTATGATATTTTTAAAAGTTCTTGTTTTTAAAGTTAATTTATAGCATAATTAATTTTTCAGTAGAGGTAATACTGCTATAAAAATTTTTTTTGGATCCTTTTTTAGAGATCAGACTTTGAGCATTTCACACATGTTAGAAATCCTTTTGGAAGTCTAGACTACTTTCAGAGCAGTTAAGACTTTAATATAGATTTAAAGATCTTGGATCTTTATTAATCAGAAAAATATTAGTGAAATCAAACACTGGGAGCAAATAATAAAGTCATAGTTTTACACAATCCTATAATGATAAACATTAAACAGAAAACCCACTGCAAATCAGTGACATTGAAGGAGGCTCAACTTGGAAAAAAGTCTACAGATTAAATAAAAGAAGGTCTTTATTTGATTCAGAAAGGTGAAAATTCTGATTAAGATCAAACAGATGAGGAGGGAATATCTAGGAAGCAAAAAGAAAATTGAAATAAGGAAAAAAAACAACAACAGCATTTGACTAGAACACAATACAGTAAAGGCCCTTAATATTTTTAAAAACTACCTTTCGGGACCTGCCTCCTCAAAAGATGTAAAAATCTGAAAGGTGCATCATTTTCACCCTCGTGACACAAAAGAAAGCCATTTAGCCTACAAAGTTGCAATTTCTTTGAATTGAACATACAAAGTATATTTCCAGGCAAAGAATGTTGCCAGGAATAAAGTAATTGTATAATGATAAAATGGTCAATTCATCAAGATGACACAGCAAGCCTAAATATTTATGCATCTAATAAAAATATTTCAAAACACATTTAATAAAAACTTAATATTTCAAGGAGAAATTGACAAGTAACTAGATTTCACCACCTTACTCTCAATTAGTAAAATGTATAGAAATTCAGTAATTCGGTAATGATACAGGCGACTTGAGCAACACTGTCAAACAGTGCCCTGGCCCAGTGCAGCACAGGTAACAACCAAGGCTAATATGTGGTCGACACAGGGAACACGGCATCCGCAGCTGAGTCCCGGGGTGGGGTGGGGGTGGGGGTGGGACTGATTAAATATCCCTCCAGTCTTTGTTCTGTGATGCTGTACAGAATGCCATAGATGGATAATTTATAATGAACAGAAATTCCATGGTTTTGCTCATGTTTCTGAGCAGGCATCCTCAAACTGCAGCCCGCGGGCCACATGTAGCGGTGTGATTTGTTCCTGTTTTGTTTTTTCATTTCCAAATAAGATATGTGCAGTGTCCATAGGAATTTGTTCATAGTTTTTTGTTTTTTTTTTTTAAACTATAGTCTGGCCTTCCAACCGTCTGAAGGTCAGTGAATTGGCCCCCTGTTTAAAAAGTTTGAGGACGCCTGACTAGAGGCTAGGAATTCCAAGATAGGAAGGCCAGCATTTGGCAAGGGCTTTCTTTTTGCATCAACCCATGGTAAAGGCAGAAGGCAACAGAGACACATAAACAGAAAGAAAAATGAACAAGAGGGGGAAAAGCCACTCCCACAATAACAAACTAACTCCCCTTATAATGGCATTAATCTATTGATGAGGCCAATGCCCCCAATATCCAAACACTTCCCATTAGGTCTTTCCTCCCACCACTATCATCTTGGGGATCAAGTTTCCAATATGTGAACTTAAGAGAATACATTCAAACCATTGCACTACCTAACAACAGCAGAATACATATTTTTCTCAAGTACACATTAAACATTTACTAAGATAAGCTATTTTCTGACCTATGAAACATCATAATAAATTTATAAAAAATTAAGTCATACAAAGCATGTTTTAAGATTGAAATAAAATTATTATAAATTAATATAAGATCTGAAAAAAATCTCCAAATAATTGGAAGCAAAATAATATACTTCTCAGTTACCATGGGTCAAATGAGAAAAATTAGAAATCATTTTGCACTGAATGAAAATGAAAATGGATCAGAATTTAAGAGCTGTAACTTAAGTAGTACTTAGAGAAAAACTCAAAAATGCCTTTATTAGAATACAAGAGAAAGTACTCAAAAGCTGTGACTTCATCTTCTGCCTTAAGAAGCTGGAAAAAGAAGAAAAATAAAACTTAGAAAAAAAACAGAAGAAAAAATAATAAATATCAGAGTAGAAATCAATAAAATGATAAAAAGAAGAAATTAGAGAAACTCAAGAAAGCCAAAAAAAAAAAAAATAGTTCTTTGAGATTTCTAAATACAATGTAATTCAAGAAGAATTGAAAGCTTGTGTTGTACTGAGATTATCCATAGCAGAATCAAAATACAGGTACAGTTCAACACTTGATTTAATTGACTCAAGTCCTTAAAGACTTAGTAAAAGAAGAGGAATGCCTATTCCTAAGCATAAATACTATTTACCTGGGTGGCGCCTGTGGCTCAGTGGATAGGGTGCTGGCCCCATATACCGAGGGTGGCAGGTTCAAACCTGGCCCCAGCCAAACTGCAACAAAAAATAGCCGGGCATTGTGGTGGGCACCTGTAGTCCCAGCTACTCAGGAGACTGAGGCAGGAGAATCACCTATGCCCAAGAGATGGAGGTTGCTGTGAGCTGTGACACCATGGCACTCTACCAAGAGTGATAAAGTGAGACTCTGTCTCTACAAAAATAAATAAATAAATAAATAAATGTGGAAAAGTATCTTAAAAAAATACTATTTACCTCACTTTCTAATGATCTGTCAAAAATACCCAACTCTCACACATAAATTAAATATATAAAAAAAGAAACAGAATTGCTGGGTTGTTGGGTATGAAGATAATCAGCTTTATGAGGTAATATCAAATTGTTTTCCAAAATGTGTATACAATTTTATAGTCCCATCATTAAAGTATAAAACTTCTCATTGGTCCTAAACAACCAATAGGTCAAGGAAGAATTCAAAAGAAAATACCTTGACAGAAATGAAAACAAAAGCACCACATACCAAAACTTATAAGACGTGACATAAAAAGTGCTAAGAGGGAAATTTATAGGTGTAAATTCTCATGTTAACAAAGAAGAAAATCAGACCAATTAAGCAAGAGAAAGAAAGAAGAGATTCTAATAGGAAAGGAAGAAGTGAAATTGTCTGTTTGCCAATAACGAGATATTTTGTTAGGAATATTAAATGAATTTAATAAAGTTTTAGAATACAAAATAAATATTGAAAAATTAGTGGCATTTCTATACACTAACAATGACCTATCAAAAAAAAAAAACAACAACAACAAATCAAGAATACAATCCCTTTTATTATAGCAACAACAAAATAAAATGCTTAGGTATAAATTTAACCATGAAGGTGAGAGATCTGTATAATGAAAAAATTAAACACTGCTGAAAGAAATTGAAGATGACACAAATAAAATAGAAATATATTCTGTGTTCATAAATTGGAATATTTAATATTATTAAAGTGTCCATACTATCCAAAGCAACCTAAGATTCAATGCAATTCCTAACAAAATTCCACTAATGTTTTCACAAAACTAGAAAAAATTCCTAGAATTTATATGAAACTACAAAAAAAACTCCAATAGTATAAAAACAATCTTGGGTAAAAAGAACAAAGCTGGAGTTATCATACTACCTGACTTCAAAATATACTACAAAGTTATAGTGGTCAAAAATAGCATGACTCTGTCATAAAATAGACACACAGGCCAATGGAATAGAATAGAGAGCCCAGAAATAAATCCACCTATTTCTGGTCAATTGATTTTCAACAAGTTACAAAGAACACATAATGGACAAAAGACAATCTCTTCAATAAATGGTGTTAGGCCAACTAGATATTATATGCAGAAAAATGAAATTGGACCCTTGTTTTATACTACACGCAACAATCAATTCAAAATGAATTAAAGAATTAAATGTAAGACTTGAAATTATGCAACTATTAGAAGAAAACATAGGGGGACAGCTCCATGACATTGGTCTTCTAGGCAGTGATTTTTCCAGATATAAAGCCAAAAGCATAGACAACAAAAGTTTTTTGCATGTGGATATCCAGTTCTCCCAGCACCATTTATTGAATAAGGAGTCTTTCCCCCAGTGTATGTTCTTGTTTGGTTTATCGAAGATTAGGTAGTTATAAATTGTTAGTTTCATTTCCTGGTTTTCTATTCAATTCCAAATATCTGTGTCTCTACTTTTGTGCCAGTACCATGCTGTCTTGACCCCTATAGCCATGTAGTACAGCCTAAAATCTGGTATGCTGATGCCCCTGGCTTTATTTTTATTACCAAGAACTGCTTTAGTTATGCGGGGTTTTTTCTGATTGCATACAAAACACAGAATACTTTTATCCAAGTCTTGAAAGTATGATGTTGGTACTTTAATAGGGATGGTGTTGAATCAGAAGATTGCTTTGGGAAGTATAACATTTTAACAATGTTGGTTCTTCCCAGCCATGAGCATGGTATGTTCTTCCATTTGTTAATGTCCTCTGCGATTTCCTTTCTTAGGGTTTCATAATTTGCTTTTTAGAGGTCCTTCACCTCTTTTGTTATGTATATTCCTAGGTATTTCATTTTCTTTGGAACTGTGGTGAAGGAAGTTGTGTTGATTTTATATCCTGAGACATTACTGTATTTTTGATGACTTCCAGGAGTCTTATGGTTGAGTCTTCGGGGTTCTCTAAGTATAAGATCATATCATCAGCAAAGAGGAAGAGTTTGACCTCCCCTAGTCCCATTTGGATGCCCTTTATTTCCTTGTCTTGCCTAATTGTATTGGGTAAAACTTCCAGCACTATGTTGAATAGTAACGGCGACAGAGAACAACCTTGTCTGGTTCCAGGTCTAAGTGGAAAAGCTTTCAGTTTAGCTCCATTCAGTAAGATATTAGCTGTGGGTTTGTCATAGATAGCTTTGATCAGTATAAGAAATGTGCTGCCTATGCCTATACTCTTCAGTATTCTAATTAGAAAAGGATGCTGGATTTTATCAAATGCCTTTTCTGCATCTATTGAGATCATATAGTCTTTGTATTTTTTTCTGTTAATATAGTGAATAACATTTACTGACTTGTATATATTAAACCATCCTTGCATCCCTCGGATGAAACCTACTTGATCATGATGTATGACTTTTTCGATGATAAGCTGTAATCTATTGGCTAGAATTTTGTTGAGAATTTTTGCATCTATATTCGTTAGTGAAACAGGTCTGAATTTCTCCTTTTTAGTTGGATCTTTTCCTGGTTTTGGTATCAGGGTGATGTTTGCTTCATAGAATGTGTTGGGGAAGATTCCTTCCTCCTCAATCATTTGGAATAATTTCTGCAGTATGGGAATAAGCTCTTTTGAAGGTTTGATAGAATTCTGGTGTGAAGCCATCTGGACCAAGGCATGTTTTTGTTGGGAGATTTTTAATTGTTTCTTTGATCTCAGTGCTTGAAATTGGCCTATTTAGGAGATCTATTTCTTGCAGACTAAGTCTAGGGAGGAGGTGTGATTCCAAATATTGATCCATTTCTTTCACATTGTCAAATTTCTGAGCATAGAGTTTTTGATGATATTCAGAGATAATATCTTGTATCTTTGTGGCATCAGTTGTTATTTTCCCTTTATCATTTCTGATTGAGGTTATTAGAGATTTTACTTTTTTATTTCTAGTTAGTCTGGCCAAAGGTTTACCAATTTTATTTATTTTTTTCAAAAAACAACTCCTTGCTTCATTAATTTTCTGAATGATTCTTTTATTTTCAATTTCATTAATCTCTGATTTAATTTTGGATATTTCTTTTCTTCTACTGGCTTTAGTCTTAGATTTTTCTTCTTTTTCCAGTTCCATAAGATGGCTTGTGAGTTTGTTAATGCACTCTCTGTTTTTCAAATGTAGGCTTCTAAAGTGATAAATTTTCCTCTCAGGCCAGCTTTTGCTGTATCTCACAGGTTTGTTGTTGTGCTCAAGGAAATTAACGATTTCCTTTTTTATTTCTTCCTGCACCCATCTGTCATTCAGCATAAGGTTGTTTAATTTCCATGCCTTTGTGTGGTGTTGAACGTTTTTGTTGCAGTTGAGTTCCACCTTTAGTGCCTTGTGGTCTGAAAAGATGCGAGGTAAAGTTTCAATTCTTTTAATCTGTTGAGGTTTGTTTTGTGTTCTAGGATATGATCGATTTTGGAGAATGTTCCACAGGGCAATGAGAAGAATGTATATTCTTTATCTTTAGGATGGAGTGCTCAATATACGTCTATCAAGCACAGTTGTTCTAGGGTCTCATTTAAGTCTCTTATATCTTTGTTTAATTTCTGTTTAGAGGATTGGTCCAGTTCTGTGAGAGGAGTGTTAAAGTCCCCTGTTATTATGGTGTTATAGGATATCGTATTGCTCAGACTAAGTAAGGTCTATTTCAAGAATCTGGGAGCCTTTAGGTTGGGTGCATAAATATTTAGAATTGAAATGTCTTCTTGTTGTATTTTTCCCTTGACCAATATGAAGTGGCCATCTTTGTCTTTTTTGACTTTAATTGCTTTAAATACACATGTGTCTGAAAATAAGATTGCAACCTATCTTTTCTTCTGGATTGCGTTTGCCTGAAAAATTGTCTTCCACCCTTGACTCTGAGCTTTAATTTGTCTTTTGATACTGTGTTTACTGCAAAGAGCAAATGGATGGCTTGTGTTTTTTAATCCAATCAGCCAATCTGTGCCTGTTCAGTGGGGAGTTCAAGCCATTAACATTTATTGAAATAATTGATAAGTGTGGTAGCATTCTATTCATCTTATTTTGTGAAAGTCCATTGCTTAGTTTTGTCTTTTCCATCATTGTGAAACCTAGATTCTGTCCTTTAATTTCTGGGAGCTTATTTTCCTAGTGGTCCCTTGCGATGGTCAATGTGGTATCTACACAAGAACAGGTCAAAGTATTTCCTGTAGAGCTGGTCTTGTTGGGGCAAATTTCCTCAATGTTTGTGTATCAGTAAAAGATTTGATTTTTTGGGTGGCGCCTATGGCTCAAAGGGGTAGGGCGCTGGCCCCATATACTGGAGGTAGTGGGTTCAAACCTGGCCCTGGCTAAAAATTGCAAAAAAAAAAAAAAAAGATTTGATTTCTCTATCAATCATGAAGCTTAGCTTAGCAGGATATAGATTTCTGGGCTGGAATTTTTTCTGTTTAAGTAGATTAAAGGTGGATGACCATTGGCTTCTGGCTTGAAAAGTTTCATTAGAGAAGTCTGTGGTCACCCTGATGGATTTGCCCCTATAGGTCAGTTGGTGCTTACTCCTGGCAGCTTGCAAAATTTTTTCTTTTGTCTTGATTTTGGACAGGTTCATCACAAGGTGTCTTGGAGTTCTATTAGAGTTGAGGCGACCTGGGGTCCGATATCCCTCTGAAAGGAGTGTGTCAGAATCTGTTGATATTTGGAAAATTTTCATTTATAATATTCTCTAGCACGGCTTCCATCCCCCTGGGGCATTATTCCCCTTCTGGGATACCTATAACTCATATCTGAATACTTCATAATGTTCCATAATTCTGTCAGTGAACATTCTGCTTTCTCTCTCTTCTTTTCTGCCACTTTAACTGTCTGAGTTATCTCAAGAGCTTTGTCCTCTACCTCTGGTATTCTTTCTTCTGCATGATCTAATCTGTTGTTGACACTTTCTCTTGCATCTTTAAGTTCCCCAATTGATTGCTTCTATTCCTTCAGCTCTGCTGTATCCTTTTTATATTCTTCATATCGTTTATCTGTCATTTGATTCTGTTTTCAGATTTCCTTTTGATTATTTTCTACTTTCTCAGCAACTTCCTTCATTGTTTTCTGGTTATTTTCCACATTCTCAGCAATTTCCTTCATTGTTTTCATCATCTGTATTTTAAATTCCCCTTCTGTCATTTCTAACATTTCCTTATAAGTGGAATCCTCTGCAGTAGCTACCTCACAGTCTCTTGGGGGGATTGCTCTGGACTGTTTTTTCATGTTGCCAGGATTTTTTCTGCCGATTCTTCCTCATTAGTGTTTTCTTTTATCTGTTTCTTTGCCCTAATTTTCCTTTCATTTCCTCTAGCTCTATACGTTACTGTGTCTCTGGCCTAAGGTTTGTTTGTTTGTTTGTTTGTTTGTTTGTTTGTTTTTGCAGTTTCTGGCCAGGGCTGGGTTTGAACCCACCACCCCCAGCATATGGGGCCAGCGCCCTACTCACTGAGCCACAGGTGCTGCCCCCATGGCCTAAGGTTTTGATGAGTCCTTTTGGTATAGGACTAGAAGGATGAGAAGGTTGAAGGGTAAGAGGGGAAAAAAAGATTTAGAAAAGAAAGAAAAAAAGGCAAGGAGAGGGGGTGAGTAAAAGGGAGTGTTGACAAAAAGAAGAGAGGCACAGAAAGAGGGAGAAAGGAATAATATAGGTGTATAGTAGGGTAATTTGACCCAACCTTAAAACTCCCCAACCTCTGGGGGTTCTGGGTTGGGTGGTTCCCTTGAGGTCAGCAGCTCTTTGCCAGCCTGCTCAGACACAGTACCCCACCTCCACCAAGTAGAGAGAAAAGACAAAAATACTATAAATCAAGCCAAACAAACAAAAGCCCCTATGGGATAAAATTGAGGGAAAAAAAAAAAATAGTAGGGGCAAAAACACTAGCAAAAGTGAAGTTGTAATTGTTAAAGTAAGAAACAATGGAAAATTGTATTTAAACTAGAAAAATGAAAAAGGAAAAGAAAGGAAAAAGAAAAAAGAAATAAAAAAGAAAAATCTAGAGGGAAAATGTTGAGGTTAAAAAAAATCCAAAACAAAAAAAAGAACAAAACAGTATATATATCTTGCTGAATATTGTCCAGGCAACAGGTGATCTTTTGGGGTATGAGATGTTAATCACAATGCTGACACAGCTGTATGAGATGGAGACTGGAGGCCTCTGTTGATTTCTCAAACCCTGCAAGCTAGAGGCTAAATGTATCCTCAGCCAGATTAAAAAACACTTTAAACCAACAGTTCTTAACCTGTGGGTCACAACCCCTTTGGGGATCAAACAACCCTTTCACAGGGGTCGCCTAAATACATCCTGCATATCAGATATTTACATTACAATCTGTAACAGTAGCATAATTAAAGTTATGAAGTAGCAATGAAAATAATTTTATGGTTGGGGGTCACCACAACATGAGGAACTGTATTAAAGGGTTGCAGCATTAGGAAGGTTGAGAACCACTGCTTTAAATTGTTGTCCTTGGCTAAGCAGAAGCTTTCCCAGGAAAGCACTTTTCACTGGGATCTCTCATAAAGTGGCTGTCTGCTTATCTAATGCACCAAAACTGGTCTCATTCTATGCCCCTAAGGGCCACAGCTGTAATCTGCCAAACACTGAGATCTCTGCTCTACCCAGTAGGTAAGGCCTTTCCTGATTGTAATCTCACTGTTGCTATAGTCACAGCTACGGGCAGCCTGCAACTGAACAAACACACCTACCACTTGCCAGTTCTCCACTGTTTTTATCCTCCTTGGTGGGGTCCAGAAGTCTCTTGCTGTCTCCCTGTGTTCCCAAAGGGGTGTTTCTGGGCATATCCCACCAGCCAGAGATGCCCAGAGTCTCCTCTCCCCAATCTCACCGCGCCTGGTTGCAAAGAAACTGTTACTCGGCCACCACCTTGAACTCTTGACAGTTTTCGTCTTTTATTACCAAAATTATTAATACCAACCCATGCTTTTATAACTAACATCATAAATGAATTTGAACTCTCGTTTATCTTTATTGCTTAATTTATGAATTTGGATTCTAATTTTTATCTTCATTGCTTAATAGAGCAAGAATTTAAGGCATTATAGTAGGATTTACCAAATATTGACATTATTATATATAGATTTCTTTTTTCTTACAGCATATTTAATTTGTTTACAGGTTAACTGTCATGTCATAATTTTAGTACTTTAGCTATGACTATCTCTTTTCAGAAATTGCTTTAATTTCACACTGAGTTATTGGTAATGAAGGAGTAGAAGATAACAAAGACATTGATTGCCTTCTGCCTGACAATGGCTGTGCAAGAATTTTCATAAATTCCTCAAATGTTGTCATGCTTTCTGTGTGCCAGGCATAGTCTAAAGGCTTGAAATACAAAGTTACACAAAATATGATCTCTGTCATTATTTAATTTTACTACCCTCCTGGAAGTTTTGTATATATTACCTATATTTGGCAGATGAAAACACTGGGACTTAATTTACTTGCCCAGGGTAAGATAGCTAATAAATAATAGGCCAGTGTTAAATTATATCTGCATTATGCCAAAACCCATGCTCATTTTACTATACCAACTGATTGTCCCATAAGAATAGGTAAAATTACTGACAGTATTCTAATTTTAAATTGTAATTTGACTTTTATTTCTTACATATTTTACTTTTTCAGCCTGACAGAACAAATCAAGATTGCTTATTTGATAGAATTTCGGAAAGTTATGTGACACTTTTCATGAGCATACCTCTAAGTCGAAAAGATGCATTCTTTCAGGTGAACAGAAATGAATAGTTATGCTATTTATTTTTATAATTATAAATTATTTTATTTAAACATATATGAGAAAATATTTGTTACTTTTGCAAGCAAAATTGTCTGGTATAGAGTAAGTAATGGTAATACTATATTTTAAAAGTTATGCTCTTACAACTCTCCATCCCCAAATTTTGTATTCCCTTGCTTCAAAATCTTACAGAATCTTCCTAGTGGTGTAGGTATTCTGTTTGCACATTAATAATTTAAAAGCTCTTGGCTTATTATATGTGTGTTTTTGCCTTTTTTCTATTTACTTACAAAATTATTTTTCACTTTTCTTTTACTTTATAATGAAATGAGTCTCGATCTGTTTAAGAGGACTTGGAAGTTTATGTTATGCCTGAAAACAGTAAAGTACAATGCATAAAATTGTGTATCAAATGCTTATTTTGCTTTTCTCTTGTTATACTAACTAATGAATAGGACTGATTAAAATAATTAACATTCTTGAGTAGTGTGACTTGAGACTATAGGAATTTCATTGGGTATTTTTTTTAAATTAACACCTGACTTTTAAATATACAAGTCATACTCAAATGCTGTACTTTTTTGCATTGACAATCTGTACATCAGAAATACATAAGTATTGGGTGGTGCTGTGACTCAGTGGGTAGAGCATCGGCCCCATATACCGAGGGTGGTGGGTTCAAACCCGGCCCCGGACAAACTGCAACAACAATAACAACAACAACAAAAAAATCCAGGCATTGTGGCGGGCACCTGTAGTCCCAGCTACTTGGGAGGCTGAGGCAAGAGAATCACCTAAGCTCAGGAGTTGGAGGTTGATGTGAGCTGTGATGCCACAGCACTCTACTGAGGGTGATAAAGTGAGACTCTGTCTCTAAAATAACAAAGAAAAAAAAAAACACACAAAAAGAAATACATGAATATCTTGGAGTTTGTTAGTGTTTGCATGGGTAAGGCAGACCTAAAATAAAAAGTTATATCCTTCCCAATAAAAATATAAACAAATCTAAATTCACAAATTTGCCAAATATTTATGTTTAATCTTGACCAGTCTTATAAATGCATATTTGAAATGGGATAAAGGAAAACTATTATAGTAACAGACTAAATACAAGGAGACATGGCTTTCTATCTGTAATCTGCTACTAATTATCTGAGTAGTTTTAGCAAGTCACTTGATCTCTCAGGTCTATAACTGGATTGGCTACCAAATGAAGAGGTTGGTTAGAGCCATGATTCTTAAATTATTGGCTTATGGAACAAGTGTTGTTCTAGAAGATAGAGTAGGATTTTCTATGTTAATATTGAAATTGTTTTCTCTTACTTGCAGGATAAAGTTAGTGATGAGGAATTTTGCGATCAAATTGTCTAGAGATGACAAAAACAGCTGTTACACATATTCTTTCAGCTAGTCTAGCCTTTTATAATTTTTATATTAATATGTATTTACTGAGTATGCCTAGACTATCTACATGGTTTGATGAAATTAAACATGCTTTAATACAGAACTCTTAAGAAAAGAATGAGGCTTTTTAATGTAGACAAAGAAGGAAATGGTGGTACCATTGTATACCTCCCCTTATCCAGTTTCTTGTCCTACTTTTATGATCCTATGTTCTCCCCTAGTATGGATGTGTCTTTCAATAGATAACTATACTTACAACTTCTCCCAAATAATGACTCAACTTTTTCTGGGTTCCTACTTCAAGGAGCCTTTTCCAAGAAGAAATTAGAAGTTTTTTAATCAAGATTCAAAGCCTCAGTTGAGAAAGGGAGCACTTGTTCCCTTTCCCTGCTTCTATGTTTGAGAGGCAGACCACATCCTTATAGATCTATGTCCTCCATAGCTATTTAAATAGAAGTAAGTTTCATCTCTCCTTGAACAATTTCTATTATTTTTACCTCATTCAAATAAATGTGGATTTGCTACTGCATACTCCTATGATTTATCTTACCTAAGGTAGAAAAGTATTAATATTTAGGAAAGAAAAATTTTTTCTTCATTACCCACTATTCATTACAAATTATTCAGAACCTAAACATGTTTAGTATGTCTTTTACTTTCCTTTCTTCCAGTGTCACACAATGATATTGCTTCAGAACTCTTCCAAACAGTTTGACAGTTTATCTTCTTTTCCTTTTATTTTCTGAAGGTGGGATAATCACAGAAAAAGTTCAGAAATTCCCCTTTGTCACCTTGTTCAACATTTGAACTTTAATCATTGGTATAATTTCATATACCACAGATAGAATATATGATCATTTCAGGTAGAAAAAGTATTTATGGCTCATTTTATAGAATTAAATATATCAATATATTATACAGTACTCTCTTTCTCCCCTCATTTATCAGAAGAACACAGAGATCTTAAAAGAATTCCATAACTTACAAAAAAATTTGAGCAGTACTTGATTAGGTGACTGTATTAGTTTCATATTGCTACTATAACAAATTATTACAATTTTTTGACTTAAAACAATAGAACTTCATTCACTTGGTTATGGAGGCTAGAAGTCAAAATTGAGTTTCACAGAGTTAAAATTAAGGTGTCATCAGGACTAGTGAGTTTAGCAGGTCCCAGTTGAGAATCTACTCCTTGTGTCTCCTGTCTTCTAGTGGCTGCCAGTATCCTTAGCTTGTGGTCATCTCGCTACAATCTCTGCTTCTGCTGTCATATCATATTCTCTTGAGTCAAGTCCCTTAGCCTCCATCTCTAAGACACTTGTGATTACATTTAGAGACCACAGATAATCCAAAATTATCTCCCTATCTCAAAATCCTTAACTTAATCTCATCTACAAAGCCCTTTTGCCATATAAGGTAACATTTACAGGTTCCAGAGGTTAGAACATATCAATCTTTTGGGTATACCATAGCAAATTCTATAAGACCTTCTAATTGTAAAATTTCATACAGGTAAAGGCTTAAGGTGTGGTTGTAAATACTTACCTGAGTGCAGAGTACCAAATAGTTATATAAATTTGTCTTTTTTAAATATAAATTTCTTTTTAATTTAAAAATATGGGGCCAGGCTCAGTGTCTCATGCCTGTAATCCTAACACTCTGGGAGGCTGAGACAAGAGGATTGCTTGAGGTCAGATGTTTGAGACCAGCCTGAGCAAGAGCAAGACCCCAACTCTATTAAAAATAGGAAAATTAACCGGGCATTGTGGTTGGCACCTGTAGTCCCAGCTACTTGGGAAGCTGAGGCAAGAGGATCACTTGAGCCCAAGAGTTTGAGGTTGCTGTGAGCCAGGATGATGCCACAGCACTCAACCTAGGGCAACAGTTAGACTCTGTCTCAAAGAAAAAAAAAAGTGTGTGTGTGTGTGTGTGTGTACAGTATATTTTATGTTTGGTCAACAATATCATGTATATATGGGGTTTATTTATGTTGAGTCATTCTATGAGAGCAATTGAGTAGTTTAGGGATTTGAAAGCTAACAGAGTACTATTAGTGCCACATATTTATTGGTGCCTGATTATAAGCTCACCCAGACAAGCTTCAGTTATTTAAAAATATACTTTGTATTATTATAACCCACATACATCACTTTCTTAAAAAAGAATAGCAATAGCAAGATTAAATGAAATAATTGGATAATCACAAAACCTTAATTGTTAACTCCATCCCTTATTTGATTGAATTTTTTTCCCAGAATGCTATTAGATTGACTTAATTTTCAAATCTTTATTTTACATGTCTCTCAATTAGGGGTATAAAGAAATAATAAAATGGTCAAAAGCAAGTTATAGGAAAAAATGTGGGATAGTGCCTGTGGCTCAAGGAATAGGGTGCTGGCCCCATATACTGGAGGTGGTGGGTTCAAGCCTGGCCTTAGCCAATACTGCAAAAAAAAGTGAAATATGTATTTCACAATATAAGTAATAATTTCTTTGGGAGTTAACAAATATTAGGGTAAAGTATAAAATTACCTTAATATGACTCTATTTTGGTAGATATATCCTGATTGTTTGACACAAGCTGTCTATGCAACATTCCTGGAGGCATTTCCAGAATCTTGTAACCTCTTTAATGATGAATTTAAAGAAGACCTAGGGAATAGCATTTTTCTTTGGTTGTCAGGTATGAATAAATCATTTAATTACTGATTATTATTTTAGTTCCTACAGATTTTAGATTGTAGTATTTTGTTTACTGTAATAAAAAAATTGGTAGCTCTTTGTCTTATAAAACATACCATATTCATTCCTATGTTTTAAAATAATAATGATTATTTTCTTCTGAAAAATTTTTTGTACCATAATTAGTTATTAGCTTTAGAATTCAAATAATATTATAAGTAATTGAATCATTATAGAAAACTGAATTACCATTGAAATATAGTCATACATTATATGCTATATTTGGAAGATAAGCATTTTAAGTTGCTTTTGGAATGCTACTTACATTTTTATAGCAAACAGTATTGGATAAGATAAATTCTAAAACTAATGGAATTCCTCATAGAACATACAGTTGGTTATTAATCAAAGAAAATCTTTTTTTTATTGTTGGGAGAAAATCTGTTTTTTAAATTATTGTGTGTATGTATGAGGGAGAGGTAGGATTGAAAGACTAAAGGGAATTAAAACTCTATCATTTTTGTTAGAGTATAAAAGTATGAGTTTATTTTATATCAGAGAAAAGGAGGAGAATGAGGGGGAAAGAGAAGGGAAGGAGAGAAGGCAAATTCTATTCTAGAACATTTAGCTAGAGATGTTAAGTCCTTAGGTTTAAAACTAAGGTATGAAAATATAGTTTTACTTTCCTAGAATGACCCCACAACATTTTTTTCCAAGATTATGATGAACTACCAGAAGATATTAACTGTTTTCATGTAGTTTTCCTTATAAATACTTGTCTAAATGTTAACTGAGTTTTAATGCCTTATGTTAATTTTACTAACCAAATCATTTCACTGGGGAAGCCAAGATGGCAGACTAGAATCAGCTTGCCCAATTATCACTTACAGAGAGGATTTAAAATGGTGAATAGCTACCCACCTTTGGATCAATTATCTGACTGAGAGCACTAGGAATCCACAGAGAGGAAATAGAAGTAAAGTGAAGAAGATAGAAGTGGGATAAGCTGCTTTTCAGAACCAGAGGTAACACCCACACAGGGGAAAGGAAAAAGAGAAGAAAATCCAGATTCCATGCTTCCCCCTGAGGATGCAG
The DNA here is from genome assembly GCF_027406575.1 of Nycticebus coucang. Lineage (NCBI taxonomy): Eukaryota > Metazoa > Chordata > Mammalia > Primates > Lorisidae > Nycticebus > Nycticebus coucang. The sequence goes on along the minus strand of NC_069785.1, from coordinate 51,361,098 downwards.
CAGCTAGAGCAGTGGGAGGACCCCTCCGCTGCAGCAGAGGGGTCCTCCAGATACAGAGACCTAACTGGAGGCTCTGCAGCTGCATTGCATGGGAGAGAAGGGATGACTAGCTTGTTAGCCTTAGGCACTATGGCATGTGCCATTGTAATACCCCAAACCTGGAATGCAACTTTTCCCTGGGGGTCAGATCTGTGACTAAAGCATCCCTCTTGCCGCTGCCAAGTAGAGACTGAGTGGGGAATCCCAGCACTCACATGCAACCTGTGGAGACAGGTGAAAGGCACTCTTGCTACTACTGCTGGGGGCCCTAGGCAGAGCAAGGGCCTGGCACCTACTGCTGTGGCCTGTGTGTCCTATTCAACAGCACTTCCTGTGAGATACAGTTAGAGCATGTGCCTATAGCCCTAATGCCTACTGCCCAATGCCAGGGCAGTTGGACCACTGCTGCTTGAAAAGCCCTGAGTGGGATAAAAGCCAGTACATGGCTTTTGGATCTGGGCAGTCTACATGTGACAAAACCACACCATCCTACACAGCAACCCTAGGCGCTGTGCCCCATTCACCTGCTCCATCCCATGTAGGTACCATGCCCCTTGGGTTCACTCTATTTGGAGATCTTGCTTCATCTTGCACATGAGCTGTGGCCTGTTGGCTCACTCCACACAGGGGGCCATTCTGCCCTACACCCTACGGTCCTGCAAGGTCACTACCTTCTAAACACCTCCTACAACCTGCACCACACCCTAAACAGAACTTGCTCACCCCATGTGCCTGGCACCTCAGCTTTCCAGGTCTGCATACATGTGCACATGCTCAGTAGATGTTCTCTCTCTTGTGTACTTGTGCCATCCAGTTAGCCACCTTCATCTCATGTGTGTACCTGGCACCAGGAGTGGGAGATAGTCCTACCATAGTGGGACTACCAATGACAACCATAGAGGAACAGAGGAAATATAACAGAGCAGCAGCATGATTAAGCTTCCAGAGTAAGACCCAAGCTTGACATCCAGGGACCCATCCCTATCTTCACTGCAACAGAGGCCTCAGCAGAGAACAGGTGTATCCTATTGGCTATATGTTGTGCAGTGAGAGAAGTGGCCCCAGATAAGAGGACACCAGCATAAAAACTCCAACAATATGAAAAAACAGGCTGTCTCAACACCCCGAAAGGATTAAAATAGCTCTCTAGTAATGAAATTCTCTAGAAAAGGAAATTGTTGAAATGACAGATATAGAATACAGGTAAGATGAACAAAATTGAGGAGATGGTAGAAAACCCTCTCAAGGAAAGCCCCCAAAATAATAATAATTTAGGACATGAATAAAAAATTCACAGATAGATTAGATAACAGATAGATTAGAAAGAGGTAGAAAACATTAGAAAAGAGAAAAACAGAATTTTAAATAAATAAAAATTTCATTTATGGAATTTCAAATATATCAGAAAGCTTTAACAGCAGACTGAACTAAGCAGAAGGAAGGATTTCAGAGCTTAAAGACAGGGTTTTGAAGTAACCCAATCAGGAAAAAAAAAAAAAAAAAAAGTAGGCCAAAAATAGACCTAGAGGGGCTCCAGAGTCCAATTTAGAACCTATAGTAATACTGTGAAGCAAAAAATAAAATAAAATAAAAAAAACAGAATAACCTCACAGAAAGGATTACTGGGGAGAGTGGCATACATGAAACATCTGGAGACAGCTAGGAACAAAGGAGAAGCTTGGGGGCTATTGGAATCTGCCATGTGGCAAGTATCAGTTTTCTTAAGTGACCTTCTTACAAAAGACCCCAGCAACCTTTTCTGCCAACAACTTCAAAAGCCTTGAGATAGCCGCAGACTCTGCTGCTTTCACTGCAAATGTCCCCTTAGTGTTCATTGATCTGGATCTTAGCAGCCTGCTACACAGAAGACACTAGTGGCTTTTGTCACTGAGATAACCAACAGCTATTGCTGTTCTAGAGCTTTTGGAGAGGGGGATTGCTGTTGTGCTTCAACTCCACTTAAAAGCCAAGGCATGCTCTTTCTGAAAAACTCATGCATACCCTAGACTTCAAAGCTACAGCCACTCTATGCTTATCTACACTCTAGGCCCTGGCTCTTTACAGCAACATGCATTCCCACATCTCATACACTAAAGATATTGCCACAGCAAGCTAGCCTGCTCCTGAACACTGGACCCACTTTTAGTTCATATATGCCTACATTCTAAACTGCAGCTCCATAGCTACTCCACAAGTGCCAGTACTATAGACACCTGACTCCAATGCTTTAACAGGCACATTCACACCCTGAACTCCAGTGCAATAGTAAATCTGCATGCTCTGGACCCCAAATCCTAGAGTAAATGCCTACACCTGGGACGCTGTAGCGAACACAATGAGAGCACCCCCAATAGGGGTGCTCTCAGACCCCAGAAATATTGTATTTCTGCATGCATCTTATACTCCCAGCCTCCTCAGTGTTCTAAAACACTTGTACCTCACACATCATTACCTAATGACCAAGCAGGAGGAGCTGTATCCCAGGCACTGATGGTACTGCTGCTCTAGATCCTGGAGCCATGGTTCCTTCACAAGTACTATGCACCAGAAGCTAGCGCCATGGCCACACCATAGGTACTGTATAACTGATATTGATGCCAACACCACCACAATCTTGCCCACAGGCTGAACCTGGAACCAACACTTCTGCTATGGGAGAAAATGAGATTAGGAAGATCCAGCAGCCTTTGCCACTGAAGACCTTAACAACCCTCATAATCACTGCAGATGGTGATAGCCTTGGCCACTGAAGACCCTGAAATCATCACTGATGCTGACCTCAGGTGACAGAGCGTCCTGGAAACTAAGCTGTTGTAGGCCCTCCAAAACCAGAATGACCACATCCCACCTAGATGTTTTCCTCAAATCTATCCATAGTTGAAGTTCTTTCTCCACTAAAACTGGTTGTAGAGTTTGGAAGAGGTGACTGCTCCATCAATTGTGCAGAAATCAATGCAAGGAAAAAAGAAACACACACACACACACACAAAAACAACCGAGAAAACATGATACTACCAGCGAAATACAATAATTTTCTAGTACCTGACCCAAAAGAAATGGAAATCTATGAATTGTCTCACTAGAGTTCAAAATAATTGTTTTTGGTTGCAGTGTTGTTGTTTTTTTTTCCCCTGCCCAATTCTGGCAGCCATGAGAGGTTTTTGTTTTGTTTTGTTTTGTTTTTTTTGGCCGGGGCTGGGGTTGAACCCGCCACCTCCGGCATATGGGACCGGCGCCCTACCCGTTGAGCCACAGGCACCGCCCAATGTTTTGTTTTGTTTTTGAGACAGAGCCTCAAGCTGTCAACCCCAGGGTAGAGTGCTGTGACATCACAGCTCACAGCAACCTCCAACTCCTGGGCTCAAGCAATTTTCCTGCCTCTGCCTCCCAAGTAGCTGGGACTACTGGTGCTACCACAACAACTGGCTGTTTTTTGGTTGCAGCCATCATTGTTTGGTGGGTCCAGGTGGATTCGAACCTGCCAGCTCAGGTGTATGTGACTGGTGCCTTAGCCACTTGAGCCACAGGCGCTGAGTCTCAAAATAATTGTTTTAAGGAAGCTACATAAACTAAAAATACAACTAAAAATATTAGAAAAAACAATACTTGAACAAATTGAAAAGTTTATAAGGAAATAGAAATAATAATAATAATAATAATAATCCAGAGCTCTAGAGGTAAGAAACACAGTGAATGAAATGAAAAATGCAATAAACAACACCAACAGCATCTTGATCAAGCAGAAGAAACAATCTATGAACAGTAAGACAGGTCATTGGAAAATATCCAGCCCAAAGTCTAAAAGGAAAAAAGAATGAAACATAATAAAATCTACAGAACTTATGGGAAACCATTAAGAGAGTTAAATTTCACATTATAGCCATTTCAGAAAGAAGAAAGAGAAAATGGCAGAAAGCTTATTAAAAGAAATAATAACTAAAAACCTGGTGAGATATGGTCATCTAGTAATGTGAAACTTAAAGATCTCTAAACAGGCTCAACCCAAGAAGACTTAAGCAAAACACAGTATCATCAAACTGTAAAAGAAATCAAAGCTTGTACAGCATGGAATAATGGAAAAATAAAGACTCTAAAGGAGGGAACATGAGGGGATGAGGAATAAAAAAATCACCTATTTGGTACATTGTACATTATTTGGGTGATGGGTACACTAAAAACCCAAAACTCACTGCTACACAGTACATCCTTGTAATAAACTATGCTTGTATTCCCTAATTATATTGAAATTTTAAAACATCAAAGAGGGAAATACATTAGCAAGATGGCCAACTATAAGTTTCTATTACTCATTCCCTCCAAAAAAATGAATGAATAATTATACTTCAACCAAAATAAGCATAGGATAGCACCAGAGAAAATCAAAGGAGAAGCAGAAATCCTATACAGCACAGAAAACCAGGATGGCCAGAGAAGGGAAGGAAATATTCTGCCTCTGCCACCTCATCCCCCTGTCAAGATCAGCTCAGAACCAGGAGGGACTTCTCCCTGCAGGGGGAAAGGTAAGTAAGCATCCCCCATTATCACTCCAGACACATATAGTCTTCCCTATTTGAGACTGATGGAGTTCTCATAGGTTCTGAGCACAGCTAAGGGAAATTGCCTGAGTCCATATGGCCATGCTATTCCTGTTTATGTTATTGATAAGACATCCAGTGAAGAGTAGAATATAATAGTGAATTTTGTGGACAGTCAACTTATATACAGATTTTCAACTATGTTGGCAGTTGATGCCCCAACCTCCACATTTTTTAAGGGTTAACTATGTAGTCAAAGTGCTAAAAAACCAATACTGCCAACTAAGAATACTTTACTTGTCAAATCCTACATGATCAAGGAGGATTTATTAATGGGATACAAGGGTAGATAAACACATTCAAAGCTGAAACAGAAATAAAGTTTTACCACAAAAACAAAACCTGAGGGAGTTCATCACCACTAGACTGCCTTAAAGAAATGCTTAAGGGAATCTTTCAAGGTGAAATGAAAGGATGCTAATTCGTAACATGAAAACATGTGAAAATATAAAACTTACTGGTAAAGTAAGTATATAATCAAATTTTGAAGCTCTGATTTTTTAATAGTAGTGTTTGAATCACTTATAACTCTAATATGCAGGTTAAAAGATAAAAATATTAATGATAACTATATGATAATACAATAAAAGTCCATAACTGTTGTATGCAAAGTTAAGTTTTTATTATGTAAAATTAAACAATTAGAATATATTTTATGTATGTCTGATGTTAACCTCAAAGAAAAAAATCTTGTACTAGAACCACAAAAGATAGAGGAAAAGGAATTAAAGCATGTGGCCACAGAAATTCATCAAGTCACAAAAAAAATGCAGGAGGAGAGGAATAAATTAACAAATGATCTGCAAACAAGCAGAAAACAAAAAACAAAATGACAGGAGTAAATTCTTACCTATCAATAATTATGTTGACTATAAATGGGTTAAATTCTCTAATCAAAAGACAGAGAGTAACTGAATGGATCAAAAATAACACCTAGATATATGCTGCCTTCAAAAACAAAACAAAACAAAAAAACCTTATTTCAGCTTTAAGGGCACACATAGGCTGAAAGAGAATTGACACAGAAGAAGTTAATCCTAACAAAAGAGAACAGGGTAGGCATACTTTATTTATATCAGATAAAATGGATTCTAAGTAAAAAACTTTTAAAAGAGGCAAAAAAGGTCAGTATGTATGATAAAAGGATCAATTCATTAAGCATACATAATAATTTTAAGTCTTCTGCATTATAACTTTCACAATAGCTACAAATAAAATGAAATACTTAGGAATATATTTAACTAAGTAGGTAAAAAATTTCTACAAATAGATCTACAAATCACTGAACAAGGAGTCTGCAGATGATGTAAAAAAATTTTTTTTAAAGTATCATGTTCATGGATAAAATGATATCATGTTCAGCATTGTTAATATGTCTGTATCACCTACAATGACTTACATATTCAGTTGCAATCCCTATCAAAATACCAATGTCATTTTTCACAAGTCTAGAAAAAACAATTCTACACTTCGTCTGGAACCAGGAAAGAGCCTGAGTAGCAAAAGCAACCTTAAGCAAAAGAAACAAATCTGGAGGCATCACTTTACCAGACTTTAAACTATGCCACAAGGGACAAAAATAGACACATAGACCAAAGGAACGGAACAGAAAACTCAGCTAGAAAATCATTCTATATGTCTGTTAGATCCATTTTGTTACAATGTTGCTCAACTCCTCTGTTTTCCTATTAGTTTCTCCTCTAAATGACCTATACCTTTTTGAAAATATAGTATTGAAGTCTTGTATTATTACTACATTACTATTGATTTCTCACTTCAGTTCTGTTAATATTTGCTTTATACTGTATAGTTAGGTATTTTATATAGTATAGTTAGGTGTTTCAATGTGGAATATATATTTTAACAATGTTGAATATGATATCATTTTATCCATGAACATGATACTTTTTAAAAAAATTTTACATCATAGTATAGTTTTTACATCATTACTGTATAGTTAGGTGTTTTATATAGTATAGTTAGGTGTTCCGATATATATATATTCCACATTGGAACACCTAACTGGGCATGTATTAGATCATCTACTGGCTTCATATTATTAGTAGCAAGTGCATTAGATACTTGTTTTTCCATTCTTGTGATGCTTTACTAAGAAGAATGTGCTTTAACTCCACAAAAGTTGTAAAGTCTCCACTCTTTGGCTGAGTAGTATTCTATGGTATACATACACCACATATTTTCTTAATCTAGTCTTGGGTTGGTGGGCATTTAGGTTGTTTCCACATCTTGGCAATTGTAAACTGAGGTGTGATAAACAATCTAGTGCAAAGGCCCTTATGATACAATGATTTTTTTTCTTCTCAGTAGATGCTTAGTAATGGGATTACAGGATCAAATGGAAGATATAATTTGAGAATTCTCCATACTTTTTTCCAAAAAGGCTATATTAGTTTGCAGTCTCACCAACAGTATAAAGTGTTCCCTTCTCTCCACATCCATGCCAGCATCTGCAGCTTCGGGACTTTGTGATATGGGCTATTCTCACTGGGGTTAAGTGATATCTCAAGGTGGTTTGATTTGCATTACTGTGATGATTAGGGGTAAGGAGCATTTTTTCATATGTTTGCTAGCCATTCATCTGTTTTCCTCAGAAAAGGTTCTATTCCTGTCTCTTGCCCAGTGATAGATGGGATTATTTGCTCTTTCTTTGTTAATTAATTTGAGTTCTCTATAGATCCTACTTATCAATCCTTAGTTAGATTCGTAAAATGCAAATATCTTTTCACATTCTGAAGGTTGTCTATTTGCTTTAATTGTTGTGTCCATATCTGTGCAGAAGCATTTTAGCTTAATTAAGTCCCATTTGTTTATTTTTGTGGTTGTTGTGATGGCCACTGAAGTCTTTGTTATAAAATCTTTCCCCAAACCGACATCATCAAGAGTTTTTTCCATACTTTCTTCTTGGATTTTTATCATTTAATGTCTTAGATTTAAATCTTTCATCAATTTTTGTAAGTGGCAAAATGTAAAGGTCCAGTTTCAGTCTTTTACATATGGTTATGCAGTACTTCCAGAACAATTATTGAATAGGGATTCTTTCCCCTAGTATGCTTTTACTTGGTTTATCAAAGATCAGATGGGAAGTAGAGACTGGTTTCATCTCTTGACTTTATACTCTCTGTCATATGTCTAGGTCTGTATTTTTGTTCCACTACCATGCTGGTCTGATTGCTTTGGACTTTTATTATAACTAAAGTATGGTAGAGTGATGCTTCTGGCTTTGTTTTTATTACTAAGAATTGCCTTGGCTCTAAGGGTTTTTTTTTTTTTTTCTGGTTCCATACAAAGGGAAGACTATTTTTTCCAGTTCTTCAAAGTATGATGTTAGTGCTTTAATGGGGATTGCATTGAATCTGTATATTGCTTTTGGAAGTATAGACATTTTAACAATGTTAATTCTTCCCAACCAAGAACATGATATGTTGTTCTATTTGTTAATGTTTTTTGCTATTTCTTCTCTAAGGGTTCTATAATTCTCTTTGTAGAGATCCTTCCCTCTTTTATTAGGTATACTCCTAGGTATTTCACTTTCTTTGTAGCAACTATGAAGGGAATTTTGTCTTTGATTTGCTTCTCTGTTATTGGCATATACAAAGGCTAGTGATTTGTGGACATTTATTTTATACCCTGAGATGTTACTGTATTTTTGATCATTTCCAAGAGTCTTGTGGTTGAGTCTCTAGGGCTCTCTAAGTATAAGATCATATCATCAGCAAAAAGTGAGAGTTTGACCTCCTCTGCCCCCATTTGGATGCCCTTTATGGCCTTCTTTTGCCTGATTGCACTGGCTAGATCTTACTACACTATGTTGAATAGTAGTGGTGATAGGGAACATCCTTGTCTGTTTCCAGTTCTAAGTGGAAAAACTTTCAGTTTTATTCTATTCAATATGATATTCACTGTGGGTTTATCATGGATGGATTCAATCAGTTTGAGAAATGTGCAACCTATGCATATATTCTTCAGTGTTGTTAGAAAAGGATGCTGAATTTTGTCAAATGCTTTTTCTGCATCTATTGAAAGGATCATATGGTCTTTGTTTTTGCTTCTATAGATATGGTAAACTACATTAATGGATTTGCAGTAAACTAACTTTGCATCTCTTGGATAAAGCCTACTTGATCATGATGTATAATTTTTATTAATATGTAGCTGTAATCTATTAGCTACGATTTTATTGAGTATTTTATCCATCAATATTCATTAATAAAATTGGTTTGTAGTTCTCCTTTTTATTATTTTATTATATATATTTTTACAGTTAACATCAAATTTTTAATGTATTTTTTCCTTTATTAAATCATAGCTATGTAATTAATGCATTTATGAGGTACAATATGCTGGTTTGATCTACAATGTGGAATGCTTACATCAAACTGATTAACATAACCATCTCCTTGCTTACATAATTGCTGTGGTAAGACATTTATACACTATTCTTAATAGTTTTGAAATTACCATTGCATTATGCACATTAGGTGAGGTCCCACCACGCCCCTTCTCTCCTCCGTGTCTCCTCCCTCCCCTCCTTCCCCTGTTCCCTCCTTCTTTCTGGACTATAGTTATGTTTTACCATTCGTTTGAAAGCATAGATTGTATATTGATTTCATAGTAGTATTGAGCACATTGGATACTTCCCCCCCCATTCTTGAGATACTATACTAAGAAGATTATGTTCCAGCTCCATCCAGGTAAAAATAAAAGCTGTGAAGTCTCCATCTTTTTATGGCTGCATAGTGTTCCATGGTATACACATACCATAATTTGTTAATCCATTCATGAGTTGATGGGCACTTGGGCTGTTTCCATGGTTTGGAAATTATGAGTTGGGTTGCAATAAACATTCTGGTACAAATGTCTTTGTTATAAAATGATTTTTGATCATCTGGGTATATACCTAGTAGAGGAATTGCAGGATCGAATGGTAGGTCTACTTTTAGTTCCTTGAGTGTTTCCAAACTTCTTTCCAAAAGGGATATATTGGGTTACATTCCCACCAGCAGTGTAGAAGTGTTGCCTTCCCTCTGCATCTATGACAACATCTGTAATTTTCGGATTTTGTTATGTGGGTTAATCTTAGTGGAGTTAGATGATGTCTCAAAATGGTTTTGATTTGAATTTCTCTGATTAAAGATGATGAGCACTTTTTCATGTGTTTGTAGGCTGTGTGCCTGTCATCTTCAGAGAAGTTTCTGTTCAAGTCTCTTGGTCACCTAGAAATGAGGTTATTTGTTCTTTTTCTTATTGATTAGTTTGAGTTCCCTGTGGATTCTAGTTATCAGACCTATGTGGGAAGCATAACCTGCAAAAATCTTCTCCCATTCTCAAGGCTGTCTGATTGCTTTACTTACTGTGCTCTTGGCTTGCAGAAAATTTTTAGTTGGATCAGATCCCAGTAATATATTTTTGGTGTATCTTCAATTGCCAGAGGGGTCCTCCTTATAAAAAATTCTCCCAGGCTAATTTCTTTAAGCATTTTCCCTACATTCTTTTCCAGTATTTTCATAGTTTCATCTCTTAAGTTTAAATCTTTTATCCAGTGAGAATCAATTTTTGTTAATGGTGAAAGGTGGGCATCCAGTTTCATTCTTTCTTTCTATTTCTTTTTTTTTTTTTTTTTGAGATAGTGTCTCACTTTATTGCACTCAGTAGAGTTCTGTGGCATCACAGCTCATAGCAACTTTCAACTCCTGGGCTTAGGCAATTCTTTTGCCTCAGCCTCCCTAATAGGTGGGACTACAGGTGCCTGCCACAATGCCTAGGTATTTTTTTGTTGCAGTTTGGCTGGGGCTGGGCTCAAACCCACCACCTTCACTATATGGGGCCAGCACCTTACCCACGGAGCCACAGGCATCACCCCCAGTTTCATTCTTCTATAGATTGACAGCCAGTTCACCCTGCACCATTTATTAACTAGTGAATCTTTTTCCCAATCAATGTTTTTGATAAGCTTATCAAAAATCAAATGACAATGGGTAGCTGGGTTCATCTCTTGGTTCTCTATTCTGTTCCATAAATCTACTTCTCTGTTTTTGTGCCAGTACCATGCTGTTTTGATCACTATAGATTTATAGTATAGCTTGAAGTCTGATAATATGATACCTCCTGATTTGTTTTTATTACTGAGTAATGTATTGGCTATTCAAGGTTTTCTCTGATTCCATATAAATCGAAGAACATTTTTTCAAACTCTTTAAAGTATGAGAATGGTGCTTTAACAGGGATCACATTAAATCTGTAGATTGCTTAGGGTAGTATGGACATTTATTTAACAATGTTGTTTCTTCCCAGCCATGAGCATGATATGTTTTTCCATTTGTTAACATCTTCAGCTATTTCTTTTCTCAGAGTTTCATAATTCTCTTTATAGAGATCTTTCACGTCCGTTGTTAGGTAAATTCCCAGATATTTCATCTTCTTTGGCACTACTGTAAAATGAATAGAGTCCTTGACTATTTTCAGCTTGACTATGGTTGCCATATATAAAAGCTACTGATTTGTAAGTATTGATTTTGTATCCTGAGATGCTGGTGTATTCCTTGATCACATCTAACAGTTTGTAGTTGAGTCCCTGGGGTTTTCCATGTATAGGATCATATCATCCATGAAGAGTGAAAGTTTAGTGTTCTCTGACCCCATGTGAATACCCTTGATCCCCTTAGCTTGCCTGATTGCAATGGCTAGGACTTCCATTATTACATTGAATAGCAGTGGAGACAATGGGCATCCTTGCCTAGTTTCAGATCTGAGTAGAAATGTATTCAATTTTACTCCATTCAATATGATATTGGCTGTGGGTTTGCTGTAGATGGCCTCTATCAGTTTAAGAAATGTCCCTTCTATGCCTATTTTCTTAAGTGTTCTGATCATGAAAGGATGCTGGATATTATCAAAGGCTTTTTCTGCATCAATTGAGGGAATCATATGGTCTTTGTTCTTTATTTTATTGATGTGATGTATTATATTTATAGATTTGCGTATGTTGAACCAATCCTGTAATCCTGGAATAAAACCAACTTGATCATGGTGTATAATTTTTTTGATGTATTGTTGAATTCTGTTTGCTAGGATCTTATTGAATATTTTTTGCATCAATATTCATTAATGATATTGGTCTATCGTTTTCTTTCTTTGTTGGGTCTTTTCCTGGTTTATAGATCAGGGTGATATTTCCTTCATGGAATGTGTTGGGAAGTATTCCTTCTTTTTCTCTGTTTTGGACAAGGTTATGTAATATAGGTACTAGTTCTTCTTTAAAGGTTTGCTAGAATTTCAATGTGAAGCCATCTAGTCCTGGACTTTTGTTTTCTGGGAGATTTTGTATAGTTGATGCTATTTCAGTGCTTAATATAGGGCTATTCAGATTTTCTAATTCTTTCTGTTGAGTCTAGGAAGGTGGCATGCTTCCAGGTATTGGTCCATTTCCACCAGATTTTCATATTTCTGATAATAGAGTTTTTCATAGTAATCATTGAGGGTTTTTTTTTTTTTATTTCTGAGGTGTCTGTTATCTCCTTTATTATTTCTTATTGATGATATTAGACATTTTACTTTTCTGTTTCTGGTTAGGTTAGCCAAAGATTTATCAATTTATTGATCTTTTAAAAAAAAACCACCTTTTTGTTTTGTTGATCTTTTGGGTGATTATTCTGTTTTCAGTTTCATTAATTCTGCTCTAATTTTGGTTATTTCTCTTCTGCTGCTGGGTTTGGGATTGGAATGTTCTTCCTTTTCCAGTTTCTTCAGATGACCCATTAAATTGCTGAGTTCCTCTCTTTCTGTTTTTTTTTTTTAATGAGGTTTTCCATACTATAAATTTCCCTCTTTGTACTGACTTTGCAGTATCCCACAGGTTTTGATAACTTGTGTCTTCCTTATCATTTTGTTCCAAAAATTTGGTGATTTCCTTCTTAATCTAATCTAGAATCCAGCAATCATTCAGCATAAGGTTATTTAGTTTCTAAGACTTTGTTTGAGTATGAAGATTCCAGTTGCTATTGAGTTCAACTTTTCTTCTATTATGGTCCAAGAAGATACAAGGAATAATTTTGATTATTTTAAATTTGCTGAGGTTAGACTTGTGGCCTAAGATATGATCAATTTTGGAAGATGATCCATGGGCTGATGAGAAGAATGTGTATTCAGTTTTATTAGGATGACATGGTCTGTAGATGTCTGTTAAGTTCATTTCTTGTAGGGTCAAGTTTAAGTCCAATATTTCTTCATTTAGTTTATTCTTGGCAGATCTATCCACAACTGCAAAAGGGGTGTTAATAATCTCCAACTATCATAGTGCAGGAAGATATCAAATTGTTCATATCTGTTAGGGTTTGCTTTCTGAATTGAGGAGCATTCTGATAGGGCACATAAATGTTAATTATTGAATTCTCTTCATGTTGAATGTTTCCCTTGACAAATATGTAGTGACCATCCTTATCTTTCTTTATCTTTGTTAGTTTAAAGCCTATTATATCTGTGAATAAAATTACAACAACTGAATTTTTTCTGACATTCATTTGTCTATATTAGAGATGTCTATCACTTCATCCTGAGTCTATTTTTAACCTTTAAGATAAGACTCTTATATGCAACAGATATCTGGTATGAGTTTATGTATCCAGTCAGCCAACCTGTGCCTCTTTATGGGACAAATTAAGCCATTCACATTAATTGAGAGAATTGATAAGATGTTAGTGTTTTGAGTGTGTCATGTTTTTCAAATACCTAGTGAATATATTTAATCCTTTCAACACTGTGGAAGTTAGGTTTTGTTCAAAAATTTCTCAGTGAGTTTACTGTGGTGGTGGACCATTGTGCTGATCATTATGGAGGATGGGTCTGAGAATCCTGGTGAGTTGGTTTAGTTATGGCAAATTTCTTGAACATGTGCATGTCAACATGTGTATTTCATTTCTCCTTTGCAGATGAGGCTAAGGTTAGCTAGATACAGGATCCTGGGCTGTAAGTTTTTTTGTTTTAGGAGATTCAAGGTTGATGACCATGCTCTCCTGGCTTAAAAAGTTTCAGCTGAGAGATATGCAGTCATTCTAATATTTCTCCCTTTGTAGCTAATGCTTTCCTTACATCTGGCTGCTTGCAGAATTTTCTCCTTCATATTAACTTGGCAAAGTTAATTACAATGTGTCTAGGAGATGCTTTATTTGGATTGAGTCATGCTGGAGTTCAGAAACTTTCTACTATCTTAATTTCTGTATCTCTTGCAATGCTTGGGAAATTCTCCTCCATAATATCTTGGAGTAGAGAATCTGAGCCTTTAGGACCATCTTCCCCTCCTTCAGGAATTCTTATAAGATGAATGTTTGATCTTTTGGAGTGATCCCACAACTCTCTCAGGGAATGATCAGGTTTTCCATCTCTTTGCCTCCTTTGAGAACATTCAAAAACTTTGTCTTCAATTTCAGAGATCCTTTCTTCTGCCTGCTTCACTCTTTTACTTAGGGATTCTACTGTATTTTGGATCTCCTTGAATAGCTTTTTCATTTCCTTGAGCTGTGCTATCTCTTTTCTCTTCTGTCCATATCCTGGGAGATTTTGTCTTTGAATTCATTAAATTCTTAAGACAACTTTTGCACAACTCCTTGGATTTATAATTTCATCCTATTTCCAGTTTATTCATCTTATTTGCCATCCATATTCTGAATTTTATTTCTGACATTTCAGCCATTTGTTCATGAATGGCATTTTTTGACTTACCTCCTTCATCATTCCTTGCGGGAGTAGATCTACTCTGATTATTCATGTTGCCAGAGTTCTTCCTCTGGTTCTGCCCCTGATTATTTTACACAGTTTGGGTATTAAAACTGGTTGGGTGAGATTGGATTGAGAGTTCCAGAAATTGTAGTTCCCTAGCCCTTTACCAAACAGCTGGGACTAGTGATTGTGGCTTTTCCTCTACAGCTTTAAAAAGGTCTTTTCAGATCTACAGCCAGAGACTCTGAGGACCTGATTGGTGTGATAGGGCTAGCTGGCTGTGTCTTATATTCAACCAGCCTCTTCCAATCCTACTGAGTCATGGAATTAGGCTGAAATATCAGCTGGGGGTGATACTAGCAACTGAGACACCCCATCCCCACCTCCAGTAACCACTGCAGGAAGAGAATCAGTGTCTCCCACTTCAGCACAACCATGACTCAACGTTGGAGGGTTCCTGGGTGCACAGCCCAGGTCAAGAGTACCAGCCCAATTATTGCTCGACTGAGAGAGTTCAAACAGTGTCCAGCAACCTGATGTCAGAGATCCACAGGAAGCTCTGTCCTGGAAACCCAAGAGGTTGGAGTTTGACTCCCTCTGGTGCTGAATGGAGACAGGAAGCCCCATCCAACTACAGAGTCAGTCCAGAGGATTCAGCACCTCCTTCTCTGCCTTATGCTTCAGCCTCATCCTGCCATTGGCACCCTCATGGGGCTGTGCCTCAGTTTCTTTTAGTGAGCAAAGGCACTAGGTATATGCACCTTCCAGGATCAAAGGGGAGTCCATGCCTTCTCCTGTGCCACACTCAGCAACTGGGCAACCTCATGGAGCTGAAACTCTCTCCCTCTAGTGCTCAAAGGCATCTGGGGAGTTCACCACCAGAGTTAGTCATGGGGTGTGATCACCACTGTCCACAGGCGAGTACCACTATAACACATATTTCTCTCTCACAGTGTCTGCATCTCTATCCCATCTGTTCTTCCAGCAGCACCTCTGGCACCCCCAAGTTTGAGGCCTGACTTCTTCTGGTGGTTGAGAGAAACAAGTTTTTCTCCAAAATCTAACCTGGGGTGTGAGCTCTGCCACCGCCACTGCCACAACATGCTATGGCAAGCCATGCCAATCCCTCTCCCTCTTGACTTCCTCTCCCTGTATCTGCCAACTACCTCTCAAGTCACTGTTTTCAGCACAATCACGCAGTGGCCAACGCCATGCCCAGATTTCTTGAAGAATTGTCAGATACTCTGGGTTCTGCAGGGGACAGGCTTTCAGACCACCAGGAGAGGAGGGAGGGGTGGACTGGGAGTTCAGAATTGTAGGGAAAATATTTTTTCAGTTTTATGCCAGGCAAGAGAATGAAGAAGGAGTCCTGGTGTTTAGTGGCTCTCTCCCATGGGGTAAAATAGGCAGTCTTCTCAACACTGTGTGCTTGTAGAGAGAACTAAGTGCGCCACTCTCTTGGGGGAGGGATCTTGGTGATGGGTTTTGTACTTGTAGTTTGTTTCCTTGGAGTTGCAGCTTGCATAAGCAGGAATGATGTGCACTCCTCAATCTTCTTTCTTAGCTCAGCTCTGCTCCTGAACTTCAGCTTTCTTGAGAACATTCTGTCCTTTATCTCTCCTTCCAGAGGGGAACTTCTGTCAAAAGCTGGCTCCAGTTGGGTGGCGCCTGTGGCTCAGTCGGTAAGGCGCCGACCCCATATACCGAGGGTGGTGGGTTTAAACCCGGCCCCGGCCAAGCTGCAACCAAAAAATAGCCGGGCGTTGTGGCAGGCACCTGTAGTCCCAGCTACTCGGGAGGCTGAGGCAAGAGAATCGCTTAAGCCTAGGAATTGGAGGTTGCTGTGAGCTGTGTGAGGCCACGGCACTCTACCGAGGGCCATAAAGTGAGACTCTGTCTCTGCAAAAAAAAAAAAGCTGGCTCCAGGTGGCCATCTGACCTCCTGCCTAGTTTTCCTTTTTAGTTAGGTACTTTTATCCTTTTGGTATCAGAGTGAAGTTTGCTTCATAAAATGTGTTGGGGAAGATTCTTTCCTTCTCAATATTTTGGAATAGGTTCTGCAGTATGGGTACAAGCTCTTTGAAGATTTGATAGAATTCTGGTATGAAGCAATCTGGTGCGTGGCATTTTTTGTTGGAAGCTTTTTTATTGTTTCTGCAATCTCATTGCTTGATATTGGTCTGTTCAAGAGATCTATTTCTTCCTGGTTAAGTCTAGGGAGATGGTATGATTCCAGGTATTGGTCCACTTCCTCCACATTGTCAAATTTCTGGGCATAGAGTGTTTTGGTAATAGCCAAGATAATCTTTTGTGTCTCTGTGGTATGTTGTTATTTTCCCCTTTTCATTTCTGATTGAGGTTATTAGAGATTTTATTTTTCTGTTTCTAGTTAATCTGGCCAAAATTTATTGATTTTGTTTATCTTTTTGAAGAACCAACTTTTTGTTTCTTTAATTTTTTTAATAATTCTTTTGTTTTCAATTTCCTTTACTTCTAATTTAATTTTGGTTATTTCTTTTTTCTGCTAGGTTTGGGATTGGATTACCCTTCCTTTTCCATTTCCTTAAGATGGTTCATTAATTGTTGAGGTGCTCTCTTTCTGTTTTTCAGATCTACATCTGAAAAATCTACAGCATCTAATGTGATAAATTTTCCTCTCAAATTGGTTTTGCAGTATCTCACAGGTTGTTGTAACTTGTAGCTTCATTGTTATATTTGAGGGATTTAACAATTTTCTCCTCATCTCTTCCTTGACCTATCATTCAGCATAAGGTTGTTTAATGTCCTTGCCTTTGTACGGGGATGCAAATTTTTGTTGGAATTAAATTCTACCTTTATTGCCTTGTGGTCTGAGAAGATACAAGGTATAATTTCAATTCTTTGAATTTTTCTGAGGTTTGATTTTTGTCCTAGGATATGCTCTATTTTGGAGAATGTTTCATGGGCTAATGAGAAAAATTTATATTCCTTAGCTTTGGGATGGTGAGTTCTGTATATATCTATTAAGCCTAATTGTTCTAAGGCTGCATTTAAGTCTTTTGTTTCTTTGTTTAGTTTCTGATTATAGAATCTGTCCAGTTCTGTTAGAGGAGTATTTAAGGCTCCAGTTATTGTGGTGTTATAGGATATCATATTTCTCAGATGATTTAAGGTCTGTTTTATAAACCTGTGACAATTTAATTTTGGTGTATTAGGATTTAGAATTGAAACGTTCTCTTGTTGTAGTGTTCCTTGACCAGAATGAAGTAACCATCTTTTTCTTTCTTATAGTTGTATTTGAAAATAAGACTGTGACCCCTTCTTTCCTCCAATTTCCATTTCCATGAAATATTGTTTTCCAACCCTTTTCCCCAAGTCTTGATGTGTGCCTTAATGTGAAGTGTGTTTCCTGGAGACAGCATATAGATGGCTTGCGCTTTTTTTTTTTTTATTGTTGGGGATTCATTGAGGGTACAATAAGCCAGGTTACACTGATTGCAATTGTTAGGTAAAGTCCCTCTTGCAATCATGTATTGCCTCTTCAGTGGGTAATTCAAACCATTTCCACATATTGAGAGAATCAATACATATGTTGGAGTTCTATTTATCTTATTTTGTGAAAGCCCATTGCTTGGTTTTCCTTTGTGTCATTGTGGAAGCTAGGTTTTGTCCTCTGGTTTCTGGGTGTTTCCTTTTCTGGTGCTCCATTATGATGGTCAGTGTGGAGAGTAGGTCTGAGTATTTCCAGTAGAGCTGGTCTTGTGGAAAATTTCCTGAATGTTTGCATGTCAGTAAAATATTTGATTTCTCCATTGATTTTGAAGCTTAGTTTAGTAGAATACAGAATTCTAGGATGAAAATTATTTTGTTTAAGAAGATTAAAGGTAGATGCCCATTCTCTTCTGGCTTGAAAAGTCTGCTGTCATCCTGATGAATCTGCCCCTATAGGCAATTGGCGCTTATTCCTGGCTGCTTGCAGAATTTTCTTTTTCATTTTGACTTTGGACAGGCTCTTACAATGTGTCTTGGAGATGTTCTGTTTGTGTTGAGATGACCCAGGGTTCAATATCCCTCTAATAGGAGTGTGTCAGAATTTTTGATGATGTTTGGAAATGTTTCATTTATGATAACCTCCAGTAGAGTTTTTATTCCTTTGGGTCATTCTTCTTCACCTTCACGGATACCAATAATTTTTATGTTTTTATGCTATGTGAAGTCCCGTAATTCTCTAAGCAATCACTCTGTTGTTTCTCTCTTCCTTTCTGCCTCTAAATGTCTGGGTTAACACAAGAACTTTATCCTCTACCTCTGAGATTATTTCTTCTCCATGGTCTAATCTGGTATTGATACTTTCCACTGCATTTTAAAGTTCTCTGATTGACTTCTTCAATTCCTTAAGCTCCAATATATCCTTTCTAAATTTTTCATTTCTTTCATTCATTATTTGGATCTGTTTTTTGATTTCCTTTTGATTATTTTCCACTTTCTCTTCAATACTCTTCATTGTTTTTGCCATCCATGTTTTAAATTTCCTTTCTGTCATTTCCATTATTTCTTCATAGGTGGAATCCTCTGCAGTAGCTACCACAAGAACTCCTGGAGGAATTGTTCTGTTCTTGTTTTTCATGTTGCCAGAATTTTTCTGTTTGTTCCTCCTTCTGTATCTTTGCTTCTTGTTCTCTTCTTTCCCCTACTTTTTTCTTCTCACTAACCTCCTTCACTTTAAATTACTTTGTCTCTATGTTTAGGTGTTGAAGTGTCCTTTTGGTATAGGGCCAAAAGGAAGAGAAAAGAGTGAGAAAGGAGAAAGTAACAAAAATATAAGGGGGAAAAAGGAGTGAAAGGAAAAAATGAGGAAAAGAAGAGAAGAAGGACAGAAAGAGAGAGACAGGAGAGGCTTGGTGCCCATATCTCAGTGGTTAGGGCACCAGCCACATACACGAGGGCTGGCAGTTCCAAACTCAGCCTGGGCCTGCTAAACAACAATGACAACAACAACAACAAAATCCAGCTTTGTGGCAGGCACCTGTAGTCCCAGGTAATCAGGAAGCTGAGGCAAATAATTGCTTCAACTGAAGAGTTTGAGGTTACTGTAAGCTGTGATGCCACAGCACTCTACCGAGGTTGACATAGTAAGACTCTGTCTCAAAAAAAAGAAAAAAAGAAAGACAGAAAGAAAGAAGAGAGGAGAGGAGAAATTATGGTGTTTTACAGAGTGTTATGACCCATAACTGCAATTCCAAGACTCTACAGGGCCCAGGCGTTGTGGGTCCCATGAAGTCAGGAGCTGCTTCCCAGTCTAGGCAAAAGCAAGATCACACCTCCACCAGGTATACAAAAATATCAGGAGTGTGTCTCACTAGGGACCTACCAATACCATCTTTCTATAGGCCAAAACGCAAAGGACACCCTTGACCAAGGGCTCAAGGCCTCCTTGAATGAGGCCAATGCCATGACATCCCAGTCCAAGCCTCAGAGTAAGGCTCTGTCCCATAAACAGAATACAGAATAAAATAAAGCAGATTAGGACAAGGATAATAATAATAAGAAGAAGAATAAAAATAGGTATAGAAAATTAAAAATAATATTGTAAATGATGTAAAAAAAGAAGATATCTTTTGGTGTTTGAGAAATTTATGTGGGAAAAATGAGAAAAGTAGAAAAATCCCTACCAAAAGAGAGAGAAATAGAAAAGAAAGAATAAAAGGGGCAGGAAAAATGTAGCAAAAATGGAGGCCTTGTTATTGAAGAAAAAAAAACTGAAAAACTAAAAACATAATAAAAAAAAAACCAACAACAAAAAACTAAGAAGGTTAAAGGTAGATACCCTTTTTTTCACATAATGAAAATTGTTTTGTTTTGTTTAAATTAAATCATAGCTGTGTATATTAATGTAATCATGGGGCATGACACACTGGTTTTATATACCATGTGACATATTTTCATCACACTAGTTAACATAGCCATCCTGGCATTTTCTTAGATATTGTGTTAAGACATTTACATTCCACACTTAGTAAGTTTCACATGTACCCTTGTAAGATGCACCGTAGGTGTGATCCCACCAATTACCCTCCCTCCACCCATCCTCTCCCCTCCCCCTTTTCCTCTTTCCCCGTATTCTTAGGTTATAATTGGGTTATAGCTTTCATATGAAAGCTATAAATTAGTTTCATAGTAGGGCTGAGTACATTGGATACTTTTTCTTCCATTGTTGAGATACTTTGCTAAGAAGAATATATTCCAGCTCCATCCATGTAAACATGAAAGAGGTAAAGTCTCCATCTTTCTTTAAGGCTGCATAATATTCCATGGTGTACATATACCACAATTTATTAATCCATTCATGGGTCAGTGGGCACTTGGGCTTCTTCCATGATTTTGCAATTATGAATTGGGCTACAACAAACATTCTGGTACAAATATCTTTGTTATAATGTGATTTTTGGTCTTCTGGGTATGTACCTAGTAGAGGAATGGAAGGATCGAATGGCAGGTCTATTTATAGATCTCTAAGTGTCCCCCAAATACTTTCCAAAAGGAACATATTAGTTTGCATTCCCACCAGCAGTGTAGAAGTATTCCCTTTTCTCCATATCCACGCCAACATCTCTGGTCTTGGGATTTTGTGATATGGGCTAATCTTACTGGAGTTAGATGATATCTCAAAGTAGCTTTGATTTGTATTTCTCTGATGATTAAGGATGATGAGCATTTTTTCATATGTCTGTAGGCCGTGTGCCTGTCTTCTTCAGAGAAGTTTCTCTTCAAGTCCCTTGCCCAGCCTGAGATGGGATCATTTGTTCTTTTCTTGCTAATACATTTGAGTTCTCTGTGGATTCTGGTTATTAAACCTTTGTTGGAGACATAACCTGCAAATATCTTCTTCCATTCTGAGGGATGTCTGCTTGCTTTACTTACTGTGTTCTTGGCTGTGCAGAAGTTTTTAGTTTGATCAGGTCCCAGTAATGTATTTTTGATGCTGCTTCAATTGCCCAGGAGGTTCCTCTCATAAAATATTCGCCCAGGACAATTTCTTTAAGAGTTTTCCCTGCACTTTCTTCTAGGATTTTTATAGTTTCATGTCTTCATTAATTCTGCACTAATTTTGATTATTTCTTTTCTTCTACTGGGTTTGGGGTTGAAATGTTCTTCCTTTTCCAGTTGCTTGAGATGTCCCATTAAGTTGTTAACTTCGTCTCTTTCCGTTCTCTTGAGGAAGGCTTGTGGTGCTATAAATTTCCCTCTTAGGACTGCCTTTGAGGTATCCCAGAGGTTCTGATAATTCGTGTGTTCATTATCGTTTTATTCCAAAAATTTGGTAATTTCCGTCTTAATCATGTCTATGACCCAGCTATCATTCAGCATAAGGTTATTTAGCTTCCATGTTTTTGTATGAGTATGCAGATTCCTGTTGTTACTGAGTTCAACTTTTATTCCATGGTAGTCCAAGAAGATGTAATGAATAATTTCTATTCCTTTAAATTTACTGAGGTTAGACTTTTGCCCTAAGATGTGATTAATTTTGGAGTATGTTCCATGGGCTAATGAAAAGAATGTATATTCAGTTTTGTTGGGATGAAATGTTCTGTAGATGTCTGTTAAATCCAAATGTTGGAAGGTTAGGTTTAAATCTAAAATTTCTTTGCTCAGCTTCTTATTGGAGGATCAGTCCAACACTGCCAAAGGAGTGTTAAAATCTCTGGCTACTATGGAGCTGGAGGAAATCAATTTGCTCATGTCTGTTAGAGTTTCTCTAATAAATTGAGGCGCATTCTGGTTGGGTGCATAAATATTAATATTTGGAATCACATCATATTGAGTTTTACCCTTAACAAATATGAAGTGACCATTCTTATTCTTTCTTACTTTTGTTGATTTAAAGCCTATTGTATCTGCAAATAGAATTGCAACACCTGATTTTTTTTAGTTTCCATTTGCCTAAAATATAGATGACCATCCCTTTACCCTGACTCTATATTTATCTTTTAAATCAAGATGAGATTCTTGTATTCAGCAGATATCTGGCCTGAGTTTTTGTATCCAGTCAGCCAACCTGTGCCCCTTTAGAGGAAAATTTAAGCCATTCACATTAATGGAGAATATTGATAAGCCTAGTAGAATTTTGGGCATCAAGTTTTTCGAAAGTTCAGTGGACATTTTTAATTTTTTTGCCATTGTGGAAGTTTGAGTTTGATCAAAAGTTTCTGAGTGAGTTTACTTTTATGGTGGAGGATTGCGCTGGTCATTATGTAGGATAGATCTGAGAATATCCTGGAGAGCTGGTTTAGTTATAGCAAATTTCTTCAACATGTAAATGTCATTAAAGTCTTTCATTTCTCCATCACAAATGCAACTCTGTTTAGCTGGATATAGGATCTGGGGTTGAAAGTTATTTTGTTTTAGGAGATTAAAAGTCGATGACCATTCTCTTCTAGCTTGAAAGGTTTCAGCAGAGAGATCTGAAGTTCTGTAACCTTCTCTCTTTTCTGAGCTCTAATCCACGAGGTTACTTGCTAAACTACTGTCCTTTAACTCTCCTTCTGAATGGGAGCCTCTATGGAAAGCTGGCTTCAGTCAGCCATCTTGCCTCCACCCTGAAAGTTGTTTTGTTTAAAAAGATTAAAGGTAGATGCCTTTCTTTTCACATATATATGAAAACTATTATATATATATATATATATATATATATATATATAATATATACTTTTTTCTTTCTTAATTTTTTTCCTTAGTTTTTGTTTTGTTGTGTGTATATATATTGCAATAGATTGCCTGGACACCAGTTGATGCTCCAAGAAGAAAGGAAAAAGGGGATTTAGCCTGGACACCATGTGGCACTGTGATGTTAGGGGACACAAGACACACAGGCTTTTGCTGTATAAGATGGGAGCCAGAAGGCACCATCTAGTTGCCAAGGAGATTTGGTCCTATCTTCCTGACTTATTTGCCCTCAATCAGGGTTTGCTTGTTTTGCTAGCATTTAGTCCCTGCAGGATTGGAATCTACTCTCTCCAGATTTCTTAGGAGGCATGCCTCAACTTTCCAAACAGTGCCGCCTTCCACTGATTAGCTTTCCTGGGGGTGTGGAAGCCATTGAACTCATCCCAAGGATGGCTGTCTGAGCTTAGTGGGTGATCCAAAGCTGGTCATGCACTAGATCCTGTGGACTGTACATCCTGGGTGGCCTTCTCTCAGTGGTGGTGTCCTGCTAGTAGCTAAGCTGATGGGAGTTCCACTCCACCAGGTGATTCAGTCCTGTCCCCAGACACTGTTCAAGTTCACTTGCTTGCTTAAGTCCTTCCAAGGAAGCTCCAGCAAGCTCCCAAGTACAAAAAAGAAAAAACTGGAGGACAGCTCTTCATGGTCTCTAGCCCTCCATTGCTGGAGGGCCAGCCAGCCTCCTCACACACCCAGACATTTGCCTTCTATGCCAGTCTTCCACTGCTCCTGACCTTCTTGTTGGCTCCTGGAGTTTCCTACTGTTTCACTGTGCCTCCAGAGTTATGTTTCTTGGCAAGACACCCCAGCCAGAGGTGGCTGGAGTCCTTTGTCCCTGGTCTTACCACGAGTGGCTGCTAAGGATGTGTTTCTAGTCCACCATCTTGCTATACACTCCAAAAAGTGTCTGTTGAGTGAACTAGTATGTTATCATTCTTTATAATTGGGATCAAGTCAGGTTCATCCCCTTAATGGAAGTATTGTCCTAAACTAGACTTAAATAACCATGTCTTTTATTTTCTGCATTTTGATACTTTGAGATCTGGGACCTTGCTGACCCTAGAAGGACTGCTCTTCCTAGGGCTAGTCAGTGCCTAGTCTCTAGTAAACAATTTGCTAATTGGCATGCTTTTCAAAACAAACCAGCTCACCCAGAGCCTACAATACAACCACCTGATGTAGTGGGCTGTTAAACTCAGTACCATTATTCACTTGCTCTAATCATCCCAGGACTAGGAACCAGACAACTAGGGACACCCCCATTCCCTAGAGCCTGCTGAAATACTTCAAATTAGCCAATTATAAGCCTGCTTGCCTTGCCCATTCTTCTCATGGAAAATACAATAAAGGCTGTTGCCCACAGTTTTCCTTTTCCTTCTGTCTCCTGACTTACTCCAGTTTTTCCTCATGTGGCCTCTTGGGATTTGTGGGTGATAAACTCTTTACGATGGCAATCCACTGATCTGTTGGCTTTACTATACTTCAAATTTTCTATTAATATACAATATTTCAACACTTAGGTGCTCTATCAAGAAGCACCCAAGTGAATCAAACTGAAGGGTTCTGTATATTTCATCAAGTAGACCATTATATCTTAAAAAACACTTAGAAAATTATGATTTAATAGCTCAGTCTAGCAAATAATCCTTATTGAACATACCACTGTGAAAATATTGGCTATATTTATGAGTATGTTAATGTATATAATATATAATGATAATCATATTAGCTAATATCATGTAGTGATTTTTCATTTACTAACACTTCAACATATACTTTAATTTATCCTTAGAGCAAACATAAATACGCAAAGAAATTTGTATTTTTCTAATTTCTATCGCTGAGTATAGAGATGTTTAGAGTAGTGAAATTATTTAATCCTACATAGCTTAAAAGGAATCAAAAAAATCTTTTCTGTTGTGAGGATGAAATATGTAATAGTCATAAAATACTTTGACAAAATAAAAGGTATTTTCAAAATCCTAATTTCTGTGGCCAAATATACATTTATATTAACAGGTTTAAAGCCTCGAAAACGCTTTTGGACCCGCTGGAAACTGAAAAATCTCTCCACAACATCCATACATGGTAGCAAGAAAGCGCCTGCAAAATCAATAAAGGAAAAGCTTGCAAGCAGCCAAGAACGCATAATAGCGAGTAAGTAATTTTTTGTACACTGAAAAATGGAATAGGTAGCCAAAATCAAATATATTAGGTTATTTTATTGGAGAGAATTTTCTAATGGTTTATTTTTTGACAAAGGTCTTAAAATAATATTTGATTTATAGATTGGTGTCATAGTGGTACATGCTTCCATTTGTCTAAGATACACATTCTTCTATACTTCTATACTTTTTATCTTCATTTTTATAAAATTTTTGTCTTCACGTGCACTGCAGATATTCTTACTTTTATTTGTATTGATAACTGGTTAATAATGTGTTTTGCCAGTAGATAAAGTTTAAATTTTTTATTTAGTTCTTTTAAATTATATTTTCTTTAGTTTTTCAGTTTGGGGGCACTTTCTTCTAGATTTACCTAAGATTGTAAAAATATCTACCTATGTCTTTTTTTCTAGCACTTTTTTATTTCTGTATTTGATTTAATGATTTAATATATTTGGGATTTATTTTGTTATAAGGATGATGGTTTTATTCCAGTATGATGTTTTTCCAAATAACTCATTTATTAAATAGTCTACTAAAAGACTATTTGAAATACTAACTCACTGAAATTTTTGTATTCTCTTCTGTACCTTTGAGCTACATCAGATTCCTACAACAGAACTAAAATCCTCAGTTACTCAACATTAATAACTTTTATAAGGCAAATTTATTTCTGTATTATTTGTGCTGTATTTAAAGTATCAAAGATAGGTCCTTTTCTGACCAATTAAATCAGAATCTAGACCCGGTACTTCTTAAAGTTTTTAAGATGATTTCAATTTATTAGCAAAGTTATGAACTACTAGTGTACAGAGAAATACTGTTCCAACCTATAGCTTTGGGCCAGGGAAAGGAAGCTATTTTTAAATTTCTAGTTCTAAATTTTTTTTTTTTAGTTAATTACAGCTCTTCAGATTTGTGCCCTTTGACCTAATGAAATTTCTGTTTGAGCTCTGGTTTTTGCCACTTTTATCTCCACAAATATCCTATGTGATTTCTACTTTTTAGTAGTTATGTGAAATGTCTTGTTTGTTAATATCACCCTCAGTGTTCTTTCAGAATTTCATACATATTTGTTATTTTGGGGATCTTGTCTTTGGCTTTGAATGGAAAGAGAGGTAGTCTACCTTGACCCAATTTTGCATATCTGGTTTTACTTCTCACTCTCACATGTGAATAATTACTTGGCTGAATATAAAACTAAAGGTTTTTTTTTTTTAAACTTTCTATTTTTGTTAGAATTTTAACTTACAGAAAAGTGATAATAATAGGATAAAAAAGTCTAAAATGTCCTTTACCCACCAAATATTTACATTGGCCCAATTTTTTTAGCATTTTCCTTTTTTATTATGTAAGCATTAAAACTACATATTTCCCTAAGCAGTGCCTTAGCTATACGTACGATTTTAGATGTTCTATTTTATCATTTAATTTCAAATATTTTCTAATTTTCATTATGATTTCTGCTTTGATCTATGGGTTATTCATAGGGGTAATATTTAAATATGAGAGTTTAACATGAGAGTTTTCTAGATCTCTTATAGTTACTAATTTCTGATTTAAAAATTTTTGTGGTCTAAGGATGTATTCTATATAATCTTTTGAAACATCTTAAGAATTGTTTTACTGTCCAGCACATAGTCTATTTTGGTGAACCTTCTCTGTGTAATTGAGAAGACTATATGTCTGTGATTATTGTCTAAGTCTCAATCAGTTCAACATGGTTGGTAGTGTTATTCAGATCTTCTATATCAGGAGTCAGCAAACTATAGCTTATAGACTATATCTGGCCTATAGCATATTTTTACACATCCTGTGGACTGAGAATGATTGTTATATTTTTAAGGGTTATAAAAAACAAAATACATAAAAGAAAATAAATAATGTACTGTAGAGACTACATGTGTCCTGAAAATCCTGAAATACTATCTAGCCCTTTATAGAAAAAGTTTGCTAACCCTGATTCTATGTCTTGGTATTTTGTTTAGTTGTTCTATTAATTACTGAAAAGGAATATTAAAATATCTATAATTGTAAAATTGTCCATTACTCTCTTTTATTTTATTGATTTTCGCCTTATGCATTTTAAGTTATTGGGCACATACACTTTTATTATCTTTCCTTTAATCATTACAAAATGTTCCTTTATATCTATGATAATTCTCCCTCCTTTGAGTTTTGTTTTGTTTAAGCTTAATATAGCCACTTCATATTTCTTATAATTATGGTTTACATGGTATATCTTTTCCTGCCCTTTTACTCAGTTAAAGTCTGTGTTTTTATATTTAATTTGTGTTTCTTATAAACAACCTATAGTTAAGTCTTTTTTGTTTGTTTGTTTGTTTTTGAGACAGTCTTACTCCATCACCCTCAGTAGAGTGCCATGGTGTTATTATAGCTCACAATTTATTTACTAGGCCAAAACTATGTTTTTTTCTGGAGACTCTCTAATGTTTCCCAATTCTAATGTATTCAACCTGCACATAAAAGGCTGAAATGTCCTTCAGCAGGTCACATAACACCTCTGAGCCTTATTTTTCCAACTGAAAAATGGGCTGATTAGATTATTTCTACATTCCTCTTTGCTAACATTTTGTTACTCTTTGACTTCTATCTATAGGTGCTAAATAATTTTCCAAAGTGGTGGTTAATTGTTGAGGTGGGATTAGCTAAAGACTAGTGGTTTAGGATTCATTATTTCAGAAGATCTTCCCTCACTATAGCTCTGTATGTGTGTGGCTTTATGTATATTAAAACCTTAATCTGTGTACTGGAGTAGGGCTGAGGCAGATCAAGAACAGAGCCAGGGTGTGCATATGCATATATATGGGTTTCAAGGAATAGAATTATCTGTGCTCATTTATATTGCCATCTTAGAATTGCTTCTTCTAATCCAAAATATACTTAAAACATAATTTTTCTTGACATTTGAGATGTTTGTCAGGTGGAGTTGACTTTTTTCTGGAATTTTAACAAAAATAATTTTGCTTTTTTAAATGAAAGAAACAGATAGTGGATAGTTAAAATTTACCTTCCAAAACAAAATGATGTAATATCTATGTTTTGAGGACTGGAATATAAGTGGTTTTAGAATTTCAGTCTCTGAAATGACTCAAGATTTACAAGCCAGCTCCTTTTAACCAGTGTATATTGTTGGATTATTCCCAAGACTAAAATTTTAATGTTCATTTGTCTTATTTTGGCACACCACCATTTAAGCTTTTGAGGTAGAATAAAGATCATTTTTGAAAGACTATTTTTTTACCTCTCCCCCAATTTGAAACTCAACCTTTCCCCTTTGCCTGGACTTTAAGGTTAAAACCTCAACAAAATGCATGATTTTTATAAAGTATAGTTTAAGCCACAAGCAATAAGAAAACTCCTTATATTCAATTAGCTTTGAAGTACTAGTGCACATTACTATACTTGCTGCAATGGGGAAATAAAAAAGAAACACAATATTCATAGACAAGTCCTACTTGATATTTAGCAAATGGCATGTTACAGAAATAAAAAGTAATAGCCAAAAAGGTTAGAACTCCATATGTTATAAAAAGGTACTACTTGAATTTTAATTTGAACCTCTGTTGCTTTGTTACCTCTTCACTGTTAACAATGTTCAAGGGCAATTAAAAAATAACCCTTAAAACTTGAATATGAGATAGCACTTTGAGAATTAATTCGTAAAATCTCCACATTGTAAGAATGATATTCATCGTATAACATTGAAAGGATACCAGGAAAATTGCACAGCTAGAGTGTGAAGAAACAATCAAAACACTAGTAAGATGGCTAGATATACAAGTCTCCAATATGGTATCAATTCATAAGTTGTATTGTTGTATTGTTATTGTCTGTATCTTAGGTGGAGAAAGAAAATGTGAACAGAAGTGAAGTGAATAGCATAAGGTATAGAATATGCCCAAAGAACCAGAAATTGGCAGCATTTTTACAGAACTTTGGTTTTCAGATCAAATCCAGATTTGATTATTATGAATTTGGTATTATCATAATAATTTGGATAGTTCATATGTATTAGTTAGTAAGCAAGTATTAAGAGTATTAAGTATTTCAGAGGTTCTATATTCCTAATGGACTCCATGGGGAATTTTAAAAAGACAATAGCCATTTTTACTTTTATCACAGTTAACACATATTTATCATATAGTGACCAGTGCAAACATGGTAGATTTTCAAGATGTGCTTGTTTAACTGAAGTAGATGAAGACATATATTCATAAACATTATATATGTATCTGTGTGTATGAATACATACATATGTATATGTGCAGTTTATTACTAGAGTGCAATAGGATTCTGAGAAAGAAAAATATCATGAAACTTGAGACTTGTCCCTAAGAGCATAGCAGGGTATCAATTTACAGTGACAGTAGAGATATTGTAGAAAACTCAGAGGCAGAATCAACATTGTCTGTGTTAAAGCATAATAAATACAATAGCTTAAAGAAACTATAAGGTTTGTATTGAATAGTAAGAAAATTGAACAGGTAATGCAGAGCTAATTATTTAACAGCTTTGAGTGGTAAACTAAGCCTAATAGGCAAAAAGGAGCCAGTATGAGTCCTAAATTGGCAACTGACACAGCAGTGTTTTAGAAAGATTTAAAAACTCGATAGCTTATGATATTGAGAAGAACTTGACACAGAAGAATTATTAAGGAGCTACTGCTAATTCTAGGAATGAGGCAATAAGGCAGTAAAAGGACTAAGAAAGTGATGCATCTGAGAGAATTTTAAGAAAGAAGTCGGCTGAGTGCTGGTGATTTACCATCATCATGTAGTCCAAGGGAAGGCGAGATAAGAATAAAAGGTGACTAAATTTTGAACATAAAAATTAGAATGTATATGTCCTGTGCACTGCTGACTAGAATGTATTTTGAAAAAACTTTATTAAAATCAATTTTTCAAATGTATTTTGTGTGCTCGCCCTAATGAAAATCAGAAACATAAAGAAGTATATGCAAAAATGTTCATGCTTATGTTAGTGAAAAATTTGAAACAACCAAAAACAACCACTAGGAGAGAAGTTAAATAAATAATAGTAAGGTAGAAGCCCTCTAATCTAGCCTAGTCAGATTCACTAATTGGTTTATTAATAGAAAATTTTCAGTAAAGTGGAGAATCATTGATATATACATGACTTAAATATTTTATGTTAACTTTAAACATGAAAAGGTACATTCATTTGTCAATTTTTGATTCAGGGTTATAGCCTTTCCTCTAAATATGATCTAATAATTATTACGCCTATTAAATATTATCTATGATACCCAGTTTTAATTTCTTTACAATGAACTGAGAATTCAGTAATAATCTGCCAGTCAAGTTGAGTCATAATTTCTCTAGCTTTTTATTACTTTTTCCTATTGTCTGGCCCATACCTAATTCAGCAGGAAAGTTTTTATAATAATTACTCATCCTCTTCCATTGCCATTCCTTAGCCACGATAAGGACAGACTTCAGTTCTGAATAATTTAGAAAACAGTTGCAGTTTTGAATGGAGGAATTGCATGATCTGGAATATTTTTTGACAAAATCACTCTGGCTGCTCTTTTTGAGAAGGGACTATCGTGGAGAAGCAGGGAAGGACATTTGTGCACTTTGTGTTCAGTAATCATTTTGCTGCCAAAGCAGTTGCTGCTCTCTTTCTAGTGTTTGCATTTCCTTTAAAGCCCAATTGTGAATAGCAAAAAATATTTCAGCATCTAGGAAAACATGATGGAGGGGTACATGGGGGGAATAAGTCTTTCCAAGGTGTTTAAGGAAGAAAAAAAATGAAGAAACAGGTATAGTTCCTAAAGAGATTGTTTTTTGTTTTTTCCCATGTACCTAATTATTTCTCAATTGTAGAGGCACATTAGAATGTTCTGGGGAGGCTTGGTGCCTGTGCTCAATGGATAGGGTGCCAGCCACATACACTAGGGCTGGTGGGTTCGAACCCGGCCTGGGCCTATTAAACAACAATGACAACTACAACAACAACAACAACAAAAAAGCTAGGCATTGTGGTGGGTGCCTATAGTCCCAGCTACCTGGGAGGCTGAGGCAAGAGAATCATTTAAGTCCGAGAGTTTGAGGTTGCTATGAGCTGTACTCTACTGAGGGTGACATAGTGACACTCGGTCTCAAAAATAAATAAATAAATAAATAAATAAATAAAAATAAAAATAATTTTCTGAGTAGTTTTAAAAATACTACTTCTTGGGCACCCTTTCACATATAAAATGCAATTGGTTTATGATTTGGGCCAGGCCTAATTATTAAAAAAAAAAAAAATCCCAGGTTATTCTAGTACACATCTAGCATTGAAATCAATTGCTTTCAATTCTTCTTAGGTCTTATCCTCAGATAATTTTGGGTAACTTGTGACTGACTGCCTCTATCATCTACAGCGGTTCTCAATCCTCCTAATGCCGCAGCCCTTTAAAAAGTTCCTGTGGGTCGTGACCTACATTGATAACCACTGATCTAGAAGAAAACAAAACTCTATGGTCCAAAGGAATTTCCACTGTCATTCATGAACTTATTCTCTTGAGGTAGGGCAGTTAAGGAGAGGATTATCTTCATGTTGAATGTGAAGACAGATTAATTTACTTCATATGGAGGCAAAGTGATATTGATAGTTTTCTACCTACATTAGGAGTAGTAAGGAGGCACAATTCAGGCTAATAGACAGTCCAGACTACAGTTAAAACTTTCCTTAATTATCCTGGGTAGGAACAGACCATACAATATCCCTCAGGGAAGAATTAAGAATTTTTCCACACAGATTATATCTATT
Source organism: Nycticebus coucang (assembly GCF_027406575.1). Classification (NCBI taxonomy): domain Eukaryota; kingdom Metazoa; phylum Chordata; class Mammalia; order Primates; family Lorisidae; genus Nycticebus; species Nycticebus coucang. The sequence goes on along the minus strand of NC_069785.1, from coordinate 51,329,066 downwards.
TCTCTCTTTGTCTACTTAATGGTTCACTGCTGAAAGTTATTATTTACTCTTACTTGGCCCTGTAGAATCCCAGTTTATGGCACTGGCTTTAAAAACATCTAGTTTTTATGCCCTTGTGTAATGCCCTCCCAATATATGTAGGGTATAAACTAGGTTATTAGAAAAAAACTATGGCTTCCATTGGGGCACTTTCTATCACTCTCTCTTATTCTTTGCTCTGTGGAAAACAAACTGACGTGTTGCGAGCTATGGTATGGTGAGGCCCATGTGGTGAGAAAGTGATGTATCCAGCAAACAGCCAGGATCTGAGGACCTAAGGTGGATCCCTTTCTTAGTTGAGTGTTATGATACATGTCTATACCCCTAGTCCCTGGTCAAAACCTAGATTGCAGTTTCAGAAGGGATTCTGACCAGAGACACCTCACTGAACCATCCCTGCATTCCTGAGCCCCATAAACTATGAGATAATTCATAGTGGTCTTTTAAGCCATTAAGTTTTAATTTATTACACAATAATAGATAACTAATACATACATGGCAGGACTCATTAAGAGAAGAATTTGTCATCTGTAAGCTAAATGTTATTATTCGTCTCACATTTCAATTATTAGAATACCAATAATATGAAAGAAAATAATTCTGTATTTTTCTCATAAATTCAATGATGAAGATTTGAAAAATGAAACCATATAATAATCAGGAAGTAAAAGGATAATACAACTGGCGTCTTCCAAGGTGAGAATAAATTCCTAGTTCCCTAAGAGGTATAGTTTGAGAAAGGAGGAATAAAGGATTTGGGGGAAGAGACGTGGACTATTATTTCTTGCTTTCTGCCAAATCTCTTCAATTTAAAAGAAAGCAAATTTTCTTGATAAACCATTCAAAGTTGGAGGATAGGTAGGAGCATATGTGGGCCTGAAGAAACAAGTCCCCTTTGTTGAAGGCACCAGTTTGTCGAATAAATACTATGCAGAAGTTCAATAAGGAATATCTGACAACAATGCTGTAGCAGTTACACAGAAAGTTTTAATGACCTATTTTATATTAAGATACACAGTAGAAACTCAAACCAGAGAGACCAATTAAAAGATAATTTCCAAAAACTCTGTTTCAGAGTGGTGATAATAGAGATGGTCAAGACTGATATCATCTGGTACCTACATGTTAGTCATAGAGGCCCAACAACCAGTACCCATCCATACTGGCTTTCAAATATACGTAATATCATTCCTGTACATGATGAGGTTAGATTATGGTTTAGTTTTCTTTAGCCATGTGTTATTTATGTGTAAAGCTCGTCTAAGGGAAGTAGAGAGATTCTTGTCTTAGTCTTGCTAAAGACAGTCGAGTAAGGGTGTAAATGAAGCTGTGTGATAAATCTTGTAAGTCATTCCAAAGCACCAATTTTGAGAAAGGAGGAATAGAGGATTGTTGGGAAGAGACTTGGACTATTATTTCTTGCTTCCTGCCAAATCTCTTCAATTTAAAGGAAAGCAAATTTTCTTGATAAACCATTCAAAGTTGGAGGATAGATAAAAGCATATGTCAGCCTGGTGTTATTAGAGATTAGAGATTTTCAGATTAAAGTGAACATAGATATGTGTGATGGAGTGAAATGCAAAAACCACTGAGTTTTAAAAGTAAAGAAATTTTCTGTCTTTGGTGGGCTACCTTTGCATTGTTCCCTAGATTCTTATTCTATACCTCTATTATTGTAGGTATTTTGGTAGAAAATAGTAAGGGCAACTGCTTTAGGGTTGGTTTTACTATAGCTGGTTCCACTAGTTCTTCTTTATGATCTTCAGCACTCTAGAGAAAAAGAAGAGTGATCTCTAAGAAATAGGAACTCTAAGAATTCATCTCCAGCATTTTCCTTCTCTTCTGTCATTTAATTGAATTTGCAGACAACTCAAAGGCTGATGATTTATATATGGATTATCTATACCCAAATGTTTTTGTTCACTTATTTTATTGAAAGTATGTTTTGTGTTATTTCCTTGTTAACATTTCGTGTTCCTTTATTTAATTTTTCCTTCCTAATTATTAGAAACCTATGTATTTAATTTTCTCTTTCATGTATCTTATGTATTTTCTTTTCTCTGTTTATATGGATATTGTGCATAATGCTTTCCATTCATAAATAAAAGAATGGATTTAAGAGTTGAACAGGAATCAGAATTGGAAATTACGTCATTTCTTTTCTCCTTTTGAGTCAAATCATTGTAGCATAGATAATCACTGTGTGAAGTGAATGGCCAAAACTTGGTCATATTTGTGTGCAAATGCAAAGATAATATCACAATAAAAAAAAACAAAAACAAAAACAGGAGACCACTAGCTAATAATCCTAATAATGTAAGAGTAGGAGTCACATGCTAAGTAACATATATATACTAATGCATTTGTTATAATTCTGCATCTATCCAGCTACACGAGTTTTTGTGTATTAAAATATCAATTTCCTGGTCTACAAATGAGTAAAAGGAAAAGAGGCCCCTTATAGTTTTAAGTGGATTAACTAGAACAGATTTTATTTTCTAAAATTTGCATCATATATATAAAAACAAAAAAATTAAATTTTTTATAAAGATTTTATAGACACCCTATACTACCAGGAATGGATTCACTATTAAATATTGGTTTTGCCTAATTTGATATTGCTGTGTAATTTGGTGGTAACTGTAACTCCAGAGATAAAAAAGTATTTGGTCCTAAAATAATGTGTATCCTGTATATAGTTACACTATTTCAATTTAATTTCTGTATAATAATGTTTCGCTCTAAATTTTAAAAGTGAAGTAAGATTAGTTTCACTTATACTTAAATAAGATTTGTTTCACTTATACTTAAACATTGAATGAATTCACATGAAAAATTAATTATGGACAGACACTCTGCTAGACACTGAGGACAGAAATGTTAAAAACATGCCTTCTGTGTTCTATATGTTCACAAGACTCTAGTCACAGAAGCCTAATCTGGGAACCTAGGCTCATAAAGTCTTTGAATCAGGTGATAGCTCAGTATATAATCCATACTAACTCCTGAGAATATATTTGAGGAAGGACAATTCTTTTTAACTTCCAGCAGCCTGATCATGTAAGTGAACACAAGAATATAAAACACATCTATTGTTTCTGTTGACTTAGACTTTTCATATAAATATCATCTGTAAATGGATTACCAAATAATATTGTATGTAAAGGGACTTAAATGACAAATATTTTGAAATTAAAACCCCAATGGTTATCATACAACAGTTTAATACAAATAAATGTTGACTTCCCTTCAGTGAACATATAAAATGCTACCAAAATCTCCTGCCAATGGAAAAATTTAAAAATGGAGATTCATCTTTCTAAAAAGCCCATTATCTGTAGTCTGCTCTCAAGCTTTCATGATATTCAGAGACCTTTTTCCCTAAGTATATCTTCTATTTAGGGCATTGTGCCTTTGCCATCTAACAGGAAAACAACTTTTGATGCTGCTACATTTTGAATGGCAGAGATTCAAAATTAAAGATTAGAAAATGGCTAAGTTTAAATGCACATATAGTTTTAAATATTATACTTTTCTAGTCATGCAGTCAAATTTATTGTTACTTTAAAATCCTATAAATTCTTTTATTTGTAATGATTTAACTTATATAATTAACTTTAATTGGCAACAGTATGTGGCAAAACATTTTTCACATATTTTTACTATCCCCGTGAGACATCTATTGTAAGCATTGCTGAAGGCTGTCATTTTTGTTTGTCTTCCAAGATTTGCTGGTCCAAGTGCTGTGGACTAGAGTTGGTATTGGTACAAGGGGTAGGGGAAACTTGCAGTTGAGCCAGACAGTTTTATCCCTCTAAAATTAAAAGCATATGAAACAGATACAGCTTATTTAGTTGCGTTTTTTTTATAAATAACATAAACTTAAATAACAAACAATAAAGTTCAAATACAACTTAAAATAGAGTTTAATGCTGTAACCACAGGGAAAAAAGCATGATTATTTGTAGAAAGAACATTATTCAAAGCCATATTCCCCAATATGAATTATACAAAAGATAGATTATGTTACTTGAAAAAAAGGTAGAGACTTCTGAATTTTCCTTTTAGGGATTATAAAATGTCATTTTGTGATAAGTGAGATGAAGTACAGTATTATCAACATTATTGCTATTTTATATACAAGATTTTTGAAAATATCCCCTTTTATTTTGAGCAGCATTGGGAACTTTGTTCATTAATAAGTTCAATCATGTTCTAATCCTACATTTTTGAAAACTACCTCTTTAATTCATTTTCATAATAGAATTTATGAGAATATTCTTTTTTTAATTAAAGTTTAAGTTGCTTATAATTTTTCTTACTAAAAAGCATTTTAAAATACTGCTCATCTTCCATAGTTAGTATTGGCTTGATTATGTGACAAATCATTCCAGCAGCTTTTAATTCTGACATATCTTATATAACATCATCTGCATTATTATTATAGCAGCTATTTTATAAGCAGATAAGAATATTTAAATAATCATTATCAGATAATCAAATCTAGCATACTCTTAAGGGTAAATTAATTTAAGAAAAAAATTACTATTACTAACACCATGATTGTACAACCAGTTTTACAAGTTTTTACAACCTTTAGTTACTAAATCTGATTATCACGTATACTTTTCAAATCTTTCTTTAATGCAGTGTCTTAACATAAACATAAATGCACAAGTCCAGCTTGATCAATTTTCAGTAGTTTTCCAGCCTTTCTTGGATACTTAAAAAAAAAAAAAAGAAAAGAAAAGAAAGAAAACAGTCCACTTGAAGAAATCTCCCTGCTGGAACTGGTTTCTTATATATCATATGTGATTAAGTTATTGCCATAGGAAGGAAGTGGGCCGTTTTTTGTTCTTTCTTAGTTTTTTTCCCTCTTACAGGAATCCCCTTTTGATTTAAGGCAACAAACATTTCTCCTCCATTGTGCGTCCATTTAGCTGATGCATATGTGTTGTAGTGGTTTTCCAGAATTAATTCTTTGAAGTTGCAATCTTCATTGCATTCTTTCTGTTAAAACAGCAAACAACATTATCCAAACAGTTTTTAGAGAGGCTCAATCAAAGACTAAGCAGGTATTATTTGGCAGAATTGAAACACACATGACTTTTTTTAAACATCAGGTTGAATAGCCTATTGCAGTTTATTATATATACTTGCATAGTATATTTGCAAAACAAAGTTATTTTAAATTTTAAAACAGATAACACAATACACATTTAGTTTATGCAGCATGGTTTCAAAAATCTAGCTTTTTAGTGGTCAGTGTCTACTTTTTTTTAGTATGAGTAAATTAATTAAACCTCATTTTGCTCTTTGCAAATCACACATTCTCTACCAGGGGTCCTCAAACTTTTTAAACAGGGAGCTAGTTCACTGTGCCTCAGACTGTTGGAAGGCCGGACTATAGTTTAAAAAAAAATATGAACAAATTCCCATGCACACTGCACATATCTTATTTTGAAGTAAAAAAACAAAATAGGAACAAATACTATCACACTGCCACATGTGGCCCACGGGCCGTAGTTTGAGGACCCCTGCACCAATGGAAATTTGGTGTGGTTAGAACAGCTTGCCTCCCTCAGGTGAGGAACATATTTTACAACTTTTCTTCATTTACTACTACACAGCCTTTGATGGTAATGAAAAATAAAAAGCTAATTTATTTGTGTATCTATCCAACCATGCATTCATTCAATTTAGCCTGTGCCAGGCATTATGCTGAGCTATGGGAATACATAAGAAAGCCAATTATACTTTATTATAGTGGGATGAACTGTTACATATTTTGCATTGTACTAAAGTGGGAACAATGTGAATGCTTACAGTTCAAAGCCAATGATTGTAGGATTGATGTTGATACACTGAGCACGTCAGGAATTTTTTTTCACAAGAATTTTTATGTCAGCAATGTGCAAATTGAGTGAACATTAGCAAAAAGAACTTTAATACTAACAAATGGAAATTTTAGATTTTAAGTATCTAAAATGCACATTGGATTTCAGAGCTGGAAGGTTACATAAAAGCATTTTACAGATGAAGGAACCAAGTCCAGAGAACTTAAGCAATTTGTTCAAAGTTACACAGAAATCATTTTTCTTAGTGCCTGAGTATAAGGTGTTTTAATGAAATCATTAAACTATGCAGTTGGAGAGAAATTTAATTTCATTTAATTAAATAAAATTAATTTCATTAAATTAAATTAATTTTTGACAAAATTAAGTTTGAAAAATCTATTCAAACTATCAGTTATTAATACCTTTGCATAGAGTTTTCCTTCCTTGTTCATTGCAAGATAGTATTCACTTTCCACCCCTTTGATTGCCACAATTCCGACTGCCACTGTCCTGATTTCCATGATATCTGTGAGAGATCATAGAAAGATATATCAATTAAGTATTCAAGTTTGCTGGTTATCCAAGAATGTCCATCTTAATTTTTATTTCAACCAGAAGTTGTTAAAATCAGTAATGTGATTATTTACTTAGCCCAAGATGATAAAGAAAGCCTACTGCCTTTAAAAAAATGATTGTTTTAAACTGATAGTATTTTGATACATGAAAGACTATTTAAATCAAAATTGTGAATCCTGTTTACATAATATTTTATAATTTTATACTTCTCTAAGTAATTTTTAAATCTTTGTTGAGCATTATATTGGAACAAAAATAAGAAGGAAGGTAATTAAAACAAATAAATATATTCACATATATATTTCTAACAACCAATAAAACTCTATACAATTGTTATTGCCCTGAAAAAGTATCTTTGTTGAAATCGTTTTTGCAAAGTATATGTTATCACAAGAATGTTAGCCAACTATTTTCTTTCATTTTATATTTCTTCCTTAAATACTGTATTTTAATGTACTAAATAGAGTAAAATCTCCATAAATATATTAAAATTATGTAGGTAGGGATAAAATTTCATGCACCTTTTATATAACTTGTTGTTAATTATACTTTCTACATGAAGGTACAGCCCTGAGGCATTGTCTTACCTGTTCCTAACAAAATGCAAAGAAAATTCCAAGTGAAAATTATCTGTGTAAATTTGATCTCCAGAAATTGTTTTCTAAAACAGTCACTTAATTAAAGGAAAATCTGATTTGCTCCCATATCGTCACTTAATTCTCTTATTTATTCTTTTGGCTTTCATTTTCTTATCTGGATAATAAAATTGTTGTATATGTCATTGGGAATGATTATAGCCTAAATAATATTTGTCATCTGCCTCACATATACCCTGCTTACAGAAGTCCTTTTCCCAAAGTACTATACTATGCACTAGTCAGAGCTTGAGTACTAAAGTTTCAGTCTGACTATATGTTGTAAATTGTAGCCTTGTATTTGTGGGATGAATATCTTCAGTTACCTTATAATCCTCTTTATATATAGATTTATAAATAGAAACTCCATAACACACATATATATACAGAAAAGTTTGCTGTACCCTCCCTTCCTCCACACTGGCCTGCTCATCGGCCAGGGACTCTGGTAGCTGGGTGCCCTCCAGAGCGCTCCCTGCTTCTGCGCAGAGTCCTTCTCCTGGCCAGAGACTGCTGGAGCCTTGGGCTCTCTGTGCCAAAGACACTGGGCGCCAGGCACTCCCAGAACTGTGCGCGCAACCTCCCGCCCTGTTGCTGGATCCAGGTGTATCACAATCCAGAGCTGCTTCCACAACCAGAGCTCCCCAGCTGGGGCAGCCCCAGAGGAACTACACAGGGTCACTCCCTACAAAGATCCAGCAACAATAGAGTAATCCCGCTGGGGTCTAATCTTGGAGAGACAACTCCCCAACTCTGAGGATGGCCAGAGGCAACGGAGAAAAACAATCATGAGGTGAAATCAACAGAAAAACTCTGGCAAAATGAATAATCAGAGTAGATCAGTTCCCCCAAGGAACAATGGGGCAGACACAGCACAAGATCCCATGCACAAACAAATAGCTGAAATATCAGAAATCGAATTCAGAATCTGGATAGCAAATAAGATCGAATTAGAATTCCAAGCAGTAACCAAAAGATATCTCAAGAATTCAACGAATTCAAAGACCAATGACCAAAGATTTTGACACATTGAGACAAGAAGTTGCAGCCCTCAAAGATCTGAGAAACACAATAGAATCCCTCAGTAACAGAATGCAGCAAGCAGAAGAAAGGATTTTTGACATTGAACAAAGCTTTCAAATGCTCCCAAACTCTCAAAGAGGAAGAAAAATGGAGGGCAAAAACAGATCACTCTCTCAGAGAGCTCTGGCATAATTTGAAGAAAACCAACATTTGTCTTATAGGGATCCCTGAAAGTGATGACGTGGCTTCACAAAGCACAGAGTCTCTTCTCCATGAGATCACGAAGAAGAACTTTCCAGAAATGCGAAGAGATTCTGAAATTCAGATAACAGACAGTTTCAGAACTCCAGCACGACTCAACCCAATAAGACATCCCCCAGACACATCATAATCAATTTCACTAAAGTTAATATGAAGGAGAAAATTCTGAAAGCAGCCAGATGAAAGAAAACCATCACCTACAAGGGCAAGAATATTAGAATAACTGCAGCTCTCTCTGCTGAAACCTTTCAAGCTAGAAGAGGATGGTCATCAACTTTTAATCTCCTAAAACAAAATAACTTTCAACCCAGGGTCCTGTACCCAGCTAAAATGAGTTTCATTTATGACAGAGAAATTAAATACTTCAATGACATTCAGATATTGAAGAAATTTGCCATAACTAAATCAGCTCTCCAGGATATTCTCAGACCTATCCTCCATAAAGACCAGCGTAATCCTCCACCACAAAAGTAAACCCACCCAGAAAATTTTGATCGAATTCCAACTTCCACAGTCGCAAAGTGATTATAAATGTCCACCGGACTCTCAAAAGGCTTATCAATATTCTCAATTAATATGAATGGTTTAAATTGTCCTCTAAAGAGGCACAAGTTGGGTGACTGGATACAAAAACTCAAGCCAGATATCTGCTGCATACAAGAATTGCATCTTACATTAAAAGACAAATATAAACTCAAGGTGAAGGGATGATCATCTATACTCCAGGCAAATGGAAAGCAGAAAAAAGCAGGCGTTGCAATCCTATACGCAGACACAATAGGCTTTAAACCAACCAAAATAAGAAAGGATAAGGATGGACATTTCATATTTGGTAAAGGTAATACTCAATATGATGAGATTTCAATTATTAATATTTATGCACCCAACCAGAATACACCTCAATTTATAAGAGAAACTCTAACAGACATGAGCAAACTGATTTCCTCAAGTTCCTTAGTAGTTGGAGAGTTTAACACCCCTTTAGCAGTGCTGGATAGATCCTCTAAAAAGAAGCTAAGCAAAGAAATTTTAGATTTAATCTTAACCATTCAACATCTGGACTTATCAGACATCTACAGAACATTTCATCCCAACAAAGCTAAATACACATTCTTCTCATCAGCCCATGGAACATACTCCAAAATCAACCACATCCTAGGCCATAAATCTAACCTTAGCAAATTTTAAAAAATAGAAATTATTCATTGGATCTTCTCAGGCCATCATGGAATAAAAGTTGAACTCAATAACAATAGGAACCTGCATACCCATACAAGAACATGGAAGCTAAACAACCTTTTGCTGAAGAATAGATGGATTATAGATAATATTAAGAAGGAAATAACCAAATTTTTGGAAAAAAACAACAATCAAGACACGAATTACCAGAACCTGTGGGATACTGCAAAGACAGTCCCAAGAGGGAAATTTATAGCACTGCAAGCCTTCCTCAAGAAAATGGAAAGAGGAAGTTAACAACTTAATGGGACATCTCAAGCAACTGGAGAAGGAAGAACACTCTAACCCCAAACCCAGCAGAAGAAAAGAAATAACAAAAATCAGAGCAGAATTAAATGAAATTGAAAACAAAAGAATTATACAAGAGATCAATAAATCCAGATGTTGATTTTTTGAAAAGATCAATAAAATAGATAAACCTTTGGCCAACCTAACCAGGGAAAAAAGAGTAAAATCAACAATGGTAACAATGAAATAACAACAGACCCCTCATCAATCAGCAATGGTAACAATGAAATAAAAACAGACCCCTCAGAAATTCAAAAAAAATCCTTAGGGAATACTACAAGAAACTCTACTCTCAGAAATATGAAAATCTGAAAGAAATCGACCAATACCTAAAAGTACGCCACCTACTAAGACTTGGCCAAAATGAAGTGGAAATGTTGAACAGGCCTATATCAAGTTCTGAAATAGCATCAACTATACAAAATCTCCCTAAAAAGAAAAGCCCAGGACCAGATGGCTTTACGTCAGAATGTTACCAAACCTTTAAAGAAGAACTAGTACCTATATTACTAAACCTCTTTTACAATATAGAAAAAGAAGGAATATTACCCAACACATTTTATGAAGCAAACATCACCTTGATCCCCAAACCAGGGAAAGACCCAACAAGAAAAGAAAATTATAGACCAATATCACTTATGAATACTGATGCTAAAATACTCAATAAGATCCTAACGAACAGAACCCAACAACACATCAAAAAAAATTATACACCACGACCAACTGGGATTTATTCCAGGGTCTCAAGGCTGGTTCAATATACATAAATCTATAAATGTAATTTAGCACATAAACAAACTAAAAAATAAGGACCATATGATTCTTTCAATTGATGCAGAAAAAGCTTTTGATAATATCCAGCATTCCTTCATGATCAGAACACTTAAGAAAATTGGTATAGAAAGAACATTTCTTAAACTAATAGAGGCCATCTACAGCAAACCCACAGCCAATATTGTATTGAATGGAGTTATTCATTTCCACTCAGATCAGGAACCAGGCAAGGTTGCCCATTGTCTCCATTGCTCTTTAACATTGTAATAGAAGTTTTAGCCTTTGCAATTAGGGAAGAAAAGGCAGACAAGGGTATCTATATGGGGTCAGAAGAGATCAAACGTTCACTCTTCACAGATGATATGATCTTATATCTGGAAAACACTAGGGATTCTACTACAAAACTTTTAGAAGTGATCAAGGAATACCGCAATGTCTCAGGCTACAAAATCAACACCCATAAAACTGTAGCCATTATATATACCAACAATAACCAAGCCAAAAAAATAGTCAACGACTCTATTCCTTTCACAGTAGTGCCAAAGAAGATGAAATATTTGGGAGTATACCTAACAAAGGATGTGAAAGATCTCTACAAAGAGAACTATGAAACTTTAAGAAAAGAAATAGCTGAAGATGTTAACAAATGGAAAAACACACACGCTTATGTCTGGGAAGAATCAACATTGTTAAAATGTCTATACTACCCAAAGCAATATATAATTTTAATGCAATTCTGATATAGCTCCATTGTCATATTTTAAAGATCTTGAAAACATAACACTTCGTTTTATATGGAATCAGAAAAAACCTCGAATAGCCAAAACATTACTCAGCAATAAAAACAGAGCAGGAGGAATCATGCTACCAGACCTGAGACTGTAGTATAAATCGATAGTGATAAAAAAAAGCATGGTATTGGCACAAAAACAGAGATGTAGATGTCTGGAACAGAATAGAGAACCAAGAGATGAATCCAGCTACTTACCATTATTTGATCTTTGACAAGCCAATTAAAAACATTCAGTGGGAAAAAGATTTCCTATTTAACAAATGGTGCTGGGTGAACTGGCTGGCAACCTGTAGAAGATTGAAACTGGACCCACACCTTTCACCATTAACTAAGATAGACTCTCACTCTCACCATTAACTAAAATAGACTCTCACTGGATTTAAACTTAAGACATGAAACTATAAAAATACTTGAAGAAAGTGCAGGGAAAACTCTTGAAGGAATCGGCCTGTGTGAATATTTTATGAGGAGGACTCCCCAGGCAATTGAAGCAGTATCAAAAGTACATTACTGGGACCTGATCAAACTAAAAAGCTTCTGCACAGCCAAGAACATAGTAAGTAAAGCAAGCAGACAGCCCTCAGAATGGGAGAAAATATTTGCAGGTTATACCTCCGATAAAGGTCTAATAACCAGAATCCACAGAGAACTCAAATGTATTAGCAAGAAAAGAACATGTGATCCCATCTCAGGGTGGGCAAGGGACTTGAAGAGAAACTTCTCTTAAGAAGACGGACACACGATCTACAAACACATGAAGCTCATCATCCTTAATCATCAGAGAAATGCAAATCAAAACTACTTTAAGATATCACCTAACCCCAGTAAGAGTAGCCCACATAACAAAATCCCCAAACCAGAGATGTTGGCATGGATGTGGAGAAAAGGGCACAGTTGTACACTGGTGGTGGGAATGCACACTAATACGTTCCTTCTGAAAGGATGTTTGGAGAATATTTAGAGACCTAAAAATAGACCTGCCATTCGATCCTATAATTCCTTTACTAGGTTATACCCAGAAGACCAAAAATCACAATATAACAAAGACGTCTGTACCAGAATGTTTATTGCAGCCCAATTCATAATTGCTAAGTCATGGAAGAAGCCCAAGTGTCCATCGACCCACGAATGGACTAGCAAATTGTGGTACATATATACCATGGAATATTATGCAGCCTTAAAGAAAGGTGGAGACTTTACCTCTTTCATGTTTACATGAATGGAGCTGGAATATATTCTTCTTAGCAAAGTATCTCAGGAATGGAAGAAAAAGTATCCAATGTACTCAGCTCTACTATGAAGCTAAATTATAGCTTTCACATGAAGTCTATAACCCAACTATAGCACAAGACTATGAGGAAAGGGCCAAGGAAGGGGAAGGGAGGGGGGAGGTTAGGGTGGAGAGAGTGTAATGGGTGGGGCCACACCTATGGTGCATCTTGGAATGCTACTTCACAGGCGAAACTTACTAAAGGCAGAATACAAATGTCTACATACAATAATTAAGAAAATGCCATGAAGGCTACTTTGAACTGTTTGATGAGAATATTTCAGAATGTATACAAAATCAGCACATTGTACCCCTGATTGCACTAATGTACACAGCTATGATTTAACAATTAAAAAACAAAGAAATGTTTAAGAGGTTCAAAATGTCTAGAGAATTTCTTAATGATATTTTAAACCACCAAGTTGCAAATTGTAATTAAGTTATGTAAGTAAACAGTAAACCATGCAAAACATTTGTGTTTGGTTTATTCATTTAATATTAGTATGGTTTTAATAATTGAAGATAAGGCTAAGGTATGTATTTATACTCTATGATTTTTATTCACTGACACAACTACAAACATAGCAAAGAATTTTTCTCAATAAGTGCTGTATTTTTGACATATTAAAATTATGTATCTCAGCATTATAATTTTTATATACCTTGCATGCTATTGCTACAATTATAGATTCAAAAGAATTGCATTTAAAGAGCAGTTGACTATTGATTCTATTTTCTCCTGCCTTTCTAGGACATCATGAGTCCCTCTCTTCCTTGCCTTTTGGTTAGGAATCCTCTTCCCCATTTTTCTCTCAATCAGGGCTGTTAAGATCTTTTAGACTATAGTTACTACTATGTTCTGATATCACTCTCCACAGATCAAACATATTAAAATGCATCCACATTTCATGGTAGGTACAATATTTTATAATTATTTTAAAGTTTTATATAATTTTTCTTTTGAAATTATTTGACCTAAAACAACTCATTAATCTTACCCTTAGCTATAAATAAATTTTCTGCAAATATTGTGCATTCTTTGGAATTCTTATAAAGTGAAAAAATATTACCAATTTGTTTTCAAATGTTATGAAAAATTATTAATAAATTTAATAAATAATGAAGCTAGCGTAATGGTATATTTTATTTGCTAAATATTTGCTAACCTCCATTTTTTAAAAGATACTTTATCTTTTAATTTAAAGATAAATACTTTATCTTTTAAAAGATACTTTATATTTTAATTTCACTACCAGTTCCTTCATTTTAAAGTTTAAATATATTTAGAAGTCCTTGAAATTTTTATAAGTTCTTTGTAGGCTGAGTTTGGAGTATCGCTTGAGCCCAGAAATTCCAGATTAGCCTGAGCAACATAGTAAGACGGTCTCTATAAAAAAATAAAAGAAATTAACGAGGTTTGGTGGCATGCACCTGTAGTCCTGGCTACTTCAGAGGCTAAAACAACAGAATTGATTACTTGAGCCCAAGAGTTCAAGGCTGGAGTGATCTATGATTGCACCACTGCACTACAGCTAGGGAGACAGAAGGGTATATATGAAACTTAGTAAATGTAGAATGTAAATGTCTTAACACAATAACTAAGAAAATGCCAGGAAGGCTATGTTAATCAGTGTGATGAAAATGTGTCAAACGGTCTATAAAACCAGTGTATGGTGCCCCTTGATCGCATTAATATACACAGCTATGATTTAATAAAAAAATTAATTAAAATATTATAAAAATTATAGAATAAAGTTATTTAACAATACTCAGTGTTTATAGCCCCTATGACTTTACTGATCTGGAGATTATCCAAAAGTGAACTGTGAATTTTCAAATATACCTCAATTAAAATAAAAGTAAATTTTAGAGCGCCGCCCTATTAACTTATCTTTTACTCAGTATCCTTTTATACTTTTTGTTATTAGTCAAGAGCTTGTTAAGGTTATAAATTTAACAGTGTATGACCATGGATGAACCTATTTACATATAGTAAAAGTTATCATCACTTGATTAAATGATGAAAGGATGAGTTAACTAAGTTATGAGCAAATTTATTTCATCTCTCTAATTGCTAGGCATACGTATTTTATATGTCTGTGGAGGCATTCAAACCATGCTTTCTAAAGTGGAAAAATATAAAATTGTTCTTTTTAAAGTATAGAAGTTGAAAACATATTCCATTATGTCTTTAGTTAAATTAATTTCCCAAGCACCATGTAAACCTCAGGGTGGTCCACATATAATTGCTGAAAAAATGGTGAGTTTTGATGCAGGCACCTTATCCTGTTTATAAATTGCCAGGGAATAAATCATAAGCAAATGATACATGAGTATATTATGGTATATTATGAGTATGTTATTGCACCCAACAAATTAGCTATTCCTTTCACAATTGACATCAGCAAATTTGGGAGATGTCTTCATTTATAACATCATATAATTCTTCTTCCATCTACTATTTATCATTGAAGTTATGCTTTTTTGTATTCCATTTGAAATCTTATGTTTTAATCCTAACCATTTCTTATGATATACACTGAGGTTTCTGTTTTCTTCTTGTCATAACTTTAGCCTTTAAGCCTTCAAGCCTATGATAGCACAATGCCATGTATTATGCTATATATTCAATTATATGCAGGCATTTCCCCCCCCCAACTTTCTGAGCAAAGACTATTAATTGACCCCAATTTCCATTCTCCTCTCCATTCATAACAATGAATTTTTAGCTGGCTACACAAAATAAACATGACTTGTCTCAGTCTTGTTTACAGCTTAATGTGGCCGTATGTACCCAAGTTCTAGCTGATATGATTTAAATGAAGTATCCCATGGCAAAATCCAGAAATCTTCCAAAGAAGTAGCTATCAGGAGCCCTTTGTACTTACTTACTTACTTTTTTTCCCCTTATTCCGTCCTCCTCCTTGAATTTGGACTCTGCTTTAGATTATGAGAACAAAGTGATTATGGAACAGTGAGCTAACTGAACCTAGAAACTCCCAAATGTTTTTGTGGTACAGAGTTGTCACTCCTCCAGAGATGTTTAATGTGTGGAGAAATAAACTATTTTGTTTAAGCCAAATTGAGTCTTAACTAGTACACCTTGATTTCATTTTCCTGGCCAATTTATTTTTCATAAAATGTACATTAAAATTCAGGAACTCATTTCTTTTCAGTTATTTTGAGCCACCAGCCAAGAAGACAAGTCCTGTTTTCAACACTATTGTTAGTAGGCATGTGTTTACTTCTATAGTAAAGTTATCAGATTAAACTAGAGGTCTGATGATTTTACAAGTCGACACGGAATTTATTTGTTTCATTTGTCCTTCTGTTCAAGATGGTCACCAATCATGCGTAATATAAATATAAGTTGTTTTCTTGACTAGATATGAAAGTGAAAACTCTTTTCTATGCTACAGCTTGTTAGAGAACTATGAAGTCATGAGGTTAAACTAGAAGAAGAAATGAAAACACCTGTGCTTTCATGTCTTTCATTTTCTTATTTAGAACTTTAATGTCACTAAGGATCCCAAGTTTCTTTAGTTAGCTTGATAAATCTTCACTAGCTGTCCTTTACATCTCTCTACACATGTCAGGAAGACACCAGTCCTAGTAAGCTATGTCAAAGCTGTGGTCATTTCCGAGCCAGGGAATTAATTTTAGTTAGTTTTTCTGCTTGCTTGTTATTGCTAAATAAAGCATGAGATGTTGTTGCTATTCTTTCTCTAAGGCCAGATACATCCTTCTTGATTAGAATATGTAACTGTTCATTTGTGAATAAGACAAGTTAATGGACACAAATATATTCTGTACTCTATATAGCTGTTCTCTTTTTCCTCTGTATCAATCTATTCCATATTTTTTATAAAATCATAGCTGTGTACATTAATGCAATTATGGGGTGCAATGTGTTGGTTTTATATACAATTTGAAATACTTTAATCAAACTGGTTAACATAGCCTCCACCTCAATTTCTTAGTTATTGTGTTGACATATTCTACACTTAGTAGATTTAACATGTACCCTTGTAAAATGGGAACACATCTATTCCTTATTTTTATTGATGGTTGGATTCCCTAACCTCTTTAGATTTCTTTTCTTCTTGGCTTCCTTTCTGAGTATTAATAGTTTTTCTACCACCTCTAAAAATACTTACAGCTGCAGCATAGAAAAGAATATCTCAAGCCTTTTCACTTTCATATTTAGTCAGGGAGAGCAGCTTGTATTTATATTACACATAATTGGTGACTGTCCCAGACAAGGACAAGCAACAAATAAATACATTCCAAGTGAACTGCAGTAGTTCCCTTGGTATCCTTACATCCTGGAACTTTTCTTGGCAAGCTTATCTCCTTGTCACTACTTCTCTACTGTTAGTCTTCTAGGAAATGGAATATAATACTGGAATGTACATAACACCTTAATGTCAAACATAGCTTCTTTCAGCAAATATGATAGAACATAAATACTCAATATATATACTTAACAGTAGCGATCTAAATTATTTCTATCACATTTACTCTCCCTGATGGTCTAGTGGTTAGGATTTGGTGCTCTTTCTATTACATTTACTCATTTCTCTTGCTATGCCCATTTCTTAAACTTCCAGGCTTAAGGAGTGTTGAAGCTAAGGAAAAAGGAGTTGGAGAAGTCAAAGATCATTTCAAATCCAGGTCTTTTGAGAATGAGTGTATGAGAAAAGTTAAGGGGATGCTATTTTTACCAAGGAGGGAGAAATAATGTATTGGAGTTTTTAGGAAGATATTGAGTTTGAGATGATGGAAGTTTTATGCATCCTGTTCCTAAATTTGGCATAAGAAAGTCACTTTGTGACCTAAATCTGCAATAAACGTGTAGCTGCACTGGATACTGATTAACATTAGTAGGATTGTTTATTAACAATAAAAATAAATTTGCATAGCAGCAAAAAATTTCAGAAGATATGACTTTCAAAAATGCAGTGATATTGTGAATGTTTTAATTTTTAAATATTTAAATTATGTTTAAATTTGTAAAAATTTTTAAATATTTAAAAATTTTCTCAATGTTTAAATATTTAAAAATGTTTCTTATGTGAAGTATCCTCACATATGACCCTCTATTCCTGCTTGCCTCTTTAATCTACAATCTACAATCACATTCTGGAATTTCTTCATTTTCATGTTATGATCACAATACTGAGATCTTGAAATGATAGAGCAAAATCAGAATATCTCGGTTTGACTATGTTTGTATGCAGAACTTAAATATTACTAGAAAGAATTATTTTAAGAAATATATTAAAGCATAATTACCATTTCTATTTAATGCCATCCTCTCCCGAGAACATGCAATCATTGAACTCTTACTCATTCTAGAAGTGAGAATGTTTTGCTTTGGTGCAGGTATATAGTTACTCTTTTTTCATTTCTAATTATCATCTCTCATTTTGAGTTTGCTTGATAACGTGACTTCTTAGAGTCATAAAAGATTGAAAGATAATGGCAATATATTTCAGATAGTAGTTTTCAATCACATTATTGCTGTTATCAATCACTTTTAAAGGCATAGTTTACCAAGATCTTCATAATGAAGAATATTTCATTTGTCGATGCCGTGAATTCCTTAACTACTTTTTGTCTGCTTCTTGGTAAAATTGGGTATTTAAGTAAATAATTTGTTGAATTCTTAATGGCACCTAATAATTTAATTCATAAGCCATTTTTTTAGCCTTGACTACAGAAGTAAAACTGTTTTTCCTATTCTGACTTAAAAACCAAAAGTAATAAAAATTCTGCTTTGAAAATATTTATTGGTCTGAGATTTTAGAATGAAATAAAAGTAATGCTTATAATCACACATAATTTGGCCAGAAATGGCTGTAATCCTAGCTCTCTGGGAAAACAAAGTGGGTGGATCAGGAGCTCCTTGAGCTCAGGAGTTTGAGACCAGCCAGAGAAAGAGGAGTAGAAAATTTAGTTGGGCATTATGGTAGGTGCCTGTAGTTCCAGCTTTTCAGGAAGCTGAGGCAGAAGGATCACTTGAAGGACTTTGAGGTTATTGTGAGCTAAGCTGATGCCATGGCACTCCTGGGTGCCAGAGCAAAACTCTGTCTCCACACACACAAAAAAAGAATTTAAGTAAATAAATAAATCATATATAATTTATTTTATTAGAATTAATATAAAATATTTTATGGTTATGCTAATAATAATTCTCCACACCCTTCAAATAGAAATAGAATTAAATTTAATTTTAAGAGTGTCCATTGTACCACGGCACTCTACCGTGGGTGATAAAGTGAGACTCTATCTCTAAAAAAAAAAGAGTGTCCATTGAAGAATAGCAGAAGTAGGAGTTTTTTGCATAGACAATTATCAGTGAAATAAATGGTGTATTTATCTCTGAAAGGAAATGATTCCTTACAGCAAATAAGCTTGAAAGCAAAGTAACATACAAGATTGGACAATTAAGTTTGCAAATTCATCCAGATGGCCACGGGGAGTACTTCAGGGTGACCATGATGATTTTCAGCAATTATGTGTCACTTTTTCTAGGATGAGTTCTCAAACAGAATGACCTCATAAGTCTCACATCAACTATTGTAGAGAAATTGCTTATATGAAAATAAATTATTCAAGTTCCATTTTAAATGTATTTCAGTCTTACATTTATTTTTAAGATGGTTTATTGCTCATTTTCTTGAAAAAAAAACTAAAGTTACTTCTATCATGTACCAAGTTAAAATTATATAAGATGTATTCATTGAAGAACATGTAACAGTCAGTATTTTGTTTTAACGTGTCAACCTGAAACATAAGCAGAGGACCTTTAGTAATGTATGCATGTTATTAAAAATTGCCTTCCTCAACAGTCACAGTTATAGATAAACAAACCCACAATTATGAGCACTTAGGTTGAAATACATTTATTCCATCAATTAAGTAGAGTGACTGTGTAACATGGAAGATAAATCTCTTTAGTCAGGCTAGAGGGGGATTGGGGGTATTTAGTGGATATGTTGTGCTTATGTTATGTCTTTGCTACCTGGAGAGATGATTCAGTGTTTGAGTAGAGAAAGATGGGAATTCACTCTCCCCACATGTTTTTGTTGATTTCACTTGGAGGCTGCAAAACAAAGAAGCTTGTGAAGGTAGCCAGCAGACTGGATACATACCTGCTTTCTTTTCTCATGAACCCTAGAATCCACTATTGTAAGATAACACAATGATACATATGGTTGATAATGCTAATCTTGTTTTTGGATCACTTTACCCCAAGAAAGCATGCCCTGTAACTGTTAAATAACAGATCTAAGACAGAACCTTGGAACACACTAAAAGAAATTAGAAAACTAATCAAATCAAAGCCTGCAAGAAAGAAACACAAGTAGATAAAGTATTACTGAAACCCAGAAAGTATAATTCCCATCAAATCAGCATGAAACTCAAAACAGTTCTACATTATTGCATAATTGCTGTTGTCTAACATAACTGAAATGTCTACAACTCAATTCCACATTGTCATCATCATTGGGGAATAAATAATCAAACATTGTTCTCATACTTATTTTATAATGATGTCAGAAAACATTGAAATGATTTGTCTGATTAAATAAAAAGAATTGTATCATTCATTAATTAATTTATTAAGAAAATAAATAAAACAGAAAGTCTTTAGAAAGTACATCAGCATGTGGTAAAGTGATAACAGTATTTTCCTTTGAAATAATTTAATTTGCAGCAGCTTGTTTTGGCACGGTTAGACTTAGGCCAGAATTAGAAACAAATTATTTGTCTATGCAGTATATAGGGGGATATTTATCCAGTAGCATATTACTGAAGAATGTCATGGGAACATCACTGACCTATATTGCACGAACTTAAATTACTATGCAATATACTGATCTTTTCCTTTTTATTTATGGCCTTTCTGGAACTCAAGAGGCCTAGTATTTTTTCTGTACCAGGGAAAGTATGTGTCCTGAATCAAACAGGAGGAAATAGTCTTGTTTTACTCTGTAATCTCTAGAAGTTACCTTTATTCAGAAAGAATTATCTGCTAATATAGACCATTTACATCTGCTAAATACAGCACTTTACTATGTTATAAAAATGGTTACAAAATTGTCAGAATAGGGTGGATAGTATCAGCATATGTGAGAAAATACCATATTTTTATGTGAAATGGAAATAACCGAAGGCATCTCTGTTCAACATCTAGAAAATCTCTCAATTTTCTGGCTTTTCCTAAAGTCTAAAATAACTCCAACAGAAAATCAAAACTTTAAAAACATGGGTTTCAAGACAAGTTTCACGATACAAACATACCTTTAGGGACGAACTAAATTTATATTGTGGTGTAAGAGATTGTGTCTTCTTTGAGAGCAGAATTTGGGCAAGGTAGAAGTGTGCACAAGGACAGCATAAATGCAATTGAAAGGGGAAAACGATCACAAAAAGAGAGGAGATATGGAAACTGTCATCCATTAACATTTTGCTTATGGATGGTTATAAGAGTCAATTCTAGACCTCATCAAATTCATAGAGACACCAGCTTAGAAGATAAACTACATATTCATGTCATCCCCCTACTTTATTGATATGTCCTATGAAACTTGGCTGTCTGGTAGATATATAATATAATCTTTCATATATTCCTCTGTAACTTGTATTTAAATGTTCTGCCACTCAGGCAATAATACAATTCTAAAAGCTGGTTTCAAATCATACAGGTCATCAGCATTGAGAGATTAAAACATGATTGAAGGCCGTTTGGGGTATTTGCTGTCTTAGGAATTTTTAAGTAGACATTCTTTGGTAGCAGGCTAAACAATGAATTCTTATGGAGAATAGTTAAATTTTCCATAGGAAATGAAAGTGAAAGAGAAGAAAGGAAGAAACAAAAACATCTGAGTTTACAGAGGAAGATACTTAAAATATTTTAAAAGGGTTAAAGATACCCCAAGTTCTTACCAGAAACTATTACATTTCCTTTCTTTACATATTACAGATATTGTATCCAACAGTTCTATTCTGTTTTCATTGCTGTCACATTAGCCCAGACTTCATTATCTTGTATATCAACCCTTATTATAGTTTCTTCTCTAGGCTCATGCATCCATCCTCTCTGACTTTGTATTTATCCTTTGTGTGTTCATAAAAGATGTATTATAAAGGTTACTTTTCCGCTTTCAATAGTGTAATCTATTAAAAAAGCAAAGCAAAACAATATCTCTTTTATTTGCAATCCAAAGTTCTCCAAAATCAAACTCAGCCTACATAATTTTTTCCCATTGTTCTTCTACAAAATTTACGTGATCCTTTGGCTTCATACAAACCTATTTACTCATTGTCTTCCTCTCCCATGCAAAATGCCACACACTTTCCCTGAACTGCCCACCAGTTCTCATAATGATGTAGAATTCTCTGTTCCAGTATTTTCTCCACAAACTGGTTACATTGAATCATGTTATAAACTCTAAAACAATTTCAAATTCTCATTTCCCATTCCCAAAAGTCCATTCTAGGAGGTCAGAAGTGAAGTTTGGAAATTAGTATTTCAACAGCTTCTAATTACCGAGTGACTCTTCTCTTTCAAAGCTAAACTGAAATTCCAATTTATCCATATTTTACGTAGTTTTCTGATCTATTATCATCTCTTTTATTTTAAGAATATACTGCTATACTATTAATTATACCAACCTCCATTATTATTCATAATTTTGCCTAATTTTTTTTATTTTTTTTTTAATTTTGCCTTTTTTATGAAAGCATAAACCATTTAAAAAGACTATGTTATACTTTTGTGAATCCCCAATACTTGGTACAGGGATTTGTACTTATGCTAAAGTATAGAATAATACATAAGCCCACACTAACTGTGTCAGATTATATAATAAATCAGCATATGAAAGTTATCATTCCAGGACTAAAGAATTAATCTTTAAGTGATTAGTTTCACTAAAACGATACTAAAAATCATAAAGAACTAAATACTTTAATCATACTAAAAATCTAAAGAACTAAAGTTAAAAGATGAAATATTTGTTAAATTTTCTTCTAATTTTCAATACATTTTGTGAGCTTATCTAATTAAATAAGCACAAAATTCCATGGTTAATTCAAACAATAGTTCATCTCAGATTGTATTTTATGATGTCAACTCAAAAAGGTTGAGAGAACTTCAAACATTTGTAGTTTTCCCATCAGTTATAGGTTTCTTTATTTTGGTTTTGGATAAACCTCTTTTGAACCTATTTGTTTTTTTAGCATGCAATAATTATATAAGTAACAACTTCCATACATTTTCTTTTTGCTGTGTAATATCTATAGCACATCTATTGATCTATCTTGCTCCTAGCACATTAAGACTTGAAGAAGTACATGCTAGTTCTAATGTTTATGAGTTAACAAGTCTCTATTCTTCTTATCCATATTGTTAGGACTTTATAAACATTGAATGTAGTCTATCTTGATGTTCACTTTAATAAATGTTTGTTATTCTAGATGATAGCTCAAAAGTTTTTTAGCCTGTGTCATATATGTCTTACAACATTCATTCATTTATACTAGTTGCAGATGTTTCCATTGTACTCTGTAGTCTTTATTAATACTAAGGTGAATGACATCTGTTTTCCAGATGTACATATACCACATTGTTTACACAGCTATTATAATATGTTTTGTTTTGTGTCATACATTGTTCCTGATCATGTCCATTACTTTATTGGTCTTCAGGACAATTCCATGTTGTATTAATACAATATCTTTACAGAAACACCCAAAGTGGTTTTCTGGTGCCTTTTCTGTGAGGAAATTATTATTTGTGCTCTTTATCTTGTAAATTTTATTAAATTTTAAATCACAAAACTGATTACATCAAAATTCTGCCAGTTTTCTGCCTGCCTATGGATCAGTGTTCTATCATTTATCATAATTAGTTTAGTTCCCTAATTTTAAAGATGTTAGGTAATCTGCAAACTTGGAATTTTCACTATATATTCTTATTTTTAGATCATTTCCAAAAATAGCAACTAAGTTGGATTGTTTTACTGATCCCTGAGGAGTCTCAACATTACCCATTTTCATTTAGAATATTCAAACTAATTCCTTATTTTTTTTTTTAAATCAGTGCTTCTCCATATAATAGTCTGAAAATAGTGGTGGCGGCAGATACTCTTGGACAAAAAATATCCATCTAGTAAAAGATATCAAAATCGCTGAGACTTTTTTGAACTATACATACTCTGGAGATTCTGATTACCCACCCTCCCCACTCCCTTATTCCAGGGAAGGCATCCCCTATTAACCTATCTCTCATGGGGCTGATTAGAGAAGTTAGCCAATGACGCTAACAGAATTGTTCTTTATACAACAGGTATTTGAGAGTGTCCATCAGGACAAGCACTATTTGAGTCAGGGAGAAATAGACTAGAAGGAAATAGACTAAGAAAAATGGCAAAGGTGAGGCAAAGGGCAGTGTGTTTGGGGGAAGGTTGGCCTCACTAGAAAAATATCACCCCTCCTTCGTGGTCCACATGAGTGCCAGCTATCAACCCTAGACTTTGACATAGTGGAATTTGGCTTGGGCAGTGTTCCTTTTTAAAAAAGACAAACTAAAAACAAAACAAACAAACTATTAAAAACAAGAGAAAAATAAAATACACTGTGTAAACAAACAAAAAACTTTCTTTTTTGATCTTTGCCTCAGACACAAAGGACTACACAGCTCTGGCCTATAATATATCACTTCTCAAGGCAGAAAATCATGTTGCTGAAATGAAGAAGCTGCAGTTTTTCCAAGTGCCAGAAGTGTTTCATATTATTTAATCACAATATACATGACTAGTATCAAGAGTCTTATTTTTTTCAGACTACAATGAATATTTGTTTTATGACTTGGCTGTTGCTAGAACATTTTTGGGATTCGCTAATACTCCCACCTCAAATATTTAGTAATGATTGTCTGGACTGTGAAGAAGTGTCAAAATATAAGTAGCGAAAAATGAAAGAATCCTGGTACTACATATTTAAAATTTGAGCTAATTTAAGCACATGCATTCCAGACTTTGCAGTGGAGTCATAGATCATATGTGGACATTTAATACACACCTAAAATACTACGTAAATTATATTTCATTCCACTAAAATCAAGCTTCACCCTCCATAAGCATGCCTGTATGTTTATCTTGACATATTGGTAACTGTGTGTGATCAGGAATTATGTATTATGTAAGTAAGTGTGCAGTTTGTCTACTTATAGGGGCACTGAGTATTTTGAACTTCTAAGGCTTTAGAAGCAACTTCAGCAAGTACTAGGGAAACATCACTTATCTTCCTTTCTTCATAGTCCAGGACTTGCTTCTTCCATGATACCTAATGGTCTGGTTTGCCTTTCCTTACATGGGTTGCCACAGCACTAACAAAAACATGAAGTCTGTTTTCGTTAGAGACAAACTAGGCAGTGGTGAGATGTGGTATCAAGGGAGGAGTATGATAGCTGTGGAAATTTCATCTGTAGGCAGTGGGTGGGCTGGTAAATATTTAACAACAGACTTTCCAAAAGAAAAAGAAAGACTCTAATTTGCCAATTTCCATGGTGTAAATACTCCCACAATGGCCAGTTTTATGCCCATCTCAAGCTACCAGCATGGTTTTGGGAAGAATACAAACGATGGGCTCTCAGGAGCCCGGATGAGTTGGCTTCAGCATGCTACCACCCCCGTAGCCCTCAAGCACAGTTCATGCCATGAACCATAGCCTGGTCTTGGTCTCAGAAAATGTATAAGATCATTTTTAAAAGCATGAAAGTGTATACCACTATACAAATATTAGTTATACTTTGCATAAGAGCAAAATTTGCAAAACAATAGAAGAAATATAAGAGAAAAGAGGACTTTAAAATATATTAAAATAAAGATAGAAGAAACTATAGCCCGTTTTTCAGATGGGAAAGGAAAAGCACTTAATATAATACAATGCTAAATGCAGTTCATTTTTTTTAATCCTTTTCACTCTTCTATCTAAAAAAAAAAAAAAATGGAAAAGAAAAGAACACTACAAGATCGTGTAACACATGGAGGAGGAGGTTCAGAAGATGGTTGGGGTACATTGACAGTTACAGGTGTTCTGATTCTAAGAGAGCATTTGAGTTTGCTTCTGCAGGTATCAAGTGGTGTGCTCTTCCTCCAGAGAGCACCTAATATAGAGAAACTATTGGGACCCCACCCCTCCCTGTTTGAAAGTGGCTAAATATGTACAAATCTGTCCTCCTCTGTCCAGATCATCTGCATATCAACTGTACAGTGGTAGGAGAAATAGATAAACTTATAGTCCATCTCCTGGACAAAGACTGAGAAAATTTTGAAACTTTCCAGTAAAGTCATAATATGTTCAATAATGTTTGTATTTATATCACCAAAGGAAGAAGAGATATTGCTTGAGTATTAATTATATGATAGTAGTTTTGTGGTTTTTTAATAGAAATTAAGGACAATCAGAAGAATTACTTTATTGATCTGATAGCAGGTCAATATTTTTATAGTCAATGGTAATTTTTATCAACTATCTAATAAAAAATAAGTTATTTATAATTAAAGAATAGATTTTGGGTAATCCAGAAAAAGAACAGACAAAATACAAAAGTATTTTTTACTGGTGGCAGGAAAAAAATAATTTGAACTTATCTGTAGGACACTTTTTTGTCTATAATTAAATGTATAAAATAAATTTCTGAAAGACAGATTTTAGGAACTTCGGAAGTATCCACAACTGTAACTAATCCTATTGCTTTTATGAGACATTATCGTAAAGTTGATTTTGAGTTTTGTTTTCGGATGTATTACATTTTTATTTGTGTGAAAGTCAGAAAATATGGGAACATAAAGTTCACTCTGATTTCTATAAAGACAAGAGTTTGGCAGGGGTAAAAAGCAATTTTTAGTCATTCTGTTCTGAAAGAGTTTCTTCTAGTGAGTGCTATCTTAAGATGCATGAAGTGTGTTGAATTTTAAATTGGTAAAGAGGGTACAGGAAAATCTTGGATGAAAAATAATACAAATAAAATTGAAACCTTTAAATGATAACTAATTAGAAACACCAGTTAACTATGCTGGAAGTGCATGTTTACGAGTTTAAATGACCTTTAAAGATGACTCAAAGCCAAGTAATAGCTTATTTGTAGATTATAACTGTTTAAATGTACCATTTTATAGAGTCCTTTTTTCCCCCAGAAAATCAATACTTTATGTTGATAAATACTTGGAATTATCCATCTTATCAAGCTGAAGCCCTATCTCAGCACCTTTCATTAAGTTTTCAGGGAATGTTTACATATTTTATCACATTTGATCTCCCCAATAGCACTTTTGCTATAAAGTGAATATCATGCTTTATGGAAAAAGCAGTATTAATCAAGAAAGTGGTACCTAACAAAAGATAAATAATGTCAGTAAAGGCTTAATTATTCTAACATTAATTAAAGGTTTTATTTTATTAATAACATTAGCACAAAATTAAATCATTTAATTGTTAGATTTTTATAGTATTATGAACCTGTTCCAAAAATATACCATTGAATTAATGACTACAAAAACTCCTATGATTCTTTAACATATTCATGAACTCTTTTAATTTTTTAAATATAATAAGTAAAGCTTAAAGACTTGCCATTTAATTTCTAAATACTGAATTAATAGATATTTGAAATTTACTGTCGTTGGTACCTTGGGACCACTTCAAAGATTCTTCTCTAAGAAGATCACATTCATTTTATAGATTCATTTTTAAAGTCTGCACTCTATAGTTTGTCTCCTCTTACAAAATCAAATCAAATCTCTCAAATTCTAAAAGCATCCCAGATGCTGTACTCTCAGGTCAGGAGTTGCAGTTGAAGAACCAGATGTAAAATTGCCTAAGAGATTGCAAAATATGTCTTGGTGTTCTTCTAGATAAAGGATTTACTACTGATTGCTATAAAAACTTAGTTAACAAATGATTCTAAATTAAAGAAGAAAGTCCTTTCCATCTGAATAAATGGAAATGTATTCAATCCCTAAGAATGCCTTCAATGTTAGAAGATTGGCTTCATGATTTGAAATCTTCTTAAAAATAAGATTTAGGTTAGGCTTATGTTTGTATTTGATATTCTGTTTACTCAAAATATCAAGGTAAATGAATGTATTGCATAGCACAATCTTGTTGATCCTGGCCCCATGGGCTCTGTTTGGAGCATTGCATTCTGTGCACTATATTTCAGATGATATTTGGGGAGGACTGATGAATAGTGAGAAATTATATTTAAGTGTATTTAAGGGAATTTATAATGCTTAGTCTAGAAAAGATAAAATTAAATACAAATATTTATGTCTTTGTGTACTAAAACCGCTGTCCTATAGAGGATAATGTATGTGTAGCCATAGAAAATTTACTAATTCATAGTCCTATTTTAGGTTGTATATAAATTGATTGCATGATAGATATTCCATTCAGTAATAATTAGCAAGAAATACTAGGAGCCCAATATAAGCCTGTGCAGATAGAAATTACTCAAGTAACAAGAAAAACTTAAAATTGGTAATCTAGTTTGAGATAGTGCTAGAAAAAGTAAGCAATTCTCTACAGACTGAAAGTATTATTCAAGTTTCTATTCCAAGTCCCTGTCTGTTACCCAGGCCAGCATTTTAATAGCCAAAAGTCGCTTAAAATTGTTGTTGGAACTCTAAGATATTAGAGCTGAATGAGATCCTAGAGATCACTTTGTTTAATCTTATAAAGTGTCAAAGTTGAGGAAAAATTAATTTGCAAATTTCGTAATACAAATCACAGGTAGGTCAGAAATCAAAACTGGCTTACTGACTTTCAGTTCAACTGTCAAGTTCACTACACCAGCTAAGTCAAGTAATTATTTAAATGATATTAAGAATATGGTTTTCTCTTCATTGTACAAAATTCTCATTCATTTTGAAGTCGTTTACCTAATGACTTCCTTTGTAGAGATATCACCAGAAAGTTAAGGAGAAAGGCCTCTAAAGCATGAAAATATAAGTCCTGAAAATTTATGTACTAACCTTATTAACTCTGTTCATGTTCGGAGTCTTACTCATGTCATTTATTCAGATGTTAGGTCTATTCAAAATTGCCATATTCTTCTGAGCCTTTATTTCCTCATTTGTAAAAGAAAAATAATAATGCCTATTTCATTGGGTTATTTTGAAAATTAAATTTTATTGTATGTGAATTGCTTAGCTTTGTGCCTTATACAAAGATTTCCATAAATGTCAACCATCTTTACTATTCACTAGTCATAAGAGGGCTGTCTGGAATGTATCAGCCATGTGCTATGAAAAATAGAGACATACATGGCTTGATATGGACTGTATCCATTGTATATTGAAGATGTGATATGGGGCCCCTAGCTTCTGCAAGAGAACAGGGATGGACCTTCCCTAATGGTTCCAGGACCCCCATTCTCAAACTAGTCTATGGTCAGTCATCCCTTCTAAATAGTGGGTTATGACCCTTTCTACCCATAAGACAAAAGTGGGAGTACCTTCTAGCCTCAACATTACTCATCTAACTACTTCACAAAACAAGGATCTCCCTTCCTTTTCATCACAGAAGGAAAAGAAAAATTCATATTTACCCTAAACCTTATATTACCCAGTCCCTTGTTTCCTGAAGTAGTTTTTTAATATTTACCAGCTCTATTCCCCCCAAATACATATACACATTCATGAACTAAAAATACAAAACCCTATAATTTCATACTGCTGTGGGAGCATCTTGTGAAAAAAATATCTGTACAAAACATAGGTTTGTATACTATAATTTTATTGATTTAACCACAACTAAGGCTATAATCAATCTTGTTATGGTGAAATTATAGAAAAAAATATATATATATATGTATTTATTGGTTTAAATGAGTTACATCATAAAATAATATTAAACTTGTGAGAAGTTAACAATAATATTTTGTAGAGTTACAGCTCCGTGTTTTTTTATTTCAAAGCTACTCTCCAAAGCATATCTTTTGAATTTTTTCCAAAGCCTCTTTCCCATATTATTGTTTTAAAGTGGGTTATTTTCTACATGGTTATAGTGAGGTGAGTACCATGTTGGAATGCCAGATCTATGAATGGATTGAGACCTTGGCCCTGCCCCCAATAAACTCTATGACTTTGAGCAAGATGCACAGCATTCTAGCCACTGCAAGTTAACTAAACTATAAGACCTTGATCCACCTCTGACTCTGACTTTTTTTTTTTTTTTTTTTTTGATACGGGGTCTTGCTCTGTCCCCTAGGCTGGAGTGCAGTGGCCTAATCACAACTCATTGCAACTTCTAACTCCCAGGCTCAAGTGATCCTCTTTGCACAGCCTCCTGAGTAGCTGGAACTACAGGCACACACAACACCTGCCTAATTTTTTTTTTTTTTATTGTTGCTATATACAGGGTCTTGCTCTTGCTCAGGTGGGTCTCAAACTCCTGGGTTCAAGTGATCCTCCCACCTCAGCCTACCAAAGTGCTAAGGATTACAGACATGGGCCACTGCACCCTGAGAGTTTTAAATTGTTTGAACTCATATTGTTTCATTAGAAATTGAAGCCATGCTTTTCCTTCAACATGCCAATATTAGTCATATATTATATAGCTTCCAAGTGAGACATAGTGTCTTCTCTCATCACCCCTGCTTATCAGTAGCACCATAACAGCAATAGTTTACCATAATTCCTGGCAACAGACAACTTAAATTTGAATCCTGGCCTTGACAACTATTGCTTTGGGTATTTTTGTTAACCATTGTATGTCTTTTTCCTTATCTGTAATATGAAGAGAATAAAATCTGCCTCGTTGTAGTAGTTTTGAGGATTAAATTATTAACTGTACCACCAAAGCAGTTGACAGAATTCTAGGCACATAATTAGGGTTCTATAAATTAGCTCTTATTATTAATTACTGTTACATTAGAAGCAAATGTATTTAGTTTTCAGCCATTAAGTTATCCAATTAATAATTATTAACCATCTGTGTAAAAGTCATTCTATCAGGTATATGTTATTGTAGAAAAACTATTGAAATTTCTTTAACTGTTATAACTTTTAATAGTCTAAATGAGAATGCAAATTAGGATGTTTTATAAAGTTTCAGATCTTAAATCTCTGTAACGCCATTTTTATATTTGAAAACCTTTTTCATTCCTGCCTTTTACACTAGAGATATTTTGGAGGGAAAAAAAAGAGAAATACTTTAAAGTTTTCAGAATTATTAAAAGTAAGTTCTTCAAGAAATATTATAAGCCAGAATGATTCTTATATTAGTTACACATTAGAGTGATTTAAATCTTAAAGACCAATTGATCTTCTAAATCATCTGACATCCCTGAATTCAAGCATATGCACATAGCCTAACCACAACATTTAAGGTAAAAGTCAATACTGAACCACTTTTGCGTTTATCATACATAGTTCCCTCTCTTGCATTCATATTTCTCCTGAAAAATTTCAACACTTATATTTATTTAGTTACTTTCCTCCCCTAGTAATTGAAGAAGAATAACATTTTGTTTTATTTTGTTTTCTACTCCTAAGGCTTGGCCCAGGGCCTGACATAAGTAGTCACTTAGTAAATATTTATGAAAGTTACCCATTCAGTCCCTCAACAAATACTGAGCACCTGTTATGTCCCAGGTGCCATTCTAGGTGCTATCCATATATATAACAGTGAAGAAAACAGAAAAATTCCTTATTTTATCCTTCTAGTTAGGGGGGACAGTTTACATATAAGATAAAAATGGTATATAGTATGTTAGAGAGTGATAATTGCTAAGGAGAAAAATAAAGGAAGAGAGAGGATAGAACACACATATGTGTTGGGAAAAGAGGATAGGAAAGGTATCAATGAAAAATATAATAGTTCAATAAAGACTAGGAAGAAGTAATGGGGTAAACTACTCAAGTAGGAGAGGACTATCTAGGAGAGGACATATTTCAGGTGGAGATAATAGATGGCACAAAGGCAATGATGTGAGAACTTGACTGACTTTGCCCCAGTAACAGCAAAAGGGGCCAGTGTCAATGGAATAGGCAAGGAAGACAGTTATGTTAGGGGTAAGAAAGAGGGGTGCAGATCTCCTGGGGCTTTGTAGACCTTTCTAAAGATTTTAGATTTTACTCTAAGTTGGGAAGACAGTGGAGATTTCTGAGCAGAAAGTCACATAATTTAATTTATATTTTGAAAGAATCACTCTGGTTCTGTATTAAGAGTAGGTAGACTTTATGAGGGTAGAAAGAGATTATCTAGGAGGCTATTGCAGCAAGATTGGTAAGGGACGGTAATTACTCAGACTAAGGGTGGTAGTAGTGAAAGTGGCAAGAAGTGGTCAGGTGTGGATGTGTTTTGGATATAGTGATAATAGAATTTATTGGCAGATTGAATGTAGCATATGAGGGGGGGGGAGATAAGTCAAGAATAATTCCAGAGTTTTAGGCCCAGTGAAGAGGAAGACTGGCATTGTTATTACCATTTTTCAGAATCATTAGAAGTAAAGTCCTGAATTCTTTTATAGGCATGGTAAGTTTGAAATGCCTAATAAAGATCTTGTTAGAGCTAGATTTATGAGTCTGGAAGCTAGAGGAGAGGTTTAGGCTAAAGATATAAAATTGGTGGTTGTTACCCATGAAACTAGATGAAATCATTAAGGGCGTGAGTATAGACAGAAAAGAAAGTATTATTTCTCTTAGGAAAATGTTTTGTTAGTGGCATATTCCTGTTATTTATATGCAGGAAAAAAAGAACAAGAGGAAATGAACTTAAATGAAAATAGCGGTGATTTTCCAAGATATGAGAGAAGTGTCCCAACTGTTAGGGTAATGTAATATTGGAATGGACTACTAACAAAGATTGTAGAGGTTCTGTTCTTGGAGAACCTTGAGAAAAGTTTTGCCACTTATCCACTTATCTGTCTCCCAACTATAATACACTAATTATTGTGTCTTTATTTAAAAGATAGTAAGTAAGGTTATTTAACAAAATATTAGTATTTAGAAATATGCCATAGGTTTATGTATAAGAAAGTTAAAATTAAAAATAACTTTATTCCAGTAAAGGAAAAATACATGAATTTATTAAAAGTGTAATGTAGGTGGGGAAATCTGATATGCTAGTATTTTAAGCATGAAACTATTAATAATAACATAGATAATGGTTGTCTAATGAAGTTTCCGTCTAATCTCGAATGATTATATTAATTTGACTGAAATTAATTACAAATTAATAATGGAATTTATTTGGTGTTAAAAGAGTTTTAAATACATCTTATATTCAATTTGGTTATTTCTTGGTTAATATGAGCAGGGTATTAATTGCTTAATCATGGAAGAAGCCCAAGTGCCCCTCGACCTACGAATGGATTAATAAATCGTGGTATATGTACACCATGGAATATTATGCAGCCTTAAATAGAGATGGAGACTTTACCTCTTTCATGTTTACATGGATGGAGCTGGAACATATTCTTCTTAGCAAAGTATCTCAAGAATGGAATAAAAAGTATCCAATGTACTCAGCCCTACTATGAAACTAATTTATAGCTTTCATATGAAAGCTATAACCCAATTATAGCCTAATAATATGGGGATAAGGGAAAGGGAGGGGAGGGGAGAGGATGGGTGGAGGGCAGGTAATTGGTGGGACCACACCTATGGTACATTTTACAAGGGTACATGTGAGACTTACTAAATGTAGAATATAAATATTTTAACACAATAACTAAGAAAAAGCCAGAAAAGCTATGTTAATCAGTGTGATGAAAATATTTCCAATTGTACATAAAACCAGCACATGGTACTCCATGCATTAATGTACACAGCTATGATTTAATTAAAAAAAATAATATATGAGCACGGTATTATATGAAACAGTTGGTAATTTTTAAAAACTGGACAATTGTTCTCACCTGGAATTGGTAGATCGTAGACTTTTAAAATATTATATCTTTTTAATTGACACCTAATAATTATGTGTATTTATGGGGTACATAGTGATGTTTCAATACATTTGCTGTATTATGATTGGATTAGGATAATTAGCATATCAATTATCAAGACATTTTATACGAACCAAAATAGGAGAAAAAATAAAGTATAAAACAGAGCTTAAGCAAAAGATTTTATATGTTTTGGATAAAATTTTAATAAAGAAAAAAGCAATATAAAACTTAAATTACAAGTGGGGGAAAATGTCTACAAAGGGAAAGTTGGCATGATAAAAACAAGTTTGTAAAATTATAAATTTTTAGTCTGGAAAGAATAAGATTACAGTGAATATGCTTGAAATTATTAGGACTTAAACCAGGATAAATATAAATTTGTTCATCAAACCATAGAACACTGATAATTAGAAGCTTTGTTTGTAAATTTGGGATATTTTAGAACCAACAGAACAACAAAAAGAGATAGGCAAAACTTTATAATTTTACTAACTTTTTTAGCTCAAAGTATATCACACACACAAAAAATAGATACAAGATGGCTTAAATTGAATTTTGAATGATATATTCGTAACGAGTATTGAAAGAGCTTGACATCTTTGAGATTTAATTCTAGTTTTGAAGATAGACTATAAAAGATAAGCTCAAAGTGTCCTTGCTTCGCTGTTCAGAACAGAATTTTATGCTATCCAAGTTAGATCTGCATGTATAGGCTTCATTTGATTTGAAGTTATTTGAGCTTGGCCTAAACTTTATATTCTTAAACATATATAATGTTTAACCGAATATAACTCGACCCAAGAAGTATAATCTATTGATGTTTTTAGGAAGATAATTTCAATGTTATTTCTATGTCTACCTATTTTTTATCTTTAAGAAGTTTTTAAAGCCAAATATGCAATAATCTATGTTCTTTATCCTTACTTTTTTTATACTACAAAAAAAGTGGAATCTGTCACTGTTTAAACCAGTTTTGTCTCCCTGCATTTTCAAGATCTTTTTATAGTGCATATTTTAATGAAATGTTAAAATGCTAAAAACAATAAACACTGGGCTAAATCGCTGCATTGTGGGCTTCCTTTCTGTTTTCTCATTATTTGAGAACAGCCATAAATTCTGATGAGGGAGAAGGGTTACTACAATGAAAAATTAAACAGTACATATGGTTCTCATCAGTGAATTTTCTACCATCAAAGCAGTGCCACAGCATGCCCCAACATTGCTTCCAGTATTGTACTAAGCTCCTCATAACAAGGGTAACCGTGCATCCTGGTTTTCCCAGCACATTTTCAGTTTATATCTGCTATCCTAATGTAATAATTTGTAGCACCGCCATCTTTTACTCTCAAAAGTGTTCCAGTTTGGATGTTAAATTATATGCAAAAGTATGCTGTAAATGTTTAACAACTGACTCTCCGGGGGAGAAAGTGTGCACATACCTGCATACATAGTTCATTATTATAAATTTTACTGATAGTAAGAAATCATAGCACACAAGTCCAGAGACAATAAAATAAACCATACTTACAAATTCTTTTCGTGATTTTTATTTTTCTCTGAAGCCAACCTATAGTTGCAATAGAGGAATAAGTATAGTTCTGACAAATATGTTTGTGGATGCTTTTATTTTTACTTATTAACACAAATAAGTAAATAAAATACTTTCATTTATATTAGTCAAATGAAAGTGAATCAGTGAAGATGTATGTTGTAACTTCATTCATTTTCAATAATGTGAGTGACTTTTTGTTAGATAATAGTTTGTAGGGGTACTGGGAGACTATTTTCTCATTTTTTATTCTATTCATGATATAACAAGACATAAAACATTTACATTTAATTTGTATTATTGACATTTTCTCTATTTCTCTCTTAAGTCTATCAATGAAATGATAAATCAAGTCCTGATATGTCAATTTCTGTGTTATAAGTGCTCTTACCATGGTTACTTCCAAGCTACCAAGAAAACATCACTGAATAGAATTGGGAAGAAATACTATTATTTAGTATAATAGCATACTATTATCTAGTATTTTCATCATATAAACACATTATAAATAAATAACCTCAAAAATTTTATAGAAAATAGTAAAATGATTCAGATTAGGAGTTTTGAATATGTATTAATTTTTAATGTAATTTATTTCATTATAAGTTTATGTGATTAAATGTTTAATAATGGCTATAATTAACAAGAAGTTTACAAAATTTCTGAAAAATTAACAGTAGGCTGTCATGAGCCAGTATAGGCTAGCTCCAAAGACCATTGAATATGGTCACCCTACTTATATCTGATCCCTTATGTGCAAGAATTCATTTGACACATATTTTTAAGTACTTAATATGTCCTAGGAATTATACTAATTGTTAGAGATGCAATACAGCAAAGTTGGACATAAAAACTATTTCTGCCCTCACACAATTTCTAACTGTCCTCCCCATCTCCCTCTGCCACTTTCAATCTCTTTTTCCTAACCAATCTGTCTAGCAGTATGGACAGCATATATTTGGTAGATGGCAAGAATATAGATATCATGTAGAATGCAAACAGGGTATTGTTTTAAAAAGAAGAAAAGCAAATAGTTGGGCCTAAGAAGTGTCTAATGCAAATAGCAACAAATTAGAATTGATTTTATTCTGATTCAGAAGCTTAAAAAACCATGCTAGTGGGTTTCCTTCATACACAGCTTTCTAATGGCAGGCAGTTATAAAACACATTAAATAAAGTAATCAGTGAATAACTACTCTACACAAAGCACTTAACCTAATTGCTGACGTGGGAGGTAAAAGGCAAGGAAATGAGAGGTGATGAGGAGTTGATATAATAGATGGGAAAATCTTTAACACTAAAGCCTAGGAGAAGACAATAATCTAGGAAAATAATGACAGTAAGGCCTTCTGTTTGTATAATATGTTACTGTTTTCAAATTTTAATCTCTTACACATGGGTGATGGATGGACTGAAATGACCACAAGGAGCTACATGGGAGAGTTGAAACTTAATTTGGGCCCCGAAAAGTAGGTAGATATGGAAAATGAAAAAAATCCTAATCAATGTCATTGCACACTTAGTAAAAAATATGGATGTTTATGTATAGCCTTTGGAACGAAGAGTGAATAGATTAGCTGGTGAGAATAGAATCTTTCCATTAGCAAATAGTAGAAAATAAGGTAAAAGAAAAAAATGACCCAAAGGATAAAGTTTCTTACCAGTAGCATATTAATTGGGGGCAGGGCGAGTGTGGGACTGACCTCACTGATGGTTTGTTTTCATATATTTGGTTGTCCACCTTAACCAGATGTGCAAAAACCACTTCCTTGGGGTCAGCCTTTAGTATGCAACTGTAGTGATGAGCTGAGGGAAGCTTTATACTGACTTTATTCACTCAAGTTTCATTTCTTCTTACTTTTTTCAACTACTCAAACACTGTTTTCTAATGTGGTAGACATTATACCGGGTCTATGAATAAAAGGATGAAAAAGAAAAGATCTCTGCCCTTCAGGAGCTCTAGTCAGAAAATCAGACAGACCTATACAATTAATTATAATATTTGAGTGCTACCTAATGATTAAAAAATGCATTAAGTACAGTGAAAATGTTATTCCTCCTACTATCCACTGAGAAACACTGTATGCAGTTAGAACACATAACCGATAGGAATTCAATAAGATAATACATTAAAAATATTTCACACATAACCTGCCTGCTACCACCAATATAATTATCATTGTTATTGAAAACAGTAGTGATTTTCTGATATGAGAAAAGTGTCCCAACCGTTAGGGTAAAATAATATTGGAATGGAAATAATATTGGACTACTAACAAAGATTGTAGAGGTTCTGTTCTTGGAGAACACTGAAAAAAGTTTTGCCACTTCTCCACGTATCTGTCTCCCAACTATAATACACTAATAACTGTGTCTTTATTTAAAAGATAGTAAGTAAGCTTATTTGACAAAATATTAGCATTTAGAAATATGCCATAGTTATAATGTATAAGAAAGTTAAAATTAAAAATAACTTCATTCCAGTAAAGGAAAAATTCATGAATTTATTAAAAGTATAATGTAGATGGGGAAATCTGATACTATAGTATTTTAAACACAAAACTATTAATAATAACATAATAATAATGGTTGTCTAATGAAGTTTCGTTCTAATCTGTTATTGGTGAGGCTGAACATATGAAATAATGTGGAGCCCATGAGAAGTAAGACTGTGGTAAATTAGAAGAAAATTACTGTCATGAGATGCTCTCTACTCTCTGTAGATAGAAATCCCAACTAATCTTCATATCCTACCTTGTCTATAAACCTTCCTGAACTGCTCCAACCTTCAGGAGCTCCTGTTACAACTGTAGCCACTATCATATAATTTAGCATTTAATGGCTCTCTTATTTTTTATTTTACTTTATTTCAGGTTGATATTAGTTTTATTTCTAATATTGTATTATTAGAAGCCAGATTCAAGTTTTATACCTTATGCTTCCTTTGTATACCCTAACATGCCTATAATATTGTGGATTCAAAGTGACACTATAAGAAATAAATGTGAATTAATTGTTTGATTTGAAAATATAAATAATGGACACCTGGGCTACACTGGCAGTGCTATTTGGTCCCTTGACATCCTCCTTCTGTAGCCTCTTCTACCTTAATACCTCCTTCTCCTGCCAAGGTGATTTCATGTTTTCTGTTCTAACCAATCAAAACTCACTTTTAGGAAATTATCTTATATACTCATTCATTTTAAAGATATGAATTATTTATAAGCATTTAATCATTATGTTTGGGGGTAATTTGCATGTTAAAAGAAGATAAAACATAAAGCCAAAAAGAATGAATCTCTAATTGTTGAATGTCTGGTATCAATACATTTGGCAAAAGGAGATTTCTCATTATAGTTATTTGGCACTAAATCAATTAATAACTGAGATCATCTTGATAGAAAACTTAAAATGCCAAAATATTAGAGTGTTTAATAATACCTAGGTAATTAACTCCAGAGTCTTATATAACAAAACTCAGTGAGTGGAAGGACATTGGCTTTTCATTATTTATAGCCCTGAATTTAAATCCTATTCTGATACTTACTACCCCCAGGACACTCACAGGTTCTCAAACCCTCTGAGCCTCATTTTCCTTTTATAAAATGGGAATAAGATGAGATAAATCATCTAAAGTACCCAGCACTGTGCTTGGAAAATACTTAACATTCAATAAAGACAAATTTCCTATTCTTTTCCTCTATTTGTTTTTTTAAATATTAACACATTAATTTGGCTCATTTCATTTTACTCATTACTATACAACAAGAACCAGAAGGCAACTCAAATATTACATAATTATTGTATCAATTAAGTATTTGGGCTTATATTATAGATGACCAACTATAATTGAATTGCTGCTCTTTTTCATCTACATGAACACTGGGTTTTCACATTGTGAACACTTTGGAACAATATTCTTACCTTTCAGACACTCTTTTACTTATAAAAAATATACTCACTTTTTAATATTTTCGGGGTTTGAAAGGGAAAATAATCCAACTAGAGTGTATAAAATAGAAGAAAAGCAGGTACATTTTTGGTTTTATAAACCACAGCAACAATACATATTGTGTATATATTGGGTCTAACTAAAAGAATGCTGAACTAAAACCCAAAAGACTTCAATTCCAGTGCAAACCACCGCTGCCACTAACTGATGATGAAATTTTAAAAAGTTTTTTTCTTTTTAACTCAGTTCCCTCATCAATAAGATAAGTATCAGAGACTAGATGGTGTTTCTTGAACGTTTTAGGAAACACAGATACTTTCGAGAATCTTAGGAAAGTTTTTAATCCCTTCTCCAATATTTTGTGCACAATTTTTCCTTACCAGATACCCTAAAGTCCCTCTGCAAACTTCACGTCAAGATCTCTGGACTAGATGTTCTCAATGGTTCTTTCCAGCCCTATAACTCCAGAATGCAGTTGTCTTTGTTTCATGCAACCATTATTATGCTTTTAAGAAAACAAACAATTCATTTTCTTTCTCAGTGCTACAAAGCAGAGTATTTGTTAACAAACAGTATAAGGTTTTTTCCCTGATTCTGCAGTAAGAGAACCATATGCCCTCTAAGGACATGCTAAGCCAAATTAGAAGCCCCTATTCCTCAAGCTTATTGAGAAACAAATTTATTCCACAAATGTATTGCTCTGTTCCTCCTCTATCATTGTTTTAATTTAATCTTTATGAATACTTTGATTCTCGTCTTGACTAAAAATTCTTCAAATGCACAAACCATTTTTGTGGCCAGCCTCTGTTTTGGCTCCAATGACCCTACCACTTAGTGTTCACTATTCACACCCTTGGGTAGTTCCCACCCACAGTTCACTGTGGTTGGTCTGTGTGATCAATAAAATAAGGCAGAATTGATGGTATGTCACACTGCAGCTTCTATCCTAGAGATTCTCTCTCTGTCTCTTCTCTACCCCCTACCCTCCATTGGTGTCTGAGGAAAGCCAATTGTCATGTTATAATTATGAGAACACTCAGAAAGCCTGTGGAGATGCCCACATAGTGAAGAGGAAGTTTCTGGCCATCAGCCTGCTAGGAGCTGGGACCTGCCAACAACCATGTGCGAAGACTTCAGGTATGGCTGATGGCTTGACTGCAACCTCAGAAGAAACTGTGAGCTGGAATCATTTGCTAAGCTACTCCCTGATTGTTGACCTTCCAAAACTGTGAAATAATAAATATTGTTTTAAGCTGATCCATTTTGAGTAATTTGTTATGCAGCAATAGATAACTAATACACTTTCCCTCTGTCTCTCTCAGTTGCTTAGCACTGTTGGTAACATTTTACAATTGAAACCTATTCAAGCAATCTATTATAACACTCTTCATTTTATCTTTAAAAAAAAAAATAAAACTGAAGCTTAGGATGGTTAAGTACTCACCCAAGGCAATTCAATTAATTACTGGAAGAAAAAGGATTACAAGCCAGGTCGTAATATTTACTACAGTATTATTATTTCCATGTTTTCATACTGCCTCTCATTCTCACTTTCTTAGCAATTCAGTCTATTCATAGGTGGTAAATAATATGCATTAATGTTTATACTAAAATAGTACTATTGTTATGATAAACTAAGACTTATAAATAAATTGTGAATTATTCAAGCCAACATTTTCTGCCTTTACTCTTCTCCAATGGATAATCTCATCCATTTATATACCCTTATATCAAAGAGTAGGTGGAACAAATTAATGGATATTCATTCACATGAGTTAATTTTCTTACCTATGAGTAT
Source organism: Nycticebus coucang (assembly GCF_027406575.1). NCBI lineage: Eukaryota > Metazoa > Chordata > Mammalia > Primates > Lorisidae > Nycticebus > Nycticebus coucang. The sequence goes on along the minus strand of NC_069785.1, from coordinate 51,288,061 downwards.
TTCTGTAAGAAGATTTGGTAAGAAAAGGAGTTAAAGTTTTAATCAAAATAATATTCTGAGTTATTAACAGATATTAACTATTCAGGTCATTTTTATGACTAATGTAAATAACCGACTATTTTTGATACGTTACTGCTTTTACTATTCTTCAATCACTCTTTATAACCTATGGGTAAAGTTCCTAAAATGAAAAACAACTTTCTAAGATATGAGATTTTACTGCAGTATCATCTCTTCTTACTTCCCACCTTAAACTATTGTCCTCTAACTCCCTGAACTTATCTTTATCACAGTACTTACTAACATTCTGTTATAATTGACTTGTTGGTGTTGATACCCTCAAATAGGCTAAAATTTTTCACAAATAGTGGATCTCTATGTAGTATATCTATGTATCCACTGTACATAGAATATAATATATGCTCAATAAATGTTGCAATAAGTAGTATTCTAATTGTTAGAGCCACTGCAACTTTCAGAATACAGATTTTTTTTTTAACATTGAGAGAACTCAATATTAATCAGGTCACAAATAATACATATGACTAGTATCCTGAAAAACATTTAGAAATGGAGATATAATTTACCCAGAATCAGAAAAATTTCATAAAATATAATTCCATAAATACGTATTGCAGTAACTCATTATTATTATTCCCTTTTTGTTGGAGACAGTCCTAAGAGGATTAGAAATAACTTGAAATCATGGACAAAAGAAACTATTTATCAATAAACTGGGTTTTTTTCCAACTTAATTATACAGATAGCTGTATAATTATTGAACAAGAAAATATTTCTAATAAATGTGAGAAGTGTGTTTAACACACAACCAAACTAAATTTCATAGCATCTTTAGCAATTTTTAAGAAAAATAAACTGAAGGTTGCTATGCCAACTTAGAGGAAGACAGATGGAGATGTTTTGTACAAGGAAAGTTGGAGTAGAGTTTTTATTTAATAAGAAGAAGATAATGCCAAGTACTCATTAAGTCATATTACAGAGAAAAAAATCAGCTGTTTCTACTTCTTCAGATGTAAATCATCGCACTGCATGGTACAAATTAATATGCAATATTTTAATAACACCAGTGACAGTATAGGTGACACATGTGGTGATACGTGTGACGAAAACTATGCTTTGGAGTTAAACCTACTTCACTTCCCAGCTCTGACAGTTACTACTAGCTATGTAATCTAGAGCAAGTTGCTTAACTCTTGCAAAAGCTCCCCCAGCTGCAAAATAGGAAGAAATCTGCCAACATTATAGATATATAAAATATTTAGCACAGCACTGAACTCATAGAAACCACTTCTAAGTTTAACTCTTGCTATAGTAGTGATGTTTGTTATCTTAATATTAATAACCCATGTTTCCATTGAGAGAAAATACCTCTCTTTTTCTCCTTCTGAGTCTCTTCATAACCAATTTTTATTGATTATGAGTGAACTGGAAGGCTAAAGCAGCATTATGTACATGAATTTCTTGCTCTGCAATATATAATTATGTTACACAATGAATTCATCAGACCTACTATTCAATATTTACCCTTTGTAAGTTAAGTGACCACCCAAATATTTCCAGAAAGCAATCAATTATTGTGCACAAAGATTTTTGATAGGATCATTTGAATCATCACCTAGTTTAAACACTAATCTCTCTTAATTAAAATGAGCAAAGCCTAATAGGAGGCAAAACAGGCCTATGTCTAATTTTATAACCAGAGCTTATAAACCAGCAAACTTATCAAGAGAGCTAATTTCCTGAGGATCTTTTGTTTTGCTCTGTAAAATGAAATAATAGTGTGATTGCAAGCTTATAGCAAGGAGGTATTTTGAGAATTAATTAGAATGGAATAAAATATTCTGTACCAATTTCAAGATTGACATATGTATTTTTAAATAATCACCATTTTAGTTATATACTTATATTTAGTCACTCAATAAAAATATTCTCAGTTGTACATTATGCAATTTTGCATAGACTAAATTAGATTTATAATAGCAATAACAAAATTTACATTTACATAGTGCAGCAAGTTCAATGGTAATATTAATATGAATACCTAATAAACTATTAAATAGTACTTTAAAATACCATAAATTTTAAAGTACAACTTAATCATGATATAGGTGTATGCCTATCTTCTTTGGGGGATATATTGTTATTCAATATTTGATCAACTTCCAGTCAGCTAAGAGAAAATTTGAAGACCAAAATCTTTTCTGAGCTGAAAGGACCACTGTGTACCTGTTAAACACTGAACACTGTTTTATAACACACTATTTGTACAAGAAAGGAGGTGAGCCTAATTTCTCAGAAACAGACATCTCAGTAGTTCTAAATGAGAAAATGTATTACCTCATTAACCTATTTAATGAATTGGAATAAAACTATGCACAGCTGCTTGACCACTGAGTCTCCTAGTTACACAGATGTAATAGGTGAGCCAACCTTCATGGTAGTAAAAGTATGTCTTATCTTACAGAATTTAATAGGTAACTTCCATACTTTAGTCCTTAAATGCTAATAACATGCCTCAAAATTATTTCTCTCTCCTTTTATTAACTGTTAAAAAAAACTCTTCCAAAATGACAATGTAGCTTTTACAGTGATTATTTGTGAACAGCTGACTTATGCAGGTTACAATTATTATCAAAGATTGCAAAGTCATTCAAAAGAGAAAAATATGCATTTACCCGGCAGAAAAGCTATTCCAATTTAATTGTGCCTTCAAAAAAGTTACCCTTCAAAGAAAATACATTATACAAATATTGAGAATTCGGTAATCTCTTTTTTCATACTTTTATTGATTCAACAAAGAGTCACTAATACCTCCTTTTGACAGATTGAGAATGCAGTGGTAAACAAATCCACAGTCCATGCTTTTAGAGAATTTAGTTTTGTTAGGGAAGTTCTGTTTTTAATAAACACAGAAATCATTCAAAGTCTGAAAATTGATAAAGAGCAAATGTTCTTATATTTTTAATAGGAAAGAAATGTTTACATTTGTGATGTTGATACTTGGAAAGATGTTAAATCACTTTCCATTTCCCAACCTTGCAGTACTCTCTCGTACTATCAAGCATCTACAGAAAACATTGCTTCTGAGGATAATACATCTGTCTTTTATCTTTCATCCTACTCATCCTTTAGGTCATTTCCTCCCAGAAAAGATTTCCATGCCCACGCCCCCTTCTCATGTCGGGTTAGGTGATTCCCTCTGTGCTCTCAACTTGCACTCTCTCAACTTGTGGTTTTTCCCTGCCTCACAGCTAAATTATTAATTCACAAAAGCATGGACTGCATTTGTTAACAACTGTATTCTCAGTCTGGCAAAGGAAAGTATGAGTGACTATTTGTTGAATTAATAAAAGAATGAAACAAAAAGTCACCAATCTTTAAAATTTTGTATAATGTCTTCATTATTCAATGCAAGGGAGAAAACTGCCCACCATCAACAGGTGATCTCCCTATGAGAGTTACCTCAATATAAACCAGACATTCCAGGCCTGTGGTCAGAAGTACAATTAGAAACACCATAAGATACCAAAAACGATCCTGACAATCAAGCTACTGGCACTAAAACAAATTGAGCGTAGATTCACCCACTTTCCATTTCTCCACATTTTTCTCTCTATATACATATTCCCTCTCCTCCCCTCAGTGCTGATCACTAGGTCTAGGATTTGACCCCTGCCCCAAATTATCAGCCCATGTCTTAGTTTCTGCTAGTGTACATCTTAAATACTTTTTCTACTGGTATCTCCTTTTGTAGCTATTCTTTAAACTAATATCAACCATTAATTGTTATTTTTCTGCATACAGTTTTTTTATGCATTGATTAGTTGACAGTCAGGTGATAATAAGAATGATGTTAGGAGGGCCACAATTCTTCTAGGATTGGTCTTCACTATACCCTGCCAATCCCCTTGTTGTGTCACCAGTGCTACCTGTGTCTTCTTGTGTAGTTGTCCTCTAAAATAAACCATCTATTCTACTTATCCTTTGAAATTACTTAGAAAGACATTAAGTCAAATTGGTTCTGGAGGCCAATCCCTTTTTTCAAATGATTGAGAGTAAAATGGAAGTTAGGTATATTTCTTTTATTTAAGCAAAGCTTTTAATTCTTATCTGAATTTAATTAATTTTTTTGATATTTTAGTAATCTATTTCTTATACTAATTTTAGATTTGTGATAAGTTAAAGGTAAAATATATTACATGATTTCCAGTCCTTCCCTTCTTCCACTTCTTACATTGAGCTAAATGCTCCTTCTTCTATCACTGGGAGATTAAAAAGAAGAGTAAGAGGGCGGTGCCTGTTGCACTACAGAGTAAGGCACCGGCCCCATATTCCGGAGGTGGCGGGTTCAAACCCAGCCCAGCCAAAAACTGCAAAAAAAAAAAAAAAAGTAAGATATGGTGTTTATCTTTCCACAACTGATATTCTAGGGGTAGGGCCAAACACAAACAGCAAGAACCATGAGACAAAGCAAATGTGCTATGTACAGGTAGAAAGCAAATGGGGCATATAAGAGAATAAGACCATTACTAACTCTGTCTCTTTTTAAAATCTAAAATAACTTGACTCCTTCAAAGGATATGGAAATTAAGTCATTAAATTTATAGTTTTCCTATGAGGTAATGCTAAATTTCAAATTTCTAAGTAGTTATTGAGCAATTCATGAAATTTGTTTCCTTATTGATATAATTAAAATAACTACAACTTTTGTTTAAAGTACTTTTTGAAAAGAAAGTTTATTTTTTTAGGTACATACAATAAGAATGCTTCAATCATTTTGGAATCCTAAAACATTTTCAGTTACTTCGTGGGAAATTTTTTTGGTTAATTTATAGGTTGTACAAACAATAGCTATTGGACATGTCAAATTAGGAAAATGATTGTCTAAACCTGCTCAGAACTCAGAAAGCATTTAAAATAGGCCGAAATTGAACTGCAGATCTCTGCAGGATAGAATAGCATCCATACCCTAATTACCATTCTAATAGTCCAAAATCTTATGCAGGCTCCTGATTCTGGCATAAGTCCAATGCCATTATAAAATATTGGCTTTTTACTTAAATCATACAACTGAGATGCAGTTTGGTTTAGTTTTTGACTATACCAAAGATGAAACCCTAGGCAATAGCTTTCAAGCTGCAATTTAGTGAAGTTTAACTGTTCTTCCCAAACCAGGGACAAGACGTGGGATGAGGGGCTGAGGGAGAATGAGGAGTGGTTCTATTGTCAGGTAAGTTTGGGAAATCATGGGCATTCTTTTCCTAGAGTTTTGCAATTCACATTAGTATAATATAGACTCAAAAGATGTGCTTTAAAAAATAGCTCAACTTATTTAAACTAATATTTCCCAGTGAGCTAGTCACAGAAACTCTGCTACAGGAAACACCATTAATATCTCAAGGAACTAGTGTTCTAAGAAACACAGAAATACTGCCTTAAGAAAATTCTGAAAGCTGAGTTGATTCTGAATTGTATAACAAATCATTTTTTCAACATTATCTACAATTACAGCTAAAGTTCAAATAGACAGATAAAATGGGAAATATACACTTAGAGCATGATAAATATCGTATTTAAGAATGTTGAAATATGCCTCGCTTCTCTTCTATTACTTTAATCATTAAAAAATAAACTCATTTTCAGAATGGTCCTGATATAATAAGCAAAGTCTATTACAGTTTTAGGCACAAAAGTAACTAATTAGATTCAAACCCTCTGTTTGAGTAATCTTGCAGTAATTTATCATCATTTGAACTCCTCTGTGCACTATTACTTCAATTTCTTGTTAAATCCAACCCTAAGCATTTTGGTTGTTTTGTTCTAATCTTAGAAATCCTCCCTCTACTACTTTATTGATCCATTGCATTCTAATACCCTCATTCCTTAAGAGCATCAAAAAAGTTCGTAGAGTTATATTTTATGAAAATCCTTCATACTTCATTTTAAATTTACAGAGGATTTTAAATCCATTAATTTTTATATAAAGTCCTTGTTCCTTTTCTCCTCCTATTCACAAAGATTTTTTCCTATTTATTCTTAGATGAGTATTAGCTAAATGGCTCTATGAAGTAAGCATGACCCTTCCAATAGAAGAGATTATTTTCTTCGGAATGAAAGTTGAGTAGAACAACTGTAGAATCTCTAGAGCCAATTCTTGTCAATATACATCAAACTATTTTAATCTGAGAATGATGTTGTTTGCCTAAAGACAAGGTTTCACCTGAACATGTGTACTGGATAATTCTCCTTTCTCCTTCCCCATCATAATCCCTTTGGCTTTATATATTAATACACAAATACATTCATACATATAATTAAGTACCTTTAATGACATTTTCTTTGTTAGTGAATTTGATATGGCTTTTCTATTTAAGGTAGGTCCAGATGTAATCTCAAATACAGTTATAAAACGTAGTCTTGTAGCAGTGATGTGTTCAGTGACTTTTTAACATGGCTTTCCAAACCATGTGAAAGCAGAGGATTTTAATTTCCAACCTATTTTGAGGGTAGAAATGTTGGATATTTTTTCAAAAGAAGGTGTTCAAACTGAAATGCATTTCATTTAATAAGAGTTCTACTTTCTCCATGTTACTTAAGTACACACAATTGCTGCATTTTCTTCTATGTGCTATATGTGAAATCAAAATGTAGAAGTATTGTATTCTAATACTTTTATTAAGAAAGTTACTGTGCTGCTGAAAATTATTTGATACAAAGGAAAAAACTAGAATCTTTAGGACATAAAGAAAGCTTTGCCTTCATGTTGTATAATCAATCATACAACTGGAACGAACCTCTAGCTTTATGTCCTTTTCGCTAATGTGCACAAACCCTTGCTATGGTGTGTATGTCCCCTCCCAATCTCAAGCTGAACTTTAATTGCTGTTGTAATGGTATAAGGAGGTGATTAGTTCATAAGGGCTCCACTCTCATGTATGGACTAATGTCATTATCACAGGAGTGGGTTTGTTATCAAAAAAGTGAGTTTGTTATCACAAGAGTGGGTTACTACAGAATCAGGTTTGGACCTGCCTGTCTCTTACTCTCTCAATCTCTCTTGACCTTCTACCTTCCACCACGGAATAATACAGAAAGAATATCCTTGCAAAATGACAGCACCTTAATATTGGACTTGTTAGCCTTCAGAACTATGAGAAATATATGTATATTTTTAAAATAAGTTACCCAGTCTGTGGTATTCTGTTATAACAATTCAAAGTTGATGAAGACAACCCTCTGGACTTGTGGTTCCCTCACTAATGGGTTTTCTAGACTGGAGGTTCTCTCTTTAAATCTCTGCCTTTGAAATTTGTGTGGTGGGATGAGAGGTGAGAGTCTAACTTGAGGCATCTAAGTTTACAGTTAGAGTGCAAAGTAAAGGGACATCAATACCTGTACTCCAGATCCCTGGCTGTAACATCATTTGAAAGCATCAGATAAGATTCAGACCTGTCACTGTGAGACTGTGACAGAGGACCTATTCTTCCTTGTGGCAAACTCACTCAGCAAAAGAACCTCCTTACATAGTAGCTATAGAGATATTATATGCATTCCTCTGTCAGTTCACTAAATGTTGAAACCACTGAGATTTGTCAGAGAGGCCAGACAGGTACATAAAAATCCCTTCAACACATATTTGTGAAACTTTTGCCTATTGAAGCCTATGCCAAAATCCTAGGCCCATAAAAATCCCCTCAATACTTATTTGTGGGATTCTTGCCTAATGAAGCCTATTCCAAAATCCTCTACTGTGCAAGCCCTCTGAAGCCCTCTAAGGGTTCTGAGACATTTCCCAGGACACCTGAGGAAGTCCAGGCTGAATTAGAATTCTTGGTGCCCTTAAACAGTGATATTCAGCCTTAGCTAAACAAATACTGATGCCTGAATCCTTCCCACCTTCATCAGATTTTGATTTAATTGAGCTGCAGTTTCCCTAGTAATCTAATATGATCCCCTTAGTTCAGTGGTTCTCAACCTGTTAGAATTATCTGGAGAGATTTTAAAATTCCTTATTCCCAGACTTCACCCCTGATCAATTTAATAAGAATCTTGTGGGTCGGACCTGGCATTAGTATTTTTAAAAAATTTTCCAGCTAATTATAATATTTCGCCAAGGTTAAGAAATAGAAAAATCTAGAAAAGGCAACCCCTTCCATATATCTAAAACCTGACTTCTTGCATTCTCTCCAATTCACTTGGGTCTCTGAAAGCTCTGAAGCTATAGAGTGAAGAGTTGTCATATAGCTGAGTCACAAGTGAAAATACATGATCAGATGTTCCACATTGATATGGAAATGAAAGTGATATTGAAATAGTTTAGATAAGGATTTACAAAAGAAAAAAGAGATGATAAAAGATATGCCATGACAATAAATAAACTTTTTAGTAGTTAGTAAGTGCCAGGCACATGTGATAGCCAAAAATAGGGGGAAGATTATAAAATGAAGAATAATCATCAATATTAGAGTTTTTAAAGAATAGCTATTATTTCCAAATATACTCCCCAATAGTTTATCTATCCTCTATAATTTAAAGTCTTGAAAAATTACTATAGAGAATGTATGTTACCAGTTCTACAGGACTCTACTTTGTCAATAATTTCTAGGATTTTAGTTAAAATCCATAGATACGTTCTTATAGTCTGTTTTTCAAAGGCAGGAATTGTCCTTATATTGTTATGTCTGGGATATAGGCAAATTTAGCATCTCCATATTCAGAGGTGATATATATATTTGCAAGCTACTAGCAGAGATTGTTGCTGAATGGGAGCCTATCCAAAGAATTGTTGACAATTGAGTCACTGAAGGTTTTGTGGCCAAAGTCAAATCCAGTGTTTATTTGTTTTTTGCCAATTGTTAGGCCATATCCCATAACAGACTAGCAATCCAAAAGAGAATATTGCCAAATCATTGGCCAGTTTTCAGGATGGCTAACCCTTTTTTTGCTACAGAACTAACAATGCTCAATTATAATCAAGTGAGGCATTCTTTCTCTTGAACCAGTGGTTTATGACAATTAATTATTTTTTCTTAAAAGTAGTGGATAATTTTGACTATTGTTGGGAAGAACACAACTTTTTAGTAATTGGATACCAAAGCAGGAAAATAATCTTGAGGGAATGGGTTATTTGTTCCACATCTGTCTCTCAGGGCAGTCGTCAATTGCCCAGTGCACTGCTGCTGTCTCTCACTCAGCACCTCAATTCTCAGCTTAAACAACAGTGTTATTTCTGTCAGGTGTGGAGTGATTGCCTCTGGCTGCTGATGGGTTGATTGGTCCAAGAATTATCTAAATTCACAGTATGGCCTTTTCCTCAAGGGGAGAGCCCTGACAACAGCAGTGGAATTATTGACTATTCATGTCCAGTCCCTTTATGATATTCTCAATGCTCTCCTTGTGCAGAAAATGTGAATATTTGGTTCATTTTGAATGTATGTTTTAAAGAAATATTCATTTTGAATGCATGTTTTAAAGAAATATTTATTTTATGCTTATACTATTCTTATTGATAGTTAAATTAGGTACCAGTTTCATTGCTTATAAACTTACTATAAAGCTAAATATGGAGCCACCAGAGAAAACAAGTGAAGAGGAGACACTTTCTGCCTTGGTAAGAGTAATGTGCAGTCCCTAGGACCAGTTCTTTAATAACAGCTCGTTCTTCCCAAGAGTCAGAAATGTGATCCACCTTCTCTTGCCCACTCATGAATTCCCCCATCTACATAGTTAGTTCTTGTTTATATGCACATGTCCACTAATATAAATCTTACTTCTGTTGGGTTTCTTGGTGCACTCTGTGCAATCTATTCATTCTAATCTAAATTTAGAATATTTCATAAGACAACACAGCAATTAAGGAAAGACAAAAGTACGTGAAAACATCACAGTCCAGGGTAGCTTAAATAATTTTTTTAAATTCTCTAAAGATATGAGACTTTACAGTCACATCCATCACTCTCCTTCTCTTCTTCCAAGCTTTCTATCCACCTACCTCATTGATCTTCTGGAAGGAGATTTAATACCCAGATTTTGCACCTCTCCTATTAGCTCCAATCCATATTTACCAGTAGCTTAAAAATCATATTCTTGTGTGGAAGTCGTGCTTCTACCAATGAAGTAAATGGTCCTCTGAAGCCCATTAACATTCTTAGGTCATTTTTTCTTGCATTCAAAGAAAAGCCAGGCGAATACATTGGGAACTTTCTATGGTAACTGAGAGAACAATTATGTTTCACTGGCATCTTACTTTTTATGTCAAACTTTATCATCTAAGACATTAAAATGTATACCATCTTAAAAGACTTCCAAAAAAGGGTGATTAACAGCCTATTAAAAAATGTAAAGCATCAGCTCTGTGCCCATAGCTCTGTGGTTAGGGCGCCGGCCACATACACTGGGGCTGGTGGGTTCAAACCCGGCCTGGGCCTGCTAAACGACAACTACAACAAAAAAATACTTGGGAGGTGAGGCAAGAGGATCACTTAAGCCCAAGAGTTTGAGGTTGCTGTGAGCTATGATGTCACAGCACTCTACCGAGGGTGACATAGTGATATTCTGTCAAAAAAAATAAAGAATTTAATTGTATCAAAATATTGAATATGAAATTCAGAGATTGATTCTGTTGTTTACCACCTTCTAAACTTAGCTGTGTTTCAATCTAATGGAAATCCAATTAGCTTTTAGTCTCATTTTAAATCAAATAGGAAGGAAACATCTTGTTTAATTTGTTCATTCAATTATTAATCAAGGAATTGAGCAATCTTCAAATTTATGGTTTCAAGTCCCTCATTGATTATTTTAAACAAGTTCTGCTGAGCATTTTATTTATACCTGGCTTTTCTAATACAGCAGCCTCAACTTCACATGTGTCAATTAGCACATTTATGTATGGATGTTCACTCTTAAAATTAGTAAGTCTACCCCTTAAGTAATAGAAAATGGCTATCAGAATTTTCCTTGAATATTTTATTTTTCATGTATTCTTTATTGGAGTATTTCTGTCTGTACCTTTGGATTTCACATAGATAAAAGCATTTATCCCCTTTTTAACTTCAGAGAAATCTTACTGGATCCTTCTTCAATAGGATAGCCATACAACTTGATGATTGTTATACGGTTTACTAAAAAGATTTTGATGAAAATTTCCCCTTCTGGAGAATTTACCATTATCAAGAAGGTATACCATATATACAGCCTATGAAAAAGCTTATAGAAGTGATGGTTATTTGCATAACATACATCATGTCTTTTTTAGTACATTCATGTTATGACAATCTAATTTGTAATAATACTGGATGACTTTTTCTTTCTTTTTTCTGTAGAATTAATATTAGAGGAGAAATAGTTTACTAAATTGGCTTTATGATTATTCAAGATTAGCAATAAATTGTGTTTCAAACTATGAAATAATTTTAGCATTTCGGGTATGTATACAAATACCTGAGTTTCATCCTTTTAAGAAATTTTAACAAAAACATAATAAAATTCATATATGTGGATGCATTCCAATTGCAGATATTTTTGATCCTAAATAACTCTGCACTATTCGTTTTCACTGGATTTTACATATAATTTTTTACTTTTTCATTATTTGGTAAAAGCATTTAAAAAGAACTACTCAGCACATATGGAAGAATTCCACAGTGTTTAAGTTTTGTAACTTTATTACCATAATATTAAGTTAGTTCTAACAGCTCGTCTTACCTTTGAGAAATATTCCCTTGTGTGAGATGATTGTATCAAGGGTAGTTAGGTTTGTTTATATTTATGTAACATAGGCTGTGGTTTAAAATAGAGTAAATTATTAAAACTGGAATGTATCTTGGAAATAATCTAGAAATATTCCATGTTTTTTATATGAAAAAATTAAGTCTTGGTAAAGCTAAGAAATTGTCCTAAAGTCTCTGTCATGTCTACCAAGTTCTAATATCATAGTAAATCTCAGTAACTTTTAAATAAACAGATTATAAGCCAAATTATTTTGCTCACATAAAAGTGGATATTCACAAAACTTCCTCCAAATAGTCATTTTCCTAGCTAAACTTGAGTATAATCATAACAATCTTCTAGGACTAACATGATATCTTTACTAATAATAGTAATAACAATAAAACCATAACTGTCAATTCACTAAAATGACTTTAACATTCTTTGTCAGTAATGCTTTAAAAGGTCCTCTCATTTTCATATTGGAAACATAATTATCCCAAATTCCTATTTGTTGGTTGATTACTTTAAAAGCCAAAAAAATCACTCAGTAAACAGGGAACAAAAATTTTGCTTGCCACTGTAATAGGCACGTTACACCAGCATCCCCATGCATTCTTTTTCAACTGGCTTTAACATACATATTTTAAAATGATATTAATATTATCTAAACAAAATTTATTTTCACTGAGGGATTGTGAATCCTTAGTGTGTATGTTAAAGTATATGTTTTATACCATTAAATTTTATACTATTAAAATTGGTTATTAGTCATAAGTGTTAATTGAAAAACACAATTCTGATATGTCAACATATAAAGAATAACTGGGGGGAATGTAATGCTTTTAAATTGAAAAATCATGGAATTAACATCTCTTCTAACTCACTTTATTTCCTTAAGGTTAGATTTTTCTTAAGGCAACAGAGAATTTTTATGACATAGAAGTTTTAGATAAAGAAAATATTAGGAGAAATCTACTTTTTTGTCTATTTTGATAATAAACCAATCCAATACAAGTTAATTATGATATGAACAGATGAGGAGATGAGGATACCACATATTCCCTTCTGTTTTGTATCTATTCACAACTTCACAGGAATGAATTTTTGAACATAGATTAAGAATTTTGTATCACAGAAATATTCTTTCAGAGGAAATCAAATTAATAAAAATAAATTCTCAATTTGTCAAACTACCAATAAGTAGTTTTTAATGAATATTTACTAATCACTATATTAGAGCTTAGTTTCGCTAGAAAATAATAAATCATATTTTAGTGTGAATAATATCATTTGCATTTTGCTTAACTTATAACCACTTTGAGAACATGAGATATTATATTTTCTAGTTGGCTTGGGTTATCAGTTCCAACTATAAGTAGATTTCCCTGCTCTAGGAGACATTCTTAAGGACATAGTTCAACTATACCAATTTAGAGAAATTACAAGATGAACTTTCATTTATCTTTTTTAAAAAAAAAAAAGGAAACTGAGAAAGCATGTCTCTTGAAAACCGACCCTTTAACAAATTATTAAGATTCATAAGCAGTGCTTTAAGTGAAAAAAAAATTACTTACTATAAATGTTCTTCATCTCTTGAGTTCCTTTTACTTTGCCTCGTTTATCAATCCTCAGATACCACTGTGTTCGACAAAAGAGTCTTCTCACTCTTATATCCCCTCCTTCCATGTAATCATAACTTCTTGTATGTCGCTCGGGGCTGGAACAGTTCACATTTGTAGCCATTTGCTCTGGAGTCATGTCATTGCAAGCTAAAGATATAGTACCCACTAGACATATAAGTTGAAAGCATGATCTGTAGAGCAAAGTTGGCAGGATCCATGTCAGTATCCATTTGTGCATTATAGTATAGTGCTCCGGGTGTTCATGAATAACATAATGAAAATTAAATCTTGAGTTGATTGTTAATCCTAGGTCATTGACCTCTTCCTATCTGTGAATTGCAGATTGATTTAAGAAAGAGTAGTTGTTCTTTCCAAATTGTCAGCCTTATCCTTTTAGTTCCTGATATCAATACAGGATTCCTCTTTAAATAATTCTGTGTTGATATATCCTTATAAAAACAGGTTGTAATAAGCTCAGTTGCTGAGATGCTGTTTGCAATGAGAGATTAGGAATAGGGAGAGGAAGGGAGAGGAAGATAAAAAATTGCATGTATAAATTTCAGTGGGTAAATAGTATATAACATACTATGTATTTTATACTTTGACAATACATTTAAAACAGGTTTCACAGAGATGTCAATATCTTTACCACTCTGTGTAGATTTATAAAAGTTATGCATTAATAGACACAAATCAGAATATGACTGCACCGTTCATCCCAGTTGCTATTTTGTGAGAAACATCCTGCACTTAGAACTATTGATTTAATTTGAGTTTTGCAAATACTACTAAAAAGATAGGAATGCTTTCCCTAGATTTCTTTATTATATGCTTTTACATTTGTAGCTAATCAATTATTTTCTCCTTAACCTCCCACATTTTTCAAGTTAAATGTCAAGATTGCTCTGGAAAACTTCAACATTATCTTTATTTTCTACAACATAATTACTATAAATATTTGCATGGCTCAAAAATCTAGTAGCTTTACTTTAACACTTAGTACTAAAACAAGAGAAAGAGATAAACTTTTAGAAAACATTCAGCATTGTTTTTAAAAACAAATAACAGTAACTTACTTGTTCTGTTGATAACAGCTGGATATATAAGAGTTCCATGTCTGTTGTCTGCCTTGTGCAACTTGAGCCTCTCTACTGTAGCTACAAACTATTTCTCAGCTGAAAAATTCTCCAGCAGAATCATAATTGTTTCCATAAATCAACGGGCAAGAGGATTTTCTGTGTGTGAGAGAGAGCGTGTGTGCTTGTATGTGTGTGTGTAGAGCCTTTTATTCAGGGCTTTTCGATAAATACCTTTGCTGACCTCATTGGAAGCAATTAAAACTTAACCAGTGAGCTGTTAGATGAATACAACAGTGAAAATAAAAGGAGGCTTGTATAGTATTCAATGGTCATGAGAGGGAGCTATGAACATGGTTTATGCTTAAATCTACAAGTGGGTACCTATTTTGTAGAAACAGATCTCTGATTTTTAAACAGTAAAAGGGGGAAGGGAGATTTTTTAGATTTTATTTACAATATAGCATTTGTATATATTTTGAAAAATATTCATTTGAACCCATATATAAAAGGGATTTAGTTTCTTAGTAAAAAAATCTTTTCCATGGCTTTATGACACATGCACTTCTTTTAAAAATCCTATGTGCTCAGAATAGTAGAACATAACTACCAATATGTATTAACACACATATTAGTGTCTTAAAGCACTACACAAATGAATTAAGGGTAGAGATAATTCACCATTAAATATGAGTATAATTTTTGTCCTATATTCCTAGGCTGAAAGTGAGAAAACCTCTAACTCTTATTTGAGTTAGAGTAGAATTGTTAATAAATAGTATGATTTTGAGTAAGTCACATGATGTTACCAAATCTCAGCTGCTACATTTATAAAATTAGTGTACTAGTCTAAATTACTTTGTGGCACATTGTAGTTTTAAAATTCTGTGACCTGTGACTTATACTGCCTACTAACATAAGAAAGGGAACTCATACTTTTAAAAACTGTTATTCTTAAAAATTAGAATTTAAGAAAATTACTTCACAATGATTATCAATGCTTGACTTTTGCCTCCATAGGGGCATTAGCTCAATAAATAAATGTTAATTTAGAATTGGAATTTTAAGTTCTATAACTAAGGTAAATAGGAGAAAGCAATTTTACTTTCCAACATGAATTCTTTTCTTCTTTACTTCCTGTTCTAGTTTGTGTACTTGTATATAGTAGTACTCAAGTATTAGCTATTTGGTACAGAATAATTGTGTCATCAGCTTAAAACAGTATTTAGAAATACATATAAAAATTCTCTTTCATGTGTTATATACCCCTCAGAACACACACACACACATACACACGCACGCACACACACACTTCTGCGCTTGAAATGCATTATTCTACCACCAGGTGGTGCATGTAGACCAAATAGGAAAAGGAAATTAAGTCCATTCAATCAAATTATAGTTTATGTGTGTTTATGCTTTTAGGAAATACAGTCAAGAGCACAGGATAGTTTTAATGTACTCAGTTAGTCTTTGCACACCAAATATTGAAAGTTCTCAGTTTATTAAAGCAGAGAAGGATGGACTCTTCTATAATTGCATCTGATGAAAGCTAGATGGCTCAAAAATTCTATCATATTTCTCTAAAAGGAGGAAGAGAAAGAGAAAAGAAATTTGATGTTACTATGTATTGAATCATACCTCACCAATCTGAGCAAGGTCAGAATTCATAGGACTTGGATATTCCTTCCAAAAATATGAACATTATTAACAGTATATTAATGTTATTCACAATGTAAAGATTCAGAAGCTACTAAATGTATCTTTCTATACTAACTCCACAGATTTTAAACCAAGAAATCAGTAGACTACATGTCAATATTTGGTAACTAAATGCTTAGATTTAATTAAAAGAAATAGATAGTTTGTTGGTAAAGAGTACTTAGTGCCTCCTTAAAATCTGCTGTAAAAATTAACTGTAAAATGGCTCATGCCTAGAACTCTGGGAGGCTGAGAAGGGTGGATCACTTGAGCTCAGGAGTTCGAGACCAGCCTGAGCAAGAAGGAGACCCTGTCTCTAAAAATAGCCAGGTGTTGTGGTGGCCCCCATTGTGCCAGCAACTTGGAAGGCTGAGGCAAGGGGATCACTTGAGCCCAAGAGTTTGAGGTTGCTGTGAGCTAGGATGCCAGAGCACTCTACCCAGGGAGACAAAAAAAAAAAGATTAACTGTAAAATTGAAAAAAAAAAACCAATAAAATTACAATCTATGTACTTTAAATGAATAAGATGCTATTATTTTCTGTGGTTTGTAAATATTATCAACAGTTGACTTTTTTTTTATTGTTTGGGATTCATTGAGAGTACAAAAAATTAGGCTACACTGATTACATTTCTCAAAGTCCTTCTTATAATTGTGTCCTGCCCCCAAGAGGTGTATCATACACCATGAACCCCTATACTCCCTCTTCCCCTCTCCCTGCTATTTCATTCCTCTACCCCATCCCGTGTTTCAGCTCAATTACTGCCTTCATATTAGAATTGAGTACATTGGATTCTTGCTTTTCCATTCTTGTGATGCTTTACTAAGAAGAGTATGTTCCCCCTTAATCCAGATTAATACAAAAGATGTAAAGTCTCCATCTTTTTATGGCTGAATAACATTCCATGGTATACATACTCCTGGTTTCCACATTTTGGTGATTGTAAATTGAGCTCTAAAGTAGATGACTAGTAATGGGATTGCAGGATCTAATGGGAGGTCTAATTTGAGTTCTCTGAGGATTCTCCATATTTTCCTCCAAAAAGGTTGTGTTAGTTTTCAGTCCCACCTGCAATGTAAAAGTGTTCCCTTCTCTCCACATCCACACCAGCATTAGCAGCTTTAAGACTTTGTGATGTGGGTCATTCTTACTGGGCTAGGTAATATCTCAGGGTAGTTTAGATTTGCATTTATCTCACAGCCACCTAATATTTAAGAAATCAAACAAGAACATAAACTGGGGAAAAGAATCCCTATTCAATAAATGGTGTTGGAAGAACTGGATAACCACACGTGAAACTGGGCCTGCACCTCTCACCACTTAAAAAATTTGATTCAAGATGGAGAAAAGATTTAAGCCTAAGATATGAAACAATAAAAGTCCTTGAAGAAAGTGTGAGGAAAATACTTGAAGATATCAACCTGGGGCAAGATTTTATGAAGACGACTTCCATGTCAATTGCAACAACAACAAAAATAAACAAATGGGATTTAATTAAACTGAAAAGCTTCTGTACAGCTAAGGAAACAACAACCAAAGCAAATAGACAACCTTTAGAATGGGGAAAAGTATTTGCCTATTATGAATCAGACAGAAGCTTGAAAACTAGGATCTACAGAGAACTCTAATTAATCAATAAAAAAGACCCAACAATCCCCTGTATCACTGGGTAAGAGACATGAATAGAACCTTCTCTGAAGAAGACAGATGAATGGCTAACAAACATATGAAAAAATACTTATCGTCCTTAACAGTTTTAATTTTGTTTTGTTTTGTTTTGTTTTTTGAGACAGAGTCTCACTTTATTACTCTCCCTAGAGTACTATAACATCATAGCTCACAGCAACCTCAAACTCTTGGGCTTGAGCCATTCTTTTGCTTCAGCCTCCTGAGTAGCTGGGACTACAGGCAACCGCAGCAATGCCTGGCTATTTTTAGAAACAGGGGTCTCTCTGTGGCTCAAGCTGGTCTCGAACTGTGAGCTCAGCCAAATCCACCCACCTCTGCCTCCCAGAGTGCTGGGATTACAGGTGTGAGCCACTGCGCCCGGCCAACAGTTCAAATTCTTTATCAGTTTCCTTATTAGGGAATAATTAATTCAAGATGGGTCCACTACCTGTTTTGCAAGTATGTAGCACACCTATAATGGAAACCTTACTTAGACTTCACCATGCCATTATTATGCATACGCTTCAAGAAGGATTCTCTAGATGGAATAATCCCCTGGGTTTTTTGTTTGTCTTAATTATACATTGACAACCATTTATTGTTCTTATTTTAATGTATATAGAGTAATAGAATAAACCTTTCTTGAGAATTGCCTTTCTTTTTGTTGTTCCTAGGTTGAGTTAACTTCATTTTAATTTGGGAACCCCTCCATCTGGTGATTTTTTAAATTTGTAAAACAAAAGATTCTTGCATCTATTCCTAAAATTTGGCTTTTTAAAAATATACCAAGGGTGGCAGGTTCAAATCCAGCCCCAGCAGAACTGCAACAAAAAAATAGCCGGGCATTGTGGCGGGCGCCTGTAGTCCCAGCTGCTTGGGAGGCTGAGGCAGGAGAATGGTGGAAGCCCAAGAGCTGGAGGTTGCTGTGAGTCCTGTGACATCATGGCACTCTACCGAGGGCGGTAAAGTGAGACTCTGTCTCTACAAAAAAAAAAAAAATTAAAAAAAAAATGAGCTTTGAAAGTACAGGTTAGCACCTATAATTCTTGAAAAAAGAAACAATGCCTAATGATTGTCTAGTTTGATTTGAGGATAGAATATACGAAAAGGATACAGGAATCTATTTCAGTTAATATCATGAAGACAGTGGGTAAAGTATTAATTAACCACCTAACTTTACTTAAGCAACCTCTGTTACATCCTTTATCAATAAAAGATAAACGATAGAAAATAACTTTTGTTTAATGGATTTTATATTTCAATGATTAATTTTAAAACCATACTTTATTTATAATTATGTATAATATAATATTAGAAGGGAACATCATTAAATATTGTCATTACTTTGCATTCTTTTTTCCTGTCCTTTCCCTATATTCCCAGTTTTTATTCCTTTCCCAAAATATACATAATCAGGTTTATTAGTTTCTTGTGTATCTTTTCAGTATTTCCTCATGCATACATAGGCAAACTCAACATATATGTGTATATACATATGAGTATATGTATATATTTATTGCTTTTCCCCTTTTTTAACAGATTATATGCCATAGCCATCATTTCATATATTGCATTTTTTTACTTAATAAAAATAGAAAATTCTTCCATCTCAGAATTTAGAAAATTGCCTCACTTTTTTTAACGGCTGCATGGTATTCTGTTGAATGGATATATCATAATATATTTGTCTAGCCCCCATAGATAAATATTTAATTTTTTCTAGTATTTTTCTATTAGAAAAAATGTTATAATTAATAAAGTTATAAATATGTCATTTTATACTGTGCAAATGTATCTGGAGGATCAATTTCCAAAAGTGGACTGTCTGGGTCAAAAGGTATATACAAAGTCTGACAATTAAGTTTGTGAACTCATCCTAAAAAAAGTGCTATGTACCTCATTGCTGAATATCACTATAATTACCTTTGAAGTACTCCTCTTGGGAAGCTGTGCACTGACACTAGCACCTAGTCCGCACTTCAAAGCAATTTTGGAACTCTTTTTTCTGGAATGACCATCAGAGCTGTTGATGTATGACACACAAAAACATACAACAACAATAATGAATGTTACTGAGCAAGACAACACCATACATCAACATGAACAACAGCTGTGAGACACTGATATACCAAGGTTATGAAACCTTAACCAAGTTGTGTATACAGTGCAGCCAATGTAAGTGCACAGTGGCAAGTTTGTCAAGTTAATTGTCAGACTTTTTTGTATGATGACAGCTATGATGATCATTCCAGTAAGAGTTCCAAAATTACTTTGAGGGGTGGACTAGGCACTAGCATTGGTGCATAACTTCCTATGAGGAGTACCTCAAAGGTGACTATAGTGTTACAGTCAGTGATATTCAGCAATAAGGTACATAGTATTTTTTCTAGGAGGAGTTCACAACCATAGTTGTCAAACCTTGTATATATTTCGTTATTTCGATAGACAATTGCCAACTTATCATCCACAGAGAATGGACTAATTTTGCAATCCCAAGAGCAGTACATAATTTGTTCAACAGAATGTAGTGTCAAACTTTTGGGGTTTTGTTACTCTGACTAGTGAACACTTTTCACTGTAGTTATCCCTTGTGTTTCTCTTGTATCCCTTGTATTTCCAAATACAAATTTTGTAACTGGAAAGGAAATGTTAATGGAAAAAAGTCATACATACTTCCTGACTTTGGTAAAACCGAAATCCATTTCAAAAGATCATGCTAAGTCCCCTGAAAATAAAGGAAGCTTAAATGTTGTCTTTAAGAATAGTCTCATGAACCAGGGAGCATAGAGAAAAGTCTATGTTCCATATTTGGAGAGTCAAATTCCCTATTTCTGTAGCACCACAGCACACCACACAGGTACAAAATTTCAAAGACTAAAGACTACCTAGTAAACCCATCTATTCAGATCTCATAAAGATTTCCTGTGTTTTAAAAGAAATCTGTAAGCAGCAGGGAGCCCATATCTTAAAGAACTGTGTTAATAGAGTAGGTGAAAACTCCACAAATAAGCAGGGCAGACAAATGACTCAATAGTCAGAGGCTCTTGCTTTGGCCCTGCACAAAACTCTTGAACTCTATCCCATCTTAAATCGGAAGAGTGAAACCCAAGAGTAAGAATAACTGAGGTTGAGTTTTTCATCAACCTGTGTGCATGGAGTTTCAAGATTGAAACTAGATTAGTTTATATTTATAAATATAAATGCACATATTATTCTTTGCATTTCTGAAATTATGGTCCGAAATTTATTTCTACTATATTCCACAGCTATCCTTAAACTATGAATTTATCTTCATCCTTTCTTCTGTGAATCCTATTTTATAAATTCATTCTCAACTCTGGAACATGCCATACAAACCAATCTTAATTATTTCCTTACTTCATTTATTTAACAAATATTTACCAAATAGCTACTTGGTGCCAGATGTTGTACTAGCCTTGTGGAGATACAATGGGTGAATATTCTGGAAATGACCTCTACCCTTACAGAGTATTCGTTCCAGTTAGAGAACAAATGTAAACAAGTAGATTGGGATATGTGTATTGGGTGGGAAGGATCTTGTTGCATTCCAAGAACTGAAAGAAGGCCAATATGAATGAAGTGTGTGAGCAATGGGGAGAGTACTGAGAGATGCATGAACCTGAAGAGATAGGCAGGACCAGATCATGATAGTGAGAGTTTGGGTTTATTCTAAGTATAAGAGGAAGCCGCAGTACAAATAGTCTACCTGAACCTGATGGACCTGGTCAAAGACAGTAGTTTAAACTGTGAAGTAAAATTCCATAAGTAATTGAGCAACCCTGAGGTCCCTATAAATCCTCAATTATGTAAACTTTGTGCTTACCCTTGGCATAATGCCCTAACATTTTAAAACTAACTGTATATAAGACACAAAGTCTGAGTCATATGCTCAAAATTGTGGTGTACCTATGACTCAGCTATATAAATATCTGAGTTTACAAATGTTTCTTGACTCTTGTACCTTTCTGAGTCATTTTATATTTATGAAAAGTTCTCTGAAATGTCAGTCAAAATTTAAAGTTTTCCAAATTTACTGGAATTCCCAAATTTATGAATTTACTGGATAGTACAACTTTAGACCTGGAGCAAGATCTCTCATGGGAGCCACTAGATAGGATTTTTTTTTCCATTTATACATTTCTATATAATGGAGGCATATTATATAATTCATTTTTGATTGACTTGATTCTCCGTAAAGTACTGCTTAATGTTAGGAGAGAATTAATCACTTGATTCAGCTCTATTAACTGGGTACCTGGCTTTGACTGCATAGTACCATTCCAAAAGTTGAAAAATACTCTAATGCAAACAGTTTTGTTTGATCCCAGGAGAACATCATGAAAAACACAAAGACCATTAGGACTATTGCATATCTTGCTTTAAATTGTTATTCTTTGGTTTCTTGTTGACTGTCTACATAGCAAGGAAGCAAAATGAGGGGTAAAACTAGAAACCTTTTTTTTTTTTCAACATTTCATGGTTATCAATGTGTTACTAGTAAAATGGTTTAATTTTTAATTCATTAGCTTTAAACCATGACTTTTCAGCACCAGATTAACTTTTCAAAAGTGTGGGGGGGGGAGGCAGAATAAAGGTAATTATGTAGTAAAGAAGGAAAAGAAAGTTATGGAGTCCACTATCTTTCATATAAACATATAACCATGAAAAGCCAGATACCCAGCAAAATATGTATTCGTGTAAAACTGGTGGCTAACACAATAACTCATGCATAAGAGAAAGGAGTTTCATTCTTCTACTTAAGCTGTTTTTCAAGCTAAAGATTCCTCCTGTCTTCAAATATGACTCATATATTTCTCTCAGTGGTATTTAATATTAACTCAGATATAGTGTGTTTTCCTTATTTCTCTAATCAGTTCCAAATGTTATCAATTCTGCACCACAACTTCTTCCATACTTGTTTCTTCCTATCAATTATCACTTCCACATCCTAGGTCAAGACATTGTTCTAGGTCATGTCAATTCTATTTCTAACATGTCTCCTTGCATCTCTTTCCTCCAATCTTCAATCCATTTTAAAAGTTATGATCAGATTAAGCTTCCTAAAGCACAGTTGTAATCATGTTATTTCTCTGGCCAGGAGTCACCAGTAACACCTCCATTTTCCCTAAACAAAACTCTAATCTTATTTTTCTAATATGCAGACTACTATCCTTAATATTCTCTATGATTCGTAACATCCCTCAAACACAGGGCCCTCTCCCTCAGTTTGGGGTGAAGGAAGATCCATCTTCTTCACTTCTCTTAGTACAGAAGGGGAATAATAGAGAAGAAATCCTCCTCATGAGAAATCCTCCTCTCTACTTTGCTCTCTCCCCTTTTCTTTCTCCCTTCCCTCTTATTTATGCAGTCTGTTTAGGACCCCAAGAGTCATGTAAGCAATTATCAGCTATTTTTTCTGAGATTTTATATATTGAGTTTTCAATGATGCAATAAAGCCATTGGTCCTATTCAGTCTGTTAACTCTGCTAATTCCTTCAAATCCACACTCACTATGTATTCAGGTAGTGTGCAATATGATAGAAATAAACTGTTCAATAAAGTAAGAAAAATCCCTAATTTAGAGTTTACACTATTGGAGAGGGGACAGGAAATAAACATATAAAAAGAATTATAGTGATATTTCAGGAGTAAATAAATAGATTACCATGGTATCAAATAACAGAAAAGAGAAGGTAAATGGAATCTGGTTACAAAAGGTCTGTCCGGGAAGTTGACATTTCAGCTGAGATCTGAAGAAGAAATTAGAAGTGGAAGTAGAGCATTCTAGACAAAAGTAACAAGGAGAATGAAATTTCTGAGGTGAAAATGAGCTTGTTGTGCTCTAGAAACTAAAGGTTAGTATAACCAGAGCACAGTGAACATGTGGAAAGTTAGATGATAAAAGTCCTGTGTACCTCTGGTGAGGACTTTGGATTTGATCCTAACTATAATAGGTTAAAATCGATTTGTATTGTGATCACTCTAAAAACTTTAGAGAGAGTGGTTTAGGGGATGACAAAAGTTGAAGTGGAGACCAGTTATAAGGCTGTGGTTGAAATCCAGATCAGTGATGATGATATCTTAGACTAAGATTATGTAAGATGATGGAAAGGAGTGGACAGATATATGTTGAAGACAAAACTTGATAACAGATTCGATGTAAGAGAAAGAGAAATAAAAGTTAAATTTCAGATGTCTTACATTCATAACTGTATAAATGGTGGCATCATCTGTGCTACTAAGGAAGACTGGGAAAGCATTAGAGAGGGAAATCAGACAGTTGGAAAGTTTGGGTGGGAGGAGTGCTATAACTGAAAGCCCAGTTCACTCTGGATCAGGGTGATCTGGAACTCTTACTCCCTTAAAATGAGAACCAAGAAGCATCTTGAAAATCAATTAACATAAAAGTGTGGAAGTGGAAATGAAATCTCTTTTTAAGGGTATCTGGTGCAAAAGGAAAGCATTTCTTATGTGGTATCAATTTACTTTTGACAAAACTGTTAAGTGTCATCCTCTTTCGTTTTTCTTATTAAGAATTTCTCTGACTACCATAATATCACAGACCCCAGTATTGTAACACATGAAATATAACAGAAGTCAAGCTATGTTATGGGACTTATTGTAAAAATCCGAAACAGCTTTATTCTTGATTTCAGCTATAAATAGATTTCAAAGTTCTAAACATACAAATTTAATGTATAATGTTTGAGATAATTTTTGTAATACTAAGAAAGAAATTAAAAAAAAATAATAACAATGTGGCATTTTTAAAAGAAACCAATACTTAGTACCCACTCTGGTTATTTTACCAGAAAGAAAGCTGCTTTCTACAGTCTTGAATTCTATTTTTCCTTCCATAGAAGGAAATATGTTAGTAGAGGAATACATTAATAGAGTAGTTCCTGTCAGCATATAACACCACCACAATGCATTACACAATAAAAAGAATATGTTAAAAATTAAAACCTTGTCCATCTAGTGCCAAGAAAAAAAAAAACTATTAGTGATTTGATAGTGGCCAGAGGACAACTAATTAAGTCTGACTGATTTCTTTCTTTCCAATAGAAATGTTTGGCTGCACACAATCATTATTGCTCTTATTCCTTAGCCTAAGTAGTGTAGAAGTTGAAAAATATTGTATTATGAGATTAAAAGGCTTCTGAATAAGTAATAATCCAAAATTATGGCACATTTCAAAAGAAATTTTGTTTCTTAGTGCCTAGAGTTATATGTGTAATAAATCAAACTGTCACCTGGTTTAGCTGAATTAATAAAAGGAATATGGAAATAACTTATCAGTTTATCTGCAAATGGGGATGTGAAACCACTTAAAGTTGGAAAATTTCTTTGACATATTTTTGAATTCTCCATGGCATCTGGTATAACCTATTATTTTGCATGATCTTAGAAATATCTGCAAAGCAAAAAAAGTTTCTATGCATACTCAATTTTGAATGTTAACAACTTCTGAATTAAGGGATTCCAAATATATGAAGTTTTGCTACATTTTAAATTATCCTAAGAATGGCTGGCTTATTAGGATATTTATTATTTTCTCTTAGATAAATAAAGAGCATAATACTAGTTCTCAGTATAACTAAAGGGTTGATTAAAAGGTGATTAAAAAATGGCAATGAAATTATTGATGACATACTCCTTCCTTCTCTTGACTGCCTTCTGTTTCAGTTTAGCCCAGAGAGCATGTTACATATTGTGGTAATAAACATACTTTATTTACAATGCAGTCAAACATAAAGTCAAGAAGCACCCAGAACATATTATGTTTTAATTTGAAGGGGGACTTTTTTCTTTCAACAATGGTCCTCAACTCATTAGTACTTAATATCCATTTTAGACGAAGAAATTATCTTTTTTCTGTCTTTTATTCCCTTGATTTATAGGTAAAATTACATTATGCTATTTCCTTAGTGATACCAAGTATTTACAAGGATTTGGGGATTTTTTTTTTTTTTTTTTTGTATTCTGTTGTTAATTCTGAAACTGTTTCTTTTCTTTTCTTTCTTCTTCTTCTTTTTTTTTTTTTTTGAAACTGAGTCTCAAGCTATCACACTTGGTATAGTGCCGTGGCATCATACCTCACAACTATCTCCAACTCAGGCACAAGCGATTCTTTTGCCTCAGTTTTTCTATTTTTAGTAGAGACAGGGTCTCACTTTTTGCTCAGGCTGGTTTCGAACTCAGGAGCTCAAGCCATCCACCCGCCTCCACCTCCCAGAGTGTTAGGATTACAGGCATGAGCCACTGTGCACAGCCTCCTGAAACCGTTTCTTATTCTGTCCATCTCCTTCACTTTCTGTCTGCATGTTTGTTTCTCACTCTATTTTCTCTAGCTCCCTCTATCATTTGCGTGCTTATCCTCCCCCTTTCCCTTCTCTCTCTCTCACACACACATGTGCACATACACGCCTACATTGTATAATCAAATGCTTTTTCTTTCATACCCGTGTTCAGGTCTCTAGAAACTTCCTTAGGTCATTTTTATATTGTTTTTTATTTTTTTATCTCTCTTTTCTTTAAATTCTGTTTTGAAAAACCCATATGGTTTCTATTCTATCAGTATTCCTCCGAGAATAAGTTCATATTATAGAAGGCAAACGGTTCTCAAATAATAATCATAATGATGTAACTTCTGATAATTTAAACTTTTATCCAGTAATTTTAAAAGAGCTAATCATGTAGTCTAACTTGATAGGTTTTTGTTTTTAAGATAAAAGTTTATAGAGGTGAAGTTTATATGGGTACTCATTTAAAGCAAGCTAATATTTAGAAACATTCTTCTTTTTTTTTTTTTGAGACAGAGCCTCAAGCTGTCACCCTGGGTAGAATGCTGTGGCATCACAGCTCACAGCAACCTCCAACTCCTGGGCTCAAGCAATTCTCTTGCCTCAGCCTCCCAAGTAGCTGGGGCTATAGCCCCACAACGCGGGGCTATTTTTTGGTTGCAGCCGTCATTGTTGTTTACCAGGCCCCAGGCTGGTGCCTTACCCACTTGAGCCACAGGCCCCGAGCTAACATTATTCTTTTTTAATGAGAAATCTTGGAAACTGAACATGGGAAATGATTCGCTCTTCATTAGCAATTCATTCCTGAGAGTTCACAGTTTGAATGACACAGAGGAAAGTGTTATGTAAATGAGGAGATACTAAGGCCTAACTACTAAAAAAGGAAAACAACTGAAACTACTAATAAATAGCAAATAGATATTAAGTGAGAAATTATTGTAAATTACATAAAGCATTGTGCCTTATAAGAGGATATGGTATTTAGAGGTAATATGGAACAAACCAGCCTATGAAGATTTCAGGATTCAGATGATTTGTAGTCGACACAACTGAATTTGAATTATTGTTCTTAATAATTGTGTAACATTGGCAATAATTTAACTTCTCTGACACTATCCAGAAAGAATGAGAGGCAACCAATTCCCCTTTCAAGAAGCCTAAAGGACTGAGGAGGAAATGAAAAAAATAAATAGGGTATTTATAAGATCTGAAGTGAAAGTAGAGTTTTGAAAGAAGATGATAGATAATTCTAGTGGCACATTAATGGGACCTTGTAAGGGAAGGTAAGTCTAAAAAGAAAAGAGAACAGGGAATGATGAGAGCTTAAATGAATAAAAGCAGAGATGAATATAGTAAAAAATAGAAAGACACTAATCTACTAGCATTTCTCTTTTATTTATCAAATACTTACATAGCACTTATTCTATACCAGCCCATTTTCTAAGCATTTTATAAAATCAGATAATTCAGTTTTATTAAGTTGGCACTATTTCTCTCCTCATTTTGCAAATGAATCTAGTATTAGGTGTAGTTTGCCAGAACAGAGACAGAAGTGGAATAAAACTTAAAGTAACTTTATATCTTCACATTAAACACTGCAGAAAAGGGAAGATACTACATGGTTCTGCCCAGGAGGAAAATAATTATAATGATGATGATAACAGCAGCATTATTGGAGCCTTTATGATTTTATTATGTGCCAAGCACTGCTCTAAATTTTAAAAATTTATATATATATATTTTATGTTTATCTGTGTATATATGCATATAGAGAGAGATGGAGAGAGAGAAAGAAAGATAAAGGGGTAATAAAAGAGTATGGGTCCTCCTTAATACTCATTTTCCAGATGAAGAAACAAGGCACAAGAGAGTTTAAGTAATTTTCACGAGTTAATAAAGTATGAAATAAATTTGGATATTTACATAGACAGTCTAACTTGAAGCCTAACCTCTTAATCACTATTGCTTTTAACATAGGATTTATTTTCATGAAGAGGGTGGGAAGGGTATCCTCCTAATGTGCCTCACTTTTTAAGTGTGTTAAGTGTGCGGCAATTTGAAGTGGAATATGTCAGTTAACATAGTCAGTTCATATGCAGAGAACCCAACTAAGAAGCCCTCCAATCCTGAGGAGAAACTTTCTACGGAAAAAAAAATACCCATCTCAAAAGGGAATTCATGCTAATCATCAATAATATTAAACTTAATCTTGACTCATAAACCCCGGATGACAAGCATTTGGAAAAGATAAGAAAGATCAGCCCTCAGAATGGGAGAAGATATTTGCAGGTATGTCTCCAACAAAGGTTTAATAACCAGAATCCACAGAGAACTCAAACATATAAGCAAGAAAAGAACAAGTGATCCCATAGCAGGCTGGGCAAGGGACTTGAAGAGAAACTTCTCTGAAGAAGACAGGCGCATGGCCTACAGACATATGAAAAAATGCTCATCATCTTTAATCATCAGAGAAATGCAATTCAAAACTACCTTAAGATACCATCTAACTCCAGTAAGATTAGCCCATATCACAAAATTCCAAGACCAGAGATGTTGGCGTGGATGTGGAGAAAAGGGAACATTTCTACACTGCTGGTGGGAATGCAAATTAATACATTCCTTTTGGAAAGATGTTTGGAGAACACTTGGAGATCTAAAAATAGACCTGCCATTCAATCCCATAATTCCTCTACTAGGCATATACCCAGAAGACCAAAAATCACATCATAACAAAGATATTTGTATCAGAATGTTTATTACAGCCCAATTCATAATTGCTAAGTCATGGAAAAAGCCCAAGTGCCCATCAATCCACAAATGTGTGGTATATGTACACTATGGAATATTATGCAGCCTTAAAGAAAGATGGAGACTTTACCTCTTTCATGTTTACATGGATGGAGCTGGAACATATTCTTCTTAGTAAAGTATCTCAAGAATGGAAGAAAAAGTATCCAATGTACTCAGCCCTACTATGAAACTAATTTATGGCTTTCACATGAAAGCTATAACCCAGTTATAATCCAAGAATAAGGGGAAGGGGGAAAGGGAGGAGAGGGAGGGGGGCGGTGGGTGAGGGAGGATGATTGGTGGGATTACACCTGTGGTGCATCTTATAAGGGTATATGTGAAACTTAGTAAATGTAGAATATAAATGTCTTAACACAATAACTAAGAAAATGCCAGGAAGGCTATGTTAACTAGTGTGATGAAAATGTGTCAAATGGTCTATAAAACCAGTGTATGGGTGCCCCATGATTGCATTAATGTACACAGCTATGATTTAATAATAAAAAAAAAATTTTTTTTTAAAAAGAAAGCTATAACCAGTTAAACCTAAAAATAGGGGGAAGGGGGAGAGGATGGGCAGAGGAGAGGGAGGGGGAAAGTGGGTGGAGGGAGGGTGATTGCTGGGACTACACCTGTGGTGCATCTTACAAGGATACATGTGAAACTTAGTAAATGTAGAATATAAATGTCTTAACACAATAACTAAGAAAATGCCAGGAAGGCTATGTTAACCAGTGTGATGAAAATGTGTCAAAACGTCTATAAAACCAGTGTATGGTGCCCCATGATGGCATTAATGTACGCAGCTATGATTTAACAATAAAAAAAAACTCATCTTGAGAAAAATAATCCAAGAAATATAAAATACATATTTCAAATTTCAAATTTCTCTACTCATTTGTTTAACACTGAACGCCTCCTACTAAGTATCAGACTCTGAATTGTGTACTAAATACCATGGTAATACCCACAATACTCTATTCCCAGAAAAAAAAAAAAAACATGATACCTGCTCTCATGAAGTTTATTTGAAATTATATTGTATTATTTTTAAAAAGCACATTGGATAGGAAAATGGAGTAGGAAAAAAATAAATTGTAAGAATCAAAAATAGGGTAACAAATGGTTTAGTAATAGACAGAAGACAGCTAAAGTGCAAATAAATGATTTGGACTATCACATCATTCAAAAGTAGAACAAAAATACAGAGAGGTAAAAAATAGAGAAATGTTAAAGAATATGATGATCAATTCAGATAGTCCGTTTTCACTTCAAAAGGAGTTTCAAGAAAATATTAAGGAAAAGAGAGACAGCAAAGAACACTTCTCAAAAATGAATGAAAACTCAAGTGGACAGATTGAAATGACTCACCAAGGAGTAAGCAGAATGAGTGGAGACTCACATCTTGGTGAACTCAAACAATAAAGAGAAAATTCTGAGAGTTTCAAAAAATAAAAGTTGCAGAAATTGCCCATAAAGGAACTAGAATCAGATAGGCATTAGATTATATCATTAGGCAGCATTTGATGCTAGGAGAAGAAAGATTACTAAATACCTACAAAGGTTTGGGCAAAATGATATTAAGCCAAAATACAGACAATAAGTACATTAGTACCAATGGGGGAGGAGAACAACAGAGAGTTTTGTTTTGTTTTGGTTTGTTTTGGTTTTTTTATTGTTGGGGATTCATTGAGGGTACAAAGAACCAGGTTACATTGATCACATTTGTTAAGTCCCTCCTATAATTGTATCCCGCTCCCAAAAGGTGTGTCATACACCGTGACTCTCCTGCCCCCTCCCTCCTTCTTTCTCTCTGCTCACCCCTTCCCCCATCCCCCACTGTGTACTAGGTCATTAATTGTCCTCATATCAGAATTGAGTACATAGGATTCTTGCTTCTCTGTTCTTGTGCTGCTTTACTCAGAATGATGTGTTCCACGTTTAGGTTGAATCCTCATAGAACTCAAACTAGACCTCCCATTTGGTCCTGCAATCCCATTACTGAGCATCTACCCAGAAAAAAAAAATCCTTTACCATAAGGACACTTACACTAGACTGTTTATCACCAAGGAGTAAATTGCCATTTACTATTAATAGTAAAATGCAATAGTAAATTGCATGTTACTATTGCCAGAATGTAGAAATAGCCTAAATGCCCACCAATCCAGAAATGGATTAACAAGCTGTGGTATATGTATACCATGGAATACTATTCAGCCATTAAAAAGATGGAGACTTTACAACAAAGAGTTTCTAAAAACTAGGTTAAATGTATGTTTGAATCTCAATGTTAATTTTTAAATAATCTTGAACTAAAATCCCAAATAATAATAACCTTGAGGAGATGATGGAAGTGAAAGTTTAGGAAAAAACAAATAAGTTTTCTGAGAGACTTTCTTTAGGAGCAGAATAGAGATAGCAATTCTAGATGTTGATAAAGGTCTAATTTTTAGATTAACACCTAGAAGAATAGAGATGAAATTTATTCCAAAGCAGATAAATAAAATAGTAGTAGAAAACAAGCTGATAAAGTAAAATAGGAATGACTATAGTTGAAGGGAGAAAAAAACTAAAATACAATGACAAAAATAATTTCAAACACATTAGTCATCATAACAAATGTATTAAAAGACATTTTGTAATGTTAAATGTATTAACATTTTTGTATGATATGGTTAATCAGCTACACATGTAAAAATACAGCTGTCTGCTGTTTACAAACCTAAAATAAAATGACACAGTATGATTATATGACTAAATGCCAAAAATATAAATTTAACATAGTTTAATATTAATTAAAAAAAATTAAACAAATTTAGTTTGGCAAGTCTAATAGGAAAACTTTATTAATTCGAGATGGGGAAATTACAACCAATCTGCAGAACATCACACTTGATGGTGATATATTATACTAAAAGGAAAATCATTGCTTAATTCAACTTTGTTACTGCAGATTTTAGTCAAAATAATGAGAGAAAAAAATTATATGAAAACATCTATACAGCTAAAGATGACAGTTAATTTCAATCTATTCATTACTCCTACCAAGATTCTCATTGCATATTACATGTACTTTTTATTTCAATAATTAGATAAGTACATTGTTCTCAATAGTTTTATTCCTAATTTTTTGTTCAAATGTGTTAAATTAGCTCTTGCAAAACTATTGGTACCCCCTACAAACCACCCTACCTTCCATTAGACAGCAACGATATCTTAGCGGACACCCAGAACTCACTCACATGTGAAGGGGAAGAATTAGTACCCTCACCAAAGGAAATTACTTAATCAGTGACTGATGAGAGAGAGTTACTAAATGCCATGGCTTCTCTCCTCACCACCCCGTTGGCTAGGATCATTCTGAGGCATGTCCTTTGTACTTTCTTTCCTTGTGTTTCTGCCGCTCATTGTGGTACCAGACTTGGTAATGCATCTTTTCATTAGCTGCCCTTCTTTTAATTTATGACTTCTCCTCTCTCCAACCCATGTTCCTTGTTCTTCCAGTAAACTGCTTTCACTTGAATCCTTGCACAGAGTCTACTTCTGGGGAACATGAATTATGCAGGGCATAAGTAGTAATAAGCATAGACATGTATATACTTTTGTGCTTCATTTTTAATGCTGGCAGAGTTTGCAACTGATTTTCAAAATTATTTAACAAGAAATACAGGGAAACAAATGTAGCAAAATGTTTAAAATTGTTAGATCTAAATATAAGGCATAGAGTATTCGTTGTAATAGTTTTACAAATTTTCTTTAGTTTTAAATTTTTCAAGACAAGAAGTTGGAGAACATGTTGGATGACTTCTGGTTTGAAGATGGCGGCATAAAGTTGTAATTTTCTTCTTGTGGAAGGCAGCCAAAAGAAACAAGGAAAAGAAAAAACATCACAAATACCATTTATGATGAAACTAGGAAATAAATGAAATGATCATTTCAAAAAGGTAGAAACAAAACAAGAACAAAAGGAAAAAGAGGGAGAGGAGGAGGAAAAGGAACAAGAAGAAATGACAGATAAAGAATATTCACCAGAAAAATAATACCATAGAGCAGAAAATTGTAACTAAATATTTTACCACACATTTAAAAACTTAATGAAACACTTTCATGAATGAAAAGTACAAAGCATAAAAGCAAAAGCTTGATCAATGGTTGAATTGAAATGATGTGAAAGCCATCAGCAGACATGAATATGAAATTGGAAGAAACCCAAGAGAATAAGACACTGATGAATAGATGTAAGGGACAGAGGACCTGAGAAAAATGAGCAACATGGACATCAACTTTTAAATATTAGAGAAAATAATGACTAATAAATATAGGCAAAGAAATTCTACAAAATTTAAGCTTTTAAAGAATCAAAAATGAAACAATAGAAATAAACAAATATTTTAAAATATAATTTTATTTTAAATATAATTTTTTCATTATATATTTTTAAAATAATTTTCAGAATGGAAAATCTCCAGAATCTCTTTTGTTTGTAGAGAGTCTAATGTGGACTAAGGCTTGATTTCTGTTTCCACTTACACTGTAAGAAAGACTCTGATCTCTTCTTTTTCAAAAATAAGGCTACCGGAGTAGGTACATCATGGAAGCTCTATAAGATATTTGACAAAATAGATCATGATACCATAGACAAAACAGAGAAATAAGGAATAGATAACAGCAGACTTGTAACAAGTTAGTGGCAATAGCCAAAATGTGCTATTTAACATACAGCATTAACCTGGAGAGTTTTCTAGTGGCATCCCACAGATCTATGTACTTGTTCTGCATACTTATTAATTACCTTAGTAAGTATATTGATTATACATATTATATATAAAACAAACTGATCATCAGTATAAATGTGGAAAGTATAGCTAACACAATTGGAAACAGAATCAGAAACTGAGAAGATCTCAATAATCCCGTAATTCAAACAAGAGAGAAATGTAATACGAAATATGAAACACTGCAGGTGAATACAAGTTTGGCTGTGTAATAGAATTTGAAAGATATATGCAGATATATCTTATATATGCAGAATAACACATATGTTACAGGCGTAGTTAATAATTGCAAGCACAAAATGAATTGAAATTATTTGATTACCAAAACAGTATTGCTTCTCAGCCTTTTAGCTAAGATCAAGTGTGACTTGCAAAATAGCTAATGAATCACGGACTACATTTTAATAAGTGCAGCATATCTAGGATACAAGATGTGACCACTCAGGGTGCTTTTTGGACACCTGGATCATTTGGTCAAATGGGGACAAAAATTATAAATGGACCATAAACCAGGTTATCATAATAATGACTAACTTTGTGGAGATAGTTTATTAAGCATTTTGATTATCTCACTACATCTTCATAGTATGCTTTAAGATTGATAAAGTACTTATTCCTGTTTTATAAGTGAAGACTGAAACAGATTTAGTAACTTGTAAATTTCTCAAAATTACTGTATAATGATGTTGAAATTTGGGACACGATGAGAATTGTATAGAAAAATTTAAACATACTGAATGCACGATTCTTTTATATCTGAAAATGTCCTTGCTTGATTTTCTCTTTTAAAGGACATTTTTGTATAGTATGTGATTGTAGATTGGTAGTGGTTTAGGATTTTGTTTTGCTTTGTCTTTTGTCAATTTCAACTAGTTTTTGTTGTTTCTGTTGAAAAAACTCTGTTGCTCCTTTGAAAGTAATACACTTTTTTCCTATAGTTGTTTTCAAGATTTTTCTCTTCCTTTTTGGTTTTCTGAATATAATATATGTGTAAGTGTGATTTTCTTTGTATTTGTCCTTTCTGGGGTTTGTTAAACTTTTTAAATCTGTGAGTTGATGTCATTTGTCAGTTTGGGAAACTTCTCTGTCATTATCTGTTCAAATGTTGCTCTGTGCCTCTCTCTCCTTAAGGACTCCCTTACTTCTCCATGTTCTTTCCATTTTCTGTGTGTGTTTCAACATGTATGTTTTCTATGGACTTCCTTCAAGCGCACTGATCCTGCCTTCTTCTGTTAATCACATTCAGTTTTTAATTTTAGATAATAATATCTATTTTTCAGTTTATCAGTTCCAGATTTTATTCTTTTTTTTAGATTGCATTTAGTGATGAAATTTTCTATTTTTCATTCATTTTGCTCATCTTTTCTATTGGTTTTATGTGCATATTTATAATATTGTTTTAAAACTCTTTGTCTATAAAAGTAGACTATCCAGTGTACAGGTCATCTGTGTGTCTTTCTGTCTTGCCTTTTGCTCGTCTTATAATATTTTATTGCATAGCAAGTATTGTATACAAAAGAATTATACAGCCTGTAGATTATGTTATTTTTCACCAGAAGTTTGATTCTCCCTTCCCCCATTTAGGATGAGGGACCAAAATTCTTGACTTAATTAGTGATTGAACCAGATCAAAGTTGGAGTATAGTTTTGGTGAAATTAGTCCACCTCTGATTCTTCTCAGCTCTTCAGGGAACCTGAGAAATTTCTGAATTTCACATACTAAGTCATAAAAGAAAATCAGCAATATATAGACCTTATTATCTTTCTACTGCTCCTCACCCTACTCTCTTAATTACCTAAATTAAATAATATAGTTAATTGCGATAGTTATCACTTTGCATTCACCTTCAACTCCTTATCTAATTCTTCACTTTACCTATCTCAACAGTCACAGAATTAAAGATAATTCTCCATACCTAAACTGGTGTAGCTAATATACAGAGCAATCATAAAATTATGCTGAGTAGTCTCATTTTTTAAATCATAATTATATAACTCAAATGGACCTTAATTCTATAAGGCAATCATACTGCATTCTCTATTGCTTTCTCCCATTCACCTAGACAACTGTTTCCACCCTTTTTCTCTTAGATCACCAGTGCCACCTCACCTATCCTCAATCTCTTATGGTAGTTTTGCTTTCTACTTCAATGAGAACATTAGAGCAATGAGAACTTTTACAAATTATCACCATCACATCTACCAAGTTAGCAGAATTCTACCATATTCTCTACTTTCCTTTCTGTGCGCCTATCTAAAGCCAACTTTGCATAGAACTCCACAAATATAATTTCATTTACTCCTCCAGTGATCCTATGAATTGGTGTTAATGGTATCATTTCACAGCCTAAAAGTTACATCCCTAGGGAGGTTAAAAGTTACATCCCTAGGGAGGAATTGTTCCAGCTCTGTGTACTATATTCCCTTCTACTCAAAGAGAGGCTTCACAGACTCCTAGTATCACCAACATCTGAGATCTGAGATCTTATTAGGCCCTAAACTTGCCTAATAAAAAAGAGTCCTGCATTTTGAAAAGGCCCCCAAGTGTTTTGTTTGCCCTTTGATGTTTAAATAACACTTATACACTATTCTGTTCTTTCCCGGATGCTTTCCACCATAATATAGTAGCATCCATTTATTTTAAAAATAAAATTAGTTCTTAGATCATGTAGCAGCACTCAGCCTTTCTCCCTGAGGAAGTAGCATTAAGGAGGACAGCTCTTCCCAAGGTATTAACTAATTGAAACATTCCACAAATTCTATTAGCATCTTATGGTCTTACAAATGAAGCTTCTGATGGTGTTTCTTCTCCTGGTGTGATTGATTTGATTAAGTTTGGATTCAGTTAGCCTCAGCAGTCAGTGTAGAAGCTTGGTGGTAGCCAGATGAAAGAATTTGGGATTACCAGCCTTATAAGAGCTAATTCTTACTCTAATCATTCATTTTAACTGTTAATTTCTCATTCACTGAGAAAGAGCTTGGTTTAATTAAAAGCAGAACCAAATTTTGCAAATTTGATCTTGGAATATGGACTTATTTTAAGGCATATTGTTAGTGGTGAATATTGAGAATCCACCCATGGAAAGAGTTTTAGAGCCTATAATTTATTTTTTTAAATAATGAAATCAAATGCTAGTTTCTTTGTACAGTACAGAAGTCTGACTTACAGTAAACATTCTGATGGAAAGATTTGGCAAAAGGGTAGGGAATTGATGCTGCGTCACTAGGACTTCTGTTAGCATTTTTCCCAATAGAGCACAATGACTCCAAACGAAGAGGAAATGATACGGGTGAACCACAGCACCATCCATTTAACGTTTACACTAAGAAAACACAATGAGCTCTTGCAGAAGTTTTCTCCCTGCAACATTTGACCCCTCTGCTCACATTTTGAAAAAAATATATGCATCTCATATAAAGGATACATAGCACCACATCACCAAAATGTAAATTCTTTACCACTTTGATTTCACTATTTTAAATTTTTTGTGTTGAATTTTTAAGTTAAAAATACTCAACTTTATTCTCTGGACTAACAGTCATACATACATTCCCTGGCTCCTCTTTTCTTTGTTTTCATAGCAGTTGGATTATTCCATTCCTGCTGCTAATACAAAGGACTACACTCAACTGACCAAAAGTTTGAAGCCCTTGGAAACATTTTTAAATTATTAGATGACAATAAGTAAAAGAGACATAATTGCTTTTAACTTGCAATAGACTATCATGTTACCTTTCTCCTTAACAAATTATGGGGAAATGAAGTTTATGACCATTTGAGACAATTAAGCTCATTAACAACTTTATGATTTATAGGGTAAAACCACATCATACACATCTTTCCTTAAGCAAATACAATATTTAAATGAACTCATAATTACCCACCAGTTATTTCAATTATCCTCAAAGATTTCAGTTCAGTGCATTATTTCCAAACAGACACATTTTAAAAATCTTCTCACATTTGGGTAACCACTCCATTTTAATGTCTTATGCTCTTTTTCTTCTTCATATTTTTAAAGTAAGGACATTTCCTAAGGTAACCTTTTGTTGCAAACAGAGTGGTCTTCTCATGATATCCCCTAAATGCCTTGTTATCCACCCTCACCAAAATTATTTTTGCATGCCTGCAAATCTGTTCAGCTTCTGTCCCACAAATAGTCTATCTCACACTGAAAAGTTTCATTTCTGATGCAGTCTATTTGGATAAAATCTCATATTAACTTTGTGACAGATGTTGAACTTTCTGCAAGAATGACTTATTTATGTTTTATCAAGCTAGTTGATGTAATTGGCTGTGAAAGACTATATCCTTTGCTTCTCTTGAAACTTACAGCATTTTCCAAATAGATTACAAGAGATCTTGCTTAATAGAATGAATGAATAAGCAGAAAATAATAGATTTTGGACCAAGAAATCACACTTGGGCTCAGCACCTGTAGCTCAGCAGCTAGGGCACCAGCCACATACACCAGAGCTGGTGGCTTCAAATCTATCCTGGACCTGCCAAACAACAATGACAACTACAACCAAAAAAATAGCTGGGTGTTTTGGTGAGTGCTTGTAACTCCAGCAACTTGAGAAGCTGAGGCAAGAGAATCACTTAAGCCCAAGAGTTTGAGGTTGCTGTGAGCTATGACACCACGGCACTCTACCCAGGACAACAGCTTGAGACTCCGTCTCAAAAAAAAAAAAAAAATTACATTTGTAGGGTTCTTTGTACTTAATGATGATAGATTAGTTTGATCTGTCTATGTCATATAATCTAAAATAAGGGACATAATTTGAACATAAATTAAACTCTTTTAAAAAATCTTACTTTTACAAATTGAGAGCGTTGAGACCCAGTTGGAAAGTGGGTTGCTGGAGATTACATATGTAATTTGTGGAAAAATTACTACAAATGTAATTGTGGAAAATTGTGGAAAAATTAAAAACTTAAGTCCCTGAATCTTAATCCCTGGCTCTTCCTAAGGATAATGCTTTCCAATAAAGGTACCAGGTTAACAGTGGTGTCTCAGTGGTTAGGTTGTTTCAAGGTGACTAACTGAAAGGTAAGACAAAGCAAAGCAAACAGGTCAGTTCACATTGCATGTCATATATTTAAGCCATTCTTTTTTGCAGTTTTTTTTTTTTTTTTGACCAGGGCCGGGTTTGAATCTGGCAACTCCAGCCAGCACCCTACTCCTTTGAGCCGCAGGCACTGCCCCAGATATAAATTTTAACATCAAAATCAGAAAAGGTGAGGAGAGAGTGAAAGTATAGAGTTTTTATACATGACTAAGGCAAGTTATTATTACCTTAATAATAGCATGTTTTGTATATAAGATAATTTTTTGTAAGCTTCATGGTAACCACCAAGAAAAACCTATAATAGTTGCACAAAGTTTAAAAAGAAAGGATTCAAAGCATATCACCACATAAAACCATAAAACTACAAAGGAAGATACAAAGAGAGGAAGAAAAAAACAAAATAAAAAACAATCATAAACTACAAAATGGCAGTAGCAAGTCCCTAACTACTAATAATTACTTGGAGGTAAATGGATTAAATCCTGCAGTAAAAAGACAGCATGGCTGAATGAATAAAAAAGAACAAGATTCAGTCATATGCTGCCTACAAGAACTTCATGTTACTAAAAAGAGTGTGCAGACTGAAAGTGAAGGGATGGAAAAAGATACTCCACACAAATGGAAACCGGTTTCCGATCCAAACCACCAAACTTTTTTCCACTGGTGTGGAGTATCTTTTTCCATCTATGATATATACATATATATATATATATGGTCTATTATATATATAGAGAGAGACCTTAAATAGCCCTTAAAAATATATATATATATTTAGACCTTAAATATATATTTAGACTTTAAATATATATGAATATATATATAAATGTAGACCTTAAATATATAAATATATATATACATAAAATAGACCTTAAGTCAGAAATTATGAAGAGAGACAAAGAAGACCATTATGTAATGATAAAGAGGTTAATTTACCAAGAAGAAATGATAATTGTAAATATATATTTACCCAACATTGGAGCACCTAAATATATAAAGCAATTATTAAATGATCTGAAGGGAGAGACAGACACCAATACTGTAATAGAAGGGGACTTCATCATCCCACTTTCAACAATGAATATATGATAAGCACAGAAAATAAAGAAATATTAGACTTGAATTGTAATTTAAACCAAATGAACTAACAGACATATATAAAACATTCCATCCAATAGCAGCAAATGCACATGGAACATTTTCCAAAATAAAATACATGTTAGGCCACAAAACAAATCTTAACAAATGGCAGGGGATTGAAATTATATCAAGTATCTTTCTGGATCACAAGTGGTATGAAACTAGAAATCAATAATGGGAGAAATCATAAAAAATACAAAAATATGTAGAAATTAAGCAATATGCTTTTAAAGAACTAATGGGTCACAGAAGAAATAAGAAATACAATAAAAAAATACCTTGAGAAAATGGGGACACAACATACCAAACTTACCAGATATGGCAAAAAACAGTTCTAAAAGGAAAATGTACAGTGATAAATACCTATATCCTCAAAAACAAGATAGATCACAGAAAACAATCTAATACAACACCTCAAGGATATAGAAAAAGAAAAAAATGCTAAGTCCAAAGATAGCAGAAGAAAAGAAACAAAAAAGATCAGAGCAGAAATAAATAAAATAGAGAGTAGAAAAACAATTTAATATTTAACAAAACTGAATTTAAAAAAAAACACAATATCAACAAACCCTTAGCTAAATTAACCAGGAGGAAAAAGTGAGACTATTTGAATAAATAAGATCAGAAATGAAAGAGGAGACATTACAACTGATACTACCGAAATACAAAAGTTTACAAGAAAATACTATGAATATGTATACACAAACAAATAGGATAACCAAGAAGAAATGGATAAATTCCCAGACACATACAATCTTCTAAGACTAAATTATTAAGAAATATAATATCTGACAGACAAATAATGAGTAAGGAAATTGAATCACTAAGGAAAAGTTTCCCACCAAAGAAAAGTCCAGGAAAGGACAGCTTCACTGCTAAAATCTAATGAACGTCAAACTCTACAAAAAAATCAAAGTACAAGGAATATTTCCAAACCTTTATAAGGCTAGCATTACCTTGATAGCAAAGCCAGACAAGGACACTACAAGGAAAGAAAATTATGGCCAATATACCTGATGAATATAAATGAAAAATCCTCAGCAAAATATTAGCAAACTAAATTCAAGAACATATTAAAAGATAATATGGTCGTTCATGCCTATTAAAGCTCTACTGTCATACTTTAAAGATCTTGAAAAAATAATACTTCGTTTTATATGGAATCAGAAAAAACCTTGAAGAGCCAAGATATTACTCAGAAATAAAAACAAAGCAGGAGGAATCACGCTACCAGACCTCAGACTATACTATAAATCGATAGTGATCAAAACAGCATGGTACTGAAACAAAAACAGAGAAGGAGATGTCTGGAACAGAATAGAGAACCAAGAGATGAATCCGCTACTTACTGTCATTTGATCTTGACAAGCCAATTAAAAGCATTCAGTGGGGAAAAGATTCCCTATTTAACAAATGGTGCTGGGTGAAC
This sequence comes from Nycticebus coucang, assembly GCF_027406575.1. NCBI lineage: Eukaryota > Metazoa > Chordata > Mammalia > Primates > Lorisidae > Nycticebus > Nycticebus coucang. The sequence goes on along the minus strand of NC_069785.1, from coordinate 51,246,735 downwards.
TGGCTGGCAACCTGTAGAAAACTGAAACTGGACCCACACCTTTCACCATTAACTAAGATAGACTCTCACTGGATTAAAGATTTAAACTTAAGACATGAAACTATAAAAATACTAGAAGAGAGTGCAGGGAAAACCCTTGAAAAAATCGGTCTGGGTGAGTATTTTATGAGGAGGACCCCTGGGCAATTGAAGCAGCTTCAAAAATACACTACTGGGACCTGATCAAACTAAAAAGCTTCTGCACAGCCAAGAACACAGTAAGTAAAGCAAGCAAACAGCCCTCAGAATGGGAGAAGATATTTGCAGGTTATGTCTCTGACAAAGGTTTAATAACCAGAATCCACAGAGAACTCAAACATATAAGCAAGAAAAGAACAAGTGATCCCATAGCAGGCTGGGCAAGGGACTTGAAGAGAAACTTCTCTGAAGAAGACAGGCACACAACCTACAGACATATGAAAAAATGCTCATCATCTTTAATCATCAGAGAAATGCAAATCAAAACTACTTTGAGATATCATCTAACTCCAGTAAGATTATCCCATATCACAAAATCCCAAGACCAGAGATGTTGGTGTGGATGTGGAGAAAAGGGAACACTTCTATACTGCTGGTGGGAATGCAAATTAATACATTCCTTTTGGAAAGATGTTTGGAGAACACTTAGAGATCTAAAAATAGACCTGCCATTCAATCCTATAATTCCTCTACTAGGCATATATCCAGAAGACCAAAAATCACATCATAACAAAGTTATTTGTACCAGAATGTTTATTGCAGCCCAATTCATAATTGCTAAGTCATGGAAAAAGCCCAAGTGCCCATCGATCCACGAATGGATTAATAAATTGTGGTATATGTACACCATGGAGTATTATGCAGCCTTAAAGAAAGATGGAGACTACCTCTTTCATGTTTACATGGATGGAGCTGGAACATATTCTTCTTATAAAGTATCTCAAGAATGGAAGAAAAAGTATCCAATGTACTCAGCCCTATTGTGAAACTAATTTATGGCTTTCACATAAAAGCTATAACCCAGTTATAGCCCAAGAATAAGGGGAAGGGGGAAAGGGAGGAGAGGGAGAGGGGTGGTGGGTGGAGGGAGGGTGATTGGTGGGATTACACCTGCAGTGCATCTTACAAGGGTATATGTGAAACTTAGTAAATGTAGAATGTAAATGTCTTAACACAATAACTAAGAAAATGCCAAGAAGGCTATGTTAACCAGTGTGATGAAAATGTGTCAAACGACCTACAAAACCAGTGTATGGTGCCCCATGATCACATTAATGTACACAGCTATGATTTAATAATAAAAGAAACCCAGCATATTGTACCCCATAATTGCATTAATGTGCACAGCTATGATTTAATAAAATAAAATTAAGGACAAGACAAAAATGCCCACTGTTATCACTTCTTTTCAACATGGTATTGAAAGTCCTATCCAGAGCAAATAGGCAAGAGAAAGAAATAAAAAACACCCTAAAAGGGAAGAAAGACGTGATATTGTCTCTTTGCTGAGAGCATTTTCTTGTGTAGAGAAAACCATAAATACTCCACAAAAAAAACTTGTTAGAATTAATAAACAAATTCAGTAAAGTTGAAGGATACAAAGTTAACAAATATCAATCAGTAGCTTTTCTACATACTAATAACAATCTATATGAAAAGGAAGTTAAAAATACAATCCCATTTACAATAGCAACAAAACTTAAATACTTCGATGTAAATTTAAGCTACAAGGTAAAAGACCTATATACTGAAAACTACAAAACACCAATGAAAGAAACTAAAGAAAACACAAATAACCAGAAAGATATTCCATGTTCATGGATTATAAAAAGTATTACTGTGAAAATCTCTGTACTACTTAAAGCAATCTACATATTCAATGCAATCCTTATTAAAATTCCAGTGTCATTTGTCAAAGAAATAGAAAAAAAAAAAGAAAAATTTATGTGTAATCACAAACAGCCCCAAATAGCCAAAAAAAGTGAGCAAAATGAATAAAGCTAGAGGCATCAACACTCCCTGATTTCAAAACATATAAAGTGATTATAGTCAAAACAGCATAATACTGGCATAAAAACAGACACATTGACCAATGCAACAGCATAGAAAACCCAGAAATAACCCTGTGCATTTATAATCAACTGAATTTTGACAAAAGTGCCAAGAGTACACAATGGGGAAAGAACAATGTCTTCAATGTAAGAAAGAAGTCGGAAAACTGACTATAAAAATGCAGATGAATGAAATAAGACCCTTATTTTATGCCATACACAAAAAAATCAACTCAAAATGGATTAAAAACTTACATATACACAGAAACTATAGAACTACTAGAAGAAAACATAAGGGAAAAGCTCCATGACATTGGATTGGACAACGATATTTTTGATATGACCATGAATATTTTTGCAAAAAAAAGTAACTGAATGGTATGGCATCAACCTTAAAAGATATTGTATAGTAAACAAAGGAATAAAAAAGTAAGGAAGGCTCAGTGCCTGTAGCTCAAGTGGCTAAGGGCACATACACTGGAGCTGGCGATTTGAATCCAGCCCAGGCCTACCAAACAACAATGACAACTACAACTTAAAAATAGCCTGGCACTGTGGCGGATGCCTGTAGTCCCAGTTACTTTGGAGGCTGAGGCAAGAGAATCGCTTAAGCCCAAGAGTTTGAGGTTGCTGTGAGCTGTGATGCCACAGTACTCTACCCAGAGTGACAGCTTGAGACTCTATCTCAAAAAAAAAAAAAAAAAAAGTAAAGAGGCAGCCCACAGAATGGGAGAATATATTTGTAAACCATACATCTGTTAAGGGGTTAATATACAGGGTGGACATAAAGTTTGTCTACAATTTAAAATAATTTAATGTAGTAAATTGCACATAAACTTTATGGACATGTGTAAAAAATATAAAAGGAATTCAAACAAATCAATAGCAAGTAAATGACCCAATTAAAAAATGGGCAAAGGAACTAAGTAGGCATTCCTGAAAAGAAGACATCCAAATTACTAATAGGTACATGAAAAAATACTTAGCATCAGTAATAGTTATGGAAATGCAAACTAAAACCACAATGAGATACCACTTTCTACCTGTTAAAATGGTTTTTACCAAAAAGATGAAAGATAGAAAGTGTTGAAGAGGATGCAGAGAACAGGGAGCTCTTAAAAGTTGTTGATGAGACAGTAAATTAGTACAACCATTATGGAAAATAGTATAGTTGTAGGTTCTTTGAAAAACTAAAAATAGAACTACCCAGTTATACCCAAAAGAACTGTGAAAATGTCTATACTACTCAAAGCAATCTACATATTCAATGCAATCCTTATCAAAATTCCAGTGTTCTTTTTCACAGAAATAGAAAAAAAAATAATTATATATCTAAAAGAATTGAAATCAGTATGTTGAAGGAATTATCTACAATCTCATGTTCACTGCAACATCATCACAATGGCCAAGATATAGAAACAACCTCAGTATTCATCAGTGGGTGAATGGATAAAGAAAATGTGATATATACTCACAATGGAATACCATACTTCATCCATAAAAGGGAGGGGATGAGTGGGAAATCTTGCCATTTATACAACACAAGTGAATCTGGAGGACCTTATGCTAAGTGAAATAAGCCAGGCACAGAAAGACAGATAACACATGATCTCATTTCTGTGTGGAATCTAATGAAGGTGAACTCATAGAAGTAGAGAGTAGAATGTTGGTTATCAGAGGCCGGGAGAAGGGGGGAAAGAATGGAGGCTTATTGATCAAAGGGTACAAATTTTCAAATAGACAAGAGGAATAGGTTTCAGATCTATTTGACAGCAGGGTGACTATAGTCAATAATAATGTATTAATATTATATATGTCAAAAATAATAGTAAATTTCAAGTATCTCACCATAAAAAATGCTAAAAAATCAAAAGCATTATAACAGAAATGAAGAATACTTTTGATGGGTTAATCAGTAGACTAGACATCATTAAGGAAAGAATCAATGAGCATGAAGATAATGTCAAAAGAAACCTTCAAAGCTGAAATGTGAAGCCAAAAAAGAATGAAAGATACAGAAGAGACTATTCAAGAACTGTGGGACAATTACAAAAGCAGTAAATACACACAATGGGAATAACAGAAGAGAAGAATGAGCTAAAGGAAAGTAGAAATATTTGAAGTAATGTTCGAACAGTTGAGTGTTAAACACTGTAAGTTGTATTTCTGGGTGTGTCTCTGTGAGGGTGTTTTCAGATGATGTTTGCATTTGAATCAGTGGGCTCAGTAAAAGAGATTGCCCTCCCCAATGTAGGGGGCAACATCCAATCCATTGAGGGCCTGGATAGAACAAAAGAAGAAATTCACCTGTTTTTCTTTGTTTGCCTGCTGAGGCTTAGACATATTATTTTATCTTCTCCTGCCTTCACATAGGGATTTATATTATCAGCTCCCCTGGTTCTCAGGTCTTTGGACTCCTAGTGAATTGAATCAATAGCTTTCCTCATAATAAGTATACATATTTTACACACACACACACACACACTTATTCTACTTCTCTGGAGAACCCTAACTAATACGAGGTAATTTTAACAAGCAAAGTTGACCAAGAAATGTCTGGCATATACAGTACATTTAATTCAGTTCCTTATAGCTCTTTTAACAGGTAAATGAACAGAATTTTTTGAATGTCAAGTAAATTAAAGTAGAAAGCTGCTGGCTTGGCACCTGTAGCTCAATGAGTAGGACACCAGCCACATACATGGAGGCTGGCAGGTTGGAAACTGGCCCCAGGCCAGCTAAACAACGACAATTACAACCAAAAAACAGCCAGGCATTGTGGCAGGTTCCTGTAGTCCCAGCTACTCAGGAGGCTGAGGCAAGAGAATCCCTTAAGCCCGAGAGTTTGAGGCTGCTGTGCTTCTGTGAGCTGTGAGCTGTGACAACACAGCACTCTAGCAAGGGCGACATAGTGAGACTTTGTCTAAAAAAAAAAAAAAGAAGAAGAAGAAAGCTGCTGTCAAATAAATACACTTTGTTCATACACAGAAAATGAGATAATAGTTGTTTGGTTGCAGTCAAGGGTCCTGTTTCTCCGAACCAAATTGACCTGGTTTGATTGTTCGACTGAGCTAGAAAGTTCAATTGCGGCACAGCAGTAATCAAAGCAAAAGTTGAGTGTAAACGGAAAATAAAACTGGCATAGGCAGGGTGGATAGAAACCAAAAGTAACCTACACAAGTTTCAGGATAACAAAGCGAGATTTTGTTTAGGAAGAACAAAGAGAAAGTTTAGAGCATTACAAAGAGAGTTGGAATGGGGTCCCTCTCATAAAGGAGAAAAGGTGAAGATGCACACCAGAGCAGTGTGGGGGCATAAATACCCCTTCCTCTCAGTTTGAAAATGGTTGTCTTTCACTGGTCTTTTTGCACCACCAGGCATTATTGCCCTTTTCTATTGGCTGAGTGGTGAATGATCTTATGGGCCCTCCAGATTTGTTTCACAGGCAAGGTTTTCCTCCCACCCGTCCCTTTTCTTGGTGTCACTTCTCAATAGTGATGATTGCCCAATTTTGAATATACCAAAAAAAAAAAAAAAGCCACTGAGTGTATACTTTAAAATTGCAAAGTCTATAGTATGTGAATTACAATGTATATATGATCTATGTGTTTATGATTTAGTTTAAAAAATAAAAAATAAACCTCTTTTTAAAATATGAATAATGGTAACAGCTAGCTATAAGTATCATGTTCAGACAAGACACTTCCCCAGAAGTACTTCCCTTCGTGTCTCATGGGTGGACAAGTCCTTTCCCAACCAACCACTAGCAAAGGAAATGAGAATACTGTAAGTAGATTAAAGAAATCAGAATTTAGCCTCAGTCCTATATAGGTAGAATATGGGCTGTTACGAATGAATTGTATCCTTCTAAAATTAGTATATTGAAGCTCTACCCCCTCAATACCTCAAAATGTGACTGTATTTGGAGATAGACCTTTAAAGAAATTTAAGTTAATGGGAGGCCTTTAATGTGTGCCCTAAACCAATATGACTAGTATACTTATAAGAATAGGAAATTTGGACACACAAAGGGATATGAAGGCTGTGCACACCCAGAGGAAGGACCACAGAGGACACAGAAAGAAGACAGACACACCAACAAGAGAAACTTTGGAATAAACCCCCCTGCCAATACCTCGTCTTGGTTTTCTAGCCTCCAGAACTGTGAGAAAACAAATTGGTGTTGTGTGATTTTGCTGTGACAGCCCTTAAAAAAATAAAAGTGGTTCTCACAAAAAAAAAAAACAGATCTAAAAAGAAATTAAATAATAATATGCCCCCTTTTTTCATTCTGAAAGTATTTTAGCAACCTACCATTCCAATTTAAAAGTATAATAAAGATATAAACAAACTGGAAATTCACATGGGGAGGAACCAGCAGAAGAACCCTGGCAACATGAAAAACCAGAGCAGATCCATGCCTCCAAGAGATTACAAGTGAGATACAGAGAAACTGTTGTAATGAGAGAAATAAAATTCAGAATTTGGATGGCAAATAAGATGAATGGAATTGAGGAGAAGATGGAAAAAGAAATCTAAAAAACATTCCAAAAACTATCTCGAGAAATTAGTGTAATTAAAGACAAAGTCACCAAGGATCTGGACATAATTAGGAGCTTAAGGAATTTAAAGAGACATTCAAGGAGATTCAAAACACATCGGTAGCCTCAGTAATAGAGTAGAACACGGAGAAGAAAGAATTTCAGAATTAAAGATAAGACTTTTGGAAATATTATAGAAATCCCTTTTCATCTTTAGTAATATGTGTGAGCCTAGTGTTACTCTGAGCATTAGCCCATTTGATATTTTCCTTGATGATCTGCAGTGTTATTTAGAATAGTCTTTTGTATGCATTCACTGCCCATCTTTTTCATATTTTTGTTTTATTTTGTTTTACTCACCCTTCCTCAAGAAGGTTTCTTGACAACAATATAAATTTCAACTCCCTTTTAAATACCTGTTTTTTCATCATTATGTAGCAGCAATGTTCATTTTATAGGATTCTTCTTTTTGTGCCCTTTTAGAAACAGAATGCATAGAGATGGTCTTATATTTTATATGATTTTCTAAAAGCTGTTTTCTATAGGCTAGACTTTATATTTTACTGTATTCCCAGTGTTATTTTCTCACAAGATTATTGTCTTTCCTATATGGCTAATCAGCTTAATTTTCCTAGTTAGAATTACTTTTTTATCATTTTTCTTCTAAGAGATTAAATTATCAGCAAAACAAATAGGATATTTATTGCTTGCCCTACTTTTACCAATAGTCCCAACAGTTGCTAAAATTTGTGAAATGCTTCATCACCACTGTAATTTTTCCTGTCCACTAATTGTGTGAGATTTATCAAAAAATATCTTCTATATTCTCTGTCTGGTACTTTATAGTATTTATCTCTGTCAATCACATCACTTGTGTTTCTCATATTTAAATTCTATTCCAAACTCTCTCCACTGTTCTTAAACTCATAATTTCCATTTAATTTTTTTATTTTTTATACAATATCTTTCCAAAAGACCCTCACAATATTAATCTTATTCTTCTTCTACTCTTCTACTCTTCTTCTACTCTTAAGTAGAACAGAATAAGACTAATACCCACTGACATTTTGAAGATAAGGAAATTGGGGCTCATAAAAGTGATCTGATTTTCTAAAGTGTATAAAATGAGTCAGTTGTGGAGCCATAGCTAGACCTCAGGATTTCTCATTCCTCTATTTTTCACAATACTTCAGTCCTTCCTTTTGTTCATATTGCTATTGTTTCTTTCAATATTTGAGTGATTTCACTTGAATAAAATATTTCCTAATAATGTAATAGTCTATCCCACCAAGTCTTCAGTGTTCTGTCTTCTCATCTTAATATTTTAAGCTTATTTTATTATTTATTAACCACAATCTGTGCAGTAGAACTTTTATCTTGGTCCTGACCAGTTTCTCTACTGTTTGCACTGAGAATGTGGGTGCCATCTCTGGTTTCTTGATTATTTTTTATGTTATATATGTTGCTCTCCATATTATCTCATTTTAGTCTTATCGTATAGTTTTCTATAATAATTTAGTTTTAATTCTAGTTTTAATTATTCTTTCCCATAAATATATGACATACTGAAGCATAGAATGTCCTGGGTGTTTCAAATAATACAAATGTAACCATTCTATGAATATTATTGCTAATAATTTAGATTTCGCTTATTAAATGAGATCAGCAGTTACAGCAACCTATAATCAAAACACTGCACTCCAGCCAGAATGACAGAGAGAGACCCTGTCTCAAAAAAAAAGAAAAAGAAATAATAAGAAACAATCCTTAGCTTGGATGTGGAGAGAAGGGAACACTTTTACACTACTGATGGGACTGCAAACTAATACAACCTTTTTGAAAAGAAGTATGGAGAATTCTCAAAGAACTAAAAGTTGCCCTTCCATTTTATCCCACAATCCCATTACTAGGTATATGCAAAGTACAAAAAGCATTTTACCACAAAGACATTTGTATCAGAATATTTACTGCAGCTTAATTCATAATTGCAAAGTTGTAGAAGCAACTCAAATGCCTATCAACCCATGAATGGATTAACAAATTGTGGTATACGTATACCATGGAATACTAGACAACCATAAGAAATGTTGAATTTACATTTTTTATGTTTACATCTTCTATGTTTACCTGGATGGGGTTGAAACACATTCTTTTACGTTTACATCTTTTATGTTTACCTGCATGGATTGGAAACACATTCTTCTTAGTAAAGTATCTCAAGAGTTGAAAAAAAAAGTATTCAGTGTACTCAATGCTAAAATGAAACCAATTCATAAACAATTACATGATCATATAAACTATAAAATACAAAAATAGTCTAGCAAGGAGGAGGGGTGAGGAGGAAGAGAGGAGGCAGAGGGCAATTGGTGGGAGGAGGGAAGGCATTTGGTGGGATCTTGCCTAATGTGCACAATCTGAGGGTATTTAACACACCTCTTGAATGAAGTGCTCTTCTACAGCTTGAACTTTACCTTGGAAGTGAGAACATTATAACCTAAAAATTTGTACCCTCATATTAATTTGAAATAAAAAAATATCTGGTTAAAAAAAAAGAGAGAGAAACAGTCATGATGTGAAGGGTGGCATATGAAACCAACAGGATTGTAGACAAATTTAAAAGAAAAGATGACCCATAATAGAAATCACAATGATAAAAAAAAAAAATTGGATGTGTTACTTAGTTCAATGTAAGCATTTCACATTGTATATTGTACCCTGAACTCCATAAATGCATCAATAAATGAAGTTGTGATTTAATAAAAAATAATTTAAAAATAAAAAAAATTTAAAAATTGAATATTTGCCTTTTACACAAAATGCTGAAAATTTTCTTGGCCTTTTCTTTTATAGGATCTTATAGGACATTTTTGGATATGGAACTGTGGGAACATGGTTTCAATATAGAACACATCAATAAGTTTATACAATTAATAATCAAAAGAATTTTTATAATATTACCAATCAAGACTGTCCTTCTATCATTCTCAACAAGTATAGAATTCATTCTCAACTACCACGTACGATTAAATTCGTCTTAATTTCTATATCTTTTTAAAAATTCTTATGGAGATAAACTTACATTTGAAGGGAAGAGTAATTTTTCAGACAATATGGTTGGTTTTTGCTTTAGAAACCACTTAGTGGTTGTTTTTTAAAACGTTTTCCTTTCTACAGTAGATTTAAAATAGGTCAATAATTTTCTTCACTGGCACCTTTGACCAACTCTTAAGCTTAAAAGATTTTCTGTTTTACAATACATATGTAATGTTGGGTTCCTTTGTTCATAGATATACAAGTTTCTTATTCAGCTTCTTGTCAATTTGATCTTTACCCAAAAACCATAGAAATACTTGAAAAACTAATCACTTACGTCTTTCATCTACAACTTGTATGAGCAATGATTTAGTTGTGGAGGATACAAATATATCATATAGTAAGTAATAATAGAAAGAAGTGACTCCCAAAAAAGTCAAAATTAAGTAATAATATAGCACTTTCCTTAGGAACCAAACATGGTATGAATCACTATTTTATTACATCACAAAATCTTCATGTTCTTGGTTATACCAAACTTAGTTCAGAGTTCAAAAGATGTTGGTGATCACACATACACACAGCACATCATAGTTAACAAAGTATATGGACTGAAAAACATCTCTGTGAAGTTATTTAAAATTATGTATATTATGTAAACATAATTAGGAGAAGACTGTAAAGTCCTTTAGAACATTGTCAAGTCTTTAATGTTTCAATTGGCCAATTTAACCATGAATTCCATACCAAGAGGTGGGAGGATTGTTCTATATGTAGATATGCAGACAGATATAATTCATTTGAGATCTAATATATGCACAAGCCAACAACTGGGTCTGCAGATAATGAGATTGAAGGAATTTGGATGCATAATGATCTGAAAAAACTGGGAAAAATGATAAAGAAATATATACAATAGGACATTGAGAATATACTCATGGTATGCAATACTTTATTTGAAATACTTATCATTTTCCTATATTGCCGAAACAGATTGTATTCATACTTTTTTATTTTCTCATATCACATTTGTTTTGCTTAATGACTACTTTATGTATTCTCTTTATTTTCCCTTGCATTTCAATACTAGATTAGAAAGTCTCTTTCTGGGAACAGTTCTGATTCAAATTAGATATATTATAAAAATATAGTCATGAGTAATGTTTCTTCTGTTTCTATAGTTTATTCAATTATTATAATATATATAGCCTACCAGAACTTCCTTTAATTATACCAAGAAATATGAATTGTTTGCATTTCAAAAGGATGACTGGAATAAAAACTCAAAAAGTGAATAAAGATAGCTATACTTGTGTAAGTGTCTCCCTTTTAAGGAAGATAACATCTTTAAAGTAAATGAAGGTAATTATAGAAATGAAATTTTCCCAGTGGAAGTAGAGGAAGACTGGAACATTTTTTCAGTACTGAAATTTCTGAATACTTATTAAGACCAACTAAGATATATTTTCTTATAGTTTTATCAATAGAGTTATTTTGGATTTTATAGGCATTCTTCCTAAGCTTCCAGAAATGCTGAGAACAAAAGATATATGAAAATTCAAATCAAGGGAAAAAATAATATTTTTTTCTAAAATAAATCAATGGGCTATAGGAGTGAGGAAAAAAAGACAGTAAATGTAATCATTTTATTATTTATTACTCATCATATCTCTTTTTTAAATTAAATTTCTTTGCTTTATGCTTACCATTTTTCTCTTACTATTTTGTCTATGATATTTCTGTTAATAATTCTACAACCAAGGTCAAACAATCTGAAAAGTAAGCTTTTGTTGTGGGTATAGTGAACATGAAGTAGAGATTACTTCATGGTTGAAATTATACCTGTTCATAGTATACTAAAAATTAGGCAATATTACATACATATGTATTTAAGAATGATTCAAAATTGAGTAAGTTTTAAGAAGGAAACTATATAGTATATTACCTACCTTTCTTGCATATCTAATTCCAACTTAATATGATGTCAATTCTACTCAAAATTTTAAAATGTAGGTTCCTTGTACCAAAGCTTTAATCTCTGGTAGATAAGCACTTACTTGCCTTCAGTATCTCAGGCTAGTGTCTAATATTTCTTAATGTCTAATGTCAATATCAACCCAAGTGACTTTCCCAACTCTTAAGAGGTTTGTCATCAACATTAGAATCTCTAAATCTGAAAAGTCTAGAACAAACCTCTCAGACCACCTTTTTCCTCTACGCTGTGTTAAGATCTTTTTAATACCTATCTTGTCCTTTTAGGAGAATTGATGCTGATTAAGTCACAGGTTCACTTTTCCCTTAAGATGTGGCAAGATTTTCTTCATACCTTCTTGCATATTCATGCTGGTTGGAAGGGAAGATCACCAAGTCTTTTCTAATCTGTGTGATACCCTTTAGAGGGTCATGGAAAGTGCTCTGGACTGAGAAGTGAAAGACTTACATAATGTCCTCCCCCTCTGCTACTTAATGAATGGTGGCTTAAAACGCGTTTTTCTTGCACTTCAGTTTTCTCAACTGTAAGTTGTGGAAAATGTTACTTAGCATGGAGTGGATTGTGAAGATGACATAAGATAATGTAAATGAATGAATTTTATAAACTCCAAAGCCCTATTTAGTAAAAATATGGCATGCAATATTTATTTCTTCTGTTGAGTCAGGCTGTAACAATACCTTAACATTCTCTCATCCACGCTGGAGAAAGGGGTATCATGCCTTTCATGAAAGAAAAAAAATCCAGAATTTTAAAAAATATTTTATTTTCTGTTTCAGCTATTGACTTCGATATGGTAAAAATATTAAAGGATCCAAGAGCCAGTGGAAAGTCCCTATCTAAGGATGAACCAAGATTACCAAAACTAATAACAAAGGTTTGGAGTGCAGTAATTATAAAAAATGTTCTTATTTGTTCAGTTTGCAATATAATTGCAATTGACTGCACTACACGGAAGTAATGCGGGTTGTCTTAGAAAAAGTTTTAATGATCAAAAGAGATTTATTGGAGGGTTTAATCTCAATATTAAAAAATGTTATTTTCTACTAAAAATAACTCCCTCTAAATAAAAAAACAATTACAGTATTTGTTTTTTCCAATACTTTTTATCACCACTTCTTGGGTTGATATACAGATTTCTTCTAGTGTTTTCACAAAGATATGATCTCAATAAAGATCACAGTTACAAGGAGAATTTCACAAGAGTGTCAGCAATGGTCAGTGTATCCTTACCTCTTAAGCCATGGTCCTAGAATAGGACCAAGATTTGATGAGGTAATTGGCTTAAAATCCTGAATTTAATCTCTTAATCTGTTGGACAATTATGTTTTAAGTCTGTTACAGTCTGTATTGTAAAAATTTTAACCAAATTATCTAGTTAAATCTGGTCATTATTTAAAATTAGAAATTATGCCTATATATAAAAACTACTTTCTGTAAGTCAATATTTATGTCTTTCCTAGTCTTTAATAATCCAGTTTTACAAAATCTCTTCTCTACTTATGCAACTTTGGCAGTTCTGCCAAAGGCAGTTTTAGGTACTTAGGATAGGAACTGCAGTTATCAATTTTGAGTTGATAACAATGTCACCATTTCAAGATTGCTTGATTTAGAAATCAGAAATGTATAATAGAAATTGTATATCTGATCTTCAGTAAGCACTAAAAATGATTTATTTATTTTGTTTAATTGAGGAGGTATGGAAAAATGGATTTGTAACTGACTAAACAACCTTTTTCAGAAGACACTGTTAAAAGATAGAAAGCCGTATAAGTACCACGTGCTAACTGATTGTGCCACTGGAGCTCCTCATAGTGTAGAATATATATGTCTTAACACAATAACTAAGAAAATGCCGTGAAGGCTATATTAACCAGTTTGATGAAAACATTTCAAATTGTATATAAAACCAGCACGTTGTACCCCTTGATTGCATTAATGTACACAGCTATGATTTAATGAAAAAAAAAAAAGACAGCCAATTGGAAATACATTGTTAGTAGTACACCCACCATATTGCTGCATCATTGACCTTGTCTTATTGTATTATGCTGCATTATTGGCCTTGCTTTATTGTATTAGTCAGCTGGGCTGCCATTAAAAAAAAAACAAAAAAACACCATTTTCTAGTTTAAACAACAGGAATTTATCTTTCACAGTAATGGAGGATGGGACCTCCAAGATCAATGAGTCAGCCAATTTGGTTTCCCTGTGAAAGCTGGCTCTATTCTTGGCTTGCAAATAGCCTCCTTCTTATTGTGTCCTCGCATGACAGAGAAAGCTCTGGTCTATTCTTCCTAAGAGGACACTAATATCATCATTGATGACCTTATCTAAACTAAATAGCCTCCAAAAGGCCCAACCTCCAAATACCATTACATTGGGGGTTAGGGCTTCAACACATGACTTTGGAGGGGACACAAACACTCAGTCCATAACATATAATTAGATAATAATTAGTGTAATACATCCATTTTATAAACCTGCATTGTCAAGGGGATGTAGACAAATGGAAGTATTTAAATAGAAAATAATCATAATTATGAAGGGATCTGAAACCATATTGCTTGAGCAATGACCGAAATATGTAAAGGTATTTCTTCTGAAAAGGAAAAGACTCTGGAGGCCATATAACTGCTTATAATATATAGAGAGCTACTGTAGGGAAGCAGAATTAGGTTTTTTTGTTGTGGCTTATAAAAAAAAAAGATAATTTTACCAATAAATGAAAAGTATGGGGAGATAGATTTCAGTTCAACATTAAAAAGGATCCTAAGGGGCGGCGCCTGTTGCTCAGTGGGTAGGGTGCCGGCCCCAGATACCGAGGGTGGCAGGTTCAAACCCACCCCAGACAAACTGCAACAACCAAAAAAAAAAATAGCCGGGCACTGTGGCGGGTGTCTGTAGTCCCAGCTACTCGGGAGGCTGAGGCAGCAGAATCGCCTAAGCCCAGGAGTTTGAGGTTGCTGTGAGCTGTGTGACCCCATGGCACTCTACCAAGGGCGATAAAGTGAGACTCTGTCTCTACAAAAAAAAAAAAAAAAAGGATTCTTAGCACCAAAGTTCTCCAAATGTTGAACGAGTACCTGTGCATTCTGTATCTCTGGAAGTGACATTGGATATGAGCATTGTCAGAACACATATTCAAACTTCAAAAATCAAAGGTTAGTTTTCTATGCGTTGTCAGGTTTATCCCTTAATAAATTAATAGGAAAATGTGGGCAAAAACCCACCTTTGGACTTTCTAGTTCATCCCTTGTGATCATTCCAAAGTTTACAGGTTTCTTCAAATGTAAAGCTAAGTAGACTTTTGACTTATAAAAGTCTATGAAATCTTATGAAAAGATTTGAAAAGTTTATGAAATCTTAAAGTGCTCTGATAAATTTCTGCCATTATCTTTTGTGGAATGGACGGAAGCAATGAAGCTTCTGTTAATTTGTTTGACTATTTGGAGTGTCTGTAAGGAAGAGATCAGTCGGCAACTTGGGACTTTCTGCTTTAAAGCATCTAATAAAAGGCTAAGGCTTCAGAAAACATTGAATTTGCATTTAACACCTGAGTCAGCTCTTGTCTGGTTGAACTCTTAAGCTGGGCGCAGTGCCTCTTGCCTATAATTCTAGCACTCTGGGAGGCAGAGGTGGGAGGGTTACTTGAGACCAGAAGTTCGAGATTATCCTGAGCAAGAGCAAGACCTGTTTCTAAAAAAAAAAAAACAAAAACTAAAAACTAAAAATTAGCCAGAAATAGTGGTCTGTGCTTGTAGTCCCATCTACTTGGGAAGCTGAGACAGCAGAATCTCTTGAGCCCAGGAGTTTGAGGTTGCAGTGAGCTACGATGATACCACAGCACTCTGGCCCAGGCAACAGAGCAAGATTGTCTCAAAAAAAAAAAAAAAATCATGGCTCAGTGCCCGTAGCACAGTGGTTATGGTGCCATCCACATACACCGAGGGTGGTGAGTTTGAACCCCACCCAGGCCAGCTAAACAACAATGACAACTGCAACCAAAAATAGCCAGGCGTTGTAGCAGGCATCTGTAGTCCCAGCTACTTGGGAGGCTGAGGCAAGAGAATCACTTAAGCTCAAGAGTTTGAGGGTGCTGTGAATGGTGATGCCATGGCACTCTACCAAGGACGACATAGTGAGACTCTGCCTCAAAAAAAAAATCACAGATTCTCCTAGAGGAAAAGGGAACTGTGAACTGTAGCTTTCCTAATTTAATAATGACTAACTGCAGAAAAACAACAGAAATGTCAATTTCTTGAACTTTAGTAAGATAGAATATTTATGTTATACTAACCAAGGCAGAAATAGGAGAAGGTCACAAAACACCTATGTAGATAGGCAAGATTCTTTTTTTTTAATCTAAACTGAGATTGAGCTGGGTTTGTGTACATTTTAAAGATCAGGCTATATATAACCCAATGTGAATTACCATGGGATAGTAAGATGAAAGAAATGATTTACATCATAGAAAATGTATCTAATATTATCATTAAGTCTTCACCATCAAAGGATTGTTTTTATTATGATAGTCCCGTTATTTAAAATAATTATGTAGCTGCTGGGAATTCTGCAACACATATTATTTGTTAAAAACTATAGAATAAAAAAGTGACCATAAGCAAAATAAATTCAAAAGAACTTTATGTATCAACAAAAGCAAATACTTCCCTATAGGAAGTGGAATCAATAATAAGCATCTTGGCATTACAAAGACTGAAGAAAGACTTAAAGTTTTAGTAGTTACTGCATTTCTGGTTGTTGTTTTCTTGACATAGAATTCTTCATCAACAGCTTTTTTTAATTAGCACTTTGACTGTGTTATCCCACTGCCTTCTGGCCTCCTTTGTTATTAACTGTTTGTTAATTTTATTGAGGTTTTCTTATATGGGATGAGTTTTTCTCTTGCTGCTTTTGAGTTTTTCTCTGTTTCTTCTTTAAATACTTTGTCTTTGATGTGTGTAGGTGTGAATTTATTCCAGTTAGAGTTTGTCGAATTTCTTGGATATGTTTTTCATAAAATTTGGAATATTTCAGCCATTATTTTCTTATTTTTTTTTAATCTGAGCCTTTCCTGCCTCTGCTCATTTTCTTCATTCTTTTTTCTTTCTGTTCTTCAGAAGTGAATAATTTCTATTGACCCATATTCAAGCTGGATGATAAGTCAAAAGTATATAAGAGCCTTATTGCACATACTACAAATTCATACCTTAGTAAATTCCTTTAAGAAGACACTTTGTGAAATTTTCTTTTATTTATTTTATTTAGCAAATAGTAATTTTATTCTTACTTATACAGTTATATTTTAATTATCGTTCTTTAAAAAGTAATAATTAGCTTATACTTTTCTTTCTATTACAGTCCCATTATATTGGCTATGGTCCGGAGTTTGATCAGATTCTCTTCAATACTGGAGGTCAGAGTCCACTGATTTTATATTTTCTTGAAATGCATAAGTTCGGAGATTTTGGCAAAGCCCCTAAACAAAACAATATGAAATTCACTGAAATAGTCCGAGAACCATATCCTTTTTTAAGTTTTGTTTTAACATGATTTGTTTCAAAACTACTCAAAACATTTTACTAAATGTCTTAACACATTTATTAATCAGTGCTTTTATTTAGCATTTACTTAGGCTCAAAATTTTGGTATCACGTTTGGCTGAAAAATTTTCTCTTTTAGAGCTAAGGCTGTGATTTTGCATTTAAAAAAATAAAAACAAGGAACTTTAACAACTGGTATACTTCACTATCTGATAAAAAGCTACTTTCCTATTCAGTGTTAAATTTTAAACATTTGTCAGAACTGTGGGACATGGGCTTCTAGGCTTCTCCAAAGAGCGTTCCAGACATGTTCTATCTAAGGAATTCTTATTCAAATAAAAAATTATCAGAAAGCTCAAAGTATAAAATAAAAAATTGTTGGGGCAGGCATGAAAGCCCAGAGTTCTATCTTCTTATACCCCCAAACCCCCTCTGTATAACTCTTTCTAGCCTCAGGCCTTACTAAGGGCTCAGGTGAACCCCAAAAGGCTCTAGTACAGTGATCCTCAAACTGGAGTCTATATAGTCTTGGGTGTATAAGAAAGCACCAAGACTCTTATTTATATATATTTCTGTCTCAAAAATAAAACAGAAGTTACATTTTACTAATATTCAGTAAATAGTAACCCTCACTCAGCTGATATTTCAGTCTGCACTCTGCTATATAGAGCAATAATGATGGCATCTTTGCACTTTTGTGTTGTGTTCTAAATATCACAATATATTGCTGTTTTCTTTCAGTAATTAAGCAGATTTATATATTGTATCATCTAGTTTTAACTAAATTAACACTCACCATGGAACAATAGCCTGAAAGACTCCTGAAAAGAGACCATAGATTAATGATAATATCAACATGTAAGAATAAATTTTAAAAACAAAAAAATGGCAGAATATTACTCCTATTCCCTGAAGGACATTCTTTTTATCTAGGATAAAAATTAAATTAATAATGACTCAATCAGTTGTACCAAGATGCGGGCAAAAAAATAAAATTAAAAGTTTTTTTAAAAGACTACTTAAAGGGCAGCGCCTGTGGCTCAAAGGAGTAGGGCACCAGCCCCATATGCCAGAGGTGGTGGGTTCAAAACCAGACCTGGCCAAAAACTTCAAAAAAAAAAAAAGACTACTCAAAATGTGATATATATTATTACTATAAACAATGGATCAAACCCAAAGTGTATTTTTTACGTTTTAATGCTAGTCAATAATGATATGATGCTGATTTAATTAGCATTTAAAAACCAACTCTCAAGAATATTGATACGAATCTCTATAATTTGAGGATGAAAAGTTTGATGTAGATCGGCGCCTACTGGACCTCCAGAAGACCTGCACTGCGACCTGTGATCAGTGCCTGCCTGGACCCCAGTAAGAGCTGCACCGTGACCCGTGACCAACACCCGCCAGGCCTCCGCATGCCTGACCAGTAGTTCCGGTAGCCGTGCAACCCCGCATCCTCACTCCTGTACCCTCCCTGCCTCCACACAGGCCTGCTTGTCTGACCAGGGACTCTGGTAGCCATGTGCCCTCCAGAGACCTCCCTGCCTCTGCACAGAGCCCTTCTCCTGGCCAGAGACTGCTGGAGCCTTGGGCCCTCTATGCCAAAGTCACTGGACACCAGGCACTCCCAGAACTGTGTGCAACACCTGCCCGCCCTGTTGCTGGATCCAGGTATGTCACACTATGGAGCTGCTCCGACAACCAGAACTCCCTGGCTGGGGCAGCCCCAGAGGAGCTACACAGGGTCACTCCCTACAAAGATCCAGCAAAAATAGAGTGATCCCACTGGGGTCTAATCTTGGAGAGACACCTCCCCAACACTGAGGACCAGAGGCAACGGTGAAAAACAATCACAAGTCGAAATCAACAGAAACACTCTGGCAATATAAATAACCAGAGTAGATCAACTCCCCCAAGGAACAATGGTACAGACACAGCCCAAGATCCCATGTACAAACAAATAGCTGAGATGTCAGAAATCGAATTCAGAATCTGCATAGCAAAATGATCGAATTAGAATTCCAATCAGTAACCCAAAAGATGTCGCAAGAATTCAACGAATTCAAAGACCAAATGACCAAAGATGTTAACACATTGAGACAAGAAGTTATAGCCCTCAAAGATCTGAGAAACACAGCAGAATCCCTCAGTAACAGAATGGAGCAAGCAGAAGAAAGGATTTCTGACATTGAAGACAAAGCTTTCAAACACTCCCAAACTCTCAAAGAGGAAGAGAAATGGAGGGCAAAAACAGATCACTCTCTCAGAGAGCTCTGGGATAATTCAAAGAAAACCAATATTCATCTTCTAGGGATCCCCAAAAGCAATGAAGTGCCTTCACAAGGCACAGAGTCTCTCCTCCATGAGATTATGAAAGAGAACTTTCCAGACATGCCAAGAGATTCTGAAATTCAGATAGCAGACAGTTTCAGAAATCCAGTAGGACTCAACCCAAATAAGACATCTCCCAGATGCATCATAATCAATTTCACTAAAGTTATTATGAAGGAGAAAATTCTGAAAGCAGCCAGATGAAAGAAAACCATCACCTATAAGAGGAAGAATATTAGAATAACTACATATCTCTCTGGTGAAAACTTTCAAGCAAGAAGTGGTTGGTCATCGACTTTTAATCTCCTAAAACAAAATAACTTTCAACCCAGGCTCCTGTACCCAGCTAAACTGAGTTTCATTTATGATGGAGAAATTAAATACTTTAATGACATTCACATGTTGAAGAAATTTGCCATAATTAACCAGCTCTCTAGGATATTCTCAGACCTATTCTCCATAAAGACCAGCATAATCCTCCACCACAAAAGTAAACCCACCCAGAAAATTTTGATCAAATTCCAACTTCCACAGTCGCAAAAGGATTAAAAATGTCCACTGGACTCTCGAAAGGCTTATCAATATTCTCAATTAACGTCAATGGTTAAATTGTCCTCTAAAGAGGCAGAGGTTGGCTGACTGGATACAAAAACTCAAGCCAGATATCTGCTGCATACAAGAATCTCACCTTACATTAAAAGACAAATATTGACTCAAGGTGAAGGGATGTTCATCTATACCCCAGGCAACTGGAAAGCAGAAAAAAGCAGGCATTGCAATCCTATTCGCAGATGCAATAGGCCTTAAACCAACCAAGTAAGGAAGGATAAGGATGGACCCTTCATATTTGTTAAAGGTAATACTCAATATGATGAATTTCAATTATTAATATTTATGCACCCAACCAAAATACCTCAATTTATAAGAGAAACTCTAACAGACATGAATAACTTGATTTCCTCCAGTTCCATAGTAGTTGGAGATTTTAACACCCCTTTAGCAGTGCTGGATAGATCCTCCAAAAAGAAGCTAAGCAAAGAAACTTTAGATTTAATCTTAACCATTCGATCTGGACTTAACAGACTTCTACAGAACATTTCATCCCAACAAAACTGAATACACATTCTTCTCATCAGCCCACTCTAAAATCAACCACATCCTAGGCCACGAATCTAACCTCAGGAAATTAAAAAAAAAAATAGAAATTATTCCTTGTATCTTCTCAGACCATCATGGAATAAAAGTTGAACTCAATAACAACAGGAACCTGCATACCCATACAAAAATACGGAAGCTAAATAACCTTATGCTGAAGGATAGACGGTCTATAGATGAGATTAAGAAGGAAATCACCAAATTTTTGGAAAAAACAACAATGAAGACACAAATTATCAAAACCTCTGGGATACTGCAAAGGTAGTCCTAAGAGGGAACTTTATAGCACTGCAAGCCTTCCTCAAGAAAACAGAAAGAGAGGAAGTTAATAACTTAATGGGACATCTCAAGCAACTGGGAAGGAAGAACATTCCAACCCCAAACCCAGCAGAAGAAAAGAAATAACCAAAATCAGAGCAGAATTAAATGAAAATGAAAACAAAAGAGTTATACAACAGATCAATAAATCCAAAAGTTGGTTTTTTGAAAAGATCAATAAAATAGATAAACCTTTGGCCAACCTAACCAAGAAAAAAAGAGTAAAATCACTCATTTCATCAATCAGAAATGGTAAAGATGAAATAACAACAGACCCCTCAGAAATTCAAAAAATCCTTAACGAATATTACAAGAAACTTTACTCTCAGAAATATGAAAATCTGAAAGAAATCAACCAATACTTGGAAGTACACCACCTACCAAGACTTAGCCAGAACAAAGTGGAAATGTTGAACAGGCCTATATCAAGTTCTAAAATAGCATCAACTATACAAAATCTCCCTAAAAAGAAAAGCCCAGGACCAGACGGCTTTACGTCAGAATTCTACCAAACCTTTAAAGAAGAACTAGTACCTATATTACTAAACCTCTTCCAAAATATAGAAAAAGAAGTAATACTACCCAACACATTCTACGAAGCAAACATCACCTTGATCCCTAAACCAGGGAAAGACCTAACAAGAAAAGAAAATTATAGACCAATATTACTAATGAATATTGGTGAATACTCAATAAGATCCTAACAAACAGAATCCAACAACACATCAAAACACTTATACACCACAGCCAACTGGTATTTATCCCAAGCTCTCAAGGCTGGTTCAATATATATAAATATATAAATATAATTCAGCACATAAACAAACTAAAAAATAAAGACCATATGATTCTCTCAATTGATGCAGAAAAAGCTTTTGACAATGTCCAGCATCCCTTCATGATCAGAACATTTAAGAAAATTGATATAAAAGGGACATTTCTTAAACTAATGGAAGCCATCTACAGCAAACTCACAGCCCATATCGTATTGAATGGAGTTAAATTGAAATCATTTCCACTTAGATCAGGAACCAGGCAAGGTTGCCCATTGTCTCCATTGCTCTTTAACATTGTAATGGAAGTTTTAGCCATTGCAATTAGGGAAGAAAAGGTGATCAAGTGTATCCACATAGGGTCAGAAGAGATCAAACTTTCACTCTTCGCAGATGATATGATTGTATATCTGGAAAACACTAGGGATTCTACTACAAAACTTTTAGAAGTGATCAAGGAATATAGCAATGTCTCAGGCTACAAAATCAACACCCATAAATCTGTAGCCTTTATGTATACCAACAATAATCAAGCCAAACAAACAGTCAAGGACTCTATTCCTTTCACAGTAATGCCAAAGAAGATGAAATATTTGGGAGTATACCTAACAAAGGACGTGAAAGATCTCTACAAAGAGAACTATGAAGCTCTAAGAAAAGAAATAGCTGAAAATGTTAACAGATGGAAAACATACCATGCTCATGGCTGGGAAGAATCAACATTGTTAAAATGTCTGTACTACCCAAAGCAATATATAATTTTAATGCAATTCCTATTAAAGGTCCATTGTTGTATTTTAAAGATCTCGAAAAAACAATACTTCATTTTATATGGATTCAGAAAAAAACCTCGAATAGTCAAAACATTACTCAGAAATAAAAACAAACTAGGAGGAATCACGCTACCAGACCTGAAACTCTACTATAAACTGATAGTGATCAAAACAGCATGGTACTGGCACAAAAACAGAGAAGTAGATGTCTGGAACAGAATAGAGAACCAAGAGATGAATCCAGCTACTTACCATTATTTGATCTTTGACAAGCCAATTAAAAACATTCAATGGGGAAATGATTCCCTACTTAAGAAATGGTGCTGGGTGAGGTGGCTGGCAATCTGTAAAAGACTGAAACTGGATCCATACCTTTCACCATTAACTAAGATTGACTCTCATTGGATAAGAGATTTAAACTTAAGACATGAAACTACAAAAATACTTGAAGAAAGTGCAGGGGAAACTCTTGAATGAATCGGCCTGGGTGAATATTTTCTGAGGAGGACTCCCCAGGCAATTGAAGCAGTATCAAAAATACACTACTGGGACCTGATCAAACTAAAAAGCTTCTGCCCAGCCAAGAACATAGTAAGTAAAGCTAGCAGACAGCCCTCAGAATGGGAGGAAATATTTGCAGGTTATACCTCCGATAAAGGTTTAATAACCAGAATCCACAGAGAAATCAAACGTATTAGCAAGAAAAGAACAAGTGATCCCATCCCAGGGTGGGCAAAGGATTTGAAGAGTAATTGCTCTAAAGAAGACAGATGCACGAAAAAAAGCTCATCATCCTTAATCATCAGAGAAATGAAAATCAAAACTACTTTGAGATATCACCTAACCCCTGTAAGAGTAGCCCACATAACAAAATCCCAAAACCAGAGATGTTGGTGTGGATGTGGAGAAAAGGGCACACTTCTACACTGCTGGTGGGAATGCACACTAATACATTCCTTTTGGAAGGATGTTTGGAAAATACTTAGAGATCTAAAAATAGACCTGCTATTCGATCCTATAATTCCTTTACTAGGTATATGCCCAGAAGACCAAAAATCACCATATAACAAAGACATCTGTACCAGAATGTTTATTGCAGCCCAATTCATAATTGCTAAGTCATGGAAGAAGCCCAAGTGCCCATCGACCCACAAATGGACTAGCAAATTGTGGTACATGTATACCATGGAATATTGTGCAGCCTTAAAGATGGAGACTTTCCCTCTGTTATGTTTACATGGATGGAGCTGGAACATATTCTTCTTAGCAAAGTATCTCAAGAATGGAAGAAAAAGTATCCAATGTACTCAGCCCTACTATGAAGCTAATTCATAGTTTTCATATGGCTATAAATCAACTATAGCACAAGAATATGGGGAAAGGGCCAAGGAAAGGGAAAGGAGGGGGAGGTTAGAGTGGAGGGAGGGTAATGGGTGGGACCACAGCTACGGTACATCTTAGAATGGGTATAGGCAAAACCTAAGAAATGCAGATTACAAAGGTCTACATACAATAACTAAGAAAATGCCATGAATGCTATGTTGAACAGTTTGATGAGAATATTTCAGATTGCATATGAAACCAGCACATTGTACCCCTTGATTGCACTAATGTACACAGCTATGATTTAACAGTAAAAAAAATTAGAAAATAAAAAAACAATTACAACAATAAAAAAAAGTTTGATGTACCATTAACAAATTAAATAAGTTGAATTTTGTCTGTAAAAATTTTTATTTCATCTCACTCTTTTCTACTTATAGATCACATAATTTCATGATATACATAATATAGTAATTTAGACTGATATGTTAAAATTACACCTACATGGGAGTGTACTCAAATATCTTTTACTCATGGGATACATGATCAAAAAAGTGTACAGACCACTGCTCTAGCAGATTCTCAGGATTCTACCCAACACACTTCTTCTCATATATTTTAATCAAGCCAACCTCCAGAGCTGCACTGACCACAAGC
The DNA here is from genome assembly GCF_027406575.1 of Nycticebus coucang. Taxonomy (NCBI): domain Eukaryota; kingdom Metazoa; phylum Chordata; class Mammalia; order Primates; family Lorisidae; genus Nycticebus; species Nycticebus coucang. Next base: position 51,222,223 of record NC_069785.1, on the reverse strand, counting down.
ACATGGAATTAACTAGGACAGCTTGGAATACAAGGAGAGAGGGAAACTATGAGGCTAAATCAAACTTGAAACTTGAGTAGTGATGAAAGAATTCTCATCAATCTTTGATTATGTCCAAAACAAAGTTTTTTTTATTACAGAATATTACATGAGTAAAAATGTTTTGCTTACATAAATTGCTTTTGTAGAGTTTGACTCAAATTTGTTTGTGTCCCTCACCTAGACAGTGTGCCTTATACCCATTAGGTATGTAAGGCACACTGTCTATACCCTCCCACTTGCTTGCTTTCTGTTGAGTTTTACTACCAAATATGTACATGGGTGGTGAGTGATTAGCTCCAATTTAATAGTGAGTGCATGTGGTGTTTGTTTTTCCATTCTTGCAGTATTTCACTTAGAAGAATGATCTCCAATTCCATCAGGTTATTACAAAAGTTATTAATCATTTTTTTTAATGGCTGAGTAGTACTCCATGGTATACACATACCACATTTTATTAATCCACTTCTGTATTGATGGGTACTTGGGTTGCTTCCACATCTTTGTAATTGTGAATGGTGATACAATAAACATTTGAGTGCATGTGCATTTTTGATAAAAAGACTTTTTTTCCCCTTTGGATAAATACCAAATAGTGGGATTGTTAGATTGACTGCTAGGTCCACTTTTAGTTCTTTGTGGTATCTCCATACAACTTTACATTTAGATTGTACTAGTTTGAAGTCCCACTAAGAGTGTATAAGCAGCCCTTTATATCCATACCCATGCCAGCATCTGTTGTTTGGGGATTTTTTGATAAAAACCATTCTCAATGGAATAAGATGATACCTCATTGTGGTTTCGATATTCATTTCCCTGGTGATTAGAGACCATCAGCATTTTTTTTCTCGTTTATTGGCCATTAGTCCATCTTCTTTTAAAAAGCCTCTGTCCATGTCTCTTGCTCATTTTTATATGGGGTGATTTGGTATTTTCTTCCTAATTTGCTTTCATTCTTTATAGATTATGGTTATCATCCTTTATCAGATGTATACCATGCAAATACATATTTTCTTCCATTTTGCAGATTGTCTATTCACTCTATTGATTGATTCTTCAGCTGTGCAGAAGCCAGGTTCCATTTGTTAATTTTGTTGTTGCTGTGATTGCCTTTGAGGTCTTCTTCATAAATTCTTTGCCAAAGCCAATGTCTATAAAGGTTTTTTCAACATTTTCTTCTAGAATTCACATAGTTTCATTCCTTAGATTTAAGTCTGTTATCCATCATGAATTAATTTTTGTGAGTGGTAAGATGTGCAGATCCTGTTTTAGTCTTCTACATGTGGCTACCCAATTTTTCTAGTACAATTTATTAAATAGAGAATCTTTTCCCCCACTGTATATTATTGTCTGCTTTGTCAAAGATCAAATATAAGGATGGTTTTACATCTGTGTTTTCTGTTCTGATCCATTGTCTACATGTCTATTATTGTGCCAGTACTATGCTATTTTGCTTACTGTAGCCTTGTAGTATAGTGCAAAGTCTGGTAAATTGATGCCTCCGAATTTGTCTTTTTTCCTTAAGATTGTTTTAGCTTTTTCAGGCTTTGTTTCTGGTTCCATACAAAGCATAGAATTATTTTCCTAGATCAGTGAAAAATGATGTTGGTATTTTAATGGAAGTTGCACCAAATCTGTAGATCACTTTAGATAGTATAGACAATTTAATAATGTTGATTCTGCCAATCCATGAGCATGACATATTTTTGCATTTGTTTGAATCCTCTGTAATTTCCTTCCTCAGTAATTCATAGTTCTCCCTGTAGTTCACTTTTACCTCCTTGGCTAAATCTATTCCTAGGTATTTTATTTTTTTCTTACTATTGTGAAAGGTATGAAGTTTTTTATTTGATTTTCAGCTTGACTGCTGTTGGAGTATAGAAATACTAATGATTTGTATACATTGATTTTGTAACCTGAGACTCTGCCAATTTTTTTTTTTTTATCAATTCCAGGAATCTCTTAGAATAATCTTTGGGGTTTTCTAGTTATAAACGTTGCCAGCAAAAAGTGATAGTTTGAACTCTTCTGTCCACATTTGGATACTCTTGATTTCCTTCTCTTGTCTGATTGTTCTGCTTAGGACTTCCAGCACTATGCTTAATAGAAGTGGTGACATTGAGGCTGAGTGCAGTGGCTCATAACTGTAATCCTAGCACTCTGAGAGGCCAAAGCTGGTGGATCACTTGAGCTTAAGAGTTCAAGACCAGCCTGAGCAAGAGCAAGACCTCATCTCTACTAAAAATAGAAAAATTAGCTGGGTATGGTGGCAGATGCTTGTAGTCCCAGCTACTCAGGAGGCTGAGGCAAGGGGATTGCTCAAGCCCATGAGTTTGAGGTTGCTATGAATAATGACACCACAGCACTCCACCCAGGGCCTCAGAGTGAGACTGTCTCAAAAAAAAAAAAAAAAGTGGAGACATTGAGCAACCTTATCTTATTTCAGATCTAAGCAGGAATGCTTTTAATATTTCCCATTCGGTCTGTTGTTGGCTATGGGTTTGTTGTATATGTCTTTTATAATTTTAAGATATGTTCCATCTATGTCTATTTTGTTAAAGAGTTCTTATCATAAGAGTGCTGAATGTTGTCAAATGGTTTCTCTGCATCTATTGACGTGATTATATGATCTTTCTTTTTACTTTTGGTTTATGCAGTGAATCACATTTATAGATTTGCATATGTTGAACCATCCTTGCATCCTTGGGTGTAGCCCACTTGGTTGTGGTGAATTATTCTTTTGATATAATGCTGAATTCAGTTAGCTTGAATCTTATTCATAATTTTTGCATCTATATTCATAAGGAATGTTGATCAGTAGTTTTCTTATTTGAGTCTGTCCTTTTTGGCTTTGGTATCAAAGTAATACTAGCATCATAGAATGAATTAGGGTGGATTCCTTCCTTCTCAGTATTATGAAATAATTTCTGCAGTATAGATAACAGTTCTTCTTTGTAGATCTGGTAAAATTTAGCTGTGAAACCATCTATTACAGGACTTTTATTCTCTGGAAGGGTTTTTTTTTTTTTATTGCTCCTTCAATTTCATTACTAGATATTAGTCTGTTTAAGAGTTCTATTTCTTCATGATTGAACCTAGGGAGGTTGTTTTCCAAGAACTTGTCCACTTCCCCAACATTTTGTAGTTTGTGTACATAGAGGTTTTTATAGTACTCAAAGATGATGTTTTGCATTTCAGTTATGTTATCTCTTTTTTCATTTCTAATTGAACTTATGAGAGTTCTTCCTTTTCTGTTTTAGATTAATCTCTCAAGAGATCTGTTGATTTTGTTTGTTTTTTTGGAAACCACCTTTTTGTTTCATTAATCTTCTGGATAATTCTTTTGTTATAAATTTAATTTAGTTTTGCCTTGGCCTTAGTATTTTCTTTCTTCTGCTGGGTTCGGGGTTAGTTTGTTATTCCTTTTCTAATGTCTTAAGAGAATTCATTAGATTGTTGTGTTGTGATCTTTTTGTTTTTTTGATGTAGGCATTTAAGACTCCAAATTTTCCTCTTAAGCCTGCTTTTGCTGAATCACGCAGATTTTGTTAACTCATGTCCCCTTTGTCATTTAGTTCAAAAAATATTATGATTTCCATCTTAATTTCCTCCCTCATTCAATAACTGTTCAACAGTAAGTTCCTTAATTCCCATAACTTTGTGTAGAATTGAGTGTGTCTGTTGGAGTGATTTCTAATTGTTATTCCACTATGGTCTGAAAAGATGCATGGAATAATTTCTGCTTTTTTAATTTGTTTAGACATGTTTTGAGGCCTCAGATGTGATCAGTCTTAAAGAATATATATTTTGTGTGCTAATAAGAAAAACGTACATTTAGCAGCTTGGGAGTAGAGTGTTCTGCAAATGTCTGTTAAGGCCCATTTGCTCAGAGTCTCATTTAAGTCCTATTTTTTTATTTTCTTCTTGGAAGGATCTGTCCAGTTCTATTAGTGGGGTATTGAAGTTCCCAGCTATTATGATGTTGCTATTTATCATTTTGTTTAGATCTAGTAGGGTTTGCTTTATAAATCTGGATGCATCTGTTTTAGGTTCATAAATATTTACAGTTGATACCTCTTGTTGAATTGTTCCCTTTGCTATTATATAATAACCATCTTTGTCTTTACATTGTTGTTTTGAAGTCTATGTTATCTGACATGAGAATCACTATACCAGCTTTCTTGAGGTTTGCATTTGAATGGAATACTTTTTGCTACCCCTTCCCTTTGAGTCTGAATGAGTTCTTATGAATTAGATCATAACCAGGAGACAACAGTAAGTTTGTGTTTTTTTATCCATCCTATATTTCTTAAGAAGAGAATTCATTCTATTCATATTTATTGAAAGAGTTGATAAATGGGTGGATTTCTATTCATCCTGTTGAGTAGAACTTCATTGCTTTGTTTTTACCTCTTGAGACATTGTGGTATCTGAACTCTGATCTTCAGCATTTGGATTTTTTTACACAGTTGGGTGTCTATTATCCTGGTAAGTGTATAATGCACAACTGAGTACTTCCTACAGGGCAAGTCTGGTCTTGACAAATTCCCTCAGTGTTTGCTTGTCTGTGAAAGTCTTTATTTCTCTCTCACATAAACAACTTCATTTTCAGGTTACCAAATTATAGGCTGGCCATTATTCTGCTTGAGAAGACTGAGAATAGGGCCTCTGTTCCTTCTGACTTGTAAGGTCTCAATATGATGGGTTTTTCTTTGTAAGTCATCTGATGCTTTCACCTTACAGTTCATAGGAGTTTCTCTTTTTTGTTACCTTTGACCAATATGATGACTCTATGTCACAGTGATTGCTTCTGGGCAATTAATGTCCCAGGAATCCATTGTGCTTCTTGTATCTGGATGTCCAGATTACTATAAAGACCTGGGAAATTTTCATCACATATTTCCTCAAATATGTTTTCCAGCTCTTGTATAGTTTCTTCTACCCCTCAGACATGCCTATGATCTTGTTAGTCTGCTTTACATAATCCCATATTTCTTGTAGGTTTTGTTCATTACTCTTATTTCTTTATTCTTTCTCTTTGACTGACTTGTTTAACTCAAAGGTGTTATCTTCTTGCTCTGAAATTCTTTCTTCTGCCTGATCTAGCCTATTCTCAAGGCTTTCCACTGTGTTTTATATTTCCTTAAATGAATTTTTCATTCCCAGAAGCTCTGCTTGATTTTTTTTTTGATAATTCAATTTCTTTAGTGAATTTTTAATTCATTTCCTGCATTGTTTTTGTGGTTTCTTTGTGTTGAATTTCTATTTTTCTCTTGTACTGCATTGAGCTTCTTATAATCCATATTTGAAATTCTCCACTTTATTAGCAGTTTCCTTCATTGTTTCCATCATTTCTTTCATTGTTTTCAACATGTGTATTCTAAATTCCCTTTCTGTCATTACTAACATTTCTTTATAGGTGGAATCATCTGCAGTAGCTACCTCATGGTCCCTTGGCAGGGTTGTTCTGGACTGGTTCTTCATGTTGCCTGGAGTTTTCTGCTGATTCTTCCTCATGAGTGATTCCTTTTATCTGTTTCCCTGCCCTAATTTTCCTTTCACTTCCTCTTGCTCTTCAAGTTCTCATGCCTGTGGACTAAGGGTTACAGGACCAGAAGGGTGCGAAGGTTGAAGAGCAAAAAAGAGATGAAAAAAAGGAGGACCGAGTGATACGAAAAAAAAAGAAAAATAGAGAAAGGAGAGGGGGTGGGTAAAAGGAATATTGACAAAAAGAAGAGAGGCACAGAAAGAGGGAGACAGAGCAATATAGGTGTACAGTAGGGTACTTTGACACAACCTTAAAAACAACCCACCTTCTGGGGGTGCCCAGTTGGGTGGTTGGTTCCCTTGAGGTCAGCAGCTCTTTGCTAACCTGATCAGACACAGTACCCCACCTCCACCAAGTAGAAAGGAAAGACAAAAATGCTATAAATCAAACCAAAACAAACAAACAGAAAATTTTACAGGATAAAATTGGGTGAAAAACCAAATAATAGCAGTAGAAACACTAGCAAAAATGAAGTTCTAGTTATTGAAAAAGGCAGCAACAAGAAATTATAATTAAACTAGAGAAATTGAGAAAGAAAAAGGATCTGTATGGAAAAGGTTGAAATTAAAAACAAAACAACATCAAAATAAACAAAAAAAACCAACCAAACCAAAAAAAAAAAAAAACATAACCAAAAACCAAGCAGTATGTATATGTTATTGAATATTGTCTGGGCAACACATGGTCTTCTGGGGTATGAGATGTTAATCACAGTTCTGATACGACTGGAGGCTGCTGACTTCTCAAACCCCAGCAGGTAGACACCCTAAATCTCTCTTTAGCCCACTTAAAAGGCACTTTGAACTTGTAAACTTGCTGCGCAGAAGCTTTCCCAGGAAAGTATTTGTCGCTGGAATCACTGCTGAAGTTGCTATCCACTTACCCAGTGTGCCAAAACCGGTCTCACTCTGCCCCTGAGGGTTAGGGCTGCAAGGCGGCTCAGACCCCACCCTTAGGCTACTTGGTCGCTGGGTTACCAGCTCCCACTGGATTCTAGCTCTGCGACCCTGAGGGCGGAGCTTGCCAGGGCAGATCGCTCACAATGGCTCCCTGTGACCCACAGCCAAACACTATTAGCTCCGTCTGGCTCAGCGGCTCAGACTGGGGCCCTAGACAACGGCCAAAGTTCTCCGCACTCCCGCTCAGGCTCTCCCCAAGGCAGTTCAACTGAGTGCCAAGTCCAAAGACACCAAAACAGTTCACAGGTAAGGCCTTTCTGGTTTGCAGTCTCGCTGCTACTGAACTTACAGTTGTGGGCGGGTTTAGACGGATCGAACACACGCGACCATTTGCGGGTTTACCACTGTTTTAGTCCTCCTCTTGGGGTCCAGAAGTCTCTCGCTGACTCCCTGTATCCTCACAGGGGCGATGATAGGCAGATCCCACCAGCCAGAGATGCCTGGAGTCCTATTTCCCCAGACTCACAGTGCCCAGATGCAAGGAAGCTGTTACTCGGCCGCCATCTTGCTCTGCCTCCTGAAATTCTTTACTAATCATTACAATATTCTCATTTTGGTCGGTTTTCATTGGTTCAGAATTATTGTTTTGTTTGGGGAGGGTGTCCTTTCACTCTGATTTTTCATATTTCTGGAGTTTTTACACTGATTACTTCTCATCTGGAGCAAGCTGGAAACAGAATTTTTTAAATGTTTTACAGTCATATTTGAAAGGTATCCTAAACCTTGCATATAGTTTACTTTCATTTTCAACTATTTTTCATCATGATTATAAAAATTTAAGTATTTTATTGTATTTGCATTTATGATGGGCCTAGGTTTTTCCAAAGGCTATGCTAGGATTTAAAACGCCAGTTTACTGAGAAAGTAGGAGAATTTAAATAAGTATGGGGCTGGGAAAGCAGGAGATGGAGATCTAAAGCATGAAATGTTCTGAGGAAAGACTTCATCCCATTCAAATTTGAAAGAAACCCACCTTTGAAAAGCAATGGTTCTTTCCATGATGGTTTCGAGATTGTAAAATGTGATACCCACTGATAAGAAAAAACATTTTCAGACTTAATGAAGAAAATATCAATAACAATGTCTCACTTCCATCAGCACTGGAAAGTTTCTCAAAGCTTGTTTTGAATTCCCATCATCTATTTTTTTGTTTCAAAATATTAAGGTGGTGCATATGTTTTTGTTACACAAATACCTTTTATAATTCTTAAATCAGGTCTTTTAGTTTGCTGATTATCTGAATAGTGTTCATTGTACCTGATAGGTAGGTCTTTTCTCCTCCTCTCTTCCCCAGTCTTAATTTCCAATTAGCATCTCTTTGTGCCCATGCATGCCCACTGATTAGCTCCCAATGTTAGAGAATACATGTGGTGTTTGCTTTTTATTCCCTGAGATACTTCACTTAGGATAATGAGTTCTGTTCAACCACAAAAAAGGAATGAAATGTCTTTTGTAGCAATTTAGATGGAAGGAATCTCCCTGTATATTATTGTAGGAAGTGACAAGAGTCCTATGACTGTGATAAGAGCAGGTACTCATCACACCCACTTTGTAGATAAGGAAACAAAAGCACAAATAAATTAAGTGGCCTGCCCAGATGATACATAGAGCAGAACTAGCATCAGAGTCTTCTAATTCCTGAGCTGTAACTGCTTTTCTGACAGGGCAATGCAGGCTAGAATTCTCCCTGAGCCTGATACTAATAGTGGTAGAACCCAAAAATATGTTCTCCAAGATAATGATAAACTACTAATGAAATTTATGTTCATATTTCCCATAAATACCTGTGAACACTATGATCAAGGGAAACTTGAATTTACCTATATATCATTCAAATTTACTTTTAAACTATTCAGCATACAGAGCATTTTTATTAGTTTTCTCTGGACTCACTGAGGTTTTATAGTTTTCCTGAAAAGGAGCAATAACAAGTGCATCTAGAGAGAGAAGTGGGAGAAAGTAGAGATAACACAAAAGGAGATAAATCATAACAAAAAAAGAAAATAATTTATTGTATTTGAGGTAAGCAGACTCCGAGATAACCCCCAATGATCCCTTCTTCTGGTATGTATGCTCTTGTGTAAGTTCCTCCACTTGAATATGGGTTGAACTTGTGACTTTCTTCTAACAAAAAATTATGGCAAATATAATAGGATGCCACTTTTGAGATATGTTTACAAAAAGACCAATGTAAGTCCATCTTCCCTTTCCTTGCTCACTGTCTCAGAACTCTCTTGAAGAAGCCAACTGCTATGTTGTAAGCAAGAAAAGCCAATGTGGTAAGGAAGTAAGGATGATCTGTAGCCAACAGCTGATGAGAAACAGAGATCCTTATTCCAATAGCCCACGAGGAAATGAATCTTGCAAACCACCATGTGAGTGAGCTTGAAAGCAGATCCTCCCCAGGTTTACTTTTATGATAACTGTACGCTGCACCCACACCTTGACTACATCCTGCAAGAGACCCTGAACCAGAAGCATCCAGCTAAGTTGTGCCCAGATTCCTGGTGTTGGGATTACAGTCATGAGCTACCATACCCAGCCATCATTAGCTTTTTTTAAATGAGTATTTGGCTTTGGATGTTTCAGCACTTCGTCTTTAACTACTGTGCCAAATCAAAAAGAATCCATTTGTCATCATATGTAACAATACAGTATAGAAATGGTTTGGCTTTATGTCATGACAGCAAAGAAAGGCAAGCTTCAGGATCATTTCAGTCTGCAGTCACTGCCACCACTGACATGTTTCAGCTTTGGTGCAGGCAGCAGCCATGACCACTGAAATAGTGGCATGGATGAACATCTCTAGACAGTACATTGGAATTTATTTTTAGCTGTCTCCAGCCTTTGCCAAATACATCATTTTTCCACAAATCCAGCATGGGAGCCATTTCAACCATCAGCAAAGTATAGACACTCAGAAACTAAAGGACAAAGCCTAGCTGTTGCAATGGCCCAAGTGACAAAACAAGGCACCAGACTTCTACCCAACAAGATGAACAGAATTCCACGCTATTTATCAATTCTCTCAATAAATGTGAATGACTTGAATTCCCCACTGAAGAGGCATAGGCTGGCTGGCTTGTTAAAAAAGTATAACTCACTTGTTCTTTTGGATGAATGGATTAATAAACTGTAGTGTAGTGTAATATACCATGTAATAGTGGTATATGTATGACACTATTCAGCCATAAAAATGATGAAGACTTTACAACTTTTGTATTAACCTGGATAGAGTTGGAGAACATTCTCTTTTAAAGTAAAACAAGAATGAAAAAGCAAGTAACCGATGTATTCAATACTATTATGAAGCCTATACACAAACTGGTACATGCCCACCCAAGAGAAAAACTCACTTTAATTCAAATTGGGAGGAAGGGAAAGGAGGGAGGGTGATTGGTGTGCTCTCACTTAATGGACACAATGTAAGGGTATATTGCACACCTCCTGGATGAGGGACACAACTATAACAGGGACCTTACCTAACAAATGCAAACATTATAACTTAATCATTTGTACCCTCATATCAATCTTTTTTAAAAAAGTACAAGCCAAGTATTTTCTGTCTTTAGGAAACACATCTAACCCCCAAGGAAAAATCAAGACTAAGGCTAATGGGTTGGAAAACAATATTTCTGGCAAATGGAAATGAAAAGAAAGCAGGAATTACAATCTTTTGGTGGACACAATCATCTTTATAGCAATAAAAATAAAGACAAAAATGGACACTTTATATTGTTCAAGGGAGCATTATAAAAAGAAGACATTTTAATACTAAATATATATATGTATGTATATATGCATACATATATAATATGCCCCCAATATTAACACTATAATAGTAGGGGACTTAAACACACCACTGACAGAACTGTCCAGGTACTCCAAGCAGACATTAAAGAAAGAAATGATGGACATAAACATGACTATAGAACAAATGGGCTGAAAAGGCATATATAGAACATTTCACCCCAGTACTGCTGAATATATATTATTATTGCCAGCTCATGGATCATTCTCCAAGATCTATCATATCTCAGGGCACAAATCTCAACAAATTTAAAAGAATAAAAATTATAATTTTTATCTTCACAGACCAGAGAAGAATAAAAGTAGAACTCAATTCCAACAGAAATACATATCCTGACGCAAGGTCATGGAAACTAAACAACCTTTTGCTGAATGACAGTTGGGTCAAGGAAGAGATAAAAAAAAAGAAAAGGAAATCAATAGATTCCTTGAACAAAATGACAGTGAAGCCACAAGCTATCAAAATTTGTGGGATTCTGCAAAAGCAGTTCTAAGAAGAAAATTTATTGCATTAAATGTCCATATCCAGAAGTCAGAAAGAATGCAAATTAATAATCTAATGAATCATCTCAAGTAACTGGAAAAGGAAGAGCAATTCATTCCCAAACCCAGTAGAAGAAAAGAAATAACTAAAATTAAGTCATAACTAAGTGAAAGAGAACACAAGAACTATTTGGAAGATTAACAGAATAAAAAGTTTGTTCTTTGAAAAGATAAATAAAATTGATAAAGCCTTAGTCAGTGGTGGCAGTGACTGCAGACTGAAATAGATGGGTACTGAATGAAGTAAATTTATCAGAAGATAAATAATCTTTTTTTAAACAAATTTCATAGAAATTTTAAAATGTGGAGGAAATGTACCAATTCTTGGAATCATACTTCCTACCTAGACTCAACCAGGTCATACCAATATTGCAGAACCTATTCCAAAACACTGAGAAGGAAGGAACCCTATGCAGCTTCTTCTACAAAGCAAATACCACTCTGATAATAAAACTGGGAAATGACTCAGCAAAAAAGAAAACTACAGACCAATATCATTAATGAGTATTGATGCAAAAATAGTTAAATCTTAGCAAACATAATTCAGCTGCACATGAAAAAATAATACATCGTGACCAGTTGTGCTTCAACCCAGGGATGCAAGTCTGGTTCAACATATGCAAATACATAAACATAATTCACCACATAAACAGAAGTAAAAACAAAGACCATATGATCCTGTCAATAGATGCAGGAAAGGGATTTGGCAAAATGCAGTATCCTTCTTTGATAAGAACACTTAAAAAAGTAGGCATAGTTGAAACATTTCTTAAACAATAGCAGCCATCTATGAAAAACCCACAGCCAATGTCATATGAATGGAGAAAAACTGAAAGTATTTCCACTTAGAACTGAAACCAGACTAGGTTGTCCACTATCACCGCTATTATTCAACATATTGCTGGAAGTTCTAGCCAATACAATTAGGTAAGAGAAGGATATCCAAATGAGAACAGAGGAGATCAAACTATTGCTCTTTGCTGATGATATGATCTAATACTTAGAAAATCCCAAGGACTCCGCCATGAGACTCCTGGAAACTATCAAAAAATACCGTAGTGTCTTGGGATGTAAAATCAATGTCCACAAATCAGTACCTTTCATTCACGGCAACAGCAAGCAAGCTAAGAATCAAATCAAAGCCACAATACCCTTCACAAGAGCATCAAGGAAAATGAAATATCTGGGAATATACTTAACAAAGGATGTGAAGGATCTCTACAGAGAGAACTATGAAATACTAAGAAAAGAAATAGCAGAGGATATTTTTAAAAATGGAAGAATGTACCATGTTCATGGCTGGGAATAATGCACATTGATAGAATGTCTATATTATACAAAGCAATCTACATATTTAAGGCCATCCCCATTAAAATACCAAGGTCATACTTTGAAGAACTTGAAAAAATAGTTATTCATTTCTTATGGAACCAGATAAAACATTGACTAGTCAACACAATTCTGTGAAACAAGGACAAATCTGGAGTCATCACATTACCAGACTTTAGGTTATATTACAAGTCCGTAGTATTCAAAACAGCATGTTACTGACATGACAATAAAGACATACATCTATGGAAGATAACAGAGAACCTAGAGATGAAACCAGCCTCATATCACCCTCTGATCTTTGATAAAGCAAATAATGGCATACACTCGGAAAAGAATCACTATTTAGGGTGGCACCTGTGGCTCAAGGAGTAGGGCGCTGGCCCCATATACTGGGGGTGGTGGGTTCAAGCCTGGCTTCAGCCAAAATGCAAAAAAAAAAAAAAAGAAGAAGAAGAAAAGGAAGGAGGAGGAGAAGGAGGAGGAGGAGGAGGAGAAGGAGAAAGAAGGAGGAGGAGGAGGAGGAGGAGGAGGAGGAGAAGGAGAAGAAGAAGAAGAAGAAGAAGAAGAACTATTTAATAAATGGTGCTGGGAGAACTGGTTAGTCATATATAAAAGACTCAAACTAGACCTGTATTTCTGAACACTTACAAAAATTAACTCCCAATGGAAACATTTAAATATAAGACACAAAATTATAAAAACTCTTGAAGAAAGTGTGAGGAAAACTCTGAATCTTATTAACCTAGGACAAGATTTATAAAGGAGACACCAAAGGCAATTGCAGCATCAACAAAAATAAATAAATGGGCCTCATGAAGTTAAAAAGCTTCTACGTTGGTCAGGACACAATTGACAAAGCAAATAGGCAACTTTCAGAGTAGGGAAAGATACTCTCAAGCAACAAATCTGACAAAGGGCTAATGACCAGAATCTACAAAGAACTCAAGCAAATCAACAAGAAAAGAACAACTCCATTAATAACTGGGCAAGAGACATGAACAGAACCTTTTCTCATGAGGACAGACAAATGGCCAACACATAACATGGTCTTAAAGCAGTAGATGCTGGTGTGGGTGCAAAGAGAAGGGAACACTTGTGCCCCTATCAGTGGGACCACAAACTAGTACAGCCTTTAAGGGAAAGTATGAAGACTCCTCAAAAAATTAAAAGTAGACCTTCCATTGATCCTGCAATCCCAAAAGAAAAACAGTCATTTTACTATAAGAGCATTCACACTCAAATGTTTGTGGCAGTTCAATTCACAATTGCGAGGATGTGAAAACCACCCAATTGCCCATAAACCCATGAATAAATTAATATACTGTGGTAAATGTGTACCATGGAATACTGTTCAGCCATTGAAAAAACGATGGAGACTGTATCTTTCTTAATAACCTAGGATTATTACATAATAACCTAGAAGGATTATTATGAAATAATCTAAGTAATGTATCACAAGAATGGAAAATAAAGCATGCCATGTACTCAATACTAAGTTGAAAATAGTAAATTAACAACTACAGGTTCACATGAAAGAAAAACTCAATTAAATTCAAGAAGGGGAGAGGAGTTCAGTAAGTTCTCACCTAATGGATACAATGTAAAGCACACTTCCTGGGTGAAGGACACAACTACAACTTGGACTTTACCTTAAAAATAAAAACAATGTAACTTAATTGTAGGTACCCTCACATTTATTTGAAATTAAATAAGTAAACAAAGATTTTTGAACATCCTAAAAGCTCAATGGATATGGAAGTTGTTTTAAGATTTTTGTCTATCATCAACTCTTCTATTAATAGGCTAAAGACTTGAGAAGGCAACAACAGATGCTCTGAAAGTGAATGCTCCTTAATTTGTGGGTTTGAAACCTTAACTCACATGTCTTTTAACCATGATTTAGAAAATGTGTTAGATTAAGATCATAGCTAAATTTTATTATAGTCAGTAGAGTAAGCATAGCTGAGGTTAAAGCTTTTTCATGATGATGTTAAGGCCTGAAGCCCACAATACTGCTCAAGAAAGAATAGCACTTTTATTTTATTTTATTTATTATTATTATTTTTTTAGAGACAGAGTCTCACTTTATCGCCCTCGTTAGAGTACTGTGGCATCACAGCTCATAGCAACCTCCAACTCCTGGGCTTAGGCAATTCTTTTGCCTCAGCCTCCCGAGTAGCTGGGACTACAGACACCCGCCACAACACCTGGCTATTTTATTTTTGTTGCAATTTGGCCAGGCCAGGTTTGAACTTGTCACCTTAGTATATGGGGCTGGCACCTTACCCACTGAGCCACAGGCACTACCCAAATAGCACTTTTTATCATCATCATTATTCTCCCATCAATGTATATCTTATATTGAAAGCTCAGTGTGGTGAACTGAGCTACTAATAATTATAATTTATGTATTTCGGTATTTGTTTCATTGTCAATATTTTAGTTGTATTTAAATAGCCCTAGGGATCAAATCAATTTAAAATAAAAAGGATGAAATATGTTTAGAAAAAGATTATTTATCTTCTGATAAATTTACTTCATTCAGTACCCATCTATTTGTTTATTTTTTTAAATGGTCCTACATTTTTGGACTAGTAATGTCAGTTTTTTTGTTTGTTTTTTTTTTTGTAGAGACAGAGTCTCACTTTATGGCCCTCGGTAGAGTGCCGTGGCCTCACACAGCTCACAGCAACCTCCAACTCCTGGGCTTAAGCGATTCTCTTGCCTCAGCCTCCCGAGCAGCTGGGACTACAGGCGCCCGCCACAACGCCCGGCTACAGACTAGTAATGTCAAACCTTGTGCTAATTCATACATAGGTTGAGATGGATTCACTTCTACTACAGCTTTCAGGTGGTAATTGTTCTTGGTCTCAGGTTACCTGGGTGTCTCATTTTCAAGATGAAAATCACCAGAATGGAACTTCTTTTTTTTTCTTCTTTTTTTGTAGAGACAGAGTCTCACTTTACTGCCCTCTGTAGAGTACTGTGGCATCACACGGCTCACAGCAACCTCCAGCTCCTGGGCTTATGTGATTCTCTTGCCTCAGCCTCCCAAGCAGCTGGGACTACAGGCACCTGCCACAACGCCCGGCTATTTTTTGGTTGCAGTTTGGCCGGGGCTGGGTTTGAACCCACCACCCTCGGTATATGGGGCCGGCGCCCTACTCACTGAGCCACAGGCGCCACCCAGAATGGAACTTCTTAAACCATTGATGTACTGGACATTCATTAGCCACATACTTCCCAAATATTTCATTGCTATTTTGAGCTGTTTGCACTGCATTGGTTCCACAATGGAACGTATCCCAAAAATAACATGAATTTTTTGCCTGTGATTTCACAAAAATTATTCTAAAAAAATTTTGAAAGACAATTACAAGCCAAAATGTGTTATTGAAAGAATGATGATGTGCTGTCATAATAAGAAAAAAGAAAAAAATGTCAAAGTGAAATGTCAGGGATATCAGCTGTCAAACTTAATATTTAAGGAAATTAGACATTTATACTTAATAACCTGATACAATTTTTGTGTATCTCAAAACTTTTGTAATGACCCACATATTACTGTCCCTATTTTACAGATGAGGATAGTGAGGCATGGGAAAATTAGGTAAGTTGCCTGAAGACTCTAGAGCAGGCGTCCTCAAACTGCGGCCCACGGGCCACATGAAGTGGTGTGAATTGTATTTGTTCCCATTTTGTTTTTTACTTCAAAATACGATATGTGCAGTGTGCATAGGAATTCGTTCATAGTTTGTTTTTTTTTTTAAACTATAGTCTGGCCCTCCAACAGTTTGAGGGCCGACTGTTGGCCCCGTTTAAAAAGTTGGAGGACGCCTGTTCTAGAGAGAAGAATAGCACTTGGAATCTAACACTGGAAGACTAGTTTCAGCTCCCACAGAGTCAAACATTCTCGTATTTAATTGTTTGCCATTTACCATAGAGAAACGTGTAACTCCAGAACAAAATAAGAGCATATTCTAGGCTTTTAAGGATAATCACAATTATGACTTGCAAGAAGGGTGGAAGAGGCAGAGAAGCCAACGGAGAACATAAAATGAAGGAATGCTATGATAATGTTCCTCATATTTGAGGATATATAGTTAACTTGATATTTATACAGTTAGTCCTACATTAAATCACATTTAAACACAGAGCAGACTGGAGGTGCATGTGGAGAGGATGAGAGGGAGTCAATATAATTGTACCTCACAAGAAAGCTTATATCTTCTAACATGATTTTAATGTACATTTAGAAATAATATGAACTTCTTTGCCTCTTTCATTATTAGTATAAAATTGGAATATAATTTTTTAAGAATGATTTTTTAATTTCTTTTCAATACTAGATCACTTAGTATCAGAGTTATTAGTAAAACAGGAGGAAAAACTTTGACCTCCAGGACTTAGAACTGAATGTATAGTACATATTTAAACTATGTAGAATCTTGTACAAAATGTATTTGGGGCTCCTAATTCTCCCTTCACACATTGTCCATGTTTTTGTAAACCATCATAAGCCCTTTATGTGTTGAGAGTAAGCTAACAAAAGAATACCCCCAAATCTATTAAATTTTTAATATGTGAAACACAAATTATTTAAAAAATTAAAAACTTAGAGACAAATGTTGATATAATTTATATGGGTCCTGTTAAAAAGAAAAGTTTATAGGTTGTATCTGTATTTCTAATGTGAGTTTTAAACATCCAAATTTTATTGCAGTTCAGCAAAATCTAAACTCAATGCATTGTCATAATGAGTGCATTATGTTACTGTAAACACATGCTCCCACCATCACACATGCATATACAAAACTTTTCAACATGCAAATACTGTCCAGAAATGGATTATTTAAACTCTATAATTGAAAATAATGTGGGATATGTCAACAATTATCCCACCATAAAAATAAAAACTATACAAAGAAATCATCTGTTGTGAATTATCCATGATGTGGGAGAAGCAAATGGTCAGTAATGAAAATAAGAAAAGGAAGGAACTCTGAGACTCCAGGAACATTGCCAACTCTGTATGATACTCCATCTTCATATGTTAAGGTCCCAGTGCAATCTCTTTAGAACTCTTTTCACTTTTATTTATATAAAGGCTTCAAATAATCTTCATCATAGCTGCATACATACATGTTTTCCCCCACTAACCAGTATGTAAATAACAACTTGCAAGTTGTTAATAAAGTTATCATGAATTGAATCATTTATTTCAAGCCAGTGACTAATTAATATATGTACACTAAGGACTTAGTAACACAAATACATTTTTTAAAGGGAAAATTAGCTGAAAGACAAATATCTCAAAAATGTCTAGAACAGAAGCTTCCCGTCTTGTTATTTTTCTGGTATATTTAAGATTAAATACTTTTTCAACCTCAGTCTTTCTAAAATACTCAGGATGAAGTGAGGAGGACAGCCTACAAAGCTGGAAAATTTGTTCCATTCTTTATGAGATTTTCCAAACAAAATTTAACCTCACTTTCCTTTAACTTCAAAAATCAGGGTGTGAACGTCATAATATCATCTGTTAATGAGCCTATTCAGATAATGGAAACCAGATCCTAGCTTTCTGGAGTGTGAAGTCTTTTGAAAATGCATTTGTGTTCAAAACACACAGCTCTGAAAACCCTTTAACACTGGGATAAAAGATTCCCTCTGCCAAAATGTGATGGAGAACTGAATTTCCTCTAATTGTCTGAAAGATGAAAAACAGAGATACAGTGATCCCGGACAGGAGAAAAGAAGAGAATGAAGAGGGAAGATGAGGAAAACAGCAAAAACAAAAACAAAAAAATGAGGAAACAGAGACAAAACCTAAAACCACTGGTAGCACCCAAGGGCCCTCTACAGCAATACAGGAAAAAAAAATTACTCTAATTTGAACTCAGATCTGACCCTTTTCTGCATCTGGGTCAAGCAAATGGAGTGGACTAGATAAATTTCAAGTCTCTTTGAACCCTGAGAATTTATGATTCTATAGAAGGAATTTGACTTTCCACACCATGAGTGGCTAAATTGGTAAATAGTTCAATTTTTCCCTTAAATGACATTCTCATTTTGTCAACTTGCTCTAAAACCAGGCTCTTCTGAGGCCACACTCTTCTTCCCACTGTCAGTTGTTGACTCCCTTAAAAGACAACCAGAATAAACTGTTGACCAAGCAAAGCTAAGTTCAATAGACTTATTGCAGTAAGAAAGAGCACCAACTTAACAGAGCTTTAAGAGTGTCTGAAATGGAGAAATTCTGAAAGAATATTTGTAGGGTTTTAGAACTTGAGTTGGGTGGGTTTGAGGCAGGCCTTGTAAGGCAGGGCAATTTTTGAGACTGGGAAGAATTTATGATATTATAATTTTGGATTGGGGATCTTGAAGTAAGATTTTATGAGCAAGCTATTTTAGTTTGTTCATAGACTTGTCTTCTAGGGAAAGCATTTTCCAGAGCAAATAGTTGGATTATTTTTGCTTATTTTCAGCATTGTTAAACATAAGGACAAAAATTGCATGCATGGTCTCCCAATTTTTTAACACAGGAATGGAAAACTAATATGGTAAATGCTCTGAATGTCTAGATAAAGAAGAATGAAAGACTTATTCTTCAGCTGCTGGGGGTAGCGGAAAGCCCTCTGTTACTGATATCCTATAAAGAGCTGCTGGGGGTAGCAGAAAGCCCTCTGTTATTGATATCCTATAAAGATTTCCTCAATTGACCTTCCTCACCCACAGTCATGTCCTATGACAGATTATATATATATATTTTTAAGTGATTATAATGATCAGATTATATATTTTTTAAGTGGTTATAATGATATTGCCCTTCTCTCATACTCCCGTTATAATGTAACCTCTCCACTTTTCCCATCAAGAGATATACAGAATCAGTGTTCACTGCCCTTAAATTCACATAGTCCTTTGTAACTTCTTCAACCAACTAAGTGTAGCTTTGTGACTTCAGAGTCTAAGGCATAAAATGCTTTACAGCTTATGCTTTGTTTCACTTTTGCTCTTGGGGTGCTTTCTCCTATAAATAGCTGCTATGTTACCGGGAAGCTCAGACCACAATGAGAGGTGATGTTCCAGCTAGCAACCACTCCTGGGATTGAGGCACAGCTGATCAGCCACCAGACACAAGAGTGAGGAAGCCTTTGAGATGATACCAGTCCCACCTGACCTAAACTACATGATAGACTCTGAGCTCAGTCAATACCTAGAACTATAGGGACAATAATATTAAATAGTAGTTAGTTTATGCCACCAAGTTTGAGGTTGCATGTTATACAGCAATAGACAACTGGACTATGCTGCTTTCCCAAAGCAGCCCATATCCATTGACTAATGTGATATATAAATGTCTGTTCCTTTTGCCCCAATTCAGAACAATTCTGAAAGACCATTACAGCTTCAAAACTCCCTTTTTGTTCCACTGACTTCTGCTGGGACTGTTATCACTGTTCAACTCTCCCTCTGACCATGTTACTTCTTTCCCTTGCAACCACAGGTGTTGATTCCAGGAGCACTCTCAATAAACCTCCTACATGTAGATCTCCATCGCTAAGTCTGCTTCCCAGAAACCCTGACTGAGTATAGTATGTTTGCTTCCAATATTATTTGACACAAGAACAGGGACTATGTTGGTTTCCATTCTCACCATTGTAGAGAAAACAATCCATTGATTGCTTACTGTATAGTACCTACATTCTAAGTCTTTTATAGTTAATTAAATAGAAGTTCAGAATAACGTATGAGAATTACATTTTTTAAAGAGGTAATGCAACATTGATCTATGGTAATATCTCATTGGCTACCATGAAGTAGAATTGTCTGCTCCAGAGTTTGGACACAATTGGCCAGATGACTTTCCATGTCTTCTAGGGTTCATTTTTGCTAAAGAAAGACTTTAATGTGATTTAGAAGAAGGAATGGTTAAGCACTGAATTAAACTAACAACCCCGTAATTATTTATGTGTTGTTTGGAAGACATTTAAAACTCAAATCTTGCATTTGTGCAGAACTATAGTGTGTAATGTACATGGAGAAACCTGTTTTATTAAGTGGGTTAGGCTGTGTCTATCAGCAATCTCTCCTTTGTATCTATATCTAGTCATTCCCATTTATCTCTATCTTTATCTTGACCCATTACCTTGGCTTTCCCCTCCTGCCACAATCCTCATTTTGGCTTCTATACCTGTTGTCTATCCTAATTACTTTCCAAATACTTCAAATCTTGATTACTGTCTGATTCTGCCCCATTACCTGAATATGCCTTCATTACCTGGGTCCAGATTCCAAGCTGCTTCTTGTAGCTCATTAAACAAACACTTGTAGAAAACCTACTATGTGCTGGGTGATGTGCTATATGCTAAGGATAGGACTAAAATCCCTGATTTGGGGGTAGCCATTGTCTAATTTTTTTTTCATTTCACTGCATTTATTTCATTCATCAATAATGTGGATATATTGTCATATCATGGAATGAGAGTGGGGTGCCATGGATAAAGTTCAGCTTGTTCTTGAACTGGAAGTGAGCATAGCTGGTATCTTAAAGTTTCAAACTGTTTTTCTCTTTGTTAACAGATGGAGAGTTGAATTCTTCTTTGAACGTATACTCTTACGTGATTCTTACAGAATCACATATTTGTAAAGGCACTTGTTGAAAATAGTGAGGTTTTTTCCTCAATTTTTTTTACTTTTACATATACATGTGTTTATTGTTTCCATTTTTTTGCCTTCACAAAATTAAAAAGGCTTAAAATTTAATAACAATAACAATGTTTAAGATAGGGGACTAGAAACAAAAATCTTGTAAAGAACAAATGAACATAAATACATTCAGAAAAGGAATCAGACAATTGCTACATCGAAATATTAAGCAATAATAATAATAATGCAAAGAAAGTAGTATTCACATTGTCAAATAAGAGTATGTCTATTATAGAATGCTTTGACTCTGAGACTCAGTATGGAGTCATCAGTTAACTTCTTATTATTTTTTTTAAGTATCAAAAAATAGACAACTAATATTTATAAATAAAAGTAAAAGATAATTTCGAAAAACAGATCATACCAAATCTTATACACAATAGAAAAAGAAGAAATACTTCAAAATCATACTACTTGATCTGGGTATACCTGATATTAAAATTGGAGAAAGTACATTATTATAAAGGGGAAATTACAAACATAAGTCACTTATAAATGAGGATGCAATATCCTAAACAACATATTAACAAGTTGAACTAAAAATTAATGTTTAAGTAACATACTTTGGTCAAAATTAAATCCAATTTATGTGAGAATTAGTCACTACATCATCTAATGTTTTATCTTGTTCACAAGTCTGTGAACAAGCTCTATACAAAACACAGCCTTTTTCTAGCCTTCCTCCCATGTTACCTAAGCAATTTCTTTTCCTCTCTTTTTGATGTCTAATGCTGCAGTTCAGTGGCCTTTAAGAAAGGTGATATTTTCAAAGATCTCAGGAAACAAACTCCTTTGCCCAACATGCCTAGGAATCTACAGAAAACTGGGTATAAAGTTTTGCTTATTCTGGATGCATTAGGGGCAACATTTGAAACATAAATGAAGCACTTATAGTATTGCACAAGGATATTATGAATAGAAGTTTACTCTAGAAGAAAATGGAAAGTTGTTCATCAGGTTGCCTTTCTCCACAGAACTAGCACCAAATGGGAGTCTGCTTTCTTGTTTTAATTCCACATATTGATATTTGTCTACGTAAGCTAGTATCAAGATGATCTGGGGAAATTCCACCAGAAGGGTGAGACAGAGAGAAGAGAGAGTAGAATAGGGAAACCAGGAACAAAGAAACATATCATAAGCATGAAAATCAGAGCAAAAAAGCACCTGCCAGTGTCAATTTTGATAACCACGGGGGCTACAGTAAGAGACCAGTCTTTGGCTACCATATTCCAGAGAACACTGTTAGGAAAGAAAGGACATATTTACCCTGGGGCAAATGTAAGTTGCCTGGGTTTTAGAGTTTATAAAAGGGAAACAGTACAGGGAAACCCACAAAGATAAATAATTGGATGGACTATGAAAATGCGTAAAGTCACAACACCTCCATAGAGATTCTCAAAATAGATTTGTAAGAGATGATTCATTTGTTCTGATTTTTAAGCTCAAGCTAGTTTTGTGAAACTAGCCCATTATTTTTTTCACCACTATTCTTAAAGTAGGTAAGAGCTTAATAGTTTTAAGTAGGTAATTTAGAAAACTAAGCTTAGTATGTGATCCAGTCAATGACAATTTTATAACATTACATAAAATGGCAATATAGACTATTTAGAGCAAGATTTAAAGAGATATGAATATGAATGCACAGGTATTTATCATGTTTGTCATCATTGTAGAGCTGCACTGGTAGCCACCAGCCTATGTGTGACTATTTAAATTTAAATTCATAAAATTAAATATAATTAGAAAATCAGTTCATGAGTTACACTGGCCATATTTTAAATGTTCATTAGCTGTATGTGACTATTGGATAATGCAGATACAAAACAATTCCATCATCACAGAAAATTCTATGGACAACACTGTCTTCAGTGTTAAGAAGAAAAATTTAACCTATTTTACATAACTTCAGATGCCACCTTAGGATATCAGACAGCCAACATGTACAGGACTTTCTTCTGCTTTGCTACTTGAAGCCTGCTAATTTTAAGTTTAGGGCTTTAAGAGATTACATATTACTGTATTCATTCACTCATTATTACTCTATCCAACAAAGTTAATTTTCCATCTGATTCTAAATTCTCCCTTTTTGTTTTGGGGTTTTTTTGTTGTGTTGTTGTGGTTGTTGTTGGGTTTTTTCATTTCATTCTATTTTAGTTTAATTTTGATTTTTGTTTGTTTTTGCTTGGAGAAAAACTACTTTCAGCATCATGCTGATTTTTTGGTCCATGCAGCATGGCTTCAACTCCTAGAAAAAAAGCTTGCCACTACCTGTACAAGCCCTGAGGTCAATAATGTTAAGTAACCTAGTTCTGTGTTAAAGTCCGTGACTGCCTTTTTACAGTTAGATTTCTGATCCATATATCCCTTTACTTATTTAATTCTCTACGATTCTAACATATCAATTATTAAAATAACCCTATAACTCTCCCACTCGGCTCTCAGGGATTCCATATGTGATCACATTTTAAATTTTTAAGAATACATGTAAAACTTACTTAATAATAAAGTACTATATAAGCATAAAAATATCATGAAGTCATAGTAAAATAAAGGATACATCGAGTATTTAAACTTCACTCTTACAAAAGAATAAGGACATTATATTTTTAGATGACTTTTACTTGAAGCTATTCTAAACCTGATGAATAAGTTGCTAAGTCTTCCTTTCGCAATGTCTGCCAATTAAGAGTGGAGGATGAGTTTTTAAATGAAAATTAAAACAATAATTATTATAAGAACTTGATAATCAAAAGGGTTTTGTTTTACATGGGTGAATTTGAAGTTTTTCAGTCACCTTGAGCCAGAGATGATTAAAAGATTGTAAGATCCAGCCTTTTTTCATACAGACTCAGTTGAAGTCAGGTTTTTTTTTCTTTTTTCTAATAAAACACGCAAGACACAGACCACAATTCATCAAGTTGTTATTAACACTAACTAGTGAAATAAATAGAGGAATTTAGTTGCTTTTAGGAATTAGGTTTCAGGGAGTGAGTTGTATCAATTTTTAGCCACAATTTGGATTTGAGATTTATAAACAAGGCTCAACGGAAAATAAGGGGGTGGGAGTAGATAGGAGGAATTCTAATCCTGGAAAGTTAGTAATAGCTTGAGTTTTAAAAAATTTGGTAGAAAATGATAAAGCCCAATTTGTATCAAACAACAGAAGAAAACTTCATCTTCAAATGCTTTACATGATCTCCAAATAGTAGGGGCAAAGGTATTCTTGCTCTAAATATTATTGTTCAATAAAATCAACTGGAAAAGCCAAAGCTTTTTGAATACATAGAATTTAGAACTGAAAAGCCACATTTTAATTAAATATGAAAAATTTGACTAGAAAATAATTTTGTGTTCACCACAGCCATTTCTCCTCTTAGGATGTGAGCAGGCATAAAAAGCAATGCCAGCCTTTGGCCCAATGATTCTGTGAGGGGCTCCAAGATCTGAGAAAGTAGGAACCACATTCTAGCTTAGAGCTAAAGTCTTATTCACTCGAGGAAAAAGTAAATTGGTTCCTTTTCATAGATGCCTCATGTGGATATGTTCTCTGTTTTTGTTTTTTTACTAATGTTCACATATGGTCTATCTCAGGGAACTAGAGTGTCCAGAATTTCTATCTTTATATGAGAGTCTTAGGTATTCAATTCAGTTATAAGCAGAGGCCTAGGGAATTTATCTTGAAAATATATTTGAAAAGCAACCCCACACTTTATTAAGAATAGCTTTGTGCCTAGAGGAGTGATTAATGTAAATAATGAGGATGGTCAAAGTCACTCCAAACAACCCTCAGAGCTGTCTCTGTTAAAGAACATAAATTATAAAAATGCTGGAATCTCTATACATATAAATAAGCAACTATGAAGGCTGCAATTTCTATGAATCAACAACAGCTGTTCATTTGAAGTACTAAAACTTCTATGTTAACTATTTTAATGGAAATTTTCATTAAAGGTTATCCTAATTTCTTCAATAATATAGCAAAAATAATTAACTTTTTGATGATGTCTATGCTTCTCAGGATGAAATCTATGATTAAACGCACCTAGCTACAAATAAAAATCCTTGTTCAGGAAGCAAAGAATGGTAAACATTTACTGTTTACCTTACCAAATACTCTATTACATACTAGTAGCGATACTGCCATGAGGATCTTAAGCAATTCAATAGCAAAGATGGGATATATCATCATCAATAATCTATCCTCCACATAGGATGCTATGGTAGCACAGAGAAGCACCACACCCTAATTCAATTTGAGACACTTCTGTACTAAAAGAGTACAGATTGCTAACCTTTTATAGCCTTGATGCCTATATTTTATAGTTCTCCTATTTCCTACTCCTACAAAACCTGTTGTCACTTCTTATTTCTACTAATTCCTTAAGGGTGAACACCGTATCTTACTCATCTTTGAGTCTCAATGGCTAGTAAATGTCCTGGCAAGTGTGTTGAATGCTTAAATACATGTTAATATTTCCAGCAACTCTGTTCCCACAACTTTCTATACTATGCTGCAAAACCTCAGCTAATGATATTTTAAATAATGAAACTGTAACCCTGTTTTACACATAATATCATGCCATATAGAATCTGGGTGATATTCTAACCATGATATTATCTGCTATAGAATAAAGCGTATCTGCTTAGTGATAATGACTTTTTAAAAAATAGTTGATACATGGCTTTTTATGGGTAGATGTTTGACACTCTTATAATCTAACATTAAAATATTTAATGTAGGGAAAAGTAAACATTACGCAGAAAATAAATGCTCTAAGTTCATTTTGGACCACATGCTAAGAAGTTATTTCAAGAATTTCGTTTTTAGGATTAAGGATTAAATGAATTCTGGTATATAAAGGAAATTCTGGCCACATCTCTGCCTACCTAACTTTTATTTGTTGTATAGTAGTATTACATATATAATGGGCACCTTAGAGTTAAATCTGGGACTCTCAGAAGCAATTCTGAGGATACTCCAAGGAGTATCTCTAAGGCATATGAGATGGACAGCAAAGGCTTCTACAGCCTCATGCTATGACAATACTTTTGGCAAATAAGAGCAAATACTTTTGGCAGATAAGAGCAAAATTTTCTCCTAGGCCATTCTTTTCCTGAGTTTCACACAAACCCAATCTCTGAAAGACAAAGTACTTCATTTCTAAAAGCTTCAGTTTCTTCATCTATAATTAAATTGGATCCTATAATTTCTAAATTCCCTTGTTTCTCTAATATCTAATGATTCTAAAGGGAGATCAAAGACCTGATCTCTGAATTGAGGCCTGTAGGATGTCTCAGGTCCAACCACCACTATTGTGAAGTCCGGAATAGAACCATTTATCCATCCCCAAATGACTCCTGACCCCATTTAGTGTCTTTCCATGTAGTCTCAATGTAGTAGTGCAAGGAAAAATGAAATTTGAGGCCGATTTAGACAGTAGAATTGAAAAACATGTTGCCACAGTCATTCTCAAGAAATAGGATATAGCCATTCTTCATAATTTATAAGCTCTAAGTATTCTATTTTTTTTATAGTGATGACTTTAAGTATCTGAAGAGAATAAAAATTAGGGTATTAACATATATTAACATAAGTCTACTAAAAACCATCATAATTGAGTAGTACCAGAAAATGCTGAAGTCTTAGTCAACACCAACATCATACAACCCAGAACCTCATTATACAACACAAATGTACAATCATGACCAGATTTTGTGAACAATTAGAATGACTTTATAAAGAATGCATGTATGCCCATTTCATTTCAATAAAGCCATGTGTTCAAAATGAATAATTTATTTAAAAAAGCATAATTTCTTGTTCGCATACCAATAGTACACAATGACTGTGCAAGCCCAAGAAAATCTAATTAGCTGAAAGTGACAAATACATCATCTCCCTTACATATACTTAATCATGAAAATCATATGCAAGAGCACAGTGCAACTTTGTAGAAGGATAAAAATCTTTAAAATTCTAACAGGTACTCTGAGAGAGAAATTTATAAATAATAGTAGATGTAGAAAAGCATATTATTAGTTGCACTTATTCTACAAGAAGAATGATATTCAATTTTCTGTAACTTTTAACTCATGGAAGATCTTAGTTTTCAGTCACTTTCATGCGGTGGTGGTCAGGCTAAGACAAGCATTAAAAGTAATTGATACTTTAGGATATCCCTAGTTTTAGAAAGATTGCTGAACTTTGTCTTTTAATGCTGCCAGACTCCTCCACATTCTGTGACAGCAAAAGGGAGAAAAACACTGGAAATGTGAAAAAAATATTTTTCTGAAAAAAATGGAAATCTGACATAAATGGGATGGTAAGCTTCTTGCTTACCTAATTAACAGGACTGTTGCCTCTTTTTTCAACCATGGGCATCATTCCTGTTCCATGCTAAGCAGGACCATAGCTATATTTTCCCAGAATTCAGAGGAACCCGAGATAAAAAGAGATATATCTTCTCTTACTAGGCTCTTGGGGGGAAATGTCATATTGGAACACATAAATGGGGGATGGAAGAGAAAGTGGTGATTTCATTATCAAACACAACATATCATCAGGGCAATAGAGCACCTCTAGTATGCTCAGTGAAATCTTCTGCAGGCATTAAAATAATTTTATGAAGTTTCCACCCAGATGATGGCAGACAGAACGGACATGTAGCCCACCTCTCCCAAGTCATCAGGTGAGAGGAGGGGGGGGTCTGGACCTTTTCCCCATGTGGATTATTGGTGTGGACAGACAGCTGGAAATGCGCAGCAAATTGGCAGATTGCTGTATATGAGGTGTAATTTAAAACCACGGACTCTGTTGTAGAGATTGTCCCTGCTTGGCCATGCTGGCCAGCAGGCCCCTCCCTCACAAAGGACAGCAGTTTGCAATTCCTGGCAAAACCCAACTGATGATAATTATTCCTGAACAGAGTTTGGCACCCAAAAGGGGAGCCACTCAGAATCACAAGGACCTAAGCAACCTGATGGAAAATCGAAAGGAAGAGATCCCGCCTGGGAAACAGACATTTTGAATTGTCGGAAATGGCAGGCACCTTCCCCCAGAACAACAGGAGTGATTAAATAGACCAGACCATTCCTGGTGGGGAATATTGGTGCGGGCTGGCAGTTCAGGCTGCACGGCGAACTGGCGGGTGGCTGAACTCAAACTTCCAGACTCAAAAGTGACACTCTGAGCCACAAAACTGAGTATAAGTTTTCCGTGCACCACAGCTTCCGAGGCAGTGATCCGGAGGCAGCCAGCACCCTCCCCCACAGCCGATTGCAGTTGCCAGTTTGCAGGAGAATGCAGGAGCAGAGTGGAAAGATTTGTGAAGCATGGACTCCTGCACTGAGTTGGGAGGTCACATAGGAGTGCTGTCTGGAACAGAGCAGATGAGGTTGTACAACAATTAGATAAAAAAAACTTTTACAGAAACTCCAAAATGGCAATCGGCCAGGTAGGGTGGTTACCATGGTAACAGTATAAACTGTGAATCAGGTATAAGCCTGTGTCCTCACTGCACCACCTGGTGTCCAGAAAGTATATTGCATTATAAATATATTCCTACAAAAGGTGATCCCTACATCATACATATAGATGTATATTTCTACATATATACAAGAATAGTATTTTTGTGGTTGGTGCCTTTTTTTCTCTTTCATCATTTTCTTGGAGGAACTATCGGTAATTTTTATTATTTTTTTACATTTTTTTATTTATTTTTATTTTTTCTATTTTCAATTTTTTCTTTCTTCTTTTTTAACTTTTTTATGAACACCACTTTTTTTTCTCCCTTCGCTCTTCCTCCTCTTCCCTTCCTATGGTTTCTGGGAGCGCTAACATAAGATTTCTAGAGGGTTTTTTGTTTGTTTGTTCATTTTGTTTGTATGTTTTTTACCCCTTTTTTTCTCAATTATTTTATGATTATCATTATTTTTATTGTAGTTTAGAGTTGTTGTTGTTGTTGTCTGTATGTCTATGTGTTTCGGATTGTTTGTGCATCTGTGGGCTTGTGTGTCTGGGAGCCTTTCTACCTGTTTATTTCCTCATTTGGTCTCAATGACATTGGTGTTTCAACCTGCAATTCTGAACTCCCAGCACTCCCCTCCACTCTCACTCTGAGGTCTGGAGGCCTGTCCCCCAGGAGTCCAGATTCTTGGGTGATTTCTCGAGGGGTGTGGACAGGGCCTGGACTGCAGCTGATCAGTGCTGATTCTGCGGCATGGGAGTGAGGAGACAACAGTCGGCTGAGAGGGAACCACACTGGAGCGGCAGTGCCCTGAGGTGCAGAGCAGCAGCTATTTTTGGCAACAATATGGCCCACCCCCGGATATTCCGAAGCCACAACTCCTGTCCCCATGGGCAACCAGAGGAGGCCAGGCATCCTCTCAGATGCAATCACCGCAGAACAGATCTGGGACTAAACACAGGCCTTGTGAGTAAAGGGTTTGCCTGTGGCGGTACCGGCCTGGGTGGAGCGTGGGGACTAGAAAATGCGCACGCAGAGCCAGGAAATTCCCAGGGTGGGGCTGACCCAGAGGACCGCTTTAGTGAGCCTAAGACACACCCGGCCATCAGGGGATCATCATAGACAAAGGAAGGCAGGAGTCTAGAGCTGACCGTGCTATGAATACAAACCTGCAGGAGTAAAGACAGGGCCTGAGGCACAGGTTCTGGGAACTCAAAACAGCTTCTCTTCTGCAGAGAAACTTAGCAGGGACAGAAACAAATTCCCACAAAGTTGTTCTATTCCATCAGTAACATCAATCAGGGGCAGAGCTGGAAATGAGTGAACACCACCAGGACTAAATCAAGCACCTGAGGTTGTCAGGCCTCACAACCCCTGCTGGATAGAGGCAGAGAGCAGTGGCCTGACTGAGCAGATAAATATTTCCTTGTGATTCAGGCAGGTGCAACCCCCTGGAGTATCTGCTCATGGGAGGCAACTGAGTCACAGCCCTCCAGGGCTATCAGTGACTGGGTGTGACAGAGGTGCAAGGTGGGGAAGGAGGCATCAACCTTCCCAGACTACTCTATTTGCTGAATGGGTCCTCCTGACTTCACGGAGCAACAGAGAAAGTCATATTTCAGTTGTCACCAGACCCCTGTGATCCAGTTCCCAGAGATCTTTGAAACTCTCACACCTGAGACAGGTGCTGACTGAGACAATTGATTTGGACCTTTTGAACTGAGCCAATCACCTGAGGACTATTCAAGTGGTGCCCTGGGTGTGTGGTTGTAGGAAGGTTTGATTTTCCTTTTCCAATTGTTCCCTGTGGGAGCAGGGTGACTTAATTGCTGGTATTTCTCCACAGCTGAGACTTCAATCCAGAGTAACTGTTTTACTAGGGTCAAACAGAGACCAGCTGAAAACAAGACAGAACCACTTAGCCCCACCACACCAAATAGGTACCCAGTTTCTCAGGCCGTAGCACTGTATGGGTCCTCAACAAAGCTCCAGGGAAAAAGTCAAATGGTGTAAAATAATCATGGGCAGAATCAGCAGAAAAACTCTGGTAACATGAATAACGAGAATAGATCAACCCCCCTAAGGAAAGATATGGCAGATGTAACTGAAGATCCTATTCATAAACACCTGGCCAAGATATCAGAAATCAAATTCAGAATTTGGATTGCAAACAAGATTAATAGAATGGAAGAAAATTTGGAAGTAGAAATTCAAAGAGCAATTCAAAAGTCAGAATTAGAAATTCGAGGAGAAATTCAAAAGTTGTCTCAAGAATTTAACGAATTTAAAGACAAAACCACTAAATATTTTGATGCACTGAAGTAAGAATTTGCAGCTCTCAAGTCTCTGAAAAATACAGTAGAATCCCTTAGTAAGGGAGCAAGCAGAAGAAAGGATTTCTGACACTGAAGACAAAGCTTTTGAATGCTCCCAAACTCTCAAAGAGGAAGAGAAATTGAGAGAAAAAATGAATCATTCTCTCAGAGAGCTCTGGGATAATTTGAAGAAGGCTAATATCCACCTCATTGGATTCCCTGAAAGTGATAAAGTGGCCTCACAAGGCACAGAGGCCCTTCTCCATGAAATTATGAAAGAGAATTTTCCAGACATGCCAAGAGATTCTCAAATTCAGATAGCGGACAGTTTCAGAACCCCAGCACAACTCAATTCCAATAAGACATCCCCCAGGCATATCATAATTAACTTCACTAGTGTTAATATGAAAGACAAAATTCTGAAAGCAGGCAGACATAAGAAATTCCTTTATCTACAAAGGGAAGAATATTAGAATCACTGCAAATCACTCTGCTGAAACTTTTCCAGCCAGAAGAGGATGGTCATCAACTTTTAATCTCCTAAAACAAAATAACTTTCAACCCCAGATCCTGTATCCAACTAAACTGAGTTTCATTTATGATGGAGAAATTAAATACGTTAATGACATTCATATGTTGAAGAAATTTGCCATAACTAACCCAGCTCTTCAGGATATTCTCAGACCTATCCTCCATAATGACTAGCCCAATCCTCTACCACAAAAATAAACTCACTCAGAAACTTTTGATCAAACTCCAACTTCCACAGTGGTGAAAGGATTAAAAGTGTCCACAGGACTTTGGAAAAACTCGATACCAAAAATTTTACCAGACTTATCAATATTCTCCATTAATGTGAATGGCTTAAACTGCCCACTAAAGAGGCACAGGTTAGCTGACTGGATACAAAAACTCAGGCCAGGTATTTGTTGCATAGAAGAGTCACATCTTATCTTAAAAGATAAATATAGACTCAGGGTGAAAGGACGGTTGTCCACATTTCAGGCAAATGGTAATCAGAAAAAAATAGATGTTGCAATTCTATTTGTAGATACAATAGACTTTAAACCAACAAAAGTAAAGAAGGATAAGAATGGTCACTTCATATTTGTTAAGGATAATACTCAATATGATGAGATTTCAATTATTAATATCTATGCACCCAACCAGAATGCACCTCAATTTATAAGAGAAACTCTAACAGGCATGAGCAACTTGATTTCCTCCAGCTCCATAATAGTTGGGGATTTCAGCACTCCTTTGTCAGTGTTGGATTGATCCTCCAATAAGAAGCTGAGCAAAGAAATTTTAGATTTAAACCTAACCATACAACATTTGGATTTAGCAGACATCTACAGAACATTTCATCCCAACAAAACTGAATACACATACTTCTGATCAGCCCACAGAACATACTCCAAAATTGATCACATCTTAGGTCACAATTCTAACCTCAGTAAATTTAAAGGAATAGAAAGTATTCCTTACATCTTCTCAGACCACCATGGAATAAAAGTTGAACTCAGTAACAACAGGAATCTGCATACTCATGCAAAAACATGGAAGTAAAATAACCTTATGCTGAATGATAGCTGGGTCAGAGATGAGATTAAGAAGGAAATTGCCAAATTTCTGGAAAAAAATGACCATGAAGACACGAATTATTAGAACCTCTGGGATACGGCAAAGGCCGTCCTAAGAGGGAAATTTATAGCACTGCAAACCTTCCTCAAGAGAACGGAAAGAGAGGAAGTTAACAATTTAATGGGACATCTCAAGCAACTGGAAAAGGAAGAACATTCCAACCCCAAACCCAGTAGAAGAAAAGAAATAACCAAAATTAGAGCAGGATTAAATGAAATTAAAAAATAAAAGGATTATACAACAGATCAATAAATCCAAAAATTGGTATTTAGAAAAGATCAATAAAATAGATAAACCTTTGACTAACCTAACCAGATTAGAGTAAAATCTCAAATCTCATCAATCAGAAACAACAAACACAAAATAACAACAGACTCCTCAGAAATTCAAAAAATCCTTAATGAATATTACAAGAAAATTTATTCTCAGAAATATGAAAATCTGAAGGAAATTGACCGATACTTGGAAGCACATCACCTTTCAAGACTTAGCCTGAATCAAGTGGAAGTGTTGAGCAGGCCCATATCAAGTTCTGAAATAGCATCAACCATAAAAAATCTCCCTAAAAAGAAAAGCCTGGGATCAGATGGCTTCAAGTCAGAATTCTACCAAACCTTTAATAAGGAATTAGTACCTATGTTACTCAACCTGTTCCAAAATGTAGAAAAAGAAGGAAGATTACCCAACACATTCTATGAAGCAAACATCACCCTGATCCCCAAACCAGGAAAAGACCCAACAAGAAAAGAAAATTAGAGACCAATATCACTAATGAATATAGATGCAAAATTATTCAGCAAGATCCTAACAAACAGAATCCAGCAACACATCAAACAAATTATACATCATGACCAAGTCGGTTTTATCCCAGGGTCTCAAGGCTGGTTCAATATACGTAAATCTGTAAGTATAATTAAGCACATAAACAAATTAAAAAACAAAGACTATATGATTCTCTCAATCGATGCAGAAAAAACTTTTGATAATATCCAGCATCGCTTCATGATCAGAACACTTAAGAAAATTGGCATAGAAGGGACATTTCTTAAACTGATAGAGGCCATCTACAGCAAACCCACAGCCAATATCGTATTGAATGGAGTTAAATTGAAATAATTTCCAGTCAGATCAGGAACCAGACAAGGCTGCCCATTGTCTCCACTGCTCTTTAACATTGTAATGGAAGTTTTAACCATCACAATTAGGGAAGAAAAGGTCATCAAGGGTATCCATATAGGGTCAGAAGAGATCAAAATTTTGCTCTTCGCAGATGATATGATTGTGTATCTGGAAAACACCAGGGATTCTACTACAAAATTCTTAGAAGTGATCAAGGAATACAGCAGCATCTCAGGTTATAAAATCAACTTTCATAAATCAGTAGCCTTTGTATATACCAACAATAGTCAAGCTGAAAAAACAATTAAGGACTCTAGTCCATTCACAGTAGCACTAAAGAAGATAAAATATTTGGGAGTTCATGTAACAAAGGATGTGAAAGATCTCTATACAGAGAACTATGATACTCTAAGAAAAGAAATAGCTGAAAATGTTAACAAATGGAAAAACATACCATGCTCATGGCTGGGAAGAATCAAAATTGTTAAAATGTTCATACTTCCCAAAGCAATATACAATTTTAATGCAATCCCTATTAAAGCTCCACTGTCATATTTTAAAGATCTTGAAAAAAATAATACTTCGTTTTATATGGAATCAGAAAAAAACCTCGAATAGCCAAGACATTACTCAGAAATAAAAACAAAGCAGGAGGAATCAGGCTCAGAAATCAGACCTCAGACCATACTATAAATCGATAGTGATCAAAACAGCATGGTATTGGCACAAAAACAGAGAAGTAGATGTCTGGAACAGAATAGAAAACCAAGAGATGAATCTAGCTACTTACCATTATTTGATCTTTGAAAAGCCAATTAAAAACATTCAGTGGGGAAAAGATTCCCTATTAACAAATGGTACTGGGTGAAGTGGCTGGCAATCTGTAAAAGACTGAAACTGGACCCACACCTTTCACCATCAGCTAAGATAGATTCTCTCTGGATTAAAGATTTAAACTTAAGACATGAAACTATAAAAATACTAGAAGAGAGTGCAGGGAAACCCCTTGAAGAAATCGGTCTGGGCGAGTATTTTATGAGGAGGCCCGCCCCCCCCACAGGCAATTGAAGCAGCTTCAAAAATACACTACTGGGACCTGATCAGACTAAAAAGCTTCTGCACAGCCAAGAACATAGTAAGTAAAGTAAGCAAACAGCCCTCAGAATGGGAGAAGATATTTTCAGGTTATGTCTCCCACAAAGTTTTAATAACCAGAATCCACAGAGAACTCAAACATATTAGCAAGAAAAGAACAAGTGATCCTATCGCAGGCTGTGCAAGGGACTTGAAGAGAAACTTCTCTGAAGAAGACAGGCACACAGCCTACAGACATATGAAAATATGGCTCATCATCTTTAATCATCAGAGAAATGCAAATCAAAACTACTTTGAGATATCATCTAACTCCAGTAAGATTAGCCTATATCACAAAATTCCAAGACCAGAGATGTTGGCGTGGATGTGGAGAAAAGGGAACACTTCTATACTGCTGGTGGGAATGCAAATTAATACATTCCTTTTGGAAAGATGTTTGGAGAACACTTAGAGTTCTAAAAATAGATTTGCCATTCAATCCTATAATTCCTCTACTAGGCATATACCCAGAAGACCAAAAATCACATCATAACAAAGATATTTGTACCAGAATGTTTATTGCAGCCCAATTCACAATTGCTAAATCGTGGAAAAAGCCCAAGTGCCCATCGATCCACAAATGGATTAATAAATTGTGGTATATGTACACCTTGGAATATTATGCAGCCTTAAAGAATGATGGAGACTTTACCTCTTTCATGTTTACATGGATGGAGCTGGAACATATTCTTCTTAGTAAAGTATCTCAAGAATGGAAGAAAAAGTATCCAATGTACTCAGCCCTACCATGAAACTAATTTATGGCTTTCATATGAAAGCTATAACCCAGTTATAATCTAAGCATATCGGGAAGGGGGAGAGGGAGGAGAGGGAGGGGGGAAGATGGGCAGAGGGAGGGTAATTGGTGGGATTACACCTGTGGTGCATCTTACAAGGGTACATGTGAAACTTAGTAAATGTAGAATATAATTGTCTTAATACAATAACTAAGAAAATGCTGGGAAGGCTATGTTAACCAGTGTGATGAAAATGTGTCAAACTGTTTATAAAACCAGTGTATGGTGCCCCATGATCGCATTAATGTATGCAGTTATTATTTAATATTTAAAAAATAATAATAATAATTCTATAAAACCTTGATGATTAAAGAAATTATGATAGTATGTTGGGCAAAGAAAGCAACCATGTCATTATATTAATAACAATATCATAAAATATATATTCACATATGACATATGAAGAGACACATAGCAAAATTAAAATAGTTTTTATTTTTTGGAAAGTGGGATTATGGGAGAATTTTTTTATTACATTAATGCATCACTAATATTCCTTGCACAATAATATTTTTAAGTATCACTGAAACATTTGCCAAAATGAGTAAATGTTGTCCAGTTTAGTTTCCTCTGATTTAATGATTTAAAAAGAAGCTTCCACTACTCCTTTAGATTTGAGCACTAACATATTCTTAATATTGAACATTCATGGAATAATCGAAACTATTACTATACAAAATAAAATCTCAAAGCCA
Organism: Nycticebus coucang; assembly: GCF_027406575.1. Classification (NCBI taxonomy): domain Eukaryota; kingdom Metazoa; phylum Chordata; class Mammalia; order Primates; family Lorisidae; genus Nycticebus; species Nycticebus coucang. The sequence continues at coordinate 51,186,113 of NC_069785.1, read as the reverse complement.
AAAATGTAAAAGTAACTTGGATCTAGCCTAAGGATGTTTTATTCTGGAATAATATCATGCAGAAAACTGTGGTTCATATGGACACTTATTCCAGTAACATCATTTAGGAGATCCCTGAATACAAGGTAATTTGTAGGGTGTAATCAGATCTCGTGAATATCATATAATTCTTGAAGACAATAGTATGTTTCTGACTATAGATTGCCTAAACAATCAGTTGAAAAGAGGGAATTCTAATGGATACATTGGCCATTCAATAACAGTTTCTGAATATAACCTACATAACCATGAAATCTCTGAGAATAAAATGAGTTGACCTCAGGTACACACTGGAAGAGAGTTCCTAGGATGGTCTCTGCCAGACAACAAATAAGATTGTGCTTGATAGAGCCTATTTCCATGTAAATGAAGACACTAGGCACCCTTCCATCTTGCACCATAGCCTCAAACACGGACACTGGAGTAGGCCTGGAGGCTGGGTCCGTTGGTGCTGGCTCTGTTGGTGCTGGCCTAGTGTCTAGGCCTGGTGGGGCAAGCACAGGGCTGCAGTAGCCCTGGAACCTACAGTGGGCCTGAACCCTGACTTTGCTGAGGCTGGCCTATGACCTGAGACCGCTGCGGCCTATCTGGCTCTGAGACAGGTGTGAAGACTGTGTCTGTACGGCTAGCCTGAAGCCAGTAGCCTCAGGAGCTGGCCTGAAGACTGCATCCATGGGAGACTGACTGGTGCCAGGTTTTATGAGAATACACCTGGTGCTGGGTTCTAAGACAAAGCCCAGTGCTCACTTCACTCTCCTCCTACATAGTGGGTGTCTCTCCCATACCAGGCCATCTGGTTCAAATTTATGATTCTGTGGGGTGTAAGTGCTGGGAAGTCTAACAGATGTTTTTTCTGGGAGGGTTTGTATCACAAGATTAAGGGGGTATACAAAATTTTCGTTACATGAATAGCTTTATAATGCTTAACTCAGGGAGATAAGTTTGTCCATTACCTGAATAATGTTCATTATATCTATTAGGTAGGTATATTCTCCCCCTTCCTTCCTTCTTGATTTCCAATGACTTTTACTTCACTCTGTGCCCATGTATGCCCATCAATTAGTTCCAAATTATTAGGAAGTACATGTGCTGTTTGGTTTTCTATTCTTGAGATACTTAGGATAATGGTCTCCAGTTCCATCCAAATTACTAAAAAAGACAATAATTCTTTTCTTTTTTATGGCTGGGTACATATACACCACATTTTGTTAATCCACTCATGAATTAATGGACACTTGGCATTGATTCCAAATCTTTGTGATTGTAAATTGTGCTGTCACTTGAGTACAGGTGTCTTTTTTGATAAAATGACTTCTTTTCCTTTTGGTAGATACTGACCAGTGGTTAGATAGATAGATTTACTTTTAGTTCTTTGAGAAATCTCCACATCATTTTCCACAGAGGTTACACTAATTTGTAGTCCCACCAACAGTGTATAAGTGTTCCATTCTCTCTGAATCCATGCCAGCATCTATTGCCTTTTGACTTTTTAATAATGACCATTCTGACAGGGGGTAAGGTGATATCTCCTTGTGGTTTTGATTTGCATTTCCCTTTCTCTGCTGATTAGTGATGTTGAGTACTTTTTCATGCTTTTTTGCCAGTTGTCTCTCTTCTTTTGAAAATTTTCTTTTCATGACTTTTGCCCAGTTTTTAATAAGGTTATTTCTTGATTCTTTTTTTTTTTTTCTTTTTAGTTCTTTGTAGATTCTGGATATCACCCCTTCATTAGGTGTACAGCTTGCAAATATTTTCTCCCATTCCATAGGTTGTATATTTGCTCTGTTGATTATTTCCTTGGCTATCCAGAAGCTTTTAATTTAATCAAGTCCCATTTATTTATTTTTGTTGTTGCTACAATTGCCTTTGGGGGTCTTAGTGATAAATTCTTTGCCTCGGCAAATATCTAGAAGACTATTACCCACATTTTCTTCCAGAATTTTTATGGTTTCATAACTTACATTTAAGTTAAAAAATATTTTGAATTAATTTTTGTAAGTGGTGAGAGATAGGGGTCCGGTTTCATTCTTCTGAGTGTGGCTCTCTGATTTTGCCAGGATCATTTATTGATTAGGGCTTCTCTTCTACAGTGTTATGTATTGACTGCTTTGTTGAAGACTAGTTGGTTGTAGGTAAATGGTTTTGTATCTGGGTTCTCTGTTCTGTTCATTATTCTATGTCTCTATTTTTGTACAAATGCCACGCTGTTTTGGTTACTATAGCCTTATTGTATAATTTGGAGTCTAGAAATGTGATGCCTCCAGATTTGTTCTTTTTGCTTAAGATTGCTTTGATTACTCAGGTTCTTTTCTGGTTCTAAACAAAGCATAGAATTATTTTTTTTTTCTGTATCTGTAAAATATGATGTTGGTATTTTGATGAGGACTTTGTTGAATCTATAAATAACTTTGGGCAGTATGGACAGTTTAATGATGTTTATTCTACCAATTCAAAGGCATGTTATATTTTTCTACTTGTTTGTATCATCTATAATTTCTTTCATCAGCATTTTCTAGTTCTCCTTGCACAGATTGTTCACCTTCTTGGTTAAGTATATTTCTAAGAATTTTATTTTCTTTGTAGCCATTATGAAATGGTATCAAGTTTTTGATTTAGCTAATGCTACTGATTCATATACATTAATTTATAACCTGAGACTTTTCTAAATTTATTTATAAATTCTAGGAGTCTCTTAGTGGAGTCTTTGGGATTGTCTAGGTACAAGATCATATCATCAATGAAAAGCAATAGTTTGACATTGTCTTTCCCATTTTGAATACCTTTTCTTTCTCTTGCCTGATTGCTTTGGCTGGGACTTCTTCCAGTACTCTACTGAATAGAAGTGGTGACAATGGGCACCTTTGTCTTGTTCTACTTTGGTGGGGTAACGTTTTCAACCTTTCCTTGTTTAGTATGATGTTGACTTGTTATATGATGTGGGCTTGTTATATATGGCTTTTATAATTTTCAGATATATTTCTTTTATGCCAAGTTTGTTGAGGATTTTTATCATAAGAGGTGCTGAATTTTGTCAAATTCTTTTGAATCTATTGAGATGATATTATGATCTTTGGTTTTGCTTTTGTTTATGTGGTGGATCACATTTATTGATTTACACATGTTAAACCATTTTTGTATCCCTAAGATGGAGCTCACTGGTCATGGTGGATTTTTTTTTTAATGTGTTGTTGCGTTCGGTTTACTAGAATTTTATTAAGGACTTTGGCACCTATGTTCATAAAGGATATCTGTGTGTAGTTTTCTTTTTTGTTGTTTTCTTTCCTGGCTTTGGTCAAGGTGATACTAGCTTCATAGAATGAATTTTGAAGGATTTCCTTCTCCTCTAGGTTATAGAATAATTTCTGTACTGTGGTTACCAGCACTTCTTTGTAGGTCTTGTACAATTCTGCTATGAATTCATCATGTCCAGGGCTTCTTTTTGTTGGAACAGTTTTTATTACTGCTTTAATATCTCTGTTCATTATTGTTTCTATTCAGGTGATTTCTTCCTGATTGACTCTCGGAAGGTTGTGTGTTTCCAGGAATTTGCCTATTTTGTCCATATTTTCCAGTTATGTGTGTAGATATTTTTGTAATATTCAAGGATGATGTTTTGTATTTCTGTCATATCAGTTATAATATCTCCTTTTCCATTTCTGATTGACTTTATTTGGGTCCTTTCTCTTCTATTCCTCATTAATCTGGCAATAGATCTTATCAATTTTGTTTATATTCTCAAAGAATAAACTTTTTTGATTTGTTGATTCTTTGTATTTTTTGTTTGTTTTTTATCATTTAATTCTGCTCTGAGCTTTGTTATTTCTTCAGCTGGGTTTAGCTTTGGTTTGCTCTTCCTTTTTTAGTTGTACCACATGTGTCATTAGGTTGTTAACTGTTGATCTTTCTGTCTTTTTATGCAGTCATTTAAAGCCATGAATTTTCCCTATAGGACTGTTTGCTGAATCTCATAAATTATGATAGCTTATATCCCTTTGTCATTCAGTTCAAAGATCATTTAATTTCTATCTTAATTTTATTATTGAATCAATAATTTTTCAGCAGTAGGTGGTTTAATTTTTATGACTTTTTGTAGATTTGAGTGTTTTTCTTAGTATTGAATTATAGTTTTATTCCACTGAAGTCTAAGAATACACATGATATGATTTCAGTTTTTTTATATTTGCCAAGACATGTTTTGTCACCTAAGATATGATCAATCTTGGAGAATATCCCATGTGCTAAGAAAAATATATATTTAGTAGTTATTGCCTAAAATGTTCTGTAAATGTTACTTTATTTGTTCTAGAGTCACATTTAAGTTCAATGTTTATTTACTTTCTGCCTTGATGACCTGTTCAGCTCTGATAATTGAATGTTGAAGTCCTGGTAATTATGATGCTAATATTTATCTCTCTGCTTAGATTTAGTAGTATTTGTTTCATGAATCTGGAAGCTACTGTATTAGGTGTGTATCTGTTTAGGAGTACTATGTCTTCTTGTTGAATTGCTCTGTTTACCATTTATAGTGACCATCTTTATCTTTACCATTCTTGATTTAAAGTCTGTTTTATCTAATATGAGAATGGCTATATCTGCTCTCTTTTGGTTTCCATTTCCATGGAATATTTTTTTTCCATACTTCACTTTTAGTCTGTGTGAATCTTCATGGATTAGATGTGTTTTGTGGAGATATCAGATGCTGGTATTGTGTTTTTCCATCCATTCACTCAACCAGTATCATTTTTTTTTTCATCCCGTATCTTTTGAGTAAAGCTTCAAACCATTAATGTTGAGTGATAAAGTTATTATGCAGGAGACTGTTCTGTTCATCATGTTGGGTAATACCTTATAGCTTTGTTTTTCCTCTTATACTATTATTTTATATAAGTTGTGAGCTTTAGCTTTTAGATGATTTTACTCTGTTAGGTATCTATCATGCTTTTCAATGTAAAATGTAGTTCTGAGTATTTCCTGTAGGGCCAGTCTGGTCATGATAAATTTCCTGGGTGTTTGCTTGTCTGTAAAAGACTTTATTTTCCCATCAATTATAAAACTTAGTTTTCCAGGATACAAAAGTTTAGGTTGTCAGTTATTCTGTTAAGAAGACTGACTATGGGGCCCTAAACCTTCTGGCTTGTAAGGTCTCTGTTGACAAGTCTACAGTTAGTTAATGGTTTTTCCTTGCTAAGTTAGTTGTTGTTTTCATCTTGTTGCTTGTAAAATTTTCTCTTTAATTTTGACTTTGACCATGTTGATTATTATGTGTCTTGAAAATACTCTATTTGCTATGAGTCTTCCCAGTGTTGGTGACCACCTTGTATCTGGATATCTGATTCTCTGGTGATACCAGGGATGTTTTCCACAATTCCCTTGAGTAGGTTTTCCATGCTATTTGCTGTTTCTTCTTCTCCCTCAGGAATACCTATAATTCATGTGTTCATTCACTATGCGTGATCCTGTATTTCTCTATGTGATTTCTGAGTCTTTTTTCTTCTCTCTGCTTCTTTGAATGGTTGGATTTGCTCAACAAACTTGTCTTCAAGCTCTTAGAGTCTTTCTTCTCCTTGGCTCAGTCTGTTATTGAAGCTTTCTGCTGTTTTGAAACTTTCTAAATGACTCTTTCATCTTTGTAAGTTCTATTATATCCTTTCTTTTATTGTCTAGCTCTTTAGCAACTTTTTCGTTGATTTCTTAAAATATTGTGTGTGGGTTCTTATTTGCCATCCACATTATGAATTCCATTTCTCTAATTTGATAATTGCCTTTTGTTTGGAGTCCACTAGTCTACTCCATTGTTATCCCTTGGGGGTATCATGCTGTTTTGTTTTTTCATGTTGCCAGGGTTATTTTGCTGGTTTCTTCTCATCTGGCCCTTCTTTCCTCAGCTTAAGACTGATACGTTTGCAAGGCACTTGTTCTCCTTTGCCAAGAACTCCTTTCCTTAGTTAGTATCCTAGATAGGCCTTTTGTTTCCTACTCTGGAATGTTGACCCAGCATGAGGGCATGGGCACACAGATAGCCTGTAGTGCAGCTGCTCTATTTTGACCCATTCTCCTATGATTGATTCTATTCAACCTGGATGATCTTCATGCAGGGTGGTGGGTTGTTTCTCAGCTCATTGTCGGGAGTCCTCAGCTCATTGTCGGGAGTCTGAGGGACTGAGGGGCTGGTGTAGGGAATTGCTCGGCCCAGGCTTACCCACTAGAGGTGACAGTGGCCTCTGGGGCGCTGATTATGGGTAACTGGACTATGGGCATTTGCTTGAACTGGGTCCAGGTGTAATGGCTGCCCTAGGCCGGGGAGTCCCTGGTGGATGTTGGACCTCAGATTGGTTCCACTGGACCAGTGGCAGTGATTGAGACTCAGGGGTGGGGTCTTGAGGTCCAGGCACAACTTTGGAATCTCAGAAGTAGTACTGTAGGCCTGGCAGGAGCCCTAGAGGCACAGTGAGAGCTTCACAGCCAGATCAGTGAATCATGGGAGCAGAGCTGTACAGATGGGGTCTGTTACACTAGCATAGAGACTGCTGATGCCCAGTTGTGCAGGAAAGGGGGTTTATTCCAGCCATCCAGGGACTATGGAGGCAGTCTGGGGCTCCAGGCTGGCCAAGATTCCCCTCCAAGGTAGGTCCCAATGAAGCAGTCATCCAAGTCTTCCCAGGTGGTGCCTGTGGCCCTGAGGTTCTTCCTCTGCTCATGTCCCCCACTAAGGATAGGGGCTTTCGGCTCCCAGTTACAGACATGGCATGGGGGAGTCTCCATTCTGCCTTCTCCCTCCTCTGCACAGTGGGTATGATGCAAAAGCTACTGTTGGAAAGCTGAGACCCAAGCAGACCAGTCACCATGAACCTGAGAGTTCAGAATGGTGTCAGCTGCAGAAACCTGGGATTGGTAGCCACATATCTCTGCTGCACCTATCTCTAATGCAATATCTCTGCACAGATTCTGTGCAAGTCCAAGGTTCCTCAGTGGTGGAAGAAGTCCCATCATAGCTTAAGCCACCTGCAACTTTTATTCCTCTTCTTAAAAGCAGGATGCCCAGGGGCTGCTACTAGTTTGCTATTTTCACCTCCCCCAGCAGAATGAATTATATTGGTCCACCCAGATTAACCTGAGATGGGAGGTGGTGCTTGTGGATAAAACCAGCCAACCCCTGTTGATTGAATTAGTGGATGCTCTAATGGGCTGTACAAGTTGTTCTCCCTGTCAATAAGTGGTGCTTTCAGGAAAAGAACCAGCTTTAGTGTTCTTCTTTGAGGTCTGTGATCAGCTCAAGTCCCTCTAGAGAAGCACTGAATACCCCAAGCAGTGGGCCAGGCCCTGGAGCACCCAAGGGGATTCCTTGTTCTCCAACACAGCAGAAGTGGGTGAAGGAGTGAGGCTGAGCAAGGCTGGTTGGGCAACCCTGCCTTCAGGCTCCACAGAGGAAGGCGTAAGAATTGTCTTGACAGGGATTAAGGGTCAGCCCTCAGGCCATAGGAGAAGCCACTAGGAAGCAGCCAAAGCAGCCTCACCAAACCAGAAACCCTGCTCTTAGGGGAGGCACCACCTGGGATTCACAGACTGGCTATCAGGAGTGAATTTTGCTCTTTTTCCTTCTTCCTCTTCCCCATGAGTCTCCTTCCAGTATCTGGTTGCAAACAAGAACTTGAACTTCCATTCTTCATTCTGGACTATAGTTTTGTTTTATTCATATGAATGTGTTGGTGATTATCTATTGGTTTCATAATAGTAATGAGTCACATAGGATACTTTTTCTTCCATTCTTGAGATACTTTACTAAAAAGAATATGGAACCTCATCTAATGTGCATAATGCAATCATACATTTTAAAACTATAAAGAGTAGAGTATAAATGTCTTATCACAACAAATAACTGAGGTGATGGTTATGTTAATAAGTTTGATATAAGCCTTCCACATTGTATGTCAAATCAGCACATTGTGCCCCATAAATGCATTAATGTACACAGTTAGGATTTAATTTTAAAAAATTAAGGAAAAAACTTGAACTTGCTGAGCTCTTAAGTAATGGCACCAAGTTCCCACCCAAGTCTGAAAGCTTGCCTTTCCTGTTGGGCAAGGGGTGCTTCACCAGTGTGCTGTATCTTGAACCCACACTGCATTCTCCTGTCAGCTCTGCCTACATGGGCTCCTTTGCCTCCTGAGTTTAGTTCACAAATCTCCCTTCTGTGGCCCAACCAACACAAAAGGATGGCCCTGGGAGTAAGGGAGGCCTGTGGGCTGTCCCCTGGACTGCCAAGTTCAATTCATGACTGTCAGAGAGAGGTGTTCTGATCCTAGGTTGCCTGTGGAGTGCTCAAGCACGCTTATCATCCCTCCAGTTCAGGGTAAGCCTTGCACTGGGGAGTGTCAGTGGGCAGCTCTGGGGAGTGCTGGTGGGCAGGGAGCTCATAGTCCAAGCACCTTACATCAACTGCAGGTCCTCAAGACGAAAGATCCTCTAGGGCCCCACTGTGTGGGTGCACCAACAGAGGGAAAACAGCCACTTTTGAGAGTCTCAGCTCAACTGTCCCTCCTTGCAGCAGGAAGAAAAGAGTCTAAATGGAAAAAAGCGAGCACTTGAAGCCCTCCTGGTCCCTTTCCTTGGAAGGAAGCCCACACGGGATATCTAGGCTCTGGGATCACAGATTCCTTGTGAGAACAACTTGTACAACAATTACAGTTCTCTGGGCAGGAGTTGGAAACTGTGTGGAAACAGGAGACATAAAAACTGTAGGGCTAGAGCTCCCCGTGGTGTACACAGGCACACTGTGGGTGAAGAAGCAGTATGGTGCCTATCGTCCTGGCTCTGCTCTGTGATGACAGTGGCAGCCTGATGCTTTATTTTCAAGTTTAGTCATGGCAGCAGCTCTTGGGATTGTGAGGGTGATAAAGATCTCCAGCAGTTCAGGAGCCCACTGACTACCAGAGGTGTGAAAGAAAGAGAAACAAAACCTGTACCTCCCCTCCCTGCTGGGCTCCAAGCTTTTCCAGGGTTGATCTCTGTCAATATCTTGTTTCTTCCCGGTCTGCTCCTCAACTTCTTCCAATGGAATCTCCAGCAGGCTCTGGCACCTTTACCCACAACTACACCTGGCCTGTGTTTTTTCCCTTTTTTTCTTTATCTGAAACCTTTCCTTCCCTCTGGGATGATCTGGGAACCAATGCCTCAAGTCAGCCATCTTCCCTCTCCACCTAATGTCTTCTTTTAACACAAGCTGAGAGGCTATCTCTTTGGGTCATTTGCTTATTTGCCAATTGCTGCTTCAAAAGGGAAGTATCTACTTTGCCAGACACAAGCATGGGTTAAGACATAGCCACAAGCTATACCGGAAACAGACGGGACAAGAACCCAGCCTCATTAACAGCATACTGAGACTTCTGCTTACTGTCTCCCTCCTATGCAGATAGCAGAAGCCAGGCTAACTGTGGCTGCTACACATGCTGCCAGTTTAACCCCAAAGCAACTCAGAAGACAAGAGACTTTGAGGTTTTTAGTATATGTAAAAATGAAGAAATGCCTAAAGTTATAAAAAGTTTGGTACATTTTTAATATTTACAGTTAATAAATTGCTGGTTTTAGAACACACATGCACACACATGTAAAGGTTTACGGGAATTATGAAACTATTAAATCATAGTGCCCATGGTTGCTGTGACCCAGGTAATGGGACACAAATTTAAACCGGGAGTCAGTTTAAACTGGTCCATTTCACACCTCTGGCAGTCAGTGGTCTGATGGTGTTGTCTTCTTTCAGTCCTCTCATTATAACTCCAGGCCTAATATTTGTGTTCACACTTGAGACACTTCATGACTGGGGAAACCCTTCTCCAGATGGGACCCCTGTGAATGGTACTGTTCACCTGTTCCAAATGTTCATAATTGGAGATCTTTCCTTAACCATAAGCCAGCCTACCACACCACCTACTCCAACATACCAGGATATTATAAAGGAGGCAACAAAACAATTTGCAAAGAACCGAAAGGAATTTATGATGTAAGTTGATGCCATACTATTGCTAAATACAAAAGCATAACTTTTTTATAGCTGGAAGCAATTGGAGAAATCATCTAATTTCCTTATTTTACTGATGAGGAGAGTTATTTTTGAGCAACCTATACAGTCAGAGATTTTTTCAGGTAAGTGTCAAGGATGTACGTAGTGACCATGAGCCATGGCGAGTGTCAGGGACTGAAGAAAGGTAGGGAGCTTTGCTGTAGTGTGGTTGGGGGGTGCACCCCAACATAGAGAGGCCAAAGCTCCAGGAAATAGGGACTGGAGTCTGGTCCATTTACAAAGATGAGCCCTGAAAGACAAGTAAAAAAAGATGCCTACAGTAGGAGTTCCCTGGAGCTGGGATGGTGTTGAGGGAAGCAAGATAGGGAGGTCTTTTCTGAAACGTTTTCCTGGAAACACATTCAGGTTTTTGTGCTTATTGCAATGATTGGTTGTGGCCAGTCATGGTATTCTTATGTGCTACAAGGTTAGGAATGGGTTAATGAGACAATGTCTTGTCAATTTTTATAAGAACAAATTGGCAGGGTCCAATCTCCTGCCCATGATATAGAGGTTTTGCCTTGAGATTTTATTGCCTTAAGGGAAGGGAAGGAAGGATGAGCGTCGGAGTGTCTGGTGCTGTTAGGAGCACACCAAAGGGAGGTAAACGGAGGAGCAGCCACCTATGACCTATTCAGGAGGCAGATAAAAAGTCTGAACCCCTACTTTCCGTGGGTAGCCCTTTCCACCCATCCACCTCTTAGAATTCCTATCCTTAGTGGGAAGAACAGGAATGGACCCCTTGCTGAAAGGGCCTGTGGTAGCAGAAAGTGGAGTCTGGGCTATACTCAGGTGTCATGAGGGATGCCTCTGGCACAAGTCAGTAAGAGAGAATAGACACACTAATACCCTGTTTCCCCGAAAATAAGACCTACTTACAGGAAAGATAAGACGTCCCCTGAAAATAAGACCTAGCGCATCTTTGGGAGCACACCTTAAAATAAGACACTGTCTTATTTTCGGGGAAACAGGGTATGCACACTAACTAGTGCATAAGGAGGGATTGGTTTGTAAAAGGCTTTTTACTAACATGCAGATGTCCATAAACTATTGATTAACTTTTTCTCAATTAGGAATGGTTACTCTATTTTAAAATCTAACTCCAAACTTTGATTTTATAGAGAAAAGCACAGAGCTGATGAAGATATAAAACACTTGAAAAAACAGCAGGAAAGAATTGACAAGCAGCTTAATAGGTTTGTTTCTTATTCAACTTTCTAGTGCTTAAGATCATTTTTAATTGAACAAATGTGTTACATAAAACCACAGTGGGTTTCTTATGTAAAACTTCATCAACTGGAATATCTGTAGAGAGGATTTTCTACCTAATGGCTCATCTGGAGTAACACTTTAATCTTTTTTTATCCATAAAATCACCTACCCTGATAATTTAATTAATTGCTAACTATTATCATCATCTGTTTTTATTCCTCTAGCCTTAGGACTTAAGCTCAAGTGCCTTTAAAAATAAACTCAAAAGCACACTCTGTTCTAGGGAAGACGTAAACTAGACCATCAGCCAATTTAGCTGGTCTCTCTTGGGCTTCTGGTTCTCCTTCTGCCCCTGCTGTTTCCCCTCCACATATAAACATTTTTCCCCAATGAAGCAAGTAACACTGATTCAATTTGTTTATTTTATAAATTAGAGTATAAAAATTAAAATTGTAAAGTATTGATACTAACTCACTTTTTCCAACATACGCACATGCACATGCACAAAAATAAGTATCAGACAAGTCCAACCCTTCAAAGAAGCTCCCAGTGGGAGACTGTAACTTTGTGGCAGTCTTATTGCCATACTTCTAAATACTATTTTAGAACTTACAAAGCATGAGAAAACCTGACCCATTACTTTTCACTATAAACCTTATTATCTAGCTTTCTCCTTCACAACATCTAAGTTATAAGATCTAATGCCAGGTGACTCTTAGAAGTATCCAAAAATCAAATCCACATAGGATGGGATTTCTTACCACGGAGGATATGCAAAAAAAAAAAAAAACCGTAAAGCAGGTCTCAGACTAACTCACAGGAAGCATTCAAACATATTTTATGTAATGGCACATTTTGGGGGAAAAAACTTATTTAAATATATAAATCCAATGTGCCTGTTGCACAGAGTATTAACTTCTATCTGTAATCTTCAAAAGAGAATCATGGGAGGAAAGGCAATCAGAAGGAGGGGGGTTAGAGAGTAATGATACAAAATTTTGTGAATATACTAAAACCACTGCATTGTACACATTGAAGGGTGAATTTTATAGTATGTAACTTATATCTCAATAAAACTTTCTTTTTTTTTAAAGGGAGGGACTGTAAACCAAGAGATTGAGTTGGAAGATAGGTTGATTTTAATAAAGTGATTAAAAGATTCTGAGCATTATACGCAACTCATGGAGATTGACTCTAAGATGGTGTTGTTGAGAAAGGGAACTAGGGATATTTTGGAGTATGTTTAAATAGGGTTATGAACTGTAATAGGAAGATTTGAGACAAGCATGAAAGGATAAATATAAGACCCCCAAGGGTAGTAAGAAGTAAGATCGGCATAGATACAGAATGAGTGAGGGGCATGTGTCAGTCACAAAGCACTAATGCAAGAGACTTATAACCAGGTAACCCTAGTCTGCCTTCAGGGTGCCCTCAACTAAAGGCTGAAGAGTAGACCTTGCAAGGGGTAGCTAATCAAACTTTCTGCATCAGGAAAGTGTATTTGGAATTTTCAGGAAACTTTACTGTCTACTAATTTCATGGAAAAAATAATTTTAAATAGTTCTCTGGAAAATTGCCAGTGAAATTAATAGCCTTATATACCTTTTTCATTTTTCTTTCTCTCATCTATGTTTCTCTTACTAACATTTCTTCCTTCTAAATTCCTACCCTTCCTTGCCTAGCTACTTCTGCCTCTCCCCTAATTTTTAGATCTCTGGAAATGTTCCTGATGCCCCCAAATTCAGCCATTCAACTCCTTCATAAATATTTCTTGAATGAATACTTCATGACAGAAACCATAATAGATTCCTGGATCCCTGCCCTCAATGAGCTCACCGTCTAATAAGTGCCCTCGGCTTTGGCCTTTTCTATATCCCTCTCTTTTTTCCCTGTATCTTTTCTTGTCAGTCTTTTTTACTCTTCTCTCCCCACTATCACTCCTTACAGTCCATACGAGAGCCTGGGGAAGGGAATCAGTTAAGGTAATGCTACAGGAACCATCTATCTGAAGAGGATGCTGCTACTGAGTGCACACACTGGTGGGAATGGAGAACTTGAGTCATAGTACCTGGGGTTCAAATAATCTACTTCCTAGCTGTATAAATGTTAGGAAGGAGGTATCTTAACCTAACTGAGCCTGTTTCATAGGTGAAGAGTAGTACCTACTTAATAAGATTGTCTTCAGAGTAACTGAATTAATATAAGTAAAATGCCCAGCATATTAAATTCTTCATAAACACTGGCTATTAGATGGTGTCAGTATAAAGGCAATTTTTTTCATTCCATAGACTCCAAACAAAGGTTACCAAGCAACCTCATGAAGCTAAACGAGACTTTGAGAAATTTCTACATAAACTGGTATGTTTTCTTTCTGAAAATAATTGAGAATTCTTCCTCTAGCTCTTTTATATAGCCTGGACAACTGATTATTTCATAATTAATGTATACTGTCACACCCAAGTTACAGTATCAGAACCGAATGCATTCTTATAATTTAATCAACCCCGTGCACACTGAAAATAATCTGTTTTACACTTGTAGTGGGAATCTCATGCCCACTTTTTCCATTTCTTGCTTCTGACCAGGGACAGTTTATGTAACTGAAAACCTCTAAATCCAATTAGAATTACAAACTAATAGAAAATTATTGGTGTTTGAAGTTGTATTTTATTGTACATTAATAATCCAACAAAAGCATATTGAGTACCAGTGGCTGTATTAAATAAGTGCTCCCTGCCCTCGATTACTAGAAATATAAGACAGAACATGATAGGGTTCTAAAAGGGCTCAAAGGTGAGACAAATAAAGAAGAAAGGAGATGCTTCCATCTTTCTGGTTTCACTTGTCTCCTCCTCCTCTTTATCTGTGTGCAGTCCTGTTAAGTAAGGCTAGAGGGCCTCCTCCCTTCCAACAGACAAGAACATGTACAGACTAGTTTATAATAAATCTGAAGGTTGGACCATTTGAAGTCAGGAACAGAAGAAAGTCTTTCATTTTCTACTTGTCAGGCTTCCACTCAAAAATCTAACAATCCCATTGTCTACTGGTATAATGTCAAAAATGGATCAAATCAAATTCCTACATAAGCCAGAAAGGTGACAGAAAGTAGTGAAACATCTGGGTGTTGTAGATTCTTTATTGTCTTTATTTCACTACACACCAAAGTCTTTCTCCCATTTTCTTGGTCTTTTCCTATCTTTCCTACTATTGACAGAGACATGAACACAGAGAAATAGTAATTTGCTAGTAGAAAGCAACAGTGCAAGTGTGCTAATAAAAGGGCAAGTGGCCTCAGGTGGTACATGGTAAATAGGTTGCATATCAGGAAACTACAAGCAGCTGCGGCTACTGTGGCAGACTGGAAAGCTGTGCCTCCTCTAACAAGGCAGCTCCTATCTCACCAGCAGTCAATGCTGCTGCTCTGCAGGCATGTAGGCCAAAGTGTTATCAGATATTCCACCAGTCAGTAATCTAGATTATTCTGTAAAATCTCCTAATTTATACTCCATGCTTTTAAATATTCTGGGGACCAAAATAAATACAACCAGCAGACCAGATGTGGCCCATGGGCTGCTGATTTGCAAACTTTGGTTTAAATGCTGCCTGGATTTGGACCTCTTCAAAAGCTGACTCAAGCCAATATATCAATCTTATTTTTCACTACACACCAAAGAAAATCCTTTACTCTATTGAACCTCTGTACACACTATGTTTGCCAGTATGCACAGGCATTGCTCATCTGCAATGTACACGGTGCCCATAAAGGTCGTGTGCAATTTAAAATAGTTGACTATTTGCACACGACCTTTATGGACACCCTGTATATTTCCCAGATTTCAAATTGTACTCACCTTGTAGGGCCATATTCAAAGTACATTTTCTGCATGATGCTTTTTTTTTTTTAATGGCCTTAGCTCTATCCTTTCCAAACAAGTTTGACATCTCTCATAATTTCTAGACCACTGCTTAGTTATGGCAGGATTGAAACATGGTTCTTTTTTTCAAGCCTAAATTCAAAACAAATACAGAATAGATCCTTGGCTTAGCATGGCCACGTGTATTACCCAAAGAAGAGCACACACTGGGGAATTTTACTCACCTATTGCAAAGAAGGAATCACATGGCAAAAAATTTAAATGGAACAGCAAAGCAATGAGAAGTACCATTTTTCTTTTATAGTGATCCATGTATCTTTACAGAATTAAGTACCAACCACAAATCCTTTGTGAACAAAGGGAACCACAAATCCTGTGCTTAAAAAAGCAAAGGATTATAAATTTAAGTAAATTCAAGTCTGAATTATTGGGTTTAAAGAACTCAAAATTCTTTCAACCAATCTGACTTATACTTACTCGAGTATTCACCTTTCTGCTAAGAACAAAAATGTACCAGTAGTTTATTTTAAAATTGAATATTGGCTCTCCTAGTACTTTATGTATGACTATTGTCCTTTAAGAAATATTAGAGCCAGCATTGCCTGACCTCTCTGAAGCTGAGATTCTAGATGAAGATGCCTAATCTTTGAGTTGCACATTAATGAACTAAAATAATAATAGAAAATTGTGATAATTTTCTGGATAATTCATGCCATAAAACTACTTTTATCTCAGTTATCTGAGTATGTTAGCAAAATGCCTTTTCATCTAAATGATCTATGATTCGGGAAGGCTTCCTATAGTTTGTCCATGAGGGAAAACCATTCATTTCTGCCCACTCTTGATAAACACGAATAGTGTCACTACCAATCCCAGAATCCACTTTGTCTTTTCATACTCAGTGTCACCCATGTATCTGCACACCTGCCTTACACCAATCCACATATACAAATAAGCCTTGTTAGATACACCAAAAAAAGGACATAAAGCATGAATGGAATTTCCCAGAAGTAAGCATACCTCTTGGATTGGAGAGGCATTTGAGAAATGGCAATAGAGTAGGAAGGAAGTAAATTCCATGAACAAATTGAATTATCCGAATTACCATTTAGATAGTTCTCTATTTCAATGTGAATAGGGGAAGAGATTTAACGTCTTTCATCTAAATTTTTATAATTTTCAGGGCCAAAAGAATTGAAAGTGGTTGTTTATGTGGTTTCACATGGTTTAAAAAGGAATGTCTTAAAGTTTCTTCCTAAATCCCACTTTTGCCAAGGAAAAAAAAAAAGTGATCCTTACCATCTTACTAACTAGGGGAATGTCACATCAAGTATACAATGTTCAGAAAAATCTGTGAATTTCTAATCATGCATTGTTTTCATAGCGTACTGAAGCTCAACTTGAGAGAGAACTGGTATCAATGTCATCATCATCATCATCATCATCATCAACAACAACAACAACAGAAGACATGTCTGAGGAAGCAGAAGGCTAAGAGAAACCAGAAATGAACTCTATTCAAGAATAACGCATACAATTCAGTTGTATCAGTTTAATTCAAGCCCAACCCATTAAGTCAGTATTGAATGTGTTTTACTATTCATCTTTAAAATCTTCAGATCAATAAATCTCAGTAAATTATTCTCAAAAGATCTGTTCAAGCATAATCTTGGTTCATAATAGTACAAACATATTTTAAAATGGAAAATAATCATTCTAAAGCCCAGAGAGCTTTCAGCCATTACTTTGGAAATACATCTTGATAATAGCAACTGTTCATCATAATACAAAACAGAAAGAGGATTAATTTACTGTGGCATAGGAAGTCCTGCCAATTCTTAAATGCCAAAAATAGTTTGTTTCTCTTAAGATTTTTTACATTGTTTAAGCCTCAAGGAAAACCAAAGCCCCGCCCCCAGGTTTAGTAGCAAACAAACTCTGTTTCTCCGGTGCTAAGCAGTCATCACTCCTCTGGTAATAAGCTTTGTGAACATTCTCTAGGAAGCTGGGCAGCTTGTCAGCAGATACTATTGATACTGTGCAGCCTCCCCATCCTGCTCCAGTAAGTCGTGACCCTAGAGCCCCAAACTTCCTAAAACAATGAGAAAAAAAAATTAGAAGCTATAAATAAAAATACGAGTGATTTATTTGGTGTTTATACATGTAGAACACACATAACCTACACATGTTCTGAGAAGAGAATACATGAGGGGTTTCTGGCTGTTGTCAAACATTTTAGGACATTAAGAAATTTATACTAGGCCAAAAGGTGATTTGGAAATTTTTAGTGGTATCTACTGCTAGTCCCTGGCTTCAGCTTCAAGCAGAATGTTCATTTCATGAGGACTGGCAATAACCCACTGTAGTCTTGGTTCCATAAAGTAGCCACTTAAGGAGTTATATAGGAAGCCTACAAGTAATCAGAAAGTGGAAGGAAATACAAAATAGGCAGTAACAAAAAGAAGTCAGACAAACCTGAATCTGAAGGTCACACCAAATGAGGATAAATCAAAATTTAAAGTGCAGTTTTATACAAGCAGGGGTTTTCTCCGGTGGCTATTTCAGCTGAATTCTTAAGGTTTGGCTATTTCACATAGAAAAATTCAGTCCTGAGAATAGACAACCTAAATTGTTATGAAACTCTAGGTTAGTTTGTTTAATCCCTAGCGGAAAATCATAAACACCTTTCCATAAAGAGGATGATGATCCTATTCCTACAGATCCATACCACCTTCCCTGTGACTTCTGGAGCTACTCTATTGGACTCAGAATTTGCTATCACATGAGATGTGCTTGATGGAGATGGAAATGACTATGTATTATAAATGACCGTACAGCAAGAGATAATTGTAGTTACTAGTAACTAACCTAAGATTTGAACCAAAGTAAAAGGCCTCACACAAAGTCTAGTATAAGGATCACTCATCTTTAAAAGATGCAATTTATGCTGACAAAAAAAGTTAAGATGCACGTCTTCTAACTAATTCTTCATAATAAAATTTATTTCAAATTATTATCAAAGTAAAGATTCCATAATTAATTTAGCACAATTTTTTATTTTTTTCCATCTAAATGAGCTACTTTACTTCTGAAAAATATCAATAGAATTGTTATCCCTACTCTAGGACATTAGAATTATTACACACCAGTAATTCATTTTCCCCACAATGTTTTTCTCAACTGATTTCTTTTTATTATCTATTGTAGTTTTTCAAATATGTTTCTCAATATTTCTAGAAGGAAAACTACAAAAAAAAAAAAAAAGAAAGAAACCATAGATGAGATAAACAATGGAAAAACATCCCACAATCATGGATTAGAAAAATCAATATTGTGAAAATGACACATACTTCCCAAAGCAAATTCAATGCAATTTCTATCCAAACTACCAATGTCATTTTTTCACAGAATTAGAAAAAAATCCTAAAATTCACAAGCAACCAAAAATGAGCCCAAATAGCCAAAGCAATCCTAAGCAAAAAAACAAAGCTGAAGGCATCCCATTATCAGACTAAGCTGATACATTATACATTATACAACAAGGCTATAGTAACCAAAATAGCATGGTACTGCTATAAAAAAAAAAAAAAATTTAAAGTTGGTAAAGGCCATGAGAAGACATTTTTTAAAAGAAGACATATAAATGGCTAACAAACACATGAAAAAAGTGCTCACCATCACTAATTATGAGAGAAAAGCAAATTAAAACCAAAATTAGATACCATCATACTCTGATTGGAATGACCAGTATTAAAAAGTTAAAAAATGATAAATGTTGTCATGGATATGGAGAAAAGGAACACTTAAACACTGTTGGAGGTAGAAAGGTAAATTCATACAGCCTCTATGGAAAACTGAATGGAAGTGTCTCAATGAACTAAAAATATACCTACCATTCAATCCAGCAGCCCACTGCTGAGACAAAGGTGGGAAGCTGAGAGGCATGTGAGGGATGAATAATTATCTATTGGATACAATGCACATTATGGGTGATCAATGCCCTAAAAGCCCAGATTTCACCACTACACAACATAGCCATGTAATAAAACGACGCTTGCATCCTTCTAAACTTAAAAAAAAAAAGAAATTATAATAAATTATGATTTTCAGAGGAAAATATATGTTTAAGGAAGGAAAAAAAAATGCTGATCCTCCTGTCCCTCAAACATTTAGCTCATGGCCCAATAGCTGACCTAAGCCCAAACTCCTATTATCCAAACTAAAATGCCTCTCTGACCCTGGGATTTGGGGATTATTCTGAATTTCTAGGATTGCAAAGGGCCCATTTCCAGCTTGTCAATTTAAGAAAATGGTTGTCACATGCAGTCACATCAAACTATTTCTCGTTGTAGAAGATGCTGGGGAAAATTGAAGTATCACTGAGGCATCTCAGGAAGACCCTAAAATCTGGACATCAAAGCCAACCATAGCCTGGTCTGAAGAATAAGGTGCCATCTTACTTGATTTTCTAAGACTCAAAATGTGACACTCTGTTGGACTCAAGTCACCAAGGCTTAATTGTCTTCAATGCACATCTAGACATATTTTATTACACATTCTCATTTGAACAGTTTTTGATAGCTATGTTGTCAAAATTGAACCTAATGCAGAGTATTGTTCCTAATTTGGCTATAAAACCCATAGGAATTGTGCTAGAGGACCCATTTCCTGATACTCCTGCCAGTTTCCAGGAAGCAGAAGCTAGAAATCTTTCTAGGTAAATACATTCACTTCTGAGACTCTAGAGCTTCTTTGTCACCACCCTGCCTGCTGCAGATGAAAATGTACTGAATTGCATCAACCACATGGTCTGAAAGCATCAGGGATCAAGTTTCCCAAATAGAGCATGATAAATGCTATTATAAATAGCCTTCTGCCCCTGAGTAGGTGGTGTTTATATTTACAAATCAGAGTCTCCTCCAGCAGCTGGTCAGCAGCCTGCCCAGCTACACAAACAAAGGCAGAAAGGTTCTGTCCACAGTGTTCCCACTGGTGCTTAATTTGCCCTTTGGCATATACCATAGAAATTCTGAGAGGTCTAACAGTTAGGAGACCTCTTATATTGATAAGCTTTAAATTAAGGGAAAAAATTAGGTGAGCCATGGTTGTTAAGTAAATTTTTCACAATTGCATTTTTTTCTGGGGGAAGAGTAAGACCTTAAGAATATATCTCCTGTCTTCGGCTATTCCATCTGCTAGAGATCCCAGGTGTCTCTGCAGTAGCTTCTGTCATCCTGTGACTTACAGGTACTGAAAGATCTGTAGGCAGGACACTGGGACATCCTTGAAGCTGGGAAATATGGCCTTCCAAGGAAGGTACAGCATGAATAGGCCTGGTAGGTGCCATTCCAGCATCTGGAAGATGAGGACGAATGGCCAGAAGAACTCAACATCCAGGTATCATTGAAACCCTAGTTCAGAGGCACGGTAACTTAAAGAACAAGAGGAAGTGAAAGAAAAATTAGGGCAAGGTAACAGTTATAAAAAACCATTTATGAGGAAGAATCAGCAGGAAAATCCTGGCAATGTGAAAAACCAGTCCAGAGCAACCCCCTCAAGGAACCATAAGGTAGCTACTGCAGAGGATTCCACCTATAAAGAAATGTTAGAAATGACAGAAAGGAAATTTAGAATACAGATGATGAAAACAATAAAGGCAATGATGGAAACAGTGAAGGAAACTGCTGATAAAGCGAAAAATAACCAAAAGGAAAACCAAGAGCAGAATCAAGAGATGAACAATATGAAGAATATAGAAAGGATATAGCAGAGCTGAAGGAACTGAAGCAGTCAATTAGGGAACTTAAAGATGCAATAGACAGCATCAACAACAGATTAGACCATGCAGAAGAAAGAATCTCAGAGGTAGAGGACAAAGCTCTTGAGATAACTCAGATAGTTAAAGAGGCAGAAAAGAAGAGAGAGAAAGCAGAATGTACACTGACAGAATTATGGGACTTCATGAAGTGTTCAAACATACGAGTTATAGGTATCCCAGAAGAGGAAGAAGTATGCCCCACAGGAATGGAAGCCATACTAGAGAATATTATAAATGATAATTTCCCAAATATCACCAAAGATTCTGACACACTCCTTTCAGAGCAATATTGTACCCCCGGTCACCTCAACTCTAACCGAGCTTCTCCAAGATACACTGTAATATACCTGTCCAAAGTCAAGACAAAAGAAAAGAGTATTCAAGCTGCCAAGAGTAAGTACCAGTTGACCTATGAGGTCAAATCCATCAGGTTAACTGTAGACTTCTCTAATGAAACTTTTCAAGCAAGAAGAAAATGGTCATCTACCTTTAATCTGCTTAAACAAAACAATTTCCAGCCCAGAATTCTATATCCTGCTAAGCTAAGGTTTAAAATTGACAAAGAAATCAAATCATTTACTGATATACAAACACTGAGGAAAATTGCCACAACAAGACCAGCTAGACAGGAAATACTTCAACCTGTTCTACACACTGACCATCAGAATGGGTCAACAGCAAAGTAAGAACTCAAAAATTGAAGGACAGAACCTAACTTCCACAATGATGCAAAAGATAAAACTAAGCAATGGACTCTCACAGATTAAGATCAATAGAATACTACCACACTTATTAATGATCTCAATAAATGTTAATGGCTTGAATTCCCCACTGAAGAGACATAGATTGGCTGACTGGATTAAAAAACACAAGCCATCCATTTGCTATCTGCAGGAAACACACCTAGCTTCAAAAGACAAAACTCTTGAGTTAAGGGTTGGAAGACTATTTTTCAGGCAAATGGAATTCAGAAGAGAAGGGGTTGCAATCTTATTTTCAGATACATGTGGATTTAAAGCAACTAGAGTCAAAAAAGATGAAGATAGTCACTTTGTATTGGTCAAGGGAAAAATACAACAAGAAGACCTTCAATTCTAAATATTTATGCACCCAACTTAAATGCTCCCAGATTCTTGAAATAGACCTTACTCAGTCTGAGCAATATGATATTCTATAACACCATAATAACAGGGGACTTTAACACTCCTCTTACAGAGCTGGTTAGATCCACAGCTAATATTTTACTGAATGGAGTAAAACTGAAAACTTTTCCTCTTAGAACTGGAACCAGACAAGGTTGTCCTCTGTCACAATTACTATTCAACATAGTACTGGAAGTTCTAGCCAATACAACACAACTATTGTGTGGATAGTTGCAAACTAATGCAACTAATGCATTAGATGCCTACATTCAAAATGCAAATTAATACAATCTTTTTGGAAGGAAGTATGGAGAACCCTCAAAGAACTCAGGCTAGATGTCTCATTTGATCCTGCAATCCCATTACTGGGCATATACCCAGAAGGAAAAAAATCCTTTTGTCATAAGGACACTTGCACTAGACTGTTTATTGCAGCTCAATTTACAATCACCAAAATGTGGAAACAGCCTAAATGCCCACCAACCCAGGAATGGATATATGTGGCATACGTACACCATGGAATACTATTCAGCCATTTAAAAAATGGAGACTTTACAGCCTTTGTGTTAACCTGGATGGAAGTGAAACATATTATTCTTAGTAAAGCATCACAAGAATGGAGAAGCATGAATCCTATGTACTCAATTTTGATATGAGGACAATTAATGACAATTAATGACATGCTGGAGATCAAGGAAAGGGAGAGCAGAGAAAGAAAGGAGGAGGGAGGAGTGGGGAAAGGAAGAGCAGAGAGAGGGAAGGAGGGAGGGGGTAGGGCCTTGGTGTGTGCCACACCTTTTGGGGGCAAGACACGATTGTAAGAGGGACTTTACCTAACAAAGGCAATCAGTTTGACCTGGTTTCTTATACCCTCAATGAATCTCCAACAATTAAAAAAAAATGTATTGCACTTATAGGCATTTGTATTTGAAAGCACATTCCAATTTTAAACTGATTTCTTGTTTGTCATCATTAAATTGTTCTCATTTACTGGAATGACAAAATGCTATCTTACAAGTACAAATAGAGCTGTGGGTTTGGGAAGGTCAAGGTGGGGATGAAGAAGTGAAAAGAAATCAGACCTGTAACCCACACATGCAGTGACAGCAAATTTTATTGTATAAAATGCATAATTACTTAAAATTTAAAATACTCAAAAACATAAATGTTTATATCCAAAAAAAATAAATAAATAAAGAATATATCTCCTGAGCTATTGCACATCAAAAAGGCAACACAAGAGTTACAAAAACTTAAACTCTTAAAATCTCCCCAGTTCCACATTGATGACTGTGCTAACTAGACTGAAAATAATGTGGAAGGTTTTGTCATAGCAACAAAAGCAGCCTCTGCTTTATAAAGTATGACCTATAAGACAAGGCTACAGCAGATAAGGGATGAAGATTATGGGGAATATTCCCTTTGATCCTTTATCAATGAAATCTGTAGTCACATACTTAACTGTTCAGGCACCAAATGTAGCCTAACTAAAGTTTCCTACTTTTAAATGAACTGATCTGACCATGAGTGCTTTACTAAGTTGCAAGACACAGACAGAGCAACAGAATGGTGGGAAGGAAGGAGATCCAGAGAGACCCAACTGCACTATACACTAGAAAGACGGAAAGTAAGGAACTATCTCTTACATTTCAATTCAGTTTCATTTATTTCAAAATAAGTACATATTTATATATTATAGAAATATATATTAAATAAATTATTTCAGGAAATGTTGAATTTAGGAATAGGTCATACCCACCTCAGAGCAGCACAATTCCAGACATTTGATAGTTTTTAATAAATCACTGCTGTACTATTGTATTTATTTTAAAATATAAAACTACATATTATATATAAATAGAAGCAGTTATAGTATATTCTTTACTTAGAAAGACTTCTAGCTTCTGCTCTCTGAAAAATGGTAAGAATCTCAAAAAAACAGACCTTCTGACATAATTTCTATGATTTTTGCAGTCAGCTTAGAAATGACATTTTTAGATTATTTTAGATTCAAGAAATCACACCCTTCAAATACTGTCCAAATGAGAAAGGATAAGAAAATTAGCCCATAAGGCTATTTTTGAAAAGTAATCTACTAGAGACCATTGAAGAGCAGTTGGTTTGGGTCCAGCAAATGACACATACATCCGTGAGTAGAAGACAGAGCCCCTAAGTGCAGCTAAAATGGCTCTCTCCCTTTTCCTTGGCAGGACACACAGATGAGCACTCATGGCCATCTAACTATGGGTTTGCACTTTATTCTTCCTCATTCTGACCTGGTCAGGAGAATGAGTGCAAGAGGCTGAGCAGCCCAGCCATGGTGTCACTTGCGGGGAGACTTCTGAGGAAGACAGAGCAAATAAACTCTTGTAACCTTAGTTGATGCATTAAAATGTGTCATTCATATTCCTTAGTGGCTTGGGGACTGATTAATTTCAGCAAGTACCAAACAGAAACAAAAGGTATTCACTATTTTGTCTTAAGCAAAACCAGGGGACCTATGACAAATGAGCTGTCTCACATATGTGTAACTGACTAGGTTTCAAAATTGTTTTGTGTTCCCCAATAAATTCTACTTTAAAATTTAGCCATTTCTTTAGATTTACATTTTGTTCACTTAAAAAAGGTATTTTGTAATTCAGCAAACATCATCTTTTCCTTCATTATTATAGTTTGCTTCACATCAGTGAAATTCTAACATTAATTCAATTTAAAAAAAAAAAAGCCCAACTGCACAAGTATAGTTTCTTTCTTCCTCCCCGGTCTTTTCTTTGGATCCTAAACTGATTTTCTCTTGAAGAGCAGTATAAAGCTCAACCGAAAAAATAACTAGCATTGGTGATCTCTCCTACTGCTTCACCCCCTTCTCCTCTTGGCTCATAAAGTTTATCTATAGGCTAACTACCTAGAGATTGCCTTTCAAATAAAGTCTAGCTCAGATCACACTAAGATTTCTGTTTATATATAGCACCTCAGGTATTCCAGGCAGTCACGTCCTTCGTTCACTCGTTCAGTTAGTTGTCTTTTCATGCAAGTAGTTTCCAAGAAGACCTTTAGAAACACTAAAGGAATTTTAAAGTGCTACCTGTGCACCAGGGAAGGTAATCTAAAGATTATTTTTGGCAATACTCCTCCTAAACCCACTTCAGCTTCCCTCCTCCCTCTTCTGGTCTCTGGAAGACAACCAACCTGCTCAGGCTGCCCAGCCTTAGTCACACTTTCCCCTTTGACGTTAACATTGTTAAAGGCGGCAGAGAAGTATGGAGGTGGTGCTGGTTTTTAAACAAAGTAATACCCTGCCAGAGGTTCAGTTCGTGGCACAGTGGCGCACATCAGGCCCTGCCAAGGCCCTTTTCAGCACATCCAACATCTCTGCCTGGTCCAGTGAGACAGTCAGAAGGCTTCAGAAGGAACTAAGCCTTAAGAGTATCTCCATGATTCATTTATTCAACTACTTCCCCATGTTTACTACCTGCTCTTCCACTATCTGTCTTCCCCAGTTTTTAACCGTCATTTATCTTACTCCCATTATCTTGTGCATTCTGCTGAACCCCCTCCTTCTTCCCTTATCACTTCTAGGACATCCACAGAGATGAAAGTGTCACAGCTCTTGAAAATGGAAATTAAACTGCAATTTTTTATGGTACATAAATACCCAAGTGAGAAGCCCATACTGATTGAAGGAAGAAATGACATCGATGCCTGCATCTACTTAACTCCCCGTGATCTATCCTCCTGTGAGGTTGTTGTGCTATGCAGGACCTCAGTAACCTGCCACCAACTGAAATATTTGGAGAATATTACCTGCTAGTCACAGTAACAGAACAGAAAAAGTTTAATTAAGTAAGAAACTTAAGGACCAGACAACTATTCTGGCTAACATTTCCAAAATGCCAGAAGATAATCTTTCAATATGGCAAACTTGAACTTTATATGGTTATAGAATAAGTAGAAGATAATTTTAATACTTAGTAATTGGCTTTCCAAACAAAAACAATCAGAGGAAAGGAAAAGACTTCCTTATGCTGGACATAATTTTTCTCAGAAAATTAATAGAGCAAATGAAAATGATACAGTTAAAAATAACCATAGTTGCAGGTGGTGCCCGAAGCTCAATTGGGAGGGCGCCAGCCACATAAACCAAGGCTGGCAGGTTCAAACTCAGCCCAGGCCAGCTAAAACAACAATGACAACTACAACAAAAAAAATAGCCGGGTGTTTGTGGCGGATGCCTGTAGTCCCAGCTACTTGGGAGGCTGAGGCAAGAGAATCACTTTAGCCCAAGAGTTTGAGGTTGCTGTGAGCTGTGACACCATAGCACTCTATCTGGGCGACAGCTTGAGACTCTGTCTTAAAAAAAATTTTTTTAAAAATACTGTAGTTGCCATTAAGAAAGTAGTTTACAAAAATAAATAAAATTAAACAATGAATAAAAATTTCTCTTCCATGCCCATTAAAGATATAGTTACAAAATCTTTCACTAGAACTACATTTTTAAAATGTATAGAACTGTAGACTGCTAAAACAGAGTAAGACACTGGGGATCATAAAGCTAGGCAACAGACCAAAGTCACAGAGCTCAGAAAGAAAATAGGCAGAGATAGAACTGCCCCTTCTAACTTACAGCCCAATTTTTATCCTACTCTACACATTGCCTCCCTGCTCAACAGGGCTTGGCCCAATGTTCAAATACTAGAAACTATGAGAACCACGGCCTCCATCATAAAGCTTCAAAGCTATAAGATGAAAATAGGAAAAAATGACTCACATTTGAGTGTATTCATATCTCAGTACCCCCATTTAAGTGAAATCATACCCTTCTCCAAGGGACAAGAGACATGTGTGCCAAAAACATGGGACTGAAAGCCAGGCTTTCCAACTCACTCATCGTGTTAACTTGTCCAAATCACTTAACCTCTTAGTGTCTTCTTGAGTCTTTAAGGCCCCTTACTGCTCTAATATTAAATGGCACAGAAAGATCATTCTGACCCAAAATTGTAAAGTGTGACTTCAAAAATTGTGGCTTTTAGAGGAACAAAGTCTCTCGGAGGTGTGGGTGTGTGTGTGGGAATCCAGATGCCATCTTGATTCCTTTCGTTTGCCCACACAGCAATTACCTGCAATCTTCCTTCAAGGAATATCTAGCATAGAATTACTTATGCTTTCTACTGCCCACTTTCTCTTCTCAAAGCCAGAGTCCTTCCTGTGGCCTACAGACTCACATGGTGTAGATCCCAACACCTCTCTTACTTCACAGCTTACTACCCTCTCTTCCTTACTGCCCTCTCCCATCCCAGTCTTCTTGCCATGCCTTGCAAGTGACAGCCAAGTCCCCAACTCAGGCACATGTACTTGCTATTCTCATTTCCTCACTTTCTTCAGGTCTCTGCTCAAATATCACCTTCTCAGAGCCACCTTCTACCATTCCATGTAATCCTGGTAGTCTCTATCCCTTCTTGTTTTTTTATAGTACTTCTCCCTTCACTCAAGTTATTTTTAATTGTCATTTCTCTTCCCCACAAGAATGTAAGCTTCACAAGAACAAGTCCTGGCTGACCATCCAGGAAGAGAAAGACCGTTAGAGATTCCAGGAGGTTGGCAAGTGCCCCTCTACTGTTTTTCAGGTGGGATTCAGACCATCCCAGGCCCTTCTAGGCAGAGATGTTTCTTCCTGCTTTCTGCACAGATCATTCCATTTCCTCCTGTTTCCAGAACTGAACATTATTTGTCCCTTCCATTTACTGGGCCCTTGATATTTTCAGAAAAGAGCACTTATAATAAAAAAAAGCTGGAGAAGATTTTTGGCAATTAATGAGCAAACACTGACGTTAGCAGAGGGATTCTCATCAATTCTGTGTTCAAGTCTCTGGACAAGTTGGGTCACACATGCCATTTGTGATCACTGGAACTACTCAGTTTAAACTTTTCAGGCTGAGAGTATGGCAATGAGTAAGGCAAACCACAGGCGCCAAGTGGCTAATTATATTTTCATTACTAATTGTATGCAGCACAATTATTATCATCCCAAAGTGAAATACCACCAGGCATTTCAGAGTCTTCAGCTTTCCCCAAGTCAGAGGTCCTGTTGGGTAAGGGGACAGCTCTACTCTATTTTTCTCATGCTTTCGCTATTAAAAGGCTTTGTGAAAGAGTTGCCCTCACTGCATTTCTGTCTCAACTGCCACTTATAACCTCAGCCCTTATTTCCCCAAAGTGCCTACATGAAACCTGGAAAGCAGGATATGCTGGCTGTCTGAGTGATTCCTTCAGGAACTACCCTCCCTATGCTCCTATCATGCTCAAATCTTCCTTTCAGTTTTCTTCTTTCTTCTGAATAGAACTACTAAACTTCATTAGGGTACTGGACAGGAGTTTCTGGCAGAGCAGCAGTGTGATAATTAAAATATAATGAGAAAGTTAACAACAGCACTATGTCTGAGAAAATCTTCTTCCTAAAAGGTTTAATCATTCAAAGATGGAAAAGTCTTTCTTACGACATTGTCAAGAACTGACTCCAAACCCAGAGCCCCATAAGCCACAGAGCCAGGCCCTAAATCTTCCACCCTACAGATGTTTAGAAAGGAACAAGTTCAGCTTTGTATCATAGGGGATCCCTCACGTAGGAAATGGGGAAGGCTCTTTTTCATGGAGAAGATGATGAAATGTTGCTTTTTATTCTGCTTATATAAACAGTATTCTTTTGTGACACCCCCTGGTCCCCACAGGCTGCTCTCTGAGCATACCGACAGATGTCAACCAGCTGGTCCAGCTCAGGGCAGCTGCACTCATACATGTCTCGGCAGCTCACGTGGCTCTGGTTCATCAACTCTCCCAGCAGCTGGACCGTGTTGTCAGGTGCTTCTTCACATATCTTCTTAAACTGGAGCACTCGCGCAGCCTCACTGAACACGTGCTTTGCCCGCTGGTAGAGTTTGAAGATGAGCACTGAAAAAGGAAAGGCATAGGAAAGATGCTTAGGAATAGTTACTGGACAAGTCAGGACAAAGAAAAACAGTTTCAAAGACTTCCATTTCTGCCTTTATTATCTTTTTTTTTTTGGTTTTTGGCCGGGGCTGGGTTTGAACCCGCCACCTCCAGCATATGGGACCTGCGCCCTACTCCTTGAGCCACAGGTGCCACCCCTGCCTTTATTATCAATACCTTAATTTTTTTTTCTTTTTCTTTTCTTTTATTGCTTTCTTTTTTTTTTTTTTCTTTTGGAGGTTTATTTTATTTTTTGATTATGAGTTTTTTATTTCAAATTTTAACTGCATAACCAAAAGTAATTGCTTTAAAGGGAATGGTGGGAGTAAAGGTAAACAATTAGTTTTCAAGTGGGAAAACATTCAGTACTTTGTTAGGAGCTTTTTTGTTGTTGTTTTAGTTTTATTTATTTATTTATTTTTTATTGTTAAATCATAGCTGTGTACATTTGTGCAATCAAGGGGTACAATGTGCTGGTTTCATATACAATCTGAAATATTCTCATCAAACAGTTCAATGTAGCCTTCATGGCATTTTCTTAGTTATTGTATGTAGACATTTGTATTCTGCTTTTAGTAGGGTTCACCTGTACACATTCTAAGATGCACCGTAGGTGTGGCCCCACCCATTATCCTCCCTCCACCCTGATCACCCCACTCACTTCCCCTCCCTTGACCCTTTCACCATATTCTTGTGCTATAGTTGGGTTATAGTCTTCACATGAAAGCTATAAATTAGCTTCATAGTAGGGCTGAGTACATTGGATACTTTTTCTTCCATTCTTGAGATACTTTGCTAAGAAGCATATGTTCCAGCTCCATCCTTGTAAGCATGAAAGAGGTAAAGTCTCCATCTTTCTTTAAGGCTCCATAATATTCCATGTATCACAGTATCACAAACATGTATCACAGTTTGCTAGTCCATTAGTGGGTCAATGGGCACTTGGGCTCCTTCCACGACTTAGCAATTCTGAATTGGGCTGCACTAAACATTCTGATACAGATGTCTTTGTTATATTGTGATTTTTGGTCTTCTGGGCATATACCTAGTAAAGGAATTATAGGATCGAATAGCAGGTCTATTTTTAGATCTCTAAGTATTCTCCAAACATCCTTCCAAAAGGAGCATATTAGTGTGCATTCCCACCAGCATTATAGAAGTGTGCCCTTTTCTTTTTCTTTCTTTTTTTTTTGCAGTTTTTTGACCAGGGTTGGGTTTGAACCTGACACCCTTGGTATATGGGACCAGAACCTACTCCCTGAGCCACAGGCGCCACCCAGAAGTGTGCCCTTTTCTCCACATCCACGCCAACATCTCTGGTTTGGGATTTTGTTATGTGGGCTACTCTTACTAGGGTTAGGTGATATCTCAAAGTAGTTTTGATTTGCATTTCTCTGATAATTAAGGATGATGAGCTTTTTTTCATGTGTCTGTAGATAGTGCATCTATCTTCTTCAGAGAAGTTTCTCTTCAAGTCCTTTGCCCACCCTGAGATGGGATCACTTGTTCTTTTCTTGCTAATACGTTTGAGTTCTCTGTGGATTCTGGTTATTAAACCTTTATTGGAGGTATAACCTGCAAATATTTTCTCCCATTCTGAGGGCTGTCTGCTTGCTTTACTTACTATGTTCTTGGCTGTGCAGAAGCTTTTTAGTTTGATCAGGTCCCAGTAGTGTATTTTTGATACTGCTTCAATTGCCTGGGGAGTCCTTCTCATAAAATATTCACCCAGGTCGATTCCTTCAAGAGTTTTCCCTGCACTTTCTTCAAGTATTTTTATAGTTTCATGTCTTAAGTTTAAATCTTTTATCCAGTGAGAGTCTATCTTAGTTAATGGTGAAATGTGAGGGTCCAGTTTCAGTCTTTTACAGATTGCCAGCCACTACACCCAGCACCATTTGTTAAATAGGGAATCTTTTCCCCCCTGAATGTTTTTAATTGGCTTGTCAAAGATCAAATAATGGAAAGTAGCTGGATTCATCTCTTGGTTCTCTATTCTGTTCCAGACATCTACTTCTTTGCTTTTATGCCAGTACCATGCTGTTTTGATCACTATCAATTTATAGTACAGTATTAAGTCTGGTAGCATGATTCCTCCTGCTTTGTTTTTATTTCTGAGTAATGTCTTGGCTATTTAAGGTTTTTTCTGATTCCATATAAAACAAACTATTATTTTTTCAAGATCTTTAAAGTATGACAATGGAGCTTTGATAGGAATTGCACTAAAATTATATATTGCATTGGGCAGTATAGACATTTTAACAATGTTGATTCTTCCCAGCCATGAGCATGGTATGTTTTTCCATTTGTTAACATCTTCAGCTATTTCTTTTCTTAAAGTTTCATAGTTCTCTTTACAGAGATCTTTCACGTCCTTTGTTAGATAAACTCACAAATATTTCATCTTCTTTGGCACTACTGTGAAGGGAATAGAGTACTTGACTGTTTTTTCCGCTTGGCTATTGTTGGTATATATGAAAGCTACAGATTTATGGGTGTTGATTTTGTAGCCTGAGACATTGCTGTATTCCTTGATCTTCTAAAAGTTTTGTAGTAGAATCCCTAGTGTTTTCCAGATATACGATCATGTCATCTGCGAAGAGTGAACGTTAGATCTCTTCTGACCCTATGTGGATACCCTTGATTGCCTTTTCTTCCCTAATTGCAATGGCTAAAACTTTCATTACAATGTTAAAGAGCAATGGAGAAAATGGGCAACCTTGCCTGGTTCCTGATCTAAGTGGAAATGATTTCAATTTTATCCCATTCAGTACGATATTGGCCATGGGTTTGTTGTAAATGGCCTCTATTGGTTTAAGAAATGTCCCTTCTATACCTATTTTCTTAAGTGTTCTGATCATGAAGGGATGCTGGATATTATCAAAAGCTTTTTCTGCATCAATTGAGAGAATCATATGGTCTTTATTTTTTAGTTTGTTTATGTGCTGAATTACATTTATAGATTTATGTATATTGAACCAGCCTTGAGAGGCTGGGATAAATCCCACTTGGTCGTGGTGTATAATTTTTTTGATGTGTTGTTGGATTCTGTTTGTTAGGATCTTATTGAGTATTTTAGCATCAATATTCATTAGTGATATTGGTCTATAATTTTCTTTTCTTGTTGGGTCTTTCCCTGGTTTAGGGATCAAGATGATGTTTGCTTCATAGAATGTGTTGGGTAATATTCCTTCTTTTTCTATATTTTGTTAGAGGTTTAGTAATATAGGCACTAGTTCTTCTTTAAAGGTTTGGTAGAATTCTGATGTAAAGCCATCTGGTCCTGGGCTTTTCATTTTAGGCAAATTTTGTATAGTTGATGCTATTTCAGAACTTGATATAGGCCTGTTCAACATTTCCACTTTGTTCTGGCTAAGTCTTGGTAGGTGGCGTACTTCCAAGTATTGGTCGATTTCTTTCAGATTTTCAAATTTCTGAGAGTAAAGTTTCTTGTAATATTCATTCATAATTTTTTGAATTTCTGAGGGGTCTGTTGTTATTTCATCTTTACCATTTCTGATTGATGAAGTTAGAGATTTTACTCTTTTTTTTCCTGGTTAGATTGGCCAAAGGTTTATCTGTTTTATCGATCTTTACAACAAACCAACTTTTGGATTTATTGATCTGTTGTATAATTCTTTGGTTTTCAATTTCATTTAATTCTGCTCTGATTTTAGTTATTTCTTTTCTTCTGCTGGGTTTGGGGTTGGAATGTTCTTCCTTCTCCAGTTGCTTGAGATGTCCCTTTAAGTTATTAACTTCTCTTTCTGTTTTCTTGAGGAAGGCTTGCAGTGCTATAAATTTCCCTCTTAGGACTGCCTTTGCAGTATCCCAGAGGTTCTGATAATTCGTGTCTTCACTGTTGTTTTGTTCCAAAAATGTGGTGATTTCCTTCTTAATTTCATCTATAACCCATCTATCCTTCAGCATAAGGTTATTTAGCTTTCATGTTCTTGTATGGGTATGCAGATTCCTGTTGTTATTGAGTTCAACTTTTATTCCATGATGGTCTGAGAAGATGCAAAAGATAATTTCTATTTTTTTAAATTTGCTGAGGTTAGATTTGTGGCCCAGGATGTCATCAATATTGGAGTATGTTCTGTGGGCTGATGAGAAGAATGTGTATTCAGTTTTGTTGGGATGAAATGTTCTGTAGATGTCTGTTAAGTCCAGATGTTGAATGGTTACGTTTAAATCTAAGATTTATTTGCTTAGCTTCTTTTTGGAGGATCTATCCAGCACTGCTAAAGGGGTGTTAAAATCTCCAACTAGTACGGAACTAGAGGAAATCAAGTTGCTCATGTCTGTTAGAGTTTCTCTTATAAATTGAGGTGCGTTCTGGTTGGGTACATAAATATTAAATCTCATCATATTGAGTATTACCTTTAAGAAATATGAAGTGTCCATTCTTATCTTTCCTTATTTTGGTTGGTTTAAAGTCTATTGCATCTGTGAATAGGATTGCAATGCCTGCTTTTTTCTGTTTTCCATTTGCCTGGAGTATAGATAACCATTCCTTCACCTTGAGTCTATATTTGTCTTTTAATGTAAGGTGAGATTCTTGTATGCAGCAGATATCTGGCTTGAGTTTTTGTATCCAGTCAGCCAACCTGTGCCTCTTTAGAGGACAATTTAAACCATTCACATTAATTGAGAATATTGATAAGCCTTTCGAGACTCCAGTGGACATTTTTAATCCTTTTGCGACTGTGGAAGTTGGAATTTGATCAGAATTTTCTGGGTGGATTTACTTTTGTGGTGGAGGATTATGCTGGTCTTTATGGAGGAGAGGTCTGAAAATATCCTGGAGAGCTGGTTTAGTTGTGGCAAATTTCTTCAACATGAGAATGTCATTAAAGTGTTTAATTTCTCCATCATAAATGAAACTCTGTTTAGCTGGGTACAGGATCCTGGGTTGAAAGTTGTTTTGTTTTAGGAGATCAAAAGTCGATGACCATCCTCTTCTAGCTTGAAAGGTTTCAGCAGAGAGATCTGCTGTTATTCTAATATTCTTCCCCTTGTAGGTGATGGTTTTCTTTCATCTGGCTGCTTTCAGAATTTTCTCCTTCACATTAACTTTAGTGAAATTGATTATGATGTGTCTGGGAGATGTCTTATTCAGGTTGAGTCATGCTGCAGTTCTGAAACTGCTATCTGAATTTCAGAATCTCTTGGCATGTCTGGAAAGTCCTCATTCATAATCTCATGTAGAAGAGACTCTATGCCTTGTGAAGCCACTTCATCACTTTCAGGGATCCCTATAGATGAATATTGATTTTCTTTGAATTATCCCAGAGCTTTCTGAGAGAGTGATCTGTTTTTGCCCTCCATTTCTCTTCCTCTCTGAGAGTTTGGGAGCATTCGAAAGCTTTGTCTTCAGTGTCAGAAATCCTTTCTTCTGCTTGCTCCATTCTGTTACTGAAGGATTCTACGGTGTTTCTCAGATCTTTGAGGGCTGAAACTTCTTGTCTCAATGTGTCAAAATCTTTGGTCATTTGGTCTTTGAATTCGTTGAATTCTTGAGACATCCTTTGGGTTAATGCTTGGAATTCTAATTGGATCTTATTTGGTATCCCGATTCTTAATTCAATTTCTGACATCTCAGCTATTTGTTTGTGCATGGGATCGATCTTGTGCTGTGTCTGCCCCACTGATCCTTGGGGCAGTTGATCTACTCTGATTATACATATTGCCAGAGTATTTCCTTTGATTTCGTCTCATGATTATTTTTCACTGCTGTCCTCAGAGTTGGGGTGGTGTATCTCTGAGATTAGACCTGGGGGGATCACTCTATTGTTGGCGTATCTTTGTAGGGAGTGACCCTGTGTAGCTCTTTTGGGACTGCCCCAGCCAGGGAGTTCTGGTTGTGGGAGCAGCTCCAGAGTTTGACACCCCCAGATCCAGCAACAGGGCGGGGGTGGTGCACTGGTGCACACGGTTCTGGGAGTGCCTGGCGCCCACTGACTTTGGCACAGAGGGCCCAAGGCTCCAGCAGTCTCTGGCCAGGAGAAGGGCTCTGCACAGTGGCAGGGAGGGCTCCAGTGGGCACACGGCTACCAAAGTCCCTGGCCAGACGAGGGGGCGGTGTGGAGGCAGGGAGGGTACAGGAGGGAGGACACGGGGTTGTGCGTCTCCCAGAGTTCCTGTTCAGGGCATGAGGAGGCCTGGCAGGCGGGGAGTGGGTCCCTACGCACCTCTTTCTGGGTCCGGGAGTGTTCTGGCGCAGGGTCTGGGACCGTGCCGATCATGGGTTCCAGCGCAGCTCTTCCGGAGGTCTGCGCAGGTGCTGATCACGGGTACCGGAGCAGCTGTTCTGGAGGTCCTGGTGCAGCTCTTCCAGAGATCTGGACAGGTGCCTACTGTGGGTCCCGGCATAGCTCTTATGGAGATCCAGGCCGGTGCTGATCACGGGTCCCAGCGCCGCTCTTCCGGAGGTGGGAGAGTGTGGATCACAGTCACAGTGCAGCTCTTCTGGAGATGGGAGGGTGCCAGTCACCGGTCCTGGTGTAGCTCTTTCAGAGGTCTGGGAGGGTGCCAATCAATACCTTAAATTTTAAATAGGGCCTCTCATTTAAAGAACTCTTTAGAAGAGAGAGTTGTGAATTTGAAATTCACTTTTACTTTTTTCTTGATAGTGAATAAAACCCTGTAAGTATATTTTATTCACTGTACAAACTAATCCATCCCATAGGAAGGGAGAGGTAACATGTATTGAACACACCTCATATATATCGCTTCTCAGCCTTTTGGCTAAGATCAACTGTGAACACAACCTATAATACAACCCAGACAGACACTTGAAAAAGCACTGCCTTATGTGGTTCTCATCATAGCAGCAGGGGTGGGCAGTATGATCTTAGTTTAGCATGTACTAAGGTCACATATTCAGAAAGTGGCAGAAACAGAATAGATCAGAGATGTCTGGCCCCCAAGCCATGTCCTTTCCACTGTGCTCCATCAGAAAAGACCACTGAGAGTCCTTATGGTGTAGTTACGTTTATTAAAATGAATGCTAGAGGAACAGATAGGCATAATTATTTATATACATATATAATACTTATATTTCTATATGTATCTCTATATTTAATGCAGCATTATTTATCATAGCAGAAAATAAGAAATAACATAAATGTCTAATAAAAGGAGACTTTTATTTTTTCTTTTCTTTCTTTTGGGTAATACGAGGGTACATATGATTAGATTACATTACTTGCATTTATAAGGTACATTATGCTATATCCATTGAAAAGATTATTTCAATTAATATGCAGACTCAGACAATCTGCTACAAAGGAAATTGTTCATTATTAAGTGAAAAAACAATATACCAAATTATATGTAAAATTGACATATTTATGTACATTCTGATTTTTCAAAACTGATAAGAAAGCATCAAAATGTTAACAGGACTCTATGGTCCATTATGGGTGATTTTATTTTCCTTTTGACACATTTCTATATTTTCTGGATTACTCACAAAGACTCTGTAACTTTCAAGTGCAGAAACTTAGCCTACTGAATGCCCACACATTAATGACTATGTTTATTCATAATGCTTATACATTCCCTGGAATAACAACTGAAACCTTACCATTTTCACCCATGCTGCACTGGCTGATCTGGTGTGGTGGATCTGGGTAAATTTTGGAAATTAATGAAAATTCCCTGGCTTAGTGGAAAGAGCCAAGGCTGAAAATCAAGGCTGCCATTTCTTAACAGCTCTGTGACAACTAACCACATGCAAGTTGCTATGTCTGTAGGGCTCTATTTCCTCATCTCTAAAATGAGCTTGGGAATTACTTCTCAGAATCCTTTCAGTTCTAATACTTTACAATTTTATGAACAACTTCCTCCAAGCATATTCCTTCAACATTCACCCCATATTTTTACATTTTGTAAAGAAGATGATGTGAGTAGTATCTTTTGTTTGTACCCCCAGTTCTACTCTCTGTCCTTCTTCACCTTGCTATCTGTCCCTAGCAGCTGACCTATGTGGATTATACCAGTAGGTTCCCTTGTCATCTAGATTAGAGAATTAAAGATTAGTAAGAGATGAGAGGGAAGAGAGTAAGGTCAGAGGATTTATTCCCTGCCCACACCTACACACCAACAGAACCACCTGAAGCTGGTTCTGTCCCATTGCTATCTTGAACATTCCTCAAAATTGCCTTTTTTACATGACTCTTTCCTCCTGGGTCTGCCTCCAGGGCTCTCTCCTCTAAACAATGATTACTTTTTCAGAAACACTTTTACATTTCTTCTTAAAAACCAATAAATCTCATTAACATTTTGCCCTCTCCATAATACTATCATCATAACTCTTAGAAATGGATACAAAGGCAGTCAAAGGCCAGCCTTGGTGCCCCAGACCTGTAATCCCTGCGTTTTGGGGAGGCCAAAACAAGAGGATCACTTGAGGCCAAGAGTTTGCGACCAGCCTAGACAACAGTAAAAAATAGAAAGAAAGGAGGAAGGGAAAGGAAGGGAAGGGGAGGGGAGGGAAGGGGATAGGAGGGGATGGGAGGGAAGGGGAGGGGAGGGGAGGAGGAGAGGAGGGGGGTGAGGGGGGAGGGGAAGGGAAGGGAAGGGAAGGGAAGGGAAGGGAAGGGAAGGGAAAGGAAGGGAAGGGAGAAAGGACAGGCTAGAGAAAGGTAATAGCCATTTGTTGTGAACTACATGTCTAGTGTCCCCAAAATGCATATGTTGACTCCAACCCCTCATGAGATGGTATTAGGAGGTGGGGCCTTTGGGAGAAAATTAGGTTTAGATGAGGTCACAAGAGTGAAGCCCGTATGAAGGGATTAGTGTTCTTGTAAGAAGAGAAAAAGACTAGAGCTGACCCTGTCCATATGAGGACACAACAAGAAGACTGTCCATAAATCAGCAAGAGGCCCTTCACCAGTAATGAATCTTCAGGCACCTTGAGCTTGGACTTCCCAGCATCCATAACAGTAAGAAACAAATTTCTCTTTTAAAGTTTCATGGTATTTTTGTTAGCAGTCCAAATAGACTAAGACAAGGCTCTGAGTTTTATTACTTTACATGCTTAGTAATGGGAGGTGGGCTAAATTTCCCATAAATTAATTACGAAGAATTAAAAGTTTTCTCTTAATTTCCTTTCATGTCAAAAAGTTTTGACATTTAGTGTCAAAACATTTTCTTTCAAAGTTTCTAACTCAAAGGCCATAAGAGGTAGACTAAACTTATATTTAACTACTTGCACCAATGAACTGCTGCACAAGTATAAATTTTCCTATTCTCTTTCAAAGAGGACCTATTATACTCAGTCATCAAATCTAATCTGTTCTTCTTTTCCAGCACAGCTTGTACCTGTTCCTACCTCCTATTCTCATTTTCCTTACCCAAATTCATATTTTGTATTTTTTAACTTAATTTTTATTAAATGATAACTGTATACATTTATGGGATACAATGTGATGATTTGATATACAATGTGGAATGGTTAAGTCAAACTGATTTAACATAACCATCACCTCACTTATTTTTTGTGGTAAGACATTTATAAAATACTCTTAGTTGTTTTGAAATGTACCCTTGCATTGTTCACATTAGGTGAGATCCCAGCAAATACCCTCTCTCCACTCACCCTCCTCCCTCTCCTTCACTCTCCTCCCTCCCCTCCTCTCCTCTGAATGTGTTTTATCATTCATGTGAATGTGTAAGTGATTATATATTGTTTTTATAATAGTATTGAATACATTGTATACTTTTTTTCATTCCTGAGATACTTTACTAAGAAGAATATGTTCCAGCTCTATCCAGGTAAACATAAAAGATGTAAAGTCTCCATCCTTTTATGGCTGCATAGTATTCCATGGTATACATATACCACGATTTGTTAATCCATTCATGGATTGATGGGCATTAGGGCTGCTTCCACGACCTGGCAATTATGAATTGGGCTGCAATAAACATTCTGGTGCAAATGTCCTTGTTGTAAAAAGATTTTTGTTCATCTGAGTAGACCCCAGGTAATGGAATTACAGAATCAAATGGTAGGTCAACTTTTAGTTCCTTGAAAATTCTCCGTACTTCTTTCCAAAAAGGCAATATTAGTTTGCAATCCCACCAGCAGTGTAGAAGTGTTCCCTTCTCTCCACATCCATGCCAACATCTGCCGTTTGGAGATTTTATGATGTGGGCTAATTTTACTGGAATTAGGTGATACCACCAAAGTGGTTTTGATTTGCATTTCTCTGAGGATTAAAGATGATGAGCATTTTTTCATGTGTTTTTTGGCCATTCACCTGTCATCTCCTGCCCACATACAAATGGGATTATTTATTCTTTTCTTATTAATTTGAGTTTTCTATAGATTCTAGTTATCAGACTTTTGTGGAATCATAACCTGCAAAAATCTTCTCCCATTCTGAAGCCTAACTGTTTGCTTTACTTATGGTGTCCTTAGCTGTGCAGAAGCTTTTTTTAGTTTGATCAGATCCTAATAATATATTTTTGGTGTTGCTTCAATTGCCAGTGATGTCCTCATAAAATATTTTTCCAGACCAATATCTTCAAGCATTTCCCCCCCCGCACTCTCTTTTAGTCATTTTTATAGTTTTGTGTCTTAAGTTTAAACCTTTTATACAATGAGAATCAATTTTTTTTTTAGTGGTGAAAGGTGAGGGTCCAGTTTCAGTCTTCTACAAGTCACTAGCCAGTTTTCACAGCACCATTTGTTAAACAGGGAATCTTTCCCCCAATTTATGTTTTTGTTAGGCTCATCAAAGATCAAATAATGATACATGGCTGGGTTCATCTCTGGATTCTCTATTCTGTTCTGCATATCTACATGTTTATTTTTATGCCAGTACCATGCTGTTTTGATCACTATAGATTTGTAGTATAACCTGAAGTCTGGTAATGTGATGGCTACTGATTTGTTTTTATTTCTAAGTAACGTATTGACATTTCATCCTAATAAAACTGAATACACATTCTTTTTATCAACCCAGATCATCCTCCAAAATCAATCATATCTTAGGACACAAGTCTAACCTCAACAAATTTAAAAGAATAGAAATTATTCCTTGTATCTTCTCAGACCACCATGAAACAAAAATTGAACTCAACAGCAACAGAAATCTTCATACTCAAAGTCATGGAAAGTCACCAAATAACCTTAGGCTGAATGATAGCTGGGTCAAAGATGAGGAAGGAAATCATCAAATTTTTGGAACAAAATGATAATGAAGACACAAATTATCAAAATCTATGGGATACTGCAAAGGGGGGAATTTATAGCATTGAAAGCCTTCATCAGAAAACAGAAAGAGAGAAAGTCAACAACCTACTGGGCCATCGCAAGCAATTGGAAAAGGAAAAACAATCCAACCTCAAACCCAGCAGAAGAAAAGAAATAACCAAAATTAGAGCAGAATTAAATGAAATTGAAAATCAAAGAATCATTCAGAAGATCAATGAAACAAAAAGTTGGTTCTTTGAAAAGATTAATAAAATTGATAAAACTTTGGCTAACCTAACCAGTAACAGAAAAGCAGCATCAATCAGAAACAATAAAGGAGAAATAACAGACACCACAGAAAGTAAAAAAAAAAAAAAAAAATCCTCAATAATTACTACAAAAAAACCCTCCACTTTCAGAAAAATAAAATTCTGGAGAAAATGGACCAATACCTAGAAGCATGCCACCTTCCTAGACTCAACCAGAAAGGGTTAGAAATTTTGAATAGACCTATATCAAGCACTGAAATAGCATCAACTATACAAAATCTCCCAAAAAAGAAAAGTCCAGGACCAGATGTCTTCAGATCAGAATTCTACCAAATCTTCAAATTCACACTTTGATTCTCTTTCCCCCCCGGACTATTTTGTAGTAATGTCATAATTGATATCCTTGCCCTGGTCACTTCTCCCCACAACCTACCTTTCAGTCAACACTGCTAGATTGAGTTTCTAAAGCAAACCCTTACTTTTGTTACTACCCCAAACCTTTACTATTTTCCAGTGTTTACAATAACCCAAATACCTGCACTTACTATGCTCAGTCCCAATAGGAGCTCTTCCTTTCAGCCAAACTGGTCTATTTGTGGTTACCCTAACACTGATTGCTTCTAGATCCCATTAGTGCCACACAGAAATAGCTTTTGCCCTTTTCCCCCTGCCAAAATTTCACCTCTTTCTTCTGAAGGTTCAGTTTATTTTATATCATCCATCAAGTCATGATGGCCTTAGCTGGAAACAATTTCTTGACTCTGAATTTCTGCCACACTTGGAGTTCACAGCACTCATTTGGTATTTGTGGTACATTTTCCATTGTAATTGTTTCTCATATCTCTGCAAAGGTTTGCAAGTGGCTGAAGACAGATTTCTAGTTCCATGCATTCCCCTAGTTCAACCTCTTACCTCCAATAGTACCTTATGTGATAGCAGTTCAATGGGTGTTTGCAGTTGATAATGATATGATTAGGATTTTATTTTTAACTCTGGTTCAAATCAAGAACCATCTGTTTCTTTTCTTTTCTTTCTTTTTTTTTTTAATGAAATTCCAGTACTCACAGCTTAACAAAGTGTTGAAGCTAAGGAAAGGGGACAGCAAAATTCCCTTTTCTATTAAATTTGCAACTGCTGACACCAAGTGTAAATGAAAAGAAAAAAAAAGAGAGTTACAAGCGAAATGTACGTGGGAATAAAAAAAACACCATGTTTTGTTCCTTCAGTACCCAGGTCACATGAATCAATGCACACTGTAATGTGAATTCGTTATTTCCATCACTCAGTTCAACTGAAATGGGAATGTGGTTTATTCTAGGGTCTGAGCGTCAAAGTATCCCAAGGGGAAAAAGTCTTACCAATACCGAATACTAGCATGTAACACCTATAAAAATGCACTGTCTGAAGAAACTGCGCAGGAGGATGTAACAATAACAACTCCTTGAAATCTCTGAGCAGAAAAGGAAAAAGAAGGACAAGTAACTGGCATATATGTGCCTTAGATCGTGCCAATCATTTCATAGATGTTAATAAAATCCAGGTTATAGAAAACACATTTTGAAAGGAGAGAAAATGGCTTTGGTAACTGTATCTTAACACTGTTACTTTTTAAAACTTGAGGTTGAAATAAAATGTTTAAAATATCAGCTTGAGGATTCCATATGTTTCAGTTTTACTTTTGAACTACTTAACCTCCCATAATCATAGATGGAGATACACCATCAGAGCATGGGGAATATTGTTTCATTTTTACTATAATGACCTACGGATGAAGAAATAGCCTGGCTTCCAAGTCCACTGTCATTTATGGCTGCAGCAGAAAAGGCACAATAAAGCAACACCCACTGCAATCATAAAGCAATACTGTTTAGGTAACAAAATGATGTAAGTACTAAGAACTGATGTGCAAACATTGCTTTTAACGTTGAATAATAAAAATTTTAAAACATAAGAGGACAACAGAGAATATAATATAGTAAACTTCCTAAGTCCATTACTATATTAAATAATGCTTAACATTTGCCATATTTTCCCTAATTGATACATATATATATATATATATATATATATATATTTTTTTTTTTTTTTTTGTAGAGACAGAGTCTCACTTTATGGCCTTCGGTAGAGTGCCATGGCCTCACACAGCTCACAGCAACCTCCAACTCCTGGGGCTTAAGTGATTCTCTTGCCTCAGCCTCCCGAGCAGCCGGGACTACAGGCGCCCGCCACAATGCCCGGCTATCTTTTGGTTGCAGTTTGGCCGGGGCCGGGTCTGAACCCGCCACCCTTGGTATATGGGGCCAGCACCCCACCGACTGAGCCACAGGCGCCGCCCCCTAATTGATATTTTACTAAAGCATTTTTAAATAAATTAGATGATTTATGTATTTTCTCCTTACATATTTGAATGTGCATTTCTAAAAAATAAAAATACTTTCTTACATAACCACTATATCATCATACCCAACAAAATTACTAATATTTCCTAATATTGTCTCATATCCAGTCCCTATTTAAACTTACTCAGTTATTCACTACTTTAAATTTCAATTAGTTCACCCCAATATCCAAACAAATTCCATACATTGTATTCAGTTGTTATGTATAATAAGCCTATTTTAATCAAGAATTTAGTAATTTTGTGACACTCTGGTTCTAGGTATCATATCAAGCACACTTTAGGGCAATATCCTTTAATGAAACTCAGTATAGTTCATTAGGGAAAGTATGCTTTGGTTTTCTTTCTGGATTACATATTCCTTTAGGATTAAATATTTTCTTTTAGGATTAACTATTACAAAATAG
Organism: Nycticebus coucang; assembly: GCF_027406575.1. Lineage (NCBI taxonomy): Eukaryota > Metazoa > Chordata > Mammalia > Primates > Lorisidae > Nycticebus > Nycticebus coucang. The sequence continues at coordinate 51,142,703 of NC_069785.1, read as the reverse complement.
AAAACTGTCTACAGAGATGTTTTCTATTAAGCATAGCTAGGATTGGTGTCTTGACTTATGACAAGTTACAGTGAGAATACACTGATCAGATTACCAGAACCTCACAAGCCTGGGCCCTTCCTGTGTCTATTCTCTTCTTGCAGAAAAACTGCCTCAGTGCAAGACTTCTAAGTAGGAATGTCTAACGAGGACTCTAGCTGGAAATTCTGAAGTTGTATGAGAGACTGCCATGGCTCACAACCTCCTGAACGGTAGTAACTCAGACAAGGGAAAGGGCAAAAAGGGCATCTGTTTTCAATTGTGGTATAAAAATCTTGCCAAAAGCTACAACATATTTGGAGGTCACCCTCTGGGAGGGAATGCTGTGCTGTGTTGGCTGTATATCACAAATGCTCTCCGGATCCAGGCTTCTGGCATGTTACATGCTGGCAACTCATCAGGTCTCTGTTGTACAGATCCAGAAAATCTGACTCTTTATCCATAATAGCTTTCTTTCCTGTCCAGTTAATTTTATAGCTGGAGGTTCCATCTGTCTATAAGCTCTTGTAATCCTTGAGAGCAATTGTTACATTAAAGGATGAGGGAAGCTGTTTTTTACTATGTTCATTGCATCCATGACTACTTCCAAAGCAAATTCAATTTAAGAATAGAGTACTAGATGCTATTTTCCTATAATTCTACTAATGGCCTATCCTATCCATGAGAAATTCAAATCTTCAAAGCAGGATCTATCACACAGAAATCATGACACAGTTTCTGAAGTATAAATGTTCATTGCCATATAAATTTTTAAACTGCAAAAAAAAAAATATTCCATTTTGTTGCTCAATAATTTTAACTTGTACACTAAACTCTATTTGCTAAAATTTCCTCCTAACTTCATCTCTCTTCACCTACCCCTTTTCCAGCCGCACTGGCAATGGCGTCTTTGCTGTGCCTCTGGCACCCCATGCAGATGCCTACCATAAGCCCAGTGCAGTAGCTATTTGGTTGGCCTGAAATGCTCTTACCCATCATCTTCACATGGCTGGCGCCTTCTTGTCATTCAAGTTTTAGATATCACAGTTTCAAGGAGACCTTCCCTCAATTCCAATCTAGAGTATCCCACACACATACACATTCTCTACATCCTGTTTTATTCTCCCAATGCTTGTCATCATCCAATATTTTCTTCTATTCATTTGTTCAATAGTTTGTGGTTATTTTCACCACTATGAAGTCAGCTCCAGAAGAGATAGGGCTCTGTTTAATTTCTTCACTACTGTTATCTCCAAATGGAAATAAAATGGAATCTGGAACTTAGTAGGGGTTCAATGTTTGCGGAAGAAATTACTCAGTTCCTTACAACAAGTTTGCACTGAAAGTAGGCTAACTAAACAGTTGTGGGACAAACAGGGAATACAGGGAAGACTTACTATTTTGGCAATTTATACTTACTAGCTTCTTCACCAAAAACTGTGGAAAGTTTGCTAAAATAAGGTTTGAAGACAGTAAATTTCAATGCCCAAAGTTTACCATAAAACCCATTATCAAAGATGACTGAGAATGTTTATATTACATAAATGTGAGAGAAAAGAGATTTCTAAAACAAACAAAATGTGTTTCAAATGAAAGGGAAGGAATTCAAAATAGATCAACCAGTTAAAGTTAGCTGACTCACTTTTGTTTTTTCTGTGAGTTTTGTTGTTGTTGTTGTTGTTGTTGTTGTTGTTGTTGTTTTGGTCTGTAACCAAAAGGTGCCTTCTAACTTAAAAAGATGGCTCTATAGCTTATGCTCAGAACATATCTCTAATCAAGGAATCTAAACCAGTGCACAAATAATTGGTTGTTTTGTTATATCTTTGTTAGGATAAGCCACGCCTATTCAATCTCTGAAAGCCCTGCTGATTTAATTTTAAATTCTTCATGCATGAGCTAGTGGCTTCCTCTTTATTACCTCCTCTTCTATGAAAAGCAATGCCAAAGGCACTGAGTAAGATGGCCATCTATTGACAGTAACAATAGTTCTTACTGAGCACCTGCTATGTGCCCCATGCAAGGCTTCAAATAACAGGAAAGCTACAGTAGAACCCATTGCGTTAAGGAATTTATAATTCAGTTAAATAAACAAGACAAATTACAAGCTCACTGGACAAGGACCAGCTACAGCAGATATCCAAGTGCTGGAAATGCTGAAAGTGCACTAAGAAGACGGGGCTAGGTGGGGGAGGACCAATAATGAGAGATGTCATGGGAGACAGGCCTGAACCACAGAGTGTCTCCCCTCTGAAGACAGAATGGCCAAAGTGCTGAGCGGGGGGAACAGGCAGGGTATGTTCATGGGCCCAAAGACAGTAAGCTGAACAGAAGCTGAGTAGCCTCACCAAGAAGCCATCCTCACACCTCAGGTTTTAACATTCTAAGATAAACCTGCTACAGAAAGATCACAAATACCCTATGGGCCATAGACAGCCACCAAGATGCTTTCTTGAGAGAAGAATGGGCAAACCTCTTCCCCCATCGTGCTATAATCAGCCACTGTTACTATCAAATGTCACTCCCCCAACAGGTACACTAATCACTCTGTGTTGAATTACATAGTTTGTCTTCCTATAACTTCAACTCTTTGGCCTTATTTCTGTTCACCAGATATATGTAAATACAAAATAACTCTTAGATCTCTGAACACAGCTTTCATGCTTTAGGCTTCTTACTCAGTTGCTGAGGATCAACTATGTATCAGCTTTAAAACTAAGAAGCCATGATGAATAATAAGTAATAGTCTACTGGAAGGAAAGGAGATCAGTAAAGGGCAACAGACACTAAGGCAGCTTCTCAGAGCTGAAGTAGAGACACAAAGTCAAAAGGGTGTCTTGTGGTAAATTCACCTAACAGCAGAAACTGACATAATGACTTGGGCCCAGAGAGTAGGAATACAAGAAGCAGGGGTTAAGAAGGAATGGAAGGAAGATGGGAAAGGAGGAAAGCAAATAAAGGGGCTTACTGAGCAGATTAGCAGTGTGGGCATCCTGGGCCCAATTAGGGGTCTCTCTGAAGAGCCATGTAATGTCTCTATTATTGGCCCACTGAGCATGGGAAGGCTGGGGCATCAACCCACTCAGACTCCCATTGTTTGAGTGTTCTCCCCAGAGAAGTTAAAGATGTGCAGGACAACAAAGCTGAAATTAGTGACTTTGGAGAATGGCCCAAGTCCACAAGAAGAGACACTCATGCCAGCTGCTAGCTGGCTGGGCTGCCACCAATACTGAAATCAGGTGGGCAGAGGGGATGTGGCACAATGATCATGACTTTCACAGAGGAGTCAACCCAGCAAGGTCTACATAGATAAGTAAGTGTTCAGCAAACCAATTAAAACTGGGGTATGGAGCGAAGAAAAGAATTGGGAAATTAAGGGAAGAAGAACATCAAGAGCAAAGACGTGGACATTAAAAACCATGAGCTGCTTTTGGAGAATCCATACTACTTTGATGTGACTGACTGGAGCATGAAAAGAGGATGAAGAAACCAAAGCAGCAGGGAACACAATGGCAGAGAACACTGAAGTGGTAGGTGGAGACCAGATCATGATGTCCTTGTATTTCATGCTAAGGTATTTAAATCATACTCTACAAATAAGTAGTTCTTGGACTTTTAGGGTTATAGAAACTTTCGAGAATTAAATAAAAGCTGTGGACCTCTCTCCCATGTGAGTGCATAAATATCTAAAATACTGCATATAGAACAACAGGCACACACAGTCCATAAAGCTGTCACTGGATCCTGTTAAGAATTCCAGTCAGGGGGAGGAGGCAAGATGGCTGGCTGGAGCCAGCTTTCCACAGAGGCTCCCATCCAGAAGGAAAGTTAACGGATAGAAGTTTGTCAAATAAACTGATGGTTTGGAGCTGAGCCACGAGAGAAGATTGAAGAGCGCACATCACCCCTGCTGAGGCAAGCTGTGACCCCATGGAAACAAACAGTAGGTACAAAATCCATTGCCAAGCAGACAAGAGTTCCCTCCATCATGAGAACAGCTCATAGTGTACTTTCCTCAAACAAGCGAACAGAGTTCAAATCTCTTCTTATTTTATCCCACAGGAGAGAGCCGCTAAAACCTGGATCTCCTTCCCCAGAGAGGATCCACTAGTGTGCCATGGCAGTCTCCTGCCAGGCATAAAACTAAACATATACTCTTCCTACAATTCTGAACTCCCAGCACTCGCCTCCACTACCACCCTGAGGTCTGAAAGCCTGTCCCCCAATGGAGTCCAGTTTCTTGGGCATTTCTCAAGAGGTATGGACAAGGTGTGGGCTGTTACAATTCTGTGCTGAATCAGCTATTGGGTGTAAAACAGGCACTGTGGTACAAGGGAGTCATACAGGAGAGGGAGAAACAGTGCCCTGTGGTACAGTATAGCGGCAGAAGTGGTGGTGGGAACAATAGGGTTCATATCCTGCTGATATTCTGGAGAAACACTTCCTATCCAGCAGACCTCTACTGGCCTCTACTCCAGTGGCTGGGCCTCTACTCCAGTGGCAGCCATGGGCAAAACAGATCTGGGACAGAAACATAGGCCCCATGAGCAAAGGGTATTCCTGAGGACATACCTGCCTGGGTGGGACATGATGGAGATGGAGATTAGAATACATGCATGGGCAAAGGCAGCATACTCCCAGGGTGGGGCTGAGTCAGAATTGCTGCTTTTGTGAGCCCAAGATACACTCAGCCCTCAGAGGAGCATAGCTGGAACAAAAGTAGGGGTGGCAGCAGCATCAGCCCAGGGAGGGGCAGGAACTCAGAGCCCTTTGTGAGCTCTAACTGTGCCCACCCCAACACAGAGTGCAGCGGAGACAGAGATGCCAGCTCCATGAGAATTGGTGCAGGGGCAGCAGCACAGGGTGGGGCTGAGTCACAGTTTCTGTGAACTCAAACAGCGCCTGGCCCACAGTGGAATACAGCCAAGACAGAAATGCAACTTCTGCAGGAATATAAGTGGCAGCAACATCAATCTGGGGTGGGGCTGGAACTGAGTGGCACTCCCCAGCTTCCATTAAGCACCCAAGGTAGTCAGGGTTCAGCTCCCTCTTCCGGTTGGTGGCAGAGTGCAGCAGCCTGGCTGAGGAAACATAGATCCCCCTGTGATTCAGGCAGGCACAAATCACTGGCGCATCTGCTCATTGAAGGGAACGGGGCCACAGCCTTTCAGGGTTACCAGTGATTGGGTGTGACAGAGGTGCAAGGTGGGGAAGGAGTCATCAACCTCCCTGGACTAACTCATTTGCTGGGTGGGCCCTTGTGACTCTACGGAACATTGGAGTGGCCACATTCAAGCTGCCAGCAGACCCCTGCTATCTAGTTGCTGGAAATCTTTTGAACTCTCCCACTTAAGACTTGGTGCTGACTAGGACAATTGATTTGGAACTCTTGATCTGGGCCAATAATCCAAGGATCATCCAAGATGGTACCCTGGTTGTGTTGTTGTGGGAAGGTTTGATTTTCCATTTCCAGTGTTGCCCATAGGGGCTGGGGTGTCTTAGTTGCTTACATTTCTCCACAGCTGAGACTTCAATTAGAGTTACTTATTCACTAGGTTGGACAGAAATCAGCTGAAAACAAGACAGAGCCACCTAGCCCTACCACACCAAGCAGGTGCCCAGTGTCTCGGACTGTAGTACTGTATGATTTTTTTGCAAAGCTTTCACCAGTCCCAGTTCTTCGGCAAAGGGCTGGTTAATCAACTCAAGGAGCCCCCAATCCAATTTCACCTGCTCATCTAGCCAAACGGTGAAAAATAATCATGGGGCAGAATCAGCAGAAATACTCTGGGAACATGAATAATCAGAGTAAACTCCCCCAAGATCCCATTCATAAAAAAATGGCTGAGATGTCAGAAATCAAGTTCAGAATTTGGATGGCAAATAAGATTAACAGAATAAAAGAAAAGTTGGAATTAGAAATTCTAGGAATAATTCAAAAGTTGGCTCAAGAATTCAATGAATTCAAATACAAAATCACCAAAAATTTTGACACATTGAGACAAAAACTTACAGCCCTCAACAATCTGAGAAATACACTAGAATCCCTCAGTAACAGAATGGAGGAGAAAGAAGAAAGGATTTCTGACTTTGAAGACAAACCTGTTGAATGCTCCCAAAAGCTCAAAGAGGAAGAGAAGTGGAGAGCAAAAATGGATCATTCTCTCAGAGAGCTGTGGAATAATTAAAACAAACAAACAAACAAACAACAACAAAAATAAAACCCAACTAATATTCCCCTTATAGGAATTCCTGAAGGCAACAAAGTTGCTTCAAAAGGCCCAGATGCTCTACTCCAAGATATAATCAAGGAGAACTTCCCAAACATGGCAAGAGATTCTGAAATTCAGATAGCAGTTTCAGAACCCCAGCATGACTCAATCCAAATGAAGCATCTCCCAGACACATTATAATTAACTTTGCCAAAGTTAATATGAAGGAGAAAATTCTACAAGCAGCCAGAAATAAGAAACCATAACCTACAAGGGGAAGAATACTAGAATGACTGCAGATCTCTCTGCTGAAACTTTTCAACCCAGAAGAGGATGGTCATTGACCTTTAACCCCCTAAAACAAAATAACCTTCAACCCTGGATCCTGTATCTAGCTAAACTGAATTATATTTATGATGGAGAAATTGAATACTTTAATGACATTCACTTGTTGAAGAAATTTGCCATAACTAAATCAGCTGTCTAGGATATTCTCACATGTATCCTCCACAATGACCAGTACAATCCTCTACCACAAAGTAAACTCACTCAGAAACTTTTGATCAAATTCCAACTTCCACAATGGCAAAAGGATTAAAATGTCCGTGGAACTTTCGAAAACTCGATACCCAAAATTCTACCAGGTTTATCAATACTCTCAATTAATGTGAATGGCTTAAATCATCCTCTAAAGAGGCACAGGTTGGCTGACTGGATACAAAAACTCAGGCCAGTTTTTGTACTGCATACAAGAATCTCATCTTACCTTAAAAGATAAATATAGACTCAGGATAAAGGGATGGGCATCTATATAATTCAGACAAATGGAAATCAGAAAAAAACAGGTGTTGCAATTTTATTTGCAGATAAAATAGGCTTTAAAACAACAAAAGTAAGGAAAGATAAGGATGGTCACTTCATGTTTGTTAAGGGTGAAACTCGACATGATGAGATTTCAATTATTAACATTTATGCACCCAACCAGAATGTGCCTCAATTTATAAGAGACAAGCTAACAGACATGAGCAACTTGATTTCCTCCAGCACCATAATAGAGATTTTGATGCCCCTTTGGTGGTGTTGAATACATACTCCAATAAGAAACTGAGCATATGATTTAATTAAAAATAAAAAAAGAAACTAAGCAAAAAAATTTTACACTTAAAATTAATCGTTCAACAATTGAATTTCACAAACATCTACAGAACATTTCATCCTAACAAAACTGAAAACACAGTCTTCTCATCAGCCCATGGAACATTCTCCAAAATTGATCATATCTTAGGTCACAAGATTAACCTCAGCAAATTTAAAAGAACAGATTATTCCTTACATCATTTCAGACTATCATGGAATAAAAGTTGAACTCAGTAACAACAGGAATCTGCATACTCATACAAAAATATGGAAGTTAAGTAACCTTATGTTGAATGATAACTAGGTGACAGACAAGATTAAGAAGGAAATTACCAAATTTTTGGAACAAAATGACAATGAAGACATGAATTATCAGAACCTCTGGGATACCGCAAAGACAGTCCTAAGAGAGAAATTTATAGCACTGCAAGCCTTCCTCAAGAGAATGGAAAGAGAGGAAGTTAACAGTCTAATGGGACATCTCAAGCAACTGGAAAAGGAAGAATATTTCAACGCCAAACCCAGTAGAAGAAAAGAAATAACCAAAATTAGAGCAGAATTAAATGAAATTGAAAACAAAAGGATTATACAACAGATCAATAAATCAAAAAATTGGTTTTTTGAAAAGGTCAATAAAAGAGATAAACCTTTGGCTAACCTAACCAGGAAAAAAAGAGTAAAATTTCTAATTTCATCAATCAGAAATGAAAAAGATGAAATAACAACAGACTCCTCAGGAATTCAAACAATCCTTAATGAATATTATAAGAAACTCTATTCTCAGAAATACAAAAATCTGAAGGAAACAGATCAATACTTGGAAGCAAGCCACCTTCCTAGACGAAGCTAGAATGAAGTGGAAATGTTGAACAGGACTACATCAAATTCTGAAAATAGCATCAATTATATAAAATCTCCCCAAAAAGAAAAGTCTGGGACCAGATGGCTTCACATCAGAATTCTACCAAACCATTATAGAAGAACTAGTACCTATATTACTTAACCTTTTCCAAAACATCAAAAAAGAAGGAATACTTCCCAACACATTCTATGAAGCAACTATCACCTTGATCTCCAAACCAGGAAAAGACCCAACAAGAAAAGAAACTATAGACGAATATTTCTAATGAATATTGATGCAAAAACATTCAATAAGATCCTAGCAAACAAAATCCAGCAATACATTCAATGAATTATACACCATGACCAAGTGGGTTTTATCCCAAGGTCTCAAGGCTAGTTCAATATATGTCAATCTATAAATATAATTAATCACATAAATAAAATAAAAAACAAAGACCATATAATTCTCTCAATTGATGCAGAAAAAGCTTTTGATAATATCCAGCATTCTTTCGTGATCAGAACACCTAAGAAAATAGGTATAGAAGGGACATTTCTTAAACTGATATAGGCCATCTACAGTAAACCCACAGCCAGTATCATATTGATGGAATTAAATTGAAATCATTTCCACTCAGATCAGGAACCAGGCAAGAATGCCCATTGTTACCACTGCTTTTTAACATTGTAATGGAAGTCTTAGCCATTGCAATCAGGCAAGAGAAGGCGATCAAGGGTATCCTTATAGGGTCAGAGGAGATCAAACTTTCACTCTTCATAGATGATATGATTGTATATCTGGAAAACCCCAGGTTTTCAACTACAAAGCTCTTACATATGATCAAGGAATACAGCAACATCTCAGGTTACAAAATCAATACTCACAAATCTGTACCCTTTTATATATACTAAACATAGTCAAGCTGAAAAAACAGTCAAGGACTCTATTCCTTTTACAGTGGTGCCAAAGAAGATGAAATATTTGCGAGTTTACCTTAAAAAGGATGTGAAACATCTCTATAAAGAGAACTATGACACTCTAAGAAAAGAAATACCTTTCTAAGAGTTAATGGTAAGACATACCATGCTCATGGCTGGGAAGAATCAACATTGTTAAAATGTCCATACTACCCAAAACAATATACAATTTTAAAGCAATCCCTATTAAAGCATCACTGTCATACTTTAAAGACCTTGAAAAAATAATACTTTGTTTTATATGGAATCAGAAAAAAACTCAAATAGTCAAGACATTACTCAGAAATAAAAACAAATCAGTAGGAATCACTCTATAAGACCTAAGACTATATTATAAATCGATAGTGATCAAAACAGCATGGTACTGGGTGATGCCTGTGGCTCAAAGGAGTAGGGTGGTGGCCCCATATTCCGGAGGCTCTGGGTTCAAACCCAGCCCTGGCAAAAAACTGCAAAAAAAATTAATTAATTAAAAAAAAAAAAACGAGCATGGTACTGGCACAAAAACAGAGAGGTAGATGTATGTAACAGAATACAGAACCAAGAGATGAACCCAGCTACTTACTGTTATTTGATCTTTGACAAGCCAATTAAAAACATTCAGTGGGGAAAAGATTCCCTATTTAACAAATGGTGCTGGGTGAACTGGCTGGCAACCTGTAGAAGATTGAAACTGGACCCACATCTTTCACCATTAACTAAGATAGACTCTCACTGGATTAAAGATTTAAACTTAAGACATGAAACTATAAAAATACTAGAAGAAAGTGAAGGGAAAACTCTTGAAGAAATCGGTCTGGGTGAATATTTTATGAGGAGGACCCCCTGGGCAATTGAAGCAGCTTCAAAAATACACTACTGGGACCTGATCAAACTAAAAAGCTTCTGCACAGCCAAGAACAAAGTAAGCAAGGCAAGCAGACAGCCCTCAGAATGGGAGAAGATATTTGCAGGTTATGTCTCCGACAAAGATTTAATAACCAGAACCCATAGAGAACTCAAACGTATTAGCAAGAAAAGAACAAGTGATCCCATCTCAGGGTTGGCAAGGGACCTGAAGAGAAACTTCTGAAGAAGAAGACAGGCGCATGGCCTACAAACATATGAAAAAGTGCTCATCATCCTTACTCATCAGAGAAATGCAAATCAAAACTACTTTAAAGTATCATCTAACTCCAGTAAGATTAGCCCATCTCAAAAAAATGCCCAAACCACAGATGTTGGCATGGTTATGGAGAAAATGAAACACTTCTGCACTGCTGGTGGGAATGCAAACTAATACATTCCTTTTGGAAAGATGTTTGGAGATCACTTAGGGATCTAAAAATAGATCTGCCATTCGATCTTTCAATTCCTCTACTAGGTATATACCTAGAAGACCAAACATCACTTTATAACAAATATATTTGCACCAGAATGTTTATTTCAGCCCAATTCATAATTGCTAAGTCATGGAAGAAGCCCAAGTATCCATTAACCCACGAATGGATTAATAAATTGTGATATATGTACACCATGTAATATTACACAGCCTTAAAAAATATGAAGACTTCACCTCTTTCATGTTTACATGGATGGAGCTGGAACATATTCTTCACAAAGTATCTCAAAAATGGAAGAAAAAGTACCCAATGTACTCAGCCCTACTATGAAACCAATTTATAAGCAACCACCCTTACATATGAATGCCATAACCCAACTGCAGCCCAAGATGAAGGGGAAAAAGAGGGGAAGGGCAGAGGAGGAGGAGGATAGGTAGAGGGAGGGTATTGGTGGGACCACATCTATGGTACATTTTACAAGGGTATATGTTAAATCTACTAAGTTTAGAATATAAACGTCTTCACACATTAACTAAGACAATGCAGTGAAGGCTATGTTAACCAGTTTGATGAAAGTATTGTGTATAAATTGTGTATGAAACCAGCATATTGTACCCCATAATGGCATGAATGTACACAGCTATTATTTAATTAAAAAATAAATATAACAAATGATTGTAACATTGAAGTGAGATTATGGGAGATATTTTAATCCTGTTAAAATAATTGTCATTTTTTTTTTCAAAATAAAGACTGTATATCATTATTAAAAATAAAAATAAAGAGGAGAAGAGAGCAAGACGGCACCCGAGTAACAGCTTCCTTGCATCTGGGCACTGTGAGTCGGGGAGATAGGACTCCCGGCATCTCTGGCTAGTGGGATCTGCCTATTATCATCCCTGAGAGGATACAGGGAGTCAGCAAGAGACTTCTGGACCCCAAGAGGAGGACTAAAACAGTGGAAAACCGGCAAGTGATTGCGTGTGTTCCATCGGTCTAAACCCGCCCGAAACTGTAAGTTCAGTAGCAGCAAGACTGCAAACTGGAAAGGCCTTACCTGTGAACTGTTTTGGTTTCTTTGGACTTGGCACTCAGTTGAACTGCCTTGGGGAGAGCCTGAGCAGGGGTGCAGAGAACTTTGGCCATTGTCTAGGGCCCCAGTCTGAGCCGCTGAGCCAGATGGAGCTAATAGTGTTTGGCTGTGGGCCACAGGGAGTCATTGTGAGTGATCTGCCCCGGCAAGCTCCGCCCTCAGGGTTGCAGAGCTAGAATCAGGTGGGAGCTGGTAACCTAGCGACTGAGTAGCCGAAGGGTAGGGTCTGAGCTGCCTTGCACCCTAACCCTCAGGGACAGAGTGAGACTGGTTTTGGCACACTGGGTAAATGGATAGCCACTTCAGCAGTGATTCCAGTGACAAGCACTTTCCTGGGAAAGCTTCTGCTCAGCAAGTTTACAAGTTCAAAGTGCCTTTTAAGTGGGCGGAAGAGAGATTTAGGGTGTCTACCTGCTGGGGTTTGAGAAATCAGCAGCCTCCAGTCATATCAGAACTGTGATTAACATCTCATACCCCAAAACACCACGTGTTGCCCAGACAATATTCAACAACATACACATACTGCTTTGTTTTTGGTTGTGTTTTTTTCTTTTTGTTTGTTTGTTTGGTTTTTTTTGTTTCTTTATTTATTTTGATGTTGTTTGGTTTTTAATTTCAACCTTTTCTGTACAGATCTTTTTTCTTTCTCAATTCTTCTAGTTTAATTATAATTTCCCATTGCTGCCTTTTTCAATAACTAGAACTTCATTTTTGCTAGTGTTTCTACTGCTATTATTTGGTTTTTCATCCAATTTTATCCCGTAAAGTTTTCTGTTTGCTTGTTTTGGTTTGATTTATAGCATTTTTGTCTTTCCTCTCTACTGGGTGGAGGTGGGGTACTGTGTCTGATCAGGTTAGCAAAGAGCTGCTGACCTCAAGGGAACCACCCAACTGGGCACCCCCAGAAGGTGGGTTTTCTTTAAGGTTGTGTCAAAGTACCCTACTGTACACCTATATTGCTCTGTTTCCCTCTTTCTGTGCCTCTCTTCTTTTTGTTAATATTCCTTTCACCCACCCCCTCTCCTTTCTCTATTTTTTTTTTCTCTTCACTCGGTCCTCCTTTCTTTCATCTCTTTCTTGCTCTTCAACCATGTCACCCTTCTGGTCCTGTACCAAAAGGACCTTAGTCCACAGGCACGAGAACTTAAAGAGCAAGAGGAAGTGAAAGGAAAATTAGGGCAAGGAAACAGATAAAAGAAATCACTCATGAGGAAGAATCAGCAGAAAACTCCAGGCAACATGAAGAACCAGTCCAGAACAACCCCGCCAAGGGACCATGAGGTAGCTACTGCAGAGGATTCCACTTATAAAGAAATATTAGGAATGACAGAAAGGGAATTTAGAATACACATGATGAAAACAATGAAAGAAATGATGGAAACAATGAAGGAAACTACTAATAAAGTGGAAAATAATCAAAAGGAAATCCAAAAACAGAATCAAATAAGAGATGAACGATATGAAGAATATAAAAAGGATATAGCAGAGCTGAAGGAACTGAAACAGTCAATTAGGGAACTTAAAGATGCAATGGAAAGTATCAGCAACAGGTTAGACCATGCAGAAGAAAGGTAGGTAGAAGACAAAGTTCTTGAGATAACTCAGATAGTAAAAGAGGCAGAAAAGAAGAGAGAGAAAGCAGAATGTTCACTGTCAGAATTATGGGACTTTATGAAGCGTTCCAGCATACGAGTTATAGGAATCCCAGAAGGGGAAGAAGAATGCCCCAGAGGAATGGAAGCCATACTAGAGAATATTATAAAAGAAAATTTCCCAAATATCACCAAAGATTCTGACACACTGCTTTCAGAGGGATATCGGACCCCAGGTTGCCTCAACTCTAACCGAGTTTCTCCAAACCACATTGTGATGAACCTGTCCAAAGTCAAGACAAAAGAAAAGATTCTGCAAGCTGCCAGGAGTAAGCACCAGTTGACCTACAGGGGCAAATCCATAAGAGTGACGGGAGACTTCTCTAATGAAACTTTCCAAGCAAGAAGACAATGGTCATCTACCTTTAATCTACTAAAACAGAACAATTTCCAGCCCAGAATTCTGTACCCTGCTAAGCTAAGCTTCAAAATTGACGGAGAAATCAAATCATTTACGGATATACAAACATTGAGGAAATTCGCCACAACAAGACCAGCTCTACAGGAAATACTTCAACCTGTTCTGCACACTGACCACAACAATGGATCAGCAGCAAAGTAAGAACTCAGAAATTAAAGGACAGAACCTAACCTCCACACTGATGCAAAAGATAAAACTAAGCAATGGACTCTCAAAAACAAGATGAATAGAATACTACCACACTTATCAATTATCTCAATAAATGTTAATGGCTTGAATTTCCCATTGAAGAGAGATAGATTGGCTGACTGAATTAAAAAACACAAGCCATCCATTTGCTATCTCCAAGAAACACAACTGGCTTCGAAAGACAAATTAAAGCTCCGAGTCAAGGGTTGGAAGACAAATTTTCAGGCAAATGGAATTCAGAAGAAAAGAGGAGTTGCAATCTTATTTTCAGATACATGTGGATTTAAAGCCACTAAAGTCAAAAAAGACAAAGATGGTCACTTTATAATATTGGTCAAGCGAAAAATAAAACAAGAAGACATTTCAATTCTAAATATTTATGCACCCAATTTAAATGCTCCCAGATTCTTGAAACAGACCTTACTCAGTCTGACCAATATGATATCTGATAATACCATCATAACAGGGGACTTTAACACTCCTCTTACAAAGCTGGACAGATCCTCTAAACAGAAATTAAACAAAGATACAAGAGATTTAAACGAGACCCTAGAACAACTGTGCTTGATAGATGCATATAGAACACTCTATCCCAAAGATAAAGAATATACTTTCTTCTCATCACCCCATGGAACATTCTCCAAAATTGATCATATCCTGGGACACAGAACAAATATCAACAGAATCAAAAGACTTGAAATTTTACCTTGTATCTTCTCAGACCATAAGGCACTAAAGGTGGAACTCAACTCTAACAAAAACGCTTGACCCCACACAAAGGCATGGAAATTAAACAATCTTCTGTTGAATAACAGATGGGTTCAGGAAGAAATAAAACAGGAAATCATTAACTTGCTTGAGCATAATAACAACAATGAAGACATAAGCTAACAAAACCTGTGGGATACTGCAACAGCAGTTTTGAGAGGAAAATTTATCTCTTTAGATGCCTACATTCGAAAAACAGAAAGAGAGCGCATCAACAATCTTACAAGCCATCTTACAGAATTGGAAAAAGAAGAACAATCTAAGCCTAAACCCAGCAAAAGGAAAGAAATATCCAAAATCAAATCAGAGATCAATGAAATTGAAAACAAAAGAATAATTCAGAAAATTAATGAAACAAGGAGTTGATTTTTTGAGAAAATAAATAAAATAGATAAACCAGTGGCCAGACTAACGAGGAATAGAAAAGTAAAATCTCTAGTAACTTCAATCAGAAATGACAAAGGGGAAATAACAACTGATCCCACAGAGATACAAGAGATCATCTCTGAATACTACCAGAAACTCTATGCCCAGAAATTTGACAATGTGAAGGAAATGGAACAATATTTGGAATCACACCCTCTCCTTAGACTTAGCCAGGAAGAAATAGAGCTCCTGAACAGACCAATTTCAAGCACTGAGATCAAAGAAACAATAAAAAAATCTTCCAACCAAAAAATGCCCTGGTCCAGATGGCTTCACACCAGAATTCTATCAAACCTTCAAGGAAAAGCTTATTCCTGCACTGCAGAAATTATTTTAAAAATTGAGGAAGAAGGAATCTTCCCCAACACATTCTATGAAGCAAACATCACCCTGATACCAAAACCAGGAAAAGACCCAAACAAAAAGGAGAATTTCGGACCAATCTCACTCATGAATATAGATGCAAAAATTCTCAACAAAATCCTAGCCAATAGATTACAGCTTATCATCAAAAAAGTCATTCATCATGATCAAGTAGGCTTCATCCCAGGGATGCAAGGCTGGTTTAACATACGCAAGTCCACAAACGTTACCCACCATATTAACAGAGGCAAAAATAAAGATCATATGATCCTCTCAATAGATGCAGAAAAAGCATTTGATAAAATCCAGCATCCTTTTCTAATTAGAACACTGAAGAGTATAGGCATAGGTGGCACATTTCTAAAACTGATTGAAGCTATCTATGACAAACCCACAGCTAATATTTTACTGAATGGAGTAAAACGGAAAGCTTTTCCTCTTAGAACTGAAACCAGACAAGGTTGTCCTCTGTCACCTTTACTATTCGACATAGTGCTGGAAGTTCTAGCCAATACAATTAGGCAAGACAAGGAAATAAAGGGAATCCAAATGGGAGCAGAGGAGGTCAAACTCTCCCTCTTTGCTGATGACATGATCTTATACTTAGAGAACCCCGAAGACTCAACCACAGACTCCTAGAAGTCATCAAAAATACAGTAATGTTTCAGGATATAAAATCAATGTCCACAAGTCAGTAGTCTTTGTATACACCAATAACAGTCAAGATGAGAAGTTAATTAAGGACACAACTCCCTTCACCATAGTTTCAAAGAAAATGAAATACTTAGGAATATACCTAACGAAGGAGGTGAAGGACCTCTATAAAGAAAATTATGTAGCTGGGTGTTGTGGTGGGCGCCTGTAGTCCCAGCTACTCGGGAGGCTGAGGCAGGAGAATTGCTTAAGCCCAGGAGTTGGAGGTTGCTGTGAGCTGTGTGAGGCCATGGCACTCTACCGAGGGCCATAAAGTGAGACTGTGTCTCTACAAAAAAAAAAAAAAAAAAAAAGAAAATTATGAAATCCTCAGAAAGGAAATAGCAGAGGATATTAACAAATGGAAGAACATACCATGCTCATGGATGGGAAGAATCAACATTGTTAAAATGTCTATACTTCCCAAAGCAATCTACCTATTCAATGCCATTCCTATCAAAATACCAACATCATACTTTCAAGATTTGGAGAAAATGATTCTGCATTTTGTTTGGAACCGGAAAAAAACCCGTATAGCTAAGGCAGTTCTTAGTAATAAAAATAAAGCTGGGGATATCAGCATACCAGATTTTAGTCTGTACTACAAAGCCATAGTGGTCAAGACAGCACGGTACTGGCACAAAAACAGAAACATAGACACTTGGAATGGAATTGAAAACCAAGAAATGAAACTAACATCTTACAACCACCTAATCTTCGATAAACCAAACAAGAACATACCTTGGGGGAAAGACTCCCTATTCAATAAATGGTGTTGGGAGTACTGGATGTCTACATGGAAAAGTCTGAAACTGGACCCACACCTTTCCCCACTCACAAAAATTGATTCAAGATGGATAAAGGACTGTAATTTAAGGCATGAAACAATAAAAATCCTCCAAGAAAGCATAGGAAAAACACTGGAAGATACTGGCCTGGGGAAAGACTTCATGAAGAAGACTGCCAGGGCAATTGCAACAACAACAAAAATAAACAAATGGGACTTCATTAAACTGAAAAGCTTCTGTACAGCTAAGGAGACAATAACCAAAGCAAAGAGACAACCTACACAATGGGAAAGGATATGTGCATATTTTCAATCAGACAAAAGCTTGATAACTAGGATCTATAGAGAACTCAAATTAATCCACATGAAAAAAGCCAACAATCCCATATATCATGGGCAAGAGACATGAATAGAACCTTCTTAAAGATGACAGATGAATGGCTAACAAACACATGAAAAAATGTTCATCATCTCTATATATTAGAGAAATGCAAATCAAAACAACCCTGAGATATCATCTAACCCCAGCGAGAATGGCCCACATCACAAAATCTCAAAACTGCAGATGCTGGCGTGGATGTGGAGAGAAGGGAACACTTTTACACTGCTGGTGGGACTGCAAACTAGTACAACCTTTCTGGAAGGAAGTATGGAGAAACCTCAAAGCACTCAAGCTAGACCTCCCATTTGATCCTGCAATCCCATTACTGGGCATCTACCCAGAAGGAAAGAAATCCTTTTATCATAAGGACACTTGTACTAGACTGTTTCTTGCAGCTCAATTTACAATCACCAAAATGTGGAAACAGCCTAAATGTCCACCAACCTAGGAATGGATTAACAAGCTGTGGTATATGTATACCATGGAATACTATTCAGCCATTAAAAAAAATGGAGACTTTACATCCTTCGTATTAACCTGGATGGAAGCGGAAGACATTATTCTTAGTAAAGCATCACGAGAATGGAGAAGCATGAATCCTATGTACTCCATTTTGATATAAGGACAATTAATGACAATTAAGGTTATGGGGGGGAGGAAAAGCAGAAAGAGGGACGGGGGGGTGGGGCCTTGGTGTGTGTCACACTTTATGGGGGCAAGACATGATTGCAAGAGGGACTTTACCTAACAATTGCAATCAGCGTAACCTGGCTTATTGTACCCTCGATGAATCCCCAACAATGAAAAATAAATAAATAAATAAATAAATAAATAAATAAAATTAAAATAAAGAATTCAAGTTAGATTGTGGAAAGGACATCCTCTTCAATTGTGCTGGAAAAACTGCAGAATAATGAAACTAGATCTCTATATCTCAGATACAAAAATCAATTCAAAATGAATTAAAGACTTAAATGTAAGACACAAGACTATATATATTTATATATATGATATATATGTGCATGTCTATATAGCATATAGACATAGTATATATATACATAGTGTAAATATACACACACACGTTTATATAAACATACACACTAGAAGAGAACATAGGGAAAATGCTTCTAAAAATAGAACTACCACGTGATTTAGTAATTCCATGACTGTTTATTTATTCAAAGGAAAGAATACTAGTAAATCAAAGTGACAGCTGCACCCTCATGTTTATTGCAGCACTATTCATAGTAGCTAAGATATAGAATCAACCAGACTAAATGCCCATCAACAGATGAATGGGTAAAGAAAATGTAGTATCTATACACAAGAAATGGTATTCAGCAATAAAAAAAAAGAATGAAATCCTGTCATTAACAATAAACATGGATAAACCTAAAAGACATTATTTTATGTTAATTAAGTCAGGCACAGAAAGATAAATACTGAATGTTCTCATTCATATGTGGCACAAAAAAAAATTAAGCTCATAGAAGTAGAGAGGAGAATTACGGTGACTAGAGGCTAAGAAATGGATGATAGAGGTTGATTAACAGATACATAATGGATACAAAATTGTAGCTAAATAGTGGGATTAAGTTCTACAGCTCTATAGCCCTGTAAGGTAAATATAGTTAAAAATAATTTAGTATGGCTCATATCTATAATCCTAGCACTCTGGAAGGCCAAGTTGGGTGGATTGCTTGAGCTCAGGAGTTTGAGCCCACCCTGAGTAAAAGTGAGACCCTGTCTCTACTAAAAATAGGAAAAATAGCCAGACATTGTGGCAGGCACCAGTAGTCCCACCTACTTGGGAGGCTGAGGCAAGAGGATCACTTGAGCCCAAGAGTTTGAGGTTGCTATAATCTATGATGCCACAGTAATCTACCAAAGGCAACAAAGTGAGACTCTGTCTCAAGAAATAAATAAATAATTAATTATACATGTTCAAAAAGCTACAAGAGGGCCAGGTGTAGTTGCTCAAGCCTGTATTTCTAGCACTCTGGGAGGCCAAAGTGGGAGGACTGCTTAAGACCAGGAGTTCAAGACCACCTGAGCAAAAGTAAGACCACATCTCTGCAAAAAAATAAAAAATTGGTCACGGATGATATGCAACTGTAATCTCAGTTACTCAGGAGAGAGTATGGCCCTCTGCTAGCCATAACTGTGGCACTTGCAGCAGTGAAATACCATAACTCTGATAGCCTTTGAGTCTTCTCCACTCCAGACCAACTACCCAGCTGTTTTTCAATGATAGGATCTCAAGTCTCCTTCATCTATTTATTCCTAGAAAGATAACTTTATTCTGTGTATACCCTTCTTAAAGGGTAATTTCCAGGACTGAATCCTGTTCTGGAAGTCAGTCTGACAAATTCAAGAGAGAGCAGGACCAGCATGTCCTTCATTCTCAATGCACTGAGCAATCCATGTAATCTCTTATTACCAAACTACATAATGGTTTATGAATATACAAAGCAGAACACTGGTTTTTAGCTAAAAAGCAATAAAAATTGGGGATGTCAGACTTAGCTTAGTTGAAGACTTCATTCCAGGATGATTAATCCAAACAAAATAAATATGCTAGTCTTTATGATGTAAGTACATAATTGACATGTAAGTGTATAAGTGAAATATTTATCATATAAGGGTATAATTAGTCTTTCTAAGATTCAGACCCAAAAGTACATTTGCACCATTAGGGTAAGGGGATAAAAGCAAATGTGGCTCTAGCTACATTTGCACAATCCTGTAACTGCATGCTGATGGCCAATTTTTCTACAAAATAGAACCCTCCACTGAACTAAACCAAGCATTTGTTTCCAAGAATAGCAATCCAGAGGTAGACGGAGAAAATCAATCAGAATCCGCTCTGGAGTCCTCTATGCAACAGAGTGATACTAAGTCCCTGCTCTGAGGCATAGACTCTGTGGAGAATTTAAGTGGGATAATGGAAAAACTACATAATTCTCATTGAAGTTGGAGTCTGGTTTCAAATTTCTTTTCCTAACGATAATATTTTTCATAAGTGTGAAGTTTTTGAAATGGTCAAATCCACGGAAAATAAACTGCTGTCTTCAGCCACATTAGTATCCCATTTCCATGCTGCAAAGACTAAATTGAATTAACATTTTACATTTAAAGGGAAAGAAATCTCACCTGCTTTTTAAAGCAAAACCACTGATAAAAAATACATATGTGGGTGGCGCCTGTGGCTCAAGGAGTAGGGCGCCAGTCCCATATGCCGGAGGTGGCGGGTTCAAACCCAGCCCCGGCCAAAAACCACAAAAAAAAAAAAAACATATGTACACTTTTGACATATATCACATTAGTCCATGGAAAATTACATTCCGAGAGGTATTTGTGAACATTTTTAAATGGAAATAGAAATATTTAAATAGAATAGAAAAATACCATTTTATTTTTGGAGGGTAACAGCACCCCACATATTTATGGCTTCTTTCTCAGATTTCCAAAGTACCAAAAGCCATCACTGTCCATTGCATAATAAATTTTACTCCACTGATCTTAAAACTTTTGCCTTGCTCCACTATAGTCACTCTCACCTGCATTTTACACCCTGGCAATACACTAAGCTTCTGTGAATAACTTCAGGGTCATTCATATTACAAGATAAACCCTATTACTCTCTTCCTTTCATTCTGTATTCTATGGACAATTCTTATCATCCCACGTATGAACAGAACACCTTCTAATTGGTTTCTCTCTCACCTCTAATCAACCTGTACCCAGCTGCCATAATAAGCTTCGCAAATCACTATTTTGATTGCATCATTCTTGAAAATTTCATTGCATCAAAATTTAGCATATTTTCCACTGTCCAATAAATGAAAGCCCCATATTCAATTGATCAAGACACATTAAGAGTCCCCTGAATGCAGTAAATCCTTTCCCACCTCTTGTGGTATGGCTGGGCCATCCTCCCATAACCCCAACTTGAGATGCCCTGTTCCTTAGTTGCCTGTCCACTGGCAGCACGGACAGTCCCTGAGTGAGGGCCCAGAACCAACATCCTATCCAGAATGACTGTGCGATGTCCACATCTCTTTCAGTATCAGCCTAGATGCCACCTCTTTCACGAAGCTCTCCAAGAGCACAACAGTCAGAGACATCCATAGCTCCCACTTCTGCATGACTGTTTAATTACTTTGTGTTCCTTCCTAAATGTAGTTATCATATACTGTTTTAGGACAGCCAGGGCTGTGCCCTCTTCATCTTTACAGCTCCCTTAGAACTTAATGGTCCATCCCATCGGCAAGAGAAGAATCTAAAGCTGCCTCCTGGATAAGGCACATTTTTTATGTCTCCCTCTCCTTCATGAGGCAACTACTCTCCATTAACTTCTCAGAACTTCCCTAAAACTTTGTTCTTTACAAAGTTTTACTTTGTAAAAAATAAAGAAAGGAAATAATCTCAAATAATTTGAAGAGGATCCTAAGGAGCTGGAAAGGAGTCTTGGTTGATGAAGAGCCAAAAGGACTATAGGAAACAATGCCCAGAGGTGGCCTGTCCTGATATTTTTACACAAAAGGGGATGAGTTTTTATCTTAGCTTTCTTGTTTAAATGAATTATGGGGGGGAGGGGTGTGGAATGTAAGGGATTAAAAAGAGATCAAAGTATTTCACTACTTCTCTGTGAAATAAGATATTCTATCAGAACACTTTAGTAATTATTTTATTTTTGTTTTCCCCAAAATTAAATAAGAGCAAAAATTATGCTGGCTTTACTGACTGTTAATACACAGATCTTAGCACAGTTAAACAGGTGGCCCTCAATTTAATACTTTGTTGAACAAAGTAATAAAAATTTACTTCTTCTTATATTACTCAATTTGTTCCCCAAGATGATGAAAAAGTACTAGTTGAACAGCAACAGTTTAAGCAAGTATTGAAGGTACGAGGTCTGACAATTAAGTTCATGAAATCATCCTAGAAAAAGTGCTACATACCTCATTGCTGAATATCACTATGGTCACCTTCAAAGTATTCCCCTTTCTCTAGGATGAGTTCACAAACTTAATTTTCAGACTGGGTACAACAACAGTTCTGATCTCTGATGGCCATTCCAGAAAAAGCATTCCAAAATTGCTTTGAAGGGCAGACAAGGTGCTGGCTTTGGTGCATAGTTTCTCAAGGTGTGTACTTTGAAGGTAACCATAGTGATATTTACCAGTGATGTATACAGCCCTTTTTCTAGGATGAGTTTGCAAACTTAGTTGTCAAACCTCAATGTTATCTGCCATGGCAAAAGACCCAACTAATTGATATAGGCTGCTGTTCAGGGTTAGCTTTGGAAAGGCGTGCATTGGACCAAACCAGGAAGAGTGACCTGGGCACTGGACAAGGGATGACTAACAATGAGGGAGCTCTGATTCATGTGCTAAATGTGCCCCCCTTCTGAACTTCCTCATGGCAAGTAATGAAAGACAATACACCTACATGGTACCTGAACTTTCTAAAATGCAATGTAGTATTAAAAAGATAAAAATGTTTCAGGCCAGGCACGGTGGCTCACACCTGTAATCCTAGCACTCTGGGAGGCAGAGACACGTAGATCGCAGGAGTTCCAGACCAGCCTGAACAAGAGTGAGACCCTGTCTCTAAAAACATCTGGGCATTGTGGCAGGCGCCTGTAGTCCCAGCTACTTGGGATGCTGAGGCAAGAGGATCACTTTAGCCCAAGAGTTTGAGGTTGCTATGATCTGTAACACCACAGCACTCAACCAAGGGTGACAGAGTGAGACTCTGTCTCAAAAAAAAAAAAAGAAAAGAAAAGAAAAAGAAAAAAGAAGATTAAATGTTTCTAATGAGCTGTTCCTATTCTCAAGTTGCTTGCAATAACTGGCAATATCCTGCAAGGATAAATGAGGATGCTGCTATTTCACAGCATTCCATGATTACAAATGTGCTTCCGTATGTCTTGAGGGTCCCAGATGGAAGGTGAGCACACACGGGCATTGTGTTTGTGTGTCTCTCCATGAGCAAGCTCTCCCCTTTATCAGATTCTTCTCTCCCTTTCCTTTGTCTGTGACTCTTTCCCTTTTGATCTTCATCCTCTTTGCCCTTTTTCCCTTAGAAGGCTAAACTACAGAAATAAAGCAAATATATTCCTATTTCTTGTGTTAATTAAGTAGAATTTTATATTTCTTCTTCTTAGGACATTTTATAACTTCTCATTAAAAGACTAAATTGCATTACATTCCTAGGTAGGTGGTCCCTGGTGTTCTATCAGTGGAACAGTAAAAAACATTGACCAGAATGAATGTTTCCCAACATGGGAGAGCTCCTAATGGAGTAAGGGTATTAATCTTTGTTGTCTTGCCCACTTCACTCCTTCCTAAAGACAAAAATGAGAAATCATCTTCCTCAAACTTCTTATTAAAAACTCTATAATGTCTCAGCACTGAATATGAGTGCTAACCTGTCATATTTTCATCTGAAACCTATTGCATGCATGACAATTAGTGGCATCTCATATGCTTAAAACTGCTAATGTCTACACAGATAAAATGGATCATTATTTTTGTTGTCATCGCTATTGATATTTCACAATAACATGCTAAAAGTCACTGGATCCATTCATAATTACACAATTGTGGTAAATCACATGGAAACAAATTGCACAGTGGGAAGAAGTGGTATACAATTTTTAATTTGAAGTTCTTATTAGGAAACTTTCTTCCACCTGAAGCTAAGTACTTTGAAAAGAAAGAAGGCTCTAGCAAGTGAACAACTAATATCAAACAGAAGATGTTTTCTTTGACCTTCCTGGATATTAGAGTGACAAGCTCCCAAAAAGAGACTGAATTCTGCAAGACAGGGAAGAAAATGACAAGCCACAGGAGTAAGAAGGCTTTCTCCAGGACAAAGAAAGAAAAAATGCCAGTATGAGAGAAATGTGTGACATACGAAGAGGTCACAGTTTACCTAATTCCTACATGAAAATAACTTGGAAGCCAGAGTCAGTGGCTCATGCCTATGATCCTAGCACTCTGGGAAGCCAAAGCAGAACCTCATTTTGACTAAAAATTGAAAAGTAGCCACGCCTGGTAATGCACACCTGTGGTCCCAACTACTTGAGAGACTGAGACAGGAAAATTGCTTCAGCCTAGGAGTTTGAGAATTCAGTGAACTATGATGAGTGGGCTATGATGCCACTGCACTCTAGCCAGGGTGACAGAACAATACATACTATCTCAAAAGCAAAACAAAAACAAACAATCTGATGAAAAAGAACAATATTCATCAGCCCAGATGTCTCAAAAAAAAATGTCAACTTACTGCTTTCATATGAGAAAGTAAATTGGTTTTCATTGGTATCACCAAGATTTGATGGAATAAGACTCATAACTACATAACTCAGGGAAATATGGTGGTTGTTAGGGCTGTTTCCAGTTCTCACACATAAGACTGCTTTGAAGCTCATCACATACATGTGACTTGCTTTGAACAATCAAATGAGACAAGGGATAATTCTGGTCACTCTTTGGCAGGTATTAAGAGCCAGTGAGCAATTAGAAACATTTCCTTCCTCCTACAACGATTGTGGACAAATGTATTGAGATATACCAAGAAAACATTACTTCTATAAAAAGTTTAAAAGTGTGAAAATGATAACAAAGTAGCAAAAATGGGTAATAGTATACAGCAAGTTGGCTTCTTAGGTAAATGATGACTATAGAATATATTTCCCTATAGAAAGTGTTTCCAAACCAGCACAGGAAATGTCGCTCCCCTAGTCAATGAGATATCAGCTGTCCTCACATCTGCAAAAGGCTTTTTCTACTCAGTGAAAAGTGGCTAAGAACTTCACAGCTGACATTTTGATAATTTCACCTCTCTGAAGACAGTTATACATCCATGATAAATTTAAGCAAAGATAACACTGAATAATGTGTCCTTAGACTTAAAAACCTTAACATTATTATTTATGAAGGCAGGAGCAACATGGCAGCTAAGCTTCCTTGCAACTGGGCAGGGTGAGTCTGGGGAGAGAAGACTCCAGGCATCTCTGGCTGGTAGGATCTGCCCAGAAACATCCCTTTGGGGACACAGGGAGTCAGCGGGAGACTTCTGGACCCCATGAGGAGGACAAAAGCAGTGGAGAACTGGCAAGTGTTTGCCTGTGTTCATTCGGTCTAATCCCGCCAGCAGCTGTAGGTACAGCAGCAGTGAGATTGCAAACTTTACAGGCCTTACCTGTGAGCTGTTCGGGTACTTTTGGACTTGACACTAAGTTGAACTACCTTGGGAGAACTTAGGCAAGAGTGCAGAGGACTTTAAGCGTTGTCTAGGGCTCCAGACTGAGCCACTGAGCCAGCCAGAGCTAATAGTGTTCAGCTGTGGGCTGCACAAAGCCATTGTCGGAGATGTACAATGGCAAGCTCTGCCCTCTGGGTGGCAGAGCAAGGATCAGGCAGGAGTGAGTAATCTAGTGACTGAGGAGCCTAAAGGCGTGGACTGAGACGCCTTACAGCCTTGGCCCTCAGGGGCATAGAGTGAAACCGGTGTTGGCACACTGGGTAAGTGGAAAGCTACTTCAGGAGTGATCCCAGCGACAAATGCTTTCCTAAGAAAGCTTCTGCTTAGCCAAGGTTAACAGTTTAAAGTGCCTTTTAAGTGGGCTGAGGAGAGATTTAGGTTCTCCACCCTGCAGGCTTTGAGAAATCAGCAGAGGCCTCCAGTCTCCATCTCGTACAGCATATCAGCATTACAATTAACATCTCATACGCCAGAAGGTCACCTGTTGCCCAGACAATAATCAGCAAGAGGTATATACTGATTTGTTTTTAATTTTGTTTTAATTTCAACATTTTCCCTATAGATTTTAATTTTCTTTCATTTTTCTTTTATTACTTCATTCTTCTAGTTTAAATATAATTTTTCATTGCTGCCTTTTTCAACAATTAGAAGGTCATTTTTCCTAGGTTTTCTATCCTTATGATTTGGTTTTCCCCCCAATTCTATCCTGAAAGTTTTCTGTTTGCTTGTTTGGGTTTGATTTGTAGCATTTTTTTGTTTCCTCTCTATTTGGTGGAGGTGGAGTACTGTATCTGAACAGGCTAGTAAAGAGCTGCTGACTTCAAGGGAACCACCCAACCCAGCACTCGCAGAGATTGGGGGTTTGTAGGGTTGGGTTAAAGTACCCTACTGAATACCTATATTGCTCCTGGTTCCAGCTTTCTGTGCCTCTCTTCTTTTTGTCAATATTCCCTTTTACAAACCCCCGCCCCTTTCTCTTTTTTCTTTTCCTCTCTTTGTTCTTTCTCTTTTTTTCTATTTTTATCACTTCTTGCTCTTCAACCTTCTCATCCTTCTGGTCCTGTACCAAAAGGACTCATCGAAACCCTACTCCAAGCTGTGCCAGGACCTGCAATCAGCACCCACCCGGACCTCCATAAGACCTGTGCCAGGACCCGCGATCAGCACCCTCCCAGAACTCCAGAAGAGCTGCCCCACGACCCGTGATCAGCACCCTCCCAGACCTTCAGAAGAGCTGCACCGGTACCCATGATCGGCACCCACCTGGACTTCCATAAGACCTGCACTGAGACCTAAGATCAGCACCCTCCCAGACCTCCAAGAGCTGCCCGGCGACCTGCAATTGGCACCCTCCCAGACCTCCAGAAGAGCTGCGCCTCGACCCATGATTGGTGCCTGCCCAGAACCCAGGAAAGCTGGACCAGGACCCACTACCCCACCCACTTAGCCTCCCCACACCCTGACCGAGAACTCCAGGAGCCACGCAATCCAGCGTCCTCCCTCCTGTACCTTCCCTGCCTCTACACCAGCCCACTCATCTGGCCAGGGACTCTGGTAGCCGCATGCCCTGAAGAGCCCTCTGTGCCTCTGCGCGGAGCCATTCTCCTGGCCAGAGACTGCTAGAGCCTTGGGCCCTCTGTGCCAAAGTCACTGGGCTCCAGGCACTCCCAGAACAATGTGCATGAGCCGCCACCCTGTTGCTGCATCCGGGTATGTCACACTCAGACCTGCTCCGGAGAACTCCCTGGCTGGGGCAGCCCCAGAGGAGCTACTCTTGGTCATTCCCTACAAATATCCAGAAACAATAGAGTGATCCCGCTGTGGTATAATCTTGGAGAGACACCTCCCCAACTCAGAATGGCCAGAGGCAATGGTGAAAAACAATCATGAGGCGAAATCAAGGGAAAAACTCTGGCAATATAAATAATCAGAGTAGATCAACTCTGCCAAGGAACAATGGGGCAGACACAGCACAAGATCCCATGCACAAACAAATAGCTCAGATGTCAGAAATCGAATTCAGAATCTGGATAGCAAATCAGTTGAATTAGAATTCCAAGCAGTAACCCAAAAGATATCTCAAGAATGCAACAAATTCATAGACCAAATGACCAAAGATTTTGACACATTGAGACAAGAAGTTGCAGCCCTCAAAGATCTAAGAAACACAGTAGAAGCACTCAGTAACAGAATGGAACAAGCAGAAGAAAGGATTTCTGACATTGAAGACAAAGCTTTTGAAAGCTCCCAAACTCTCAAAGAGGAAGAGAAATGGAGGGCAAAAATGGATTACTCTCTCAGAGAGCTCTGGGATAATTCAAAGAAAACCAACATTCATCTTATAGGGATCCACGAAAGCGATGAAGTGGCTTCACAAGGGACAGAGTCTCTTCTACATGAGATTATGAAAGAGAACTTTCCAGACATGCCAAGAGATTCTGAAATTCAGATAGCAGACAGTTTCAGAACTCCAGCACGACTCAACCCAAATAAGACATCCCCCACACACATCATAATCAAGTTCACTAAAATAAATATGAAGGAGAAAATTATGAAAGCAGCCAGACGAAAGAAAACCATTACCTACAAGGGCAAGAATATTAGATTAACTGCAGATCTCTCTGCTGAAACCTTTAAAGCTAGAAGAGGATGGCCATCAACTTTTAATCTCCTAAAACAAAATAAGTTTCAACCTAGGATCCTGTACCCAGATAAACAAAGTTTCATTTATGATGGAGAAATTAAATACTTTAATGACATTCTTATGATGAAAAATTTGCCACAACTAAACCAGCTCTCCAGGATATTCTTAGACCTCTCCTCCATAAAGAGCAGCAAATCCTCCACCACAAAAGTAAACCCACACAGAAAATTTTGATAAAATTCCAACTTCCACAGTCGCAAAAGGATTAAAAATGTCCACCGGACTCTCGAAAGGCTTATCAATATTCTCAATTAATGTGAATGCTTTAAATTGTCCTCTACAGAGGCACAGGTTGACTGACTGGATACAAAAACTCAAGCCAGATATCTGCTGCATACAAGAATCTCACCTTACATTAAAAGACAAATATAGACTCAAGGTGAAGGGATGGTCATCTATACTCCAGGCAAATGGAACACAGAAAAAAGCAGATGTTGCAATCCTATTCGCAGATGCAACAGGCTTTAAACCAACCAAAATAAGGAAGGAAAAGAATGGACACTTCATATCTGTTAAAGGTAATACTCAATATGATGAGATTTCAATTAATATTTATGTACCCAACCAGAAAGAACCTCAATTTATAAGAGAAACTCTAATAGACATGAGGAACTTGATTTACTCCAGTTCCATAGTGGTTGGAGATTTTAACACCCCTTTATCAGTGCTGGATAGATCCTCCAAAAAGAAGCTAAGTAAAGAAATCTTAGATTTAATTGTAACCATTCAATATCTGGACTTAACAGACATCTACAGAACATTTCATCCCAACAAAACTGAATACACATTCTTCTCATCAGCCCACGGACATACTCCAAAATCAACCACATCATGAACCACAAATCTAACCTCAGCAAATTTAAAAAAAAAGAAATTATCCCTCGCATCTTCTCAGACTATCATGGAATAAAAGTTGAACTCAATAACAACAGGAATCTGCATACCCATATAAGAACATGGAAGCTAAATAACCTTATGCTGAAGGATAGATGGGTTATAGACGAGATTAAGAAGGAAAGCACCACATTTTTTGAACAAAAAAATAATGAAGACATGAATTATCAGAACCTCCGGGATACTGCAAATTTTCCTAAGAGGGAAATTTATAGCACTGCAAGCCTTCCTCAAGAAAACGAAAAGAAAGGAAGTTAATAACTTCATGGGACATCTCAAGCAACTGAAGAAGGAAGAACATTCCAACCCCAAACCCAGCAAAAGAAAAGAAATAACCAAAATCAGAGCAGAATTAAATGAAATTGAAAACCAAAGAATTATACAACAGATCAATAAATCCAAAAGTTGGCTTGTGAAAAAGTCAATAAAATAGATAAACCTTAGACCAACCTAACCAGGAAAAAAAAAAAGAGTAAAATCTCTAATTTTATCAATCAGAAATGGTAAAGATGAAATAATAACAGACCCCTCAGAAATTCAGAAAATCCTTAACGAATATTACAAGAAACTTTACTCTCAGAAATATGAAAATCTGAAAGAAATCAGCCAATACCTGGAAGTACGCCATCTACCAAGACTTAGCCACAACGAAGTAGAAATGTTGAACAGGCCTATATCAAGTTCTGAAATAGCATCAACTATACAAAATCTCCCTAAAAAGAAAAGCCAAGGACCAGATGGCTTTACATCAGAATTCTACCAAACTTTTAAATAAGAACTAGTACCTATATTACTAAACCTCTTCCAAAACATAGAAAAAGAAGGAATACAACCCAACACATTCTACGAAGCAAATATCACCTTGATCCCTAGACCAGGGAAAGACCCAACAAAAAAAGAAAATTATAGACCAATATCACTAATGAATATTGATGCTAAAATACTCAATAAGATCCTAACAAAAAGAATCCAACAACACATCAAAAAAATTATACACCATGACCAAGTGGGATTTATCCCAGGGTCTCAAGGCTGGTTCAATATACGTAAATCTATAAATGTAATTTAGCACATAATCAAACTAAAAAATAAAGACCATATGATTCTCTCAATTGACACAGAAAAAGCTTTTGATAATATCCAGCATCCCTTCAAGATTAGAACACTTAAGAAATTTGCTATAGAAGGGACATTTCTTAAACTAATAAAGGCCATCTACAGCAAACCCATGGCAAATATCGTATTGGATGGAGTTAAATTGAAATCATTTCCACTTAGATCAGGAACCAGGCAAGGTTGCCCATTGTCTCCATTGCTCTTTAACATTGTAATGGAAGTTTTAGCCATTGCAATTAGAGAAGAAAAGGTGATCAAAGGTATCCACATAGGGTCAGAAGAGATCAAACTTTCACTCTTCGCAGATGACAGGATCGTATATCTGGAAAATACTAGGGATTCTACTACAAAACATTTAGAAGTGATCAAGGAATACAGCAATGTCTCAGGCTACAAAATCAACACCCATAAATCTGTAGCCTTTATATATACTAACAATAGCCAAGCCAAAAAAACAGTCAAGGACTCTATTCCTTTCATAATAGTGCCAAAGAAGATGAAATATTTGGGAGTATATCTAACAAATGATGCGAAAGATCTCTATAAAGAGAACTACAAAACCTTAAGAAAAGAAATAGCTGAAGATGTTAACAAATGGAAAAACATACCATGCTCATGGCTGGGGAGAATCAAAATCATTAAAATGTCTATATTACCCAAAGCAATATATAATTTTAATGCAATTCCTATCAAAGCTCCATTGTCATATTTTAAAGATCTTGAAAAAATAATACTTCATTTTATATGGAATCAGAAAAAACCTCGAATAGCCAAAACATTACTCAGAAATAAAAACAAAGCAGGAAGAATCATGCTACCAGACTTGAGACTGTACTATAAATTGATAGTGATCAAAACAGCATGGTACTGGCACAAAAACAGAGAAGTAGATGTCTGGAACAGAATAGAGAACCAGGAGATGAATCCAGCTACTTACCATTATTTGATCTTGACAAGCCAATTAAAAACAATCAGTGGGGAAAAGATTCCCTATTTAACAAATGGTGCTAGGTGAAGTGGCTGGAGATCTGTAAAAGACTGAAACTGGACCCACACATTTCAACATTAACTAAGATAGACTCTCACTGGATAAAAGATTTAAACTTAAGACATGAAACTATAAAAATACTTGGAAGAAAGTGCAGGGAAAACTCTTGAAGGAATCGACCTGGGTGAATATTTTATGAGGAGGACTCCCTAGGGTAGTGAAGCAGTATCAAAAGTACATTACTGGGACCTGATCAAACTAAAAAGCTTCTGCACAGCCAAGAACATAGTAAGTAAAGCAAGCAGACAGCCCTCAGAATGGGAGAAAATATTTACAGGGTATACCTCCAATAAAGGTTTAATAACCAGAATCCACAGAGAACTCAAACGTATTAGCAAGAAAAGAACAAGTGATCCCATCTCAGGGTGGGCAAAGGACTTGAAGAGAAATTTCTCTAAAGAAGACAGATGCACGATCTACAGACACATGAAAAAAAGCTCATCATCCTTAATCATCAGAGAAATGCAAATCAAAACTACTTTGAGATATCACCTAACCCCAGTAAGAGTAGCCCATATAACCAAATCCCAAAACCAGAGATGTTGGCGCAGATGCGGAGCAAAGGGCACACTTCTACACTGCTGCTGGGAATGCACATCCTTTTGGAAGAATGTTTAACTTAGAGATCTAAAAATAGACCTACCATTCAATCCTATAATTCCTTTACTAGGTATATACCCAGAAGACCAAAAATCATAATGTAACAAAAACATTTGTACCCGAATGCCAATTCATAATTGCTAAGTCATGGAAGAAGCCCAAGTGCACACTGACCCACGAATGGACTAGCAAACTGTGGTACATGTATACCATGGAATATTATGGAGCCTTAAAGAAAGATGGAGACTTTACCTCTTTCATGTTTACATGGATGGAGCTGGAACATATTCTTCTTAGTAAAGTATCTCAAGAATGGAAGAAAAAGTATCCAATGTACTCTGCCCTACTATGAAACTAATTTATGGCTTTCACATAAAAGCTATAACCCAGGAATAACCTAAGAACAGGGGGAAGGGGGAAGGGAGAAAAGGGAGGGGGGAGCGGGGCGGAGGGAAGGTGATTGGTGGGATTACACCTGTGGTGCATCTTACAAGTGTATATGTGAAACTTAGTAAATGTAGAATGTAAATGTCTTAACTCAGTAAGTAAGAAAATGCCAGGAAGGCTATGCTTAAAAAAAAAAAATAATAATGGAAGAAAAAGTATCCAATGTACTCAGCCCTACTATAAAGATAATTTATAGCTTTCATATGAAGGCTATAACCCAACTATAGCACAAAAATATGGGGAAAGGCCAAGGGAGGGGAAGGGAGGGGGGAGGTTTGGGTGGAGGGAGGGTAATGAGTGGGGCCACACCTAAGGTGCATCTTAGAATGGGTACAGGCGAAACCTACTAAATGGAGGATACAAATGTCTACATACAATAACTAAGAAAATGCCATGAAGGCTACATTGAACAGTTTGATAAGAATACTTCAGATTGTTTATGAAACCATCACATTGTACCCCTTGATTGCACAAATGTACACAGCTATGATTTAACAAAAGAAAGAAAGAAAACAAAGAAACCCTACTCCACAGGCACAGCAACTTAAAGAGCAAGAGGAAGTGAAAGGAAAATTAGGGAAAGGAAACAGATAAAAGATATCAGTCATGAAAAACAATCAGCAGAAAAATCCTGGCAACATGAAAAACCAGTCCAGAGCAACTCCCCCTCCCCAAGGGATCCTGAGGTAGCTACAGCAGAGAATTCCACCTATAAAGAAATGTTAGAAATGACAGAAAGGGAATTTAGAATACAGATGATGAAAACAATGAAGGAAATGATGGAAACAATGAAGGAAATTCCTGATAAAGTGGAAAATAACTAAAAGGAAATCCAAAGACAGAATAAGAGATGAACAATATGAAGACTATAGAAAGGATATAGCAGAGCTAAAGGAACTGAAGCAGTCAATTAGGGAAATTAAAGATGCAATAGAAAGAAGTATCAACAACAGATTAGACCATGCAGAAGAAAGAATCTCAGAGGGAGAGGACAAAGCTCTTAAGATAACTCAGATAGTTAAAGAGGCAGAAAAGAAGAAAGAGTAAGTAGGATGTTCTCTGACAGAATTATTGGACTTTATGAAGCATTCAAACATACGAGTTATAGGTATGCCAGAAGGGGAAGAAACATTCCCTAAGGGAATGGAAGCCATACTAGAGAATATTATAAATGAAAATTTCCAAAATATCACCAAAGATTCTGACACTCCTCTCAGAGGGATATTGGACCCCAGGTCATCTCGACTCTAACGGAGCTTTTCCAAGACACATTGTTATGAACCTGTCGAACATCAAGACAAAAGAAAAGATTCTGCAAGCTTCCAGGAGTAATTACCAGTTGACCTACAGGGGCAAATCCATCAGGGTGACTGCAGACTTCTCTAATAAAACTTTTCAAGCAGGAAGAAAATGGTCATCTACCTTTAATCTACTTAAACAGAAAAATTTCCAGCCCACAATTCTATATCCTGCTAAGCTAAGCTTTAAAATTGACAGAGAAGTCAAATCATTTTCTGATATACAAACACTGAGGAAATTCACCACAAGATCAACTATACAGGAAATACTACAACCTGTTCTATACACTGACCATCACAATGGATCAACCACAAAGTAAGAACTCAAAAATTAAAGGACAGGGCCTAACTTCCACAATGATGCAAAAGATAAAACTAAGCAATGGACTCTCACAGATTAAGATGAATAGAACACTACCTCACTTATCAATTATCTCAATAAATGTTTATGGCTTGAATTCCCCACTGAAGAGGCATAGATTGGCTGACTGGATTAAAAAACACAAGCCATCCATTTGCTGTCTGCAGGAAACACACCTACCTTCAAAACACAAATTAAAACTCTGCGTTAAGGGTTGGAAGACAATTTTCAGGCAAACGGAATTCAGAAGAAAAGAGGAGTTGTAATCTTATTTTCAGATACATGTTGATTTAAAGCAACTGAGGTAAAAAAAGACGAAGATAGTCACTTTATATTGGTCAAGGAAAAAATAGAACAAGAAGATGATTCAATTCTAAATATTTATGCACCCAATTTAAATGCTCCCAGATTCTTGAAGCAGACCCTACTCAGTCTGAGCAATATAATATCCTATAGTGCCATAATAACAGGGGACTTTAAAACTCCTCTTACAGAGCTGGTCAGAGCCTCTAAACAGAAATTAAACAAAGATATTAGAGACATAAATGAGACCCTGGAACAATTGTGCTTGACAGATGCATATAGAACACTCCATCACAAAGATAAAGAATATACATTCTCCTCATCACCCCATGGAACATTCTCCAAAATTGATCACATCCTAGGACACAAAACAAACCTCAACAGAATCAAAAGACTTGAAATTCTATCTTGTATCTTTTCAGACCACAAGGCATTAAAGGTGGAACTCAACTCCAACAAAAACGTTCAACCCCACACAAAGACATGGAAATTAAACAACCTTCTGTTGAATGACACTTGGGTACAGGAATAAATAAAACAGGAAATCATTAACTCCCTTGAGCATACAACAATGAAGACACAAGCTACCAAAACCTGTGGGATACTGCAAAAGCAGTTCTGAGAGGAAAATTTATCACTTTAGATGCCTACATTCAAAAAACAGAAAGAGAGAGCATCAACAAACTCACAAGCCATCTTATAGAATTGGAAAAAAAAAGAACAATCTAAGCCTAAACCCATCAGAAGAAAACAAATATCCGAAATTAAATCAGAGATCGATGAAATTGAAAACAAAAGAATCATTCAGAAAATCAATGAAACAAGGAGTTGGTGTTTTGAAAAAACAGATAAAACTTTGGCCAAACTAACTAGAAATAGAAAAGCAAAATCTCTAGTAACCTCAATCAGAAATGATAAAGGGGAAATTACAACTGATGGCACAGAGATACAAGACATCATCTCTGAATCTAGTGGAAACTCTATGCCTAGAAATTTGACAATGTGAAGGAAATGGATCAATATTTGGAATCACACCCTCTCCCTAGACTTAGCCAGGAAGAAAGAAAGCTCCTGAAAGAACCAATTTCAAGCACTGAGATTAAAGAAACAATAAAAAAAATCTTCCAACAAAAAAAATGTCCTGGTCCGGATGGCTTCACACCAGAATTCTATCAAACCTTCAAGGAAGAGCTTATTCCTGTACTGCAGAAATTATTCCAAAAAATTGAGGAGGATGGAATGTTCCCCAACATGTTCTACGAAGCAAACATCACCCTGATACCAAAACCAGGAAGAGATCCAACTAAAAAAGGAGAATTTCAGACCAATTTCACTAATGAATACAGATGCAAAAATTCTCAACAAAATTCTAGCCAATACATTATAGCTTGTCATTAAAAAAGTCATACATCACGATCAAGTAGGTTTCATCCCAGGGATGCAAGGCTGGTTTAACATATGCAAGTCCATAAATGTTATACACCATATTAACAGAAGCATAA
Organism: Nycticebus coucang; assembly: GCF_027406575.1. Lineage (NCBI taxonomy): Eukaryota > Metazoa > Chordata > Mammalia > Primates > Lorisidae > Nycticebus > Nycticebus coucang. Next base: position 51,106,872 of record NC_069785.1, on the reverse strand, counting down.
ATAAAGGCCATTAATCCTCTCAATAGATGCAGAAAAAGCATTTGATAAAATCCAGCATCCTTTCTAATTAGAATACTGAAGGGTATAGGCATAGGTGGCACATTTCTGAAACTGATAGAAGCTATTTATGACTAACCCATAGTTAATATTTTACTGAATGGAGTAAAAATGAAAGCTTTTCCTCTTAGAACTGGAATCAGACAAGGTTGTCCTCTGTCACAATTACCATTCAACATAGTGCTGGAAGTTCTAACCAATACAATTAGGCAAGACAAGGAAATAAAGGGCATCCAAATGGGAGCAGAGGAGGTTAAACTCTCCCTCTTTGCTGACGATATGATCTTACACTTAGAGAACCCAAAGACTCAACTTCAAGACTCCTGGAAGTCATCAAAAAATATAGTAATGTCTCAGGATATAATATCAATGTCCACAAGTCAGTTGCCTTTGTATAGGCCAATAACAGTCAAGATGAGAGGCTAATTAAGGACACAACTCCCTTCACCATAGTTTAAACAAAATGAAATACCTAGGAATATACCTACAAAAGAGGTAAAGGGCTCCTATAAAGAAAATTATGAAACCCTAAGAAAGGAAATAGCAGAGGATATTAACAAATGGAAGAACATACCATGACTCATGGCTGGGAAGAATCAACATTGTTAAAATGTCTATACTTCCAAAAACAATCTACCAATTCAATCCCATCCCTAATAAGATGCCAACATTGTACTTTCAAGATTTGGAAAAAATGATTCTGCATTTTGTATGGAACCAGAAAAAAATTGTATAGCTAAGGCAGTTCTTAGTAATAAAAACAAAGCTGGGGGCATCACCATACCAGATTTTAGGCTGTACTACAAAGCCATAGTGGTCAAGACAGCATGGTACTGGCACAAAAATAGAGACACAGACATTTGGAATCCAATAGAAAATCAGGAAATGAAACTAACATCTTACAACCACCTAAACTTTTTTTTTTATTATTAAATCATAGCTGTGTACATTGATATGATCATGGGGCATCACACACTAGCTTCATAAACCGTTTGACACATTTTCATCACACTGGTTGACATAGCCTTCCTGGCGTTTTTCAGTTATTGGGCTAAGACACTTACATTCTACATTTACTAAGTTTCACATATATCCTTGTAAGATGCACCGCAGGTGTGATCCCACCGGTCCCCCTCCCTGTACCCGCATCCCCCCTCCCTCCCCTCCCTTTCCCCCTTCCCCCTATTCTTAGGTTGTAACTGGGTTATAGCTTTCATGCAACCACCTAATCTTTGATAAACCAAACAAGAACATACCTTGGGGGAAAGACTCCCTATTCAATAAATGGTGTTGGGAGAACTGGATATCCACATGTAAAAAACTGAAACTGGACCCACATCTTTCTCCACTCACAAAAATTGATTCAAGATGGATAAAGGACTTAAATTTAAGGCATGAAACAATAAAAATCCTCAAGGAAAGTATAGGAAAAACTCTGGAAGATATTGGCCTAGGGAAAGACTACATAAAGAAGACTGCCATGGCAATTGCAACAACAACAAAAATAAACAAACAGGACTTAATTAAACTGAAAAGCTTCTGTACAGCTAAGGATACAACAACCAAAGCAAATAGACAACCCACCCAATGGGAAAGGATATTTGCATATTTCGAATCAGACAAAAGCTTGATAACTAGGATCTATAGAGAACTCAAATTAATCCACATGAAAAAAGCTAACAATCCCATATATCAATGGGCAAGAGACATGAATAGAACCTTCTCTAAAGAAGACAGACAAATTGCTAGCAAACATATGAAAAATGCTCATCATCCCTATTTATTAGAGAAATGCAAATCAAAGCTACCCTGAGATATCATCCAACCACAGCAAGAATGGCCCACATCACAAACTCTCAAAACTGCAGATGCTGGTGTAGATGTGGAGAGAAGGGAACACTTTTACACTGATGGTGGGACTACAAACTAATACAACCTTTTTGGAAGGAAGTATGTAGAACCCTCAAAGAACTCAAGCCAGACCTCCCATTTGATCCTGCAATCCCATTATGGGCATCTACCCAGAAGGAAAAAAATCCTTTTATCATAAGGACACTTGCACTAGAATGTTTATTGCAGCTCAATTTACAATCGCCAAAATGTGGAAACAGCCTAAATGCCCACCAACCCAAGAATGGATTAACAAGCTGTGGTATATGTACACCATGGAATACTATTCAGCCATTTAAAAAAAAAATGGAGACTTTACAGCCTTTGTATTAACCTGGATGGAAGTGGAACACATTATTTTTAGTAAAGCATCACAAGAATGGAGAAGCATGAATCCTATGTACTCAATTTTGATATAAGGACAATTAATGACATGGTGGGGTGGGGGAAGGGGAGAGCAGAGAGAGAAAGAAGGAAGAAGGGGTGGGGAAAGGAAGAGCAGAGAGAGGGAAGGAGGGAAAGGGTGGGGTCTTGGTGTGTGACACACCTTTTGGGGGCCAGACACGGTTATAAGAGGGACTTTACCTAACAAATACAATCAGTGTGACCCTCAATGAATCTCCAACAATAAATTAAAAAAAAAAAAAAAAACCTTAACATTATAAATTTTCCTTCCCTTGTTCTTCCCGTTCCTTCCCTTCAGACACCCAGGAATGGCAGGGCTGGCCAGGCTAGAAGCAGTTGGGGTTGAGGAGGTGTCTAGGAACTGCATAGTCAGAGCCAAGGAGGCCAGCAAATCTGAACATATGTGGTAGTTAGAGCTGAGGAGCCCAAGGCAGCCAGTGATGCCAATGCAGCTGGGGTTTAAAGAAGACAGCTCATATGGGGAAACCAGGCTCATGCAGGGGGAATGGGCAAGTATATTAAGAATGAGGAGAAATATATATTTTTTATGCTTCAAAGGTCTACATGATGCATAAAAAAGGACACAACAATTAAAGCGAATATACCACCTTCAGAATGGTAAAAGATTTTTACATGTTATAAATCTAGCAAAGGCTTGATAACTAGGTGTATAGAGAACTCAAACTAATCAACAAAAAAGAACAAACAATCCCATCTATCCTTGAGCAAGAGACATGACTAGAACCTTCTCTGAGGAAGACAAACGAATAGCTAACAAACGTATGGAAAAAATGCTCATCATCCCTAATCATCAGAGAAATGCAAATCAAAACCACCCAGAGATACCTAACCCAGTAAGTTTAACCCACATCATAAAATCCCAAAGTTGCAGAGGCTGGCATGGATGTAGAGAGAAGGGACCACTTTTACACTGTTGGTGGGACTACAAACCAATACCGCTTCTTTGGGAAAAAGCATGGAGAATCCTCAAAGAATTCAAATTAGACCTCCCATTTGACCCCACAGTCTCATTAGTAGGCATCTACCTAGAAGAAAAAAAATCATTTTATCATAAGGACATTTGCGCTAGATTGTTTATTGCAGCTAAATTTACAATTGCCAAGACATGGAAATAACCTAAATGTCCATCAACTCAGGGATGGATTAACAAACTATGGTATATGTATACCATAGAATACTATTCAGCCATAAAAAAGATAGTGACTTCACATCTTTTTTATTAACTTAGATGAAGTTGAAACACATTCCTCTTAGTAAAGTATCACAAGAATGGAAAATCAAATATCCAATGTATTCAATACTAATATGAAGTCAGTAGACAATCTAATTCACATGACCACAGAGAAGAAAAACTCATTTCAATTCAAATTCGAGAAAAGAAGAATGAGGGAGGGGAGAAAAAGGAGGGGACATTTGGGCTGCTCCCACTGAATTGGCACAATGTAGTGGTATACAGCACACCTTTTGGGTGCAGAACATAACTACAACAGGGACTCCACCTAACAAATTCAAATATTTACTTGGTTATTTGTACCCTAACATTAACCTGAAATAAAAAATAAAATAAAACAAAGGTCTATGTGGGGGCACCAGGTGACACTGCAGCTCATGTACATTGCTACTTACCTGCTTGCCTCAGGAGCTAGAACCACGGCCACCATTAACCCTTGTGGAACAAGAGGCAGACTGGGAAGGCAGACATATCCACCAGAGGCTTAGACTCTAACAAATACACAACACACATCACTGGCGTGATTCCTACACACTGATCCTGGTCTACTCCTGCAGAAGTTGAAGGTTTTAAGATTCCATGTCTTTAAAAAAGTCATACTTTATGTAGTATAAACACATTCATTTTTAGTTCTGATGAGGGACAGTAAACTAAAGAGTATGATATATATCACAGGTACATCTGAAAGATGGAAGTGGAAGACCCAGGAAGGAGGCACCATTCCCAAGATATCTAAGATGTCAGTTCAGGCCATTTCTTCTTTGAAAACAAGGTATGCACCTTTACTCCTGGCATGAACTTACCCTCCAAGCCAGAAAGCTAAGAAGTCAACAGAAACCAAGGGGCAAAAGGAGACCAGGCACAGAGGGAAAGGAGAAATGACTAAATGAAAGCAAATTTTCCTCAGATTTGACTTCCAAATCAACTTAAAGCATAATATCTTTGGGGCATAACAAAAACAGCTACTATTTTATTTATTATTTTATACTTTGTTTCATAACAATCTACTTTATTTCATCTTGAAAAAAATGAAAACAATAGATAAAACAAAATAACCCATTTTATTTGGCTTTATTGTTAGAATTCCATCTTGCAGATTCTAAGAGTTTCTGCTCAACCTAACATCTGTAAACTCTACAAAGGGCTATAATTTCCTTTGGAGTTTCTTCTAGCCTTCATAGAAAACTTTGCTACCAAAATTCTTAGAACAACTGAACCGGTTGAGATCATAGAAACTGCTGATGTCTTACAAGGTATTTTATAATCATTTTCCTTGATATCTAAGAATAGTTAGTTGCAAATTTAAATTGCTAAACAATTGACACTTTTTATATTGTAGACTGCCTTTATACATTTCCATTAGTTAAAAACAATTTTTCTTAGACTTAACTGAGATAATCATGAGAAACACATTTTTATCAAACATGAAAATTCCATAGCACTTCTTGGGGCCCTTCTGTAACACAACAGCTCATGCACATAATGGCCAAGTTGAGTTGTACTTTAACTAAAACGAGATTCTGGATGCCACATATCTTACTTCTTCTAAGGGCAAAGCACCAGAATAGGAAATAGCTAAAAGGACTCTGTCCACAAAGTAATCTAGCTTCACTACCACTCTTTAGTCTCAAGAAAAACTCAGGCCAAGCAAAATTAGATATCATCTCCCTTACTTGATACAGGATTACTAAGGCCAATTTAGAAGTATGCCAATAAAAAAAAATTTTTTTTTTACAGGCCTGGCCCAGTGGCTCACACCTATAATCTTAACACTCTGGGAGGCCGAGGCGGGTGGATTGCTTGACCTTAGGAGTTCGAGATCAGCCTCAACAAGAGCAAGACCCCATCTCTACTAAAAACAGAAAAATTAGGTGGGCATTGTGGTGGACACCTGTAGTCCCAGCTACTCAAGAGACTGAGGTAGGGGGATGACTAGAATCAGGAGTTTGAGGTTGCTGTGAGCTATGACACCATGGTACTATAGCCTGGGTAACAGAGTGAGACTCCGTCTCAAAAAAAAAAAAAAAAGTAATGGTAGAAAAGAAATATGGGATTTACTGGATTAAGTCAGAAGACTAGGATTTGGGGTCTAGCTCTAGTTTGTACTACCTATGTGGTCTTGACAAATCACTAAACTCTCTCACCTCCGTTTTCTCATCTGTGAAATGAGAATAACCATGTGCCAAGGGTTGTTGTGAGATTAAAATTAGATGACGTGTATGAAGAGTAATATGTGAACCATAAAGGAAATAACAAGTCATCTTGTTTTTATTTTTTTACCATTGACTCTATATTTTTCCTTAAAGAGGAATCTAAACTAGTGTCAAAAGCTATGATTATCACACATAACTCTGGAGATCACAGGATCCAAACAAATGAATCAGCACCTGGTCACAGGCAAAGTTGGTGATACAAATAATGACTTCTTTTATTTTTTTTTTTGAAACAGAGTTTCACTCTGTTACCTGGGCCAGAGTGCCATGAAATCAGCCTAGTTCACAGCAACCTCAAACTCCTGGGTTCTAGTAATCCTCATGCCTCAACCTCTTGAGTAGCTGGGACTACAGGTGCCCACCACGACAACAGGCTAATTTTTCTATTTTTAGCAAAGATGGGGTTTTGAACTCCTGAGCTCAAGTGATCCTCTTGCCTCAGCCTCCCAGAGTGCTAGAATTACAGATGTGAGTGAGCCATGGTGCCTGGCCCATGTGATGATATTTTTGCCCAGCCTAGTGCAGTGCAACTAAGCAAAGGGGCCACCACAACCTAGACCACAGTCTGGGTACTCTCAAAAGAAGTGCTCATAATAAATTCTCCCTTTTTAAAATTAGAATCCAAACCACCCGATTCTCTACCTTAGTTTTCCATTTAGTTCCTCATGAATCTCTCTGTCCCCCGACAAGTATCCCACACTTATCTTCTGTGTTTAGTCACATGTGCCCATCTCTCTTGGCACTGACCACAGCTTTACATTTTGCTCTTGGGTCAGGTCTTAGGAAACACTCCTCCAAGCTGCAGCTAGCCCGTAATCCATAGCGATCCCAGATCATTATGCCCTACACTCAGACAATTCCTACCTTTGGGCAGGGCCTGGCAGATAATCCTTAAACTATTCCTAGCCAGTTCCCAGTAATGCTTTGTAGCCATTCTAAACAACATCTAAAGAATTTGAGGATTTTGCTTTGTGCGTATTTAATTTTAAAGGCCTCTAAGCATTTCTGAATCTAATTATTTAAAATATCTAAAGGGAAAACAAGAATTGCACATGGGCCTTTGGGAGCGTGGCTGGTTTACCAAAAGCTGCAAACTTACCATTTGATTGTAAACATCTCTTCCTACACTGTCACTTCAAAGTCAACATCTCACTACTCATATTCACTTTCAGGTAAATAAAGTAATTTTGACAAAAAGGGAGCATAAGGAATCTATGTCCCTTTGAGAAAGATATGGATTTCCATGACAGAAAAATTAGTTGAAGTTGAAATTAAGCATGTTAACGGTCAGGCACCTGGAATAAAGGGGTGGTAGCACCCTCCAGAGTTCTCTGCTGGGAGCATTTATCACTTTGCCTCCACTGGTACAACTTCACATCTTGTAAATGAATGAGAAAAGCATTTGCTTAAGGTCCTAGGCAAACAAAAGAACAAACTCAGAAGGACCAAACCAAAGAAGATAAAACAATTTGATCCCTAAAACTGAAGCTGCTTGCTAGGAGAATTCGTCTGCAAATTTACACTAGATTCAGAAAGTAAATCAAGTGGATTTAATCTGGGAGACTTAAGAATCCCACAAACCAATTTATGCTATAGTTTTGGGGGGGGTGTGTGTGTTTTGTACGTATTTATTCAAACAGCAGGAAATGGAAACTCTTTAAGGATAATATTATAGAATAACAAACTGGATTCATTCATTTACCACTGATTTATTTAGTGCTAACAAAACATAAGTAAATTATTGAGAACTGTAAAGCAGTTATTTTAGATAAAGGGGTAAGATGAAGCCTATGTATCTATCGTTTTTACAAAAACAGTGAAGTCATTATTCTTCAGAGGAAAAAACCTTAAATATACATAGCAATATATGTACTTTGAGAAGCAAATTACCTTTATATTTTCCAAGGTATTTGAGGAAATTAACTTATTCCAGAAAATGCTAAAAAATTAGGAGAGGAAAGATAGGCAGATGCAGAAAAAAAGGACTATGTATACAAAGAGTAAGAATAAGTTATGGGGTAAAAAGTAGAAGGAAAAGATAAGAATTATATTGAGTTTTTAAGATAGGTAGAGACTTAATTTCAGAATAGGGAGAAAATCCAGTCAGAAAAGGACAGTGGTATTTAAGATGAAAATTCCAGGGGCAAGACCAAGTTTCCACTTAGTAAACAGAATAGTTCAAGCAAGGCAACACTGCCTACAGGGGCATGGATGGGCTCAAAAGTGAGATAAGAAAGGAGCTCAGAGTTAAAGCTGAGGTGAAAAGGAACTTAACATGTTAATGAGTTTCAGCAATTAGGTAATAGTCTCTGATGGTTTCTGAACTAAGAAGTGACACCATGAAAAGACTGTCTTAAGAAAATCATTTGACAGTGAATATTTTTAATGTCTAATAAGACTTCCTCCCCAACAACTCCCAAATCTTATTGCTGTATTGTTTGGATCTTTATTTAGATATTTTGCCATCACACCAGACAAACTCAGTAATAGATGCATAGACAGACAGATACATAGATATAAGTGAACTCCTCATCTTGCCCCTAAAGTCATTTCTCAATCTGGATGCCAGTCTTCTGGATTAGACTTGCCTTCTATTTTTCTTCTTTCCTTTCTTTCTCTCTCCCTCCATTTCTTTCTTCCTTCCTGGACACAGGCAATTGCCAGTTCCAACCGAATTTTCCTTTACAGTCTTGAGACTCTACCAGTTGAGCCATTCACCAGTAATCCCTTACTTCAGGCTCTTGCTACTGGATGTAGACTTGAGCAATAGTCTCCTAACTGGCATCCCTTTAGGCAGTCTTTTTGCTATCTGACTCACACTACACACAAGACCTCCTGGCACAAGTTCTCTAATAGTTAGAAGTGGAAAGGTGGAAAGGTGCCACAAAGAACCAGGCCATGCACAGTTGACAGGAGAGATTTACCAAGAGCATCTGCAAGCAGAGGGGCTGCCATCGAAGAAGGAAAATCGCAACAGCACGAGTTAGGGTATAGGGTCTTTCTCAAAGTAGTTCAGGGTGTAGCATAAGTGAAGCTCAGGAGGGGCACTGGCATAGCTCAAGAACTTGGATGTGATGTAAGAGATCAAAGGTCATCTGCTAGAGGCCTTGGAGAAGGTGAGGTTATCTGTTGTAAATCTTCTGCAACCCAGAAGGAATGTTTTACAGAAGCAGAGGAAACATGGCAAGTACTATTCTTTGCTTAATAAATGTCCAGACCCATTGGTGGTAGAAAAGACTGACAAGTCCTATATGGTTAAGGATGATTAGGCACATTGGAGGTAACAAATGCTCCACTCCTAGTGTCTGTCTTCACTCAAGTTCTACTCTGCCTGGAATGACCAGTCACCCTCTCAGTATGGAAAGCCCACAGCTTTCTTTCAGGATCCATCTCAAAACTGAGCCACCTTCTTCAGGCACTTAGCCACTCTGTTCTTCATACTCTCAGAGCTCTTGATAAATACATTTGTCAAGTACAGCAGTACTGTGATTGCTATGCAGCACAGTCCCTATATAGTAGAGACCATGTCCTGTTTATCTTTGGATTCTATTATCTAGCATACTACTTAGTCCAGAGAATTCAATACATATTTGCTGAACTAAAGAAATCAGACAATGTCTTAGGTCAAAAAAGAAGAGCTAGTCCCCTGGAAGCTCTCTCTGTCTAATGCTTTACCCAACTTCTTATTTCAACAAACATTTATTAAGTTCCCCATTACCTATAAAACACACAAACATAAAGTATTTAACAAGGCCTTTGGTGATCTGAGCCTGTCTACAATCTCAGCCTGATACTATTATCACTCACTACTACATACATTATTTTCAAGAAATACTCAACTACCTATAGTTTTCTGGACATATAATCGCTCTCTCCTTTCTGCCTCTCTAGCTGATGATTTGTCTTCCTGGAATTCTTTCTGAGGGCTTGTCTACCTAGGAAATTTCTATTCATTACTTACCTTTTGGCTGGTTACATTACTTACCTTAACAAGGCTGGCTTTGACTTCTTTCTGGTCTCTCTAAGCCCAAATATGCCTCCATTCCTACCCTTACCATTCTCCACTGTCAAGCACCAATCTTAGCATTTTACATAGATTATTCTTATTATGGCTTTTCATGGCACAACTCAGGTAAACTTTGCTTTGCTGCCTTTTGAACAGGAGTCAGCATATTATTACATCAAGCAGTAAATATTGTAGGTTTCATGGGGATGTTTAGTTTCTGTCACAATTATGTACAAAAGCAGCCATGGGCAATACATGGTTGTCTTCTAACAAAAGTTTATTTTACAAAAACATTTGGCAGGCCTGATTTGCCTACTGGCCATAATTTGCTCATCATAGTTCTAAAGACTCAATGTTCATGAAATTGAATAGGATCTGACAATATTAGAAACTAAAACCTAATCCCTGCCTTCAAGTGATTCCCTTATCTTATCCCAAAGCATCAGTAGGTGCAGCCATCAAGGTATTACTTTGCAAGCAAATCCAGAGGAGGCAGTCAATAACTAGCTGTAGAACTGAACTGAATGAGATAGAAATGGGGCCCTGAGGCTAATCTTTGTATCAACCTCCCACTTTCGATAATTCCCACTAAGGGCTGACAGAATCTTCACTAGATGCCCTTGCCCACAGTACTAACTTCCCACAGACAGGTCACCATTTCTGTAAGAAAAATAGCCACTCCAAGGCTCTGTCCTGTGTCTACAACATTTACCTGGCCTTCGTCTTAGTTTCCGGTGCTATTGATACAAAAACAAAATTACTTGAAAGCAGCAAGCAACTAAAATAGAAATAAGTTTCCACACTAGTGTGGGTCACAAGTTTCAACCTATGCAGTGGAGACTTTCTAGTGCTCAGAAAATTGTTCCATAGCAGTTATGAGCACTACTCTAACCTAGACTTTTTAATTAACATATAAGTAACATAACAACCAGGAAAATGGAAAGAGAAAAAAGTAAAATATATTTAAAAAAAAAGAAATGCTTATTGAATTATAAACATCTTAAAGGCAGAAATCGTGTCTTATTTAACTTTGCCTACTCAGAATATTGGTGAATGAATGAATGAATGAATGAATTTATGATGCTAAGAATATAGATAATTAAGTTTGCCAAATTCCAAATTTCCTCAACTATGCTTGAAAATAGGTAAGACCCACAAAGAAGTTAGAAATCTTCCAGCTGTGAGGGAGGAATAACCATATCCTTACTTCTCTAGCAGACTTACCATCTTGAGTGTTTGGACTCAGGATTTGGGTTCGTAACTCCTCCAGGCTAATTCCCAGGCACCTGCAGATCTCCTCAGGGCTATAAGGTTCAGAATGAAGGGCATCCTCTGTGACCAAGAGCATTTCTTCCAGACTAACCCCTAGTTTTGCCTGCACCTCCTCCAGCCGTAATACTTTGTCCCATTGCAAGTTTTTGTACTTAGCCAGGAGCTGCAAGTTCAAACCAAGATAATGGTCAGTTTTCATTTCAGAATTTGATATGTACTATTTTAATTACCCAGATTAAACTTTCCCCCACTCCCATTCAACCTATATACATTTCCTACCAATGCTGGAAAATGCATAACAGATTCAGATGTTTGGAATTAAACATGCCACGTGATACTCACAGACAAGTTAAGTAATTGTCTGAAAACACACACACAAACACACAACTAATCCCCCACAGATTTTTTTTCTTTTTTTGCCTGTTACCACTTTGCCTCAGGGCTATTTCTTTGAATAATTTCATTCTTTTATCCCTATTTGGTTCATTCCTACTACATCCCTCTCTAGAAAGTCTAGAGAAAATTATTCAAATCTCATGTGACCAGGATCCTGGGATTGACGTTGTATGTCCAATTTCATTAGGGAACTTCCTATAGTAAACTTCCTGTTTATTATACTTGGAAATGATTAATAAATTTACGTAATCTGAGCATTTAGAGTAAAGTCCCAGATTTTAAATGAAAATATCTTTGGTGACCTTATGAAGAACTATTTCATTAAGTCATTGGTGGTAGTTGTAGAGCTGTACATTTCTTCATTCCCAAGAAAAGGAGTTCGGCTTTAATTTGCATCAATCTAACGGAAAGGGTTAAGTACAAACCAAATCTTTGTAACCAGGTTCATTCATGGGGACCCCAATCAAGAATGCTTCCTTATTCTCTCCTGAGTTATTCAATTATACAGTTATTCAAAGAAGGTGACAATTAGAACTGTTAAGATTTCTTTCACCCTGGGGGTCTATAAAATTCATTGTTGGGTGTAAGAACAACAGGTTCAAACAGTTCAAAGAGTAAAAAGAAATAAGCAAGAGAAGGGGATATTAATCTTTAAGGACATGCGCATCACATTTTTCTCTTCTATTATGTCAATGATTTGATTTTCTTTCTTTTAGAGAGGAAGCAGGGTTTACCAAAAGACTATTGTATTTTGGCTAGGGCCACTCACTTCTGAAGAATGTTAATAACAGAAGTTCTTATATTCATTAATCCTGTTTTTAAAATCCTGGTTAACATATTTGAAAGGAGTTAATGATTTGAAGGCAGAACTGGGAAACGAGACAATAGAATTATGTTTTTCTGTTAAAGTATTTCACAGAGCACATTTGCATCTTTAAAGCAAGAATATAGGCTCAAGCTTTTTTTCTGACCTTGTTTGCTTAGAACATCTAGTTAGTGTTTATTAGTAGTGCTGAGTCGATAGCTACATGGATTGAACCACCCATTCATTTATCTAATTCATTCATTCTTATTTTATATTCCAAAAATAATTTGAGAAAACTTATAAGGATATAAATAATACAAACAAATAAATATATTTATTTTATATGGAAAAAGAGCTGAAGTTGATGAAATAAAATGATGCTTTCCGGCAACACATATCCAGAATTCAACCAAGATAAGCAACGAAGCTAACAAAAATAAGAGTGCAATGTGGTTTAAAATAAGCTTTTTATTTCTTATGGTTTTTAGCAACCCTATCGGATAGGTATTTATTACATTATTTAAGAGGTGAGAGTAAGTGAGTTGCCCAAAGTCACTTGAGTAGTAAATAACAGAGTTGGAAACTGAACCCACAGCTTATCACTCTTGCTTGCTTGCCCAAGGCCACATTCTCACTGAGGTAGGGACAATATCCACCTCAAGCTATTCATCTAAATTCAAATCACCACTCGAATCTTATATATTTCTAAGCCCAAAGTATTTGTGCTAGAGGTGAACACTCCAGTGATTTAAAAACACTTGGATAGATGAGTTCCTTCTGAAAGAAAGAAAATGGAAAAACATCAGAGAACCCCAGTGATGAAAAGGGGTTCTTTCCAAAAACCTTTCAGGTGACAATAATCTCCAACATCCCATTCCCATCCTAGCTTGAATCAAACACAATGCCTAAGCACTCAATCCAAGAAAACTGAGCCAGTGACATGTGTGGTGAAAATCCACAAGAGATGCCTGCAGAACACAGCATTCGATTTTCAAAGGCAGCCTCCCTACATGCTTGTTTTCTGAAGACCAAGGCACTAACATACAGAAGTTGACTGAATATGACCAAATTTGCTGCAAGCCCAGTCGTCACACAGCCCTCAGATGGAAGGTCTTCACAGTCAGTTTGGTGTGTATTTCAATTAAGGATGAAATCCACCAAGTGCCCTCACTGATTGCAGCACAGCCTTGAGCTGTTGAATTGTACTCCACTAAAGGAGTAAAATAGGGAAAATTCTTAAGCCTTAAAGCAAGCGTCCTCAAACTTTTTAAACAGGGGGCCATTTCATTGTCCCTCAGACCGTTGGAGGGCCGGACTATAGTTTAAAAAGAAAACTATGAACAAATTCCTATGCACACTGCACATATCTTATTTTGAAGTAAAAAAAACAAAACGGGAACAAATACAATTCACACTGCCTCATGTGGCCCGTGGGCCGCAGTCTGAGGACCCCTGCCTTAAAGTGTGACTTAGGACACAGAAAGAAGTCTTGCAGATGAGAGACATGGGTGGGTGAGATCACTGTTGCTCAAAGACAGAACTTCATGGAGGAATTCAGCACTTATGGCCCAGTTGACTAGCCTACCTCCTTTTCACCATGGCAAACGTTAAGTACTCTTATCATATACCACTTCTGAGAGGTTCCTGAACTCTGCCCTGTGCTCTGAGAACAAGAAAGCCAGCAACAAGAGCCTTGTCCATTGTCATGGAAAAAGGTAGGAAATAAATAATGCTAGGGCTCTGTCTCAGGTCTGTTTCCCTCAGAAGCAAGAATTTGAGGGCAAGAAGTAGGGGAGGGATGATCCCAAGAAGCACTGGTAGAGGACTGGAAGGTGAGAAAGGAGGAGAAGCCAGCACGAGGCACACAGACATGGACAGATGAGGCTGGGCCTGCCGGGCCCTCTGGAATCTGTGTGCATAAACCTCAGATGTGTCCTATCCAAAGACCAGGAAGCATCAGTGTTTACCCACTGACGCCGAGTCATCACTGATTGAGGCTGCTCTCAAGGGTATTAACACCATGACACTTCCAGGTTGTCCCAGACACAAACCAAAATACTAAGCCTTCTCCTACAGCCAGGAAAAGCTCTTAGACTAAGACTCACTAGGGCTTCCAGTAAGACAGTATAGTAGGGAAAGAGCTAGCTATGATACGGACCCCAACTCAGCCTGTCAGAATCTACCTCTCTTTGATTTTCTCATTACAGTAAAGGTCATTAAAGGGAAAAATTCTAATCCCTTCTTTGAGGAAAAGCAATTAATTCAACAAGTTGTTTTCCACAGGACAAAAGTAGCTGTGTTTATAGTAGTATATGTGATATAAATCACATTTATAAAAATTTGATTTGTGATATATACAAATTTTGAACACAGAAAAATTTGAAGTATGCCAAAAAGCTTAAATGAACAAAATCACCTGTAATACTCCCAATGAACTAATCACCAACCACTATTTTGATAACCATTCTATCATACATTTCTTTATGGACATACACAATTTCGCATAAATGGGATCATACAAAGCTGCTTTGACTGTGAATTCTTTTTTTTCTTTGCTTATCTTCCCCTCACCTTTCTCTCCAGTACACAGAGCCCTTCCCCAGTATTACACAGCAGTTAGTGACTTCCATGTCCATGTGCCATTCAAGCCATCACAAACACATTCTCCACATTGATATTCCCCAATCTTAGTCATCCCCACTGTTGTATTCTCCATATTAGTTTTAAGGCCACAGAATAAATCTGGTTGTGCATAATGGGCCTACTATAATTGTCCCTACATTCTCAGCACAGCCTCTCTTTTCTCTAGGGCAACCCCAAGCATTGTGCCCTGGATTCCATTGATGCCTACCTCCTAAGGTGCTTGATGGAAAGAGCAGAGGCTAAGGCAGGCCTAGACTCTTCTACTCACTTAAAACAAGTCACAGGGTACCTTGGCCTTACGTTCCCGGTATGTAAAGTGAGGCACACATGGCTATTTCACCAGCTCTTGTGAATAATAAATAAGATAATAAAAAACAACTAAAACCTTGCCTGGTCCGGAAGAGTCACTCATAGGGGTCCTCTAACTATGGCCCGCGGGCCACATGCGGCGGTGTGATTGTATTTATTCCCGTTTTGTTTTTTTACTTCAAATAAGATATGTGCAGTGTGCATAGGAATTTGTTCATAGTTTTTTTTTTAAACTATAGTCCAGCCCTCCAACAGGCTGAGGGACAGTGAACTGGCCCCCTGTTTAAAAAGTTTGAGGACCCCTGCAGTTTCTTCCTTCCCTACATGCTCCTGTCTCTCTTGCTAGTTCTCTCCTACATGGCACCTTTTCTTATGCCTTAAAATACATACAGATGTTTTCTATCCAAAAATGCCTTCTCCTAAAGCAACCACTCTTCATTTATGCCTTCCTTTCACTGCTTCTAACAGTGCCCATCCTCACTGCTTCCAAACTCTCAGTAACTAATTATTAAAGGTGGCCTTCTAAAGGTTCTTCTTCACCTCCAGACACCATTTCTAAAGTCTCTGGTCTTTTCTCAGCCATCTTCATCTTTAATGAATCAGTGGCTTCTGGCACTCTTCAGTCTCCTCCTAACAGGTGAGGAGGTGGGCAAGGAAAAGTTCTTCAAAGTAATGACATGTATGGAAAAAAGAAAACAGAAACACAACCATAGAGAGCCTTGCGACTAACCTTTTACTAGGTCCAACCATAGCTTCTCTCATCTCTCTCCCAGTATCATTGATACTCTAAGACCCCCTATTCTTCAACCAAAGCAAAAGCAAAAATTCTAGATGCAAGATAAATTTTTCTAAAATATCATGTTAACAACGTTGAGGCTTCTCACTGCTCCAGGACCAAACCTGTGTGAGCCTTAGTACTAAAGGTTGTACTTAGTACAGTACTGAAGACCATGCCACAGTCTGGTTCTGCTAAACACATCACCCTGGAATTCCCCAGTATGCATGTCCTCCGCCAGCAGCTTGGACTCTCCATTTCTGAATACTCCATGCTGGAATCTTGGCAGAGTATGTAGAAGAAAATTTCACCCCCAAACATGACTCCTTAGTATAAAGAATATTTTGAATTGAAAGCCCTTAAAGATCAACAGGCCTTGGAAGGAGTTTTCCCTCTTTCTTCATTAAAAAAAACCAAACACATCAACAAGCACAACTGACTTAGCTTCCCCTCCCTGTTATCCCAATATATTATAAGTAAGATCAAGAATGTAACCAGACCTGGCCCAAATCATTTTAAATATGATATCTATCTCTCATGTTAATTTAAT
This sequence comes from Nycticebus coucang, assembly GCF_027406575.1. Classification (NCBI taxonomy): domain Eukaryota; kingdom Metazoa; phylum Chordata; class Mammalia; order Primates; family Lorisidae; genus Nycticebus; species Nycticebus coucang. The sequence continues at coordinate 51,090,299 of NC_069785.1, read as the reverse complement.
TTCCAAAGAGAATTATAAGTCAATTTGCACCCCCACCAATATACTCATTCCACCAAATATCTATTCTTCTCTAGTAACCATCTATTGCCCCTAAACAGGATTTCTTCCTACCCTCTAAAATGAGGGTAAATAAATTTCTGGATGCCATGGAAATTCTAGGTAATCACGCTGTGATTCTCACCATAAGGATAAATAAACCTCTTTCTTCTATTAACCTGTCTTACTTATTATGAGTTGATCTTTCAGTGACTGTTTCAGGTTGAAAGGGAAGCTTCCCCCACACCCTCATAACATCCCACTGAATCAAAAGGCTGAGGAAAACTGGTTGTATTTTTGGGTATTTGGTTTTTCTCTGTTCAGATTCAAGGAAACTGCCAAAATCCTGAAACTATTATGCCAACTTCTCCTCACTTTCTATCACCAAAGAATGAGTTTCATATCAACTGCTAAGTGACAGGAGCTAAAAAGCTAGGTGACTGATAGCTCCTGATCAGAGAAGCCTTGTAAAGGATCCCCAGAGCTGGGTGTGGTGGCTCATGCCTGTAATCCTAGCACTCTAGGAGGCCAAAGCAGGTGGATTGCCTGACCTCAGGAGTTTGAGACCAGCCTGAGCTAGAGTAAGACCCTGTCTTCAAAAAACAGACAAAAAAAAAAAACTAGCCAGGAATTGTGGTGGATGCTCGTATTCCCAGCTACTCAGGAGGCTGAATCAAGAGGATTGATTGAGCTCAAGAGTTTGAGTTGCTGTGAGCTATGATGCCACATATTCTACCAAGGGCAACAAAGTGAGACTCTGTCTCAAAAAAAAAAAAAATAAAGAATCACCGTAAATGTAAATGTAACTTAAGGTATCAAAGGACCACACAAAACTCTCTCTTTCATTGCTTTACATATTGCCATAATGAGCTCAGGGTATGCAAAAAGAACAGTATAATTTCTTTTTCCTTCTTAACTTCCCATAATACTTATTAAGGGTGGCACACATTTTATTCCTCAATATAATTAAGGGATACTCTCTTTTATAGACATAAAACATTTCTGGAAATGTTTATGCCACAAAGTATGTGTAAAATATGAAAAGTTTTGTGCCCACAAAAAGTTGTTGGACATTGTTAATTTATAAACATAAAAATGTGCTTCATTTAAAAGTACCATTTATACAAGTCATAATTAAAAATCTCTATTGAGTTTGCATTGAAATATTTTTAATCTTAGTTCAAATGATCATGAGACTCTTTTAATGACTCTCCATGAATTACTTTTTGAAAGCCAGTGGAGAGAGAAACAGAGAGATAGGAAACTTGAGAACAGCAGAAACATTACATTAATAACATTGGCGCAAACCATAAAAATTGTCTTTGTTGGTTTAGTGTACTTCCCTGTGCTAAGTAGATATAAAAGGTACTTATTTTCAAAAAAGCATCTTGGAAGAACAGGAGGAAAGGAAAAATAAATGTTATTCATTACAGTTTTGCCATGTGGAGCTCTAACTAATCTCATTTTCAAAACTATCCAAATTTGCTATTGTCCAATTGACACTTCATAATTACTGTCTTCTTTTATAGAAATTATGCCCAGATTGAGATAAGCTTTTTTCCCTTTTGACATGGGAGTTTATTTCCTTATTTAATAAAATCATTTTCAAGCAAAAATTATATTTACTCGTGTGTTGCCAAAAATGGAAGAATGGAACCATACTGCAAGGGAATTATGCTTAGTAGAATCCTAGCCTATAATCCTAAGCATATTTCTAACCTCAACGTCTGTGAATAAAACCCTTACTGGCAGCTTTGCCTTCATTTCCCTTTTATATAGACCTTAGATTTTCGTGATTTGCTGCAACACAATTTAGAAAACAGTCTCCATCTTGATATAGTCTTTCACTTTTCTTATTTCCACATTTTAAAAGAGAAAAATTCAGAGTATTTAAAACAATGTGTTTTATCTACGTCAATTGGGAGGAGTGTGTGGCAAAAAGCCGAATTCAGATGCCAATTTTGCTGACCAAAGTACCTCTAAAATGCATATGGAGTTATGCAGTTAAACTGAGAAAACATCCTCAAGAACAGAAGGTTCTGGAGTGGATTAAGATCTTTAGCTACTACTGCTTCCAAAAGAGATATCTGTTTTGTAGTTAACTCTCAAAAGACATCCCTGCATCCCTGTAACTTTTACTCTAGCACCACAATTTTATTGCTCATTTTCTTCCTGAATCTTTGGGGGACAGAAGTCACATCAGGAACCTATTCTACACATCTCATACTTGACTTGTTTTAGCTCACGATGGATCTGGTAGAGGACACCTAATTTCGTGATAAAACTTTGAAAACAAATGTTGTGTATGTTTGAGGTCTCCTTCAGAAGACAACACTTACTCATCATACTCAAGATAAAAAGTCAACAAGAGTAAGCCCTCAAACAAATAAGACACTAATTTCTTCCATCTCCTGAAAGAGTTAAGTGCGTTCTAAAGGAAAAAGTTCACTGACCTTTGACATTGAAAAGTTTACCTATTACTTGTTCTGCATATATGTACTGATCAAATGCCATGAAAAATTTAATATTATAACACTTCTATTACATAAGTTTTAGAATTTATCTTAATGAGTTAATTCCAAATTTAAAACATTTAAGTCATAACTTTTTTAAAATGTATAACTCCAAAATGTGTAACTTCAAAAGCTTTTATTTTTCTGGCTCATCATATCTTTTCTCTCCCTAATTTCATCACTTCAGGATGTGGGAATCAAAGGAAGAGAGCTAAATAGCAGTAAAACACAAGAGACAACTACACTTTACACATTTCCATGCGATGTGGGCACATAACAGGCACCCGTAAAAAACTATGAAATGTAGCAAAATCATTGAGACAGAGCAGGTGAGACAGGGAGGAGTCATTCATTTATTTAACAAATATTTGTCTTGTGCCTACTTTAGTCTAAGCACCACATCCATCATTAGAGACACAGGAGTAAACAAGATGGACACAGTCTCAGCTCTCAGGTAAACCTTAATCTAAAAGAGGGGTAAACCTTAATCTAAAAGACATTAAACAGATAATTGTGGTAAGAACCAAAGTACAAATGTGATTAAATAAATAAATAAATAAAGGGGGCTCCAGCTTAGGCTAGATGTAAGGAAGTCAAGGAAAGGCTTTCCTGAAGCACATTTAGATGAAGACTTCAAAGTGGGCTGAGGGAAGAGTGTGCAAAGTCCCTGAGATGAAAATGAGCCTCACAGCAGGAGTGTAGTAGAAGCAGGTGATGCTGAGAGACGAAGAGATGAGGTGAACCAGTCTCAGACCTGGCAGCTCCCAGGTGGTGAGATAGGCTCTTTACCTTATTCCACTGGGATACTTTTGAAAAGCATTAAACACAGAAATTACTTCCTCAGTCTTAAATTTTTACCCCTCCCGCTGGTATTTGAAAAATGATTGGGAAAAAGATAAGCATAGAATTAAGGAACAATGAGAAGGCTAATGTGAGAGTCAATAAATGATAATGGTACCAATAGAAGAAAAAGCTGTGAGAGGAACATTGAGTTCAATTTTAATATGTTCAGTTTGAAAGGTCCATGATTCATTCAGGAAGAAATGTTCAATAAGGTGTTGGATAGACAGGTTTGGAGCTCAGCCAAGAAAGCCTTACTTGAAGGTGTTCATTAGTAATTCATCAACATAGAGATGACGTGAAAGCTATGAGAGGGCATGAGATCAGTAGAGGAAAGACCACAGACAGAAGACCATGCAAGGCCGTAAAGAACATCAACACTTAAAGGTATGCAGGAGGAGGGTGAATTCCACCAATTCCTAACCCCTGGGAAAGAAATAGCAAGAAAAATAGGAAAAAAAAAAAAACAGGAAGTGAACTTTAATGGAAACCAAAGAAAGTGAATGTTTTAAGGAAAGATTGGTGATCTTGTTGAAAGATAAAGGGAAAACAGTCAGGAATAAATAGGATAAAGACTAAATAGAGTCCACTGAATTTGCCATTTCTTGTGGGCTAAGAAAAAGCAAATTCAGTATTATGTAGAAGGCAAAAGTATGAATTTAGCAGATTAAGGAATGAGAGGGAGATAAAAGGGTAAAAAACATATACAGAGCAATTTTTTAGAAAGTTTGCCTGTGAAGAAAATGAGAGAGTAGAAATAGACATTGGAGAGAGCTGCACTGTCTAGGGTAGACTGTTTTTTTTAAGTTTTTGGCGAGAGCTGGGTTTGAACCCGCCACCTCCAGCATATGGGGCCCGCTGAGCCACAGGTGCCACCCCAAGGCACTTTTTAAATGCAAAATGTTAGAATGTGTGAAGTCTAATAGAAAGGATTCAGTAAAGAAGTAGAGGTGAGATACAGGCTAAAGATGGAGTCAGTTTCCTACAACCACGCATGGAAGGAGATATATATAAAAGGAGACATGTAGATGTAATACCCCTGTACAAAAACGGCATCTGAGAGGACCAGGTAGAGTGAAGGTGCTATAACTTTGCCGAGGAAAACAAGACGGGCGGTGATCACTTCCCGTCAATTGCCCCCAACTATCTTTCTCCTCCCAGGGACCTAACCCTTGGACTGTGCTTCACAGACAGGAGCAGTCCTTTTATTCCCAATGCCACCTCAGAAGTAAACTGAGAGTTTACTGTAAAGTTCATGTACTTCATATACTGTAAAGTTCATATAGCTTCTAAAGAGCTAGAGGTTGGAGGACACATCTATTGGTTTATCTGTCTCCTGAGTTTGAAACCAGATTGCTCTATACCCAAACATTCCTTTAGATGGAATGTTGCTGCAATGAGAATGTTCCCCTAAAATTTGGGGAAAGAGGTAAAGTAATAGAGAACAAAGAGAATAAAGACAAAAAAAAAGCCTACTTGGGGTTTCAGTGTTTTGTCATGTTCATACCTTTGCAGCCAGTCGGCACTCCATCACCCTGATATTGTAATGGGAAGTTGCTGCCTTATTCATTTCCACACAACTGTTGGCAATCACAAACACTGCTCCACTTGGGAGTTTCACATTGGTGGCTCTCAGGGGACTAAATTCTATCAACTTGGCCTAGTAGAAGAAAAATAACAAGGGAGATAAGTTAGAATTCAGAAAATGTTTAAGCCCCTATGCATTTATTTATCTTAACAAAGCATTTTGTCAAAAATTCATTTATTCATTCATTCAAATATTATTTATTGACTTCCAGGCACTATACCAGAGACTGGAGATACAACAGTGAACAAGACAGACAGTGATACTGATCTCATAGAGCCACAGTCCAGTAGGAAAGACAGGTAGACAGACATGTTTCCAAGCAGTGAGTGTTGCAGTGGTCGCAAAGCACAGGATGCCATATAGATATATAGTTGAAGTGCCTGATAAGATACAGCCCAGTGTAGGTTCCACCCCTTTGGCGAAATCTACACTGAGTCCTAAAGGATGAACAAGAGCAGGGAAGCAGAGAGATTCTTTCCTGAAACAGGATGTCAAGAAGAGGGAAGAGCATATACAAGTTCAGAGGTGACAAACAATGTGGAGTGTTAATGGAGCTGTGGGTACTGAAATTTGGTTGGGGATAGAGTTTGAGGGGTGAGAAGTGGTAAAGGGTTAGGATGGAGGGGTAAAGCGGAGGTCAGATGGTGAACTGCTCTGCAAGCCCAAAGAACCTGGACTCTGTTCAGACTCTATAGTTAAGCTACCTTAACATCAAGACTCTTGCCTAATGTCTGCTTGCTTAGTCTCATCCAAAATACCCAGAGTATTTTCTTAGTCTTAAACCAAATTTCCTCAAGTCTCATGTCTTTGGCTTAGGGGAATCAACAGCAAATATTCTCAATAAGAAGAAAACCAGGTGTTCTTGGAAAATAGCCAAACCTGTAGGAATCTGATGAAAAACTAAGAAAACATTTTAAAGAAATGCTTGTTCTATTTTAAAAATGAGCAATTTACAGGCCATAACCAAAACCTCTGCTCTGCCTAAGGGAGTCGATAGCCAAAGGGAAATGGTATCCACTAAGGAATTCATTCCTGGCTTACTGTCAACATTCTTTTCCCACCACTGAAGCCCCAAAAATGTTGACAGAGAAAAATGATACCGAAGAGAAAATTATAAAAAGAGGGGTTATGAATATATGTGGTAAGAGAACGAACATTTGGGTTTTAAACCAACATGAGATTATGAAAATGTCATGCAATGAAGTGATTGAGGACAGGAGCGGGAAATGAGGTCCCAATAACTAGGGAATTGAGAAATCTCATTTTAACAATGAAGAAAAAGAGAAGGAAATAGGAGGGAGGGAATTAGACACACATGAATAATAGACCTGAGGTATGATTCTGGAAGCTTAAGGGGAAGGTGATCAACATGAAAGCAGAACAGGTTAATGGGTGGAAGCCTTAAGTTACAATGCAGTTGTGAAATAACATCATACGAGAGCTTAAAATGATAAGCTGCCCAGAACCAAGCATGCTTGGGATCTCACGGCATTCCTCTCAGGAGAATTTTCCCTACTGGATATTCCCAAATAGTTCCTATTTGAAATGTCACGTACTGTTCCTTCTTCTGCAAGAAATGATATAGACTGGTCCATGCCTCCTCCTTCAGTACCAATGTAACGCTCGCTCTTGGCACAAATTTCTGCAAGTTCCACCTAGAAAGATAAAAATTGATTGGTACTATATGTAACCAAAATCTATTCCTCATCCATCCATCCAGCAGTTTGAATTCTGGTGGAAACTCTGATTAATTAATAGTAGCTATCTGAAGTATTGCATTAACAAGGACTCCAGACTACCATTGAGCCTGATAAAAAAAATACACCGAGATGAATTAACAATGTCTGCTTTGGGTTGGGAAGATACTGACTATGCATGTAACGTGCAAAGTAGTTTCTTCCATCTTTCCATTTACTCGATCCCACTCTAGAATGACATTACTGAAAATTTCACATGGGCAGTCATTGATTTTTGCCTGTGCTGCCTCTGTCTCCCGAGAATGGACTATTCCATGGTTTACCCACAGCCAAAGTGAAATCATTTGCCTTTATTTTCCTGTCCAAAAGTAATGCAGTTTATCTGGCATTTCCATTGAATGTAAAAGTCAGAACTAGAGTCATCTCACCAAGACATATCTTCCTCCAACCAAGATGAAGAGGCCTGATACATGTAGAGGAACGCAGTTCTAATCTTAACTGAAAATCTTGAAATATCTGTTTAAGAATGTTTTAATAGCTTCCTATTGTTAAGAAATAAGTCCAAACTCTTCAATCTGGCATTTCAAAACCTTCCAACGTCTGGGACCAATTTGCCTATGAAATTGTATTATCTACCACTCTTACCCAGCTAGATTGTATCCTTGGCCATCTCACACATGTGTATGCAACTTGGTATTACTTCCTTTCTTCTCTCCTTTAATGACTCCTATTACAGGTCGATATCCAGCTTATTGGCTACCTACTATTGGCAAGTCCCTGGGCTGACCACTCAAATCTTTCCCCATCATGGAATCTTCTCAAATATTGTTCCCACTATGGTGTCCCCTTTTTCTGAACTCCTAGAGCACTTACATTTAGAATCATTTATTTCCTCACACTACTCATTCAGTAAGTTTGTCTTTCCTCTAAGACTTGAATCAAACCCTTATTTCTCACCTGTTTTACTAGAAGATGTTCCTAGAGTAATCATTTTGAAACAGTGATATGATCTTATTTTCGCTGCTCAAGTGCCAACACCTTAATGTTCATACTTCTCAGCATGGTGCACAAGATCTTTAACGACTTAACCCTTACTCATTTCTCCAGCCTGCTCCTCCAGTACTATTCCTGTAATCTGTAAGCTTTAGCATTCAAGAATACTGAGCAAATGCTGTTCTTTATCACCAGCAGGCTTTTCCACCCCTCATTGCCTCTGCAAGTATGATTTTCTGTCCTTTTTGCTCAGTGCTCCTCTCCCCAGCATTGCTCATGAGTCAACAACTCAAGCATCACCTTCCCCTGAAACCTTAACTACCACCCAAGTACATATATACCACATAACCCCTCTTCTGCATCCTCTATTATAACTCCACTATCACTTGTTGAACTATGTTTGGGTTTTTTTCCTGAGACAAGGTGCCCAGGCTGGCTTCAAACTCCTGGTGTCAAGCAATTCTCCCTCCTGAGCCTCCCTGGTAGTTGGGACCAGGCACATGCACCACTGTGCCTGGCTACCGAACCACACTTTAAGGGTGGGCTTACTTGTCTCTTTATCTACCAGCCTATGAAAGCTTTTTGAATTACTTAACCATGCAGTTGGAGGGTGAAAAGTAAAGGGGATGGGCAAAGTCACAGCTATTGGGTACAATGCATAGTATCTGGGTGAAGGGCACACTTATTATTTTGACTCACACTGTAAAAAAACAAAGTATATAAACAAAACATATATACACCCCAATATTCTGAAATAAAAAATAAAAATAAAGTGTCAAGGGAGGGAAAAAAAGAAGTAATGAAGCCTGGCGGCGACCAGGAGCCAGGGCGGTGGCCAGCCCCATGCATCAAAAAATTCTGAACTGTGTAGCTCTAGGAACATTGGTTTAGAAGAAGACAGTGGATTCGTTTACAAGTACATCTGACTATTCACCATGAAGTAAGGAAAAACTAAAGGAGCTATTTCTCGAAGCTCAAGCCAAGGATGAGCCTCTGAGAACAAGCACAAAACAGGCTGGGAGTGGCAGAAATGGGGAATGACTATTTAATTTGACTCAGGCTTGAATAGACTGAGAAGAAGCTCGGATGACAAACCCTATAAATGCACTGAATGCGAAAAGAGCTTCAGTCAGAGTTCAACTCTTTTTCAACACCAGCAGATTCATACTGGAAAGAAATCCTATAAATGTGCTGATTGTGGGAAAAGTTTCTTTCAGAGTTCTAATCTCATTCAGCATCGTCGGATCCATCCTGGGGAAAAGCCATATATATGTGATGAGAGTGGAGAAAGATTTAAACAGAGCTCCAATCTCATTCAGCACCAGAGGATTCATACTGGAGAAAAACCCTGTCAGTGTGATGAATGTGGCCGATGTTTCAGCCAAAGTTCCCACCTTATTCAACATCAAAGAACCCACGCTGGAGAGAAACCTTACCAGTGCACTGAATGTGGCAAATGCTTCAGCCAGAGCTCTCATCTGAGACAGCACACAAAGGTGCACAAAGAAGAGAAGCCTCGTAAAACCCGGGGTAAAAATATCAGGGCAAAAACTCACATATTCTCTTGGAGAGCTGGTACAGGAAGAAGTTGGTGGCTCGTCTCCGCTAAGACCAGCCCTCTTTTTAAAAAGTAGTAAAAAATAAAAGCAATCTCTTTTAGAATTGGAGATGCTTTATAGTAGAGCACTTAAATACTGGATCCTTCCTCATATGGAGACATTGAGAATTAATGACATTGGGCTAAAAGAAACCACATGAGTCTAGCTGCCCTCATTTCTTTTTTATGTGACATGGAGCACAAAGAACTAAAAATATGTTTTGAAAGAGTGCAAGATCCTTGACCTCATTTGAAATTGCTTTCTGCATCATTTTGACAAAAAACCATCATGTCGTATAGACATATTTGTGAAAAGTCCAGGCATGCTGATGATTTTAGGACATTCTGCAGAAAGAATAATGAAATAAAAGGGAGAAGACATTAATTTCATTAGTTTTGAAGTTCTGCAACAGATGAAATTTTCACTTTGTAAAGTTTTGTCGTATATTAGCCATTGGTTTATTAGTATGACTCAGATTCAACATATCAAAATGTATTCAAGTTCACAGATTTTTTTTAATTTATTTATTTTTATTGTTAAGTCATAGCTGTGTATATTAATGCAATCAAGGGGTACATTGTACGGGTTTCATATACAATCTGAAATATTCTCATCAAACTGTTCAAAGTAGCCTTCATGGCATTTTCTTAGTTACTGTATGTAGGCATTTGTATTCTGCATTTAGTAAGTTTCGCCTATACCCATTCTAAGATGCACAAGTTCACAGATGTTTTATCAACAAGGTCCATCACTCTGTGTTAGCTTTCTTTTGTTTCTCCCCTTATAGTTATTAATTAAAGGAGTAAGAAGTTTTGTTTTCACCATCTTTTTTAGTAAGAGATACTACAGAATCCAAAGTGAGAACTGAATTAGACCTCAAGTCTTTTATTCCTACTAATACTGTTCTTTTATTTTGTATCATTTGTTTTCCAGGAGTTGGGATGGATGGACATTGATCCATCCTCATGTCCTTGACCTCTTGACATTCTCTTGTGCTCCGACAAACTGAGCCAGACTTTTAGATCCACATGAATAAGCAACGCATATTTTACCAACAAAATTTCAGCTTGCCTTCTTGCTAATTAAAAAATCTGTAATTTACACATCTCTCTGCCTTTAAGACTGTGAGCTTTGGATGACCCTGCTTATCATAAATGTTTGACAACAAGTGACTTAATCTAAGAGTCAGAGGATTGTAGCTCCTTTGAAATTTAACTTTTTCTTCATTTCATGAATTTGAGAATTCTAGCAAACGTGTCTCTCAACTTCCATCAGAACGGTGCCAGTTTCAGACATTCCGATCAGCCTTCAGCTCAGTTTTTAATTTCTATTGAATGCTAACATTCTTTTTTTTATATATCTTTTATAATTATATCAGTTCCTACTGTATTAGTGACAATTATTCATAAAAATAAATATTTTGCATACTAAAAAAAAAAAAAGAAGTAATGAAGCCTTAGGCAAACAGGACAGTATGTGCCCCATTACTCAAAGAAGAAAGATCAAACCCTAGATGGTTACTATGAGATATGAAGAAACTAGAAATGAAACTTTAAAAAAAAAATCATGTTTAAGGAAAATAACTGCATTCTTCTGGCAGTAATCAAAAATTATTTAGGCCCATGGACTAAGCCAGAGGTACATGACCTGAACTTAGAGAACCATCAGTGTAGATGAGAGAGCTCAGGAAATTTCACCCCAGCATGTGATTCTTTGGTATAAAGAGTATTTTTAATTAAAGGCCCTTAAAGATCAACAGGCCTTGGAAGGGGCTTGCTTGCTTTCTTCACAAAAAAAACAGATCCATAAAAAAAAAAATCCAGCGTGAAGGAGATAAGTGAACCTACCCATGATTTCTCTGTCCTTTGGGACACTGGAAATAGAAACATGAACTGTTTCTATAATTCTGGTAGGCAATAATTATAATCAAAATGAGTACCTTGGGAAGGCACGAAATCAATACTCCATAACTGCTTAAGTTATGTAAAATTTCAAGAGATTTCAGTAAGATAAAAAAGAGTTGCCAAAAACACATTAGCAAAAGTATGGAAAAGAAGCCTATTAGATGGAAAGATTGACATGAATTCAGGAACCCAATTCCACATAGCCAAGAACTAAATCATCTTTCTACCTGATGGCTGAAAGATTCTGAAGCCTTCCCACTGCTCACTACACACACAACCTAAACCCTCAAGGCTCTAAGCAAAAAAGGGTTAACACCCCTCCCCACCAATATCTTTTCTTTTACATCTGAGCACTTCAAGAACCCCAATGTACTGAATTCTAATATGAACCAACATATAAACAATAATATGCTCACATGAAAATAAAACACAAATATAGTCTAGTATGGGGGTGCAGGGGCACAGGGAGGGCATTTGGCAGGCTCTCACCTGATGTGAACAATGTGTGGGTGGATACCATGCCCCCCGGGTGAAGAGTTCTTAAACAATTGGAATTTTACCTTGGAAATAAGAACAATGTAATCTAAAAATTTGTAACCTCATATTAATCTGAAAAAAAAAAAAAGAATAAACCATACTGCTTTTTGAAGGAAAAAAAAACCCCAAACTAGTCATCAAAATACCATATCTGAGAATCATTAGGGAAGACAATTTGACTTCAGGAGAAACTTTTCCCTACTAGGAACCAATAAGCTAGTTCTCTTCTGACTTCTGCCCTTTGAACACTTAGGAGAAACCTGACATTATTCATACACCTTCTTTTAAAGATACTGAAGAAAGTTAATGGGGCTAGTTTAGTCCTTAGTGTGGTTCTCTTGAAGCAGCTTAGGAAGGAACCAAAAGTCATTGTAGGCTCCCTAAATTAATAGCTTACCTATCTGCAGGCCAGTGGGGTTCCAAGTAAGAGAAGAAATTAGAGGGTTAGATTTTTTTTTTTGCAGCTTTTTTGGCTGGGGCTGGGTTTGAACTCGTCACCTCCGGTAAATGGGGCTGGCACCCCACTCCTTGAGCCACAGGCGCTGCCCTAGAGGGTTAGATTTAATAGTTACAGAGAAGGGCTAACAGGCAACACATTCATGAATTGTTAGCCCTTCTCTGTAGAGCAGGAGTCCTCAAACTACGGCCCGCGGCCAACGGCAGCACTGCCAAGGACATTGATAAGGTCCTCCAGGTGTTTTTGCCACCGCTGCCTGTCCTGCTACAGTGCGCATGTGTGGAATGTGTGCCGCACCCTCCGACTCCCCTCCTCTCTGTCTCTCTCAGTCTTGGGACTAACTGATGCACACTAGCATCACTTGCTATGACTAGCAGTGACAAATATGGAACCAGACATTGACCATCTCAATAGCCAAAAGCAGGCCCATAGTTCCCATTGAAATACTGGTAAGTTTGTTGATTTAACTTTAGTTGTTCTTCACTTTAAATATTGTATGTGTTCCCATTTTGTTTTTTTAAGTCAAAATAAGATATGTGCAATGTGCATAGGAATTTGTTCATAGTTTGTTTTTTTTTTTAAACTATAGTCCGGCCCTCCAATGGTCTGAGGGACAGTGAACGGGCCCCCTGTTTAAAAAGTTTGAGGACCCCTGCTGTAGAGGGTTAGATTTAATAGTTAGTTACAGAGAAAGGCTAACAATTCATGAATGTGTTGCCTAGCTAGACCTGAATATTTATGAAAACAATATAATATAAATCAACTCAAGATATTAATAAAGTTCACTCTTTTTATTTAGCAGTTTCACTAGTTGTTGAAAGGAGAATCCCATAGGAAGGAATGTTATCTTTTTGAATTAGTTAACCATGCCTACAGAAATCTAACTATTCAGAACATAAGACCCTAACCAAGTCAGAATTATACTGCTATTGTCAGCCATTGTAAATACAAGTTGAAACAAACAGTACCATTCATTCATTCAAAACTCATTTAACTAGTGTTCTATACATAAGTGAACAGGCCAGTATTTTTCCCAAGAACGTCACAATATTGATATTGTCTTTAGGTGAATAAGTATTTCAAAAGAAAATATAAAAGTAGTGTTGTGCCAAACAGCTCTGCTTGCCTCTCTAGACTTGCTGGCCACCTACCTTCATCTACCCTTCCCATCAGGTTCTTCCAACAGAGGACTCTGGCAGAAAATGGGGAAGGGAGTAAGGTCAGTACTATTCCTGCCACGGGCATCTTCAGGTCCAAGGGCAGTAACAAGCCAGCCACAACTGGTCCTAAGTGTCCACCATGCCTATACCTTTGTAAACAGTCCCAATGAAATAAAATGTTCTTGATTATTGAGTGTGCCATCTGTTTTCTGTTATAACCCTGGCTGCTTTATCTAGATAAGATGAAAACGCTAATAGCTCCCCTGACTTTCGCTTACCTCAAATATTTTCTTTATTTTCTCTTCTGCAATTCTTCTCCACCCTAACTTTCAAAATGTCTGGATTCTTACCTGGGGCTATTTTCAAATTCTTCCCCAAATTGGCAAACCTCTTAAGTAAAACCCAGCCAGGAAGGAGGAACTCCATGAAATAGTACCAAGGTGAGTCTAAAAGAGACTGAAGTAGACTTGTTTGTTTTGTAACATGGCTGATGACCAAACTCTAGGTGTTTGGTCTACTTGTAGACACTTTGGAGTGTTCTAAGAGGGGAAAAAAAAATAGGGCTGCTTTAATTTTTTTTTTTTAGAAAAAGAAGGAGGCTATTATTTCTTCTTCACATCTCTAACTCAAAGAGATATAACTCAAAGGAACGAGTGACTTTGGCAATGTTTACTTAAGTAAAAAGGACATTGCCTGAGGACAATGACAGCCAATTCTCAAAATGAACACAGCAGATGTAACTGACCCTGAGGGTTCAAAGTGAAAAGTTCAAGTAAGTAATATAGGAAAGAAAAAAGAAGGAGTTCAAATATCCTTCTTTGACCCCAAACTATGTACAGTGAGGAAATTTCCCAAATTAAGTGTAAGAAAAACTTAAAATTGAGAACCAGCAAAGAGTAAGTATTAAGCATTTGTAAATGTATCCCCAAAGAACAAAAAATTGACTCTTCCACCTGTGTACACTAGACAGAACATGATCTAATGGACTTGCATATGGCTAATAGTTGGGACATGCAGCTCTAAAAATAGCTGAAGTGCTATGCTACTCCAGTAAGGATGGAAGTGCTCTGTGAGGATGCAAGCATGGTCTTCAAGTTGGCTCTCTCCAAACTCTGTAGGAGACAAAGAACATTCTCCTAAACCAGTGGTTCTCAACCTGTGGGTCACGACACTCAGGAACTGTATTTTAAAGGGCCATGGCATTAGGAAGGTTGAAAACCACTGTCCTAACCTAACTGACCTGCAATCTAAGTTGTAGAAGGAATCAAGATTCTGAGAAAATGCCTTCAACAACAAGACAAGAGCACAGTATTTTAGGTGAAACACTGTGAGATTTTAATAGACGATAATGAATAAGCCTTGATATTTCTCCAAATGATGAGTCTGGATGTGTGTACAAACTACTGACATATTAACATGAATCTAACAGGTAATAATCAGATGCAAAGGGAAAAAAGAGTACAGTACACTCTGCCCCTCCAGGTATGGTCCTCAGGCACAGCATGGGTGTCACCTGGTAAATAGTTAGAAGTGGGGAGCCTCAGGCCTCCCACATATACACCTGCAAATCAGAAACTCTAGTTTACCAATATACCCAGGTGATTTCTATGCAGTCCTTTAAATGATTCTCTATACTAACTATGAGGCTTTCTCAATAAATTAAGCAGAAGGGAAGAATCATAATTGAGAAAGGCAAAAAACCTAAGGCTGGCACTAGGCCTACAATTTTTACACAAGCTATCTTATTTAATTTCCAAAACAACCCTGAAAGTTAAAATCATAATTGCTATTTCAAAGGGAAGGAAATTGAGTCTTAAAAAAAGGGCAAAAAACTAATCTAAGCTAAGCTTCAAAATCAGATAGGCCCAGCTCACCAGGAGCTTCACCAGGATACTATTGTTCTACTTCAGGAAACAGAGGCTATGGGGCGGTGCCTGTGGCTCAAGGAGTAGGGTGCCAGCCCCATATACCAAAAGTGGCAGGTTCAAACCCGGCCCCAGCCAAAACTGCAAAAACGAAAGAAAGAAAGAAACAGAGGCTATGCCCACAGCTGGGCCCTGGTGAGCCAATGGAGCATAATTTATACATACCCAAACTGAAACTCCCTTTCATTAGAATGAACAATGAAGTTGACCACTAGTTCGAGAATGCAGACATTTCTAAGTCATCACATTTCTCTCCATTTTTTTCTCAGATTAAAAAAAAATAAAAAATCCACCTCCCTGTATGGTTTGAAGCTTGAGGTTTTTGCCATTATCCATCTCCAAATGCAATCCCCGCACACGTCCCTCTCAAAGAATCCAGTGTTCTTCATTGTCCCACAACCCAGACTGATCTCAATGTAAAGCTGATATCTTGGTTTGATTTCTGCATCTAAATAATAATAATAGCAGCTAACATATTAACTCAGACACTGTTCTAATCCTGTTTCATGTTCTAAGTTCAAATCCATGAGGGAAGTTTTTATTACTCAATAAATTCTATAATGAAGAAACTAAAGTGTAGAGAAGTAAATTGCCTAAGATCACGCAGCTAGTAAGCAGCAAAGCCAGGATTTGAACTCAGAGTCTTGGCAGGTGTTTCTAAACACAACACTATAATTTAATTCTTGAGAGGAGGATTCTGGGGCTGGAACAATAACCCAAAAAGTCTTCCTGGCATACTTACCTCTCACTAGCACAATTAACTGAATCTCTTCCATTGCTTAAATTCTTAAAAAAGAGGGAAAGAGGGGTAGGCAGCAAACACCTACCAAGATAAGTACTATTGAGAGGAGGAAAGAGGGGAGAGAAAGTTGAAAAAAAAAGTTGTTGTGAAAAGACAGCAGGAGTCAGAAGCTGGGCCTGATTGATGGAATCAGACAAAACTCAAGTCACTGCTACTAAATACCAATGGGGCCTCCAACCCCTGTGGTAAAGGCTGGTGTCACTCCCTTGGCTGGCAGACCGCTTATTTTGGCTCTGACCTTCTATAAACACTCACTAAGGATGATAATTATGGATAGGTGGCAGGCTCACAATCTCTGCGGTTTGGCAAGTGTGTCCTGGAATTGCACCTCCCTTCCATGGTCAGAGAGACTCTCCCATTCTCCAGGGTAGGGTTCCTCACATTGTGCTTTGAGCAATACAGGCCAGTCCCACCTTCAAGGCCCAAACTGCAGGAACTCTGATTATAAACCAATCTGGACTTCCCAGGAGAAAGTAAAGAAGACACAGACATCAGATAATTATTATTTTCTCCCTAGCATAATAATAATTGTGTGAATTATCACATATTAATTTTTAAATATGAATCTTATCATACAAAGATAGACACACACCAAAGAGGAAAAAAAATACTTCCATGAATTGTCATCTAACCAAATACGTAACTCAGTATACACGTTTTCCTGGGGTAAAGGATTCTATGTTTTCAATAGTCAATTCACAAAGACTTTGAAATGAAGTAAGAAGAATCTCAGGGTCAGGAAATGGTAAGGTGCTCTATGAGTTGTTACACACAAAAAAATGATTTTACTGAGTTGCATTCAAATGCTATGTTGAAAACATCTACTGAAGATCATTATAAGAAATAGTCATGTGGACACCACTTTCATATTTCTTTTCAGACTGTTTCGGAGGTCATTTTCATTATGTTTTGTGTGCTCTAAAGAATCCACCTGAGAAATGCATTTCAGAATTTAGCAGGAAAATACTGCTTCTTCTGAAGAATTAGAACGATTCTTCTCTTCTGATCATGAGACTTTGGGCTGAGGGAAATATAGCTTGGCCAAAGTTTGTTGCCATAGGCTAGTATCTATTCTGACTTCTGCCCTCTGGACAGTTAGAAGAAACCTGATATTTACAGGCCTTTTTTTTTTTTTTTATTGTTGGGAATTCATTGAGGGTACCAAGAACCAGGTTACCCTAACTGCTTTTGTCAGACAAAGTCCCTCTTATAATGCATCCCTCCCCTAAGAGGTGTGCCAAACACTGTGACCCCCCTCCTTCCCCTCTATCTGCTCCCCAATTCCATCACCCCCCACCATGTACTAAGTCAACAATTGTCTTCATATCAAAATTTAGTACATTGGATTCTTGCTTCTCCATTCTTGTGATGCTTTACTAAGAAGAATGTGTTCCATTTCCATCCAAGTTAGTACAAAGATGTAAAGTCTCCATCTTTTTCAGTGGCTGAATAATATTCCATGGTATACATATACCAAAGCTTGTTAATCCATTCCTAGATTGGTGGGCATTTAGGCTGTTTCCACATTATCGCAATTGTAAATTGAGCTGTGATAAACAGTCTAGTACAAGTGTCCTTATGATAAAAGGATTTTTTTTTTTTTCTGGGCAAATGCCCAGTAATGGGATTGCAGGATCAAATGGGAGGTCTAGTTTGAGTTCTTTGACAATGTAGGCCTTCTATTAAAGATACTGAAGATAGTTAATGAGGCTAGATTAGCCCTTTGTGTGTTTCTCTTGAAGCAGCTTGGGAAGGAACCAAAAGAAGACTAAACTCCTAATTAAATAGCTTACTATTTGCATACCACAATACAGGATGTCTCTCATTGAAGGGATTGGTGTTTGTCCTTCTTGGACAGAAGAACTTGACAAAAATTATTTTCTTGACAAAACTTCAGTCAGCCTCCTGAAACATCTACTAGGCCCACTAGGCCAACTTCCTTGTAAAATCCAGTTTTATCAAGAAGCCTGCTCAGTCAGTTCTTCAAGAAGCCCCAAAACTTGATATCTGATCATCCCTAATATCTGATCAGATTCCTTGTTCTCCACCATTCCCCTGGTCTACACAGGACTCAACTTTACTGCAGCTACCTCAGCACTGCTCTAGCTGAGCCAAGGAAGGAGCAGGCAGAACAGACTCTCTCCCATGCTTTGTTCTGTGATGTGGGGCCCCGTGAACCCCATTACCCACCCCTGTGGCTCCACCTCCACTGCTTTACTTCCATAGCTCCAGTGCTGCTGTGGATCCTATAGTGCCATTCACACATCTCCTAGCCTGCCTGCAGGCCAGGGCTTTGTCTCAGAGGCTCCAGGGCTTCTGTGGGGCCCAGATCTATTTTCTAAGGCTTCATAGCAGCTGCCTGGCCAGTGGCTCTGCCCTCTGAGGCTCCAGTGCTGCCCTGGGCCCTGAAGCTCTGCCCTGAGGCTCTAGTGTTCCCATCAGGCCCCAGTGCTCCAACATGAGCCTTCAATGCTACAAATGGAATTGCAGTTCTGACTGCTGAGTCTCCAGGGCTAACACTGGGCCCTACAGAATTACCCTTGAGCTCTAGCACTGGCCCCAAGGCTCCTCCACTGCTGTAGGGCCCCAAGGCTCCAACACTACCAGTGGACCCAAACACAACTATGAGCCTCCCTGTTGCTCCCCAAGACTGCTATTGGCTACTTGGAGGGAGCCCCACCGATCCAACATACCACTAGGGACCCACCAGCCATAAGCCACTATCACACATGGACACCAAGCAAATGCCCACAGCCCAGACACCCATGACCACTGCCTAGGCAGCCTTACCCAACTGCCACTGTCACTTCTGTAGGGAGACTTAGACAGAGCAATCCCCTTATAATTCCATGCTCCATAGAAACAGTCTTGCCAAGGCTATAACTCAGGCTTCCAATAATGGCCTGGGCAATAATCCACCACTGCACACAAAGATTATCCAGCACCAGCTTAAACTGTAACAATCACAGGAGAATGGGACAAACCAGGACAGCTGCACTAGAGGCTCTCCATGTGTACACCCCTCCCCCGTCTGGTCAGTCTTCCAGAGCAGGACACAAAAGTGGCATCTAGGGACCTTTCTTTCTTACCACTAAGTAAAAGAGTTCCCAGCAAAGGAAAACAGATGCCCTGAAAATATATCAGCCTTGAGTTGCAAGGAGAGGATTCAGATGAGAAGAAACTGGCAAAAGAGCACTGGCAACAAGAAAAAAAAAAAAAAAGTTCAATAGCTCCCAGGAGATCACAATGGAAGAAGCAATAGAGCCCAACCAAAAGGAAATTATCAAAATGTCAAGCATGGGATTCAGAATATGGATGGCAAATAGGATAAATAGAACTGAAAAGAAAGTTAAACACCAACAAAAAGAAGCCAAAAAAAATTTCTGGACATGAATGAAAAAAATGAAAAAGTCATTAAAGAGCTAGAAAATACAAGAAAGGATGTAATAGAACTTAAAGAACGGAATTATTTAGGAAATTTCAAAATTTAACATAAAGGTTCAACAACAAGCTAAAGCAGAAGAAAGAATCAGAATTTGAAGACAAAGCTCTCAGACTAACTCAATCAGTCAAAGATGTAGAAAAGAGAATAAAGAAGAATGAACAAATCATTAGAGAAATATGGAACTATGTGAAGTGAACTATTGTACAAAATATACATATCTCTGAGGGAGAAGAAAAAAGAGCAAGAACCATGGAAAATATATGCTAGGGAATTATTGAGAAAAACTTCTCAAGTATCTCTAGAGATTATATCCAGATACATCAAACACCAGGAAACTTCATAACAAATAGGACATCTTCAGGACACATAGTCATCAACTTGGCCAAAGTCAAAATTAAGGAGAAAATTCTATAAGCAGTGAGATGAAACCAGCAATTATCCTACAAAGAAAGCCAATCAAGCTAACAGCAGAGTTTTAAGCAGAGACTTTACAAGGCAGAAGGGATTGTGGGCTCACTTTTAGTTTTCTTCTTCTTTTTTTTTTTTTTTTTTTTTGCAGTTTCTGTCCAGGGCTGGGTTTGAACCTACCACCTCCGGCATATGGGGCCTGTGCCCTACTCCTTTGAGCCACAGGCGCCACCCTACTTTTAGTTTTCTTAAACAGTACAACTGCCAGCCAAGAATTTTGTTTCCTGCAAAATTTTTTCATAAATGATGGAGAAATAAACACTTTTCCAGTGAAGCAAACTCTAAGGGAATTTGTCATTACTGACATTTGATTACAGGAAATGCTCAGAACTGCCTTATACATAGATCAGCAGACTAGATACCCACCAGTAAGAAAAATCCCCAAATTAAAGCACACAGCTGTTATAAAACAAGAGGGAAACAAAATAAGGTATCACCCAACATGATGAAAAAAACAGAATCACACATATCGATACTAACATTCGACGTAAACAGTCTGGATTTCCCATTTAAATGACATAGACTGGCTGAACATATGAAAAAACCCATCCCAAGTCAATAAGATAAAATTGATTTCAAATCAACAATGGAAAAGAAAGACAAAGATGGTCATTATCTAATGATAAGGAAAGCACTTCAACAAGAAGAAATAACAATCCTAAATATATATGCACCTAAAACAGGAGTTCTGGATTCATAAAGCAAAACCTATTAAATCTAAACAAAGAGATAAACAATAGCATCGCAACTGCCAGGGACTTCAATACCCTACTGACAGGGTTGAGCAGATGATTGAAGCAGAAAATCAATAAAAGAACCACTAGACATAAACAGGACTCAGAAAGAAATAGACCTAATAGGCACTTACAGATTATTATACCCAAAAACTATTCTTCTCATCAGGGTGTAGGACATTCTCCAAAACTGATCTTAAGCCATAAAACATATATCTTCTCAGACCACAGTGGAATTAAACTAGAAATTAAATTCAAGAGTAACACTCCAATCTACCCAAAGTTATGGAAATTAAAACAACCAGTTGCTGAACAATACTTGAATCAATGATGAAATTAAGATGGAAATAAAAAGATTCCTGAATTGAACAAAAAATAGGACAAAGTTATCAAAATCTATAGGATACAGAAGAAACAGTCCTAAGGGAAAATTTTATATCCTTAAATGCCTACATCAAAAAGATAGAAAGATCACAAATTAACAACCTGATGTCACTTCTCAAGGACCTAAAAAAGGAAGAACAAACCAAACCCAAAGCCAGCCTTTCCTCCTGTAGTTGAGGATACGACCGTACTGTTTTATCCTTTCTTTCCTATAATGTACTAACTCCATGAGTAGAGAAATCTGAAAAGATCAAATGACGATCCTGACTTCTATCAACACTACCAGCCTGGGAAGAAAAAAGAAAATTAATACACATAAGAAAGCATGCACATGACAGGCAGCCATCTGCCCATGTCAGAACACCTGTTCCTTACAGAAGCTCAGGCTCACACCCATTTATCCAGACAGGCTGAAGTATCATTTTCATAGTTATATATACTACTGATCAACCCCTTTTAATCTAACATAAAGCTTTAAAGAATTAAGCCAATGTAGCATAAACCCCTTAAAAGATTACAATAATTAGAGATACCAAGACATGTAATATGTAAATATTTGTTAGACAAACCAAATTCATGTTGCCTGGTATTTTCTTTGGAGCCTGCCCATGTCATTACACTGAAATGTGATATATACAAAGGCTGAGTGACTGCAACCGAAATAATGTGACCCTATATACACAGCGACAGTTTAAAATTACATTTGCTTTGGTTATTTTTATGTTAGACATCTCAAACAGTTTATTCCAAGCTTAGTACATTTTGTTTCATAAACAAAACAATGAAGAACATGAACATATTTAAATGACAGGGCAATAATGAAGAACTTTACTTTCTTGACAAAGCTGAGAAGTCATCAATGTTTTCATCAATTCTACAAATAAGCATTGAGTGTTCTATATATTAAAATACACAAGACTAAATGTGTGATGTATCTATCATCACTTTTAATATAAAAAGGAATTTATATGAAATCCCTCAACTAAGGCTTTTTTTGTATATACAGCAGATCTCTACTATCTCTCTGTGTTAAAAATGTTAAGTGCAGTTGATAAAAAAGAAGCCATATGATGTGATTCACCAAGAAGAAAATCCATTACTTATATACGGCTCTGGAATATGGAGGCAGGGGTAGTTGTTGATCTGATAAATCCAAATTGAGGAAACTGGACCAAAAAAAAAAAAAAAGACTGGCCTGGACTCTTCAAAATGTCAATATTATCAAAGATGAAAAAAGCTGGGGAACTGTCCTAGGATGAAGGAAACTAAAAAAGAAAAAAGGACAATTAAATGAAATGCTGATCCTTGAATAAATTCTGAACCAGAAAAGTTTTTGCAAGAGTACATGTCAAATCTATTATGAGTAGAGTATAAATGTCTTAACACAACAATTAAGTAAGTGAGGTGAAGGCTATGTTAACCAGTTTGATATAAGCATTCCAAATTGTATATAAAATCAGCACATTGTACCCCATAAATGCATTGATGTATACAATTATGATTTAATAAAAAGAAAGAAAAAAGAAAAGCTATAAAGGACATTATTATTGAGGTAGGTGGGAAATCTGAGTATAAACTGGTATTAGATAACAGTTTATACTCAGTTTATACTCTTATATCATGAGATAGCAATGTTAATTTTCCTAAATGCAATAATTATATTGTGGTATGGTGAAGAATGCCTTGCTCTGAAGAGATGCATATGGAAGTATTTAAGAGTGATGTCTGCAATTAACTATCTAATGGTTCAGGAAAAGATGTAGAGAGAAAGATAGAGCAAATGAAATTAAATGTTTACATGGACCTAGGTGAAAGACATACATATCCATTGCCTTTCTTGCATGTTTTCTGTACATTTGAAATTTTCTCATAATCAAAAGTTGGGAAAAAAATTAGGTGTTACATTAACAATCTACCTAGTCATATGTATGTGTGTGACATTTAACATTGTTGCTAATAAGTAATAATGTTATCCAAAAAAATGAAATTAAATCAAAGAAAACATCTAATACATAAAGGAATCCTGCATGAAAACATACATTTGTTATTTGTTCCTATTCTTTTAAATTTTTCTGATAAATTTTTGCTTTACTACTAAATTTTCATTGCTATGGTTAAATTTTGCTTTATATCCAAATTTAACCATAGCAACAGTATTCGATGAATTAAGATATTTGTAAAATGTGATAAGGATTAAAATATTTTAACAGTATTTAAATAATAGAAAAACATTATTAAATAATAAATACAAATTATATCCTAAAAATACAAAGGAGCACTTTCATCTCTTGATGGCGTGAAGTTATTCACAGCATATACAGTTCTTATTGCTTGAATTTTTGCACATATACATATTTTACAAAATAATTACACAATTTTATCAGAAGAAACAATCAGATATTCTCTGGAAGCCCTTGTTACCAGGGGAATCATGACCAAGTTTACCTTCCTTGTAACTTACTTAAATTATAGGAAATTATGGGCTCTGATGACTACACATAAAGTTCCATAGGGTCCTGCTTCCACTTAATTTAAATAAACACAGTTGAAATGAACTGGTTAATAGCCTATAATGTCTTTGCATGTGGGATATTACTCAAGATCTCTCAAACAATTGTCTTTTACTTAGGAGAATTAAATCAGCATATAAGTCAAAGGGTAACCTGGGTGGCACTCATTAAAATCTATCATTTGAAAATGATAACAAAAAATCCAACCTCCTCCTATATTGTCCAAGAAAGAATAAACTGGTGATGACAGAAACAGCACAACCTGGGTTGCTAGAAGATAGATTTCATAAACTTTCTCTGTTCATTATAAAAAACAAAATGAAATAGGATCCCACTCCTATTTCCACTATTTTCCCAAGAAGTTATGATGTTCCATGGGAAATAGTTAAATTATAGATAAAGACTTTCCCAGGGAAAATTACTTTAACATGTCCAATTGCCAATCTGACAGTGTAAATAGTCTACACATGTGAAAGGAAATTTTAGCAAATGTTAACTTTCCCACTCAGACACAAGAAAACAAATTCTTCCTGCTCTGAAGGATTTATTCTTTAAAAGATTTATTTTCGAAGAAAATTAACAAGAGAAACAATAGGAACTCTGGCTTTTATATTAGTCTTTGCAGTCATGTACCATGGGATATCTTGTCATATAACAGTGACATTTTCTATAGTTATAGCTAGAAAAAATATGATAAAGTTTTGAGATAAGGGATAAAGCATAAATTTTACCAAACTGGACAATAAAATTTGATCATAAAAATTAGGTAACTCAAAGCCACTGGCAGTATTTATATACCTAACTCTAACCAGTGTCAAAAGTCTGGGACTTTCTCAGGCAAGCTCCTGAAGAGTAGTTTCACAATTCAGTATTTTATAGCAAGGTATTATCTTTAAAATACTAAGCAATAATTTGACTGAAAAATTCAATAGGCACAATTTTTCTTAATCCCTCCCCCCAGATGTTAATACTATAGCCTAATATAATAACCATCTTTGATTGCTTAGGCTGAGTAAGTGAAGGGAATAGTATTCCTATCCCCAGTGTTCAACTCCAGCTGGAACTCCCATGAAAACTAGGAAAAGAAATATGAGAAAGCAAAGTTTGGAAATCTACTAGATGGCTAGAAAATCCCAATCTAGAAATACAGAAGGCTGCATTTGAGGCTGCCATTCCCACTGATTCTACTTTCACCTAAACCCAGCATTTCACAGAAAGAAGAGAGAAGCCCCCACCACTAGGGCCTTGGAGTATCGGACTCTGGCATGGCTCTGAACTGGGAAGATGGTGCTGAATCAGGAGAACCAAGACTACCTTTAAGGAGTATTACCAGTCACCTATAGAGGAAAACTTGGCCAACTGCCAGATGGACATTATCAGAGAAGAAAGGTGCAAAACAGCTAAGAGGTAAATATTTAATACCACACTCCAGCTGGCTTGGCGCCCATAGCACAATGATTACCACATACACCCAGGCTGGTTGAGTTCAAACCTGGCCGGGGCCAGCTAAACAATAATGACAACTACAACAAAAAAACCAGCTGGGAGTGGAAGCTGCAGTATCTGAGATCGGCTGTGGCCAGGTTTAACAATGCCTGTGGAAGAAAGAGATGGTGGAAGGCCAGAGAGGCTCCCGTCCAGAAGGAGAGTTAAAGGACAGAAATTTAGCAAGTAAGGTGACGACTGAAGTAAAAATGTGCAGCCTTGTCAATGAGAGTGTTATCTGAAGAAGTAACTCTTCCATGATCATTGGTGTCCAAAGATTATTTCTATGCTCTGGATAATCGAATCCCAACTCTTCAAAGTCTGCGAATCTGATTGGTCGTCTTATTTGGTGCCCTAGAAAAACTGTTTTACTAAACATTCCTAAAAGATTCCTAAAAGATTCAAATGCTTATAAATACCTTTGTCAAACAGATGAAGGTCATTGGCACTTCCCTCTTCAACATGTGAGAAGACAAAACAAATTCCAAGACATCTTCGGATTTTTAATTTATACAAGAAGTTTGAGAAGTACAGATTCTTAACAGCTCCAGGGACCCTGTGATGTTTGTAACCCATGTTTAACCCATCAATAATATAAGAATTTCATGTAAAGCAAGAACATTCAGTCAAGAGTTCCAAAAACCAGACTTACAGGCTGACCTCTTGGTCCTTGTTGACCCTGTGGGCCTCTTTCTCCTGTATCACCAACCTCTCCCTTTTATGATAAAGAGTAAAATTGAAATTAATTTTCTTCTATGAAAAAAAAAGAAATTTAGCAAGTAACCTGGTGGATTAGAGCTGCACCAAGAGAGAAGGTTGAAGAATGCACATCAACCCCGCTGAGGCGAGCTGCGACCACAAGAATACAAACAAAAGGTACAAAATCCATCACCAAGCAGACAGGAGTCCCCTTCCCCATGAGAACAGCTCAGAGTGCCCCACAAACAAACGAGCAGAGTTCAAAGGTCCACCCAGTACACTCCCCAGGAGAGACCCTCTAAAAACTGGACCTACCTCCCCTACTAGGGTGCCACGGCATTCTCCTGCCAGGCCTAAAACTGTATAAAACTGTATATATTCTCTACCTGCAACTCTGAGCTCCCAGCACTCCCCTCCACTCTCACTCTCAGGTCTGGAGGCCTGTCCCACAGGAGTCCAGCATCTTGGGTGATTTCTCGAGGGGTGTGGACAGGGCCTAAACTGCAGCTGGTCAGTGCTGACTCCACTGCATGGGAGTGAGGAGAGGACAGTTGGATGAAAGGGAACCACACTGGAGTGGCGGTGCCCCAAGGCACAGAGAAGCAGCCATCTTTTGGCAACAATAGGGCTCAGTCCCGGATATTCCGAAGCCACACCCCTTGTCTCCCTGGGCAACCAGAGGAGGCCGGGCATCTACTCAGGTGGCAACCACCAGGGAACAGATCTGGGACAGAAACACAGGCCCTGTGAGTAAAGGGTTTGCCTGAGGCGGTACCAGCCTGGGTGGAGTGCAGGGGACTAGAACTGCATGCACAGAGCCAGGAAGTTACCAGGGCGGGGCTGACCCAGAGGACCGCTTTACTGAGCCTAAGACGCACCTGGCCCTCAGGAGATCGTAGCCTATAGACAAAGGAAGACAAGTGGCTAGAACTCACAGCTAACCGAATACAAACCTGCAGGAACAAACACAGGGCCTGAGGCGCAGGCTCTGGGAACTCAAAACAGCTTCTTTTCTGCAGGGGAATTTAGCAGGGACAGAAACAAATTCCCGCAAAGTTGTTCTGTTCTGTACTGTCAGTAACATCAATCAGGGGGCTGGAACTGAGTGAACACCCCCCAGCCTCCATCAAGCAGGGGTTGTCAGGCCTCACCTCCCCCTGCTAGATAGAGGCAGAGCGCAGTGGCCTGGCTGAGCAGAAATAGATTTCCTTGTGATTCAGGCAGGTGTAAACCCCTGGAGTGTCTGTTCACTACAGGCAAATGAGTCACAGCCCTGCAGGGCTATCAGTGACTGGGTGTGACATAGGTGCAAGGTGGGAAGGAGGCATCAACCTTCCCAGACTGATCTATTTGCTGGGTGGGTCCTCCTGACTCCACGGATACCGGAGCAAGCCATATCTGAGTAGTCACCAGATCCTTGCCATCCAGTTACCAGAGACCTTTTAAACTCTCCCACCAGAGACAGGTGTTCACTGAAACAATTGATTTGGACTTTTTGAACTGAGCCAATTGCCCGAGGACTATTCAGGTGGTGCCCTTGGTGTGTGGTTGTAGGAAGGTTTGATTTTCCTTTTCCAATTGTTGCCTGTGGGGGGCCGGGTGACTTAATTGCTGGTATTTCTCCACAGCTGAGACTTCAACCCAGAGTAACTGTTTCACGGGTCGGACAGAGACCAGCTGAAAACAAGACAGAGCCACTTAGCCCCAACACACAAAACTGTTCCCCAGTTTCTCAGGCTGCAGCACTGTACAGGTCCTCGACAAAGCTCCAGGGGAAGAATCAAATGGTGTAAAACAACCATGGGGCAGAATCAGTGGAAAAACTCTGGTAACATGAATAACCAGAATAGATCAACCCCCCCTAAGGAAAGAGATGGCAGATGTAACTGAACATCCCATTCATAAACAGCTGGCTGAGATGTCAAAAATCGAATTCAGAATTTGGATTGCAGACAAGATTAATAGAACGGAGGAAAATTTGGAATTAGAAATTTGAGGAGCAATTCAAAAGTTGTCTCAAGAATTTAACGAATTTAAAGACAAAACCACCAAAGATTTTGACGCACTAAAGCAAGAATTTGCAGCCCTCAAAGATCTGAAAAATACACTAGAAGCCCTCAGTAACAGAGTGGAGCAAGCAGAAGAAAGGATTTCTGAAACTGAAGACAAAGCCTTTGAACACTCCCAAACTCTCAAAGACGAAGAGATATGGAGAGCAAAAACAGATCATTCTCTCAGAGAGCTCTGGGATAATTCCAAGAAAGCTAATATCCGCCTCATTGGAATCCCTGAAAGTGATGAACTAGCCTCGCAAGGCACAGAGGCCCTTCTCCATGAAATTATAAAAGAGAATTTTCCAGACATGCCAAGAGATTGTGAAATTCAGATAGCAGACAGTTTCAGAACCCCAGCATGACTCAATCCGAATAAGACATCCCCCAGGCATATCATAATTAACTTCACTAAAGTTAATATGAAGGAGAAAATTCTGAAAGCAGCCACATGTAAGAAATCCATTACCTACAAAGGGAAGAATATTAGAATGACTGAATAACTCTCTGCTGAAACTTTTCAAGCAAGAAGAGGGTGGTCCTCGACTTTTAATCTCCTAAAGCAAAATAACTTTCAACCCCGGATCCTGTATCCAGCTAAACTGAGTTTCATTTATGATGGAGAAATTAAATACTTTAATGACATTCATATGTTGAAGAAATTTGCCATAACCAAATCAGCTCTTCAGGATATTCTCAGACCTGTCCTCCATAAGGACCAGCCAAATCCTCTACCACAAAAGTAAACTCACTTGGAAACTTGTGATGAAACTCCAATTTCCACAGTGGCGAAAGGATTAAAAATGTCCACTGGACTTTCGAAAAACTCAATACCCAAAATATTACAAGACTTATCAATGTTTTCCATTAATGTGAATGGCTTAAACTGTCCACTAAAGAGGCACAGGTTAGCTGACTGGATACAAAAACTCAGGCCAGATATTTGCTGTATACAAGAGTCACATCTTACCTTAAAAGACAAATATAGATTCAGGGTGAAAGGATGATCATCCATATTTCAGGCAAATGGTAATCAGAAAAAAGCACATGTTGCAATTCTATTTGCAGATACAATAGGCTTTAAACCAACAAAAGTAAGGAAGGATAAGAATGATCACTTCATATTTGTTAAGGGTAATACTCAATATGATGAGATTTTAATTATTAATATCTATGCACCCAACCAGAATGCACCTCAATTTATAAGAGAAACTCTAACAGACATGAGCAACTTGATTTCCTCCAGCTCCATAATAGTTAGAGATTTCTACACTCCTTTGGCAGTGTTGGATTGACCCTCCAATAAGAAGCTGAGCAAAGAAATTTTAGATTTAAATCTAACCATCCAACATTTGTATTTAGCAGACATCTACAGAACATTTCATCCCAACAAAACTGGATACATATACTTCTCATCAGTCCATGGAACATACTCCAAAATCGATCACATCTTAGGTCACAAGTCTAACCTCAGTAAATTTAAAGGAAAAGAAAGTATTCCTTGCATCTTCTCGGACCACCATGGAATAAAAGTTGAACTAAGTAACAACAAGAATCTGCATACTCATACAAAAACATGAAAGTTAAATAACCTTATGCTGAATGACAGCTGGGTCAGAGATGAGATTAAGAAGGAAATTGCCAAAATTTTGGAACAAAATGACAATGAAGACACAAATTATCAGAACCTCTTGGATACGGCAAAGGCAGTCCTAAGATGGAAATTTATAGCACTGCAAGCTTTTTCAAGAGAACGGAAAGAGAGGAAGTTAACAACTTAATGGGACATCTCAAGCAACTGGAAAAGGAAGAACATTCTAACCCCAAACCCAGTAGAAGAAAAAAATAACCAAAATTAGAGCAGAATTAAATGAAATTGAAAACAAAAGAATTATACAACAGATCAATAAATCAAAAAGTTGGTTTTTTGAAAAGGTCAATAAAATAGATAAACTGGCTAACCTAACCAAGAAAAAAAAAGTAAAATCTCTAATTTCTGCAATGAAAAATGACAGACAAAATAACAACAGACTCCTCAGAAATTCAAAAAATCCTTAATGAATATTACAAGAAACTTTATTCTCAGAAATATGAAAATCTGAATGAAAATGTCCAATACTTGGAAGCACGTCACCTTACAAGACTTAGCCAGAATCAAGTAGAAATGTTGAACAGGCCCATATCAAGTTCTGAAATAGCATCAACCATTACAAAACCTCCCTAAAAAGAAAAGCCTGTGACCAGATGGGTTCACGTCATAGTTCTACCAAACCTTTAAAGAGGAATTAGTACCTATATTACTCAACCTGTTCCAAAAGGTAGAAAAAGAAGGAAGACTACCCAACACATTCTATGAAGCAAACATCACCCTGATCCCCAAACCAGGAAAAGACCCAACAAGAAAAGAAAATTATTTTACCAATATCACTAATGAATATAGACGCAAAAATATTCAACAAGATCCTAACAAACAGAATCCAGCAACACATCAAACAAATTATACATCATGACCAAGTCGGTTTTATCCCAGGGTCTCAAGCTGGTTCAATATACGTAAATCTATAAGTATAATTCAGCACATAAAGAAATTAAAAAACAAAGACCGGGTGGCGCCTGTGGCTCAAGGAGTAGGGTGCTGGTCCCATATGCCGGAGGTGGCGGGTTCAAACCCAGCCCTGGCCAAAAACCACAAAAAAAACAAAGACCAAATGATTCTCTCAATTGATGCAGAAAAAGCTTTTGATAATATCCAGCATGCCTTCATGATCAGAATACTTAAGAAAATTGGTATAGAAGGGACATTTCTTAAACTGATAGAGGCCATCTACAGCAAACCCACAGCCAATATCATATTGAATGGAGTTAAATTGGAATCATTTCCACTCAGATCAGGAACCAGACAAGGCTGCCCATTGTCTCCACTGCTCGTAACATTGTAATGGAAGTTTTAGCCACCACAATTAGGGAAGAAAAAGCAATCAAGGGTATCCATATAGAGTCAGAAGAGATCAAACTTTCACTCTTCACAGATGATATGATTGTATACCTGGAAAACACCAGGGATTCTATTACAAAATGCTTAGAAGTGATCGAGGAACACAGCAGCGTCTCAGGTTACAAAATCAACATTCATAAATCAGTAGCCTTTATATATACAAATAGTCAAGCTGAAAAAAGTTAAGGATTCTATTCCATTCACAGTAGTGCGAAAGATGATGAAATATTTGGGAGTTTATCTAACAAAGGACGTGAAAGATCTCTATAAAGAGAACTATGAAACTCTAAGAAAAGAAAATAGCTGAAAATGTTAACAAATGGAAAAACATACCATGCTCATGGCTGGGAAGAATCAACTTTGTTAAAATGTCCATACTACCCAAAGCAATATACAATTTTAATGCAATCCCTATTAAAGCTCCACTGTCATACTTTAAAGATCTTGAAAAAATAATACTTCGTGTTATATGGAATCAGAAAAAACCTCGAATAGCCAAGACATTACTCAGAAATAAATACAAAGCAGGAGGAATCACACTACCAGACCTCAGACTATACTACAAATCGATAGTGATCAAAACAGCATGGTATTGGCACAAAAACAGAGAAGTAGATGTCTGGAACAGAATAGAGAACCAAGAGATGAATCCAGCTACTTAACAGTATTTGATCTTTGACAAGACAATTAAAAATGTTCAGTGCGGAAAAGATTCCCTATTTAACAAATGGTGCTGGAACAACTGGCTGGCAACCTGTAGAAGACTGAAACTGGACCCACACCTTTCAACATTAACTAAGATAGACTCTCACTGGATTAAAGATTTAAACTTAAGACATGAAACTGTAAAAATACTAGAAAAGAGTGCAGGGAAAACCTTTGAAGAAATCAGTCTGGGCGATTATTTTATGAGGAGGACCCCCCAGATAATTGAAGCAGCTTCAAAAATACACTACTGGGACCTGATCAAACTAAAAAGCTTCTGCACAGCCAAGAACACAGTAAGTAAAGCAAGCAAACAGCCCTCAGAATGGGAGAAGATATTTGCAGGTTATGTCTCTGACAAAGGTTTAATAACCAGAATCCACAGAGATCTCAAACGTACAAGCAAGAAAAGAACAAGTGATCTCATGGCAGGCTGGGCAAGGGACTTGAAGAGAAACTTCTCTGAAGAAGACAGGCGCACGGCCTATAGACATATGAAAAAATGCTCATTATCTTTAATCATCAGAGAAATGCAAATCAAAACTACCTTGAGATACCATCTAACTCCAGTAAGATTAGCCCATATCACAAAATCCCAAGACCAGAGATGTTGGTATGGCTGTGGAGAAAAGGGAACACTTCTACACTGCTGCTGGGAATGCAAGTTAATACATTCCTTTTGGAAAGATGTTTGGAGAACACTTAGAGATCTAAAAATAGATCTGCCATTCAATCCTATAATTCCTCTACTAGGCATATACCCAGAAGACCAAAAATCACATCATAACAAAGATATTTGTACCAGAATGTTTATTGCAGCCCAGTTCATTATTGCTAAGTCATGGAAAAAGCCTAAGTGCCCATCGATCCACAAATGGATTAATAAATTGTGGTATATGGACACCATGGAATATTATGCAGCCTTAAAGAAAGATGGAGACTACCTCTTTCATGTTTACATGGATGGAGCTGGAACATATTCTTCTTATAAAGTATCTCAAGAATGGAAGAAAAAGTATCCAATGTACTCAGCCCTATTATGAAACTAATTTATGGCTTTCACATGAAAGCTGTAACCCAGTTATAACCTAAGAATAGGGGGAAGGGGGACAGGGAGGGGAGGGAAGGGGCAGGTGGGCGGAGGGAGGGTGATAGGTGGGATTATACCTGTGGTGCATCTTACAAGGGTGTATGTGAAACTTAGTAAATGTGGAAGGTAAATGTTTTAACACAATAACTAAGAAAATGCCAGGAAGGCTATGTTAACCAGTGTGATGAAAATGTGTCAAACAGTCTATAAAACCAGTGTATGGTGCCCCATGATCGCATTAATGTACACAGCTATGATTTAATTAAAAAAAAAAATTAAAATACCCACCTGGACATTGTGGTGGGCACCTATAGTCAAAGGTACTTGGGAGGCTGAGACAAGAGAATTGCTTAAGCCCATGAGTTTGAGGTTGCTGTGAGCTGTGACGCCAAGCCACAGCACTCAACTGAGGGTGATATAGTGAGACTCTATCTCAAAAAAAAAAAACTACATTCCAGCTAAATGTCACTTCCTATACCCTAATATGATTAGCTCCCCACAATAATACTCCACAAGTTTTACAAAAAATTGGTGATTGTTTTAATTGGTAATATTTTCTCTTCCGAAATTCTCCTACTTCAATTCTTTATACTAATCATATAACCTAAAGTAGCTTTTCTTCATCACTCTCCATCACTGCCAGGCTTCATTCTACTTACATAAATTAACCCCATTTACTGTTTCTTACATCTGGCTCTTATCTACTTTACTACTCTAGCTCAATTCTAGAGCAGTGTCTGCTTCGATAAATATTGTTTAATAAAGGAATGAAAAATAAAATTCTGGCTGGGCGTTGTGGCTTGTACCTATAATCCTAGAACTCTGGATGGCTTAGGAAGATCACTCGAGGCTAGGAGTTCAAGACCAGACTGAACAAGAGCAAGACCCTATCTCTACTAAAAATAGAAAATTTAGCCAGGTATGGTGGCAGGCACCTGTACTCCCCGTTACTTCGGAAGCTGAGGTGGAAGGATCATTTGAGCCCAGGAGTTTGAGGTTGCTGTGAGCTAGGTTTAGGCCACTGCACTTTACCCTGGGGCAATAGAGCAAGTCTCTGTCTCAAAAAAAAAGTAAACTTCTTTTTACTGTCCTAATCCATTTGAGGTTCATAGTACCCCTGAATCTCAGGTTTAGAAGGAAAATAAAAAGGCTTCCAGTTAAACAAATCCTTTTCAGTAACCAGGAGTGACTCGCCTGCAAAGAAAATCTATCTTTTCACAACTGAAAAGAGAATTATAGATTGTTATTACTCTTATCATCATCATCACTATAATGTGCTGATGATGACAATAATGACCACTTCAAATTATTGAAAGTTAAACCCTACTTTATACACATTAATCCTTACAAACAAGATTACTGAGCAAATATTATTATCCTAATTTTACAGACAAAGAAATAGGTTCACAGAGATTAAGTAATGTGCACAAAGTCATACAGCTGTTGAGGGAAGAGTCAGGAGTCCATGGTATGAAATCCACATATGAGTGCTCAACTGAAATCATCTCCTTCCCTCCTTCAGTCTTTATAATCAGGCCAAGTTGATCTCCTGTCTCCTGATCCCCTACCAATTCTGCTAGTATAAAATTCAAGAAGCTATCTTCATTCATCCAAAACCAAAGAAAAATTAATATGTAAAATACTTTCTTTGATCATTCATTTGGAGAATATCTAGGTAAAATATTACTAGGTAATTTTCACGTGACTGGATTATTCTCTAGGCAGCAGTAAATGATGTAAGTACTGGCTTCACTAAAATCTCCCATAAATACGTTTTGCTGCTTAGCATTATCACCTAGGACTTGACTCCCATCTCTTGTCTTCATAATCAAGGCCTTAGAATAACTGAATGGGAAAAAAAATCATATGTTTGCTAAAATGCTTCCCAATCTGAAAAAATATGAATACATATACATCTTTCAATGTGTTCTTAATAGAGAGAGCTACTAAAAATTTAATAGGAAAAAAACCTCAAAACGGAAAATTAAAATTATGTTTATAAAGACTAACCCTAAAAACTAAATTTGCAAAGCAAGAAAACTTGGTAAATGAGACTTTATTAGTTTTTATTATATTTTTCAAATATAGTAAATTAAACTCAATCATTTCAAGGGGTGTGGGTATTTGCAAATTAGGTCAATGCACTTAGCTTAATTGCAGGAAATAAGTAATACAGCTTGAAAGGCTTCAAAACGATTTATAGTATATTTGAATCTGTCCTTAGAGCCAAGAGAAGCTGAGTCTTGCTCTCGGTCCTTACTCTCACAATTTTTTTGGTTCTTTTTCTTTTCCTTTTTTTACTTATTCATTTATTTTAATTAAAACTAATTAAGCTGAGTCTTGCTCTCGGTCCTTACTCTCACAATTTTTTTGGTTCTTTTTCTTTTCCTTTTTTTACTTATTCATTTATTTTAATTAAAACTAAAAGCACACTACTCAGAAGTAAAAACAATATGTGGTCAATTCAAGTGTTTGGTTACCCCAGTATCTCCATCTAGTGGGCATTGAGAGTATAAAGTTTAATTTATCCAATAAATTCCTTAAATTTATTAAGCAAAATAAATGTGAGCAAGATGAACAAAAGAAAGGCAGCAGGTGTGTTCCTGGGAACTCCCAATCTGCAATATCAGAAGGTATGCCATGTCATTACACTATAACAAGTACCTAAATCCATGGAGTTCCAATTTCGTTAAATTTGGATATAGCTTTCTAATGTTTTGGTTTGATTTGCTTATAATAATAAGAAAATTTATTATTTTCTTATCACTGGCATCTATAATCCTGAAAAATTAGAAGATTTAAGCATAATTGTCATTATATAACTCTTGAAAAAAATTATAGTTGAAAAAAATTTTTTATATCAGCCAGGTGTGATAGTGTATACCTGTAGTCCTAGCTTCTTAAGAAGCTGAGGCAAGAGGATACCTTGTCTGAGCTCAGGAGTTCAAAGTTACAATGACCTGTGTATGATCTCACCACTGCACTCTAGTTGGGATGACAAAGTGAGAGCCTGTCTCTAAAAACAAGAATTGCTTTACCTCTTAGATCACAAAATCTTAGTGCTGAAAGGGACCTCAAAAATCTAGTAGTCTGAATTTGCTTATTTTACTAAGGAGGAAAGTGAGAACCAGAGACAGTAAGGGAATTTTCCTCCATTATAAAATAAGAGAATAACAGAAGCAGAATTCAAACCAGATCTATTTTATAGCCCATATTTTCATAGTAGAAATAAATTAATTCTAGAAGAAGATACTGTTGTCTTTGGAGCAAAATATTCATTTTATGATTTTCTTTATCCAGAAAACAGTATTAATAATAAGGGGAAATGACTGTTTTATAGATGATGGTGGTAATAATAATTCACTAATTTAATTCAATCCAATTAAATACCTCCTTTATGCCAGGCATTGTAAAGATGCACATAAGAAAATGATAAAATCATCTCTTTCTTCAGGAAGAAAAATTTTTAAAGTTATTTGCTAAGTGCCAGACTGACTGGCTTTCTTTTATTCTTAACAGATTTACGTGTCCTTCAAGACTAAAAGGTCATCACCATTGTCAATTACCAGTGGCTTGCCCAAGCTCTGGAAGGGCTAAATGAACCTGGCTCATCCGCCCAGGGCCCCCTAGTTTGAGTAGTTGTTGATGATGATGATGTTGGGTGTTTTTAGGCCCTTAGGGAAAGTGGAGACAACATTAACATGTTATAAAAGTGAAATATCCCATATTTCTTTGATATATCATAGAATTCAAAGTCCCAAATAAACAATCCTATAGCTAGGCTCCAGGAAGTCTCTAAGAGACGAGATTCTGGTCTAAGAAGCTGGCAGTAGTACCTTACTTTACAGAGTTAAGAGGCCTACCATATGGATCATGGCAAAGTTCTTTGAAATTTTCCAAGTGCTAAACATATGGTAACTTGCATTATTCATGATGCAAAAGTTTATATCACATGTACAAATGCTATTAGAAAAATATTCCTGGGCGGCGCCTGTGGCTCAGTGAGTAGGGCGCCGGCCCCATATGCTGAGGGTGGCGGGTTCAAACCCAGCCCCGGCCAAACTGCAACAAAAAAATAGCCGGGTGTTGTGGCGGGCGCCTGTAGTCCCAGCTGCTTGGGAGGCTGAGGCAAGAGAATCGCCTAAGCCCAAGAGTTAGAGGTTGCTGTGAGCCGTGTGACGCCACGGCACTCTACCGGAGGGCGGTACAGTGAGACTCTGTCTCTACAAAAAAAAAAAAAAAAGAAAAATATTCCTGCTTCAGTAAAAATCAATGACAGTTTTGATTCCTCTAAGTAAGCTTCTAAGGATGCACAGTCAAATACTACAGAGTCCTGGGCTCCACTTAAGGGAGAAAGTAGCTTATTCTTGAGAGATCCTACATAAAATCCTAGAGTCCCTGAGGCTTTTTGTATCCAAGTACTGTACTTCACAATGAAATCAAAGGTTGTATATTTTCAACCCAAGAAAGATAAAATTGAATATACTGACTCCATTCTAGATGTGCACAAATATGACTGAAATGACTTTCGCTTCAGAATTACTAGTTTAAGAGAAATTTTATAGGAAATTGGTTTAAGTAGGAGCAGATACTTGCAACACGTAAGAGATTAATGGTTAACATATAAACAGTCCTTATAAAGTAATAAAGTAATTAATGAAACTCTAGAAGAAAATGAGCCAAATCAAAAAATAAAAGACACAGAAAAGATGTTTAAACTATCTAATAATCAAAGATATTCCCAGGACAACATCAGATTGGAAAAGGTTAAAAAGATTGACAGTGCATTAGCAGTAGGGAAATGACTCCTCTCATGCACTGTTACTGTATATTTGCTGGTAAAATCTTTCTAGATGGCAATCTGGCAATGTATTTTAAAAGTTAAAATGAGAATATCCTTTAACACAACAACCTCATGTCCCAGGATTTATGCTAAGGAAAGAACCCAACAGTGTGAAAAGAACTATGTAAGAACATAAAAAGAGCCTTTTTTATAACAGCAGAAAGTTGGAAGCAGCCTAAATTTTCACCATAGAAGTCTCGTTGAATAAATTAAGGTTTTGGTGGAGGGAGGGTAATGGGTGGGGCCACATCTATGGTGCATCTTAGAATGGGTACGGGCAATTGCACTAATGTACACAGCTATGATTTAATAATAAAAAAGAAAAAAAGAAATATTATTATATATTAAGACTGACGTTATACAAAATCCTGAAACAAGTGAAAATGTCCAGTAAAAGGGCTAGATGAATTATAATATCACCATATATTATAAAACAAGGTAGCTATTAAAGAGAATTCAGTAAATGTATACGTGCTCTCATGGAATGAGTCCCAATTTATGATTACATTATACAATATGGTAGAATTACATTGTACCATTGGTAGCAGCATAGCTGCGTAGAAGAGCATCTATTTTGGATCAGACACATCTGAGCTGGAATCCAGACAACTCAGCTCACAAATGATTTGTCTTTGGTCACAGTATGTAAATTCTCTGAGCTTCAGTATTTTTTTTTTTTTTTTTTTTGCAAAATTGAAATAATGGGTAAAATTTATTTCTAAAACTACCACTGAGTTAGAAATGATGTGTATAAAACATGTAGGTGCTTAATAGCAATGAAAAAAAGCATCTTTTACTTTCATATAAATGTCAACATAAAACTGTAAGATCATATTTTTCATTAGTAACCTCCAAATCTTTGTGATCCCAACAATGCAATGCATACCTTAAACGGTGTCCATTCGTTAATCTTTTCCCTTTGAGTTACTTCCTTTTATACATGATACAATTTGACTCTCTGCTATTCCTGTGACCAGCAACATTCTTACAAAACTTCATACAGTTACAAAAATTTCCCTGACCACAAATTTATTTTCCTACCTTTCTTAATTTCTTACTAAACTATTTGCCTAAGCTTTTGCAAAATCTCCTATCAGGAAGGTCAGCAACCTGGAGGGAGTAAGCTCCTTTACCACTGTGAAATGTAAAGTAAGAGCTACTCTCACTGTCATTTTAGAAACAAAAATTGAGGCATAAGAAAGTTAGTACAAGTAAAGAGTAAATCCGTCGCAAAGGTCACACTATCAAATACTAGTTTGGGGGTCAGCATAGGCAATGGTTGGCCGTGACTGCCATTAACTCTGTGAAACATGAAGCTTGGAAAGAGATGATGAGCAATTCTAAAGCAGTAAGGGGATTATTTATCTGTTAGTTATTTTTTCATGCACACACCAAATGTAGTAGGCAAAGGCTATGAACATCTGTGGTGTAATTAACATCACCTGCATTGTTCCAGTTAATTCTTTAAATATTATATAATATTTAACATATCTCAGGGTCAAGTCAAAGTTCAGAGGCCTTGAACACAGACACCTACTAAGAAGGATGTAATAATCACAAAATTTAAAAACACGACCAGGCATACATATGAATTTGAAGCAATACTGGTTTCATTTGAAGCCCCTGGAAACAGTGACCCATGCTTCTCCACCCTGCTGTTTCCCAATTAGTCTTGTTTGCCTTCGTTTATGCTAAAGGTAAATAAGTATTTAGCCTAGAAAAGGAAATGGAAAAAGAACAGAGGTTACCTAAGCAATCCCTACAAAGCAAGGCTTCTAATCTATAATCAAATAGCTTAGTCACATCACCCAAGTGA
Organism: Nycticebus coucang; assembly: GCF_027406575.1. Lineage (NCBI taxonomy): Eukaryota > Metazoa > Chordata > Mammalia > Primates > Lorisidae > Nycticebus > Nycticebus coucang. The sequence goes on along the minus strand of NC_069785.1, from coordinate 51,051,024 downwards.
ATCCAAACTCCTCAAAATCATTAAATAAATGATGCAGACTCCAATCATTTATCCAATCCTACTCCTAAAAAAGAATACAACCAGAGATACAAACACCATCCCACATATGTGAAAGAAATTTAGTTCTTTTTTAATTGACAAAACTATGTGAATGGTTTTTTATTTACATTATTAGCTTAAAATTTCAAACATATTTAAACACTGGCCACCCAGGACTAGCACAAAAGCTTCCTGGTTTTTGAACCAGTGAGCACATGGCTTTAGTCCACATTCAACACTTAATTAAGAGATTCTTTTAAAAGATTGTGTTCTGAGTTTACCATCTTCTTACAGGCTATGCTGCTGCAGTTCATTAGCAGTCAAACATCTGGCTGGAGTGTTTAAAACCAGTATTTTCTTTAACCATTATATGGATGAGGTTTTTATTATTCTAAGCAAACTGAAACAATGTCCTTGTATGGACTTCTAAACATAATAATTAGTGACAGTGCAAATTGGTTTCTGACTTTTCTGATACCATGTAACAAACGGCTATTAAAACATTCAAGTGATAGTTTAAACTTTTGTATAATTGTGAGTCTTTTCATTTCATAATGTAGATATGTCTTTACTTTTTAAGCACAAGGTATCATTCTGAAGGTCAAGAAATATTTCACTTAAAATGTAGCCATATGCAAAGAAAAATGTAGCCTGAAACTTTCTAAAGGAAACAGCCCTTATAAACTCAGCAAAGAGAGAACTGAGACATATTTGGCACAGAACCTTGAACATTCCACTTACTCTGCTTCTGAACCTTAGAGGTCCCCTGCACAGTATGGATTTCAAATTTCAAAAACACTCCTCTGAAAACAGTATCAACTCATGTCTATGCAATTAATTTTCCCCTGAAATTAAGTTAACTAAATCTGTTCAGAGACTTAAGCAACTAGAAAACATCCCTGTAGTCAAAAAAGTTTTTTAAAAGGAATTTCATGAGGCTGCATAAGAATTTCTAGGCCTCAGCTGACACATATTTATATAATAAGTCTGGCTCAGAGAGTTGTTATGATACACTTATGGGTTCATTCTGCCTGAAATGCCTGTGGGCCCCTCCCAGTGCTTTGTTTCAAGACACAGCCTTCTCTTCCTTTAAAAATTTTCTCAGAATTTACTATTTACTTTAAATCTTCCCTGTTTAACTTCACCAAAGAGCCATTATTTCAATCCTATTCTCCATTTACATATAAAATACTTCACACCTTGTATGAAACAGATGCTCAATTAATAAATCTTGTCAGTATTCCACTATGTACATTTAAGTTCCATAAAGGCACCACCAACTTTTTTAATTTCTTCTTTCTCTTTTTTTCTTTATTTTCTTTTTTTGTTTTTTTGTTTTTTATTGTTGTTGTTGTTGTTGTTTGTTTGTTTCCTCCCTTGCCACCAGGGGGGCTATAGTATTATACTCCCATTTGAAAGCACTTAAACAGCTCAGAGCCCTCTAAAGCCGCGGATCTCAACCTGTGGGTCACAACCCACAGGAACTGTATTAAAGGGTCATGGCATTAGGAAGGTTGAGAACCACTGCTCTAAAGGCTTTCTACTCCATTCAGAATGACAGGCAAAGACTCTATACAATTGGTCCTGACCTTCTCCCTCAACTGACCCTCATGCTGTCTGCCTCTCTCTCACTTCACCCCAATCACAAGGGCCTCTGCTATTCCCAGGACAAGACAAAGTTACTTTCACCTTAGGGCCTTGCTGTTCCCTCTGTCTCCCTTCTCAGCTCACTCCTTCAGATCTCTGTTCAAATGTCCCCTCATTGGAGAGAAGTTCTCCTAACTCCCTAGCTAAAATAGAAGCTTCCCCTTACTATGGCCTATTTTTTATTATATCATATATTTATTTGTATAGCTGTTCTTTATCTATCTCCCACCATCACCACCAATACCAGCATGGAAATTCCATGAAAGCAGGGGCTTTATTGATTTTGTTCACAGTTATAGCTCTGTTGCCTAGAACAATGCCTGGCACATAGTAGGTTTCAACAAATGCCCAGAATCACTGCTTTAAAGACTTAGGATAGGATGTTTATTCCACAGCTGAAAAGCCTATCTTCTCTAGGAAGCACTCCCTCACAAACCCAGTGTTATTCCTGTTACACTGAACAGGATTACTGGTGCCAACTAAGAGCTTTCCCAGCTTCCTCTGTGGACTGCAATCCTCAAGGGAAGGTTTTATGCCCAATCTGTATTCTGGGTTACCCAGAATCACATGAATTGTGTTTTTGACAAAATGTCAAAGATATCCACATACAGAATGGCCCCAACCCACAGCTCCCTGCTGGCCATTTCAACCTTCATCAACCAAGGTAATAAGGTTTCATTAAGCCTTAGATTTAAGTCTAAGTCCCCTCCTTAGACTTCAACATGGGGGAACAACTCAACCCTATGCTCCTCTACTACAACCCCAGACCCTCCAAAGTGGATCTTTTGAACATCACTGTTCATTCCACCATCTCATGAATGCAAAATCTATACCCCACTCCACCTCAACAGAGGAGGCAATTTGTGGGTAGACACCAGCTTAACCCACCTAGGCTAGCTTTTAGAGTGACAACCTATTTCCCAGGTCAGCAAGCTAGCTTTAGTCTAAGATCTTTAGAAGGCACTTGGTCCTTCCTACTTGGCCTCTAAGCACAACTCCAAAAACAGAAACTGGACACAGGTCTAGAGCAACCTGAATCCTAAGCTAACAAAACACACACATATTTTGCAGAACAGCAACTAACGTTTTCCCAGTGGAACACTTCTTGGTTTTTGATACTCAAACTTTATAGAATTTTCATATCTCTCAATACAACAGTTTTTGAAAGGTATCTACGTAGGAAAAATATATTATTTGCATTCTAAAACTTCAATACAACATTGTTAACAAAATAGTGTGCAGAGTTCTGGGACCAGATGTTAACACAAAAGACATGCAAGTATTACTATTTAAGTAACTGCTTGTTAACAGTCATATTAATTTTTAATGGACAAGATAACTGGTTTATGTATTTTTCATCTACTTCTGTGTTACTTAGAAAAAATTTTACTTGTTTTTTGTAATATTATAGGAAATTAGTTGGAGGTTTTAAGTTGAGGAATAATGCATTATACTTTTCTCTATTTAAAATAATAAGCAATAGCACCATCATCACCACCATGCTTAATAATTTTGTACAGAACATCTGATCTTTTGGAATGGACTACTGCCACGAAATGGAAGATGCCTGTACTTTCTTGGATTCTTTCACCCAAAACCCATCCACAAGCCTCTTCCCAGGCTGTTCTAATCTGGTCACTTTCCAGCCCCTCATCTGTTCTCAATCTCCAGCCTTGACTCACTGAATCCCTTCTTGCTCTTTTTCCTCCTGTTCCCCACTTTGTGGTCATTCGGGTCATCTACTGCCCCTCTCACTTTTCTTCCACTCACTTCTCCTGTCCTTTTTTTAATCCTACTTTCACAAGAGGAATATATGCTCAAATCTAGAAAACTGAATAAAGGTAAAAGGCTTACAGCAACAACAAAAGCAGTCCTTAACTGTTGCCTTCTCACCCCTATCGTCAATGCAGTGTGCATAGAGGCAAACACTCTCAACTTTTTGCTTCAAATTGCCAAAAAATGTCATTAAAATGTTATTGCCTGGTTGTTCCATTTTAAATTTACCTATTGCTTTCTTATGGTATGTGAGTACTTTACCTCTATATATCTACCTTTGTCCTACTCCCCTATCTTTCTCAATAAAGTTATGCCAAAAATTTTGTTTAAACCCATATTCAGTATGTTAATTACTAAGACCATTGTTTACTATATCCCAAGTACTGAAAAATGATTGATTTCATTTATGTTATAATGTTTTTGTTTTTCCTATGTTTAATAATTGCCACATTTATGCCTTTGCTTAGATTTATTTATGTATCTAGCTAACCCTTCTCACCTCCTACAATAGTTCTGAATCAAATGGTTTACGGTGTTAGATGTATCATTTTCTTTTTAACTGATAAGATTTATGAGTCCCATTTATCCCCCTCACATTCTTCATTCTAATCTGTGCTATTTTGTAAGCTGCTGGCTGTTATGGGTGTTATGTTGGGATTTCCCTTAACCAATGTTTTATAACCCTCTCTCCTGTATTAAATTTCCTGTTTCCTAGTTCTCATGTCATTTTCTTCCTTGCCTTATTCCCTAGTTGGGGGTATTAAATCCTGTAGACCTTGACACTTTGCATGCTGAAAATGTTTTATTCGATCCTCACACTTGATTAATTTCCTTAGACAGATATTCTAAGCTGAAATTCATTCGTAAAGACATTTCTCTATTGCCTTCTCTCTTCCACTGCTGTTCTTGAGGAATTAGTTTTCATTCCTGATCCTTTGATTGCGATCTCTTTCCCTTATCTGTTGCTCTATCAATCAGTTATTAGCGTCTTTTCTACTAACACTCAAGTTTCAGATTTTCAAATGATATGCTTTGGTTTGATCGTCTTCATTTATTATGTCAAAACCCAGGGAGCCTATTTCAGTCCGAGAATTTACATTTTCACTTTGGAAAAATATTATTTTATAAAAAATAACTGCCTAATGACTATTTTTTAATTCTCTTCACTAGTTGGATTTGAATTTCTGGAATTGAGTCATACATTTTCCTATTTTTCTCTTTCTTATTTTCCTGCTCTTCCCCCACCCATCTGGCACTTTATCACAGAATTCTTCCAATCATTTTATTGAATTTTTTTATTTTGCTATCATTTTTTAAAATTTTTTTATTAAGTCATATACACATAGATCATGAATACATTTACGCATATATGGGGTACAATGTGTTGATTTTTTTTTTATACAATCTGACATGGTTACATCAAACCAGTCAATGCTATCACATTTTTTAATATCCTAAATCTCTATTTTATTATCTGTTCTTTAAAAAAAAACCACTATTCTTTTTTCAAAGATTTGACATTTTCTTTTATCTCTCTGAGGATATCATATCTTCTTTGAAATATTCTTCTGCTCTCAATATATCTCTGTTTCCTCTGAGTTCCTGTTTTCTCTTTGTTTCTTTCCTCTTTTTTTTTTTATTTGCTTGCTTCATTTTGGAGGCTTTCTTCCAAAATCTTATTATCTTTTAATGCCCTACCATATTTAAGAGTCAATCACTAAAAAAAAAAAAAAAAAAAAGAGTCAATCACTAAAAAGCTGATTAGAAGCTTTCTAATTGGGCTTCTAATGGAGTCAGAGAGTAGCTGGAGAATTTTTGTGGGGCGGGGGAGTCACCAAATGTCAGTACTTGTAGGTCTCTGGGGTAGTTCAGTTTCCTCTGAGAAGGACCTTCCAACATTCCTGGTGGGAGTGTAGGATGCTGAGGCTGCCAGTGTGCCAGAGCTGAACAAAAGAAGGGGTTCAGATGCAGAATATATTTTACTTTATTTATTTATTTTTAGAGTACCATATTGGAGTTACTCTGATGTATTAATTAAAGCGTAAGACATGTCAGTAAACAAGGATTTCCAACTTACTATACTACTAAGTAAGAAATAAGTCAATTAAACTATTGGTTTTAGTTAGTGGCAAACATCAGCCCTGCCACCTAATTCCATAAATCCATGGTGCTTCACATGTAAATGGAAATTACGCATAGGAGTCACCCTGCCCTTCCCCATTAGAAATATACTTAAAAGTGCCAGCCCAGAGAAAAAGAGAAGAGGCTGGAAGGGAAGTGGAAGCTGAAGTAAAATTCTTTCTTTATGTTGAGGGAGGAGGTGGTGGGAGGTGTTATTTTCATCAGGTCTACATAGATCCGTTTGATCATAGAACAGCTCATGGTAAGATTTTATTTACGGAATGTGGTGAGCATAGTCATGTCCTAATTCTTTCTCAGGGTCTGGCAATGTCTGGTCACATGCCCATGTTTAGGATTGAGAGAGATGCTAATGCTGTGTCCTGGACCTTCCTCAGATGCCACCGTGGCTTCTGCCCTATGAAGACTGAAAAAATAGCTCTCTTTTCCTTAGGATACTGGCTCATTGTCAGTAGGAAGCTACTGTCACCTCCAGAAGAGTTGAATCTATGGTTTAACCCCCATTAGGCTTTTAAGAGTTTCACTGAGATTGTCAGTAATAGGCAATCATCCTTTTGTACTCAGGAAACATTGCTTAAAATTCTCCTGGGTTTGGCTCAAAAAGCGACCAGGTTGAAAGTCACTCTGTTATTCTTGAAGATGATTCCTTTTAAGTTACAAATCAGCACTTAAGTCCTGTAGTTGAGCATGCCTTCGCACAGTCCCCTCTTCTCAGTCTCCGTGCAGAGATAGGCGTTGCACAGATCCCTGGTGGGTTCCATCTCAACCAGCTGGCAGCATCGATGGTTAACTCTGTCTGATACTCAGTACTCAGTTTGAGAAACACAATCATAAAGTTCCTGGTCCGTAAATGTGACATTTTTATTTACCTCATACTGGATTAGGGAGTTATAGAGGGACTCAACATCTTGATAATTACTATTGGGGGCCAAAATTTTAACTACAGAATAAAATTAAATGTATCTCTCCTTATTGGGGTTCTGGTAGTTGCCTGCATTCTTGGTCTTGGTGTGCCTTTGGCCAAAGAATGACCAGAGCCACCAAAGTAAGGCAAACATGAGACAAAGTTTACTGAAGACAGGTGTGGCTCAACGGAGGGCGCAGGCCCCATATGCCAGAGGTGGAGGGTTCAAACCCAATGCAGGCCCCATATGCCGGAGGTGGCGGGTTCAAACATGAGACAAAGTTTACTGAAGACAGATGTGGCTCAACGGTAGGGCGCAGGCCCCATATGCCGGAGGTGGTGGGTTCAAACCCAGCCCTGGCCAAAAACTGCAAAAAAAAAGATAGATAGATTTACAGAGCAAGAGCAAGGTATAGGTTTACAGAGCAAGATACGTTTGCCATAGACAACAAATGAGCCCCCTTTGTCAAGACAAGAAAAAAGGCCCAGAATGTCCTTTAATTCCCCCAATTTTCCTTTCTATTTCTTGTCCTGCCTTTCCCAGTGTCCCTAAATACAAACAAACTGGTTGTTTCTTTAGAGTCACTTGCAAAGGTAGGGGGGAAATGGTCCCAGGCTAAAAGAGGGCTTTGGGGGTCTAACTAAACCTCCTAAAGACTTTCAAACAAATTCCCACTCATCATATTACCCTGATTTCTTTGATTTCTTCTTCAGGCTTCCAGAGGGCTGTGGAATACATCAGCTCGCTTTCAATCTGCAGCTCCCTGCACTTCACTCTGACCTTTCTCCAAGCTAAGGCGGGCATCATTCCTCCATCTGCTTTCTATCTTTGTACTTTGTGGCTTAGTGTTATGCCTCCTTGGTTTACCAAAGATGGACTTTGTGCTTCCTTTTCTTATTTTCCCTGTTCTCAGGGGATGATTTTTGAGAAAAGAAGATTGAATGAGGGACAAAGAAAGAAAGGGGAGGTATGTCTTTCCTCTGACATCTTCAAACCAAAAGTCTAGAGACTTTTCTTTTTCCCAGGTCTTTCCCCACACCACGTTCTCTTCTACCAGTACCATTTCAATTCACGATTTCTAGCTTCCAGACCCTTGTTTTGCTGGTTTCAGCCATGCAACATTTAGTTTATTAATGAACTAACAAGTTTCATATCTACTTATCATATCCCATGTGCAGTAATTGTGTCTGTAACTGAATGAAATATACCAAATATAAAATAAAATTTGGGAAGTCCCCAATTTCTTGTGGGACTTAGTGTCCTTATCAGATAGGCTGGTTATTCATATCTGTTCCTCTTTCCTCCATTCTTACACTTCTTTTTACTCCAGGAGGCTGACTTCTATGGATAACTCCCCTAATCCATTCCCACTCATTACCATGTTGACCTATGTGATTTTTTCTCTGCCTTGCTGCATTTCTAGAAGCCTTACCCTATAGCTACAGTTCCTAGAGTACATTGGCTTCCCACGTCACAAGGGAGCCCTTCCTAGTTGGTTCACTTGAGCTTGCCCACATTCCTGCAAAGAGTTTCTTTATTAAACTCTCTTCAGTTATACCCTAAAATGGCATTTATTTCCTACTGGGACACTAACTGAAACATCAGTAAAAAGAGGATGTTGAACTACCTCACCTCTAAAGTCTTTGAGTTCTTATGTTCTATGACTTTTTTTCAAGAGTCATATACACAGCTGGCACTTAAAGACTCTGAGTACATTAGAAGCTTCCTTCAGTCAAGATTCTGTCTCATTCAAAAAGAAAAAGAAAAGAAAAACAACACTCTCCTAACAATTATCATGTGATGCTCAGCCCCTAGAAAATATAACTGTTGCTGGTACAACTAAGACTAGTGAAGAAAGCTTTATAGCATAAAGCTGCCTTTATGCTATAGGTATTAGAGTCAGATAGTTCCTATAAAAATAGAGTTGCTATTTTTGACTTTGAAAACAGAGACAGCCAGAATTAATTCCAAAGATTCAAGTGTTTCTTTATTTTCTATTATCCTAGATACTAACATTATTAAAGCCTCAGAAAAATCCAAAAATAAGTTTCACCAATCCTCCCATTAAATTTGATTTGAATTCCTTGACTTCACATACCAAATTAATTATCTTTTTCTATGAATTGCCAGACTTCTTGTAGCCACTGACCTTATCACTTTCTTATCTCTCATAGACCCTTCAACCCACTCCTACCTTACACTGCTTTTGCCAAAGTTTTGTACAAGTCCCCTTGCTTTACTCAGGGGATACTTCTTAAAGCTTGTCTAACTTAAGCTCTCAGCAGCATTTGAGAACGCTATCACTCCTTTCACGAAACATTCCTTTCCTTGTCTTTGCTGTTGCCTCCTCTTTTTTAGTTTTCCTCTTATTTAATGGATTACTCCTCAGTTTCCTCAGTAGGCATCTTTTCCTCTGTCCATCCCTCAAATGTTCATGTTATTGGGGCTTTATACCAGTCTTCCTTACTTTTGCACCTGTATTTCACCACTGGATGTCCATATCTACTCCTGTGGCTTCAAAAGCCAATTACATACTTATGATTCTCAAACGGACCATCTCAAGTCCAGCTGTCTCTCCTGACCATCCAGAGGTAACTGCATCAGCATGCCCATCGATTCCTCACACTCAACATTTCAGCTTCACCTCAAACCTACTTTCCCCATCAACAATCCTTATTCCAAATAATACCAAGCCAGAAACCTGTATATAAACCTTGACCTTTTGTATCCCTCATCCCCACACCCAATGACTGAGACCTACTGATTCTGTCTGAGATCTTAAATCTAATGTCCAATTCTACCCATTCTCACTGCTACTTCCCTAGACTAAATCATTTCCCTACAGCTAATACTGTTACCCTCAAATCCAGACTTCATAATACAGCCAGGGTGATCTTTCTAAAATGCAGATATGATCACGTTACCCTCTACCTAAAACCCTACAATGGTTTCCCACTGCTATGAAGATGAAGCCCAAATTTTTCAAAATATGGTTTACAAGGCACAGAATCCTGCCCTGTAATCCAAATAGTTTATAATTCAGTCACACAAAGCCCCTTTTAGTTCTTCCAACAAAACACAATTGCTCTTACTATATATATTTTCACATGATGTTCTTTCCACCACACACATGCTTATCTGATGTTAGCATTATTATGCCATCAGTATTTCTTTTTTTTTTTCATTTCAATAGATTTTACTTTAGAACTCTAGCCATGAAATAATAATACAACTCCATGAACAATGAGTTTATCTCAACATTAGAAGGAAAAGTTAGTAAAAAGAGAGAGAGAGTTTGAGAGACTTAACATTTGAACTCTATAGTGGCAGGTTGACCATTTGAGGTCTGAATTTTTCTTGATGTCTACAAGTTCAAGTCACACTTCAAAGTTTCATTCAGCAGTCACTTTTCCCCAGTTGAATTACAATAAAGCCATTTTCCTTAGCCATAGGTATATAGCTATAAGATAACCACTCAGACAAAATTCTCCCCAAAAGACTTTTAGATAGAACTTTCCTATGTTGCAACAGAACCCACAAATAACAAACACAGGTAATACAGAGAATTCTCAACACAAAATGCCAAGACCTATCAAACAAATGGAAATCCAAAGAGTATAAAACACTACCTACCCCAAACAGTATCTCGAACTGTGTGCCCCAAATGCCCTATCGGGCTGTGAGGGAAGCCCTTCCCAAAGGGGTCTAAGTCCCCCTGCTCTCTGGGAACTGCAAATGAGTTCCAAATTCAAACCAACTTCCCTAGTTCCACTCCACTTCATGACTTCCACCACTAAAAGGCACCTGAAAACAAACAAAACCACCAGGAAGGTCTGAAAAGCCCCCATATGGGTAGAATCATGGTCTCAGCGTGTCTTTCAGGGAACTTACTCAATGAAAGGTCTGGCGTCTGGACCCTTTCCAAATCAGCTTCCTGCTCCTCAACTCAGTTCAGGTTGTGGGGAGATGCATCTACTTCAGGGAGACAGAGCTGGAAGTTCCCTAAGGCTAAAACATGCCCAGGTAGCTGCTGGGTCCTTCCCATACTCTCTCACCCCAAAAGTCACTCCTTCCAGTGCAGACCCACTGGCTCTGATCTGGGTCTGTCCCTGGCTTCTTAAGCAGGATGCCTTTCCATCAAGAGGCCAGTGAGCCCACCCAGGGAATGTCAAACTCTGTTACTGAAATCTCAGCACTTGTTCTCCAGGCAATGTCAGAAAAGTAAGAACAAGTGATTTTTAAGAAGAAAGACCAGGAAATTTATTCCTTTGCAAGCAAAAAAGGGAAAATGGCAGAATGTTTATCTCAAAATGCCAATTTTTCCTCGCTATCACTAATTCTTGACTAAAATGTACAACTCTAAGTCCGTGTTGAATCTGCTCCATAGTGTACTGTTTATCCACTTACTATACTCTATTACAGTTGCCTATTCACTTGCCTCTATTTCCCTTTTAAATCATACCCATAGTAAGGTTTAAGATCATACCTATACTTCTTTTTTTTTTTTTTTATTGTTGGGGATTCATTGAGGGTACAATAAGCCAGGTTACACTGATTGCAATTGTTAGGTAAAGTCCCTCTTGCAATCATGTCTTGCCCCCATAAAGTGTGACACACACCAAGGCCCCACCTCCCTCCCTCCGTCCCTCTTTCTGCTTCCCCCCATAACCTTAATTGTCATTAATTGTCCTCATATCAAAATTGAGTACATAGGATTCATCACAAGAATGAAGAAGGATGAATCCTACATACCTATATTTCTAAAGCCTGGAACATTACCCAGCACAAAGCAGACACTAAATAAATAATGACTGACTGATTAACAAAGAAATGAATAAACAATCAGATTAAAAGTTGTACCATGGGAAACACATTTTCCATATGGACTTCCTTTCCCTTGCTTTCTCTCAAAAAACAAATAGTAAGTAAGCTACCCTGCCCCCAAATAAGCCATTGCTTTTAAAGGGCAAATTAATGTGTAATTATACATGAAAACTAAAGAGAATTTCATCTGAAACTTTGTTTTCTCCATTTCTCCTTTTCCTCCTACATACAAAATTTTCAAACTGAAAGTTTAAACACACTTTAAAAACTAAGCATGTGGCTGACCTTCTCTTGATCTGTTTGACTTCCAATCTGTTCCCAAACCATCTATAAACTTGGTAGTATATGTACAAGGGGTAAAAAGAACCTATCATAACATTATTTGACCCAAAATGCCAAAGCCTTAATTAAAGCTAGGTATACCTGCTCTGAACTGCAAAGTCAAAGATTTACCTGAACTTAAAAAGTTGAGACTTTCAACCTCTTGTAGAATTTATATTTCTTTTAAATAACCATTTCCTCTTTGTAAAGCAATCTTTTTTAAAAGTTTATTTCAGTGACTAACATGCTGGCATAAACAGATATGCTGTTCACTTCCTTTATTACCTGGTCTTTACTCTTTTTATCCACTGTTTGTCAAATATTTAAGGTTTGGGGTAAAAATAAACAAGCCCAACCATGATTCCTAGAATTTCTTCCTCTAAATTTCACCTTTTAATGAGGTGTTCTAGAAAGATGTTTATGTCAACTCCATATTTAATCAAGAGAATTTTAATAAAGTTATTTAGAGATTTATTCACTCACTGGTTGAAGGATATCATCAATCTTATAGTGATTTATCACAAGTAGGACTTTGCCCATGTGTGCAGTCCTGATAGGTAAGATAAAGTTTTCCATCAAGGAAGGCATTCTGATTTTGAGATTTGAATGTTAGTACCTTTGAAAGGAGAGGGTCTGTGAGGCTTACTCTCAAAAATAGTTACCTTAGACAGGTTCATTCCCAGAACTGTAAGGGTCACCAACCCAGCACAACAGACCAAAGCACTGGAACTAGAGAGGCCAGAACTTGGTGGGATATTTCCATCTACCAAGCAGTTCATTCCAGTTAGGTTACTAAGACCAAAGTGTTCCTAAGAATATAAGGAAAAACAGCAATATTAATTTCAGTGTTGGATTCAAGGAGTAGTGAAATATTCTTTCATTCCCCCAGAAAGCAAAAATATATCAATAGACTTATTATAATAGTTATAAAAACTATTTGTGCAATTCAATTTAGTTGAGGCTATACATAACATTTTATTTAATGGCTCTTGGCCATAAGGTAAGGTAATCTGAAGATTACTTTTTATTTTTTTCAACAAAAAGCTACTGATCCATTTCCTAAAGTTGTCTTGAATATTCTTTCTTGAATAGTAATTAATTTGAATAAATATGGAAAAAATATAAAACAATTATAATTCAGCTTGTCAAGTAGAAGTAGCAAAATAAGAAATATACAGTTATCCATGAGGTAGGTCAAACCTCTATGTAGCACATCTCCATCATTCTGTTATTATCAAAGTCTAGTCCCCAAGAAGTGGCTTGTTTTTAAGGAGTGCCTTGCTTCAAATGTCCTTTAAAGATAGAGTCCTAAACTTTCTCAGTTTGATTTTACTTATGGAAAAACTGAGGCACCAAGAGATTAAGAGACTTCCCCAAGATCACACATAGGAAGCAAGGAGTAGGGTCCAGGTCTCTAATTCCTGTTTGAGAACTTCTCCACTGCAATTAGAAACCTGGACCAGCAAACTGTCACTGTGATTTAATATGTCAGCTATATGAGAAAATCCAGATTTTTGCTAGAGTTTATAGATACAGTTTAGCCATATGGCAGCTTTAAAGACAGCCAAATTAGAATTCAGTCACAAATGAGAATGCAGACTCTAAATGAAGCAGGAAAGCCCTATTTCTACAAATAGGAAAGCCCAAAGAAATAATCAAATTCTGATTTAAAGATAGAAAGCTCTAGTCCACTTACATGAATATCTAGGACTAAGACATTTTGAATAATATCATATCATAACCTTTGTGGTCTAGGATTTTTTTAAAAATCCACCTCCTCCTCAAGAAAAAGTACCATCATTTTTGCACATTATTCAAGTGACTCAAGACCAAAGTATGAAACAGTATTATATTACCTAATTATGCATTTCACCATATATACTATTCTAGGGAGAAATTTCAACAAACTAATTAGAAAAACCAAAGTAACAACAAAACTCTGCAAATAAAAGACTCTTTTTTTCCTTAATTTTTTTTTCCTAGTTGGCAAAACTCATGTACCACAAAAGAGGCGATTCAGTTGGATGTACTTCTCTTCCTGATTTCAAGTAATCTAAAAATTTCCTTCCAGAAATACAAATTAAAAAAACTGAAACACTGCCACTGCCAATGTCCTTTCATACAGAACATCAGACAGCTTAATTAAAAAATAAAAATAAAAATACTTAGAGAATGCTATATATTTTACTATAAACTGATCCACAGAGTATCTTAAATGTGACTCATACTTATGAACTTATCACGCAATGTTTAAATTAAACGTACAACAGATTCAAATGCAAATGGATTGTGCCAAATTCTGTAATAGATCTACCCCAAAAGGATAACATGTTCAATTTAATATAAATAGATTATCCTCTGAGGCTTTCTAGTATTTGAATTTGAAGGTTTCTGAACAGGCTAACATTTAAATTACTTTTCTGCCAAAACTTCATTGCATATGCCTGCTTTTGCAGATAATTTGTCAAACCAAAGAGGAAAGCTTTAAAACCTGAAATGCTCAAAAACAGCACAAAGCAATATGCATTACTTAGGCCACTTTACCCATATGCTACAAAAAGGCATATTATTACAAGGTAGACCGAATTGTACTTGCCAGGCAAACACTTTCAAATATTGTAATTCCCACTAATGCATAAAACAAGCCAAATGATTTGAAGATTTAAAACCTACTAATACCTTTTCCTATAAGTTCTTACCCTGTGTCTAACAGGAAAAAACACAAACACAAAAGAAAGAAAGAAATGAATATGATAACTCTAATTTAAAAAACCGTAATTTTTCAAAACATGACCTAGTGGCTCCGTGCCTGTAGCTCAGTGGCTAGGGCACCAGCCACATACACCGGAGTTGGCAGGTTCAAATCCAGCCCAGGCCTGCCAACAACAATGACAACTACAACCAAAAAATAGCCGGGCGTTGTGGCAGGCACCTGCAGTCCCAGCTACTTGGGAGGCTGAGACAAGAGAATCGCTTAAGCCCAAGAATTCAAGGTTGCTGCGAGCTTTGATGCCGTGGCACTCTACTGAGGGTGACAAAATAAGACTTTGTCTCCAAAAAAAAATAAGCTAGTTTGTTTCATTGCTTTTTGCTCATAAAGGCAAAATCCATCTCTTAATGTCCTACCTATGATTCTACACAAGAGTCACATGGCATCTAAAATAATTACTAAAATAGAAAAGTGGCTCTAAAAATAGCAAATATCACTTTTCTTTTTGACCTTCATACTTTGTGAATAATTAAAGTGGAAATATTTTATTGTTCTTACACATAATAAAGATTTTTGAGGTAATTATTCAATGTTTCTAGAAAAATACATAAACTAATACATTTAACTACATCTTTTTTTAACCCCATCTGAAGTAGTAATAACAATACTAGTTACCTACCATTTATCAAATGCCTACTAGTGTCAAGCACTGTATAATTCTTATAATAACTCTTTGTCAGAATAGCAATGATATTATTTTACAGATAAATCTGAGACATAAGAGGTTAAATTAACCTGGGTAGAACTATAGCACAAGACTATGAGGAAAGGGCCAAGGAAGGGGAAGGGAGGGGGGGAGGTTAGGGTGGAGGAAGGGTAACGGGTGGGTCCACACCTACGGTGCATCTTAGAATGGGTACAAGCAAAACTTACTAAAGGCAGAATACAAATGTTTACATACAATAACTAAGAAAATGCCATGAAGGCTACGTTGAACAGTTTGAGAAGAATATTTCAGATTGTATATGAAACCAGCACATTGTACCCCTTGATTGCACTAATGTACACAGCTATGATTTAACAATAAAAAAATTAATTAATTAACCTGGGTAGAGGCCAGATTCAAATGCGGGCTGTCAGACTGTAAATCTTATTATTATACAGTAGAACCTCTGTAAGTTGACTGCCCAAGGCACTGTAACAAACTGATCAACATAAGGAACTAGGCCTGCTGTAGTGATAGGTACATGAGGTGCATGTCCAGTCTCTGAAAATGAGGTCAACTTAAGGAGATGGTCAATGTAGAGAGATGATCAACTATGGAGGCTCTACTGTACTCTTATATATTCCAAAAATAAAGTGTGAATAATATTACTAAAAAAATCTTCAAAGTAAATTTGAACAAAGTTTAAAAAAACATATTTGTCAGATGCACCTGATTTTTGTACAGCCAGCTTATATGAAAGACTACTACCGCCCCCTGTGAACACCACCCACCAAAGGTCATATCTTGTCCACACTCTAAACTATAAACCAACAAAACAGAACAGAAACATTAATCAGTATTGTAATAAGCAGACAAAAATAACATAGTAAAAAAAATAAATAAATCTGACACAATGTGTATTATAATCTCAACTACCAGTAGGTGCCTTATAAACCAATTTACCTGAATTCCTTTAAATCCACATAGGAAATAGTTGTGCCACAGAGGCTTAGTTTTGTCAATCTGAATGTTACTAGCACTAGTTGTGAAGTCCCTGCAAAAACAAAAGACAGTGTTAATTTAAAATCAGTAGGGTCTTGAGCTGCAAAATCAATGGCTGACTGCTGCCATCTTGTGCCAAGGCAGTGATACTGAAATCCCCTTTCCAATTTACTTTCAATATATGTAACACTATCAACCACAAAACAACGAACATCTCCAGCTGCTAAAAGTTAAGAGAGGAAGTCATACTGCCCTTAATGACTAAACTACCTCCAACCGATTCTTTTTATTTCCTGAAACAGAAAGGAAACAATACATTTTAGAATAATACACAGTTATTTTCTCATTTATGTTGGTCCTTGTTAAGCTGGTTAAAGCACACGAATACTTATCCTCTGGGCCTGCTGTTTGGCACACCCCCAAATGAAGTAGGAGGATTCAAAGCCATCTTTCCCCACACTCCTCTGCCACCCATACAATTTTACCATCTTCACAGTTTAAGAAAATAAGGAACAAAACAAATAATGATTCTAACGGACCATAACCAAGTCGATATAGATATAAATTGACAAATGAAGAAACAGCTAAATGAAGGAGAAGGCAAAACTCTCTTTTTAGTAAAATGCCAACTAAGAGATGTATGATAATCATGGAAATAGAAAAATCACTATGTGGTAAACTCATGATAATTGTTTCAGGAAAGAATCATTAATGAGTAATATTAGGCAGTAAAAATTTGATGAGAAACAATTTATATAAACTCTATTTCCCCACCAGATTCTTATTAATTGCAAAGGGAGAAACACTAAATAGCCATCCCTGGTGTCATTTTAGGAGCCCAGCCCCCACTCCTCTGCATCCTGCCATGGGCTCCAACAACCCCTGCATTTTGACATCTCTGGAGCCCCACTGACATCCTCTGTTCACAGCCACTGCTACCTCTGGCTACTGCTGCCAGCGCCAAATCGGGAGCCATTGGCAATGACACTACTACTCCTAGCGATGGACCATTGTGCATTTTCATGTGCCCTGAGATCAGACTACCCCCACTAGAAGGCACTACCATTACTGGATGCCACAGTAGAGTCAATGCACAAGTCACTGGCAACAACCTCACCATCTCCAGCAGCAGGACACTGTGCATTTACAGGTACCCAGAGGACAGACTGCCCAGGAAATGCCATTGCTGTTCTGTCAGCACCAGGGCCAAAGTACAGGGCAATGGCAGCAACCCTGCTGCCTCTAGTAATGGGGCCACTACAAGTGGCCTGAGGACGTGCTACCTCACCTGCAGCTGCCACCTCAGGCCAAAGCACACATTCCACAGCTCACTGCCTATGGCTGCTACCACTAAAAGCAACCCACTGTCCCCAGCAGCAAAGCTGCAGCACAGCCCCAGCTGCCCCAACCTGAGCATTCCACCAGTGCTCTGGGATCACCCTGCCCCTGCCCACCACAGCCAGCACACACAGGCCCAACAGAGGGCCTGACGGATCTTATATCTAGAAAACCTAAAGACTCTGGAAAAATTATCTGAACTAAAAAATAAATTCAATAAAGTCGTGGGATACAAAAACAACAAAAAATCAGTAGCATTCTATACACCAATAATGAACCAGCTCAGAAATAAATTGAAAAGACAGTCCAATTTATAGTACCTATGAAAAAATACATAGGAATAAATTTAACCAAGGAGGTGCGAGACCTCTATGAGAGAAACTATGAAACACTGATAACGAAAATTAAAGTGGATGCAAACACATGGAAAGACACTCCATGTTTATGGACTGAAAAAATTAATATAGTTAAAATGACCATACTATCCAAAGCAATCTACAGATTAAATGCAATCCCTATCAAAATACCTATGTCATTTTTCACAGAAATAGAACAACAATCCAAAAATTCATAAGGAGAGAATAGCCAAAACAATATTGAGCAAAAATAATAAAGCTGCAGGCATCACGGTATCCAAATATAAGGATATAGTAACCAAAACAGCTTGGTATTGGTATAAAAACAGATACATAGACAAATGGAGCAGAACAGAGAACAGAGAAATAAATCCACCTATTTACAGCCAATGGATTTTCAACAAAGGTGCCAAGAACATATACCAGGGTAAAATTGGATGGTGGGGAGAAAATTGGATATCCATATATACAAGATTGAAAATGGAAGTTTTAATAAATGGAAAGAGACACCATTTTCATGGGCTGTAAGACTCAATAATGTAAAGATTCAACTCTCCCAAAAATGATCGATACATTTAATGATATTTCCATCAAAATGCTAGCATGCTTTTTCATAGAAATTGAATAGATAATTCTAAATTTAAGAAAATGCAAAAGACCTAGAATAATCAAAATTACTTTGAAATAGACATTGTTAATGGATTTACATTAATTGATTTCAGAACCTTTTATAAAAATACAATTATCAAAGAATGTGGTATTGACATATAGATGAATAAAAATATCTATGGAGCAGAATAGAATTTAGAAATAAATATATGCATATGTTTTCAATTCTTTATTGACAAAGGTGTTAATTCTATGGGAAAAGATAATCTTTCCAATAAAGGAAGGGAAACAAATGGATAAGCATATGCAAAAAAATAAATCTCAACCCTTACGCCAAATACAAAAAAAAACTCAAAATGAATCATATCCTTAAATGTAAGAGCTAAAACTATAAAATTTCTAGACTAAGGTATCTATCCAAAAGAACAAAAATAACTTTACTTCAAGACATTTGCACCAGAATGTTTATTGCAGCTCAATTCATAATTGGCAAGTCATGGAAGCAACCTAAGTGCCCATCAATCCATGAATGGATCAACAAACTGAGATAGATAGAGATATAGATATGGCGTGGAATACTATTTAGCCGTGAAAAAGATGGCAACTTTACATCTTTTACATTTACTTGGATGGAGCTGAAATGCATTCTTCTTAGTAAAGTATCACAAGAATGGAAAAATACATATCCAATATACTCCATACTAATATGAAATCAATGTATAAACAACTGAATGCACATAAAAACAATAAAACACAAATACAGTCTGGTATGGGGGTAAATGGAGGAGGGAGGAAGGAGGACAATCGGCAGAAGGAGGGAAGGCATGAGGCGGGATCTCACCTAATGTGCACATTGTGAGGGTGTATAACAGTGGTTCTCAATGTGAGTTGCGACCCATTTGGGAGTAGAATGACTCTTTCACAGGGGTCGCCTAAATACATCCTGCATATCAGATATTCACATTATGATTCATAACAGCAGCAAAATCACAGTTATGAAGTAGCAACAAAAATAATTTTATGGGGCGGCACCTGTGGCTCAGTGAGTGGGGCGCTGGCCCCATATGCCAAGGGTGGCAGGTTCAAACCCAGCCCCGGCCAAACTGCAACAAAAAAATAGTCGGGCATTGTGGTGGGTGCCTGTAGTCCCAGCTGCTCGGGAGGCTGAGGCAAGAGAATCGTGTAAGCCCAAGAGTTAGAGGTTGCTGTGAGCAGTGTGACGCCACAGCACTCTACCCGAGTGTGTTACAGTGAGACTCTGTCTCTACAAAAAAAAAACAAATAAATAAAATAAAATAATAATAATTTTATGGTTGGGGGTTACTACAACATGAGGAACTGTATTAAAGGGTTGCGGCATTAGAAAGATTGAGAACCACTGGTGTATAACAAGCCCCTAAGTGAGAGGTTGCTTTACAAATGGAACTTTACCCTGGAAGTGAAAACAATGTAACATGAAAATTTGTAACCTCATATTAATTTGAAATAAAAAACAAATTACAAAAATTTCTAGAATAAAATATGTAAAAAATTTTAGTGATTTGGGGTTTGGCAAAGATGTCTTGATTGCAATCCAAAGTACAAACTATCAAAGAAAAACCATCAACATGACTTCATGAAAACTAAACTTTTCTTCCAGGCTCACGGCTGGTGGCAGGAGGAGTGGCGGCCGCCAGTCTGCAGCACGCGTCTAGCTGTGGCTAAGCCAGGCAGACGTGGAGAAAACACCCTGCGATGCTGCCAAAGCAGCTGTAGCAAGCACCAAGCCTGAAGCAGAGGAAGGCTTCCTGCGGCATCAGACCTTCATGCAAAGAAGGAGTTGATTGAATGAAGACGTGTTAATGAGTTCTCTGGCAAAATTGCCTCCATCAGACTAAACCCAGCTTTCCACAGAGGCTTCCATCCAGAACGAGAGTTAAAGAACAGAAATTTAGCAAGTAACCTGGCGATTAGAGCTGCACCAAGAGAGAAGGTTGAAAAACACACATCAACCCTGCTGAGGCGAGCTGTGACCCCAAGGATACAAACAAAGGGGCCTGCACTGCAGCTGGTCAGTGCTGATTCTGCAGCATGGGAGTGAGGAGAGGACGGTGGACTGAGAGGGAACCACGCCGGAGCAGCGGTGCCCCATGGTGCAGAGAAGCAGCCATTTTTGGCAACAATAGGGTTCACCCCTGGATATTCTGGAGTCACACCCCCTGTCTCTCTGGGCAACCAGAGGAGGCCAGGCATCTTCTCGGGTGGCAACCACCGGCAGAACAGATCTGGAACCAAAATGCAGGCCCTGGGAATTTAGCTGGGATAGAAACAAACTCTGAAAATTTGTCTGTTCAGTCAGTAACATCAATCAGGGGTGGGGCTGAAACTGAGTGAACACCCCCAGCCTCCATCAAGTGCCTAAGGTTCTCAGGCCTCACCTCCTCCTGCCGGATAGAGGCAGAGAGCAGCAGCCTGGCTGAGGAGACATAGATTTCCCTGTGATCCAGGCAGATGCAAACCCCTAGAGTATCTGCTCATTGGAGGCAACTGGGTCACAGTGGGGTTATCAGTGACTAGGTGTGACAGAGGTGCAAGGTGGGGAAGGAGGCATCAACCTTCCCAGACTAATCTATTTGCTGGGTGGGTCCAGTGACCTCACGGAGCACCAGAGCAAGTCATATTTGAGTTGTCAGCAGAAGCCTGCGATCTAGTTGCCAGAGACCTTTCGAATACTTCCACATGAGACAAGTGCTGACTGAGACAATTGATTTGGACCTTTTGAACTGAGCCAATCGCCTGAGGACTATCCAAGTTGTGCCCTGGCTGTGTGGTTGTAGGAAGGTTTGATTTTCATTTTCCAACTGTTGCCTGTGGGGGGCGGGATGACTTCATTGCTCAAATTTCTACACAGCTGAGACTTTAACCCAGAGTAACTGTTTCCCTAGGGTTGGACAGAGACCAGCTGAAAACAAGACAGAGCCACTTAGCCCCACCACACCAAACAGGTCCCCAGTTTCTCAGGCTGTAGCACTGTACGGGTCCTCGACAAAGCTCCAGGGGAAAGTCAAACGATGTAAAATAATCATGAGGCAAAATCAGCAGCAAAACTCTAGTAACATAAATAACCAGAGAAGATCAAACCCCGACCCCACCCCCAAGGAAAGATATGGCAGATGTAACTGAAGATCCCATTCTTAAACAGCTGGCCGAGATGTCAAAAATCGAATTCAGAATTTGGATTGCAAACAAGATTAATAGAATGGAGGAAAATTTGGAACTAGAAATTCGAGGAGCTATTCAAAAGTTAGAATTAGAAATTCGAGGAGAAATTCAAAAGTTGTCTCAAGAATTTAACGAATTTAAAGACAAAACCACCAAAGATTTTAATGCACTGAAGCAAGAATTTGCAGCCCTCAAAGATCTGAAAAATACAATAGAATCCCTCAGTAACAGAGTGGAGCAAGTAGAAGAAAGGATTTCTGACGTTGAAGACAAACCTTTTGAATGCTCCCAAACTCTCAAAGAGGAAGAGAAATAGAGAGCAAAAACAGATCATTCTCTCAGAGAGCTCTGGGATAATTTGAAGAAGGCTAATATCCGCCTCATTGGAATCCCTGAAAATGATGAAGTGGCCTCACAAGGCACAGAGGCCCATCTCCATGAAATTATGAAAGAGAATTTTCCAGACATGCCAAGGGATTCTGAAATTCAGATAGCAGACAATTTCAGAACCCCAGCACAACTCAACCCAAACAAGACATCCCCCAGGCACATCATAATTAACTTCACTAAAGTTAATATGAAGGAGAAAATTCTGAAAGCAGCCATACGTAAGAAAACCATAACCTACAAAGGGAAGAATATTAATTAGAATGACTTCAGATCTCTCTGCTGAAACCTTTCAAGCCAGAAGAGGGTGGTCATCAACTTTTAATCTCCTAAAAAAAAATAAAATAAAATAACTTTCAACCCAGGATCCTGTATCCAGCTAAACTGAGTTTCATTTATGATGAAGAAATCAAATACTTATGATGGAAAAATAAATGACATTCACATGTTGAAGAAATTTGCCATAACTAAACCAGGTCTCCAGGATATTCTCTGACCTATCTTCCATAATGACCAGCACAGTCCTCTACCACAAAAGTAAACTCACTCAGAAACTTTTGACAAAACTCCAACTCCCACAGTGGCAAAAGTATTAAAAATGTCCACTGGACTTTCAAAAAACTCGATACCCAAAATTCTACCAAGCTTATCAATATGCTCCATTAATGTAAATGGCTTAAATAGGCCTCTAAAGAGGCACAGGTTGGCTGACTAGATACAAAAACTCAGGCCAGGTGCATATAAGAACCTCATCTTACCTTAAAAGATAAATATAGACTCGGGGTGAAAGGATGGTCGTCTATATTTCAGGCAAATGGAAATCAGAAAAAAGCAGGTGTTGCAATTCTATTTGCAGATACAATAGGCTTTAAACCAACAAAAGTAAGGAAGGATAAGAATGGTTACTTGATATATGTTAAGGGTAATACTCAATATGATGAGATTTCAATTACTAAATTTATGCACCCAACCAGAATGTGCCTCAATTTATAAGAGAAACTCTAACTGATGTGAGCAACTTGATTTCCTCCAGCTCCATAATAGTCACAGATTTTAACTTGGGCAGTATTGGATAGATCCTCCAAGAAGAAGCTGAGCAAAGAAATTTTAGATTTAAACTTAACTATTCAAAAGTTGGATTTAACAGACATCTACAGAACATTTCATCCCAACAAAACTGAATACACTTTCTTCACATCAGCCCATGGAATATACTCCAAAATCCATCACATCTTAGGTCACAAGTCTAACCTCAGTAAATTTAAAGGAATAGAAAGTATTCCTTGCATCTTCTCGGACCACCATGAAATAAAAGTTGAACTCAGTAACAACAGGAATCTGGATACTCATACAAAAATATAGAAGTTAAATAACCTTATGCTGAATGACAGCTGGGTCAGAGATGAGATTAAGAAGGAAATCGCCAAATTTTTGGAACAAAACGACAACGAAGACACGAACTATCGGAACCTCTGGGACACCGCAAAGGCAGTTCTAAGAGGGAAATTTATAGCACTGCAAGCCTTCCTCAGGAGAACGGAAAGAGAGGAAGTGAGCAACTTAATGGGACATCTCAAGTGACTGAAAATGGAAGAACACTCCAACCCCAAATCCAGTAGAAGAAAAGAAATAACCAAAATCAGAGCAGAACTAAATGAAATTGAAAACAAAAGAATAATACAACAGATCAATAAATCAAAAAGCTGGTTTTTTTGAAAAGGTCAACAAAATAGATAAACCTTTGGCCAACCTAATCAGGAAAAAAAGAGTAAAATCTCTAATCTCATCAATCAGAAATAACAAAGACGAAATAACAACAGACTCCTCAGAAATCCAAAAAATCCTTAATGAATATTACAAGAAACTTTACTCTCAGAAATATGAAAATCTGAAGGAAATTGTTACTTGGAAGCATGTCACCTTCGAAGACTTAACCAAAATCAAGTGGAAATGTTGAACAGGCCCATATCAAGTTCGGAAATAACATCAACCATACAATCTCCCCAAAAAGAAAAGCCCGGGACCAGATGGTTTTACGTCAGAATGCTACCAAACCTTTCAAGAGTAATTAGTACCTATATTACTCAACCTGTTCCAAAAGGTAGAAAAAGAAGGAAGACTACCCAACACGTTCTGTGAAGCAAACATCACCCTGATCCCCAAACCAGGAAAAGACCCAACAAGAAAAGAAAATTATAGACCAATATCACTAATGAATATAGATGCAAAAATATTCAACAAGATTCTAACAAACAGAATCCAGCAACATATCACACAAATCATACATCATGACCAGGTCGGTTTTATTCCAGGGTCTCAAGGCTGGTTCAATGTACGTAAATCTATAAATGTAATTCAGCACATAAACAAATTAAAAAACAAAGACCATATGATTCTCTCAATCGATGCAGAAAAAGCTTTTGATAACATCCAACATCCCTTCATGATCAGAACACTTAAGAAAATTGGTATAGAAGGGACATTTCTTAAACTGATAGAGGCCATCTACAGCAAACCCACAGCCAATATCATATTGAATGGAGTTAAATTGAAATCATTTCCACTCAGATCAGGAACCAGACAAGGCTGCCCATTATCTCCACTGCTCGTAACATTGTAATGGAAGTTTTAGCCATTGCAATTAGGGAAGAAAAGGCGATCAAGGGTATACATACAGGGTCAGAAGAGATCGATCCAACTTTTGCTCTTCGCAGATGAAATGATTGTATATCTGGAAAACATCAGGGATTCTACTACAAAACTCTTAGAAGTGATCAAGGAATACAGCAGCGTCTCAGGTTACAAAATCAACATTCATAAATAGGTCGCCTTTATATATACCAACAATAGTCAAGCTGAAAAAACAGTTAAGGACTCTATTCCATTCACAGTAGTGCCAAAGAAGATGAAATATTTAGGAGTTTATGTAACAAAGGACGTGAAAGATCTCTATAAAGAGAACTATGAAACTCTAAGAAATGAAATAGCTGAAAATGTTAACAAATGGAAAAACATACCATGCTCATGGCTGGGAAGAATCAACATTGTTAAAATGTCCATACTACCCAAAGCAATATACAATTTTAATGCAATCCCTATTAAAGCTCCACTGTCATACTTTAAAGATCTTGAAAAAATAATACTTCATTTTATATGGAATCAGAAACAACCTCAAATAGCCAAGACATTACTGAAAAATAAAAAAAAAGCAGGCGGAATGACACTACCAGACCTTAGACTATACTATAAATCGATAGTGATCAAACAGCATGGTACTGGCACAAAAACAGAGAGGTAGATGTATGGAACAGAATAGAGAACCAAGCGATGAACCCAGCTACTTACCGTTATTTGATCTTTGACAAGCCAATTAAAAACACTCAGTAGGGAAAAGATTCCCTATTTAACAAATGGTGCTGAGTGAACTGGCTGGCAACCTGTAGAAGACTGAAACTGGACCCACACCTTTCACCATTAACTAAGATAGACTCTCACTGGATTAAAGATTTAAACTTAAGACATGAAACCATAAAAATACTAGAAGAGAGTATAGGGAAAACTCTTAAAGAAATCAGTCTGGGCGAGTATTTTATGAGGAAGACCCCCTGGGCAATTGAAGCAGCTGCAAAAATACACTACTGGGACCTGATCAAACTAAAAAGCTTCTGGACAGCCAAGAACACAGTAAGTAAAGCAAGCAGACAGCCCTCAGAATGGGAGAAGATATTTGCAGGTTATATCTCCGACAAAGGTTTAATAACCAGAATCCACAGAGAACTCAAATGTATAAGCAAGAAAAGAACAAGTGATCTCATCACAGGTTGGGCAAGGGACTTGAAGAGAAACTTCTCTGAAGAAGACAGGCACACGGCCTACAGACATATGAAAAAATGCTCATCATCTTTAATCATCAGAGAAATGCAAATCAAAACTACTTTGAGATACCATCTAACTCCAGTAAGATTAGCCCATATTACAAAATCCCAAGACCAGGGATGTTGGCGTGAATGTGGAAAAAAGGGAACACTTCTACACTGCTGGTGGGAATGCAAATTAATACATTTCTTTTGGAAGGATGTTTGGAGAACACTTAGAGATCTAAAAATAGATCTGCCATTCAATCCTATAATTCCTCCACTAGGTATATACCCGGAAGACTAAAAATCACATTATGACAAAGATATTTGTATCAGAATGTTTATTGCAGCCCAATTCATAATTGCTAAGTCATGGAAAAGCCCAAGTGCCCATCGATCCATGAATGGATTAATAAATTGTGGTATATGTACACCGTGGAATGTTATGCAGCCTTAAAGAAAGATGGACACTTTACCTCTTTCATGTTTACATGGATGGAGCTGGAACATATTCTTCTTAGTAAAGTATCTCAAGAAGGGAAGAAAAGGTATCCAAAGTACTCAGTCCTACTATGAAACTAATTTATGGCTTTCATATGAAAGCTATAACCCAGTTATAACCTAAGAATATGGGGAAGGGGGAGAAGGAAGGGAGGTAGGGGGGAGGATGGATGGAGGAGAGTGATTGGTGGGATTACACCTACAATGCATCTTACAAGGGTACATGTGAAACTTAGTAAATGTAGAATATAAATGTCTTAACACAATAACTAAGAAAATGCCAGGAAAGCTACGTTAAGTAGTGTGATGAAAATATGTCAGATGGTCTATAAAACCAGTATGTGGTGCCCCATGATTGCATTAATGTACACAGATATGATTTAATAATGGAAAAAAAAAACTTTTCTTCCTCAAAAGACACTGTAAGGTTAATGAAAATCCAAGCCACCGAATAGATGAAGATATTTTTAAAACATTTATCTGACAAAGGTCTTGTATCCTTGTATAAGAAACTATTAAAGATCAATAATAGAAGATGAAAACAATTAAAAATAGGCAAAATATTTGAAAAAAAATTTTCAACAAAGAATATATATAAATCATAAGTACATGAAAAGATATTTAATATCAATAGTTAGAGAAATTAAAGTTAAAAAACAAAATGAAATACTACTACTCATTTATGAGAATGGCTAATATAATTGTTGTATATAAAATGGTAAAACCACTTTAGCAAATAGGACATTTCTGAAAACCAGACCTTTCACTCCTAGGTGTTTACCCTAGAGAAATGAAACATACCATGTATGTGTCCAGACACATATATTTGTACACAAATGTTCAAAGCAGGATGATACATAAGAGCCAAAAACTGGGAATGATCCAAATGTCCATCACTGGTGCATAGAGAAACAAATTACGGTATAATCATGTGTTAATGCTACCAAGAGGTGGACAATTCTAGGAGGCATACTACATGTTTCCGTGGGTCCTGGTAAAATCAAAACCCTTGCCTGTAGTGGGGGCTCTCTACCTTGACAATTCACCTCCAATTCCCTAATTCATTCTGCATGCTCTTTCCTGGAATAATTTCCCAAATAGTCTGCCTTCATTCAGGTTTGTCTCAGGCTCTGTATTGTGAAAAAATGAAACTGAAAGCACATATTCATTATGGTTAAATGAATTTGAGAGTATCAACATGACAAAATATTATACATTCATTTTAAAATGTTCACAAATACAGACACAAAAATTTCAAATAAGATGCAGTTTTCTTTAAAGGGTCCAATAGATAAATATTAACAATCATGCAAATCGAAAAGGAAAATCTATCTAGAATAAGTTCCATACAACATTTAGAAATTTCTATATCTTATACAACCTGGCATAGTACTTTATCAAAAATATTTGTTGACTAAATGAACATTGTTGTAGGCAAACTGTCCAACGAACAATACACCAAAAATATAATGTACCAACTATCTGCCAAAATATTTTTTTGTAGTTAGCAAATCAAACCCATTATGCCCATTATGGGCAAGTAGAGTTTATCACAGGAATACAAAGATGGTTCAACATTAAAAAATCCATCAAGTAATTCACCATAGTTTTAAAAAACTGATATTCAACATTAAGTAGACATTTAATAAAATTCAATGCCCAGTTATGTTTTTAATCTTAGCAAACTAAGAAAAAACTTTAACTTGATAAAACACATGTGCGACACAAGACTCTGTTATACCCTGAGGCTAGACCATTAAAGAAGAGAGACAACAGTGACTAAAGTCACAGAGCTCACAATGTACTAAGCAAGACTGCTGAGTGAACAGATGGATAACACAGTATAGGAAGATGGTATATAACCAGAGAATTAGAAGATGCCATAGTAACATAGGAAAATAATAGACCTACTTTGCTAGAGACAGATCAACAGATGATAAATTCCTTCTAGGCAAGAAAAGAGTTATTTTCATCTTTGTTATCACCCAGTATCTAAGGCAATATCTAGTACATGATGTGTATTCGTTAAATATTTCTTAAATGAATGGACAAATGAACAAAATGAATAAGCACTAGATTCTTTTAAATGTCAGCTACAAAATATCAACATATTAAATGTTTATTGTAAATCTGATGTCTCCTAAAGAATTCATTCAGGTAGAAACACAACACCATTAACACACACGTGCACACATTACACACGTACTAGCAATCCTAAATACTTACGGATACAAGGGATTCGTGTTGGCCAGTTTTAGAGTGTGTGTTTTCACAGGTTCCACAGCTATTAACATATCTTGTTCTACAGCCATAGGAAGAACAGAATATCCACAGTAGTCTATATGCTCTCCTAGAAATAAATAGAAAGCATTTTTAATCATTATTAGCACATGTAACAAAGAACCTCGGGTAAATTGACATAAAGGAAAAACTTAGCCACGAGCCAGATTTTAACAGAAAATTAAAATATCACAGGCACAGAGTGATTTAGTTTTCTGTTCCCCACCAGGGGAACTTCTGCTAGCCATAAGTATATTAATTATTATTTTTTGTGAATTTTTGGACTTTTCTACCTTTTAACTCATAACAACTATTTTCAAATATTAATAGTATGAGTTATATAAGCATCAAGAATATTAACATCTCTTTTCTTTGTTGCTCTTTCATATTAACTTTTTCAATATGAGTAATTGAGGCCTTTAGTGCACTCGTTCTAATGTTAATGTTATTTGAGTTCCAATTACTTCCTGACTAGCCAACAATTCACTAAAGGAAAGAACTGTGCTCCACTTTCTTCTCACCCTCTCCTTTTCCCCATGCTCTGGCCAATCCCACTCATAATACCCTGGGAATAGAAGACCAAAGAAACCCCACTCCCCTTCATTGGTCTCTAAGAATTTGTTCTTTTATCCAGCCCCCCTTCCCTGACCTTCCTTTTTTTAACCTTTCAGTCCAGTCTCTGTCCTCAGAAAAACTCAACTTCCAGACCAATGGTTCTCAACCTTTCTAATGCCTCTTAATGCTGCGACCCTTTAATACAGTTTCTCATGTTGTGGTGACCCCCAACCATAAAACTATTTTTGTTGCTACTTCATAACTTTAATTTTGCTACCGTTATGATCATAATGTAAATATCTGATATGCAGGATGTATTTTCATTGTTACAAAGGGGTCACGACCCACAGGTTGAGAACCGCTGTTCTAGACTCATTGAGAGCAACTGTCATTCATCTTTCTTCATTATAGAGGTTCACAGACCCCTGTGATCTACCTGAAGAAACAAGACTACTTTGAGTCAAAGAATCCCCTGAAAGGATATACAGGGATTTCTGTTTCCTCCTCCACTTTGAGCAAGTCAGAACCTCTCACAGAATTTTTGTTTGTTTCTGGAAAAGCTTCTCCTCCCTTCCCAACCCATCTTTGCAATAGAAAACCTGATGGACTTCATGGGAGACAATCCCTTGGGAACCAGCTCCCCACCCTGACAGTTAGGGTGGAAGACACTGCCATGCTCTCTCATCACAGCCCAGTCCTAACGATTCCTGGAAACCGAGGTGCTTCTCCAAGATGATTTGGGACTGGAACCAGGCAGATGTTCCAGCAGGATGCAGGAAGGAAGGTCCCATAGCACTTGACCCAGTCTCACCTCAGTTATTCCCACGTCCCAACCTGTCACTCCCAATCTGTTGGGGTTTGATGGGAAGTGGTGCAGCATTCTTCCCACCAGCCCAGATGCCTAGAAAGGGGCCAAAGTTTTTCAGTAAAAGTATCAGTAAAGGTATAGATATGAGAACAGTCTGTGACACTTTAAAAGGACAGTCAAAGAATATGCCTACCCGTTTGGGTTTCACCTTGATGTGCAAAGGGGTAAAAGGTGTGGTGGTGGCTGAATATTTGTCCCCATTCCACAGCTGCACCCGCCAATAGCCAGTCTCAGGGAGTGGAGTCAGCTCACCCTTTCAGCTCGCAGAGTCCCGGTACACACTGGGCAGTGGGTCTTGTCATCCACTTCTACCTCCCAGTAGTGTCCACCTGAAGTGAAACCTTAAGTAGCCAGGACACAGGGTAGAAAGTAAAACGCCTTGGTGTGTCAGGGAGATCTCGGAGTCTTGTCTCCACGAACTTGACACTCTTATGATCCTCTGACAGGACTAGGTTAGGATGAGCTGTCTCAGGATCCAGGGTCACATTCACAATTAGCAGTTTAGGGATTTTCCTTAGGGCAAAGCACTGTTGGGGAAAACTGCTGAAGTTCTTTTCCAGCTCTCTGGATACTGAAGTCACTTCCATGGTCTTCACCTTCTCATGTTTTTCCAGGGTACTTTTGACATCCTTAAGCATCTGGAAGCCCGACTGTAAGCACTTGCCCTCCATCTCAGCAGCCAAGTAGGCCAGGTCCTGCCGCTTGTTCCCAAGGCGAGCAGCATTTTTTTCGGAGTTGGTGTCGAATGCCCTGTTCCTCTTCTTCCAGTTGTGAAAGCAACACCTGCTGTTCTTCATCCAGTCACCTATGAAGCTCTTCAAATTCCCTGAAGATCTGCTGTTGGCGACTGTCCACTAGTCTCTTGAACTCACTAGGCTTCTTCTCCTCAGAGGACTTGCAGTGCGCCATCTCCTGCAGCTTCTGTTGCAGGGGCTCCAGGCACCTTTGCAGTTTTTCCTTGTATTTCTGTGTAGTGTCATCCAATGGTACAACAGTATGGGCCTGGTGGGTGTGAGAAATTGCACAAATCAAACACACAAGCCTCCAAGTCCTCAAGTAGAAAAGACCGAGGGCTTCGTGGTGCTGGGGGCAGAGGTTCTCATCCCAGATCTTCCGCTTGACAGCCTGAAGTTGCTTGGCAATTTCCACCATCCTGCCTAGTTGCCAATTAGGCCAAAGACTGTGGTAGCAAGATGTCTTTCGACAAACAGGACAAGGGAAGTCCCTCTTTAGGTCCTCCCACCAGCGGGTGCTGCAAGCTTTGCAGAAGTTGTGACCACATTCAGTGATGACAGGTTCCTTTAGATACTCCAGGTACCCAGAACAGCTTGCCTCCACCTATAAGTTCTCCAGAGCTGCAGCTGTGGAGGCTTCAGAGGCCCCAGAGGCCCCAGCCTCTAATAGACTTGTCTCTGCCATTATTTAACTTCCTGGTTTCAGGTCCGGGAGTGCTGGGCACAAGTTTTTAATGTTCTCTTCCTACTCTGCTATTCCTAGGCCTTTTCCTGTACTTCTGTTCTTCTGAGGTTCATGCCACATTCCCTCCTCCTAATTGCTTTTATCTATGGCTCCCTTACAGACTTTTCTCACTGAAGACTCAACCCACTTGGTTTCCGCCCCCCTCTCTATTCCCCTGCCAACCTGCATAAAATAAAATGACCCGGGCAAAGGACCTCGCTTCCCTATTTCTTGACCTCCAGGAGAGAACTTGACCTCTTCTCTGCTTTAGCTGTGTACTTCCATGGCTTTGAGAAATCCAGTAATGACCACAGACTGTTTTTTATCCCTTGGAACTTTCTTTACCTATGAAATTTAAGTCTGAAATTTCATACTCTGTACCTAAACTTCTCATCCTGACATTTCTTTCTTTTTTTTTTCTGTAAAATAATTTTATTTTATTTTTTTTTTTTTATTAAATCATAACTGTATACATTGATATGATCATGGGGCATCATACACTCGCTTCATAGACCATTTGCCACATTTTTATCACAGTGGTTAACATAGCCTTTCCGGCGTTATCTCAGTTACTGTGCCAAAACCTTTACATTCTACATCTACCAAGTTTCGCAAATACCCCTGTAAGATGCACCACAGGTGTGATCCCACCGATCCCCCTCCCTCTACCCACCCCCCCTTTCCCACTTCCCCCTATTGTTAAGTTGTAACTGGGTTATAGCTTTCATGTGAGAGCCCCAAAACAACTGCCATTTCTTTCACTCGGTTTCCCTCGTTCGCCTGATTTTTGAGACTCAGTCCTTTGTCCTCACTACTCTATAAGCTCCCATCTACCTTTCTTTCTTTTTCTACACAGCATAGATCCTAAGGTTTATTACTTTGCTTGCTTTCCCTCCAATATAATCAACCTCCTTATGCCATTGTCATTTTCTTATAAACTCTGTCCAAAATAAAATCCCAAACCTATGTAAAATTCAAGCAACTTTGGCTAGTTGGGGGTTGGGGGGGTAATACAAATTTTGTAGATTGCTACCACTAGTGATTCTCCAGCTCTAACCAGATCTCACTGCAACCCAGCAAAACTTATGTTTTTCCAGTCATTTCCCTTTTCTCATCTTTTACAAAACTATTTTGAAAGGTCCACCCTCTTTTTATACTGTCAACCCCTTTAAATGTCTCCTCATAAGAACCCCTCGATCTTCTACATAAATTTATAATTTACATACATCAACTTGCATCTTTTTCTTCCTTCCTACCTGTTAAAGGAGTCAAAATGTCACGTGCTGCTGCCTGCCCTGCCCCCTCAGAGGACCCCCCCCCCGGGAGGACCAGCCCACCTAGGGGACCTCACCACCAGAAAGGCCATACCACTGCCTCTACAAACACTTACAGTCTTGACCACTGAGGCACTTGCAGATACCACTGACATTAATTATAGTCAAAGAAATCACAAGGAGACCACAGTACTATACCTACCCAGAACCCAAGTGAGAGCACCCCATACAACAAAAAATAGATGCAAAAAAGTCATTCCATATGAAAGTTACTCCATAAAATTGGAAGATGTCACTGCTCCAGCAGATACAAAGATATCAATATAGGGGCACAAGAAACATGAAAGAGCATGAAAAAAATGACACCTCCAAAGGGACATAATAATTCTCCAATGAAAGACTCCCAAAAAAGAAAATCCATGAAATGCTTGAAAAGAAATTCAATAGAATAATCTTAAAGAAATTCAGAAGACACTCGGGAGGCTAAGGCAAGAGAATCGTGTAAGCCCAAGAGCTGGAGGTTTCTGTGAGCCGTGTGATCATTTTAAAAAGAACCAAACAGAAATCTCAGAGCTGAAGAATTCAAAGAATAATGAGACTTTGAACAGAAGACTAGATTAATCAGAAAAAAGAATTATTGAACTTGAAGATAGGGTGTTTGAAATAACACAGTGCAAGGAAGAAGAGGAGGAAAAGGAGGAAGAAAAAGATGAGGAGGAGAAGGAAGAGAAGGAGGAGGAGGAGAAAGAGGCAGAGGAAGAAGAGGAGGGAAAAAAAGAAGTGGAACGAGAGGAACTCTACTTAACAAAATCAAATATTTTGACCTGGTTGTTTGCATCCTCACATTAACCTGAAATAAATTTACTTTTCAAAAAAAAAAAGAAAGAAAGAAAAATAAAAGAAAAAGAGGCAGAGAAAGAGGGAGAAGAATAAGAACAAATAACAGAATAATAAAGAATAAAGAAAATCGGGCGGTGTCTGTGACTCAAAGAGTAGGGTGCCGGTCCCATATGCCAGAGGTGGTGGGTTCAAACCCAGCCCCGGCCAGAAACAAACAAACAAAAAAAAAAAAAAGAATAAAGAAAATCTATGGGACTTATGGGACACCATTAAGCAAACAAATATTTTCATTATGAAAGTTTCAGAGGAAGACAAGACAGAAAAAGGGATAGGAAACTTATTGAATAAAATGATAGTGGAAAACTTGTAATACTTGGGAGAAATATGAACATCCAGATCAAAGAAGTTCAAAAGTCATCATACAGATTTAACCCCAAAAGTCCTCTCCAAGGCACATTACAATCAAGCTGTTACAAGTCAAAGAATTTTTGAAACAGCAAAAGAAAAGCATCAAGATACATATAAGGAAATCCTTATTAGACCATAAGGTTTCTACAAAGAAATCTCTAGTTATAGTCCAGGAAAATATACTGAAAATGCTCAAAGAAAAATGGTCGGCCAAGAAAACTACAAAGATATCCCAGAAAAACTATCCTTCACAAATAAGAAATAAAATCTTTCCAAGATAAGCAAAAACTAACGAAAGTCATCAGCACCTCCAGATTTACCAGAAATACATAAAGGAATCCTACATCTGGAAGCAAAAGGACAGTAACTGCCATCATGAAAACATGCAAAAGTATAAAACTCAATAGTAGAATAGATACACAAATTATGTTAAAAAGGAATAAAATCTTAATACTCCATAATACCCACAAATTACAAAGATAAACAACACGAGAGGAAGAAAGGAATAGAAAATATACATATACAAAACAACCAGAAAAAAATTTTTTTAAAAAATGACAAGAGCAAGTCCTCACCTATCAATAATAACCTTGAATGCAAAATGGATTAAATTCCTCAATTAAAACATATAAACTGGCTGACTGCATTTAAAAAAACAAAAACTATAGCCAAACTATAAGCTACCTACAAGAAACTCAATTTAACTGTAATGATACACATAGACGAAAATTAAACAAATGGAAAAAGATATTCTACATGATGAAAATCGAAAGTGAGCAGCAGTAGCTAACCTTACATCAGATAAAATAGACTAAGTAAAAAACAATGAAAACTGAAAATGAAAGTCATAATGATAAAAATAATAATTATAAAAAGACATGTGAAACTGTGTTTACAAACTGATGAAGGGGTAGGTGGCAAGAACTAAAGTAAAGCCCCAAA
Source organism: Nycticebus coucang (assembly GCF_027406575.1). Lineage (NCBI taxonomy): Eukaryota > Metazoa > Chordata > Mammalia > Primates > Lorisidae > Nycticebus > Nycticebus coucang. Next base: position 51,016,081 of record NC_069785.1, on the reverse strand, counting down.
ACTCTGTGAAAGAACAGGCTTGGCTAAAATGATAATCATCTGCCACTATTCCCTCATTATTTGCTTGATAATAGTCACTGTCCCTTGTTTGCTCCCCTATAATTGCTACTGTGGAGGGCACAGCTCGGAGTTGTAAAAATTCTTAACTTTTATCAGTAGAAAACATCATAACCTAGGGGTAGTTTTTGAGATGTCTTCCAGATCTTGCATTCCAGTAACAGACCCACCCAGGCCAAGAAACTGACTCAACTAGCCTTGGATTTTCCACCTAAAGTCCTATATTCCAATAACCGACCCACCTAGACGCAGCCCATACCAAAAAGAACTGATGGTTCTGCCCGGAAACCAGGCAATTAGCAGATCCTGATCGCCTAATACTCTGCCCACTAAACTGTCTTTAAAAACGCTATCTCCCTAATTCTTGAGGAGGCAGACTTGAGAAATTCCTCATGTTTCCCACTTAGCACTATGCAAAATATTTTCTTTCTCTGATGTAAACCCTGCTGTCTTGAATATTGGTTCACTCTTGGACAATGGGCAGGTGAACCTGGCTGGGCAGCAACACATGCATCCAACACTGATATATACCCAGATAAACAAAACAAATATTAGATCTAAAGAGAAAGAGACTCTACTACAGTAAAAGCTGGCAACTTCAACATTCTGCTTTTAGCATTAGCCAGATCATCTAGATAGAAAATCAACAAAGAAACTTTGGATTTAAACTGCTTTCTAGACCAATTGAACCTGAAGAACATTTATAAAACATTTCATTCAGCAGCGGAATATACATCATTCTTCTCACCAGTATATGAAACATACTTCAGGATAGACTCTATTGTCAGGTCACAAAACATTCTTGACAAATTTTTAAAAATTGAAATCATATCAAGTATCTCTTTTGACGACAATGGAATAAAACTAAAAATCAACAAGAGAAACTATACAAACTGTACAAATACAAGGAAATTAAACATTGTCTTGAATGACAATTGGGTAAAAGAAGAAATGAAAGAAAAAATCAAAATAAAAGTAGAAACACAAAACATCAAAACTTACAAGATATAGCAAAAGCAGTACTAAGAGGGAAGTTTATAGTACTAAATGGATGCATCAAAAAAGTAGAAAGACTTCAAATAAACAATCTAACAATGAATTTCAATAAGAAACAAAAGAGAACTAATAACCAGTTCTACTCAAACTTCAAAAATAAATTGAATGGCAGGGAATTCTTCCAAACTCATTCTACGAGGCCACATTACCCTGATACCAAAACCAGACAAGGATACAAAAGCAACAACATCAACAACAAAAACTGTCAGCCAATATCCCTGTTTTGTGGACTGACAATAGACACCAACATCCCTGAAGAACACAGACACAAAAATCCTCAATAAAATGCTAGCAAACTGAACCCAGCAGTCCATCAAGAAGATCATATATCATGATCAAGTGAGACTTATCTCAAGGATATAAGGATCAACATACAAAAATCCTTTATGGTGGCTGGGCACCGGTAGCTCAGTGGTTAGGGCGCTGGCCACATACACTCAGGCTGGCAGGTTCGAACCCAGCCCGGGCCTGCCAAACAACAATGACAACTACAACAAAAAAAATAGCCGAGCACTGTGGTGGGTACCAGCAGTCCCAGCTACTTGTGTGGCTGAAGCAAGAAAATCACTTAAGCCCAAGAGTTTGAGGTTGCCGTGAGCTGCGATGCCACAGCACTCTCCCAAGGGCAACACAGTGAGACTCTGTCTCAAAAAAATAAATAAATAAAAATAATAATAATAATAGGCTTGGCACCCCTAGCACAGTGGTTACAGTACCGGCCACATAACTCAGGCTGGTAGGTTAGAACCCGGCCCAGGCCAGCTAAACAATGACAACCGCAACAAAAAATAGCAAGGTGTTGTGGCAGGCGCCTGTAGTCCCAGCCACTTGGGAGGCTGAGGCAAGAGAATTGCTTAAGCCCAAGAATTTGAGGTTGCTGTGAGCTGTAACACCACAGCACTCTACCAAGGGCAATGTAATGAGACTGTCTCAAAAAAAAAAATCCTTCAACATACAAAAATCAATAAATGTGATATATCACATCAACTGAATGAAGGGGGAAAAATCATCTCAATAGATGGAGAAAAATCTTCTGATAAAATTCAACATATCTTTATGATGAAAACTCTCAAAACAAATTAGGTATAGAAGGAACATACTTCATAAAAGCCATATGCAACAAATCCACACCTAACATCACAATGAGTCGGGAAAAATGGAAAGCTTTCTCTCTAAAAACTGGAAGAAAAGGATGCTCATTTTTACCACTCTTATTTAGTACAGTATTAGTACAAGAAAAAAAAATAAAGGGCACTGAAATTAAAAAGAAGGCAGTTAAATTGTCCCTGTTTACAGATGGTATGATCCTAAATGTAGTAAAACCTAAAGATTCCACCAAAAAAACTGAGAACTGATAAATGAATTCAGTAAAGTTGTATGACACAAAATCAAAATAAAAACTCAGTAATGTTTCCATACATCAATAACAAACTAGCTGATAAGGAAATCAAGAAAGCAATCCCATTTATAACAGCTACCAAAAAATACTGAGGAATAAATTTAACCAAGGAGGTGAAAGATTTCTACAATTAAAACATAAAACACTAATGAATAAAATTAAAGAAACCACTAAAAAATGGAAAGACATCCATGTTCATGAATTGGAAAAATTAATATTGTTTGTTTGTTTGTTTTTGTTTTGAGACAGAGTCTCACCCTGTGGCCCTAGGTAGAGTGCTATGGCTTCACAGATCACAGCAACCTCCAACTCCCGGGCTCAAGTGATTCTCCTGCCTCAGCCTCTCAAGTAGCTGGGACTACAGGCATCCGCCACAATGCCTGGCTATTTTTTGGTTGCAGCCGTCATTGTTGTTTGGTGAGCCCAGGCTGGATTCAAACCTGCCAGCTCAGGTGTATGTGGCTGGCCTCTTAGCTGCTTGAGCCACAGGCGTCAAGCCTGTTTGTTTTTGAGACATAGTCTCACTTTATTACCCAAGCTAGAGTGCCATGGTGTCAGGTTAGCTCACAGCAACCTCAAACTCGTGGGTTCAAGCAATCCTCCTGCCTCAGCCTCCTGAGTAGCTAGGGCTACAGGCACCAACCACAATACTAAGCTGTTTTTTTTTTTTTTTTCTATTTTTATTAGCGACAAGGTCTCGCTCTTGCACAGGCTGTACTGAACCCTGAACTCAAGAGATCCTCCCACCTCAGCCTCCCAAAGTACTAGGATTACAGGAGTGAGCCACTGCAACCTGGCCTGAAAAACTAATATTGTTAAAATGACCATTCCCCAAAGCGATATCCAAATTCAATGCCATCCTTGTCAAGATATTAATAACATTCTTCACAGATATAGAAAAAAAAAAAAACTCTAAACTTTGTATGGAAGCATGAAAGCAATCCTGAGCAAAAAAAAGAACAAAGCTGGAGGCATTTCACTACCTGAATACAAATATACTGCAAGCTATAGGAAGCAAAACAGCATAGCACTGGCATAAAAAAAAGATACACACACAAACGGAATGAAACAGAGAACACAGAAATAAATCCATGTATTTGCTGCCAACTGATTTTTGACAAAGAGAAGTACATTGATTTGGGAAAAGCCAGTCTATTCAAAAAATGGTGCTAGGTAAACTATACATCTACATGCAGAAGAATGAAAATGAAGCCCTATTTCTCACCGCATATGAAATCAACTCAAAATGGATTAAATACTTACATTAAGACCCAAAACTATGAAAGTACTAAAGTAAAGCATAAAGGAGACACTTCAGGACATCGGTGTAGACTCTAGACAAAGATTTTATGGATAAGACTATAATAGCACCTGGCTTGGTGCCTGTGGCTCAAGTGGCTAAGGCATCAGCCACATACACCAGAGCTGGCGGGTTCGAATCCAGCCCGGGCCTGACAAACAACAGTGACAACTAGAACCAAAAAATAGCTGGGCTTTGTGGTGGGCACTTGTAGTCCCAGCTACTGGGAGGCAGAGACAAGAGAATCGCTTAAGCCCAGGAGTTGGAGGCTGCTGTGAGCTGTGGCCATGGCACTCTACTCAGAGTGACAGCCTGAGGCTCTGTCTTAAAAAAAAAAAAAACCCAAAGATTATAAAAGCACAGTCAACAAAAGTAAAAATAGACAAATGGTATAAGATCAAACGAAAAGCTTCTGCACAGCAAAGGAAACAATGAACAGAGTAAAGAGACAACATGCAGAATGAGAGAAAATATCTGCAAACTAGTCATCCAGCAAGGGACTAATGCATACAAGGAAATCAAACAACAGTGAAAAGTAATAATAATATGACTTTAAAATGGGAAAGTGATACAAATAAACATTTTCAAAAGACAACATACCAATGGCCTACAAGCATATTTTAAAAGGTTCAACATCACTAACAATCAGAGAAATGCAAATCAGAGCCATAGGATATCATATCGCCCCAGTTAGAATGGCTATTATCAAAAAGAAAAAAATGCCGATGAGGATGTGAAGAAAAAAACTCTTACACGTTGTTGGTGGAAATGTAAATTAGTATAGCCATTATGGAGAACAGGCTGGAGGCTCCTCATAAAACTAAAAATAGAACCACCATATGATCCAGCAGTCCTTCCAATGAAAAGGACATGAGTGAGTCCTAGAAACATCTGCCTCTTATATTTATTGCAGCATTATTCACAATAGCCAAGATAAAGAATCAACCTATTAATCCATTAACAGATGAATGGATTTTAAAAAGGCGATTTTATATAGGTGATTTATATTTACTTAACCACATAAAACAGTAAAAGTCTTACTATTCACAGCAATATGAATGATCTTGGAAGACATTATGTTAAACATAATAAGTCAGGCACAGAAAGATAAATACCTCATGTTCCCACTCATATGTGGAAGTTAAAAGAGTTAACCTCATAAAAATAGAGTAAAATAATGGTTACTAGAGGCTGGAAATGGTAGTTTGAATTGAGAGTTAGGGAGATGTTACTTAACAGATACAAAATTATAGCAACATAAAAAGAATAAGTTCCAGAGTTCATAGCACTGTATAGTAACTATAATTAATAATAATTTATTATGCATTTTCAAATATTAGAAGAGACCTTTGACTGTTTCCCCAATGCAAAGAATGTTTGAGGTGATCATTATATATACATGCATCAGAATACCACTGTACCTCATAATTATTCACAATTACTTACCAATTTAAATAAATTTTTCTAGAGTCTCTTTTCCTATGCTTAACATTAACCCTTCTTAGCTCCTCAGGCATGCTGCTACACCAGTTCCTCCCATCTCTGATATCTTTGATTTCTTCCTCTCAAATAACTTTATCCCAATGCAACCCCCACAGTTTAACCATGTTAAAAAAACCTAAATTTTTTAAATTCTATTATTTGCCTTAAAATAAGATTGCATGAATTAATAATAATTGAAGCTGTACAACAGGTATATGCGAGTTCATTATGCTATTCTAACTACTGTTTAATGTTTATATTCTCTATTATAAAAAGTTTGTTTTGGTTTTTTTTTTTTTTTTTGGCCGGGGCTGGGTTTGAACCCGCCACCTCCAGCATATGGGACCGGTGCCCTACTCCTTTGAGCCACAGGGGCTACCCTGTTTTGGTTTTTTTTTTTTAATCCTCCTTTAACCCTGGATTTTTCTCAGCTCCCTACCCCTCTTTCTCTTGATAAAACCTACTCATCCTTCTGGTCACTGTTTTTAACTTTCCCCATGAGACTTTTCTGGTCCCTCCAAATCTAGATTAGGTATCCTTCCTATCCTTTATCCTTATTGCACCTTACATTTCCCTATCAAAAGTTGAAAAATATGTATTTTAGCTGCAGCTGTCTTTGTTCAAATGAAATATTAGGGGATGTAAAAGAGGTAAAAAATAAAATAAAATAAGAAGCTCCTTTTGCTGAGCCCTTTGCATGGCCGGCACCTCTACTTACAAGAGCAGTCCCTGAGCAAATGCCAAGAAATTCCCAGGACTCTGCTGGAAACAGTCTGAAAGTAATGCTGTTCAGGTGTTTATAACTGCATAATAATTGCCATTGGACTGTAAATTCTGTGAGGGTTAAGGACTTATATCTTTTGAGTCTCATGAGAGCTAGCATCACACCTACCACAAAGAAGATATACAACAAATTTACTGAATGAAAAAATAGATAAAAGATCTCCTTTTGGTAAAATCTTGTGGGCATTTTCTGCCTTCCATTTGACTCTTGACTCTTAAACTTGGAACATTCCTCTTTCTTAACATTGTCTTTTTCCTTAATTTCCAAGACATGTTCTTTCCTAGTTTTCCTCCTCCTTGTATGATTTTTATCCTCATTCTCTCCGTGGGACCTGTTTTCTCTGCTCGTTTGTTAAGTATTACTGTTTCCAAGGCTCCCATCCTTAGCACTCTGATTTTTCCTAAATAATTTAACTTATGGCTTCAATTATCAGCTGTATTACATATGCCATTGATCCAAATCTATACCTTCAAGTCCCATGTTTCTCTCACCAAGCTTCAGAGCACATAGCCAAATGTCTCTCTTGGATAGCCAAAGGTATTTCAAACTAAAAACTAGGCCCATAATACTCTTCTTCAAGTCTACACCTCTCCCAGAATTCCCTAGCTTATAAAACAATATTACTATTTACTCAGTTATTCAAACATGGAATTCTTCATTTGGTCCCTGCTCTACATACACAAAAACAACCAAAAACAGGAACAGAGTAACATATAATGGATCACTTCTACTTAGTAATGTTTCTTGAATCCATCAACTTCTCTCCTTCTCTACCCTACCCACAATCCCCACATAACAATCCAGCCATACTGAACTACTTGCAGATTCAAGAATATGACAAACCTTAAGTCAGCTTCCAGTTACTGCACATCTATCCACTCCAAAGCAAATGTATTTTTCCTTTTCACATAACTCTTCCTTCATAGGTAAGTTTTTTAATTTAAAATCTTAGCTGTCATGTCTCATCTTCCTAGGGAAGATCTTCCTTCTTCCCCATTCTTAAATAGGTTAATACTACCACAGTATTCTGTGACTAGGCCACATTTGAATCAGATTCCCACCTTGCCTATTTCTGCACAAGCACAGCACAATATAACTTCTTAAGCAGAGAGCTACAGGTAGAATCATTTCAACTAGGAAATGAGGCACAGTCAAAACCATCATTGATTAAAAGGTCAATGAGGCTCGGCATACGTAGCACAGTGGTTATGGCACCAGCCACATATACAGAGGATGGCAGGTTCAGACCCAGCCCGGGCCAACTAAACAACCGCAACAAAAAAATTAGCCAGGCGTTCTGGCGGGCACCTGTAGTCCCAGCTACTTGGGAGGCTAAGGCAAGAGAATCGCTTAAGCCCAAGAGTTTGAGGTTGCTGTGAGCTGTGATGCCTCAGCACTCTATCCAGGGTGACATAGTGAGACTCTGTCTCAAAAAAAAAGTTCAATGAAAGAAAAATTCTTAAGATGACCAATAATTAAGAAATAGCCTGTTTGCTATGAAAACACTATTCAAACAGGAATAAAATTTGTTCATGAATCTAAATTAGGAAGTATGAAGTGGATAAGGCTGATATTGTTAGAAATTGAAATAGAAGGATGCACAAAGATATAGGTCCAATGAGGGCCACAAACAAGAGGTCTTAATTGATAAAGCAGAAAGTAAGAGAGAAAATACCCAGAGTAGAGGGTGACAGAAACATTTGTGGGTGTGAAGAAAAGCAAGAAAGTACGTAAAGATAACAAGGACAGAGTGGGTTGTTAACCATCTAAACACAGAAAACTAGAGTGAAAATCCAAAAATTTTTGCTACTTAGTTTTTTAGCACTTCCTCTGATTTAGTTCAAGTTTCCACAAAGACCACTTGTATTTTGGTTCCTCTTCGTATTATATCCTTTCTCTCCCTTATTACCACAGATTACATAATCTATTAGTTAGCTCCCTTTTACTTGAACTGGCCAAATGAGTCATTTTGCTTTAGTTGCGCTCTTTTGATTGCAAAGAATTAAAAAAAAAAAAAAAAAAAAAACACAAGACTGATTCCTATGTGGTTGATTTCCTACATTCTTCAAATAGAAAATAAAACCACATGCAAAAATTGCATAATTTAGTAAAGCAATTCGTTCAAAGGCCAAGTGCTGCATTTGTTGCACAAAGTTTTCTAATGGTCTGGCTTAATGCAAAAATGAACTTTATAATATACTACCTCAAAAAAGGGAATACATATCATAATTTCCAGGCCATCTTTCACTGTAGGATCTTTTGAACAGGGTCTTAAATAATAAGAAGTTCGGCATGTGGACTAGGAAATGGAGTAAAAGTATTCCAGATAGAAAAGGAGCATGATGAAAGGCAAAAATAGAATGACAAACAAAAAAACAAACAACTAAGATTCAATTCAGTTCCTCAAATTTGTGTGTGTGTATGTGACAGTCACACTTTGTTGCCCTTAGTAGAGTGCTGTGGCTTCATAGCTCACAGCAACCTCAAATTCCCAGGCTCCAGCAATCCTCTTGCCTCAGCCTCCCGGATAGGTGGGATGACAGGCGCCTGCCACAACACCAACTAGTTTTTCTATTTTTAGTAGAGATAGGGTCTTCCTCTTGCTCAGGCTGGTCTTGAACTCCTAAGCTCGAAGGATCCACCCACCTGACCCTCCCAGAGTACTAGGATTACAGGTGTGAGCCACTGTACCAGGCCAACACCTCAAATATTAACTAAGAATGCCTTAAATATGCAAACACATAAACACAATAGATGTCTTTCAAAATTTTAAGTGTTAGCTGGCAGGCACCCTGACCTTCAGTGCTCTGTACTTAGACAGGAACTGCCCACCCAGAACACTCCAAAGGACAAGATGACTGAAGGAGACTTAAGGAAACACCAGAAGCAGCTTCTTTTCCAGACCTCCCTAGCAACCAAGGCAAACATTTAGAACAGCTAGCACAGTCTGACAGAACATTCTAGAATGATGAAAATGTTCTATATCTGTGCTGTCCAATACGGTAACCACAACCCACATGTAGCTATCGAGCATTGAAATGTGGCTGGTGCAAGTAAATTTTAAATTTCATTTCACTTATAATTGTAGTCTAAATAGTCTTATGTACCTAGGGTCTGCTGTAATATCTATGATTCATATCCTTATCAAAGCAAAAGTAAAAATTATTCTTTGCAACTTCAAAGAGATGCCATTATGATAACATGGGAAATAGCCTCAATAATATTTCTACAATAAACCTCAATAATGGGTCTCATACACTATAGCTAAATAGTAACCAAGTATAACTTGGTAAAAACAACTCTATCTGTAAAGCACCTATATTTCTGAAATCAAGCTTGATCTAGGATAAATATAGAAGGTAGTGAAATGGGCCCTACATGCCCTCAAAATTATGCTCCATAGATAGCGCTGGTAACAATCTTGCTCATCGAACATATAAACAAATATAGATGCTTATCAACTTATGATGGGTTCCTTATAAAGCAAGAAAATTATTAGGTCAAACCATTGTTAAATCAAGGACCTTACCAGTCTTGTAAAGGATCTCCTAAGATCCCTGTGTGGAAAATAAGTAACTTACTAGGTTCCATGAAATGGATACATCTTCTATTTCACTATTTCACCTACTTTTCCTTTCCATCCTCAAGAAACAAAACTTCACCAGAAGTAGTAGAATGATAAAATGAATAATGCTGTTCTCACCTTTTTATCAAATTATGAGCTATACAGAGTAAAAAACTGGAAATAACTTTAGTACAATGAAAGAATAGTATTAAGTAAATTATAAAATATTAGTAAGCTATTATGAATGAAGTCATTGAAATAATAATTATGAACATTACGCGGAAACATATTTGTGTGGTTTAGATGTCTCCTCTAAAACTCATGTTGAAATTTAATTGGCATTATGATAACATTAAGAAGTGGGACCTTTAAGACATAATTGATCATGAGAGTTCTAACGTCATGAATGGATTAATGTTGCCAGTGTCTCCAGAGTGGGTTAATTATCTCAGGAGTGAGTTCCTGGTAAATGGGTGAATTTCATCTCCCATTCTGTTTTTTGCACACTCTCTTGCACTTCTGCCCTTCCATCACAGAATGATTCAATAAGAAGGCCCTCACCTTGGGCGGCACCTGTGGCTCAGTCAGTAGGGCGCCGGCCCCATATACCAAGGGTGGCGAGTTCAAACCCAGCCCCGGATGAACTGCAACCAAAAAATAGCCAGGCATTGTGGCGGACGCCTGTAGTCCCAGCTACTCAGGAAGCTGAGGCAAGAGAATCACTTAAGCCCAGGAGTTGGAGGTTGCTGTGAGCTGTGTGATGCCATGGCACTCTACTGAGGGCCATAAAGTGAGACTCTGTCTCTACAAAAAAAAAAATGAAGGCCCTCACCAGAAGCTGGTGCTTTGATCTTGAGCTTCACAAGTCCAAAATTATATATAGTATAAATTATAATTATTATATACAAATAAACTCTTTTCATTTATAAATTACCCAGTCTTTGGCTTTCTGTTATAGTAGCAAAAAATGAACTAAAATACATGGAAAGATTTAAAATATATTAAATAAAAAAGGATAAAAACGGCATGTAACCTAATTACAACTATATCAATTATTATATATAAAGACACTGACAGAAAGATTGTAAATAAAATGTTAAAGATTGTATTATTTGCCACTAAAAGGCAGCAAAATTCAAAGTACTTTACAGGAGAAGTAAAAGAAAAGGTAAATACAGTAGAACTTCTGTAAGTTGACATCCAAGAGATGTAACAGACTGGTCAACATACCAGGGTGGTCAACGAAAGAAACTAGGCCTACCGTACTGATATGTGCATGTGGTTCTTACCCTATCTATTAAAGAGAGCTGCCAGGCACTGCCGCACCCTCGGCACCATGCCGCAGCGAGGTGGCGCTGTCCGCGTTGTAAAACGACGGAAAGGAGGTCTGTGCTCCCCGGAGCGAAGCCCCCAGCACCCCCAGTGTGCACAGCAACAGAAATGTTGCCTAGCATGCTGTTTTTGTCGCAAAAACTCAAGGGGTATGGCTTCTTGTGAAAGAATACTTACTTGTTATGCTGAATGTCTGTTTGTCCTGATAAGTAAGCAATAAGTCTTGTCAGAATGAACACAATAATAGCTGATTCAGAAACAGCACAAGAAGTATGACTGTGCCAGACTCAGTGGCTCCAAGTAAGCCTGCACAACAGCACGTTCCCACCATGAATGTCAGTGGACTAAGACAATGCAGGCACAGCAAACAAAACGTTTAAACAAGATGTTCCAACACGACATGCACTATCACCACCTGCAGTAAAACTTTACTTAGAAAAACATCTTGCTTCACTAATTTTCGTATGTAATACAAATCAATAGAGTAGTTTGATGTTTAACAATCAATTATGAATCAAAGTATAGTTACTAATAAGAGTAAAAATATATAGAAAATATATATAGAAGTAGTCAAGCATTATACATAAAAGAATATGTCCAACTGTTTTAAAAATAAGATCATAAGAAACTGAAAAGAGTTACAAGACTGAGAGGAGTTGCAAGCCTTGACATTCCTAAGATAAGAGGGAGTAACCAAGTGTTACTGATAAACCACCCTCCGGAGAGCGAAAACCTTGAAAACATGTAATGCATGATAAACCGCATATGCAGACACAAAGATAATTTGCAAACATAAACAAAGTAAAGATTGCATTGTTTGAACCTTGGAAACAAAATGTATAAATACCAACCTCTAAACTCAGTAAAGTACAGCTGCATACTTCACCAAGTGCTGTGTGTCAGACTGTCATTCCTGCGTCGACCTTTCAACCAACCTGACTCCGTTTCCCTGCTTTCCCTCGGACTGAAGCCCACCGACAGGGTGGTCCGCGGCAAGGCACCCTGACCTTCATGCTCTGGACTTAGACAGGAACTGACCAACTTAAGGAGGTGGTCAATGTAGGGAGGTGATCAACAATGGAGGTTCTACGGTGTATCTAAAAGACCTGCAAAATAGGGCGGCACCTGTGGCTCAAGGAGTAGGGCGCCGGTCCCATATGCCGGAGGTGGCGGGTTCAAACCCAGCCCCGGCCAAAAATCACAAAAAAAAAAAAAAAAAAAAAGACCTGCAAAATGGGGACCATATTTTTAATAACAATGAATTGTAATGTTTCCCAGTGTTTCACTAACCTGAAATGCAAAACCATCAAAGCTACTTATCACAATCTAAAGTTTTAACATGCAAGTTACAAAAATATCTTCATTTTCCAAAAAACAATGTTAACAACCGAGTTTTAATAAATTTATGGATTTAAAAAATAACTGGACAACTTTAATAATATGGATTGGAAAGATAAAATTAAAGTGTGCTCCTCATGCAAAAGCCTAGCTTAATATTAGTAGAGGTATGTGAAATATTCTACCTCTGGGAAAGTTAAGAAAGAAATATATTAACATATATTAAATTGTTATTAACATTTGATTGAAATTTTACCAAAGGAGGAAGAAAAAATTAAGAAAAGAAACTTTTGAAATACCTATTATATTGACTCTTCCTGGTGCTCGAACATAAAACTTGGGAATAGATCCAAACTTAGAATTAAACATTTCCTTCAGCTTTAGCAATCTGAAAACAAAAGTAGAATATTTAGAATATCATCTAACAGAAAATTCATAAGGCTACACACACACATACACAAACATACCCTTTATATGTGATACACCTACCACTATTAATTATTCCTGTAAAAAAAAAAAAAAAGCAAAATCTCCTAGTGACATACTTCCCTGAAAATCCCAGGATGAATAATATTGTAACTTCCTAAATGATACCAAAGAATAGCTAAGCACACTAAAGAATTAAAAAGTTAAGTCTGATACATGCAATAGAAAAATCTATTTCCTTCAATTATGAAGAATGGAATTTTCTATGTAATTTTTCAATTATACTAAGGGAGTACCTGCACATTAATGAAAAATTTAAAAAACAGGGAAATAAAAATAAATACATATATATATAAAGAATAAACACAAAAAAGCCAAAAAAAAGATACTAAGGGGAAAATCTCTTTACATTAAAAGAAGTAGCATCAGACACTGTATAATAGTGTCCAAAGGCTGCTATTAAAAACTACTATACATTAGGTAGCTTAAAACAACGAAAATGTATTGTCTCACAATTCTGCAAGCTAGAAATCCAAAATCAGGGGACAACAAAACCTCTGAAAGGTGTAAGAGAAAATCCTTCCTTGCCCCTTTGTACCTCCTGAAAGCAGCAATCAATCCTTGGCTTTGCTTGGATTACAGCTGCATCACTCTACTCTCTGCCCCTGTCATCACACGGCATTCTCCCTCTACATCTCTGTTTTTCCTTCTCATAAAGACACCACTTGTTTGAAGGTTCACTCTGAGTATGACATCATCTTAATTTGACTACATCTGCAAAGATACTGCTCCAAATAAAGTCACATTCTGAAGTTCTACATGGACAAGAATTTGGGAAAGTACACTATCCAGCCCATACAGGCTGTCAAATGAAAAACAGATCGGATATCAGGAGATTACAGTTCTCATTCTAATGAGGTCCCTAATTCAATGCCAGTTAGGCAAATCATTTTCCCTTGCCTTCTCTTTTCTAAAACTTGAAAATTTTGGATGTTCCTCAAAGGTCTCTTCCAGATTGAAAATTCTTACAATAAATTCAGTAATTTCATACTGTCAAATCATCTCAAGTCAATTCTGTAAATAGCTCCCATTGTTTGTAGTCTTATATCATATTGTATCTGAATAATAACACCAGGCTAGTAAACATGTATTAAAGCCTCCTATATTCAGGAAATCACATAATTAAGAAATCAAGACCTGTATACAAGAAAAAGCTTAAGGAAAATTTATTAAATGATAAAAAGATATGAATACTGTTGCAAGTTATTCAACCTGGTCTCTTAGGAATTGAACAATCATCAGAAACTCTGTTTATATTGGTGTCTTTGGTTCTCTCTCTTCTTGACTAACTCTCTTATCCCTCCCAAGACACTATCTCTGCTTCTCTCTACTCAGCAGTCTTTCCATAGCTCTGCCTCCGTGAGCTCCTTAGTTTTTGCTCCTGATATCTTCAGTTATCATGACATTGAGGCTTTGACTCTACAAGACTTAATAGCTCCTGTGCACTGTACCGTTATTACATCTCCGTGTCTTTTGGTTCAAATTCTCAGAAGATATAATCTGTTAGAGTTTAGGTCCTATATGCATCCTGGTCCAAACGCTTGTATATAAGGAGATGAAGTCATTTAGTACAAACAAGTTCATTTATTTTAGTTACAGATTAGTTACTATGTCTTTTTCAGCACAGTTCTCAGCAAAGAGACAATAACTGATACCCCAGCATATCATTCAAACTACTTTTACTGTTCTACTAGATAGATGGGGAAGATGGTGGCTGCCTAAATCTGAGTTTCCCTCTAAACACTCAAAAACAATTTGAAAAACAAGAAAAAAATAAAACTATACAAAAATTGTCTTCAATATAAGTAGAAAAGATAGAATGCCAAACTTTAAGCTACACGTAAGTACAAAAAGGAAGAAAGACCATAGTGCACTGAGTAAAAGAGAAAAGAAAGGAGCTAGCAAAACAGAAACTGAGTAAAAGAGAAAAGAAGGGAGCTAGCAAAACTAAAATTAATCTAAAACCACTACCAGAAAGAAGTCCACCTATTTAAAAACAGGAGATATGGAGAAGAAAACATGAAAATAGAATAAGCCTGTTGATTATTAAATAGGCAACAGGTAAACGTTAAAATATATGGAAGATTTAAATAAAGTAGTGTAAAAACAATGTCTAGCCTAGCATTGCCAAGAAATATGTTTTTTTTAAATGGTGTTACAATTATTACTTCCTAGTTCCTGGGTTCAATATCATTTCCACTCTGTTGTACATGAATAATAATCTATCAGAAGTAATGAGAGATGGTAGGTAATTAAGTGTTAGCTTTTATCAGGACAGGAAGTGCTGTTATGACACTGGGGTGGGTGATTTTAATGGTGCTGTTGATAAAACTTGGTGCTCCCCATTTCTTCCATTTTATAGAGAAGGTTGAAACAACTCAGGTTATTTGCCCGGATTCTAGCTAGAATAAATATTAGTGTTCATAATAAAAATATTAGTCTTGTTTGGGCTGCACCTGTGGCTCAAAGGAGTAGGGCGCCAGCCCCATATACAAGAGGTGGTGGGTTCAAACTCGGCCCTGGTTTCCACAGCTGAGACTTCAACCCAGAGTAACTGTTTCACTAGGGTCACATAGAAACCAGCTGAAAACAAGTCAGAACCACTTAGCCCCTCTACACCAAACAGGGCCCCAGTTTCTCAGGCCACAGCACTGTACGGGTCCTCGACAAAACACCAGAGGAAAATCAAAGGGAGTAAAACAATCATGGGGCGGAATCAGCGGAAAAACTCTGGTAACATGAATAACCAGAATAGATCAACCCCCCCAAGGAAAGATACAGCAGATGTCATTGAAGATCCCATTCACAAACAACTGGCTGAGATGTCAGAAATCGAATTCAGAATTTGGATGGCAAACAAGATTAACAAAATGGAATTAGGAATTCGTGGAGAAATTCAAAAGCTGTCTCAAGAACTTAACGAATTTAAAGACAAAACCACGAGAGACTTAGACACACTGAAACAAGAATTTGCAGCCGTCAAAGATATGAAAAATACAGTGGAATCCCTTAGCAACAGAATGGACCAAGCAGAAGAAAGGATCTCCGACTTCGAAGATAAAGCCTTTGAACGCTCCCAAACTCTCAAAGAGGAAGAGAAATGGAGAGCAAAAATGGATCACTCACTCAGAGAGCTCTGGGATAACTCGAAGAAGGCAAATATCCGTCTCATAGGAATTCCTGAAACAGATGAAGTGGCCTCACTGGGCGCAGAGGCCCTTCTGCATGAAATTATGAAAGAGAATTTTCCAGACATGCCTAGAGAACCTGAAATTCAGATAGCAGATAGCTTCAGAACCCCAGCACGACTCAACCCCAATAAGACATCCCCCAGGCATATCATAATTAACTTCACTAAAGTTAATATGAAGGAGAAAATTCTCAAAGCTGCCAGGAGAAAGAAATCTATTACCTTCAAAGGGAAGAACATTAGAATGACTGCAGATCTCTCTGCTGAAACTTTTCAAGCCAGAAGAGGGTGGTCATCAACGTTTAATCTCCTCAAGCAAAATAACTTTCAACCCCGGATCTTGTACCCAGCTAAACTGAGTTTCATTTATGACGGAGAAATTAAATACTTTAATGACATACATATGCTAAAGAAATTTGCCATAACTAAACCAGCTCTTCAGGATATTCTCAGACCTATCCTCCATAATAACCAACCCAATCCTCTACTACAAAAGTAAACTCACTCAGAAACTTCTGATCAAACTCTAACTTCCACAATGGCAAAAGGATTAAAAATGCCCACTGGACTTTCAAAAAACTCAATACCCCAAATTTCACCAAACTTATCAATGCTCTCCATTAATGTGAATGGCTTAAACTGCCCTCTAGAGAGACATAGGATAGCTGACTGGATACAAAAACTCAGGCCAGACATTTGTTGCATACAAGAGTCACATCTTAACTTAAAAGACAAATACAGACTCAGGGTGAAAGGATGGTCATCCATATTTCAGGCAAATGGTAACCAGAAAAAAGCAGGAGTTGCAATTTTATTTGCGGACACAATAGGCTTTAAACCAACAAAAGTAAGGAAGGACAAAAATGGTCACTTCATATTTGTTAAGGGTAAGACTCAATATGATGAGATTTCAATTATTAATATCTATGCACCCAACCAGAATGCACCTCAATTTATAAGAGAAACTCTAACAGACATGAGCAACTTGATTTCCTCCAACTCTATAATAGTCGGAGATTTTAACACTCCTTTGGCAGTGCTGGATCGATCCTCCAACAAAAAGCTGAGTAAAGAAATTCTAGATTTAAATCTAACCATCCAGCATTTAGATTTAGCTGACATCTACAGAACATTTCATCCCAACAAAACTGAATAAACATACTTCTCATCAGCCCACGGAACTTACTCCAGAATCAATACATCTTAGGTCACAAGTCTAACCTCAGTAAATTTAAAGGAATAGAAATTATTCCTTGCATCTTCTCGGACCATCATGGAATAAAACTTGAGATGAGTAACAACAGGAATCTGCATACACATACAAAAACATGGAAGTTAAATAACCTTATGCTGAATGATAGCTGGGTCAGAGATGAGATCAAGAAGGAAATTGCCAAATTTCTGGAACAAAACGACAATGAAGACACGAACTATCAGAACCTCTGGGACTACCGCAAAGGCAGTTCTAAGAGGGAAATTTATAGCACTGCAAGCCTTCCTCAGGAGAACGGAAAAAGAGGAAGTAAGCAACTTCATGGGACATCTCAAAAGACTGGAAATGGAAGAACAATCCAACCCCAAATCCAGTAAAAGAAAAGAAATAACCAAAACCAGAGCAGAACTAAATGAAATTGAAAACAAAAGAATAATACAACAGATCAATAAATCAAAAAGTTGGTTTTTTGAAAAGGTCAACAAAATAGATAAACCTTTGGCCAACCTAATCAGGAAAAAAAGAGTAAAATCTCTAATCTCATCAATCAGAAATAACAAAGACAAAATAACAACAGACTCCTCAGAAATCCAAAAAATCCTTAATGAATATTACAAGAAACTATACTCTCAGAAATACGAAAATCTGAAGGAAATCGACCGTTACTTGGAAACACGTCATCTTCCAAGACTTAATCAAAAACAAGTGGAAATGTTGAACAGGCCCATATCAAGTTCAGAAATATCATCAACCATACAAAATCTCCCCAAAAAGAAAAGCCCGGGACCAGATGGTTTCACATCAGAATTCTACCAAACCTTTAAAGAGGAATTAGTACCTATACTACTCAACCTGTTCCAAAAGGTAGAAAAAGAAGGAAGACTACCAAACACGTTCTATGAAGCAAACATAACCCTGATCCCCAAACCAGGAAAAGACCCAACGAGAAAAGAAAATTATAGACCCATATCACTAATGAATATAGATGCAAAAATATTCAACAAGATTCTGACAAACAGAATCCAGCAACATATCAAACAAATCATACATCATGACCAAGTCGGTTTTATCCCAGGATCTCAAGGCTGGTTCAATATATGTAAATCTATAAATGTAATACAGCACATAAACAAATTAAAAAACAAAGACCATATGATTCTCTCAATCGATGCAGAAAATCTTTTGATAATATCCAACATCCATTCATGATTAGAACACTTAAGAAAATTGGTATAGAAGGGACATTTCTTAAACTGATAGAGGCCATCTACAGCAAACCCACAGCCAATATCATATTGAATGGGGTTAAATTGGAATCATTTCCACTTAGATCTGGAACCAGACAAGGCTGCCCATTGTCTCCATTGCTCTTTAACATTGTAATGGAAGTTTTAGCCACCACAATTAGGGAAGAAAAGGCGATCAAGGGTATCCACATAGGGTCAGAAGAGATCAAACTTTCGCTCTTTGCAGATGATATGATTGTATATCTGGAAAATACTAGGGACTCTACTACAAAACTCTTAGAAGTGATTAAGGAATACAGCAGTGTCTCAGTTTACAAAATCAACATTCATAAATCGGTAGCCTTTATATATACCAACAATAGTCAAGTTGAAAAAACAATTAAGGACTCTATCCCATTCACAGTAGTGCCAAAGAAGATGAAATACTTGGGAGTTTATCTAACAAAGGACGTGAAAGATCTATATAAAGAGAACTATGAAACTCTAAGAAAAGAGATAGCTGAGAATGTTAACAAATGGAAAAATATACCATGCTCATGGTTGGGAAGAATCAACATTGTTAAAATGTCCATACTACCCAAAGCAATATATAATTTCAACGCAATCCCCATTAAAGCTCCACTGTCATACTTTAAAGATCTTGAAAAAATAATTCTTCGTTTTATATGGAATCAGAAAAAACCTCGAATAGCCAAGACATTACTCAAAAATAAAAACAAAGCAGGAGGAATCACGCTACCAGACCTCAGACTATACTACAAATCGATAGTGATCAAAACAGCATGGTACTGACACAAAAACAGAGAAGTAGATGTCTGGAACAGAATAGAGAACCAAGAGATGAATCCAGCTACTTACCATTATTTAATCTTTGACAAGCCAATTAAAAACATTCAGTGGGGAAAAGATTCCCTATTTAACAAATGGTGCTGGGTGAACTGGCTGGCAACCTGCAGAACACTGAAACTGGACCCACACCTCTCACCATTAACCATGATAGACTCTCACTGGATTAAAGATTTAAACCTAAGACATGAAACTATAAAAATACTAGAAGAGAGTGTAGGGAAAACCGTTGAAGAAATTGGGTTGGGCGAGTTTTTTATGAGAAGGACCCCCCGGGCAATTGAAGCTGCTTCAAAAATACACTACTGGGACTTGATCAAACTAAAAAGCTTCTGCACAGCCAAGAACACAGTAAGTAAAGCTAGCAAACAGCCCTCAGAATGGGAGAAGATATTTGCAGGTTATGTCTCCAACAAAGGTTTAATAACCAGAATCCACAGAGAACTCAAACGCATTAGCAAGAAAAGAACAAGGGATCCCATTGAAAGCTGGGCAAGGGACTTGAAGAGAAACTTCTCTGAAGAAGACAGGTGCATGGCCTTCAGACATATGAAAAAATGCTCATCATCTTTAATCATCAGAGAAATGCAAATCAAAACTACTTTGAGATATCATCTAACTCCAGTGAGACTAGCCTATATCACAAAATCCCAAGACCAGAGATGTTGGCGTGGATGTGGAGAAAAGGGAATACTTTTGCACTGCTGGTGGGAATGCAAATTAATACATTCCTTTTGGAAAGAGATATGGAGAACACTTAGAGATCTAAAAATAGATCTGCCATTCAATCCTGTAATCCCCCTACTGGGCATATACCCAGAAGACCAAAAATCACACCATAACAAAGATATTTGTATCAGAATATTTATTGCAGCCCTATTCATAATTGCTAAGTCATGGAAAAAGCCCAAGTGCCCATTGATCCACAAATGGATCAATAAATTGTGGTATATGTACACCATGGAATATTATGCAGCCTTAAAGAAAGATGGAGACTTTACCTCTTTCATGTTTACATGGATGGAGCTGGAACATATTCTTCTTAGTAAAGTGTCTCAAGAATGGAAGAAAAAGTACCCAATGTACTCATCCTTATTATGAAACTAATGTAGGACCTTCACATGAAAGCTATATCCCAGTTATAACCTAAGAATAGGGAGAAGGGGGAAAGAGAGGGGAGGGAGGGGGGAGGGAGGGGGAAGGAGGGGGATTAATGGGATTACACCTGCGGTGCATCTTACAAGGGTATATGTGAATCCTAGTAAATGTGGAATGTAAAGGTCTTGGCAAAATAACTAAGAAAATGCTACAAAAGCTATGTTAACTAATGTGATGAAAATGTGTCAAACGATCTATGAACCAAGTGTATGGTGCCCCACGATCATACTAATGTACACAGCTATGGTTAATAAAAATAAATAAATAAATAAAATAAAATAAAATAAAAAACAAAAAACAAACCCGGCCCTGGCCAAAAACTGCAAAAAAAAAAACAAATAAAATAGTGTTTTTCAATAGCAACAACAAAAAAAAAGAAACTGATGAAGCAGATAGTAAGAGGCTAAATTAAAAAACAAAATTCAGCAAAGTCTCAGTTTACAAAATCAAAATACACAAATCAGTATCATTCCTGTACACCTACAATAGCCAAGTTGAGAATCATATCAAAGACTCAACACCTTTCACAATAGCTACAAAAAAAAAAAAAAAAAAAAAAACCTAGGAATATATTTAGCCAATGAGGTGAAAAAGCTCTACAAGTCCCTAAGGAAGTAAATTTCAGATGACATAAACAAATGGAAAAACATACCATGTTCATAAATCGGCAGAATAAACATTGTTAAAATGTTGTTCTGATTATTATAGCCTTGCAGTAGCCTTCCATACTACCCAAAGTGATTTACAGAGTCAGTGCTATCCCCATCAAAATACCAATGTCACTGGGCGGTGCCTGTGGCTCAGTGAGTAGGGTACCAGCACCATATACCGAGGGTGGCAGGTTCAAATCCGGCCCCAGCCAAACTGCAACAACAACAACAAAGAAAATAGCCAGGCGTTCTGGTGGATGCCTATAGTCCCAGCTACTCAGGAGACTAAGGCAAGAGAATCGCCTAAGCCCAGGAGTTGGAGGTTTCTGTGAGCTGTGATGCTACGGCACTCTACCAAGGGCAATAAAGTGAGACTCTGCCTCTAAAAAAAAAAAAAAAAAGCCAATGTCATTTTTTGTAAATCTAGAAAAACTAATTCTGTGCTTCATTTGGAACCAGAAAAGAACCCAAATAGCCAAAGCAACCATCAGAAAATTGAATAAATCTGGAGGAATCACTTTATCAGACTTTAAACTATACTGCAAGGCTATAGAAACCAAAACAATATGGTACCAGTACAAAAATAGAGACCTAGATGAAGGAACAGAATAGAGAACCCAGAAATAAAACTATCCTGGTCTTTCACAAAGTAGACAGTATACACTGGGTGAAAGAATCCCTATTCAATAAATGATGCTGGGAAAATGGGATAGCCACAGTAAAAGATTGAAACAGGATCCATCTCTCTCATCATTCACTAAAATTAATTCAAGATGGATAACAGACTTAAATCTAAGACATGAAACCCTAAGTATTCTAGAAAAAAATACACATCAGCCTAGACAAAGAATTTATGAAGAAGACCCCAAGGACAATCACAGCAATAACAAAAATAAATAAATGGGACTAAACATGGGACTTGATTGAATTAAATAGTTTCTACACCACCAAGGAAACCACCAACAGAGCAAAGAGACAATCTACAGAACGAGAGAAAATATTTGCATGCTATACTTCTGATAAAGGGCTAATAACCAGAATCTACAAAGAACTCAAGGAAATCAGCAAACAAACAACAACAACAACAAAAAAATCAAACCAAACCATTAAAAAATAGGCAAAAAACATTAACAGAAGCTTTTCAAAAGAAGATAGACTAATGGTCAATAAACATATGAGAAAATGCTCAATGTCAGTAATCATCAGAGAAATGCAAATCAAAACCACAATGAGATGTCAGCTAACTCCAAGAGAACGGCTTTTGTCAAAAAGTCCCAATAGATGCTGGTGTGGATGCAGAAAGAAAGGAACACTTATACACTATTGGTGAGACTGCAAACTAATACAACCGCTATAGAAAATAGTGTGGAAATACTTTAAAGAAGTAAAAGTAGAATTACCATTTGATCCAGTAATCCCACTCATGGGTATTTACCCAAAGGAAAAAAAAATCATTTTATCAAAAAGACATTTGCACTTGAATGTTTATCATAACGTAAATCACAATCTCAATGATAGGGAATCAACCCAACTGACAATCAATTCATGGCTGGATTAATAAAATGTGGTATATGTATACCATGGAGTACTACTGAGCATTAAAAACAGTGAAGATTTTGCAACAATCTAGATAGAACAGAGACCATTCTCCTAAGTGAAATACACAAGAAGGGAAAACAAACATCACATATACTTACTACTAAATTGAAACTAACTGATATTACTCATGTGCACAGTTGAAAGTAAACCTCAATGGAAACCATGTGGCTGAAAGGGAGGGCAGAGCTGATGAGTGAAATCATAGCTAATGGGTACAGTGCACACTATCTGGGTGATGGGCAAACAGTTATGGATTCAAGCAGTGCAAAAGCTATCTATGTAACCAAAACATTTATACCCCTATAATATTTGAAAATTAATTTTAAATAAATAATTAATAAAGAAAAAAAAAGTCCCCTGTTTTCTAAGGGCCTTAAAAAAGATATCAGTGCAAAGGTAACCAACAGAACAAAAATATAAATTTTCTTAAATACCAAAAAAATTTCAAAAATAAGCAAAGAAAAATATCTTATAGATAAAGAAAAACATAAGGGGCTCAGCACCTGTAGCTCAGCAGCTAGGGCACCAGCCTCATATACCGGAGCTGGCATGTTCAAATCCAGCCGGGCCTGCCAAACAAGGACAACTAAAAAAAAAAAAAAACTCTTAAAATACACAAAGTTGATTTAAGGAAATGGAATAATGCCCCTTGTTCTGAGATAAGATGATTCAACAGCCGTAAAGATGTAGTTCTCCCTAAGTTAATTTATAAATTTAACTTACTCTCAAAAAAAAAAAAAATCAACAAGATTCTTACTCATACATACAAAGTATAGAAGGTCTGAGCACCTGACCTCTCCCAACTGTTCCCTTCCAGCCACCTTTGTCCCCACATCCTCTCATTTCTTATTCCCACCCATGTCCGTTGGTGGGAAGGCAGCCATGTCCACTCCACTGAGAACTCCAGTAGGCTTATTTCTCAGGAAGCTAGTGTGAGGGCCAGTGCTAGCCCTGCCTGCCCTGGCTCCCGATCGTAGATCCCTGCCTTTTCTGGGCTGCCTTGTCTTTTGTGCAGCTGGCACCATTCTGAGGCCCATGAGACACTGCACTAAGGAGGAAGATCCCTGAGCTAGAGTCTGGGAGACTTGGGTTCTGAGACCCAGTTCTTCTAGTAGCCCACTGTTGTAACCTTGCACCTCAGTCCCCATGATGTTTCCGTCCGCAAGGGTACCTAGGTTGTCCCTGAACCCATACATTATCATTTTGAGCCTATGATTTGCCCAAATCCCCAAAGAGTTAATATAATTTCCCAAACTTGCTGGTAGGAAAAACCAACCATCTAGGGTACTTGTTAATGGAACAGATACCCAAATCTTTCTCCTAGAGAGTTGCTTCAGTGTATTTGGGTGTGGTTCAGGAGTTTTAATCAGTCCTCGAGGTTTTTTTTTAGGATTTGCAAGTTTGGGAGCACATTTTACACAGCAAAATATGGCATATCAGAAGAAAAAAAAGGGTAGAGTTGGCTGGAGGGTCATCGAGATCCAAATTCTAAAGGGCCAAATTTATATGCCACTTTGAGGAACACGGCTTTTAACATATAGGCAATGACAACTGGTGAAAATAGATGTTTAAGGATAAAGTGATATCATCAACTTTGCATTTGAAAAGGCTCACTGGGAAGTACATGCAATTAGGGTTGTAGAAAAAAAGAAATCTAACGGGAGTCCATTATAGTAAACCAGGAGAGAAATGCTAAGAATATATTACAGGTAGAGATAGAGAAGAGTGAAATTAAATTAATTTCTCACTCTACTAAGGGTGACATAGTAAGACTCTGTGTCAAAAAATATATATATATTCCACTCAAAAGATACAGAATTGCAAAATTGATTTAAAAAGCATTGACCCAATTGTATGCTGCTTATTAAAAACTCATCTTACCAGGCTGGGAGCAGTGGCTCACACTTGTAATCCTAGCACTCTGGGAGGTCAAGGCAAGTGGATCTCCTGAGCTCAGCAGCAAGACCAGCCTGAGCAAGAGGAACACCCTGTTTCTAAATAACAGCCATGTGTTGTGATGGGCACCGATAGTCCTGGGGCTGAGTCAAGAGGATCACTTGAGCTCAAGGTTGCTGTGAGCTCTGAAGCCACAGCACCCTACCAAAAGCACAAAGTGAGACTCTGTCTCAAAAAAAAAAATCATATTTAGTATCTTCTCAGACCATAGTAAAATAATGCTTGAAGTCAATTCAAAGAGGAATTTCATCAACTGTATGAATACATGGAAATTAAACATCACACTCCTGAATGATCATTGAATCAATGAAGAAATTAAACCTAAAAATTTTTCAAATGAATGAAAATGAAAACACAACATACCAAAACCTGTGGAAGACAAAAAGGTAGTGCTCAGAAGGAATTTTATAGCATTAAAATGCTGACATCAAAAAAGATAAAGATCATAATAAACAACCTAATGTTACACATCAAGGAACTAGAAAAACGGAAACAAACCAAACCAAGAAGAGAGAACATCCAAATAAACAGAACCAGAATGAAAAAGGAGACACTACAACTGATCATCAAAGACTATTATGAACAATTATACACCCTCCAGTGAGAAAACCTCAAGGAAATGGATTAATTCATGCAAACATTCAACCTCCTGAAATGGAACTAGGAAGAAGCAGAACTCCTAAATGGATCAATGCTGATAGTAAGAATGAATCAGCACTTCAAAAAAAAATCTCCCAATAAAAAAAAGTCCAGGACTACATGCATTCTACCAAACATACAAAGAACTAATACCAATCCTCCTGAAACTATTCCAAAAAATTGAGAAGGGAAATCTTCCACAACTCAGCCTCACCCTGATACCAAAACAGAGGAGGACACGAGGAAATTAACTACAGACCAATATCCCTGGAGAACAAAGGTGCGAAAATCCTCAACAAAATACTAGCAAACTGAATCCAACAAAACACCAAAAAGACAATATACCATGATCAATTGGGTTTTATGCCAGTAATGCAACACTGGTTCAACATACATCAATCAGCAAATGTGATACATTACATAAACAGAATTAAGGACAAAAACCATACGAAGCAAAAAAAGCATTTGATGAAATTCAGCATCCCTTCATGATTAAAAAAAAAACCCTCAAAGAACTAGGCATTTCCACAGAATTAGAAAAAAATCTCAAAATAATAAAGGCCATATATAACAAACCCAAAGCCAACATCATACTTAATGGGAAAAAGTTGAAAGCACTCCTCCTGAGGACTAGAACAAGAAAAGGATACCCACTTTCACCACTCTTGTTTAACATAGTACTGAAAGTCTTTACCAGAGCAATCAGGCAAGGAAAAAATAATAATAAAAGCCATCCAAATTAGAAAAAAAGAAGTCATGTTGTCTTTGTTTACTGATAATATGACCTTACATCTAGAAAAACTTAAAGACACCACCAAAACTCTTAGATTTGATAAATGAATTCAGTAAAGTTTTGGGATACAAAATCAAAGCACAAAAATCAGCTGAATTTTTATATGACAATGTAGCTGAGAAGCAAATCAAAAAAAAAATCCTATTTACAATAATTGCACGAAAATTAAAATATTTAGGAATGCATTTAACCAAGAAGGAGAAAGATCTCTATAAGGAAAACTATTATTACACTGATGAAAGAAATTATAGATAACACAAATAAAAAAACATCCCATGCTCATGGATCAAAAAAATTAAAATTGTTAAAATGACTGTACAACCTAAAGCAATTTACAGGTTCAATGCAATCCCTATCAAAATAACAACATCATTTTCCACAAAATTACAAAAAACAATTCTTTTTTTTTTTTTTGTAGAGACAGAGTCTCACCATACTGCCCTCGGGTAGAGTGCCGTGGCGTCACACGGCTCACAGCAACCTCTAACTCTTGGGCTTACGCGATTCTCTTGCCTCAGCCTCCCGAGCAGCTGGGACTACAGGCGCCCGCCACAACGCCCGGCTATTTTTTGGTTGCAGTTTGGCCGGGGCTGGGTCTGAACCCGCCACCCTCGGCATACGGGGCCGGCGCCCTACTCACTGAGCCACAGGCAAAAAACAATTCTAAAGTTCATATGAAACAGGGTGGCGCCTGTGGCTCAGTCGGTAAGGCGCTGGCCCTATATACCCAGGGTGCCAGGTTCAAACCCAGCCCCGGCCAAACTGCAACCAAAAAATAGCCGGGCGTTGTGGCGGGCGCCTGTAGTCCCAGCTACTCGGGAGGCTGAGGCAAGAGAATCGCTTAAGCCCGGGAGTTGGAGGTTGCTGTGAGCTGTGTGAGGCCACAGCACTCTACCGAGGGCCATAAAGTGAGACTCTGTCTCTACAAAAAAAAAAAAAGTTCATATGAAACAAAAAAAAAGCTGGAATCTTGAGCAAAAAGAACAATGGGCAGACATCATATTGCCAGACTTAAAATTATACTATAAAGCTATAGTAACTAAAAAAGCAGGATACTAGCATAAAAATATACATATAGAACAGGGGCAGCACAGAGAAGCCAGAAAAAAACTCCACATACTTATAGCCGACTAATCTTTGACAAAGTTGACAAGAACATACACTAAGGAAAGCATACCCTCGTACTGGGAAATTGGATGACATGCACACCTGTCTCTCACCATACACAAAAACCAAATCAAGATAGATTAGAAACTGGAATGTAAGACCTGAAACTTGGCATAAACTCGTGGGTGAGGAGGTTCATGCCTATAATCCCAGCACTTTAGGAGGCCATGGAGGAAAAATTTCCTGAGGCCAAGAGTTTGAGATCAACCTAGGTGATATAGCAAGACTCCCCATTTCCAAAAAATAAAAAATAATTAGCTGGGTGTGGTGGCATGCACCTGTAGTGCTAGCTACTTGGGAGCATGAGGCAGAAAGATTCCTTGAGCCCAGGAATCTGAAGTCACAAGGAGTTATAATGGTGCCACTGTACTCAAGCCTGGGCAATAGATTGAAATAGCCTATCTGTAAAAACAAACAAACAAACAAAAACCTAAAACTTTTCTAGGTTATTGTTTAGGCCAAGAAATCATGATTAAGATCTCAAAAACACAGACAATAAAAACAAAAATAAACACATGGGACTTAATTAAATTTCAAAGCTTTTGCAAAACAAAGGAAATAATAAACAGACTGAATTAGGATAACCTGAAGAATGAGAGAAAATATTCACAAACTATACATATGACACAGAAGTAACATACAGAACTTAATAGGAATTCAAACAACTCAACAACAGCACAGAAAAAATAATTAGCCCTATTAAAAAGTGGGCTAAGGAGAAGAATAGGACATTTTTCAAAAGTAGACAAACATGGCCAAGAAGCATATGAAAAAAATATTCAATATAACAAATCATCAGAGAAATGAAAATTAAAACCACACTGAGATACCATCTTACACCAATCAGAATGGCTACTAATTAAAAAATAAAAAATAACATGTTGATGAGGACATGAAAAAGGGGGGAACTCTGGGGCGGCGCCTGTGGCTCAGTCGGTGGGGCGCCGGCCCCATATACCCAGGGTGGCAGGTTCAAACCCAGCCCCGGCTGAACTGCAACCAAAAAAAAAAAAAAAGGGGGGAGGGGGGACTCTAACCACTACACTGTTGGTAGGAATGTAAATTAGTGCAACCTCTATGGAAAATAATACACAGATTTATCAAAGAACCAAAAATTGAACTACCATAATAAGCTAGTTATCCCACTTCTGAGTATCTACCCAAAGGAAAAGAAATCAATATATATGTTAAGACACCTGTATTTCTATGTTTATCACAGCATTATTCACAAAAGCAAAGACATGGAATCAATCTAAATGTCCATCAATGGAGAACTGGATAAAGAAAATGTGGTATACGTGCCCAATGGAATTATTCAGCCATAAAAGAACAATCAAATCATGTCTTTTGAAGCAACATGGATAGAACTGGGAGGCCATTATCTTAAGTGAAACAACTCATACATAGAAAGACAAATACCACATGTTTGCACTTATAAGTATAAACTAAATGCTGTGTACACATAGAAACAGAGTGTGGAATCATGAACAATAACAACCTGGAGGGAAGCAGGGGGAAAGATAGATGATGGGAGGTTACAATGTGCATTGTTCCAGTGATATATACACTGAAGGCCCTGACTACACCACAATATAATGTAAATGTATATATCAATGTAGCAAAACTGAACTTCTACCCCATGCACATACACAAAATATGGGGAAAATAATCCAGCTAATCAATATAGTAGGCATGACAGAAGAAAATAATATCTGACCATAAAAAGGAATGACATATTGACATGCTTCAACATGGATGAACCTTAAAATCAATAGAGTGAAAGAATAAGCTAAGTGAAAGAAGCCAATCACACACACAAAAGTACACACAAAGAGC
This sequence comes from Nycticebus coucang, assembly GCF_027406575.1. Classification (NCBI taxonomy): domain Eukaryota; kingdom Metazoa; phylum Chordata; class Mammalia; order Primates; family Lorisidae; genus Nycticebus; species Nycticebus coucang. Next base: position 50,986,988 of record NC_069785.1, on the reverse strand, counting down.
GTGCCAAATATATATATACACAGATTTTTTTTTTTTTTTTTTTTTTGTAGAGACAGAGTCTCACTTTATCACCCTTGGTAGAGTGCCGTGGCGTCACACAGCTCACAGCAACCTCCAACTCCTAGGCTTAGGCGATTCTCTTGCCTCAGCCTCCCAAGTAGCTGGGATTACAGGCGCCCGCCACAACGCCCGGCTATTTTTTGGTTGCAGTTTGGCAGGGGCCGGGTTTGAACCCACCACCCTCGGCATGTGGGGCCGGCGCCCTACCCGCTGAGCCACAGGCGCCGCCCTATACACAGATTTTTTTAAGAAAAGAAAAAAACTGTATTAAAATTGTAATACTCAGCTGAGTGAGCTGGCTAACATCTGTAATCTTAGCAGTCTGAGAGGCCAAGGTAGAAGGATCCCTTGAGCTCAGGAGTCTGAGACCAGCCTGAGCAAGAGACCCCATTTCTACAAAAAAATAGAAAAATTAGCCACGTGTGGTGGCACACATGTAGTCCCAGCTACTTCGGAGGCTGTAGTAGGAAGATCACTTGAGCCCAGGAGTTTGAGGTTGCTGTGAATTAGGCTGATAATTCTAGCCTGGGACAACAGGGCAGAATAAGACACTGTCTCAAAAGAAAACAAATTGTAATATCCAATATATACTGATAACAAAAGGTGAATATGAGTCTTATTGAGCATCTCCTATAATTTCAGAAGTCAATCGTGACTTGAGTATTAACAAACTTAATATAGTTCTTTTCTTTCCTGAAAATATGTATACATTTTTTGGCACCTCTGTATATATATGATTCCATTTATTTGAAATACCCAAAATGACAAAATCTATAAAGACTGAAAATAGATTAGTAGCTGCCTAGGGATGAGGGAGGCAGGTAATGGAGGTCTCAGAGGTGATAACTTAAAGGATGCCACGTTCTTTTTGAGGTGAAGAAAACATTCTAAATTTCATTATGCTGATGGCTGCAAACTCTGAGTTATTAAAAATCATTTAATTGCACATTTTAAGAGGGTGAGTTATATGATATTTGAATATCAATTAATCTGTTACAAAAATAATCATAATCTAACAATTTAAAACTTAATCCCAAAGAAAAAGAAAATAGAAGAGATACTGCTGCTAGGAGGGCAAAGAAAGTGAGTACAGTAAAATTTTAAGTTTTACAGCACAGGAAGCGTGCAAGAGTGGGATGCACAATGAAAACATTACACTTCTATTTCTAGTTTATTTTTACACAAAAGGAATAATAAAATTTTCTAAAATATATTAGTGCCTTTACTCAGAAGATCACGGGTCCTATGAGGTTGAAGAGGCATTCTGAAGAAAAAGCAGGAATTCCACAAAGAGATAGGCTGAACCGGGGGCCCTCATTCACTTTTCCCCTTTCAGCATATTGCACCATTTGATTCGTATGTTCTACTGTCCGGATTTAATATAACTCACCCCTCCTAAAATGAATAGGTAGCTTCAAAAGAGTCCCCAAACAAAACATTGCTTGGAACTAATAACTGCATTGCTTATACAAGTGAAAAACAAGAAAATACGTAGTAGTTCAGCTTATCTGACTATTATGATCTCTTCTATGACTAACACAAATAAGTAGTAACAAGAAATATTTGTTGCGTGAATGAATTACTATAAATGAAAGGCAAGAAAGAACACTAAGGAAATTACTGACAATTCTTTAATTTTAGTGCATGTACCTGCACTTGTAACCACTATTCCCCTCTGCCCCACAGGGTAACTATAGATATGTTGATATTTATGATTAAATCAGATAAAATGGAAACATAGAAATTGGACATGTTCTATGTAAAAGACTAAACTTTAAGGGGTTGGATTATTTTCACGTAACAAATTCCTCATGAATCTTACTTGTCTTTAACAATGTGTCCTAATTTATTCAAATACTTAAAGGCACAGTACTGTGCACAGACCTGCAAAGTGCTCTAAAACATTCAAAGACACTCAAAGAAGTAGTCCAAGCTGTGCTGGTTTGAATAATAAAAAATTATGTTTCTTTCTGGTAAATGTTTTGTGTAACACACTACCGGTTAAAGGATGAAAGAATATTTTCAAGTTGAAGAATAATATTGTCAGCTGATACCTGATAGTAATAAACTACAAAGTGGGAAGAGCTTAAGGATTTTTACGTCAGAGAAAAAAGTTAACAGGAAAAAAAGGTTAAAAACAGCACAGAGTCTCAGAGAAGAGAACCTCGGAAAAGCCTTTGGGCTAATGCGACAGGTCAGAGACTCCAGTTTATGGGATTTAACCCCTTTAAGTCCTTTCACCCCTACAAATCAGAAGGAAGATTTCTAATAAGTACCTGTAATTGAAAACATCCTCCCCTAGATATGACTAAACTATTATTCTGTAGCTAAGATCTGGAAGCAAATTAACTGCCTAAGTGACAGTTTAGAGATTATTGTATTTTTTCAAGAGGATGCAGAGATCAAGGAGGTTTTAGCGTTTGTTTTCGATGAATAAATTTAGACAAGAGACTTTTAAAAGCACTATCAACTGGCAGACAAAACAGAGAGAAGTTCAAAGTTGACTTGGACATTTCTGCTGAAGCCTAGTAGAAAAAAACGTATCACCTCCAGCAAGAAAGGATGAAAAAGAAATCTGCGTGGATGAAGCAAAAAACACACAATCTTGTTAGCAATCAAGGCGGAATGCGTTTGCGGCGTGATGGGTCTTGCAGGCGCAGTCACAGGGCCTTCCAGAATCCCTGGGGTTCTGCCTGTTCCCAGGAGCGAAAGCGGCAGCCGGGAGCTGCGGACCTCACTACTCCTACCCCACAACACAGGACGGTCCCTGCACTTTGCAGGTCCGTGCACACTACTGTGCCCTTAAGTATTTGAATAAATTAGGACACATTGTGGAAGACAAATAAGATCCATGAGGAATTTGTTACATAAAAATAAACGCGCATCTCCTCTCCCCCACCTGGGATGTGCTGCCACCTGGACTCGACGAGTGGCAGGGCCCTCCGTAGCCATATTTCGCTAGATCCTCCTTTCTTCTGTAGTTGTTAACTGGTAAAGCAAAACTCTCAGAGCGATCACGAGACAAGTGCCAGAGGAGCCGCTTTCTTCCGGGCGGTACGCAGTGCAAGCCCCCTCCCTGCGGAAATCCTGCAGCTCGGCCGCTGTGGCCGCTCCCAGTCAGCCCCGCCTCCGGGTTTCGTCCAGGGATCTCGGCCAGGGGGCCGGACCTGCGCGGTCAGGTACAGCCACCGTCCGGCTCGGAGCTCTGGGGAGCCGGGACTGGCTGGAGCCCCTCCTCAGAGTGCGCCAAAGCTGACTAAGGAGGTTTTCTTTCAGGGCCCTGATGATGTCTGAGAACAGAGTTAAAACCTGGCTCTTGCACAAATCCTTGTCGTCTAATCTACCTCAGGTCGCCTTTATTTTTAAGGTAGGGTTTTGTTCTTTAATATCCAGCAGCTATTCCCCAAAGAGCACTAAAATTTTAGCTATTGCCTCTTATGCAGATTATGTCCAAATCAAGCAACATAAAATTGATGCAGCACTTGATTTAAAAGTATTTGCATTTATTTCCAGAATAGAGGCATTAGTGGGCCTTCCTAGAACACAGTTAAGAAGGGGGTGGGGGGAACATATGTCTTTCACTCTGCAACAACCCTTAGCATCCAGTCAAACCCCTAGAGAAAGCCCAGAAGCCCTATCTAAAGAAGCATACCATCCCCACTGCATCACCCTACCAAGTTGCTGTTGTCCTTCTTTCACAGATCTCATACCTATCAAAAATCACCCTGCATATTTATTGTCTTATGTATTTATGTTCTGTCTCACCACTTGCGCCATCACAACTAGAAGGTAAGCAATTTAGGGCAATGGCTATGTATCCCCAGACCCTAGAAGAGTGCCTGGCAGATTGCTTTTGAATAAACAGGTAAAATAAACTGAATGAATGATGAAAGGTGCAGTGATGTGCCTAAGGTCACACTCTTGATCAGTAGGAAAACTCGAATTAAAATTCAGGTCAATTAATTTTCAATCTAGTGCACTCTGGACTTCCGAATGCTGAGATTAAGCCCAAGTGAAGCCAGCTAGCAAAACGCCTATTCCAAGATTCCCTAATTAAGGAAGTTTGGCCCAACATGCTTAACACTCTAGGGGTAGAGCATAACCCAGAGAGAATTAGTAAATCGCCCTTCCAGAATTTCTATATGTGTAACGTGTGGAGAGTGAGAAAGGAAAAAGTGTGCACCAACAATATCAAAGTGTAGCAAAAGGGTGGAAGCCCCTTAGCACTCCCTTGGATTATTACTATAAATGCTACATTATGGGAACTATGTTACTTTGGTCTCAGAGCTGTTGTCTCACTATTATTTCATTCTCTCCTTATCATTTGCAAAAGAAGCAATTACACCTTTTTTTTAACCACTGTAAATTTCAGTATGATGCTCACTGTGGTTTAAATTTGAGCAAGGGAAAGCATCATTGTCACTTGTAAATAGTTCTGAATAGAGAAAGAATCTAAGTGAGAAGAAAATGTAAGGTTTTTAGAAACATCAGTAAATATGGAAAAGGACAGAATTACTTTTTATCAGATATGTTTCTAATATATTCTTCTATATTAATTTAAAAAATAATCAAATATTAGAGCTTCGAAAATATTGGTTCCTTTGAAGAAATTTTCCAAAATAAATTCATTTTATACAGGGTAAAAAAAATGAACATAATGACTATAGGAACTGTTTCATAAAAGAATACTTCCTGTTCAATGTGTATTTGATAACCAAACATTAACTTTGGTAAATGAAACCAGATGGCAAATCTGGTTTGGATCTTGGATACCTATATATTAGTCTTAACAAAACTGATGCAGACTGGAAATCACCTTATAGAGCACCTAATAACATATCCTTTTTTTAAATGATTGGCCCAAAGTGAAAGAGAATATCAGAGCTAGAATTAAAACTCAGGTCTCTGGTCTCCCACCCTAAAGGCCATACCACTTCTGTGTGACACTCTCCCCCCACCCCCACCCCAATAATGGATGCTTGAAAACAAATCACTTCTCCCAAATTATATGTGTACATTATAACTTTTATAAAGCATTGCTATTAAAACAACCAGTTTAAACAACTCGAGAACCTCAAATAGTCACCACAAACCAAAACTAACATTACTTTCTTATACTACCTGGCCTCTGCCAGGCATCTTGCTAAGATGTTATATTCTCTTTAAATTTTCCCAACAATCTTTATGGGGTAGAAAAATATTCCTTTGTGAATTTTAAGACAAAGCAATTTTATTTCTTACTAGCAAAAATATTTAAACATTTACATTTCACAGTATTTTTATTTTCACAAATCCTGAACCTCTCAGTTCTTTGTTTTTTGCATATAGGCACACTTACAATAGGTTTAGAGTCTAAATTATAAACTAATGGTGGGGTATATTATGTTAGAGGCTTAAATAGAAATCTAATTAGTAAACTTGAAATTCTTTCTCTTCTTCCCACCCGTGGGTTTATTGCACAGGTGCATGGCACATACCTGGGGGTGGGACACACCTACAAATCAGACTTTAACCTTACAAATGCAAACTAGGGAATCTGTTTGTACACCCCACATTAAACAGAACTTAAGAATAAGTAAAATGAATAATTTTAAATGCCAAAAATAATGTATTCTCCTCAAAGGATAATAAATTCTGTACAGAAAAAATACTATTCAATAGCAAACAAAACCAAACCAAACACTAAAATTAAAGGAAAAGGATCCAAAACATGGGCATATGAGTTGTTGTTCAGATCCAGTTAACACCTATAGATGTTTAGGTCTCACCTTAGAAATCACTTCTTTCAGGAAGTTTTCCCTATTCCCTAGGCCTACCTCTACCTTCAAAACAAAGTAAGTACTAAGTGTCTAAAACCATAGGGAGATTAATCATTTATCTGAAATAATCATATTTTGATGTAGAGGCAGTAGAACAGTGTAGAAAAATGATAGATAGAATACTGAGGAAGAGGCAAAAGCTGGGGGGAACAGGGAAGGTCTAGTTTAAAAGGAGGACGTGCATAGTGGCTCATGCCTATAATCGTAGCACTCTGGGAGGCCGAGGCAGGTGGATTGCCCTGAGCTCACAGGTTCAAGACCACCCTGAGCAAGAGCAAGACCCTGTCTCTAAAAATTGCCAGGCGTTGTGGCAGGTGCCTATAGTTCCAGCTACTTGAGAGGCTGAGGCAAGAGAATCACTTGAGCCTAAGAGTTGGAGGTTGCTGTGAGCTATGACACTACAGCACTCTATGGAGGGTGACAAAGTGAGATTCTGTCCCAAAAAAATAAAAATAAAAAATAAAAGGCGTCCAAAGGAGGAAACAGAATTTCCTAGAATCTAAAGTAGATTCTGCTAAATAGCAGAAAAATTTCCACTATCCTCTTAGATTTAGTGGCTGAGGACTGCAAGTTAAACTAACAAAGGACAGATTAACAGGAGAAGCATACAAATTTTATTGATATTCGTAATTTCATATAAGTAGGAACTTTACAAAAAAGTGAAAAACCCAAAGAAAAACTTGCACTTGGAGGCCTAATAAATAAAAGGCAATAAATTATAAACAGGTGAGTAAGAAATATATGGGAGAACTAATGGAAAATAAGGGTTTAGTAAGGTTTGCTTATGCCGACTCATCTTGGTGATGGCTCTCTTTATCATGGTAAGCGGGGGATAGTCATGTCACCCGCACAAAGGTGAACTTATGCCTTGCTTTTAGGCAGATAAGAAGGGTACAGAGAATGTCTCCTGCATCTCTTGGCTCTCAATTACTTCATCTCAAAATAATACTATGCCAAGGAAGCATGTTTGGGGGTGGTCGATGTGCAATAATACTCTATTTGCATATTCCTCCTACTGCAAATTTTAGAGATGAAAGATGTAATTGCCATGTAGAGTATTCTGAAGGCTTAGTAATTTGGTTCCTTTAACCTTGCCTCCATCTCTATAAAACTCTTTTCAGCTGACTCCTCTGAGTTTGCCCTGAGTTTTCTGTTCAGATGTTTATTGATAAAAAAGGAGTCCTCTTTTTCTGCTCTTCCAACACATAAATGTTCAGCCTCTCAAAATAAGTATAGTAAAAAGTTTAAAAGATGATTGGTCTGGAAGGATGAGCCTGTTTGAGTGATTCAACCTTGAGTAGTGAAGAATCATGAATATAAGAGTTTACTTATAGCCAGGCGCGGTGGCTCATGACTGTAATCCTAGCACTCTGGGAGGCCGAGGCAAGTGGATTGCTTGAGTTCACGTTAGAGACTAGCCTAAGCAAAAATGAGACCCTGTCTCTCCTAAAAATAGAAAAACTGAGGCAAGAAGATCACTTAAGCCCCAGTTGGAGGTTGCTGTGAGCTACGATGTCATAGCACTGTACCCAGGGTGACAGCTGGATACTCTGTCTCAAAAAAAAAAAAATTTTACCTAAATACATCACATTATCCCTTCTTCCTTCCTTTCTTTCTTTTTTTGTTTTGTTTTGTTTTTTTTGAGACAGAGTCTCATGTTGTTGCCCTCAGCAGAGGGCTATGGCATCACAGCTCACAGCAACCTCAAACTCTCCGGCTTAAGCGATTCTCTTGCCTCAGCCTCTAGAGAAGCTGGGACCAGAGGTGTCCGCCACAATGCCTGGCTATTTTTAAAGATGGGGTCTCCCTTTTGCTCAGGCTGGTCTCGAACCTGTGAAGTCACCCACCTTGGCCTCCCAGAGTGCTAGAGTTACAGGCATGAGCCACTGTGCCTGGCCCCAATACATCACATTTTCACTGAAAATTTTCTATAAGCAAAGCATATGCTGAGTTCCAGGGGATTCACAGGTAAGGAAGATAGTTTTGTCCTCAAGGACCTTTCAGTTTAATAAGGAAGAAATGAAAATAATCATAATACAAGGTGACATAGAATTGTAAAATATAATTTCAAAGTGTCAAATTATGTTGGGAATCAAAAGTTCAATTGATTTTTGGCAAAAGTGCCAAGAAATTCAATATGGAAAAGATCACCTTTTCAACAAATGATGCTGGATTAATTTGATACCCATATTCAAAATACTGACACATGTATCTCAGACTACATTTGAATTCTATTTGAAATGGATCACAGACCTAAATGTAAGAGGTAAAACTATATAAAACTTCTAGAAGAAAACAGAAGACAAAATTTTAGTATCTTTGGGTAACAAACTTTCCTTACATACAACACAAAAATCATAAAGAACTCTTACAACTCAATAGTAATAAGACGAACAACCCAATTTAAAAGAAATAGACAAAAGAATTTTAGAGATATTTTACCAAAGAATGTATGTGGATGACAAATAAACACAGAAAAAGATATTTAATATTAGTCATTAGGTAAATGCAGATTAAAACCACAATGAAATACCACTACACTTCTGCTACAGTGGCTAAAATTAAAAAGACTGACCACTCTAAACGTTGGCAAGGATGTGGAGCAACTAGAACTCTTAAGAAATGCCAGTGGGTGTGAAAAATGGCAAAATCACTTGACAAAGTAATTTGAAAGTTTCTTAAAAAGTTAAACATACAATCAAAAATATAAATTGGGGGAAAGATTCCCTATTCAACAAATGGTGCTGGGTGAATTGGCTGGGTGAAGACTGAAACTGGAACTTTTCTCCTCTAACAAAATTGACTCTCGCTGGTTAAAGGACTTAAACTTAAGACATGAAACTATAAAAATTCTTAGAGAGAGTGCAGGGGAAACACTTGAAAAAATTGGCCTGGGAGAATACTTTATGAGGAGGATACCCCGGGCAATTGAAACAACATCAAAAATACATTACTGGGATCTGATCAAATTAAAAAGCTTCTGCACGGCCAAGAACACACTATAAGCAAATAGACGGCCCTCAGAATGGGAGAGGATTTTTGCAAGTTATATTTCCAACAAAGGTCTAATAACCTGAATCCACAGAGAACTCAAACTTACTACTAAGAAAAAAACAAGTGATCCCATTTCATTGTGGGCAAGAGACATGAACAGAAGCTTCTCTGAAGAAGACAGGCGCGTGGTCTACAGACACATGAAAAAATGCTCATCATCTTTAATCATCAGGGAAATTCAAACCAAAACCACTCTGACATACCATCTAACTCCAGTAAGAGTAGCCCACATCACAAAATCCCAAAACTACAGATGTTGGTGTGGATGTGGAGAAAAGGGAACACTTCTGCACTGCTGGTGGGAATGCAAGCTAGTACATTCCTTTTGAAAGGAAGTTTGAAGAATACTCAGGGATCTAAATGTAGACCTGCCATTTGATCCTGCAATTCCTCTTCTAGGTGTATATCCAAAGGACCAAAAATCATTTGGCAATAAAGATATTTGCACCAGATTGTTCATTGCAGCTCAATTCATAATTGCCAAGTCATGGAAGAAGCCCAAGTTGCCCATCGACCCATGAATGGATTAATAAATTGTGGTATATGTATACCATGGTATACTATGCAACATTAAAAAAAATGGAGACTTCACCTCTTTTATGTTTACATGGATGTAGCTAGAAAATATTCTTCTTAGTAAAGTATCTCAGGAATGGAAAAAATATATCCAAGGTACTCAGTACTATTGTGAAACCAATTTATAATCACTCACACTTGCATATGAAAAATGAAACACAACTATAGCCTAGGATGAAAGAGGGAAGAGGAGGAAGAGGGGAAGGGAGGAGGGTGGGTCGATAGAGGGAGGGTTAGTAGGGGGACCACACCTATGGAGTATATTGCAAGTACAAGTTGGATCTATCAGGTGTAGAACACAAATGTCTTAATGCTGTAATTGGTAAATGAGGTGAAGGCTATGTTGATTAGTAGGATGTAAGTACTCTAATTTGTACAAATAATCAACATATTGAATCCCACAATGGCATAAATGTATTTATGATCTATGTACAAATGACTTAATAAAAAAAGTTAAATATACACTTATCATATGACCCAACTATTTCACTACTATTCACATCTACTGCTACATAATAATATTACCACAAACTTAGTGATGCAAAGCAGTACACATACATTATCTCACAATTTCTGTAGCTAGAAGTCAGGGCATGGGTTATATGGTTTCTCTGTTGTAGAGTTTCTTTACTTCCTTTCTAAGGCTCCATTGTGTAGGATTTACTTCCAAGAGCACATGGCTGTTAAAACCATTCAGTTCCTTGTGGGCTGTCAGATTAAGGCAAGAGATTTTTGCTGGCTATTGACCAGATGCTGCTCAATTCCCCACTATATGGTCCTTCCCAACATGTCTGCTTGCCCTACTCAAAGCTAGCAGAGAAGATAACCTTTCCTATTAGAATGGACTCAGCAGTCATATATGAAGTAATCGTATGTAGGTCACCTTGGCTGTATCTTATTAGTTAGAAGAAAGTCATAGATCACACTCACACTTAAAGGGCAAAGAATTATCCAAGGGCATGGATAATGGGGCAGCTACTATCCAGAGAATACAAACACACAAATGCATGCACACGCACACATACACACCCACAATCAGACCTGACAGTGAGAGTATATATGTCCATTGTACTGTTCTTTCTGATTTTTGTCTACTTACCATATTACCCAAGAGAAATGAAACATGTGTCCACATAAAAACTTGTACACAAATGTTCTCAGTAGCTTTATTTATACTGGCCATAAACCAAAAATATTCAAATATCTCTCAACAGGTAAACAGGTAAGATAAATTGTGGTATATGTACAAATGGAATACTCAGCAATAAAAACAAACAACTGATATATATATATATAATAACATGGATAAATCTCAAAATAACTATACTAAGTGAAAGAACAACCAAATGAATGAACACAACTGTATGTTTATATAAAATTCCTGAAATGTAAATAAATTCATAATAACAAAAAGTAGATCAGTGGTTACCTAGTAAAAGTGTAGAGGGGAAGAAAGGGATTACTAAGAAATCTATGCAAAGAATCTATGAGGAAACTTTTTCGATGACAGATATGTTCATTATCTTGGTGATGGTTTTACATGTGTGTCCCTATGTTAAAATTCATCAAATTGTACACTGTAAGTATGTGTACTGGGGAAAACCAAGATGGCCAACTAGAGACATCACTTGTCAGAACATCCTCACTGGAAGGTAGAATTTGAACTGAGGAGAGCAAGCGCAGTTGCAGCACAGATGTGGATCACAGAGATAACAAAGATGTTTGGGGACCCTGAGAAAAACTGCAAAGCTGATAAAGAAGACAGAAAGAAGAAGATACTGGCATGGACCAAACTCAGAGAAGCTCAGAACACAGCACAAGAGTAAGGCCAGTTCCTGTCCCCCACCTAGGTGCCTTTGGAGAATAGCAGGACACAAAAAAAAACCTGATGAAAAGAACCCCAAAGACAATCACAACAATAACAAGAATTAGTAAATGGGACTTGATTAAATTAAAAAGCTTTGGCACAGTTAAGGAAACAATCAATGGAGCAAATAGACAACCTCCAGAATGGGAGAAATGATCTGCATGCTATACATCCAATAAAGGGCTAATAGCCATAATTTACAAAGAACTCAAGCAAAACAGCAAGAAAAAATTAAATAACCCCATTTAAAAGTGGGCAAAAGACATAAACAGAAGATTTTCAAAAGAAGATAGACTAATGGCCAATAAACATCTGAGAAAATGCTCACACCTGTAATCCTAGCACTCTGGGAGACTGAGGCGGGAGGATTGCTTGAGCTCATAAGCCTGAGCAAAAGCAAGACCCCCTGTCTCTACTAAAACTAGGGGGGAAAAACTGAGGCAAGAGGATCACTTGAGCCCAAGAGTTGGAAGTTGGTGTGAGCTATGACGCCAAGGCACTCTACCCAGGGCAACAGCTTGAGACTCTGTCTCAAAAAAAAAAATTCAGCCATTTACCCTTTCAGGGGTCCTCAAACTACGGCCCATAGGCCACATGAGGTGGTGTGATTGTATTTGTTCCTTTTTTTTTTTTTTTACTTCAAAATAAGATATGTGCAGTATGAATAGCAATTGGTTCATAGTTGTTTTTTTTTTAACTATAGTCCGGCCCTCCAACGGTCTGAGGGACAGTGAACTGGCCCCCTGTTTAAAAAGTTTGAGGACTCCTGAATAGGCTATATGAATGAGGTAACATTCAAATTCAAATGGACTTTTTTTTTTTTTTTGAGACAGTCTCATTATGTCCCCCTCGGTAGAGTGCCATGGCATCACAGCTCACAGCAACCTCAAATTCTTGGGCTTAAGCGATTCTCTTGCCTCAGCCTCCCAAGTGGCTGGGACTACAGGTGCCCGCCACAAAGCCCAGCTATTGTTTTGTTGCAGTTGTCATTGTTATTTAGCTGGCGCGGGCCACGTTCGAACCCTCACTGTATGTGGCCAGCGCCATAACTACTGTGCTACAGGTACTGAGCCTCAAATGGACTTTTTAAGGACAGAAAAAGATTTTAACATATAGAGATAAATATAAAGGCATTTCCAGCCAGGCGCTGTGGCTCCGGTCTGTAATCCTAGCACTAAGGGAGGCCAAGGTGGGTGGATTGCCTGAGCTCAAGAGTTCCAGACCAGCCTGAGCCAGAGCAAGACTCTGCCTCTAAAAATAGCCAGGCATTGTGGCGGGCACCCCGTAGTTCCAGGTACAGGACACTGAGGCAAGAGAATCATTTGAACCCAAGAGTGTGAGGTTGCTGTGAGCTATGACATCATGGCACTCTACCCAGGGCAACAAAATAAGACTGTCTCAAAAAAAAAAAAAAGCATCTTCTGCACAGAAAGATAAATGTATTAAAATATTTATTAATGCATTATTTATGAATGAGGTTACACTGATTGCATTTGATAGGGAAAGTCCCTCTTATAATTGTATCCTGTCCCCAAGAAGAATGATCCCCCATAAATCTCCCTCCTCCAAGAGACGGGGTCTTACTCTTTAATACAGACTGGAATGCAGTGGCATGATCATAGCTAGCGGCAGCTTCAAACTTCACAGCTCACACAGTCCTCCCTCCTCAGCCTCCCAAGTAGCTGGTACTACAGACACATGCCACCATGCCCAGCTAAGTTTTGTACTTTTTATAGAGACAGGATCTTGCTATGCTGCCCAACTTCATCTTGAACTCCTAGCCTCAAAAGATCCTCCCACCTTAGCCTCCCAAAGTCCTGGGATTACAGAGGTGAGCTACAACACTCAGCTTCAACAGGTGGTTATTAACAATTGTTAATAACATGTTAATAACATGTTAATCCCTGTGAATACCTTTTCTACTGCTGTTAGCAAACTTCCAAACTAGATTTAATAAATTTGTGCATGGCTAAGGAAATTACATTCAAAATTTAGCTGCCATTTTCCCAGTGTTTCTAGTTACCAACCTACTCATATAATTCTTTTCCATTGTAGGAGTGAGGCATTACATTAAAAAGCAGCAAATTATGTAAATAAATTCAATAAATCATCATGCAGTTTATATTTGTGATAGATATTCACACATTTAGTGGAAAATCAATTTCCAACTACTATCTTGGATACAATGTAAAACTATGAAGCTCTGATTATAAGCAGACCCTGAGTTATAAACAACTTATGTACAATTCACACTTATCAATAGAAGCGATTACAGTAAGTCTCCAAGTTACAAACATCCAACTGATATACAATGCACACTTACAAACGGGGGCTATAGTATGTAATAAGTAAATGTACCTGTTCCAACTTACACACAAATTCAACTTATAGAACCTAGCTAGCTATAGAACCTAGCTTGTTCATAACCCAGGGACTGCCTGTACTTTGAGCAAATAAACCTTTTAAATACCTTGAGAGTCTATTCTCTCTTTTGAAGAATTATAGGTTACAGGTAGAGTAACCATGTGATTTATTGTCCCAATTTCTGAGTGATAGATTTCTGATTAAATTTCTGATTAATTATTATGCTGTGTCAACAGTATTACAGTAGGTCTGTCCCAGACATATTAAGATGAATAGTCACCCCAGGTACGGGGAGGTTTTGTTTTGTTGTAAAGTTACAAATACTGATTCCTGAGCTCCATCTCATAGGTATTGAATCAAGAATCTCTACTGTGGGATTTGAGAAGAACTTGTACTCCAAAAATTGTATCATTAAAGGCTTTTCCAATTTTAAATGTTATGTTTAATAGGGAGATTTTGAATATAGACTGGACATTAGATGACATCAGGGAATTATTGTTAATCTTCTCACATACATATAAATAATGATGTGATTTTATAGGAGAATGTCCTTATTTTTATGAAATACATATAGCTACATTTAGGGGTAATTTGTCATAATCTCTGCATCTTCCTTTCAAATGATGTAGGGAATACATACACACACACGCACAAACAACTAAAGCTAACGTTAAAACTGATAGTGGGTATACGTATGTCCTCGGTACTGTTCTTTCAATTTTATACATGCTTGAAATTTCTCACTATAAAACAATGAAGGGAAAAGACAATTAGGGGAAAATATGTGTATTTAGAGTTGAGACAGCATCACTGCTATACACGCAACCTACAAGAACTATAACCAAAAAGATGTCAAATCAAGTGATTACTAACAAAATCCAACCTGCAATCTCTATTCTTAGACTTTTTCCTAAGAAAAAAAACTAACGTCAAAAATATTCACTGCAGAATTGTTTAAAACAGTGTTATTTTTGGAACATTCTATATGCATAACAATAATGGCATAAATTACAGTGCACTGGTACATTCAAAGAGGAATTATCACACAACTGTTAAAATAATCACTGTCAAGAATATTGTATACATTGAACCATGCTGTTAGATGCAAAAAGAATCCAAAATCATATCTATGCTATAACTATATAATATTTGTGTATTCAAGGGGACAGAATCAAGTTTATAAAGAAAATGCTATCTGTTTGAAAAAAAACTTCTTCCTCCTCTATTTTATTTTTATTTCTAATTCTGCTGAGGATTTAGACCAGCGGTGTTGTGTCCAACCTTTTTATTTTCTCTGCTGCACATCTGACGAATTCTCTTGGGCCATACATTAAATACACAAACACTAAGGAAAGCTGATTTTTTAAAAAAAAGTTCTGTGTAGACTTTTCGAAATATCTGACACCACAGATAAGGCAAAAAACGCCACAAAAATCAGCATGCAGCTCCAGGCCGTAAGTTGGGACACCCCTGATGGCAGTGCACGTCGTTACTGTTAACTTAATTTGGTCCCAAGAGCAGTGCAGGTCAGTTTATAATTCATTAAACAACTAAATAAGATTTAAGTGCCTTAAGTGCTAGATGCGTATCTATTTTGAGATATCCACAGAATCCGTTTGTCAACTACAAATATATTACATGTAAATTGTGTTGCTACGAAGGTGTACAAACAACACAGAAACACCTACTGCAATGTGTGGGCTAAATGTACATGGACAAATACCATGTACAGAAAATACCTGTCATATAGGACGGGCATGTCAGCCTTTTCTTCGAGAAAGGCTTCTGGTCCTAGGCTGCCCCTTAGGTTCACCAGAATCAGATGCTTCCAGAGTCCCAGGCAAGGGAGAGAAGACTGGTCCCTTACCCAGGAGGCTGGAAACTGCGAGATGTGAGAGCAAAATTTCCGAGGCCTTTCCGCTGTGCTCCACCGCACGCAGTGATTCCCTAGTTGCTAGGTTTGGTTGCTAAGACACCAATCGTTTCAGCGGAACAAGGGAGCGGTGCACTCCCTCTTGGAGTCGTCGAGAATCCTTTAAAAGCCGAGCGCATTGGTTCCCGGAGGAAACTCAGCTCTTTTAAGAGGAACGGGAAGGAGCGGAGAAGCCGGGAGTGACGCCCTGAGCCGCGAAGGATTGTGGGAGGAGGTTGTCTCTAATTTCTCCTCCCCCTCCCGGCCAAGATGTCTGACATGGAGGATGATTTCATGTGCGATGATGAGGAGGACTACGACCTGGTAAGGCGCAGGGAACGGAAGTCTGGGGCTGTAGATGGTGTCCGGCTTTTGGGGCCTGGTCTAGGATTGCCGCGGCTTTTCTCCGTAGATGATGTGCCACTTCCACCCTTTCCCGGTGCAGTGACAGGACGGGTTTACCTCCTCCCCCTTCCCGCACAGGGCTCGGGCCCTGCTTCTCCAGCATGGGGGAGGGGAAGGTAAAAGAGGCAGCGAAGGGGGTCCCAGGCCTTGTGCTCCAAGTCCGAGCGCCTCCTGGGTTTACATGAACGCCCCCGGCCCCAGGCGTCCGGTTCTCAGTGCCTCCCACCTTCTCTCCACGGCGCGAGCCGCCTCGGTGACCGCGCTGCGGTGTAGGCCCTGGCTTTGCTCTTTGGGGCCCAGAAAACTGGGCCCCTCTATTTCAACTTGAACTGAGCGAGTGTGAAATGCTGGGAGAAGAGTCTGAAAACTGGTGGGCCTCACTGCTCTCGGGTTTGACCGCGAAAAGCTGCTTGAGTCTCATGGAGACGTAGCGGCTTAAATGGTCTTGTCCAGGGTCGGTTTGGGTCTGAGGTATGGATAGTGGACAGTTCAGAGTAAGAATAGCTGGAGAAAAGTAGTTGAACTGTTTTTTTCAATTCCTTAAAGAGAAAAGCTGGAGAGGAGGTCTTGCTTGTTTGTTGTGTTTTGGGGGGAAGGAGAGTAAAAGTCTTGAACCTGTGGCTTTTTCCTTGATTTAGAAATTTCTCAGTATTCAGTATAAATAAAACAGTAATGAAGAAATCAGCGAATTTATCTAGCTGAATGGTGACTTTTAATTTTCAAGGTTTAATTTATGAATGGGCTTACAAGTTTCAAAAAATTCACTAATGTTTCAGTTGCTGTCCAGAACCATTGTGTAGAGAAATTAGCTTGACCAAGAATTTAGCATCAACTTCGCTTTGACTGTTTATTTTTGAGAGTGTTTTGTATGGTTCTTGTGTGTTATGGTGATGCTGTGTTATTGTAAAGTTATGAAGAAGATGTTTTGGGAAGTCTGATTCATCTTATATTTTAAGTGCTGGACATTTTCAAGATAATATATTGTTTTGAATTAGTAAATAACTTCTCTGTATAGGGGAATCTATAAATTATTTCCAATTTTTGAAATTTAAAAGCAGGCACATTTTGCAAAAGGCAGAGAGAAAAAATACTACTTCGAGTCACAGCTAAATGTAGAACTTTGCTAGTAGTTACAGTTTCTGCCTTACATTTTAGTTTATGCAAACCAAGCCAGTTGGAGGCAGTACCTCGGTTCATTAAGAATGTGTTATTTGTGGTATCTATTTTTATTTATTACTTGTTTATTTTGCATGCAGTTTTGTAACTTCTTATTGATTCATAATATTTTATACACAAGTATGGGATACTTGTAGTATTTTGCTATACATTAGATAGGCAATGATTAAGTCAGGATATTTAGCGTATCCATAACCTCGAATATTTATCATTTCTGTCTCTTGGGAACAGTTGAAGTCCTCTCATAGCAGTTTTGAAATATGTAATACATGAGTGTTAACTATAGTCACCCGCTTAGAGCTTACTCCTTCTAACTGTATGTTTGTACCCTTTAACCAGCCTCTCTCACACACACACTCGTCCACATATACACAACTTTTCCCGGCCTCCAGTATCTGCTCTGGCCTTTATCATTCTACTCTCCACCTCTGTGAAATCAACTTCTTCTTTTTTTTTGAGATAGTCTGACTCTTGTTGCCAGGGTTAGAGTGTGGTAGTGTCTGAGAACGTGCAACAGTTGTATTTCTGTACCTGTTTTTTCATTTAACACAGCGGTTCTCAACCTGCGAGTAGGTACCCCTTTGGGGGTTGAACAACCCTTTCACAGGGGTGGCCTAAATACATCCTGCATATCAGATATTTACATTATAATTCATAACAGCAAAATTACTATGAAGTACCGATGAAAATGGTTTTATGGTTGGGGGTCACCACAACATGAGGAACTGTATTAAAGGGTCACGGCATTAGAAAAGTTGAGAACTACTGATTTAACATGATCGCCTCAAGTTCCATCCATGTTGCTGCTAAAAGACAGATTTCAGTGTGTTTTATGACTGAGTGTTCCATTGTGTATATGCAGTATACCACATTTTTTTATTCATCCATTGATGGACACTTAAGTTGATTCTATTTCTTGGCTATTTTGAATGCTACTACAACAAACATGGATGTGCAGGTATCTCTTTAATGTACTGATTTCCTTTCATTTGGATAAATACCCAGTAGCAGGATTACTGGGGCATACAGCAGTTCTCTTTTTAGTTTTGTGAGAAATCCCTATACTCTTTTCATAATGGCTATATTAATTTATATTCCTACCAACTGTGTGTAAGAGTTCCCTTCCCCTATCCCTCCTGGCCAGCATGTGTGTGGTATATGTGTGTTTTGTCTTTTTGATAATAGACATTCTAACTGAGGTAAGATAATATTCTCATTGTGGCTAAGATTTCCATTTCCTTAGTGATGTTGAGCTTTTTTTTCATGTAAGTGTTGGTCATTTGTATGTCATCTTTTGAGAAGTAGTGCTTGTGTTTTGTTTTGTTTTGTTTTGTTTGTTTGTTTGTTTTGTAGAGACAGAGTCTCACTTTATGGCCCTCGGTAGAGTGCCGTGGCCTCACACAGCTCATAGCAACCTCCAACTCCTGAGCTTAAGCGATTCTCCTGCCTCAGCCTCCCGAGTAGCTGGGACTACAGGCGCCTGCCACAACGCCCGGCTATTTTTTGGTTGCAGTTTGGCTGGGGCCGGGTTTGAACCCGTCACCCTCGGTATATAGGGCCTGCGCCTTACTGACTAAGCCACAGGCGCCGCCCAGTGCTTGTGTTTTTAGTTTCTGTTTTTAAATGTTTTTGCTCATCTGTTTCCTAAGGAATGCTCTATTAAATACACAACTTATTAGCACTGTAATTAACTTGAAGATCATCATTGAGAATCTTATTGTCTTATGAAGTACTTGATTAATTTTTGCAAGATTTTTATTTACATATATAATGTTTTAACTTGCCTGTGTTTCCTTAGCTTTTAGGGCCTATATTACGTGAACATATGTATATGTATTATATACATATAATAAAGTTGAATATAGTGGGGGGCATTTTAATCTCTTTTTTTAAAAAGTAAGATTTTGCACTACTACATAATGAAATGAAATGTTGGGGTGTTTGGGTTGTTTTTTTTTTCCCCCAGCATTCTGTTAAATAGCTCTTCCTCCTCCTCATTTCTCTCTTATGTAAATACCATTCTTAATTCCCTATCAGATGTCAAATAGTGAAAGCTTTTCTGTTCCATCTATTAACAGTTAATATTTTTGGCCAGTTTATTTAATAATTTGGTTTTTGCTTCCTTAGTCAATTTCCATAAGTCATTATATGTTTAAAAAAAAGAAAAACTACAGGGACAGGTTGCCATTTCATCCTTTACATGTTGATGTCTGAAATTTTTCTTATTACTTGATAGTTATTTTGCCTCATTCTTTTTTCTGTTTCTTAGGACTTAAAGAATCTATAGAATTGATTTGCTGTCTTAGGGAAATTTCTTTTATTGAAAAAATGTATTGTTGGCTTGGCGCCTGTAGCTCAGTGGTTAAGGGCGCCAGCTACATACACCAGAGCTGGCGGGTTTGAATGTAGCCCGGGCCTGCCAAACAACAATGACAACTACAACAGCAACAACAAAAAACAGCCGGGCATTCTGGCAGGCGCTTATAGTCCCAGCTACTTGGGAGTCCAAGACAAGAGAGTTAAGCCCAAGAGTTGGAGGTTGCTGTGAGCTGTGACACTACAGCACTCTACCCAGGGCAACATTGTGAGACTCTGTCTCAAAAAAAAAAAGAAAAAATGTATTGTTGGAAAATTGGTCATTACCTCATTTTAGTTGAATGTTATAACCAGAGCCTTGAGTATTTCTGACCACAACCATACTCAGGATATCTTTATAGATTATTCACTGATAAATTTTAATACTATGTCACTTTTTGTTCTTGCCTAATCAAGTGGAAATAAATAGAATACCACCCACAAAATTTAAAACTTTTCTAAATCAATACTGGTTTTATCCAAAAAAAAAAAAAAAAAAATTATTTATGCCCAAGAAAGATCTAAAAGACAAGATAGCAAATTTGTTTTTCTTTTTTTTAAAAAGAGTAATTAAATGTACTTTACCTCATATTTCTAAGATCTAGAAGTAGAAGCAAGCATTTTATAACCCTGGTAATCTATGTATCAATGAAAGGAGAGGTAGGAGGTTGTACTAGTAAATGACTTTTCTTCACCTATTGTTGATCTTATAGATTTATAGATGATATGCTGACCTAATAACACTAAATAATAGCTTAGTGCCATTCTTTGTTAAGTTAAAGCCATTGATAAGTTAACTATATTACAATTCCAGTCTAATCATTCTAGCATGAAATTACTTAATACTTCTAGTAATCTTTTTAGAAATGGTTTAAGACAAACTGACTTCATTCCAAAAATTATTCTTTAATAAGTCCTGTCATAAGCAGAGTATTATATATTTGAATACAGTTATTTAAGTGTGTTACAAGGAAGACGTTGTCCAAAAAAATAGAATAACTCCACTTGGTTAAATGTATTACCAAACTTTGAACCCCTTTGTATTTCCCTAGTCAAGCTTATAGTTGGGATTAGTGAGTGAATTGTTTACTAGTATTGTTTTTCTTGTCCTAATGTATGGCAGTTTCATTTCCCTAAATTTTTGCTTCTTTTTTGTCTACCTTTTTTGTAGGGCAAAGAGGTGAGTCGTAGCTACAGGATCTCTTTGTTACCATTTTAATAAGATGAACAGAAAGATGATGAAGGATCAGTTGCCAGTGCTGTCCACACAATCAACAAATGTCCACTATAAATGTTAAGTTTAAAAAAAAAAAGACAGTGTAATCCACATTATCCTGTTTTTGGCAGGTGGGAAAAAATATAGAAAAATATCTAGAAATGAATTATCAGTGATTTTAATTTTTTTTAAAGTTTAATTCTTACAAACTTTGCATAGTAAACCCATTGATGGAGATTGTGGGGTGGGAGCAGGTTGCAGTATGTGGATGTTGAACAGAAATGTTCCTTTGATCTTGGGAGGCCAAATAGTGATTTTGTCATTGCTTAAAATTTTTCCTCTTGCAAAATTGTCTTCAGAACCTGAAGTATGTTTAACATAGTTTTTTTAAAACAGGCGATACGTGCACATGGTTCAAAACTAGAAAATAAGAAAATACATAAAGTTTCCTTTTCCTTTTTTTTCTTTTTCTTTTTTTTTTTTAGGCAGTCTCACTATGTTGTCCTCGGTAGAGTGCTGTGGCATCACAGTTCACAGCAACATCAAACTTTTGGGCTTAAGCAATTCTCTTGCCTCAGTCTCCCAAGTAGCTGGGACTACAGGTGCCCGCCACAACACCTGGCTATTTTCTTTTTTTTTTTTTTTTTTAAATTGAGCAGAGTCTCACTTTGTAACCTTCTGTAGAGTGCTATAGCATTACAGCTCACAGCAACCTCAAACTCTTGGGCTTAAGCTATTCTGTAGCCTCAGCCTCTCCAGTAGCTGGGACTACAGGCACTGCCACAATGCCCCACTATTTTTTGGTTGCAATTGTTGTTTAGCAGGCCGAGCTGGGCTTGAACCCACCAGCCTTGGCATACATGACTGGCGCCCTACTCACTGAGCTGTGGGCACCAAGCCACCCAGCTGTTGTCTTGTTATAGTTGTCATTGTCATTTGGCAGGCCTGGGCAGGGTTTGAACCCACCAGCCCCGGTGTATTTGGCCGCACCCTAGCCACTGAGCTACAGGTGCCGAGCCACTCCTTTTCCATTCTTGTTCTCCTTCTGCCCAGTTCCTATTCCTCCCAGTAAATAAACAAATATACATTCTTATCCCCTCTCCCCCTACTTTTTAACAAGGGTATAGCATATTATAAAATTGTTCTACTTTTTTAATTTATCTTAGAGATTCTGTGTAAGTTTGCAAAGAGCTTACCCATTTTTTTTAAACAGCTGTATTGATTCCACGGATGGATTTATTTAATCAATTCTCAATGGAAGAGAATTTTGTCTGCTTTCAATCTGTTGGTATTAAAAGCAAAAAATTTGGCTGTAGCCAGGTTTTGTCCTTTTCGTAGTTGAAAATTATGTCAACAGTCAGGTTTGAGCAAACTGGGTGATGCTGTTTTGGATTAGAAAACACCTGACGACAGGGAGGTTGGTTTTCTTGAGAATTTTAGAAGCATTATTATACTTCATGTCAGCATCACTGAAATAATTTTACTTCCCCCTAAAACTACTACTTCAAAGACAAATATTGATCCAGAATGTAAGTTCTAGTGACTTTTTCTTTATATATATTTTTGTATTGTAGAAACAGAGTCTCACTTTATTGCCCTTCGTAGAGTACCATGGTGTCACACAGCTCACAGCAACCTCCAGCTCCTGGGCTTAGATGATTCTCTTGCCTCAGCCTCCCGAGTAGCTGGGACTACAGGTGCCCGCCACAAGGCTCAGCTATTTTTTTGTTGCAGTTTGGTCAGGGCCCCGGTTTGAACCCGCCACCCTCCGTATAGGGGGCCAGCACCCTACCCACTGAGCCACAGGCGCTGCCCATTCTGGTGACTTTTTTAAAAGGCCTGTTGCTTTACCTCATAAGATAAACCTTTGTAATGATATACCTTTGTAATGACTTTTTTAAAAGGCCTGTTGCTTTACCTCATAGATATACCTTTGAAATTAGAGAGATTCAAACAAGGGTAGCTAAAATAATGGGAGACAGTTCTTTCATGCTAGGAATAAAATAAAGTTTTATGAATTTAACAAATTAATAAATTTAATGTTTAATAAATATAAATAAATTTAATACTTTTCACTGATAAGTTAAATCTATAAATTACAAATATCCAACAAAGCAAATTTTTATCACTTGTTCATTATATATCCTATAAAATGAATACATGGACCTCAGTGGTAATTAGAAACTTCCTACAGTATTTAGCTCCCAAATTTGACAGAAGAAGTAAAGCATTGGAAGTGAGTGACTTATCAAAATTTACAGGACAAATTAATGGAAAGTCAGAACTAGAGCTCAAGTTGGATGACTGTTATAATGACTTGGAAAATTTAATTTGAAGACTGAAAGTTTAGGACAAATTAAAAAAAACTCTAATTTACACCATAGATAATAAATTAGTGAGTGAAATTTTTAAAAATGGGTAACTTTATAAGTAGCTAAACCACAAGTGACTACCTAGGATTGGGATATCTTTTTAAGTGTAATGGAACACCTCCTAGTGTGCCCAGCATCTGGTACAGCTGTCTAGACATGATCCAGGCTCAGAAAGCATTGTTAATGGTGAGTTTTTCTAAAAGTACATTTCCTGTTGACAGCAGACATAGGATTTAAGTAGATATAGGATTTAAGTAGATGAACTATAGAACGGACCTTGTTCAGCAGTGGCTAAGTTCCACCATACAGTCAAAATCCCGCTCTTGTGTGTTGTGTTATTTTGGTACATACGCCCGCTTTTTATTTCAATGAAACATCTATTGAGCCTGGCAAGGTGGCTCACTCCTTTAATCCCAACACTCTGGGAGGCTGAGATGGCAGATTGCTTGAGCTCAGGAGTTTGAGACCAGCCTGAGCAAGAGTAAGACTCCATTTCTGAAATTAGCCAGACCTTGTGGTGGGCGCTCGTAGTCCCAGCTACTTGGGAGGCTGAGACCAGAGAATCACTTGAGCCCAGGAGTTTGAGGTTGCTGTGAGCTGTGATGCAACAGCACTCTACCAAGGGCAACATAGTGAAACTCTGTCTCAAAAAATAAAAATCTGTTGAGCATTTTGTGATATCCCAGGCTCTGGGAATACAGATAAATAAGAAAATTCCTGCTTTTGAGTAGTTTACAGTGGGACAGCTGAGGGGGGATATGGAAGCAGCATGCATACAAAGCTCTGTGTTAGAGAGATGCATGTCATATAGAAACGTAATTGAGGAGAAAATTTTAATTTACTAAGAAAAGTTAAAGAATCACAAAGGTAAGCCTTGTCAAATAGATTTCCCAGGAGTATTAGGGTTGAGGAGCATCACTGGAGAAAAGCAAAAAGGTTGTTGGGGGGAGGGAAGGTGTTTAGAATTCCTACCAAAAAAGAACAATTTATACCAAAGCAAAGATTGGAATTGTGTGGAACATTTGGGGAAAGAATGAATTTGGGTTGAGTGGATGGACCACAGATTGCTTTGGTCTTTGATAGATGTCTTTGAGGAGATAGCTGTCAGACATGAGTTATATAGGTAGGTTGGGTTGGAATTTTTACTGAATTGTAGGGTTTTTTTTAATTCTTTTTTATAATATTCAAAATATGTGCTTATTTTTCACATATTGCTTAAACTCTATGAAAATTTCAGTTTCTCTTGTATTATGGCATTTTATTTTACCTTTTACAAATTATCTCTTACTCATTTGAACATTTCTTTTTTTTTTTTTTTTTTGTGGCCGGGGCTGGGTTTGAACCCGCCACCTCCGGCATATGGGACCAGCGCCCTACTCCTTGAGCCACAGGCGCCACCCCTCTTACTCATTTGATATAACTGGATTCAGTGTAGCAACATTTATTCAAAGCATCTTCTGTTTTCTCTATACTGATTAATGGCACCATTCATTAACAAGTCTTTGATAGTCATTATGGGTAACTTTATTTTCCTTTGCCTTGTGTGTCCATGTGGTGGGTTTCTTGTATTTTACATTCTTTTTTTTTTGCAGTTTTTGGCTGGGGCTGTGTTTGAACCCGCTATCTCTGGCATATGGGGCCAGCGCCCTACTCCTTTGAGCCACAGGCACCGCCCCATATTTTACATTCTTAACAGTGTTTAACGTCTTCGATATTTATTCCATCTTTTTTTTTTTTTTTTTTGGCCGGGGCTGGGTTTGAACCTGCCACCTCCGGCATATGGGACCGGCGCCCTACTCCTTGAGCCACAGGCGCCACCCATATTCCATCTTTTTTTTTTTAAATCCCCCTTCTACTACTTAAGATGAGGCCATCATCATCTCTTGACCTGTGCACATATTCAGAGTATTTCGTTGCTACCTTCCTGCACATATTCAGAGTATTTTGTTGCTACCTTCGTAATTGCTGGCAACTCCTTTTCATACTTTGATACCTGAAAGAATCTATTCTTCCTCTAATTCACAAGTAGTTGATTACTAGTTTTTGAGATACCGGTTGTACCTAGCATGTGTGTCTTTTATTGCTTTTATAGTGTTAAGTTATTTTGTTTGCATATCTGTCTCAAAATAAACTGGGAATACCTTGAGGGGAAGGATTGTTAATTTGCATTTGTGTGAGCTTGAGTATCTATAATATATGCATTCATACAATAGATTTGTTCTGTTAATGACTTCAAAATACACTTTGAAAAATCATTGCATGTAATAACTGAAGAATAGTTTGTTGTACACAGCTTGTGATGATTTAATTGACTGAGCTGCAAGTAATGTCATGTTGGCTGGTTCAAGCCATATGAGCATCATAACAAGAGTGATCCTGTTCATAAATCAGTAGAAAATCGGTTGTGTCAATTCCCATGTATTTTGTATCAGTAACATTTAAGAGTTTAATTATGCAAAAAATACACATTCCACTTTTTAATCAATAAAACATGGAAAACCAAAAGAATATATTCTCAAAATATTGAGGGTAGGCCCAAATCTTATCTCAATCATTATGATTTTTTGGAGTTATAACTTCTAAAGTTTAGAAATCTCAATCTGAAATCTGTCAGATCCCAAAAGGTATAGGTAGGCACTTTTATACTATAATAGGTATTCAGTGATTGAAATAAGAGGGCACTGTGTGAGACATGGCAAGGATTGGAAAGGGTCTTGTTTTTAACAGTGTTTTAAGTGAATGGTTAAGTAATTTCTAGATAAATGACATTAACTTCCATACCTGTTGTATTTTGTTTCCCTTTTCTGGGAACTTCCATAACTTCAATCCTACTACTATCATGTGTACCTCTCATCTTCTACTTTATTCTTCTTAAAACCTGACCTACTTGTTTTTTTCTCATCTGTTATGGGCCAAGAAACCATTTATGTGAGAGTCCAAATTCTTATTTTGTGATAAATATAAGTCAGAGATATTTTTCATTTTATTTCCAGGTTCAAGGGTGCATTCTGGAGGTTTGAGTTGCCATTGTTCTATCTTACTGAACAGTTTTTTAAAAAATTCTATGTTAAATCTTAGATCAAAATTTTGGGGAATCTTTGTTAATAATAAAACAATTAGAGATGAACTGATTTCCAAATGTATATAGAAAGTTTTATAGCTGTGATTCACACTCAGTATTACCTGAGGAGATGACACTTAAGCCAAGATCAAAAATGATAGGCAGTAGTTAACCAGATGAAGAAGACAAGTGGAAAGAGAAGGGAATAGTATGTAAAGTTGGGAAACTTGTCGAGGGTCAGGCCAGCATGGCTGCAGCAAAGTCTTTGAAGGAGAGTTTGATACGAGATAAGGCTGGATACGTAATCAACACTCAGATTTGATGACTTTGGTGACTTTGAATTTGATTTTAACAGCAATGAGAAGCCATTTGTGAAAGGAGGAATGAAATAATTTACATTTTGTGAACATTATTCTGCCTTCTTACCATAAGAACATTGGGACTTGAAGGTTAAAAAGAATGGGAAGGCTGTTACATATTGTGGAGAGATGAAAGCAGCTTGGTAGGGTACGGTGGTGTGAGGGAATGGGGGAAGTGTTGAGATATATTTTGAAGGTGGAATCAATAAGGATTTTTTTATGTTCCAGCCAAGGCATTTTCCATTGTTTATGTTGTTATTCCAAGTGCTATTCTCTTTACTTTCTCCTGTTTTGGCTAGTGGGCAAACTCTCGATTATCTTTCAGAACTCAGCCTTAAAGTCATCATCACAGCATCATTCTGTGTGTAACTGGCTTGTTCATTCTTTATAAATTACTTTCTTTAGATCCATTTTATTGTAGCCAATATAGATTGTGAGGGTTAAGAAATAAATGAATCACTAAGAAACTCTTTACTACCCGTAGTTGGATCTTGTTCCTAAAAGAAGTGCTCCAAGTGATTTTCTTATGTTAAACATAACTGAATTCCAGGTCTTAAATCTGTTAAGACTACGCCAACTTCATGTCTTCACTCAAGGAAGTAATTATCCACCAAAGGGCACATATTACAAAGACACTACTTCAATTATTAAAAAACTCAGGTGAGGAATGGTGGCGCACACCTGTAATCCTAGCACTCTGGGAGGGTAAAGCGGGAGGATTGCTTGAGACCAGGCTCCCACTGAGCAAGAGGAGACCCTGTCTCTACTAAAAAAATATAGGTGTTGTGGTGCGTGCCTTGTATTTCCAGCTACTTGGGAGGCTGAGGCAGGAGGATCATTTGAGCACAGGACTTTAAGGCTAGGCTGACAGAGTGAGACCCTATTTGAAAAAAAAAGAAAAAAATTCATCATGTGTTGATATATTTTTGAGTTTTCTAAACACTATGCTCAGCATACCTTGATGCTTATGAGACTAAAATTTTCCATAAACATCTCATAAAAGATATTTATTGACTGTGTTTGGATTTAGAATTAACTCTGTGTGTTTTTTTGTGTTTATTTCCAGGTACTATTTTTAATTTGACATAAACTTACCCTTTAAGTGAGAAAGAAAGAATCTCTATCTTGTAGCTTCCAAAAATAATAATTTCGTTATACCAAACTATGTATGTTTTTTAATCCTCATTGTTAGATTGAATATCTTAGAACTATTTAAAACTTGTTTACAGGCCGTGTAATCCTAGCACTCTGGGAAGCTGACTGGCTGATCGCTTGAGCTCCGGAGTTTGAGCAAGAGTGAGACCCCATCTCTACTAAAAATAGAAAAACTAGCTGGGATTGAGGTGGGCACTGGTAGTCCCACCTACTTGGGAGGCTGAGGCCAAGAGGATTCCTTGAGCCCAAGAGTTTGAGGTCGCTGTGAGCTATGACACCATGGCACTCTACCAAGGGCGACAAAGTGAGACTGTCTCAAAAAAAACAACAACTTGTTTACACTCCTCCACAAAACAGTTTAATTCCAGTTTTTCCTCTGCCTTATTTTTTTTCCCTAAGAACCGAATTCATGTGATGGAAAATCTCATAAAACTCTATAAATCCATTTTGTTTTATTTATTTAGATTTGTTATAAAGCTAGTTATTAACAAATTGCTCTTGTGGTGTAGAATGCATATAAGACAGATATCTTATTAACATATTCTGACATATGTAGATTACCATCCTAGCTGGTTAGACCATGTTAGAACTATGAAATTTAGCTCAGGGAGTAGAAAAATTAGAATCAGAGATTAATTATTAGAACACATGTATGTTAGATTTTTTTCAGGTTCTTTGACCAGTGAGAGCTTTACCACTGCAAAATTGGGGTCATTAAGTAATATTAGCTCTTTTGCATCTTTTTTTGGTGTCGATTCTATGGAAATTATGGTTTTGATCTAAAAGAAAAAAATTATTCTACCATACACTTACTTTTGGCTGCTTCCTTCTTCCCATCCCAATTCCTCTCACACCATTTTAAATAATGGTTAAAAAAAATGTTAAAAAAAGAAAAAAAAATTTTAAATAAAAAATAATAGTTAAATATTAATGGTATTTTACTTATGTATTCAAACTTGTTTTGTATAAATGTATGGTTTTTCCATCTTAATAGCATTCACATTTTAAAGTGCAATGTATGGGTTTCTCTTTTACTAATATTTCTTTCTTTCCAACACACAGGAATACTCTGAAGATAGTAACTCTGAGCCAAATGTGGATTTGGAAAATCAGTACTATAATTCCAAAGCATTAAAAGAAGATGACCCAAAAGCAGCATTAAGCAGTTTCCAAAAGGTTTATATTTTTTTCCAGTTGATTCTGTTTCTTTAAGTTTGTTTTTAATGATACATTAGGTCAAATAAGTCCCAAGTGATTTCATTTCAGAAATGTATTTTGAATACTTAGTGATAATCCCATCCTGTAAGGTAAGTTTACGTTATGCAGCGTAAGTAAATATTTCAAAAGAGTTATCCTGTTATTTTTTCTAATCAAGCTATCTATGGAGGAGGGGAACCAATGTGATGGTTAGTAGGTATTATCTCTACAGTCTGGTTCCTCCTTTGGGGGTATAACTAGCACAGATGTGGTTTTACTAATATAAATAGCTTGATTTCTTGATATATTGATATACTTTTGGATTATTTTTACCAAAGATTATTTAGGAGAAAAAAGTACTCCTAGGTATTGTGTACTTGAGAAGCAGTTCTTAATCTTTGGACAAAGTAACTTCAAAATAAGCTCACTTAACCTTAAGTGAGCATAATCTTAAGACTTGTCTGGTTTTTTAAAGCCTTTGAAAAATGACACTGAGACAGTGAAATCGGTGGGGCAGTGTTCTTATGCATGTGATACAAAATTAATCCAAACTGAAACATTAGATGTCATTAGAAAATAATGTATTTTTTTTTTTGGCCAGGGCTGGGTTTGAACCCGCCACCTCCGGCATATGGGACCAGCGTCCTACCCCTTTGAGCCACAGGCGCCGCCCCGAAAAATAATGTATTAATAGTAATGTAAACTAAAAGTTTCTTCCCTCTTTTTAGGTTTTGGAACTTGAAGGTGAAAAAGGAGAATGGGGATTTAAAGCACTGAAACAAATGATTAAGATTAACTTCAAGTTGGTAAGATTTGTTTTGAGGAGAATTAAACTGATAGAGATTCTGTACGTAAAAATTACCTCATCGCTTCAAAGTACCGTTATATCTACTTCTCTCAAACAATTCTGTAGTTTTTTTATATTTAGTTTGCTTTGCAGTTAGGACTATAATAATGCTACTCAACAAAAAAATTCTGCATAGGATACAAAAGTTTTCTGTTTTAAGAAAACTTGTTCTTTTTGATACATGGAGACTATTTGGCTACATTATTAATAGAGTGACTTTTCCACAAACTATTAGTATTAGAATTTATTTTGGAGTGCATTACAAAGAATTCCTCGTCCTTTGACTAGAGAAAAAAATTCTTAGAATTAGCTAACCTCCTCTATTTCTCCCCACATACACAATCCATTGGCAAATCCAAGTGACTTTATATATCTTTGAAATATCCAGTATATGACTGCTACTTACCATTTCTACCTCTGGTCCAAGCCAGCATCATCTCTCATCTGCATTATTACAATAGCCTATTAACTGCCTCCTTACTTTTATCCTTGTCCTGCTACAGTCTCTTCTCCACAGGTAGCAGAGTGATCCTTTTAAAATGTAAGTCAGTTTGGCTTATCACCTGTAGCTCAAGCAGCTAAAGCGCCAGCCACATACACCAGAACTGGAGGTTTCGAATCCAGCCTGGGCCTGCCAAACAACAATGACAGCTACAACCAAAAATGGCCAGGCATTGTGGCAGGTGCCTCTAGTCCCAGCTACTTGGGAGGTTGAGGCAAGTGAATCACTTGAGCCCAGGAGTTGGAGGTTGCTGTGAGCTGTGATGCTACGGCACTCTACCCAGGGCAACAGCTTGAGGCTTTGTCTCAAAAAAAAAAAAAAAGGTAAGATTATATCATTCCTTTACTCCATATCGTCTAATGATCCTGCAGCTCCCTCAATAAAATCCAAACTCCTTAAAATGGCCTGCAAGGTCCTATGTAAGCTCACCTTCAACTGCCTTTCTGATCTTTTTTCGTTTGTTTGAGACAGGGTCTCACTTTGTCACCCTCAGTAGAATGCCATGGAGTCATAGCTCTCAGCAACCTCAAACTCCTGGGCTCACGTGATCCTCTTGCCTCAGCCTCTGTAGTTGACACTATAGGCTTCCACCACAATGCCCAGCTATTTTTTAGAGACAGAGTCTCTCTCTTGCTCAGGCTGGTCTTGAACTCCTGAGTTGAAGCAGTCCACCTGCCTCAGCCTCCTAGAGTGCTGGGATTATAGGTGTAAGCCATCACAGCTGGCAACCTTTCTGATCTTGTTTGGGATGACTAGTCATCCCAAGCGTTCTCCTGTGAAAGATCTTCCACTTGCTGTTTGCTGTGCCTCAAATGCTGTTCTCTCAGATTAGCCATATGACTTTTTTCCTCATTTAATTCAAATCAATTGAAATGTCCCCTCATTTTCTTGTTAACATTCAGAGTAGGACCCATGTTGAATGTAGTGGTTTTAGGTAGTAAGAAGTTGGACGGTTTCATTATCAACTTCCCTATGTATTGACTAGTTTAGCTAATCTTACCTCAATCTTTACTTTCTGAAAAAAATGAGCTTTAAAGTTACAGCATAAGGAAATGAATTCAAAATTGTAACTTTTTTTTTATAGTCATTTCTCAGATTTCCCTTTTGCTACAAGATATGTACTGTAACTTGAGTTTTAGCAGCTCATTGATAGGATGTTACCTGCTTACCCCACATGAAACTTGCATATTTGGAGAAAAAAGTAGTTTCGGACACACATACACATATAGCTAATATTTCTTTTTATTTTTGCACCATCCACTTCTGCCTTTTTTTTTTTTTTTTTTTGTAATCTAGTTCTTGCTTAAGTTATTTCAGGAATTCCCATGTTTTTTGTTTGCTTGTTTGTTTTTTGTCCTTCATGCTATATCCCAGGACAAAATATATGGACATAAAAGCAGGAAGTTAACAGTAGCATTAGTGTAATTCCTCACCTTGATAAACACACATGTTCAGTTAGTCAAGGAAGAAAGCATTTATATCTGCCAATACTTCATGTCTTTGAGTAAAAGAAAAGAGTCAAACTCAGTAAACAAAAACTGGGGGTGGGAGGATTAACAGCAGTTGGAGATTGTGGGAACTGTGAGTACAGGTTTAAGGTTAGACTCATAAATTGACTTAGATGATACACTAGGAGATGGTAAACCTCTCCCAAAATACTTGTGCTAGAAATTTCACAGTACTCTTTAATTTTTTAGATCGTTCATGTTTATTAGAATAACCCACAATAGTACAAATAGTAATGCAAGGAATAGCAACTATACCCACTATTAAGTAGAGCCTTCAGTGAGAGGACTTTTCTTGATACGGCTTGAGATCTTTCACTTCACGTTTTTATGTATAGCCAGCCACTAACAGGAAGTAAAGAAACATGTAACTCTTTGGAGAGCTTCCTAAAGAAAAAGTAAAACTTCAAGGGAGAATATAGCTAATATCTGCAAAGCTGGTATGCAAGGCATTTGAAAAGTTGTATTTTATTTGCATGTTTTGGTTTATGAACATTTTGGTAGTTTTTACAATTTAAATATATGTGTTGTGCACTAGTGAATGATATCTGAAATCTGGAAAATTTAGAAATTACGCTAGTTTCATAGGTTAACTTCATAAATTTGGTTCGTATATCTGAATAATCTAGTCATTTTAAATTTTAAGATAAAATATTTAAGGTTTCTATCATATAAAACTATTTTATAAACTATATTATGAATTAGTTGAACTATATTTCAACTTGTAGTAGTAGTTTCCATAATCTTAATCACATGTGCATATTTTAGTACATAAGTATCTGATAATTCATTTTAACTTTCCTTACAGACAAACTTTCCAGAAATGATGAATAGATATAAACAACTATTGACCTATATTCGGAGTGCAGTCACAAGAAATTATTCTGAGAAATCCATTAATTCTATTCTTGATTATATCTCCACTTCTAAACAGGTTAGACTCAATTTTGCCTCTTGATACTATCACTCTGTTTATTATTTATAGTAAGGGCTTTGTTCTTTAAAAAAGAAAAGGCCTCTAAGAATTCTATTTAAGCAGTTTACGTTCAGATACAAAAATAAGCTACAGACAACTTTTGTAAGTTTATATTGGATTTCCATACAGTTACTATTACAGTCCTGTCTTATAATTTCTGTTACCACTTTAGCCATTCAGAGGTGTTAAATAACTTAATGCTGAATCACAGGTTTGTGTAGATTTGATTAGGTTGAGATCCTTGAGAAGCCTGGGTATTTTTATCAGTCAGTGCTTGTCATTACTCAATAGGTGCTCAATAAATGTTTCTACAAAGGATGGGTGGGTGGTGGAAGAAAGTGACAGTGACAAAAGAAACTAAAATGGGCATTGGGAGTAATAATACTTCCATTAGTCTAGAGTTTTGTTGTTAAGGAAAGCAGTGACGATTTATATATGTATATGTGAATTTTTATTTATTTATTTTTTTTGAGACAGAGTCTCACTATGTTGCCCTCTGTAGAGTGTGGTGTCATCACAGCTCACAGCAACCTCAAAGTCCTGGGCTGAAGCCATCCGCTTCTCTCAGCCTCCCCGTAGCTGGGACTACAGGCGCCCAACACAATGCCCGACTGTTTTTTGTTGCACTTGTCATTGTTGTTTAACTGGCCCGGGCTGGGTTCAAACCCACCAGCCTCGTGTATGTGGCTGGCGCCGTAACCTCTGTGCTATGGGCACTGAACCTTGCTAAGATAATTTTTAATTGGATTATTTGTTTGTGTTTTTTAAGTAATGTAATCCTCAGTTTTAGCTTTTTTATTCTATATTTGAGCACAAGATATATTCTTTATATCACTTAGTATTTCATAGAACATTTTTGATACTGTTTGTACTCATAATAAGATAAATGTTTGTCTCAGAATCAGCCTCTCATTTCCTATCTCTCTACTCAATGTCATTTTTATTTCTTGAGGCAGTTTATTTCTACTCTTTACATTTAAAATGTATGGACTGGGAATAGAGGAAGGTAAACTTACATATTTTGTTATAGTATTAGCACTTAATAGCAATAATTCTAGACGTATATATCTTGGCACTTCCCTTAAGCAGGAAAATATTTTCCAAGTCTTTTAAACAGGTGTCATCAAAACATTTTTGGTAACACTATTTATAAATGTTATGCCAAATGCTGAAAATGAACTTTCCTCCTGCCATGGTCAGTCTTCTTACCTCTTGATCCTGTTAAGTAGAGATTTAGATACTCAAACAAAGATAAAGCCAGAAATTGGAGGAGGAGAGTAAGCGGGGGAACTTATCACTATGAAAAATAAATGGTGATTTCCATGAAAAAATGTCACACAAGGATTGTAAATTGGCAGTGATTACAGACCAGTAAAATTATACTCAACTTTTCTTTTTACCTAGCTCTGAGATTTTCTCTTGACTTAAAAGCTGTGCAGTTTAGTTAATTACTCACATTTATAGAAGAATTTTGAGAGAACAAGTTTATTTTTTGTTTCTTTAGCAGCTTGTTTAGTTTTTGCCTCGTTATTAGGTACCAAAAAGAATTGAGTGAATTCAGCGTACATTATTAGTAATAGTGCAACTAGTTGAATGTACATGTCATTTACTTTCATTAATATAATGTGAGTTATTAGATTAGGAAGGACAAACCTATACTATTATAGCCTTAGAACTTATGGTGACATAGTATGTATGGAAAAATGTTTTCTGGGTTTTATAAAAGAAACATTAAAAAGAGATCTTGGCACTTGTAAATTGGGTTTATATTTTGCTCCAGTTTTGTTAATTTTTTGGACTATAAAAGACATTCAGTAAGATACAGATAATGTATCTTATGTGTATTGAAATTCAAAGATGCACTTTTAGTTTGTTCAAATTAACTTTATTAACAGGTACAAATTTGCTGTTTACAATTATAGAATTCTGATTTTTTATGTCAGATGGATTTACTGCAGGAATTCTATGAAACAACACTGGAAGCTTTGAAAGATGCTAAGAATGATAGACTGTGGTTTAAGACAAACACAAAGGTAATAATTATAATTATAATTTTTTCCTCTGAAAAGTGGGTGGATGTTCTTAATAAATTCTCCTAAAGTTACATACCTTTTCATGTTGAAATCTTTTGATTTTAATAAGTTTACTTTCTTTCAGCTTGGGAAATTATATTTAGAACGAGAGGAATATGGGAAGCTTCAAAAAATTTTACGCCAGTTACATCAGTCCTGCCAGGTAGCATTCATTCTCTTTTTTTCTTAATATTTCCTTCTTCATAATAAAAAAAAAACATAGGAAATAATTATACTTAAATATTGATTAGGGATGTTTTTGCTTAAGCATCATCTCAAAAACAAAATTGGAAAAATAAGTTATAAATACACTAATTTTTTATGAATGTTGCATTTCTTTCTGTTTTAATCCTAATTTTAACTGTTCTCCTTTGTGGAGTGAGGTATACATATGACAGGCCAGTCATAATACTCACTAAGAATAAGCCTTGATTTTTAGTTATATACCCTAAAAAGAAAAAAGAACCAGGATGTTACAAACTTATAAAGATATTTTATATTCAAATTTATGTTATGAATCCTCAGTAGCAGCACTGTCCAATAGAACTTCAAATGATGCTGAAAATGTTTTATATTTTGTGTTAAATATTAAGATCTTCCGCTGCCCTGTACTATTATTTTAATAATACACATGTTGTTTCTGTGAATAGGAGAAACAATCATGAAATTAAACAATTCACCTGCAGGTATTTTTATTTAATTGTTTTGCCTTACAAAGTTTATCGGTTATATATGAATTGTTTCTTACCTACACATTCTTAGGAAAGTATAGTCTGATTTGTAAATAACTATAGGTTCAGTTGCATGTGAAATAGAAATATTAGAGAAACCATTTCTGAATGGAAGAAGATCTTTCAGTATGCATATAGGGACTATGAAAAAACCCTCTGAAGAAGTTTTTGCTTAGTTTCTTTGGGAACATAAGAAAAATGCTATCCGAGCTTGGTAATCCAAGTGCTCACGCCAGTAATCCCAGCACTTTGGGAGGCTGAGGTGAGAGGATCACTTCAGGCCTGAAGTTTGAGAACAGCCTGGGCATCAGAGTAAGACTGTCGGTTCAAAAAACACAAAAGTTAGTTGAGCATAGTGGCATGTGCCTATGGTTCCACACTATTTGGGAGAGACTAAGGCAGGTGGACTACTTGAGCCCAGGAGTTTGAGGTTGTATTGAGCTATGATAATGCTATTGAACTCTGTCCTGAGAAACGGAGTAAAACCCTGTCTCTCCCAGTCCCCCTACCCAAAAAAAGAAAGAAAAGGAAAAATGGTTACATGGATTGTAAATGGCGGTATAATATGTAATATCTTAATGGAATTATGTTCAGGCAGAGATCCATGATAATCTAAATTTACATTTTTACTCTGGTTTTGATTCATTGGTGAATAAACAGAATTTTAAGTTAGAAGACCCAGTGAACAATAAATTTCTGTCTAGTATATGTCAATATTTGATAATTATGAATATCTGACTGTTGGCCATGTGCTGTTCATCATGGCCCACATTTTGTGGGCTGTTGGTCATCTTTAAAGTTGAGCTCAATGTCACCATCTTTGTGATTCTTTTGATATCACCAGGATGTTAGTCCCTTACTCTCCCATTCTCCTGGGCACTTGGTTCATGCTTCAACTAGAATAATTATCATATATACGATAATTTATGTTTTGACAGATTAGTCTTCTACTAGAATGTGAACTTTTTGAGACCAGAAACCTTGGCTTATTTAACTTTGTATTTCCTTAAAGTAGATACAGTGCCTGCACATGGAAGGCACTCAGGAAGTGCTTTTTGATTAAGTGGATCTAAAGCAGTTATAAAGATTTGGGGGAGACCATAAATAAAATCTCCTAGATAAAAATGTAAATCTTATTAACATTTTCTACATATACTATAGTATTCCCCTCTTATTTGTGGTTTCTCTTTCCATGGTTTCAGTAACCTGCGGCCAACTATAGTCTGAACATACTAAGATATTTTGAGAGAGAAAAAGAAACTATGTTCACATAACTTTTATTACAGTATATTGTTATAATTGTTCTACTTTATTATCAGTTCATTATTGATTTCTTACCGTGCCCAGTTTACACATTTTGTCATAAATGTATGTACAGTGAGCTCTTATTTCATGTCATTGGTAGGTTCTTGGAAGTTTTGACTTTTAAGTGAAGTGATGTACAGCCGATCCTCAGAAAACACTGGTTTGTTATAATATTGATGAGCGGGAAAACATTGGTTTCATTACACATCACTTCACTTAAAGTCAGTTTCTAAGAACCTATCAATGAAGGTAAATACAGATTTACTCTATAGGAAAAATGTATGTATAGGGTTCAGTACTACCCATAGTTACAAGTATCCATTGGGGGAATGTATCTTCTGTGGATATGAGGATACTACTGTACAAAAAACTTACAATTTGTCCAATAACTTTTTCCTTATGTAATAAGTAGTATATGTTGCTTCTTTTTAGCCATTAAAAATGGTCTATTTAAGTTCTTTAGTTCCCAATAAAAATTTGCACTGCATTTTCACAGAGAAATAGTGTTACAAATGTAAAGTTCCCAGGCTAAGGGAATTGTCTAAATTCTGTCTTTGCTAAAGTTAAGTATTTGCTTTCCTAGACTGATGATGGAGAAGATGACTTGAAAAAAGGTACACAGTTATTAGAAATATATGCTTTGGAAATTCAGATGTACACGGCACAGAAAAATAACAAAAAACTTAAAGCACTCTATGAACAGTCACTTCACATCAAGTCTGCCATCCCTCATCCACTGATCATGGGAGTTATCAGAGGCAAGTTTGGTTTGGAGAGGGTGGATAGTGACATGGGAAGATGATGTCAAGGTATCTGATGAAACACTTGCTTTTTAGAATTAAAGTGTATACCTTGGGGCCAGTTCTATTCAAGTTATAGAATTAAAAGACTGAAAGCACTGACCTAGTTTTCGTTAGATCTTTGTAAAGTGGTCTATCTTCTTATTACAGAACTGAAAATGTTCTCTTTTCTCATGTTTTATTCTTAACAGAATGTGGTGGTAAAATGCACTTGAGAGAAGGTGAATTTGAAAAGGCACACACTGATTTTTTTGAAGCCTTTAAGAATTATGACGAATCAGGAAGTCCAAGACGAACCACTTGCTTAAAATATTTGGTCTTAGCAAATATGCTAATGAAATCGGGAATTAATCCATTTGACTCACAGGAGGTGTGTATGCTTTAATTGTTAATTCTCTTACCAGCTGTCTTTTGTGGAAATAAATGTAATTTCTTTGTACATGTTTAATTTTTTTTTCTCTACTGTATTTAGGCCAAGCCGTACAAAAATGATCCAGAAATTTTAGCAATGACAAATTTAGTAAGGTAAGATTTTATAACTCTGTTGAGGTAAATTTCCTCTTTCCTCTTAGGAGAAAGACAGAAAATTCAGTTTATGTTCAATATTTGCTCTTTTATATTTCCATATGAAATATATGAAAATTCATGAAATTTTTATCTTCTGAAGTTATTTTTGCTGTTTTCATAAGTATCTGCTGCTTGGTTTTCTTATATCCATGTATCCACATGCACACCTCCTGTTTTTTAGTGGAAAACTATGAATGTCTTAAATTATTATTTTACAATGTTTACCTCCCCTAATCCAAAATGAAATTATGGATTGATCTGAAAAAAGTGAAAAATTTTCAGGAAGGCAACACTGCATAAACATATTTCTACTCATATATTTTCTCAATGACAAGATGAAAATATCATTTAAAATGTACAGTTTTCTGAGGTTGAGGGTGGAGAGAAAGATGATCCTTTACTAGAGGATCATACTAGAAAAAACTCAACAATTTTCTAAATTCTTCTACGGAGAAAGATAGGAATAATGATGGTTAGCCACTGACAACCCTGTTGTAATCAGCTAATAGTAAACAAAATTATAAAAGATTAGACCAGACAGCCTAAAAGAGAAAGCCTATTTTTGCAAAAATAATCAGTGAACAAAAGAAACTTTGCTCTCAGCTAGTAACAAATCGAGCCCTAGTCTGTTGTGGGCTTTCTTTGTAGAGAATTACGAGAAACTTAGTAAGTTTCTTCAAGTCCTTTAGTTTTAGTTGGACAGCTGAGTTTATCAAGGCCAGAAAAATGTAGTTAGAGGCTCAGTGCCTGCAGCATAGTGGTTACAGTGCCGGTGCCAGCCACATGCACCGAGGCTGGCGGTTCGGATTCATACCTGGCCCAGGGCAGCTAACCAACACTGACAACTGCAACTGTAGTCCCAGCTACTTGGGAGGCTGAGGCAAGAGAATCACTTAAGCCCAAGAGTTTGAGGTTGCTGTGAGCTGTGACAGCAGCCACAGCTCTCTACCAAAGGCAACATAGTGACACTCTATCTCAAAATAAATAAATAAATTTGTTTCCCCCACTATCCTTAAAAAAAGAAAGAAAGAAAAATGTAGTTAGAGACATAGGACAGTTTTGGGTTTTTTTTGGCATGTATATGTAGATAATTTAGATTTAGATGACCAGATGTTCTAGTACTATTCGTTTATCATTTAAAAAAAAAAAACTGTTAGACTACAAACTGCGTTAACCTGCAACATAAATTTTATATATAGATTTCGTGATAAGCTATTTTCCTATGTAAATATCTTCATTTACTTTGTTGTTATTTGGCTATGACTTTCACAAGTTATTGTTATTTGGTCTTTTAAGAACCCTTAATTTTAACTGTAAAAAAAAAATGAAAATCAGGTTTTTTTAGAGGGACTACAGATGGCTAGGGGAGTAAAACCCCTACATTGCCATATTAAAAAATTAATTTCTTGTTCATTGTTAACTTTAATATATATTATTGAATTAGGTTGAGTTTTTTACCTAATGAAAGGAGACTTCTCGGGTGGCGCCTGTGGCTCAGTTGGTAAGGCGCTGGCCCCATATACCGAGGGTGGCAGGTTCAAACTCAGCCCCGGCCAAACTGCAACCAAAAAATAGCCAGGCGTTGTGGCGGGCACCTGTAGTCCCAGCTGCTCAGGAGGCTGAGGCAAGAGAATCACTTAAGCCCTGGAGTTGGAGGTTGCTGTGAGCTGTGTGAGGCCATGGCACTCTACAGAGGGCCATAAAGTGAGACTCTGTCTCTACAAAAAAAAAAAAAAAAAAAAGAAAGGAGACTTCTCCATCTTTGACCATTTATTTTATCTTTATCAGTTAAGAGCTGATTTGGTTAGTGATTAATTTCATAATACTTTTAAAAATTGTTCATAATGTTAAATTGCTAAGTAAAAGTTTCAACTTTTAAAATACTTAAAGAAATATGGGGGGGGGAGCAAGATGGCCAGATAGAAACCTCCAGTGATCTTTGCTTTGTACAAACACCAAATTCAACAACTATCCACGCAAGCAAGGACCTTTAAATCAGGTGAGCAATCATACTACCTGCTTTTTTGTTATTATATCAAGAAAAGAGGCCCTGAAAAAGGCAGAAAAGACCATCTTGCCTTGCCTGTGCCACCCCTCCCTCTCCACCAGGAGTGCCATGTCAGCACCCCAAGTAAAGAGAATCTCTGTGCCCAGGGAGAATGTGGGACTATGCATTAAAACCCAGGGCCACTCTAGCACAGGGGAGCACAGCCCAGGGCAGAATTCTGCCAGTGCCCACAGAGGGAACATTTAGACTAGCCTGGCCAGAGAGAAATCCTTTGCCCCCAAACCCAGGTTCCACCTAGCCCCACCATTGGCTGACAGAAAGGAGCCTAGTATCAGGTCTAAAAACATAAGCTAGTTGGGCCAAAAAGACTGCAGTCCTTAGACAGTTCCTGCAACTATGCTGGCTCAGAATCAATGGATTTGGGGTACACAGGACCCGGTAAGACACCCGCAGTGGTGGCCAGGATAGTGCATGTGTTACCCTTTCTTAACCAACTACAGGCAATGCAGCTCAAGGACAGTTTTCTTCCACTTGGAGAAAGGAAAGGGAAAAGTTCAAAGGACTTTCTTTTGCCCTTGGTACCAGCTCAACCTAGCAAAATAAAGTACCTAATTCCTTTGGCCCCTGAGTCCAGGCCTTAGTTCCCAGGTGGTATTTCCGGATCTACCCTAGACCAAAAGGAAACATGCTGCCCTGAAGGGAAGGACCCTGTTCTGACAGGGTTCACAATGTGCTGACTAAAGAGCCCTTGGGCTTTGAGTAAACATCAGAAGTAGCCAGGCACAAGGGACTGCCCACATTACTCTTCCCCCACTACTCCAGCAGCCTAACACAGAGAGTGAGGAAAGAGAGCAAGAGACTTTGCCAGATAATCCACAGAATTCTCCCTTACTCATGTTCACCAACATGGCAACAACTAGGAGTCTACAAGAGTCACAGTATTACTGGGTGTAGGGTACCCCCAAACCAGATACAGCTATAGTGACCAAAGACTGGGATCACAATGCTAAATTCCCTTTAAATACTTGAACGCTTTCTCAAGAAAGATGATTTCAAACAAGCCCAGACTATGAAGATTAAAATAAATACCTAACTCTTTAGCCCAGACATCCGTGAACATCCATAAGCATTGGGAACACCTGGGAAAATGTGACTTCACCAAACAAACGCTCCAGTGACCAACCCTGGAGTGATAGAGTTAGTGACCTTTCAGACAAAGAACTCAAAATAGCTGTCCTGGAGGAGCTCAGTGAACTTCAAGACAACACAAAAGGAATTCAGGAGCCTATCAGAAATTGAACAAAAATTGAAATCATTTTTAAAGTTTTTAAAGTTAAGCAGAAATTCTGGGGTTCAGTTGACAAACTGAGAACTGCATTAGAGTGTCTCAAAATAAAAATGACGAAACAGAAAAAAGAATCAGCTTGGAGACAGGCTATTTGAAAATACACAAAAGAGAAAAAAGAAACGAATCACACCTGCAAAATCTAGAAAATACCCAGAAAAGGGCAAAGGTCAGAGTTACTGGCCTTAAAAGGGAGGTAGAGAAAGAAAGAGGTTGGAGTAGAAATTTTATTCAAGAAATAATAATGCCTTGGCACCTGTAGCTCAAGTGACTAAGGCCCCAGCCATATACACCAGAGCTGGTGGGTTTGAATCCAGCCTGGGCCTGCCAGACAACAATGACAGCTGCAACCAAAAAATGGCCAGACGTTGTGGCGGGCGCCTGTAGTCCCAGCTACTTGGGAGGTTGAGGCAAGAGTATCGCTTGAGCCCAGGAGTTGGAGGTTGCTGTGAGCTATAATGTCATGGCACTGTACCTAGGGTGACAGCTTGAGGCTCTGTCTCAAAAGAAAGAAAGAAATAATAATGTAGTATCAATATTCAGATACTAGAACAGTGGTTTTCAACCTTCCTAATGCCATGACCCTTTAATACACTTCCTCATGTTGTGGGGACCCCTGACCATAAAATTATTTTTGTTGCTACTTCATAACTAATTTTGCTACTGTTATGAATTGTAATGTAAATATCTGATATGCAGGATGGTCTTAGGTGACCCCTGTGAAAGGGTCATTAGACCCCCAAAGGACTCGTGACCCACAGGTTGAGAACCGCTATACTAGAAGGTCATAGAACACTAAGCAAAATTAACACAAACAAGGTTACCCAAGATGTTTTAATAATCAAGCTCTCAAAGGTCACAGATAAAGGAAAGGTTCTGAGGGAAGCAAGGAAAAAGAAGCAGATGACACATAAAGGAGTTCCAATACATCTGGCAACAGATTTCTCAGTGGAAATGGTGTGGGCCAGTAGAGGGTGGCATGACATATTCA
This sequence comes from Nycticebus coucang, assembly GCF_027406575.1. Taxonomy (NCBI): domain Eukaryota; kingdom Metazoa; phylum Chordata; class Mammalia; order Primates; family Lorisidae; genus Nycticebus; species Nycticebus coucang. The sequence goes on along the minus strand of NC_069785.1, from coordinate 50,944,391 downwards.
TAGTGCTAAGGGAAGAAAAACCTTAACCCCAAAATATTATGTTCTGCAAAAATACACTTCAGACATGAAGGAGAAATACTTTCCATACAGACAAAGCTGAGAGACCTATCCTCCAAGAAATGCTACAAGAAGTTCTTAAAACTGAAAAAAGGAACATTTTTGACTGCAAACAAGGGCCATTCAAACATGTTCATTTCATATAAATGAGGCCAAGACTTCAAGACCAGCCTGACCAAGAGTGAGACCCCACTCTCTGCCCCCCCCCCCAAAAAAGTGGAATAAACCAAGCATAGAAAGATAAATCTCATGTTCTCACTCATCTGAGTGCTGAGTATAAAAGCAGTTGATCTCTTGGAGACAGAGTGTAGAATGATGGTTACCAGTGGCTGGGAAGACTAGGGACGGAAGGTTCAAGTGGGGATAGTTAATTGGTGCAAAAATATAAAATGAACAGTATTTGATAACACAAAGTAGACTATAATCAACAATTATTCATTAAAACAACTAAAAGAATGTATTCAAATTTCCTAACACAGAGAAATGGTAAGTGCCTAAGATGATGGATACCCCCAGATACCCTGATTTTATTAAGCCACATAGTATGCCTGTATCAAAACATCTTGGGTAGCACCTGAGGCTCAGTGGAGTAAGGCGCTGGCCCCATTTGCCGGAGGTGGTGGGTTCAAACCCAGCCCTGGCCAAAAAACTGCAAAAGGAAAAAAAAAAATCACATTTACCCTGTAAAGAAATCTGACAATTAAGTCTGTGAACTCATCCTAGAAAATGTGCTGCATACTTCATTCATTGCTGAATCACTATGGTCACTTTCAAAGTACTCCACTTGGGAAGCTATGCACTGACACCAGTTCCTAGTCCACCCTTCAAAACAATTTTGGAAACTTTTTTCTTCAGTGGCTATCAGAACTGTCATCATGTTACCCTAGGATGTCCTGAATGTCATCAGTGTCTTCCTTTCACTATTTCCCTATCTTTGGGTAAAGAAAAAAGTCTTTGGGGGCCAGATCAGGTGAGTAGGGTGCTCCAATGCCATTAGTTACTTGTTTATTGGCTAGAAATTCCCTCACAATGCTGTGTGAACTAGTGCGTTGTCATGACACAAGACCCCATTTTTGCTCACATCTTTCTCATGCCGAGATTTTCAGTTAAGATTTCTTTTTCAATGTTACTTGGTCTGCATTGCTTCTCACAATGAGTGAACGATTTTTGACGGGCAATTTGATAAATTTTTGTAATGTTGTCATCAGTTCTGCTCATTACTGGCCACCCTGACCTATCTTTGTCAGTGATACTTTCTCCTATCAATAGAAAAATATTTTATCCATTTGTACACTGCTGTCTTCTTCATGGCATTAGCCCCGTAAATTTGGACATGTCCTTGATTTCACTTCCACTCTTGCCAGGTTTAACAAGAAATTCAATGTTTGTTCATAGCTCTGATTCAAGCTCTAGCATTCTCACAGCACCCCAAAACAACAACAAACGCTGCTTAGCAAGACACCACCACACATCAAAACAATACAGCTGTGAGACACTGGTAAACCAGGTTATTTGAACCCTTGCCAAGTTTGTACAATGCTGCCAATGTAAGGTGGCACGTTACATGGTGGCAAGTTCGTGAATTTAATTCTCAGACCCTGTACAATTATTCCACATAATTTTTTTTTTTTTGAGACAGTGTGTGCCCTGGGTAGTGTGCTGTGGCATCTTAGCTCACAGCATCCTCATACTGTTGGGCTCAAGTGATCCCCTTGCCTCAGCCTCCTGAGTAGCTGAGACTACAGGCACCTGCTACTGTCCAGCTAGTTTTTCTATTTTTAGTAGAGACGGTGTCTCACTCTTGCTCAGGCAATCCACCAGCCTCAGCCTTCCAGAGTGCTATGACTATAGCCATGAGCTATCACCCTCGGCCCCCATAATAATTTAAAAGAGAAAAAAAGAAAATAGGAAAAGTTTTGCCTTAGACATTGATATTTTATATAAACTGAATTGGCTTAGTGCATTTAAATGGATTAAAAGACTGATTTATCAGACCTTTAAAAAATAAATATATATCTATATATTTATTCCAATGAAGCCTCTATATTAGAATTCAGAAACTTGTTTTAATGGTAAATTTTAACCCAAACAAGTAACAACTAACCCATGGTGTCTCACATATATATATATAAGATTTTTTCTTTTAAAAACCCCCTTAAATAATGGGAAAATGTCCATAGGTTATACATGTACTCAAATAATGTGTGTTCAAATGTTTTTACTACTTGAATATGTCCTCCTGTAGTATATCACGATAATGTATTTGGATAGGTAAGAAAGTAACGCTTCCTAATTTTATCTTCCTAGTCAGTTGCCAGCAGACTAGAGGAAAATAATTCCTGTTGAAGCACTTGAACCACCTGCCCCTAACATGAAGTTACATTGCGACCCAACAGATGGAAGCACAGCAGAGGGCATGCAGAATGGCTGATGATATTATCTTACATATAAAGCAGACAGTTGTGCCATATCCAGAAGGTTTGCTTCTTCTCAGCACCTTTAACAATCCCCATAGTGCCTCATGGAACTATTTCAAGAGTAGATACTAGATACTTGAGCATAAATCAGCCTTTGGCCTTCTGCAACAGGGCATTCCATCATTCTCTACTTGTGTGTGCGCCCATTTGGCACTAGTTACCTACCCTTTAAGTTTCTGCTATATATAGCTCAGTGGAATTTTAAGACTAGGGAGACTTCAGTCTCAAATATTCCCTTGTAAAGTTTTGATAGTTGCTGGTGGCATTCTAGAAGATAAAAATTAGGAAGCTGCATTTTCTGAATAACCTTCAGAGATGATATACTTTCTTGAAAAACAAGGCCAAACTCCTTTATATAGTAGTGTTCATGAAACCTGTTTTCTTTCATTATGAATAATTAAGGATTCAATACACAATTTAATTTGAAGACATCAAGCATTAACACATTAACTGCCATGTGAATTGTAGTTAACTTATGCTAGTTTTTAGTTTGGAGCCTTGTGAAGCATATATAACTCACATAAAATACCGTGACCCAAAGGAAAAGACTTTCTAGTGTGGCAGTCAGTGTATTAAATAGTTGTTAAGTGTTTTGGGGGGTTGGTGGGTTTTGACTGGGGGGGTGGTTGTTCATGTTTTTGTTTTTGTTTTGAGAAAGGGTCCTGCTTTATTATCCAGGCTAGAGTGCAGTGGCATCATCGCTTACTTCAACCTCCAACTTCTGAGCTCAAGCATTCCTCCCCCCTCAGCCTGCTGAGTAGCCAGACTCCACCATCCTCAGCTAATTTTTTTTTTCTTCTGTGGAGATAAGGTCTTGCTAAGTTGCTTAGGCTGGTCTCAAACTTGTGACCTCCCAAAGTGCTGGGATTACAGGCATGAGCCACCCCAACAGCCAGTAGGTGTTAAAATGTATTATTGTCAACTTTCAACAAAAGTAAGATTTTTGAGATGATTTTAATTCACTATGTATAAATATAATATATAACCCCAAAAGAGTTATTCAGTCTTTGCTTTAAAAACCCAAAAGCAGCTGGGTGTGGTAGCTCTCATCTATAATCCTAGCACCTTGGGAGTCCTAGGTGGGAGTTGAACCCAGGAGTTCAAGACCAGGCAGAACAACATGGAGAAATCCCATCTCTACAAAAAAGTTAAAAATTAGCTGGATGTGGTGGCATGTGCCTATAGTCCTAGCTTCTCAGGAGGCTGAGGCAGGAGGATCCCTTGATTGTCGGCGCTCAAGGCAGCAGGGAGCTATGAGCGTGCCACTGTATTCCAGCCTGGGTAACAAGAGTAAGACCGTGTCTTTTTTTTTTTAAGGCATTAAAGAGGTGATTTTTTTTTTTTTTTTGGCAGAAGGATGTATGTGTATTTAACTCATTTTTGCATATGAAAATTGGGAAGAACAGGCTCTTAGGTGATCTGGTTTAATACATGACTTTATGTTTAACAAAATTTACCTTTTTGTTTTTGTGTTAGTGCCTATCAGAATAACGACATCACTGAATTTGAAAAGATTCTGAAAACAAATCACAGCAACATCATGGATGATCCTTTCATAAGAGAACACATTGAAGGTATATTTTATCAGTTAACTAAATTCTGTTACTTTCTTTGCACTGTCAAATACTATTTAATGGAGCTACATGGAATTAAGCTGTTTTCATCTGTTCATTGAAAAGTATAGAACTATTTCTAAATGTTATCAACCTGGGTACTCCCTGAAATTATGAAACTTTTAATAAAATCATTAGCCAGTTTCATGTTAATATATTAGTTCTTATATGATACCAATTTTGTTTAAGGTCTTTTTAACTTTTTAATTTAATTTACGTATTGTTGCATGTTTATTATTGATGCTTAGGTTTAAAGTTAATATTTAGAGTTTATTTTTGACCAATAAAAGCTTTGAAAATATTCTGCTATGGAGAATACTAAGGTGCGTTTATTACAAAAGTTTAGGTAATGTTGGGAAGGTTTCATACCAATAAGTGAATGAGATTTTTAATAAGTTTTATCAGATTCCTAAAGATGAAAATCATCCCTTTGTTCTGAGACTTTTTATAGCTTCAATGCTGGCATCTATTATGGAGCTATTTGAAGGTTTTTGAATGGCCATTTGGAACTAAATGCCAGATGTATCAGGAAAATCTGAAGAATGCATCAGAAGTAATATTCTGTTATTCCCTGTCTTTCTCTTTCATTCAGCATACAAAGTTCTTATATGAATCTACTAATATAAACCTGTGTACTACTGTACTTCGTAGATATATAAAAATGTAAAGGCTTTAAAAAAATTAAAAAGACAAAATTATACATGAAGAAACTGGAGGAAATTGTGAAAGCATTATATAAAATACAGGTTTTGAGAGAATGTAAAACAAGGAACGTGACTGGTATAAATTAGTGTTTCTTGAAAGATGTTAACTGTTGAGAGATGATGAAAAGTGAAATATAATTGAGAAGGCACAAGGATATTTTATAAGTAGAGTCACAACATAAAATTAGGGAGGCAGAAACCAGAAATTATGGGATGGGCAGCTGTTGATCATACTATACATCCTTTGGGCCCAAATACTTTAAAATATAAGCATTTCATGTCCTTGCCAGGCAGAAAGTATATTTTGGAAGGATAAATGGTACAATCAATATGACTTAGTATGTGATTCATAAAGATGCCTTACAAACTGTTAAATACAAATATATTATTAAAATTTTTGTCTTTTCTTTCAGAACTTTTACGAAACATCAGAACACAAGTGCTCATAAAATTAATTAAGCCTTACACAAGAATACATATTCCTTTTATTTCTAAGGTACTTACATTCATGGATTTTAATGATGTTTATAATTTGTAGTTATAAATGTAGTATACCTATCTTCCATTTTAAAAAATGACTTTTAACATGGTAATATTTTATAATAATACTTTTTTTAATTAAACATAAGGGCTTTACCTTTATTTTTTTATGAGGCAGCATCTTACTGTGTTGTCCAGACTGGAGTGCAGTGGCTATTTATGGCACTGTCATAGTACACTATAGCCTCAAACTCCCAAGCCTCATGCACTCCTCTCTAAGCCTCTGAGTCTTGAATCGATGTGAATTTTTCTGTATTTTCTTGGCATAAATTAACAGGAAAGATCTTTAACTTCACAGCACAAAAATTGGGAATCACTAAATTCCTTTTAAAAATTCTTTCAACCTCTGAGAAAATTGTAGGGGAGAATAGTAGCTAAAATATAATACTGATTAAGGGTCAACCTAACCACAATAAAATTGTGGTAGGAATATACTTTGCAAGTTAGAGAGTTGACATCCTTATTAGACCTTTGTTTACAGTAATAATGAAGTTTGTTTAAAAATCTTCTCTTCACTAATTTTCCTTTAAGCAATAGAAATGAATTTAAATTAAAATGGTTATATAAAATAATGAAATCTTTAAAAATGTTAAATAGAATTTATAACAAATCTTTTCTCTTAGGAGTTAAACATAGATGTAGCTGATGTGGAGAGCTTGCTGGTGCAATGCATATTGGATAAGTAAGTATTCTGCTCTGCTTTTTATTATTTTTCCTTGTGAGACACAGTCTCAATGTATTAGCTCTGGCTGGAGTGCCATGGCATTAGCCTAGCTCACAGCAGCCTCAAAGTCTTCAGTTCATGTGATCCTCCTACCTCGGCCTCCCAGCATGCTAGGATTATAGGCATGAGCCACCGTACCAAGCCTAGGACTTTTGAGTTTTTTTATCAAAATGTTTGGGACCGTAAATTTTGAAAAATGGTGATACAAGTATTAGTTGTTGAATTTCTTGGGAGATACATGTGTATTATGGTTTTTGATAAATGAATAATCAAATTAAATACATGATCTCTGTGTATGACTTACATATTGCTAGAGAATCATTTAATGAATTTAAATTTATTATTTAACAGCATTTTTATATGTTTTTATAGGGCTTGTGGTAATAACAGTTGTGTAATTATATCTTTTTATTACATAATAGTGAATACCATGAAATTTTATCATTTTTTAAATCAGTACATTATTTAAAACTTTTCAAATGATGTTTGCCTTTGAGTAATTTTCTAAGTCTCTACCTAGTGGTTCTTTCAGTAAAATTGATAATAACTGATAGTAGGTAGCTGTAAGCCAGTTTCTTTCTAGAGGTTAAATAAAGACAGTGAAGTAATACACTGAACTCATTTAATGTAGGTAGCAGTTTATTTTTTTTATTGATATTGAAACATTAGTCCAGAAATTATGCTTAGTGGAAATCATTTGTAGACACATCTTATTTTATTTATTTCCAGCACTATTCATGGCCGAATTGATCAAGTCAACCAACTCCTTGAACTGGATCATCAGAAAAGGGGTGGTGCACGATATACTGCACTAGATAAATGGACCAACCAACTAAATTCTCTCAACCAGGCTGTAGTCAGTAAACTGGCTTAACAAAGAACAAGCTTTTACAGACGTCCTTAAGGCAACAGTGCAGAGATGTAATCCTTAAAAGAACTGGGAATGGCAAAACTACTGTCGGTTGATGTGTCCTGAAAATTATTGGAGTTATGGCAGAAGTGCTTTTTTGATCAACTGGTTTGTGTTTTGCTGCTGCATTTATCCCAAGAAAAACAGCTTTAATCTCCAGAAGAAAACCAAAATACCATGGGATTTATGCTGTATTGACATCTTGCCCTAAACATACAACATCATAGTAATTTGTCATGGGCATCATGACCAGAGAGAAGATTTTTGTCATGATTTTAAATACACTGACACGCTACTGTTGGTTAAATTTAAACATGTTTTACCTGCAGAAATTCTCTCACAAATAACCTGCAATAACTTGAAATGCATACCCTTTTGAACACTTCTTTTCTCATGTATAAATTAAAATGTTTGCTGCATTTTGCAAAATGTCAATTCTCCAAAAATGTGTCCGTATATTTCTGTACCTGCAGTGTAGTAAAGGTTTAGACGAAACCCCATAATTATAGTGGCATACTGTCACTTAGGTTTCAAGCAGCAAAATAAACAGTGCAGCTCAGAAATTGTAGTTTGGTTCTTGATGTGTTTTTATTACATTTGGGGTTGTTGTTTTATTTTTTAGAACCTTAGAAATTTCAAATTATTTTATCTTCAGTTAATAATTTTTAAAAGCCTGGAGGCAAATAAGTTGGTTATTTGCTTTCAAGTTTTTAAAAATAATCTTTATTGATAAAGTAAGGAGAACTACTTTCTAACAAAAAACACTTGCATAGTACTTATTGACAGTAATGCTTTAAAGGAATAAAATTATTTTTTTTTAAGAACAATATTCCTTTTTAAAAAAAATTCTAACTCTCAGAATGTTCACTTTAAACAAATATTCCAGACATAGACAGCTAAATGAATGTTACCCTGCATCGTGATCATGCTGGAAGGTTACTTCCTAATGCCAGCAATCTACCATTGCCCAAAACCTCATAGGTTTGCTCTTTTAGAATTGCATTCAAAGTTAACTTAAATCACACACACTGTTAACATTATATGTACATTGTTTTTAAAAATGTATATGTCATCTACCCTGATTCTTTTCACTTAACCATTATTTGGCACCAAATGACAGTTTCTAAAATTTAAATCTCACTTTTAGGCAGAGCATATGCAATTGGCTTTGAAAGCAGTCCCAAAAGAGTTGTATTTTGAGCAGTGGCAGTAAGTTAGGAGAATGAACTGTGGCCTTCTGAGGTGACTACCTTAAGAGAACTCAGCTCATTTGAATGTATTGAGTTTTGGATGTATTTGGTTCATTTAAAAAAGAAATTCACAAAAAAAAAAAGAAAAAGAAGTTCACATTATTTTATAGTGTCAGAAGGAAGGACTAAGATTAGCATAATTTCTTTGGTTTTCCTATTGCTTGTTATTATGTAAAAAGTGAGTGGCAGTTCAGAAGGAAGACTGTTGTAACTGAAGAGTGAAAAGTAAGAATTTTTGATCATTAAATCAGATTTTATAAACAGTGGAAGAGCATGGGCTTAAAACAAGGCATGCTTATTCGGTTTTGTCAAAATTTTACAAAAATGTGATATATATTTATACTAAAACTATATAATCATTAGATTTAGGAAAGCAATCAGTTACTGTCTTTAGCAGAGTAAAGCAGTATTAAATACAAGTACAAGTTGGAAATTGTAGAAAACTGAAAGAAAATGAAAGAAAAAATGTCTATGGTAGGGAATAAAAAAAGTTTAAGATATAAAATTATGTGTATTTTCTTCTCTTTTTACATAAATCATTTGTGAAAAGTGTGCTGAAATTTTTTTTACGAGTGATATTAATTAGGATTTATTTTCGGTATAATTTGGAGACCCTTTGTTACCCAAATAAAAATGACAAGCTTCTGTGCCTGTATTCAAATATGTATGCATGTGATAACCTTGGAAAGCTAAAGCCCTGCTTAACTTTGAACTGATGGAATTAGAAGTTGAAGTATTTGAATAATGTAATTTAACCTTTGCTGCCCCAACTCACAACGCCAAGTAGTTCTCCTGTGATATCTTTGTTGTGTGCAATAGTGCATCTTCCAGTTTCTAGATAGAAAGCATGCACTTATTCTTTAGAAAACTGGGCTAAGTATATAACAATATTCAGTGTTATACCATAACCTTTAATTTAATTGTGTATGTATCACATAGCTTTGTTTACTAGAATATTCCCAGATGTAGGTTTGTTCTTTTTTTGTTAGATATTTGCCACTTTTGTTACAGAACATAAGTGTTTGATATCTCTTCCTAACAGTTTAACTTAAAACAATTTATTTTTCCCTTTAAACATTTTCCTGTGATTTTGTATATCAAATATTTTAGAGTTGAAATCTTAAGACATTGCTTATCAAAATACAACTAAATTTATGGGAAGTAAAATATTCATTAACAAAATTCCCAGCATTTATCCACCGATTGAGTATTTTCCCCTTTTGTGAAAACTATACAGGTAGTTTGTATCATACTGGAATGTGTCCATTTCATATTTTTGTCCCTGAATGTAGTTAAACTTGCTCTACAGTAGTCTTTGGCTGCCAAAAATAGTTGCTGTCTATAAGTGCTAGATTTCTATTACTCATTCTTGCTCTTATATTAATTTAAAGTTGATTATTCTATTTTTCATTATGTTGATATAACATAACTGATTTTTTTTTTCAAGCTGAGTATATTATGTACTAAGTATTGCTTTCATTACATGAGTCTCTTCTGACCAAAGGCTGGTAGTATATCTTTCAATACAACTGAGAACCTGACTTGACAATGGCTATGTATAGTTTAAGTAAAGTCTGTTTTAAATGGGCTGTACTATTGAGTGGTATAGTACTATTTGTTACCTTAAGTAAGAGTTAGGTTTACCTTAGATTTAAAAATACCTGTTCTTGATATTTAAAATATCCATGATGGGAGAAATTTTAAAGGAAATTTTCTTTTTAAGTAATTAACCTAATTCTCTAGTAAACATAAATCTACTTTTCTTTGTGGCAGAAAGGTCTAAATCATTTTGTGAAGCAGGTTATGTTGATACAGAACACTAGTCAGACTGTTCCATAAGACAAAATGGTGTTTGCCTAGTTGATTGCTTTTACTTCTTTTAAGGAGCTCAGAGACACTGTAATCTTTTATTAAGCAAAGGCTATTTTTTAACTATTATTTTAGTCACTGTTTTAAATATCAAGTTTTCTTTTGATTCAGGTTTTTAAAGTGAGACTTCAGCATCCAAAATAAAAACCACGAGTTTGTTATTGTTTTCAGTTTTTGCTTTTGTTTTGACATTAGAGGGTCTTGCTCTGTCACCCAGGCTGGATCGCAGTAGCACAGTCAGCTCACTGCAACCTCTAACTTCCGGACTCAAAACAGTCCTACTCCCAGGTAGCTAAAATTACAGGCTTACACCACATCCAGCTAATTTTTTAATTTTGTTGCAGAGATACAGTGTCTCACTATGTTGCTTAGGCTGGTGTCATACTTGTGGCCTCAAGTGATTCTCAGCCCACCCCCCACCCCCCAGTGCTAGATTACAAGTGTAAGCCTCCACACCTGGTGAGTTTTGGTTTTTATATAGAATTGATGACTATAAAATATCTCTAGCATTTTCAAGGAGATAAACATTATTTTGACTGAGCTATACTACATATAGTAATAAATGAAGGAATTGACAAAATTTAACTGTTTTGTTTTAAAGCGTTAAGTAATACTATCCAGATACTTAGGATAAGAGTTGGAAGTATAAGATTCCAGAACTTGAAGCTCCAAACATTTGGTCTTCATTTGTATGACCAAAATAAAAAATTTCCTCCTTTTTCCTCTTTTTGGAGGTTTTATTTCTTTTTGTTGCCATTGTTTTAGGTTTGTTTGTTTATTTTTTTAAGGCAGCATCCTATATTTGTTTTAAAGTAGAAATTTGAAGAGCTTGCTAATGGAGGCATCAGAGGTTCTGTCTAATTCTATTAAATTTTAGTATGTAACTTGTAGGGAGTATACCTCTTAAATGATTTGAGTTAGCTAATTTTTCAAAAATTTTGTTTACTTTTGTAGGTGAGATTGAGAGATGAAAAGTTTTAATTTGGGGAATTTCAGGGAAAGCACTAGAATTTGCTATTTGGAAGATTTATCATATTAAGCAATATAAATTTAAACTGTAAATCAGTGGTTCTAAATATTTTTCAAAAAGCTAAAATTTAGTATCACTTGAGATTTATTTTAACTTAGATAATGTCTCAGAAGAAACCAGTCTGAGTCTATATATTTTTGGTTTTTTCATGTTTTATCTTAAAATATGGCATCAAAGATAGATAAGACCCTATGACAGGCAAGAAAAACATCTCTTAAACTTTTCTTACTGTTTGTGCCCAGCCTCATTTCATCTTGGCAAAATTGTAAACCTTGGTCAGAATTTCCACATGAATTGACTGGCTGGTACTATTTTTTCTGAGCATATGTATATATGTGTATTGAATGAAAATACTTTTGGGAGCACCAATGTCAGTCCTCAATTCATCATAGTAAATTTTTTTCCAGTTTCTATTAATAACGCTTGTATTTGTCTCAGGCAAGTGTGGTATGTCATGAAAAGACTTAACAAGGGTACTGGTAATTTTATGACTAAATTTTACATAGAAGACTGTCCAAATTTATATAATGATCTAGAGAAATTCATTTTTTTAAATTTCAAAATAAGGGCATTTTTAAATCAATTTGTAAAGGATTTTTGCACATTATTTTTATGTGAGTTTAGAAATTAGAAAATGGCAATTTTAATTATGCTATGAAGTCAAAAGTTGTAGCAGGCAGTTTTATTAGCACATTCATGCTGAGTGTTAAGAATATAATTTTTACTTAGTATTTAGCATCTATTTTAAGTAACTGAGGATAATTAACATTTTCAATTATACTTAAATGAAATAATGATATGGGAAATTCAAAATTGTTTCATTTTGCAATGTGTTACATAATTGGTTGCATTGCAAGTTTTCTCAATTTTGTTTTGCCTAAGGTAATATTAAAACTAACAAATTCCTTGAGCCTACACTTAACTAGATGGTAAGAGATAGTGACTAGGAGTGTAGCAGAGTGTGTCTACCTGAAATTGGAAGTCCCATGAGTCAGTGTTTGAGAATTGACCTAACAATGTGCAAGATGAGTCACTAGATGTTAGAAGGCTTTAGGTACTCAAGTGTTCTTGACTCTTCTGGAAATGCACATTCCTTATTGGCATAAAAGTTTCCTTATCAATACAGTGACTTTGAACAGTATAATAAATGATTGATCAAGTACTTAAACAATATATTCTCCTGTAAAATAGCTTTTGAGTGTTTCAAGAATGCAGAAAAAGTACTAAAAATCTTATTTCATTGGGCTGGAAAATCAGGGATTTAATAATTTTAGTTTAAACATTTTCTTTTTCCACATTTAAGAATACCCTCTTGTTCTGCTTTGAAAGAAGCAGAGGAGTTGGCCTCTCCTGTACCCTGTTTATCTGTCCTGTAACAATTTTCTTTTTACAAACAAACGTCTCTTAGGAATTATTCCTTCAGTATAAAATTAAACATCTTCAAGCAGGACATTAAGCCAAGGAAAGAAGTGGGGGAAGAAATGTACTCTCCCAAGTGCTGTTATGGTACTTTAAAAATGAACCACTTAAAGTGCAACATCTAAGAAACCACTTGCAAATCTATTATGTAATACCATTCTCGGGTGTAACCTTCAATCCAGTAAGCTGGGCCAACCCTAATCTCAAAGGGCAATGATAAAGATCTTTTGAAAGTCAAAAGCCATGTGACCAACATTCCAATGTGAATGTCTAAAAGTAATGTTACTTTGCACGTTGCAAATCCTTTGGTCTTCCAAGTTGTAGGAGTAGAAGAGGAGTGAAACAGATTAGCTACTTCTATTTAAGCTACATTGCAAATAGCAGTAGTAGGTGGTATTATCTTGCTAGCATTAGCCCAGCAAGGAACTGTATAAGCAATTTACGTCTAACATCTTGAGTTGTGATTTTATTTCTTTTTTTGTTTGTTTTGTTGTTGCTTGTTTTTTTGAGACAGAGTCTCACTTTGTCACCCTTGGTAGAGTGCTTTGGCATCACAGCTTACAGCAACCCCAAACTCTTGGGCTTAAGTGATTCTCTTGCCTCAGCCTCCCTAGTAGCTGGGACTACAGGCGCCTGCCAACAATGCTGAGCTGTTTTTTGGTTCTAGTTGTCATTGTTTGGCAGCCCCAGACTGAATTCGAACCTGCCGGCTCTGGTGTATGTATGTGGCTGACACCCTAGCTGCTGAGCTATGGGCGCTGAGCCTGTGATTTTATTTCTTATACTTAATAGCTTTATATTCCCAACTCTCACTCTTTAATGAATGGAAACTTAACAGTTTTTCTAGAAACCAACCTATTTTAAATCTTAGATTATGATTGGATTCACTGTAGGTTAGTGGTCTTCAACTGAAGAACAATTACCTGACTCAAAAAAAATTTATGTTTTATGATGTACAAATATAGATAAATATACTAAATCAATGTACTTTATTGGGTAGGATAGGGTTGGTTGTTAAATCTTGGTCACTCTCCTTTCTCATTATTATTGTCTTCATCGCCAATGGGTAGTTAGGAATCTAAACATACTAGAGTATTAAAGGGAGCAAAACTTTCAGCTGTTTCTCTAACAGGGTTTACTGTGCACCTACTGTGTACGAAGGGACCATTCTAAAGTTGAAGAATACCATATGGAAAAAATTATCCTGTGCTCAGAGAGCTTATTTGTGTGCAGAAAGACGGATAAATTAATTTCAGATAGAAAAAAGTTTTACGAAAATGGATTTCACACTTGAATAAGCAAAAGAAATTGCACGTGCAGATCTTACTCATGGGGGAAGAGTAGTTCTAGCAGAAGTTAAGGGCATCTTGAGTTGAGACAGGTATGTCGAAGGAAAGCGGAGTAGAGTGTGATGGTAAAATTGTAGAAGCAGGGAAGGACCAGATTATGTGTAGTCTTGTAGTTAGGGGTAATGAGTTGAGATTTGATTCCATACACAGTGGGAAGCCACTGGAAATTTAAAAGATTCTAATTATGTGGAAAACTTACATGGGGCAAGAGTGTGGGCAGCCAGTCCAAAAGAAGCCTACTGCAGAAATCTGGATGAAAGATGAGGGAGATTTTTGGACTAAGATTTAGAGAGAAGTTCTGAATGTTACATGGGATAATTAAGGAATTTTTTCATAACTCCAGATGTGAATAAGAAACAGACTTTTTACAAAGTGTCTCTTCCTATAAAATATTTTAAACCAGTTGTTTCCTTCCTGACACTATTTACTTATAAGCATTTAACTTTCAGTTTCTTCACTAATGCCTATTAACAATGAAATTGTTGGAAATTCATAGCTTTACCTAACATGTTTACATCTCCACAAAAGCTGTCAACTTTTGAAGGATTAATTATATCAGTAAACCAAGGCATCTTAGCTTATCAACGTTCATCATATCTCAGAATATCAGTATAACTCAATATCACCAAAATCATGAATTCTGGAAATGTTTGGTTTGTCTCCAAGGAATAATTCGAATCAATACTATAACTTTTAAAAGTTACTATTTTGAATAGTCTCAAACTGACAGGAACAACAACGCACCCTATCTGAAATTATCATGTTTTATCTGAAAGTACATACTCGCTCACATATTTGCTCCTAAAGAAAATAATTAAATTTACATGAGATTGTCATATCTCAAGAAGTATATAGCCATTTTTCCTCATTTAGAAGTCAGGAAATAGGGAGGAGGGGATGGGTAAATTCACACTAACAGGTAAAATGCACACTATATGGGTGAAGGGCACTCATAACTTTGACTTGAACTGTACAAAAGCAACATACAGTTGCTTATAGTCTGTACTCCCATAATATTCTGAAATTAAAGAAAAAAAAGAACTTGATAAATCTTCCTGACGACCAGTTGGCATTCAAACACTTGAACCTGAATAAAAGGCTCTTAATGAATTTCTTTTTTTTTTTTTTGAGACAGAGCCTCAAGCTGTTGCCCTGGGTAGAGTACTCTGGCATCACAGCTCACAGCAACCTCCAACTCCTGGGTTCAAGTGATTCTCCTGCCTCCGCCTCCCAAGTAGCTGGGACTACAGGCGCCCGCCACAACGCCCAGCTATTCCTTGGTTGCAGCCGTCATTGTTTGGCGAGCCCGAACTGGATTCGAACCCACCAGCTCAGATGTATGTGGCTGGCGCCTTAGCCGCTTGAGCCACAGGCACAAAGCCTCTTAATGAATTTTTTTAAAAATCAGGAAATAGTTGGCAAGATTATAAGATTGTGCCTCTGAGGACAAAATACATGAACTCTAGGAGTAGGTTACCATCTTAATAGATGCCATTTGCAGCTTTGTAGGGGAGAAGAGTGAGGTACAGGAAACCTGTGTTCTGCAGTTGGCTATGAACTGAGATGTTGCCACTTAACCTCTTTGGTTTTGGTTTTCCTTAGTTGAGTGAGTTACCTTAACCTTGGGTATACAAAATGGAGAAAATCATAATCCTTGATATATGGCCTTTTCAGTTTACTTTCAACGTGTTTATTTAGATATGTGTATATCTTTATAAAATAATATACGTGTCTATTTTTAATTTCCATAAATGATAAATTTCATTCTCATTTATCTACTTTTTATTGATATATAATACAGTAAAACCTCGTAAGTTGGTAAGTAAGTTGACCATACAAGGAACTATAAAAAACCAGTCAACATATGGAGGTGGTCAACATAAGGAACTAGGCCTACTGTACTGATACAGACACGTGCTTTGTGTCTGGTCAATGTAGGGAGATGGTCATCTATGGAGGCACTACTTCATTTGCATATATTTAGGGGACATAGGTGATATTTTGTTACATGCATAGAATGTGTAATGATCAAGTTAGGGTCTTGAGGGTATCATCACCTTGAACATCATTTCTTTATATTGGGACATTTCAAGTCCTCTCATCTAGCTGTTTTAAAACATAACAATACATGGTTGTTAATTATAGTCACCCTATTCTGCCATGAAACATTAGAACTTATTCCTTCTATTTAAGTGTAATGTTCATACCCATTACCCAACCTCTCTTCATGCACCTCCCCAACCCCATACACACACACACCCTTTCCAATCTCAGCTATCTATCATTCTACTCTCTCCATCATGAGATCAACTTTTCTAGCTCCCACATAAGAATGAGAAGATGCGTTATTTATCTTTCTGTGCCTGGCTCATTTCATTTAACATAATGACCTCCAGTCCCATTCATGCTACTGCAAATGACAGAAATGCATTCATTTTTATGGCCAAATAGTTTTCCTTTGTTAATATATACCACACTTTCTGTCCATTCATCCACTGTTGAAGACTTAGGTTGATTCCACCACATCTTTGCTTTTGTAAACATTACTGCAATAAACATGAGGGTGCAGTTATTACTTTGATATACTGATTTCCTTTCCTTTTAATAAATGCCCAGTAGGGATTGCTAAATCATATGACAGTTAGTCCTCTTTTCAGTTGTTTTTGTTTTGTTTTGTTTTTGAGACAGAGTCTCACCCTATCGCCCTCGGTAGAGTGCCGTAGCATCTCAGCTCACAGCAACCTCCAATTCCTGGGCTTACGCAATTCTCTTGCCTCAGACTCCTGAGCCTCTTTTCATTTTTATGAGAAATCTCTGCAGTGTTTTCCACAGTGACTGTACAAATTTACATTCCCACCAACAGTGTACAAAAGTTCTGCTTTCTCCACATCCTCATCAGCATCTATTTTTTATCTTGTTCATGATAGCCATTTTAACTGGAGTGAAAAGATATCTCATTGTGGTTTTGAGTAACATTTTCTAATGATTAGTAATATTGAGCATTTTTTTCATATAACCTCTTGGCCATTTCTATGTCAGTTTCTGAGAAATTTCATGTCCTTTGTCCACTTTCTGGTAGAATTATTTGTTGCTTTATTATTATTCTGAAGTCAGGTAGTGTGATGCCTGCAGCTTTTTTCTTTTTATGCAGGATTACTTTGGCTATTGGGCTCTTTATTGGTTCTGCATGAATTTTAGGATTATTTTTCTATTTCTGTGAAAAATTATATTGTTATTTTGATAGAGATTGCATTGAATCTGTAGATTACCTGGGGGAGTATGACTATTTTAACATTATTAATTCTTCCAATCCATGAGCATGGGATGTCTTTTTATTTGTTAATGTACTCTTCAATCTCATCCCTGTTTTGAGTTATCCTTGAAGAGATCTTTCACCTCCTTGGTTAAATTTATTCCTCAGGTGGTTTTTGTTTTTGTTTTGGTAGCTATTGTAAATAAGATTGTTTGCTTGATTTCTTTTTGTTTTCGTAGCTATTGTAAATAGGATTGTTTGCTTGATTTCTTTTTCAGTTTTTTATTGATGTATAGAAACAATACTAAGTTCTTATGCTTGTTTTATATCCTGCAATTTTATTGAATTCATTTATCAATTCAAAGGTGTTTTTGGACAGAGTTTTTAGGTTTTTCTGCATATAAAATCATGTTATCTGCAAACAGAGACAGTTTGACTACCTCCTTTCCAGTTTAGGTACCCTTTATTCTTTTTCTCTCTTGCCTAAGTGGTAAGGCTAGGATTTCTGAGACTATGTTAAAGAAGAATATTGAAAGTGGGCATCTTTGTCTTATTCCAGGACTTAACAGAAAATGCTTTCCACTTTCCCCCACTCAGTGTGATGTTAGCTGTGAATTTGTCATATATGGCCTTTATTGTATTGAAGTACATTTCTTCTATACCTAATTTGTTAAGAGTTTTAATCATGAAGACATATTGAATTTTATCAAATGCCTTTTTTTGCACCTATTGCGATGCTCATGTGGTTTTTGTCCTTCATTCTGTTAATGTAATATATCATGTTAATTGATTTGCATATGTCGAACCATCCTTTCATTCCTGTGGTGAATTGCATTTGATCATGGTGTATTATCTTTTTGATGTGTTTTTGGACTCAGTTTGCTAGTATTTTATTGAGTATTTTTAGATCTATGTCCTTCAGGGGTATTGGCCTGTAGTTTTCTTTTTTGTTGTGTCCTGGTATAATATTATCAGTATGATGCTGGCCTAATAGAATAAGTTAAAGAGAATTTCTTTCTTTTGCAATTTTTGAAATAGTTTAAGGATGTTAGTTCTTCTTTACAAGTCTGGTAGAATTTAGCAGTGAAGACATCCAGTACTGTTCTTTTCTTCTTGGGGAGACTTTTTGTTACTGATTCATTACTTGTTATTGGTCTTTTCGGGTTTTCTATTTCTTACTGATTCAATCTTAGTAGATTGTATGTCCAGGAATTTATCCATTTCTTCTAGTTTTTCCAGTTTTTTAGTATATACTACAGTTGTTCATAATAGTTTCTGAAAATCTTTTATGTTTCTTTGGTATCAGTTGTAATGTCTCTTTTTATTTTTGAGTTTGTTTATTTGAGTCTTCTCTCTCTTTTCTCCTTTGGTTAGTCTAGCTAACAGTTTACTGATTTTGTCCATCTTTTCAAAAATGAATTTTTTGTTTCATTGATCCTTTGTAATGTTTTTGTCTCTATTTTTTTTAGTGTGTTTTGATCTTTATTCTCTCTTTTTTTTTTTTTTTATTGTTGGGGATTCATTGAGGGTACAATAAGCCAGGTTACGCTGATTGCAATTGTTAGGTAAAGTCCCTCTTGCAATCATGTCTTGCCCCCATAAAGTGTGACACACACCAAGGCCCCACCCCACTCCCTCCTTCCCTCTTTCCGTTTCCCCCCCATAACCATAATTGTCATTAATTGTCCTCATACCAAAATTGAGTACATAGGATTCATGCTTCTCCATTCTTGTGATGCTTTACTAAGAATAATGTCTTCCGCGTCCATCCAGGTTAATACGAAGGATGTAAAGTCTCATTTTTTTTAATGGCTGAATAGTATTCCATGGTATACATATACCACAGCTTGTTAATCCATTCCTGGGTTGGTGGGCATTTAGGCTGTTTCCACATTTTGGCGATTGTAAATTGAGCTGCAATAAACAGTCTAGTACAAGTGTCCTTATGATAAAAGGATTTCTTTCCTTCTGGGTAGATGCCCAGTAATGGAATTGCAGGATCGAATGGGAGGTCTAGGTTGAGTGCTTTGAGGTTTCTCCATACTTCCTTCCAGAAAGGTTGTACTAGTTTGCAGTCCCACCAGCAGTGTAAAAGTGTTCCCTTCTCTCCACATCCACGCCAGCATCTGCAGTTTTGAGATTTTGTGATGTGGGCCATTCTCACTGGGGTTAGATGATATCTCAGGGTTGTTTTGATTTGCATTTCTCTAATATATAGAGATGATGAACATTTTTTCATGTGTTTGTTAGCCATTCATCTGTCGTCTTTAGAGAAAGTTCTATTCATGTCTCTTGTCCATTGATATATGGGATTGTTGGCTTTTTTCATGTGGATTAATTTGAGTTCTCTATAGATCCTAGTTATCAAGATTTTGTCTGATTGAAAATATGCAAATATCCTTTCCCATTGTGTAGGTTGTCTCTTTGCTTTGGTTATTGTCTCCTTAGCTGTACAGAAGCTTTTCAGTTTAATGAAGTCCCATTTGTTTATTTTTGTTGTTGTTGCAATTGCCATGGCAGTCTTCTTCATGAAATCTTTCCCCAGGCCAATATCTTCCAGTGTTTTTCCTATGCTTTCTTGGAGGATTTTTATTGTTTCATGCCTTAAATTTAAGTCCTTTATCCATCTTGAATCAATTTTTGTGAGTGGGGAAAGGTGTGGGTCCAGTTTCAGTCTTTTACATGTAGACATCCAGTTCTCCCAACACCATTTATTGAATAGGGAGTCTTTCCCCCAAGGTATGTTCTTGTTTAGTTTATCGAAGATTAGGTGGTTGTAAGATGTTAGTTTCATTTCTTGGTTTTCAATTCGATTCCAAGTGTCTATGTCTCTGTTTTTGTGCCAGTACCATGCTGTCTTGAGCACTATGGCTTTGTAGTACAGACTAAAATCTGGTATGCTGATGCCCCCAGCTTTATTTTTGTTACAGAGAACTGCGTTAGCTATACCGGGTTTTTTCCGGTTCCATACAAAATGCAGAATCATTTTTTCCAAATCTTGAAAGTACGATGTTGGTATTTTGATAGAAATGGCATTGAATAGGTAGATTGCTTTGGGAAGTATAGACATTTTAACAATGTTGATTCTTCCCATCCGTGAGCATGGTATGTTCTTCCATTTGTTAATATCCTCTGCTATTTCCTTACTGAGGATTTCATAGTTTTCTTTATAGAGGTCCTTCACCTCCTTCATTAGGTATACTCCTAGGTATTTCATTTTCTTTGAAACTATGGTGAAGGGAGTTGTGTCCTTAATTAGCTTCTCATCTTGACTGTTATTGGTGTATACAAAGGCTACTGACTTGTGGACATTGATTTTATATCCTGAAACATTACTGTATTTTTTGATGACTTCTAGGAGTCTTGTGGTTGAGTCTTTGGGGTTCTCTAAGTATAAGATCATGTCGTCAGCAAAGAGGGAGAGTTTGACCTCCTCTGCTCCCATTTGGATTCCCTTTATTTCCTTGTCTTGCCTAATTGTATTGGCTAGAACTTCCAGCACTACGTTGAATAGTAAAGGTGACAGAGGACAACCTTGTCTGGTTCCAGTTCTAAGAGGAAAAGCTTTCAGTTTTACTCCATTCAGTAAAATATTGGCTGTGGGTTTGTCATAGATAGCTTCAATCAGTTTTAGAAATGTGCCACCTATGCCTATACTCTTCAGTGTTCTAATTAGAAAAGGATGCTGGATTTTATCAAATGCTTTTTCTGCATCTATTGAGAGGATCATGTGATCTTTATTTTTGCCTCTGTTAATATGGTGGATAACGTTTATAGACTTGCGTATGTTAAACCAGCCTTGCATCCCTGGGATAAAGCCTACTTGATCATGATGAACGACTTTTTTGATGATAAGCTGTAATCTATTGGCTAGGATTTTGTTGAGAATTTTTGCGTCTATATTCATGAGTGAGATTGGTCTGAAATTCTTTTTGTTTGGGTCTTTTCCTGGTTTTGGTATCAGGGTGATGTTTGCTTCACAGAATGTGTTGGGGAAGATTCCTTCTTCCTCAATTTTTTGGAATAATTTCTGCAGTACAGGAATAAGCTCTTCCTTGAAGGTTTGATAGAATTCTGGAGTGAAGCCATCTGGACCAGGGCATTTTTTGGTTGGAAGATTTTTTACTGTTTCTTTGATCTCAGTGCTTGAAATTGGTCTGTTCAGGAGCTCTATTTCTTCCTGGCTGAGTCTAGGGAGAGGGCGTGATTCCAAATATTGATCCATTTTTTTCACATTGTCAAATTTATGGACATAGAGTTTCTGGTAGTATTCAGAAATGATCTCTTGTATCTCTGTGGGATCAGTTGTTATTTCCCCTTTATCGTTTCTGATTGAGGTTACTAGAGATTTTACTTTTCTATTCCTCGTTAGTCTGGCCAATGGTTTATCTATTTTATTTATTTTTTCAAAAAACCAACTCCTTGTTTCATTAATTTTCTGAATGATTCTTTTGTTTTCAATTTCATTGATCTCTGATTTGATTTTGTATATTTCTTTTCTTCTACTGAGTTTAGGCTTAGATTGTTCTTCTTTTTCCAATTCCATAAGATCTGTTGTGAGATTGTTGATGTGCTCTCTTTCTGTTTTTTGAATGTAGGCATCTAAAGCGATGAATTTTCCTCTCAAAACTGCTTTTGCAGTATCCCACAGGTTTTGGTAGCTTGTGTCTTCATTGTTGTTATGCTCAAGGAAGTTAAAGATTTCCTGTTTTATTTCTTCCTGCACCCATCTGTTATTCAACAGAAGATTGTTTAATTTCCATGCCTTTGGGTGGGGTCAAGCATTTTTGTTAAGAGTTGAGTTCCACCTTTAGTGCCTTATGGTCTGAGAAGATACAAGGTAAAATTTCAATTCTTTTGATTCTGTTGATATTTGTTTTGTGTCCCAGGATATGATCAATTTTGGAGAATATTCCATGGGGTGATGAGAAAAATGTATATTCTTTATCTTTGGGATGGAGTGTTCTATATGCGCCTATCAAGCACAGTTGTTCTAGGGTCTCATTTAAATCTCTTATATCCTTGTTTAATTTCTGTTTAGAGGATCTGTCCAGCTCTGTAAGAGGAGTGTTAAGGTCCCCTGTTATTATGGTATTATCAGATATCATATTGCTCAGACTGAGTAAGGTCTGTTTCAAGAATCTGGGAGCATTTAAATTGGGTGCATAGATATTAGATATTTAGAATTGAGATGTCTTCTTGTTGTATTTTTCCCTTGACCATCTTTATCTTTAGTATGGCTTCCATTCCTCTGGGGCATTCTTCTTTCCCTTCTGGAATTCCTATAACTCGTATGTTGGAACGCTTCATAAAGTCCCATAATTCTGACAGTGAACGTTCTGCTTTCTCTCTCTTATTTTCTGCCTCTTTTACTATCTGAGTTATCTCAAAAACTTTGTCTTCTACCTCTGAAATTCTTTCTTCTGCATGGTCTAACCTGTTGCTGATACTTTCCATTGCATCTTTAAGTTCCCTGATTGACTGTTTCATTTCCTTCAGCTCTGCTATATCCTTTTTATATTCTTCATATCGTTCATCTCTTATTTGATTCTGTTTTTGAATTTCCTTTTGGTTAATTTCCACTTTATTAGCAGTTTCCTTCATTGTTTCCATCATTTCTTTCATTGTTTTCAACATGTGTATTCTAAATTCCCTTTCTGTCATTCCTAACATTTCTGTATAGGTGGAATCCTCTGCAGTAGCTACCTCATGGTCCCTTGGCGGGGTTGTTCTGGACTGGTTCTTCATGTTGCCTGGAGTTTTCTGCTGATTCTTCCTCATGAGTGATTTCTTTTATCTGTTTCCTTGCCCTAATTTTCCTTTCACTTGCTCTTTAAGTTCTCGTGCCTGTGGACTAAGGGTTACAGGACCAGAAGGGTGAGAAGGTTGAAGAGCAAAAAAGGGATGAAAGAAAGGAGGACCGAGTGATAAGAAAAAAAAAAAAGTAAAATAGAGAAAGGAGAGGGTGTGGGTAAAAGGAATATTGACAAAAAGAAGAGAGGCACAGAAAGAGGGAGACAGAGCAATATAGGTGTACAGTAGGGTACTTTGATACCACCTTAAAAAAAAAAACCACCTTCTGGGAGTGCCCAATTGGGTGGTTCCCTTGAGGTCAGCAGCTCTTTGCTAACCTGATCAGACACAGTACCCCACCTCCACCAAGTAGAGAGGAAAGACAAAAATGCTATAAATCAAACCAAAACAAGCAAACAGAAAACTTTACAGGATAAAATTGGCTGGAAAAACAAAATAATAGCGGTAGAAACCTAACAAAAATGAAGTTCTAATTATTGAAATAGGCAGCAATGGGAAATTATAATTAAACTAGAAAAATTGAGAAAGAAAAAGGATCTGTATGGAAAAGGTTGAACTTAAAAAAGAAAACAACAATCAACAACATCAAAATAAACAAAAAAAACACAACCAAACCAAAAAAAAAAAAAAAAAGCACAACCAAAAACAAAGCAGTATGTATATGTTATTGAATATTGTCTGGGCAACACGTGGTCTTCTGGGGTATGAGATGTTAATTACAGTTCTGATACAACTAGAGGCTACTAGTTTCTCAAACCCCAGCAGGTAGACACCCTAAATCTCTCTTCAGCCCACTTAAAAGGCACTTTGAACTTGTTCACTTGCTGAGGAGAAGCTTTCCCAGGGAAGTGCTTGTCGCTGGAATCACTGCTGAAGTGGCTATCCACTTACCCTGTGTGCCAAAACTGGTCTCCCTCTGCCCCCGAGGGTTAGGGCTGCAAGGCGGCTCAGACCCCGCCCTTAGGCTACTTGGTCGCTGGGTTACCAGTTCCCACCCAATTCTAGCTCTGGGACCCTGAGGGTGGAGCTTGCTGGGGCAGATCGCTCACAATGGCTGCTTGTGACCCAGAGCCAAACACTATTAGCTCCGTCTGGCTCAGCGGCTCAGACTGGGGCCCTAGACAACGGCCAAAGTTCTCCGCACTCCTGCTCAGGCTCTCCCCAAGGCAGTTCAGCTGAGTGCCAAGTCCAAAGACACCAAAACAGTTCACAGGTAAGGCCTTTCTGGTTTGCAGTCTCGCTGCTACTGAACTTACAGTTGCGGGCGGGTTTAGACGGATTGAACACACGCGATCACTTGCCAGTTTTCCACTGTTTTAGTCCTCCTCTTGGGGTCCAGAAGTCTCTCACTGACTCCCTGTATCCTCTCAGGGGTGATGATAGGCAGATCCCACCAGCCAGAGATGCCTGGAGTCCTATCTCCCCAGACTCACGGTGCTCAGATGCAAGAAAGCTGTTACTCGGCTGCCATCTTGCTCCACCTCCCGAATTCTTTGATTATTAATAATAAGTAAGTCAATGAACAGGTTTATCTGGGACCAAACCTTTCTCACAGCCTGAGCATAGACAAGGCACCGCAGCACCAGACCAGCCTGGGGCTGGGGAAATAATGATGCTTGAGTTAGGACTGGAAAGGGGTTCCTTGTGCCTCAGTATCTCACCTCTGGAGTGTTCTTCTTGAACTCGCGGCTCTGCTCGATAAGCCGCTTTCTGGACTGCTCACTTTCATCTTGCCAGTTCGCCAATACTGTTGCGGTGGCATCGAGTTCTCTCTGCAGCTGCTATAAATCAAAGCGCTTCCAATATTGAAACATCGATCCCACATTGGCCGCCATCTTGAGACATATTGAGACGGAGTGAGAGGCTGATAGAGCTGATCTTTATTATTTCTTTTCTTCTATTAATTTTGGGTTGTTTTGCCTTCTAGTTCCCTGAGGTAAATTATTGCATTGTTTATTTGAAATCTTCCTACTTTTTTATGTACATGCTTATTGCTGTAAATTTCCCTCTTAGCCGTGCTTTTGCTGTATCCCAAAGTTTTGGTATGTTGTGTTTCAATTTTCCTTTCAAGAAATTTTTTTATATTCTCCTCCATTCCTTCCTTTACCCACTGTTCATTCAGGAGCATGTTGTTGAATTTCCTTGTATTTATACATTTTCTCAAGTTCCTCTTGTTACTGACTTCTAGTTTTATTCCATTGTGGTCTGAGAAGAAAGTTAATTTGTAATATGATTTTGATTTTTTAAAATTTGTTGAGATATGTTTTGTGTCCTAATATATGGTCCATCCTGGAGAGTGTTCCAGGCAGCAGGCCTGTCATAGGTGATGGCAGGAGTAGTGGTGGGACAGCCCTGTGGCTCTCAAATAGTCTCCACTGGCATTGACAGTGTCTGTAACAGGTTGGGGAGACCAGTCCGCAGGACTTCAGGTGGAACTTAGAGTGGGTGCCAGCTGTGGTGGTACTAACAGGTTAGGTGGGCCCATAAACATTTTATACATCTTTCCTTGTGAACCTGTGCAAAATTACTCTAGGATATATATCTTGAAGTACTGAATCTTATGGCTAATATTTAATTTCACCTAGTACTGCCATATCACAATGGTTCTATTATTGATATTTATGCTTTGGACAGGCCTGGTGGCTCACACCTGTAACCCTACTGCTTTGGGAGGCCAAGGCAGGTACATTGCTTGAGCTCAGGAGTTCGAGTCCAGCCTGAGCAAGAGTGAGACCCCATCTCTACTAAAAAATTAGCTCATCATTGTGGCAGCCGCCTGTATTCCCAGCTACTTGAGAGGCTAAGGCAAGAGGATTGAGTAAGCCCAAGAGTTTGAGATTGCTGTGAGCTATGGCACTCTACCAAGAGTGACAGAATAGAAAAAAAAAATTGTGCTCTAATCAGTAGCACATGAGGGTTTCAGTTTTCTTTTATCCTTGACAGCCCTTGATAGTACCTGACTTTCTCAAATAGTATCTTATTGCTATTTTTATCTCCCATTTTTGTAATTACTAATAAGCTTGAACATCTCTTCATACACTTATTAGCCATTCAGTTGTCCCCATCTATGGACTGTCTACTCTTCGCAATCTGTTACTGGCTTATATTTTACTGATTTGTAGCAGGCCATTGTATATTCTACATATTAACCTCTTGTCTGTTTTATTTTAGACTTGCAAATATTCTCTGAATTCTCTGTAGCCTTGTCTCTTTTGTCCTTTATTGAACATAAAACTTTCATTTTATAACTTTGACTCAATCTGTACAAAGTGTATAAATAAAACATATGCACCCCCTAATATTCTGAAATTTTTTAAATAAAAAAAAACCTTTATGTGATGGAAAAATCTATCCTTTATTTTTCACCTCATCAACCATACATCTTGGTATCTTATTTAAGAAATCTTTTTTCACACAGAAATGTTCGTTTATAGTTTTATAGTTTCCATTTTATACTTAAATTTTTATTTGGAATTTATTATGGTGTGTGATTTGAGGTAAGACCCAAGTTTTAGGATTGTTTTCTAATGAAGCCAAGTTTCTCAATTCCACCTACTAAATTATTATTTTGCACCAATTTGTGATGTTATCTTTTCAACTATCAAGTTTCTATATTTGCAAGGACTATGTGTCTCGGTTCTCTAATATGCTAATTGTTCTGTTTGTTTCTTCATCAGTGCCACCTTGTGTTTTTGCTACTGAGCTGAGTAATGTCTTAACTACAAGAGAATCTCTCCATACAATTTCCTGCTTATCCTGAAAATTGTTTTAGTAATCATAAACCTTTATTTTTCTATATCAATTTTGGAATCAGTTTGTCAGGTTCCTATAAAGCTCTGTAGAGTTTCAAGTGGAAGTGGAATTGCATTACATTTAGAAATTAAATTGTCTCCTTTTATATCATTTAAGTTTTTAGTTTTTCTGTATAAAGATTTTGAGCATTCTTTGTTATATTAATTTCCAAATCTTTTCATGACCTCTTATTTTCTTTCTTTTTCTTTTCTTTCTTTCTTTTTTTTTTGAGACAGAGTCTCACTACGTTGCCCTTGGTAGAGTGCTGTGGCGTCACAGCTCAAAGCAACCTCAAACTCTTGGATTTAAGCCATTCTTTTGCCTCAGCCTCCCAAGTATCTGGGACTACAGGCGCCTGCCAAAATGCCTGGCTTTTTTTTTTTTTTAGACACAGAGTTTCACTTTATCACCCCCGGTAGAGTGCCATGGAGTCACATCTCACAGCAACCTCCAGCTCTTAGGCCTAGGTGATTCTCCTGCCTTAGCCTCCAGAGTAGCTGGGACTATAGGCACCCACCACCATGCCCAGCTATTTTTTTTTGCAGTTTGGCCAGGGGAGAGGTACGAACTACCACACTCGGTTTATGGGGCTGGCGCCCTACTCACTGAGCCGCCCAGCTATTTTATTTTATATTTTTTAATTGTAGTTGTCGTTGTTTAACAGACCCGGCCAGGCTCAAACCCTCCAGCCCTGGTGTATGTGGCTGGCACCATAACCACTGAGCTACAGGTGCCAAGCCTATAACCTCTTACTCTCTAAAATATTTTCTAGCTGGTTATTATTAGGATAGAAGAATTATGTTAATAATGTTTCCATACTCATTTTTATGTGTACCATATGCATACATATTTCTATCAATATGAGATCTGTTATCTATTCTTTATGTAGATAGTCATATTATCAAGAATTTATTTATTTACAGAGATAGGAGTCTTGCCATGTTCCTCAGGCTGGACTCCTTGGCTCAAACAATCTTTCCACCTCTGTCTTCCAAGTAGCTGGAGCTAGAGGTGTGCACAACTGCTCCCACCTACGAATTTTATTTTTATCCGTTTCCTTCCATTCCTATTTTTTGCCTTATCTCCTTGCATTGCTCAGGATGTCCAATAACCCATGAAAAAGTAGAGATAATAGCTGATATACTTCCCTTGTCCCAGCCTCAAAAAAAAAGGGCATCTCAACTTCCTTCCTTAGGCGTGAAGTTCATTATCAGTTTGAAGGAGAGAGCTTTCATTAAGTTCAGAGCATGCCCTTTTATTTCAAGTCTTTTTTATTTTTTTGAGGCTTAAAAAAAAACATTATAACTAGGTATGCTGAGCTTTATTAAATGTTTCTGAACCTAGAAGGATGAACATGTCTGTTGACATAGTGAATTACACTACATGACATTAAGTCATCTTTAAATTCTAGGATAAACTCAGACTGATGATTATATATTCCCTTTGAATATGATGTTGGATTTATTAGCCAACATTTTATTTAGAGGTTTTCCACCTACATTTATAAGTAAAATACGATTATAATTTTCTCTCCTTGGGCTTTCTCTAATCAGTGCAGTTATAAAGAATATTTTATGGTGGCGGGACATGGTGGCTCACACCAGGCACAAGGTAATCCAGCGCTCCAGGAGGCTGAGGCTGGTGGATCCCTGGGCTCAGGAGTTCAAGACCAGTCTGAGCAAAAGTGAGACCCTATCTCTACTCAGAATAGAAAAACTAGCCAGGCATCCCAGTGGGTGCCTGTGGTCCTAGCTACTCAGAAGGCTGAGGCAGGATGATTGCTTGAGCCCAAGAGTTTGAGGTTGCTGTGAGCTATGATGCCATGGCATTCTACACACGTGACAGAGTGAGACTCTGTCTCAATAAAACAAAAACAAAAAAACCATAAAAACTAAGATACCAAAAAAAAAAAAACCCACTATGTATAATATGTATATGAGGATAAACTGTTCTTTGGAACAACTCACTTGTAATGCTATTTGGACTGAGACTTTATAGAAATATGAATTTTAAATTACTGTTGTGTTCCTTTAATGATTATTCATCCTTTCAAATGTGATGATTTATTTGTTCAAGTGTTCTTCATCTCATCCTACGTTGGTGTTTTACTTGTTTTCAGAAATATACCTATTTTATATAAGTCTTCAAATGTATTAGAATACAGTTTGTAATATTATTTTTATTTTTAATATCCGTTATATTATGGTTATTTCTCATTTTTGTTCTATGTTTATTATGCCTATTTTATCAGTCCTTGCAAAGTACTGGTGTTTGGTTCATCTTCATTATTGTTTCTTGTTATTCTCTTATTGATTTTTGCCCTGTTCAGTATTATTTCCTTTATTCCCATTTCTTTGTGTATATATTCTGTGGCTCTTTTGCTAGTTTCTTGAGTCATTTTAACCTTAATTATAATACATTTGGCCAAAACTATACACATATTGGTTTATCTAACTTGCCACAATTTAACATGGAAAGTTTTAAGTGACATTCATTTTCTTTTTAGAAATAATTATTCAGTCGTGTGAATTTTGTTTGTTTGTTTGTTTGTTTTGAGACAGAGTCTCATTATGTAATCTTCAGTAGAGTGCTGTCGCATCACAGCTCACAGCAACTGCAAACTCCTGGACTTAAGCAATTCTCCTGCTTCAGCCTCCCAAGTAGCTAGAACTACAGGCGCCCACCACAACGCCTGGCTATTTTTTTGTTGCTGTTGTCACTTTTGTCTAGCTGGCCCAGTCAGGTTTGAAAACAACAGCCTGGATGTATGTGGCTGACACCATAACCACTGTGCTACTGGCGCCAAGACTTTTTGTTTGAGACGGAGTCTCACTATGTTGCCCTTGGTAGAGTGCCGAGGTGTCATAGCTCACAGCAACCTCAAATTCTTGGGCTTAAGCGATTCTCTTGCCTCAGCCTCCCAAGTAGGTGGGACTATAGGCGTCCGCCACAACACCTGGCTTTTTTTGTTGTTGTTATTGCCACTGTTGTTTAGCAGGCCTGGGTCGGGTTGGAACCTGCCAGCTCTGATGCATGTGGCCAGTGCCCTAACCACTGAGCTACAGGCGCCGAGCCAGTGTTTCTTTGTTGTTATTAATAATTTCCAAATATATGGGATACTTTCAGCTGTTCTTTTAATATTTATTTATCATTTTAATACATATTATTTAGACAGTATAGTCTGTATGATATTGATTCTCTAAAATGTACTGAGGTTTATTTAATAGCTTGGTATACACAATTTTTGTGATTATCGCTTATGCTTTAAAGAATATGTATTTTGGCCAGGCACAGTGGCTCATGCCTGTAATCATAGCACTTTGGGAGGCCAAGGCAGGAGGATCAGGCTTGAGGCCAGGAGTTCAAAACCAACCTAAACAAAACAAGAAAAATTAGCTAGGCACAGTGGCATGTGCTGATAGTCCCACCTACTCAGGAGACTGAGGCAGGAGGACTATTTGAGTCCAGGAGTTTGAGGTTGCAGTGAGCTAGAGTGATGTTACTGTATTTTAACCCAGAGTAAGACCCTATCTCAAAAAAAAGAAAAAGGAAAGGAAAAGAAAAAAGAATGTATATTATCTGTACTCTGAATTTGGCACAACGGTTTCCAAACCATCCATTTGCTTAAACAGATTGACTGTAATTCCAATATTCTATATATTTTATATATTTCTCTTTTTTTGAGACAGAGTCTCACTTTGTTGCCCTAGGTAGAGTGCCATGGCGTCACACACAGCTCACAGCAACCTCAAACTCTTGGTGGCTCAGTGCCTGTAGCAAAGCGGCTAGGGCGCCAGCCACATGCACTGGGCTGGAGGGTTTGAACCTGTCCCAGGCCTGCCAAACAACAACAACAACAAATAAAAAAGCCGGGTATTGTGGTGGGCTCCTTCAGTCCCAGCTACTTGGGAGGCTGAGGCAAGAGAATCGCTTAAGCCCAAGAATTTGAGGTAGATGCCACAGCACTCTACCAAGGGCGACATAGTGAGATTTTGTCTCAAAACACAAAACAAAACAAAACAAAAAAACTCAAACTCTTGGGGTCAAGCAATTCTCTGGCCTCACCCTTCCACGTAGCTGGGACTACAGATGACGTCTCACTCTGGCTCAAGCTAGTCTAGAACCTGCGAGCTCAGGCAATACATCCACCACAGCCTCCCAGAGTGCTAGAATTATAGGCATGAGCCACCACGCCCAGCCTTTTCTTTTTCTTTTTAGGCAAGTTGAGTAAGCAATGGGAATGGAGAAGGAGCAAATGAATCTGTAACTAGTTGTGCTCAATTAGTGGTAAACACCATTGCACTTGGACCAGCCCAAATATTTTATAACCTTATTTAATCTTTCGTTTGATGTATTCACATCATAGAGAAATTTGTTAAAAATCTTTGAGTATAATTTTTTTTTTTTTTTTTTAGACAGGGCCTCACTCTGTCATCCTGGGCAGAATGCAGTGGCATCATCATAGCTCACTGTGAACTCAAATTCCTGGGCTCAAGGAATCCTCCTGACTGAGCCTCCGGAATAGCTGGGACTACAGGTGCACCCCACCATGCCTAACTAATTTTTTTCTATTTTTGGTAGAGATAGGGTCTTGCTCTTGCTCAGGCTGTTCTCTGACTCCTGACCTCAAGCAATTCTCCCAGAGTACCAAGATTACAGACGTGAGCCACTGCACCCAGCCTGAAAATGTCTTTATTTCAATTTCGTTTTTGAAGGATATTTTCACTGGGTGCAGAAATCTAAGTTTGCTGTTATTTCCTTTCAGCACATTAAAAATTTTTTATTATCTTGTTTTTATTGTTTCTACTGAGAAGTCAACTGTCAATCTAATGTTTTGCCTGGGAAGATTAACTGTCCTTTTAGTTTGATTCTCCTTGTCTTTGGTTTTCCACAGTTTTACGAGAATATATCAGGATATGAACTTTAAAAAATGTATTCTGCTTGGCATCTGTTGGTTCTCTTGAACCTTCAGATTGATATCTTTCACTAGTTTTATCAAAATATCCGACATTGTCTCCTAGGGTAATGCTTCTGCTGTGTATTCTACTTTTCTTTCTTCCGAGACTGCAAATAAATATATGTTAGACCTTATTGGGGAATTCCCGTGAGACAATTCATCAACTAATCATGTATAACCTTATTTCATGTGCGTTTCTGTTTAAAGACAACTTATTTAATATGTGTTATTGATTCATTAACATTGAACTCATGGCCAACAGCATTCTAACTCATGCCTGGACAGAGTTTATCTCACACACATAGCTGTCTCATACTTAGGAACACTGCACAGCACTTCAGCACTACACTTGAGGGCCGTTTAAATGGCAAAATCACACAAACAAGCACAAAAGTGCAAACAAACAAACAAAAAACAAACGCTGGCACAATGGCTCATGCCTGTAATTTCCAGCACTTTTGGAGGCTGAAGCAGGGGGATTACTTGAGACCAGGAGTTTAAGACAAGCCTGAGCAACATAGCAAGATCCTACCTCTTTAAAAAATTTCTAAATTAACTGACTTCCTAACTACTCTGGGAGGCTGAGGTGGGAAGATCGCTTGAGCCCAGGAATTCAAGGTTGCAATTAGCTGTGATTGCACTACTGCACCCCAGCCTGGGCAACAGAGGGAGATGCTATCTCAAAAATAAATAAATAAATACATAAGCAAACAAAATAGGACTAAACAAATAACAGAAAGGACACTTGTTTACAATCTGAGGGCTGAAGCAAGGAGGCAGAGGAGGAACCTTAGATGGGAATGTGTACTTTGGGTGACTCAAATTTTCCGTTACTTGGTGCCAAACGTATGTTCACAAGTAACCAGGAAAGCACCCGGAGTATTGATTTTCAAACATATTTTGGCGAGTAGGCAAATTCACAAAAATGAAATTGCAAACAATGAAGCTCAACTGTAGAACTAAATCCGGTGAAGAGAGATTTTATGTAATTTCAGATATAAAGCTTTGATACTATATGAGGCTTCCACATCATTCATTGCGGATATTGGCCTAACGTTCTCAGCAGATTGACTATCTGTGGTCCCTAAAACTTCTCAAAGTCTCCGCTGTAATGTATCTACCACATTAAGTTCTCTAAACCCAAGTAAAAGGACACCTCCATTCTTTCCTTACCTGTCTCTCCTTTCCCTGGGCAGGTTATTCTCTTACTCTTTCTGTTTAGCAGGGTTCCCCTTGTTTCCTGGCTGTCCAGCGACATAGACTTGGGGTCTGCTATCTCCACCATTATTAGAATTTATCTGCTTATAATGCAAGGTGGGGGCAGGGGGCGCTGGACAGATAAGTTAGACTAAATCCGGAACACTCCTTATCAGAATAGTCAAAAACTGAAACTAATCCAAACATTTCAATCACTTACTTGGAGTCTTCGCTCTTGTTTTTTTCCTCTGGATACTTGATAATGTGTATTTTGTAGTTGTGCCAGGAACAAGTATCACTTTCCAGCACGTTCTTCTTTCCTGTGACTTTGATTCAATATATTTAAGGATTTGGTTTTTCTTTTCGTTTGTTTGTTTGGTTTTTTTGTTTTTTGAGACAGAATCTCACTCTGTTGCCCTGGCTGGGGTGCCCTGGGTAAAGTACTATGGCGTCATAGCTCACAGCAACCTCAAACTTGGGCTCAAGTGATCCTCTTGCCTCAGTCTCCTAAGTAACTGGGGCTACAGGCACCTATCACAACACCTGGCTAGTTTTTCCATTTTTAGTAGAAACAAGGTCTCACATTTGTTCAGAGTGGTCTTGAACTCCTGATTTTAAGCAGTTCACCGGCCTCGGCCTTCCAGAGTACTAGGATTATATTCATGAGCCACAGTGCCCAGGTAGGGTTCGATTTTTTGTGGTGCTGTTATCTAGCAAGTCATAAATAAAGGAATATATTATAAGTTTGGGAAATACAAAGAGGCCCAGATGGACAGATAGGTTCACAGCGATAGAAGACATGTTTTTGTAACTTTCTTTTGAATCTTCTTTGCAAAAACTTCTGTCCTTATTCAGCCTAGACCATAGGAAAGGGTTTAACGGACACTACCCTGTAAACTGAAAGCAGGAAATTAATATTTCCAAGCCGATCTCTTTATGTGAGAGTGAACAAAGTAAGTTTCATGCTGCATGAACTCTTCTCATGCTACCCATATATAGGCTCACTCACTATCTACAGAACAGTCAAAATGATCCTTATGTGGGTAGAAGAGCTACAAGTTTCAGGATTATTTTATTTTGTAGGGCAAAATATTTACTAAAGACATTTGCAGAGGTTATATCAATCTGCCTATCTTAGGAGTGTCTCTAAAAATTGGCATTGTGTCTTGTCTTCACTAAGATCCCTCCTTAGTGAGGCAAGAAGATCACTTAAGCCCAGGAGTTTGAGGTTGCTGTGATCTGTGACGCCACGACACTCTACCAAGGGAGACAGACTGAGACCCTGCGTCAATAAATAAATAAATAAATGTGACTGGAATCTGTCAGTCAGAATAGTTTGACAGTATTTTAGTGAGAACGCAGTGGCTCAAACCCTGCATTTACAGAGTAACCCTGGGAATTCTTTTTTTTTTGAGGGGGCACAGGTGGACTTTTATTAAATTGACAAATAAAAGTTGTATATATTTATGGTTAAGGGACTCTGGATATTCTGAAAGCTAAAAAACTCAGAAATTAATAATAAGTATTACCTCCTCCAAATGAGGTAAAAAGTGGTTCCTCCTTGAAGTGGGCACTTGGCAGGAAAAATCAGTCTTTTTTTTAAAGTATAGTATAACTTCATATTTTATATAATATTATTTATAATAAACACAAACTAGGGAAACTTCCTAGTGCACAATGATCCCAACCCTGGGAATTCTTTGAGGTAATTCTTCATGGGAACTCCTTGCTCTCAGCATGAATTGGGTGTTAAGTAATTGCCACAGAATTTTAATAATTATAAGTACACATTTATTTTTTCTTTGTCTTTTGTCTTAGAAGACAATTTCAGATGACGATTTTTTAATGTCTTCTTCCTAAATTATTCCTAGAGCTTTGAAACCTACTCTTTTTTTAAATTTCAAAATATTAAGGGGTACAAATGTTTTTATTACACGGGCAAATCACACATGTCTAATGCTGAAGTTGTGTGCACTTATCAACCAAATTGTGTTCACTCTACACAGTAAGTTTTATCCCTCGCCTCCCTCCCACCCTCCCCCTTCTTGGTTTCCAATGTTGAGATCTATTCTTAATCTGGAAATACAAATTTTTTTTCTCTATGCATTTTCATATGGCTTAGAATTATTATGCAAATAATACATGCTCATTGTTAAAAAATTAAAGCCAGGAGTACACAAGGATATATAGTAAAAAGTGAAAGAATCTTCACCCTGGATATAATCACTATATTATTATCTGTGCTTCTAAAAATTATCTATGCATATAAAGGCACATAATTTGTGCATAAATGGGTCAACTATTCACTTGCTTTTTATCTAATACGTATATTTTAAATTGATATTTAAAAAGGTACAGCAAGGGGGGGGGGCGCCTGTGGCTCAAAGGAGTAGGGTGCCAGCCCCATATGCTGGAGGTGGCAGGTTCAAACCAAGCCCTGGCCAAAAACTGCAAAAAAGAAAGAAAAGGTACAGCAAGACAGGGCCCACCATGCAGTATGACATTTCACAACATTATGCTCTTTTCTTCTTCATTGTAACATGAAGTGCCTTTAAAGTGACCTTTTGTTTCAGTATGTATGGCAAGAACATGGAGTTTTACAATAAACAATATCTCGCAATAATGACTCATTATTTGAAGGAAAAAAAAAAAACCAGCAAATATCTTGGGAAAATGTCATCATGCATCTGGTGGTCAGCAAACTTGGAGAGAGATTCCTGTCTAGTTCTATGCATTCCATATTCAGTCTCACAAAGAACGAGATTGTGAGCAAACCCCTTTTACCAGTGGGATGTTTGACTAAAATTTTTTTGAGCAAGATACTCATACCATTTTCAAGACCTAAAAGCTAGCTAGATTTAAAAAAATAAGCTCCACAGAAAGCCTAATGTTTTTTATTTTTAGCTTCATGAATTTTCCCAACTTAGGCTTTTAAAATAGCAACTCCTACCAGCTGATTATTTTAATGCCTACTATGTGTCAAGCTATGACGAATGCTTTAGGTATGCAATTTCATTTAATCCTCACAGCAACCTATGAGGCAAGCACTGTTCTTTTCTGGTTTCCTTTCAGTTCATGAAACAGAGGCCCATGAATGTTAAGAAACATGTTTAAGACTATACTGCTAAGTAGAGAAGCTGAGCTTCAGACCAAGGTCAGTCTGACTCCAGAGGCCATAAGCTAACCTTTACACTACCCAGCTTCTCTCCTGTGGAATACCTTGTCCCTTCTCTGTCCACCTATTGCCCTTATACTGTGGGTGCACCCCAATTAGCGTATCTGTGGTGTTAGCTTAAACAGCCTTATTGCCCTTCTAAATTTTATCTGTTTCTTTTGAATCTCCCTTCTAGAAAGTTCTGTCCTCCTTCAGCTTAGACCACCCTAATAGAAGAGGGATTAGCAGACACCGTCAATCATAGTGGAAAAAGGGAGTTCACATTGGCCAAATGGCCTCCTTCTAAAACCTGAACAAAAATGAACATCAACTGACCATGAACTCTGTGTGCCTCGTATGCCTGTTTACAGAACACGGATTTTTAGTATGACCTATATCTATAAAGAATAACTAAAATTTGGTTAGCAAAATAAGTTAAAGAGAAACTCAGTAGCTCAGCACCCATCGCTCAGTGGTTAGGATGCCGGCCACATACACCGGGGCTGGAGGGTTTGAACCTGACCCAGGCCTGCTAAACAACAATGACAACAACAACAAGAAGAAAAAATAGCCAGTCATTGTGGCGGGCGTCTGTAGTCCCAGCTACTTGGGAGGCTGAGGCAAGAGAATCACTTAAGCCCAAGAGTTTGAGGTTGCTGTGAGCTGTGACAACATGGCACTTTACCGAGGGCGATATAGTGAGACTCAGTCTCAAAAAAAAAAAAAAAAAAAAGACAGAGAGAAACTCATCGTGTCTGGGGATGAATCTTCTCATAAACTTCAGGAAACTTGCATCTCTTAACTATTATACTCTTGACTCTCCCTACCAGTCTTTTTCTTCCTACCAGACCTACTCAGTCTTTTTCTCTCACAAAATTATATTCTTTTTCTTTGGGATGTGCACTTGTGTTTTATAGATGAACACAGGTGAGTATGGGGGAGTGGAAGTGCATGTAGTTGAATGTCTTCTTACGTGTGTGTATAAACGGGTGAACGGCGTATCTGTGTACCTAGTACACTCTCTGATATATGCTTTGGTATAATATATACTCAATAAATGTGGTAGATGAATGGAAATAAAGATAAAATTTCTTTTCTATAGCACAGATATGGTAGTAGAACTAAGGAATTTCTTTCAGGCCCTCTACCCCTGGCTAGCTCAACTTGCTGTGTCAAAGGCTTATATAAGATCTCTTATCTTGATCCTTACATATAGCCTCCAGATTAAACCCTTAAACTTTCTTCTTTCAATTCATCCTAGTAGCCAATATTATATTTGTCTTTCTAAAACTTTCTATTTGAGAACCTAAGTATTATGTGTCTCCCCCCATCCCAAATTCACGTGTTGAAGCCCCATTTGAATATATTTGGAGATGAAGCATTTAAGGAGGTAATAAGGTTAATGGAGGTAATAAGGATGGGTCTCCAATTCGATCGTATTGGTGCACTTCTAGCATCCAGAATTGTGGAAAAAAATATTCTGTCATTTAAGTCAGAATTTTCTTGTAGCAGTCCCAGCAGGTTAATATATTAGGGTAACTCTTTTTCTGACTCCAGACTCCTTTATAACCCCTATCAAATCCAATCCCACCATAATTACCTGTCATCTCCAACCTCTCTCCACTTGGCCTTCTCTGCTTTAATTTGCACACATACACCGATTTTTTTATCCTATTTCCCTGCCTTATTTTTCCACTGCCAGCATCTAAAACATGATGTATTTTACTTATACTTGTTTACATCCTCCTAGGATATAAGCCATCTGGGGGTAGGGATTTTGCCTACTTTGCTCATTGCTATATATCTCTAGTGACTAGAACAGTTCCTGACACATTGTAAGTGCTCAAGAAAAGCAAATTAAATAAATCCCAGGACTTTGGTCAGCCTCCCTCTTCCTGTCTGATTTAATTTTTCTAGTTTATGATCCCAAACTATAGTACTGTCACCCCAATCTGTTGAGATCTTAATTGTTATGTTTAATATATGTTTAGTTTTTATCTTTAGCCAAGTTGTAAGTTTCTTGAGGGCACGGACAACATAAGATTTCTTTTCCATAATCTACAGCTTCTGGCAATAGTGATGGGAATGTAGTAAATGTTCGTTAGATTCTTGATGATTAGATTCTCCCTACAGAGACCAAGAGTCTTTCAAGACGAGGCTGCCTACTGGATGTGACTATAATAAATATTCAAAGGCGCCAGGCAACTGGGTGAAAGGTTTACTTCCTTCTTGAATATTCAAATTATTTGTGATAGAACCCAAATAGAGAGTGTGTCATTCACTGGAAGCTTGAGAAAATATGAAGATTACATAGGAATCATCAATAACTTCTAAAATGATGTTTTGGAGTAATGTAAGTATCATTATAACTTCTTTTTTTTTTTTTTGTAGAGACAGAGTCCCACTTTACCGCCCTTGGTAGAGTGCCATGACGTCACAGGACTCACAGCAATCTCCAGCTCTTGGGCTTAAGCGATTCTCTTGCCTCAGCCTCCCAAGCAGCTGGGACTACAGGCGCCCGCCACAACGCCCGGCTATTTTTTTTGTTGCTGTTTGGCCAGGGCTGGGTTTGAACCCACCACCCTCGGTATATGGGGCCGGCACCCTACTCACTGAGCGACAGGCGCCGCCTATAATAGTCTTTAACCTCGGTCACCAGCTAAATTTGCTGAAGAGGATGGAAAAACAAGACCCATGTGTCTCTCAAAACACTGAGAGGTATACTTTCAATCCTGGGATAGAATTAGGTTCTAAAAGGGCCAGAAAACAAAGATGTTAACGTAGCTACTTGAGAAAACACCCTGGCATTTTCTCAAAAAGTTAAAAATAAAGTTGCCATATGACCTAATGTTTCA
Source organism: Nycticebus coucang (assembly GCF_027406575.1). Lineage (NCBI taxonomy): Eukaryota > Metazoa > Chordata > Mammalia > Primates > Lorisidae > Nycticebus > Nycticebus coucang. The sequence goes on along the minus strand of NC_069785.1, from coordinate 50,905,427 downwards.
CTTCTAGATATCTACCCAAGAGAAATGAAAACATATGTTGACACGAAAACTTGTACTCAAATGTTCATAGCATCATTTTTCATAATAGCCCCAAACTGGAAGCAACTTGAATGTCTGTCAATTGGTAAATGGATCCACAAAATATGGTATGTTCATACGATGGAAAACCTAACAAAACAAGGAAATCCACGGACAAATCCTACGTGGATGAACCTCAGAAACGTTACGCTAAGTGAAAGAAGCCAGGTGCAAGTAACCATGGATTGTGTTGCCCTATTTATATGAAATTTCCAGAAAAGGCAAATGTATAGAGACAGAAAGTGGATTAGTGGTCACTTGATACAGAGGATGAGAATAAACATTAACCACATGTGAGCTCTAGGATGCTATTGGAATGATGAAAATAGTCTAAGGCATGTTTCTTTTTTTGTTGTTAAGTAGGCCCAGGTGAGGTTCTTGCCACCCCTGGAGTGCAGGGCTGGCGCTCTAACCATTGAACTACGATGCCCAGCCAGATGAAAATATTATAAAACTAATGTGTGGTGATGGTTGTACCACTTGGCAAATTAGATTTATTATTAAAAATGTGTCGTTAAATTTGTTATTAAATTTATCAAAAATCACTGAATTGTACACTTGAAGTAAGTGAATATTACGATATGCAAAATATATTTCAGTAAAATTGTTTTTTAAAAAAGTTAATGTACTTTTTTTGGATGGAAAAGGAACACATACTCATTTTAGAAAGTACAGAAAAGCATAGAAAAGAAAATAAACAGCACTTATCAAGAGATTATTTTCTTTTGGTCTTTTTTATGTATGTGTTTTACATAGTTGAGATCATTCTCTATATCCAATTTTATATTCTGATTTTCTATTACAACATTGTACTAAAATAATTTAATATAATATATATCAGTAGCTGAATAATATTTTATCATGGGAACATATCATAATTCACTTAACTGCCCTCTATTACTGGGTACTTCAATTTTATACACAATACATGCCTGAACATATTTGTATAATAATATAATTAAGATTAAGAGTCATTCTTTTTTAGGGTGGAACCTGTGGCTCAATGGGTAGGGCGCTGGCCCCATACACCAAGGGTGGTGGGTTCGAGCCCAGCCCTGGCCAAACTGCAACAAAAAAATAGCCAGGCATTGTGGTGGGTGCCTATAGTCCCAGCTGCTCAGGAGGCTGAGGCAAGAGAATCGCCTAGGCCCAGGAGTTGGAGGTTGCTGTGAGCTGTGAGCTCCACGGCCCTCTACCAAGAGCGATAAAGTGAGACTCTATCTCTAAAAAAAGACTTATTCTTTTTTTTTTTTTTGCTTTAGTTCTTGTCTATAATACCACAGTAAAATATTTAACAAAGTCCAAGAGATTACTGATACGTGATAACGACCTACAACTTTACATTAACAGGTATAACAATAACAAACTGATCTGAAGTAATAAGAAAAACGTTCCAATGTAAAGACTTACTATCCTATTTATACAGTATTGAAACCATCAAAACATTTACTAAGGCCTAGTCTTCAATCTATTTATCCCTCCTTCTTGGTCTATCTTACAAGTCTTGAATTTGGAAACATGACCTTTGTAATATGGGCTTCCTTATCTTCACTTGGTTACCTGAGCTCTGCTTGAGTGCAGAGAATCACTCAAGATTTCAAAATAGGTCAGAAGTGACAGTAGAATAGGGCCGATTGGCTGAGACTCCTTGCTCTGAACTAAGCAGGTGTCAGAGACTGGGATCTGCACCCACAGGGTGAGAACTCCAGTGTAGCAAGAGGTCAGGAACAAGCCAAAGAGTCCCAGAAAACGTGGCCAAGGCAGCAGAGCAGACTCCTGGTGTCAGTGGGTCAGGTGGGTCATTACAAAAGTTTTCAGGCATAAAAAATTAAGAAACAAAATTTGTGTGGAGAGAAACAAATGAAACCCTCCCAGCAACACTGCTAAGCAGGGCAAGCTGAAACTTGCACAGGTGAATCAGAAAGGACACTTTCAACTGTGTTTCTTGGAAGTGAAATTATGGACCATAACAGTCTGTCTCACCACTTTTGTAGTGACCCTTGTACCTGTAGTCAGGAGTGAGCTGCAGTCTGGAAGCCAAAAGGAGCCCAAGCAGAAAGACAGCATCAGGGTGGCACCTGTGGCTCAAAGGGCTAGGGAGCCGGCCCCATATTATGCCGGAGGTGGCGGGTTCAAACCCGGCCCCGGCCAAAAACTACAAAAAATAAAAAAATAAAGACAGCATCAGCTCTCCCAACTTGAGGAAATTAATGTAGATCAAAGCACAGCACCAGTAATAGGACCCACATATGAGCCTGGCCCTAGGGCAAAGTTTGCCATCTTCTTTCTCATACACTGACCAAACATTGAACATATGGGAACCCTAGTCAACCCTACTGCCTAACCAGAGAAGGACCGGAGGTATAGGGTGTTACCAACCCTCTGGGCTTGGTTTAAGAAACATCATTTTAAATAAATAATTAGAAAACTAATAAGTGAAAACTGATTTCAAATGCCATGTGAAATAAAGGTATTTGTTTTTTCATCCCCTTTAGAAATTGACTGTGAATCTTGTAAAACTATGGGGGTGGTTGCATAAACTCAGTGATACACCAAAAATCACCGAATCATGTACTTTAAATGGGTAAGTTGTATGGTGAATTATATCTCAATAAAGCTGTCTAGAATTTTTAAAAAGAAAGAAAAAAACATTGACTATGATGGGCTACTCTTCAACATCTAGACCTGTGGTCCCCAACCCCCAGGCTGCAGACTGGTAGTAGTCCATGGCCTGTTAGGAACTGGGCCGCCCAGCAGGAGGTGAGCAGGTGGGGAGACTGAGTGAAGTGTCACCTATATTTATAGCCTCTCCCCATGGCTCACATCACCGTCTGAGCTCCACCTGTCACATCACGCATTAGGTTGTCACAGGAGCACAGACCCTACTGTCAACTCCCCATGTGAGGGATCTAGGTTGTGCCCTTCTTAGGAAAATCTAATGCTTAATGATCTGCGGTGGAGCTGAGGCAGTGATGCTAAGCACTGGGACATCTGGTTGCAAGGAAACAAGCTCAAGGCTTTCACTGATTCTGCAATATGGTGAGTTGTATAATTATTTCATTATATATTACAATGTAACAATAATAGAAATAAAATGCATAATAAATGTAATGCACTTGAATCATCCTGAAACCTTCCCCCACTCCCAATCTGATGGAAAATTGTCTTCCACATAACCAGTCCTTGGTGCCACTGATCTACAAGATGGGACCCATCAGTTTCTCATGTTGAAAATCTCTACCCTACATGCCTCCCGGTGAACCTAAGGTGTCAACACTGAGAACTGATTCTTCTGTGCCATTCTATTGCTTCATTCAACCTTTAAAGTGCCCAGGACGCCCAGCTTAGAGAAATGGTGATTGAGAGAGCGATTCCACCTGCCTCTAGAGGATTAGTACACAACTATTCACAGGCTGTGAAAAAAAAAAAAGATAGTTAATCCATATACTACACCATTAGAACCACATAGGACAAAACCTACCCAAAGGAAAAAAACTTGGAAGAAATTAAAGTGCTAACAGTCGTGTAAGAGAAAGGGAAGAATGATTTTTCTCTAGCAATTTTCTTTTTAAAGTGACAGGATAGAGTTTATTGACACGGAGAAAGATTGATAAGCGTGGTAAGCAAAAGAGGGCAGACTGACGAGGGGGAACAGAATCTCCAGCGGTGGAGGCGGGGTGGGGGGATCCAAATGGGAAGCCCCCCTTTCTCTAGCAATTTGTATTCTAAGGTTTCTATGCCTGTCAAAAGATACCATTCTGTGGTCTTTAATGATGAATTCTTTTGGAGAGAAAACACATCCAGCTCTGCTCAGAACTTGGCTCTCTAAGGCCTCCTTTTTTTCTATGACTAAAGGACTCCAGGGAAATAGGAAAGCTCAGGATGTCTGTAAAGGCTGAAAGAGGAGAAAACGATACAGTGAGGGCGAGGGCTGGAAGGAGAGCAAAGGGGCCTTCACTGTTCTTGTTTGTAGTCTTGGGGCTTTTTAACCATATGGAAAAATAAATCAATTTGAGATTATGACTATGTAGGAGAACCTGATTTATCTTCTCTCATCTTGGCCTCTTCTACTTCAAAAGATTTTCTTTTTTTGAGACAGTGTCATTATGTCGCCCTCAGTAGAGTGCTATGGCCTCATAGCTCACAGCAACCTCAAACTCTTGGCATTAAGCAATTCTCTTGCCTCGGCCTCCCAAGTAGCTGGGACTACAGGTGCCCGCCACAATGACTGGCTATTTTTTTGTTGCAGTTGTCATTGTTGTTTAGCAGGCCCAGGCCGGACTCAAACCAGCCAGCTCTGGTGTCTGTGTCTGGAGCCCTAACCACTGAGCTACGGGCACCGAGCCATACTTCAAAATATTTCTTGTGAAGATACCAAATACCAGCTTCTAATCTCCTCCTCTTAAAGACATATCTTTTACCAGGTAAGCTGTAGTGAACTCAACTGTATCTTTTTTTTTTTTAATTAAATCATAGCTGTGTACATTAGTATGATCGTGGGGCACCATACACTTGGTTCATAGATCGTTTGACACATTTTCATCACATTAGTTAACATAGCTTTTGTAGCATTTTCTTAGTTATTTTGCTAAGACCTTTACATTCCACATTTACTAGGATTCACATATACCCTTATAAGATGCACCGCAGGTGTAATCCCATTAATCCCCCTCCTTCCCCCCCTCCCTCCCCTCCCTTTCCCCTTTCTCCCTATTCTTAGGTTGTAACTGGGTTATAGCTTTCATGTGAAGGTCCTACATTAGTTTCATAATAAGGGTGAGTACATTGGGTACTTTTTCTTCCATTCTTGAGACACTTTACTAAGAAGAATATGTTCCTTTGCAGTGAGAATGGTAAAACAATAAAAATACGAATGATGCAGATACAAATAAGAGCCCTTATCTGGACACCGTAACTAACTTACTGTAAAGGACAAATGTTACCTTGTACTCCAGCTTTCTGGGGGTTTGATCTACAACAGGAAAAGCCAGGTCTGGTAGGGGTGGTTTATTCAGTTTTGGCCTGACCGGTGGATTCAGATCTATTTAAAATGAGCAGACAGTGCAATGGAAGGAGTCATGAAAATTGACGTGTTAGTTTACAAATAAAAAACCTAAAGCCTAGAGAAAACTCTAGGCTTCTCTTCTTGGATTCTTCACAATCCAAGAGCATGCCAGTGGCAGACTCAGAATCAGATGCATGACCACTGCCTTGTAACCAGGGGCCGGCCTTTCTGAACAAACCCAAACCTCGCTACAGAGAGGGCCTGAAAGTGCCCTGTTCTCATCTCTCCTCAAGATTCCTTTGAAACAAACCTTGTTGTAACCTGGGTTTCTCTTCCAAGGCTGCCTGGATTCAGAGTAGAAACAGGTACAGGCCTGCTCCTCTGGAGCCAGGCCAGATGTCAGCAGCTGGCAGGGATGCCCCGAGGGGTTCAGAGCTTGGGCAGACCCGGCTAGCTGAGTAGTTGGATCACTCTGTATTTCAGTTTTCAGGAGGTAACACCACCAACTCTCCTCAAGAGAAAAACATACGAATTGCTAAGGTACAAACATCACACTAGTGGTCCCAAGATTCAGTGTTGGGTTTATTATGTATCAACATACTGCTCATTTGAGAGCCAGGGCAGGGAAGAATCCTGGTCCACTTTCTGACAGCTTTGTGTCAGAGTATGATCCCAAGAAAGAAGCACTCATTCAGGGAAGACAACAGGGGGCCTGTGTGGCAGCAGGAAACAGAATAAGGCGGCATTGTGCCTGATGAAGGTGTGGATGGCCTCTCTTGAGAGCCAGGCTAGAAAGGCATGGCCAGGGCTACACTGGTGACAGAGCTTTGGAAAGGGAAGTTGACAAATATCTTTATAGTCTCTTCTAATTCCTGCTATTCATCCAGCTGAGAACTACAAGATAGCTTCAGCAATATTTTCTCCAGCACATTTGAAGTGTTTCTTACAGTACAAAATCAAATACCAATAAAAAAATCAAAATGGTTTCATCTGTTTTCTTTTTGAAGAAGCAGGTTTTTCGGATCTTTTGCTAAGGTATAACCAAGTATTCATAGATAACTGAATTACCCCATGCTTAAACAATTGTTTTCATGTGAAAACTGAGGAGTCATTGTTTAAAGGCTTTTTTTTTTTTTTTTTTTGTAGAGACAGAGTCTCACTTTCTGGCCCTCGGTAGAGTGCCGTGGCCTCACACAGCTCACAGCAACCTCCAACTCCTGGGCTTAAGCGATTCTCTTGCCTCAGCCTCCCGAGTAGCTGGGACTACAGGCGCCCGCCACAACACCCGGCTATTTTTTGGTTGCAGTTTGGCCGGGGCCGGGTTTGAACCCGCCACCCTCGGTATATGGGGCCGGCGCCCTACCGACTGAGCCACCGGCGCCGCTTTTTTTTTTTAAATAGGGTACACCAACTCTTCACTGAAGATGTAGCTCCATAGATAAGAAAATATTTCTCTAGTGGATTTTTTTAAACTAGAACTAACCTTAGAGATTACTTAACCTTATCCTTATTTTAAAAATACTTATTTAATATAGGAAGATTCAGTCTAAATTTTTTCTACGGAACGTATTGTAGGCAAGAGAAAACACCTCTAGAAAAGGGGGAAAACAAAAACATGCTGTGATCTGTAAACACTCTGAAGGACAATGGCCGTAACAGAAGTACGTACAAGGCCTGGGAAGGAACGTTAACCAGGCCGTCCCCTGCCCAGTCAACAGTCAAAGCAAAATATCCATTATGGGTATTTGTATTATGGCCAGGGCAGATCAAGAGAACAGCTCAAGCCCTGAAATATGGACAACAGAGCTTGTACCCTAATCACAGGGAAACACCTTGGGGTGGAGATCAGAAGAAAATTCTTCTCTTCCACTGATTCTTCAGAGGAGCCTGACATCTTCACATCTGCTACACAGAGAAACTAGAGGGTTCTAACCTCCCCCAAAAAATCTGTGTATGTGACCACAGACAGGAGGCTGCCCCCACACAAGACTCAGGTTTCAAATTTCTCAAGGCCGCCCAAACCCTTAAAGTGAATTATTATAGACAGAATAAGAACTAACATACATACTTAGAGAAACTGCTGATGTTTTTATTCCCTTCCTCAACTTACCCTCTCAATTAAATACAAAAAAAACCTTCAACAAAAGCTGGGTAGGACACTCAGGGCCACTCGCTGTAACCCTACAAACTAATGGTGGTCCCCTATGTTCCCACCTTTGAAAACTGCATTCTATGTGTCCTATCTGTTTATCTCTCACCACTTTTAACTTTATTTTTCTTCAGTTGATAGCCACCAGTTCCACAGGTCTTAAAGGACTCTGTCCCCAGGGCGATACCACAAGAAGTATATTATGTGGATACTATTGTTTGGAAAAACTCTAAAGCACCGTCTTCACAACTTAAAGATAGATGACGGTTTTATTTCAAATTAAATTTGTACGACTTGAAAGTTGAATTTTTTTCATTATTCTAACTAAACTAATTTTTATAAAGCTCTTTCTAAACCATGAGCTTAATCTGATTATTCAGGAAATATTTTTATGCAGTGAAACATCTGTTCCTGTTTAAATTATTTTATTAGAATGAAAAAGTGTTTCAGATACTTAGAAAACAAAAAATGTGTGTGTGTATAACTATATTATGTATTTCTTTTTTTGTTTGTTTTGTTTGTTTTTTTGGAGACAGTTTTACTCTGTTGTCCTCGGTAGAGTGCTGTGGTGCCATAGCTCACATCAACCTCAAACTCTTGGGCTTAAGCGATTCTCTTGCCTCAGCCTCCCAAGTAGCTGGGCCTATAGGTGCCCACCACAACACCTGACTAGTTTTCCTATTTTTAGTAGAGATGGGGTCTTGCTTTTGCTCAGGCTGGTCTCAAACTCATGAACTCAAGCAATCCACCAACTTCAGCCTCCCAGAATGCTAGGATTTCAGGAGTGAGCCACCTCACCCACCTATTTTATTTATTATTTAAAAATGAAAGTTAAATACTTCTAATGGGTTCTCATGAGAAATTTTTAAAATAGATTAAATAATTTTATCTTTCTTATCCTATTATTGATTATTCAAACTAGAAAATAAAGATAATTCCTACTTTTTATAACATTAATTATAATAAATTCTTAAATATTTTATCAATATATTTCAAAAGCAGGAAGACAAACTTATAAAGAGTATCTTTTTTTTTTTTTTTGGAGACACAGTTTCACTATGTCGCCCTCAGTAGAGTACAGTGGCATCACAGCTCACAGCAACCTCAAACTCTCAGGCTTAAGTGATTCTCCTGCCTCAGCCTGCCAAGCAGCTGGGACTACAGGCGCCCGCCACAATGCTTGGCTTTTTTTTTTTTTTTTTTAATTGTGGTTCATTGTTGTTTAGCAGGCCCAGGCTAGGCTTGAACACGCCAGCCCTAGTGTATGTGGTGGCGCCATAACCTCTGAGCTATGGGCGCCAAGCCACTTAAAGAGGTATCTAATGCACTGGATCCCAGAATAAATATTTGGATATCTCCATAAAGTAAACAAGTTGATAGAAGCAATAAAGTAAAATTTAGCAGGAATTTATATAAAAATCTTATAGCTTGCTTCCAAATAAATTTACAACAATTGTTATTTTTAACATAAACAAGAGAAAACTTAGAGAGGGCAAAATAGCTACTACATATTTTCAAATATTTAAAATTTATTCAGAGAAAGAGCAATTGGTCCTGCATGGTGTTGCTCCAGAAGTTAGGACTTGGAACTCAGTGGGAGGGAGAAAGTGGACCATAAGGAGAAAACATTTCTTTTAATTACAGCTACAGGCAGAGGAATGGGCTAACCAGTAAATGGCAAATTCCCATTTAAGAGGTTTTTAAGTAGCAGCTGAGTAACTATCTAACGCCCTATGATTTGAGGAAAAGGAGTTAACTATGGGTGGTGCCTGTGGCTCAAGGAGTAGGGCACCGGTCCCATATGCCGGAGGTGGCGGGTTCAAACCCAGCCCCAGCCAAAAAAAAAAAAAAAGAAAAGGAGTTAACTATTACTCAACACTGCTTCCCACACCAACATGGCGGCTTGCATATAACAGACCCTCCACAAATATTTTTGAGTATATAAACTACTGAATGTAGTCTAATGTTCATTGCTACATATCAGTAAAGTTGTAGAGACATAAAAAATTAAAATCAAAGTTAATCTGATAAAAGACAGCTTAACCTAAACTGGTGAAACATTTATAATCCTTTTTAACTTTTATACATTTTGGTCAATATTGACAAAGTTTTGACTTTTATTATTCACATTATTTTGAACTTAAGGCTATTACGTAGATTATTAAATAAAAGTCATATGACAAATGCTTAATGAACTGCAAAAGAATGGATCTGTTTTGCAATAAAACCATATTTAGGTTTAGCCCATCTAAGAAACCAAACAACCTAGAACACCACATGATAGAATTTAAGGTGCTTTGGGGCGGCGCCTGTGGCTCAGTGAGTAGGGCGCCAACCCCATTTGCCGAGGGTGGCGGGTTCAAACCCAGCCCCAGCCAAACTGTAACAAAAAATAGCCGGGCTTTGTGGCAGGTGCCTGTAGTCCCAGTTACTGGGGAGGCTGAGGCAAGAGAATCACCTAAGCCCAGGAGCTGGAGGTTGCTGTGAGCCGTGATGCCATGACACTCTACCAAGGGCGATAAAGTGAGACTCTGTCTCTACAAAAAAAAAAAAGAATTTAAGATGCTTTAAAGTTAGTGATGGTATTTTTTACTGCTAGAAAAACATAACCATGAACATTATCTGTTTGAATTTTTTAAAGCAATGCTTTGCCTCCTGACCACAGGAGGAAAAAGTACTACAAGTTCACTAACACATACATACATGCTGAAACAAACAAATACAGGAAACATTAAGTAAAAAACAAAAAAACCCATAAAGAAATGACGTTTTTGAATCCTTCTCCCAAAGCATATTCAAAATAAGCAACTAAAATAGACATAATGTTGCATATTCAGTTTTGACTCCTGCTTCTTTTTTTACCTAATGTTATATTCTAGTTAGGTCTTTGGCATTTTGTAAAAAGAAAAATTCTTTTCTATTCCTTTAGTTTACTGCCCCACAGTGCGAGGGTTTTCCTGACTTCATCTCCACTTGCCACCATTTTAAATAAACATTTTAAAGGCATTTGTCTATCCTACTTGAATGCCATTGTTTAAAATTATAGACTAGGATTTTGCAAATTCCTTAAAGTGGAATTTAAGAAAATCTTCAACATTTCCTAAGTCGTAGCCTATTCAATGTCCTATTTTCAGTCTTTTTTCCAGAGCACACAAATTCCCCAGAGTTATGCAGCGTTCCAGAGCAGCCTCCTTAATTATTTTGGAGGATGAAAAGCTTTTTCATAGCACCCCCACAAAATCTGTTATACCAACCACCACAAGAAGTCACACATAGCATTGAGCCCAGCACAATGCCTGTGATTGTAACTCTCCTCCTCAGCTGTTTGTCTTTCCAGGCTTCAGGCCTATAATTTGTACATAGGATCTCTTTTGAACACAGCTTTAACACTAACATACCCAGTAACTGCACACCTCTTCCTGTACCAGTCTTAAAATATTGGGAAGTCAATGATGGAAGAGAGAAGATTAAGTTTTCTTTGGTCACATATAACTGATTCTGTCGTGGGATGGTAAAAGGGGTCACACTCACAAATAAACTGTGATCTATTCTGTGGCCGAAGCAGCCCATTTTGGTGTCTGTCTCTCAAAATACAACTAGCTTCAACTTAACTACATCTCTAAGCGATTTCATTCAGATACCTACCATGTATACCTTTGACAGGCAAAGAAGCTTCACCAGAAGTAGAGTGCTTATAGATGGGCTTCCTATGGGGGTTTATGGAGAGTTGTTTTTTATGTTTGCTTTTGTGTTTTGGTGAAACTTGCCTTGCAAATGTTCCCCACCAATGTTACTGTAGCTCTGCTGCCATGGCGTAGAATGTCAGGCCTGGGATCACTGACTCGTCCCAGTGTTGACGAGGATCATTCAGTCATTCTGTCACATCTGTCTGAAGTGAGGTGTCAACTCACCAGGCTGGCCTGGGCGGCTGTGCTTCTCCTGTTTCTATCTCACAGATCCTGTGAATAGTGTACCTAACCAGGTCCCCTCAGCTGCCGGGAAGCTCAGACCCATCTCTGTGGCCCACCTCTAGCAAGTAGGTAGGCCTTCGAGGGGTGCGTACTAATCTTCTGGCTGGCCTTGTCTTTTATTTTCACCATATGTCTTTGTCTTACCCAACTCTGTCATGGGTATTTTATATATTTTTGTAAGCTGCCTAAAATTCTTTCTGGAGATGTCAGTAAATAAATAATTTTAAATAAATGTATCATTCCATACTGAGTAGAAAGAGTCTGATTGATTATTCTCATCTCTTCTTAATCACAGGCATTTATGTAAAAGTTATAGAGAAGTTTTACGTGTAGAATGCTGCTTTCTTTCTATGAGCTGACAATATTTAAAAGTCTATCATCAATTTTCTCCCCCTCCTACTCATTCCCTGCCTTTTTTTTTTTTGAGACAGAGTCTCCCTTGAGAGGTGTAGAGTGCAGTGGCATCACAGCTCACAGCAATCTCAAACTCTTGGGCTTACGTGATTCTCTTGCCTCAGCCTCCTGAGTAGCTGGGACTACAGGCACCCATCACAATGCCCGGCTATCATTCCCTGCTTTTTGTAGAAAGAGAATTGAAAAGACAATCGAGAGAACCCATGTTGAGAGGAAAGAAAAGAGAATGTTAAATGTACAAACTCAAATTCATTTAAATTTATTCACAAATATGTCATGCATATTTAAAAGAATATGCACATTGTTTTACTGAACTAGGATTCTATTGTTCTGGTTGAATTGCTAGAATTCATATCCAAGCTGATAGGAGCTAGAGGCTAAACAGACTTGACATGATATCTAGCAAATAAAGGTACTGAATTATCTTAAATGCACCGAACAAAGTAGGTTATGTCCTATATACAGTTTAATCTCAAATCATTTTCTCCTTTAATTGTCTGACCTCCTAGAATATTCTTTTGTTTGATGGAGGGTCTGCGTGTTTAAATCTGCTTTGGGTTAGGAAGTGACTGAAAGGTTTATTGGAGGAATGGGACAGAGTGACAGGTCACTGGTGTTAGTAGAATAAAAGAACAGAGAAGAGGTAACGCTGGACCATTAAATGTAAAAAAGGAATTCTTTTGTAAGATAATTTTCTACCAATGTTGGGGGTTGGGATCCAGTTTCCCAACCCAGTTGACCAGTTGACCTGTTTCGATTACTGGCTGAGCTAGAAAGTTCAACTGAGGCATGGTGGTAACCGAAAGCAAAAGTGAGTGGAAACTGAAAATGAACCTGGAGCAGCACAGGCAGTGTGGATAGCAAGCAAAAGTAACCCACACAAGTTTCAGGGTAACAGAGAGATTTTATTTAGGAAGAACAAGGAGAAATGTTTAGAGCACTTCCAAAATTGGAAGTGGGTTCCTCTTGAGAAAGAGCAGAGGTGAGAGAGACGCATACTAGGGCACACTAGGGACGTACCCCTTCCTCTGTCTTTCCGTGGTCTCTTTGCACCACCAGACATCATTGCCCTTTTCTAATGGTTGAGTAGTGTTATGATCCTATGGGCCCTCCAGACTTCCTTGTTCTGCAGGCCAGGCTTTTCTCCCATCCCGCTGGTAGCCCCTTTCTTCTCAGCCAAAATTATGACTGAAGAGAATTTCTTGTAACCAGAGTACCTGAACAGTATCACTGAAGACTCTCTAAAACTATGTTCTTTTGTATACAGAAGCCAACCATTCGCACATAACAGTGCAAAAACATACATTTTTCTACGATATATTTGTAATATATGAGATACACTTCTGTACACAAATGTACACAAATATGTACGTATGTGTCCTTCTATTGATAAATACCCAGTAAATTAAGTAATAGGGTGATCATTTGGTAGAAAATAAAAACTCCAGGCAAATCTCAGTCTCTCTCCACCACCTACCCATGATGGGTTTGGATTTAGAATGAATTAAATGGTGGACCTCACCTACTGCTTTGAGTTTTGTTTTTTTTGTAGAGACAGAGTCTCACTTTATGGCCCTCTGTAGAGTGCCGTGGCCTCACACAGCTCACAGCAACCTCCAACTCCTGGACTTAAGTGATTCTCTTGCCTCAGCCTCCCGAGCAACTGGGACTACAGGCGCCCGCCACAACGCCCGGCTATTTTTTGGTTGCAGTTTGGCCGGGGCTGGGTTTGAACCTGCCACCCTCGGTACATGGGGCCGGCGCATATGCTTTGAGTTGTTAATAAAGTTTTCAGACTCTTTTCAGTAACTAACATCTATCTGGTCCTCACTGGGCAGATGAAGCAGAGTGAAGCCTAGAATTTACTAATCTTGGTTCTTGTTGCTTTCTATTCTTAACTGATCCTCCTGAAAGAAGCAAATCTTGATTTCACAGTTAACCTATCTATTTAGGTTAACTCTAATTTTCTATGTATTCTCTGATCCAGAGACTTTACCTTTTCCCCCTCATTCCTTGCTTAGAATGAAAAGCTTTGAGTCAGTTGTGTAAATTGACATTGTGCAATTTCTTCTGTTTCACAAAATAAATTCTCTATAATCTTACCTCGTTATCTATTACAAACTTTGCTAAAGGTAAAACAAACATCTTGGTAAAGTGCTTGAAGTGCAATGCTGAGTCTCTTTCATGCATTTTAGTGCAATTTCATTTTATTACAAACTACAGTTCACATGAAATCTTCACCACCATTTCTCTCTCGAGAACCTCCCCGTTGTTCTTTCATCAATAGACCCTGCATTTACTTTTGGAAAAGGCAGTATTTTGTTGGCTCTAATTAGTTTGGCTCAACCCCATCAGATCCCCTAACAATAGACTAACTGTTAGTGAAATTGGCCTTTTGTCACCCTCTCTCCCCTCCTCCATTTTCTGGTTTAGTATAGTGGCAAGAACAGGCTCTCCTGACTTGAAACGAATTATTTCATCTTTCTGGGCCGCAGTTTTCTCATTTGCAAATCAAGCACCACAAGGCACATGTCTTAGGGTTTCTGGGTAAAATAGATGCAATTCTTCCAGAAGAGTCAGCATTCAGTAAGTGTGAATTTCCTTGCTGAAAGTAAGGATTTTGAAGGAGATTATACCAGCAATGCCAAGTCACTGGAAAGCAAGAAGTCATCTCTCAATCTTAGTTTTACATCCATACTTTGGCACATAGTACGTGGGGGAGGGGGTTGTTGGTTAGCTTGTTTGTTTTCTTTGTTTCTTTTTTAATACTAGTCAAGTGCAGTAGTGAGAATTGGGGGAAGAGTAGAACATGTTCCATCTGTAACTGACTATGAACAATCAATTGAGATAACTCACTACCTTCAGACCAGCCACAATACACGTTTGAAAAAAATTACTCTCCCAAACAACTTTCCAAAAACTAAAGCAAAGAAGGAAGTCCACGTTGAAGCCTGGAAAAAAGTTTTTAAGTTTATCCCCTCATATAAGATGAAGCTCTGACTTTCTGCAATGATGATAAGTTCATTCTCAGATCATTTTGCACTTTTCCATTATAGAACTGTACTTACAACAAATGTGATTAACTGCCTTGGGCTCTGTGGTTTGTGAGCTCTGTCTTAAGGGAGGGACTGTGTCTGTCTTGGCCAGCATGTCCCCAGTTGACATACAATAGCTGATCTTAATAAAAAATGGAGGAGTCACTGAGTGAGCATAGTTGTCTGTCTTTCTAAAGCACGGCTTCCTAAAGGCTGTAGGTGAATCCACCTTGAATCCATTTTTTTTTTCTTTTCCTAGTGACTTATGATGAAATTGCCACTAATGCTTTCTCACCATGTTAGACTGCTCCTCATCTGGCTCTATCTCATTCATCATCCTTCTGCTCTGTAAATAAATGTTTTAATAGTGGGAGGAGATCGGCTAAGGGGCAGAGGCTTCTATTTGAAGAAGTGCTATTGCAGAACCATTTGATTACAGTAAAATCTTTTCACATGTGAAACATTGGTACTTATAATTTTGTGTTGTAATATCAGCTTTTCGCCTGTTGCAAATTCATTAAAAATATGCACTGATGTTTTCCCAGGATACTCAGTAAGTGCTCTTAAAACTTTTTCTTAAAAGAGCAAAAAACACATTTTTAGACAAATTCCATTTTAGCTTCTTTCTAATCATAAGCAAAAAAATCTATTTGCCACAACTGTACTTCACATTTTCCTTGCACTATTTAACCAACACTAGTAGAAAGGGGAAAGGATTTAATATTTCAGTAAAACTAGAACTGGGAATGGAAAGAATGTATAATGGATTTAAATTCTTCAACTGCTTTTTTCCTAGTTGGTGACGGGGGTTGGAGAAGGGTTGAGCATGGAAGGCCTTTCTCTAAGAGTTATTGTGATAGGATTTTTTGACAAAGGCAGCTCTTTTTAAATTGTTTTTCAGGCCCTTATGAGTTGCGATAAGGACCTAAGGAAATGGAATGTATGCAGACTAAATAGTTGAACTGGAGCTTTTTATATTTCAGAGAAATTTCTGAAGAACAGGAGATTCTTTAGGTTTATAACACAATATGAAAAACACTCTATTAATTTTTTTTTTCTTTTTGTAGAGACAGAGTCTCACTTTATCGCCCTTGGTAGAGTGCCGTGGCATGACACAGCTCACAGCAACCTCCAACTCCTGGGCTTAGAGCGATTCTCTTGCCTCAGCCTCCCGAGTAGCTAGGACCACAGGCGCCTGCCACAATGCCTGGCTATTTTTGTTGTAGTTGTTGCAGTTTGGCTGGGACTGGGTTTGAACCCAGCACCCTCAGTATATGGGGCCAATGCCCTACCTTTGAATATGAGTGGCTCCCATCTTACCCCAGCCTTAAGACAAGGTTCTCTACATATTTAAGGATTACCTTGGAGTTGATAAAGAATGTACATTCAGGAGGTGTGGGGCTGACCTTAGGCACTGCATGTTAACCAGAAGGCTATGAAGTTCTTATAAAGGTGATCAATAAACTATACTTTTTTTTTAATTATGTTTTTAATTTTTTGCTCACGGCAGCCTCAAACTCTCGGGCTCAAGTGATTCTCTTGCCTCAGCCTCCCAAGTAGCTGGGACTATAGGCACCCACCACAATGCCCAGCTGTTTTTAGAGACAGGGTCTCACTCTTGCTCAGGCTGGTCTCAGACCTGTGAGCTCACGCAATCCACCTGCCTTGGCCTCCCAGAGTGCTAGAACTACAGGCATGAGCCACCATGCCCAGCTTATGCTTATCATTTTAAGCTTTATTTTAACTTTAAGTTAAAAGCATGGTGTATCAAGATGTGTGTCAGTTTATTCAGTGGATCCCATGAACTGTCTGCTCACATTTCCTGCCATTTCCACACCCTTTTCCTCCTTCTTTGCCCACTGTCGGCATCACCCATAGCCTCATGGAATACGTTTCCCAGGAGCTAAGTGTTCCACGTTTGCCCTTTACCTTACCTGGACCGGTGAGGGACTCACCTTCCTGGTCAAGCCACTGTCAGAGTATCTCTTCTGATTCATTCTCTTACACCGCAGCCAAAAGATGTTTTTAAAAATTTAAATCAACTGTATCACTTTCCGGCTTAAACTCTTTCAATGGCTTCCCTCTGTCCTAGGACACAACCTGCGACCCTAAGTATGGCTTCAAACCCCACATGGTGTGCCCTCTGTCACTTCCCTGTTGTCTCCTTGGCTCACTACACCACACACCTCCCCTCCTTTCTGCCTAGCAGTCCTGGGACACACTGTTCACGCTGCTCCACAGGATCAGTGAAGAGCCTTTCTATCACCTTAAGTTTTACTTTCTCACAGAAGAAACTGTGCACTTCATAAAGGCAAATGTGTGATAATAATAATAATAATTTTTATTATTACTGTATAATTATTTGCTTAATGTCTGCCACCACCAAGGCAGGGTTGATTTTGTCATAGCCACATCCTCCACACCTATCACATAGGAGGAGAAGGAGGGTCAAATTGTGTCTCATGTCAGCGGGTTGTGCAGAGGCACTTACGTCTAAAATACACACTGATAAATGTTTATTATCTTGCATATTATATCTTGTCTCTCTTGCAATTGCAGAAGTCAAGTGTGACTTGAGTGTTACAATTTTAGTAGAGTTTTTTTAATGTGTATGCATTTTTTTGGCACCTTCTGTGTCATGCGTCATTTAACAGGGATATGCTCTGAAAAATGTTATTAGGCAATTTTGTCTGTCAATTTTGTGCAAACATCATAAAGTGTCCTTGCACAAGCCTAGATGGTATACTTTATATGTACTTATAAATTATGTGTACATATATTCAGAGTAGTTTTAGGTTACAGCAAAACTGAATGGAAAGTACAGAGATTTCTCACAGGACCCTGTTTCCCCACTTCCCATATGCACAACCTCCCCCACTATCTCAGTATCATCAGAGTAGTAAACTGCTACAATAGATGTAACTACATCGGCGGTGGCACCTGTGGCTCAAAGGAGTAGGGCGCCAGCCCCATATGCTGGAGGTGGCGGGTTCAAACCCAGCCTCAGCCAAAAACAAAACAAACAAACAAAAAATAGATGTAACTATATCGACACCTCAGACACATCATTATCACTCAAAGCCAGTTTACTTCGGCTTCATTGTTATATGTCCTATGGGACAAATACATAATGACATGTACCCACCATTCTAGTATCACATGGAACAGTTTCATTGCCCTAAAAATTCCTAGTGCTCCACCTATTCATCCCTTCCTCCCCTCAAACTGCTGGCAACCACTGATTGTTTTTCTTTCTCTACAGTTTTGCCTTTTCTAGAGTGTCATGTTGTTGAAATCCTACAGAATGCCAGACTCCTAGTTTTAATTAGCACTTACCTTCTCCTAGTACATCACCCCAATAAACTTTTTTTCAAGGCCCAAGACATCATCCCTGTCCCTAAAGAGTTCAGCATCAATTAGTGTAGGATTCAGAAGCAAAACAGTAAGCAAAAGAAGAAGAGCCTGTAAGGTGGTGTAAGCACAGTGACACCGTGCTTCAGCACAGAGAAGGTGCTGATCCCTGGGAGGGGGAGTAAACCATGGGTCAGTCAAGGAATCCTTCCTCAAGGGGCTGGCACCTCAACTGAAATTTTAAAACAAGTAGGATTTAATCAGTGGGAGATGTCTGGGAAAAGTTTTCTAAACAGAAAGGAAGCTATGCCAGTGATTACATGGGTGCTAGAAAAAAGAAAAGAAAATGAACCTTTTTTAAAACCAGGAACTAAATGTGCTAAATGCTGCACATATTTTATTGCATTTAGCCTTCACAACAACCTCATGTAGGCATAGGTACTTTTCATGTAGGTGCAGAGAAGTCACTAAGTTCACATGGAGCAAGCTGAGATTTGACCCCAGTGCATCCAGGTCTGCACTATGAGTCAGAATCTGCATCATCCAGGTGAAGATAACAGTGGCCTCCCCCAGGCCAGAGGGAGAGGGATTGAGAGAAGTGGACAGATTGGAGAACTATTAAGGAAATAGGAGTAAAAGAACTTAGCGAATGAGCAAAAGAAGTGACAAAGAAGGAATGCAGGTGATTTGCATCACAAGGATTAGAGGACTCAACTAAAAATGACATAAACCAGAGGCAAGGTGGCTTGAAGGGAAGGTTTGGGGACTCCAAGGTGCCACCAAGGACCACACTCAGCATGGTGGTACTGTACCCGTTGTAGACTCAGAATGTCTGGTACATGTTCCCATGTCATAAGCAGACCCTGTTGTCCTACTAACCTTCTCCAGAGAAGAGTACATATGAGGCTCTCCCAACTCTCTCCACATGATGCCACATTCAGGACCTCACACATACGTGTGTGGATACCCCACACATCTCCCCCTGTAATCAGCCACTCCTGGCTTCTAGGGATGAGCATGGCAGCAACATGGACCACCTTGAGGTACACACAGGAAGAGGCCCTCTGCAGGCTCTGAGGAGGCTCTGGGCCATGAACCTAAGGAATTTGGTGTCCTGGGCACTTGGAGAAGGATGTGGAAGGGGGCCGCAATCTTTGTGCAGGAATGTCCCCTTGGTTCCTGGACATCATCCTCTACAAGGTGGAGCAGCATCAGAGGAGCACCAGGGAATCCTTCTGTTAGACCCCTTTGTTGCTTTCCAGAACCTTCTCCCCTTCCTCTCACTCCCGGCCAACCTCTCTTCAGGTCTTCATAGCCAGATGGAGCTACATTTCCTGGCACATATGCAAAGGGTTCTGGAAAAGCAAATGTCATCTTTTCAGCTGTGAAAAGTAGTGGAATACAAGATGGATGTTGAGAAGGCAGCCAACCACAACTGCTACAGAGGTTGAAAATAATGCCCAGAATATTTTTTAAAAGTTAATATAAATTCACACCTACAGTATGACGCAGACATTTCCCTCCTAGAAATTTAAATAAGAGAAAGGAAAGCATATGTATACAAAAAGCCTTATATACAAATGCAGTTTTATTGGCAATAGCCAAAAACTAGAAACAACCAAACTGGCCATCAAACAGGCAAGTGAACAAAAAATTATGGCATGTCCATACAATGGCATGCTACTCACCAATCAAAAGAAGTGAACTATTGATTCATACGCCAACATTAATGAAGCTCAGAATAATTATACTTAGTATAAGGAACCAGACAAGAAAGAGTAAATGGTTTACAATCTCATTTACATAAAATCCTAAAACCTGCAAACTAATCTATTGACCAAAAAGCAGATTAGTAAATACGTGTACTATGCCAGTTATACCTCAGTAAAGCTGTCTAAAACAAAATGATGTATTGGTCAGGTGTTTCTTCTTTGGACAATTGGTGATTCGCCAAAATTGGAGAGCCAATTTTGGAGGAAGACAATGAGTTCTGTTTGGGACATACAGTACTAAGTCTGGGGCAACCACAGAATGCTCAAATGGAGAAGTCAGTAAGTTGTGGATATAAGAGTCTCTCTGAGGAGGAGTACATGGGCTGGGGCTGCCTTTTCACAACTGAAATATACACATTGAACTTTGTGACATCAACCATTAAGGTTGAAAAATGAGGACAAAAGCCAGACTGGAGTGGATGGAGGGAGAAACAAAGAAATATAAAGTTAAAAATAGGCAACTCTTTTGATAAGTTTGGCTGTTTTAGAGAAGAGAAAAACCAACAATTGCTGGAGGAAGTGTCTGAGCTGGGGTATTTGTTTGATTTTTTTTTTATATGGAAGAGAATTAAGTCATGTTTAAATACTGAGCAAAATACTCCAGAAAAGAGGTAGAGATCAATACAAGAGAGAGAAGAGATGATTGGTGGCATTAAATAAGAAGGACTGGGATCCAATGAGTGCTCTTCTACTGCAACCACAGGGAACAAGAGACATGCACCTGGGAGTTGATGGCAGGTAAGACGGCCACGCTATGTCATTGGGAGAGCACCTCCCAAAGGAGGGTTTGAAGACGTTTTTTAAAAAGGGAGAATAATATATTCACTATTCTATCCTTCATAAAGTATATATGTTCAGTATATTCATTACGAGCCCCATGTACTCATCCCCTAGCCTCAGCAATTATTAACTAATGACCTGTCTTATTTCACCTATACCCCCCCCATTCTCCTCCTCCATCCAGATGATTTTGAAGCAAATCCTAGAATTTTTAAAAACATATATCTAGGCCGGCATGGTGGCTAGCACTCTAGGAGGCCAAGGCAGTTGGCTTGCTTGAGCTCAAGAGTTCAAGACCAGCCTGAGCAAGAGCAAGACCCCATATCTACTAAAAATAGAAAAAAAAAAAATAGCTGGGCATTGTAGTGGTGGGTGACTGTATTTCCAGCTACTCGGGTGGCTGAAGCCAGAGGATGGCTTGAGCCCAAGAGTTTGAGGTTGCTGTGAGCTATCATGATGTCATGGCACTCTACCCAGGGCAATGGAGTTTAGTTTGAATAATGGTAATTACTATACTAAATAAAAATTAATGATACTTCCTTAGTATTTTCTATTACTCAGCTGGTGGAGAACCAGACTGTTGACCCTGCCTAGTGAAGACTCATAGGTAGGGTCTTTTGGAAGAAAGGAACAAAGATTTATGCTGAAATACCTACCTGGCTCTTTACTGCATGGCTGCCGTGAGCTCTCTCCCTAAAGCAGATGAAGCTGGGCACAAACTAGGGCCACAGCCACCGATCAAAAGTCTTAAGTCCCAGAGCAAATCCAGACATCAGAGCTGCAGCCTCAGCAGCACTTAATTAATCTATTTATCCATTTAGTATTTTCTAGATGCCTACTCTATGCCAGGCACTGTTCAAGACACACGGAAGTATGCAGGTTTGTCTTTGGACTCAGGGATATTCCAACTTCAGCAGTGGGCTCCCTTTACCCTCTGTGGAGAACCCCTCCCCCACTCCATTGCTCTGTCTTCCAATTGGTATTTGTTATTTAAACAATATTATCAAGTTAAAGGAATCTGTAAAGAAAAATGTTCATCGAAATTAGCTAGATCTTCTCATAATTGTTTTTATTTTTCCACGTATTCTTCTAGTGTTTGTTCATATATTAACACTGGAACCAACCTAATTGTCCATCAGTATAGAATCATTAAATTCATACAACCATTGAAAATGGAGTACATCTGTGTATGTGTGCATTTATAAATATGCATGTTATAAATACATATGTGCAAATCTTGCCTAAGACGGGGTTCTCAAACTTTCACATGTGTTAGAATCATCCAGAGGGCTTGTTGGATGGGCTTCACAATCAAGAGGTCTGTGATGAGACCTGAGACCTTGCAATTCTGCCAAGTTCCCAGATGACACCCATGTTGGCGACTGAAAAAGGAGGGTTTGAGAACCCTGCCTGGTAATTTGATCCTGTAAAAGCAAAGACAAGTTGTAAAGTCTCCAAGGTGCTTTGTGCTGTTCAAGTGCAGTATTCCAAAGTAAACTACTATTTACGAGGTCATTTTAGGGCCAGGTGCAATGGCTCACTCCTATAATCCCAGCACTTTGGGAGGCCAACGCTGGTGGATTGTCTGAGCTCAGGAGTTCAAGACCAGCCTGAGCAAGAGTGAGATCCTGTCTTTAAAAAACAGCCAGGCATTGTGGCAGGTGCCTGTAGTCCCAGCTACTCAGGAGGCTGAGGCAGGAGAATCTCTTGAGCTCAAGAGTTTGAGGTTGCTGTGAGCTATGACACTACAGCACTCTACCAAGGGCAATAGTGTGAAACTTTGTCTCAAAAAAAAAAAAAACAAAGGTCATTTTAATATATATAAAAGTAGGCCAGTAGCTGAGTTTGGGGTAGAAGCAAAAGGTACTGAGCTCCACATAATAGAGTGGGAGAATATTTGAGTTCTAAGGAAAATTAGGAGAGGAAAAAACAAGTGAGGAATAACAATGACTGGAGAGAAATGGCCAATGGAATGTACTGAACTGCTCGATTTTAAATTCTTCGCTCTCCTGTGCTGCAAGAGAACACATTCAGTTTGTCTCTAAATGTTTTGATATTGCTTTTTCAATAGTATTTTGGGGAGTCAAAGGATCAGCTATATCCAATATGAGGTAATGTCCTGTAGAAAGGGGGGACACATACAGAGGAGGAGACCCCAAGCAAAGACCCAGAAATCAGCAGGAGCAGGACATCAGAATCAGAAGTGATTTGGAGAAATGGAATCCCTGAGAGGCCCTGGGGAAGAGGATTGATGAGAGAAGGTGCTCAGAGCCTTTTTATTCAATATGATGAAAATGGTGTGCCCATAATGCTGGAGGACTTGGTGGTGCCATCAGCTGATACCCAGATGGGGAGTGATGTTGAGCATCAACAAGGCCAAGTGTGACAACACCTATATGTTACAAGTGTCATGATTGTGGCAGAGAGGTGAGAAAGAACATAATTAAGAGACTACATTTACTCTTTAGAAGAGAGTCATCCCCCACCCAAAGCCTGTGGTGAGGTTTTTTTGTTTGTTTGTTTTTTGAGACAGAGTTTGACTGACATTGTCACCCTTGGTAGAATGCCATGGGATCACAGCTCACAGCAACCTCAGACTCTTGGGCTCAAGTGATTTTCTTGCCTCAGCCTCCCAAGTGGCTGGGACTACAGGGGCCCAGCACATCACCCAGCTATTTTTAGAGACAGGGTCTCCCTCTTGCACAGGCTGGTCTTAAACCTGTGAGCTCAGGCGATCCATCCGCCTTGGCCTCCCAGAGTGCTAGAATTACAGGCATGCGCCAACCCCCTCTGGCCCTGTGGTGAGTTTAAACTGTCAAAGTTTGATCAGAAAGAATAATTCCTGCAGTACTAGTCAGGATTTCCTGGTCAAGTATTTTGTCGTTCCATACAATAAGGAACATTCTTCTTAGGTACAACCTGTATCTTAGGCATGTGACATCAGGGCCTGAACAGTCCCAGCAATGTACAGAGAAGCACCCAGGGTAACAGTGATAATAAATTAGCACAGGCTCTGAAGTCAACAACTGTTTAACATTCTGAAAAACATTACCTGGTCATAATGTTGAAGGAATCCTGGCTTATTTGGAATTTCTGGCAAAACATCTGGTGGAAAAACATTGTGTGCAAAGCCTTTACTGATTATTGAAATATGCTGCTGTGCTTCATTCGTTTGTTTATCCTGTTACATACTCTAAGTGTCCCAAGGCACATATCCTCAATCTTCTGAATCTGATGCAACTCTTGGATCTCAATGTCCTATGAATAATCTAGATCATCTGGTATCAGGTGATGTGACCCTGTGGCATAAATTCTGGGCTTCCATCCAGCAGCATTTGAATACTGTGCCTTTTCAAGGTGGCCTTTCCTCATCTAGAATCCATGCTCCACATCTCTTACTATGACTCACCATATCCTCTGAAAGAGGTTAATACAGCTGAAGCCCATGTGCAGGTATTATGGAACATGCATTTCTGCGCGCTCAGCTGCCTCTGTTGGCAGACTTTTTCTGCCTAGGTTAGGGGCAATATTTAAGGGCTCACTAGTCAGGGCCCTTCTTAAAAGTCAAAATTTAATTGTTCAGGAATCACTTTTGGAGGATATGATTATGAACTGCACAAATCAAGTGATCCCTTACATCTCATCTAATCCACCTCCCCCCTTACCAGTGAAACAGAGAGCAGAATTCCACCTTGACTAGGGAGTGAATTCCTTTTGGGTCTCAGTAAACAGCACCTCTTAGTGAGCTCCAGACTTGCTTTGCAACTGCCTCTTGGCACCTCCACCCCGGGTGCCTTAGACTGTCTCAAACTTACTATGTCCAAAACTGAACCCTGGATTTATTACCTGCTTAACAAAATGTTCCAATCTCAGTAAATGGCTCTATTATCTACCCATTTCTCAGGCTAAAACCCTAGGGGTGATCTTGAATCTTCTCTTTTCCTTACATCCAAATCATCATTATGTCCTTGTGTCTCAAGTGAAAAAATATATCCCAGACCTTAGAGCTCCCATCCTCTCTCACTTTGACTACTGACTTACTTTGCTTCTAACTTGCTTTCCTGCGTCTATGCCTGCTCTACTCTATTATTTAATCAGAGGCCAAAGTCATCTTTCTAAAACACAAATCAGATCATGTCATTCTCCTGTTCAAATCATCTGATGATTTCTCATTACATTTACGATAAACAAAACCCAAACTATGGACTTGAGCCTACCAGGCTCTGCATATGTGGATTCACAGATGATGCTTTCCTTCTGCCATTTTTTTTTTTTTTTTTTTTTTTGGAGACAGACGGTCACACTGTCATTCTGGCTAGAGTGTAGTGGCATCATCATAGCTCACTGCAACCTCAGACATCTGGGCTCAAGCAATCTTTCTGCCTTAGCCTCCTGAACAGCACAGATGTATCACCACGGCTGGCTAATTTTTCTATTTTTTGTAGAGATGGGGTTTCACTTCTGCTCAGCCTGGTCACCCGAGTCTATTCTAACTCAACTGGCCTTCCTGCTTTTCTTCATACTGACCAAGCTAATTTCCATCTCGAGGCCACTGTGTTTGCTGTTCTTTCTACCTGGAACATCATTCTTTTTAGATGTCGGCATGGCTCATTACCTCACTTCTTTCAGGGCTCTGTTTAAATTTTCCTTTTTTCAGGAAGATCATCCCTCACCAAACTTATCTAAAATAGCCCTTCTGCGTTTTCTCTTCTTCACCATGTTTTATTTTTATGCATAACAGATATCACTTCTGACAGATTTAAGTATGTGTTGAATGAATAAATGACTTACCATTGTGCTAGAGAGTGAATTTTCACAACTTAATGTTGTGCAACATTCTATATTAGAGGATTGAATCTTTTCCCTTTGAACACAGTATATTTCCCTTAGAACATGATTTCCTCTGGCAGCAAAAAGAATACCTTAGTGCTTTCGAAACAGTCCAAACTCATCACAACAGCATACAATTTCTTTTTTTTTTTTTTGAGACAGAGCCTCAAGCTGTCACCCTGAGTAGAGGGCCGTGGCATCACGGCTCACAGCAACCTCCAACTCCTGGGCTCAAGCAATTCTCCTGCCTCTGCCTCCCAAGTAACTGGGACTACAGGCACCCGCCACAACGCCCAGCTATTTATTTTTGGGTTGTAGCCATCATTGTTGCTTGGCAGGCCCTGGCTGGATTTGAACCCGCCAGCTCAGGTGTATGTGGCTGGCGCCTTAGCGCCACAGGCACTGAGCCACAACAGCGTACAATTTCAATAAACACAAAGTATCAAAACACTACCCTGGGTCTCAGGAGGAACTGAATCACACAGTCTTCATAGCATGGAAACATCTTTCTCCTGCATCAGTGGAACTGCGAAATGTTACACATACAAGTCAAAGGCTGCCACAGGGTCTTCGGTAGAGTAGGTAAGAACTCAGAATAGAGTTATAGCATTCAAAGTATTAGAATGAGCCTAGTGCAGTGGCTCACACCTGTAATCCTAGCACTCTGGGAGGCCAAGGTGGGTGGATTGCTTGAGCTCACAGGTTCAAGACCAGCCTGAGCAAAAGTGAGATGCCATCTCTACTAAAATAGAAAACTGAGGCAAGAGGATTGCATGAGCCCAAGAGTTGGAGGTTTCTGTGAGCTATGAAACTATAACACTCTACCCAGGGCAACAGCTTGAGACTCTTTTTCAGCAAAAAAGAAAGAGAGAGAGAGAGAGAGAGAGAGAGAGAGAAAGTAATTAAGAAAGAAAGAAAGAGAAAAAACAGAAAAGAAAGTATTAGAATGCTGTCAGGTACTGACCCATAGGACTTGACCTCAGTGAGAATAGGGACACTGCATGCTTAGGATTGCTTCTGCTCACTTAGGTCGTTTCCTAAATACAACAACATAGTAATGACTCACATGCAGAGCCAAGGCCAGCAGAGTAGAACATTTACAGGGTAAGAAAACAGACAACAAAGTAAATGATGGAGAGATGGGAAAGAGAAGGAGAGTGGCAGAACGGGGAAGGAAGAGCAGGAAAGAAAGAAAAGGATGAGCGGGGGTGTAGCTGCAGGGACGGGTCAGTGTGTGTGAGATGCTATCAGAACTCCTTCCTGGTGCTGGCGCTAAGTTCAGGCTTCGGTAATGGCTGTGCTGATGAACAGGAGAGTGTCAGGGCATGGGGCGAGGCCAGACAAGGCCTCTCTTTTGTTTTTTCTCTGCTTGGTTGCTGTTATTTCTCCTGTTGTTTCCTCTCTGCACATTCCTTATCCCTGTGTTTTCCTCCCCACAAACAGCCTGTTTTTTCCATCATTTGCAATGGAACCATTCATTGCCTATAAAGGAAACAACAATTTTCTTATGCCCAAGAAAGTATGTTACCCAATGTATGGACTTTTGTACTATTTCTGGAGCTGCCTCGCTAAAGTGGCTGCTGTTCTTCTCTGATCTCAGTTGATTGGGACATCTAAAACCCTGTCCTGGCACCAAGATAGGGTCATGAACTTGCTCCAGGGGGACCTGGAGTCTTAGTTCCTCTTTCTGTCCATGACTGATAACTGCACTAGGTTTGAGGTTGTTTTCTCTGCCAGGGCATTTCTGTCTGGCATGAGGAGCAAGCAGGAGACTGAAGCCACAGTCAGGGTACATGAGATGAAATGCAGCACTTAGGAGGCCTTGCTCAGGACCCAAGAGCCTGTGAGCTCAAGGCAAACTATGAAGCGTCTCCTGCATTAGTCAGTCTCGCCATCAGGAACGAACAGTCTCCTTACATCCAAGCTCCTTTGCTTGCTGTATTCAAATGTCAGCTTTGCCACTTTCTAACTATAGGGGGATCTTTTTTTCTTTCTTTTTTTTTTTTGAGACAGTCTTACTTGGTCACCCTGGGTAGAGTGCCGTAGCGTCATAGCTCACAGCAACCTCAAACCGTTGGGCTCAAGCAATCCTCTTGCCTCAGCCTGCTGAGTAGTTGGGGCTACAGGCACCTACTACAACGCCCAGCTATTTTTTAGAGTCGAGGTCTCACTCTTGCTCGGGCTGGTCTGGAACTCCTGAGCTCAAGCAATCCACCTGCCTCGGCCTCCAAGAGTGCTAGGATTACAGGCATGAGCCAATGCTCCTGGCCCTGTATATGGGGATCCAATATAAGCTAATTGAGATATATGTATGACATATAAGTTTCAGTTTCCCCTTCTGGAAAAGAAAAGACAATAATTCCTACCTCAGGGCGGTGCCTGTGGCTCAAAGGAATAGGGTGCCGGCCCCATATACCAGAGGTGGTGGGTTCAAACCCAGCCCTGGCCCAAAACAACTGCAAAATAATAATAATAATAATAATAATATTAATAATTCCTACCTCAAGGATTATTGTGAAGATTAAATGAGATGTTTCCTGTACAGAGTTCAGCACTGTTTCTGGCATAGTGTCAGCCATTGTTATTACTGTAATAATACTACTCCATAAGAAGTCATTGTGAACAGCCACTGCCGTCCACTGTTCTTGACCGAAAGGGGTTCCAGTTCCTATTGTTTGAAAGCCTGTTAGAGCTTGGCTTAGCAGGGAATCTCAAGCCCCTGTGGTCAATGAATGGCTTGCCTGTTGCAAGTCAAGGTGAAGAAACAGGGTGGGTCAGTCAGAAGCAATGAGCCCAGGATTGCTACGGGAGTCATCTTCCTTAAGGGTTTTGCCAATCGTGAGTATGGAAGGGCTGGGGAAGAGGCTGAGGTTTTATGAA
Organism: Nycticebus coucang; assembly: GCF_027406575.1. Taxonomy (NCBI): domain Eukaryota; kingdom Metazoa; phylum Chordata; class Mammalia; order Primates; family Lorisidae; genus Nycticebus; species Nycticebus coucang. The sequence continues at coordinate 50,877,162 of NC_069785.1, read as the reverse complement.
GAGATGTAGTTTCTTGTTGACTTTTGGTGTTGGTGGGTCTTTTGGGATTGAAATCACCACAGGAAAGAATTAATGCCTTTCTCTCTGTCTCTAATACTATTAGGATTTTCTCTCAATATTTATCTGATACTACTTTCTTCTCCCAGGACCAGACAATGCGGGGCCTAGATAGTTTGGGAGGGAGTATGGACTTGATATGATCATTAACATAAAGATTCTAGCTGTCCTTGAAATGTGGGGAGAGGTCTTGTGGGGCAAACTTCTGTTCTGGAGTCAGTGATGGGACTTTGGATCTCTGGGTCCTGTATCAAGCTGAATGAGGCATCCCTTTGGCTGAGTCATGGACCTCATCTCTCAGCTTCCTCTAGTCTGATTTAGGCTCTTCCCAACTTCCCAGATCTCATGTATACATGTGTAAGGCCTCAGAGCAGGGGGCTATGATTTCTTCCTACTCTATTTATAAAGAATGGCAGACACTCCATTGGAACAATAGGCCTGACAGCCTCCAGGTCACATAGATTAAAAATTAGGTCATAGAGATATATATGTGTATGAATGAACAGAAACTAGAAAAAAGTCCTTCATGTATTAGAAAGATGAGTTGGCAGGAGATTTTCTTTCTTTTTTATTCTGCTCTTATTGCTCTGTTGTTATTTATGAGAACACACTTAAAACTCAAGAAAAGGGAAAAAAAGACCCCAAATTCTGTCATCTATAATATATGCTTCTTTTGATTATATTCTTTGGAGCAGGAACTTTTTCAGAGGTATTATCTCTGAGTTATTTGACTAGCACTTCTTTTTTTTTTCCTCTGAGACTGGTGATGCACGTCTTGTTTATTGTTGGAAGCCTTAGAGAAATGTGGTGACATACCAAGGCTAACTAGAGTTACACATTCACAACTAGAGTTTCACAAATTTCTGGTTCCAAAAATCAGGTCTTGCTGATGAAACAAGCTCCTGCTGGTTGAAAAGAGGCATTCCAGAAAGAACACAGGTTTGGGGAACTGTGGATATGAGTCACTGACTTGAAAAATCTAAATGACGGAGGCGGAGCAAGATGGCAGCCGAGTAACAGCTTCCTTGCATCTGGGCACCGTGAGTCTGGGGAGATAGGACTCCAGGCATCTCTGGCTGGTGGGAACTGCCTATCATCACTCCTATGAAGATACAGGGAGTCAGCGAGAGACTTCTGGACCCCAAGAGGAGGACTAAAACAGTGGAAAACCGGCAAGTGGTCGCGTGTGTTCAATCCGTCTAAACCCGCCCACAACTGCACAAGAACTTAAAGAGCAAGAGGAAGTGAAAGGAAAATTAGGGCAAGGAAACAGATAAAAGAAATCACCCATGAGGAAGAATCAGCAGAAAACTCCAGGCAACATGAAGAACCAGTCTAGAACAACCCCACCAAGGGACCATGAGGTAGCTACTGCAGATGATTCCACCAGTATAGAAATGTTAGGAATGACAGAAAGGGAATTTAGAATACACATGTTGAAAACAATGAAAGAAATGATGGAAACAATGAAGGAAATTGCTAATAAAGTGGAAAATAACCAAAAGGAAATCCAAAAACAGAATCAAATAAGAGATGAACGATATGAAGAATATAAAAAGGATATAGCAGACCTGAAGGAACTGAAACAGTCAATTAGGGAACTTAAAGATACAATGGAAAGTATCAGCAACAGGTTAGACCATGCAGAAGAAAGAATTTCAGAGGTAGAAGACAAAGTTCTTGAGATAACTCAGACAGTAAAAGAGGCAGAAAAGAAGAGAGAGAAAGCAGAACGTTCACTGTCAGAATTATGGGACTTTATGAAGCGTTCCAACATACGAGTTATAGGAATTCCAGAAGGGGAAGAAGAATGCCCCAGAGGAATGGAAGACATACTAGAGAATATTATAAAAGAAAATTTCCCAAACATCACCAAAGAGTCTGACACACTGCTTTCAGAGGGATATCGGACCCCAGGTCGCCTCAACGCTAACCAAGCTTCTCCAAGACACATTGTGATGAACCTGTCCAAAGTCAAGACAAAAGAAAAGATTCTGCAAGCTGCCAGGAGTAAGCGCCAGTTGACCTACAGGGGCAAATCCATCAGATTGACCGCAGACTTCGCTAATGAAACTTTCCAAGCAAGAAGACAATGGTCATCTACCTTTAACCTACTTAAACAGAACAATTTTCAGCCCAGTATTCTGTACCCTGCTAAGCTAAGCTTCAGAATTGACGGAGAAATCAAATCATTTACGGATATACAAACATTGAGGAAATTCGCCACAACAAGACCAGCTCTACAGGAAATACTTCAACCTGTTCTGCACACTGACCACCACAATGGATCAGCAGCAAAGTAAGAACTCAGAAATCAAAGGACAAAACCTAACCTCCATACTGATGCAAAAGATAAAACTAAGCAATGGACTCTCACCAAATAAGACGAATAGAATACTACCACACTTATCAATTATCTCAATAAATGTTAATGGCTTGAATTCCCCACTGAAGAGACATAGATTGGCTGACTGGATTAAAAAACACAAGCCATCCATTTGCTGTATGCAAGAAACACACCTGGCCTCAAAAGACAAATTAAAGCTCCGAGTCAAGGGTTGGAAGACAATTTTTCAGGCAAACGGAATTCAGAAGAAAAGAGGAGTTGCAATCTTATTTTCAGATACATGTGGATTTAAAGCAACTAAAGTCAAAAAAGACAAAGATGGTCACTTTATATTGGTCAAGGGAAAACTACAACAAGAAGACATTTCCATTCTAAATATTTATGCACCCAATTTAAATGCTCCCAGATTCTTGAAGCAGACCTTACTCAGTCTGAGCAATATGATATCTGATAATACCATCATAACAGGGGACTTTAACACGCCTCTTACAGAGCTGGACAGATCCTCTAAACAGAAATTAAACAAAGATGTAAGAGATTTAAATGAGACCCTAGAACAACTATGCTTGATAGATGCATATAGAACACTCCACCCCAAAGATAAAGAATATACATTCTTCTCATCACTCCATGGAACATTCTCCAAAATTGATCATATCCTGGGACACAAAACAAATATCAACAGAATCAAAAGAATTGAAATTTTACCTTGTATCTTTTCAGACCATAAGGCACTAAAGGTGGAACTCAACTCTAACAAAAATGCTCAAGCCCACCCAAAGGCATGGAAATTAAACAATCTTCTGTTGAATAACAGATGGGTGAAGGAAGAAATAAAACAGGAAATCATTAACTTCCTTGAGCATAACAACAATGACGACACAAGCTACCAAAACCTGTGGGATACTGCAAAAGCAGTTTTGAGAGGAAAATTCATCGCTTTAGATGCCTACATTCGAATAACAGAAAGAGAGCACATCAACAATCTCACAAGAGATCTTATGGAATTGGAAAAAGAAGAACAATCTAAGCCTAAACTCAGCAGAAGAAAAGAAATATCCAAAATCAAATCAGAGATCAATGAAATTGAAAACAAAAGAATCATTCAGAAAATTAATGAAACAAGGAGTTGGTTTTTTGAAAAAATAAATAAAATAGATAAACCATTAGCCAGACTAACTAGAAATAGAAAAGTAAAATCTCTAATAACCTCAATCAGAAACGATAAAGGGGAAATAACAACTGATCCCACAGAGATACAAGAGATCATCTCTGAATACTACCAGAAACTCTATGCCCAGAAATTTGACAATGTGAAGGAAATGGATCAATATTTGGAATCACACCCTCTCCCTAGACTTAGCCAGGAAGAAATAGACCTCCTGAACAGACCAATTTCAAGCACTGAGATCAAAGAAACAATAAAAAAGCTTCCAACCAAAAAATGCCCTGGTCCAGATGGCTTCACTCCAGAATTCTATCAAACCTTCAAGGAAGAGCTTATTCCTGTACTGCAGAAATTATTCCAAAAAACTGAGGAAGAAGGAATCTTCCCCAACACATTCTATGAAGCAAACATCACCCTGATACCAAAACCAGGAAAAGACCCAAACAAAAAGGAGAATTTCAGACCAATCTCACTCATGAACATAGACGCAAAAATTCTCAACAAAATCCTAGCCAATAGATTACAGCTTATCATCAAAAAAGTCATTCATCATGATCAAGTAGGCTTCATCCCAGGGATGCAAGGCTGGTTTAACATACGTAAGTCTATAAACATTATCCACCATATTAACAGAGGCAAAAATAAAGATCACATGATCCTCTCAATAGATGCAGAAAAAGCATTTGATAAAATCCAGCATCCTTTTCTAATTAGAACTCTGAAGAGTATAGGCATAGGTGGCACATTTCTAAAACTGATTGAAGCTATCTATGACAAACCCACAGCCAATATTTTACTGAATGGAGTAAAACTCAAAGCTTTTCCTCTTAGAACTGGAACCAGACAAGGTTGTCCTCTGTCACCTTTACTATTCAACGTAGTGCTGGAAGTTCTAGCCAATACAATTAGGCAAGACAAGGAAATAAAGGGAATCCAAATGGGAGCAGAGGAGGTCAAACTCTCCCTCTTTGCTGACGACATGATCTTATACTTAGAGAACCCCAAAGACTCAACCACAAGACTCCTAGAAGTCATCAAAAAATACAGTAATGTTTCAGGATATAAAATCAATGTCCACAAGTCAGTAGCCTTTGTATACACCAATAACAGTCAAGATGAGAAGCTAATTAAGGACACAACTCCCTTCACCATAGTCTCAAAGAAAATGAAATACTTAGGAATATACCTAACGAAGGAGGTGAAGGACCTCTATAAAGAAAACTATGAAATCCTCAGAAAGGAAATAGCAGAGGATATTAACAAATGGAAGAACATACCATGCTCATGGATGGGAAGAATCAACATTGTTAAAATGTCTATACTTCCCAAAGCTATCTACCTATTCAATGCCATTCCTATCAAAGTACCTACATCGTACTTTCAAGATTTGGAAAAAATGATTCTGCGTTTTGTATGGAACCGGAAAAAACCCCGTATAGCTAAGGCAGTTCTTAGTAACAAAAATAAAGCTGGGGGCGTCAGCATACCAGATTTTAGTCTGTACTACAAAGCCATAGTGGTCAAGACAGCATGGTACTGGCACAAAAACAGAGACATAGACACTTGGAATCGAATTGAACACCAAGAAATGAAACTAACATCTTACAACCACCTAATCTTTGATAAACCAAACAAGAACTTACCTTGGGGGAAAGACTCCCTATTCAATAAATGGTGTTGGGAGAACTGGATGTCTACATGTAAAAGACTGAAACTGGACCCACACCTTTCCCCACTCACAAAAATTGATTCAAGATGGATAAAGGACTTAAATTTAAGGCATGAAACAATAAAAATCCTCCAAGAAAGCATAGGAAAAACACTGGAAGATATTGGCCTGGGGGAAGACTTCATGAAGAAGACTGCCATGGCAATTGCAACAACATCAAAAATAAACAAATGGGACTTCATTAAACTGAAAAGCTTCTGTACAGCTAAGGACACAATAACCAAAGCAAAAAGACAACCTACACAATGGGAAAGGATATTTGCATATTTTCAATCAGACAAAAGCTTGATAACCAGGATCTATAGAGAACTCAAATTAATCCACATGAAAAAAGCCAACAATCCCTTATATCAATGGGCAAGAGACATGAATAGAACTTTCTCTAAAGACGACAGACGAATGGCTAACAAACATGAAAAAATGTTCATCATCTCTATATATTAGAGAAATGCAAATCAAAACAACCCTGAGATATCATCTAACCCCAGTGAGAATGGCCCACATCACAAAATCTCAAAACTGCTGATGCTGGCGTGGATGTGGAGAGAAAGGAACACTTTTACACTGCTGGTGGGACTGCAAACTAGTACAACCTTTCTGGAAGGAAGTATGGAGAAACCTCAAAGCACTCAACCTAGACCTCCCATTCGATCCTGCAATCCCATTACTGGGCATCTACCCAGAAGGAAAAAAATCCTTTTATCATAAGGACACTTGTACTAGACTGTTTATGGCAGCTCAATTTACCATTGCCAAAATGTGGAAACAGCCTAAATGCCCACCAACCCAGGAATGGATTAACAAGCTGTGGTATATGTATACCATGGAATACTATTCAGCTATTAAAAAAAATGGAGACTTTACATCCTTCGTATTAACCTGGATGGAAGTGGAAGACATTATTCTTAGTAAAGCATCACAAAAATGGAGAAGCATGAATCCTATGTACTCAATCTTGATATGAGGACAATTAATGACAATTAAGTTTATGGGGGGGGGAAGCAGAAAGAGGGATGGAGGGAGGAGGGTGGGGCCTTAGTGTGTGTCACACTTTATGGGGGCAAGACATGATTGCAAGAGGGACTTTACCTAACAATTGCAATCAGTGTAACTGGCTTATTGTACCCTCAATGAATCCCCAACAATAAAAAAAAAAAAAAAAAAAAGTAGGTAAGGAAAAAAAAAAAAAAAAAAGTCAGTGAGAACATTCTCTGATCGACAGCCTGTCCCCCACCCCCAGTCCTTTCTTTGTATGTATCTACTGATGAAAGTTACACTCACTTGATATTAATTATGGAAATCCTTCACAGGGCTCAGGGCGACAACTCCTCACTACTAACTAAAGTGGTTTTTACTAGGAAACATTAAGTTGTAACAAAATTTAAGACAACCCCGTGACAGTTTAACTGGAATAATATAATTGGTATTTCAATCATAAAAAGAAAAAAAGAAAAATCTAAATGACTTGTTTACAAAGGTTTTTTAAGGGTCAAAAACATTGAGTTGAAGGAGATTTTTCTATTTCAAATGATAATGGCACTTCCAAATGAAGGGGAACTATAAAAGATTTATTGTTTGCAATATCATTAGATAGTATCTTCTAAAGAAAGATTGAGATTTAGAATAGTGCATGAAAATAATCTGAAGGACATTATAATAAATCTGGGAAGTTATTTCCTGTTTTTAAATAGCATGGCCTGAAGACTTCACTGCCATAAAAATGAATTCCATGTCTGACTTTTTATCTGGTTTTCAGAATTCATTTATATAATAAATTCATTCCTTTTTAACTCTTACCTACACCAGGTTATTCACTAAACAATTTATTGCGTAGTTGATCTTACCATCTACAAATCATTTTTGACGTTATCAACTTCTGTTTTATTTGTTTTATATGCAACCTATATTCTCAAAGGAGCTAGGAGGGTTTCCATTTAAATCTACCTTTTAATTACTTCTCTTCCTTCTTTTGGCAATGTCTGAGTCAGCTATAGAGGCAAATTTCTTCATTCATTCAACAAACATTAGTGAGTAAAACTGTTCTCAAGGAGTACACACTCTTAAAAAGGAAATAGTTACATAAATAATTATGCACAAGACACAAACAAATTAAGGCAGAATGTGGCACAATAAGCTAGAGGAATTTTTTTTTTTTTGGAAAGAGCGTCTTAGTCTGTTGCCCAAGATAGAGCGCCATGGTATCAGCCTAGCTCACAGCAACCTCAAACTCTTGGGTTCAAACAATCCTCCTGCCTCAGCCTCCTGAATTGCTGAGACTACAGGTGCCTGCCACAACACTTGGCTAATTTTTCTATTTTTAGTAGAGACAGGGTCTCAAACTCCTGAGCTCAGGGGATCCTCCCACCTTGTCCTCTCAGAGTACTAGGATTATAGGGGTGAGCCACTGTGCTCAGACCTAGCTAGAGAAATTTTGAGTATCCTTTCAGCCCGGAAATGGAGCAACGATTTTCAATATAGGAGAGGCATGCTAAATAGAAAGAACTGCATGAGCAAAATCAGAGGTGTAGAAAAGCAGTCAGCCATCAGAGACGTTTCTAGACTGAGCAAGGTGCAGGCTCAGAACTTGCATTTGTAGTAGTGACAATAACTATGTTCTGAGAGCCTGCTATGTTCCAGGCAGTGTTCTAAGCACTGGGAATACCCAACGGTGGGCACAATAAACAGGAAAAAATGTCATATACATGAAAATAACAATCCATAAACAGACAAGATAAATGAAATGTACAGCATTTTAGAGGGCGATAAGTGCTATGGAGAAAAAGCTGGGAAGAGAGAGGGAGTGTGTGTTTGTGTGTTGTTTTAAAGGGGGTGTTCAAGAAGGCTTCACTCAAAAGTCACATTCAAGCAAAGACCTGAAGTGAGGGCTTGAGCCAGGTGAGATAAATGGGGCATGTCCCCAGCAGTAGAAGTAGCAAGGCCAAAGGTTCCCAGGTGGGGGTGTGCTTGGAATGATATGGGAATGGTAAGGAGGCCAGTGTGGCTGGAACTGAGTGAGTGAAGGTGAGGAGGAAATAAGGCAGGGGGCATGGGGGTTGGGCCTGATGATAGTGGCCTCAATGGCCACTCTAAGGACTAGGGCTTTTATTCTAAGATAGGAAGCTCCACTGAAGAGTTTTGAAGAGAGGAGTGATGTCCTGATTTAAGATTTTATGGCTGACTCTGGCTTACTGGGAGATCATTTGCTGCAGAGATTCTGATGTAATTGGTGTAAGGAGGGATCCCAGTATCCTAGCTTTAAAAGTGCCCCAGATTAAAAAGCTTTCCTCAGGCTGGGCGTAGTGGCTCAAGCCTGTAATCCTAGCACTCTGGAGAGGCTGAGGTGGGTAGATTGCTTGAGCTCAAGAGTTGGAGACCAGGCTGGGTGCCTGTAGCTCAGCGGCTAGGGCGCCAGCCACATACACCTGAGCTGGCAGGTTCAAATACAGCCCGGGCCTGCCAAACAACAATAACAACAACCAACAAATAGCCAGGTGTTGTGACAGGTGCCTGTAGTCTCAGCTACTTCGGAGGCTGAAGCAAGAGAATCACTTAAACCCAAGAGTTTAAGGTTGCTGTGAGCTGTGACACCAAGGTACTCTACTGGGGGCAACAGAGTGAGACTCTGTCTCAAAAAAAAAAAAAAGTTGGAGACCAGCCTGACCTGTCTCTAAAAACTAGCCAGGCATTGCGGTAGGTGCCTGTAGTCCCAGCTTCTTGGGAGGCTGAGGCAAGAGAATTGCTTAAGCCCAAGAGTTTGAGGTTGCTGTGAGCTGTGATGTCACTGCACTTTACCGAGGGTGACATAGTAAGACTCTATCTCAAAAAAAAAAAAAAAAAAAAGACACTATTAATCCAGTATTAAGTGGGGACTCATGGTGAGCCTGAATGGATAATACTTGGTCCTTCCTGAGCTTGCATTATTAAACGCTATGTGCTCTATGACTCATCATGGAAGAGATAAAAATGATCCAAATACAAAATAAAGTTTCCACATCTTTGCATTATGAATTGAGCTGCTATAAATGTTCAAGTGCAAATATCCTTGTGGTAAAATGATTTTTTTCTTCTGGGCAGATATCTAGTAATGGGATTGTGGGATCAAATAGGAAATCTACTTTTAGTTCTTTGAGGATTCTCCATACTTTTTTCCAAAAAGGCTGTTTGTACTAGTTTACAAGTAGCCCACCAACAGTGCATAAGCATTCCCCTCTCTTCACACCCACCCCAGCATCTGCAGCTTTGGGACCTTGTGATGTGGGCTGTTCTCACTGGGGTTAGGGAATATCTTAAAGTGGTCTTGATTTGCAATTGTTTAATGATTAGGGACAATGAACATTTTTTCATGTGTTTCAAGTGGCCATCAACCCACGAATGGATTAATAAACTGTGGTATATGTATACCATGGAATACTTATTTGGCCATAAAAAAGATGGGGACTTTACATCTTTTGTATTTACCTGGGTGGATTTGGAGAACATTCTCCTAAGTAAAGTATCTCAAGAATGGAATAGTAAGCATCCCATGTATTTATTACTAAGCTGAAACCAGTAGATCAACAACTACAGGCCCACACGAAAGTAAAACACAATTAAATTCAAGAAGGGGGGCAAGCGAGAGGGCGGGAGGGTGGAAGGGGGTTCTGTAATGGTAAGTTCCCACTTAATGGGTATAATGTAGGGGTATATGGCACATTTACTGGGTGAAGGACTCAAGTACAACTTGGACTTTACCTTACAAATGCAAACTATGTAACCTAAAGGTATGTACCTTCATATTAACCTGAAATTTAAAACATTTGTGTATGTGGGGGTGGTGATTTCTAAATTGTTTAAATGGTTTGCGACCAATTTTTAGTTTGTCAAACCTATAATTCTGGGAAGACAGTCAAAACGTCCGGTCTGGTTATATAGAAACTTTTCCATGTAAGAAGGCTGATGCTATAACAGTAGCTAAAAGATTACTTAAAAATGTGTTTCCCTTATAGGGCATTCAGGAGAATTGAAATACTTGCTCATTCCAGAGATTGAAGTACTTGTTTCATGGAACAGGTTTTTAAACAGTTAAATAAGGTATTGCAGAGGCAAAGCTAACTGAGTCAACTGGATTGCCTTGGTCAAAGGTCTGGCGGACAGATGACAATCAGATTCACTACCAGGAGAAAACATAAGTTAACCTCTCATAAAATAGTCACTGGAAGGCCTATGTCCCTAAAATATTAACATTAATAGATCCTTATGTAACTTCTGCTTCTAAACTCTGATATGACTAAATGTCACAAGGCTTCTATGTATTAAGCCAAAATGTATTTTCACCACGTGAAGGAAGGTTTTCATGACCTACTGATAACAATCAAACCCTTACAGGGGTCCTCAAACTTTTTAAACAGGGGGCCAGTTCACTGTCCCTCAGACCATTGGAGGGGCAGACTAGAGCTAAAAAAAAACAAAAAAAAACTATGAACAAATTCCTATGCACACTGCACATATCTTATTTTGAAGTAAAAAAACAGTAAACAGTAAACAGGTTGTATTTGTTCCAACCTGGAACAAATACAATCACACCACCTCATGTGGCCCGCGGGCTTTAGTTTGAGGACCCCTGAATCTGGATATTGGGTCTTCTAGAAACAATGTCAGAGAAAGACTGTCCTTACCACCCACAATGTAGCAAAACTTTGGGACCCCAAACCTTGAGTCTATAATCTCACAACCCAGAAGGGGCCCTGCAGACTTTTGGAAGTGTACATCCATTGGACATCCTAAAGTAAAACTAATCAGGGAAGTTTCTTCCCTGAAGCAGATGGCATCCTAGATGTGGACAACTTTCTCAAGATCACAGATCAAGACTTCCCTGCCATCATGCAACTCTAACCTCTCAGTTTTTTACTTGTTTATGACTCCATGAACAATAGAACTGGAAAAGGGCCCTTGTACACACCATGGGGTATACTCTTCTTTGTGAAGAATTTTTGCAGACAACCTAAATCTTAGGCTTTGATAGAAAGAGAATGAAGGGCCAACATGGAGTAGGAATTTTTTTGAATTTTAGAATATTACTGGGGTGCAAATGGTTTGGCTACATGAATTGCTTTTGTGCAATTTGAGTCAAAGTTATAAGTATGCCCCTGCATCCAGATAATGAGCATTGTATCTGTTAGGTGTGATTATACCCATATCCTCTGCTCCTCTCCCACCTGCTTGATTTCCGTTGAGTTTTATTTCCATGTGTACATGAGTATTGATTGATTAGTTCCAATTTGGTAGCGAGAACATGTGGTGTTTGTTTTTCCATTCTTGAGATACTTAGGAGAATGTTCTCTAGTTCTATCCAGGTTGTTACAAATGGTATTATTTCACCATGAGTTTTTTTTTTTTTTTTGGCTGAGTACATCGTGGTGTACATATATCATATTTTATTAATCTCCTCATATATTGATGGGCAGTTGAGTTGATTCCACATCCTTGTACTTGTGAATTGTGCTGTGACTGGGAATTTTCATGGTACCTTTATTGCTCCATAATCAGTCAACAACAGAACATTGGTCCACTCCTTTTAACATACATCACAGGTTAAAGAGAACATTTCCAGGAAGCCTTCACCTTTCTGAATGGACATTTTTGTTAGATGCTTTTTTCCATGGTCTGGAGTAAATATAATGAGACAATTATTAACAATTTATCCCTCATAAGAGACTTTATAGCAGGCTATTGTTTAAATTCTCTTGCTAAAGTTGTGCTAGATAGTAGAATTGCTCTACATTACCTACTGGCTGAACAGAGAAGAATCTTTGTCATTCTCTGTTGAATCTTTGACACTTCTTGTTGCACTATGGACAAATGCATTTGGTATTATAGAGATTTAGTTGCAGGAGATTAACAAATAGACTGCTTAGTTAAAATGGGTACTCTTAATGTGATTCATTCTTTGATTTGTTTGATTCTAGTTGGTTTGATTCATAGGGACCCTGGCTTAGGAGCATTTTCCAAACTCTTGGTATTATCCTCCAATAATACCTAATAATTCATAATAGTAGCCTCTCTGGTGACTGTATCCTCTCAGAAGTTTTAAATGTTTGCATGCAGCCATCTGTAGAATATCAAATGGTCTGTCTTTGATTAGAACAACAAAAACTCTAAGAAATGTGTGATCATGAGGATATTGTAACCTTTAAATGAGACGAAACCCCAAAATTATTGTAACTGGGAGGACAGCTAACCCCTAAGTTTTGTCACACTCTCACCTGGGTGAGAACCTGACCAAAAGGGGGATATTATTACCCCAAATTATTTTTTTTTCTGTTCCTTTTTTTCTGACTAAGCTCCTTCATTAGGCTCCAATAGACCAGACCAAACTAGAATGGAGTCACTCATGCTAAATGCCACATAATCAAATGGACACTTGAAGGAAGTAGATAGATCCCAAAACAAACAAGCTTTTTTTTTTTCTCCCGAAAATAGGGGATTCTAATAAAACAGTCCCCTTTGCTCTAACCCTTGACATCAATGCCTAAAGACATTTCAAAATCTCAAAACCAGTTTTGAGATGCTGACCAAAAGGGGAGAGTTTCCAAATTAAGTTAGAGCTGCCTCTTTTCAAACTTAAATTCGGCCTAAAAGTTTCTCTGTGTATAGTGAACTACAATCTAACTGGCTGTGCAAACAGACTGTAACCCACTGTTGTGCCAGTCACTGGGTTTTGGCCAATCACAAGTAGCCAAGTGTTCAAGTGAGGCAAATGCCAACTGTAACCAATCCAGCTGTTTCTGTACCTCACTTCAGTTCCTTTTATGTCATTTTTATTTTTCTGTTCATAAATATTGTCCAACCACGTGGCAGTCCCGGAATTGTTCTGAACCAATTCCAGTCCAGTGGGCTGCCTGATTCATGAATTATTTGTTTTTTGCTCACTTAAACTCTATTAAATCTAATTTGTCTGAAGTTTTTCTTTTAACACTATGAACAATTTAAATAATAGAATAGTAACAATAAATTCTTAAATAAGTATTATAAGTATTTGTATTTATTTTTATATCCTAGAAACATTATTAATTTTAACATTTACCTTTTCAGCACTCAGACAAAATGTGAATTAAACGCACCTTTTCAAAATCCTCCAAATGGCATTTTTTTTTTTTTTTTTACAGAGTCTTACTCTGTAACCCTTGGTAGAGTGCTGTGGCATCACAGCCCACAGCAACCTTGAACTCTTGAGCTCAAGCGATCTTTTTGCCTCAGCCTCTTGAGTAGCTGGGACTATAGAATGCCACAATGCCCAGCTATTTTTAGAGATAAAATAGATAAAATTGCTCAGGGTGGTCTTGAATTCCTAAGCTCCAGCAGTCCACCTGCCTCAATATCCCAGAGTGTTAGGATTACAGGTGTGAGCCACCAAAATGGGTTTTGACTTAAAATTAAATCCAAAGTCCTTACTACAGTCTGCAAATTCCCACACAATCCGGCTGGGCTAGTCTCCAGTTCCATCTATTGTGTACTTCTCTCACCCTCCCATCATTTATTATTCACATTGGTCTCTGCTTAAAATTTAAAATTTAAATCCCCCCCTTGTGGGGCTTCTTCTTTGTCTTTCTTCTATCTTTCTGTGTTCTTCAAACCTCAGGTCAGATATCATCTCCTCAGAGGTCAACTCCTCTACCTCTCTTTCTGCAGTCATCAAGTTAGTCTGTTTTATTTCCTTCACAGCATTCATCTTTACTTGAAATTATCTCCTTTTTCCATATGCTCACTACGTTTCTCCTGGACTAACTCACAAATTCCACGAGGGCAGGAACTTTGTCTTGCTCACTGATGTATCCTCACTCCCTCGAGCAGTGCTTAGCACATAGCAGGTGCTCAAAAATAATTTGTTAAATGAACATGTAATATGATGTTCAATAAGGACACCGTCAGTTTTGATAAGTCTCCAAAGGACAATAGATTAGGTGTCAAGTACCTTTACATTCTAAAGCCAAGTGTTCATTTACTGTGCAAGAGAAGATAAGAAATCGTGGCTTGGCATTATTCATCACTCACCTTCCATGGGGATGTAAGGGACTAATGACTCATAAAGAGGACTGCTTTGGAGATATCTTAAACTTTACCACACCTCCCATGGGAAAAGAGATGCTTTGCCTTACCTCAACCTATGTGAGAGGTGCTGTCGGGGAAACTCTTAGAAAACTTAATACATGTCACCTGGAGGCTGGGAGAATATAAGGACCCGAGAGAAACATCGGGAATGACCTGCACTTTTTACCCACTGTAGCTACATGAATTTTTTCCCAGAGGAAAGTTACTGAACTCTGCAATTTTCTTTGATGTGCACCAAAAATAAGATGGATTAATGAGTGGACAAAGGGAGGGATGAATGGATAGTTACAGGACAAATCAAGTGTGGCAAAATGACCCCGGGTATTGGTGGGAGGGAATTCTGCATGAAGCCATTTTAAAAGGAATTACAGCTAAGAAGACTGCCTGGCTATTCCCTAAAAAAATTGAGCAGAGATTTGAACCCTCAGAAGCCCCAGGGCTGAGGGCTAGGATCTTAGGTGGTGGACCTGAAACAACTTCAGTGCATGTCATAATAATTAGTAATTGAAGATCTGAGAAGCTCTGCCACCTTCTCCCTTACAACTCAAACCTGGAGGGATCTAAATGCCCTCAGAAGCCGGGCGTTGTGGCGGACGCCTGTAGTCCCAGCTACTCGGGAGGCTGAGGCAGGAGAATCGCCTAAGCCCAGGAGTTGGAGGTTGCTGTGAGCCGTGTGACACCACGGCACTCTACCGAGGGCAATAAAGTGAAACTCTGTCTCTACGAAAAAAATAATTAATAAATAAATAAAATAAAATCCCTCAGAGCATGGTTAAAGTGGAGGAGATGGTGATAGGAAAGGCAGAAAACAGAAGTGGACCAAAGCCATGGGCTTGTAGCGTGAAGCAGGGCTAAGATAGGGAGAAGGAAAAGCTTTAACTTGGAATTAAATTAGTGTGACCTTCATGAGGTTTCATCCAGGGGAGAAAAAGAAATAGTCTTTACATAATTTGAAGGGATTGGGCAGTAAAAATTAATTTTCTACTTGTACCTTATTGAATCCTGCTCATTCAGTAAAATGTACATGCCTAAAAAAAATCCCAACCCTGGAAGAATTTTGATTTAATATATCACACATTCATTTTTTGATAAGTATTTATTGAGTGGCTAAATTTATTGAACAACACCTGCTATGTGCCAGGTGTTTGTAGTGAGGTTACAATAATGTATAGGACTCTTTAGGTCTTTGCTTAGATACTACTGACTCAAATATATCTTCCCTGACCTTCTATCCCATACCATGGCAGAACCGACAGAACTTCCTTTTACATGACTCTCATCTGACTTGTAATTACCTGTTCTGGGTATGGCATGCCCATAAGGCAAATATGGTCCCTGACCTCACAGTGCCTCATGAACTGCAGTACCTCCAGTATTTAGCACAGTACCTGGTGCATTAAATACATTATGGAATGAAATAATTAACTCTAATTAGCTAATCTCATCTGTATATTATTTTTTAAATGTCTTCATTTTCTTCATAGATTTTTTTTTTTTTTTGAGACAGAGTCTCACTATGTCGCCCTTGCTAGAGTGCCGTGGTGTCACAGCTCACAGCAACCTCAAACTCTTGGGCTCAAGTGATTCTTTTGCCTCAGACTTCGAAATAGCTGGGACTACAAGGCACCTGCCATAATGCCCAGCTATTTTTTTTGTTGCAGTTGTCATTATTGTTTAGCTGGTCTGGGCCAGGTTCGAACCTGCCACCTTCAGTGTATGTGGCTGGCGTCATATCCACTGGGCTACAGGCACCAAGCCTTAATTTTTTTTTTTTTTGTAATAGCTATTGGCACCTTTTTAAAGGATTACATTAAATAAGAAGGACGTTGTGATATTTTTGTTCTTATAATTTCTTTTGATTCTATTCTTTTTTTTTTTTTTTTTGTAGAGACAGAGTCTCACTTTATCGCCCTTGGTCGAGTGCTGTAGAATCACATAGCTCACAGCAACCTCCAACTCCTGGACTTAGGCAATTCTCCTGCCTCAGCCTCCCGAGTAGCTGGGACCACAGGCACCTGCCACAATGCCTGGTTATTTTTTCGTTGCAGTTCAGTGGGGGCCAGGTTTGAACCCACCACCTTCGGTATAAGGGGCTGGTGCCCTACCCACTGAGCCACAGGTGCTGCCCCTCGATATTATTCTTATACTTTATTTATTTACATATTTTGGACAGTCACAGAAGCTGTGACATTCTTATAATTTAAATGGATATCTTACATATAAATGATTTGCAATAAAAACTATTTAATAAGGACAGGTGTGGTGGCTCACACCTGTAATCCTAACACTCTGGGAGGCCAAGGTGGGTGGATTGCCTGAGCTCACAGATTCAGAGCAGCTTGAGCTAGAGCAAGACCCCTGAGCTAGAGCAAGACCCCAAGCTGGGCATTGTGGCAGGTCCCTCCTATAGTTCCAGCTACTTGGGAGGCTGAGGCAAGAGAATTGCTTGAGCCCAAGAGTTTGAGATTACTGTGAGCTATGACACCATGGCACTATATCAGGGGGGCAGTGAGAGAGTGAAACTCTGTCTCAAAAAAAACCAAAAACAAAAAACTATTTAATAGTCATAAAAATCCTATAATGTGGAAAGATTTTTGGAAATCTTATATTTAAATTCCTCAAAAGAAGGAAGAAAAGCCAAAGTACTGTGGTATTTTTATGACTGCATTATTATTATATTTTTACTCAGATGCAATATCTTACGGCTAGAGACCACCATTAGGAAGACAACCTGAAAATTCGGAGTTCATTTTATCTTTCAGTTGTGGAGGAGAATGATCATCTGCTAGTTTACATAACTACATCTTATAAATAACTTCATTTTTCTGAGCAACCATAAATTCATTCAGCATTCACTGAATCTAAGTAGGGGTACAATAGGCACTAGGGACCTAATATTATATTAATTGCATATATATGTAACATTGCTACAGCATGTGTATTTTAATTTTTTTTATCGTTGGGGATTCATTGAGTGTACAAGAAACCAGGTTACACTGATTGCATTTGTTAAGTAAAGTCCCTCTTATAATTGTGTCTTGTCTCCAAAAGATATGTCACACACGGAGACCCCCCTGCATCTTTCCCTCTCTCTGCTCTTCCCTTCTCTCACCCTCCTCCCTCTTTCCCTCTCTCGGCTCTTCCTTTCCCCCACCACTTCCTTTTTCTCTCTCTTTGCTTTCCCCTTCCCCCACACCATACTGTGTACGTGTACTAGGTCATTAATTGTCCTCATATCAAAATCGAGTACATAGGATTCATGCTTCTCCATTTTTTTTTTTTTTTTTTTTGAGACAGAGTTCCACTATATCACTCTCGGTAGAGCACTGTGACATCACAGATCACAGCAACCTCAAAATCTTGGGCTTAAGCGATTCTCTCTCTTTTTTTTTTTTTTTTTGGCCGGAGCTGGGTCTGAACCCACCACCTCCTGCATGTGGGGCCAGTGCCCTACTCCTTTGAGCCACAGGTGCTGCCCTTAAGTGATTCTCTTGCCTCAGCCTCCTAAGTAGCTGGCACTACAGATGCCCACCAAAAGGCCCAGCTATTTTTTGTTACAGTTGTCATCATTGTCATTTTAGCAGGCCTAGGCTGGGTTCAAACCGGCCAACTTTGGCGTATGTGACTGGCACCAGAGCACTGTGCCACGGGCACTGAGCCATGTTCTTCTCTTCTTGTGATGCTTTACTAAGAATAACGTGTTCCACTTCCATCCAGGTTAATACAAAGGATGTAAAGTCTCCATTTTTTTAATGGCTGAATAGTATTCCATGGTATACATATACCACAGCTTGTTAATCCCATTCCTGGGTTGGTGGGCATTTAGGCTGTTTCTACATTTTTGTGATTATAAATTGAGCTGTGATAAACAGTCTAGTACAAGTGTCCTTATGGTAAAAGGATTTTTTTCCTTCTGGGTAGATGCCCAGAAATGGGATTGTAGGATCAAATGCGAGGTCTGGCATGAGTTCTTTGAGGGTTCTCTATATTTCCTTACAAAAGGGTTGTATTAGTTTGCAGTCCCACCAGCAGTATATAAGTGTTTCTTTCTCTCCACATCCACACCATGCATGTGTATTTTAAACGCATATGCATATATAAAATTTGAGGAGGCAGAAGAATAAATAAAATGAAATAAATGAGAGGTCTTTTTGTATAAGTATAAATGTTTCTCCTTATAAACTGTTTCTACTGCCAGCCTTGATATACGTCTTTCTGACACAATACAGCTCCTTTCAGCAGGTTAAAATATAGTATAGATTGAGAGTCCCTTATCAGAAATGTTTGGGACCAGAAATGTTTCAGATTTTGGATTTTAAAAAAATTTTTAGAATATTTGCATTATACTTACTCGTTGAGTATCTCTAATTGGAAAATCTGAAATATGAAAATGTTCCAGTAAAAATTTCCTTTGAGTATCAAGTCTGTAATAAAAAAATTTTGGATTTTAGATTTTCCAATTAGAGATACTCAACCTATATCAACACAAGTACAGTTAAGGACTTCACAGACCAGCCTCATCTGGGTGTCTTATTAAAAAACAAACAAACAGACTAATAATCCCTGGACTAAGTGAAAAGACTTTACTTGACAGCTCCTGAAGCATGACAAAGCAAATTTCTTAATAATCTCTTTCCCTTTCCCACCTGTGGAATTCCACACTAGTGTCCAAAACAGCAGCCAATTGTCCTCTTTCCCTTCACTTAAGTAAAATTTAAGCTTACACAGTTTTCCACACGTATTTGCAGGGGGTTTCGATTCTAGGAACCCTTGTGGATATCAAAATCCAAGAGTCAAAAATCCAGTCCTTTATAGAAAATGGTTTAATATTTGCATAGAACCTGTGGACATCCTCTTGTCTACTTTAATCATCTCTAAATTACTCATAATACCTAATGCCATGTAAATCTTATGTAAATAGTTATTATAATGTATTAGAATTTTTTTTTTTAAGAGACAGTCTCACTTTATCGCCCTCAGTAGAGTGTTGTGGCGTCACAGCTCACAGTAACCTCCAACTCCTGGGCTTAAGCGATTCTCTTGCCTCAGCCTCCGGAGTAGCTGAGACTACAGGCGCCCGCCACAATGCCGGGCTATCTTTTTGTTGCAGTTTGGCTGGGGCCGGGTTTGAAAACACCACTCTTGGAAGATAGGGCCAGCGCCCTATCCCCTGAGCCACAGGCGCTGTATTAGAATTTTTGATTTGTATTTTATTGTTGTAATGTTATTTTTTATTGTTTTTTCCCCAAATGTTTTCCACCTGCCCTTGATTGAATCTGGAATGCAGCATCTGTGGATACGGAGGGCTGACAGTACAGCTTTTTATATTTCTTCCTCACCCAGGAACTGACTAGCTAGTAAGAACTCTTCAGGGAAGGTGTTGGTGTTGGAAGTGTGTAAGAGGACATGCCCAGAAGGAATCTGCCATGCTGAAGAGGTGTCCAGTTTCAAGGCAGTTTGTGTCTTCAAAGATCTAATGATTTAAAGATAAAAGAAAGTCCACAAGCACAGTGAGGAAAGCAACATACCAGAGTATATAATTACCTGTTGAGTGGTGCCGTACAGATCCTGGGTAAGAAGAGGGGCCCCAAGATGGGCAAGGCCAGCCTGGAGGTGAGCCTAGAGGTGGGCCTGGACCTGAATAATGAATTAACTAATTAATAAATATTTGTGGAGCAACGGAGCTTCTTCCAGCCATTCTGTCTATGTATTTTATATACCCATTTTTTTTTTCTGGGGCAATACTCCATTATTTTTATCGCATTCTCTTTCCTTTATAGCCATAACTCCCTTTATTTGAGTAACATAAGGAAGGAGCATATGTACAGTGGGCAGCTAAAAGCTCTTCCAACATCACTAAGAGACGATTTCAGATCCTGAAGAGGTGTCTGAGGTCCCAGGTGTCCTGGGTCTCAAGCGGCCCAACACTCCTCCACTTTGACAGCCCACGTGACCAGCTCCAGGGCACCTCCACCTGGTCTCAGCTTCTAGCCCCCCACCCCTGTTCCTCCTGCCCACGCTGAGGCCTTTTGCAGTCACTCCGCCCACTGCCCCTCCGTGTCTCCTCCCGGCTCCTTCCCACTCTGTGCACCTCCATTTCCGACTACGCCTCCCGCCTATTAAGGCCCTTCTCGGCTTCCGTCCCAGATGATCCCTCCCCGAGGCTGCCACCGCCTCCTCCGTCTCTCGGAGCTGGAGCCGCCTCTTCGGCCAGTGGCGTAGCCGACTCTGTGTCACGGCCAGACAGACAGGGGCGGAGGTCCGGAACCCAATCTGGACCCGAGCGGAGGGCCATGGAGAAAGCGGCCCGAGGCGCTCAACACACCAACTAGGGCGGGCCCGCTGCGGCTGTAGGCGCCATGGACCGAGCCCCCACAGACCAGGTACGCGGGCTCGGGCTGGGCCGGGCGAGCCGGGGGTTGGGGGTCGCCGCTTCCTCACGGGCCCGGCCCTCGTCTCCGAGCCTGGGGCTATAGCAGCCGGAGCCCTCAGGCTTCTGCGGTCGCAGACCAAGGTGGGGTCTGGCTGTATGGTGTACCCTGCTGTCCTGCATTGTTCCAGCTGCTGCCTGGAGCTTGACGGCTTTTCCAGCCCTGTTGTCCTTCGGGCTGGGGACTCGGGTTGCCTCTCTTCCCCTGCCCTGGTGAAAAGGGCCAGGAAAGCTCCAAGTTGTCGGTGCTCAACCGAGAGTAGGGCCTGTAACTTCCACCATATCTTCCCCCTCCCCCGTATTCCCTTCACTTCTGGAATGTGTTTTTAAGGTAGAAAGGCATTTGAAGGCTTCTCACCCAGAAAGACCGTCAGAGAATGTGTGATAACGACAGATGAAGGGGGAATCGTGGGTCTTTTAAATCTGCAGTCGATTGAGCATTGTTTTTGCAACGGTTTGGGGGAGATAATCCTTTTAAGAAATAGTACTACGGTTTCCCCTTGTTTGTTTATCCAATTATTTTGCAAAAATTGTAGTTAGTGTTTTTTAAAAAACGAACTTACATCAGAAGGGTGTAGGGGCCTGAGTTCATTTCCGAGCCCGTTTTCATATTCGCAGAGTAGTGCTATTAGTGTTTTGGTGTTCTGTTCTGTTTTTCGTTGTATCGGTTTCTTGATTATCCACATTAGTGAGTGCTGGGAGGCGGGGATAAAGATAAAATAAAATAATGTAAAAAAAAAAACCTAAAGTACTAGTTTTTCCCCCAGTACTTAATCATTCTTAACATTTCTACGAAATGACTTGATTTCAAGTCTATTCAGTTTCTGTTGCCCTCTTGGAAGGGTTTGCACAGTGATGAACTAAGCAAATAGGTGAAGGCAGAAGAGAGTTTAGTCATTTTTGCCTAGCAATTTTACTAACGGGTAATTAGCACCTGATTAAATGAGATAAGATTTCCCAAATTCCTGCATATGTCATATGTAGTTGGAGCAAGTTTTGTTTTGGGGGGTTTTTGTTTGTTTGAGATATAGTCTCACTCTGTTGCCCAGGGCTTCAGCCTGGCTCACAGCAACCTCAAACTTCTGGGTTCAAGTGATCCATCTGCCTCAGCTTCCCAAGTAGCTGGGACTACAGGGACTGGCTAACTTTTATATTTTTAGCATAGACGTGCTCTCTCTCTGGCTTAGGCTGGTCTCTAACACCTAAACTCAAGAGATCCTTCTGTTTCGGCCTCTGAGAGTGCTAGGATTACCGGTTTTGATTTTGAAATTGGACTCTTAGTAGGCAAAGCATAGCTTCATAGTTGGGTGTATTTGTTTTTACACAAGCTGGGTGTATTTGTTTTTTTTTTATTTAAAAAAAAGGTTTATGTGAATATAACTCTGAAAATGCAAATTAGTTTCATAAAACAATATATAGAATTGCTAAACTGACATGCAACCTCTTGGTCAAGACACAGGCTTTCCTGTGACCCAGAGTATTTTTCTGTATGTGCAGCCTAGATCCAATTTAATTAAAGAAATATTTTCATTAAGTATTTATCAGAAATACCTGAGATTTCAAAGCTTGACAAATAAATAGGAATTTTCCTTGAATCATTTCCTTGTATGTATGTTAACACTAATGAAAGGTTTCAGCATTTTGGTCCCTCACCAGGATGCCAGAACTGTAACCAGTAATGCTGCCATATGTATACTTATGGTTCCTTTCATCCTAGAGGAAATGTAATTATCTATTTAGATGGTAACTTTAGCATAGTTGTTTGTGTGTGATTATCTTCCCAGCAAGTACTATGAGCAAATTATTTAAACTAGAGAGTTTCTTCCTCTTTCATGCTGTCTTTCCAAAGTCAACAACCTATTAAAACCTTATAGGGCAGTGCCTGTGGCTCAGTGAGCAGGGCGCCCCATATACCGAGGGTGGTGGGTTCAAACCCGGCCCTGGCCAAACTGCAACAAAAAAATAGCCGGGCGTTGTGGTGGGCGCCTGTAGTCCCAGCTACTCAGGAGGCTGAGGCAGGAGAATCGCCTAGGCCCAGGAGTTGGAGGTTGCTGTGAGCTGTGTGACGCCACGGCACTCTACCAAGGGCGATAAAGTGAAACTCTGTCTCTACCAAAAAAAAAAAAACCTTGTAGAAATTTAAAAACCAGAAAAAATCATGACTTGAAGATTTGTTTTTCTTCTAGTACTCCTGCCTGTTTCCCAGCCTAACCCAACATGAAGGAATAACTTGAAACTTTTTCACTCTCCCATGCACTCAGAAAAAAGATTCAGAAAAGTGATGTGACTTTGCCTAGTTAATGCGATAGGTAGTAAATTCAGGGATATATGGATGACCTGGAAGGAATATGCTTTATTTTATATATGCATTGGGCAAGACTCCATTATTTTTATCATATTCTCAAAAGAAGGCTAAGAGACATTAAATTAATGATAGATTAGGGACTAAGATTTCTCAACTTTGTGCAATTCTTGATTCTTTCCAGCATATCATAATGTAATGGCTGAATTTCCATCTTTCCTCATAGAATGTTTTTTCCTTTCAAAGGAGTGTTGGCTTATATTCAGAATTTCTAGAAATACCTATAGCGTTCATACTTGCTCACTATAGTATTGTACTGGTTAGCAGTTCATAAAAGTTGGAATTTAAAAAGTACTATTTAATACAGAAGGCTTTGTGCATTTCATCTTAACCTAATTAAATCCTTGGAGTTTTTTACAAATGTAACTTAAAAAAAATTAAAAGTATTTTTTGCCTGAAGGCATACATATTTTGTTTTTTTTGTGTGTGAATTACCTCATTATAAAAAAAGATGTATTTTGTGTATGTTGATCAAAATTTTAAAAAGTTACTGGGAAAACAGTGCTAGATGGATAATCTTAATTGAATAATGGCTATTTGAAATATTGGTATAACCAGAAGAGAATCTTAGGAATATTCTCTTTTAGCTTTTTCTTTTACAGAGTGTTCTCTGTATTTAATCAAAACAAGTAGCTTAATTTTAACTGCCAGAGTTAGATGTTTTAAGAACAGCTATTACTTGGTTGATAAGATTTTTTTCATTAGGAAAAAGCTTGTGTAAAGAGATGAGAAGAATAAATCATAGAGTTCATTTTGTTTATAAAGGCTTAGTATTTCTTCTTTTTTTTTTTTTTTTTAGTATTTCTATTTTTAGAAAATTTAGGACAGTGTGAGATTTTTTATTATTTATTTATTTATTTTTGAGACAGCGTCTCAAGCTGTTGCCCTGGGTAGAGTACTCTGGTGTCACAGCTCACAGCAACCTCGGACTCTTGGGGTTAAGAGATTCTCTTGCCTCAGCCTCCCAGGTAGCAGGGACTACAGGCGCCCAACACAACGCCTGGCTATTTTTTGGTTGTAGTTGTCATTGCTATTTGGCAGGCCCGGGCTGAATTCAAACCCGCCAGCTCCGGTGTATGTGGCTGGCACCATAGCCGCTTGAGCTACAGGCGGCAGGCCAGTGTGAGATTTTTCAAAAATAAACAATAGACTGGAAATGACAGAACACTGGAAATTCACGATCTTTTGTATTATCACAAATAATTTAAATATTGGCTTAATTTTTAGTATATTAGTATTAGATAAGTTCTTTTAAAGGAATTTACAAACTTACTGGTGTTTGGTATCTTTAGTTCTTAGAAAAACAAGCATGTAATGATATGTATGATTTCGTGCAACTACATAGAAGGGTGAAAAATTGCTACGCTTAGAATTGTTTTCTTTTTTCTTTCTTTCTTTTTTTTTTTTTATTGAGACAGAGTCTCACTTTGTCACCCTCAGTAGAGTTCTGTGGTGTCATAACTCATAGCAACCTCCAACTCCTGGGCTTAAGTGATTCTCTTGCCTTAGCCTCCCTAGTAGCTGGGACTACAGGCATCTACCACAATGCCTGGTTATTTTTTTGTTGTTTGTTTAGCAGGCCCTGACTGGGTTCGAACCCACTAGCCCTGGAGCATGTGGCCAGCACCCGAATCACTGAGCTATGGGCACCCAGCCAATTGTTTTCTTTAAATAATTTATCAGTGCTTCAAACTAAATGTATTCTAATATCAGTGCTCCAAATTAAATGTATTCTAAGTAAGTTACTATAAAATGTTTATTGTTCAGTAATACTTATAGTTGGCCTTTATATATGTGTATATAAATAAATTTCCTATCTTATCAGATTTTAAAAATAATACTTCTTACAAGGGTACATGTGAAATTTACTAAGTGTAGAATATACATGTCTTAATAACTGGGAGGGTATGTGTGAAATTTACTAAATGTAGAATATAAATGTCTTAACACAAAAGAAAATGCCAGTGAAGGCTATGTTAACTAGTTTGATGAAAATATTTCAAATTGTATATGAAACCAGCACATCATACCCCATGATTGCATTAATGTACACAGCTATGATTTAATAAAAAATAAATAAATAAATAACTGGGAGGGTACCGTGAGGCTTTGTTAACCAGTTTGATGAAAATATTTCAAATTGTACATAAAACCAGCACATTGTACCCCATGATTGCATTAATGTACACAGCTGTGATTTAATTAAAAATATTTTTACAATAAAAAAGCATATTTATGTTCATTTAAAGAAAATACCATTTGGACATTAAAAAAGACATTTTCAAGCTCTTAGGGTTGAATAGAATGATATACACCTTGATTTTGGATTTCTGACCTCAGAAACTGTGAAACTAAATTTCTGTTGTTTTAAGCTAAACAAACAAACAAATAGAATGATACATGAAAAAGTGGTAACAATAAAATACCAACCTATGGTATTTTGAGGTTGGTATTTTATTGTTAATGTGGCTGAAGTTATACTCTGAGGCAAATGTATAGTCATGAATAACTTCATTGTTAAATAACTTAAAAAGAAAATAAAAATAAAGCATATAGGGCAGCGCCTGTGGCTCAGTGAGTAGGGCGCTGGCCCCATATACCGAGGGTGGCGGGTTCAAACCCAGCCCTGGCCAAACTGCAACAAAAAAAATAGCCGGGCGTTGTGGTGGGCGCCTGTAGTCCGAGCTGCTCGGGAGGCTGAGGCAAGAGAATCACGTAAGCCCAAGAGTTAGAGGTTGCTGTGAGCCGTGTGACGCCATGGCACTCTACAGAGGGCGGTACAGTGAGACTCTGTCTCTACAAAAAAAAAATAAAGCATATAAGGCAAGAAATTAGAGAGGAAACCTCATCAGAGGAAGAGAGAAAATAATAAGTTTAAAAACAAAAATAGATAAAAAACTAATATTAAATCTAGAAAGCTGTTGTTTGTAATTACCATAAGATTTTAACAATATCCTTTTTTGTTTGTTTGTTTTTGTTTTTTGAGACAGAGTCTCACTCTTGCTCCAGGTTTGAGTGCTTTGACATCATAGCTCACAGCATTACAGCAACCTCAAACTCCTGGGCTCAAGCTGTCCTCTTGCCTCAGCCTCCTGAGTAGCTGGGATTATAGGCACTTGCCACAACACCCAGTTAGTTTTTGTATTTTTAGTAGAGATGGTGTCTTGCTTTTGCTTAGGCTGATCTTGAACTCCTGAGCTCAAGCAATCCACTTGAGTTCAAGGGCCTCCCATCTCGGCCTCCCAGAGTGCTGAGGTTACAAATGTGAGCCCCTGTGCCCTGCCAGATTTGGTTTGTGTTTAGAAAAAGAGAAAAATGTATGGATAGCAAAGCAAGTGAGCAGAGTCTGAGTTAAATACTTTGATTTCTTCCTTCAGCATTTTCTGGAGTCTTGCAAAACTTAATACATAACTTCTGCAATTTGTTTTGACAGGTGGTTCACTTCAAATATAAATCATTTTAGTCAGAAAATGATATACAGCCGGCAGTTATTTCTTAAGCACTGATTAGTTTTTCCTTCAGAAGACATTTAATTTTACCTTTTTTTTTTTTTGCGGTTTTTGGCTGGGGCAGAGGCCGGTGCCCTACTCCTTTGAGCCACAGGTGCCACTCCTTAAAACTTTGGCCATAAATTGTAAAACATTTTAATGTTTGAGCTATTGTATTTTTACCTTAACATAGAGTATACGGAAGGTTTCCATGGTCATATTCTTTCTGTGGGTGTGTGGTGCATAGTCTGGAGTTGCGCTGTGGGAGAGTGTCTCATTATGTTCTAACTTCAGTTTTGTTTTTTAAGTGGGTGTCATATTTTTCTGCTGCTTAATCTGGAAAGATTATTCACATACTTCTGGAGGTTCTATCTAAAGAGTTTAGTGTGCATTCTCTGCTGATGTGTGCTTCGTAGTAACGTTTACCCAATTTCCCCAAATCATTCTAATGCCGTGCTCTTTCCAGAACATATGCTTAATATGTATTATTTGTTGAATTGTATAGGTCCCAGTTATCTGAATACATTTGTCTAATAAACTCTTTTAAACAAGGTTTTTATAGTTTCACACCTTGATAAATTTATTGGGCTTTCTCGATTATTATCAAAGGCATTTTATTTATTGACATTTGCTTTAAAACGAAGTGTGAAACTGCTTAAATATTTTTTTCAAAGACACGTTTTGGGATTATGGTCTTTTTTATTCATTTGGAAAATTCTGACATTTCCTTTTTTAAATATTTATTTATTTATTTATGGCTGATCAACTGAAGCAGTGGGAGTGGAAAAGGAACAAAGGAATCTGTAACTGGTAGTGATAAATTAGTTGTAAATACCACTGTGCTCAGACCAACCTGAAATTTCTCTGAAAGATAATTTTGCTATTAGATAGTTGCTTTTTCTTTTAAACAAATAATAGTACAGGGTGATTAAAATTTCTTCGGTATACTTTTGATTAATCTCATATTTCTTTTCTTTATTTTTTGAGACAGAGTCTCAAGCTGCCACCCTGGGTGGAGCGCTGTGGCGTCACAGCTCACAGCAACCTCAAACTCTTGGGCTCTAGTGATTCTCTTGCCTCAGACTCCCAAGTAGCTGGGAATACAGGCATCTGCCACAATGCCTGGCTGTTTTTTTGTTGCAGTTGTCATTGCTGTTTTAGCTGGCCTAGGCCGGATTCAAACCCGCCAGATTTGGTGTATGTGGCTGGCACCCTACCCACTGAGGTGTGGCGCTGCCTCATATTTATTTTCTTTAAAGAGACAACTTATTATTATAAAATGTCTGATCCCTAAAAGAATAAATCTTGGCAAAAGTAGAGAGACTAAAACATAGAAATTTAAACTGAGGAATATCATATGAAGCAATTAATCTAATTTTTTATTTTAAAAACAGCAGTTTATTGTCTATTAATGCAAGACATTTTTCTTTGATTCCTATACTAATATAATTAAAATAAGGCCAGAATCTTTTGCTTACTTAACATGTTACCTGTGTGGGCTTTATTATTAATTTTTATGAATAGTTTGGGATCTATTGTCATTATAGTAAACAACCATTTGAAACTATACAGAGTTGTAGCCATAAGAGAAAATTTGCCAGTTTGTTCCTATTAGTGACATCTTCTGTTTGTGCAGCTGTTGATTATAGCAGCTTCTCTTTCTCTTTTTTCTTGCTATAAACAAAGGATCATTTCAGTGTGTGTTTTACTGTTGAACTCTTGTATCTAGAATTGTACTTAGAATAAAAACCAATAAAAACTTCTATATTTAAAGGTATATGCTGTGTATACAGACATTAGGTATAAATCATGCATGACACCTTTTGAACAGCAGGGCTGTCTTAAGTTTATAAAACTCGTTTTAAACTACAATGAAATTTGTCACGATTTTTGACCTGAGCAAAATTTTGAATTTGCTGTTAAAGTAGTTTATGAGTTGATAATTTTGGGGGAGTTGTCAGGAAAAGTGTTCTTTTAAAATTATTTATTTATAATTATATTATTACGATTCTTTTTTGTTTTAGACTGATACTTTGATGTGCCTATGTTTCTTGCTTTAAAACAAAAATCTAATGTCTGCTAGTCCACATTTATGAAACTGTTCAGCAGATTCTCATGTGTTTAAAGGGACTTTTTAATTTGTAAAAGATATCATAAACATTACATTTTTAGTACAGTTAAAGTGTGATTTGAGGCTCCCCTCTTTTTATCCAAATGTATGAACTATGTAAAGCACGTTTCTGTTACCTTTGCATTCATAATTGTTGAAAGTCAGCTAGGTTAACTTTTTTCTGATTGAAGAAACATTTATTAGTTTTATATATTATGCCCTATGTAAATAAGTTTGGGTTTTAATGAATATCAACTGTGAAAATTACTAACTTATTAGAGTGTGAAGGTGTTTTTGCCTTTCATGTTAAAATTGAAGAGAGTAATTTAAGTTCACAAATGCAGGTATTTCTGAGTATTATTACCATAGTATGTATACTTCAGATTTGGTTAATACGTAAATGTAGACTTCAAAGTTAAATTAGGTAGAGACGAAAGATACTGAATTAATACTGCTATATAGTTCAGATTTTATTCCCTCCCTGCCTTTTAAACAAGCATTTCTGGATATTTATGGGATACTCCTTTTAAAGAACTTTTATTTTTCTGAATAAGGGCTGTATATTGAGCATATCAAGTCTTACCTTTAGATTTTCTTAGATTCCTTACAAACTACTTTTGTGAGAAGCATGCCTGAAATTTATTTTGACAACTGTGCTTTGTCCAGAACTTCTAATAAATCTTCCTAGAAAGTTTTTTTGGAAAATGTTCTGGTTAGGACCATTGCTTTTAAGGAAATTGTTTTGAATGGTTAAAATATTTGCATGGCATTTCATTTACTGGTTTTGTTTATGTGGTTTTTACTACTCTGCAGAATGTGCCTATTGATGTTTTAATAATTTAACTGTTAGATTTAAATTTAAATTGTTGGTAAATAGGTAGAAAACTGTGTAAAGCCATTGTACAGTTTAATGAATCATTATAAGGTACACACCTTGTAAGTTTTACCCAGTTAGGATGTGGAAGATTGCCAGGTGCCCCAGAAGGCTCTCTAGGTGTCCTTCAGTTGCAACTCCCTCTTTCCTAAGAGTAATTTCTATCCTGACTCCTCTGACTTTTATGGATTATTTTTACTTTTCTTTTTTTTTTTAATTGAGACAAGAGTCTCACTTTGTCACCCTGGGTAGAGTGCAATGGCGTCATAGCTCACAGCAACCTCAGACTCTTGGGCTCAAGTGATCCTCTTGCCACAGCCTCCCAAGTACCTGGCACTACAGGTGCCTGTCACAGCACCCAGCTGTGAGCAAGACCTAGAGGTCTTGCTCTTACTCTTGCTCAGGTCTTGAACTCCTGAGTTCAGGCAGTCTACCCATCTCAGCTTCCCAGAGTGCTAGGATTACACGTATGAGCACCGTGCTGGGCCTATGGATTCTTTTAGTTTAGTGAGATGTCCACTGGGAAACTGAAGTTCTTATTTTTTTCCCAGTTTGTGAACCACAAGTTTTTTCTCCTTAAGTATTTTTTCAACGTAGACATTTTTCTTCCTTTTAATTTAATGATACTAATTCACTTTTCTGAATTGAACACATGTGGACTATTTTTTAGACTACTGAAAGAAATATAGTTATCCTTCAGAACTCTGATCTTTTTCCTAACAAAATTAGTTAAAACCACATTGTTTTGTCTGAAGAACAACATGTATTACTATCAACTTTATTTTTAGACCCTGAGATACGATTTCTTTGTACCCTTTTTTTTTTTTTGTAGAGACAGAGTCTCACTGTACCGCCCTCGGGTAGAGTGCCGTGGAGTCACACGGCTCACAGCAACCTCTTAACTCTTGGCTTACGCGATTCTCTTGCCTCAGCCTCCCGAGCAGCTGGGACTACAGGCGCCCGCCACAACGCCCGGCTATTTTTTGGTTGCAGTTTGGCCGGAGCTGGGCTTGAACCCGCCACCCTCGGCATATGGGGCTGGTGCCCTACTCACAGAGCCACAGGCTCTGTTTTAATAGCTTTTTTTTTTTTTTTTTTTTTTTTTGAGACAATCTCACTCTGTTGCCCTGGGTAGGGTGCCGTAGCATCACAACTCACAGCAACCTCAAACTCTTGGGCTTAAGTGATTCTCTTTCCTCAGCCTCCCAAGTAGCTGGGATTACAGGCGCCTGTCACAATGCCGGGCTATTTTTTTTGTTGTTGTAGTTGTCATTGTTTAGCAAGCCCTGGCTGGGTTTGAACCCTCCAGTCCCACTGTGTGTCACTGGTGCCCTAACCATTGAGCTATGGGCACAAAGTCCTGTTTTAACAGCTTTGTTAACATAAGAAATGATTGTACTGAAATGTAGTAACTTCTGATAAGTTTTTCCTTATTTTATTTCATGGCTTCTTCCAAATAATTTCATCATTATTCAGTTATTTTGAATTGACATTAAATTGCTATTTCTTTTGGTTGTCTTGTGAATACTGAGAAGAGACCCAATTACTGTTCGTAAAGACCAACTCTTCTGTTCTTAAATGATAAATTTGTATGTTAAGTTGCTTGCTCATTTATTATTAATGGATTCCACCTTCTCTTTGAAGAATGTAAAGCTGTCAGCTGAGGTAGAGCCGTTTATTCCCCAGAAGAAGAATCCTGATACATTTATGATCCCTATGGCTCTCCCAAATGATAATGGAAGTGTTTCTGGTGTAGAATCGACTCCAATTCCCAGCTACCTGATTACTTGTTATCCATTCGTGCAGGAAAATCAGTCCAATAGGTAATTTGTTTATTATTTACTTTTTGCTAGGGGGGTATAGAAGTTGGCAAAGCATACTTGTTTTCTTTTTAAACTTTTACATGTTAACCATTTGTCTTTTTTTAAAGAGGAGTTAATAAAACCAAGTGATTAAAAAATTTGAAAATTGTTAACATGGATCATTTTCTCATTCTTTCTAAGAGGAAATGGAGTTGTTTGGATATGTCTCTACATTAAGTTATTGAAATTTATTTGAAATAAATCAATCCAAAGGGAGGAATGAAATACAGTAGAATCTTCATAGTTGACTATCTTCCTACACTGACCACTTCTTCAATTGCCCAGATTTTCCTTTCTTTTCTTTTTTTTTGAGTCAGTCTCACTTTATTACCCTCCTCGGTAGAGTACCGTGGCGTCACAACTCAGAGCAACCTCCAGCTCTTGGGCTTTGGCGATTCTCTTGCCTCAGCCTGCTGAGTAGCTGGGATTACAGGCACCTGCCATAATGCGCAACTGTTTTTGGTTGCAGTTTGGCCAGGGCTGGGTTTGAACCTGCCACCCTCGGTATATGGGGCCGGCGCCCTACTCACTGAGCCACAGGAGCTGCCTAAGAGGTCATTTTTAATGGGGTTTAGTTATGTATTAAAAACCTTTGACCTATGTTGGATGATGTGTGAGGTGATTTATAAACTAAATTTAATAGTATTTTTCTGTTTGACAAAATAGCCTGGTGTGCAGTATGATAAATTTAATTTGTTTTCTTGCTTTACCAGATAGTCTTTGAGAATTCATGAGTAAGCCAGCCAGAAGATTATTTTAAAACATTTTTTTTGAGACAGTTTCATTATGTTGCCCTCTGTAGAGTGCTGTGACGTCACCATTCACAGCTACCTCAAACTCTTGGGCTTAAGAGATTCTCTCACCTCTAGCCTCCTAAGTAGCTGGGACTACAGGTGCCTGCCACAACACCCGGCTGTTTTCTTGTTGCAGTTGTCGTTTGGCCCAGGTCAGCTCGAACCCTCAGCCTCAATGCACTACTGTGCTACGGGTGCCGAGCCAATTTTAAAACATTTTTTAAAATATGGTAGTGAACATTTTTCCATTTTGCTTTGTCATAGGAGTAGTGAGGAATAGTTCTGTGCTTCACTTCCACTCCCTGGAACCTTATATTCATCAGCAGCAGCCTTTGGGTGTAAAGAATTTTGCTGGTGCTTTACATGAACTGCACAAGAGGAAGCTCTAATGCTGAGGATAAGATGTCAGGGGACAGGCTTACTTCTTTTTTTCCCCTTGGCCCTGAAGCCTGCTTCCATTGTCAAGGAGGGGAGCCAGGAAAAGAGCAGGACTTAGCCAAGTGGTTAGAGGATTATGGGAAGAGGAATAGGAGGCCCTGGGATTGAACTGAAGAATGAGAGGTGGAGGAATAAATCACCCTATGTTATGATCACCTTACACAATTTTCACCTTACTCTGTTTTTTGCAGAAGCCTGTCACAGTTGTGAATATTGGGTGGGACCTTGGACTGCTTTTGGAAGATCTAGTAGTAGGTGTTTAGTACTTTGGGGCAGAAATACCTGGAAGAGGTTGAGGACAGAGTTGCAAATAATAATATGTGGAATGCTATGAAACTGTTAAGTTAGTTTCCTTTATACTGTCATTTAAATTGTTATTACCTGTACATAGTTATCTATAATTATAGCAAAGATACTAGTTTTGTCCCCTTTCCCAGAATTATTATGAAGCCACTGTTGTGTTTTTTTCTTCTAACTTAATGTGTTAAGAGATTTTGGTTTAGTATGCTTTTTAGACTTGTCAATAGATTTGTTCTTTTTTGATTTGGTTTTGCAGACAGTTTCCTTTATACAATAATGATATACGATGGCAGCAGCCAAATCCAAATCCCACAGGACCATACCTTGCCTACCCCATTATATCTGCTCAGCCACCTGTTTCTACAGAGTATACATATTATCAGCTGATGCCAGCACCATGTGCCCAAGTTATGGGTTTCTATCATCCTTTTCCTACACCATACTCCAACACCTTTCAGACTGCAAATACTATAAATGCTATAACTACAGAATGCACTGAGCATCCACATCAGCTTGGACAGGTCTTTCCATTGTCCAGTCATCGGAGCAGAAACAGTAACAGAGGACCTATGGTACCAAAAGTAAGTGTCTGGTTTTGATTCTGTTGTTTACTATAAGTAATTTGCTACTTCTATTGATTGACTTTTAATGCTGAATTTACTATAAATCATTTTGTTTACTAACATAAAATGGTCAAGCATTTTTTTTTTTAGAAAATAATTTTTTCTGGGCAGCACCTGTGGCTCAAGGAGTAGGGTGCCAGCCCCATATACCAGAGGTGGTGGGTTTAAACCTGGCCCCGGCCAAAAACTGCAAAAAAAAAAAAGATTAAGAAAAAAATACTTTTTTCTTTGTTACTTATTGTTACTAATTCTTGATTAGTGATATGATTTACAGTCATATTCATGTTCTGTCTGAGAGTTGTATGTAAATATACACAAATATTTCTAAATTATTTTCATTTAATGGTAGAAATTTCATGGGGACACCAACATTTATAAAAGTAGGTAGTATGGATCCTATGCTAGCCGTGTTGAATGATTAATACGCTTCAAGATATTTCAATCTTCAAAAATCAGAAGGAGATACTATGGAAGGAACATTTGTGATTCATTAGGTCCCTTCAACTTCGTTTTTTCTAGCCTATGAATTTTTAGTGGGAATAGCACTTTGTTACTTAAGAAGTGCTTTACTATTATATGAACAAAGTGTCTGCTAGGGCTAAAGAAAATGAAAGATAAAGTGCTTGCTTTGGCAGCACATACACTGAAATTGGCCCCTGCGCAAGGAAGACATGTTAATTTGTGAAGCATTCCATATTTAAAAAAAAAAAAGAATAATAAATGTGAAACTACTTCTTTTATTTAGGACCAGCCTTTTGACTAAGTTGGAAGGAAGGAAAAAAGAAGGAGGGAGGGAGGGAAGGAAAGAAAGAAGGAAAGAAAAAAATGGAGGGTTTGCAGTCGGAAGAGCATTAAGGTTTAATTTAGGTAACTGTTTTTTACCTAAAAAGCTACTTTGCATTGAGGCCTTAATATCAAAGCTAATCAGAATAAAAACCCTATTTCTAGTCAGTACTTTTGACTTGATTGCAGAGTGACTTCTTAGATGCATCTTAATGACTATATCAAAGAGTTTATGCTTTCCCTGGATTCTGTTAGCCGATCTGCTTCAGTGAGGTCTCTGCTGCCTCCTGGCATAATTTTTACAAATTAAAATACAAACTAATATCAGAGGTTGCTTTGAAAAAGCTTTTAGTCTTTGTTCTTGGAAACACTCTGGGACAGAGAAATCCCTTTGAGAATTCTGAGAATGAAAAAAACAAGTATTGGAAATAAGATGACAGTATATAATTTCCAAAAGTTGAGGGAACATGATTTCTCAGAATTTGTTTTCTAGCGCTTCAATTTAGGAAGTCAAAGTAAATTCAGAGTTCTATTGTGTGAATTGCTATTGAGTGATGAATACTTATATTTTGAAAGGTGAAAGAAGTGATCAGCTTTTTAATATTTTCTTTTTGAACTCCAAAGCAGAAAAATTATTTTATATATCATTGCTAGCATGAAACTAAAATTTGGCCTTGGGATAAGTTACCCCCCTTTTTAATTATCCTTTTAAATAAATTTATAATCCTTATATGATATGATTATATTCCTGTTAGTTATTGATTGAGAAAATAAAAAATGTAACAAAAATGAATTAATATTTTATTAATCATAGCAGTGTTAATGTTGTTTGAAAAATAGTTTGTAAATGTGTGTACATTATTTAGCTTATTATGCTTGCTGCAGATAATTTCATGAAACCCTAATACAGAAATCCTGTTGCCCTGTAGATTGGAAGCCACCAGTTTATAACATATGTATAGGTGTATTTTATAACATTTAGTATATTGAATAGGTTCTTTTCTTTTTTATAATTTAGCAACAGCTTTCGCAACAACACATAAAAAGCAAAAGGCCACTGGTGAAAAATGTAGCTACTCAGAAAGAAACAAATGCAGCGGGTCCTGATAATCGATCAAAAATTGTGCTTCTTGTAGATGCTTCACAGCAAACCGGTAAGACAAGCATTCTTATATATATATCACTGATTTTTGCCTATTTTCATCTTAAATTACTTACTTTGTAATTGTGGTCTGTACAACTTTTCAGGATTCTGGATTTTCATCCTTTCATTTGTCCTGCCACTTTGTGAAATCCTCTAAGAAGGATAGAATAATACATGTCCTAACTGTTCCTTCAACTTGCTTCCAGCTTGTGTACAACTTTGCATAGGGTTTAAGGTTTCCTTTCCCTTTGTACAGGTGGAACAGTTCAGAAATCAGAGATGGAATTTAGCAGATACTGTACAAATATGAGGGACTCATTTAGTTGAAATCAAAATTGTATGTGTTTTTACAACCAGATTAAAACCTTTTAAAAAAACATCCTAACATCCTATAACATCTTTATAGGAAGAACTTAGCAAGTTTTCTGGTGCCTTATTTTAGCATGGATCTGAACCAAACCTATGAATGACACATCCTATCAAATGAATAAAAATTTGAGTTAGTCAGATTTTATCAAACAATTTTAGAGGACCCTGTAAGCCAAATAAAAAAGCTTTCTCCTGGTAATAAATAAGAATAAATATTCTTATCTACACTATTAAAAAAAATCCTTGTTAACTATCTGAAGCCAAGAATTAGAGCTATTCAAAGGCATAATTGCTTCTTAACTCTCTATAGCCACTACTGAAATAAAGTCTGGGTTGAAGTGAATAACATGACTTATGGGTGGCGCCTGTGGTTCATTGGGTAGGGTGCCGGCCCCGTATACTGAGGGTGGTGGGTTCGAACCCGGCCCCAGCCAGACTGGAACAAAAAAAGTAGCCAGGCATTCTGGCAGGCACCTGTGGTCCCAGCTTTCGGGAGGTGGAGGCAAGAGAATCGCCTAGGCCCAGGAGTTGGAGGTTGCTGTGAGCTGTGACGCCACGGTACTCTACTGAGGGCAATAAAGTGAGTCTCTGTCTCTGAAAAAATAAATAAAATAAAATGACTTATTCTTTTTTTCATTTGGGCTGTGCCTTTTCTTTTGGGGATCTCTTCATTTATCCTTTTACAATTAGTCCATTAGGAGCAGAGAAAGGATCTGAGAATTTTTAAAAAACAATCTTGCTGGTAGCACAGTCATCGTGTGGTTAAAACATAAAAGACTTAACACATAAAGCTGTGAGATTAACAGACTCTAACAAATGCTCTCATTGGCTATGGGAAAGAATCACGATGTAATGTATTTTCTTAAAACCTTAATGATAATTTAACAAGAATTTATGAATTTGTTCATCATAATGAGTTGTCACCCTTTCCTTGCCTTTGTAGATTTCCCATCAGATATTGCTAACAAGTCTTTGTCAGAGACCACTGCCACAGTGCTCTGGAAGTCCAAAGGCAGGAGGAGAAGAGCGTCCCACCCCACGGCAGAATCTTCTAGTGAGCAGGGGGCTAGTGAAGCCGACATTGACAGCGACAGTGGTTACTGCAGTCCCAAACACAGCAACAACCAGCCTGCAGCTGGTGCTTTGAGAAATCCTGATTCTGGGACCATGAATGTGTGTAACATTGCCTTGATTTCTTTATCAATCATTGATATCATTATTTGCATCCTCTGCTAAAGTATCTATTTTCATTAACAATTTCTATAATAGGATAGTTAAAAAGGTATTTTGTATATCTTAGTAAGTTTAAGTATTATAAGATTATAATAAGCACATTTCACGCTCAACTAAATTATGAATTATTTTGCAAAGTACATAAAGTTGACTCTTAAGTAGAAAATAATTCTTTTTTCATTTCTTTTTTCAGCATGTGGAATCGTCTGTGTGTGCAGGTACTTATTTTCTGTATTGCATTTTTGCCATATTTCTTTGTTCATGTTAGGATTTTCCTTTTAAGCATGAGGTTTGCTGATGCTGAAAAAAAAAAAAATTAGAAATCTTCCCATGATTCAAGTTCATTTGTAAGTAGATTTCCAATCAATTTGAGAAATTGCTAGCTGGAGATATTCTACAAGATGATACTGTATTACTAGGAACTAGAATACCACTTTTAAGTTTATACAGTGATTCTCAATATTACATTTATAGTGACTAAATTTCAATATGTGAAGTTAGGGGGCAATTCAGGTTTTGGAATCTTTATAAATAAATTATATTTTTAAACTCATTTGTTATAGGTGGTTTAAATTGGTCCAATGTAACTTGCCAGACAACTCAGAAAAAACCATGGATGGAAAAAAATCAGACTTTTTCTAGAGGTGGAAGGCAAGCTGAACAAAGAAATAATTCACAGGTAATTTGAATTAGGTTGGAGAATATTGATTAGGTGTACTCTTTATTTTTTATTTATTTATTTTTGAGACAGAGTCTTACTTTTGTCACCCTCAGTAGAGTGCTATGGTGTCACATCTCAGAGCATCTTCAAACTCTTGGGCTGAAGCGATTCTCTTGCCTCAGCCTCCTAAGTAGC
Organism: Nycticebus coucang; assembly: GCF_027406575.1. Classification (NCBI taxonomy): domain Eukaryota; kingdom Metazoa; phylum Chordata; class Mammalia; order Primates; family Lorisidae; genus Nycticebus; species Nycticebus coucang. Next base: position 50,839,108 of record NC_069785.1, on the reverse strand, counting down.
TGGGACTACAGGTGCTTGCCACAACGCCCGACTATTTTTAGAGATGAGGTCTCGCTCTTGCTCAGGCTGGTCTTAACCTGAGAGCTCAGGCGATCCACTTCCCTCGGCCTCTTAGAGTGCTGGGATTATAGGCGTGAGCCACTGCACTGGTGTAGGTGTGCTCTTTAATCCCATTTCATCTGCCATGTCTTTTTTCTATCCTTACAAAAATTTCTAAAAGCATTTTATGCCTTAAATATTGATTCTTTGATCTTAAGGAATATAGTCTTGTCCATGTGTCTTTACTTGACTATAAATACTCTCTGTATTAGCAGTGATGCCGTAGTGGTGGCTGCCTCATGCCATATGTAGTCAGACTGGGCAGCTTTCTGAAGGCCTTGAGAAACAAGGTATATCTGCAGTACAGAAGACTGGGCTTTTTACTGCCACAAGCTTCCAATAACTGTCTTCCTGCATTGGTTAGCTATGCTGTGAATCAGGAAGTTGTTTATGTCATCATTTTTCTTTTTCATTTTTTACGTAGCCTTCCTGGATTCCTTAAATCAAGTTGAAGAATTAAAGCTATAATGATTATGATGCCTGTGGATAAACTGAAATAAGAGCAAGTTACTGATGGGTCAGATTTGCTACCACTTGCCTATACATCTCTGCCTCCCTGAAATGAAGTATAGGTTGACATCCCTAATCCAGAATTCAAAATGCTTCAAAATTTGGAACTTTTTTCTTTTTTTTATTGATTCATAATAATTGTATGTATCTATGGGGCACAGTGTGGCATGTTAGCATATCTATACCAAGGTCATTATGAAAGTTTTGAGACAAGAAGTACAGTTAACAGTGGTGACCTTTTCTGATTCATGCATGCAAGTTTCAACTTGTTCAGCTTATGGCTGTTGTTCGGAGGGCCTCATTTGTGTCTGTCTGTGCAGCACTCAGTTGACATCAGCTGTGGAGCTAGGAAGAGAGCACTTTTCATGTGATTTTCTATGATTTTAAAAGTAGGTTAAATGAATCTCAACGCCTTAATTGTATACAATGGGCTTTCAGGGACCTTATTCCTTTCCACGTGACAATTTTTTGGTTTCAAGAATTTAGAAGAGGCTGAACTTCACTGAAAGATGAGAAAAGTGGTGTCTGGTGATGACAGTGATTGAGGAGAACATCGCCACTGCAGAAAAAATAGTTCGCCAAAACAAGTGACATTTAGGGACATTGAAGTGGCACTACAGGTTGGGTGGCTGGCAGTCAACCATCCAGAATCCTGCATGATTTTCTTCCTGTTAGTAAAGTTTCATACCAATCTGTGTGACTTTGACAGATGAGTACATCCATGTTGAATGGTTTGAAGAAATGCTGGTCAGATTTGATGCAGGCAAGTCTCGATGTGTTTCTAATAGTGTAACTAGTGATGAAACCTGGATTTATCAGCGTGGTCCAGAGAATAAGCGTCAGTTGATAGTGAATTTTTCCCAATGAACATCCACCAACAAAAGTGAAGCAACCCTAAGGTGACGGAAAGAAAGTGGTAGCAGCTTTCTTCTCCAAAAGTGGTCATGTGGCAACTGTTTCTTCACCAGAGGAACAGTTGTGTATTACTGCTTAGTGATACACAATAACCAGAAGTTTTAAGGAAGCTCATGACAATGAGTTCACCTGCCCAACCAACGTCACTGTTCCCTTCTGGTGGTCCACAGAGGTTAAACTCACAACTCAAGTGCTCTGTGGTCATGACTTGGCCTCATGTGGTTATTTCCTGTTCATGTAGAAGATTACATATGCAGAAGAAGGTTCTCCAGCCTGAAGAAGACGTTCATACATACAAGAGTGAGCTTACAGCACTTGAAGAAAATGACTGGAAAGAGTGTTTTCAAAATCGGTTTACAAAAGAATGCAGAAGTGCATAGAATGTTGTGGAGATTATTTTGAGAAAATATAGTAACTAAATGATTTTACGTTTCTTAATTTGTCTCAAAACTTTATAGTATCCCTTATATAATACATAAGGATCAAATCCAGATAATTAGCATATTTATCACCACCAACATTTATCATTTCTTTGTGGTGTTGGGAACATTCAAAAGAAGAAGAGGTCTTTTAGGTGCTTGAAAATATATGATAAATTATTGTTAACTACAGTCACCCTATAGTGTTTTTGAACTCTAGAACTTACCTTTATTATAATTTTGCATCCATTAACCAACCTTTCTCTATCCTCCAATGAGATTAACTTTTTTAGCTTTCACATGTAAGTGAAATCATGTGGCATTTCCCTTTCTGTGCCCGACTTACTTCATGTAACATGATGTCTTCCAGGCTCATCCATGTTGCTGCAAATGACAAGATTTCATTCTTTTTTATGTCTGAATAGTATTCCATGGTTTATATGTATATACCACATTTTCTTTATCCATTCGTCTTTTGATGGACATTTAGATTCTTTATCTTGGCTTTTATGCTAATCATATAAACACGGGGAAGTAGGTATCTCGGACATTGATTTCCTTTCCTTTGGACATATACCTCGTAGTGCCACTACTAGATCATATGAGTATTCTATTTTTAATTTTTTGAGAAACTGCCATGCCATTTTCTGTAGTGGTTGTACAAATTTGCATTCCAAACACTAATGCTTTTTCCTTGCCAGCATTTGTTATTTATTTGTCATTTTAATAATAGCCATTCTTTTTTTTTTTTTTTTTTTTTTTTTTTGTTGAGACAGGGTCCCACCCTATGCCCCTGAGCAGAGTGCAGTGGGCGTGGTAGCTCACCACAACCTCAGACTCGGGCTGCGGGCACCCCGCTGCCTCAGCCTCCGGAAGCCGCTGGGATTACAGGCGCTCGCCGCGGCGCCCGGCTGGGTTTTTCCATTTTTTTCACGAGTCGGGGTCTCACTGTCGCTCAGGCGAGTCTCGAACTCCTGAGCTCAAGCGATTCTCCCTCCTCAGCCTCCCACAGTGCTGGGATTACAGGCGTGAGCCACCGCGCCCGGCAATAGCCATTCTTATTATGGTGAGAAGATACCTCATTTTGGTTTTGATTTGCATTTTCCTGATGATTAGTCATGTTGAGCATTTTTTCATATATGGCTTCTTTTGAGAAATGCCTATGCAGATCATTTGCCCATTTTTTTTTTCTTTTTTTTAGTTAAAAGTTAATTGAGGGTACAAAGGTTACAATGTTTGCATTTGTTAGGTAAAGTCCCTTATTTGCTCATTTTTTTAATTGAAAACATGACACCACAAGTGAGAAACTTTGCACATAAGTACTTAACAGGAACATTGTTTTATGCATAAAATTGTATAGGCTGGTGTGGTGGTTCACACCTGTAATCCTAGTACTTAGGGAGGCTGAGGGGCAAGGAACTCTTGAGGCCAGAAGTTCAAGACCAGCCCGGGCAATAGAGAGACCGTTAGCTCCACAAAAAATATTTTATAATTAGTCAAGAATGATAGCGCACATCTGTAGTCCCAGGTTGGGAGGCTGGGGCAAAAGGATTGTTTGAGCCCAGGAGGTTGAGGTTGTAGTGAGCTATGATGGTGCCATTGTCCTCTAGCCTGGGCAAGAGAACAGACCTCTATCTCAAAAATAAAGTAAGATAAAATAAAAATATTTATACAATTACCTTTAGGCTATGTGTGTAATGTGTATATGAAAACAAGTACCATTTTGTAGCAGGCTTGTGGGACAGTCTAGTTTTGATTAAAAACAAACGAGCTGAAACAAGAGTTATTTAAGTTAGATAAAACAAAATTTATAAAATGTTTATTTATGTGCTGAAATTTTCTGCTGAAACTGTAACTATTGGTCCTGTTAGCCTACTGAAAAAGAAATAATACGGAGATGAAAAACATTTTATCTCTGTTTGAAAACTGGTGAGGAATGGTAAAAGAACAAAAAAGAAATTATGTAAATATTTGTGATATGTCGAGTTTTATTTTATAGCTCTCTTTTGTCCAAGAGAACTGGAGCCAGATGTTTGACACTCATGTGCTTTTTTCCCTTCTACTTTTGCATTGTTGTGCTTGTATTTATGTATATGTTTGTTTTGATTTTTTGAGATTCAGAATCTTTTTCCTTTAATGTTTTTCCTCCTTGGAATTTCTGATTGTTTTTAGCTTTTGAAAGTCTTTCAGAAATCAAGTAAATATTTACCTATATTTTCTGCTACTCTTTTATAGTGTGATATGTTGAGACATTTTTATTTGACATTTATTTAAATACACTATAGCAGTATACCAGTTGTCCTGACATTGTAATTTATTCTTTTCTTTGGGTTGTGCTTTCATTTTAGTCATTTGCTTATTTCTTTTTTCTTTTAATTTTTTTTTTAATTTTTAATTTCAGCTTGCTTGTTCATTCTTCTTCATTTGAAGTACTCTTTTTTTGTTGTTGTTGTTCATTTTCTTCTTCCTCTGGCGATGCTCTGCCCTGCTGTTTTTGATGTTAGTAGAGACGTGGTCTTATTCTGGCTCTCTGCTGGTCATACTGGTCTCGAACCTCTGAGCTCAGGCAATCCACCCGCCTCGGCCTCCCACAGCACTGGGACTACAGGCGTGAGCCACCACGCCCGGCCCATTTGCTTATTTCTTACGTGCTAGTTGCTATTCTTGAGCTATTGGTTTTATTCCATTTATCAGATTTTTGTGTCTGTGCGCTAGTGCTGTACTATACTGTTCACAGAGATTTTATTTTGTTTGCTATCTGTCTATTCTATCTTTTTTTTTTTTTTTTTGCAGTTTTTGGCCGGGGCTGTGTTTGAACCTGCCACCTCTGGCATATGGGGCCAGCGCCCTACTCCTTTGAGCTGCAGGCACTGCCCTATCTTACTGTTTTGAGACAGGGTCTCACTCTGTCGCCCTGGCTAGAATATGGTGGCATCATTATATCTCATGTACTTCAGCCTCCTGCCTCAGGCCTTCCAAGTAGCTGAGACTACAGGTGTATACCACCACACCCAGCTTTATTTTTCTATTTTTAAGAGTTGGATCTCTTGCTCAGGCTCATCTTAAGTTCCTGACTTTAAGCTATCCTGCTTTAGTCTTCCAGAGTGCTAGGATTACAGGCATAAGCCACTGAGCCTGGCCTACAGTGATTTTAAATATTTTTTACCAGTGTTTTAACATTTGATAAGGCAGCTCATTTTCTGTAGTTCAGAGTGGCTTTAATTCTAAATGATGTCTTAAAGTAGTTGATGATCTTTCCGTTTGTTTAAGGGCCATTTGTTTTGTTTTTTCTGTGAACTTCTCTGGATATATCCTTTGTACATTTTTTGAGTTTTGAATTACTTCTTTCTCTTTTTTGGATACATTTTAAAATCAATTTGATTACTTATTAATTTCTTAAAGTTTTTAGGAGCCTTTAATCTGTAAGTTGCAAATACTTTGCTAGGTTTTCATCTTTATTTTTACCTTGCCCCTTATTATTACGATTATTGCCATGTACAAGTTTGGTTTTTAAATAGCGTAAAGAAGTTTATTTGTCTTTTCTATTTTTTGTTGTTGTTGTTGTTTTTGAGACAGTCTCACTACGTCACCCTCGGTAGAGTGCTGTGGCATCACAGCTCATAGCAACCTGAAACTCTTGGGCTCAAGTGATTCTCTTGCCTCAGCCTCCCAAGTAAGTAGGGCTACAGGCACCTGTCACAACACCCGGCTATTTTTGTTGTTGTTGTTGTTTGTTTATTTGTTTAGCAGGCTTGGGCGGGGTTCATACCCACCAGCCCTGGTGCATATGGCCGGCGGCCTAACCACTGACCCACGGGCGCTGAGCCTGTCTTTTTTTCTAAAATGGCTTCTGGGTTTTAAATCATACTTGGAAGAGCCCTACACCTACTCCAAGGTTATAAAAAAATTTCCTGTGTTGTTCTCTAGTATGTTTATGGCCTTGTTTTTTTACATTTAAGTCTTTACTACATTTGGAGTTTTTCTTGGTGTATGGTATGAGATATGTGTCCTATTTTTTTATTTTTCAGGTGGCTATCCAAATCTTTATACACCATTTATTGAAAAGTTATCTCTTCTTCACTACTTTGCAAGAACCACCTTTATCACTTGTTAAATTTCTACATATTAGGCCAGGCACAGTGGCTCATCCCTGTAATCTTAGCAGTCTGGGAGACTGCCGTGTGAGATCACTTGAGCTCAGAGTTTGAGACCAGCCTGAGCAACAGCGAGGCCCCATCTATACAAAAAATAGAAAAATTAGTCATGTAGTGGCACACAGCTACTTGGGAGGTGGCTGACATAGTACAATCACTTGAACCCAGGAGTTTGAAGTTGCTGTGAGCTAGGCTGACGCCATAGTACTGTGGCCTGGGGCAGCAGGGTGAGACTCTGTCTCAGAAAAAAGCACTCACATATTTTAGAATCTGTTTCTGTGTACTTTCTATTTTGTTCCATTGGTCTTTAGTCTATAAACTTAGGGAGAATCAACTATCTTTTTGATGTGGTGTCTTTTTTTTTTTTTAAATCATAGCTGTGTACATTAATGTAATCATGGGGTACAACATACTGGTTTTATATACAATTTGAAATATTTTCATCAAACTGGTTAACATAGCCTTCACCACATTTTCTTAGTTACTATGTTAAGACATTTATATGCTACACTTAGTAAATTTAACACGTAACCTTGTAAGATGCACCATAGGTGTGGTCCCACCAATTACCCTCCCACCACCCATCCTCCCTTCTCCCCTTCCCTCCCCCTTCTTCTTTGCTATTATTGGGTTACAGCTTTCATGTGAAAACTATAAATCGGTTTCATAGTAGGGCTAAGTACATTGGATACTTTTTCTTCCATTCTTGAGATACTTTGCTAAGAAGAATATGTTCTGGGCTGCACCTGTGGCTCAGTGGAGTAGGTGCCAGCCCCATATGCCGGAGGTGTTGGGTTCAAACCCAGCCCTGGCCAAAAACTGCAAAAAAAAAAAAAGAAGAATATGTTCCAGCTCCATCCATATAAATATGAAAGAGGTAAAGTCTCCATCTTTAAGGCTGCATAATATTCCGTGGTATACATATACCACAATTTATTAATCCATTTATGGGTCGATAAGCACTTGGGCTTCTTCCATGACTTAGCAATTATGAATTGGGCTGCAATAAACATTCTGGTACAAATATCTTTGTTCTAATGTGATTTTTGGTCTTCTGGATATATACCTAGTACAGGAATTGTAGGATTGAATTGCAGGTCTATTTTTAGATTCCAAGTGTTCTCCAAACATCTTTCCAAAAGGAACATATTAGTTTGCATTCCCACCAGCAGAGCAGAAGTGTTCCCTTTTCTCCACATCCACGCCAACATCTCTGATTTTGGGATTTTGTGATATGGGCTAATCTTCTTGGAGTTAGATGATATCTCAAAGTAGTTTTGTTTTGTTTTGTTTTTTGCAGTTTTTGGCCAGGGCTGGATTTGAACCCACCACCTCTGGTATATGAGGCCGGCGCCCTACTCCTTGAGCCATAGGGACCGCCCATCTCAAAGTAGTTTTGATTTGCATTTCTCTGATGATTAAGGATGATGAGCATTTTTTCATATGTCTGTAGGTCATATGCCTGTCTTCTTCAGAGAAGTTTCTCTTCAAGTCCTTTGCCCACCCTGAGATGGGATCACTTGTTCTTTTCTTGGTAATACGTTTGAGTTCTATATGGACTCTGGTTATTAAACCTTTGTTGGAGACATAAACTGCAAATATCTTCCCCCATTCTAAGGGCTGTCTGCTTGCGTTACTTACTGTGTTCTTGGCTGTGCAGAAGCTTTTTAGTTTGATCAGGTCCCAACAATGTATTTTTGGTGTTGCTTCAGTTCCCTGGGAGGGTCCTCCTCATAAAATATTTGCCCAGGCCAATTTCTTCAAATGTTTTTATGATGTGGTGTCTTTTCTAAGCAGAAATAATTTATCTTCCTATTTTTTGAGTCTTCTTTTTGTAATTTTTCAGAAGTGGTGTAATTTTCCTAAAATAAGTTTTTATGTGTTATGTCAATTTCTAGTATTTTTTTTTGTTTTGTAAATGAAGTATGAAAACTTAAATCTTTTAAAATTAACTTTGTGCTAGTCATTAAAGGATTTTAATACATATCTGCAGCTGGAGCTTCTGCTTTGTTTTGTTCAGTATGCCCACTTTCTATCAACAGAGCTCTTAGAACAGCTGACAAAAAGTAGTTATCAGGTTATTGTTTTATTCAGGAGGTTATTGGAATACTTGCCTATTTGGTTCATATGAACTTTCTATCAACAGAGCTCTTAGAAGAGCTGACAAAAAGTATTTAGTTATCAGGGTTATTGTTTTATTCAGGAGATTATTGGAATACTTGCCTATTTGGTTCACATGAACTTTATTGGGACCATTACTTTGAGAGTTTTTGTTGTCTTGTTTTGGAAACAGTCTCACTATGTCGCCCTTGGTAGAGTGCTGTGGCATCACAGCTCACAGCAACCTCAAACTCTTGGGCTTAAGTGATTATCTTGCCTAAACCTCCTAAGTAACTGGGACTATAGGCGCCCCCCACAATGCCAGGCTATTTTTTGTTGCAGTTGTCATTGTTGTTTAGCTGCCCAGCCTTGGTGTATGTGGCTGACACCGTAACCACTGTGCTACAGGCGCCAAGCCATACTTTGAGAGTTTTAATTTCATCCCAGTGCTTTATTGTTTGCAAGTATAAGATTAAAGTTGCATTTGTTTTTTTTTATTTTTTTATTTTATTTATTTATTTTTTGCAGTTTTTGGCCGGGGCTGGGTTTGAACCCGCCACCTCCGGTGCCCTACTCCTTTGAGACACAGGCACAGCCCCCTGCCCCCCCCTTTTTTTTTTTTTGGAGACAGAGCCTCAAGCTGTCACCCTGGGTAGAGTACTGTGACATCACAGCTCACAGCAACCTCAAACTCCTGGGCTCAGGCGATTCTCCTGCCTCCGCCTCCCGAGTAGCTGGGACCACAGGCGCCTGCCACACACCCTGCTATTTTTTGGTTGCAGCCGTTGTTTGGCGGGTCCGGGCTGGATTCGAACCCGCCAGCTCAGGTGTATGTGGCACCTTAGCCACTTGAGCCACAGGCACCGAGCCAGTTGCGTTTGTTTTTAAAGAAAGTTGTTTTAGGGTGGCGCCTCTGACTCAGTGGGTAGGGTGCCGGCCCCATATACCGAGGGTGGCGAGTTCAAACCCGGCCCGACCCAACTGGAACAAAAAAAATAGCCAGGTGTTGTGGTGAGCACCTGTAGTCCTAGCTACTCAGGAGGCTGAAGCAAGAGAATCGCCTAAGCCTAGGAGTTGGAGGTTGCTGTGAGCTGTGACGCCACAGAGAGTGACACAGTGAGACTGTTTCTTCCGAAAAAGAAAAAAGTTGTTTTAGTATTTATGATACTATTAATGCAGATGATTCTAGTATCTAACCACAAGCTTCGGAGATGCCAGGTGCTTCTAGGTCTTTGTGTGCATATGTTTGATTTCAGAATCCAAGCACCTTCTCTCTAGGTTTGGTTCATATTCTGTTCATTATTAGAATTTTGGGGTAGCTGTTCATGAAAATCATACTTTTTACATCTTTTAAGTATCCTGGTTAAGAGAGCTAGTTCATTTAATATTAGCGGCTTTGGATACTTAAGAGAAGTAACTTAAAATGTCTTAAGATTCTTAGAATGTTTAATGTTTTTTTCTTGCCCTTATGACAATTGAACATTTTGCACATTTGTTAACAATTAGATGTCCCTGTCTGTTCAGGCTGCTATAAAAAAGTACCATGGACTGGATGGCTTATGAACAATAGACGTTTATTTCTCACAATTCTGGAGGCTGGGAAGTCTTAAGATCAAGGCCCTGGCAAATTCAGTGTCTGGTGAGGGCCTGGTTTGTAGATGGTGATCTTCTAGCTGTGTCCTCACGTGGTAGAAGGGGTCAGGGAACTCTCTGGGGTTCCTTTTATAAGGTCACTAATCCTGTTTATGACGGTTCTGCCTTTATAGCCTATTCACCTCCCAAAGGCCCCATCTCCAAATACCATCTCACGGGGGCTTAGGATTTCAACATGTGAATTTTGGGAGACATACACATTCAGTCCACACATAGGATTATAATTATTTGTATGATTGAATAAAAATTTTAGCTATTAAGTTTGTTTTCTTGGAAGTAAGATTTTATTAAATGGTCTTTCCTAGGAATTCTGTTTTGTTGTTTTTAAAAAAATAAACTACAGGTATCAAGAGACTTATATATTAATATATAAAAAATATTTTTATAAAAAGTATCAATACTAAATATAATACTAAGTATTAACACTTAATATAATACCAAAAATAGTACTTTTCTTCCAGGGGTAACATCTTATAAAACTATACTACAGTATCACAACCCACATACTGACATTGATACAGTCAAGATACAGAACAGATTCATCACCACAAGAACCCTTCATGTTGCCCTTTCATAGCCACTTTCTCTTCCCTTTCCCTCAAGATGATCCTTATCCCCTAGGATCCACTAATCTATTCTGCCTTTCTTTAATTTTGTTGTTAAGAATGTTGTATAAATGAACCCATATGGTCCTTTTGCTATTGACTTTTTTTCATTTGAATGGTTCTGTGGAGATCATCCAGTTGTTGGGTTTATCAGTACGGTAATTTGTTCCTTTTTGTGGTTGACTGCTGACCTCTGTGCTGTAGTATGAATATACCACAGTCAATTTAACTCTTCCCCCACTGAAGGCCATCCGGCTCGTTTCCTGTTTTTGGCTTTTATGAATAAAGCTGATAATAAATGTTCATGTACAGGGAAAAATAAGGAACATGCATAAATTGTTTCATTTTCTTATTTTCCTTATACATAGTAGTTTTTGTCAGAAGTTTTGACCTTTTAAAATAAATTATGCACTTTGTGAAAATTTATTGAATTGTACACTTTTGTGTACTTCTCTGCAAATACATTATACTTTAAAATATTTCCTTAAAAATAATAAGATTTTCTTTTCCCTTCTGGGATTTACTTAGGTTGGATTCAGATGCCGAGGACACAGTACTTCCTCAGAAAGAAGACAGAATTTGCAAAAGAGACAAGATAATAAGCATTTAAACCCTAGTCAATCCCATAGAAGCGACCCAAATTCTGAGTCTTTATATTTTGAGGTATTTTTTTCAAACTCTATTTGTAAACTGTTACAGCAAATACTCCTTTTAAGAACTTAGTTTAATTGTAAACATTATGATGAGTACTTACTATGTCTTCACACTGTCTTAATGTGTGACTCCACTGTTGGATTATAAATTATTTAGAAATATTGACTCATCTTTATTTGTCTTGGTTATATGTATTTAACCTAACAATCTTATTAATGTTTTTTTTATTTTTTTATTTTTTTGGTTCTTGGCCAGGGCTAGGTTTGAACCCGCCACCTCTGGCATATGGGACCGGCGCCCTACTCCTTGAGCCACAGGCACCACCCTATTAATGTTTATTTTTATAAATTTTTGTCATGTGTGCTCATCATTTTGAGGTAATGTGTAGAGGTAGAACTTGATTTCATGTCGACTTTAGTATGAAACCTTTGCTTTTAATTTTTGTTGTTATTCAGTAACAACAAAATTAAGAAAAATAACAAAATAAAAATTATTTATGTGATTGAATAAAAATTTTATTCTCTTAAATCTATTTTCTTGGAAAAAAGATTTTTATTAAATGGGTTTTCTTAGGAATTGTTCTGATGTTTTTTAAAAAATAAACTCTAGGCAGACAGTTTATATCTTATTTGCACCATTTCTCTTGTTGGTGGCCTATTGGATATGTAATGTGTTCCAAATGATACATTAAGGTGAACAGACACACTGTTTCCAGCAAGTTGCTATGCAGTAGGGGAAATGTAGGCATTTACACACAGTAATACTTGGTTGAATATGGTTGATATTGAAAGGAGAAACCAATCATTTTGAGTTTGGAGCAGGGCAGAAAGAACATTTGGAATGAATTTTAAAGAATAAATAGAATTTGGTGGCTCAGTGCCCATAGCTCAATGAGTAAGGTGCCAGCCACATACACCAAAGCTGGCAGGTTCGAGCCTGGCCCAGGCCTGCTAAACAACAATAACTGCAACCTCCCACCCCACCCCCACCAAAAAAAAAAAAAATAGTCCGGCGTTGTGGCAGGCGCCTGTAGTCCCAGCTACTTGGGAGGCTAAGACAAAAGAATGGCTTAAGCCCAAGAGTTTGAGGTTTCTGTGAGCTGTGATGCTACGGCACTCCACTGAGGGTGACATAGTGAGACTATCTCAAAAATAAATAAATAGAATTTGGTTGTATCAAGATGTTTTTCACCAAATAGCCCTGCTAACTTATTTGAGTAACTTAATTTGGTTGGATCATAGATTCTATAAAATGGGTTAATAAGTAGATATTAAACTGTAAAACTTGCTCGAGGTCAGAGGATGGAAGTGAATAATATGTAAGTTTAGTAATATGAGCCAAAGGACTTGACAGTACAGCTTAATTATTTTATCAAGAACAGTTTTACGTATATCCAGATTTAGCAATTGTATTATATGCATTTAACCATATGATTGGTTCCATACTTTTAGTTAAAGACATTAAATATAATTTTCATTGTAAAGGAAGATAGATATTGATTAAGAAATTAATTTGAAAACAATTTTTTTATCTTTTAACCTTATTGACCACTATATGTAGTAATGAGAATGTGAGTATACTGTATTAATTATATTGAAGTGTGCTAAATCTTTTCCAAATTGAGTAGGTGAAATTTGGTTTGAATTTCTTTTTAGTTATATATCCATCTTTGAGCACAGTTACTAATGAAAAATGGAATACTAAATGCCATAATCCAAAAGATAGACATGTGTGATATGCCTCCAACCTTGAATAATCAAATTGGCTATGCTTTAGCATATAAGAAATGAGATTTCCTTTTTAATACTGACTTTATTTTAAATAATTCAGGAGTAGAATACAAAAAAATATTACTTTCCTACTTTTCATTACTCTTGTTTTGTTTTGGTTTTTTTTTGGAGACAGGGTCTCAGTCGCCCTGACTAGAGAGAGTCCCATGGGCTCAGCCTAGGTCCCTGCAACCTCAAACTCCTTCCTGGGCTGAAGTGATTCTGCTGCTTCAGCCTCCTAAGGAGCTGAGACAACAGGCACCTGCCTTCACACCTAGCTAATTTGTCTATTTTTAATAGAGATACGGTCTTGCTCTTGCTCAGGCTATTGTCAAACTTAATTGATCTCCTACTTTAGCCTCCCAGAGTGCTAAGAGCCATAGCACCTGACCTTCATTACTCTTAAACTTTATAAAAAAGCTGTTTTGATGTGGGGGGGGGTTACCTTTAACTCTATTTTACTTAAAATATGTTAACTGTTTTAGGATGAAGATGGGTTTCAAGAATTAAATGAGAATGGAAATACTAAGGATGAAAATATTCAACAGAAACTTTCTTCAAAAGTTGTAAGTGATTTGTTTTAAAAAGATAAGCAAAATAGAGCATCTTTTCAACTATGCTTATGTTGAAAAGAAATACTAAAAGTCAGGATAAAAACACATAGGCAACATGGTAGATAAGAGGCAGTGTTTAGTTCTTACCTTTAATATTTCTTTTCAACCCAGCCAGAACAAAGATACTTTCGTTTTAAATCCACACTTCTGCTTCAGACAAGAAAATACCATTAAAAGAGTCTGTACTTAAATTTCCCTAATTGTTGCCAAACTTTTACTTTGTAGGTATTTTGTTTTATTTCCGTCAAGGATCCAGGCAAGTGTAACTCATTGTATTAAGCTGTTTTATCCCTTTATTATTTCTCGGTCTGAAATGATCCCACTGTCCCACTGTTCTTTATGATGTTGAATTTCTTAAAGAGGCTAGTCCTATTATAATGTGGAGCATCCAACATTTTGGAACATTTTTCCTTATGATTAAATTTTAATGGGATCACTAATGAATGTTTTTTTCCCCCCTTTGGTTACCATAGTTGGATGATTTACCCGAAAACTCACCAATCAATATAGTTCAGACTCCAATTCCCATTACCACCTCAGTTCCTAAACGTGCAAAAAGTCAGAAGAAAAAAGCTTTAGCAGCAGCCCTTGCTACAGCTCAAGAATATTCAGAAATAAGTATGGAGCAAAAAAAATTACAGGTACATATTCATGTGTATGAACACATATGATTATTAGCGAGATTGGGGGAGTGGATTGAAGGAGTAGTATGATCATCTTAAATTGCTGCATTTTCATACTGTAACAAAAATAAATGTTTTTCTATTCGCCTCACAGGAAGCTTTATCAAAGGCAGCTGGAAAAAAGAATAAAACACCTGTGCAGCTAGATTTGGGGGACATGTTAGCTGCTTTGGAAAAACAACAACAAGCAATGAAAGCACGGCAAATTACTAATACCAGACCTCTGTCATATACAGGTGATAGCATTTGTCTGAGTGATTTGCTATTTGGCTTTGCTAATATATTTTGGATATTGTTAATCTAAATTTTTTAAGTTACATATGTATTTTTTCCAAGTTAGCTCAAACTTGAAATTGTCCATGTGCCTTCTCTTTCCATATCTAGTCCTTCAGCAAAACTTGTATGTTCATAATCTAGATCTTTTTCTCCTTTCCTGCCACTACAGTAGTCTCTTTGCTACTACCTGCCTGTCTCTTTCTCTAACCCCCAGTCTATGTTAAAATGAGCGATTTTTTAAAAATACAAACTGGTTTAGGTCACTGCACTGCTCAGAACCCTCTAGTAGGTCTTCATTTCACTTAGAGTCAAGCCAGAGTCCTGACTAAAGAATCTTAGCTGACCCTGTTGCGTCTTTGTCCCCATCATCTCCATTCTCTCCTGATGCATTCTGCTCTACCTGCATTATCTGTCCTCAGACACACACTGAGTGATCCTACTTTAGTATCCTTGGGCTTATTGGTCTTTCCTGGAATGTTCTTTTCCCGGGTATCAGTATAATTTGTTCCCTCAGGTTCTTCAGATTTCTGCTTCAATGTTAGTTGATAGACTTTGAATCAACCAAATTTATTTCTTCTCCAGAGATTGAAATGAAAATCACAAGTAATTTGACCTTCTTCGCTGTTAAATTATCCATTGTAATGATAATTTTTGGCAAACTAAATAGCAAACAAGAGTTTTGAGCAAATTGTGTGTACCTGTATGTGCGCGTATGAGAAAATAATCTGGCTTTTTATTGAAACAGTAATTTCTATCTTTCTATTTTAGTAAATCTTGTCAAATTTAGAGTTCAGCTGTTCTTATATGCTCTCTCATTTCTTTTTCTCATGCTTTTTTTTTTTTTTTTTTTAAAGAGAATGAGAAATAGGACAAAGGAAAGGGAAAGGTACCAATAAGAAGCACAGCTGTTAAGGCAGTAAATGAGCTAATACAAGGGATGGGGCAGGGAAATGAGGGAGATGGGAGAAGGGAAGGGGTTGGGGTGTGTCACAGTGTGTGGCACACTTTGGGGGCACCATACAATTCTAAGAGGGACTTAATCTAACAAATGCAATCAGTGTAACCTAACTCTTTGTTCCCTCAATGAATCCCAAACAATTTAAAAAAAACAAACAAAAAAAAAACGCAGCTACTAAGAGGCCATAATTAAATTTTCTGTTACTTCTGTTTCTATGTGAAGGGACGATAACTTGTTAGATAGAAAAGATAAATAACTGTATAATTTTAATCCTATGTGCAGAATGTTTAAACCTAAAAGAAATGAGAAGAGCATAGTTACCCATCCACATAAACCTTCTCTTTGAACAGCTGTTAATGTCAGAGGTATACATGTTACTGAGGTAGGAAGAGTAGCAGTAACATCAGTAAGAGTTTGGAATAAAGTAGTTTGGAAGTAGTTTGACTGTATGGTCTAGTAGCTAAAAGTAGTGGCTCTGATGTCAGGCTGCCTTGGTTTGAATCCTGTTCTTCCATATATTTCTTTGGCAAGTTAGTTAGCCTTTCTTTGCTTCAGCTTTCTTATATTAAAATGGGAGTAGTGATACATGTAGTACCTATTTCTGGATTGTCTTGAGGATTAAATAAGATTATACATGTAAAGTGCTTAGAGTATCTAGGGAATAGTCACCCAATAAATGTTGACTAATATTATGGGGAGAAGATTGTTAACCTATGATACTTCAAATAGCTTGTTATTAATACAACTTTATTCATTTACCCAAATATTAATACATACTGATGTAAATGTGTATATGCTAACATGGTTTTAGGAACTGTTGGAATTACAGAAATGATTAAGATATACCTTTGGTCAAGAAGAAGTTTATAATCTAAATAACTAATTAATAACAGTTTCTTAGGAAAGACACAATACCAGCTAAGTTTCATGAGCTTGCAGAAGAAGGTGTGATTTTTTTTTTTTTTTTTTTTTGTAGAGACAGAGTCTCACTTTATTGCCCTCCGTAGAGTGCTGTGGCGTCACACAGCTCACAGCAACTTCCAATGCTGGGCTTAGGCTATTCTCTTGCCTCAGCCTCCCAAGTAGCTGGGACTACAGGCGCCCGCCACAACGCCCAGCTAGAAAGTATGATTTTTTTCGATAAGATGATATGAGGAAAGTGTTACGAAGGACTTCATAAAAGATAGCATTTCAACTAGGCTTTCAAGAGGGAATAGAACGGTTGGCAGATAAAAATGAGATTAACTTCTAACTTCTTACCATTGATTAAATTGGAAAGTGTTAATTACAAAGAAAACCTTTGGGAAATTCAAGAAAAGGATGAGCCTACAGTAGTGATGAAAAATGATTGTAAGGAATTGATAGGGTTTTTAAATGGTGGAATGTGAAAACAGGTCAAAGATAACCCCGTCTTTGCCTAGGAGGACTGTGGTCATGGTAAGGTCTATGATGATATTATACAAGGTGAGGATCATAGAAGAGCAATTTTGTTTGGAAGATCAGATGGCCGACCCTGTTATACAGAGTGGACATAAAGTTCATGTGCAGTTTAAAATAGTTTCTTTTTTTTTTTTAGAGACAGAGTCTCACTGTACCGCCCTCGGGTAGAGTGCCATGACATCACACGGCTCATAGCAACCTCTAACTCTTGGGCTTACGCAATTCTCTTGCCTCAGCCTCCCAAGCAGCTGGGACTACAGGTGCCCGCCACAATGCCCGGCTATTTTTTTGTTGCAGTTTGGCCGGGGCTGGGTTAAAATAGTTTCATGTAGTAAATTGCACATGAACTTTAAGTCCACCCAGTATTTTTAAATGCTGTCAAGGGAGATCCTGGTGGTTCCTGTTTAGCACTTAGTTATGAATGTATAGTTAGGTTAGAAACTCAGTGAGTTTCAAATAGAGATTGTTGAATGTGTAGAAGTAAGATTGTTAAGGGAAAGAGAAATTAGGAAGATGATGTTTATGGATAAAATGCTTGTGGGATGCCCAGATTTAAAGGACAAAAGGAAAAACAGCCAGGAAAATACATTGTGAAAGAGTAGAAATAACAAAGTGTAATGTCACAGAAGATGGGAATAGAATTTTGAGAAAAAAGATGTAGACCTTGGTACCCAAAACTGAGGAAAACTAGAGTAGAGTGAAGATGCAGAAAATTTTATTTGGCAATTGCAGTGTTATGTGTGGTCTTGATAGTAAATTTTAAGAGAGTGAGGAGGGCAGAAGTCAGATTGTAATCTGGGAAGTGATGATGAGAGGAAATCTTCAGAAGTTTAACAGGGAAGGAAAGGGGAGTGATGGTACCTTAGCTTAAAGGAAGTAGTCAAGGGAAGGGTTTTGTTGGTTTGCCTTTTTTTAGCCCCTGTGTTTCTTTTAGAGAGGGGAGATTTAGGGCTGGGCACGGTGGCTCATGCCTGTAATCCTAGCACTCTGGGAGGCTAAGGTGGGTGGATTGCTTGAACCCACAAGTTAAAGACCAGCCTGAGCAAGAATGAGACAGTGTCTCTGAAAAATAGCCGGGAATTGTTGGGGGGTTCCTGTAGTCCTAGCTACTCAGGAGGCTGAGGCAAGAGAATCACTTGAGCCCAAGAGTTTGAGGATGCTGTGAGCTACGACACTCTACCCAGGGCAACAAAGTGAAACTCTGTCTCAAAAAAAACCAAACTAGTTTTGTTTTAACTAGTTATAGGAGGTCAGGGAAAAAGAGTCAGGGGTCGAGGAGGAACTCAAAAGCTGACAAGGGGATAGGAATAGAGCAAGATCGTAGAGTTGCTGATATGGAATATTGAGAGAAGTAATTAGTGAGCATTGGACAGGAGTAAGGCTATCTGCCACCTCCTTTGAAGTGGTTTATAAATTTATATTGGATACCATCTCAGGGAAGTGGGAGGAAAACTGAGTGAGAGGGCTGAGATCAGAGATTTAAGAATGGTAATGGATTGAGGGTAGTCACGGAGAATGAGGGTAACAAGCAGGCATAAGAGAATTACTGAATAGTATTGAGGGTGCAGCTTGGTGGGGAAGGGGGATCACCATTCTTTACTGACACTAAAATCAGAGGAGTTATATATAGCCTGTGTAACTTATATAAGAGTGAATAACAAATGTAGTAGGAATAAGGAGAAGTGCAGAGTTTTGCAATTTCTTTTTTTTGTCTGTTTTTGTTTTGAGACAGAGTCTCTGTCACCCTGGGTAGAGTGCCATGGCATCATCATATCTCACAGCAACCTCAAACTCTTGGGCCCAAGCGATCCTCTTGACTCAGCCTCCCTAGAACCTGGGATTACAAGCATTTGCCATGACACCTGGCTAGTTATTTTATTTTTAGTAGAGATGAGTGTCGCTCTTGCTCAGGCTGGTTTCGAACTCCTGAACTTACGCATTTCACCCACTTGGGCCTCCCAAAGTGCTAGGATTAAAGGCATGAGCCACTGTGCCCAGTCAGAGGTTTGAAATTTCAAAGATACACTGGTCCTACTGAAGACCAGTTACAAAGAATTGCTATGTTTGTGGTTTGGTAGAGTAGAACTAATGTTTTTGTTCCTACTTTGGAGCTCTAATTTGGTTAATTGCATTGGCTGAGTCTTCTTTTATGGGGCTAAAAGGCAGATGAAAGCTGTATGTGAGGGGCACTGTATAACCATGTACTGCTCCTACTATTACGTTGGCTTTTTTCATGGGGAGAGGATGTTTTTGTTTAGGTTTATCATTGGAAATTTTGAAATTATGTAGAATTGGCCATGATGGTTAAACTAATGTTCTTGTTTATTTTAGTGGTTACTGCAGCTTCTTTTCACGCTAAAGACTCTACTAACAGAAAACCTTTAACAAAAAGTCAGCCTTGTTTGACATCCTTTAATTCTATGGACATTACTTCCTCTAAAGCAAAAAAAGGAAAAGAAAAGGAAATTGCAAAGCTAAAACGACCCACAGCACTTAAAAAGGTAAACCAAAATTGGGGGATGTTTCTTTTACAGGATAGATAAGGGTTTAAATTTGTTTCGGAAAAGTAGTTGTGTTTTAGCCACATGCCTATGAAATATTCATAGGTACGCATCTTTATCATGACTAGTTAGTTGATTTGAAGTTCTGCATTATTGTCAGCATCATGCCTGCCTTTCTGTTTAGAAGAAGGCCTTGGAAAATGAATTCTTTCTATAAGGTTAAAAAAATACAGTTAATTAAGGTAGCTAAAGGTATTAGAAAAAAGAAAAAAAAAGTCAGTCATTTAATATCTAGAAACATTAGATCCTAGGATTTCAGTACTAATGTCAGCATTTGCTATGTTTAGGATAACTTTTTACCCCCATCTTTCTCTTTTATAAATTGGGGATAAGTTTTTTAACTCACTATTATTATTAGGAACATCAGAATGAGATAATATATGTCTAAAAAAATTGGAAACTATAAACTGCAAGACAAATGGAAGTATATGACCTGGTTTCATCTATTTTTTTGGAAACTCTTTGGTTTGTTACTAGGATTTAAGAATGAAGTAGATGTAGATGATAGTTATATAGTCTGTAATTTAATTGCCTTCCCTTTAATTTCAATATAGTATTTCCTTTAACTTATAGTGCCTAAAATTACTTTTAAAGTTTGGACAGTTAGCTCAACCCCTCCTGTTTGTGTTTTAAGTGATGAACTGTATACCTTGTTTATAATTATTCATTACATGGTTGAAGAGTGATCAGTAATTAAAAGCTGATATGACTTTTAGGTTATTTTGAAAGAAAGAGAGGAAAAGAAGGGGCGTTTATCTGTGGACCACAATCTTTTGGGATCTGAGGAACCAACAGAAATGCACTTAGATTTTATTGATGATTTGCCGCAGGAGATTGTTTCCCAAGAAGGTAAGGCAGTCCACTTTTCCTTTCTTCCATGCCGTGGTCTCCTTTCATGTAATGGGTTTAATTACGGGGTAAGCCATGACTAGTTATACTTCTAATTAGAGGGTGTATACCATAGTTTATGAGGTTGGACTGTTAAGTTTACCAGCTCAGCCTAGAGAAAGTTCTGTATACCTCATTGCTGAACATCACTAGAGTCACCAGATGGCCAAGTATTTCAAAGGTGACTAGTGACATTTGGCAGTGAGGTGTGTAGAATTTTTTCTAGGATGTATTCATGAACTTGATTGTCAGACTTCATATCATGCCAGCTCTGATGGCCGTTCCAGATAAAGAGTTCCAAATTAATTTGAAGTGTGGAGTAGGCAGTGGTTTCAGTGCATAGTTTCTGAAAGGGAGAACATCGAAAGTGACCTTAGTGATAATTCAGCTATGAGGTATGTAGCACTTTTTCTAGGATGAGTTTGGCAACTTAATTGTTTGATCTTTTATATAAATTTATTTTTGAGAGTAGATTCTTTTGAAGGTGCTTTGGTAGGGAGGTGGTTAAAGGGAGGAGACAGTTATTATATAGTAAGGTATATGATGTTTTTTAGGCTTAAATCCTGAATTTGTAGTAAGCCCTCAAAATTAAGATCTCACCAATACATGATATCTCTTCCAGAATTCTCAATAATTCTTTTCATTTCTTCTTCTTTTATATCCCAAATACTGTTGATTTATCTTTCTTAGTAGGGCTGTTTTTCATTAAGTCATTTTTACTGATTTTCTTTCTTGCTTTTGGGGAATTAATGTATATACCACAATGAATAGAGAAAAGCAGAGTCCAGTTGCTGAGTAAAATTTAATCCTGAACTACTAGTAAATAGCCAATACATAGAAGTCTAGTGGGTCACTCAGCAAAACTGTACGTTTCTTCTAATATTTATACTATAATAGAAGGAGGATTTTTCTCCTAGTACGTATTTCTCAACTTTTTGCAGTACATTCAAATCTGATTTACACAGAGATTAAACAGTGTTCCATTGTTAAGAATTGTTCAGCTAGGACATAATTGGTTAGGATTTCTCTCTTGATTTGATTCCGCTTGTATTTAGGCATGTCCATCCACCATTCATCCATTCAGCAAATGTTTATTGAACACCTACCATTTGCATTTTATTATATTTTATTATTATTTATTTATTTTTTTTTTTTTGAGGCAGATTTTCACCTTGCTACCCTCGGTAGAGTGCTGTGGCATCGTAGCTCACAGCAACCTCAGACTCTTGGGCTCAGGTGATTCTCTTGCTTCAACCTCCCAAGTAGCTGGAATTAAAGGCGCCTGCCACACACCTGATTAGTTTTAGAGACAAGGTCTTGCTCTGGCTCAGGCTGGTCTCAAACCTGTGAGTTCAGGCAGTCCACCTGCCTCAGCCTCCCATGTGCTAGGATTACAGGCATGAGTCACCACACCCACCTACCATTTGCATTTTAGTAACTACTGTGGGAGTGGGGAGGTGGGAGAACGTAATAAAGATATATAGTGGATAAGTCCTGCCGTCAAAGAGTTTATAATCTGGTAGGGAGAAGATATTTGGGGGGTAGATTTTAGACAGTTTAAAAAAAGAAAAGAAAATGATTTCTAAGAAATAGAAAAATAGAAAAGAAGGGGATGGGTAATTTGATTTAGAAAGAGGTGCAGATCTTTGTTCTTTCATTTAAATCTTATAGGAATACATGTTTTAGATAATTTGATAATTTGGCCTTCTCTCTTCTCTGTGGAAACATCTGGTCTGTGCTTGATTTTTAGGAGAATCTGTCAAATTATATACATAATTTGTATGTATATAACGTCCATGGTTGACCACCTCCCTACATTGACCACCTCCTTAAGTTGACCTAATTTGCATAAACTAAATGTATCAGTATAGTAGGCCTAGTTCCTTGTGCTGACCACCTCTGTATGTTGACTAGTTTGTTAACAGTCCTTTGGGTAGTCAACTTACAGGGTTCTACTGTATTTTTAAAGAGACAGGGTCTTGCTGTGTTGGCCTCAGACTCCTGGGCTTGGCCTCCTGAATAGCTGAAGTCACAGGTGCCTGCCACTGCACCCAGCTAAGAGTATATTTTAATAGATACTAGGAAGATTTCATTTTTGCAGCGTATGAAAATATTTATTTGTGATACGAAAAATACCCAATCTAGGCCATGCATAACGGCTCACGCCCATAACTAGCACTCTGGGAGGCCAAGGCAGGTGGATTGCTTGAGCTCACAAGTTTGAGACCAGCCTGAGCAAAAGCAAGACCCCGTCTCTACTAAAGATAGAAAAACTGAGGCAAGAGGATTGCTTGAGCCCAATAGTTAGAGGTTGCCTCTACCCAGGGCAACAGCTTAAGACTCGGTCTCAAAAAAAAAAACCAAATCTGTTAGCTTCTGGAGAATTTGGGAATGACCCAAAAAACAACTGCCATTCTTAATTGTGTTGTTCAATATAGAGTTTTTTAGCATTTGAAGTTTCTGAATTCTTTCCCTCATCCACATCTCCACAGATACTGGACTGAGCGTGCCCAGTGATACTTCTCTCTCTCCAGCAAGTCAGAACTCTCCTTACTGTATGACACCTGTATCACAAGGCTCTCCTGCTAGTTCTGGAATAGGCAGTCCCATGGCGTCTTCAACAATAACCAAAATTCACAGCAAAAGATTTAGAGAGTAAGTTTTATACTCATTGAGGTTGAATACTTTAAAGATGTTGATTGTAGTTCTGAATTTGGTATTGCCATTGTCACTCAGGGAATTGAGCAAACGGAACACCAAACATCTTTACGTGCATTCAGGTTTTATTTAACAGCTGGTTTTATGTAAAGCATTGCCTTATGCCAGCTGTCAATGTACATGTGAAAGTAATTTGACAGTGAATATATTCTCTTTATTTATATCAGATAGTGTTTCTATTTTAAAAATCTGGCCTCCTATATGAAATGTCTTACTGTGCGTTTTGCCCCTCCAAATGCCTTTTGCCTTTTTTTTTTATAATATTTGTCCTTCAAAAACATCACTCTAACCAATTAATAACAGGTTTCTATATACTATTACATGAAATGAACCTATTATTTAAAGTTCTTGGTTTTTAAGCAAATATTTGTGTATTTAGAGCTCTTTGTTTTTAAGCAAATATTTCTAAGTTTTAGAATTGAAATAATTATGGGATTTCAAAATATACTTGTAATACCTCATCTATGACTGACCTTATGCTGATAATTTTTTTTAAGCTGACAATTATTGCTGTGAAGAATTTTAAAATTTTAATATTTATGTAATGAATTAATTTTACCTTTAAAAATGACATGAAAGAATCCCAGGGTGCTAGTATAATCTGTGTGAGTTCAAACCACATTGGTTTGTTTTGTTCCTTTTCCTTATCATTGTTTCTGAGCAAATACTTCTTGCTTAGCTTTGAGAAGTTAATTAAGTGTCAAATAACAGATTAGGAATAAATGAAATGTTTGGGGAATAAAACATTACACATGTATGAAATAAATAGCTTGAAAGAAAAAAGGAGAAAGAATGATGAAAATTACATTTTTTGGATATTCTGTTCTTTGATTACATTCT
This sequence comes from Nycticebus coucang, assembly GCF_027406575.1. NCBI lineage: Eukaryota > Metazoa > Chordata > Mammalia > Primates > Lorisidae > Nycticebus > Nycticebus coucang. The sequence goes on along the minus strand of NC_069785.1, from coordinate 50,815,252 downwards.
TTAATTTTGTATACTTTAATTATGCTTTCTTCAATCTGTCCAGCCTATCTTCTCTTCTGAAGTAGTGTCTTTCTTGTAATTATTTAAGCATTTTCACATAAACACAAAAAAATTTTCCGAACAATTTTTCTTTGCGCTGTAGAAGGGAAGGAATAGACTTTTTTTCACCATATTGTCTAATTTAACAATATAAATTTACTTGCCTAATTATGCCTAGATTAGTAATTATGCCAATTTTCCTTGTTAAGTACCTCCTTAGAGTAGAGAGGAGGGATGAGAACTAGAAAAAGATGGAAAGCATATGCAAGAAGTATACTTGAATGACATCTGTATCCCAGAAACCATTATTCATACAAATAGTGGCCTCATGCTTATTTCCTTTCTGTTTTTTACATTACAGCTACACATAATACTATAGAGCAGCGGTTCTCAACCTGTGGGTCGGAACCCACAGGAACTATATTAAAGGGCCATGGGATTAGGAAGGTTGAGAACCACTGCTATAGAGAGACTTATTCAGTTGCATTGTCTCATATAAAGACATGTGACTTTCACCTCAAGACCTCTTTTTGGCTTCAGTATAATTTTGAGGCCATGGTACCTAACCCCTTATTTTTATGGTTGAGAAAGTCAATTCCCAGAGAAAGTCAATTACCTGAGTTCAAAGGATGGATTGTTGGTATTAGGACATTCAGTTAGAAATTATATTTCTTTTCCTACTAGAAGCATATTTGTTATTCATTAGAATGAAATAGCTTTATATTTCTTCACCGAAAATATTATACCTGTTTTTGTCTAACAGCAGGCTAACATTTGATATATTTACTTAGAATTTAACAATTAGGAGTTTATATAGTACTTCCCTGAGGTTAACATGTCCTTCACATAAAAGCCAGTGTGTTGAAATTCAGAAACAAAGACGTATTATCACTGTTGTGTTTTTCTAATTGAAGGATTTAAGAAGTTTTAAAGACTTGGCCTTTTCGGGTGGCACCTGTGGCTCAGTGGGTAGGGTGCTGGCCCCATATATCGAGGGTGGCAGGTTTGAACCTGGCTCTGGCCAAACTGCAACAACAAAAAGAATAGCCAGGCATTGTGGTGGGCGCCTGTAGACCCAGCTACTTGGGGGATTGAGGCAAGAGAATTGCCTAAGCCCAAGAGCTAGAGGTTGCTGTGAGCTATCTATGATGCCACAGCACTCTACCGAGGGCGACGAAGTGAGACTCTGTCTCTAAAAAAAAAAAAAAAACTTGCCTTTTCATGAGAACTTCTTACAGGATGTATTTTCTCTTAAAGATACTTTCTTAATGTAGTTTTATAACTCCAGGAAAATAAATTAGTATGGAGTTACCCATTTTTGGTTTCCTTTACAGGTATTGTAATCAGGTTCTTTGTAAAGAGATTGATGAATGTGTGACTCTTCTTCTCCAAGAGCTTGTCAGTTTCCAGGAACGCATCTACCAAAAGGATCCTGTAAGAGCAAAAGCAAGGAGACGGTTGGTTATGGGTCTAAGAGAGGTTACCAAACATATGAAATTAAACAAGATCAAATGTGTTATAATTTCTCCAAACTGTGAAAAAATCCAGTCAAAAGGTATGCACTTTTTGCTTTTGAAGTGTTTTGGTGTTTATTTGGCATATTTGTCGGATATACAGTGGATTTAAAGTGTAAGCCATATGTCTGTCTTAGCAGAGTTTAGGTATGAAACAAAATATTGGGCATGAGAAAAGAAAATGAAATCTTATACTACCTGAAATTAAGTAGGATAATAGAGATTGGGCTGTAAAGAAAATCTTATAGGGCAGCGCCTGTGGCTCAGTGAGTAGGGCACCAGCCCCATATACCAAGGGCAGAGGGTTCAAACCCGGCCCCAGCCAAACTGCAATGAAAAAATAGCCAGGCATTGTGGTGGGCGCCTGTGGTCCCAGCTGCTTAGAAGGCTGAGGCAAGAGAATCGCCTAGGCCCCGGAGTTGGATGTTGCTGTGAGCCGTGTGATGCCATGGCATTCTACCCAGGTGATAAAGTAAAACTCTGTCTCTAAAAGAAAAGAAAATCTTCATGTATGGACTCTTACTGAGGGATTTCAGTTGGGCTCACGAAAGTGTCCCCTATGTTGTGATCAGAGTGGGAACTAAAAAGAATATATTTCTTTACCTCTGCAAATCTATTTGGCTTTTATAATTTTTGTATTATTTTTCCTTGATATGTCTCTGTTCTTAAAAGAATTAGAAAAAAAAAAGAAAGGGTCCCACACCTGTTATAGTGGATTTGTTTCAGAAAGTTACATGTAGAAACTCTTGGGTAAGCTGGCATACAAGTTTTTTGAACCATGTCATGCACCCTCATTTGTCCTTTTTAATGGGCAACTTTAGGTTAATTGGAGTAGACAGATGCATCAAGTAGCTATAATAGACATATACAAAATAGAGAATACTGGTGAAACCAGCAACGTACAGTTGATCTCACTGCATCGTGACAAGTCACTACTTGAGCTGAAAGACTGAGAAAATGAGTTAGCCACTATTTTTTTGTGTGTGAGACAGTCTCATTGTGTCGCCCTCAGGAGAGTGCCGTGACATCACAGCTCACAGCAACCTCAAAGTCTTGGGCTTAAGTGATTCTCTTGCCTCAGCCTCCCAAGTAGCTGGGACTACAGGCGCCCGCCACAATGCCTGGCCTTCTTTTTTGTTGTTTGGCAGGCCCAGGCTGGGCTCGAACCTGCCAGCTCTGGTGTATGTGGCTTGCTCCCTAGCTGCTGAGATACAGGCGCTGAGCCCACTATTTTTTATTTTTTTGAGACTGAGTCTCACTATGTCACCTCAATAGAGTGCTATGGCTTCACAGCTCACAGCAACCTCAAACTCTTAGACTAAAGCCATTCTCTTGCCTCACCCTTCCAAGTAGCTGGGACTATAGGTGCCCACCGTAATGCCCAACTATTGTTTGTTGTTGTTGCATTTGTCATTGTTGATTTTAGCTGGCCCAGGCCGTGTTCGAACCTACCAGACTCAGTGTATGTGCCAGGTGCCCTACCCACTGAGCTATGGGCACTGACAGAGTTAGCCACTATTCACAATTTAATTTCTTTGTAATAAATATTTATTGAAATGAAATTTGATTCCTGCTATGCTAATCTCCATGGAGAAAAAACATTCTGGGTTTGAGGAAATTTGGAATTTAATTGGGGAGGAAAGAAAATACAAAAACCTACCTATATCCGTATATCCATATATAGTACAGATTCAAATAAGAAATATGTATAATAGCACAAGTACTATAAGCATTTATAAAATCCTTTGGTGTGATGTTTTATGCTTTAGTTGTTGGGTGCTGTATTAGCTCCTTTTTAAAATCTCTACATGTTTTGATTTTCTCAGGTGGCCTGGATGAGGCTCTCTATAATGTTATAGCCATGGCACGGGAACAAGAAATTCCTTTTGTGTTTGCACTTGGAAGAAAAGCTCTAGGACGCTGTGTGAACAAACTGGTTCCTGTTAGTGTAGTAGGGATCTTCAATTACTTTGGTGCTGAGGTAAGAATTTAGAAGACATACTCTGTCACTCCCCCACACATCCCCTAAATAGCACATTTTCTGTTGACACCTGACAGTGTTATGTTTTAAGCCTTTGAAGGAGTTGATGACTCTCGAAGAATAAGTGGAAAATCTTTTGAGTATTGAATTTCTTTTTTTTAGCCGTTAAAAAACATTTACGTGGGTTAATCCTACAGAATTTTGAAAGACTTTTAGTTCCTATTTTTGCCAGAGGTGGTATTTTTCTTCTGGGCTTAACTATGCAGGGCTTCATAATCTATTTTACTGCTACCCTGTTTCCCCGAAAATAAGACAGTGTCTTATTTTAAGGTGTGCTCCCAAAGATGCTCTACGTCTTATTTTCAGGGGACATCTTATCTTTCCGGTAAGTAGGTCTTATTTTCAGAGGATGTCTTGTTTTCGGGGAAACAGGATAGTTAAAGATACCTGGTATTATGCAAGGTGAAATAATTTCTTTAGTCTGTGATGGGTATATTTTGTGTGACAAGCAGTCAAGAGAGAAAAGAATCCTTTAATTGGAGGGGATTTTTCTTTAGAAAATAAAATTCCTAAACGAGTTGTCACAAGAATTCTGTGCCCCTGATACTTTCCTCTGTTTCTGGCAGCCTGCTAATAACAGAGCTTTGCCTATAGGGGCTTATAATATAAAGGTTATTAATTTAGAGTAATGCTCATCAACTTTGGTATTTTAGGACTTTTTAATGAAGTTATCTATCTATCCCTCTACTCTCCTATTAGTATATATTTAACTAATATCTGTGCTTCCACAATAGCTCATGGTATAGCGTAGCACATTGCCTTGCTGTACTTCATACGTATTTCTTTAGCTGTGAATTCTTTAGCAGCAGACCCCTTGTCTCTTGTATCCTTGGTATCTTTCACATTCCTTGAGAGTAAGTAGATGATAAATGTGCTTTTGTTTGTTTTTTGAGACAGGGTCTTACTCTTTGCCCAGGCTAGAGTGCAGCAGCATCAGTTAGCTCACTGAAACCTCAGACTCCTGGGCTCAAAGCAATCCTCCTGCCTCAGCCTCTCAAGCAATTGGGACTATAGAAATGTGCCACCACACCCATCTAGTTTTTCTGTTTTTTAATAGAGATGGGGTCTCACTATTGCCTATTGTTTTTTAATAGAGATGGGGTCTCAAACTCCTGACCTTAACTGAGCTTCCTGCCTCAGCCTGCCTAAGTACTAGGTTTACAGGTGTGAGCCACTGCACCTGGCCCATGATTTTGAGTGAATTGTGTGATAGATATATATCTACCTGCTATGTTAAACTATATGTGAGAATTTTGATGACAAATATTAGTGGAAAAGAAGGGTCATAAATAAAGACACCTAATAAAAATGGACTTTTTTGTTCGCTATTAATGGGATCAAAATTAGGAAAATGGACATGTTTGTTTATAACTGTATTGGCTTCTTCCTAAATTGTGTATGTTAGTTTATTAGTATGATTTTGTATTATAAAATGCTTGCCGGTTTTATTTGTACATTTTTTAAAACTTGCCCTCTATCCTTTCAGGTAGGTAAATTATTGTTTAAATCGAAATACACTCTTAAAAATTGTGGTAGTGTACTTTTTTTTTTGTTTTTGAGATAGAGTCTCACTATGTCACTCTTGGTAGAGTGCTATGGCATCACAGCTCACAGCAACCTCAAACTCCTGGGCTTAAGTGATTCTCTTGCCTCGGCCTCCCAAGTAGCTGGGACTATGGACATCTGCCACAATGCCTGGCTATTTTTGGTTATAGTTGTCGTTGTTTGGCAGCTGCAGGCTAGATTCGAACCCACCAGCTCCAGTGTACGTGGCTGGTGCCCTAGCTGCTGAGCTACAGGCACCGAGCCTACTTAAGTTATTTTTACCTACTGATAAATTAACCTTAAAATTAAGTTTCCTATTCTTATTCTCACATTCTAGGCTTTTACTCCCTGATTCTAGCTTCTCTTTTTAATTTCATCTTTCCTCCCTTATATTCTTTTATTCCTAAGAATTTCTGTCATATTTAGATTGCAAAACCAATGTTAAAACTTAAAACAATTTGGACTGCAGGTGGATAAAGGATGCTACTTACATTTTTTCTTCTTCAGATTAATTTTCAGAGAGATTTTATTTCAGAGGATTGTGGTATTTTTTGCTTTCATCTTAAGGTTTATACTTAAATGACAGTATCTTGGTAAGAAGAAAATATATTGTGCTGTATTTTCCTGCCATTGTCTGCAAACATTATTTTATGTATAAAGTTAAACAAATTCTTACAAATGCCCAGGTCATGTTTGCCAGTGGAAATTCTTTACTTGATGTTGTAGGTATGTTGCATTGTGATACTAAGTCAGGACAGAGTGGAATGTTGTTGAATGATGAAGAGGAGCCAAAAAAGTGTTGTTTTAAAGTCCTTCAGGAGTATTTCCACCTTTTCTTCCCCAAACTCTCTTTTGAAGTGCTCTAAACTTTTTCTTTGTTCTTCCTAAATAAAATCTCTTTGTTACCCTGAAAAAAAAAGTCCTTCCCATAGCTGTGGCAACTTAAATTTTCTTTGCACATTGTTAGATACCATGGTAATTGAAGTACAACTTTACTGCTGTGTGAATTTTGCCATTTTATTAAACAGAAATGTGCTCAGTGCACCCATTTCAACTGAAATTATTTCATTCATATTAATTTTTTGTTTCTGTGATGCAGGAACTTCTGGTTACTTAGCTCCACATTTTACTTCCAGGTTCTAGATTCAGTCTTGATAACTTGCCTTGGCCCAATATTCTTACTTCTTGTCTATCTTGTGTTATATTTCCATCATCTTCAAGCTATCTGCACCATCACTGTCTGCAAATTCGTCTAACAAGCGAACATTACAGGGAATTTTTAATTCCTTTGGAGGCTGTCATCTTCTACATCCCTGGACATCATTCTGTGTTGTTCCCTTATATTGTAAACTAAATAAGATCATTCACTGCTCCTCAAATAAGCCTTGTATTTTTGTATTTTTAATAGGGGTCCTCAAACTTTTAAACAGGGAGCCAGTTCACTGTCTATCAGACTGTTGGAGGGCTGGACTATAGTTAAAAAAAAAGAAACTATGAACAAATTCTTATGCACACTGCACATTTCTTATTTTGAAGTAAAAAAACAAAACAGGAACAAATACAATCACACCACCTCATGTGGCCCATGGACCGCAGTTTGAGGACCCCTGGTACCATCATTCATGGGTTTGCATGGTTAGCTAAGAATGTCCTGTCTTCATTGATCAAAACTGTAACTTTTTCAAGGTCTGTATCAGATGTCATCTTCTTTCATGAATTCCTCAGTGATGCCAAGCAGTTTAGTTTGATGTTTTATCTGTTATAAAAACTGTGTAACACTTTATACCTCTCAAGACATTTACGGTATTATGTATTATTGAATTATAGCTGTCTTCTTTCTTCTAGTCAAGTATAAGTAAGTTCCTTGAAAATAGTTTTTTACCCTCTGTAGTGCTAGACATTCTGCTAAAGGAGAGTGCATTTGTTGAATCGATAAACTTTGTAAGAACTTTTAATATATCACATTTAGTGGCTTGTGTTAGAATCCAGAAATTCCCCCAGACTTGTGAGAATTAAATAAACAATATATCTTTCTGTGGTCTGGATACAACTTGGATTTTGTCCTGATCAAAGTGTACTTGACCCTGAAGCAATCAGTAATGACATGTACTGCTAATAATAAAAATAAAAAGTATGACATAACTGAACTAATCAAAATCTCTTTCTCATTAGAGCCTGTTTAATAAGTTAGTAGAACTCACGGAGGAAGCCAGGAAAGCGTATAAAGATATGGTTGCTGCAATGGAACAGGAGCAGGCTGAGGAAGCTTTAAAGAATGTGAAAAAGGTACCGCATCACATGGGACATTCTCGGAATCCCTCTGCAGCAAGTGCCATTTCTTTCTGCAGTGTTATTTCTGAACCCATCTCTGAAGTGAATGAAAAGGAGTATGGTAAGTTGTTAAATACCATTTTAAGTGACTTAAACCATGAAATAATTTAAGTGATTAAAATTATTTTGTAAATGATTTTCCATTCTACCCTTTATTCTCGATTACTCAAACCCATTAAAAAGTAGGAGAATATTTAGGACTGAGACTTCTTGTGAGAACCTGGAATTTGATAATTTAATCAATTACCCGAAATCTTAAATTAAGTCTCAGGGGATTTAAAAAGCAAAACACACTACACTTGTACTACACTTGTGACTTATCATTAGGTAGATACTAGTATGTTTTATTCTAATACTTTCTGCTCAGCTATTAAAATTTTGTATTTACTAAGACCTGCATGATATTCAATCTAAGTTTGTAAAACCTACACATTTACTTTGAGTTAAATCTGATTGTAGTCAAAAAGAGATGCAGACTTAAAAACAGTATCTGTGTTTTAATGTTTAACATCATTTATTGCAGTTTTCATCTTAGTAGTTTCCTTGCCTTGTTTCTATAATACTTTGAACTTTTAAGTGCTCTTCTTTCTTAATCTAGTTTCTGATTTGTTTCCCCTATCTTTTTTTTCTTTCTTCTTGTTTTTTGTTATTGTTGTTTAAATAGCACAGTGGCCTCTTTTTATTTGGCCCTTGTTCTTTTCTCTTTTTAAGTCTGTCTGGGAGTTTGCCAGATAGCTTCTTGCCACCTAAAATTTAACATGTAAAAAACAATCCTTGCTTTTCTTCCCATACTCCCTTTCCTGGCCTTCCTGCCTGTGATTATAATTAAATGTTTAGAATGCTTTTGATAAAGTCCTAGACCAGAGGGAATTAAAAAGTTGTTGGCTTTTGGGAAATTGGTGGTTGTGGATAGGTGGTACTGGCTTAGAGGTAGACATGTTTCTTTTGCTGGAATGATCCTAGTTGGAAATAAAGAATGTCAAGAGAAAGAGCTAACTTTGTAAATGAGATCTATCCTGTCCGTATAGTGAGGTACTAGGTTTCAAAAGAAAACTAAGATAAATTCATAAATCTGTGGGTGTGGGCAAATGACAGAGCGACAGATAATCTTTATATGGGCACATATAAAAAAAAGTACAAGGTGTCCCAAAAGTTGCCATACATAGTGATTGGGAAATTGTGGGTTAAATATACCTTTATTTGCAAAATATTCATGACAAAATGTTACAAAATATTTACAAAATATTCTGTATGTGTTGGCTACCTCTTTGTAAAGTTTTGTCAAGGAGGTGGCCTGAGCTAAGTTAGTACTAACCAGATTTAGTAATTTTTTAGCTAGAGGTGATATGGTATAGTGCTGAGTTCAGTATAAGGGGGTATTGTAAGGGGAAAAGATTAAGGGTTACTACATGTATAAGGTTTCTTCTGCTTTGAGACCATACTAATTTAGAATGAGAACAGGAGATTTTTTTTTTCATGAGGTATAAAAGAGTAGAAAGGACTTGCTCCACCCAGAAATAACTGTTAAGAAAGAATTTTTTTCCCAAACCTCATGTCCTGACTTGAAGTGCCCCAAATATGGTCTGTATCAATATGTGACCCACAGGTTCTAATCAGGTTGAGTATGTCAATGTGAATAGATTTGCTACAGGTTGATAAGAATATTATACATGTACCTATAAAGTGCATATAGTAACTGTAATATAAATGAAATGTGATTTTTAATTTTTAAAAATGTAAAAACAGGGATAGAAGAACTTTACTGATTCTGTTTTTACTCTGAACCGATTTTCTATCATTAAAAATAATTTAGGTTATCGTCAGTGTATTATGTAATACGTTTTTTTGCCCTCCAAAATCACTTTGCAAGCCAAGCTATGTAAAACACATTTTCTCAAATGTTAGAAATGCATGGGTGGAAATACAACTATTACCCCTTGGATCATTCTGCTCTTTTACCATTAAGAGTATACTCTGCTTTCAGTAAATCTTTCTCCCTTGCCTAAAAATAAATAAAACAAACAGAAATACATGTCCCAATGCAAGTCAAAATATAACTCAGATAACTTGCTGTGAGTGAGTTACAAACCCATGAAATCAACTATTTTTGCTGGACGTCTTGGCTATGCCATTTGTGAGTTGTGGGTACTTGACCTCAAGATACTGCTAAGCCACAAAGTTAGACAGTTCATTGGTTTTTATGCATATACAAATTTTCTATATGAACATCATTGAGCTCCTGTTGGTATAGATCTTTCGCTTTCTGAAGCATTAATATACTTACTTTTGTCTCCTCGTTTCCTTATCTTGAATATACTTTTTTTGAGAATTGTTTTCCCTTTATAACCTTTAAACTAGTACAAAATAAAGTTTTAGTCTTTCTAATCAGTGACTGAGCCAATAAATTTCTGTATCTCGTTCTTCCATCTTATTTTTTTTGGCTTTTTAAGATTTTCTTGATTCCGAAACAGCATCTAGTTTTTTAAAAATCTGTTTATTTATAGAAACAAATTGGAGAAACATGGTGGAAACTTCAGATGGACTGGAAACGTCAGAAAATGAGAGAGAGGTTTCCTGTAAGCACAGCACTTCTGAAAAACCCAGTAAACTTTCTTTTGACATGACCCCTGTTTGTAAGCAGCTACCCTTAGTGGCTGCAGGCAATACTACCTCAGCTACAAATGCTGGGAAATCCACAGCAAGTGATAAAGAGGAAGTGAAGCCAGATGACTTGGAATGGGCCTCCCAGCAGAGTACAGAGACTGGCTCTTTGGATGGCAGTTGCCGAGATCTTTTGAATTCCTCCATCACCAGCACCACTAGCACTCTTGTCCCTGGCATGCTTGAAGAAGAGGATGATGAAGATGATGAGGAGGAGGAAGAGTATACTCATGAACCCATATCTGTGGAAGTGCAGCTCAATAGTAGAATTGAGTCTTGGGTCTCAGAGACCCAGAGAACTATGGAAACCCTTCAGCTTGGAAAAACCCTCAATGGTTCTGAGGAAGACAATGCAGAACAAAGTGGAGAAGAGGAAGCAGAGGCTCCTGAGGTGCTGGAGCCAGGGATGGACAGTGAGGCCTGGACTGCTGAGCAGCAAGCCAGCCCCGAGCAGCAGAAGCCCAGCAGCTATAGCTCAGTGAACAAGGAGCTCTCTGATTCTAATTATACACCCCAGAATATGTAACTCAGGAAATGTTCACTGTCTGTCTCCACCTGTGTAAGGGTTGCAGCCATTATTTTCATGCTTCATCTCAACACTTTGCACTGTCCAGTATTTAATATATGTATTTAATTCCTGACAAATATTTTTGTAGCTTTTACTTGTTTGTTATGATCGATAGCTTAGCTTTTATTTAGCTTTTAAGTGTCTTTCTAAGAACTATGTGGAACATGTAGATATGTTTCAACTTATTTTGTAATGGAAAATAATTATTAAAAAAGAAGACCAAGTTTTAAAAAGGAAATAAATTGTAGATGCCTATTTAAAGACATTTTGATAGCTAAAGATCAAGGTTTTAAGGATAGAAACAGTTACTAGCGTTTGCTTTAAATCTGCACCTCCTTCACTCTAATTTGTCTGACTAAAAAGTTGTTTGGTCTTTAAAAAAAGGACTGGGGATAAGAGTAACTAAGTCCACAAAGTGTTCTATGTTAAAAGATTGATATGACTTTTATTTGGTCAACAAACACTTTTCAGAAGTCACTGATCACTGTAATCAGTTATGTTGTGATGGGCAGAGCCTTCCAAACTTAGGCTAGCAGTGGAGCCACCGGGTGAGACTGGAGCTGGCCAGCCGCATTTGTGGAAGGCGATGAATGTTGTCTGTAATAGTGAACATTTTATCCATAATAGGACTGTCCAGGTTCTGTTATTTGCTTCTTACTTACCTCAGGAATGCTCTTGTACATAGACTTTATATAAGTTAGGCACATTTTGACAGGCGAATAACTGTAACCGATTGTATGACTGCTGCACTTACATGTGAACTGTCCACAACAGAGTCTTATGCTGGTGTGTTCTCTTGCATGCTTCTGGTTCAGGACCCTCTTGATTTGACATACGGATTTGATTGGCTTTCTAAACTTGTCCTGAGTGCAAAACCATTTCACTTTTTACAAATATATATATATTTTACTCCTAGCCTTGAGCACGTCATGTTCCATGTAGCAATGGCCATAATTACTGTCAGGAGGTCAGGGAAAGGAACTTCACACAATTTGTAATGTGTATCTTGAAAATCAAGGTTTAAAAAAGGAAGTTATAGAAGAAAAAAGAAAGTTATTCTAAATGTGCTGATACTATAAGGTGATTTAGAGTATACATATATATACAGGTATTAATTCTCTATTCACTATTATTTATCTTTGCTCTTCTCTAGGAATGTGTGTACCTGCTTGGGAGACATTAAACTTACTGAGCTAAATGTTTTATTTGCTAGTCACTGCCTGGACTTTAGTAGTCTCTACAAGTTTATATAATGGTAAGAGATTGACAAAGTATCTATTTTTCTGTCTTCTCTCCAATTCACGCCCACCCCCCACCCCCCATCTCCAGCTGGCCAACACATGAACAACACACGTGTGTGCCAGCTTTCCACTTAACAAAGCTCCCATAAGCAGGCACAAAATGAGAAGGGAAGGGTATTTTCCCTGCTGTGGTTATACACTTATGGGGCAGGAGAGAAGAATTGGGCAGATACTTTACTGAACTTGTTGGGACTACTGTGCTAGTTTTGATGTTTTATAATGCTAGCATTTAACTACTGCAAAGATTAGATTCTTGGTTGATGATTTTGTACTTGTGAATTGTGAAAGTTTAGGAGCATTGCTGTGTAGAAAAAATCTTGGTCACCTTTATTATTGTGCTAAAAAGGGACATTATTATACTGTCCTGTCCAACCTTTCAATATAGACTTCCTGGGCACTAGTTAATTATTCAGTAAAGGAACGCAGCATGTAAGGAAATGAAGCCTCTAAAATAGTAATCATGGAATTATATATGGCAGATCTTACTGTCTCTACACATTTGGAAGTGTTAGTTGGTTTAAAGAAATGATAGAGGTTTTGAACTACTGACAATCTTAAAGGTGAATTTAAAAAATTTTCATACTTTTTATGGTGTAAATTTCCTTTGCTTGATGTCAGTGATTCAGATAACTCTTGACCTTGAGGTAATGGCTTTATAAAGGTTTCTTATATTTTTTATCTCTCTGAACATGAATCATCATTTTAGATTTTTGACATTTGTATCAAAAGAGAAAAGAAGCTGAAGAATCTTCAAAACACCAATAACTTAATTTTGCTATAGATTTCAGAAGTGTCCGTTTGTATGTTCACTAAATGCTTTCACATGTGCAGTACCTTTTCTGCCAGCAAATCCAAGGGACCATAGCCTTTTTTATATGAGACAGGTCACTTCTAGAGGACAACCCAAGATTTATTAAAGGAAATGCTACTATGTTGAAAATATGCTTAAGTATTAATAATATCTTTATAATTTGTTTTCCTTTGAATAAATTTTAGAATTTGTATATGTTGAATTACAGGCTTTGGAAGAATTGTGAAAATTAGCAAAGTGGTGTGTTTTTTTTGTTTTGTTTTGTTTTGTTTTTCTGGAAATGGGTATGGTGTCTCTTTGGAGACCTAGAAAGAAATCTAATGGTAAGAGTAAGTGTTCATCATTACAAGAAATAAAAACATAGTGATTTTTTTTTTTTAGTGTGCGAGGTTGTTTTACTGGCAATAATAATAGATTTCTATTTCAGTATGTAAGTATACAAATTACAGTATGAATTACACTCCCAAAATTAGATTTCTGCTTCAGTAGGTTTGTTTGCTGTGAAGATTACTTCTCAAAAGACAAATGTTCATATTAGCTTAATTTTTGGTTTAAATATGTTTGTAAATGATGTAATATATTTCTTTTGACTAAACGTGGAAAAATAATGTGTGTTATACATTGAAAAGTTTTTACAGGCTTTGACTGGAGGTCGTTTTTGCAGAGATGGTATTTTATATGCTTCCAGTATTGGGAAAAGAATTAGTCAAAAGTAATTCACATAGTTTAAATACTGAGAAATGAATATCCAAATAATGTACTTGTTTGATTTCTTAATAAGCTGGGGGAGGGGTGGGTGGGTGGGAACTGAACTGTGCAAATGAGTAGTGAACGCTACATTCATTTTCAGCTCTTTAACCTAAAACTGTTAAAGCTTAACATATTGTTACTTTAATGTATTATAAAGAAGTACTATTATTTGTAAAGCTGCTGTTTGCTTAAAAATACCACCCTTGTCATTTAAGTACTTTCTGTACCTTGTGCCAACAGGTTAGAACATTAATCCATTTAAAAATTTATCTTCTTTTGATTTAAAAAAAAATTTCTGTGAAATAATTTATTTACACACATCTTATCTTCCTGCTCCTTTATCCCTTCCAGCCTTTACACATAGATTCACCTAAACTGTTCACCTTATTAGAAATCTGAATCCTAATTAATGATAGATTTAAACTGTTGGCACATCACAACTTAAAAGTATTTGTATTATTTTATAATTTTATTTCTAAATATACCACGTGGATTTATAATTTAATGTCTTAATTGTAATGCTCTAATAAAAAACTAGTAAAATTAGTATGAGTTATGAAGGGATTTTCATCTTGTCCTTTGCTGTATGAAGGATAATTGTTTTATCACATTTGGGGGGTAATAACAGCTTTTTTGCACTATGTAAATACTAATGGGGATTCTTCTGTACTAATAAAATGATTATTGAAATGAAGTCTGTCATTTCAGAATAGATAAAGAGTTCATAACTTGCCCAATATGTAGGATAGAGGAAAAAAGAAAAATCCAGCTCATAGTATTGCACAGTGCTTGCATAGGCTTACCAAAAATGTAAAATCTGCAGGCAGGAGTTATTAATAAAAATCTCCATCCGGGATGGTAGTGATCTGTGGTGTGGGCCTAGGGATCTAGCTAGAGACCAGCCATGTGTTAGGAGAAGGCTCCTATAGATTCTCTCCTGTTTATACTAGTTCTTCTGAGCCAGACACTGTTCTAAGCCTTTGCCTGATAGTAATTTAATCATCACAAGCCTTATGAGGTAGATTTTGTTACTGTATCTCACTTTACAGGTGATGAAACAGTCAGATGTCTTGCCCAAGATTCCACACCTGGGATTCGAACTCAGTGCCATTCCTAAGTCCATGCTCCAGATGACATTACTTTGTTCTCTTAGCAGAAAGCGCGCAAATGTACAAACCAGGCATGCTTTCTTTACCTTCAGGTGTCTTCTGGAATTGAACTGATGGTCTTAGGGACAATTTATTGGTCCCTGCCTTATTTAAAGAACAAGAGTTTTTGGTTATCACACAGAGAAAGGAAGGATACCTCATCAGTATTATCAGATGTTTCCTTTAAAACCAGTGCCCTGTAGTTCTTTTCCTGGTATTGATCAGTTTTTCTCATAACTGACCGGAAGAGGGTGTGCATGGCACCTGAAAAACAGAAGTACCATGTAATATTGATAAATTTTTAAAGTGGGGAGAAGAGGAAAGGAAGTATCCTGAACTATGGGCCTTGACATGAAAGTGCTCTATTCTGAATTTAAGCCCAGAACTTGAGAACCTTGCCCATGGGTATCATTTTATTGTAGAAAAAAAAGCACCATCAAAAGATCAGACCACATGTTGGCTAGTTGAGTCATCTGAAATTTCTCAATTAGCAATTCAGTCAATACTTTTGGCATGACTTGGGTCCTTCTGGTGTAACTGACATGTGAAATATGACTCCTGGCTAAATATTAGGCACTAG
The DNA here is from genome assembly GCF_027406575.1 of Nycticebus coucang. Taxonomy (NCBI): domain Eukaryota; kingdom Metazoa; phylum Chordata; class Mammalia; order Primates; family Lorisidae; genus Nycticebus; species Nycticebus coucang. Next base: position 50,799,963 of record NC_069785.1, on the reverse strand, counting down.
TGGCAGCCTTGTAGATCGCAGGGCCAAGCATGCTCCATTGGAACTCCCATGGTTCAGGGTTTGGAGAAATGGGAGATGTTTCAGTTTTGTACCCAGTCTCAAAGACTATTCCTCCCCATCCCACTCCTCCCATCTTGACACAGTAATTATTTGGCAATCTTCTAGCCAGCAAAATGATGTTCCTCTTAGAGAAATGCCTTAGGTAATTGTGTGGCTGTAACCTAGCTGTGCCTGTATCTGAGGTTGCAGTCTGGAAGCAAAGGGTTGGAGCAAGCAAGATTACAAGCTGCATGAAATTTGGAGCTCCTAGCTAAGCATGTGTTCTTTACCCAATTGCTGAGGAACCAAATAGAATGAAATTGTGCCTTGGGGAGCTATGTGTTTACAGTATAGGCTTCTGTGGAAGGAATGAGTGCTTCATCTGGCCATGGCCTTAATAACACAGAGGGAACAGGTGACAACTACAGCCTTCCCATGGTGGAACTATATTTGAAGCAGTGTCAGTTGCATCGTTATCTCAGGATGAGTGATAGGAGTAAAAGCAGTACCTTTATAAACATGGAGATTCCCCAGGTTATGTCTTCACCCTTTGCTTCTCAGTCTTCTCAACCTGAGTTGGAGAATTTCATTGCTTTGTAAACTCTCGGCTCGAGAATGGAGTAATGAACTGAACTTTAAGCAACTGCTTTTGTGTTAGCTCTAGTTAAAAAAAAATGAGAGAAAAAAGTGAAAATACTGGCTTCTTGAACTTAGGAGAAATATCATCATCCCTGTCACTTTTCCCTCTTATTTCCCCCTTCGTAAAGCCAACGTTATAAGGAAAATGATGAGTTTCTAACAAATGCTGTCAAATTTATAATTAGGAGTGTAAGAAAGAAGGCACAGTGTTCCTATTTTATAAATATTCAATGATGACCAAGGAGGACTCAACTATTTGATTTTTACTCTTCTCCTGACCCTTAAAATGCAGCATTTAAATGAATTAATCTTTTTAGGTAAGGTGCTCAGCAAACTATTGCCTGTGGGCCAAATCTGCCCAGTAACTACACATCTTTTTTTATAAAAGTTTTGTTGAAACACAGCTAGGACTATTCATCCACATATCATCTATGGCTGCTTCAGCGTCCAGTGGAGAGTTGAGTAGTTGTAACATAAACTAAATGACTTGGGTGTTGGGGTGGGTTTTGTTTTTCCATTTTCTTAACACTGAACAAATCTCTTGAATCTCTGGTTCTTGGTTTCCTCCTCTATCAATGAGGGATGTATTGGGTGAATCAGAACTTGGCTGCCAAGAGCAGTGTTTTTCAACCTTTTTTATCTCATGGCACACTTGAATCCAACTTACGCAGCACATGTAAATAATGTTGATTTAAAAAAGTAAAAAACAGAAGTACTTACTGTGCTTTAAACTTCTTTTGAAAATAATTTAATGGGTCTTTAAAAATTTTCATGGCACACTTAAGATTCTCTCACAGCACACCAGTTGAAAATCACTGCCTTATAGAAATAGGTCATTCTTTGATCAAGAGTGGTCATAAGTTTGGCCAGGGCTGGGCACTTTATGAAAGATACCATAGCAAAAGGCTGCCAGAACCCTCAGGTGGTCTGATACCCAGAATGGGTCATGATAATTAAGCTGATCACCCCAATTCCCCCAAAATTTGAACTAGAGACCACAGAAATCAGAGGCTATGAAAGTATCAGAGCAAGGAGCTTCCTTCTAACCTAGTAGCTTTGCATTTTTTAGCCCATGCCCATTGTTTGATCAACCCTACTTTTTCTGCTTTTTCTTAATTGTGTAGAGCTGCTGCTTTTTTCTTTTGTTTTTTTTTTTTTTTTTTTTTGAGACAGAGTCTCATTATGTCACCCTCAGTTGAGTACTGTGGGGTCACAGCTCACAGCAACCTCAAACTCTTGGGCTTAACCGATTCTCTTGCCTCAGCCTCCCAATGTGTAGAGCTTCTTATGTGCTCAAACTGTTCAATAAGAATTACCAAGAGGAATGGGCCAACTAAAATGCAACCATTTTCTAGTCCATAACTGACTTCCTGAATTTTGCACTAAGTCTGACAAAGAAAATTAGTGGTAGGCAGAGCTGCCCCAGCTGCCACCCAGATGGAGACTTTGTGCTGAGTCTTGCTCCTAGTGCTTGGATGTCCCAACTGGAAGCTGAACAGAAGCCGCCCTGGTTGCACATGCCATTGGCTATGATGGTGTATGCTCTGGTGGAGTTGTCTTTCTTCCTCATTACCAGAAGAATAATTTATGATGTTACCGTTGAACCTCCAAGTGTTGGCTCTATGACTGATGAACATGGGCATCTGAGGCCAGTAGCTTTCTTGACCTGCAGAGTAAAACAGACAATGTTTATGGAAGGACTTGTATCCAGCTTCCTGTTTACAAAGGGAGGTTCAGGTGTCATAATCCTGGACTGATCTAATATACCAAATATTCCAAAACTCAGTAGATTTCTTCTTCTTTTTATTGGATTTGTCTGTTCCTAGTGAGTTTTTTCATGGCTAAATATTCACATGAATGAAACTGCCAGGTTATTTGATGGATTAGTGCCTTTTGAGAAGAAATCACCTGATACTGGATTGGCTCCTGTTAATAAAGTTTTAAAGGCTGAACCAATCCTCTAATACCACCTATGAAATGTGGAAAGAATGGAGAGCAGCAATAAAAGAAGCATCTAGTGAAGGCTGGGCGTGGTGGATCAGGCCTGTAGTCCCAGTGCTGTGGGAGGCTGAGGCGGGTGGATTGCCTGAGCTTGGAGGTTGGAGACCAGTATGAGCAGCAGTGAGCCAGAGTGAAACCCTGTCTCTACCAAAAAAAAAAAAAAAAAAAGCCGGGTGTTGTGGTGGACACCTGTAATCCCAGCTACTTGGGAGGCAAAGGGCAAGAGAATCGCTAAAGGAAGAACAGAAAAAAAAGAAAGGAAAAGTGAAAGCCAGCTGAAATTGAAAGCAAATAAATAAATAAATAAATAAAAGAAGCAGCAGCTAGTGAAGTATAGTAAAGCTTGGACTAGAATTTCTTCCTGGTGTCAAGGACAAGTTTGTCACAATATTTTATCCTGAAGACCCTGTACTGATGTACCAACAATGTTACGTGGTGTTTTCTTCTTAATTTTTCATTTCTTCAAGTATACTCCATACCTACAACTATAATATTGAATGAAATGATTATTTTAGACACTGCCTTTATTTGGAGGTGACATTTCTGATTTTCATAAATTAATGTAAAATCAGGAAGCTAGATTCCATAAGCTAAGAACTCTGCACAGCTGATCAGCTTTACCTTTAAACCAGTGGTTCTCAACCTTCCTAATGCTGCAATGTATTTTCATTGTTTAAAAAGGGGTCGTGACCCACAGGTTGAGAATCGCTGTTTTAAACAGAGGTGTGATAGTAGGTTCTTCTAAGATGTATGTAAGACTGTTTCCTGAACGATACGATGTAAAAAAGGAGCAGAAAGAATTTTTATAACAAAATAAAAATAAAATTAGTTGTAGAAACGGAACTAGAAACCAGGCTTAAACCCTCATCTCGGTGGATTTAAATAGGCAGCAGTTACAGATTTTTAACTTCTTCCTATGAACTAGAAACTGTTTCTCTTTATCTGTACTTTACCTAAACCTACCCCCAGGAATGAGAAATGTGGGTGACTCTCCCATCTATCTGTATTTTAGCTAGAGCAAAGTGCCTTAATCTTCACAGGAAGACTGAAGATTATGTTAGCAACCCACTTACTTGGTTTCCTAAGCAACCAGAACACAGTATTTAAAGTGATGGCATCCCTTTCTCAGAATAGAAATTGAGCCTATCATGATGTCTCCAGCCTGCTCAGGGCTGCTTTACCTCTTCAAAGACTAGTTTTCATCTAGTTATTTGTGGCAACAAACCTGTAAAGGGGCAACTATCTGGAATACAGTACAGAAAAACCTCTGGACTTGTATCCATAGGCAAACTCACCCTGGTCAGTTACAATAGCCCTTATCTCCAGTCTATGGAAATACTGACCAAACTGTCTCTTTTGAGTCCAGTATTTAAGAAAATTGTTCTATGTCCTTGTAATTTTTGCATAAATTTAAGTAAATTACTACCAGTTTCTATGAAATCTGAGCAAGAATCAAGATGATGAAGCTGTTCGGGCGTTTAGAAAAAAGCATAAAGAAGAGAAGAACTGTTAAAGGAAATTACTACTAAAGAACTATTAACTTGGCGCCTGTTGTTTTGTCTGGGTAGTATGTTCATTCTTTGGGGAACAGCTCCCTGCCCCACTCCACATGCTTCCACCAGTGATTCAATCTAATTGCAACAGGAGCAGCCAGTTAACTGATCCTGAAACTAAAGATTGGTCTGGGAATCCTGAAATAGTTGATCCATCCTGGGCCAGTGGGAATTTTCCTTGGGATTTTTGGATGTAGCACTGAGAAAGATTGGCTCAGTTGGTTTGGGGTACATGGATTTTAAGAGAGAAATCTCTAAAGTCTTTGGTGGCGAAGAAAAAGCAAAAGTCTCCGTCAAGAGACTTGAAACCGGTATTGAACAGGTTTCCTCAGTGTCAAGACGTCTTAGAGTCTCCAATACCCTAATGCATTTTACTGTTTATGAAGATTTATTTCCTGTCAGGCTGCCATTTCCCCAATGTGTTGAGCCATGGGAGCAATGTATGGAGTAGTTCTCCACATCTCTGTCACAGAGCAATTTTTCTGCACAACAACAGCAAACATCCGGGGGAACTAGTTCATGTAATGCACATCAAAATATTTTTTGCTTAAACTCTGAAGGTTCAGGGAAGATGGGGCACGCAAAAGACTCCGGGGCTGTTCTAATTCAGAGTTCTCAACCAGGAGTGGTTCCCTCCCAGGGGACAATCATCAATGTATAGAAACATTTTTGATTGTCGCAACTGGAGAGGGTGATACTGTCCTGTAGTGGATCCAGCCCAGAGACACTGCTAAACATCTTACGATGCACAAGACAGCACCTCCCACCTTCACAAAAACTATCCAACCCGAAGGTGGAGAAACCAACAGTAACTCAACACTGGGATGCTGCCTGAGTTCCCATGTGGGTTCTGGGCCCCATGTCAGGGGGCAGGTGTTGCTCTTAACTTCTGTCTCTGGCACATGCTTTTCTCATTCTCTAATGTTCCACAGTGGGCTCAGCCAGACACATCCAGATCTTTTGGATAAAATGGGCTTTAAAAAAAAAATGCCCCATAACTTTTTGGGGAAGAGAATGTGCAATGTTTGACTTGGAGCTTCTGATCACACGCCAGTGCCTCCTCCAGGGTCTCCATCTCACCTCTGCCCATCACATGGGCAGCTGCCTGATGAGCAAAAGGGCGAGCAGGCACCTCTGGCTAGGGCTGGAGAGGGTGATACTGGCCTGTAGTGGGTCCAGACAAGAGATACTGGTCCACTTTTAACAGGAGGCCTGGGGAATGAGCTTATCTGGATCTGGCCACGTGATTGAGTTGAGCGAGAGTGGTGAGGACTGCGTTTTGTAAGACATGGTGATGTGGAACCCTGGGATCCTGCCACCTGCCCTGCTGGGCGGCATCCCTGGGACAGACCTCTGCATGTTATTCCCAACCACTTCTTAGGGGATGGCTGCCCTAGAACTGAGCTCTCTGGAGAATCACTGGGAATGCTGGGCAGCCCCTGTATTTCTGAAGAGGAGAATGGAGTGCAAAGCCTCTGCCTACAAAGGATTAGATCCCTTCTTAAGGTCATTGACATCCTGGCTTACCCAGGAGTGAGGGGTTCCTGGGGTGCTTGGACTTACCCTGATAATTCTGGAAAGAATATGCCCCCTACCGTTAAAGACATAGACTACTAAGCCACAGGATGAAGACCCTCTATTAGCTGTCAATGGAATTTGTGTTAGTCAATCCTGGTATGGGCCACAGCTGAATTAGGCACCCTGGCAAGAATTAACAGATGCCCAGGTGGTCCCTGCTCACACGGCTGTGTGCTGAGAGTTGGCAAGCCATTTGCTTGGAACATGGAACATCTTCCCAGAGAAACCACATAAAGTGCTTCTTAAACTCCCAAGCTAAACCCTAGATGCCCTTAAATATAACTCTTAAATACATTGGAGTTGGAATGACAGAAAAAAGCCCACTGCTATACGAAATGGTAGTGCTGCAAATGTGTTTCAGCTTCATAGGGTAAAACTGTTGTTGTGAGGTCCCCTTGTTTTCAGGAAAAAGTATGTAACTCGGGGTGATAGGCATACCTTCACAATCCCCTGCCCCTCTTACTAACACTGACATGTGAACACATATGTGCACTCGATCTGTCTCTTGCCCAGACTCCCACCCAATGGACAGTGTGAGAATCCAGGCTGGTGCAAGGGCAGGTCAGAGCACATTCTCCTGCTGGGGTGTGGACAGCTCAGAAGAGACCTTGTACTTGTGGAGTGAGAAAGCAAAGCACAATACACTCCCTGGGTCTGTCAGACAGAGACATAGGACAGACAGCATAGGCTTCAGGGCCAACGTGAGTTGCCCCCCAGACTGAGGTCCCAGGATATAGGCTCATTGGTGTGCAAAGAACCATAGATGATTCTGTTCAAGCCTCTCATTTACAGATGAGGAAACTGAGGCCCACGGAAGTGAAAAGAACTGCCCGAGACAGTTTTGGAGTCATATTCTGGGAATCCAGATCCACCAGTCCCCATGCTGCTCTTATCACTCCATCCTGCACCTTAGAAACTGCAGTCCTCTGGGGCTCTCCCTCAGCACCACTTTTGCAAAATGGATTCTCAAAGGAAATTTTTTTTTTTCTTTTTTGGCTAAAAATAATTTTTTTTTTCTTTTTTGAGTTGGGGAGGTCACATAACTTTCAAGGCAGAGACTGCCAACCTTTGTTACCCATGACACTGTAGATGGTGTGGTTTCCCTTCATCTGGAATCTTCCTCCTACTAAGCAGAAATAAGCAAGAAGCAGGGGCATCACCAACCACCAGCAAATGTCTCCTATCCCCACCATGTTCACCTCCGCTAGTTGGAGAGAGCTGTCTTGCTTCTGGCCATTGTCTGACCAGAATGTTCTCAGATCCCAGGAAGAGTGAGACTACTTTGTGTAGGTGTGTGATGGTGGACAAAAGGAGAAATAATAAAGACACTTTTCTGAAAGACTTACTGCTGGTGCTCCATACCTCTCTGTTCATTGATGTCCAGTAAGTCTTCAAATTGCTTTTCTTTCCTTTTTTTTTTTTTGAGACAGACTCTCACTATGTCACCTTCAGTAGAGTGCTGCAGCATCACAGTTCACAGCAACCTCCAACTCTTGGGCTTAAGCAGTTCTCTTGCCTCAGCCTCCCAAGTAGCTGGGAGTACAGGCGCCCGCCACAACGCCTGGCTATTTTTTTTGTTGCAGTTGTCATTGTTATTTAGCTGGCTTGGGGTACTAAACATGCATGTGGCTGGCACCGTAACCACTGTGCTATGAGCACCGAGCCTTCAAATTGCTTTTCTAACCTGGAAATGCCAGTTATCCTCTTCAAGGCCATGCTTCTTTTTACAAGGTTCTCAGGCTGCTAGAGTGGGTGGATCAAGGACTCTATTTAGTAATGTAATCCTTGTTCAGGGCTGGACACAACTTGCAAAATGCTTTAGTAATAGATGATGTTGTGAGACCCTATGAGAGAGGTAAGAGAAGCTGTTCACTTTATGGATGAAGAAACTGAAAATAAATTGACTTTTCTCTATATTTATCCAGCAGAAGAGGTAACATCAGAACCCGAGTTTCTTGGATCCAGTAAAAATTTCACCAAAAATACAGCTGTCTTTTGAAAAAAAAATTGATTGTTTTCAAACAGATACCTTCACATGGTTCAAAATTCAAAAGGTATGCAAAGATGTACAATGAAAAGTAAGTCTCGGGCGGTGCCTGTGGCTCAAGGAGTAGGGCGCCGGTCCCATATGCCGGAGGTGGCGGGTTCAAACTCAGCCCCGGCCAAAAAACCACAAAAAAAAAAAAAAAAAAGAAAGAAAAGTAAGTCTCTGCTTCTGAGCTCCCCTCCCCAAAGGCAACTGCCTAGAGACCCAGCCTTCCAGAGCTCATCTGTGTGCGCACCAGCTATAGATATGTGTTCAGAAATCAATACATGTGTGTTTGCATGCGTGCGTATAAATACAAATGAGAGATAGCTTTTATTCACTTTAACATGAGTATTTTGCACTTCTGCACAAGTGGAACTGCCTTCTAAAAGGTCAATAATGTTTCTTTGGTTAGCAGAGAGTCACTACATCATACAGCTAAGAGCACCTGCACTCTGGTGTCAGGCAGATCTAGGACAGAATTAGCATCGATCACATACATGGGACATAACCTCTCTGAGCTTTAGTTTGCTCATCTGGCAAATGGATGTAATAATTTCTAACACATAAGTGAGACAGTATCTGTGACATGATTAGCATGTGGTGTGTCCAATAAATGGTTACTATTTACTGCAGGCCTACTATGTGCCAGACACCATCCTGAGTACCAGAGGAAAAAATGAAGTGAGCAAGGTCTTGGTCCTTAAAATGCTTACAAATTAAAATCTGAGAAGGAGAGCTAAGGAAACAAATATTTTATTTATTTTTATGTTCATGTTATATTAAATACTTTTGTGTTTTATATGTGTATTTATTACAGAAGAATGGTAAGAGCATAGACTCTGGAGTCAGACATTCTAGGGTTCAAAGTTTGCCCTGAGCTTCAGGCGTTCTCATATGTAAATAGGAATAATTCTACAGTGTTGTGAGGATCAGAGGAAATAATACACAGCACTTAAAACAATGCCTGGCACATGATAGACATTCAGTAGAGAGCGATTGTAATCAATTTAAACAATTGTAGTCTAGAATTCATTAGTATAAGAGAATGCTTCAGTAAGACTAGGTACCAAGGCAGCACAGGGAAAGGGCAAGCATTACAGTGATATGAAAATGGTGAGCAGAGGGCCCTGGGCTGGGGACTGCATGCCAGGCCCTGTATTTGGCATTTCACATGCGCTATCTTACTTAATGCTCACAACCTACCTATAAGGACAGGGGCATTACTCCCTTTTCACAGAAGAGGAAATCAAGACTCAGAGAACACCTCCCAAGAAAAAGGCATCAATGGCAATTTCCTTCTCATTATCCTCTTGTCATCTGGCTCCCCAGGGAATAGAGTCATTATAGCAGGATGATAGCCTGGTGACATTCACTCGGGGATTACCTCATGCTTTCAAATGCACCTCTTGCCCTGCTATGTCCAAGCCACTGAGCTGGGTCCTGGGAGAGCAGAAGCCAGATGGCAGCACCAGCTCTCAAGCTTCTGGTCTTGTGGGTGGACAGACCTCATAGCCTCTGATCTTTCAGTCACAGCTGTGACAGTGAGAAGGTGGTGATATGCCTGACCCGGGATCTGACCTGGGTCAAGAGGATTTGAGGCTCATCTCCATCTGCTTTTGCCTCCCCAACATCTAAATTTGGGAGGGAGGTTGGAGGGAAGAAAGGGGGAGACTAGGAGAGAAGGAGAAAGTAGTTGGACATGTCATTGAATAGAGAGGAAAAATTGTCCCTCTTTAGCCCCAGGATCGTAGAGGGGTCTTTTTGTGGGGCTTCCCACTGCCCTCCTGGGCCAGGCAGTACTCACACACCCAGACGGCCACGGACAGTGTTGGACTGTCAAGATGCCAACAGCAGAGCTTCTATTGCTGACGTTATCAGCGTTGTTGAAGGCATCACATCAAGTGTACCTGGTAACTGCTAGTTCACTCAGCACTTTGCAGCCACTATTTCATTTTGCTGATGGTACGCATTACAATGTTTACATAATATTCATGTGCAGTTGAGGGGTGTGGCTGAGGGAAGATTGGGAGTTGCTCCTCACCATGGCTACTTCTCACTCTACCTCGATTTTCTACCTTCTGTTGCAGACTGGGTAGGTATTATTAGCCTCACTTTAGAGATTAGGAAACCAAGGCTGTGAGTACTTAACTGACTCAACTCAGGGCACAGAAGTTGTCTGCTTCTGAGCCGGGGATTTGGTTTGTGTGGTCCTTACAGTAACATGAGCTGATGCCACATGTTGATGCCTTGTCAGACCCTGCCCAGGTTCTACCCAGTATGTACCCAAGACCTTCTTAGCTTTATTTACATTCTTTTCCAGGGAGAACCAAGCTATGTTCCACAGCCCATTAGCCTTAATGGAATAAAGCCCTAGCCCTCACTGGCAGGTCTGGACTTTTCTTTTTCCCTGTGTTCTAGTGACTCCACTTTGGCTCCTGTTATGGACCAAACTGTGTAACCAACCCCCCCCGCCCTCCCCCCCTGCCCCGCCACCATCCATATGTTGAAGCCCTAACCTCCAGTGTGACTGTATTTAAAGATAGGTCTTTCAAGGAGGTAATTAAGATTAAATGAAGGCATAAGGATCTGATAAGACTGGTGTCCTTATAAGAAGAGTGGTAGATACCAGAATCCCCTCTCTTCAAGCATGCACAGAGGAAAGGTCATATGAGGACACAGCAAGAAGGCAGCTGTCTGTAAGTCAGGAAGAGAGGCCTCACCAGGAACCAACTGTGGCACTTTGATCTGAACTTCCAGCCTCCAGAACTGTGAGAAAATCAACTTCTGTTGTTAAAGCCACCCAGTCTGTGGTATTTTGTTATGGCAGTCCGGACAGACTCATATGGCTCCCATGTCCTAAATCTCCACCTTGACCCTCCCTCACCTAAAGGCCCTGAGCCTAAGGTGGGTTACTCAAGCCTTTCTTTCAAATTCTCCTCAATTAACTGCATAATCTCTGTCTCTTCTTTCTCACCATCTTATCTAAAATCCTTCACCCATGACTGAGCTGCCCTGTGTTATTCCACTTCCTGACAGCTTTTCTCTGGTGCATTAGGTGTTATCATTACCAGGTGATAGGTCTCTTACCTTCTTTGTGTCTCCTTACCGTTTCCTGTGAATCACTCAGTGTTGGTGAAGCCAAGTGTGTGGGTATGGAAACATCTGGTTTGTAATCCTGGCTCTCTTGTCTTCTTCTAGCAGTGGGCCTTGATCAAGTCACAGGGTTATTGGAGAGTGAATGAATTCCTGCAGGTGGAAACTGTAAAGAGTTAATCAAAGGGGCAATGTTCCTGGTGGTGAAGGTGTTATCGAAGTGGTCGGAAGAGTGCCCTACTAGGTCACACATAGACTTTAGGCCAGGCATCCTCAAACTTTTTTTTTTTTTTTTTTTTTAATTTGGCCGGGGCTGGGTTTGAACTCGCCAACTCCGGCATATGGGACCGGCGTCCTACCCGCTGAGCCACAGGCGCCGCCCCTCAAACTTTTTAAACAGGAGGCCAATTCACTATCCCTCAGACCATTGGAGGGCCGGACTATAGTTTAAAAAAAAAAACTATGAACAAATTCCTATGCACACTGCACACATCTTATTTTGAAGTAAAAAACAAAATGGGAACAAATACAATTCATAGCACTTCATGTGGCCCACGGGCCGCAGTTTGAGGACGCCTGCTTTAGGCCATCATTAAGGAGCATTATGAAAAGCAACCCTGTGAAACTTATTCTGTTATTAAAGAAAGAGCATTGCCAGTGTTTACAAAAGTGCAATGTTTTATTTTCACAAAAACTTTCAAAAGACGTTTTTAAAGAAATAGCTTGTGATCCTTAGAAACAGAGTTGTTTTCACGAGTGAGCACCATGGATTATGAAAATGATCATGTTCCTCTCTTTGCCATGTCTGCTGGGGAGCTGAAAGTTAAAGTGACAGCCCACTTCTAGCAAGTTTACTTGCCCTTCTGTGAAACACTTTGTGTACTATCACCACCACTTTCACCTTAATTTTTTCATGTTTGTTTCTTCACTTGGTTGCTAAATTCACTTACAAAAAACCCAAAAAACAAAAAGATACTTTTCTTTAAGCTAGGAAAGTCTAACTTTATTATTTATATATTTATCGCTTTAAATTTAGAAAATTTAAATTAAATTTAAATTAATAATTTTATTTAATTTAATAAAAATTAAAATAATTATATTTATTAAATTATAAAAATAATTTAATAAAATTAAATTACAGGGGTACACACATTTTGATTACATAACTTGCATTTGTACATTTTAAGTTGATGTTTGTAAGTGTGCCCTTCACCTAGAATATGTGCATTACACTCATTAGGTGTAAGTCTCCCCCTCCACACTCCTCTCCCCTACTAGATTTCTGGGGGGTTTTATTATTTTTTATTAAATCATAACTTTGTGCGTTTATGGGGGTCATAACTTTGTACATTGATGCATTTATGATGCTTCGATATACAATGTGAAATGCTTACATTGAACTAAGTAACACATCCATCACAATTATACTCATTTCTTAATAGTTTTGAAATGTACCATAGATTTCTGTTGAGTTTTACTTCCATATGTGCACGTAAGTGTTAATTGACCAGTTCCAATTTAGTACTAAGTACCTGTGGTGTTTGTTCCCCTGCCTTTTTGTTTTGTTTGAGACAGAGTCTCACTTTGTCACCTTCAATAGAGTGCTGTGTGTCACAGCTCACAGCAACCTCAAACTCTTAGGCTTAAGCGATTCCCTTGCCTCAGCTTCCCAAGTGTCTGGGACTAAAGGTGCCCGCCACAACGCCTGGCTATTTTTACAGATGGGGTCTTGCTCTGGCTCAGGCCGGTCTTGAACCATGAGCTCAGACAATCCATCTGCCTCTGCCTCCCACAGTGCTAGGATTATACGCGTGAGCCACTGCGCCAGGCCCTATTTTTTCATTTTATGATACTTCACTTAGAAGAATGGTCTCCAGTTCCATCCAGGTTGTTACAAAAGATACTATATCACCATTTTTTAATGGCTGAGTAGTACTCTATGGTATACATATACCACATTTTATTAATCCATTCACGTATTGATGGATACCTGGGTTGTTTCCACATCTTTGCAATTGTGAATCGTGCTGCTATAAACATTCAAGTGCAAGTGTTTTTTTGATAAAACATCTTTTTTTTTTTTCCCCTTTGGGTAAATGCCTACTAGTGGGATTGCTGGATCAAATGGTAATTCTACTTTGAGATCTTTGAGATATCTCCATACTACTTTTCACGGAGGTTGTACTAGTTTGCAGTCCCACCAACAATGAATGAGTGTTCCTCTCTCTCTGCATCCAAACCAACATCTGTTGCTTTGGGACTTTTTGATATGAGCCATTCTCACTGCAGTTAGGTGATATCTCATTGAGGTTTCAATTGCAATTCCCTGATGATTAACTATGTTGAGCATTTTTTCATGCATTTGTTGGCCACTACACTATCTTCTTTTGAAAAGTTTAGATACCTTTATTTGAAAGCTTGCTATTGTGCTTGGAATGTTCACATATTTTCTCTTCTAATTCTCATAGCAACTCCATGAAATCTACTTATGGAGTTGTTATGAGAATTAGAAGAGAAAATAAATGTGAACATTCCAAGCACAATAGCAGGCTTTCAAATAAAGGTATCTGAACTTTTACCTGTAATTACCAGGTACCTGTATTACCAGGTATTACAAACTGGGAGGCAATTGAATAAGGTTAAGTTAGTTGCCTAAAGTCACTGACAGTGAGTGGCAAAGCCAGAATGAAATTCAAGTTTTGGGTTCAAAGTTTTTGTGTTAGTTATTTGGTTTTGGTTTTTAAACTATCTTGCTTCTCTATATGGGGGTGTCCAACCTGTGGCCTGCAGGCCTAATGCAGCCCAGGATGGCTATGACTGCAGCCCAGCACACAATCCTAAACTTACTTAAAGCATTATGAATTTTTTGTGTGTGTGTGATTTTTGGTGGAACTCAATTACCTGATCCTGGAACTTGAATTTTGTAGACAACGACATTGTATCACAATGACTGGTAAAATAAACACACATAACACTCTCACAATTTGTACTCACGTGTAGGTTCGGTTTTACACGGTGTGAAACTCCAGCGTGTTATCATCTAAGCACAGACAGTTGAACTGACTCCATCAGACATTACATGTGTTTGTGGAGATTTGGCGAGGCAGTGATTTTCAATAATATTTCAGCCTATCATTACAATAGTAGACGTTTAATGTTATGTAGGAGGCGGGTAGGCATTCTTATTTGATTATCAAGGGTACTTCCACACCTCGGTGGTGCCTCATACTTGGCTTGCTGAAGTTTACAATCAGTCTTCTGCCTCACCCTGCATCAGCAGCCTAGATGTGGAAGGGCCTAAACCTGTTTTCCTGTTAATGAATTTTCATAAGAAAAGTAAATATAATCCCTGATCTATTATTTTTTAATCCTAGCATGGCTTCTACAACATCTCAAAAGAGAACAGAACCCCCCAAAAGAAAACTTAGGGATGAAGGAAGATTGTTCAAGGAAAAGTGGACAGATGACTACTTTTTCGTTGAGGCAAAAAGTAAGGTACTCTGTTTAACTTATAGGGAATTTGTGCCTGTTTTCAAAGACTATAATTTGTAAAGGCATCATATGTAAAAACGTGGTGCCAAATTCAATGCCTAGGGAAGATAGTCATAGGACAAAATAGCAGAACTGAAAAAGTCTGAAAAACATCTGTCTTCTAAACAACTCAGATGGATTCCATTGTAAAAGCTAATAATGTGGCAGCATATTTAAAAGCAAAAACATAATGAACATTTATTGATGATGAGTTTATTAAGCAACATATGGAAAACATGGCAGGTATAATTTGCCCTGAATAAAGGGGATATTTCTAAAATCAGTTTGTCGCACCAGACTATAGTAAGGTGAGTTGAAGAAACAGAAAAATCTATAGAAAGAAATTTGGAGAATAAAACTGCTAATTTTAAATTTTATGCTTTGGAGATGGGTGACAGCACTGATGCAACAAATATGGCTCAATTTGCCATATTTACTAGAGGTGTTGATGACAACACTTCTAATGGCTTACATGACTTCTTTAGTGCCATTAAAAGATACAACTAAATAGATTTATATGAAGCAGTAGAAAACATGTTAAAGCAATTTTCTTTGTCCATTGTCAACATTTGTACTGATGGTGCCCTGATGATGGTAGATGAAAGAGAGGGACTTGTAAAGTTAATAGAAGACAATGCAGTTGCCACACAAAACTCAAGTTTGATGAAGTATCATTGCATAGTACGTCAAGAAAATTTATGCACAAAAGCTTTAAAAATGAATAATGTCATGCAAATTGTCAAGACTGTGAACTTCATAAGGAACAATTCCAGGAATTCCTTCAATGTATTGATGCCGACTGTGGCAACTTCATTTACTTTTCCAAAGTAAGATGGCTAAGTCGAGGCCAAATGTTGCAAAGATTTTATGATTTATGACATGTTATCAAGTTATTTATGGTATCAAAAATGAAGTTTGTGCCAGAACTTGACAATGAAAACTGGTTTATAGATTTAGCCTCTTTAGTGGATTTAACAGCTCATTTAAATGAGTTAAATATGGATCTTCAAGGTGAAAACCAATTTATCAATACCATGTTTCAAATCATAACATAACAGTGTTCCATATGAAACTGAAATTATGGCAAACTCAAAGTAAGGCAAACAATTTTATGCATTTCAACACATGGCTAAACACAGTCCTGTGAACAGGAAAAAAATATGCAGCCTGGTTTTTCGACTTGATACAAGAACTTGAAAACAAGATTTCAAGATATCTGGAAAAGTAATCAATATTTTGGTACTTTTATGACTCCATTTTCAGTCAACACAAATATGTTACCTGTCCATTTTCTTTCCTTTTTTTTTTTTTTGAGACAGAGCCTCAAGCTGTCGCCTTGGGTAGAGTGCTATGGCTCACAGCTCACAGCAACCTCAAACTCCTGGGCTTAAGTGATTCTCTTGCCTCAGCCTCCCCAGTAGCTGGGACTACAGGTGCCTGCCACAACACTCAGCTATTTTTTGGTTGTGGTTGTCATTGTTTGGCAGGCCCAGGCCGTATTCGAACCCACCATCTCTGGTGTATGTGGCTGGAGTCTTAGCCACTTGAGCTATAGGCGCCACCTACCTGCCTATTTTCAAATGGAATGCCTGGACATCTGGCATTCAACTTAAAAAAATTTGATCATGTCTCTTTACTGGACTTTTATAGCTCCTGTCTTCCCAGAGACCAATATCCCTCACTTCATAATCATGCCTTATTCATGTCATCATTTTTGGCAGCACTTACATTTGCAAACAACTATTTTCAAGAATGAAGCACATTAAGAATAAAATTAGAACCAAAGTATCTGATGGGCAGCTTGATAACTCACTGAGAATTCCAACTATTTCCATCAGACCAAATACTGATGCATTAGTTTCTCAAATACAATGCAAAATATCCTACTAGTTTTATGTTGCCCACTTCTCTTTTACCATAAAATGTTTTGGTTTTTTTTTGGGGGGGGGGCAGAGAAAGACTCTGCAATTTATTATTATTTTTTCCTATTTAAAAAAAAAATTTTTTTTTAATGCAAAGACATAGCCGGGGGTTGTAGCAAGTGCCTGTGGTCAGGAGACTGAGGCAAGAGAATCACTTGAGTCCAAGAGTTTGAGGTTGTGCATGGCACTAACCCTGAGGGTGGCTGAGTGAGACTGTCTCCAAAAAAATAAATAAATAAAATGCAAAGACATTTTATTAAGTATGTACATTTTCTATATTAGTGATCACAAACTTGGGAACTGCTTGACAATTTTAAAAGACTCTGAAAGGGGGCCACTGCATGATTAGGATTATTATGTGAGGTTTCTTTGGCTTCTGTGTGGTGGCAAATACCATGATAATTATGCACACATCTTTCTTTTTGGCTCATCAGCTTTTGTTAGCATTTGTGTATTTAATGTGTGGCCCAAGGCAATTCTTCCAATGTAGCCCAGAGAAGCCAAAAGGTTAGACACCCCTGCTCTATAAGAAAAAGATTAGTAAGTTGATGGACGAGTGGGTTGTTTGGATGTGTGTGTGTTGGGGGCTTGTGAACTGCTCCTCTTCATAGCCACTCTTCACTCTGCTGCAAGCCCGGTGCATGACCTAGGTAATACAGCCAAGAGCAGTTTTTGCTCCTTAAGTGTCTTCAGAGATTTGGTCCAAGACAGCTGATCTTGTGTCAGCTCCACAAGCTTAAGGATGGCAGCCTTTAATGTACCACCAATGACCATTTATCAGTGGGTGGCAGCTTATCAGGCCAGAGTACAGTGTGGCCTCTGTCCTTGGGACAGAGTCCGGACAGCTCGCAGGTGGTGGGAAGAAATTTGCCCCCCTCCCACCTCCCTACTCCCCAACAAGGGCAAATTCACATCGCCATGTAACACAGGTGCCCGGGCCCCTTCCGGACCACTGGTTCCAGGAATGTGTACTGGCAGCCCCCGCCAGAGGACTATTCAGATAAACACTGACCGCTGTCCCAGCTACCAGGCCAGCACATTTCTATTTTCATCTGAATTCCCAGCATCTTGGGGAAAGAACTTGGCCCTTCCTATCGACCAGACAGACCCCCTGACGAGGGAGCAGAGCCTGCAGGGCTCCTTCTGTAACCTTCCTTTGACTTGGACTGGGAAGACAAAGGTGAACTTGAGGGCCGCGCAGACACAGCTTCCCTTTATACTTCTACCAGCCTCCGGCCGCCTTCTCATCCAGCACTGAGGCGCTATTGTCCCAGCGGGGTACCCAGAGCCTGACTGCCCACACTGTTACAGCGCAGATTCAGAGTCCTGTCACCCTCCCTCGTGAGTCGCCGTGCCTGGACAAGGCCTTTGGAGTTGCACGGACGCACACTGGCCCTTTTCTTCTCGGGGCGCCTGCAGCTTTGAAGCTGCGCGCCTGGCGGCCTGGCGCTCCGCTGGTCTTTTCCAGGAGGCGGCGCGAACGCCTGGACCCGACCCAGCCAGTCCCCGCCGCCCAGCGGAGCGGGGCACAGCCGCGCCAGCCCCGGGACCGCGCGCACCGAGCCGGGCGGCCCCTGCCTGCGAGGAGCCCCGCCCGGCCGGCTTCATCCGGGAAACTCTGCAGCTGCGGGCTGCGGCTCTCGGAGACCTTGGCCTTGGCCTCGGCCGCGCTACTTCTGGGCACTCGTTCTAAGAAGACAATCAGGCAACTGTCGGGGGATATGCCAGACACATTTTCCACTCAAATCTTATTTAAAAAATTAAAAACGTGCAGACAAGTTGGAAGAATGGTTCGATGGACATACAGGGTGGCCATAAAGTTCGTGTGCAGTTTAAAAATTGCACACTATTTTAAATTGCACACGAACTTTATGGTCACCCTGCATATGCCCATGGTAGCATTTTGTATGGAGGGGTTTAGCTAGGAGGACTGTCACTAATGTCCTAATGTGTGTGTGTGTCTTGAAACTTAAATGTCTCTCCCACAATTTGTTAAATTATGGCACAATTGTACACATAGCCATTAAAACAACATCACATTTTTTTTTTTTTATTGTTGGGATTCATTGAGGGTACAATAAGCCAGGTTACACTGATTGCAATTGTTGGGTAAAGTCCCTCTTGCAATCATGTCTTGTCCCCATAAAGTGTGACACACACCAAGGCCCCACCCACCTCCCTCCATCCCTCTTTCTACAACATCGCATTTTTAATGACATGGGAAAATATGTGTATTTTGTTTAAGTGAAAAAAAGCAGGTGGAAAACTATACACAGTATTATGTTATTTTTGTTTGAAAAAAAATGTTTAGGCACAGGGAAATGAGCACCCTGCGGTGTTTTTTCTTGCTAAAATGTTAATGAGGATTGTGTCAAACTAGGGTATAGATGAAT
Source organism: Nycticebus coucang (assembly GCF_027406575.1). NCBI lineage: Eukaryota > Metazoa > Chordata > Mammalia > Primates > Lorisidae > Nycticebus > Nycticebus coucang. The sequence goes on along the minus strand of NC_069785.1, from coordinate 50,781,185 downwards.
TTAATTTTTATCTCTTTAAATGAAGTACATCTATGTAAAGTTAAAAGAAGGATTTAATGGATGTATGGTCAGCTCACGAAGTTGATAGGACTCCCTGGGATTATTCCAGCGCTGTTTGTTGTGACAGAAGTCCTGGGATCCCCCAGCCCCCATGCATTGCTGCATTCCCCCCTCCTGGCCATTTCCAGCTCTGCTGGTCCTGATCTGAGCACCAGACCCTCCTTTTTTCTCTTGTCTCTGCTTCACTGCAACAAACTGCATTCCTCCCTTGAATCATTTACCCACAAGCCAGGGAGTTAGCCTCTAAAAAGGGAGAGTCTTTCCATGCTGTTCACTTTCCCCACTAGAAGTGAAAAGTCGTATAAAATGAAATTTCTGAAAGAGAAGTCTGGGGCTTACCCCAGAGGCAGCCCCAAGGGCCCTGAGTTTTCTCTGTGTGAGAGCCTGGCCCTGGCAGACTCCAGGGAGGAAGCATTGTTTTAGTGTGGATTATTCAGGAACTTTTAGGAGCAGCTGGATAATATGGTCATCACCATATAAGCAGTGGCACTTTGGTGGACTACAGTGACAACAGCTCATGTGCACACATATTTTTAGTACACAAAAAAATCTACACACTCTTACATGGTTCTCAGAATATATAAAAAATCATTTGGAGAGAGATGTAGAGTTGCTAACTTTTATTTGGCCATGTAAGCCACTTTAAAAACTATCTACTATTTTTGTTTATCATTACTTCATGACAGAAAAGACATTGTAACACACACAGAGAAGGATGTCTCAAAATAAAAACCTACCATATAAAGGCAACTTGACTATGATGTCCTCCCCTCTGTCCTACATGCTTTTAATTCTTTTTTTTTTTTTTTTTTACCATTTCTATATAAACTAGTGAAAACTTTTTCACAGAAAAGCAATTGTTTGGGGACCATTTGATACTTAAGATTACCCACTGCAGGTGAGAGACCATTATATGATGAATGATTACATTAAGAACAAAATCCAACTCTGCTCCAGAACCAATGGTTTTTTTCCCATTCCAGATTGCCTCTATGTAACAAGTTGCATTTGTGATTCTACCAAGAGATAGTTGACAAAAAATAGGCCTGATTTGCTTTCCAAAGTTTTGGCTGGACTTGGGTCACCAGAGTACATCCAATGGATCAAATTTTATTTTTGATCCCCCAATCACTGAGGACATAAGATGATATTGGAAAGTTGCTCCCTGATTTCATTATTTGCTTTATCAGTAAAGTTATCCTTATGGGTGATTTTAAGAACAGAAATACATATTAGAATTCTAATACATTTACACATATACATTGATTGATGCCTGACATTCTTTCAGTTTGATCTTTTATTGATATGCTTTTAAAAATTACGAAAAACTTGAGAATTAGGCAAAAAAGGTAGACAACATGTCTTGTTGATGTGATACTGAAGCATTGTTTAATAGGCTCAGCCAAGAATTATTTAATCATCCAGAGAAATGTAGCTGTGTTCCGACTTTTTTTCTTGCTATAATTAAGGGCTCAGACTCTGAAGATACATGTTAACTTGTAGACCTTGTCTGGAATAGAGACAAATAATTTCTGTCCAGTAGAAAAGAGAACCCCAAAGGTTATGGTTTTATTGTCCCGTAGAATATTAACTAAGTGTTATCTCTGACTTGACAAACCTATTTCATAATGACTTTTCCTGGTGACACCGTATAAACTTTCCCTCTGTTTTGCATTTGAAACAGCTTTACCATTCTACAGGTTCATTCCCTCTTTGATGAATTGAATAAAATCTATTCAGAGGTGGTCACTACCAATACCACTTTCAAATGCTGTCAACCATTTGACTTGGTGTGAATAAAGAACCTGAGAGCAGATTCTGAGAAGTTGAAAAGTACAGTATTTGGGATGATATTTGAGGAAGTTGAGGATGCAGGTGCATGAATTCGGGAAGAATTAGACAAACTGCTCAGGACAGTTGTACCGGAACACTTTCAGTTTGTTTTACATAATTCCATTGTCTTTGATCAGTGGCCAGTAGCATGATTTATTGGACATAAGATTTACAAGGAATAACGACTAGAGAAGTTGTTGGCAAGCCATGCTGAAGGATTGAAATTTTATCTTGGAAATCACAGGAGTTATTAAAGGTTTTAATCTAGGAACCGATATGATCACGTTGTTGAATTAGAGAGAAAGATAATTCTGACAAGAATACATGGGATGAGTAGAGGAGAGTCTCCGGGAGATGACTGGAGCTTGACCTATAGTATGTTATTGGAAAGTTGGGGATAAAATCAAAAGGCAGGTCAAAGGTAATCAAAGGCAGAATGGACAGGTTTGTTCAGTGATCAGCTGTGGAGCATAAAGAGAGGGAGAGGTCTGGGATGAAGGCTGGCTGGATGGAAGGATGGCTGTGCCATTAATCAGCAGCAGAATATCAAGGAAGAAAGGTGTTTTTTTTTGACCTACTGAATTTCAACATTTTAGAAATTTAAATTTGGAACTGAGAGGTTGGACCAGAAAGAAAATTTGAGGCTTAGAAGTGCCTTGTTTATAAATAAAGGCTATGGACATGTATATGTCTTATGGCTTCAACATGGATTTTTGAAGAAAAATATATCATTGGGAAAACCTCCCTACTTGTTCACTGGCTAGAGAACAATGGTCTGGTTCACCAGAAGACATCCTCTTCAATTTTGCAGCTATGAGCAGAGGTGCTGACCAACACAGCCGTGAATAGTCCGTAGCTTCTCAGAGCCACGAACACTCCATTTGTAATACGTTGGCAAAGAATATCTATTATCCATACTGATTTTACTGTTGTAGACAAGCAGGGTCAGACAGACAAAGCAAATTTTTTTTTTTTTTTTTTGGCAGTTTCTGGCCAGGGCTGGGTTTGAACCCTCCACCTCTGGCATATGGGGCCTGCGCCCTACCCCTTTGAGCCACAGGCGCTGCCGACAAAGCAAATTTTTAACTATATGTTGCGGTTCCAGGAATGGAAGATTAAACTGGAAACACTTCCTAAGATTAGCAAATACAGACATCTTTGACCCAAATGTCACGTCCCACCCCCTTGTCTTCCCTTCTGTGGACATGCCTGACAGGTAGAGCTGCGTGTGGGACTGTGGCCTACCTTGTCACGTGTCCCTCTCCAGTTCTGCTCTCTGCAGTACTTTTACTTGACCTCCATGCCATACCTGAAGGATCAATATTATTCCTGGATGGACAAGAATAGAGAACAAAGTGTAATTAATTCCCATGTATCCATCATCCAGCTTCAACTATCACCAACATATAGCCAACCTTGTTTCGTTTGTGGTCCATTCTCCCCAACATTTTCTCCTCTGTTAAGTAAATTTCAATTATCACATCACTTCCTCCCTAAATACTTCTGTATGTACCTCTAAAAGATAAGGACTCTTAAAAATTATAATCTAGGGAAAAGTCTAAGATGTGTTAGATAAGACTGTATGGACTCAGTATCCGGTCAGCCTTGCTACTAGTTAGTTCTGCTCCTTCCTCAGGCTTCTGGTCTAATAATGACTAACACATAGTGATGGCCACTATGTGTCACACACTCATGTATTTATTACAGAAATGTGACCCATAGTATAGATATTGTTATCTTCATTATACAAATGGAGAGGAACCGGGACTCAGAGAGGTGAAGTAACTTGCCAAAATGACACAGACAGAGTGAAAGGAACACTCAGAATCAAAAGCATTTTGAAAAGAAAAATTTTTTATGTTGTAAGGAGGTTCCACAAGGAAGACCAAGCTTTAGAAAGATTGATTCACAAAGTAAAAAATATATTGGGGCAGCACCTGTGGCTCAAAGGAGTAGGACGCTGGCCCCATATGCCGAAGGTGGTGGGTTCAAACCTGGCCCCGGCCAAAAACTGCAAAAAAAAAAATATGTATACATATATATAGTCAGTATTTAAAGGAGAAAGCACAAGATTACCCAGGTTGCCGAGAGTACAGTTAGTCTATTCATGGTGGAAAAATAGCAATTTCCACCCTTTCTCCCGGTGGTTATTATGTCTTCAGGGGCCATCACATGTCCTTACTTCAGCATTGCAAAAGCAGTTTGGTTGGGAGCCAGTCAGATTCAAGAAAGACTGAAGATATCATTCATTTGGGAGACTAGAATCAGATGGAGCAAATCTTTTTTTCTATTTATTATTTATTTAGGTTACTATTTTGCTGCCTATTCTTTTTATATCAGGATGTAAGATGCTTCTTTCCCTCTCACTTGTAGTACAAAGTGTTTGTGTTAGTATTTTTAGGCTACCATAAAAAATTACCAAATATTTAGCATCTTAAACAGTACATACTGTAGTAGCTTAGCCTTCCCTAGGTCGGCCTATCCTTTGGCCACCAAAGATTCACACCTGTCCCACACGCACAAATTCGTTCAGCTCATCTCAAGTTTCCCCAAAAGCCTCTATTCATTATAGCATCAACCCCACATCCAAAATCTTATCTAAATCTCTTCAGTTTAAAAGTTCCAAATATCATCATCTAAATCACGTAAGTTGGATAGAGGTGAATTTCTGAGAATATTTCATCCTGGGCAAAGTAGTCTTCATCTGTGGACCTGTGAAACTGAAAAAACAAGTTACCTGCTGTCAAAATACAATGGTAGGACAGGCAAGGGATAGCAGTTATTGGTATTATATTTCAAAAAGGGAGAAAAGCAAAAATAATATCATTGGTCTCAACTAATTTACAAATCCATCCAGACTAATTCTGCTAGGTTTCAAGTTCCAGGAATATTACACTTTGTTTGCTGATGGCTCTATTCCCTAGGCTCATGCCTCTGCCCTCTGAGTTATCTCTCCTTTTTTTTTTTTTTTTGAGACAGAGCCTCAAGCTATTGCCCTGGGTAGAATGCTGTGGCATCACAGCTCACAGCAGCCTCAAACTCTTGGGCTTAAGCAATTCTCTTGCCTCTCAGCCTCCCTCCTGAGTAGCTGGGACTACAGGCGCCCGCCACAATGCCCAGCTATTTTTGTTGTTGCGGTTGGTTGTCGTTGTTTTTAGCTGGCCTGGGCCAGATTTGAACCTGCCAGCCTAGGTGTATGTGGCCGGCGCTACGGGTGCGTCCTTATCTTTCCATTTTTATGAAGGGTGGCATAGGTTTGCAGCTGAGAATCTTATCAGCCTGTTTTCTTCCTATAGAATTTTGGGAGTTTGACAGTCTTCTTTCACTTTGTAGAGCATTTCTGCTGATAGAACATTCTCAGGCACCTATGGGTCTCCCATCTATGTCATGGGCATTGACTTCATTGAACAAAAGACACAGACCTTTCCTAGGTATTTCCATCTCTAGATTAACTTTTCTTGATATGGCTGAAAACACAAACTCTCTAGTTTGATTGAGGGTATTTGCAAGTCACATCTTTAATCTCTTCTAAGAGCCTTTTATGTGAGTTTGTACCTTTTGATCTTTCTGAGGAAAGCCCACACCATGGGCTTTTGCTGTAGTACACACATTCTTGACAGTGAATCTTTAATTTTAGCATCTTTTGCCAGCCAGAAAGTGTGAAAGTTTCAGAGCCATCAAATCCTGTTTCTTTTTTGTTTCTTGGTTTTTTTTAATAGTTCTTCCATTAATGTATCTCTTTCCTCTGCTATTTTACTAAAAGCAGTAAGAACAACTGAGCTCTCACCTTCAACATTTTTCTTGGAAATATCCTATGCTAAATGTCCAATTTTATCTTTTACAAATTCTGCTTTCCACACAATTGCAGGATACAATTCTACTGAGGTTTCTGGCACCACATAACAAGAATCTTCTTTCCTCCAGTTTCTAGTGACATGTTTCTTAGTTTCTTCACAGACTTCACCTTTACTGTCCATATTTCTACTAACAGTCCACTCAAGAAAATCTGAGCTTTTTGGGTTATGCTTCTCAAAATTCTTTCATCCAGTACAAAGCCACTCCACATTTTCTATTTGTGATAGTATTACCCAAATTCTGGTGCCAAAATTTATATTGGTTTTCTATTGCTGCCATAACAAATTACCACTGACTTTAGCTTACACAACACAAATTTATTATCTTATTGCTCTATGGGCTAGTGTAAAATTTGATGTGGATCTCACCAGTCACCTGCTAATATCAAGGTGTTGGCAAGGCTGTATTCCTTTCGGAGGCTTTAGGGAAGGATCTGTTTTCTTGCTCATTTGGGTTGTTAGCAAAATTCAATTCTTTACAGCTCTAGGTCTGAGATTCCTGTTTCTCTCTTGGCTGTCAGCTGAGGGCCCTTCCTAACATCTTTGGCTCATGGATCTCTTCCCCCCCATCTTCAAAGGAAGTAATAGCAGGATGGGTTGTTCTATACTTCATCTCTCTCTACCTTCTTTTTAGTATCAAATCTCCTAGATCTTTCCATAGCTGGGAAATGTTCTCTGCATTGAAAGACTTGTGTGTTTTTGTTTTGTTTTGAGTTAGAGTCTCACATGTCACCCTCGGTAGAGTGCTGTGATGTTACAGCTCACAGCAACCTTAAATTCCTGGGCCCAAGTGATTCCCTTGCCTCAGCCTCCCAAGTAGCTGGGACTACAGGTGCCTACCACAACACCCGGCTATTTTTTGTTGCAATTGTCATTGTTGTTTAGCTGGCCCTGGCCAGGTTTGAACCCCCCACCCTTGGTGTATATGGCTGGTGTTGTAAACACTGTGTTATGAGCACTGAGCTAGGACTTGTGTGTTTTCATTGGGCCCAGTCAAATAACCCCCTCATCACAAGGTCGATAATCTTAAGCACATCTGCAAAATTTCTTTTATCATGCTCATGGAATTAGAGTATAGACATCTTTGGGAGCCTTTAGTCTGCTTACTATACTGTCAACATCCAGAGTTAAACAAGGTTGGTCTATGTTTGGACTTTTCCCAGCTGACTCCCATAGTTTCTTCTCATAATTGGGCTTCTATCTCATGCCTGGAGGCCTAGCTCATCTTGCAGTCCTGTTCTTGCCACTGTCAATAGTAATACTTTGGGCTGTAAGTAATTGGTAACAGCTAATTGCTGCTGGAGCTGCTTGTACAATTAGAAGTTTGTTTTTCTCAAACAACAACATATCTAGAAGCGGTCACTGATTTTTGTGATTCAATGATGTCAAACCACTGGCTTGATAATTTGGATGATCTCCCCTCATGGTTGCAATATGGCCGCTACAGCTCCAGATGTCTTATTCATATTCAAGACAGGAATACAGGGAAAAGGGGGGATAGGCTCCAGTTTTGTCTGATCATTTTTTTAGGAAAAGTAGATGTTTTCTCAGAAGTCCCCATCAGACAGACATTCACCTGCATTTCATAAACCAGAACTGTGCCACATGCTCCAACTATCTGCAGTTGCAAGGAAGCCTGAGAAAGTGAATATTTAGCTTTTCCTGGTGGAGGTGGGCAAAGGAAAAGAATGTTGGAAATAAGGATTCAATCGGCCAATTCGTAGTGTCAGAATTTCAATCTGTCCAGGACTCTGTTTCTGTCATCTGTCTTGCCAGTTCAATTAAAATTAGGAACCTGAATCAGAACTTCCTGATTATTGAGCTCTGATCACCTAACACCCATTCATTCCTTCTTATGAGATATTCCTGATCCAAATTAACTATAATATTTAGACTGCCATCTGAAGTGGCCTTGATGCACTTCCTGTCACTTCTTGCTGCTGGCCCCTGGAAGTACCTGATATCTTTCAGAGGCCTAGAGGCTCAACCACTCCCATTGGCATCTATGGAGAAGCAATCATCTATTCTGGCAGTGACTTTCTACATATAGGTTATTTTCAAGCATTCGGTATGTGTATGCACATGTGTGCGCACACGTGCACAAAAAGAAAAAATTGGGCCATGTTGACCAATGACATTTTAATTCTCTGCTAGGTTTAAATTCCTTCCAATAGAAGGTCTCCTAAAAATATTACTATAGCAGAGACTATTGTCTACCACAATATCCATTTTCCTTTTCTTCCCAGTAACAGAACTGTGATTTTATGTGCAGTAGACATGCACCCAGACAAAAGACTTCTTCATTCTCAGATGAAGACTTTATCTTCTCTTATTGTTAGGAATAGCAAATGACTAAGTTGGGTCTAATGTTATATAAATAGAAACATTGTATGGGGCTTCCAAGGTGTTTCTTTAATGAGCGAGGGTATGTTCTTCTTTATGCCTTCATGCATTTTGTTGCCTAGAGTGCAGATGAAATGGCTGGAGCTCCATCATGGCTCCATCAGCCATTCTGTGCTATGAGGAGAAGGAATATAGTTTAGGGATATAGTTTAGAGCTGACACTAGCCCTGGGTTTCCTACCTCCACAGGGATAAATTGTTTATTTAGACCACTGCTTTTTTATAATTGGGGGGTTATTTGCTATTGAACTTGACCCTAAGTAATTAATCTATTTTTCATCTGCATGTCTAACTCTACATAGCACTTGCAGGTATATCATCTCATTTTCAAAAGATAGGAAAACATCTGTTTTCCTGTGCATTTCTTTTCCTTTCTTTCTTTCTTTCTTTTTTTTTTTTTTTTTGAGACAAGAGTCTCACTCTGTCATCCTGAGTAGAGTGCTGTAGCATCATAGCTCACAGCAACCTCAAACTCTTGGGCTTAAGAAATCCTCTTGCCTCAGCCTTCTCAAGTAGCTGGGACTACAGGTGTGCACCACAATGCTGGCTAGTTTTTGTATTTTTGGTAGAGAAATGGTCCTGCCTTCATTTTTTGTGAAGATAGGTATGACTCTCAGAGACTCAACTCTTCTTCACCATCTCACTTTCTCAATCTTAAAATGATATTTTGATCTCTGCCAAGAACTTTATATAAATATTGTTTTGTGGTGTTCCTCCCCAAATAGAACGTCAGCAATGTTTTTATTCATTTTATTCACTTATCCTGTTAAATTCGTCAGGAGTATTGCTCTGTGAAATTCCTTTTTTATTCTGCTTTGTGATAGACATGATGGTGGTGGGAAGGAGTAAAAGTCCTTGTACTATAACACTCTGATGCCACCTTCTCCACTTTGTACCAAAGTAGCAGCCCACAATCTCCCAGAGTTATTTTTGCCTTATTCTGTTTCCAGCTCCCCACAGCCTCTAGCACACCCGTCCTCCACCCCAAATTCCACCTTCAGTTATCTTCAGAAGCTAGGGAGACTTTTTTTCTAGGTCCTTTTTCTCTCCCATTTCTCCAAGAAATCCTAGCAGGACCTGGCTAATTCTAGGACAACCCAGCTCTTCCCTTCAAACCGTCTGATCTACCCAAGAAGCCCAGCCAGAGCAGGCTGTCCTTAAGAAGGTGACACATTGATTCACAGAAGGTGCCCTTGGAGGTACACTGCAGGGGTCTAAGCAGTTTTCCAAAGGTGATGATAAGAGGAGTGTTACTGGATTTCTCATGCTTTGATGACAATAATGAGTTTTTAATTTATAATTCATGTTTTTACTCCTGAGATATTTGGGGTGAATTGTATAGGGGTGCTCTCCAAGGAGGACAAGGGAGCAAGAAGTAACATTTAGTGAGTATGGTGTAGCAGTTGGGTTCTTGCACACACTGGATTGCATCACGGTGGATAAGGGAACGGGGTTGCAGTGAGCCAGCACTTGGTTGTACACCAGACGTTCGACTCCCTGGCTATGTGACTTGGAAAAGTCCGTAAATGATAAATAGCCCTTGCTGCATAGTTTCTAGGAGGCTTAAATGTGAAGCACTTAGTTTAGGACATGGTCTGAGTAAGTGCTCAGCAGATATTATTTGTTATTATCATGCCCATTATACAGGGAAGAAAACTAAGTCTCAATCTCAAAATCCCTCAGCTGGTTCCATAATTCCCAGGCTAAGGTTCTTTCTATATTATGCTGCTAAGTGCACACAGCTAACCAAGTTTTCCTGAGATATCTTATTGTAGTATTATTTTCACAACTGAGAAATTGTCTTTGAGCTAAATACACCTTCTCTTGGGAGTTGTGGAGGGGTAGATACAGGAAAAACAGCATGTAGGAGAATATTCTGCCAGGCCTTTTTCTGGCCAATTTGTGCGGGCTGGCTCAGGCTTCCCAACAGTTCTAGAACCTTGAAGAAATTCCCAGCTTTTCCTCCCATTGTCATTTCTCAGATCTCTAGGGAGCAATGGGATGCCTGCGGTCTTCAACATAGTTCTGTGATCTAGATTTGAGCACTCTGGTCCCCTGGGAGGCAGCAGAGTACAGTGGCTACCAGCACAGGCTTTGCCATCAGGCTGAACTGCCGGAGCCATCCAGGCTTCATTGTCCAACTGTTGTCCCCCCAGGATCTTGGCTAAGCCAATGCACTTGTTCTCAGTTGTTTCTTTATCTGTAAGTGGTGGTGAACATAACCCCAACCTCTGAAATTGTTATAATAATAGGATGAGTAGGTAAACTTCTAAGTGTTCCAAAATAGTAGCTCTTATTAATACTACTTCCATCATTACAAATTGAAGAGAATGTTTTCTAATGTCCTGGGGAAAAGCAAACCGTTGATGAGCCTTGTCTTGAGCTGTTGGGACTGAGAGAGCTGCCCAGCCTTATAGAGGCTGTCCCCCACTTCCCAGTTGCAGTTCTGGTCTCTTTTACCCTCATTAAAGGCCCTGGCAAAGCTGCCAGGGTCTCTAGGGTTCCCAATGACAGGGCAGAGAAGCAGCCCACAGTGGCTGTGACTGCTTTCTCACCTGACCTAGTCCCACTTGGTCCCCACTGCCCAACCCTCCCAGGACTTACTCCTCCTGAGGAATGCAGAACAGTCTGAGTCCCTGGAGTCAGGGCAGAATGGCACCTATCTGAGCGAGCTGGCTCCCCAGGGATCTAATATTGCTCTTGTGAAGATTTCAGTAAGGGGTCCCATCAGGCAGGCAGGCCCTGTCCTTTCGCACCTCCTCCAACCCCTACAATTGTTAGGAAGTGGGTTCTTTGCACAATGTTAGCTTTCTTGGCATCCTTTGTGCTAATTTTTCTTTCTCATTGCCTAGAATGTCATAGACTACACCGTGACAGTGCAAGCTTCGGGGGAGGCAGCCCTGCTCTCGTAGCCTTTCTTTATACTGCTCACATGCACTTAGTGAGGCAGGCACTGTGTGGGGCATTGGGCCCAGACTTTCCAGAGAGTAGTGTTACCTCCTAAACCCTCCTCACACTTCCATTATGTCCTCACATTTCCATTAGGTAGCTGCTCCCAGTAGATGAGGAAATTTAAACACAGAGAGGTAAAGTAACTCTCTCAAGGCAGCACAGCACAGGGTCATCCTAGCATATGCAAGGAAGGGTCGGGGGAGGGTAAGAGAGTCAAGGGGAAGAAAGAAAAAGGAATGAGGAGTAAGAGGTGTCAAATTGGTTATTTCACTCTCAGCTCCAGTGATACCCGGTCCAGCTGACTTAGCCACTCCCTTGGTTTTGCCAAGAGGAGATGTGGGGGAGGTTGTGTTGAAGGAAAATTTATGAACTGTGGAAAGGCCTTCCCAGAGAAAAACACACCCAAACAAGTTTGACAGACAGGCTGTGAATGGTGCGTTATTTCCTTGGGGGAGCAGAAGCTGGCAAGGATGATGCCTTTTCCAATGGTCACTCTCAACCATTTCATTCAGAACCTGTCTTTGGATCCCAAGAAAGCTCAGGCTACCAAAGTCAGGAATACACATGAGCTTAATGCAGCCTGGGGTCAATAAGATAATGAAGGTGACATCCCTGATTCCCTTGGTTGGCAGTTTGTTTTAATTTTTGAATTAATGAATAATTTCAGATGCCAGAGCTGTGGCCCACAGAGAAATGCAACCTCCCCCTGAGATTTTCTTAACTCTTCCTGTATGTAATTTCCACCTCACCCTACACCCCCCATCCCTGGTGTTTCAGCAGCTCCCCCTTCTCCATTCCTAAAGAACCTGCCATTTTTTTCCTCAGCTCCGGGTTTGGCTTCCTGTGTGCTAAGCCTCTGCGGTTGTCATCATGTCTTCAGAATGCATTTGATAGGTACAGGAAGTTGCACCAGACGGAAGATGGAACCAACAATCAATAAAAAAGAACTATGTTTCTAAGAAAAATGCATCATAGCTTCCCACTGGAGTTGTGAACCATATGTCCTAATATCCCTGGAAGAATGGATCTAATTTTTAGCTCTTCTGCTTGGCTTCCCGGCCACCTCAACAAGCAAGAAAATAAATCTTTTAATCTGCTGCTCTCCATCTTACTGAAGATGTGTAGCAAAGACTGCCTTTCCTTTTAACCCATTCATCCGACAGCATGAAATAAAATCTCCCTTCTCTCCCCCTTGCTTTATTTCTCCCGGCTACTAGTTTAGTGTATTTATGGCGCTTGAGTCATCAAGCTGCCGCCTGATTGGATAAAAACCCAGCACCTCTGAGACCGTCAGTCAATTACAGCTCTTCTCAGCTTCATTCACAGATTTATTAGCTTGCACACAGAGAGAAATTCATTCGGCCAAGTTCATTCATAAAAATTTCAACACTGTGTGCATCATCCTGCACATCTCAGCCTTGGGCGGCGAATGAGCTTCCGAAAAAAGCTCGCAGAGGAGTCGCGGAGGGAGGGAAGCTCTGAGGAGGGTGGGCAGGCCGGGAGGGGAATCTGAGGAGCACCGACCGATCGCTGCTCAGCGAGACAAGGCGGAGCAGCGCGCGTCTCTAGCACTCCCGGCCGGGCCCAGAACCGGGCAGGAGGCAAACCTCTTCCAAGGGAAGGCAGCCCGCAGAATCGACGGACCCCGGCAGAAGGACCTTTGGCTCATACAGACATTTCTTTTTTCCTTTAAAAATGAACAATCACTGGAACAAATAAAGGGTTAATAGGCCAGTCCTTGCCCCGCCCTGTGGGAGCCGAAAGGGGCAGGTTTGAAAGTTGCTGTGTGCAGAAGGGAAGGCTCGTGGGGTGGAGGGCGCTCAGTATTTCTACCGGGCTCCTGCGAGGATGCGGCAGGACGGCTGGGCCGGGTGCTCGCCGGGTTTTGTGCCTGAGAGTGGGCTGTGAACGACCCCCGCCTCCGGAGTCCGGGTCCAGGCTCCCCCAGCAAGGAACCCGGGCGAGAAGAGCGGCGCGGCTGCCTGGGCAGGGAGGGGCTGAAATCAGAGCCGGGAGGCGCTTTCCTCCCGGGGCTGTCACCCTTGAGCGGCCGGAGCCGGCGGGCGAGCGCGAAGGCGGAGTAGGAGAGGGGGCCGCCTGGAGGTGCGCGGGCGCGGAGGCGTTTGGGGTCCGAACCGTTTACCTACTGGACCAGGAGGCGATTTATGCCACTGTATCCTGTGCCGGGGCTGCCAAGGCTATGCGAGAACGCGGCCAGGACAGCCTGGCAGGACTCGTGCTGTATGTAGGACTCTTCGGACACCCCGGGATGCTGCACAGGGCCAAATACAGCCGCTTTCGGAACGAGTCCAGCACGTCCTTGGACGAGGGCAGCCCTGGAGGCTCGGGCGGCAACAAGAGCTCACAGCAGCCTCCCTACCCCACCCTGGCACCTCCCCTGCCGGCTGAAGATGCCCCCTTGCCATCCCAGGAGAGCCCCACCCCACTGTGCACCCTGATCCCCCGCATGGCGAGCATGAAGCTGGCCAACCCAGCCACTTTGCTGAGTCTGAAAAACTTCTGCCTGGGCACCAAAGAGGTGCCGCGGCTGAAGCTCCAGGAAAGCCAGGACCCGGCTCCCAGCGGCCCCGCTTCCCCCGAAACCAGCCTAAGCAGGATTGAGTCGGCACCTTCCCCGCAGCCAGACCGGGTGGGGCACAGGGGGGCGAACGCCTCAAGCCCCAACACGTGCCCGCTCCCCGGCCCTGGGGAGCCGCCCCCCAGGAGCAGGCCGGACAGACACTTTCTGCAGCACCTGTTGGGGATAGGCATGAACTACTGTGTGAGGGTAAGTCCGTTTCCCTCTCGGGCTCCTGAGAGCTCCTGGGGAAAGAGGCATCTTCTTTGCTTTCTGCAAAGGGCTGCCCATTACGTGTCTGAGCTGTAGGTCTGGACAAGACATTGTGCAACTGGACCCAGGGGGAGTGGAGCTGGATTCACAGATTTCCCTACATGTACCGAAAGTCAGACAACCTTTGGTTCCAGGGGCATGAACTGATGTTAACCTGTAGGTAGTTACCAGACATAGTGACAACATCTGATAGAGACAGTTGATTTCACTGTCCCCACTAGACCAAGCATTCTGACCAGGAGGAGTCAAGGACCTCAAAGCTGATTAGTAATTGAGTCTTGGTAGGATATATTGGCCATCCTATTTTGGATGAATATAATGGAGGTGTAAAGACTTGAATTGTTTTTTAAAAATTTAATTCAGCATTAAAAAACACTTCTCAAAACATGGCTAAGTCTCTCTAACCTAGTGCTATAGCTGGTCTCAGCTCTCTGGTGCATGTTTATTGCCTTCACTGCCCACACTGCAGCATGTAGGCCTTGTCTGCCAGCTATGTGCAAAACGAACTGGCCTTCCATCTGTCCTTGCCCAGTCAAAATCTGGGTAAATGAAGATTTGACCTCTGCCCTTCTAGAGCTCAGATTTCAATCGAGGAGATCAACAAATGCATATGAAATAATGAGAGGAAAATACTCTGAAAATGCTGAGGGAATTCAGAAAAAGGGAAGGATTTCTGAGGTCTGGGATTCATTTATGTGAGGAACCTTCAGGAGAAGGTGCATCTTGGAAGAAATACCAGGTCTGGATTGGCAGTAAGGAGAGTCCAGGTAGGGCAAGGACAGAGGCAAAGTCACCGTCTGGGCTTCAGAGGAGAATTGCTGGGTGGAACTGAAAGGGCAAGGGACTCCTGGAGGGTAGTGGGTGACAGATCGTGTGCAGTTTGGGGACGAGGGAGCAGTGACCCAAGCTCCCAAATGCTAGATGAGGAGGTTATAAACACTGATTGGTAAATGAGAACCCTCCTAGATTTTTAGGCAAACCATGACTTGATGCAAGTAGTTTTAGAAAGGCCAATCTGTTGTTTTATTTGCCATGGCTTGGAGTGACTGGGAGGCCAGTGAGAAAGATACTTTTGGGGGTTAGACATGAGGGGCAGGAACATGGATTAAGGTGGGGAGGAGAGAAAGAAGATGAATTCAAGAGGCTGTGAGAGAAGCCTCAACAACCTTGGGTGATTGATCAGATGATTTCAGATCACAATGCAAATAATAATGGAATAGTGAAGAATGGTTGAGCAGTGGATAGACTGATGAGTCTGTTAATTGTTTATGGAGGCTACAGATGATTTTTGACAGGGAGTTGTGAGGACCAAAAATACCTTCCAAATGAAAGTCTCAGAATGACATTAGTGATGCCAATGGCAGAAACAGAGTGAATTAGGAAGGGGACCCATTTTACGTTGGCTTTTGACATACCAAATTTAAAGTGATGATGTCTACCAGATGCTAACGTGGTGGGCAGTCATATAAGACTAGCACTCAGGTGAAAAGTCTGATCAGAAGGTATAAACTGGAGAGCTAGTTCAATAACTGTTACCACAAACACAAAATTAGGATCTCAAGGAAGGCCTACTAATAAATGCTGGAAGGGTTACAGAGAGAGCAGGGTCAGTGTTGTCCAATGGGTAACTAAGACTTCTACAGAAGATAAAAGATAAATATACAGAACACTCAGCTCTTGTCCTTCCCCATGCTGAAGTGGCTCAGAGTGGAGACACTTTCATGTGTCTACTCAAAGTTCACGGGCACGTTCTCATTTGGCAAGTGGAGGTGTGTGCCAGGTCCTCACGGGGGAAGCAGTGACTCTCCAGTCCCGTGCTCTCCGCACCTGCCTTCCCGTGGCCTGCACATCCTCTATCTTCAGCCTCACCTTTCCTTTTTCTTGTACCTCCAGCTCCTCCCCACACCCATAGGCCTGTACCATTTTAAACATGACAAGAGTTGCTGTGTGGTCTCCACGTTCCCTGGGGAGTGCCTCTGCTGGCATTTTAGATTTTTGATGAGGACACCATCTGTCTTTTCATGGTGCCAAAAACAGACCCCAGGAAAAGTACTGACCCCATAACCCAAATGAACCATACAGGATTGCCAATAGCTATTCTCTTACAGAGTTAAAATACATGGAAGAACTTACTTTATTGATTTTTCTAGAGTTCTAACTTTGAACGATGGAAAGGACTCAAAAGTTATCAAGGTCGATGCCTTTATGGGGAGCCTGAACCCCAGAGAAGTGATTTTTTTTAAGGCCACACAGGTGAGTCAAAAGCAAAGTGAGATCTGGAACTCAAGTCTCCTGTGTGCTGTTCTCAGCTCTCTTCAACACAGGTTTCCATCCTGGTTGACGTTCGGTTCCTCAGAATTCTTTTGAGATCTGAACCAAATTTAAAAAATGAAATGTCAGCCTATTAATCTACATTGGAAAATATCATACCAAGTGATCCCTATATTCCCACCTGTAGAAAAAAGCAAGTAGATAAATTTAAATCAAAGCTTGCTTGGTGATAATGGATTCAGAGGTAGAGAGGTAAGAGAGATGGTCTTACTGGCAAGTTGGTCTAGGGCAGTGGTTCTCAACCTTCCTAATGCCATGACCCTTTACAACAGTTCCTGTGGCCTAGGGCTAGTGGATGTAGGGACAAATTTTGCAGGAAAAAATGTGGCCCCATATTCTACCTCCTTATCCATGTCATACAACTGCTTCTCTCCTTGCCCAAACTTATTTGCTAATTTACTCACTCATTTATTTAGCAAATCTGTACTGTAAACCATTGATGCAGCAGAAACTGTTCTAGGCACTATGCATCAATGAATAAAACCGATCAATTCCAGACACCAAGAAGTAAAACAGACCAGATCTGAGCCCTTGTGGAACATTCTAGTGAGTAGAGATAGGTCCTAATTGAATAAATGCAGAAACAAGTAAATATAATATTTCAGATGGTATTAAGTATTACAGAGAGCAATGAAGTAGGGTAAGTGAAAAAGGCCATAGCTTGGGTGGGAATAAAGAAGGGCATCATTATAGTTACTCTTTATTTTTTTCTTGCATCTTTTCTCTTTGCAATAGAGACTATATTTTCTATCTGCTTCAGTTAGAGTGGACTTTGGGTTAACATGACTCTTCTTTTGATTTTATGATGTAGAATCAGTTATACAGTTGAAAACACTTCATGAATTCTGAGAACCTATTTTTGAACAACTCTTCTTCCAACTCAGACTTGAAACTCTCTGAAGGTCTCTGGGGGAAGGTGACCTAGCAAAGCATTCTTTGACAGATACTGAATCAGGAATTGAACAGTCGGATTCCAGTCTGGGCAAAGTGGTGAGGTGGGTGGAGCCCATTAAATGGTGTCAAATGGTGACTTTGTTCCCACCATCAGACTAAGTCATATTTCTTTATGAGATCTTCCAAGTCACTTCATCCTTGGTCAGACATTCACATACGAGTCTCCCAGGTCCTCGACACTGTCTGGTGAGTGTGGAAAATACACAACATGATTGGTGCTTTCATGTCTACATATACTGAGGGTGGTGGGTTCAAACCCGGCCCCGGAAAAACTGCAACAAAATAATTGTTTGTGTTGTGGCAGGCACCTGTAGTCCCAGCTACTCAGGAGGCTGAGGCAAGAGAATCGCCTAAGCCCAGGAGTTGGAGGTTGCTGTGAGCTGTGACGCCATGGCACTCTACTGAGGGCAATAAAGTGAGATTAATAAAATTTTTATTTTATTAAAAAATAAATAAATAAAATGAGAGAATTGGCTAGGATGTCCTTGAGAGTCCCCCCCACAGTGCTGGTATTTAATGACTGACAGCTCCTCTCTCTAAGTGGGAGGTGTCTGAAATGTTAGTTTTCTTTCTCAGCCCCAGCTTGGTTCAAAGGCTTAATACAACAGAGGCAAAGAAATTCATGCTGACAGAGCTTTAGCAGGCAGCCACAGTGGTTCCCACAATAGAACTCTGAGGAAGGCTGTATGCCGTGGGTGAGGACACTGCAGCCCCAGGAGTTTGTGATCTAAGGTGCACTTCACAACGACCAAGCAGCAGGCTGGGGATTCCCATCCAAGTCTCTCTAACTGTAGCACCCCTCCTTTCCCACCGTCTCACTTACCTCCCAGCAAGAAAGGCAGTCTGGGAATTGGGGGGTGGAGGAGAGTGATGAAGCACCACACTGAACAGGACAGTTTCTCTAAAGGGCCAACCCGCAGGCCTTGCCCGTTGCATCCATTTGCATGATTTCAGTATCCTCATGTCAGACCAGCCCAGATGTTTCTCCAGACTTTTTAGCTTCCTGTGGTCGTGGTCACAAGTACCCCAACCTGGGTAGCTTCCAACAACAGAAATCTATTCTCTTATAGCTGTAGAGGCTAGAGTCTGAAATCAAGGTATCAACAGGGCCACGCTCTCTCTAAAAGCTCTAGGGGAGGAGTCCTTCTTTCCTCCTACAGTTTCTGGCGGTTGCCAGCAATTCTTGGTGATCCTTGGCTTGGAGATGTGTCACTCTTATCTCTGCCTCTGCTTTGTCGCAGTATTCTCCCTGTGTGTACACTGCCAAACTCCCTCTGAGAAGAACATCAGTTACTGGATCAGGGCCCACCCTCATCTGAACTTGATTATATCTGCAAAGACCCTCTTTCCAGATAAGGTCACACTCAAAGATTCTGGAGTTAAGACTTCAGGATGTCTTTTGGGGGGACATAATTCAACCCATAACAGTCCCTAAGAGCATTTATTGCAGTATGTTTGCTTACATAGGCCTTCCTTCAGCACCTTTGAGTGTACATATGAATTTGTGTGAATTTGAAATTGGCACAGCATACTCTTCCCATCCATCCTCCCCCATCTAATATTGCCTCTTATTGTTCAACCAGTAAGCTACTAGTTGTCAATTATCTGTTGTCTAGACTAGATGTAGACCACAGTACCACAATGTTATATCAATCTCAAGTAGTTTTTCTTTCTTTCTTTCTTTTTTTTTGGTAGTCAGAGTCTCATTTTATCACCCTCAGTAGAGTGGTATGGCATCACGCAGCTCACAGCAATCTCCAACTCCTGGACTCAGGTGATTCTCTTGCCTCAGCCTCTTGAGTAGCTGGGACTGTGGCGCCCGCCACAACGCCCGGCTATACAAGTAGTTTTTCCATACAAAAAAGAGAAGTCTGGGAGTTAGAAGACCTGGGTTAAAATAAGGGCTCCTACACTAGCCAGATGTGTGATCTTGAAGGAGTCACTTAACCTCTCTGGGCCTTATTTTTTAAAATGAGAAGTCTGAACAAAATGCTGTCTACCATTCTGAGATTCCAGGTCTTCTACCTGTCTGAAATCCCTTACTATTAGGATTGTTTCTGGTTAGAAAGCATTTCCTGAAGGAAATAATTTTTAGCATCTTTGTGATAGCAGAGAAAGAATGTCCTTCAGGGTGTTTTAGCTTCTACTTTAGCACCTTCTCACTAGCACTGAGCTGTTCACCAAGAAGGCAGAAAGAAGGGTGTTATACTGGCATGGGTGGAGGCGGTATATGTGGAGAGGAGACAGGTTGTGGAATACCACCCAAGTGTAGGATTGCAGGGAAGCATGGAGGGAGGGCTGGTCCAGAGGACAGGCCAGGATTGGAAGAGGTGAGTGCTGGTGGCTGGGATCCTAGGAGCGTGGCATTGCTCATGTGGTCTAGCCAGCCAGACCAGACTGGGACTGGGTGTCCAACGTGACGACGGCAGGAGCAGTAAGAGTTAATCCTCTATTCTCTCTGGACAAAAGTGTAAGAGAAAAAGGCCCTGCTACACGTATAGACAATATAGTAACTCCTACCTGGAGAAAGGGTGATTTGTATCTCCCTGGAGAGATAGTCCCATTGTGTATGTACAACAAAGCTGGAGCTTGGAGTTGTGGTTTGGTACTCACAGCTGAGGGAGATGCTTTCTGCCTCTCTGAATTTCCCTTTTTTCTAAGTTATTGGCAGTTAAGAGGGAGGTGATATAGGTGGGAGGAAAAAAATAATTTCAACTGAAATTGACAACTTGGCATTGAGGGTGTTACATTTTCCTTCCGGTTTCTTTACTGGATAGATGTAGAAGTAGATTCTTCTAGAACTTAGGAAAATCCTGGCAGGTTTGACCTGTTTTCCTGTCATTCTCTTGAGACCTTCATGTGCCCCATGATCCCTTTAGTCCTCCCATGTCCCTGGACACCAGAGCATTAGCTGCAAGAAGGAGTCTTAGAGATCAGTGAGTCCAAGCTCTTGATGTCACAGTGGAGGAAGCTGAGGCTCAGACATGCCCCAGACTGCACAACTACTGAGTGGGGAATCCAGGCAAGAGCCCCCATTTCTATGTACAGCATTCTGTTTTCTACCCCTCTTCCTTCAACATCTGTCACTCCCTGAACCAAATATACTTTGCTAGATGTCTCTACTTGATGGAAATGCTGGGTGTGCTTTTTAAAAAGACCATAATGAAAATGTTTTTCTAATAGGAAAATTGCCTTAAAGTAACAGTGAGAAGAAAAAAGTGAGCATGGAATGCCCAAAGAGCATTGGCTTTGCCAATTTCACCCTTTTGTCTACGGAGGCCCCTCTGGATGGTAGGTGGTCATGTTGGACCAGGGCTTCATGACCTGGCCTCCATGATTTCATTCATCTTCTACAAATCTTGGGGTCATTTTCCCAATGTGCCTTCCTCTTCACTTTCATGTTTATATTACTCTAAAGGCAGTACCATGTCATCACATGGATGGGATTGAACCAACCCTGAACTGGATAGGACAGTTCCATCACCCAGGCAGCAATCTAAGTGGTGCCCCCAGCTTGGGAGTCCAGTCTGCCCCACCTCCCTCCTGCCCAGCTTCCCTTGGGTATATCACTTGTGTGCCCCTGAAGGTGGCTAGTTCTGTGTCCCATCTGTGGCATGTGACTGTGAAGACGTCTCTAACTCCTCTGTCTTTCACTGTTCTCTCTCACCTGAGAGAGAAGCTGTGAACACCTTCTTCTTGGACAAACATGTTGGGCATTTTTCTTTTATGCAAAGTACAAGCAGTACCAAGGGCTGGGGTAGGCCCAACAGACGGGATCCTTCATTCTCAACCTAGAAAGCCTTTCCTTGCCTGACAATGTTGCAAAGAGTTTTTGAAGGCAGAAAAACTCCAGGATTAGTACAGGCTGTCCCTATTTTGCAAAGTGGTGTGGGTCAAGGGTTAGTTTGTACTTTAGTTCTTTGGGGCAATGAAATTTCCCAGAGCAATAGTGCTTGGTAAGCTTTCTCATATGGTTAGGGAGAGGGTGAAATGAGAAAATATATGTGAAGAGCTTAGCACAGAGCCTCTCTCACACTAGGTCCCAGGTGGAGGGAGAAGAATGGACTTTCTTTCTTTCTTTTTTTTTTTTTTTTTTCTGAGACAGTGTCTCACTCTGTTGCTTCAGGCTATAGAGTGTCTTGGTGTGTGACAGCTCATAGCAACCTCAAACTCCTGGGCTCAAGTGATCCTCTTGTCTCGGCCTCCCAAGTAGCTGGGACTACAGGTGCCCACTGCAACATCTGGCTAATTTTTCTATTTTTAATAGAGACGGGGTCTTCTTCTTGCTCAGGCTAGTCTTGAACTTGAATAAGCACTCCACCTGCCTTGGTCTCCCAGAGTGCTAGGGTTACAGGTGTGAGCCATCGTGCCTGGCCCGGGAGAATGGACTTTCAAAGGTTTAGGGATGCTTTTGGGAAAAAAAATTATAATAGACTAAATTTGATTTTGATGTTGTGCCATGTCCCTTTGGCATACTTTCTCCTGGTCAGCTGTGCCACCCTGGTGGAACTTTCTTACCCAAGTCTTTCCTTATGGTGCCCACCAGAGAAGGCCTGCTTTACTCTCTAAAGGCGCCAAGAATTCCTCTACTGGTCAGCCCCCATGCCCTCAGGGCAGCCGAGTGAAAAGCATTTGCATTTTGGAAAGCTGTTTATTTACTTCACTGGCTCTTCATTGTAGTATTTCCTAAACTTTGCTGAGGACCACCTATTTCAGTGAAAACACACTTTTAAAAAACGTAGATTCCCTGCCCCATTCTGGACTTATTAGACTAGACTAGCTGAGGCGGAGGTCCAGAAAAAAAGGGGGGGACTAACAAATGCAGAGGTGTGCTTTAGGGAGCTATGCTGCTCAGAGAGGATCGGAGAGGAGGGAGACCAGACTAGAAGCAGAGTGAGAACAGAGGTACTGGAATGAAGGAGAAGCTGGGACACCCCGGGAGGAAGAATCAGCTGGCTTCTTGCCTACTTGGAAGTGGGGAGTCTGAGTGATTGCAATAGGCAGGAAAATGAGGGGCAGAAAAAGTATAGGGTTAGGGATGAGTCCCATTTGCATGTGTTGCGCTCAAAGGATCTAGGTGGAAATCTCCAGTAGAAAGTAGAATAGTTAGGACCGAGGAGAAACTGTGGTTGTTGCCACGGTCACTGGGGCCCATGGCAAGGACAAGCCTGCCAAAGGGGTGGGGGACGTAGAACAGAATTTAGAATTTGGGGATCCCACGGAGGGGGAGGAGAAGTTTGAGCAGCGTGAAAAGGGTGATCGAGAGAGGACAAGTCATCTAGGGAGGGAAGGGGAGCATTTCATGGAGAGAGAAGTTGGTCAAAGCTACACCCAAACCCACGAGGCATTCAAGACAGGTGAGAACTGAGACATCCACAGAGTCTGGCCATCAGTCTTTCTACTACCCCTGTCCTTTAGGACATTAACTTCAATCGTCCCTGACCACACCACCACTGTCTCCTCTCACACACTTGAGGACTAGGACTCCCCATTGTCCAAGTCAGAAATCCAGAGGCCATTCCTAGCTACTCCCTGCCCTGCCCCACCACCAGCCTTCCCTCATCAAGTCCTGCCCACCCCAGCTGTGTGGCACTCCTCACATGTACCCATTGTCTTCTGTCCCTATTACAGTTTCTAATGTGGGGACCATCATATATGATATTTTAAAATTTCTTTGATCAGCTTCTCCTGGAACTAGTATTCTCTGAAGCACAGATTGGCAAACTCTGCTGTTGTAGCTTTCATTTGAAACCAGGAGATGGGTCATCATAATACAAGGTGGAAAATGATACGTGCCTACGGCATGGTCAGACACATTGGTGCAGTGAACTCTGAGAGGAGGAAATGTCTCCTAGCTCCCAGGGAAAGCTTCCCAGGGAGTTGGAGTTTGAAGTGGTCTCTAAAGATTGAATAGAAATTTAACCACAGGGAATATATATGTATTTTAAAAGAGCATTCCAGGTGGAGGGGTTGTGGACAAGGAACACAGCTTGTGTACAAGAGAGAGGACTGATTTTAGCTCGGCTAGAGAAGAGGCCACTTGAAAAAAGACTGGTGGATAATTATACTGAGATTTGAGCCAGCTTTAAGCAGATCTTAAACATCAGGTTAAGGAGCTGTGGCAGTTGAGCAAAGGCAAGAGGATTTATTTGTGCTAGAGGAGGGAGTGAGTGGAACAGGGGAAGCCCTTTAGGAGGTGATTATAGCAATCATCAAGGTGAGAACTATGCATATAAGGGTCTTGATAGAGGCAATGCAGTAAAGAAGTAGAGATATTATAGAAGAATAATTTGATGCAGAGGGCAAAGGAAGAGGGTAGAATTCAACCAGCCTGGCCTCAGGTAGGTGGCCTACCGTCGGGTATGGGAGAAGAAAGACATGGGACCACGGAAGGAGAAGCAGTATTGGGCAGGACCATAAGAAGGTCAGTTTCTAATGTGTTGAGCGCAGGGTGGCAGGCAGAGTCATTTAGACAAGAGGGAGGTGCCAGCAGGGAGGCAGAGTGAGGGAGAACATCTAGCCTGGTGTGCACTTTGTGGCTCAAGCCAAGCAATTAAGTGTCCTTATTGGACAACTGTTTCACCAAGGCACAGAAATTTTATGTGGTTTTCTTTATTTTTATTTTTATTTTTTGCAGCTTTTTGGCTGGGGCTAGGTTTGAACCCACCACCTCCAGCATATGGGGCCGGCGCCCTGCTCCTTGAGCCACAAGTGCCACCCTATGTGGTTTTCTTAAGGTAGTAAAGAAGACGTGTTTCCTCTTCTTATATTGTAGACGGGCTCTTCTCTGATACTATGGAGACTTGTCATTGTAGAAGGAAAATAAGAATGTTATGTATATACTTTTGACACTTAAACTTATATAAATGAGCTTTTGCATTGTGGTCAGGGCCCTTTCTCTGAATTTCATAGACACAATGACTCATATTTCGTTGTTCTTGCATAAATTCCACCCATAGTGCCTCATCTACATTCCTCCTTTCAATTTCTTTAGAGGAATGAGCTCTTAGAGTCATCTTCAAAGAAATCTGGGTATAGGAACTGTTTCATTTTTTTTAAACATGTCTTTTCGAGTAGTTTTATCTACCTCTAATTTAACATTATTTTTATTTTTATTTTTTTCTTTTTAAATGTTATATTTTATTGTTAATTGACATACAATGCTTGTATATATTTATGGGGCACGTACTGATGTGTTGATACACACACGCCAGAGGCTTATCAGAGTAGTTGGCATATCCATCATCTCAAACCTATGCCATTTCTTTATGAAATTTAACATTATTTTTAAAAGCAACTTGCCTTCATAAGGTCTTTCCAAAGCTTTTGACTCAATTTTCATAGAATAACTACCTTTTAAAAATCAACAGTCATATTTTATTTGTGTGTTTAAAATCTACTTAGATGATGCAATTTCAATAGCAATTCTAATTGCTATACACAAGTGTGGCACAAATACAGCAGGAATCTGGGTAAGCCCACGATTCAAGTTGTCACTCCAGAAAGTGTGGACTCACTAGTAGCCTGCTGGCTGCAGCAAGTTGTGGTCAGACGATGGAGATCAGTCACCAGTTCATGATATTGAATTTTGTGTTAACAATTCAGCAACATGCTTTGTTGATATGTCTCACAATGGATTTCTGATTTTTGTCATTACTTATGCACCATTGCTGCATAGTTGTAATTAATGAACCTGTTTAACATTTAATTTTCTGTTCTAGTAAATTTAACATTGTGCCCTTGAAGAGCAGTACTATTGTACTTAATCGTGAAATGGTTACTGTTCAGGAAAAATACTATAGAGAGAGTATCCCAAGGCAACCTAGAAAATAAAAAACACAACTAGGAATGCAACAGATACCATGACTGCCTGTGCAGAATTCTATCCAAGACCCTGTATTCAGGAGAAACTAAATCAACAACTAGAAGGTTATCTCTGGGGATGTTTCTATTTAGAAACTCGTCTATAACCTTTCCCTTTACAAAGAAAGTAGAAAACGTACGAGTTTTGCATTCCCTCCACTGTTGTCAAATGTTTTTACCAGCTGAAGACTAAGTGAACATGCCTTGGTTTTTGTTTTCCTTAATAACAACCTGCATCTTATAGGGTGCCCTTTACATTTCGTTAGGATTTTATAAACATTAAACAAATTAGAATAATGGTTGTCACAAAGGCAGATGGAATTTCTTCTCAATAGCTTTTGTTTGTCATTTGGAAAAAATTGTATCTTTCTCATGGGTGATGACATTAACTATTAGAGATACACTCTAGCAAAACCCAAAATTCTTAACCCAACCAAGCGGATATATTTTAAGGGAACAAAGGTCTCCAGGATCCCAGTGAATGAATGAGATTGTTCTTTTACATGTATTTTTTTTAAATAGACAAGAAAAAGGAAGGCCAAGCTATGAGGATTGACTTTTTGAGTTCATTTTGTTTACAATTTTTTTTTTTGTTAACGTATTTTCTGAACTATCAAAAGTAATACATGTTCATTTTAGGAAAAATGCAAGTAATACAGAAGGTAAAAAGTGAAAGTCCTTTTTTAGGGTAATTGCCACTGTTAACAGTTTGTTTTATATTCTTTCAGACTTTTTCCCGAGCCCCTGTGTGTTGATATACCCACACAGACGTCATGGTTGATGTAGATGAAGATCATACCGTGTGTGCTCATCTGCGACATGCTTTTCTGTCTCTGACTGGGAGATCTGGGCACCTGGCTGACTTCCCAGTAGCAGCCCCATGTCTTAGCTCTTGGGGAATGGGTCACCTTTCTAGTCATTACTCATTAAGAGACAAAACTGGGGAGGAGCAGGGCCTGGAGAACCCAGCCAGACACTGATCTGTTTTATGCTGATTTTTTTTGTTGTTTTTGTTGCTCGTTTCTGAAATGACGTTAAAGATGCTTATTTTGGCCAGATGAAGAGATACTTGAGGAGTTTTTGATTTGCAAATAAAATATCTCGAAGTACTGAATGTTTGCAATGCCTAAAACTTTTCAGAATGGCTCTAACTGCACCCCCAGCCCCCCCACAAATCCCCCAGTATGTACATTATATACAGCACATGGGAGATGACACTTCCTGTCTGCATAGTGCTGGACTCTTAGGACCTGAGTTATTCCAACTATCTCTTCTCAACCCCTTCAAATACAGAGGTGATATTAAAAAAATATGTTAATCCATTTAGAGCAGACAGAAGCTGTTCACTTAAAGAAACCTTTGTTCAACACTAAATCTTGTTTTTTTTTTGCTATTTTTCTTTTCACACGATCTTTATTTTATATCAAAAGCTCATGTTTTAAACCATGTGCATTAAAATAGATGTCATTTGGGAAAAAAATGTTTAACTTTCAAGATTCAAAAATGATTTTAAAATTTGCATGCCCTTTTCAAGCCAAAGAGGAAGAGTGACACATAATCTATAAATTACAGTGGAATCTTTATTTATTTATTTATTATTGTTAAATCATAGCTGTGTACATTAGTGCAATCAAGGGGTACAATGTGCTGGTTTCATATACAATCTGAAATATTCTCATCAAACTGTTCAACGTAGCCTTCATGGCGTTTTCTTAGTTATTGTATGTAGACATTTGTATTCTGTATTGCAACACTAAATCTTAAATTCTTTATCTATTATGACAGGCAGCAATTTGTTGCAAAGTTCTTTGAAAATAAAGGCTAAACTGCAGGCACTGTATCACAGTGCCCCGTCCAATGATAGGAATGTTTTGGGGAGGAAATGTTCTGAATGTTTCGCCCAGAGAGCAAGGAAGATGGTATGTAAAGACCCGGGAAGGGCCATCCAGGGAAAGTCATAACTTGAAACAAATGAAAGCGATTCTGGCCTGGAATGTGTGATAAATCTCCAAATCTCCTTTCAGAAAATGTTAAGCATTTCCTAACTAGGCTATCACGTATGAAAAGGAGGAGGAAGTGAAGGAGGAGAGGAAGGGGGTGGGAGGCAGACGGAGGCGGAAGGATGAGGAAGGATGTCGGCATCACTGTGAGAGGCCCTGGGCCTGGGCGAGCAATGAATATTGATCCCGGAGGCCTCCAGGAAGCATAACGTGCATACTCCTGGGTAATATGTTTATTTATGATTTATACCCTGCTGACTTCCAGAAAGACTTGATGTGGCTCACCTGCTAGTGAGTTAATGCTTCCTACACACACTGAGAAAAAGCAGAAACTCTTGTGAGTCATTACCCAACCAGTGAAGTGAGTTAAAAGGAGTGGGGCTGTTTCATTGGCATAAGATCCCCAGCAGACACTGTCATTGACACCAGCAGGAATCCTGACAGTAAAATTCATTGAATTAACATCACTAAGCAATTCCTGAATTTTTCAGATAATTGAAGCTTTTCCCTTTAGAAGTTAATCTAATAAAAACTTAGTATTTTGTGTGAAAATCCTTTGGTAATGAAGATTATATGCTTCTTTCTCTTCATAGATGGTTGATACCTGTTAAAAACATTTAAGAGGAAAATGCCAGTTTTTTTCTAGATCTATAGTTTATTTTTTATAACAGTTTTATTGAGATATAATTCATGTTCCATAAAATTCACTCTTTAACTGTACAATTCAGGAGTTTTTAGTATATCGGGAGAATCGCGCAACCTTCTCCAATGGTTAGTTTTACAACCTTTCCTCACCCCCACAGAAGCCCTGTCCCCATTAGCAGTCACTCCCTAGGCTCCCTGCATAGTTCCTGGCAGCCACTACCTGCTTTCTGTACCTGAGAATTTGCTCTTCTAGAGACGAATGTAAATGAAATCATCCCATACATGGTTCTTTGTGTCTGGTTCCTTTCATTGAGTGTCACATTTTCAAGGTTCATCCATGTAGTAGCACACATCAGAACTTCATTTCTTTGCATTGCTGAATGATATTCCATTGTATGGAAATACACATTTTGCTTATTCAGTCAGCAGTCGATAGACCTGTGGGTGCTTCTACTTTGGGGCGAGTATGAGTAATGCTGTAATGAACATTCCCATGTAACCTTTTGCATGGATATGTGTTTTCAACTTTTCTTGGGTGTATAACTAGAAGTGAATGCTGATTGGAATTCAACCTCCTTTTTCTTCTAGTGAAAATGGAGCCTTCCTTCTAACAGTCATGGTGCTGTTCTAGGACCATGCATGCCGGCAGGGGTGTGTGGAATGCAATAAATCTGTTGCCCCTGAACTCTGTGTCCCCAAATGGCTGAGCTTTATGAGTGTATACATCTATATTTTTATAATATTTCACATTCCTTCTGTTCAATCAATCAGCTTTTAGTTTTTGCTTTTGACAGAGAGTCTAACATTTCAATTTGAGTTCTTGGGTTCTGGAGAAGAAAACTTATTACAACTATTATCTAGATCAAGACAGACCAAGGTGCTCACCTAAAAGAAAACCACAAGCCAAAGTTTTAGTGTTGACTTAGTAGTATTTTTAAATGTCTTTGGGCACTTATTTTTATATTCTCAGCCATGCTTAGGACATTTGAAGTAGTTAGATGTAAGACTTTCAGTTAAGATGTTATTTTGTAAAGACTCTACTTTCAATCAATGGAGATTAATGCTTTCATTGGCCTATAGGAAAGTCTATTTAAGAGCTGATGAACTGATTCTAGTAAGAAACCTTTTTGTAGAGCCCTCCTTTGGTAGGAATGCGTCTGCAGAACCATGACTCCTTAGCTACAGTCTGCAAAGCACAAGTTAAAAACTCCTCTTATCACTTTGGATTAGGTCATTACAAAAGCTCAAAAGACCAGAGTTTAAATAAGACAGAGGTTTACTTTGTTAGTTATATAGGAAAAGTCCATTGATTAAGTAGGCCAGGCTTTCATGGTGATCTACAGTCATCAATAACCCAAGCCCCTTCTGTCTATCTGGCCTTTCTTAACACATGGCTTCCATCCTCATTCCTGCTCAGGATTGCAGCACAGCAACAGAAAGAAGGAAGACCAAGGACAAATAGTTCACCTGTTGGCTGAGTTAGCCCCCTTGTAAATATTTTTTCCTAAAGTTTTACCCATTTCCACCTCATTGGTCTCTTGGCTTCAAGAGAGGCCAAACAATGTTTGTTTTTAAGCTGGATACATTGGGGATTCTGTTAGTAAGGGGAAAAGGAGGAAAGAGAAAAGGTTAAAAGATATAGGTAGGAAACCCAGAGTGTCTGCCCTGGCCTCCTAGGTCTTCACCACACACTGTTACAGACAGAGCATACGTTGAGAGACTCACAAGGCCCGTCCCTAGACTACTACTAAGTTTGTAGGCTTAGATTGTTGAAAAGGATGAATGGACATTCTTCCAAAGAAAACATAAAAATGGCCAACAGCTATATAGAAAGGTGCTCAACATCACCACTCATCAGAGAAATGCAAATCAAAACCACAATGAGATGTCATCTCATACCTACTAGCGTGGCTGTCATAGAGAAGACAAGGGATAACAAGTATTGGTGAGGGTGTGAAGAAAAAGGAACTCTTACACAATGTGGGGAGTGTAAATTGGCAAAACTATTATGGAGAACATAATGGAGGTATCTAACAAAATTAAAAATAGAACTGCCATATAACCCAACAGTCCTTTCACTGAGTATACACCCAAAGAAAATGAAATCAGCACCTTGTAGAGATATCTGCATTTCCATGTTCATTGCAGCATTATTCACAATAGCCAAGATATGGAAATAACCAAGTGTCCACTGATGGAAGGATGGATAAAGAAATTGTGGTATATATGCCAGCATAATATTTATTATTCAGCCTTAAAAAAAAGAGGGTCCTGCCATTTGTGACAGCATGGAGGAGCCTAGAAGACATTTATGGTAAGTGAAATAAGCCAGGCATAGAAAAAAAATACTCACTTATATGTGGACTCTAATGATGTCAATGTGGAGAAGCAGAGAGTAGAACAGTGGTTACCAGGGGCAGGAGAGAAAGGAAATGGGAAAGTATAGGGCAAAGAGTACAAACTTGCAGTTACGTGGGATGAACAGGTCTAGAGTTCAAATGTGCAACCTGAGAACTATAATTAATAGTATCGTATTACATACTGAATATTTGCTAAGGAAGTGGATTTGGGATGCTCTTCACTCACACACACAAATATTGTTGAAAACTATGATTTTTGGTAGTGGTTGAATTGTTCATCTCAGTTCTTCAGGGGCAGGATCAGAGGACTTTCTGGAGAATATGGGATTTCAGAAGAATGTTAGAGAGAGTGATGCTATAAACACACCCTCTTGGGTATTATAGGAATGGCTGGCTTAGAGCCCTTTGGTATTACCTACTCCTCTTGGTTCCTGTTGGTGTGCTCATGAATGCCATTGATCAGGGCTATTCAGGCGCGGATAGAGGTTTGGAGTATAGTCTGTAACTAGAGAGGGAGAGAAGCTGCTTGACATCCCTGAGAACCTCAACCCTGAACTAGACGTCTCATGAGCTGTAACCAACCACCCTCTCCCTGCCCCTAGAATCGTACTTCAGTATTCCTGTCTTTTTGATGACTCTGTTGAATGGTGTCTCCTTCTAGGAAGTCATTACTTAAAGTAATAATAATTGGTTAATAATAACCAATAATTAATAATAATAATTGATTGATAATCGACTCATGCTACTGGACTTTAAAGGAAAACACCCTTTCTCTTCAGCTAAAAATGCTGAGGGTTTTTTTTTTAAGGAATACAAACTGTAAAATAAACACACTCAATCTAAGGTCCCATTTAAGTTGCATTCTAAAGGCATCAATTCAAGTAATACAAGGGCATTATTTGTGTTTGATTCACAAGTCTGTGTTACAATTTGATGGGAATTTGATGTCTATGTTAGAGTAAACAGCTTAGAACATTTATGTGCTGGCTTTAAGTTTTGTCATGCTGGATGACCTTGTTCAAGTCACATAGTGCTTTGAAAATAAGGGAATTGGGGCAAATAGTCTCTTCCAAAACAAATATTTTATAAGTCTTAAAAAATGTGTTGTTGTCTACCATTGGAACATTTCCACTCATACAAACTTAGGCTTGCTCCTGATCATTTATAAGAATATTTGAGATTTCTCCAAAGGTATTCAGACATCTGAAGAGAGAAAATATGTCTTCTACCTATGGAAGTTGCTTGACTTGGGTGCTTGGGAGAATCTGAGTCATTTTAAAATATCTTATTTGAATCAAGCATTACACATTTTCACGGATAATCTCCATTCTTGCCTTCCCAGGCACCGTAATCTCACCATTATCTCTCCGCTCTCCTGCTACTGTTACCCTTTCTATCACATGAACATGCTAAAATCTGTCCCATTCTTAAAAATAACCTCCTCCGCTTAGCTTATCTTTCCTCTTTTGTTAAAACATAAATTTCTGACAACAAAACCAAATCAAAACCATTATGTTCAGTGGTTTGCTTCCTCACTTCTGTATTCAATTCTAAATTGCATGCTGTCTGGCTTCCAGTTTTTCTACTCTACTGAGATTGCTACACAAAAGCCAAGGGTGAAGCCAATAGTTACCAGATTCTCGTGGGCATTTTCTTTTTTATTGAATCATAGCTGTGTACATTGATATAATCATGGGGCATCATTCACTAGCTTCACAGACTCTCGTGGGCATTTTCCAGCCCCTTAGCCAATTGTCTCTCTTCCCTGCCCTGAATTCACTTAACAATCTCTTCCTCCATGAAGAGCTGGATGCGTGTTTGCGTCTAGTTCTCCTGGTTTGTTCCTGACTTTTGTTTTGTGTCTTCAGTGGACTCTTTTCTGCCTGCCTTCTAAATGCTGAGTGACATCAGATAAACTAATTTTTTTTTCTATGAAAAGTAGAAGAGTTGGAATATGAATAAGATCTAAGGTCCCTTCAAGCTCTAGTATTCTTTTAGTCGCATTATCAGGAGTCAGAATTCACCGACTTGAGTTACGGAAAACTCTTGTGTTTCATGTACAAAGAAGTATAATGAGAGATGATTCACATCTGGGCTACAATTCTGCAAGGGCATATTGTTGACTGCTGGGTTTTCAGAGAAATTGTAAAAGCTGAAAAGTAGTACAGCACCATGGGGCAGCTTCTTACCATGGCTAATCTCATCATGGTGTCAGCACAGGGGAACACTGGCATTCATGTCTGACTTCAGCCCTGGGACTTGGAGGGAGGGGGATGTCAGTGAGGTGCTTTGGCCACCATGGACCCAAACATGACCACTCACAGGATGTGGTGAAGTCCTAGAGGCCTGAGAAGATTGAAAACACTGTGATACTGATGCTTCTGCTGGGGGCATCAAGTTTGACTAAGCATGGCAACTGATGACATATTTTGGCCTTTTCCAATTGGTCTTTTCCTAACAATTAAGTGGTACCCATAGTTCTTAATTGAGCTGCAGGTTATTTGCTGACAGCAGGATTTAATAAGATAAGCAGGGGGAAGGAGCAAAATTATAAGGTATTTGAGTCTTTAAAAGGGGATGAGTGTAGATGCTGCTGGATGGGGAAAGGGAACAGAAAAGAGCATTTGATGGAGCTGCTGTTCACCTACTTTATGGTAGTTCGTGCAAATGTTCTCATTTGTGAATGCACAGAGTTCCTCCAATTAGTATTTATTTATTTATTTGAGACAGAGTCTTAGTCTGTTCTCCTGGGTAGAATGCCGTAGCACCATCATAGCTCACAGTAACCTCAAACTCTTGAGCTCAAGCAGTCCTCTTGCCTCAGCCCCCCACATAGTACCACCACACTCAGCTAGGTTTTTTTTTTTTTTCCTATTTTTAGTACAGATGGGGTCTCACTCTTGCTAAGGCTGGCCTCAAACTCCTGCGCTCAAGCAATCTACCTGCCTTCACCTCCCATTGTGCTAGGATTATAGGCATGAGGCATTGTGTTTGCCTCCAATGAATATTTAATTCAGTCAAAACTCTAGGTCCTGGGTATTCAAGGCTGAGTCAGATTTGTGTGATTTTGGAGTATAGGGTATA
This sequence comes from Nycticebus coucang, assembly GCF_027406575.1. NCBI lineage: Eukaryota > Metazoa > Chordata > Mammalia > Primates > Lorisidae > Nycticebus > Nycticebus coucang. Next base: position 50,747,996 of record NC_069785.1, on the reverse strand, counting down.
ATTGTTTAATTTTTTTTGAGGTGCTTGGAATTGAGAGATAAAGTCATAAAAATCTGAAGATGTTTCATTTTTAGTGTGTTACAGTGTGGCCGGAGAGACCACCCACTGTCACTAATAGGTTAGATTATGTTGCCAACTTAATTAGACAAGAATATAAAATATAATTGGTAGGCCATTTACTAAACCATACCTCAAAGGCATTGCTTAGTTATAGCACTGACCATATTAAGGCCATAGCCAACAAGATGGTGGACACATTGGGCCCTTGAGACAACGGACAGGACCCTATGCTACTTTCTTGAGTGTCATTTTTAGCATCTGTGTCTGGGCACATCCCTCTGCTGCCCCACAATGGGATGCAGAAGGGCTGCCTGGGGGCCTTGGCATTCCAGATGAGGTCCCAGTGGCAGACCTGGGAATTGCAGTAGCTATATCTGTGCAGCAGTGGTGCTGGCTTTTTGCCTAACCTTTCAGAGCAAAGGACATTTCAGCAAGACTCTCCTGGGAAGCAGATTAACTTCTGTGAGTCACTGCTTTTACATCTCATTTATGATTCATGACCTGGGCTATATTTTTAGCTTTTATTTATTTGGGTCTGAGAAGTGGGCTGAGTGGAAGTGTAGTTCGGAAACCTACGGAAGAATGAGGAGAAATTGGTGTCACACTTAAATTAGGGTGGCCTGAAGTTTGGTTATAATCCTCAGACATTAAACAAACATTTATTGACATCCTACTATGCACCACAGCCTGTGCTGGAGATAGATAAATAGGAAGCAGCTTCTGCCCTCCAAGAGCTCAATGAATTGTGTGGGTGGAGAGTGCATTGGATAATTAATGTAATGTAGCCCCTGTCGCTGGGCCCAGCCATCCCTTGGGATGTTAATCACATGGAAGTACTTGGTGTTTTCTGAACACTCCTTATTCTTACCTTTACCTCTTGCACATGCCTGCACATCCCTCCTCCACCCTCTCATTGCTTGCCTTTCATGCCTTTCACCCTTACTTCCCCTCTGATACTATCACCCTGTGTATCTGTGTTCACCACACTCCCATAAAGAGCAACCTTAATCGAGGTCCCTTCACAATCGTTGAGTTTATTTAGTAGCCACCCAAACTAAGGCAGGTGGAGCTGAAGGCAACCAGGAAGAGCAGCATGGTCACCCCAGTGTAGCACTGAGTTCCTTCCACCTGCCAGCCACTGTGCTGAGCACCACACATGCATCACCTTATTGGACCCTCACCATGACCATATGAAACAGATCAATTATTGTCCCTGTTTTATAGATGAGGAGATGGAGGCTTCGGAAATTAATGTTATTTCTGAAAGTTTCACAGCTAACATGCAAAGCTGAGATTCAAACCCAGGCCTGTCTGTCAGAGCCTACACTATTTCTTCTCCTCTCTCAGGGTCACTGTCCCCATCAGGACAGGACAGGTCATTCTGTGTTAATGAGTAATTCTAGCACTCTGGTGGCTTAGGCAAAAAAGGTTTACGCGTTGCTCGTGCCCTGGCCCATAGCACATTGGCTGGGGGAATTCTGCTCTCTGGCATTCTCACTCAGCCACCTGGGTTGAGGTTGGCTCCATGTCTGCGCTTCCCCAATTATAAGAGAAAGGAGACATGACAAATTCACTCTCACAGTGATGTCACTGGCCAAATCGGGAGCCACACCCAAATTCAAAGGGGTAGGAGATTTGCACTAAGTGCTGGGTAGGTTAAAAGCTGGAAATATTTGTGGAATGGTGCTAATGGCTGCCACAGAAAGGAATGGGAGAAGTAGGTAAATGAAAATAGAGGAATATAGTGTTCAGAGGGATGAGGGACTTCCAGGGAATAAGAAAAAGCTTGCCCTTTTAACCAGAGGTCTCTGTCTGGTTAAACTGCTGCTGGGATCAATTATTCGGTTGTTTTTCCTATAGGTAGCACTGTTAAGGCTTCTTCTCTTCTGAATGTATTAAGGCTTCAACACGACTTGGGATTTCCCTGTGTCCATCAGGAGAAAGCAGTCAATTGCTATTACCAAAGCAACTTACCCCAAGCAAGGCTAGCTTTTGCAAACCAGTATTTCAATTCCTTCATTGTGGGGAACCAGTCCTACCAGGTTAGAGACTTTCTCCAAGAACCACAGAGAATAGCATTCCTGATCTCCTAAGACGAGGCCTACATAGTGATAAAAATCTCTTAGGAGCTTGGGTGGCAACATTTGCTGTTTCCCACAGAGCACTTGGGTTAAAACTATTGGTTGCAACTTCTGAATTTTAATAACAACATTAAAATAGAATATAAGATACAAGGCCCCAAGGAGTTTCTACAAAGAGCACATTGAGGATATTTTGGTCAAGGAGAATTCACCTTTGAACAATGCCATTCCTGTTTTCCAAGATACAAAGAGTGATTGGCATGGGGTGAAAATGAGCACAACACTCACTGTCTTAGGTGGTGGAGACAGCAATCTTCCTTCAAGTCACTGTAAGTTATTAGAGAATATAAAAACATTTGCTACCAACAGAGGATGTCTGGCCTTACCACTCCTCTTTCTCTTCAGGATTGAGCTGTGTGTGTATGTGTGTATTCAGACGGGTGGCTGGAGGAGAGACACAATGTAGTACATTTAATCCAGAAGTTTTCAGTTTCCTAAATACATTTTCATTTCAAGTATCGTCCTAGACTATTACCCATTATGGTATTATAGGAAAGTAAGCATCACAGGGAGACTTTCCCTACCTGACCCAGGTTCCCTGGGAGAAGTGCAATCATCAGATGCCTCATGGATAGGATAAAACACCTTTGACTTTGTGAAATTCATGCCCAATTTCATTGTGTACCATCTTGTATTTTTTTTTTTTAATAGAAGCAGGGATTGGAGTCTTCCCTAGGTGGTAAATTTTTCAGGTCAGAGAGGTAACATAAAACAGAGCCGCTTTAAACAACCAATTTGGTTCCTTCTCCATTAATCAGCCCTCTGGCTCTTGAGCAGAGCACAGAGCCTCTCTGAGAATCAGTTTGTCCTTCTGTAAAAGGGGATCATCCACCTATCAGATCCCATCACAGTTTCGTTGTGAGGATAAAATGAGATGACATTTGTGAAACTAGACAGAGTATATAACATCTCTATCCATGCAAAAGCACATGATCACGTGGGATGACTTTGTCCAGTGCCAGAAAGGGCCACTCTGGTTCAAACACATGGATGCAAAGTCCTTCGTAAGAGAAGCCACAGCCCTCCAAATGCTGCCATGTGATATTTGTCATGGGATGACTTCAAGCTGGGTGACTTTGTGCTCAGGTCTGTAGACAGAGATGAAACCTCTCCCAGTTCAAAACAATCCCCATGTATAAGGGATTTTCAATGGGAGTAGGACTGTTGGAATGAGACACTACATAGCTGCCTCCCGGGGTGTGGATAGTTGTCATATTTTCCTTGCCCACAGATGACTAGTGATTATTTTCAGATGAATTGAAATGTTTCTTTAGACAATTGTAAGCAGCCCATTTCCCAGTATATTAGTGCGTCACCAAAGTGCCACCACACCAATATCTTCATTGTGTATCTGGCATTCGAGACACTCTATTTGCAGGATCCTGGGTTGCCCACTGTCAAAGACAACGTTTTCTTTGGAATCAACTTAAAACTCATTTAATTCTAAAGTTCACAGGGAGATTACACTGAAGATGTTATTAGCCTGGTTTAAGGGGACCAGGAATGGAATCTTAGTGGGTGGATATTGTGGGGAATCACTTAGCAGGGAGAGGGCATGGAAGGAGGGGGTTTGCTCACTCTTCAGCCCTGCCTCTTGGCTTGGACAGGAGCCTTGGAAAGAGAGATCTTCCTTTGGGAAGGACAAGCAGAACACACAACTTACTTTTTGAAGAGTCTATTTTTGTAAACACTAGGACTCACATGGTTGAAATTTCCTCATTGTCAAGCTCCCAGTTGCGACTGAATGAACAAATCCAGGTTTTCATGATTTTAAATCTGGAGCAGAGGAGGAGCTTTCAGTAGGGTCAATGTTCAGATTTTTTATTTTTTTTTAGAACATCTTAAATTTTTAATCCTTTCTTTATAGGTTACCTAGACCACTTTTGATTAAGAAAACTGTAGAAAGTTAGTAACTGCCACAAGCGAACGCCAGGCGGTGGCTTGTGTCAGTTTTCCAGAGAGTCCTGCTTTGTGGGGTATCTGAATGAACGGCTCAGGGTCTCTGCTAACACTTGCTGGAATCAATCGTGGCAGATTTTAGTCCACAGGTTGCTTTTTCCTCATATTTCTTTGTAAACTCTTCAGCATTCTTACAGAATTTTTTACAGTCCTTAGAGTATTCTTCAGCGAGGTCAGCCCACAGTGGGTGCTCAGGCTGGGGGTCGTTCAACAGTGCTATGAGGGACTGGATTACTTGGTTGGTTTTGGTTGCTGGCTTCCAGTTTTCAGCCCTAATGACTGGCAGACAGACCTGCCCATTTTCATTGATGTTCGGGTGATAAATCTTTGTTTTAAAGGTGATCTTCAGTGGCTTGAATGGGTACTCTGCCGGAAAGTTGATTTCGATTCTGAAGACCCCCTTATCATATGGAGGGCTGTCAGGAATGATAAACCCTTGCCCAAGTCAATAAATTAGCTTCATCAACCTGGATGTTACAGGAAGTTTTTCATTCCACATTTGCGGATTTCTTCAAGCTCCTTCATCAGCCTCTTGCGGACTCCATCTTGGATCTCCAATGTTTGGATTTTTTAAAATGTGTTTAATTTAATCAATCAAAATGTATTCTGAGGGGCTGCAACATGCCAGGCAGTAGTCTGGGTGTAAGAATACACATAGTATAGTTCCTGTTCTTTGCTGCTACCCTTGTGGTAGGGGAAACAACAAACAAACAAATACATAATATTTGAAACAACAAATAAACAAATACATAATAAGCTGAAAATCTTATTGCAGAAAAGCAAATATAGGAGGTCAGAGAATGGTAAAGAAAGGGTAAGTGTTGACAGCTTTGTGCTCTTGGCTGGGAGTTTCAAAGGTACTATAAGATCACTTTGAAAAAGTCAGTGTTTGCCAAGACCACTCGTGCCTCTTCTTTAATGGTGTGTTCCAGGCAACCCCCCTCTCTGGCTGTCTCAACAATCTCCCTCTACACTTGTCCCCATTCCAGAAGAAGATATTTCCCCACCCCCACCACCTGTCTGTCCAGGTTTTCATTTGATTGGTATTGCATAAAAGGGGGAAGGATTTTCCATTCCCCTCTCACATGATTTGCTCTCCAACTCAAATCTTGTACAAGGAGGGCTTTGACCAGCTTAACTTCAGAATTATTTTAACTGGTGATATATTTTAATGGTTCCTTTAAGAAGGAACACATTACAGATGGTCCAGTTAGGATGCAGGTTATTTTGAGACTTCCTGAACATCATTTCTTGGCAAGTTCATTCGAATAAATCATTTATTGCACTGTAAGAGGTGCTAGAATAATGATGACTAAGACTCACTCCTTGTCCTTGAGAAGCCCATAGTCCAGCAAGGGGCATAGACATTGACATAGATAAATTGCAGCACCACTGGGTGAGCACAAGCTGGGGTGTGACCAAGAAGCTCTGGGAGCCCAGAGGAAGAGCAATGAACTCTGACTCAAGCCTGGGGAAGATTTCAAACAACTGCAATAATTTCTGATGCTGCACTCATTTATTCATTATTTATCCACTCATACGTATTTCCTGAATAGTTTACATCAAGGGTCATACATTACAGACCTGGCTTGTTTGACCACTTTTTGTTGTTATTATTTCTTGGTAATTGCTTTATGATCTGCAACTTACATGCCATAAATTTACCCATTTAAAGTATATAATTCAATCATTTTTAATATATTCACAAAGTTGTGCAATCATCACCAATTTTAAAACATACTATTCATCAACCCCCAAAGAAACCCTGTACCATTTAGTAGTCATATCTCATTCCCCCAACCACTCCAGCCCTGCTTACTAGCTCTACAGATTTAAATGTTTTGGACATTTCACATAAATGCAATCATTCAACATGTGGTATTTTGAGACTTCCTTTTTCATGTGCTTATTGGCCATTTGTATAACTTATTTTGCCCATTTTAAAATTAGCTTATTTGTCTTTTTATTGTTGGGTTATAAGGTCGCCTGGATCTTTGAGTGTGGTCTTATGAATGAATCCAAATTTTACTGAACAAATCCTTTTAATGAAGGGATTTGTTCTGTGAAGTTTGGATTTGGTCAAGGACTGATACTTCGGGATCTGAAAGGCCACATGTGACTGTGAGGCTGCAGGTTCCCCACCCCAATGCCTGTTTTTCTTTTTAAAAGAGTTTTAAAATTTTAGCTCTTATATTTAAAGTCTTGCATCCATTTTGAGTGAGTTTATTTTTGCATACGGTATAAGGTAGAGGTCCAAATTTATTCTTTTATATGCAAATACCAGTTGCCCTAAAACCCTTTGTTGAAAAGATTATCATTACCCCATTGAATTGTTTTGGCATCATTGTCAAAAATCAATTGACAGTAAATGTGAGGGTTTATTTTTGGTGTCTCCATTCTATTCCGTAATATGCTAGTATTACACTGTCTTGACTACATGGCTGGGCAGACCAGTTTTGAAACTGGGACATGATAGTTCTCTAAGTTCGTTCTTTTTCAAGATTGTTTTGTCTATTCTGGGTCCCTTGAATATCCACGTAAGTTTTAGGATCAGTTTGTCAATTTCTGCAAAGAAGCCATCTGGATTTTTGGTAGGAGTTGTGTTGAATCTGTACATCAATTTGGGGAGTATTACTACCTTAACAATGGTAAGTCTTTGGTTCTATGATCATGTATGTCTCTCTGTTTATTTAGCTTTTCTTGAATTTCTTTCAAAAATATTTTGGAGTCTTCAAAGTGTATGTTTTGCATTTGTCAAATTATTTATAAATTATTTCATTCTTTTTGATTCTACTGTAAGCAAAATTATTTTCTTAATTTCATTTTGGATTGCTCATTGTGACTTTTGGGTTTAAAATTAAGGAAATTTACAAATACAGTCTGATTTCTGACTTCTTTTGAAAAATCCTAGGATCTGATTTCCCAAATGGCACAAGGGACCAGAGTGAGTAGTTTGGTCGTCCTTTGTGTAGCCATATATCTCCAAATGTGCCCTAGTCTGGCTACTTTCTTATATTTGGCTTACTTCACTCATTAATATCTTTATTATTAAGCATTGATTTTGACCTTTATGATTATTCTTTTGGGAAATCTAAGCTAGATGAGATTCAATGGGAAAGGGGTTAATATTACCTAACTTGGCTAGGTGCAGTGGCTCACATTTGTAATCCTAGCAGGGGAGGATTGCTTTAGATCTGGAGTTCAAGACCAGCCTGAGCAAGAATGAGACGCCATCTCTACTAAAAATAGAAAAAACTATTTAGGTGTGGTTGTGCACACCTGTCATCCCAGCTAATTGGGAGGCTGAGTCAGGAGAATGGCTTGAGCCCAGGAGTTGGAGGTCACAGTGAGCTATGATGACACTACTGCACTATATCCCAGGTGACAGAGTAAGCTTCTGTCTCAAAAAATAATAAAATTACCTAACTCATGTTAAAATATGATTTTTTAAAAATATACACCTTCTATCCTTTCTCAAAAGTTACCTCAGGCCCTATCTTACTTGCTTATCTCAAGAATACTGTTGAACCAGGCTTTATACATGGGATGCAAAGAAGAAACAGACACCATTCCTACAGTGAAAGAGATGCAGACATATTGACCAAGAAGTGCCATGTGGGCAAGTATAAAGGAGTGGCTGGAAGTTCATACAGTGTGTAGAATAAGACACAGAGAAGGGAGTGGTCAAGACTGCAGGTAAGAAAGGGAAAGGGGAGAAGAGTTTTCATAGAAGTGACTTTACATTTCGTTGTGAAGGACGAGTAGGCCTTAGTTAGACAGATGGACTTAGATAAAAAGGACATTTCAAGAGGAAAGAGCTGAAGAAGGGGTTGTTCTGAATCTTGAAACAACTTGGTAAGTTCAGACAAATGACAAGCGTGTAAGAGGAGAGGGTAAGAGAGGGGTGAAAGTGTAAAGAGTTCACCAGGGCACTGATAATCAGAGGCCCTGTTCACCATGCTCAGAAGGCTGGATCTTTTCCTGAGGAACTTTTGGTGTTTTCTCTAAAATGGGATTCTTTGACCAGCTTTTGCAGAATGACCCAACTGTCTGTTAAAACGCAGTTTTGCAGACTTGCTGGAGAAGAAGCTTTCAGAGCCCAGGAATGTGCTTCTAAAAATCTGCTATTTAAGTTTCCCTGGTGATTCTGAAGTTCTCTAAAGTTTGAGAAGCTGTCCTTTAAGGACAACCTGTAAGTGTTTTACACGTGAATGTGGGGATTAGAGGCTGGAGCAATCCCAGGCTGGCTGCACCGGGAAAGACAGATCTGAAGAGTGGGATACCAGGGACACCCATCTTTGTGAGGGTTATATTTTTAAGTCAGTGCTATAGTGAAACTCAGGTAAAATAAAAAATACCCTGGCAAGCCTTGAAATCTCCAACACTCATGCATCTGGACCACCGAGGGTCAGAATTTGTCTTATATTCCTGTTTCCATTTACAGGGAGATTCCCTTTCTCTGGGAAGCTGAGGTCAAAGTCTAGTTTGGGAAGTAGGATGGAAAGACTGAAGGGATGAACGAAGGGACTGAACTCTTGCTTTTCACCTGCCAAAATGAATACAGTTAAACTCACGTACATTGAACATGCATGTGATGTGAGACCCCTGTATTACAACTGAGAGGCAGTATGTGCCTAAGCTGGGACAGTCCATGGTGGGCCAGGATGAAGCACTGAGAGAAGAAACCAGGGAAGTTGTGAGAATGGTGTGGAGACTGGAAGCATGGGGCTTGGCTTCCAGCTGGATGAGAAGGATTTGAAAGAAAGGGAGGAATTGAGTTTTCTGGTTTATGTCACTAGGTAGATAGTGATGCTATTGGTTGACACAAGAAATGTAAATAAAGAAATACTTTGGATGTATTAAATTTGAGATGCAAGTAGAATATTCGTGTGCTTATGCTGATCTGGAGGTAGGACAGAGCTTGGGTTGGAAATGCGTGTACCGTCAAGACAGGGGCCCGAAGGTGGAGGAGTATCCGTGCCAGAAGAGCAGAACCCGGGAATCAGACTATTTTTGAAGCTCCCCTAGTGATTCTAATGTACAGTCAGGACTGAGAGACAGTGACATAGGCTGAGAAGAGAAGAAGCCATGGTTTAAGAAAAGATGGGGAAAAAAATAAGGAATCAGCAAAGGAGACTGAGAAGGAATAGGTGGAAGAGAAAGAGGAGGGGAGAAAATGTTCCAAGGAAACATTTAGGTTCAGAGGAAAAGAAAAGGGTTGGGTGGAGGCCAGCCATGCAGATGTCCCGGACAAGTGATCAGGAGAATAAAAACCACTCCCTGGAGCGAACTGGGAAGACTGAACATTAGTTAAAGGAGGCAGAAAGATCCTGCAGTGTCTTCTTGCCATGTCAGTGGCCTTGAAATTATTGAACATTTTCTGCATGAAGGTGAGACTCTCATAATCTGATTATATACTGCTGACTGTTTATATACTGATTATATACTGTTCTTCCACGTTTAATAGTTCTTCCCTGTTTTTTCACTCTTTCTATTATAAATGTATCAAGTGGAGGTCGTATGCCTTAAACTTATCTTGAGCGATAGTCTCCCCTACTCCTAGCACAGAGCCAAGAGCATTCTAAGGAAGCCTTTGATAAAAGTGCATTTACCCCTGATTAACAAAGTGTGGTTCCTAGAAGTCAAGTGGTAAGTTAGTTGTGCTTATTTAATGTTTAAACTCTGAAATATTACTATACACTTATATTTTAAAACACAGACAGTCTAAAAGGTAAAGTAAAAAGCTGCTGCTCCCATTTCCGAAGGCAACCACCATTAGCAGTGGTCCTATGGACAGTCTTTCTGAGGATATAAGAATAGATCTATTTTTTTCTTTAGGTAATGTGCTTAAAGTCATCATTCCTTAAGAGAGTTGGGATGAGATGTTCCCTTAAGCTAGCTATCACAGCTTTTCTTTGAAACCCCCAGTGATTTCTTCTCTGGAACGCAAAGGCCAAGACACACATCACCATGAAGAGGCTGTTTGCTCTGCCTGGGATTAAGTGGGTGAAGCTCAGACAGTACAGAAATATTATGACTGCCTGGGGGCACGGAGGAGGAGGGAGCAGGAGTTAGGTGAACTTTCTCCTGCTGAATGGGAAGGTTGTCTGAACGCTGCTGAGCTTGCCACTTTCCCACCAGCCCCACCAGCCCCGTGTACCTCTAAATAAAGAGCTTCAGTGTCCCCTGCTCGCCACACAGTTGGGAATTAGGGACTGTCTTCTGTCTCATATGCCACCTCCTGCAGTCATCAGAGCAGCTTAGATTCACATCTGCTGTCACCACCTGCCTGGGTAGACCAAAGGAAGGGTGTGTGGGAGAACCTCGTTGCCTTTTCTGTTACACAGGGTTCTAGCATGGGACTGCGGACTCTAGAATAAACCTTGCTCCAGTGTCAGTGAATAAGTGAAACTAAGCCAGGCCCAGACGTTTAATAGGCTTTAATCTCCTCTATTAAGTGGAGTCAATAGTGACCCTGTGAGAGAAGTCATCTCTCTCCAAGGTTGTCCTGTCTTTATGGGGCTGATTTTCTTGAGACTATGTCGTCTGCAGATTTGTGTTTGTTAAGTGAACATGAGGTATTGTCATCCCCAGTTTATACTTAACAAACTACATTTCTCCCTCAGGCCTTGGTATTCAGCCATCATCTGCCTAGGCAGTCATCAAACATCTCAACAAAGAAGTGGGCAGATTATCTTGCTACACTGTCCCCTCCCTGCTTCCTCAAAGCAAAGGTTTCCAAGGGGAGTGGATTATGTGGGTCAGTGAGAAGCTTCATTCCTGGCTGTGGGGTAACCAGCAAAAATCAGTTGTGGCTATCCTCAGCAGAGCCCAGGGTGGAAGGGGAGTTGTACTCACTGCCCATCATCTCAGGCCACGACTCATATTTCCTCAGATGCTTCTTTTGTATCGTTGTGAGGCTGGCAGAAGTGTCATCTGTGTCATTGCTGTAAATGTATAAAACAAAACAGAGGTTTACATGAAAGGAGAGAAGCCCAAAGCAAGGTGGGGGCCACCCTGGAAGGCAGCAGAGAAGGTGGTTATTCCCGTGAAGTGAGGTTAAGAACAAAACCTTGGAGGAATCCTTCCCTCTCTCTCTCTCTCCTTCTCACCGTAAGACACTAAACATCCCTCTTATCACTGATAACCCAAATCCTCCCATTGGTAATTCATTTAATGGGACTGAGAATAGCTCCCACTTTGACATTCTCCCTCACCAGAGGTCTTGCACCTGATTAGTCCTGGAGCATCTGTGCCCCAGCTGGCTCAGGTGTCTCTCTATTGCTCTCCTGTTCAGACATGCAGCCTACTCTCCTTTTTCCCTTTTTTTTTTTGGAGACAGAGTCTTACTTTGTCACCCTCGGTAGAGCGCTGTGGCATCATAGTTCATAGCAACCTCGAACTCTTGGGCTCAAGTAATCCTCTTGCCTCAGCCTCCCAAGTAGCTGGGACTACCGGCGCCTGGCTATTTTTAGAGACGGAGTCTCATTCTGGCTCAGGCTAGTCTTGAACCTATAAACTCAGGCAATCCACCCGCCTCAGCCTCACGAGTGCTGGAATTACAGGTGTGAGCCACCACACCCGGCCTAGCCTATTCTCCTTTTAAAGTTCCCACCATCAACTCCGTTACTCAGGGCTGTCCCCATCCCCATCTCACAGACTGCCTGAGAAGCAAGGCACTTCCTCTCCAACTTCTCACCTCACTAAAACAGCCCCCTATCGAGGTCCTTTGCCACCAATCTCTAAACTGGGAAATAACAAAAATTACAGAGATTAAGTAAACTGCCGAGCAATCTAGAAGCCTTCCCAAGGCTTTGATCTGGCCTGCAGTGCCGAGTCCTGAGTCCTCAGGGCTCCTGTACCCCTCATTTGTCCCCAGGCTGTTCAGCTGGCTGTGCCTTCACCTCCTTCAATTCCCCCATCCATCTCCCTCGCTCTGCTCGTTGGAAGGTTCAGTGGAGTTGAACACTAGATGCTTTATTCATTCTCTCCACCAGTGTTTACTGGGTGCCCACCAGGTCCCTCCACCAGTGTTTACTGGGTGCCCACCAGGTCCCTGGCCCTGCTCCAGGGAATGTGGTGGAGATTGTGGTCTTTATTCTTACAGCACTTACAGGGAATAAAAACAGGCAAACAAATTAACAAGTGAGCCCCGTAACCTTTCAGTGACTGAAGGTGACAAGTAGTGGCTGTGCTGAAGGGTGGCAGGAGGGGCCTCTGGGGCAAAGGAGTTGTGCTGCAGAGCAGGTAGAGGGAGCCTCGGGCAAGAAGTGCCTGTCTGAAGAGGGCTGCGTGTATCTGAGGAAGAGGAAGGAGGCCCAGTGGCAGCACAGTGCAAGGGAGGTGACACGATAGGTCCCAGGGGCAATCAGGGGCTGGAAAACACAGCATCTAGGGTTTATAGTAGCACATTTGTTTTGACAATAGATGCCAGAGGCTTTAAGCCATGGAGTAGCATGATCTGATACATACTTGTGAAAAGTCACTGTGGCAAGGTATGAAAAAATTGTAGGTGCTTGGTGACCTTTAAGGAAAGTGTGCACTGAAGGACTAGTTGGTGTTCCCTTGTCATAAATCAGTGATTTACAGCTGAGGGAAAGATGGCACCCATCTCTGCACAACAAGGCTTCCTGGGGGGACCAGAAGTGTGGCCATACCTGCTCGCAAACTAGGGCCGGGTGCAGGAACTAGTGGGGAAGGTGCAGCACCAGCTGCAGGAGAGGCTGGAGCACCAGTGGGGACATGCAAATGGACTTCTCTCTCCACCCAGATGGACATCTTGGACCCGTGGAATCTCCTTGCGTGAAAATTCTGAGATGGACCTTTTTCCTTCCTTCTTTCCTTTCCCTCACTCCCTTCCTTCCTTTTTTCCTGTTTTCCCTTTTTTCCTTCCTTCTTTCTTTTTCTTTGAGACAGAGTCTCATTTTGTCACCCTCGGTAGAGTGCTGTGGTATTACAGCTCACAGCAACCTCAAACTCTTGGGCTCAAGGGATTCTCTTGCCTCAGCTGCCCAAGTATATGGGACTACAGGCACCTGCCATAACACCCGGCTATTTTTAGAGATGGGCTCTTGCTCTAGCTCAGGCTGCTCTTGAATCTGTGAGCTCAAGCAATCCATCCACCTCCGCCTCCCAGAGTGCAGAGTGCTAGGATTATAGGCATGAGCCACTGCACTGTGCTCTGAGATGGGCTTTCTAACATATCCCTTAAATCTAGCTTCCATTTCCAATATGGTTTATTGAAGAGAAATCTCTGGACATCACTTACTTCCCTGTAGTAGCCAAACTATAGGACGTTAAGAGCGATTGGGACAGGAAAACGTACCCAAAATGTTTCTTGTATCAGTACTAGTTTCTTGTATCAGTACTAGAGACCCCACAAGGAGTGTGGCTGAGTGTGACTAATGGGAATCTGGCTGGAAATGACCGAGCTGTTGTCCCAGCCAGCTGTGCTCTCCCAACACCAGGCTCCAGGCAACACCTCTCTGCTTAGGATGCTGCACAATCTTCTCAGAAGTACCACCAGAAGTGTTTGGGAGGCGCCCCCACCCCAGCCCCTACTATCTTTCCACAGGGCTTTTGCCATTTGCCAGCAGAGAGAGGCTGGAAGACTTCCAGAGGAAAGCTAAACAGGAAGCATATCATTTCCAAGGAGCGGACAGATCACTTTCAATCAGACCACTGGGCTCTAGTAACAATTTTAAAGCAATGCTCAGAGAAACGCTCCCCTAGTCAGCTAAGGCTCTGCTAGGAGAATTTACTCCCACAGCCTCACCTACCAAAGCCACACAGAGACTACTGAGTCTGTTTCCTAGGCTTAGCTCCTCTCTAGGATCCCAGAATCCAATTTTTAGCTGTCAGCTTGTTATTTCCTGGATACCCCACCAGTGTCTTGCAGTCAACGGGTCCCAAATCGATTCATTATTGTCCCTCTCCTGGCTTTCCTGTTTCTCTGGATGGCATCACTGTTCCCTCTGCTACCCTGGCTGGAAACGTCTGAGTGAGTCATCCCTGACTCATCCCTCTCTCTTATTCTCTATGTCAAATCAACTGCCGAATCCTGTAATATCTATTTCCGTGATGTCACTTGAATCTGTCCCTTCCTTCCTATTGCCACCATCCCTCCTCAGTGTGGGTTGACATTACTTCCCTCTCGACGGGATCATCCTAACTTATTCCTCACTATTAACTCATCTTCATGGTGCTTCTGACTTACAGCCTCCTCGAGCACTGATCTGGTCACAGCGCCCTCCTGCTAGCATTCTGACATGGCTCCTCACTGCTGCCACATGAAATATAAACTGTCTTTTAGCTTTACCAGCCATGACTCCTTTTCCAGTAGTCCATGTTCAAGCTCATCTTACTGATTACTGCTGTGGCACATGACTTTTTTCTTTTCTTGAATCCCCTTAATATTTAAATCATCCTGCAAAAGATTCTGAGATCTTCTATTACCCAGTTCTGTATCAGGTGCATTTGTATGCTTGTTGTATCTCCATAGAAGATCTGACATTCCTGTGTTATTTATCCCATGTTTATTTGTGTTTCCTCTAATATTTGGGCATTTGTATCTACCAAGCATGATTCTAAAAGCTTTATATGTATGAAATAATTTAGCTCTTATAATGATTCTAACTGTATCCCCACTTTACCAAAGACAAAACTGTGATGCAGAAAAGCTGAATAACTTGCTGAGGCTCTGTAACCAAGAAGCAGCAGAGCCAGGATGCAAATTCACGTGGTCTGGCCCCAGAACCCGTGTTCTTAAACACCACTGAATCCACATGCATCTTTGTTACCTGCAATCTTGATATTATAGCTTGGACTTAGCTGATGTCTTATAACTGAATCAAAGAAATGTCAATGGCAGGCAGAGTGTGCAAATATAACTTAATGTCAGGAGCTGATTTAAGGTGCTTCCCAGAAAGTCGCTATGAAGCGAAGAGATGGATTCGTGGTATGTTTTTCCTACTTGTTCTTTTTTTTTTTCTTATTCTAGTACATGGGCTGTATTGAAGTGCTGCAATCAATGAGGTCACTGGATTTTGGAATGAGAACCCAAGTTACAAGGTAAGAGCCCCCCAAATGGAAGGGGCTTTGAGGACTATAGTTTAAAGTCACAATCTTTTCTTTTACAGGAATTTCGTGTAAGTCTTCAAAGTTATTATGGGTTTTTTATTCATATGGCTAGGAGGTAGGACATAGCCCATTGACCTTGGATGAGTAGCTTTTATCTAGCATGTGAAGGATTTCCCAATTATGTGGCAGAGCATCTGTGTTTCATATGAGGACTAAGAAGATGATACAGTCTACCCAAATATCTGCTTCCCAGATACCAAAAGTATTTAAAATTATGCCTGGAAATATGACATTGCAGAATCTCAGACCTGTCAAGGAGATAGTCAAAAACAAGACCAGGCAAGAACTTTTGACATGGGAAAGCCCAAGCTCTCCCCATTTGTACCATCCTTGACATGAGAACCTACCTATTCCTTGTCTGGGTCTCTTTCCTCTACGTACAGTGAACTGGATGGAAGAATTGAACCGGAGGAGCCTTCCCCAGGGTGGCTCCCATAAACTTAGGGGAAGAAACCAGAATCCTTATTATGCAGAGCTCAAGTTAGGAGCAGAAACACAGGGTACGGTTCATTAAAGTCAAATTCACAGTGAGGATAGAAAGAAGAACAAGAGAGTGCTGATACTGGTAACTGGAGAAATTTTGAGGTGAGGGAGATTGAGGTGGGAGGACTGGATTGACACAAGCAGTTTAGAATGAAGATGGAGGCCTCTGTTGTATGTGGTGCCAAATGTGTCTCAGGTGCAAGCCCCAGTGCCTATCTGGACCCATGGTTGTAGACCCCTGTTCTGAAGGTGAATTTTCTCATTGTGAAGAGTAAACAACTTTTCCTAATGCTCATCGCATGGAATTCTAGGCCTAGAAAATGCGTCCAAAAAATGTGTCCAGAATTCTTTTTTCATACAATATAAATGACTATCCCATGTATTCCTAGGGTTCCATGGAATGTACTTGAGGAAA
The DNA here is from genome assembly GCF_027406575.1 of Nycticebus coucang. Taxonomy (NCBI): domain Eukaryota; kingdom Metazoa; phylum Chordata; class Mammalia; order Primates; family Lorisidae; genus Nycticebus; species Nycticebus coucang. Next base: position 50,731,799 of record NC_069785.1, on the reverse strand, counting down.
TGTGGATTTGGACTCTTTGGCTGATGATGCATTCAAATCTGTCTTTCCAAACTTCTCTTCACCCTTGGTGTTCCCTCTGGAGTCAAAGAAATGAAATACTCTCAATACCTACCTCAGTTGCTGGCCAATGGCAGAGACTCAGTGGATATTTATTGAATAAATGCACAGCTTCGCCTGCCTACACTTCTAGTATTTGGAGGAGGCTACAAGATTTCTTTTCCACCTTAAGTCTACTCTTTTACATTCTCAGCCCCTTCAATTATCCTTCAGGAGACATGGTTTCTAGATTACTTCCTACCCTATGAGCCCACTTTGGACATAGTTCGGGCTTTCTTTTATGTTGATGATTCTTAATCTGGAGAAAACCCTTCCTTCAATCCTGAGCAGGCTTCATACAGATGGGAGAAAGAGGGCTGATAAGCCAAGTGCCTGGAATGGGTGGTACAGGACAAAGGAATTTCCACTGCCCTACCTGAAGTCAAAAGACTCCAGAGACTAGTGGTCTGAGGACCTTGTCCATGGCAGGGCTTGAAAACAGCGGAGTTGACTTCCATATGTCAAGGGCAAATATCAGTCTCCTTGCTTCAGAATTACATGCTCTAGGCCACCCTTCCTAACTTCCTGAACCATTTCCCTGGGGCTTGTAGAGTTTGAAATGCTGTGTCTTGGAACTCGTTGCATGTAGCAGCAGACCTGGGACCCCTCTACCTGAAAGGAGGAGGAGAAAAACTACCAAAATGTTAGATACAAGAGAAAAGATATAAAATAGGTTATCTCTTACCTTAAGGAATTAGCAAAATCTAAATTTACTGAACCCAGAAAAATTATCATTGCAGAATTCACCTTTGGGTTCCTTTAAGTAGTGAACTCCTTGCTGGCATTTGAAATAAAATTTGGTATGCAACAAAATTATTTTCATATTTTTCCCTAGGACCTCACATAAAAACAAAGGGTGATCCTTAAAATCTTCTTTGAAACTTTAGGTCCTGTGGGAGAGTCTACAAGTAGATATAAGTTTGGGTGTTAAAACACAAGAGCTCCTTTCTCCACATCTGTTTTCATAACTAGATGGAGTATTTTGTTTGAGTATGGGAACTTTAGGCCCTCCTTTGACCTTGATATTGGATGGGCACTTTCAATAAAGTGTGTATCTCAAAGCGAAGTGAGTGTTACTGCCCCAGAGATGATTACATTGTTGTTGTATGACCAGGATAAGTACGTGGCTCACTTTCCCTCCAGCCTATTTCCCACCCTGCTTCCCAAATTTTTACTCTTTATTTATTTATTTATTTATTTATTTTGAGACAGAGTCTCAAAAGAAGCACGGTAGAGTGCCCTGGCTTCACAGCTCAGAGCAACCTCAAACTCTTGGGCTTAAGCGATTCTCTTGCCTCAGCCTCCTAAGTAGCTGGGACTATAGGTGCCCGCCACAACACTCGGCTATTTCTTTTTTTTTTTTTTCTTTTTTTTGCAGTTGTCATTATTGTTTTAGCTGACTGGGTTCAAACCTGACAGCCTCGGTGTATGTGGCCGGCGCCCTACCCACTAAGCTATGGGCTCACCCAAATTTTTATTCTTCTTACTTCTCTTTCAGTTTTCCCTTTTTCTCTCTCTCCTTTCTTCCTTCAGCTTCTCTGTATTTTTGATGTTCAATCGCTGTTATTCAAGTTGTTTTATTACCAATTGTCCTGAATATTATCATGAATCGGTTTTCAATTTTTTCTATTTTAAAATTTCATGTATTCGTAAAGTTTCTTCATTTAGCTCATGGTCCTTTTTAATTCAAGAAAGAAGTTTCAGTGGACAAATTAGGATTCAAAAAGGAAGAACTTTATTTTGTGTGATCACAGCTATCTCCAGACATGTACCAGCGCACGTAAGATCACACAAGTGTGGATGCAGACAAATTAACATAACTAATTGCTGCTACGCATACGCAGCAATCAGAGGCTAATGTCCCATCCATGGTAAACATCTCACCATTTCTATGTTCCAAATAATAGGGACATGACAACATAAAATTCCTGGTAATAAAGGAAGTATTATGATTAATATACACCAGTGGGGTCAACATTTTGAAACGGTAGAAAGATAAAGTAGAATTCTTGTCTTTGTGAGAGACCTTTCTGCCAACTGTTTAGGGGCTGAATCCACAGACTGAGAACACAGAAAGTGCTCAAATAAGAGCAGGAAGAAAGAAAAAGGCAAGAGGCCGTTTACTTTCTCAGCAGTCGCTTGGACTGCATCCCTCTCATAGCTCTCATCACACTTCTCCACCTTGACTTAGTCCCTGGGGGAGCCCCTTGAGTGGCTTTTACTGTTGTTTCTCCGCTAATTCTCACTCAGGCATTCATCCCCTTGACTGATTCTGGACCAGATCTCAATTTTTAGTAAGGGACTATTCATGCAAAAGGGCAAAGGAGGAGGTTTTTCCCAACAGGAAAGAGAAACAAGATCATTAGGAAACAAAGGCTCATTGCCACAGTTGTCTTCAAAGTGTCTGGAACAGTATCAAAAGGACATAAGAGAAGGGGGAAAGAGAAACTCACACTAAGAATGATGCAGATGTTCTTTCTCATAAAAATCTTCTTGTGGTTTTAAAAACAAAGTTAAAGAAAATAAAAGACCCTGACCTAATTTGGGGTGGCGGTGGGGGGATGCAAACACATAAACACACACACAAGTCTGGTTGCTAAAATCCAAAACCCAGCTTCCCTCTGGTGAGTACCATCCACATCATTCTAAATCTTCCCTCTCCCCCCAAGGATGCCTCCTCCTTGGTGTCTAGCGAGGAACCTGCTCTGACACAGAAGGAGGAATAGGCACATCAGGGTAAACCCACACGTGGGGCTGGTGGGACAGGGCTTGGCCTTCGACCCTGAAGAACAAAACTTTGTATTTTGATCCCCAAGGAAATCGTAGAGAGGACATTTAGTTTATTGCCACAGTACATCATTTGCCCCAAGGGGCAGGGCACACTGTTGGCAGGAGGGACCACCAGCTCATTGTCTTAGGAGGACACTCTTCTATCACAGTATTTGGTGCCTTACCTTCATAATTCATAAGTGGTAACAAAATCCACTAGGCTAACAGTGAGGCAGGCAGCACAGGAGCTGCCCATGCCCGACTCAGGGCTCAGCTGGGAAGCAGCAGCTTGGACTAAGTTTGGCTCCTTGGTGTGATTTCCATTTTGGAGGGTCTATGAAAGAAAATGGAGAGCTATTAAAGAATGGGTGACAGGTGCTGTCCATTGGTTTTCTCTAGCTGATCTCTAGCTACACACTGTGCTTTATCTATGCCATGCCATTAGGGGTGGGGTGGGGAACCCCTGAGTAGTGCTGCTTTTTTTTTTTTTTTTTTTTTTTTAGCTGTTGCTATAGACAGTAAGCAGGGTATTGGTTGGTTTGTTACAAAGTAAAACAACAAAGAAGCAGAGATCATAATTCAGAGGATATTGTAATTGGACTAATTTCCTGTTTGTAATGTTATTGCTCTTGAGCAGTGATTCTGCAAATTTAATTCACTATCTTAGACATTTTGATTCTTTGCCTTCAATAAGACATTACAGGAAGTTCTTTAGCAACAAATGCTTATTTCTTTTGGGTGTGTGTGAGCAACCGTCAGTTGCAAAGCAGATCCAAGATGCTGCTGAACGTTTATATAAAGACCTATGCATGTGGTTTCGAAGAAATGTGACCAGTAGGAGAACATTTTATGTAGAGGTCAGATATATGTATATTAGGTAGCCAAATTAAGATGTGCTTGTTTGAAAACAGACTTGCATTTATCTAAATTTCCTGAGGATTGCAGGGACCGGATTGGTTACGGCTACACATGGGAAGTGTGTGTGTCTCCACTAAAACTTGAAGTCGTTGAACAGCGTATGTTGTATGGATTCTGTGTTGACTTGGGAATGAGACCACAGAATCAGGAGTAGGAATGTAGCTTCTTGGCATGTAAAATAAAGACCCCAGAGAGGGGGATAAAGGTCAAATCTATTAATTTGCTAGGTGGGAGAACCCTCCCCAGTGAAGTTTACTGGAAAGAGTGCTAAGGAGAAAAAAATTAGGGGCTTTTCAGTTCTAGTTCATGGTGATTGTGCTAAGCATTGAGAACTAGCACTGTAGCTAAGATGGAATGTACGCAGTTGGTTAAAACAGGTTTTACTGTTTGTTGGTCAGGAAGGGATATTAACCCCAGTAAAGGTCTGGTGTCCCAGGGTCAAGGTTCATGACATTTATCAGCTGGTACAATAAGACGTAACATTGATCTCTCTTAGGCAAGCCCTGGTGTAGGTGGAGATGTTTCCTTCACACGTGTGCAGATGTCCAGAACCCCTGGCTGGATGCTTGCTGTTCTATGTGTGTGAGTGTGTGGACAGTTGACCACTTCTGGTCTCGTGTCTCACCACTCCCCAGTTCTTCACAACCCATTTGAGACTAAGATCTCACTTCTCAGACATTTGGGATAATTCAGATAGTCAACTAAATTCCTTTTGGAAGTCTTCAAAGATCTAGTAATTAAAAAAAAAATCTGTTTACAATCAATTGGGAAGGGTTCTGATAGCATGGCAGACTCAAATGCAATGAGAGAGGGCATGAAAGTCAGTTGCCTGTTTTGCTCAGTCATTAGTACAATGCCTTTCACACAGCAGATGAACAGCTGCTATTTTGTTTAACAAGTGTGAGGTCAAGAAGTTTCGCTGCTAAGTCAACCCACAGAATGGGAAAAAATATTTGAAAATGGAGTATTTTATAAGGGGTGAACATCCAGAATATACAAAGCATCCTTACAACTCAACAACAAAGGACCCTATTTTAAAAATCAGCAAAGGACTTGAATAGATGCTTCTCTGAAGAAGATATACAGTCATACTGTATGATTCCACTTATAGGGGAGACCTACAGTAGTAAACTCAAAGACAGAAGGTAGAATGGTAGTTGCCAGGAGATGGGAGGGCAGAGTGGGGGAATTATTGTTTAATGCTTCTGGAGCTTCAGTTGAAAAGGATAAAAAAATCCCGGAGATGGGTGATGGTGGTAGTTGTATAACAATGTCAGTATGCTTAATGCTACTGAAAAGAACATTAAAAATGGTTAAAATGGTAAATTTTACAGTGTGTATATTTGTTACATTTTTTTGTTACATTTTTTTAAAGTATGTTATTACATGAGTATATTTCAGAAGTACAGAATATTCAACATTATATAAATTAACTTTATTTTGTAAAAAAAAGGGTAGAAAGCCAGTAAGTGGAGGATAACTGAGGCTTTAGGGCTTGAGTTTCTAGCAGGTCCCATGGCAAAGAGAATTTAGTAGTGGCCTCTTGTAATTTCTTAGAGGAGTGGTGGAACAAGACGGAAAAGGAGCTCCTAGCAGCCAGTATTTGTTAGCACTGTACAGAGCTTTTGCCTTCAGGTTCTCTTGTTACCCTTTTCAAAACAGGGAAAATTGATGCCCGGAGAAGGCAAATGACCATCCTAAGACCACACAGCTCTTTTGCTAGTGCTCAAATCCAGATACTCTCACTCCAAATCCTTTTCCTGTGGCACTTAACGTTTCCTAGGGATGCTGCTTTGGTTCCAAACTAACAAACTGCTTTTGCAGCTGTAAATGGTCTAATACGGGATACAATTAAGGGAATAAAAGCAGGCCTGAGTAGTCTTTAAAAATCACCAAATTACCATGATCATCATCATTGCTAATGATGTCAATACTCTGGGCAACATCTAATTCTTAAATTTTTTCCCCTTTTTTTCTGAATATAAAAAGTAAGTCTGGCTTATTATGGAAATTGGTAAGTAGGATAAAAGAAAGGAAAAAAAAAAACAGACAAATCATTGGTGATAACCAATAGTAAAAGTTTGATGTGTGGCTTTTCTTATCAGATGTAAAACCTAAAATGGGAATGTATGGTACATACTGATTGGTAACATATTCATTATTATATTACATTGAATATGTATTCGTAATTCATACATATTATGTAACATTATTATGCACATTTTCTAGGTCATTAAATCTCAGACTTTGGTCTGAGCTTTAAGGTGGAAGGAATAATGTTAAGTGCATATACTTGCCATGGGTATATTTATTAAGAACCTTCTGGGCTTTAAGTAACATTTTGTACTTAAAATACAAAATGACTTCCTAGCTTAAAGTAAAATGACTTCCTAGCTTAAACAAAAAGGGAAATTTCTTGAAAGGATCGTGAGGCAGCTCATGGAATGGAGGGGGCAATGGCTAATCGAGCCAACAGGGGACAGGGGCCAGGGCTCCCGAGGCCTCAGCAGAGGGATGACATCTCTGGGTCTCTCAGTTTCAAAATATTAAATTCCCAGGAAATACGGCGGTAAGGGCCTAATCCTTGGACCAGGACAGTGGTGTGTGGCGGCAATATGGTAGTTCTGTGGTACTCACGAGTTGGAAGGAGGAGTGGCTAGGAAGAAGGGGAAGAGGATGAGGATGTGGAGGAAGAAGATGGAATCTGGAGGGGAAAGGAGGCTTATAAAATGAAGGTAGTAGATTCAGTAATAAATAGATATTCACCTCAAAAAGAAATGAAAAAATTGTCAATTTCTTTGGACACTTTACAAAAACGATACTAAAAAAAGATACTGAAAAAAGAAACTAAAATGCTTCATTAAAACAAAGCAATACTAAAAAAAATACTAAAAAAAAAACCAAAATGCTTCATTAAAATTTAATGTTTGCAAAATTGTAAGTCAAATCTTTAATGCCATTACAGCAATGTGTTAAATTTAGAACATAGTTCGTTGGGCTGTATTTTTACATGATGGTTGGATATTTCTAGAAACCTTGAGGCTCATGTGTAAGTACTGCATATACTTACGCCCCCTTTTGTAGGGATCAGGGCATTGTTTTTGTGTCAGATATTTATAGAGGTTTACACAATGGTCACAGTTTTTGTTCTGTGACAAGCTGTTGACAGTATTTATATTTCATTTGCTGAGGAGTCCTTGGTCAGGAATGAAGCTCCCAATTATAGCATTTTTTTCCCCCATGGAAAATATGATCTACTTTATGAAGTGGTTTAGCTAAAATTATATTTCAGCTAAAAGCAAGACCTGCTAATTCATCCATATAAATGTATAGAAACTTACAGATGTGTGGATATTATTACACAAACACACACCCTTGATCAGCCACCTAAGTGAGACTAGCTACATATTTGTCCATGCCTATGAATGGATGGTAGTGGATAACCTCAAGTGTTTGAAGAAACAAGTTAGTTCAGAGACCAAGACACATGAATGTTAAAGCCTGTGAAGGTGAGAGAGACTCCAGTGTTTTTAGCTCTGACCACTGAATGAAATAGCTTTCTCCAGTGATTTCTTCCCAGGCCTTCCATACCATCCTTACCAACCAGAGTCAAATGAGAATACATTCTAGTGGATCCTTTTGTTTTCCCTTAAGACTGGGCTTCTAATTTTGATTTTGAAAATTCTGACCAGCCTTTCGTCTGAATCATTTTACCATTTGAGTAAATCATTGTTCCTGGAGGCTGCTACAGGTATATGGCAGCTTCTGAGAAAGCTCAGAGTGTTCCCCAGGGTGTCTGGGCTGGGTAGGATTGGGTCCCCTAAGGTTTCAGTGGACCAATCATAAGGGCTCTGCCATTCATCATCTTTGGGCTTGAAAATGTTACCTGGAAGCCTAGTTCATGGGGCTAGTCGGTTTCAGAGCCACAATATCTGGGACATAATTGGGTTGATAAATATTTACTGAATATTGGAGAGGTTTCTCAGCTTCTGAGGCCTAGATCACAGATCTTGAGATGATCCGGAGGTCTTGAAGGCACCACTGTCACTCCTTGTCAGCAAAAAGCAGAAAAGTCAGAAAAATCTTATAGAATCTAAAACAGGCGTCCTTAAACTTTTTAAACAGGGGGCCAATTCACTGTTCCTCAGACTGTGGGAGGGCCGGACTATAATTTAAAAAAAAAAAAAACTATGAACAAATTCCTATGCACACTGCACATATCTTATTTTGAAATAAAAAACAGAATGGGAACAAATACAATTCACACCTCTTCATGTGGCCCGCGGGCCACAGTTTGAGGACGCCTGATCTAAAACATAGGATCTGACACCCTGTACTAGGCCAAATTAGGACGCTCTTAGACCATTGGGTCAAATCCCTGGCTCCACAGTAGTGTTTGGCATATACACATCATCAAGGTATATTTTTGAAGAAAAGAGTAAAATTAAACTCACCAAATTTACCAAAGACTTCAGTTTGGTTCAGAACAGCCTTGAGATCCAAGAAGTTGTCAGGCGTCCTTAAACTGCAGCCCGCAGGCCTGTATTTGTTCCTGTTTTGTTTTTTTACTTCAAAATAAGATATGTGCAGTGTGCATAGGAATTTGTTCATAGTTTTTTTTTTTAAACTATAGTCCGGCCCTCCAATGGTCTGAGGGACAGTGAACTGGCCCCCTGTTTAAAAAGTTTGAGGACCCCTGAATGAAGAAAAGGATTTCTCAATCACATGGAACCGGCTGAACTTCAACTACTTTCTAGTGAAATGGATCAAACATAGTTTTCAAATATTAGGAAGCAATCGACAGAGCATTTTATTATTAACTAATGGCTACTATTATCAACATTGTCATCATCCAAAATTGAACTTTTATAAAATAGATAATACTATCAATCCTCTTTTATGCAAGAGATTACTGAAATTTAGAGAAATTAAGCAATTCAAGCAATAGTGGGGAGACTGGAAACCAGATCTACCTGTCTCTTGTGCATCATGCATCAAAGTCAGAGAATTTTAAGGAAAAAATCTTGAGAAAATGCTGAAAGGCAGAAGTGACAGGTTAAGGAACTGTTTAATCCTTATGTTGGAATTTGGCTTGGGTTTAAGAGGCCAGGTTTCTTGTTTGTGAGTTCTCGCTGGAAGAATGTCATGAAGACACTCATAAATCTGTTGGAGTGGACACTTTCATGTCCTTTTCTGATTTCTATTAGGAAGAAAAAAATATTAAGACAGTAGTTCTCAAACGTTAGTATGCAAGGGCTTTTAAAACATGTGTTGGTCAGGAGCAGTGGTGCTTGCTTGTCATTCTAGTGACTTGGGAACCTGAGGAGGGATGACTGCTTGAGCCCAGGGGTTTGAGGCTGCAGTGTGCCATGACCACATGTGTGAATAGCCACTGTGTTTCAGAATGGGCAACATAGTGAGATTCCACCTTTAAAAAAAGAACCAAACAAAAACAAAGAATGTTGGAGCCCTCTCCCAGAGTTTGGGAATCAAGAATTTGCATGTTGGCCAGGCTCAAGTGGCTCACCCGGTAATCCTAGCACTTTGGGAGGCCAAGGCAGAAGGATGGATCCCTTGTGCTCAGGGGTCTGAGACCAGTGTGAGTAAAAGTGAGACTCTGCCTCTACTAAACATAGAAAAAAAAATAGCTGGTGTCATGGTGGGAGCACATAGTCACACCTACTCAGGAGGCTGAGGCAGGAGGATGATTTGAGCCCAGGAGTTTGAGGTTGCTGTGAGCTAGGCTAATGGCCATAGAACTCTAGCCTGGGGCAACAGAGTGAGATTCTGTCTCAAAACAAACAAAAAAAGAATTTGCATGTGTAATAAGTTCCCAGGTGATGCTGATGCTGCTAGTTTTGGGACCACACTTTGACACCCACAGGTGCAAGGGAAGCCTATCCAGTGATTTCAAAATGAGGTCTCCAGTTGGACCAAGGATCACATGAAAACCCTTTATTTTTCAGCAAGTGACTCCCCCCCCCCAGAAAACCCAAAAAGCATCCAGAAACTTTTATAGTTTTGTGTTTGTTTTTAAGAAAGGAAAATGGGAATATTGGGGAATGCTAGAGCAGTGGGTTTTAATTCTGCTACATCCTAAGTAGCCAGAAAAATGAATGATACAGCTCCTTTTCGAGTGAGCTAGAGGGGAGGCACCCAAACTTCATTAAAAAGTAATCTTGTCTAGAAAAAGCCCTTTCACTGATGAAAAGAGATCTTCATGGCCACAAGAAATGCAGCAATTGTTTCATTTGTCTACCTGCCAGGCAGATTTGTTCCGTTTCCTGTTGGTATTCTCCCTAGGAAAGCTGAGAAATGCCTCCTAGAATAAGTGCACAGCTCTGTCCCCTTTAATAATGACGTGTGATTGAGTTGTAGCTATGGTGCTGTACTTATTCTGGGAAATTGGTATTTTCACATAGTGTATATTTCAACAATAAGAGGCTGAGTCTTTTTGATCCAGATCATCTGTGTCACTTACGAGCAATTCTCTGAAAATGATTTTTTTATCATCGTCTGTGACAGCACAGATTCTTAAAAAGGAAAGCCATTATCTAGTTAAGCGTCTATGCAAATGTGAGGTGGCATAAGGCTTCCAGTGACTTGTTCACAGGTTCTAGACTGGATCTAGAAATAGATTCTGAGATGAAGAGTTGAGTGTAGAAGGTTAACTGGGAGGACTCTCCAGATCAACACCCGAGGGAGTGAAGGACTCGGGGCCAGGCAGGGGGACATGCTGAACAGTGATGGAGTCACAGAGAAGGCCCCTGCAGATCCCATGGGCAGTTCTGCTGCTTCCAAATTGTCCCATATTGGGGTAAGGGGACCAGTACTTGGAACCCCATATTAACCAGTCAAGTCATGGCATGCCTGCTGCCTTGGGGGGGACATATGCATGGCCAAGGCAATTCCTCTCAGGACAGGACAATTTCTGCGGAAGGAACTCAGTTGTGACCCATTAGCAGTGGAACTGGGGGAATGAGTACCTCTGTCCTGGAGGGGTTTATATAGGGAGACCAGAGTCATGTTTTGTTTCAATGATGTAGAGATACTACTCAGTCCACGTGGAAATACTACTGACTCAGCCCAGGTTTTATACCTGCAACAAGTTATAAGTATTGTTAACCGTATTTGTGCAAATGCAACATGGTGTCTTCAGTTTCATAACATGCTAAAGTTAAATGGTGAGGTATTTGGTGTGGATATCATTCCAAGGTGCGTTGGCTATTGTAGGGACAGGTATTAGCCAAAATTTTATCTCTGCAAGAACAGATGTTACATTTTCTGAACAACAAACTCGGCAATGTGAATTACTGAAAGAAAGTTTTTGTAGGAATGCAGCATTTCTGTGCGATGTCATGTCAAATCAAAATGCCTCGAATATTTTTTTGCAAGGTAAAACTAAGTCTATGTATCACATGTGGCAAAAAAAATACAAGAATTTTAAGAAAAGCTTTTTCTTCAAAACACTTCTTCAAATGAAAATTTTGAATGAACATTTCCCCCAATTAGCAAAGGTCATAGATGAGCAGGATTTTAATCATTTGAAGAATACAAGGTGTTTTAGACCTATTAATTGGAGAATACAAGGAAAGTTTCACTGACTTTGACAATCGTGACATCACACTCAAATTAGTATTTCAGCCTAGTTGATATCAGTGAGGCATGTAAAGAGCTATGATGGAATTGAACAAGCTCTTAGTAGATGACATTTTAAAGTCATTGTTTTATGCTAAGGAAGATCCAACTGAAATGTAGAAAATGCAGTAGAATATTCACACCTTTGGCAACATGCTTGAAAATGTTTTCTTGCTTTTCAAATATGTATTGCTGCGAATCTACATTCTACCTAACCCAAATCAAGATGCCCGTAAGGTCACAATTGGCTTATACTCATCTAGAGGATCAACTGAAACTGCAGACCGCCATGCTGCAACCAAATACTCACATGTTTTCCAACAAAAAGCAGACACAGCGAAGTCATTAAAAGGTTAGTTAACTTTAAAATCAACAAATAGTTTTCATTTTTTAATTACTAAGTACAGCAGTCAGATTTTTACAAAATAATGTACATTTTTAAGTGTATCTGATTGAAGTTTCTTGAACACAGCCTTGTTTGATTATAGCTAAATTGATGCACTCTCCCAACATGAAAATGTTCCCCACCCTGTTCTAGAGCAAGGGTCAGTGGACCACAGTCTACAGACAAAGTGCAGCCTACTACCTGATTATTTTTTTCTACTATGTGATTTTGATTTTGCCATCTTGCCGGTGAGAATGGTTTTGATCTTTCAAAATTGTTGGGGGAAATATTAAAAAAAAGAAAAGAACATTTGGTGACATGTGAAAACTGTATGGAATGGAATTCAGATTTCAGTGTCCATATGTATTATTGGCACAGAATCACACCCTGCGTCTGTGTACTATCTATGGCTGCTTTTTAAGCTACCATAGCAGAGTTGAGTAGTTGTGACAGAGACCATCCAACCACAGAGCCTAAAATATTTCCTATCTGACCCTTTTCAGAAAAGGTTTGCCAACTGCTGCTATAGAATGATTTTCAACCTCAGCTCTGTTGGAAACAGAGCGGAAAACTTTTAAAACTCCCAATCCCCAGTCCCCATCCTACACCAATTAAATCAGAATCACTGGAGTGAGACTCAGTCTTCAGTAGTTGGTAATGTTCCCAGTGTTTGTCCAATGTGCAGCCAAGGCTGGGAATCACTGCCGAAAGCATGAATGTACTTTGAGGGGTACATGGACTAGGCCTCTGCTGCCAGTTTGCCAGACGAAAAGAGAATTCAGGCCACTATCTTACCACCTTTGTGTGCAAGGGGTAGTGTGAGCAAGATGTCCAGAGCCTCCAGATGCCCTCTGGTTAAAACCCTTCCCTATGAGGAAGTAGGGATAAAGACAGAGAGGGGAAGAGAAGATTTTACCAAATGTCTATCCCAGTACTTAGAGTGACTACATTGAAAGCAAATTTTCCCTAAGATGGCGTATCATCAAATATACAGCCAGTATAGCCTGGAGGAACAGGAGGCCTGTTCCTTAGCATACAGTAACGCACCCAGCGAGTTGAAGCTGTAGAGCACAGAACCAGTCAGCCAGTGCTATGAATTCAAATAGAAGGTTTAATGAGCTGTGTGACCCAGGAACTCTCTCATAGGGGAGGCTTGTTAAACTGCAGATTTCTATACCTGCCCCATTCTTATAAAATCAAAATCTCTAGGAACAACCTTAGAAATCTACATTTTAACCAGCACCCAGTAGATTCTTAAGAACACGGAAGTTTAATAACCACTTACCTAAATGGTTATGGCTTACTGGCAGATGTGAGGAACAAAGTTGTCCTACCATTACTTGCCATGGGGAACTTAACTGGCCAGGCCAGTTATCCATTCATTCTAGAATGGATGGAGGGCACACAGGCACACATAAATGGACTTCCCAGATAAAATCTGTAGCATAAATGCCAGGTGGCCTTTATAAGAACCAGAGTTATAGGCATTACATCAATTGCTGTCTTAATATTATAGACACCTCTATGACAAACTGTATTAAATATCTTAAAAGTACCAAATCTTCTTCAAAGATAAGACTAATTTTTGAAAGTAGATTCACACCATTAGAGTAAAATGGGGTGAAAGCATGGATAATTATGTTTGATCTGTTTTGTTTTTTAATAAAACGAGCTTTCGAAGCACCACATTGCCTGAGTTCAAATTATACTACCAGGGTTAAAGTAACCAAAACAACATGGTATTGGTATAAAAATAGACCTAGATCACATCACTGACCTAGATCAGCGAAACAGAATAGAAAACCCAGAAATAAACCCACATCCTTACAGCCAACTCACCTTTGGCAAAGTTAACAAAAATGACCAGAACATACACTGGGGGGAAAGACTATTTATTTCAAAAAACAGTGCTGGGAAAATTGGGTTACCACATGTGTAAGAATGAAACTGGACCCTTATCTTTCACCACATACAAGAATCAACTCAAGATGGATTGTAGAATTGAATGTAAGAGCTGAAACTATAAAAATACTAGAAGAAAAGTTAGGTAAAACTTTTCTGGACTTTGGTCTAGGCAGAAGATTCGTGACTAAAACCTCAACAGCACAGACAACAATAATGAAAAACAGAACATAGACAAATGTGACTTTATAAACTGCCAAGCTTCTGCACAGCAAAGGAAGTATTCAACAGAGTGAACAGACAACCTGCAGAATGGGAGAAAATATTTGCAAACCATACATCTGGGAACTAATATTCAGAATTTATAAGGAACTCAAACAACTCAACAACAAAAAGTAAATAATCCCATTAAAAAATGGGTTAAGGATGTGCACAGACATTTTTCAAAAGAAGACAAACAAATGACCACCAGGCATATGAAAAAAAATGTTCAACATCACTAATCATTAGAGAAAAGCCAATTAAGACCACAATCAGATATCTTATTCCAATCAGAATGGCTGTTACTAAAAATGCAAAAAAAAATAACAGGTATTGGAAAGGATGCATAGAAAAGGGACCTCTGCTACACTGTTGGTGGGAATGTAAATTAGTGCAGTCTTTATGGAAAACAGTATGGATATTTTTCAAATAAGTAAAAATTGAACTATCAGATGATCCAGCAATCTCATTACTGGGTATTTACCCCAAGGAAAAGAAATCAATATGTAAAAAAGATACATGTACTCTTATATTTATCACCATACTATTCATAATAGCAAAGGTACAAAATCAATGTAAGTGTCCATCAATAGAGGCTGGATAGAGAAACTGTGGTATCTATACACAATGGAATACTATTCAGTCATAATAAACAATGAAATCATGTTTTTCACAGCAACATGGAGGGAACTGGAGGCCATTTTTTTAAGTGAAAGAACTCAGACATGGGAAAAACAAATACTCCACGTTCTAACTTATAAGTGGGAGCTAAATAACATATGTACCTGGAAACAAAGTGTGGAATGACAGACAGTAGAGACTCAGAGAGGTAGGGGGAAGGGGAGAATGAGGGGAGGTTGCTTGGTGGATACAACGTTGTGTGCATTGCTTCAATGACTTCACTGCAATGCAATATATCAGTGTAGAAAAACTGCACTTGTACCCCATGAATATATACAAATAAAAAGTAAATTTAAAAATAAGTTTAGAAAACGAGTTTTTATTCTTAAGTGACCACATCGTGTACCAGTATACTCTTTAATTCCAAAGACACACTTTCACAATATTTTGAGTATTTTGTTTAAAGCAGGGTTGTTTGAAAGAAGCCCATTGTATCCCAGAGTAAAGAAGGACAAGCTTTTAGATGTAAAAATTCCAGTGTATTTTGTACGAAACCAACTCTGTTTCTCTATTGTCATTTTTGCAAATTTTAACTACTTTCCAAGTCTAGAAGCTGTCAGTGTGTGGGCGTAGGTGTTTAAATTTTGAGATACTTGATCCTATTATAGGAAATCATTGTGGAGACAGGAGAAAATCAGCATTTCATTTCTGTTAATTATGGAAACTTGAGGGGGAGATGTGATACTCTGACAGAATGGTCTTTCACTTCAGTCCAGTGTAATTAATGTGTCCACATTTGCATCACAGCCAAAGGGCAGAATCACAAGAGTAGACAGAACAACTCATGTCCTGTGACTGCTGAGCTGGGTCGGATAGCAAATGTACTTTAGAATCAGATTTTAAATATAATTCAGGTGAACAGAGTGTTGTGCTAAATCAGGGTGGGGGTAAAGTCTGTGGGCAGTGCTGAAAGGCTTTATTTGACCAACCTGGGACCTGAGGTGTCTGTTTTTAAAGTGAAAGGATATACTTTACCAGCCAAGTCTACCCTCCTAGAGTGCATGGGTGATGCCCCTTGATAATAGCACAAAGGGAGTTTGAAGCTTTCTGTTTTCAACTAGTCTACGGGCATTGACTGCATTCATTGTGTGCTTATCACCATGGAGGCAGGCTCATGTTCTAAAGTGCCCTGTCTGAGGGCTTTCACAAATTCTTGGATGTCTTTAATTTCACCAAGCTGAACAAAATTGAACCCATAGATCACTGAGCCTTGATGTCCCAAAGGCAAAGATTTCCAAAAAAGATGGTACTACACAATCGGAACAACATAATACCACACTGATGTGGAGTCTGAATCACTCATGGGATTCTTCATTCATAATATGAAGGCTATTGGAGACATTCGGCTTGTCCCTTAGACTTTGTTAACTGATTTCTTTAAGCAGTCAGGAATGGAAGAAAAAGTATGCAAGGTACTCACCCCTACTATGAAGCTAATTTATAGCTTTCACATGAAGGCTATAACCCAACTATAGCACAAGACTATGGGGAAAGGGCCAAGGAAGGGGAAGGGAGGGGGGAGGTTAAGGTAGAGGGAGGGTAATGAGTGGGGTCACACCTACGGTGCATCTTAGAATGGGTACAGGCGAAACTTACTAAAGGCAGAATACAAATGTCTACATACAATAACTAAGAAAATGCCATGAAGGCTACGTTGAACAGTTTGATGAGAATATTTCAGATTGTATATGAAACCAGCACATCGTACCCCTTGATTGCACAAATGTACACAGCTATGATTTAACAATAAAAAAATAAAAATAATAAACAAAAAAAGAAAAGTAAATGAAAGTCCTTTGGGAAATGCAGATAAATTTGTTTAGCCTCAATCTCTTGCTGTGATTACAATTTTATTTATTGTCTTTTCTTTCTTTCTTTCTTTCTTTCTTTATTCTCTCTCTTTTTTTTTATAAATTTATTCTCTTATTCTGTTTGCCTGGACAAAACTGAAACTACTCCTTCACTCTGTGTGTGTGTGTGTGTGTGTGTGTGTGTGTGTGTGTGTGTGTGTGTGTGTGTGTGCTGGGGGGACTGAGACTGGGGAGACTTGTGGGGACCGTTGCCTTTAATCCTTCCAACTGGGCCCTTTGCCTGGTTTCATGTTGCTCATTGCTGGCTTTCCTATTTACTGAAGAACTGCGTTTTGACATTCACTAGAAAAAAAAAAATCTGCTCCACAGCCCCTCCCCCATTAAATGTTCCCCTTTGTTTTAGATTGTGATATTGCCTTCCAAATTTTAAAGAGAGAGAGAGAGCTCAAGTTAGGTAATGTGGCCTCCAGAGTTTAACTGTTGAAGGGTTAAAGCCACAGAAAAATTATAATTTAAGTACTGTGGTGGGGAGGGCTAGTGAAGAAAGGTGTCTTTGTTTGGATGATTAGTTTGGGCTCTGTTAAGACAGACAAAATATCTTTTTTTGGTCTTATGGTGTAGGCAGGGTTTAGATGCTTTAAAGCAAATCTTCAACTGCATTCTCCTTCTCTTACATCAGCCCAGTTCTCCCCTTCCCTCTCATGTGGCGAAACAATAAACAAAGTGGCCACTGTTGGTGCTTTGGGTCCGTTTCTCCCTCTTTCTAGTACCAGGATGGAAATCTTTAGCCATTTAAAGTCCAGAAATTCTGCTCCTCTAAGAGAGGACACTTGTCAAATGTTTGCGAGCTGGAGAAAGCTTCATGGACAGTTAGCTCCAAAAGGGTTCTGCAGGAATGCAGCTGCTTGGGAGGATGGGAGAACTCACTCTCAACTCTGTTTTGTTTTTCCTCAGCATTTGTAAAGTCAACTGCTTTAGGCCAGAGGGTGTGGCTGAGACTCCCAGAAAGCACTGAAAGTACTATTTGTTCTTGAAAATGTTACAGTTAATTTCTTGGTCTCAGTAGTCGGGGAAGAAAAGATCTTTGTGAAGAAAAGCAACAAAATGCAGGCATGTATCTGTTGTCCCTGGCTGAGATTTCGGGAGATTTGCTAACACTGATATCAGCAAAGAAAGCAGAATTTGAGAGGTTATTTTAAAGTGGTTATTTTAAAGAGGTTATCCTTAACCTGGGATCTCTGATTCTTAAGAGGTCCACTGAATGTTTTCTGGGGGATTGGGGTGGGGGGATGGACCCTCTAAAATTGAACAGAAAGGCTTGTAGAAATAGGGTTTTTATTGGAGAAAGACTCATGGCTCATTTTAAAGTCTCAAATCCAAAAGCAAGTTCATAAGCACAAATTTTTCCCTTTTTTCTTTTGAGCAGATTTGGATGTCAAGAGATTTTCAGGCTTTGTAAAGTCTAAGGTGCCTCACCTGACTTTGAAGCTCTGGGTGAGTGAGGGCACACACATGCAAGCTTGTCCCTGTAGGCATATTGCCAGGCTTTGGGTAACAGCAAAGGTATTGAAAGCAAAGGGATGGGAAGGGGACCAAGTGAGCCCCCCCAGAGCTGACCCTGCCACTTTGCCCTTTCCTTTGGTTGTTGACCCCAGCCATGGTGATGTAAGGGTTAGAGCAGAGTGCTTGTGGTTCAAAGTAGTCACCAAAATAATTGAAAAGAGCGAGTAAAGTTTTAGCAAGTAAAGCCGAACTTTTGTATTTTATACACAACTTAGTTTCAAGGTGGCTGCCTGTCTACTAAAATGTCTGGGTTTAGTGCCACTGTCTGGGTCCTTCATTCTTAGAGTGCTCTAGGTCGACAAATGACCAGACACCTGAAGGTAAGGCAAACGTGAAACAAAGTTTATTGAGGAAGAGAAAGATAGGTTTACAGAGTGAAAGCAAGATATAGGCTTACAGAGCAAGATACCTTTGTCATAGACAGGGACGCACCCTCATTGTGATGGGGGAGAGAGCAAGGGAAGGACAGCCTATGTGTACTGCTGGTCCCTAGATCCCAGGACACCCTACTTTACATCCACCAGGCAAAATTATTTCTCCCTGGAGCTTATGTGTTTTGAAGTCAGAACTGGATTTGCATTGTGTGTCTCCCACTATCAACTGACTTATTTGGAGGCAGTTATTTAAATTCTTTGACCTTTAGTTTTCTCATTTGTTAAATAGGGATAAAACACTACCTTGAAATGACATTGTTATGACTAAATGAAATGACATACCCAAGATGGATACTTCTGGGTCTGACCATAGAGTGCTCAAGAAGAGGAGCTGCTCTTTCATTAAAACGTGGGCTTCTTCCATAGCAAGTTGTGTCATCCTAAAAGCAGGGATTCTGAATGTGAAAGCAGTGCTAAACCTGGTCAAGATTGTTTTTCTCTAGGAAACTTTTGGGAATAGAAATAGGTGTATCTACCAAAAAAACTGAAAATTAAATCTGGATTTAGTGGTTATAAAGATGGAGGAGTGCTGGTGGGAATGCACACTAATACGTTCCTTCTGGAAGGATGTTTGGAGAATACTTAGGGACCTAAAAATAGACCTGCCATTCGATTCTATAATTCCTTTACTAGGTATATACCCAGAAGACCAAAAATCACAATATAACAAAGACATCTGTACCAGAATGTTTATTGCAGCCCAATTCACAATTGCTAAGTCATGGAAGAAGCCCAAGTGCCCATCGACCCACGAATGGACTAGCAAATCGTGGTACATGTATACCATGGAATATTATGCAACCTTAAAGAAAGATGGAGACTTTACCTCTTTCATGTTTACATAGATGGAGCTGGAACATATTCTTCTTAGCAAAGTATCTCAGGAATGGAAGAAAAAGTATCCAATGTACTCAGCCCTACTATGAAGCTAATTTATAGCTTTCACATGAAGGCTATAACCCAACTATAGCACAAGAATATGGGGAAAGGGCCAAGGAAGGGGAAGGGGGGGGTTAGGGTGGAGGGAGGATACTGGGTGGGGCCACACCTACAGTGCATCTTAGAATGGGTACAGGCGAAACTTACTAAAGGCAGAACACAAATGTCTACATACAATAACTAAGAAAATGCCATGAAGGGTACATTGAACAGTTTGATGAGAGTACTTCAGATTGTATATGAAACCAGCACATTGTACATAGTGCAACCCTTGATTGCACTAATGTACATAGCTATGATTTAACAACAACAAAAAAGATAGATATAAAGAAGGGAGAGAAAGTTTTTAGGCTCTAATCTCATCTCTGAACTTACTCTTGCTCTGCTCCACTTCATGCCCCAACAATATCAAAGCACTTATAACTTTTTGCCCCTCATGACATGATACTTTTTGCTTTGGTATCTTTGCCTGTGTTCTCTCTGCTGTCTGGGATTTCCGATCCCAACTCTGCCAGGAAAGTTCATCTTTTTAAAACCTTTCTGAGAGGTTTTCATGCTCTGAAGTATTCCCTTCTATTTAAGTTCATTATGTTACTTTTTGTTAGTAGTCATTGATAATGGGCGTGAAAATTAAGCAAACAATGCCTGGGAAAGCACTTTGTAAAAATAACAAGGTGCTATATAAAAAAAACAATTAAAAAATTCTAATAATAATTGTTATTATACTCACCAGTGCCCATCTTTGTTTCTACTTTTATTTCAAACCATTTCAAGGAAGCTTTTTAGACTAAAACACTCAGAGGGCTCTCCTGGAGTGAAGGATCTACCTTTTTTTTAATAATACCTCCGTATTAAATTCTGTCAAAACACTGAGGTGCCTGGACTAGTTATTTTGATAGCATCAGAGGCCAATTTGAATTAATTATATGCATCTTAACAATTATTGAATAATCATTAAGATGATTCAAAACATCAATCAACAAAAAAAACAAGAGCATCCAACCCTCTGTGTTATCGTTTTATTTCACTCCAAAGAACAAAGGTTGGAATCCTAGAGAAACAATAAATATGAAATCCTGAGAAGCATTATTAAACCGAAGATCCATCCTGTTCTTTGGTTGCAGGTAATTAATCCAAGAAGGTAATGCTTTGGAGAAGAGTTTCATTTACACAGGCAAACAAAGGATCTCACCTCAAACATTTGTAAGTCCCAAATGTGGCCTAGAATCTTTGGGAATTCTGCTTATCTTCCCAAAGTGTCTTTAGGAAAACATTGCTGTGCATTGCAAGATATCCTAGCTATAGATTTTTTTTTTTTTTTTTGGTAGAGACAGAGTCTCACTTTAAGGCCCTTGGTAGAGTGCCGTGGCATCACACAGCTCACAGCAACCTCCAACTCCTGGGCTTCAGCGATTCTCTTGCCTCAGCCTCCCGAGTAGCTGGGACTACAGGCGCCCGCCACAACGCCCAGCTATTTTTTGGTTGCAGTTCAGCCAGCGGCGGGTTTGAACCCGCCACCCTCGGTATATGGGGCCGGTGCCTTACCCACTGAGCCACAGGCGCCGCCCCTAGCTATAGATTTTTTTAAATGGGTCTTCATTCCTCTCTCTGACTGCTCCATTCTATCAGGAATTAAGAAAAAATCTCATAGAAAATAATACAAATAAAATACATGTATATATAAAGCTATAATACAGTGTTGCATTGTGTGTGTTTGTGTGTGCATGGAAATCTAGTTATTAATTTAAACAAGGATCTCTGGGGGATCTGAGAAGGAGCTTGGAGATTTCCATTTGCCTTGTGAAAAGTTTAATATGTGTTGAAAAGCACAAGGCTCAGGTTCAGATTACACAGAGTGAAAGCTTGGGCTGTTATGAATGCTGAGAGTCCCAGAGACAAAAGCTTTTAGTTATAACTGCATTTCTGGAGAGGAGGGCGCCGGTTCCTTCACCACTTCCATTAAGGAGCAACTGCTTATTTTAGTGGTGCCTTTCTCTCAGGAAGCGCGATATATAGTAAGAGCAGAAAAATAAGTAAAGGAGGAAATTTGATATTGATTTTCTTTTCTTCTGTGAAATTACATGAAAGCTCAATGGCTTGTAGCAGTAACTTAGTCAATAAGGCTCCATTGGAGATTACCTGGAAGTTCAATGTTCTCCCCATCCTTTTAAACTTCCTCCAGTGTCAAGTTCTTTTGTATTTAATTGTCTTTAGTGCTGAGATACTATGAAGCATTTTATTCATAACACTGCAGAGAGGATGTTGCTAAAGGTAAAACCGAGAAACATTACCAGACAACAAAAAAGTCTGCCCCCTCCTTTCTGCTTAAATATCACAACACAGGGGCGGCGCCTGTGGCTCAGTCCGTAGGGCGCCGGCCCCATATACCGAGGGTGGTGGGTTCAGGCCCAGCCCCAGCCCCAGCCAAACTGCAACCAAAAAATAGCCGGGCATTGTGGTGGGCGCCTGTAGTCCCAGCTACTCGGGAGGCTGAGGCAAGAGAATCGCTTAAGCCCAGGAGTTGGAGATTGCTGTGAGCTGTGTGAGGCCACGGCACTCTACCGAGGGCCATAAAGTGAAACTCTGTCTCTAACAAAAAAAAAAAAAAAAAAAAAATCACAACACAACAAAAAGGTCAAATCTGAAAATCCAAGGAAGATGAGAAATAAAGTGAATAGTAGGACTACGCATTGTGTAGCAGTTTTTCAGTATTAGCATGTTGCTGAGTTTTCCTGGGTTTGAGCTGCAGAAGGATTGTTTTCTCCTGTGGGGCTGGCAGGTTATGTAAGACTCACCATTATGTGTGCACACATTCTGGGCGTGGGAATTTCTAACATTTCTTGAACACTTGTTGTGTGTACATAGTATGCTAAGCCTTTTTATGGTTTCTGTTCTGTAGGGAAGCAATAAGTCGCCTGTGTGAAGCCGTCCCTGGGGCAAACGGAGCCATTAAAAAGAGAAAGGTAAATATTGACATGGCTTTCTTGTTTTACGTTTCCCTAACTATAGCAAAGATAGTATCAAAATAATTGTGGGTTTATGCCACCATATGACCCTGAGTCCAGCCTGGGCTTTATTAGATGATCTCTAGGCTGCACACAAAGTTGCTTTTGTCCCTCAAATTTCTCTGAGTTCCCTGACACTGTCTGACTTGGTGATGCTTCAATGGCAGGTGGAGAAAGTGCCTGGGCTTCGGGTCAGAAGCAGCAGGTGCCAGGACTAGCTCTCCTTTTACGTTTGAGCACCATACTTCATCTTTCTGAATCTCTGTTCTTATTCCTATCAAGTTAGAGAATGGAACCAGATGACTTGTTTGATGTCTTCCAATTTCAATATTTTACAATGTATGTATTGCACATTTTAACATTTTAGACTTTTTAGATTTCCTAGTCTATTTTCAAATGTAAGCATGGATAGTGTAACGTTAGGTGAGGTAGTAACACATGAGAAGAGAAGCTTTCCATACTGAAAGAAACTAAAGTTGGGATGTTGGATAGAGTAGGATTGAAATACTGCCCCTGCCACCTCCTAACAGTGTGATCTTGGACAAGTCACTTCACCTTTCAAATCCTTGGTTTTTTCATCTGTAAAGTGGGAGAAAGCAGCACTTACCTTATAGAGTTATGTGAGAATTAAATGAAGTGATGTCTACAAACTGAATAACAGTGTCTGGCATATATTAAGCTTTCTACATTAATGGTAGCTGGTGTTATTGCTATTAAGCTATTAACCGTGGAATGTTTTAAGAACCTTTGCACCTAAAGGCTCTTAAAAAGTACAAAGCAGGGGTGCAAAGGCTCTTAAAATACCTATATACATCACAGAAATGTAGACCATTTAAAAAGGAAGGGAATTTTAGAGATCTTCTGGTCCAACCCTCTCATTTGCCAGCTGCTAAACTGAGTCCAAGGGAAGAAATGGTATTTGCTTTGATATGAGAGCCAGCTGTAGGCCAGGTCGTCAGAGCCCCACATTAGTCCTCTAATTCTATACCACCCTGCCTCATTTTTTGGTCATCATTCTTCATCATTTATATAGAGCTGAGCCCAGTGTCACCAGAGTGACTCAGAGGAGCCACATGGTATGGAAAATTCTGAAAAATGGCCATTGAATTCTATTACGGACATCCAATTACAAGGTTCTTTGGCAGAACCCATGACTCCAAAGCAGCCTCTAGCCTCTTCCTTCCCGTAATCTCTGTGAATGGACACTTCAACAGAATGTTCTCAACAAACAGGCTCATTCATTTAAGATTTCTCATTTCAGGAATGGGGATTCCACACCCCCAAATAAAACAAAACAAACCTGGCTATCATAGATCCAGAAAGTACCCTTGTAAAGAAAAACAGAAAAAATGTCCCCATTTTCATGTCTGGCTTTGGTAATGTTAGTCTTCTCTCTCTCTCTCTCTTTTCTTTTTTCTCAGTCCAGCTAAAGGTTTGTTAGTTTTATTAATCTTTTTGAAGAATCAACTTTTGGTTTAATTGACTTTCTCTATTGTTTTACTATTCTCTTTTTCTTTATGTCTGCTCTAATCTTTATTATTTCCTTCCTTCTAGCTTTGGGTTTAGGTGTGTTCTTTTTCTATTTCCTAGAGTTAGGTTTTGCATTTCATATTTTTCTCCTTTTTTAATGTAAAGCTATAAATGTCCCTCTTAGCATTCACTGTATCCCACAAATTTTGGTACTTTGTACTTTGTTGTTTTTGTACTTTGTTAATCATGGCAAAAATCCTAGACGCTGGTCTTTCTATCTGCTCCTGTTTCACAGATGAGAAAGCCGAGTTCCTGAAGGGTTAACTTGCCCAGTGACCAGTCAGTGTGAGGAGGAGCCAGGCCACACCCAGGCAGTCTGGCTCTGGGGTCCACACTCTTAACCAGATGTTATCTGTCTCTCTGCCTAGCATCTCCCTTGGGGTAAAGGAGCCAAAAACTAAGGCCAGTTGAATATGATCAGGACATCCACGTGATTCTAGTAGGCCTGTGGGCTGTTGCATTGTAGGCAGTTTGGAGTGCTTAGGATTGTGCTATATCCCGTGAGTTTTGAAGTCTAAAAGTTAATGAATAACCAAAAAAACTGGAGGTTCCCCAGAGACTGTGGTATGCAGTCAGAAGAGCCATTCTGGCATGTCAGTACCAATAAATTAGACTCAGCTCTGGCCGATTAATGTCTAGCTATCTAAGAGTGTTCTCATTTGTAACATGTGGATACTCACCTCTCTGCTGCCTGCCTCCACTCTTTAGTAAAAGTTGGAAGTATCCCATCCTCAATCTCTTCTTTCTGTGACCTTCCTCTACCACACCTGTCATGACCTTTCCCAAAGGCCAGGGCCTGTGGCTCCTCCCCTCCCTCTTCCTCAAAGGAGAAATCCTGTAGCATAAGTCATTTAAAAAGTAGTAATCGTAATCATTACAGTTTGTTAGCACTACACTGTATACTATGCATTTCCATACACTTTATTCCTGAATTCTTCCACAATCTCTCATGGCTGGAGGTGGAAGGGTGGAAGTGATGTTACTATTCCTTTTTTGTAAATAAAGACACCGAGAGGGCCTCTAGGCGTTTCCTAAGGTTCCCCCGCCACACACACACTGATTAGACCCACCTGGGACTTGAACACAAGTTGCCTCACAGCCAGTCCTGTGAGATTTCCACTGTGCTGTGATTTCTATTCTCTGGGTCCTTTAAATTTTAGGTCATTCATAATAATGGAATGAAAGACTTTATCCTAAACAGTAAATACTGTTAGGGCGTTTCTCAGAGATTAAGGTTATTGTGAGGACAAAATGAAGGTGATATATGCAAGAGTTCTTCACAATGACAAAGTTCTTTTCAATTTGATAGTTTAATTATTTAATTGGTATTTAATAATAATTTTTTTAAAACCAGCATGGAAAAGAAACTCTAGAAAATAAATGAATGACTTGCTGTGTTTAATAACACAGTCACTGTGGAGAATACAAAACTCCTGAATTGTGTGGCTTGTCTTGCCAAGAATCATGTGAAGAGCAGAGAAAGTAGACGAAGAGTCAACCTCATGACAGGTGACACCTACAATGTTTGAGGTTCCTTAGATGTATTGTTTGTACTAGGTTGTACTTGCCATTGAAAATAAAACCATACATTCAATTTTAATAATGTATTTTTAACAGTTTGGTGTTAAATGAATCGAAGGAGAGTAATACATGTATAAATAAGCCAAAGTATGAACGAAACAAATTATATTTGCATCAGTTGCCTCAAAGTATTAATTCATATGCTGAGGAATCATTTATTTTCCATCCTCAACTGGTCTACTTTCCAGTAGAGGATTTCAAGATCTAATCCATGCCACACCCATCCACCACAGTATTTAAATCTCTCAGCAGGGCACAATGGCTCACACCTATAACCCCAGCATTTTGTGAGGATGAGGTGGGATGATTGCTTAAGGCCAGGAGTTGCAGACCAGCCTGTGCAATGTAGCAAGACCCAGACACCACAAACAAAACAAGAAAAATTATCCAGGCATAGTAGTGAGCGCCTGTAGTTCCAGCTACTTGGTAGGCTGAGATAGGAAGATTACTTGAGCCTGGAGTTTGAGGTTACCGTGAGCTGTGATTGCACCACTGCACTCCAGCCTGGGTGACAGAGTGAGACCCTGTCTCTAAAATAAATACATAAACAAATAAATAATCTCTCAAACCGTCTTTTAGAATCTTAGTGTTGAAAAGGACCAAAATAATAATAATAATAATAATATTGATAATAACAAGTCTCATGTAGCCAAATACTGGGCTAAATGATCTCCAATTATCTAATTTACTTTTAGTAACAGCCCTTGTGAAGTGGCTACTGTTTTTTCCCCTTTTTACATGAAAGGATATTGAGTCTTAGGAATGTTCTTTGTCTGAGAACATTCAGCTGTTAAGTGACACTTCAGTCTGCCTGAGAAAAAGTCCGAATTTTCAATCCTCTGATGGTACTTTTCCCCCACTTATGACCCCAGCGCTTTTTAAGTCTTGGGCACCCCTTATGTTTGTGATTCTTCACCTAACCCAGACCCTACTTCTTGAGAAATGCTTAGTCCAGAATTTCAACTTTTATCAAAACATGTCCCTTTCCCCAGAATCTTCCTCTAAATTTCTATTAGTAAATTTTGGTAAGCCATCTTTAGTAATGAGCTAGTGTGGAATGGGCTAACCTTTCCCTAGTAATCTTTGTTCAATTTAGCAATAGGGAGAGACCTTCCAAAAATAATTATTTAACCTTGAAGAGTAGCTGCTGATAGAATTTCAGGCATTGTGGTTGTCTGAAGGTAAAGATTGGACTGGTAGAGGGACTTTTTAACTCTAGGGAGGAAAAGGTGAGGGAGGAACAGGGATGGCTTCAGGGAAGGAAGCAATTACTTGGTTGGAAATTGCTCACCAAAGCCTTCAGTGGTATTGACTTCAGTGGATTATCAACTTTTTCCGTTTTCACAGGAATTTGTTTACATGAAGCATTTCCCCACTCCCAGCACTTACAGAATAGGAAGTGTATGAGAAAAGCTGAGGGCCCAAATGTTACCACTTACTGAAGAATTTGCTGTGTTAAAATTATTTTAAAGTTTTCTTATTAAACAAAAAAATCATTGCATCTCATTTGATTTAAGTAAAATAGAAAGGAAGACTATGGGCTTTAACCCTTTTTTAACATTTAAAAAACATTAACATTCCTGTAGCAAAACTCATAACAGTGTTTTTTTGAATTTATTTTTAAAGCCTCCAGTTAAGTGCCTATCAACAGTCCTTGGCAAAAGTAATCTTCAGTTTTCGGGAATGAATATAAAACTGACCATCTCAACATGCAGCCTGGTATTGATGAATCTTGACAACCAACAGGTAAGATCATGAATGGCATGTATAGTTTTAACATATCATCTGTTTTTCTAGAGAAGTCTGGGGATAAGAAAGAGAATAAAGTTTCAGAGTATGCCTAAAATGTAATAAGGCCCAAGGGAAAAAATTTGCCCAAGATTTATGCATAACAATAATAGAACAACAGCATTTCTAACCCATCACTGAGGCTTATAACCATCTATATACTTCCCACTAACTAATTGGCTTTGTATAAAAAACTGTGGTGCAAATAACATAGTGAATACCATCTGGCAACACATATCCCAGAGCTATCTCTTGGTTAGTGTCACCAACCCTCCCCAAAGGGAAAGCCACTCCATTATCAGAACTGACAGACTGTATGTTGAGCTGGGGGCAGAGGAGGGACAACAGGAAAAGGTGATATTAGGGTTAATGTTCTAGCTCACTGAAATGTAAGCAGAAAACATTTTCTTCCAACTCTTGCGGCCGAGAAGCTAAAATATTACTGTATAAACAACTTTTTCTTCCTTGACAATTTATAATAATATGATGTGCCTGAGCTTTCATTGTGAACCTTGTTTCTCAAAGAACAGCATTGCTGAAGCAAATGTAAAAGATATACAGGCATTGGGCTAATAGTTACCTAAGATAGGGCACTGATTTCTTTTCATTTTTTCAACTACATTCCTTTATCCGGTTATTTTTATGTGTTAGAGTCTGATTTTTCTCTTTGTCTATATGTAATGGTTCAAGGGTCTTCACATGCATGTATTTAAGATTTTATTACATAGAGTACTATTAAGCAAGGCCCCAAGAAAGGTTTAATGTGCACATAAATACACTAAAAGGCTGAGATTACATATGGGTTGAAAAGCTGGCTTTGCCACTTACTAGCAAGTTACCCTATTACAGTGAGCTTCAGTTTTCCTCATCAGTGAAATGAGAATTATAGTACCTATTTATAGGGTTGCTTTTCTTTTCTTTCTTTCTTTTTTTTTTTTTTTTTATGAGACAGAGCCTCAAGCTGTTACCCTGGGTAGAGTGCTGTGGCATCACAACTCACAGCAACCTCCAACTCCTGGGCTCAAGCGATTCTCCTGCCTCCGCCTCCCAAGTAGCTGGGAGGGACTACAGGCGCCTGCCACAACGCCCGGCTATTTTTTTGGTTGCAGCCGTCATTGTTGTTTGGCGGGCCCGGGCTGGATTTGAACCCACCAGCTCAGGTGTATGTGGCTGGCGCCTTAGCCACTTGAGCCACAGGCGCTGAGCTTATTTATAGGGTTTCTAAGAGAATGGATTTAATAGTGGCTCACAGGGGTATTTAGAGAATTAAATGAGATAATGGATCTACATTTCTTAGCAAGTGCTGGTCACATGGTATCTATTATTATTTTTCACTCCAACATTCCTTCTCAGAGAACTTTTCACATCCTCAGTACTTAGCAGAGAAAGTATATTATAAAAAACAAATTAGAAAATTATGAGTATAGGTTTTGAGGGCTGTTTTATTTTCTAAATTAAAAAAAGGATAAAATACATTGTTTACGCAGTAGCATAAAACACTTGGAGGGAAAATACTTAATATGGAACAGTTTAAAATAATTACAGTTTAATTGGGTCCTGATAGATTATTCAAGACGGTGATAACACTGGCGTAATAATGGTGTAATATTTTGGGCTGCACTTAGAAGATACAACACATCTAGGTGCATGGTGAAATATTCAGTCATTCAGATGCTTTGATCTCAAGACATCTGTAGATGTAAAATTTGTTTCTAGTTTTTACCTATGTGGATGGCACCACACAGCTCAATGCTTTCAATTATGAGATCTCCCTGGGTGAGGAGTCCTTGAATTATCTCAGAGGTTTGTAAAAGAGGAAGAGTAGGCAAAACTGGAGCCATCATGTTGATAACCTTTTGTAATAATTTTTTTAAATGGCCCTTTCCATAGTGTGCCTGAAGTGAATGGGAAATTAATGAAGAATAGGGTTATTATGGTGTATGTGGTGGGACATGGTTTGTTCTCAGCCTCTCTTTCTCTTCTACTGCCCCTTTTCAGGGCATAGCAGTTAGAGGTGGTATCACTACACCTCCATAATCTTTCAGGCAGAAAAGAGTAGGGCCAGTGGATGGCTTTCCCTATCAGCAGCTATAGCAATGATGTGCTGTGAGAGTAACACACATCTTTTCCGCACTGGGGGTGGAATGGGATTGTACTCAACCCACTGATTGAGCAAGGACTGAAGTTAGGACATAACTGATTTCAGATCCAAAGACTGCTTTTTAGTAATTATTTTGAGCTCTTCTGTAGGCCTGGGTGAAATGACTGGGGGATAAGGGGAAAAGATATGGCACACGGAAGGTGCCAACTCAAGCAGCTTTATGTATTCCATGAAAAGGACAACTGAAAGGGAAAAAGGCAGCAGAGCAACCTGGTGGACGTAGCAGGAAGAAAGACTTTTATGAATTAACTCCTTAAGGAAAGTTATCCCTAGAAGTTTTAAGATAAATACAAAAACAGGCCACCCTCCACTCTCACTACTAAGATATATTTTGGTCTGAAAATATTAACAGGTTCAAGTTTAAGATATATTGAGAGATGACAGCATTTATGGGTCAGATAGTTCACTTTTATCTTCAGTCATGGAGATTAAGAATATAACAATTAACTTCTAGAAAACATTTCATAGATCCCCAGAGGCAGAAATAAAATAGCAAATACACAATGCTTGTAAGTTTTAAAAATTACCATATTTGGGGTGAGGAAAACACTTTTTTTGGAAAGTTATGGGAGTTTCTGTATATTCTTTGTTTTAAAATCCAAGCAACAGCCTTTATTGACACACCTTAGAATTTTAGGGCCTTAAGCAAAAATGTCAGTCTCAGTAGTTCCCATTCCCATTAATTCTTTACTCATTTCTAAAACCATCACCAACTCTTAACAGCTACTGAATTCAGAAAAGGTAACAGGTAAGGCAAAAGACAAAGAACTTGGAGACACCTTTTAGTCTCCACTAAGGGAGGTAACTTCAAATATCAAGAGGCCAGACAGGTAACACAACCATCCAGGTACAAGAGAAAACAATGGTGCAAGCCCAGTGGTAAGTGGTAAATCCTACTCAGCCTGTGTTGGGGAGACAACATCAGGGAACCTGCCAACTGTTCCCCGTCTAAATGTAAATCAGATGCTTTTTGCCATGCAGGTTAAGGGCAGCCAGATCTTCCACTTTTGTAAAAAAAAAAAAAAAAAGGGAACATCTGGATTTTTTTAGTTGCCATCTCTATATTAAGATGTTGGTTTCTAATTTAAAAATTAAAATTAGAAGCATGAGCCATATAAATCTGTGGCCTGAAGGCAGCCAATGTAGGATATGTAATCTAAACAAACATTAATGACATATGGTATGTGATATACCTGAAGAACTCTCCCAAATCACAGTGTTTATAAGCTTCTTTAAATTCCCTATCCCCACTCATTTCCTTTCCTTGTTGCAAAATCTGTATTAGAATTTCCCCAGGACTCCTTTAGTTCCTTTAATGAAGACACCCCCCCCCCCACACACACCCCATCATTTAATCCTCATAATTTGTAAGGTACATCCAGTTATACCCATTTCAGTTTAGAACCTGAACCACAGAGATTAAGTAATTTACCTAGCTACTGAGCTAGTAAGTGGAGCCCAAATTTCAGTCAAGTAGGTCTGGTTCCAGTCTGTGGTAAATGTTAACAATCGAAAGAAATAGTGATTTTCCACAGCTAAAGAGTGTTAAAATGTTACAGCATTCTGTCTTCAGTAAATATAAACACTAATTTTGGTTCTCTTAGCTTACCGCCTATTTTCAAGACCATCAAACCATCCGAGTCAGTTACATAGCCCAGGTTTTTCTCCCCAAGATGATCCTTCTAATCCAACAGGGTGTGGTTTTTATCCTTTCTCCCTGCTTCAGTTTCAGAGAGGAACAGAATGACAACCTCCCAGTTTGTAAACCTCAGATTTTTTCTGCATTTATCTTTCCTGCATTTTTATCTGGAGGTAATCACAACTAGCCAGTTTATTGTGCACTGCATTCCCCCTGCCCCTAAGAGTAGTTATTTTCCATTGCACATGCAATTAATTATCTATCCACTCAGGGGACTGCAGCTACAAGCTATTTTGAGAAAGCAAAGCAGAGGTGAGACAAGGGAGAGGTGCTATGATTAAGATGCTTAGAGCCAACATTTTACTTTCTATCTAGTCTTTTCTCCATCTCTCCCTCCCAACTGAGCTAGTATTTCAGCAATTATAATCATCCTTACTTGCCACAGTCCTATCTTTTACAGAGTCCCTCCCTCCACCACTACCAAAAGGCAGGATGGCTGTAAAATAAGGACCTGTTGCATTAGATATGTCATTTACTGCCTTAATGGAGCAGAGACATCTGCAACCTTTTTAACTCATCATGATAAGCCTGCTGATATACTCATGTTGCTGCACACAGCCTTCTGATGTGATACAACTTCAGCATCTTAATAAAATAACCACAGCAACATGCTCATTAATAGGGCTGGTTTTCCTAGGTTGCCAAGTTCTTGTAGCCAGTAACTTAATTTACTAAGTTTAATTTCCAGAAATTAATTTGTAAATCAAGTTACTAGAAGCTGGATCATTTCCCCTTATAAATACTGGTTAAGTTTAAATTATCAAGTGGCTGTAATACACACAATTGAAAGCAGTATACAAAGAAAGTGTATATGCAATATCATTAGCCAAACAAATTACACAGAACAAGAAACTTTATTATCTCCAATGCTGGTGCATAACAAAAAACAAGATTAATTAGAGGAGGAGACAGAGGAATAGTGAGAAATTTCTGGGCAGGCTTAAAACTTTTAAAGGTTGACAGCATAATTGTTCATTAAGTCTTTTTACATATAGGGCCTTCCTTTTACTTGACAATTTTCACTAACAGTTCTTACAATATGAAGTTCAACTAAAGTCTTCACTGGTCAACTTAAATGAAAAAAAGCAAGCAAAACAAAACTTCTCTAGTATACATGGGTATTAGAAATAGTTTTTCTTTGTACTTTCACTTATATTTCAATGTGTAGATTGGAAACTTTAAGGATATCTTATTTTTGACTTTCAAAAAGGCATGACAATGGATTTTCTTAAATTATAGATCACAGTATCTTTACAAACGATCAACTACAAAATTTCAGATGCTCTTGGAAACACATTTTAAGATATTTAACATACATAATACATGTTTCTTAGTTTACTCATCCTTGAAGGAAGCATACTCAATCTTGGGTTGAAAATTTTGCTTTTGCTAAAGGTCTTGAGTAGATCACAAAGGGGAATTTTCAAAGTTTTCTTAACAGGCGTTCAGTCCAAAAAACTCAGATATCTTGTGTCCTATTTGCATAAGTGTTTTTCTCATTAATTAACATCAGTGGGCTCTTGTATTGGTAGTCTGGTCATGACTTACTCTTGCAAAACCACCTTTACTGCGAAACAAATATGAAAGATGTTTTCCCCAATGCAAGGAAAATAATCTGAATCAGTAACAGAGTCAAAGTCACAGGTGTTTCAAGACATTCTTGAGAACAGACAACAGTCCTAAGATTCTTTTTCTTTCATGATTCTCTTCCTTTTTCACAACTGTACAGTCACTGTCCTATTGTCTTCTATTCTGAAAAACAAAAACTCTGGTTTTTTTTGAAGATCAAGTTTTTCATTGGCACAGGACTATATGGAATGAACCCAAAAAGATAGTGGCAAGCTGGGTCTCTCCTCAGGTAGTTTCCTCCTCTTTTAACAGCATTTAACTACTCTCTATCAATAATTTCATCACAGCCGAGTTCTTCGGTCAGACGATTAACAACCATAAGTGAAAAAAGCTCTTCGATAAAAGCCAACTGGTCGAACGGGGTCTTCTCATAATGCATCTGAAACCCTCCATCCAGAGCTGCTTCTCTGGCTCTGGATGATCTCAGGAACATCTTGTTGGCTTCTTCAAGGGCCGCCGAGACTCTGTAGCCGGCACCACTCAGCTGCTCCTCCTCCGGATAGTCGTAGTCGTCCTCCCAGTCATCGAATTCCTCGCCCTCGTCCTCACTCTCGAAGTCTGGGCCCGCGAACTGGCCTGGCTGCTCCCCAGGGCTGGGCCAGTTAGGCAGGCCCCGCTTCCCCGCTGGCGCCGCCATTGGCTGAGCCGCCTCCTCCTCCATCGGGCCTTCCTCCTCAAGCTGCAGCGGGGCCCCGCTGCGGGAGGGACGCAGGGATGGGTCTCGGCTCCCGCCGCCTACCTCCATCTGCGGAAGGTCACCCTCGCCGAGCATCACATCCATTTGCAGGTCATTGCACTCTTCGTACAGTTCGCACAGCTCAGCCATTTCCGACATTGTGCAAAACAAACTGCTCTACCTCTGAGAAAGCGCTTTCTGCAAGAAGATACGGAGCTACGCCGCCGGGCGGTTGTGCGCCTGCGCAAAGGCTGCGCGCACGCGCGCCCCCAGGCACCGCCTCCCGCTCGGCGGTCCTCTGTGGCGGGGGCGCCTGCGCTTTGATGTCAGAGTGGCTTGGTGGGCTACGTTTCGGTAGATGTGGGCTGTACACCCAGAGATTCTTCATGCGACAGCGTAACGTAGCCCATTCGTTACTAACCTGTACTGCTGCTTATCGTTCTATGTGCTGGAAACTATCTTATGTGAGCTCCTTAACTCCGCTTAACGCTCCTCCCCCTTCTCTCCCCGCAGGCAATCGCGTCTGTCCGAGGTTCTCATAAATTATCTGTGCGCCGAGATCTTAGATTTCCTCATGTCCAAAACAGGCAGTATCCACAAGCACATCTGAAGAACCAACCCATTCTGCTCTTTTGTTCTTGTCATTAAAAAAAGGTTAAATTCACAAACCTTTAACAGGCATATTATCCATTTTTTAAAGAAAAGTTATATAGTAAAGAAATAATTTGATCTCATTTCTTTTCCCAGAAGGTAACTTCCCATTATTATCAATTTGGTTTATATTCTTTAAGTCTTTTTTGTTTTCATTTACATGGATGTTTGTGTACTTTTGCCAAAATACTATTTTGTGTTTTTTAAACATTTTTATGTAACTGTCTTCAACTTTTAAAAAAGCCTCAGCAATACATAAATTATTATATAGAGCATATATTATATATATATAATTTCATTTATGTAGATATACTACAGTTGACCTAACCATGGACACATAATTTCTAGTTTTTTGATATTATAAACTGCGTAAAGGAACAGTCACATGTCCAAGTATTTTTCTAGAATAAATATCTAGAAGTGGAAAGGTGGAATCGTAGGGTATGCATGCTTTAGTTTAGATTGCTCTCCAAATTTGCTGTACAAATTTAAGCTCTAGCCAGCAGTGTTAGAATACCAATACCAACATATGATTTTGCTGAACTTTAATGATTTTTTATCAGTTTTATGGTATCTTGTTTTATTTTCCATAGCTTTCATTTCTTGGAGATTGATTAATCCTTTAATATGTTTACTTAATATTTGTATTCCTGTAAATTAACTGGTCTTATTTTGAGTTTCTTGGTGATCAGTAGGAATTCCTTATACCCTCTGTATATGAATTCTTTGTTTTTCATATTACATATTCTCCCTGCCTCTTGTTGTTTATCCTATTTAAGGGGTCTTATGCAAAAGTTTTTTTATTAGTTTTTATGTAATCAAATTTGAATTTTTTCCTGGCAGCCTCTTTCTGGAGATTAAAATGGATTTTCCTACTTCAAAGAGCACAGATAATATTGTTATGTCTTCTAATTTTTATAGGTTTTTTATGGAGCAAACATTTATATAAATAGTATGAGAACAGGATTTATTTATGTTTTCCATACCATATCTACATCAGCCAACTGCATTAATTAGATCACCTGTCCTTTTTTCTGTTTGGTGCTGCATTTATCATAGACTAAAAGTACATGAATACATGAGTCTGTTTTTAAACTTTGTATTCTTATGAATTTCTGTAGTTTTATGTTTTGCTATCTGATAAGGAAAATCTTGACTTTGTTCTTTAAAAAATTGCCTTAGCTCTTCTTAGTCATTTATTCTTCTGTATGAATTTTAGAAGAATCTTCAATATACTTTTATGTCTGGCTGTCTGATAAATAAATGAAATTTTACCCATCTGTTTTTTTCAAAATTTCTTTAGCCCTTTTTGCACATTTATTCTTTCATATGAATTTTAGAAGCAGCTTGAAAATTCCCATGAATGACATTGGTATCCTTTTTATTGGAATTGCATGGAATTTATAGATGAATTTTGGGGAGAATTGACATCTTTATAATATTATTTTCTCATCCATAAAGGTGATACCTATCTTTCTACTTGTTCAGGGCTCACTTTTTTTTTTTTTTTGAGACAGAGTCTCATTCCATTGCCCAGCAACCTTAAACACCTGGGCTCAAGTGATCCACTTACCTCAGCCTTGAGAGTAGCTAGGACCACAGGCATATGCCACCGTGGGCCTGGCTAATTTTTCCATCTTTAGAACAGATAGAGTCTAGCTCTTGCTCAGGTTGGTCTGGAACTCCTGACCTCAAGCAATCCACCCACCTTGGCCTCCCAGAGTGCTAGAATTATAGGCATGAGCCACCACAACTGGCCTTATTTATAACTTCTCATGGAAGTTTTCCAAAAATATTGTTACATGATTTTAATTGTCAATAGTGTTATATTTAGATAGTCTTATAAATTGTACCTTCCCCAATACAGTATCTAATTGGCTAGTGCTGGTATATGAGAATGACATCCATCTTTGTATGTTGATTTTGTTTTTATTGAAATATAAATATATAAAATTATATAAATAGTGTGTAGCTTGGTTGTCACAAAATGAACTTAGTTGTATATCCACTACCCAAATCTAAAAAATGCTATTTGCTGCAACCCAGAAAACCATTTGCTGCTTCTCCGTATGGCCCAGAGTAACCACTATCCTAATTTAAAATACAATAGAATTATTTTGACTGTTTTTGAAAGTTATACAGATTTCATTCTTTGTGTTTGGCTTTTTTGACTACACAAACAAGTTATTGCTGTGTAGTATGCTGCTGTTTGAATATCACCGTAATCATTGTTGGAATTGTTTCCAATTTAGCACCATTATATACAAGGCAGATATTGTCTTTCTTGAGAATATCTTTTGTTGCACATTTTTACACAATTCTGTTGGGTGTACATCTCATACATCTCAGAGTAGACTTGCTTGGTCATCTTATATAAGCAATTTAGTAGATTCTGTTGCACATTTCTGAAAATAGGATTAGTTAGCAGGTGCATAATTGGTATTTCAAGGAACTTAAAAACAGTATGACAGATATATGCTGTGGTTTCCTAAACAAGCAAATCTAGAATCCCAAGTAGAAGAGACAATTATCCTGGCTAATTAATGCAGTTTACTTGACTATTCTTACCTCCTATTGGAAGTTTTAGTGTGTTAGGATACTTTTGGTGGTATATGACAGCAACCAAATTGAAATTAACATATGCAAAGATAAATAAATAGGAAAAAAATATAAAGGGAGAGCGTGAAACATATTGGTTAAAGTGATAGAATAAATGTTGCCAATTTTTCTTTTCCATTTTTAGCTCACATTCTAGCTTCATATTCTAGCAGATTTTCCCCAAAGGCAGCAAAAGATGGCCCCCA
This sequence comes from Nycticebus coucang, assembly GCF_027406575.1. NCBI lineage: Eukaryota > Metazoa > Chordata > Mammalia > Primates > Lorisidae > Nycticebus > Nycticebus coucang. Next base: position 50,694,878 of record NC_069785.1, on the reverse strand, counting down.
GAAGCTTTGGGCTTACGTGGTCTTTAATGGCAGAGAGAGATATGCTTTTTCTCCTAATATTCATCTTAGTTCCTCATAAGAGACACTGATTGCCTCTACTGTATCCATAGAGATGATGGTATTTTCTTTATTAGCTAGACCAGAATCATGTGTCCACCTGGGTGAGGAGGGGCAGTGAGATGGGCAAACTCTCCTGAACCTGATGGATTAAATAATATTATTATAGAATATGGGTAGGGTGGTTTCTGAAGGGATGTTGAGCAGACAAAAGCAAAACAAATGTGTGTCTATTACTATTAGACTATATATACATAAGAATAATAATTTATAGCAGCATACACATTTACTTTATTTATGTTTTTCAGATTATTGCAAATCATCATATGCAGTCTATTTCATTTGCCTCTGGAGGGGATCCTGTAAGTATAGATCATAAACATTCTTTGAATAAGAGTTAAATAACTTCCATGTAAAGCATATTAGCCACTACATCCCTTTTCTGAAAGTATTATTGTAATTTCTGAATAGCTACATGCACCAGGTAATCAAAATTTTGGTTTGGACAAAATATTTCCTGTCAATGAATTTTAAAAGATTTGGATTAGTAGATGTGCTAATAATACTCCATTGTGTTGTTAGTCAGGGAGCTCTCACCTGATAAACTTCTTTTTGATAATAGTATGTATCTAAGTCATAGAAAGCAAGCATGCCATACATGTGCTCCCAGTCCCCTCTCAGAATTCTCAGCACAGAGTTCCAGGCAGACTGTACTACCCAGTTGGACTTGGTACATCAACTAAGGCAATTTAAGTCTAATTTAGAATGAGCAATCAGGTTTGCAGAAACTCATGGAGGGAACACTGAGCTGGGCAGTGAGAACTTGTAGTTTCTTCCTACTGAGAGACCACATAGTGCTCACTGCCCACAAATTATGCAGAACTCTATCTCCAAGGCTGCTTTGCAGTGAGGCATGACTATTTACCTTGACTTTCTACCACATCTTCCCTGGACTAGGGCAACAGGAGAGGGGCACTGAAGCTAGGGGGCCTAGGATTGAACAAAAAATAAATTTGTTTAAACTGAGGGAGTAGAAAGATAATTTTGCTCATCTGTGACATTATGAGTCTTTTTCTTGTACCTGTAAACATATGGAAGGTTAAAAGAGGGCAGAGTACAATTTTCATAATGATTAAACATCAGTAACATCAAGAAAACATATGGGGAACATACGCGGACCTTGTTCTCACCTATAATCTATAACCTTCTCTTCTGCAAAGCATTAATAAAGATTATATTAATAATTAAAAATTATGGCCTTTGGAAATGAGACAATAAAATTCAGTTTAACAGTTGATATTTTTTTTCTACCCATGACATTTACTTTCTCACTTTTAATTGAGGAATAAAATTTTGGGTCATAAATGATAGATACATAACCCAGAAACCCAAGAGTGGTATGGACGGTGGTTAACACACAACTCAAACTGGCAGCTGGTGTCACTGCAGAGTTTCTATTTGTTTTAACCTCTATGCTAAATATTTAAAAGGGAAAAATACAATTTCATATCCTAAGGAGAAATAGTTTGGAAGTTGCTTTGTATAATCATTGCTTCATTTACTGACTTCTAAAACATGTAAGCAAATTCCTCCACTTAGCTAAAATATACAGCTAAATGCTATTTAAATTGGCTCATTCTTAAAAATATTTTAATAACTACTTGTCTTCACACTGGCTACCAACGTATTTAACTCAAAGTATTTAAGATGTCAAGCCAAGACAAGCTGCCTTCCCAATGTCTTTGAGGCATAGGGAAGAAAAGCAGCCTTTAATTTCAAATCATTGCTTGTTTTTTCTTTTTTAATGGATACTCAGTTTTCCCTTTAGGCTTCACTGTCTCCTTGTCATTTTAGCTTTGGATGTGATTATTTTCAAATGACTATACTAATATAGTGCCATGATGCTACAATTTAAAAGTAAACCAAATTTTAAGAGCTCCACCTTTTCCCTAAAAATCTCTGGAGATGGCAAATTGTGGATTCAGGGTTATGCAGGGTGTACAGTGCTTAGTAGTCTCTGCTTTGTGAACCCGGTAGTGGATCTGGACTCCAATCCACCCAGCCTTGCTGTCCGGCCTCAACATTTACACCAAAGGTTGGATAGCAGAGAGAATCAACTGTCTCTAGGCTGAAAAACATAGGCATTATCTCTTTCCTTCCTAACCTATTATAGCTTGGTCATCCATGGAGGAGCTCAAATACTTAAGAGATTTAAAGAGACTCTGTAAGTATAGTGTGAAAAATAATTATTAGTGCTTGCTCTCAATTTTTTCCTTTTTAATTTTTAAGAGATGCCATCATTTTAGGAGTGGTGTTCAAATACTCATTTACCCTAGCCAAGGCCCTGTGTGATTCCTTTTCCTATTTATTTATATATTTTTTGAGGCAGATTTTACTTTGTTGCCCTTATTAGAGTGCTGTTCCATCACAGCTCGCAGCGACTTCAAACTCTTGGGCTTCAGTAATTCTCTTGCCTCAGCCTCACAAGTACCTAAGACAGGCGCCTGCTATAATGCCTGGCTATGTTTTAGAAATGGGGTCTTGCTCTGGCTCAGGCTGATCTTGAACCTGTGAGCTCAGGCAATTCACCTGCTTCGGCCTCCCAAGTGCTGGGATTACAGGTGTGAGCCACCACGCCCAGAGCCCTGTGTGATTTCTATTATTGTTCTCCAGAATCTTAATTCTTTTCATACTGTCTTCATGAATCTTTAGTTCTTGAAACTCCCCCCAAACTGCTCCTACCAAAAACAAACAGCAAAGAATCTGTAGCCCCTCTGGAAACGTTTGGACCTGCTGAATTGAGTGGGACCCATGCAGTCTCTGCAGCTGGAGAGAAAGCCTACTGATTTGAATTTAAAATAGAAATATGGAGCCACTGTAAGCCTTGGCATTAGAAGTTATCTCAGTGAAGTTTAACCCTCATGTCCAGGAAGAACGATGGTGCAGTGTCAGGCCTTGGAGTCAAGAAGACTTGACTTATTTAACCTCTCTAAGCTTCAGGGTCCTCATATGCAAATGAGGGATGATCCCTACTGCCATGAAAATGAAGTGAATCCATGCAAGTGCCAGCACATCCTAGCACACAGTCAGAAGAGGTGGCTCCCCCATTGTCACTAATACATGCTCACTGAGACAGCTGACAGCTTTCCAACTAACTGGGAGCAAGAGGTCAGAAGCTGAGTTCTGAGTCTCGATGCCCCAATGTGACAATCTTCCTTCTACCAGACTTGCTCCAAAATTTCCTAAATAATGAGTATTCTTCCTCTCTCCCTGGCCTTTGCTCGCCCTCATCTTTACTGTCTTCTCAAAAGCAGTTCACATGCCTTCCTTTTGTCAGCACTGAAGACAGTTGGCAATGCTTCTGTGGCTCTATCTGCTTTCTCCGTGTAAAAACGCAGTGTATGCCAAAGATTAAATATATTTAAAAATATTTCCTGTACTTCCATACAATCTCTCAAATATCTGCATAGGATTTTAGAACTATAAGAATGTCAGAGACTGTTTTGAAGGTGAGGAAGCAGGTCTGGAGATGTCCCGTGTCCTCTTCCCCACATGATACCTCCACCAAACAGCTCACCTCTTCAACCTTACAATCTTTTATTCTAAATTAATACGAAACAAAGCCCACAGATACAGTCTTACTTATTTAAAATATATTTCAAACTTTTTTCATTTTGTGCAAGAGAAATTTATTTAGGTGTGTGCTATTGTTTAAAAAATGACCTAAGACGAGTTATGCTGACCCTGAGAAATGCTTCCTGTATGATTCATTGTGGGTTATTTAAGTGATTGTTCTTGAGGGTATTACAAACATGGGCTTTTAGTCCTGCCAGTGGGCTGCGTCTTCCCTCTAGAGAGTCATACTTCTAATCAGCAAATGGCATTACGTGTGTGTTTTTTTCCCTGAGAACTGAGTTAACAAAAAGCATCTTTAATTATTAAAATCTTATCATTCATCAGCTTACTGTTTTCAATAAAGACTGGAATTACCAAGTGCCATTTTTGTTTGTTTTCACAAAGTCAGGAGTGCATCTCTTTTTGAACTTAAGTTTTTCATGAGTTCTTTTTTTTTTTTTTTAAATGGCTTTTCTGAGTTGGAGACCAGCCTGAAGAAGAGTGAGATCCTGTCACTAAAAACTAGAGAGGTTAAACCTTAGAGAGGTTAAATAAGTCCCAGCTACTCAGCTTCTGACCTCTTGCTCCCAGTTAGTTGGGCATTGTGGCGGGCACCTGTAGTCCCAGCTACTCAGGAGGCTGAGGCGGGAGGATCACTTGAGCCTGAGAGTTTGAGGTTGCTGTGAGCTATGACATCACAGAACTCTACTGAGGGCAACAAACTGAGAGTCTGCCTCAAAAACAAAAAAGCCTTTTTCCTGTCTATATATTGATCAAAGAAATGCCTTGTATTTTTTGTTTCATTGTTTCTTAACTTACACTGCACACAAACAAGCTAATAACTAAAAATCCCAAAGCATCTCTCTAGTCAACTTATTTTCTGATGTACATAGTGTATCTGTTTGGACAGAAATCAAGATGCCACATCCTAGTTTGTGACACATGTGATTGCATAATCCCTAATACTTCAATTTTTGACACAGGAAGAGTCATAGTGCATAGCTTTTTTTTTTTTGGAAGTTGAATTTATATTTGAGAATGCGCATCACTGTACGAATAGGAAATAGCTCCTTCCCTACCACAACAGAATGACCTAGATGTTAGCTGCAAAATTTCACATAACACTTAGGGAACATCAATTTAAAACTTTGTATTCATCCTTAATTTTAATAATGCCTTCATAATCCAGTATCTCCTTTGCATAGCTATTTTTTAAAGAATATGTCCTGGGTGGTGCCCGTAGCTCAGTAGGTGGGTGGGGCGCCAGCCACATATACCGAGGTTGGCGTGTTCGAACCCAACCCAGGTCATCTAAAGCAACAATGACAGTTGCTGCAACAACAACAACAGAATATGTCCTAATATATTTCCTATCTACATTATCTTTTTCTCCTTAGTGACATACCCTGCCTCTAAATTTCTAATCTTCAGTTTCTTTCTCCCAGGGGGAGAGACTGTGGACTGTATAATTGTTAAGCTTTATAGCATATATTTGTTTACATTTCCTTTTACAATGCTTTCCTTTTCTTTTTAAATATAAACATTCATGTTTAAGTCATTGCCTCAATATCATGTCCTAAGCGTGCTCTTCTCTTTCAACAGTGCAATTTATTCATTTTAAATGCAATCATTTTCCCTTTTTTATAGGATACCACAGACTATGTTGCCTACGTAGCTAAAGATCCAGTTAATCAACGAGGTATGGAAAGCAACTTCTAGTTTTCTTAAGAGCTGATACAAAAGCAATGAAAAGTGGTTTTCAAAATGCAGAGTGGTGACTATCACTAGAGTGCTATATTGGATTCTAGAAATATTGAAAATAAATAGCAGAGTAAAGTAGAAAAAATATATAGGTGGAATTTAAATCATTTGAGATCCACAAACCAAAGGCTTATTTGTTTGTATACTCAAAAGGAGCTGTTTTGGTTGTGGTAGAAGGCATTGGGTGCCCATCCCTAGTAGACCAAAGACTCAAAGGAGTGAAGTTCATGACCTGCATTGGCCTTGGCATGTGCGTGTGTGTGTGCGCACGTACGTGCGTGTCTTCTGAGCCTTTGTACTTAGTGTTCAAGAACCTGGAATGTCACTCTGAACATTTGGCTTCTTTTTATCTTTTGGATTTCAGCTTAAATATCTCTTCTTCAGAGAGACATTCTTTGTCTGATAGCACCTCCTATTTCCAGGAGCATATCCCATTCTGCTCTCATCATAAAGCTTTTATTTCTCTTCTCTCATTAACACCTATTCCACAAGTTTATTATCTTATTTACTCCTTGCATTTGTTGATGTGTTTAATATATCCTTTCTATTAGGCTAAAAGTTCCATGAGGGCAGGCACCTGTTTCTTTTATTCACTGTTGTCCTCTTGCACTCATCACAGTGGCTAGCACATAGGCGATGCTCAAAAACTATTTTGTTGACCAACAGAGGGAATGGAAGAATGAGCTGACTGGAATTCTTTTCCCAGGATTTAGCAAGGTTTCCTGGGAAACTCATCTCCCATTTGCACTTTGAGTCATGGGCTTGAGGTTGCTTGGGTGTTTAGACCTCTCTAGATATGCTTAGTATCGCTTCTCATTCCTAACTCTGGGACATTCAGATTTGTCTTAGGGATGTTAGGTTGGTTCTTCTTCTTAACTAGAAGCTATTGAATGGGCAGCATCCTCTGCCACCCCAGGTGTGGAGTTTGCCCCAGAACATTCATTAAGTGAACATGGAGTAGGATTTGGAAATTCTGTGTAAGACACGGAGGTGGATGTGCACATGGCATGCTGGGGAGAAAATGAATAGCACACACTGTACAATATACATGGAAGAAGGAAAAGGTCTAAAAACATCTAGAAGGCAGGAAGTGGAGAGCTAGTAAGTAGGGACTTGATCCTGTGGGCAAACGAGTGGAGAGTACTATTCGAAAAAGCAGAGTTCAGACAATGATTTGGCAGCAGGATGTAGTGGACGTATTCTTGGAGAAAGTTAAGGGAGGAGCTCCATTTGGAAGCTATTGTGATTGTCAGGAATGAAATGATGAGGACCAGCTGCTGGCACAGAGCCGGGCACGCAAGAGATGCCCAGTGCATGCTTGCCAAAAGAAGATGCAGTAAGATGGAAGGGATGGAGAGGGAGATGAGCACTATGAAATGCCCTTAAAGTCAACATGAACTACACAATGAAGAGTAGATAGTGATCGAAGAGTGGGTATAAGAGACAGGAACTGGCGAGGGTGCAGAGCTGGTGTGGGAACACAGCTCAACAAAAGATACCAGGAAAGAGCAACTTCTTTTAATCCCTGCTGGGATTTCCCTGAAGCTTAACTGCTTACTATTTGGGGTGCAGGGTAAAAGGAAGAAAAAAATATATCGGGAAATCTAGATGTTTAGTGACTTAGCCATCAGTGCCTGATTATCTCTAGACGTGTCATTGCTCTTGAATAAATGGTGATGAGTTCAAAGATTAATGTGGTTGCCAAGGGAAATGGACAGGAAGGGTCCATGTGCTTGCAAATCTCTTCCTTAACAGGAGAGGCAGAGAAAATGATGCATCGCGTTCACTTTGAAAGGCCCTGGTGTGGTACCTGAGTAGTCTGTCAGAGCCGAGCTGCTTGTAGGAATTCATGGGTGTCCTGGCATGGGAATTTTGGGAAGACACTCATGAGAACTGAGGCTATGAGGTATTGGTGGGATAGAAACAGTCCAAATAGAGCTTTCAGAGTCTGTTTTTCTTTAGTCATCAGCCTATATGTAGAAAATAAGATCAGGGCAGGAGTCAGAAAGACTGGGTTGGATCATGATTCTTCCACCATCTGACTGTGTGACATTAGGCAGATTGTTCCACATCTACAAACCTCAGTTTCTTTGTCTTTTAAGTGGGAATAATAACATTTACTTCCTGGTGGTGTTGGGATGAATAACTGAGATAACATACGGAATGAGTAATTGTCTTTAGTCCATCATCTCATCTTTAGGAAATAGGACAATCCGAGCAAACAGGTAACTTAGAAACAGGGTATTCTAAAGTTAGCATCTTCTCACCACTTACTCCTCTTTTTCCTGTCCCTTCTCTTTTTTATCTTGGTTATAATAATCTCTGTGAGAAGCCACTGTGTTCTCAACATGCCCCTGGATTGCACACCCCTCTGGTGTTAAATATTTACCCTTCACCTGAGCCCCCCAACTCAAAGTACTGACAAAGAGGTAATACCATGGACTCATCATTTAGTGGGAGGGATAAACGTAACCCATCAGATGTGCACAGAGAAGGAGGGGTGCCTGGAGAAGAGACCTCAGTTAGGAAGTGTGGGATGAGTGAATAAAGGTGTGGGGGAAAGACAGTGTAATGAGAGCTGAGAGCTGTGTTTGAACATGTGAGTGTCATGGAAATGTGGGGTTGCAGGGAAGGGGAAGCAAAGAAGTAGAGGATTCATGGCCAAAAAGAGAGGCCAGAAGCAGATTGTGGAGGGCTTTGAATGCTGGCCAGGAGGTCACTAGGAGCCATCGAAGACTTTGAGCCTTATTAAAATTATTCTGGTTACTGTCATCCTGCTGAAATTATAAAGTGATAAGTTTTTGGCCATAGTGTCTGTAAAAGTGATGTTGGATGGCAGAAAAGCAATCTGGAATTGTGGAGTATAATTCGGAAGACATCGTATTAGTCCTGAGTGGAGGTCTTAATGTCTTAAATGGCATTAGAAGACAAAGGGATAGTTTGGACCAAATTTGTGAACTACTAGTATTTGATGACTATTTAGATATGAGAGTTGTTGAAGAAATAGGAATCAGATGTTCCTGAGGATTTAATGAGATATTGTATGTAACACAAATATCTCAGTGTTTGGCTTATAGTAAGTACCTAGTAAATGGTAGCTATTGGTATTATTTCCCTGTGTGATTTGGAATGATACTCCACTGAAGGGGCAAGTATTTTATAAATAGAAAAAAGGCAAACAATCCAATAGAAAAATAGGGCAAGGAAAAATATCTGTCATTTACTGCACAATCATCATATGCCAGTCATTGTCAACACAACAACTAGGAGGTAGGTAATGATATTATTTCTTTTTTATAGAAGAAAATACTGGAATGTAAGGTGGTTTTCCTAAGGTTACCCATCCAGTAAGTGGATAGACTGATTCCAGGTTCTGAACATGCTTTTATAAAAGAACCTTACAGGCACCAAGAAACATGTGAAAAATAAAACAAGCTTAGTCTCACTAGCAAAGACATACAAATTATAATGAAACAGTATATTTTGTCTTCACATTTCAAACGTCAAAAAAGATAAAATGTAGTATGGAGTAGTAGGTTTCTCTTCAACACTCCTGATAAGAGCATAGATTCAAATATTTTGGAAAGCAGTTTGATAATTTTTATTAAAAGTCTTAAAAATATAAATACCTTTGAACCAGCAATTTTACTTCTGAGAAATAATCAGGACATGCACAAAGATTAAGCAATATAGATCATATATCATTTATATAGTAGCACAAATAAATCCAATATTCACAAATATTAAATCATGTAAATGAATCCATAGAATGTACAATCATGCAGCAATTAAAATTAGTGTTGTAGAAGAATCAGTGACATCGGGAAAATAGTCACAAGGCTATTAGCACAAATATCAGTTTATGAAGCATTTCAGCCTCAAGGGCACATGTGGCCCTCCATATCCCCAAGTGTGACCCCTCACCCCAACCCAAACTTCACAGAACAAATCCCTTTATTAACATTTGGATTCAGCCAAAGGCTGCACTCAAGCCACTTGTGATTCTAAGGTCCCAGGTTCCCCAGCCCTGGTGTATGGTATGATTCTAGATAATTTTGTTGGGAATGAGGTAGATATACAGAGAAAAACATTATTAAAACACATGCCAAAATGTTCATAGTAGTTATTCCTGGATAATGAGATTTTATGTAATTTTTATTTCTTCTTGGTGCTTTTTTATTTATCTAAAATTCTTACAATGAATATTTATTACTGTTATAAAAAGAAAAAAAGTTCTAAATCCAATAAAAAATAGTGAAACCAGAAAGATAATGTTATAGAATTACCTAATGATTTTGGTTCATCCAGGGAAAAATGGCAGACAGGAGAGAGAGTCTGAGAGTAAGAGGGTGAAGGGGAGAGGGAGGCAGGCTGTGGGCCTACAAGTGCAGGCTTGGAAGAACTGCAGCTTCTTAGCAGAACCCAGAAAGAAGGGGGCTAAGGATTTCAGGGAGTGGAGGACAGTCCTGGACAGTCAGGAGGAAAGGGGGAAGTCAGGAGTTAAGTATTACCTAAGAAGGATAAAGTTTTCTCCTGGAGGAGACATCTCAGACAGTAAACACTGAAAAAGAGTTAAGGGGAATGAAGGTGGGAAAATGCCATTCAGTCCAGTGGTACCCTGGAAAGTATAATTTCTGTGGACTTGAAAAGGACGGTTAAATCCCCAGATTGCAGGGATGAGGAGAGTTTGGCTATCAGGAGTGACAGGCAGAGGAGACCAGGCTCCATGCTGATAATCCTGAATGTTGCCTCTGTCTCAAGTGTGCCCGATTCACTTTCAGCATTACTGCATTCAAATCAGGGCGGTTGCCACTTTTCTTGGCTAGGACCCGATAGTGAATTCATTTTATAAAAGGCCTTTTCTCTAGAAAAGGTAGGTTCCAGTAAAGAGTGTTTTGAGTTTGCTTAGTGACTAATACAGCCTGCCTCCTCTGTAATTGCTGGAAGTGAGGAAATCCATATTCTCTTAACTCCAGATGTGTAGAACTCCAGGAAGATTTGAATATTTTCTCTGAATCTAGTCTGTGAGGAGGTCACTGTTAACCTGAACCACCTGGATATAGGAAGGCCAGGGTTCTGAGTTTCTGAACAAAGTTTTTTCTTTTCTTAAAACCCTATAAACCATTTGAAAAGAATCCACTTACTTATATTTATGTTTATGATTATAAAGTACCCGCTCTACTGCCTGGTGGCATTAGTTAATGGTGGACTGATTGATAACTGACTTGCTTCTGGGAGCTTGTTTCTTCCTGGAATGTGGAGGACGCCCTGCTTTGATCCCACAGCACCACCTGGTGGTAGACCTGAGAACCTGAACTTTGAATTTCTAGTTTTCTAACAAAAGCAAAAAAACAAACAAAAAAACCTGTTAAACACAAATATAAAGCGAATAAAGAAGGACCTGTTATCCTTTAGGAATAGTTCTCATCCTATTATCGATGAACACTCAGTTAGAAAATTAAAAAGACCCAAATTAAAAAGACGAAAGAAGTATGAATCTCAGATTCGTTTAAATCTTGCTTAACATAGTGTCTGATACCCAGGGGTATAACTGGCTATGAGGTGGGATGAAAAGAACCCAGATCTGCATCTGATTCCAGACATGGAAACAAAAGTTCCAGCCTCGATGGCAGAGTTATCATATCACTGAAAATTCACACTCTTCTTTGGAACGAGTTGTACAGGTAGTTGATTTACTTCCATCCCATTAGCTGAAGATGGGGAAATTCTTGGCTGAGATTTTGGAGATGGGTCTAATGCTGGGAAATGAGTATATTTATATGTGATTCAAGGCTCACCTCTATCTTGGGCCATAACTAACCTAAAAAAGACCATTTCCACAGAGCAGCATATCTGTGAGTGTCAACAATACAATTATTATGAGTGTTTCTTGAAGGTGGTGAGACTGAGCAGAACATCTGCACAGTGTTAGCCTATTTGTTCAGTGTTGCTTCTTCCCTGGAAAGACAGGCATCACTGTTTTTTTCTTTTCTTTCTGTTTAATCTTCTCAAGCTGGGCGTGGTGGCTCACACCTGTAATCCTAGCACTCTGGGAGGCCGAGGCAGGAGGATTGCTTGAGTTTGAGACCAGCCTGAGCAAGGGCAAGATCTCAGCTCTGCTAAAAATAGAAAAATTATCCAAGGTTGTGGCAGGTATCTGTAGTCCCAGCTACTCACAAGCCTGAAGCAGGATGATCGCTTGAGACCAGTAGTTTGAGTTTGGGTTCAGGTTGAGCAACTAGTGAGACTCTGTCTCTTTAAAAAAGAAAAAAGAGAGAGAGAAAAAAGTAACATGGCCCATGAACAAGACCAAGAAGCCAAAGTAATAGAATTAGAAAAGTAAATAAAGCATCTTATAGGAGTATGCTAAAAGTGGTAGAAACTGGTTGATGGGTTTGATTGATTCATTCACTCCAGTGTGCCCACATACCTTGACGTTTTCAGGGTCACACAGTAACTGGCACTTGAACTCAGATGTGAATCTTTTCCCAGAGTTCTCTTAAATGTCCTTTTTCTCTTATCCCTCTATTGGAAGTACAGTTCATTTATGCCTGCTTGAATCTCCTGCCTCTTTCATTATCTTCCTCATCTTTATCTCTCAATGTCTCCTTAACCCTAAGAAAAAAGAAAATCATGAAAATGTTACCTCCATTTTGATATGATTTCTGATTTTGACTTAATTTTTAATTGGACTAGGAATTTATGAGATTAAAAACAAAGGAATTCAAGTGAATTACCTTTTCTTATAATGTAACACAACTTCTCTTGGCTCAACTGGAGAGTGCATCTCCAAGGGTGCTTTGTAGGTCCTAGGAAATGAGGCCTGATTAGGAAGGAGACTATTTCCACAAATGATCAAAGCAATAATTTATATTAGTCATGTCTGTAAGAATGTGACCCACTGTAGGGACTCACTGCAGGTCTCACTTCAAAACAAACAAACAAACAAACAAACAAACAAAGACATTTTTGTACAGTAAAAATATTAATGATTCGGGGAAGTCAGTATTTATTCATTCAACAAACATTTTTAGAGCACATTCCACGTGTTGGTCACTGTGTTAAGCTACAGTAGAGGAAAAAATAAGGATAACACAAAATAACAGTCTAAAGACCAAATATTTTCCTTTGCTAGACAAGATATAAATTAATAGATTAGATATTCTTAGTTGTGTTTCTAAATTGGAATTAGCTCTTAAATCTGTTTCAGGATCCAAGTTGTACTTGAAAGAGACAACCTGATAAGAACAAGAAATACGGGCGGCGCCTGTGGCTCGGTGGGTAGGGTGCCGGCCCCATATACCGAGGGTGGCGGGTTCAAGCCCGGCCCCGGCCAAACTGCAACCAAAAAAAAATAGCCGGGCGTTGTGGCGGGCACCTGTAGTCCCAGCTACTTGGGAGGCTGAGGCAAGAGAATCGCTTAAGCCCAGGAGTTGGAGGTTGCTATGAGCTGTGTGAGGCCACGGCACTCTACCGAGGGCCATAAAGTGAGACTCTGTCTCTACAAAAAAAAAAAAGAACAAGAAATACTTCTTTTGGAAATCTGACATCTTAGCATTGTTTAATAATACCACCATGCCACCATTGCACACACGTGTGTACACACACATATACCTTCTAGAAGTGTTCACATTTAAAATCCTTTAAATAAAAGTCAGATTACTTCAGGAATGAGAATATCAGAGATTCCTTGAGATGATTACCAATGAAAGGTTAAGAAACACTGTTACAGATTCTATTATAACCTGGCTGTTATCAGCTCTACCAATTCTACTGGATTTGAATGAATTGCCTTTTACTTAAAATAAATACCAATTCTTTGTAAGACAATGCAAAGCATAAAATCATTCTTTTAAGTTAACAGAGTTAAACTATTTCACAAAAACAGCTATATATCTCTCCTCTGATATCCCTTTTTGTAATGTGTTCCAGTGTTGTTTTCAGACTTCCAAGACCCAAGATGCTTTTCTGGAATTCATCTAATTTTCCATGCACTCATGCACTCCCTTAAACCCATGGCCTTTTTTCTCTGCTATTCTCAGAGAAGAGCTGACAATTTCTGCAACATTCTTATGTATATACACACATATATATACACATATAGTGGGGAGATAATTTATAGTCCCTAAACACAAGCTCCTGTTGTATGTAGCACCAGCAAGTTTGTTAAATTCATTTAATTGAAGTATTCTGTCAGCTGCCTGCCAGACCTCCCACTTGTTTATTTTGTGTGTAAAAAACTGCTTCTCAGAGAAAGTATCTAATAAAAACTTAAATATCTTCTGATAATGACATGGTCGCCAAACCTTAATTTTGCTGCTTATTGGAGATAGCTCATTAGTGGAATTGGAAGATGAGGATTGCCATACTTGTCATTACTTTATGGTAGGTAACAATGACAGGGCAAAGGAGTGGCTAGCGGGGAAGATATTCCAAAGCCTCTGTCTTTATCAGCAACACATTCCCCACTTTTGGGAAGGGGCGGTTTGGGAAGTCTCCTTTCCATCTTCTGTAACATACTGCGTAAAGACCTCAAACCTCATTTTCCCATCAGATTGCTGCTGTAAGCATTTCCTGTATTGAATTTGAGAGCTAGCTCTAAATAGTTGTCATTTTAGTAGCCAAGATCTGTCTACTTTTATAAAAATGTGGTCCCCAAATACCTGCCTTGAGACTAGAATTTGTAAGTGTTTTGAGATATTAAGATATAACACTTGAATGTTTTTTCCCTTTGATTCATATGATATATGAGGTATTCTTTATACCATTTCAGAATTAAAGAGAGTTCTGGAAGTATTTTGACTTTATATAATTTTCTCTTGCTGAAAAGTTATTATGATTTTTTTGTATGTCTTCCTGCAGCCTGTCACATATTGGAATGCCGCAATGGAATGGCCCAAGACGTCATAAGTACCATAGGGCAGGCTTTTGAACTTCGGTTTAAACAGTACTTGAAAAACCCTTCCTTGAATACTTCTTGTGAAAGGTCAGCCAAGAGCTCTATAATTACTTGACTTGCTATATATATTTTAAAAATGAATATGGCATTTTAAAAATGATTAATTCTTTCTTACAAGTAGCCACAATTTCAGTATAGAATAATAGTAATATTTTTCCTCTATTCCTATTTATTCAGCTATTTCCTTTTGCTTTGTAATAAGATTAAAGGAGACACTAAAGAAGGGATCAGCCCTGTTTCTCTAATGTTACACAGGGCTATGAATTAATTAAGTGGAATCATAAAATAATAAACACCAACAAATTTCTCAGGTTTGTTTCAACTCCAGAACCCTTACATATTGGTGAAAAAGAAAAAGTCAAGAACAAAGAACAAAGACAAAATTCAAATGTCCATGGCAGGAATTTTTTTTTTTTTTTGGCCAGGGCTGGGTTTGACCACCTCCGGCCTATGGGGCTGGCGCCCTACTCCTTTGAGCCACAGGCACCACCCCATGGCAGGAACTTTTGTTAGTTTGCTTGCTTGCAATGGAAATAGATCAGCTCCAACTAAACTGTAGCAGGAGTAGAACAGGACGTAGCCCAAGAATCTGGTTGTTCTCACTCAGGCACATGAAGTCCGCAATGAAAGCTGAACCCTTTCAGGTTTCTCCAGCCTCACCGAGTGTGGACAGCAGTGATGCCTCTGGCTCCCACCGTTCATGCCTGAGAAGCGGACCTCTTGAGCATTTTAAAATGCATTTTCCCTTGATCTGTCACTTTGTGTATCAACAAACACTGGGTTTGGAGAGCTTCCTTTATGAGGTGGTCTAGGATAGCAAAGGAGAAGTGTTACCAGAAGCCTCTGATGCTGAACTTTTCCCAGGATGGTGCTTATAGCTTAGTGCATTTTGTTGACATGATAAACCCAGGGAAACTGTGTGAGTTGTCAGTAGAATCAGCCTCATTCAAAAAGACTTGATTTATTTTTTTATAAGAATTTTTTACTAATTTCAATTGGGAAGAAAAGTCTGTTTGTTTGCCCTGTTTCAATTTTAAAAACAATTATGTATTTATATAAATCTACCCCCTTGCCACATATGGTCCTAATATTTCTTTATTAATCCCATATACTCCTTCAGATTTGTGCAGACAAGATAGCTGGCGATAGCACTTCTGTTTTTTTCATCTTGGTTTAATAATCGGGCCAGGCCTCTACCCAAATAAAAATATCTAAATTTTCTCTAAGCAAAACATTTCCAAATGGAACAATTAAAGCATGCTGGAGATAGCCAAGGATACTTTGTATTTTTATGATCTTATGTTCAAAATGCCTTGTACTTAGTAAGTTCATTATTTATTATTATTATTATTATTATTATTGTTATTATTATTTTTTGTGTGTGGTTTTTGGCCGGAGCTGGGTTTGAACCCACCACCTCCGGCATATGTGACCGGCGCCCTACTCCTTGAGCCACAGGTGCCACCCTATTTATTATTATTACTATGTATCAATGAGGGTAAACACAAAAGCATCACCCAAGGCACTCTCGTTGCCTTGCCCCACTTTGTCTACAGAAAGATAAACAACTCAGCCATGTGGTCACTTCTATCCAGATGGTTGACATCACTTACACATAGCCATAAGTTTAAAACATGAATGCAGAGTTTTCAGTATGATTTGCATGGTTCCTGCCCAACCTCTTGGGGGTTCTTTTTTCCCCTTCCAGGGAGGAGGAGGTGCATGTTGATGGCCGAGCTGAGGAGAGAGAAGATCACGAGTATTACAATGAAATTCCAGGGAAGCAGCCACCTGCAGGTGGTGTTTCAGACATGCGGATCAAAGTTCAAGCTACAGAAAAAATGTCGTACTGCCCCTTACGGTGTGAAAAATTGTGTTATTTGGTAAGTAATGTTTCATTGTATTAGAACCAGCAACGCGATTCTGCCCTTATCACCAGAGTGCTTAATTTGAGCATTTCTAAATGCTGGTTTAGAAAAAGTCCCATCTTCTTCAAATACAGGGCCAGCGAGTGAATCATTGTTGGAGCTTGTACTAGATTATTTTTACCCCTAATCCTCCAATGGCAGCCTCAGTAGATGACCTCACTTCTCACTTCATTGGGAAGGCTAGGGCAATCCAACATGTTATCCTCAACTTCACCCTTTCCCCTCTCCAAGTCTTCCTACCTTCTCCTTGCTTCTCTTCCTTAGCAACTGTCTCCAAAACTATTTTCCCTGGGCTCCTGATCCAGTCCCTTCCTGCCAACTCTGTGCCCTTGTTTTGTCCTTTAACCTTTGTCTCCGTCTTTTTTCTCTATCAGTTCTTTTCCTTCTGCATGCAAATAAACTTGGACTCCCTAACAGAAGTAATAATGTCCCACCTTCTCATCAGGGGGACTTCTAGAAAGCACTGTTTCTTTAACATCTGCACTATACGTATAAGATTGAATTCTGCTTGACAACTTGATAGAAATTACTTTTGCGATGGTCACCCACGGTCTAATTGCTAAATCTATTTCATTCCACAATCTTCTTCATCTGTCTACAGCATTTGACACCTGTTGGCTATCTCTTCTTTTTTGAGACCTCCCCTGTCATCTCCCAGAAGATTTCCATCTTGTCATTCTCTTTCTGTGTCTCTAGGTGCTGCTTTTTTTTTTTTCATGTTTTCTAACATTTGATTATGAATATTTTCAAACATATGAAATAGTTGAAAGAATTATAGCGTGAACACTCACATACTTGCCATGTAGATTCTACAATTAACGTTTTACTATATTTGCTCTATCACGTATGTAGCCAATTATCATCTATTGATCTAAATTTTGAAGAAAGTCGCATCTTTTCTTTTCAAGTCAAATTTTCTTCCATATCCTCCCCTGAAAACCCACGATCTCCCTTACCACCACGTAAGCACTCTCCCAGGCTCTGCTCTCAGCCCTTGCCTTGTCCCTGGTACACCACCAGTGTATACACTTCCTCCCTCATCTCTGTCTTCAGCCCTTATCAGTCTTGTCAGCTGAATGCCACGTTGCCTTACACTGTTCATTTATATCAAGGTTGAACTCAGCATTTTCTCCCTGACTCCAAACTCGATTCCTCTCGAGATTTGTTCATGTTTATGAGTGGCACTACCACTCTGCCACAATCCTTTGTTTTTATTACACTTTGGGGCTCATATCAACTCAATCTCAAGAGCTAGGATTCTGGTATGAAAATATCCTTTGAATGTACCCAGAACTTTTCCACTTCAGCTGCACCTTTCTACATTCTGGCCTTCACTTGCCTCAATGATTGTGAAAGCTTCTTTCCAGTCCCCAATCACATCTCCCCAAGCCCACCAGCACAGTACTGCCAGATTAGTCTTCCTAAAAGCATTGCCCTTCTCAAAGGCATCAGAAAATCCCCATTCCAATGCTGAAAAGAGCTATCTAGATAGGGATGATTGAAGCCTTTTGATTGGATGAGATTCTTAAGGATGAGAAGTGAGTTTGGCACAAACCTCAGTAGAGTGGGGCTCCAATCTGCCAATTCAAAGTAGAGAAAAGTTGTTGGCTACATGGTCAGTGTTTATACTGATGTCTTGGAAATTACTTTCTGGCTAGTCTTGGATGGTGTCCTGGAATGTGACCTCCCAAGCAGAGGCAGTAACCCTCAGGACACAGGACACTGGCAGCCTTTAGGAACCCCCAGCCCAATCAGACCCACCTCTGTAGCTACAAAGCAATGAAAAAAGTATACTCTCCTCACCCCAAATCACAGTTTCCTTTTCTTAGCTGTCAGATATTTCCTGTGTCAGAAAGTGAAATTGTCTGCTGTATTCTTCTGGGAGCATTATTAGTATTTTTTAAAAAGTTTGTGAATGTGTAGCATGTTTATAAATGTTTCACAATTTGTTGTTTGTACAGCCTGGAAACTCCAAGCATAGCAGCGTATACGAGAACTGTTTAGAGCAAAGCAAGGCGACAGGTAGGTCCAATGTTCTTCCCCATCTGCCATCCGCCTTTTTCCTTCTAACCCCTGTGGTCTTGCATGGCCCTTGCTCTTAAATACTTCCTGGGGAAGTCAGGTGTGTATAAGTAAATATATAATCCTTTGCTTCAGGCCTCCAAGAGAGTCCCAGAAGGCTGCAAGTGTGTCCCTCGGACGGCTCGTGGTTTTCCCTCTCTCTATGTGATCCCCCATGGTGATGGTTTTGCTTTATGGAGTCTTTTCCTGCTTTGACGTCATCAAAGCTCTCCTCCGGGAAAGGTGCTTTCTCTGTTCCAAACTCAAGGGAGTTCCACTTCAAAGAAGATCAGACAGTAAACTAATGTGAAAATTGATGCCTGTCATATCCGTTAGGATTAAGATAAAACATTTATTCCAGCTTGGCAAATGGAACAAAAGGATTAGTCAAAATATGAGTGTGTCAATTAGGAGCCTTTCCAGCCCACACTTGCCGGGGTATTAAATGTTTTGTTAATGTATGTGATCGTTGATGTTAGGCAAAAGTTTTCCACAATGCAACTATAGTGCATATAAGATAGCAGGTTGGAAATATATTTTAATGAAAACAAGTTATACTGCCAGTTAGTCATTGTGTTCTTACGAGTTGTTGAAAGTATTTATTTCTTTGGGAAAGAAAGTTTTTAGATGGGGAGATGACTGAACAGTATAAATTATTCAGTGGAGAACAGAGTTGGGTAACCATATTTGAGGACTCAAATTAGTAGAAACTTGTCACCTACAAGGTAGTCCCTTCCAAGGATAATCCTATGTTTCTTGTGGAATTGTGCCAATGAATTAATTTTATTATTTTTTATACAGTGGGGAATACATGAGGATTTGTTATTTCTGGTATAGTTGTGATTACCACCCTCCTCTACCTTGTAAAATGGAATTGTGAGCTAAGGTAGTATTTTAAATTCTTTAGAAACATGGCTTCTGGCAGCACCCATAGCTTAGTGGGTAGGGCACTGGCCATATACACTGAGGCTGGCGGTTTCAAACCTGGCAACAAAAGAAAAAAATAGCCAGGTGTTGTGGCAGGCACCTGTAGTCCCAGTTACTTGGGAGGCTGAGGCAAGAGAATCGCTTAAGCCCTAGAGTTTGAGGTTGCTGTGAGCTGTGACACCACAGCACTCTATGCAGGGTGACAGCTTGAGACTCTGTCTCAAAAAAAAACCCCAACCAAACAAACAAAAAACAAACAAAAAAAGGCTTCTTTTGATAAAAATTAAAATTCCAGGCTTGGTACCTGTAGCTCAAATGGCTAAGGCACCATCCACATACACCAGTGCTGGTGGGTTCGAATCCAACCCAGGCCTGCCAAACAACAATGACAACTACAACCAAAAAATAGCCAGGCATTATGGCAGACACCTGTAGTCTCAGCTACTTGGGGGGCTGAGGCAAGAGAATTGCATAAGCCCAAGAGTTGGAGGTTGGTGTAAGCTGTGACACCACGGCACTCTACCCAGGATGACAGCTTGAGGCTCTGTCTCAAAAAAATAAAAAATAAATAAAATAAAATTCCATGCCTTTCTTTGAAGTTTTTTAAAATTCCAAATTAATTCTTAATAATATGACTAAACAAATTAAATTAGTGGTCAGTTTGACTCCCTTTTAAAAACTACCCTCTCTAAGAGGTGTAATTCCTTCCTCCCTTTTTTCCATCACCCTGGAAATTCCTAACCTAAGGATTAGTAGTCAGGAACATACCACATATGCTCTGCCTTATTGTAACCATTTTCTCCCTGTGCTGAAGCTCACTTGGAATTTCCTTTATGCCCTTTTTATCTCATTCATGTATTCTTCATTTATTTTATTTTATTTTTTGAGACAGAGTCTCACTTTATCGCCCTCGGTAGAGTGCTGTGGCATCACAGGTCACAGCAACCTCCAACTCTTGGGCTCAAGCGATTCTCAGCCTCCTGGGTAGCTGGGACTCCAGATGCCCACCACAACACCTGGCTATTTTTAGAGATTGGATCCCACTATTGCTCAGACTGGCCTCGAACTCCTAAGCTTATCAATCCACCCACCTCAGCCTCCCAGAGTGCTGGGATTATAGGCATGAGCCACCACAACTGGCCATATATTCTTTATATATTTAACAGTTCACTCAACGGCTATTGAGAACTTCCCATGGGCCAGGCACAGTGCTGGGTGCAAGGGATGGAGACCCAGGTGGCACTCATTTAATTTGCAATTCAACCAGAAATTTATACCTTAAACAAATGTGATGAGTGTTTCAAAGCCCTACATGTTACAAGAACAAAAAATAGGGAAACCTAAGTTAATCTGGGGGTGGGAGGGTTGTAGAGGCTTTCTCTAAGGAAGTGACACCCAAACCAAGACCTGAGGGATGAGTGGAAATTACCTAGTCCCAAAGAGTGAGGTGAGGAAGGAAGGGAGGGTGGCAGAAGGAGAGGGAGAAAGACAGGAAAAATAGATAGGGAGAGAGAGAAAATAAATGAGCACCAGAACTAAATGTTCCAGGAGCTGTTCCCAGATCATTAGCACAGAGAGAGCGTAGGGCAAAGAGAGGAAGAGGGGTCTTGAATCAATGACAGAGTCCCAAGAAACTCCAGCATTTTCAGCCCTGTCCAGATACCTCCCTTTCCAGCTTATCTGTTCTCCCCCCATTAAGCAGTTTTTATACCCATGTCTTCTGTCCTCAGTCATCCAGCTTCTGAGGGGAACTTGCTACGTGAAAATTCTTGACATTTCTAGAATTATGTTGAACGGGCTAAATCACAAAGTTACCAATGGAGAAAGGAGCGTGGTTTCCCTTCTTTTCTTTCCCAAGAACTCTCAACTTGATTTTTGAAATATATTTTAAAAGCAACCTCTCCCCTAAGCATAAATTTATAAAGAAATTAGTGGATATAAGGAGATATCATTTCAACCTCATTCACTTTTCTTGACTGTCGTCATCATAGAATTCAGTTTATTGTTTCTGCTTCTCTTGGTTTTACTTCTTCTTTAAAACAATATACATATAATGCCTTGTTCTTACATAGCATGTATGTGCCCTACATCTCCATAAGCAGATCCAAACTCTTGTAATAAAAGTTTTGTTGATTCTTGTTTTTTTCTAAATAGAATTAGTTTTAGCCATAATGGTTAACTCTTAGACAGTAGGAAATTTTGTGGCCCACTACCTTTCTTAACAGTGACTCTGTGGTAATGAGTAACTGGAAACCTTTCAGAATCTTGGGGACGTAAGAAATGGTGTTTGTATTTTTTTTTTTTTTTGAGACATAATCTCACTATTCACCCTCGGTAGAGTGCTCTGGAGTCACAGCTCACAGCGACCTCAAAGTCTTTGGCTTAAGTGATTCTCTTGCCTCAGCCTCCCAGGTAGCTGAGACTACAGGTGCCCACCACAATGCCTGGCTATTTTTTTTGTTGTTGTTGTTGCAGTTGTCATTGATGTTTAGCAGGCCCAGGCTGGGTTCGAACCCACCACCCTTGGTGTATGTGGTCAGTGCCTTAACCACTGAGCTAAGGGTATTTGTAGTAGACAAAAGTCCTGCAGCTACTTTCTTCCCCCTGTAAATCATTGAGTTACATCATTGTTTTCATAAAGAAGTAGATTCTGAGTTCCCCAGTGGAACCAGAAAGCTCAGAAGCCATCTCCCCAAACCTTAGCCATTAACACCTTGGTGGGATAGGAGTCAACCCATCCACTGGGGCCACTGTGAGTGAGACCTCTCCCACTGTGGCAAGTGGGAGTTTCCTACTACAATGTTCCTTTTTTTTTTTTCTTTGCAGCTTTTTTTTTTTGGCCAGGGCCAGGTTTGAACCCACCACCTCCAGCATATGGGGTCAGTGCCCTACTCCTTGAGCCACAGGCGCCGCCCTACAATGTTCTTTTTATCTTTAGATATCTAGAACCTTGGAACCTGCCTATGACTATTTGGGCATATCTCTGTCTTAAAAGTGATCTGAAATTCTTGACCAATGAGCAAATCACTCACAGTTGCCAGAATAGCAAATACAGTTTGTATGACTTTTCACAGAGATTCATATGTCAGCATTTGAGAGGCACCTAGACAAATATTTTCAGTGAAGATTGGCTTTTTTCCTCCAAAGGCATTTATTTATTCAAATATTGACTTAAAACTTGATTTCTGGTATATCATAAATACTGAAATAGGCTTCTGGTTGTTGAAGGAGTTAATTGTATTTATCACTTCAAGTGAAAATGGAAATGTTGATTTTTTTTTAATCAAAAAGACTTTAAATTTCCGTAAACCCTAAGGGCTTGTGCTTAAAAACTTTGTTACTTACAGTATCTACACACTTCATGTATTTATTTTCTGACACAGTTTTTTTCTTAGGCAGTTTGGATAGATTCTCAGAGTAATACTTGGCTCAAAGAATTTTTGGAATACATAATGCCTGGGAAATGTGGCTAAGATCACATCAACCATACACCTTAGCCTGGAATGATTTCAAATTTGGGTATGGGGTGGACTGTCTGCATTTGAAAAAAAGCGATGTCAATTTTCGAGAGAGACTGGGATAGACCCCAAAGCTTGTGTGTAATCCTGTGGGACGATGCACTCGAGGTGGTGAGTTCAGCTTAAGGCTTTGTGAAGGGCAGCTGAGTCACGTCCTGTGATAAGTGTTAATTTAGCCTTTAGAACATGGTGGAGTCAAATACACTAAGAAAGAAAACTGGGTAGACAGGCAGTCCTTTGTTCATTCAGCTAACAGACATTTTTCTTTAAACACGGGCTTTACAGAACACACTAAAGATGCAGAAGCTACGCAAATAAATGGGTGAGAGTCTCTTTTCAAGGACTCAAGGGGGAAGGCAAACAAGTAAACATATAGTTACAGTTGATCGTGGACTGGCATCTTACCCAACCAGGAGGGAAGGACTCGGGGGAAGGCTTCCTGAAGGACATGGTTTCAGAACAGAATCTTCAAGGCAAATAGGAGTTCAGTAAAGAAAAGAAGAGGTGGGTATTTCAGTAAAAGAAAAGCATCATGTGTAGATGAACAACTGAGCACCAATGAGAACAATGTATTAAATGTCAACTAAAGGCAGGTCCTCTGCTCAGTGTCTCAGTAACATTATTTCACTTAATTCTCACAATTGTATTTTAATCTAGGCACCCACATTTTACATATGTGAAAACTGAGTCTTAGAGAAGTTAATTAATGGATACTAAGAGATACCACAGGAGTTTGAACTCACATCCATGGGAGTAGCTGACCTCTTAGCCACTTGCAATCACTTTTGATCACTTTTGTTGCATTTTCAGTGCCTTTTTTAAGAGCAGGCTCTCCTAAATAAATGATTGTTCAATCATATGTAAGTTACATATGAATACAATACTAATATATTATGCGTATATAAAACACACAAATGTCGAAATTTTAAAGTTAGAGTTGGTGATGAATAAATTTTTTTTAAAGTCTTGCTAATTACAACAGCTGAATTAGATCGTATCTCAAGGCCTAGTATCCATTTAGAGCATCTATTGACAAAATAGATGTAAATCTAGATTTAAATCTTGACAGTTTTAACTTTTAGGGGTCCCCAAGCTCTGACTGGATTAGGTCATCCTTGTTTATAAGCCCTTAATGCAACTGAGGAGGAGCTTTTACTCAGGGTAAAGGAAGTATCTTTGATCCTTAGTTTCTTTGCAGGGATTTTTCAGCCACTTTCCATTCCTGAAAGTAAGTTTAGTTTAAACTAGATAATGCAACTTATAAATCCACTTAACTAAGCAAATGGAAACTGCCTTGTATGTTGCAAAATGCACAAAACAAACAAAGTGTCCTGTTAACCCCTCCCTCTGTAGAAAGGAGTCCTCTTTCAGTCTACCCCACGTATGGAGTGTGACACATGGCAGGCTGACACTCAACAGGTGACAAATAGACAAGAACTAAAGGAGGAGCAGGTGGTCTTCTAACAGGCTCCCCCTCCTTGGTGAACACTTAGGTTTCCATACTGCGAGTTCACCATGCTGTGAAATGCACTGTGAGGTGGGTTCTTCTTGGACCACATCAGGGCAGTTTCATGACTGAAGCAGAAGGACTGTAGAAGTGTTTCTCCATAAGGCAATGGAAGGTCACCACTTCTCATGCAGCCTCATGCTGATCAAGTAGCATATTTGGCTAAAACTATAAACGTACTTGTTTAAACAGTAAAGCAAAACTGTTCTATGCTGGCACTCTTAGGACAGAACCCTTGAAAGGTACAGAGTATGTCATGCCATCAGGTAGTGAAATATGGTTCATTCAGTAACTATTTGTTGATATCCTAATATTATGTGCCAGGCGTGTACAGTGGTTGCCGTTGTGAGCAAGGCAGACAGGATCCCTGCCTGTATGGAAGATGCAGTCTAGATGCATCCAGATACTAAATAAAAATAACATAAAGGATAAAATTATTGTGATAAGGGTTTTGAAGGTTAAGTGGAAACCGCTAGCAAAGCAGAAAGACCTAATCTATTCAGGAAGGTCAAGGAAGGCTCTCCTGAAGAAAGAGATGTTTCAACTGACATCTGAAGGATGAGAGTGATGGAAAGGGAGAGGGAAAAGTGTGTCAATAGGAGGAGATGGCCTTTTGGTGGACATCATATGGCAAGGCCAATGTGACCCTAGGCAGAGACTAGGGAGGAGAGAGAGTAGAAGGGAACTCTACAGTAAACAGAGCAGGGCCTGCAGCATGGGAGACAATTGAAAGGTTTTTAAATCTCTGAGAAATAGGATCAGATTTGTGGCGGGTGTTGTGGAGGGGGAGTCTCACTCTGTTGCCCAGGTTAGAGTGCCATGGCATAGGCCCATCTCACAGCAACCTCAAACTCCTGGGTTCAAGCAATTCTCTTGCCTCAGCCTCCTGAGTAGCTGGGACTATAGGTACCTGCCACCACACCCAGCTAATTTTTCTGTTTTTATTAGAGAGGAAGTTTCACTCTTGCTCAGGATGGTCTCAAGCTGCTGAGCTCAATTGATCCTCAAGTCTTGGCCTCCCCTAGTGCTAGAATCACAGGTGTGAACCACCGTTCCTGGCCCCAGATTTGCAGTTTTGAAAAGATCATTTTGATCAAATACTTAGAATAGAATGGATAGGGAGAGGATAGATTAAGAGGGGAGGAGGATGTAACCTGAGGGTTGAGTTGTGCCTATTGAATAACTGAATTAAACATCAGTAATCAGTGTAAAGCTGAACTGGGCAAGAAAAAATTTGGGGCACAGAGAAGCCAGACTTTTCACACTTAAGAATTTTATTTATTTTATTCATTTATTTCTAAATGAATTTAATCCACAGAAAGTAAGACTTTTAAATTAATTGTTTTTTTGAAAAGGAGTTTAACAATAGATACTCAAATTGAATAGGATACATGTGTTTTCCTGATTTCCTGGCTACCGCTTTGAGCAGTGCTGGGTGTGGGTCCCTGCTGTTTGCTGAGATAATCAGTCCTTTTTCTTCCGTGGACATTTCGTCTTTTGGATGTTGCTGCTTGTCCTACCTACTGTTGAAGCAGTGGGTTAGCTGAAGGATGGGGCGCTCAATGAGATGGTGGCTTTCCCTCAGAGTGGTGATTATCTTGATTTTATAGGTAAAACCTGGAAGTCGATGTTCAGTTCTTATATAGAGTGAGCCTGCCTTTTAGCTACCTGTCAATTCTAATCTCCAACATTATTTGAGCCACTATTTACAAAGCAAAGACATGATGCTTTGATCACTACTAATCACTGCAGGTAATGCCCATGAGAGAGGGGTGCAGTCCCAGCGAGACGCCTCATCGATGAAGCATGCTGTGTGTCGAGCAGATCTCTTTGACGACCCCTGCTACATTAATACGCAGGCCCTTCAAAGTATCCTGGGCTCTGCTCGAAATCAAAGCTCTGCTCAGCCCCTGGGGAGCCCGTGGCACTACGGAAGTAAGTAGCAACTCAACTATAGTAGTTTATCAGGGCTGTTGTACCCTATCACCACGGACTGGGCATTTTACAACAACAGAAATTTATTGTCTCACAGTTCTGGAAGCCAGAAGTTCAAAATCAAGGTGTTGGCAGGGTTGGCTTCTTCTGGAAGATCTGGGGGAGAATTCATTCATACTTTTTCCTAACTTCCGGTGGCCGCTGGCAATTTTATTGTCCTTTGCAGACACGCCAGTGCAATCTCGGCTTCCGCTCTCGTGTCACCTTCCCCTGGGTCTCTGTGTCTCAAGTCTCCCTCTCCTTTCTCCTACAGGACGAGAGTCACCAGATTTAGGGTGAGAGATGATTAGATGAGATGAAATTCATCTCTTCTCAAGATCCTTAATTTAATTACATCTGCAAAGACCATTTTGCCAAATTAGGGCACATTCTCACATGCCAGAGATTAGGACATCAATTTGTCTTTTGGGGACCACTATTTAACTCACTACACTGTCTCTTGTCTTTAAAGAAGGCTGTTTTCTGGCCATTTTTAGGGCATGAGAAGTTTCCTTTCTTTACCTCAACCCCTCACTGTAGTTAATATAGATTAGAAATGTGAAGATGTTCAGGGTTTCAAGGTTTGGGCATATTGGTTTGGAAAAATCCTTTCAAGTACTTTAAATTTACTCCCAACTTTTGGTTTCTCTATGTGCTTTTGCTGAAGGAAGGGCTGACAAAGCTTGAAGATAATTTGCATGAGTAACAACAATGGCCACTATTTCTGCTCTGATGGCATTAATTTTATTCATTTGAAAACTCATTAATAAGTCATCTATAAAGTACTAAATAAGATGGTTCCTTTCCTTGTCCAGATACTGTGGGTAAAATACAGTAAGGCAAACATTTTTCTTTCTGTTGAATTGCTTCCAGGGGGAAACACATGAATAGAAACAAATAAATAAAAACAAAACAACGCCAAAGCCTATAATCAGCTGAAAAATAAATAAACAAAAAATGCTTTTCATAGCATGTTGAATCTTGTTGGGTTGAGAAACTGGCTTGGTGTCAAATCTGGTTTGCTCCCAAGATGGAGAGTCGGTCACTGAGAAAGACCTTTCACTGTCTCAGGAAGTTTCTACAGAACTTCCAAAGGCAACTTTCTAGCTAGTACAGCTATAATGGTGCGACGAAATTTAAAAGGAGATTTTGTTTAGCTTGGGTACCAGATTACCTTAACTCTCAAGATGAAGGAGCAAAGGTCCTCATTGTCAGCCAAGTGTCCCTTCTTTTTGCAGACTTTCTATGATCATTCTTGGCACCCAATTCAACCGAGTTGGGGTCTCTGGGAATAGACACTAAGATGGAGTTTGGCATGCAGTGTCTTTATGGGGACCAGTATCAGGAAGCAAGTGGGAGGAAGCAGGATGGTACAGAGAGGGAAGTGGGACTACAACACCGGCCTGACAAAGCCTCTGCCAATCCCACTTACAGCCTCTCCAGCCCTACTTATGTCTCTCTTTGGACGTGGGCCACCCTAGTGAGGACAAGCCCTAGGGAAACTGAGGCAGAGCCCAAAGGGTTGGTCAGCTGGAGGCCAACTGCTGACACATGGGGCAACTGGTTCTTCCTTAAAGGGGGATCTGGGCAGTGCGTCTCTGTGTCCCCCTGAGAGGGCATATTGGGCAATGGACAAGTGGGTATAATGTGAATTCAGGTTCAGCTGTTCAATGGATAATCCTACTCCACTGTTCAATGTGAACTATCCTGTGTGGGTAGGTAACATTAGTTATAGGGATGGCTTTTGGAAAAATCAAGTTTCTGGACCCAAGGTTTTAAAATTAACAATATAAGAGTATATACTTGATACCTTTCATTTCTCGAACTTTTCAGAGCCACAACATATTATTAGAAAACTTACTTCGTGGGTGGCCCAAATTAGGTAATCTCTGGCATTAAGTATTCCTTGATTTACAACTCCAGTTCCTTTATAATCAAGATTTTAAAGTTGAAAGTTTTTATGACTCAAGCAAAGAAACTTTACCTTTCACCATAGACAATTCAATAATACGAAGAGGTAAAATTAACACGTAACAAAATTCTTATCATTAGTTGAAAATAAATATTTCACCTGACTTTAGCCTTCTTTCTTCACCCTTTTTTTCATCTCCCTGCTTTGATGGAAACATGTTTAATAATTTTGGCCTCTGGTTCTCTCTCTCTCTCTATTTCCTACTAGGATTTAACGTACCATAACCTCCCTGGGCTTCTGCTGCCCCCTTGGGGTTAAGTTCAGCCTGTTATTTTTCCCTCTAAAAAAATAAAAAATTAAGTCCAACTCCAAAAGCATAAATAATGTTGATTTAAGAAAATGTAATGAAGAGTTGGAGTAAGGACAACTTTATACATACTTTTAAGATAAAATATCTTAAATGTACTCTTACCCTTTCACCCCTAATGATTCCTCCTATTTTCTTCCTTCCTCCCTCAGAAATCCTCTTTAGCCTCTTTAGGGATACTTAACCTCTCTTATCCAGATAAAACCTTGCTGATTAGCTCAGTATAACCAAACAAAACCATATCAAAGCAAATCCAGAGTTACTAACCTGCCGTCTGTCCAGCGTGCCCCTGGGGCTCCTCAGCTCATCCTGGCACACTGCCCACACAAGAAGCATTTGACACAGTCTTTATTCCCGTCCGAAGAAAATCATTGGTGCTGGCGCTATCTCGTTTTTTATTGATGTATTATTATAATACTTTTAGTCTTAGCTGCCATAACAAACTCCCCAAAATAGTTTAGTTTAAAAAAGAACCAGTTTGTTTCTTTTACTTAGTAGCTCAAAGATTGGTGGGACTGGACTGATAGGGCAGCTTTGCCATTCTCAACATCTCTCTTTCATCTTTGGTCCCATGTGGTTGCTTGGACTCTCACCAGCACATGTGTGATGTGGTAAAAGAGAAAGGTAAGAGAAGTGCATATTATACACACACATACATATATTTCTTTGAAGGATCTGACCCAGAAGTGACAGACATCATTTGCCACCTGCCGGTAGTGAAACTTAGACATGTGGCCGTACCTCACTGCAAGGGAGGATATAAAAGTTCTTATAGTTCATGGCCAGCTAAATGTTAGGAGCTCAAGAGTGCAGCGAAAGGAAGGCTTGATATTGGTAAACAAGCTAACTATTTCTATCATAGAACACCTTTCTGCCACTCAAATATTCATGAGCTCTTCTCTGTACATAGCACTCGTTTGCCCTCTCCCCAGGAGACACGGTCAATACGCCGTACAATTATAGTATCCCAGACAAGACAGCCATCCTTAGGATCTTCCAAGTTGTCTGCCACCCTCCACACACAAAATCAATAGTGGAAGAGGAAGAAAATAATTGCAATATAAACTCACTTGTGCAGAGGGAAAGAAGGAAACAGCAGGAGGCAGCAGTCAGTGGTCCGCAGTGATAACCAGGTCCTGAGAGGCAGTGATTGTGAAGCTCCCTGAGCTGGAAGGAGAGCAAATGGTTTCTTAGACCCTCGGTCAGCTTAATGAGAAGAATTTGCTATCTGTTGTCATCTATGGGCCCAGACTGTTTTCTGTGTGCACAGTTAAAGTAGCTGTTGGAGAATGTTCCCTTCTTGCAGAGTCACCATTTTTAGAGCTTATTTCCCCTTGATGTGAACATGAGAAGTTATGAGTTTGCTTCAAGGGACAAAGGCCATAGATAAGAAGGGACTGTGATTTCTTTGGCAATATGATTTTCTAAAAAAATTACTAGTATTTTACTTTATTCACTTAGTGTAAGTTCCACGTGAAATTTTCCACAATATATCTTTATCGTCCTTTTATTGCCAGAATGATCTGTAGTGATATCCCTTCTCTCTTTGCTTTATGGATAGTTTTCTCATTTTTACTTGATAAGCCCTCTATTAGGTTTATTGACTTTACTGATCTTTCCAAAGTACCCAGATTTAGGTTTAATTTCTCTCTCTCTCTCTCTCTTTAGTTTGTGTTGGGTAGAGATGGGGTCTCACTATGTTGCCCAGGCTGGTTTCAAACTCCTGGCTTCAAGTGATACTCCTGCCTTGATCTTCCAAATTGCTGGGATTATAGGCATGAGCCACCATACCTGGGCTATTGTTTTTTGTTTTCTATTTAATTTACTGCCATTTTTATCTTGATTATGTTTTCCTTCTACTTGCTTTGCATTAAATTTTCTCTTCTTTATCTTTATTTCCGTAACAAGATATTTATTTCACTTGACCTTTTTATGTGAATTAAGGGGTCTAACTTATCCACATAAGTCCATTTTCCAGATGCTATTGATTAAATTATCTCCTCTTTTTTCTAATACCACTCTCTATTAAACTAGGCTCCTCCTATATATGTGAATCTGCTTCTAGGATATTTATTATAGTTTTTCGACTGGGCCACTTGCCTATTTTAAACCAGTGTACTTTTACTGCATGCCAATTGCTATGCTTTTATAATATGTCTTACTAGACATTTAATTCTTCCTTCATAACAAATAATTTTTCTCTGGGTACTATCCTAACCTTTCACTTATGCTTAGCATTTTATGTTGACATCTTTCCTACCAACTTTTCAGATACTTTGCAGAAGTAAGCATATTTTTTCTTCTCAATAATGCAAAGAAATTCTTCATGGATTCTATACTTCAAAATTAGCTTACTTGTTAAAATTTAGTTGTAACCCTGAAATCAGTACTCATGGTGCTTTTGGTGGTCATTCACAGACATGCCCAGAGAAACAAAAAATTTGAGTACACACCCACTACATGTTCCTAGCGGAGGTCACACCTTCTTGTTTTAGCTCTCAGCTTTCATACTGTACACAAGTGTACTTTTGTGGTCTATTTAGTGCCACTTTTTTTTCCTGTTTGTTGGTGATTTCACTGGTTAAAGTGTCCCTCAAACAAATTGCCACAGTGCTCTCTAGTGTTTCTAAGTACAGGAAGTCTGAGGTGTGCCTTATGGAGAAAATACAGGGTGGCTGTAAAGTTCATGTGCAATTTAAAATAGTATGCAGTTTTTAATTGTATATGAACTTTATGGACACCCTGTATGTGTGTTAAACAAACATTGATTAGGCATGAGTTAGATTGTTATTAGCTGTGAGTTGTATTAGTGAATTAACAATATATACTAAACAAGATGTCTTTTTATTTTATTTTATTTTGTTTTGAGATACAGTCTCACTTTGTTGCCCCAGGCTAGAGTGCCCTGGCATCACAGGTCACAGCAACCTCAAACTTCTGGGCTCAAGCAATCTTCTTACCTCAGCGTCCCAAGTAGCTAGGACTACAGGTGCCTGCCACAATGCCCAGCTAATTTTTTTATTTTTAGTAGAGATGGGGGTTCTCGCTTTGTTCAAGCTGGTCTCAAACTCCTGAGCTCAGGCAATCCACCTGCCTCGGCCTCCCAGAATGCTAGCATTACAGGTGTGAGCCACCACACCCGGCCTAACAAGATGTCCTTAAGCAGAATCTCACATAAAACAAGGTTATAAGTTAACTGATTGATGAAAATGCTATGACCTGAGGCTTGTACGAACCTACCCCTCCATATTCCAAAGGGGCAAAAGTTCAGTTTTCACTAATTCATTGTTGGTGGCAACTTTATGAAACATTAACTATTATGAATAAGAACTGACTGTACTAACAGTTCTCTTGAATAGGAGCTGGAGTCATTGCAACATGTTGTAGGGAGAAAAGGAGAGGATTCAGAAAACTGGGGCCTATTCCCAAAACCTGATGCTCTTCTCACAAGTTTACATAGTTCTGACTATACCCTTAGTTATGTGGCTATCTTGACATTTGTATACATATTATCCTATAGACAGGGTTTTTTTTAATTCAAAAATATACAAATGCTCATAGAAGAAATTCAGATAGGATAACTGAATTATGGCCTACACCAAGGACTTCATGGGCTGATCATGTATAAGTTATAAAACTCAAGAGTCAAGAGAATTTTTTATTTGTGAGATCCTTGTATAAAGATATGTAAACACTCCCTTCCATTAGTAAAGATGAAGGTTGATTTCTTTTTTTTTTTTTTTTTTGAGACAGAGTCTTACTATGTTGCCCTCAGTAGAATGCTGTGGCATCATAGCCCACAGCAACCTCAAATGCTTGGGCTTAAGTGATTCTCTTGCCTCAGCCCCCCAAGTAGCTGGGACTACAGGTGCCCACTATAATGCCTGGCTATTTTTGTTGTTGTTGTAGCTGTCATTGTTGTTTAGCTGGCCCAGGCTGGGTTTGAACCTGCCAGCCCTGTGTATGTGGCTGGTGCTCTAACTGCTGAGCTACAGGCGCCAAGCCATGATTTCTATGTAAAAGAAGCTTTACATTTAAAAAGACAAAGACTAGTTTCCAGTGGTTATTTTCCTGGTACATTGCCATATTAAACATACAGTTTTGTTTTGTTTTTTATTGTTGGGGATTCATCGACAGTACAAGAAACCAGGTTACACTGATTGCATTTGTTAGGCAAAGTTCCTCTTGCAATCGTGTCTGGCCCCTAAAAGGTATGGTACACATCAAGGCCCCACCCACCTCCCTCCTTCTCTCTCTCTGCTCTTCCTTACTCCACCCCTCCCTCCTTCTTTCTCTCTCTACTCTCCACTTTCCCCACCCCTACTGTGTCCTTAATTGTCATTAAGTGTCCTCATATCAAAATTGAGTACATAGGATTCATGCTTCTCCATTCTTGTGATGCTTTACTAAGAATAATGTGTTCCACTTCCATCCAGGTTAATACAAAGGCTGTAAAGTCTCCATTTTTTTTTAATGGCTGAATAGTATTCCATGGTGTACATATACCACAGCTTGTTAATCCATTTCTGGGTTGGTGGGCATTTAGGCTGTTTCCACATTTTGGCGATTGTAAATTGAGCTGCAAAAAACAGTCTAGTGCAAGTGTCCTTATGATAAAAGGATTTTTTTCCTTCTGGGTAGATGCCCAGTAATGGGATTGCAGGATCAAATAAGAGGACTAGCTTGAGTGCTTTGAGGGTTCTCCATACTTCTTTCCCAAAAAGGTTGTATTAGTTTGCAGTCCCACCAGCAGTGTAAAAGTGTTCCCTTCTCTCCACATCCACACCAGCATCTGCAGTTTTGAGATTTTGTGATGTGGGCCATTCTCGCTGGGGTTAGATGGTATCTCAGGGTGGTTTTGATCTGCATTTCTCTAATAGATAGGGATGATTAAACATACAGTTTTACCTGGATTCATACATAAGAATTTCATGTTTTTACTTCTGGAGATGCTTTACATCAGCATTTCTCAACCTTTTTAATCTCATGGCACACTTGATCCGATAGTTAAACTTCCCTGGCACAGTTCAATTATGTTGATCAAGAAAAGAGTAAAAAAAAAGGATGTACTTACTGTGCTTTGAACTTCTTCTGAAAATAATTTAATTAATGATCTCTAAAAATTTTCACAGCATGCCCATGTGCCATGGCACACCAGTTGAAACTCACTGCTCTATATCACTCTGATAGCCTTGCTATATACTAGGGACCTTTGTGGGTACTACAGAAATAAAGTAGCTAGATTGGTTTTGAAAAGTAAGAGATTTTCACATCCAAAGCAAGAGACTTTGTGTTCAGTGATTAAGAACCTTGGCTTTGGAGTAAGATAGACCTCAGCTCGAATTCCAGATTTATAACATATTAGCAGTGTGTGTTTGAGTAAGCCACTTTACTTTTCTACAAATCCATTTCCTTGCCAGTCTAAAAGGTAGCCACCCATACAGTGTGGCCATAAAGTTCATGTGCAAATAGCATCACGTTACACCCAATACACGGGAGCTATACAATAATTTTTATAACTGTCAGTACCAACAGCACTATTTAGCACTAACTAGGTATATCTTCTCCTTCTCAGTGGACAACACTTCGGCAGAGCTTTGGGGAGCTGCCTGAATCTGTGCCTTCCTGTTGATTTGTCTTCTTTTACCTCATCTACTCTGTTTTGTCCAAGCAGGTGAATGACACAAACAACAGAGTGGTCATTTAATAGGAATGAGGAGGTTGAGCAAAGCTTTGAAATTTCTGGCAAGAAGTATGTCTAGAAGCACATTAGTAATTTGATATTTTTTTAAAAAGCAAAAAACCAAAACAACAGAAAGAGCTAAATGCTAAAAGTACAAACAGCCCAAAGTTACCATCGCTATTTTCAAAGAGTTTGGAAATGTAGGAGTTGTCTGTAATCCAGATACAGCATAAGCCTCTTTCTTTTTAACAAACAGCCCCTGGGACATAAAGAATCTCTCTCAGCAGTTATAAAAGCAGTTCTCATGGGTTGGTTACATTTCTCCTCTGAAAGAAAAACTCCTGCACCTGGGCAAAACTTTCTTGGTAACAGAAGCCAAAGGCAATGTTTAGATGTACCATTAAATTAGGGGATTTCTTAAAACAAAAACCTCATTTATTCCAGAAGCAGTATTATTTAAACAGTGTCTGGCACACAGTAGGACCTCAAGTGTTATTTGCTGGGTGAATGAATGAATGGATGGAAGAGAAGGTAACTTGGCACTGTCTCTCTTTATGTTCCAACTTCAGAGCCACCAGAAACAGTCCAGCCGGGTGCCACAGCCCAGACTGCCAGCTCACATTCTTTGCCACACATTGAGCAGCAGCTGCGGAATGAAGAGTGCTACCATGGCAAGCTGAGCAGGAAGGCAGCAGAGAGCCTCCTGGTAAAAGATGGGGACTTTTTGGTTCGAGAGAGTACAACATCCCCTGGCCAATTTGTGCTGAGTGGACTACAGGGAGGACAGGCCAAACATCTCCTCCTGGTGGATCCTGAAGGCAAGGTATCATTGACTTTTCATTATAGGTTTCACAGATTGTGGTTCTATTAAGGATCCTCTGAATAACATCCAAAACTTGGTATTATATGGTGTTCAAGGATAAGCATTTATTTTTTCTTGAATCTGCTTTTAGCATGTATTGTACATGCTAAATAGAAGCTGGTGAATGGGGTCATAGTGGGAGGCCACCCTGGAGTATCAAGAAGAAGAAAGCTTCTTTCTGCTCTTCTCAATTCAATTCAGTGAATTAAATGAATACCAACTACATGGAAGTATAGGGATTTACACTTGACTATTGAACAGTATTAGATGCATAATACTTACTCTCAGAGTGCTTATAATTTCATAAAACAGGTGCTTAAGGCTGGGCGCCTATAGCTCAAGTGGCTAAGGTGCCAGCCACATACTCCAGAGCTGGCAGGTTCGAATCCAGCCTGGGCCTGTTAAACAACAATGACAACTATAACCAAAAAATAACTGGGCAGGTGCCTGTAGTCCCAGCTACTTGGGAGGCTGAGGCAAGAATCACTTAAGCCCAGGAATTGGAGGTTGCTGTGAGCTGCGATGCCACAGCACTCTACCCAGGATGACAGCTTGAGGCTCTGTCTCAAAAACAAAAACAAAAACAAAAAACCCCAGGTGCTTAAATAATTATAATGTAAGGCTGAAGGAGAAAAGAACGATTAAACCAAAGCATATGGTGTTTTTCAGGATAGAGAGGTAATTTTGGTTGAGGTAAACTGAGAAAATCTATTGTAGGTTCTGACATGTAAGGTGAACCTTGATAGAAGGCAGAATTTCAAAAGGAGGATATTAGAAGTAGAGGAAAGGAACCACTGGAGCAGATAATAATGGAATGGTATTAAGTCTACAGAAGATTTTATGGCAGGGAAGAGGATGCCTGCAGGTAGAAAATGACCCTGGAAAGGTAGGTTAGAGCTATCATGTAAGGTGGAATATAGACCAAAATGTCTAATTTGCTGGACAGTGGAGAGACATTGGCAGTTTTGGAGAAGAAAGATGATGCAATTGAAGCCCATGTGAGTGGTAACATCAGTAAGGTGCCAAAATAGGAAACCCAAGCCTTCATTCCCCCACAGAAATACCAATTAACAACTATAGATGGACCAAAATCCATTTATGAGAATTACAGAATCCATTTAAGAAGTTATAGTTCCTTAGGTGAACATAAAACTGAGAACAGTTCTGTTGAATTGGGTAAGAAGAGAAATTTCACTGTACCTGCAACAGCCCCTTTTCCATTCAGCATAGCCTGGTGCCAGGACAGAATGCCCTATCTCATAACTTTTCCCATGAAGGGTGGGGAAAAGTAGGGAGGAGCATTGATCTATGTTTTGGATTTTCAGCGGGATACCTAGGGACTGGTTTTTATCTTGCCTCACATGGAGTACTGGTGGAACCAGCTTAGTTTGGATGCCTACGAGCCTTTGAGAAAAAGAAGAATACAAGGTAGCTTGCTGCAGCTGGCAATCAGGAGAAAAGTGCATAAATTGAAACTTCTCCCT
Source organism: Nycticebus coucang (assembly GCF_027406575.1). NCBI lineage: Eukaryota > Metazoa > Chordata > Mammalia > Primates > Lorisidae > Nycticebus > Nycticebus coucang. The sequence continues at coordinate 50,658,263 of NC_069785.1, read as the reverse complement.
AAGAAGGAGGGAGAGGAGTGCAGTGTGCACCTAGAATTTTGGATTTCTGGAGGGTTGCCTGATGGGCTGGTATCTGTCTTGGATGACTTTAGGAACTGATGGGAAACTGTTGTACCTTGGATGCTTGGTGGCCACTGAGAACAAAGGCGAGTGGGGTGACTTGCTCCTGTAGAACCAGAGAACTTGCAGTAACACAGAGGGAGCAAGAGATTACAAGCTCCTGAAAAATTAGCAAACATTTCTAACTGAAAAATTGAATACATAGATCCAAAGAAGTCACCTTTCCCAGAAAAGGTTTTATAGGTCCCCAGAATCTGTAGTTAGGCAGGCTGGTGAGGAACTTCCATTGTACAAAGCCAGTTCATAAGAAATGGGAGAGATGGTAGTTTTTCAAATGTATGCATTGAAACACAAAGTTATGAGACAAAAAGAGGCATGGAAACATAGTCCAAAGAAACAAAATAAATCCTCAGAAGCTGATCCTAAAGAAACAGAATTATATGTGTTATCTGACAAAGAATTCAAAATAGCCATCATAAAAAGTTCTATGAACTCCAGAATATAATCCATGAAAAAAATTGGAAAATCAAAGAGAAGGAAAATATAAAAAAGAACCAGACTCAAAATTTTGGAGCTGAAGAATCATTTAATTGAACAGAAAAGCTTACTAGAGGAGTTCAACAGTAAACATGATCAAGCAGAAGACCAAAATATCAGCAAACCCAAGCACCTTTAAATTATCCAGACAAAAGAATAAAAAGAAAAGTAAAGAAAGCATACAAGATTTGTAATGTACTGTCAGTCAGACTAGTACATGCATTAAAGGAGTTCAAAGAGAAGAGAGAGAAAAAAAGGGGTCAGACAACTTATTTAAAAAATAATGGCCCATGCCTATAGTTCCAGCTACAAGGGAGGCAGAGGAAGGAGAATTGCTTGAGCCCAAGATTTTGAGGTTGCTGTGAGCTATGATGCCACAGCACTCTACCAAGGGTGACAAAGTGAGACTCTGTCTCAATAAAAATAATAATAATTATGATGGCCCCAAACTTTCCAAATTGGGGGAGGAACTGGATTCAACAAGCCAGATGGACTCCAACTATGAGGAACTCAAAGAAATTAACACCAAGACATATTATAATCAAATTGTTGAAAGTCAAAGAGAATTTTGAAAGCAGTAGGAAGAGATTTGTCATGTACAAGACTATCAGCAGGTTTCTCATAACCCTCATTTGAATTTGATATATTCCAAATGCTGGAAGAAAGAATACTATGTCTAGTGAAACTATATCTTAGAAATTAAGGAGAAATGTAGGACTTTCTGAGATAAACAAAAACTAAGGAGTCTATTACCACTAGACCTGCCTTATAAGAAGTGTTAAAGGGCTCCTTTAAGTTGAAACAGAAGGACACTAAACAATAACATAGAAGGATATGAAAGTATAATGCTTACTAGTCAAGGTAAATATCTAGACAAATACATAGTTCTGTAATAGTGTCTTAACAGTGGTATGTAAATAAATTTTAATTCTAGTTATAGAGGTTAAAAGGCACAAGTATAAAAACTAACTATAATCATGCATCACTTAATGATGTGGATGTTCTGAGAAACATAGTGTTAGATGATTCCATCATTTTAGAATATACTTACACAAACCTACATAGTATAGCCTACTACATATCTAAGCCATAGCCTATTGCTCCTAGTCTGGAAGCTCATACAACATGTTACTATACTGAATACTGCAGGTAATTGTAAACCAGTGTTAAGATGTTAAGTATTCATGACTATAAACGTAGAAAAGGTACAGTAAAAATATGAAATAAAAGTTAAAAAATAGTACCCCTATCTAGGGTGCTTACCATGAATGGAGCTTGCAGGACTGGAAATTATTCTGAAGGAGTCAATGATTCTTCTGGAGTACTCATGAAGGACCTGTCTGTAGTTCTTCTTCAGGAGGTATCACTCTTTTTACAAATATGTCCCTGCTGGTTTGCTTGGTTTCTTTCTTTTTATGTTTATTATGTATTTACTTATAAGAGATAATGTATGATGACTCTTCTCTTTTAATGAAAAGCTTTCACTTGTCTTCTCTTCAGCTATACTTTCCTGTTCCAGTTCCAACAGCTCCCATGGTTAATTCCTTAGAACAACATTTCGAGGTGATAGGAATTTTTCAATTCTATTATAATTATATGCCATCACTGTTGTATATGTGGTCTTTTTTTGACCAAAACATCATTATACAGTGCATGGCTATAAAAATAGTTTAATGGATACATTACAGAAAAATGTAATTTCTGACATCAATAATATGAAGTATGAGGGAGGAGAAATAAAAATATAGAGTATTTGCATACAATTGAAGTTAAGTTGTTATCAGACTAAAATAGATTGTTATAACTATAAGGTATTTTATTTAAGCCTCATGGTAACCACAAAGAAAATGCTTGTAGAAGATACACCAAAAAATGACAAAGGAATCAAAGCATGTCACCAGGAAAAAATGAATTAAGTGCAAAGAGAGAGAGCAAGAAAGGAAAAGCAGGACAAAAAAGCTATAAGACAGAAAACAATTAAGAAAATGGTAATAGTAAGTCCTTCCCTATCAATGATTACTTTAAATGTAAATGAATTAAACTCTCCAGTCAAAATACAGAGTGGATAAATGGATGAAAAAATAAGATTTTATCCAGGCGTAGTGGCGTATATCTGACATCCCCGTTACTCAGGACACTGAGGCAAGAGAGTCATGAGAGCCCAGGAGTTCAAAGCTTCAGTGATCTATGACTTAGCCTCTGAACTCCAGCCTGGGTGATAGAGCAAGATCCCACTTACATTAAAAAAAAAAAAAAAAGAGCAACTACATGCTATCTACAAGAGACTCATTTTTGTTTTACGGACACATAGGTTGAAAGTGAAAGGAGAGAAAAATGCATTCCACACAAATAATAACCAAAAAAGGTTGGGGTGGAGAAAAAACTAAGCTGAAATTTAGCAGAAAGAAGGAAATAAGATCAGCACAAAAATAAGTGAAATCAGAAATAAGTGAAATAGAAAAATGGCACTAAGAATTATTTTTTGAGGAGATTAACAAAATTAACAAAACTTTAGGTAAGGTAACTAATGAAAGTAAGAGAGAAGATTCAAATAAATACAACTAGAAATGAAAGGGAAGACACCACTACAGATGTTACAAAATTAAAAGGATGAAAAAGACTACTATGAACAATTATATGCCAATAAATTGGATAACCTAGAATAAATGGATACATTTTAAAAAAACATATAACCTACCAGGGCTGAATCATGAAAAAATAGAAAATATGAACATGTCTATCACTAGTCGGGAGATTGAGTCAGTAATCAAAACCTACCAAAAAAGAAAAGCCCATGACCAAATGGTGGTCACTGGTGAATTCTACCAAATATTTAAAGAATTAGCACTAATGTTTCTCAAATTCTTTCAAAAAACTGAAGAGGAAGAAACACTTTTAAACTCATTTTATGAGGCCAGCATTGTCCTAATACCAAGCCAGGAAAAAACACTACAAGAAATGAAAACCAAATTCAGTAGTATATTAAAAGGATCATATATGTAGTATCATGACCAAGTAGGCTTTATCTCTGGGATGCAAGAATATCCAATTGTAAAAACCAATCAATGTAATATAACCTATTAATTGAATGAAAAATACAAATCACATGACCATCTCATAGATACAGGAAAAGCATTTGACAAAATTTACTTTTTTGAGAAACACTAAAAACAACTAGGAATAGAAGGAAATTTCCTGAATCTGTTATAATAAAGCCCATATATGAAAAGTCCATAGCTGACATCATACTCAATGGTGAAAAACTAGAAACTTTTCCTTAAAGATCAGAAACAGGACAAGGATTCCCACTCTCACCACTTTTAGTCAACATAATGCCAAAAGTAATGTCATAAGGCGAGAAAAAGAAAAACATATCCAAATTTGAAAGGAAGAAGTAAAATGATCTCTGTACATAATTTGATCTTATATGTAGAAAATACTAAAGGCTCCACAAAAAAACTTTCAGAACTAAGAAACAAATTCAATAAAATGACAGGAAATACAAAAACATAGAAAAATCAGTTGCATTTTTATATATCAACAATGAACTATCTGAAGAGATTAACAAAACAATTTTACTTGTACTAGCACCAAGATGAATAAAATATTTAGGAATAGACTTAACCAAGGAAGTGAAAGAATTGTACATCGAAAAATGCAACATGTTGATGAAAGAAATTAAAGAAGACACAGAAGAAATTAAAGAACACCAATCTTGTGTTCATAGATTGGAAGATTTAATATTGTTAAAATGTTCATGCTACCCATAGCAATCTAAAGATTCCATGTAATCTTATCAAATTCAGTGGCATTTTTTATAAACACAGAAACAACAATCCTAACATTTACATGGAATCACAGTGAACCCTGAATAGCCAAAACATTCTGGAGAAAGAACAAAGCAGGAGCCTCACACTTTCTGGTTCCAAAACATATTACACCTCACTTATTTTTTGTGGTATGACATTTAAAATTTACTTTTAGTTCTTTTGAGGTGATGGTTATTTTAATCAGTTTGATTTAAGCATTCCACATTGTATATCAAATCATCACATTGTACCCCCCCAAGTCAGTTAAGATTTTAATTAAAAGTTAATTAAAATATAAAATTAAAATAAAAAACATATTACAAAGCTATATTCGTCAAAACACTATCATACTGGCATAAAGACAGAGATAGACCAGTAGAACAGAATAGAGAGCACAGAAATAAACCCACTCATATACGGGCAAATGATCTTTAAGAAGGATGCCAGCACTGCACAATGGAGAAAGGATAGTCTTTTCAATTAAGGACATTAGGAAAACTGGATATCCACATGCAAAAGAATGAAGTTGGACCCCTTTCTTCCACTATACACAAAAATCAACTCAAATGTATTAAAGAATTAAACATAAAATCTGAAAATATAAACCTCCTAAAAGACAATGTTGGGGAAAACACTTCATCACGTTGACCTTGGCAATGATTTCTTAGAAAATGCCCCAAGACACAGGCAATGAAAGCAAAACTAGAGAGGTAGGACTACATTAAACTAAAAGCCTTCTGTATAGCAAAGGAAACAATCACAGAGGGAAAAGGCAAACTAATGAATGAGAGGAAACTATTTGCAAACGTATATCTGATATGGAGTTAATATGCAAAATATACAAGAAATTTGATAGCAAAACCCCTAGATAACCCAATTTAAAAATGGGCAAAGGACTTGAATAGACATCTCTTTAAAGAAAACATTCAAATAACCTACAGGTATATGAAAAGAGGCTTAACATCATTAATTACCAGGGAAATGCAAATCAAAACTACAGTGAGATATAAACTCATACCTGAGTTAAGATGGGGCCATTATAAAAAAAAAAAAAAGCACAGAAAATAACCGGTATTTGTAAGGATGGGGAGAAAGTAGAGCTCGAGTGTACCATTAGTAGGAATGTAAAGTTGTACAGGCTGTATGGAAACAGTTTGGAGGTCCCTCAAAAAATTAAAAATAAAACTACCATATGATCTAGTTACATCACTTCTGGGTAATTATCCAAAAGAATTGAAACCAGGATGTTGAAGAAATATTTGTGTATTTATTATAGCATTATTCACAACAGCTAAGAGGTGAAAACAAAGGTCCATCAAAGGATGAATAGGTAAAATATGGTGTTCACATAGACTGGAATACTACTTAACCATAAGAAAGGAAATCCTGTCATTTGAGGCTGTGTTTTCAGGGGAAAATGCAGCATCATGAAGAGCAAATAAATACTAGCATCATCTCACATATATATATGAGGTGTCTAAAGCAGACAAACTCAAGGAAGCAGAAAGTAGAAGGGTGTTTGCTAGGGAAGGGGGGAGGGGAAAATACAGAGTAGCTGTTAGATGGGTATAGACTTTCAGTCATGCAAGAGGAAGAAATTCTAGAGATTTGCTGTGCAGTATAGTACTTACAGTTAATAATACTCTTCTATACACTTAGAAATATGTTAAGAGAGTAGATCTCATGTGTTTTTTTTTTACCATACTGAAGAGTATTCTGTTTTTCTATGGGTTTTTCACAACCACAAACGTCTGCAGGGCTGGGACGATACTGTAAGTGAATAAGCTCAACGGGAGATGAAGTGGGCACATGGTACATTGGGCTCTGTTGGACTGGAAGGCATGTTTCCTGCATAAGAGGGGCAGTCACCACTCAGCTCCACCCAGTTGCTGCCAAGTGGGACAGAGGTCCAGTGAGGCCAGATTTGAGTCTCTCCAAAGAAGTCACAAAGCTAGAGTTTCATAGGAACTCTATTTTTAATTCAAAATACTTAGAATGATCTGCAGATAGCCACTCTATCCCCTAGCAAACTAAAACAGAATTTGTAATCTCTGTACTAGAAAGATTAATTTGATGTTTGTATGCAGCATCAGTAGAGAGAGGGGGAAGACCAGGGACAGAGAAAGTAATTAGGGATTTCTAGGTAAAAAGTAGTGAAAGCCTGAACCAGAATGCAGGCAGGAGAAGTAAAGAGGGTGAGTTGGAATTAAGAACAGGGACTGGCAGGATTGGTCTGATGGGGGAGGGATAAGATGGAGGAGATAAAAAACTTCTTCAAGGTTCGGAGCCATTTGAGAGTAAGTTGAAGCCACCGTGCCCTTTTCCTCTAAATCCTTGAATGTGTATTTCCTAAGGACAGAGATACAGTCCCACATAGCCACAGTATCATGATCAAAATCAGGACATTTAACATTGATATATGTTATGTGATTCATAGTCTGTATTCAAATTCTGTGAATTATTTCCATAAATACGTGTATATATGTTTTTAATATTGAAAACCAATATCTAGACACAACTCAATCCCTCGTAGAAGATCTAGCAGAATTACATCATAACAAGGTGCTGCCTTGCGTGCCTTTCCTCTGGGGATGATTCCCAGTCACTCAAAACGGGAGCATAGGTCTGAGCAGGTAGTGAGCTGGTGGAGCCATGATGGATAGCAATGTGTCTGCTGACTATGCATAGGGTAAGGACACAATAATACTAGGGAGGAAATTCCACAGGAGGAGGCGCAGAGTGGGAAAATTGTATTCCTTTGGTATGCAGCAGCAAGCTCCATGCAATGAATATTTGTGAATCAGCTACTGGAAGTCTGTGGGAAAAACATGAATGACTATTAGAAAGGTCTGAGAAGGCTTTTTGGAGGAGACTGGAGTGTTGAGCTTCCAAGAAGTAGTGCTTCTCTTGAAGGGCCTCCTTCCTACAGAGACAGAGTAACATAGAAGTGATCTGCTTAATGGAAGATAATTATAATCTTGCAATTCATACTTGTATATAAACCAGTTAAATATTTATAGAAATGGTGACATGATAGAGTATATCAAACAATAATATTGCAAAAAAGCTGGTTACAAATTTGGATTAAGTGACAAGGGCTTCCTATTTTCCTAACCTGTAGGGATAGTTGCTTTACAATGGTAATTAAGAATGAGAAAATCTGGCTCGGCACCTGTAGCTCAGTGGCTAGGGCACCAGCCACATACACCGGGGCTGGCAGTTGGAACCCGGCCCAGGACCTGCCAAACAACAAATGACAACTACTACAACAACAACAACAAAATAGCTGGGTGTTGTGGTGGGCTCCTGTAGTCCTAGCCACTTGGAAGACTGAGGCAAGAAAACCACTTAAGCCCAAGAGTTTGAGGTTGCTGTGAGCTGTGATGTCACAGCACTCTACTGAGGGCGACATAGTGAGACTCTGTCTAAAAAAAAAAGAATGAGAAAATCATTTACTGGGGGATACAGAGTTAAAAAGTAACTTTTCTATATTCACCAAAATATCTAGGGATATATCTAATCACACCCGTCAATGGTTTGTATCTTTCAGAAGAACTATTATTTAACCTAAATATATTTGTACTTCCTTTTCAAGGTGAGGACCAAGGATCATGTATTTGATAATGTTGGCCACCTTATCAGATACCATATGGATAATAGTTTGCCAATCATCTCTTCTGGAAGGGAAGTAAACCTTAAACAACCAGTGAGAAAAGATCATAATCTGGGACTTTTGCGTTCCAACAAATGACGATATTGAAGCACCATCACCCTGATATTTCAAGAAACTCCATTTTGTGTTAGGACACAAAGATAATTCAAATGTTCATTCCTTCTGGATAAAATACAGCACAAACTGTGAAGTGCATCTTTCTGAACACATCATGGACTAAATCCTTTATAAGACAAAGAACTAACAAAAACTGATCTGCAGAAATAAAAACCAGAGAATAGGAAGAGAATTGCTCCATCTGAAAAGAAACTATACATATGCACTGATGTCACTTTTTAAGGTCCTATGACAGCGATAACAAGCTAAAAGCACAACTAAAATTTCACATGCTAAAGACAACTTGAATGAACTGCGGGGGCAGTGGTATGTGCCTTTCAACTTGATAACTTGGGAACATTTTCATATTGGGGAGATTAATTCTATGTGTCCTCATGTTCTCTAACTACAGAACCATTTGCCAAAAAAAAAAAAAGTTCCTCTTGTTACAATAAATGAGAAGCAATTTGCTTGATATTGACTTAATTACATTTTTGTTCAGTAGCATTTTTCACTGCAATATTAAAATAAATATGACACTGGAGTCAGACTGTGTCTATGTCACTAGAATCAACTCGAAAGCCACTGAGAGCATTGATTGGTCTGCTTCACTGGTCTGTCCCGTTTGCTGGTTAAAGAGCTGGGGCCCAAATTCTCTGGCCTAGTCTTTCTCTATCTTTGCTGTTAGGACTGTTTGTGTTCAGTGTATGACAAACTCCAGAGGCCAAATCTACCAGTCATTTATGATTTTATCTTATTCTTTTCCTCTTACTGCTAAGAGAAAAGCTCATGAGTACTTTGATTTAAAGGATGGCAAATAAAATTGGTGTTCTTCACATTCAATATCAAAATTGGTTTCATTCTTAGTCAAAGTAAAGAATTAATGCGAAAATATAGAGAAGTTTCCCCTTGAGTGGCTGGCACTGAATCAAAGTTTCTCTCCTATATGTATCTTTAGCCCCTTTTCTAGATATGATCAGACAAAAGGCAGAAGGAGAAAAAATATTGAATGAAGCAGTTGGAAAGTTTGGCCACATGTAGACCAACTAATATCTGGATAGTGCAATTAAGCTAGACACTGTGCTGAAGCTCCTCAATCTGACCTTGAGCAAGTTGAAGACCCTCCCACTGTACCGGAGCTCATCAGTGTGACCTTGAGTGAGTCGAAGAACCTGTTGGGATTCCAGTTCCCATGTTTACAAAATGAGGGAACAGGGTTATGCGAATTCAGAGGTCCACTGCAGTCCTAACATAGTATGAATCTATAAAAAATAAGTTTTTCATCTATTAGGGATCTATATTGATAACTAGTTGGTATAGTTGAGGTAAAAAATTAAGTTTTTTCCTTGACAGAATGAATGACACAACTGAGATCAACATTTACATAGTCTGGACCCCAAAACTTTCACTCCAAACATTGATACTTTGGAATAATATACCTATATTATAGTTAATAATGGAAGAAGCAGATATGATTTGTTTTGAGTAGCAGAAAAGTGCTTCTTCATAGAGATATGGCCATTCTAGCCACCTATCTATATATGTATATAGAGAAAGAGAGGGAAAGAGAGAGAGACACACACAGATATCCTGAGTTATCTTGACAACTGCCTTAATTCCATTTCATTTTGGCTGCATTGATACAACTAATCTTTGTGACTATGATATAGTTGTTAAGTTTAAAATATGGGAAACTTCTGTTGGATAGACATCAACAGAAACCAAGCACTCTGAACTCTAATATTTTTATGAAAAAGGTTATGATTTTATTTCTACTGCCATCGATTTTTAGATAGGGTTGTTTTCTTTTACACAACTGGGAATAATATATTTTTCCTCAGTTTTCCATGTACTTTAGTGCTTAATCATTTGTCCTCATAAAGAGGATTAGCGTGGGTATTGGGTATATATAATAGAAATGTAGGGGTAATCTAACCACTTTTATCAGAGACAGAGCAGGCCTGTGGTCTACGTAAGGCTGAGCAGAGTATTAACCAGATAGCAAGAAAGAGTTATGATACAAATAGATGCAAAGAGTGTAAACAGTGTGAGTGGTGCACTTTGGTAATATTTGACTGTAATGGTATACTAGTTAGATAAGCAAATACTGCACTTACAAATACCATAGACACAGTTAAAACAAAACAACAGATGTCTGCATGCAATTTTAATCTCACATTCTTATCTTCGTCTGTCTTAAAGTAGAAATCCCTTTCTATAAATACTTGTAAATGACTTTTTAAAAAAAATAAATGCTCTTTGGAAATTGACATACTATGTCTGATGTTTGGGATTTGGAAACTTTATCCTTTGTAGGATGTATCAAGGTGCTGTCAGGAAACACATGGCTCATTCGAATTGGGTAATTCAAGTAGAGTTTAACAAAGGAACTATTTACAAAGGTGTGGGCAAAGGGCAGGAAAACCTGGAGAGAGAACACACCGCCCTGGGGCCAGTGAAGGGAGAAAGAGAGAGCAGTTAACAAACTCTGGAGAGAGTTGTGTGCAAGGGCTGACTTTTGGGAACTATGGCCTATCATGAAGGGATCCAGCTAGCCCCAGTGACTCAATAGAGATTCAGCTAGGGGAATTAAAACCTGAATTATTTCCGCTCCTTCTCTTTGAGATCAGTGGGTTTCTCAACTGGCTCAAGCAACTTGAAGACAGATCAAGGGAGTTCCTTGATGCAGTACAGAAGGTCAGCCTCCTGGGTCTCAGAGCAGGATGGAAAAGAGAAGAGAAGGAATTTGGAAGGGCAAACAGACCACATCCAGCTCAGAGGACTTTGGAGGCAGTCAAGCTTCTGAAAGCATCAGAGGGGTTTGGATTAGCCAGGAAGGTGAAGCTCACTTGCAGAGGAGTAAGTACAGATTTTCAGATAGCCATACATGAATTATAGCAAACATTTTAACTTTTTATTGTTAAAAACCAAATGAGCTATATTTTGAGGCATGCTTGTTTTGCTCAAGAACAACTTCATATACACTTCACTCTTACAGAGGTACTTTTAATTCTGTTCCTTGCAAGTCCTTCTACTAATTTGGCCATTTTCTTATTTGTTATTATATATGAAAAAATAATGAACCTGACCCTGGTAGCTTTTATGATTAGAAGTGTAGATCCACACAGATTGCAATGTGAGATAATTTCACACTGTGTCAAGCACATATGTGAAACATACCATCTGCATCTGTGGAAAATATTTAAATATCCACATATTAGTCTTAAAAATGAATCGTTATTTTAATGTCTTTGAGCTTTTTGTCTTACACAAGGTAAAGAAAGTTTTTTCCCTTAGTTGGTATGGTCTTCTTGCTCTAGTTGTAGGTACTTAATCTATTTGCCATAATCTTACTAATAAGCCAAATGGACTGAGTGTGGGAATTAGAGAGAACATATCACCACAGATCCTGAAAACATCAAAAGAATAATGAAGAAATGCTATGTACATTTCTGCACATATAAATTAGACAACTGGGGAGAAAGAGACCTATTTCTCAAAAAGCATCAGCCACCACAACTTATCCAATACGAAATGTGCCATTTGAATAGACTTATAACTATTAAGAAAATTGCTTTCACTATTAAAAACCTACCCAAAAGGAAATTCCAAGATCAGGTAGCTTCACCAGAGAACTCTATCAATAATTTGAAGAAAAATTAACATCAATGCTGTATGACTGCTTCCAGAAGATTGAAGAGAAGGGAACTACTTCCTAATTTATTTTTTGAAGCAAATATTACTCTGACATCAAAACCAAAGACAGTACCAAAAAAGAAAAAGAAAACTACAGATCATATCTCTATGAATATAGAGGCAAAAATCTTTAGCAAAATATTAGCAAGTAGTATTCTTCTATATATGAGAGGAATTTATATACTATGACCATGTGGGCTTTATCCTAGGGACATAAGGTTGGTTCAATGTCTGAAAATCAGTAACTTAATCCACCATATTAATAAGCTAAAGAAAAAAAAATCACATCATCACATCTATTGATGCAGAAAATGCATTTGACAAAATTCAATATTCTTTTATGATACAAAACTCCCAGTAAACTAAAAACAACTAATGGTCACCTACAAAAAACATATAGCTAAACATTATAACTAATATCACTATCAAGGCAAAGATGATTGTCACTATTCTTAGTCAACATAGTACTGGAAGTTCTAGCCAGTGCCATAAGACAGGAAAAGGAATTAAAAGGCATAAAGACCAGAAAGGAAGAAATAAAACTGTCCCTGTTTATAGATGACATGATTGTCTATGTACAAAATCCTAAGGAATCTACAGAAACAAAATAAAACAAAACCAAAAAATATCTCCTGGAACTAATAAGTGGGTTGAGTAAAGTTCAGAGGATACAAGATAAACATACAACATTCTGTTGTATTTCTATATATTAGCAATAAACACATAGACATGAAAATTTTAAATACAATACAATTCGCATTTGCTAAAAAAAAGTACTTATAAATCTAACAACATATGTTCAAGATGCATGCTGAAAACTACAAAATGCTGATGAAAGAAATCAAGGAAGACCTAAGTAGAGAGACATATTGTGTTCTTGGACTGGAAAAATTCAACATAATAAAGATGTCAGCTCTTTCCAAAGTAATATACAGATTTAATCCAATTCTTATCAAATTTCCGCAAGATATTTTGTAGTTATAGACAAGATTATTCTAAGACTTACATGGAAAGACAAAGGAACTAGAATGGGTAAAACAATTTTGAAAAATAACGAAGTGGGAGGAAGCATCCTACCTGATTGAGACTTATTATATAGTTGCAATAATAAAGACTGTATGCCATTGGTGGAGGGATAGCCTCATAGATAAATGGCACAGAATAGAGAACCCAGAAATAGAACCACTGAAAAATGTCCAACTGATTCTTGACAAAGATGCAAAACAATTCAGGGGACAAAGGATAATCATTGAAAAAATGATGTAGGAACAAATATCTGTAGGCGAAAAAGTGAACCTCCAAATTTACACGAACATTAACTCAAATGGCTTATGTACTGAAAAGTAAGACATAAAACCATTAAACCTTTAGTATAAATACAAGAGAATATCTCTGGGATATAGAGTTTTTAACCTTACTAATGCTGCAGCCCTGGGTTAGGTAAACAGTTGAGAACTGCTGGGTTAGATAAACAATTCTTAGATTTGACATGGTGCATAAAAGAAAACACTGGTACATTGGACTTCATCAAAATTACACATTTTTGCTCGATGGAAAATTCTGTTGAGAGGATGAAGAAGAAATTATAAGTAGATTGGGAGAAAAGCTTTGCAAACCATTTATCTAACAAAGGATAAGTATCTGGAATATATATTTTAAAACTCTCAAAACTCAACAGTAAGAAAAATCTAATTAGAAAATGGGCAGACATTTCACTCATTTCACTGAAGAAGATAAACAGAAGGCAAATAATCCCATAAAAATATGTTCAAGGGGCAGGACATAATTAGAGGGACTTTACCTAACAAATACAATCAGTGTATTTGTAGCTCTTTGTACCCTCAAAGGGTTGAATTTGTTGAATCCAGAATAAAAAAAAAGTACATTCAGTATCACTAGTCAACAGGGTGATTAAGACCATACTGTGCATATCACACTGTACACCTATCAGAATGAGTGAAAGAAAAATAGTGACAAATGCTGGAGAGGTGGGGATACAGTAGATCACACATCGATTCCTGGTATTGATATAAAATAGTACAGCCACTCTGGGAAACAGTTTGGCCATTAATTAAAAAACTGAAAATGCAACTAACATTCAACCCAGCAATTGAACTGCTGTGCATCACAGACAAATGAAAGTTTTATGTTCACCCAAAAATTTGTTCAAGAATGTTCATAGAAGCTTTGTTCATAATAACCCCAAACTGGAAACAACCCAGATCCTTCCAGGGTGTGTGGTTAAACAAACATCTATACCACAGAACACTATTTAGCAATAAAAAGGAAGAACTACTGAGAGATGTAACAACTTGAAAAAAAACTCCAGAGCCTTATGAAAAGTGAAAAATGCCATTCCGCAAAGGTTATATACTATGTTACTATAGCAATACAACATTCTTAGAATGATAAAATTATAGGAATGAAGGACAGATTAGGAGTTGCTATGGTCTGAGTATTTGTGTGCCTCTAAAATTCATATGCTGAATGAACCTAACCATCAATGTGATGACATTAGGAGGTGGAGCCTTTAGGAAGTGATTACATTAGTAATCTTATAAAGGCGGCCGCAGCCAGCTGCTGTGGCCTTTCTGTAACAAGAGGACACATAAGAAAGGGCCATCTGTGAGCCAGGAAACAGGCTCTCATCGGACGGCAGATCTGCTGACACCTTAGATTTGGATTTCCTAGTCTTTAGAATTGTGAGAAACAAATTTCTGTGGTTTGGAAGCCACCCAATTTACAGTATTTTGTTATAGCATCCCCAACAGAGTAAGGATTAAAGAGGGGGTCAGTAGGAGGGAGAGAAGTGGGTACAATCATAAAAGGGCTATATGAGGGATCCTTTTGGTGAAAGACTTGTTTTGGGCCTTGTGGATATCCTGGTTATGATATCGTACTCTAGTTTTGCAAGATGTTGCCATTAGTGGAAAGTGGACAGAGCTTATGAGAGATCTCCCAATATTATTTCTTGCAGGTGACTCCATAGTTTTCTCAAAATAAAAAAATTTAATTTAAAAACTTAGGGGGTACAACCTAGATATATGAAGAGACTTTAGGAAAATGGCTACTTTAACACTTGGTGGTTTCCACAGGACATGGTGGTAGCATCATCTTTCTGGTCCTACGCCCTATCCATCATGCCAGGATTAAGAAAGGGTCTCCTGGATGAGCTGCATGGGGCCTCACATTCTTGAAAGTGGTGATAAGATCAAAGGATGGCAAACAAAGATATTGTAGGAGACATAGTCAGTGCTCTGTCCAGATCCCCTTGGGTCCCTCAAACCACTTCAGTCTACCCCTCTCCTGGCTCCTGTGTGTTTTGCTTCTAACTGCCTGCACTGTCACTCTGTTCATCTGAGGACAGACTTAGACTAGTGGAGCCACTTTGGTTTCCCCAAGAGCCAGCAGTGCCTATGAACTTACTCATTGCTCTTCTCCACCACGGTCACCATGAGGGCAAGAGAGTGAAAGTTCAGTTCCTTACCTCTGTCTTGATCACACTGGAGAGTTCCCTGGGGGATCGGGCTGGGGCTGGCACTTCTCCAGCAATCACACCCTTGCATAGCCTCTCCCCTTCCTTGACCCTCTTTCTCATCCTTTACTGGCTTCTTCTGAAAGTCCTCCCTTAAAAACTCATCTGTACCTGAGTTTTCATCTGGGAACCTGATCTAAGACAGATGTATATTAAAGAACTTTAAATATATATTCCATGATTGGACTATACTACCTATTTTGTCCTGTAAAGTATCCAAATACATGAATATTTTAAATAAATCTTGTAATTTTCTCATGAATGATATCATATTATACTGTATTTAGCCAATAGACATTAAACATGTTATGTAAACATTTCAAATAAACAGCAATTTTATAATCTCGTTTTGGTGCTTCTTTTTTAATCTACTCAGTGTTTCAAGAAACAGAAGTGAAATTGAGCATCTCTTGGCTTTTGGGTGGGTCTGTATTCTATGTGCAAATATAATTTTTGCCGCTTTGGGTCTTTATCAAAAAATCAATACCACTTTTTGATAGATTTTTACTGGTTTTCTAATAAAAACTTTTTATGATTGAAAATCCCAAACATTAAATCCAGGAAATTGGCTCTCACCCTCTTTTGACCAAAGAAGCAAAAGGCCTGCTGTCCCATATACCTTTTATCCAGCCTATCCCTTTTTTTAGTAGGGAAAAAAGAACTCAGTGATAATAGAGGACTGGATGGGAATAATAGGAATTGTTTATTTACTTACTTTTAAAAGAGGTATATGATGTCATTCATATGATTTTACATCCCAAAATATTGTCCTAATTTTTTTTTTAAATAAGTAATTTTTGGCTCAGTGCCTGTTGCCCAAGCGGCTAAGATGCCAGCCATATACACCAGAGCTGGAGGGTTCGAATCCAGCCCAGGACGGCCAAACAAGGACAACTACAACCAAAAAATAGCCAGGTGTTGTGGTGGGCGCCTGTGGTCCCAACTTGGGAGGCTAAGGCAAACAATCCCTTAAGCCCAGGAGTTAGAGTTGTTGTGAGCTGTGATGGCACAGTACTCTACCCAGTGTGACAGATTGAGGCTTTGTCTCAAAAAAAAAAAAAAGTAATTTTTTTCAGACTTGCCTTGATAATATGTTGTTCTTTAAATAGAACAAATTTGTAGCCAGCACATTTCCATAAAGTAGAAACAAATTTTAAAGGATTTATGAGTTAATTGCTTTAGTAATTAGGGAGGACACTGATCCAGAATGACCTCATATTAACCAATAGCATCTGCAAAGACCCTTTTTCCAAATAAAGTTACATTCTGAGGTTCCAGCTGCAAATGAAATTTTGGGGAACAGTATTCCATCTTTACATGATCCAAGTCAGCTCAAGTCAAAAGGTATTTCATTTTTAGTTCAGGTTTCACTCCAAGGAATAGCTGAACTGTCTGGCTTTTCAAAATACAAGAACCAGACAGACCCATGGCTTTTGGGGGCAGAAGTTCATGGTCTTCAATATAGGCTCTACCATATACATGAGACAGCTATGACAGCAGCATAGGTGCCATAAAATACAGACAAACATAATAAAAGTCTGTCTTCTATGTGGCTCCCACCGCCCTGGGTGCATGGAGTCTTATTTTAGTTATCTAGGAAGGGAATATGATTGACCCAGCCTGGTGCTACCCCCGATTCAGTCAGATCTGGCAGGACTGGGGTGGAGGGAGTAGGATGGTGATGGTGGTAAGGTCAGAATGGCTGTGAGCAGGAGCAGATTCTATGGAAGGGATTGAGCAGGGCTGGCATTTTGACCTACATGTCAGTATGAAATGAGCCTCTAGTGCAGTGCTTGGCACGGGTAGATATTCAAAAAATATTGTTGCATGAATGAGCTACAAATCGTGGTTGGTCTTATCTTCTTCTGTCCTTTCTAAGCACTCCTGTTTCCACCTTCCTATTTTTGTCCTGTTCTCACAAAGCCATGTCCTTAGTTTGGGTAGACTTCTTGTTTGTCCTATTCCATAAGCACCCGTTGCCCTCGGCACACGTTCGCTTTTGTCTTTCTTTGCCAGCCACTCCCAGAACAACTTAGTATTTGGGTTGTGGCAATTATACCTTCCTGTTTTTTTTTCTTACTACTTCAGACTCCAGTGCGTACTCAAGTCCAATAAACCACAGTACATAGACAAACAACAGAAAAAATCTTCAGTGTTTCTACATTTAAAAGTTCTTTGTCACAGTCTCACCTTATTTTCTTTTCCCCAATCATGTGAAGTAGGTGTTATCATTCCTATTTTCAGATAAGGACTTTGAGCATTTGAGGATTACACTGTCGCAGACAAAAAAGCTAGGAGGTAGGACAGCTGCAACTTGAACTCAATCTTCTTACTCTCGGTTCAGCATCCTTTGAGGATCATACTCCTCCAGGAAAGAATTTTGGGTAGCACTATTGTGATAGCATTGCTTTGGTCTGATAGCTTTGACATCAAAAAGAAGGAAGGAAAAGGAGAAATGATGTTACAGCTCCACCTTTATACATGCTTACTGGCCCGCGTCTCATCCACAATGTGACATTTTCCCTTGAAACGCCTCACCCAGCTCACAGGTGTGTCTGTTTGAAACATGTAAAGCAAACAGTGACCCAACATTTCACAAATAATCCCCTGTGCAGCATTCAAGATCTTTGGTAGTTTTTCTCTCTTCCCCCCACACTTGTCCTTGCTACCCCAGAATGCCTCTGTCTGCTTAGATTTCTCTGGGCATGCTGGGTTCTTTCCTTGTGCACATCATACCTGTTGCATGCCTTTCCTGTTCTTCCAGCATTCATGCTCTTTCATGAATCCTCTGCTTCCTGCTCACTTCTCCAGTCTGATCTCTAAATATAATAATCCTTCACTTTTGTTGGTTTGGCCTTCACCTTGTACTCATTCATGCTGGTCAATCTGCCTGTTGAGCTCTTTCCTTCTCTTGGGCCTTGAACCTTCCTTGATAGAACCTTTCTTACATGTTCATTTTCCCCATATTTATTGCCTATCTTTTTCATATTACACTTAGTAAACAATTTTTTTTGTGACATCATTTGTCTTTTTTTTTGTAAGCATCTTGTACCCCTAACAGAGTGAAGGTACCTTGAGGGTAAGGGTCTTGCTCTACACTTTATATTCAAGCATCTAGACCCAGTACTTTAACCAGATAGGAAGTTAAAGAAAGTTTTTTTGATTATAATCTATCCACAACTTCACCTAAATCCATTTTTAGAAGTGAGGAACTCTGATTTATTCTTGATTCTGCATCTTTTGTCACTTATGTGCCAGTTGTCCTAAAATATTCTGTATGTAGAATTCTGATGAGCTCTGGATTTGGAGATAAAGGACCTAATTTCGAATTCTCTCTCTTATTGCATAGTTTTGGACAAGCCACGTAATTTCTTTTTATGTAAGTTTCTTTAACTGTAAAATGGGGTAATAATACCTGTTATGGCCTTCTACAGGGTTGTTGTGATAACCCTGTTGAGATAATGCTTGTGGAAAACTTGGCAAACTGTAAAGGCACTGTGTAAGGGGTTGCAAACACTGCCTCCTATGTGCCTCCCCTTACATTTTCTTTTGTCTTTATAAGAAGAAGCTGTTTGTGAGTAGAGATCACTTGGTATTCTTGCTATAGCATTCCGGCATTAACTCTCTGCTACATTCAGTTTGCCAGTGGGTTTTGGTGGGATATTAAGTGTACAAGTCTAGTTCTCACTAACAGACACCTTGGCTCAGGTTCAACAAATGGCATTTAACTGAATGTGTTTTATTTGCCTTTCCTGGCTCTCCACATCTTCATCTGTTTGTTCATTCATCTGTTTACTCATTTAACAGATTTGAGTGCCTACCAGTGTCTATGAAGCATGCTAGATGCCCATGAAGCAAAATGCCTCAAGATATTCACCTTGTACTGAGTTTAATACACAGGAACTAATTATAATAGATGTAAGAACTAGACCAGGAGCAGTGGCTCACAACAGAAATCTCAGCACTTAGGGAGGCCAAGGCAAGAGGATTGCTTGAGACCAGGAGTTTGGACCAGCCTGGGCAACATAGCTAGACCCTGTCTATATAAAAAACAAACAAACAAATCTTAGCCAGGTGTTGTGGTACATGTCTGTAGTCCCAGCTATTTGTGAAGCTGAGGCAGGAGGATTTTTGTGTCACTACACTCCATCCTGACAGCCTGGGTGACTAAGACCCCATTTCTAAAAACAAACAAACAACTGGGAAAACATGTGTAGCTCAGCTCTGCTATGGATTAAATACCTATTATCTGCCAGGTCCTATGCTACTTGGTGGGATTACAGGAATCAAGGGGTGGGATGGCAAGGTAGCAAAGGAAAACTAGCCAGAGTATGAAGAGCCACAAACAACTATTTTAGTGTGTATTAGTACATATAGGAAAAGGCTAAATGGATATGTGAACTTGCTGCCGGCAACTCCTCCATATTCATTGGAACCAGTTGACCAGAGAAGGCAGATGCAGTAACTGGTTTTTCTGAAGATTGAGCCAGGCTGTCTTAAGGGACAGGTTAACATACACCTAAGTGACGAGAACTTTCATACGGAGGAAATTCAAGTAGTGAATAGACATGTGGGGAGGTGTGTCATTACAGAAACACAAATTTAAACAAGGAGGGATCTACTAAGCCAGAAAGGAGGCAAAACATCTAAAGGTGTTAGGGGTGAGGAAGCAGGCCTTTGGAGGACAAGAAAGGCAAATGCAAAAACCTCTAGGGCAAGAGTTCAGTGGAGCAATTGCGGAATTCTGCTTGCTTAAGTGCGGGAGGCATGAATCACAGCTTCAGTTTCCTTCGGTACAAAAGGGGGAAGGGATCCCAGTAAGCCTGATCCAGCCTAGCCAAAGGCAGCAGGCCAGGTGCCTCGGCGTCTCTGGGCAACCGAAAGCCCGCCCACTCCAGAGTAAATCCTTGTGTGATTGGCTTACAATTCAACCAATGGGCGCACAGGGGCAGTTTCCCGCCACCTCTGGCGCCCGCTTTCAAACAGCAGTACATCTGCAACTGCAGGCGGACTTCTCAACCAAGCTTGAGGAGGGCGGAGACTTCCGGGTCCTCGTTCAGCTTTGAGCCGGCATGGCCCCGCCCACAAGGAGAGCTTCTAGTTGGCGATTGAAGGAGGCGGCTGCTCCTCAAGGGCCTCAGGTTTGGGGGTTAGGTTGTAACTAGGAAGGAACTAGTGGATTAGATCCAGGGTAAGGGGGTTTAGGAGAAGTTGGTCTGAGACCAAGGCTAGAATTTCTTCGCGGTGACGGCGTCCGTGTCCTAAGGTGAGCTCTAACTTTTGGGTGGTTTGGTGATGGGTTAGAGGAGTTGCGAGGTCCTTGGAATCTTGGTCGAGGCTTCCCGGAGGACTGACTGACCCCCTTCCCAATTCTGCAGTGGTGGACTGCCCGCGGGTTGCGGGACTCAGCTTTGACTTTGAAGCGTCATCGAGACCTCTTTATTCCTCCAAGGTCTTACTTAGAGTGGCATGGAGAAGCCCTCCTTGTTTCTTCTCCAGACTGCTAGGGTTACCTTAAGACCCTACCGTCAGGACCCCGCCCCGGTCACCCTGGCACCATGCCTGGCTCACAGTGGGTGCTCTGTGCACGTGTGTTGACCGAATGCAAGCTGTGCTGGCGCTCAAAGCCTGCAGCCTCAGGCATCCTGGGCTCCGTGCAGTTTTGGTCTCGTGGTACCTGTTTGTTGTGTCGTGGCTAACGCCAAACCGAGTGTCTTGGTAAGGTCGTTCATTTATATATTCGTTCAACCTGTGGGTGTCTACTGCGTGTTAGGATTACTCGCTTCGTCCTCTGGACATCTGGAATCGAATTGTCCAAAGTGTTGTCATTAGCACTGATTATAAGATGTTGTTGCCATTTGTTTGCATGTCTATTTTCTTTACCTCCTTCGTCTCTTGTTAAACTTCGTAATCTTGACCAGTGCTTGGTAAATTGGCGAATGAAGGAGTAGGCGTCCTTGTAGGTCGAAAACAGGCGATGTGCTTGGGCCATTTCCATTCTAGAAGGGAAGCTAGCATGTACGCAAGTAAGTAGAATTTCCCAACTCCCGGGACAATTCTTAGACACCCCCCCTTTGTGGTACTTAACCCTTCCTATGTTGAGGTCACATGAACTTGAGTCTGATTTAAGCCTAATTTCACTATATTCCTTCATAATGGGTGACAATTTATATCCACTCCTTAGGTGAATGTGCTCAACTAAGACAGGTTGAAGTTGAAGCCAAAAGAAAAGAATAAGAAATATTGTCTGAAAATCCAAAGGAATAATTTATTTCATAGGGCAATAGGATTGAGGAGGGCATCTTGAAGGGAGGAGACAGTTTTCTTCCAAAGGAGTTTGCATTACTTGAAGTAGGGTTTCCCACAGGCTGCGCATTCACCTTATCTCAGATGTGCTGAATCCTCTTCGTTCCTTTAACCTCTTCTGGAGCTGGGACTCGCTTATTCTTTAGAAATAATGTCCTACTAGTAATAAAATTAAGATGTATTTATTGTCACATAGCACTTTATATGTATTATCTTATGAATCCTCATGATCAAACTTTGAGGTAGATCCTGTTTTTACTCCCATTTCATTAACAAAGAAATAAAAACCATTTACTCAAGATTGCAAGCTGCCTGGATAAAAGAGTCAGAATTGAGCCCAGGTTGTCTGATGAGTACCCTCATTCTTCACCCACTCACAGCTATAGTGTTTTCTTGAAGATTTATTTCTAAAGTCTTTCCTTTCTGTTAAACTTCTCTTAAGCCTTCTTTTCGTAGGCAAAGTTAATTTGTGCTTTGTACTTTGTTCTACTACAGAATTTATGACAATGTATTATTGTTAAGTGTTAGTTTATATCATTGTCTCTATAAAAGACTCTGCACTCCCCTGGCTGGTAACATTCTTAGATGCAGCTAGGATATAATCTGGCACACTGGTCAATGCAATTTTACTAAAATAATGAATTCCTATAGTAACATGCATATATTCAGTCAAGATATATTTTTTGTGTATCTACAATGTACAGGGGAGCAGATACATTTTAATTCTGCCTTTAGGGTGTAATAGTTTATTAAATGAGGCAAAAGCAATGCTATTTTTGCTTTGTAATCTTTTGTCCAACTACACACTCAACGGTCTTCTTGTTTCAAAGAGGCCAGAGAAAAACAGGACCAGGAACAACAAAATGAGTGCTGGATCCGAGCACTGTCTCATCTGAGTGTAAGAAAACGTCATACTTTTTAATCTTCTTAATGGGTTTGGAAAAAGTTAACTAGCTGGGAAGAAGTCCTTACTAGACTATTATATGAAAAAAGAATACTGGGCGGCTCCTGTGGCTCAGTGAGTAGGGCGCCGGCCCCATATGCCGAGGGTGGCGGGTTCAAACCCAGCCCCGGCCAAACTGCAACAAAAAAATAGCCGGGCGTTGTTGCGGGCGCCTGTAGTCCCAGCTGCTGGGGAGGCTGAGGCAGGAGAATCGCGTAAGCTCAAGAGTTAGAGGTTGCTGTGAGCCGTGTGACGCCACGGCACTCTACCCGAGGGCGGTACAGTGAGACTCTGTCTCTACAAAAAAAAAAAAAGCATACTATACAGTTATTCTACCTCTTGATTTTGTCAAGGGTCAGCCCTCTGAGTCGATAAGTATCAAAATATTTCATTACTTTATTAGTGGCATAGTATTGTCAAAAGTAATTTCACTAGGGCAAATACTCATTTTCTTTTTTTTTTTTGGCTGGGGCTGGGTTTGAACCCGCCACCTCCGGCATATGGGACCAGCGCCCTACTCCTTGAGCCACAGGCGCTGCCCGCAAATACTCATTTTCAATATATTAATATTGTTAATTTTGAAATGGTTTTAGCAATTTGTATTTTCACCAGCAATTCATGAGCCACACAAAATACAAAGTAGCCACCACAGGGTCTTACCAGGTTTTTTTTTTTTTTTTTCAATCTAGTAATTGAAAATAGCATTTTGTTGTTTTGCTTTTTTAAAATTCCATGAGGTTTAGCATCTTTACAAGTTGATTGAGCATTTGCATTTCTTTTTTATAATGAGTTGTCATATCAGTTGCCCATTTTTAAATTGGGTTGTCTTTTTCTCATTTCTTTGTGAGAATTATATTTTGGGATTTTGTCAAGTGTTTTACAAATGTTTTTTTCCATTGTTTATTTTATCTTTTGACAGTTGTTAGTGATATATTTTTTCATACAAATACTTGTTAGTGATATCTTTGCCTTTTGCAAATTTTATTTTCGTGGTTAGGTTTTCAACAAATTTTTTCTTTATGGCTTCAGGATTTACTATCTTGCTATTTTTGTTTTTAAAGCAGTCTCTTATTGTTCTGAATATTTAGTGAAGTCTCTGGTAGTAATAGTAATTATGATTAATTAGAGAAAAATGTTAGCTTTTATTTTAAATTTCATTTGAAGACTAACTACATTTTTTAGTACTTTTAAAAATTACAATAAGTTGATTAAATTTTCCATTATTTCTAAAATCATTGCTTAAGGTTTCTAGTAGTACACTTTTTAGGAGGAAATTTTAATTTATACCTTTTCTTCTCAGATTGGGGAGACTTTGCTCTTCAGATCTTTTCATATTTCTTTAATGACATACTTTGGATTTAAAGCCATTAAAAATACACGTTGGTTTTTTACATACTCTTCACTTAAAAATAAAAATCCCTTGTAGGATTAATTATTCTCGACCTGAGAAAAAGTAGCTCTTTTTTTATTTTTTGAGACAGAGTCTCACTTTGTCGCCCTGGGTAGAGTGCAGTGGCGTCACAGCTCACAGTAACCTCCAACTCCTGGGTTTAGGCGATTCTCTTGCCTCAGCCTACCAAGTAGCTGGGACTACAGGCGCCCGCCACCACGCCCGGCTATTTTTTTGTTGTTGTTGCAGTTTGGCCAGGGCTGGGTTTGAACCCACCACCCTCGGTATGAGGGGCCGGCACCCTACTCACTGAGCCACAGGCACTGCCCGAAAAAGTAGCTCTTTATTTACAATAGCTATAATTTATTTAGCCATGGGCTCTTGTAAATCTTCATGTTCTTTTTCAGTAATCAACATCAATTGATGGTAGGTTAATGTGAAGGATTGGAAAAAAATCTCCCTTCTCTTACCCAATAAAGGAAAAATTAACCCAAATTCCACGTTTTATCTTGTATTTATAGTTAAGCATAAGAAAAGGTAGAATCACAGCAAGAATTCAGAAGCAGAAAAGATTATTTTTGACTAAAAATTTCAAAAATGTCTGTAAGGTTCAGCTTAATCCATCACTTTTAAGGAGCTGGGATTTAAATAGGCTGGTATTGTCATTATTTAGACTCAAGTTCACTTGCAGTAGTGAAGAAACCTAGAGACACAGCTGATGTGTTTTCCCTCATTATTTCAGCTATGTTTTAGGCTCTTTACTATTTTCAGATCTTTATCTTATGTATTCTTTTCTCTGGATTCATTGTTTTAGGTGGAGTTAGCTTTATATTTCTCAAGCTTATTTATTTCCCCCCTCAGTGAAAGAGTACACTTCTTTTCTCCCTTTCTTCTTGGTGCAAGAGTAAGGATGGAGCAGGTCTGGTCTAAGGAGCAGAGGCTGAAAGGGTTTCAATAGATGTGAGTTGAAAGGCCCTAGCTGGGGGGGGGGGGGGGGGGCAGCGGCGCCTGTGGCTCAGTCCGTAAGGCGCCGGCCCCATATACCGAGGGTGGCGGGTTCAAACCCGGCCCCGGCCAAAATGCAAAATAACCAGAAAATAGCCGGGCGTTGTGGCGGGCGCCTGTAGTCCCAGCTACTTGGGAGGCTGAGGCAAGAGAATCGCTTAAGCCCATGAGTTGGAGGTTACTGTGAGCTGTGTGAGGCCACGGCACTCTACCGAGGGCCATAAAGTGAGACTCTGTCTCTACAAAAAAAAAAAAAAAAAAGAAAGGGCCTGGCGGGGTTCAGAGACCAAAGAGGAAAGGATTAGAAGGTAGATAGCAAATTAGAGCTTGCCCAAAACACATAATTCGATCTTTGAACAACAAAAACTTGACTTATGGGTATTTTTACCACTGACGTTCATATTTGTGTTAATCTTTAATGTCCTATTTATTCTGACTTGCACATTTTCTTTTCATTTTTTTAACATCTGTAGGGTATGCTGCGTTTTAAAATTAACTATATGCCATAATTTAATTGGCTACATCTTTTTCTTAGTGGGACTGCTTCATAGAATCAAGGGTGCATTAGATCTGATGAAATGAACTTATCTTCTGCTATGCAACTGCTGGCTTATGTTAAAGTTTGTGATATTCTCAACGATTAACACAAGGGAGCTAAATTCTTTATGGTAAAATGCTCTTGGGTTTCTGGATCTCTGTGCTTCTAATTTTACTTCCAGTTCTATGACATTTTAGAGCCTGAAAAGTGTAGTGAATGAGTTGTGGGCTTGGGCTCACATCCAAGTGCATTTCACTGGCATGGACAACAGTGGGCTGAATGGAGGGCAGTGTTAGGCCAGGTAATTGATGACACCTGCTTACTTTTTTGATTAGGATTGTTCAATGCTTTGGAGTTCTGGGGGGGTTTATGTGTAGTGTCAGGATCCCTAAGTATAATTTAAATCAACAGCTGCCTTTTTGACTCTAAGTAGTTGAAAACCCATTTCCTGCTGCTGCGTCTGCCACAGCAGCCCCAGGGAACTCTCACTATTGCTTTTGGAATTGGAATCTCACAGTGGTGTAGCTTCACAGCCTTCACTTCTGTTTTTCTTGAGTATTTTGCCAGAACCTGATTTTATCAAGCTTAAGGGCAAGACATTTAACACTTACATTTTTGTTGTGTGCTCTATGGAGTTTACCAGATTGTAAATGTTTTCTGGGCTAGCAATCATTAACCCAAGATTTAGGGCCTGCTTTTTGGAAAGCAAGAAATTTGAATTTGTGATATTCTAAGAAGCAAATTATAGCGAATACTACCTGTGCCATGTTTAATACATCAAATTTGAAATTTTCTTTGAGTTTAATCTTAAGGTTTTTATGTTTGGCACATTTCTAGTTTATTATTATTACCATCTTAGTTTTTGTGTGGGCAAAAATCTTACTGTTTTGAATTATATTTTCTAGACCAGTAGAAAAGTCTATTCATAGCCTTATTACCTTTGTGTGTGTGTGTTTTCTTCTTCTTCTTCTTTTTTTTTGAAACAGGGTCTTACTCTGTTGCCTGGACTAGAGTGCAGAGGCATCATCCTAGCTCACTGCAACCTCCCACTCGCCAACTCCTGGGCTCAAGTGATTCTCTTGCCTCAGCCCCCTGAGTACCTGAGTAGCTGGGACTACAGGCGTACACTACCACACTGAGCTAATTTTTTTATTTTTTATTTTTCTTGGGTTTTTTTGGCTGGGGCTGGGTTTGAACCCACTACCTACGGCATATGGGACCAGCGCCCTACTCCTTTGAGCCACAGGTGCCACCCTAATTTTTTTATTTTTTGTAGAGATAGGGTCTTGCTCTTGCTCAGGCTGGTCTCGAACTCCTGGCCTCAAGCAGTCCTCTTGCCCTGACCTCCCAGAATGCTAGGATTACAGGTGTGAGTCATTGCACCTGACCTTGCATTTTTTTCTCTTCTATGAATTGCTATCATGTAGGTATTTTCTTTGTCACAATTTATGTTTTTCATACATGAGTTATGAAACTCATAACTTGTTATCTTAATGGCATTGCTTATGTAGTTTGTTCTGGGGAGATTTTATGGGATATTTAGAAACCAGACCTCTTCTCTCCCACAGGAGGACCATGTCATTAGACTTTGGCAGCATGGCACTACCGACACAGAACGAAGATGAAGAATATGACAAAGAAGACTATGAGAGGGAGAAAGAGGTATGTCACTGAGGAAGGCCCCATGCTACACCTAATCCCTAACGACCTTTTTTCCTAGTCTAAATTATACCATCTTGTGTCATTTTGAAGGATTTATAATTGTTTTTTTCCTTTTTTTAAGAAACAAACAATCCTAAAACCCAATCAATTTTTGGACTTTTAGAAGGCAGATGAGTGGAGTGCTTCCTTTTTTTTTTTTTTTTTTTTTAATTAAATCATAGCTGTGTACATTAATGCGATCATGGGGCACCATACACTGGTTTTATAGACCGTTTGACACATTTTCATCACACTGGTTAACATAGCCTTACTGGCATTTTCTTAGTTATTGTGTTAAGACATTTATATTCTACATTTACTAAGTTTCACATATACCCTTGTAAGATGCACCGCAGGTGTGATCCCACCAATCACCCTCCCTCTGCCCGCCTTCCCCCTCCCTTCCCTCCCTCTCTCCCTTCCCCCTATTCTTAGATTATAACTGGGTTATAGCTTTCATGTGAAAGCCATAAATTAGTTTCATAGTAGGGCTGAGTACATTGGATACTTTTTCTTCCATTCTTGAGCTACTTTATAAGAAGAATATGTTTCAGCTCCATCCATGTAAACATGAAAGAGGTAAAGTCTCCATCTTTCTTTAAGGCTGCATAATATTCCATGGTGTACATGTACCACAATTTATTAATCCATTCGTGGATCGATGGGCACTTGGGCTTTTTCCATGACTTAGCAATTGTGAATTGGGCTACAATAGGAATGCTTCCTTTTTTGAAACAATAAAACACAACTGTGAATGATGTTACCAGAAAAATGGTTATTTATTTATTTATTATTATTATTTTTTAAGGCAGAGTCTCACTCTGTTTGTTGTCCTAGGCTAGAGTGCCTTGGTGTCACAGCTCACAACAACCTCAAACTTTTGGGCTCAAGTGATCATTAACGCTTTGGCTTCCCAAGTAGATGAGATGACAGGTGCCTGCCACAACACCCAGCTAATTTTTTCTATTTTAGTAGAGATGGGGTCTGGCTGGTCTCGAACTCAAGCAATCCACCTGCTTCAGCCTCTCAGAGTGTTAGGATTATAGGGATGAGCCATTGTGCCCATCCTGATTAAATTTTTAAAGATCTTTTCATTTAGGAGGTAATGGTTGGCTTTGGAGGCAGAAACCTACTTTCTAGGTACTTGGAGCATTTCTGTAGACAAGGCTGGCAAGGCTCTTTGCTTCAGGTAGTTTACATCTTAGTGGAAGCAGCTCATAAACAGTAAATAAGTGAATAAAGTAATTTGAGTAGCAGTAGTAGTGTTACTGGTGGAAATCAGTGTACCTGTTATGATTGTTTTTAGTTTGAGTCATTTTTTGATTGACTATGAGAAAAAGCTTCTTTGGTTCTGAGACTCTTTGATAGCACCCATTTCTAACCATGTAGAATAATCCTTTTTAATATGTTGTTGTGGATCATCCGTATTAACAGGAAGAAAGGAATAGGGTCAATTGACCATCACTCATGTGGCTGGGAGTAGAATTATAGTAGAGATAGAAAATGGGCAGCTTGCTGGATTTTGTCCATGACAGGTATTATTTGGTTGCACAGTGCTTTTAAAAAATTGAATCTATATTTAAAGATTGGAAAATTTCATGGAGCACTCCAGAGTTCCTGGCTTGCCTTAAAATATTCAGAGTTCTGGCCACACCTGGCCTGTGTTTGTCTATGGCAGCAGGCAGGCTGGAGCTGAGCAATGATTCCCCTTTCCTAGCTGGCCACAGTCCCCACTTCTCACACACACACAGGCTTCTGTGCTCAGACCTGCCCGCTTCTCAGACCTGTTTTGCTCTTGTGAATTCTCTGCCAGATCTCTGAGGACACTTGAGTTTGTGACCCTGGTAGGGGTTTCTGGATTTTGGCAAGGTCCCTCACAACAATTGTGGCAAGGATGGGGATGAGGATTTTCTATTACTTTTTGAACCTGCAACATGAGGTTTTCATGACTATGATGGCTTGGATAGTTGGCTGGGATTTAGTCACTGGGATTCCTGAGAGGGTCAGTTTAAGTCATCACTTCTGTAAAGAAGAAAAAATATTTTGACAGGTGATTTTTTTTATTGGAAAAGATACTAGAGAGATACATAGGGTATTAGAGAGAGCTTACTGCCAGTGTATTGTGTGGTGAAAATTTTAAAGGGGATTTTAGTTAAGGAGGTGATTAATTCTAGATAATATAGAAATTAGCCATTGGAATTACCTCTTTGATAGATTGTTTGCTGAGGTAGGGAATTTCCAGAGGAAAAGGGCTCTTAAAAGATGAAGTATCTAAGAAAGACTACTGCTAGCACAGGGGAGGGAAAGAATATGTAGCTAATTTGACTGTAACATGATGGTTATGGTTATATTAAGAAACCTAATGTTAATAATAAATGTTTTTACTTTTTAAATTTTTTTATTCTGGAATTCTAAAATATTTCTTGAATGTTTTTACTTTAAAAAAATTGTTGCAAGGGAAAAAGTGAGATTAGAGGCTACAGAGTTTTCAATTTTCAGTAATAAAATTCAGAATTATTGGTAAAAATTTACCTGTATGTATACTTTCTCACTGCAAGTTAAAATAACAAATTGGATGATCAAATCCAAGCTTGCTTGCATATTCTAAAATCTTTTCAACCTCCTAGGTCTTTATGACTCTACAATAGCAGAAAAGTTCACAGCCTTAAGAGATTAAAGAAAAGAACGATTTTTTCCTGCCTATCTGGTTGGTAGTTTTGGGATTGCGGGTAGGTTATAATTTTTAGCAGTGGGCTAATGTGTATTGCTTTCTCTGCTTAGTGAGTCACTAGTGTTCAATTCACTTATGTAGGAGAAATGTCTTTATCCCCAATACCAAGCATAGCGCATGTGACTCAGTCTACCCTCTAAGGGCTTGTGAGAGCTTTTCTCTGTAAATGGTAGGACAGTTTTGATTTTGACCTGGTAATGAATGGCCATTTGCTAATACAACATGCCTTCCTAAACTATTTAATTTTGTTCCTTTGATGCTAGCAGGGATTTTGTTCACATTTGTTCATATCTCTGAATAAGCCATCGACAAACTCCATCCTCTATACCATCCTCATTAGTAGTTTCACAATTATTTCCATTTCTATTCCCTCTATTGTTTGCATTGAAGAACAAATGAGAAGTGTATTTAGTCTTCAGAAAAGGAAAGGATTTAGTAAATAAATGATTGAATGTATAGAGGACATTTAGACCAGTGGAATCTCAAGTCACAGATCACCGTAAACAGATCCATATTTTGCAAAAAAAACTCCATGAATTTTTCAGAAAAGCAAGACATTATAATCATTTTTAAATTGCTATGACTCTGAGTGGTACATTAGTAAATGTTGGACCACTGTGGGCCAACACATAGCAGAGGGGTGCATAACCCACAGCTTCTCACAGTGTTACCAAGGGAACTCCCATCTCTTGCACAGTTGACAGCAGATAGGGTGTGAGCGAGGGTGGTGACACCAGGGAGATAAGAGATCATTTCAATTAATATCAATTAATTATCACATGTTGCTCACATTCCTCACAATTTACTGGAGTATATTACTTTCTTGCTGTATCCCTTCAGAGCTGCCTATATAGTTGTCCTTCTTGCTACTAAGTAGACTTCATCTGGGACAAGCTTATGAAAGCTGGACCAGAAGAGAAGAATTCAAATCTCTTTTATTAACTCATTCATAATATAAAAATATGTTCCACCAAAAGTCACTATACTTTGTGATTTCATAGTTGGATATTCTAGAGATGTGGTTGTTGTTCTTTTGGTCATAGAAATATTTGTTATACATCCCTAGGTTATTGGGAAAGCCACAGCCTAAGGTAGATTGTCATTTGTGAACTCAAAGTCTGCTGGAGCATATATACTTTCTTCGGTGTCACCAGAAGTAGCTCTGTGATTTTTGCTTGGTTCTAGATAGTAAAATTATCTGTATTATATATGTATATATTCTGGAGCTGGTGATCTGGGACAGAAATATTCGCTGAATTGTGATATCAGGATAGTATTTACTGATGCTGGGTCATTTAGTGATGGTGTATTCATAATGATCTTTCATAGAAAGGTAGGTGGTTTAAGTAGCAGATGGCAGACAGAAACTTGCACCTGGCAATATGGATTTGGATTCCTCTTGGTTTTTATATTGGTACTTCTCTAATAGAATAATAAAGCTCCTCCTGAGCTTAGAATCATGTATTTCAGAGGCAAGGTTTCCATTGCTTAACCTTTTTCCACTTTTTTCTTCAACCTCCTTGTTTTATGGAAGCATTTTGGTATTTTGTGTCCACTAGAGGGAGGTGTTAAGCTATGTACTATTTGTTTACATTTAGCATGTCTCCATGAAAGCATTATTTAATAATTCATGTTAGGTTATTAAGTAAGAAATATCTGATTTCCTTACGTACTAAGTTTGACAGTTGACATCTCTGACATTTCACTTTGACACTTCTTATTTTTTTAATTGTGAAGGTACAGCCTCATTTTTTTCAATGTGCATTTTGGCTTGTGATTATCTTTCAATTGTTTTTTTTTTAGACAGAGTCTCACTATGTCACCCTTGGTAGAGTGCCATGGCATCATAGCTCACAGCAACCTCAAACTCTCGGGCTTAAGTGATTTGCTTGCCTCAGCCTCCCAAGTAGCTGGGACTACAGATGCCCATCACAATGCCTGGCTAGTTTTTGTTGAGGTTGTCATTGTTGTTAAGCTGGCCCACTCCAGGTTTGAACCCACTAGCCTCGGTGTATGTGGCTGGCTCCATAACCACTGTGCTATGGGTGCCAAACCTAGAGCAATTTTGAAGAAACTATGAATAAGTAAAAATTCATGTTGTTTTTGAATGTGGGTTCTGTTGTGGAACCAACGCAGCACAGTAAGCTCAAAATATCAATGAAGTGTTTGGGAAAGATGTGGATAATGAAAATGCACAGTACATTGATGGTTTGAGAAGTTCCATTTTGGTGATTTTAACCTGAAAATGAGCCACGTGGGTGACCTGAGAGCAAGGTGATAATGATGAACTGAAAGCTGTAGTGGAATCAAATCTATCTCAGCCTACGTGTGACTTAGTAGCAAGCTTTGATGTTTCCATTCCAACAATATTGGATCATTTGAAACAAATGGCAAGGTAAAGAAGCTGGATGGATGGGTTCTGTATGAATTAAATGAGCATCAGGAGAGAAACCGTCTTGAAGCTTGCCTTTCTTTGCTGTCATGGCATGAAGATGGACACCGTTTCTCTACCATATTGCTGTGTGTGATGAAAAATGGATTCTTTTTGATAATTGCAAGCATTCAGCACAATGGTTGGATAAAGATGAAGTGCCAAAACACAGTCCAAGACTGAATATTTATTGAAGAAACCTAATGATGTGTGTTTGGTGTCCAGTGTTGGTATTATCCAGTATAACTTCATGAAACCTGGTCAATCTATTACAGTTGATAAATACTACAGGGGTGATTTTGCTTGTTAAAAAGTTTACTTCTGGATCCAGAGGCATTTTGATTAGCTGATTGCTTATGCTCAGATTACTTTTCCTCTATTGTTAATTTTGTGGTGTCACTAAGAAACCTACAATAGCTGCTTAATTATCATATAGTTCCCCTGTTTTTGTGAGGGGGAAAAAATGTACTGTTGAAATGTCCCTATCATGGTTCCCTTGAACCTCAAATACTTCCCCTGAAGGCTGTGTACTTGAACCTCCCTGAAGGTTTAGAAGAAAATATTCTTTCTGGCTACTGCAGCCAGATGAACATGAGGATGCTTGTTATTAAGCAGCTGAGATTGGCCAGTAGAGACAGGCCAATCCTCTTGCATGACACTGTCACACAAACAACACTGCCACACAAACAACACTGCTCAAACCACAGAAGCTGGACTTGGAAACTGTCACCCACCAGAGTCACCAGACCTTGCACCAAATGACTACCACTTCTGGGTTTGGGCCACTTCTTGCAAGGAAAAATATTCAGTTCTCAATAAGCTGTGGAAAAGGCCTTTTGTTATTATTTCATCGCTACTGGCTCTCCAGGCTTTTTCACTGCTGACATAAGCAAGTTACCATTAATATGGCAAGACTGGTGATAGTTGGGTGCATACCTTGATTGATTGTACTGCTTCTTGTTTGAGATAGAATAAACCAAACTTTTGATTCAAATTTATACATTTCATATTTAATGACCTAATATTTTTATTTTTATTAATTTATTTTTTTAATTTTTGCCCGTTAAAAGACAAAGAAACCTAATACTTTAAAATATCAGAACCTTTCCAGAAGTGTATTTAATGAGGAATCCTGTTCAAAGGGGATATGACTGTTATTCCATTTGTTGCTTTTCTCTTGGGAGAAGATTATGGTTTGTAATTTGATGACTTATGCTTTCATGAATATGGGGGGATTATAGGCTTAGAATACAATCTGTTTAATTAATTTATGTTGAAAATCCTAACAAAAGGTTTACATGTTCTTTGTTTTACATTATTCCTGAACATAGGCTTTTTGGGTATTCTCCATGAGTTGTAAATTGTTTTGTTGACAAAGATCTTTGAGTAAAATGCCTTTTTTGAAAAATGGTTAGGAATGAAACACATGATGTAGAAAGGGAGAGGAGTCAGATTGTCAGATTTTATTTCAACTGAAGCCTTGACGGTGGTAAATTATCTTTTTTCTAGGGAAGGTATCTCTTAAATTTAAAACTCAGTTGATACAAAATCACTGAGAAGATGGCTACTTATAACCAAAAAGCAGTATGATGAATTTGAAATTAATGAGTGGGATTAAGTCTTGTCATTTGTAAGTATTGTTATCTCTGTCCTTGAATCTGTATTTGGAACTTGGGTGCATCTTCAATGAGGAAAATTTGTAGTTTTTAAAATTCCATATTTGGTAACATGGATATGGCAATTTTGTGTTTTATGGCACAAGGTTAAATGACAAAAAAGCAAAACCTATTTGACACTGTATATGAGGAGGGTACATTTTGATTGTGGGAAGTGGAAATATTGGGAGTGGGATTTTAATCCTGAATGGCCTTACTAGGACTTGACTTCATTTAGCTTCTGTGTGTTTTGAAAATGATATTAATGGAAGACAAGGAATATGACCCAGCTATACCAGAATTTGATGGAGACATTTTTTGAAGGTGAATGAAACTATTTTATAATGTTAGCATACATACGAAATATCTGACAAGACTCTAAATACTACAAGGGATGATTTTGCTTGTTAAAAGTTTACTTCTGGATCCAGAGACATTTTGATTAGCTGATTGCTTATGCTCAGATTACTTTTCCTCTATGGACGCCAGTTTTGTCAATTTTGTGGTGTCACAAAGAAACCTACAGTAGCTGCTTAATCATTATATAGTTCCCCTGTTTTTGTGATGGGGGGAAAATGTACTGTTGAGATGTCCCTATCATGGTTCCCCTGAAAGGCTGTGTATTTGAACCTCACTGAAGGTTTAGAAGAAAATATTCTTTCTGTTCAGGAATCTTTACCTGATATAAATGTAAAGGATTTATTTTGTTATTTTTCCCTGTGTAACACGTGGGGGTAGTCTTTTTCCTTAAAGTAGTGATGCATAATGGATGAAACAGGTTGGGCTACTTTTAAAAGACCTCATAGATGTGATTTTTTTTTCCCCCAGTGCATTTTGTGTCTTTGTAGAATTACTTCTGGTACCTTTCACTTGGGGCGTGTAGTTTACTAATATGTTGATGTGCTTTGTTTTTAGTGCATTTCTTTTGTGTTTCTTGTTCTTTACATCTTTAGGTCAATTCTGACTATGGCTAATTCTCAAACTGAGTTTTTAAGCACTTTTAAGCACTGCGCAGATGGGCAGTAAATCAAGATCTTGATTGTTAATACTAGCATCAAACAGATTTAAGGAAGAAGATAAATTTTCTTTGGCAAGAATCTTTTTCTCTTGTTTCATCTTTAAAGAACCAAATGGATTGAGAAAAACCTTAAAAAAAAATACATTGACTATCAGAAATCTATGGAGAGAGGAAATGTCCCACCTCACACATTCCATTCCCATTCTCATATTTTAACAATTTGGGACATGCCTTTCAGACCTTCTTTAGAATATGTTAATTTAACTTTTCCATATTTTGTTTAAGAAGTTTCTTAAACTTGGATATGTTTTATAGCTATATTTCATTTCTTTTATACTAATGACAGAGAAAGTGGGTGGGTGGGAGGGGCTGGTTATAGACCAAGAAGCATCTCTCTCTCTTTTTTTTCTTCTTCTTCAAGGTTTAACAGGGTATTTAACATGTTTAAAATTCACCTGTTTTGTAATTTTATGGGTTTGATTTATGTATTTTTTTTTTTTTTTTGATTTATGTATTCTGGAGAGACTTAGCTTGTTAATTAAGTTGGTGGTTAGTTTAAAAGACGTCATTAGCAGTCCCCTTACAATTTAGGGGGGCTAAATTGATATTGTTACAAGTTTTAAGATACTTTATGAGATTTGAAGAAACACAATTATTGCATATAGATTGAAATTTAGCAAATTAGACTACTCATTTTTTTAATCACAGTTTATCTTGAAACTTGAATGAATTTTGTCTGTTTAGATTATATAGGCGGACTGCTAAAATGATGTTTCTGGAGAGTGAATTCAAATTTTTAATGTCAGTGGTATTATTCTTTTGAATGTGCTGTCCATTGAAAACCGAATCTTGCAACTCTCCTTTTACTCAGATGTTTTATAAGAGCAGAGTATTATATGTCTTTTCATTAGTGGAATTAGATGGCTGCCTCCTAATTCAGCCACCCCAAGAGGTTTCTATCATATTATCAGAGCTGTTAAGGGCTTCTGGGCCACCTGTTGCTGCCGTTGTTCTTCTCACCTGGGCAGAGTGCATCTGGCTACTCAGATTCCCTGCAGTATGTCTGATTGTCAAGTCCTCGGCATCTGATTACCAGTAAAACAGGATTCTGAAACTCAGTCTGCCCTGTGAGAACAATGTGGGGGTTATACCATTATTGTGACTTGCTGTGTTTGCATAAAATAGTTTTAAAATTCTGTTGTATGTGTATTTAAATCTGAGACCTTTGTAGAAAAAAAAATAAAGGCTTCTGATATAAATTCTGACATTATGCCACTCCCTTTTCCCCAAGTGAAATGATGAACATAATTTGTGTGGAATTTAAGCAATTAATGGAAGGAGGAAGTAGGAATTTCTTTGATTTCTACAGTCAAGAATCACTCATTCCAAGGCAGTTTTGGTTTGGCCTCTTGTATTGACGTCAGTGTGACATTGATGCAGACTTTTCTGACTCAGTTGCAGCAGCTTCTCACAGACCTTCCTCATGATATGCTGGATGATGATGACCTTTCCTCCCCCGACCTCCACTATTTGGACTGCAGCGAGGATGACGCAGAGGAAGAGTAAGTACCTGAAATCACTTCGACTATTGCAAGTCTGTAAGCCTTTTTCTTTTGATTCTCTGCAGATAATAACAATGTATGTGATTATACAATGGTAGACAGATTCTTAAAATTTTGCGTGAAGGTTGGAGGGAAAATGTGAACATCTTGGGGTTGTTTATGTTGTTTATATCCAAGTAAACAATAGTCTTTACATCTAAAGTATTGATTTTTCTCAAGACCACACCATCCTGAGCAATCGGAGATGAACTGGCATGAACATCAAGTGCTACCCAAATCTCAAAGTGTAAGTGTCAGGTGCAATCACGACTTTGGTGAGGGTGGGAATAGATCTTAGTGCTTTTGTTTTACTCTTGTTATCTAACAGGACTATAAAGAAATTCAGGGTTTCTTCGTTGGAGAAAATTGTGGTAATGGCTGGGAAGAAAATCCAAGTAAAACTGAAGACCGACACCCTGGGTACCATCCTGAAGAAGGTAGAGATGAAGGTGGAAGTGGCTACAGTCCTCCAAGTAAATGTGAACAGACTGATTTATATCACCTTCCTGAAAACTTTAGACCATACACCAGTGGTCAGAAGCAGGAATTTAATAGCCAGCCGACCAATGTGATTAAATTTTCAGATCCCCAGAGGAACCATTTTCAGGTATTGTGAGAACTTGACTTTCAAGAATTAGTGTGTGTTTGCACAGGTGTCTGCATGATGTATGTGTGTTTACGGCATGTATGTTAAGTGCAGTGGAGAGATGATGTATTTTAACTACACAGATTACCGAGAGTGTGCTTATTCAGGTTCGTGGTGAATTAGTCATGCTGTTTTCTGTTTATAATCTAATACAATCATAATCTTAAGTCAGAAGTTTAAAATGGAGGTTCTTTGGAAACAGTTATTTAAACATTAAAAAGGAACATTAAAAATTGAGTCTGCCAAAGATTAGCTGTCCTCATTTACTGCTGCTTCTGGCTTCTACCACTTCCCTGCATGTCAGGTATCTTCATGTAGTTATTAAAGCAGTAATTCTGTGTGGATGACAGCAGTTAGTTTCCTCAATTTTCTTGCTTACTAGTTATAACAAAGTTTTTTTTAATTATTAAATCATAAACACAAAGATCATGTATACATTAATGCATTTATGGGGTACAATGTGCTGATTTCATATAGAATTGGAAATGCTTACATCACACTGGTTAATATATACCTCATCTTGTTTACTTAATTATTGTGTTAAGACATTTATACTCTATACTAATAGATCTGACATGTACCCTTGCATTATGCACCATTATCCCACCATTCACCCTCCCTCAATCTAACCTCCCCTCTTCCCTCCCATCCCCCTTCCTCCCTCTTTCATCTTGGACCATAGTTGTGATCTATTCTTCATATGAAAGTGTGTGATTGTAAATTGGTTTCATAATAGTACTGAGTACATTGGATATTTTTTCTTCCATTCTTGAGATACTTTACTAAGTAGGATATATTCCAGTTCCATCCATACAAATGTAAATGAGGTAAAGTCCCCATCTTTTTAAAGGCTGCATAATATTCCATGGTGTACATATACCACAATTTATTAATCCATTCATTAATCCCAGGGCACTTGGGCTTCTTCCATGACTTGGCTATTATGAATTGAGCTGCAATGAACAATCTGGTGCAAATATCTTTGTTATAAAGTGATTTTTGGTCTTTTGGATATATACCTAGTAGAGGAATTGCAGGATCAAATGGCAGTTCTACTTTTAAATCCCTGAGTATTCTCCATACATTTTTCCAAAAGGGATTTATTAACTTGCATTCCCACCAGCAGTGCAGAAGTGTTCCCTTTTCTCCACATCCATGCCAATATCTGTAGTTTGGGGATTTTGTTATGTGAGCCACTCTTACAGGAGTTAGATGATATCTCAAAGTGGTTTTGATTTGCATTTCTCTGATGATTAAAGATGATGAGCATTTTTTCATGTGTCTGTAGGCTGTGTGCCTATCTCCTTCAGAGAAACTTCTGTTGAAGTCTCTTGCCCACAATGAAATAGGATTACTTGTTCTTTTCTTATTAATAAGTTTGAGTTCTCTGTGGATTCTGGTTCTCAAACCTTTGTCAGAAACATAACCTGCAAATATCCTCTCCCATTCTGAGGGCTGTCTGCTTGCTTTACTTACTGTGTTCTTGGCTGTGCAGAAGCTTTTTAGTTTGACCAGATCCCAGTAATGTATTTTTGGTGTTGCTTTAATTGCCCGGGGTGGGGGGGGGTCCTCCTCATAAAGTATTCTCCCAGGCCAATTTCTTCAATTGTTTCCCCTTCACTCTCTCCAAGAATCTTTATAGATAGTTTCATGTCTTAAGTTTAAATCTTTTATCCAGTGAGAGTTAATTTTTGTTAATGGTGAAAGGCGTGGGTCCAGTTTCAGTCTTCTACAAGTCACCAGCCAATTCTCCCAGCACCATTTGTTAAATAGGGACTCTTTCTCCCAATTTATATATATATATAAATTTTCTTTTCTCTTCCTATTTTTTTTTTTTTTTTTTGCAGTTTATGGCCGGGGCCGGGTTTGAACCTGCCACCTCCAGTATATGGGGCCAGTGCCCTACTTCTTTGAGCCACAGGCGCCACCCCCAATTTATATTTTTGATAGGCTTATCAAAGATCAAATGATGATAAGTGTCTGGGTTTATCTCTTGGTTCTCAATTCTGTTCCATACATCTACCTCTCTATTTTTGTGCCATACCATGCTGTTTTGATCACTATAGATTTATAGTATAATTTGAATTCTGGTAGCATGATTCCTCCTGATTTGTTTTTATTTCTGAGTATTGTCTTGGCTATTTGAGGTTTTTTCTGGTTGCATATAAAATGAAGTACTATTTTTTCCTGATCTTTAAAGTATGACTGTGGTGTTTTGATAGGGATTGCATTAAATTTGTAAATCGCTTTGGGTAATGTGGACATTTTAACAATGTTGATTCTTCCTAGTCGTGAGCATGGTATGTTTCTCCATTAGTTATAACAAACTTTTTTTTTTTTTTTTGGCCGGGGCTGGGTTTGAACCCGCCACCTCCGGCATATGGGACCGGCGCCCTACCCGCTGAGCCACAGGTGCCGCCCAGTTATAACAAACTTTTGGTTAAACATTTCAAAGCTGATACCTGTTTTGTATGATGATATGATAGTAGACAGAATGGATATTATGCACCTTGTTTTTTCCTGTGGGAGAGTTTATTGAAGTAAGACCTGAGAATACAGTTAGTTGTTTTTAGAATTTCTTAATGACAACAAATGTGTCATTTTGCCAATAGGTATTCTGTGGCACCCAATGATGGGATGGTTTTGTGGACCTTGTAGAGTGGTTCTTTTCTCTTAATTCTTTCTCTGTGGAATGTTCTTCATTTCAGAAAAGTTGCTGAGTGTTTATTATAAATGAAGCTTTGCATCACATGTTCTGTTGTTGAGGATGTTCATTTGTATGTTCCCAAGATGTTGGCATCATCTAAATCATTTGTTATAAAATATTTAACTATAATCTCATTGGAATTCTTGAGTTTATTTATGAAATCAGCTCCATTATGTGTTCAAAAGTATAGTTAAGATATTTGTAATTTATACATTGCAGACTTCTAATTAACAGTGTTAAATAACAAGTGCTAATTTTGAGCATATATAGGTATAAAATTTGTAATTGTACCATAATTAAGTTCTGTAACACAAAATTAAGGTGTCTAATTCAGATAATTTTTGAAGAAAAGGCCAAATTCTAATTTGTAATTTCATTTGTCATCTTACAACAGCCATTTGGTTCATCACAAAGTCCCAGTTGTCAAGCTTTGGAATCATATAAAGTGACATACAAACCTTATCAGTCTTCGGCCCAGAATAACAGTGCACCAGCCCAAGAGATAGCAGGAAGTGACACATTCGAAGGCCTGCAACAACAATTTTTAGGAGCTAATGAAAGTAGGTGTCAAGTTTACTTTTTGATAGCACGGTTGGGGAATTTTGAACCCTACATGGATATCTGAACATGTTCAAAAATTGTTTTTTACTCTTTTTTTTTTTTTTTTGTAGAGACAGAGTCTCACTTTATGGCCCTCGGTAGAGTGCCGTGGCATCACACAGCTCACAGCAACTTCCAGCTCCTGGGCTTAAGCGATTCTCTTGCCTCAGCCTCCCGAGTAGCTGGGACTACAGGCGCCCACCACAGCACCCGTCTATTTGGCCGGGGCTGGGTTTGAACCCGCCACCCTCGGCATATGGGGCCGGCGCCCTACTCACTGAGCCACAGGCGCTGCCTCAAAAATTGTTTTTTTAAGTATAACAATGGAATAGTGGTTGATATTTCAGAGAGCCCTTAATTTTAGAGAAAGATACTGAAGTACTTCTAAACAAAAGTTTAGGAAGTCTAGGATTTACTTTAAAATAATATGTTGTTGGAGAGTGATGTTGGTTGGAAATATAGATGAAGCAAAACTGGCTGTGAGTTCACAGTTGTTGAATTTGGGAGATGGGTTCATGGGGATTCATTGTGCTGTTCTCCCTAGTTCCTTGTGTGTTTGAAATTTTCTACTGTGAAAAGTTAAAGAAAACTTTTCTCAACTGTATATTTCAGTCATCCTACTTAAAATATTCTCATTCGTGGGGCGGTTAATATCCTTGCCTGTCATTCAGGAGATGGGGTTCATTTGAAATTTAAAAAAAAATGTTTTTTATGAACCTCATTTTTTTGATTGAAGACTAATTTGGAAAATGAAATATAGATTTCTCATCTAGCTCAGATTTTTCATTACATGTAGTATAGAAATGTAATTTAATTGGCTTTAATGCTGAGAGGGGTAAAAGAAAAACAAATGTAATTTAGTAAATCAGCCATTATCATCTTAACTTTTGATTTTACAGTTTTAGTGTAATAATAAGGTAAGTGATATAAGTTACTTTATATTCAGAATTAGACTTCAATCTCAGGTTCAGTTGTGTGACGTTTGGCAAAAAATTTTTTTTTTTTTTGTAGAGACAGAGTCTCACTGTACCGACCTCGGGTAGAGTGCCGTGGCCTCACACAGCTCACAGCAACCTCTAACTCCTGGGCTTACGCGATTCTCTTGCCTCAGCCTCCCGAGCAGCTGGGACTACAGGCGCCCGCCACAACGCCCGGCTATTTTTTGGTTGCAGTTTGGCCGGGGCTGGGTTTGAACCCGCCACCCTCGGCATATGGGGCCGGCGCCCTACTCACTGAGCCACAGGCGCCGCCCGGCAAAAAATTTTTTTTGGTATCATGTATGTATAAACATGAGACTGAGAAAAGTGCTTACATCTACTAGAGAATTTTGGGATGAAATACCGGTATCAAAAAACAAAGCCCCCAAACCAAAACTTGTACAGTGACTATGCTGAATTAGGGTTTTATAGTCTAACTTTAAGTTGTCATAATCTCTGGCATATTAAATAACTTGTAATTATTGTATGTGTTGAAGAACCAGTGTGATTATATAGAATGCCAGTGAGTTTTTCTTTTTGTTTTTTCTTTTTTCTTTATTTGGTGGGGGAAAAGTCATACTGAATATTCTGGGCTAGACTGAAGAGAAACTGTGGACTTTATACCAATCACTTTTTTTTTCTTTCATTTTTCACTCAATTTTTTTAAAGAGGTCCTGAAAATGACTTTATTGTTCAAAGAAGACTTCAGAATTCTTTATTAATCTATTCATTAGTTAATTCAAGAATAATGTTCCAGTATGAACATTAGTATGATATTAATACCCTGTTTAAAATATTTTGAGAAGGATATCTAGAACTTTTCTTTTAAAATGATATTATAGAAGCTGATGTTTTTAATTTTATGACAGCATATTACTCTATTCCATTGCAGTAGTTAGATAGTGATTTTAATTGGCCAAAATGGTAGCGATTCAGGTTTATATCCTAAACCAGTAACTTCAAACTTTCCTGGCAGGGACCCGTGGTAAGAAGTACATTTTTGAACATGGTGGTGCAGCCTACGTTACATATCTACATAATGAAGTATACATAAGTGAAACAAAAGTTTCACAAAATAATAGTTATTCTTACTAAGTGATGCACTCTTATGTAGTCTATTATATTCTGTCTTTTTTCATTTTTTTTTTTTTTTAAGACAGTCTCACTATGTTGCCCTTAGTAGAGTGCTGTGGTGTCACAGCTCACAGCAACCTCTAACTCTTGGGCTTCAGTGATTCTTTTGCTTCAGCCTCCCAAGAAGCTGGGAATACAGGCACCTGCCACGTGCCCAGCTATTTTTTTTGTTGTTGTTGTAGTTGTTGTTGTTTGGCAGGTGGGGGCTGGGTTTGAACCTGCCATCCTCAGAGTATGTGGTTGGCCCTTCAGCCACTTAGCTACAGGTCGAGCCTCCCATGTTTTTTCAAAAAAGTGCTGGTCATAATCCACTAAATTGATTTCATGATACTCTAATAAGTTGTATTCACAGTTCAAAAAACACTGCTTTAAGTGACAACAAATTTATGTTTTGTTGTACTTTTTAATCTAATAAATCATCTTTAATTCCAAAGCAGATTCTGCAGAAAACATGCAAATTATTCAACTTCAGATTCTTAACAAAGCAAAAGAGAGACAACTAGAAAAGTTTGTTGAAAAGTTAAATGAAAGTGAACGTCAAATTCGGTATCTGAATCACCAGCTTCTGATAATCAAAGGTAAGATAACACGTGCTGGGTGCTGTGGTTTATGAGATACACTAGAAATAGACGTGAGCTGTTATGGCAAATATATGGGATGAATTTTAGATTAGGTGAGTTTAAGAGTTCACTGCAAGTCTGTGTAGGATCATTAGTGTTATATAGATACCTTCTTTAATTAGCAGGGGTTTATCACATCTGTATGTCTTCTCAGGTAAACAGATGCTGAAATTGTTAGGAAATCTTTTGTCCCCCAAAGGGATATAATAATATTTTTAAAGGAAGAGGTTCAGATTCTGTAAGATTTTGTGTGTGTGTGTGTGTGTGTGTATGTGTGAGAGTCAGGGTTTTTTTTTTTTTTTTTCAATTAT
Organism: Nycticebus coucang; assembly: GCF_027406575.1. Lineage (NCBI taxonomy): Eukaryota > Metazoa > Chordata > Mammalia > Primates > Lorisidae > Nycticebus > Nycticebus coucang. The sequence goes on along the minus strand of NC_069785.1, from coordinate 50,614,543 downwards.
TATTTTGGTTTTCCCTAAATTGACTAAAATTTATTTGTCTGAATTGAATTGAAGTCAAGAACATTCATATATGATACGGATCTGGTATCTGATAGGGATTGTGACAATTGGTTTCCCTGTATGGTAACATATTATTTACATAAACATTTTTATACCCTAGATGAAAAGGATGGTTTGACCCTCAGCCTTCAAGAATCGCAGAAACTCTTTCGGAATGGAAAAGAAAGAGAGATGCAACTTGAGGCACAAATACAAGCCCTAGAGGCCCAAATACAAGCTTTAAAAGTCAATGAAGAACAGGTATAACCTCATTATTTATGGCAAAGTTATTCAGTGAAAAGTTTAGCTACTTAACAGTACTTTTGGTAGTGTAGGACTAAATTCATAAGAACTTTGAAGTTTATATTTTCCTACACCATAAGCCTGCTTCTTCTTGCCTTACTTTGGAGGAGCACTGCTACCATCCCGCAAGTCCTTGTAGCTGTACAGCTAGAGAAGACCTCAGCTCCTGTGTTCCTTCCTCTTGTAAGCCATGAAATTTTCGGAGAGTAGCTGGGACTACAGGTGCCCACCACACACACCCGGCTAGTTTTTTTTTCTGTTTTTAGTCTTGAACTCCTATGCTCAAGTGATCCTCCTACCTCGGCCTCCCAGAGTGCTAGGATTACAGATGTGAGCCACCGCGCCCGACCTCATGTCCATCCATTCTACACCCTCTTATTTGTATAGGTCTCCTAACTAGTCTCTCATCTTTATCCCTTCTGCAAATTCTCTCTGATGGTATCTGAGTAATCTTTATAGGGTACAGTTCTGAGTATGTCATTTCTTTGCTTAAAGCCTTTTGATGGGTCCACTTTACCTGTGGAATGAAATATGGCATCAAGATGACCCATCTTATCCTTGCTTGTCTATTCTTTTATTCTAAACAGTTTGTTGTTTCTTTTTTTTTTTTTTGTAGAGACAGAGTCTCACTGTAACGCCCTCGGGTAGAGTGACGTGGCGTCACATGGCTCACAGCAACCTCTAACTCTTGGGCTTACGAGATTCTCTTGCCTCAGCCTCCCAAGTAGCTGGGACTACAGGCGCCCGCCACAACGCCCGGCTATTTTTTTGTTGCAGTTTGGCCGGGGCTGGGTTTGAACCCGCCACCCTCGGCATATGGGGTCAGCGCCCTACTCACTGAGCCACAGGCGCCGCCCCCCGGTTTGTTGTTTCTAAATGCAGCCCTTCCGTGTGTCACGTCTTCTCTCTGAAATGCCCTTCATGTAACCTGCTCGCATTTGATGGGCAAGCCCCTGACTACAGGTTTTCTTAAGTCTCCCCTGCTTTTCTCCTCAATAGACAGAGAATACCTTGAAAGCAATATTGAGCTGTCCTTATCTTGGTGGCCCCACTATCTGTGCCTAGCACCTGGCACATCCTTGGTGGTCAGTGTATGTTGAGTGAATGTTGTTGCTCAAAATTGATCTACCCTATAAAATATGTGTATATATACACACATATATATTTTATATTTTATTTTATTTTTTAGTATATTTTCTGTCCCTGCTTGTATACTATCCTGACTATACTTTTTATGGCATTTTGAAATTTGGTAAACAAGATCTCTCCTTAATCATTTTCAAAAATTTTGTAACTCTTTTTTACATTTTCACTTTTAGACCTTGCAAACCAACATCTCATGGTTTGTAAAAAAATTTTGTTGGAATTTTGATTAGCAAGGTATTGTGTTTTATCATTTTATAAATGAGTTAATCAAGTGTAACAGAGGTCATATTAATTGCTGAAGGTTATAAAGCCAGTTGGTGACAAAAGCATCAGGACTTAAATTTTCTGACTCAAATATTCCCTTCAGAGTTGTTATCCCGGAAGCATTTATTATTTTTTTTTTAAAATAAACTCTGCTGCTGTTTAAACATTCGGGGCACTGTTTTTTAGACTTGCCTTTAAAGTGGTGGTGTAACACGTTCTTTGATAAATGATTAAGTGGCTATTTGATTTTTGAAAATAGTCACAAGATATTGGTAGCCAACCTGGTGGTGGGGGGTTTATTGTGGGGGAATACCATTGTTTTTTCTGGGGTGAGAAATGTGGGAGGAGTTAAAAATGAAAGTGACTGGAAAATAATTAGTTTGGTTTGGGATGAGACGTACAGGTAAGTCTAAAGATGGTTTAGTGAAAGGTTTTAAAGAATGCTCTCTCATGGCTGCCTCCTCCCCATCCTTCATGTGTCATCTTTTCTAAGAGGACTTCCTTGTGTATAAAGCAGCTCCCACCTCCCTGTCCCTCCACCCCCCCATCACGCCTCATTCTGTTACTCCATAGCCATCTGAAATGACCTCATTTGTTCACTCGTTATTTGCGGTCTTGTCCTTTCCCATCTTGCCATTGTGTCCTCAGTGCTTAGAACCCTGCCTAGCACAAAGTGTTATTTATTGAGCAAATGAAGAAATATCTTAGCAAGGAGAGCAGTATTGGAATAAATTGGCAATCTCTGGAGTAGAATGAAGAATAATCTCCATTTGAAATTTTAATTTTTATGTCTAAATAGATTATTTTTAACTTTTTGAAAACTGACAGTGATTATATTGGAAAGTTAAATCGTTTTTGTGTAGTAAAAGGTTATGACCTTGTCATTCTTTTTTAAGTTAGAAACTGCATTTATAAAAACTACAGCAGCATAAATAAAAACAACAGAATCATTAAGTATATTTCCTTATACTTAATAGTTTCCTATGCTGCTGTAACAGATGACCACAAATTTAGCAGCTTAAAACGGCTTAAATTTACCTTACAGTTCTGGAGGTCAGATGTCTGACGTGAATCTCACCGGGCTAAAATCAAGGGGTCAGCTGGGCTGTACTGGTTTCTGGAGGCTCTAGGGGAGAATCCCTTTTCTTGATTTTTCCAGCTTCTGGAGGCCATTCGTGTTTCTCAGCTTGTGGCCCATTTCCACCTTCAGAGCTAGCAATGGCTAGTCGAGTCTCACTGGTTCTGTCTTTCCTGCCTCAGTCTTCCTCATTGATGGGCCCTTGTGGTTCCATCAGCCCACCTGGCTAACCCAGGACTGTCTCCTTATATTAAGGTCCTCTAATTAGTAACTTTAATTGCATATGCCACTGAATTTTCCCTTGCCATGTAACGTAACATAGGCACAGGTTTTGGGAATTAGAATGTGGACAACTTTGGGAGGCCGTTATTTTGCCTATTATACCAACTGTGCAGGTTTAGCTTTCAAATCTTTGTTTTTAGTAAGTGACCACTGGCAGCTTTCATCAGTCTTTGAAGGAACAGGTGTCATTTTCCTATGACCTAACAATTGGGTTGCCCCACACTTTGCTCACAGAGCAATGCAGAACAGGCTCGGGGCCAATATCGCAGCTGCAGATTCCTTGCCTGATACCCCACACTGCCGTCATGCTGAGCAAAATCCTCTTTCACTCTCCTCGGGTAACTACAAAATGTATTTTCTCAGTGATTATTGTTTCCAACAACTATGGGCCTGGTGGGTCCCAGCTAGGAATATCTTAAGGAGCTTGAGCTATGAAGCAGGGACATCCCTTCTTCTTCACTCTCATTAGAGCATGCTTAGGTTTCAGAGTTGAGTCCATAGAGAGCAGAGTTAAAATACTGTAAACGTGGATCTCCTGTGTGTATTTACTAGATAATCAAGAAGTGCAGAACCACTGAGATGGCTCTGGAAAGCTTGAAGCAGCAACTGGTGGACCTTCATCATTCCGAGTCACTTCAACGAGCTAGAGAGCAGCATGAGAGCATTGTTACGGGGCTCACAAAAAAGTACGAAGAGCAAGTGTTGTCCTTGCAAAAGAATTTGGATGCTACGACTACTGCACTGAAAGAACAGGTTAGGATGATTTCAAATGAGCAACTATTATCAACAAGTAAAGGTTATGATTATTATTATTTTTTTTGATACTTACATTTTGTGGTTCATCTTGTAGAAACCATGGATGTTTGTAGTAGGTGTTAGATTGTGAGTGAAACTGAAAAACCAATGGTTTTTTTTAATCTATGAATACGTCATCCTAAAGGTATAATTTTGGAAGCCTTTCTTTGTAGGATTGGTTAGTACCTTTTGGGTCTCACGTTACTAGGCCTTTATTTGTGGAGTATTTATGCATATTGTTTATATGGTCCTGGAATAAATCCAGACTGAAAAAAATAAGTGTGCAGAGGGCTGGACTTGAGAGATTATCATGAGAGCTCAACCATTAGGAATCCCTTCTGGGGTCTCCCACAATTTGGTAATTCACCTATCAAGAAAGTCTGTCAAGAAATAGTTTTTGGAAAAGTTAATTTTAAAGATTCTGGCCAAACACAGGATAGTAGCATTAAAGTTAGTTAGATATGCACAGTAGTCCTTGTTGGGTGACCAGAGAAGAGTGGAGTCCATTGGCTTTTCCATACTGGGTTTAGGGTCTCTCTTCTCTACTGACTTAGATATAAGTACATAGGGGTCTCTACAAAAAAAAACAGAAAAATTAGCCAGGCCTGGTGGTGTACAGCTGTAGCCCCAGGCTGAGGAAGGAGGATCACTTGAGCCCAGGAGTTTGAAGTTGCGGTGAACTATGATGATGCCACAGCACTCTAGCCTAGGCAACAGAGTCCAAAAAAAAAAACAAAAACAAACAAACCAAAAAACAACTCTTAGGAAAATAGTAGCAAGGCGCATATAACTGGATAATTTACCCAGATGTCCTTGCATAAATTTGCCATTGTCCAGGTTCTGAGTAACTGTCATGTAATCACACACAACTGTACCTGCACGGTGTTGACAAAGTAGATGTTCAGACCTAGTAAATTTGCTGGTTACAAAGATTCTTAACCTGGTGTCTCCTAAAGCAGGGTATTAGTAGGCCCCAGGGAGTCCATGAATCCTCTGTAATTTTGGATAAGATTTTCTATTGAGTGTCTTTGGGGAAGACCCGTGAGCTTATTCAGACTTTCTAAGAGGATCATGTCTCTTCTCACAAAAGGCTGAAAATTACTGCTTTGTAAAAATGTTCGTAGTAAAAATGGACATCTGCATTATTGACTAATCATCTTATTCTGTTACAACAGACTTCCTGAACAATAGCTAAGTATTAGGATGTGAATAGACTTTATATACATTTAATTTTATATGTGTGTGCATGCGTGCACATATAGTAAACACACACACACTCTTTTCACTTTTTAGAACAGTTTTGGGTAGAAAATATGGAGATTTCCCAAATACCCCCCCACACATTGCCTTTTCCATTATTAACATTCTGCCCCAGAGTGGTACTACTATGTGGGACTCCCCAGATAAACTTTTTAGATAATTAGTTTTTTGCAATCCACAAAATAACTTGCTGGGAGATTTTGTTTGGGATTCCATTGAATCTATAGATGAAGTCGGAAAGAAGTGATTGCTTGATAATATTGAGTCTTCCTATCCTTGAACATGGGATTTCTCTCCATTTATTTAGTTCCTCTTTGATTTCTTTCATCAGAGTTTTTTAGTTTTTGTCATATAGATACTGTACATATTTTGGTTAGATTTAGGCCCAAGCATTTCTTCTTTTTCTTTTTTTTTTTTTTCTGGTGCTAGTGTAAGTGGTATTATGTTTTAGTTTCAAATTCTACTCAGTCATTCCTGGTGTATAGGAAAGTGATTGACATTTTTGGATTCATCTTGTATCCCACACCTTGCTGTAATTGTTTATTAGTTCCTGGAGCCTTTTTGTTGATTCTTTTAGATTTTCTACATGGAAAGTAACATCGTCCATGAATAAAAACAGCGTCTATACCTATTATTTCCTTTTCTTGTCCTACTGCATTAGCTAGGTCTTCCAGGATGTTGTTGAAAAGCAGTGGTGAGAAGGGACCTTCTTGCCTTGTTCCTGTTCTTTGTGGTGAAGGGTAAAGTTTTCATTGTTAAGTATGATGTTAGCTGTAGGATTTTTTCTTTTTTAATCAAGTCGAGGAAGTTCTCCTCTATACCTACTTAGTTTACTGAGAATTTTTTTTTAATCATGAATGGGTATTTAATTATAATTTAAAAGACAAAAGTAAACACATGTGATGGGAGAAAGTAGCAATCCATGATGCAGGTAAGTTTTTTTGAATGTTTGTGTAACTGGTGAACTTTGAGAAATCTGTAGCTTGTGCTATTATATTATCAGTGTTTTCCTTAAGAGACCAGTGTTTCTGCATAGTGATTGCATTAAATTACATTACCACCAGCAGCATACAGGGTTCCCCTTTCTGCACATCCGTGGCAACTTCTGTTATTGCCTGTCCTTTTGATGAAACCCATTTTAACTGGGGTGAGATGGTATCTTATAGCTTTGATTTGCATTTCTCTGATGATTAATGACGCTGCACATTTTTTCATACACCTCTTGACTGTCTATTTGTATGTCTTCTTTTGAGATATGTCTATTCAGATGGTTTGCCTGTTTTTCAATCAGATTGACTTTTTTCCTATTGAGTTGTTAGAGCCCCTTATATATCCTAGTTATCATTGTCTTGTCAGACAAGTTGTGGTGTACTTAGTTTTTTTTTTTTAATTTTATTTTTGGGTTAATATCTTACTCTGTTTCCTTCAGAGCATGGCATCAGCCTCGCTCATCAGCAACCTCCAATCCTGGGCTCAAGCAATCCTCTTCTTTTAGCCTCCTAAGTAGCTGGGACTACAGGCATGTGCCACTATGCCCAGCTAATTTTTCTGTTTTTTAGTAGAGACAGGGTCTCACTCTTGCTCAGGCTAGTCTCCAACTACCAAGTTCAGGCAATCCTCCTACCTCAGCCTCCCAGAGTGCTAGGATTACAGATGTGAGCTACCACGTCTGTCCTATGGTGTACTTTAAAATAACTAAAGGAGTGGACTTGGAATGTTCCTAACACGAAGAAATGATTAATTCTGAATTCACGTTGTATGCCTTTATCAAAGCATCACCCGTACCCTATACTGATATACAAGTATTAAGTTGCCATAATAATTAAAAAGAAAAATTATTTATAAACCAGTAAAGAAAGAAAAAAGAGATCAGCTTTTCTGGGTAGAAAAGATTGTATATACTCACAACATATTATCTTTTTGCTTTGGCTGAATTCCCCTTGATCCTCTCCCTCTCCCTTTCCTCTCCTCTCCTCTCCTCTCCTCCTCCCGTCCCCTCTCTTGTTCTTTTTAAATGTGATAGAAGAAATGGGAAGCAATAGGGTTCTTGGAGTTAATCCTCCAATGTTATAATTGTCTCATAGTAAACTATCTCCTGTACTCTCTCTCTCCAACAAATTGCCTTTTACCTCCTTTTATTGGTAGAAGTGCAATGTTCTAAGAGTTCTGGTTATTTCTCCAAACCGTTTATAGAAGTATCATGTTAAGATCTTTGATTATCTCCTTGATAGAGGTAATAGCTTTTTTCATTCTGGTCTTCTTGAAATCTTCAGCTTTTAGTGAAATCATGGACTTTGGTTTTTGTGTCTTAATCTTCACCTGATATATTTTCTACCTTTGTGTTCATGATATTTTTAAGGGCTCCACTTTGAACACTTTCTGTTGTCTAAGGGACTCCTGCAGACCTCTCTGTGTGTGGTCTAATTCTCATTTTTCTGTGTCCTAGAACTCTGTTCAGTTATTTTCCCTCCCACAGATTCAGCTGTTATCTGATCTCTTTATCATCACATTTGTCTTGTTCAGTCTTAAAATATGTCTGCCTGAATCAGTCTTGAACTCACTCAAGCTAATCGTGGAAAAGGTAGAACTACTTACCTTTTTGTTTGTTTTTTGGTATTAAAATTTTCTAGTTTTATGAGTATAATCTGTTTCTCTGAACTTGTCAGTGGGAAACACCAAGGTTTACTTGATCGTTGCATATAGTCAAATGATTGCCTTTTCTTTCTTTATAAAATTGCTCTTTATATCTACCTTTTTGTAAAACTTGTTTTTGGCCAGTTCCCAGTCACTTGTAAAAACTATTGTGACCTCCCCAGAATGTATTAGTGGTCTCCCTGCTGCTTCGTGTTGTTACTGTCATACTGTCATTAGTGTTAGCTCTTTCATTGTGTTTGCCATGTTACTTTGGTACTTTAGAACCAGGCTTCTCAAGCTGGCCTGGGTATTAGCAGCAGTTTGCCAGGAGATTTGCAGTGCTGAATAAACATCGACCAGTTTCCAGAAGCTTCATTTTGCTCAAAAATTTGGTAGAAAAAATTCAAAGCAAACATAGCTACATGATGAAATAGAATGCATAATTCACAGGAATTTTTTGTTTTTTTTTTTTTAGTTTTTGGCTGGGGCCAGGTTTGAACCCACCACCTCTAGTATATGGGGCCAGTTCCCTACTCCTTGAGCCACAGGTGCCGCCCTAAATTTTTAAGCTAAAATGGGAGATTTCAGCGTCCCTTTGCTCTGCTTATGGGGACTTCTGATGTAATATTACTTGTGTTACTACTTTTAAGGCATTATTGGGGTTTAGGTTAATCCTGTGGGTCAGGCCCCAAAACCATAAGACCATTTCTTTGTTTCAAAGCTCTTTCTTGGTATTCTTTTTACTATTTGTTTTCTTTAAAGTTTTTTTTTTTTTTTTAAGGTAATTTCAACCACTTACCTTAATTCACTCCTCTGCCTCTCTCATGCTCTGCTGTGTGCCTGGAATTTGGCCTGTGTAGCCTCATTTGAATGGAAGGTGATGATTTCTATGCTTGTGATTTCTTCTACCTGGGCTTGGGACTCCTGTGGCTCCTTACTCCCTAATGCATGTTATTTTTTGGAGAAACTTGATTATCTTGCATACTCACTCTACATTTTCTGTATCTCCCCAGTACAATTACATACACACACTCATTTACCCTGTGTGTTTTTGTTTGTCATTCATTTTTCAAGTGTTCGTTGTAGCCCTTAGTAGTTCTCTGTAGCAAAGCAGAGGCACCCTTAAGAAGATTATTAAGAGAAATAAGACATGTAAAAGGAAGAAAGAGAAACATAAAAGAAACAGATCAAACTGAAAAGAAGTTAAGAAGTGGGAACGACTATTTTTGGCTGCTTTGAATAGAATGAGTTTTTGGCTGTGTGAAATAGAATAAGTTTCCGTGTGTTTATCATATCCTTGCTGTTTTGGGATACAAATTGCATGATTCAAAGTATCTTCGTAAACATGTATATGTACACTTGATCTGATAGCGTAAAATGCAAATAATAATATAAAACATTTCCTTTGATTTAAATAAAATCAAATTTTAAAATAAGTGTCTTGTGAATGTAGAGTAGAAGGGGATTTTAGAAATCATCTAAATAAGAAGAAAAAAATCTTTGACTGAAGCAGGTTAGAGAAAAATAAGTAACTTAAAAAATAAGATAGAAATCGTTTAATTCAACCTTTGTTAGCATAATTGCAAAAGAAGAAAGAGACTGAGGAATTGAAGCCTCACCCAAGATCACACAAGTTCTCCTGACCTACAGTCCCGTGCACCTCTTTGCTATAAAAAGAGGTGACGTTGCCATGTGATGATTGTATATTTTCTGTAAAATCCAATTATGTATCATAGTTTTTAGTTCAATACTTATTAAAACTGATCACGAAAATGACTGACTGCACTATTTTTCTATTTAGGAAGACACTTGCTCTCATTTGAAAGATCATGTGAAACAACTGGAAAGGAATCATGAAGTGGTCAAGTTAGAAAAGAATGAGATCATTAACAAGTTGACCAGAAGCCTAGAGGAGGCTCAAAAGCAGTGTGCCCACTTGTTACAGTCCGGTAGGTGTCTGGTTGGGCTCTGTCTCCCCAGAAGGCTAGTACAACATGCGGAGAGAACATAGCAGAACCCATGAATTATAAAGATCCAGAAAAGAGAGAAGACCATCGGTGACTAATTTCCTTTTTTTCCACAAAAATTATTGTATATGGATGAAGATGTAGTTTATTTTTGTGAGACAATTTGGAAACTGTAGACAGACATAAAGTACCAAATAAAAATAATCAATAACCCTACCACTCACAGGTAATTATTGTTAACATTTGAATGTACTACGTATTTCCTTCAAATGAAATGAATGCACCCACATAGACTATGCCCTGCTTCTCTGTAAGTGCATTTCTGAAAACATGCTAAAGCTGAATGTGCAAAAATTAAACAATAAAAAATAGTAGAACCTGTGTAAATTGACCAATCAAGGGACTGTAACAAACTGGTCAACATACAGAGGTGGTCAACCTAAGGACCCAGGCCTACTGGTGCATGTTTGATCTGTGAAAATTAGGTCGACTAAAGGAGGGGGTCAGTATAGGGAGGTGGTCATTTAAGGGGTCATTCTGTCCCTTATGTTTAGTGTATCCTGTACAACTTCTATACCTGAAAGCTAAAAATGATTGTAAAATCCCATTCATTATATATTGGTTTTTTAGACCCAATATTTGATCACATCATTCTATCCTTTTGGATAACTTCTTTAATTTTTGTCCACTTACGATAGCATAGCCACATACCTAGTCAGTGGAGACCTGATAATTACATTTTTGTTATGCTTAAAATTTCTCGTATGATCTCTATGCTACGTGGGTCATTACCAAAGTTTTGAGATCCACAAAAATCCAGAAATGTAAAATCTGCACAGACAGAAAAAAACAAAGCCCTCCCTACAACAACGACAAGCTGAGCCCCGTGAATCAGAAAGGATACCGTCGTCGGCCATGTTGCTTGGAAATGAAATCATGGACGATAGCATAGTCTGACTAAGTTTAAGACATATGCTTCTTTTTAGTTTCGGCAGTAGTTTTATTTTTTACAATGTTTTGTAAAGTGTTATTAGAGTAAAAGGCAAGAAAGTATTCAAATGTTTGTGTAAACACTGCCATACAGAAAAGCCATCCTGTTTGCTGATCAGTAGCTCGTACTGTGAAAACAGATCAGTGGTTATTCATTCATTAACTGATAAGGGAAAGTCAGACTTTGGTGCTGACAGGCTGTTCAGACGGTTGGTACAATGTGTGAAAGGGTAGGTTATCCAATAGTTGAAAGTACTAAAGTCAGTGCTGCCTAGATTTGTGTATGTATATTTGGTGGGGGACAAAATGTGGATCATATTCTGTTTCGGTTCCATTCCTATTTAGTTTTGTAGCTTTTGTTTTCACTTCGTATTACTTGGAGAGTTTATTTCCTGGCCATTATAGGCTTTGAAAATACAATTTTCTTTAACTGGATAATATGCCATCATTGTTTCACTTAACCATTTCCCAGATGGCCATTTTCTTTTGAAACTCAATAAAATCACTCTTAGATGGGAAATTCCCCTAGTACATTTAAAATATCAGGTCACTGAAGTTTCAGAAGCACAACCTTAAAAGACTTTTTTCACAAGTACAGCTGGGGGTGTTGGAAATAAAAGCATCTAGAAAGAGGCTAAAGGTAGCAAGATGTTGCTGTCTTCTTAGAGGGTAGAAATGGGTTCTAAAGAATTTTTTCTTTGGCTTTCCTTAAGTGGGAATGTTATGCTCCTATTAAAGGACTTATGGACTGGCACAGTGGCTCAATCCTATAATCCCAGCATTATGGGAGGCTGAGGCAGAAGGATTGTTTGGGGCCAGGAATTTGAGACCAGCCTGGGCAACAAAGCAAGACCCCATTTCTAAAAAAAAATTTTTTTTTTAAATTAGTTGGGTGTGGCAGCATGTGCCTGTAGTCCCAGCTACTTGGGAGGCTGAGGCAGGAGTATTACTTGAGTGCAGGCATTTGGGGTTACAGTGAGTTGTGATTGTGCCACTGCACTCCAGCCTGGGCTGCAGAGTGAGGCCTCTTCTCTAATAATGAAAGGAAGAAAAGAAAAAAGGGAAAGAAAGAAAGGAAAGAAGGAAAAGAAAATTTAAAAAGAAAGAACTTCTGGAGTATTATGGTTTGTAGATGTGGCTGATTTGGTTAACAAGAAGGTCACAGTAGCCCATGCCTTCAACTCCCTAAGAACATATGGGAGCCATACTAAGTCTTGGAAATGTCTGAACCAGACCCATGCCTTCTGGGTCCTGTGGGCCCTGTACCTTTATGCCCCTAAAGTGATAGTGATGGTAAAGCAGAACTTCCCTGTCTGCAGCCTCAGTGGATTCACATTCTTCTGTGGATCTCAGGTACTCTGCACCCTTATGTTTAGTGTATCCTGTAATTTTTTTCCTCCACAGGCTCGATCCAGGAGGCGGCCCAGCTCCAGCTCCAGCTGCAGCAAGCACAGAAGGCACATGCCATGAGCGAAAACATGAACCAGGCTTTACACGTGAGTGTTGCCACTTGGAAGAGACTCTGTAGGCCACTGAACTGGGCAGTGGTTACATCACCTTTCTGAATCTTGGGTTTCTTTGTATGAGAATGGCAGTTGGGCCATCTTCAAACCAGCCTGTGGGAGTTGTTCACAGCCTTACCCACACAGCGGGGAGTCACACCCAGGTCTGTGTAGCTGCAGAGCCAGGGCCATGCCTCTCCTACCAGTCTGCCTGCGCCCCTGCACATGGTATGTCCAGAGGTCAGTTCATCCACAGGTGTGGGGAACAAAAACTCACTGCAGTTCTCTCACATCCTCCTCCAGTGCTACTTATATTTTCCCCTGGAGAGAGAAGAAAGGACTGGAGAAGAGTTCCAGCATTACCTCCACAGAGAGAGGTATTTTTGCCTTTTTACTATTGGCAGACTAAAGTGCAACACATTCTTGTCAAACCGTCCACTTTGTCATCTGTTCTAGTAAGCCAAAAGTGTTTCCATCAGCACTTCAGCTCAAGGGATACTTTTCATGGAGGACAAAATGTGAGAGAGGAACTTTGGAGAGAAACTCCTTGCCTTTGTTCTTATTCATTTGTTCATTCTGTTTGCTTGAAGATTCATGCTAGACTTTATAAAATTATTTATATAACATATACTAATGAAGCATTTGAAGACGGTTTTGTGTCTTATATTGATCATCAAAACAGATTTTGAAACATTGAATGATTGATTTCTTCGTACAGAATAATGAAAATTATTTTTAATGATTTTGTGTTATAGGAAGAACTAACTGAACTCAAAGATGAAATTTCTCTCTATGAATCTGCTGCAAAACTAGGAGTATTTCCAAGCGACTCAGAGGGAGAATTAAATATAGAACTCTCTGAATCATATGTGGATTTGGGTATCAAAAAAGGCAACTGGAAAAAATCCAAAGTTAACAGGTATTAAGAAAATTGTTTATCAACATTGTTTATCAATTAACCATATTGATGGTGATGTGTTACACAGGTGGACCCAGGCATGAAATGATGAGCTGACTAGAGATTCTCGAATGCGGGCCAGGACTGTTTTAGTAATCTTTAATGAAGTATAAATGTCTGAAACAGAAATGGACAGAAGCTTCAAGTGTTAATATGGTACTATCTTTAACACCAAAATAGACACATCAGTTTCAGAAAGTTAAAAAGTGATTAGTATAGTTAAAATGTACAAAGCAAACTCTAAAACTTAGATTATTTATCTATTTTAACTATGAAAGTGAGGGCAGGTTACTTTTATATGCTAACACTGTGTGTTAAAAGCATATCTCTTGCATTTATCAATAGCATATGAGAAAAAGGCATTAAATTTTCCTAGGAACTTTACTGCGACCTTAGTTTTAAAATAGGAACCTAGTCTTTTATACTACTGTTTAATACTGATATTTTTAGCAGCCTCACGGGAGGAGTGCTTTACCATCATCACTCCTAGGAACTGACAGGGGAGGAGCGGTGGTGGAGGAAGAGGGAGTACTAAACATGTAAAGGACAAGTGAATGAGACTTCATTCGTTACATTTTAGAAGCACTAGCCACATGGGAAGTCCTATGCAAGGCTCTGGGAGGAGAGCACACAAGACGAGATAGAAACAGTCCTGTTCACAGGGAGTTAACCTTGTGCCTGACCAGGGAGAAGGAGGCAACGTTGAACACATGAGTGTGTTCAGTGTTGTGCTTGATGTACAGAGGGGAGGATTTACACATTCCCTCTACTGGCTGTGGGTAGGGAAGACAGATGAGGTGTTGAGAAGAGATTGTATTTGGGCCCAGGAGAGTTTTTCTCAAATCCATCTGGCCTTTGCCACCAACGTTTGGTTTATAGTCTAAGACTGACTTTGCCAACATTACTACATGATTGTTCTGTGAGAACGTTTGATACGTGTGTTCAGATATCACACAATTAAATATAATACTGTATATAAATATCCTGGAGAGTTTTCTCTAGGATAGGTCTTAGAAGGTATGTATTTAATACTGGGATTGCATTTTAAGAACTGTGAGATGAGATCTAGTAAATTGAAATCTACAGTGATCAGGTGATGCTGTGAAAGAAGGTATTATTTTAGTTAGGCTCCATTTATTTGAGGTCTGTCTCCAGGGACTCTCATCCTACTGACCACAGATACAATCCAGAAGGAAGCAAAGAAGAAAATAGCAAATCTAAATTATATGATGTATTTTGTGGAGGCCATCTTCAAGCTCTTATACCAGAGCCTTATTGAGGTAGATTTATTTTGTACCTCATGATTTATCTGATTTCCTGACTGCAGGGCAGCTAGGGCAGGAGGCTGTGAGGGTTGTCAGCGCTTAGGCAAGACAGTTCAGCCTTAACAAGGAGAGAACCAGATGCCCAAGGTCAGCGAGTAGCTTTAAAGTAGCTTTCCACATCTATATCCATAATTACAATCCCAAGTTGTTGAAGAAAGGCTTCCACTTTGGTGAGCTAATTAAAGCAAAAAAGGAAGTGCATTTTATATTTTTTAGGGATATTTACATATCCTTTCAAAGTTAAAATATAGTCATCTACAAAATTCACGGCTGTGAGTGCCTCTTTTCCTATTAATGTGAGATTAATTCCAAGAGGCTAGTGGAAAGAACATGGGCTTTAGTTCAAACTGTTTTTTTTTTTTTTTTTGTAGAGAGAGTCTCACTGTACCGCCCTCGGGTAGAGTGCCGTGGCGTCACACGGCTCACAGCAACCTCTAACTCTTGGGCTTACGCGATTCTCTTGCCTCAGCCTGCCGAGCAGCTGGGACTACAGGCGCCCGCCACAACGCCCGGCTATTTTTTTGTTGCAGTTTGGCCGGGGCTGGGTTTGAACCCGCTACCCTCGGCATATGGGGCCGGCGCCCTACTCACTGAGCCACAGGCGCCGCCCAGATTCAAACTGTTTTAAACCACAGAGTTGTCATTTACTACTAGCTTTAAAACTGTTTCTACTCAGTGTTGATTGATATCCCTTGGAGGTTAAAATGAGTATTACAATAGATAACAAATACAAGGGGCCTCTTCTAATACATTCCATATATCTTAGGCCCTTGATAAAGGATAACTATTACATTATGCGATAGATGATTGATTAAAATGTACCATTGATCAGACTTTATAGGAATCCATTTTTTTTTTTTGTAGAGACAGAGTCTCACTGTACCGCCCTTGGTAGAGTGCCGTGGCGTCACACGGCTCACAGCAACCTCTAACTCCTGGGCTTAAGCGATTCTCTTGCCTCAGCCTCCTGAGCAGCTGGGACTACAGGCGCCCGCCACAAGGCCCGGCTATTTTTTTGTTGCAGTTTGGCCGGGGCTGAGTTTGAACCCGCCACCCTCGGCATATGGGGCCGGCGCCCTACTCACTGAGCCATAGGCGCCGTCCTAGGAATCCATTTTTAATTCAACATGTATTTCATGGAAAGTTCTTGACCCTCAGCCTTGTGAAAAATGTCAGGTCCAAGGTTAACATGTTCCAGGAAAAATTGAAGTTCAGACAGGAGAGCTTCTTTGCTCAAGAAGACTCAATTAGCAACAGAACTGGTACTTGAACCCAAAACTCCTGAGGGCAGGCACAGTTTTTGGTTTGTTTGTATTTACATGACAGTCAAACTGTTTGCCTTAAACTTCATTCTTTGTCTTTTTTTTTTTGAAGATTAAAGATGTAGTTCATGCCAAAACAAGATTTTCTCTAATTCATTATTACTTTATTTTAGTTTGTACCAAAATTGTCCTGGGAATTGGGAAAATAATACATCATATATATGTTTACCTTTTTAAATAGACTTATTTCATCATGATGTCTAAAGTGTATTCTACTTTTCACTTTCTATTTACTTAGCACTTATACCTAAAATCCTATAGGAAGTTTAAAGCACATTCCTATAAATAGTGGAGCTGAGACATTGCACCATTATCACAGTAAAAGAAGTGATGGACACATCCTAGAAAAGTAGGAGATAACTAGGGCACAGGTGGTTAGTTGCTGGGGCTCAGCTAGAAGACATCCAGTGAAAAGCAAGGTAAGGGAGCAAACGTTATGCTTAGAGTCAGTCAGTCATTCCACCCACCTGCAGTTTAATAGATGGTAATTTGGATTTGAGGAAAACTAAAAATATTTATTATTCTTAGATCAAATTGAAAAGAGATACAGAAGCGAAGAGATTTGTACCTTTCCTCTGGTGGGATGTGATTCTTAGAATGAAAGGAAGCAATAATTTTCCCCGTGTTGAGAATTTTAGTTCTTTGTTGACTTGAGCTGCTTTCAATTCACTGACCCAAATATTAGCGGCTCCAAGCTTTTATTACCAACTGCCACCTCCTTCAAGCTACTGCCTAGTGAATTTTAAGGGTTTAGCCTCAATGTCCTATTTTACATTGATAGAATTTGAGTAGCTAAATCTACTTGCAGCTTGCAGACAGCTTCCTCTCTCCCTTATTATAGTTGGCTGCTAAGCTCAAATAATAAACATTTAACAAGTGGAATGCCTTTTCCCTTTGGTCTCCTCAGCAGGCTTCATAAGGGACTACAGTTTATTTGGAATTAGGGGAACCAACTTCCATTGGGCTCAGGAGGGAGTCTTTTGCAGGATTGGTCACCACCACTGACTTTTTTTCTCTTTTAAGGAAAGAAGAGTAAATTATTTTAGCAAGCACTTTCTCTGTTCTCTACCTTGACTCCCTCTGGGACTACAGGATGTGCTGTGGTCACCTTTTAGTAAGAAAAGAAATTAAGGATACATAATTTGTTTACTGAGTAACAAACATTCTGTTTAATGTTAGCTCATAATATCTTACAGCATAGGAAGATAAATTGTAATATATTTTATTTATGTAATTTCTATTTCTTATAATTATTTATGTCATCTATTTCCAAAGAAATAGAAGTGGTTTTGTATGGGTAGGTTCTACATATATAGATATCCACAATATATGTTATATATATTAAAGTTACATCTACATATGTATTGCAAGGAGCTCCTTTTATAATGTTAAAAAGAAAAAACAACAACCCACCTTGTATTTTATTCATTTGATCTTTCTCTCTCTCCACATACACACAATATTCTAACCTTTTATTTGGAATCCTCTGAAACTAACAGTGGAAATTTTAACTCAGACCCTATCTCTTTTTTAAAATAGACTTTGTTTTTTAGCACAGTTTTAGATTTATAGAAAAATTTATATTATATAGAGGTCCTATATATGCTGGATCATTTCCCCTACTAATGTCTTACATTAGTATGTATAATACATTTATTACAATTAATGAGTCAATATTGGTACATTATTATTAACTCATGTCCATCCTTAGTTTTTATCTAATGTCCTTTTTCTATTCTGGGATACAAATTATATTTAGGAGTCATGTTTCCTTAGTCTTCTTGATTTTCCCTATTTTTGATGAGCTTGAGCTTGACAGTTTTGAGGAATACTGGTCAAGTATTTTGTAGGAAGCCCCTCTATTGGAATTTGATGTTTTTCTTTTTTTTCCTTTTCTTTTTTTGAGACAGAATCTCACTATGTCACCCTCACTACAGTGCTGTGGCGTTGCAGCTCACAGCAACCTTAAACTCTTGGGCTTATGCGATTCTCTTGTCTCAGCCTCCCAAGTAGCTGGGATTACAGGCGCCTGCTGCCCGACTATTTTTTTTGTTGGAATTGTTTAGCTGGCCTGGGCAGGGTTTGAACCCTCCACCCTTGGTGTATGTGGCTGATGCCGTAACCACTGTGCTATGGGCGCTGAGCCTACTGTTTTTCTTAATGATTATGTTTTTCTCATGGGCTTTGTGGAGGAAGATCACATAGATGGCGATTTTGTTTTCATCACATCGTATCAAAGGTATATACTATCAACTGCTTATATCTTTTCAAAAGTAATTTTATCCTCCATTATGGAAAAATTATTAAAAAAAGAAAACAGAAAAAAATAGAAATCACCCATAATCTTATCTCCCTCCATGAAGAAAACCACTTATTAATGTTTTGGTGTATAACATCCAGATGATCTATTTTGTACAATTCTAAAAGATAATATTGAATATACTATTTTATAATGTCATTTAAGTTAATATATTCTGAAATCTTTGAATGTCAGTAAATAATTGTTATATATAATTTTTAGTGAATATATAGATGAGCGAACCACGTTTTAGTTACTAATACATTGTTTAAAATTTTGTTATAAATAATGCGATACCATTATTGCAAACATCCTTGTAGTCAGATCTTTGTTCATATCTTTGATGATTTCCTTAAGGTGCAGAGTACTTTTCTTGCTGAGGGGTATGCATATATTTGATGGGTTTGATCCCTGTTGCCAACAGCTCTAAAGTTGACCTTATTACCCACATCATGTGGCAGTAACGATTTCTCTGTGCCCTGCCCACTGTTGAGAGTTGTCAGTTTTTCTGTGTAGTTAGATCTATCACCTTTCCTTATGATTTCTTTATATTTGAAAGATGGTATTTTTCTACCATCTTTATCTTAACAAAAAATATGTCTTTATTTTACTTCTCAAATTTTTACAATTGTGAATGTAACACGCAAAGAAAAATACATGAGGGCGGCGCCTGTGGCTCAGTGAGTAGGGCGCCGGCCCCATATGCCGAGGGTGGTGGGTTCAAACCCAGCCCCGGCCAAACTGCAACAAAAAAATAGCCGGGCGTTGTGGCGGGCGCCTGCAGTCCTAGCTACTCGGGAGGCTGAGGCAAGAGAATCGCATAAGCACAAGAGTTAGAGGTTGCTGTGAGCCGTGTGACGCCACGGCACTCTACCCGAGGGCGGTACAGTGAGACTCTGTCTCTACAAAAAAAAAAAAAAATACATGAAACGTAAGTAAATGAATACATGTACTCATGAGGCCACCACGCAGGCCAAGAAATAACATTGCTGATGGCTGCCTGTCGTCTTCTTTTCAGTCTTCTGAAAAGTCTTCAGTCTTCTCTTCAGTGAGATTTTCTACTATCTTAATTGTCAGGGCAATCATTTTCAGGTATTTCCTCATCTTTTTAATATTCACACACCTATAACTACATGTAGGTTCACCTTCATATACAGGGAACTCATTCATTGAGTGTTCTTTCTTTTTTTTTTTTTTTTGCAGTTTTATTGATATGTATTTGACATACCATATGACATGCATTTAAAGTGTACGGTTCAGTGGTTTTGATATATTCACAGAGCTGCGTGACCATCACTACAACCTAATTTTAGAGCATTCAGCACCCCCCCTCCCAAAAAACCCCATTTCTATCCCTAGTTATTCCCCATCACCTCTTCCTGCCTCCACAGCTCCAAGCAGCCAGTAGTCTACTTTCTATCTCTGAATTTGCCTGCTCTGTGCATTTCATGTGAACAGAATCATATAATGCATGGTCTTTTGTGATTGGCTTCTTTCACTCAGCATAATGTTTCCAAGGTTCATCCATGGTGTAGCATGTATCAGTACTTCATTCCACTTTATAGCCAAATAAGATTCCTTTGAATGGATATACCACATTTTGTTTCTCCATTCACCAGTTGATAGACATTTATTTGCTCCCTTTCTACTTTTTGGCCATTATGAATAATGCTATAATATGAACATATATGTGTACATTTTTGCATGGACATATGCTTTCATTTATCGTAGATTTTTTATATATATATGTAAATACACATATATACACATACATGCACACACACATACATAGAATTTTGAGGAAACATTAAACTATTTTCCCACATGTCTTCACCGTTTTACATTCTCCCCATCAATGTATGAGAGTTCCAAATTCTCCATATCCTTACCGATACCTTGTTATTTTTCATTTAAAGAATATACCTCTTCTAGCAGATGTGAAATGGTATCTACTTGTGGTTTTGATTTGGATATCTTTCTATGTGTATATTGGCCTTTTGTGTATCTTCTTTGGAGAAATGTGTATTTAAATGTTGCCTATCTTAAAATTGGGTTGTCTTTTTACTGTCTCTTGTCAGATTAACAAATATTTTTTCCTATTTTTTATTTTACTATCTTTATAGCATCCTTTGAAGCAGAAATGTCTTACTTTTATAAAGCCCACTTTATTTTTTTCTTTTGTTGCTTCTGTTTTTATTATCATATATAAGAAACCATTCCATAACCCAGGGTCCTAAAGATTTATACCTACATTTTGTTCTAAGAGTTTTGTCTGTTACATTAGGTTTAGGATTCATTCTGAGTCAACTTTTGCATATGGTATGAAATAGGGGTCTAACGTCCTTCTTTTGCATGAGGTGGTCCAACTTCCAATTGTCCCAGTATTATTTGTTGAAAAGATTCCTTCCATTAAATTGTTTTGGCACCCTTGTTGAAAATCAATTGGCTGTGAATGTGAGGGTTTGTTTCTGAACTCTCAATTATGTTTCCTTGGTCTACAGAAAGTGCTCAAAAATGTATGCACACTATAAGAAAGGAAAAAAAACTATTAAATTTGTAATGCTCAATAATTTCGATAAGAAAAGATGAATACAAGTCACATTGAGCACTTCTTGTAATTGTAGAAGTCAAATATGACTTGAGAATTATAAATTTAATAAATTTTTTTCATGTCTTAAAATAATATACATTTTTTGGTCACCCTCTGTCTTTGTCCCATGTCAGTATCATACTGTCTTGATTGCTGTAGCTTTATAAATTTTGACACTATGAAGTATGAGTCTTCCAACTTTGTTCTTTTTTAAGAGCGGTTTCACCTTTCTGGATCTCTTGACTTTCCATGTGATTTTAGGATCAGTTCATCAATTTCTGCAAAAGAACTAGTGGGATTCAGATAGATGTTGCATTGAATCTATAGATCAATTTGGAAAGTATTGCCATTGTAACAATATTGTCTTTTGATCCCCGAACATGGGGTATATTTTTCATTTATGTAGATCTTTTAAAATTTCTTTTACTGGTATTTAGTTTTTAGTATACAAGTCACATGCTTCTCTTGTTAAATTTATTCCTAGGTTTAAAATCCTTATGTTTATTGTAGAGTTTTATTGCTACGTCTTATAGTCATGTATCTTTTACAATGTTAAATATGCTGTTAATCCTATCCAGTATAGTTTTCATTTCAGATATCGTAGTATTTTTTTTCCTATAGGTCCGATTTTATACTTTTCATTTCATTACACATGTTTGCATTCTCCTTAACCTTCCAGAAGACATAGATTATATTTAATTCTATTGTTTGTGTCTTTGCTGGATTAGTTTCTACTGATTAATTTTTTTCCTGGTTATGGTTCATATTTTCTTTCCTGCCCTTTGTGTGCCTGGTAAATTTTAATTGAATGCTAGCCATTTTGCATTTTATGTTTTGAATGCTGGACTTTATTGTATTTTGTTGCCCAGAAAGCTGGGCAGTATGGAGCTCACCCTGTTTTCCTGTTCTCAGGAATCACTCACTGTCTTATGCTGCTTCTTGTCTAACGATTGAAAACTGTTGTTTCTATTCTTTCATCTGTTTTATTTGTTTTTCTGTTTTTATATTTTATTTATTTATTTTTTGAGACAGAGTCTCATTATGTCACCCTGGATAGAGTGCCGTGGCATTACAGCTCACAGCAACCTCCAACATTTAGGTTTAAGTGATTCTCTTGCCTCAGCCTCCCAAGTAGCTGGGACTATAGGCACTTGCCACAACGCCTGGCTATTTTTTGGTTGTAGTTGTCATTGTTGTTTGGTAGGCCTGGGCTGGATTCCAACCTGCCAGCTCTGGTGTATATGGCTGGTGCCTTAGCTGCTTGAACTACAGGCTCCGAGCCATGGGTTTTAGTAGTTGAAATAAATAACAGAAATTATTGGTTAGGATGACTAGAACTTCCTATTCATATAGGAAGTTCTTCTGAAGTCATAAAGGCTGTGTATATACAACATGCAGTTTACCAACACAAATGCAAGTCATAGCACTGTTCACAGATCTAAACTCTGTTCAAGCAGAACTAAGCTTGAGAATGGTCTTCCTGTGAATATATTAGTTTCTGCACATGAGGACATGACAAAGGTAATATATGACAAAGATTAGTATGTAATTTTATAGTGACAAGATATACTCACCACTATAGTTAGTCTTTTTAAAGAATAATCATGCTTGATTTGTTACTTTATTTAATCTTAAAAATCATAATTTCTCCATTAGCATTTTTCAGCAAGAAGACCCGAATCAGGAGCTTTCAAATGATGAGTTCATTCTGAAGTTAAAAGCAGAAATGCAGCGTTTGCTGAGTAGCAACTCAATAAAGCGTCATCTGGTATCTCAGTTGCAAAATGATCTCAAAGACTGCCGTAAGAAAATTGAAGATCTCCAACAAGGGAGGAAGGATGAAAAAAGCATGGAGGCTGAGGTTTGTTGAGTGAAAAAGCTGTTTTTAAAAGGCTTAATAAAGAGAAATTTTACACATTTTATATTTAATAAGCCTGTGGCCTTCAGGGGTCCGTTTGATATTTTTAGAAGTAAAGTTTATTTATTTATTTTTGAGGCAGAGTCTCACTTTGTTCCCTGGGTAGAGTGTTCTGACATCATAGTTCACAGCAACCTCAAACTCTTGGGCTCAAGTGATCCTCTTGTCTAAGCCTCCCAAGTGGCTGGGACTAGCAGTGCCCACCACAATGCCCGGCCTGGCTAGTTTTTCTATTTTTAGTAGAGAAAGGGTCTCACTTTACTCAGGCTGGTCTTGAACTCCTGAGTCCTGGTGATCCACCAGTCTCGGCCTACAAGAGTGCTAGGATTGCAGGCGTGAGCCATCATCCCCAGCCGGAAGAAAAAAGTTTAAACAAGGAAGTGCCGTATAAAGGTATACTGCCAGTCTCTTTTACGATGTTTCTTTCCACTTTAAAGTGGCGTGAAAGTGATACATCTTCAGTAGAAACTGTACTTCTATAACCATTCTGCACTCATACAACCATTCTGTGTTTCCCTTTCAGTATAGTATTCAATGAATCCCATGAGATAAATTTAGCACTTTATTATAAAATAGGCTTTGTGTTAGGTGTTTTGCCAAACTGTAGCCTAATGTTTAAGTGTTCTAAGCATGTTTAAGGTAGAATAGGCTAAGCCATGATGTTTGGTAAGTTAGATATATTAAATGCATTTTCAATGTTTGATGTTTTGAATTTAGGATGGTTGTATCAGTACATAACCCCACTGTAAGTTAAAGAGCACTGTGTATTTTCTGGTTCCTCTTGCCAGAAAGACTACTATTTTGCATCTATTAAATGAGATGCTAAGTAGGTAAAATTCCTTTACCACAGATACAAGTATGTGTTCTATATAACAAGGTAATTGTATTTCCTCAAGATTGGCTTGTACCAACAGTGCTCTAACATCAGGTTAAGATAAGTCCACTTTATTGAATTGCTTCAGCATTTTCTCTGTGAGATTCCCTTGGCCCAGGTTTTTATAGTGAAAGTCCTTCTGTATAAGGAAATTAATTACATTGTGGTGGAGGTACAGATAGGAGAAGCACAGATTTGTTATGTCAGTATCAAACCCACCTTGGTGTTCTTAGCTTAGTCTTCTCACTTGACAGGTGAGGAAAATGAAACTGGTGAAGTCAGTGACCCTTTGGAGGTTACAGAGTCAATCTCAGGCAAATGGAAACTGAAATACAAAACTAATAAAATAGGTCCAGGTGATTTCCTGAAGACCGTGTTATCACAGAGGTCTTTAGGGCTGCTGTCCTTTAACAGCTGCCTTTTTCACTCTGCGGCACTTCATAAACCCTCACCCTTCTCTACTCCCAGTTGCAAATAACACATAAAAGGCCTAATAACTAAGAAAAGGAAAGGAAAGGGGAAAAGGAATGTTAAGTAGTATACTCTTTTTCCTCCTGGATGGAAATCATTTTTTGCTTCCTAGTTTAGTGCTGTTTTATCTCTTGATTCTTGAAACGGGGAGTCGTGTTTATTAAAATAGTTCTATTAAAGCAAAGTTTGTAAGATGTTCTGCTGTGCTAATCATTACAAAATTTTAACTGTGGCTAATTTATTTTTCTGAAATATCAATAGTAGTGTGTTTTTACTATCAAAATTCTGCCCAGCCTGGTTTCCTCCCCTAAGTTAACTGTGTTTGATGAGCAGAACACTGATTTTAATGTTAGTAACAAATGAAAAAGAAGCACTGAGACCCCAGCACATTTAGCATCTTTAAATCAAGCTGCTTTAATTGTTGACGTAACATTTCTTTAAAAGGGTGGGAATGAGAGCTTGTGTCTCAATTTGTATTAGGAGATTAGAGTTGATTAGTTAAAGCACTTTAGTGAGAGTAGCCTAAGATCCAGAAGAATGGGATCCAGATTCTGAGTCTGAATCTTAGCACTTTATTCGATATTGAAGTTACTAATGGCATTTGCTATACAGATGCCCTTTCTTACGTGTGGCCACGCCTGGTGTTGTTTTTTTAGCTTTTTCCTTTGCCTTTTCAACTATTTCACCAATAGATTGAAGAGAGCTAATTTTTGAATACTCTTTTTGTCAAGATACTCTTTTGTTATAGCAGTTTCTCGGTAGTCTATATCAAAACTCTGATTTTTCTCATAGTGTTACTGCAGTTTTTCCTACTGATGTCTGTTCTGCTTCAACTTATTATGTAGGAATTTCTTGGGAATATCATCTTAGTAATTCCATGCATATTTGCTCAGTAAATATTTGTGGGGACATGCCCATATCAATCCCCTTCCTAGGTGGGGAAAGAGAGAAGTAGTAACTTAACCAACAAGCATTTTTTGTTGTTTCTGTAATGCTAAAGTTCATAGTCATCTA
This sequence comes from Nycticebus coucang, assembly GCF_027406575.1. Classification (NCBI taxonomy): domain Eukaryota; kingdom Metazoa; phylum Chordata; class Mammalia; order Primates; family Lorisidae; genus Nycticebus; species Nycticebus coucang. Next base: position 50,589,512 of record NC_069785.1, on the reverse strand, counting down.
AGTAGTCCATAAACACCTTCAGGCTTTGCCTTTCCTCTTCTCACATCTTTCTATTTCACCAGTGAAGTTAGAAAGCATAGTTGGAGGAACATGGAGAAAGAGCAAATCATTCAGGGCAGCTTTTTTATTTTTTCTCAAAATCGCTTAAGCCCAGGAGTTGGAGGTTGCTGTGAGCTGTTTCATGCCAAGGCACTCTACTGAGGGCCATAAAGTAGTGAGACTCTGTCTCTACAAAAAAAAAAAAAAAGCCACTCTGTGGGCTCAGCGCCTGTAGCTCAATGGCTAGGGCCCCAGCCATACACATAGGAACTGGTGGGTTGGAACCCAGCCTGGGCCTGTCAAACAACAATGGCAACTACAACAACAACAAAAAAACAGCCGGCTATTGTGGCGGGCATCTGTAGTCCCAGCTACTTGGGAGGCTGAGGCAAGAGAATCGCTTAAGCCCAAAAGTTAGAGGTTGCTGTGAGCTGTGATGCCTTGGCACTCTACTGAGGGCAACAGTTAAAAAAAAAAAAATCCACTCTGTAAAGTTTTGTAGGTTTCCATGATGAAAGAAATAATGGCTTTTTTCTTAAGGGACTCTTTCTTAAAAATTTAGAATAGCACTATCCAAAAGAAATATAATGGAGCCACATAGTAATTTAATATTTTCTACTAGCCCTGTTAAAGTAAAAGTAATAAGTGAAATTAATGCAAATAATTATTTATTTAGCCTAATATATACAAAATATTATCAACTCAATATGTAATAAGTATGAAAGTTATTAATGAGATGGATTACATTTTTTGTGTGTACAGGGTTTTTGAAATCTGGCATATATTTTACACTTGTAGTACATTTGAGTTTGGAGTAGCCACAGTTCAAGCCTCTATGACTGTTAGTGTAATGGGCAGCATATTTAGCAATACATATCTATAAGGAAATGGCATCTATAGCTCTGTGTAGTAAGATGATAGTTGTTTTTCAAGGTACTATGAGAAGGAATGAGTGTGAGGGTATAATGTAAGGTGGCCTTAGTGAAATTGTTAAGGAGGAGACAGTGGATGTCTATCCTGACTGATCCAGGAGAGAAGGCGGGAAGGACATTTTAGCATTGAACGGAAGTGCATACATAAAAGGATTTAACAAATCATCTGATATAACTAAAGAGCGGAGCATGTGAGTATAAATCTATATTTCACGAGCTCAACCTTTCTGAAACCTTTAATGAAGCCAGAAAGATGTAGATGTCTCAATATCTGTTTTTACAAAGAATGATCACAGCTGTCATCAAATTGTGAGGTTAATGAAATGGTACTGCTCTTCTCTGCTTGCTACAGGGAAATCTTTTAAGAAAAACACGTTAGTTTAAACTTCCTGGGCATCTTTTAAAGAGACCTGGGCCATCAAAATTCTCCCCTAAGCATTTCTAAGTATATTTTTCAAGTATTAAGAAGGCCAGCAAAAATATTTACTATGTAGTTGATTTGGCATGTTTTTTTATGACCATTTTGAAGGTACTGATCTAATTATTGCTTTATATACTTTGTTGTATACTTTTTATTCTATCATATATAGAATAATTTAAAATTATTACAGAGAGTTACAGTTTCTTTCATGTCATATGACTATTCATACAGTAATTTATTTAAAGCTGAATTCTTGCTCAAGAATTTTATCTTACCATTATAAATTGGCTCTGTACAAAACCAAAATATGCTGCTTTTTGACATTTCCACAATAATGTGATGAAAATTAGTAGATTGCCCACATATAGCACTGATTGATAGTGACTGGTAGTGGATCAAACATTATGCCACTTATTCCAGTTGACCACCTGGGCCATTAAGGTGGAATGTGGTAAAAGCCATAGGAATATTCAACTGGCTTATTAGCAGTCAAAGGCTCATGTATACCCTGAAATTTTTGTAAACATAGTAAATAATACTGAGAGGCCTTTTTGTGTCTGATACATAGTAAAGATCATTACTCTACCACAAGTTCTGATTAAGGCTATACTCTGATTCTAAAGACAATTGATAGGCTATGTTCAATAGTCAACTCAGAAAGTTTCTAGCTAGAATCTTTCTAGATATAGAGATTAGGAAGATATTATGAGAGGTTGGTGTATTACTTGTTTCTGTTTGTTGTTGTTTTTGAGACAGAGTCTCGCTTTGTCACCCTTGGTAGAGTGCTGTGGCGTCATCACTCACAGCAACCTCAGACTCTTGGGTTCAAGTGATTCTCTTGCCTCAGTCTCCCTCATAGCTGGGACTATAGGCACACACAACACCTGGCTATTTTTAGAGACGGAGTCTCAGTCTTGCTCAGGCTGGTTTCCTACTTGTGAGCTCGTGTAATCTACCTGCCTCGGCCTCCTGGAGTGCTAGGATTACAGGTGTGAGCCACTGTGCTCGGCCTCTTTTTAAAGATCTTCATAATGATACTTTGCTGACAGGTACAGAGTCCCTTGTGTGTCTGCCCTGTTATCATGTATCAAAACTGAGTATAAAATCCAGCCATGATACGAAGCTCATCTGCCACAAATGAATGTCATAAACTTTAAAAAATGGAGGCCAAGTGTAAGAGAATGAAAGCCATTCTATCAAGCCAATAAAATCCTTAAAAGTCTCATTAGTGCTCCCCACCAACGAGAGAGAAGCTAACAGAGTATTATTCGTTAGCCCTTCTCTCTTCTGAATTTGATAGTAGGAATGGCTTCCGGGAAAAGATGGCAAGTGAACAGGAAAGAAATCAACAACTGGAGCTGTTTCCCCGTGAAGGAGGTGAAGGCTGTACTGCTCTACACCAAATTGGAAGACTGATCCAAGTGTTCTGTCACCCTACACGAGAATGATGTAAACATACCTTTCCCTCTCAAACTAGTAGAATGAACCTTGCTATGGGATATTGTTTAAACGTTATAGAAGAGAGCTCTGAGTCCAGGTATATACATAAACCAACAAGTTAAAGATGTTTTAAAAATCTTTGTTTCCCCAGTCCATGAAAAAAGAACTTACAAAATAGATAAAGAAAACTCTCAGATGGTAAGAGGAAAATGCTAGAAGTTATATAAACAGACAAATCTAGGAAGATGAAAAAAAAACCCAAATGAACAATGAAAGTATGTAAGAAGTTCCACTTTGGTGACATCAGAAATACAAATGACAGTAATTGTTAGATATTCTTTTCCCATCAAATATAATTCTGAGTCTTAAAAATTATACTTATGCAATGAAATATATATGTATGAGTTAATGCTAGTATAAATACATACATACATACTTATCATAAATGCAAATTTTGTGGGTGAACATATGATTAGAAAATAAAGACAAAAAACAGTAAGTTTCTGGTGGTGATGCCTGGTCTTTACTCCCTTCATCAGTTGACTATCATCAGTGACGAGACATACTGATGTGTGTTTTCTGCAGAGAGCACGTGTCATTTCTTGGCATTCACACCAAAGATTTGTAAACCTAATTTAATAAAGGGGTAGTATCAGAAAAACCTCAACTGAGGGACGACATCCTACAAAATAAGTAGTTAGTATAGTTCTCTTAGAAGATGTCATGGGTTTGAAAGACAGACTGGAGAACTTTCCTAGATTGTAGGAACTAATGAGACATGACAAATAAAAACCATGTGGAATGACGATCTTGAACCTAAGCAAAGGTCGTCCAAGGAAAATTGGAGATATTGTATAAGGTCTGAAGATTAGTTGATAGTCTTGCTTCCATTTTAATTTACTGGTTTTTACAATTGTACTGTGGCTATATTGGGGAAGATTAGTAAATGGTATATGGAAATTATCTGTACTGTGCTTGTACTTTTTTAAACTGTGGAATTATTTCAAAATGAATATTTGGAATTTTTAAAAAACCTGAAAAACTTTTGACTTCTCTTTAACATGCAGGCTAAGACAGATACCTCAGAAAAACCAACTAATCAGCTACAGCCTGACTCTTCAACATCTCACGTGATTGCAGACATACTGCAACTTAAAAATGAAATCCAGGCTTTGCAGCAACAAAATCAGGTGATTAGAAGTATTTTCTATATTTTTATGAGAATTTTCATGGATTTGTTAAATACAAAGGATATAATAGACTTTTAAAAAATATATAGGCAATGTTAGTAGATAAGTATATTAATGGGTGATTATGAGTTCCATTTACTTTCCCTTACTAGTGATTACTGGGTAGTAGTTTCATCAGAAGGTAGGTTAGTGTAATTCTAGTTCCCTTTTTATGTAGCAGCATAGTTAATAGAGATGTTCTTTCTTCCTTAGCCAGCCCTTGACCAAAAAGTAAAACCTTGCTTGTTTAGATGGTTGCTGAAGATTATTGAATACTGAAATTTATTTTAAGGTCCCTGTTAGCCAGTATTTCTCTGGTTAAATATATTAATTTTATTTATTTCAAAATAAATACAAAATTCAAACTCTTACTCCTATCTAAGAAAGCTGCTTGTCAAAGAAATGAATCTATGCTATGAGCAAAACATGAAGAGACTTTTTCTTTTGTAGAATAGTGGAAATGGTATTATATCAAATGATGCTATAGGGCAGAGATCAAGCACAGAGGATGTTAAAAAGTAAGACTAGTCAATGAAAATGATGTTAATTTCTTCTAAAGATGTTATTCTTTTGTGTCTAGGAACTTAAAGAAACTGAAGAAAAACTGAGAAATACAAATCGAGACTTATGTAATCAAATGAGACAAATGGTACAGGATTTTGACCGTGACAAACAAGAAGCTGTGGACAGGTATGGTCGATACGGATCCCCGTTGAGATCTTGGATTGGCAGAGATAGTCCCTGGCTTTTCAAGTTAGAATTTGGAACACATTTCCCACAGAAACAATGTTCTGTAAAAGGATGGGTTCTATATCATCATCAAAACTGTAGTTCACTGAAATACTATAGCTTGATGTGTTTTCTAAGGCTAATCTGGGAAACTATTCTTTATAAAGAAGAAATCTGTGGGAGAGACTATGTCTTCCAACTATGAAATCATGAACTTGGAAACAGAGTTTTGGAACATAACTTACTTGTGAGTCGGCTACTGTTAGTATTTGTGTTTAATAAAGATATGACTTAGAATTTTGGAACCATACCCTCAAGTATTTCAATTAATTTTTTATAAACAAAAGTCTTTGACATCGACTACTATCTGTGAAGGACAGGGGCATTCTCACTTGCAAATGTCTACTTTTTCTCTAAAAACATTCAAAGAAAAAGTTCTGAAGATTCTGATAAGGTCATAGATTATAAATTATTATCACTTTTGGCCAGGGGAATGTAATCTCACCTTAATTATCATTTGCATTAAAGGGAAGGGGTGTGAAGGCATTCATTTGGGTGTTTATAGTAAAGCCGGCATCGCCTCTGATTTTTGCTTTGTTTGTAGGTGTGAGAGGACTTACCAGCAGCACCATGAAGCAATGAAAGCCCAAATACGTGAAAGTCTATTGGCAAAGCATGCTTTGGACAAACAGCAGCTCATTGAGACTTATGAGAGGACTCACTCGCAACTTAGGTTAGAATAAAAGGGTTTAATTGCCCTTTCAGCAGACTACACTCTTCTTCTCCATAATTTACAGGACAGTTGTTACGCAGCCCTCGTAATTTTGGTGATAATTTAGTTGCCGGTTTTGTGTCCCAGGTCTGACTTGGATAAGATGAATAAGGAGGTGACTGCTGTGCAGGAATGCTACCTAGAAGTGTGCAGAGAGAAGGATAATCTAGAATCGACTCTCAGGAAGACCTTGGAAAAGGAGCAGCAGGCTCAGGAGAAGGTACACAAGTTTATGTTGTATCTACCTCACCTGCCTTGTCAGCCCTCAGTGCTGTTATGCAAACAGACATGCTTGTTCTGGGGAAGCGAAGGGGCAAGGTATTCGTAGAATCTCTTCCCTTTTAGCTGTGTTACAGCAATATGGCTTGCTCACCAAATACCATGAATACTGAAATGATTATTAAAACCTTAGTATAAAATGGCGCATATATAGAAAAAAATGAATTTTGTTCTTCTAGATTTATTCTAGAAGGCAAAAAAAGTGAATCAAAGTCATTTTAAGTCTGAAACCCACATGTCTTCATTTTTCAGGAGACACTGTGTAGTCCTGTGACCACTGTACAGGGTATTCCTTCAGAGACCTTTTCCGTTGGCTCATTTCTTTTTTAGTATCTAATTGTCACTTTATGCTTCTGGGAGAAAGGCAGGAATTTGAGCACTGATCTCATGATAGGGAAGGTGATGCTGTGAGGACGTGGCTAGGAGATCTTAGTGTTAGTACAGGCAGTCACCAGGTTACAAGCATCCAACTTAAATACAACTCACATTTTCGAACAGAGCCTGTTACGTCATAGTAAATGTACCTGTTCCAACTTACATGCACATTCAGCTTGAGAACCTATCTTGTTTGTAACTGGGGACTGCCTGCCTGACTTCTTTCAGGGAATCTGGAGGGGCCACAATGGATTCTCTCACTCTGCCCGATATTTCCACATTGCGCTTGGTGATCCAGGAATAGAGTCATGTGTAAACAGTCACTGCTCCTCTTTTCTTCCCTGCCCTGGCATGGTGCCTCACTCAGCCCCACACAAATCTGACTGTCCCTTATACTTAGTACCAGATGGCAGACCACAATTTGAAAGCTACCTGCCTCAAGATCAGAAAATATTTTGAAAGGCTTGAATAAATGTTCTATACAGAGGTTTTTGAGTAGTTATATTAAAGCAACCTATTATTACTACTGCAAACTTAGAATAGTAAAAAGCAGGTGAGGAATTCAGTTCATTTAATATTTTGATTATTTTTGAATAGATTAATATGAAAAAGCATGCCGTGCATACATTTCATCTAGTGGAAAAAGTACTTCCAAAGGGAGCTGTTTCAGTTAGTGCTGGCAGCATAAAGGTTAGAAAGGGTCTTAAATTACTTCGAAATTAAGGACATAGATTTCAGTAATGTTTTAAAAACTAAAATAGGGAGAAGATCTCTAGTGTGGTTCCTTTCTTAAAATATATAAATTGGCAAGAATATAAGAGCAATTCTCTGAAAGAGGTCATTCTTTTCAGGAATATTTTCTGATACTTTCAAAAGAATCAATTTGACTATAAAATTTCATCTCATATAACAGGTCAAATTAATAGCTGCTCCTGACTAATATTTTGACATGTGAGTGTGCACAACTACAAGAAAGAAAATTAAAACTGCTATTTGGCCCTTCAAAAACAAAAGCAAACTGACAAATAAAGGTTTTCTTTAAAAATTAAAAATTCTTGGCTTGGCGCCTGTGGCTCAAGGTGCCAGCCACATACACCTGAGCTGGCAGGTGTATTCAGCCCAAGCCCGCCAAACAACAATGACGGCTGCAACCAAAAAATAGCCAGGCGTTGTGGCCTGCGCCTGTAGTCCAGGCTACTGGGAGGCAGAGACAGGAGAATCACTTGAGCCCAGGAGTTAGAGGTTGCTGTGAGCTGTGATGTTACAGTACTCTACCCAGGGTGACAGCTTGAGGCTCTGTCTCAAAAATAAATAAATAAATAAATAAAAATTCTTGTGCCATAGAATTGACTTTCCTTCCCCCTTTGGGTAAGTCATCTATATATTTTTAACACATTTATAGTTTTATCAGGATATAGAGCAGTTTTATCATCCTAAAATATTTTTTTTGTGTGTCCCCTAGGGCTTAACCCCTCCCCATCCCCACTTACAAGGCCAGTGTCAAAGCATTAGAATTTTTATTTCTTCTTTCTCTAGGAATCCTTTAGTTTTTTTTTATTATAGATTTTTATAAGACCTTAGTAGTCTTTATAAGCCAGTCAGAACTGAAATACCTTTATGTTTAGGCATTAATTTTTTCACATCCTTCGGAGGTAGGCAAGGTACCCATTTGCTTTTTTAGCAAATGTTTGTTTCATGCACACAATGGAGGAATCTTATTAAACTCTACAGCAAGCAAGGGGACTTTCAGGGTAGCCTTTCCCTAAAGGATGTAACCTGTTTTCCTGTGGTTGAACTCTAGGTAGCTAACTTAATCTGGATACAGCATTTATGAGACAGGTGACACTAAGAGCCCAAGGGGGTAGTTTCACATTCCACAGGTGCTGTTTTTGAAACACTTGTTGAGTCAGGCTGTGGGTTAAGTAGGAGCTCAATTTCAAGTTTAACAGCTTGTATCAGCACACAGAACTTTCCTCACATTGTTAACCTGGCTCACTGAGAGAAGGAGAAAAAACTCATATACACAGAACTCTGCAGATTAGGTAGTAATCAGTAGAGACCATGACTTTGCAGACAAGGCAGAGATGCTCAGCGCTCCATTCATAATGCCATTCTTATACACATTCTTAAGGTTTATTGATATAATTATGTTATACATAGCTAAGTAGGTGCCTCTTAGAGGATTTTTTTTCTTTTTGCATCCAAGTTAAGTTTAAATGTTATGTTCAAAACATACTTTGAGACTGTAAGTATCATAGAGAGATATTTTCTTGAATTTTGTTTAAAGAGACAGCTATTGGAAGAAAGAGAAGATTATGTAAGCAAACTGCAGGTTGGAATTGAAGAAAACTACCGAGATACTCTTGTGATGGAAAAGAACAAGTGGCTAAAAGAACAGGAAACTAATATTAAACAGCAAGTTGAAAATGAAGTGATGTTAGCGAAAGCACACTGGGATAAGGAACAGAAAGAGGTGTGGATTTAAACTTTCTGGTCACCATGTTTAAAAAAATGTAGGAGTAGCTGCAGAGGACAATTCTTCCTGAACAGACATATATTATAATTTTTAATTGCAGGCATACACATAATCACCCATTTTACCTTTCAGAATTGAGCTATTAGCAGCTAACCATACCAGTTTTATTTTTAAAAGTTTAGCCCCCTCATGACTCTTCAACCCAATTCAGGATATAGTAGGTTTTAAGGATACTTTTTTCCTCAAAATGAACCTATGATCTAATGTCATATTGTGAAATGCTTCTTTCTGATAACTGTAGACCAGTATCTATAATTAAACATAATCCACATCATGGGTTAAAAGAAAGAAGGAATGGGTAAGCTCAGAAGTACAGAGTGTATGACCTCTGTTGCCTACATAGCAAATGAGATTAGGAAATGCTAATAGTGCCCTGGTATTAATGGCACAACATAATAATAGCAAATTTTTTTTCTTTTTTTATATTATCTTTGCACTGGCAATATGAAAGCTTCCAGAAAGTTGCATATCGAGAGCAAGATAGCCTGACCTTATACAACATACTTAAATCTTCTGTGTAATTTTTGTCATATAGTTAGGTCAAAGAGTAACTTTCAAGTTGTACTTGAGAATGTATTTTCATTGACTGAATTTCCAAACCTCTTGTAATTACTACAACAGTGTCAAGATGGTTTTCAAACACAGCTGTGGTTCCTTTTTTGGCTAGCTATTAATTCTAGTTTTTACTTATTCTAATATTTTTCTTCTCATATGACTTTTCTTCTGAAAACAGATCAAACAAAACCTCATTCAACAGCTTGAAAAGGAGTGGCAGTCAAAGCTGGATCAAACTATAAAGGAGATGAAAAAGAAGACCTCGGATTATGGCAGCCAGACGGACCAAGTAACCACCACTGATGTTATTTCCAAGAAAGAGATGGCAATCATGATGGAAGAGCAGAAGCAAAAGATCCAGCAAAACTTAGAACAAGAGAAGCAAATAGCTATCAAAGGGGCTTTGAAGAAACTTGAAACTGAATTGGAACTTAAATATTGTGAAAATATTGCCAAGCAGGTAATAGGCAGGTTTATTCTGGTGAAATTAATAGAATTATCTGCCTCTTAATCAAAACTTATAAAATGCTACTGTTGAAGTTATACATTATACTTCTAAAATTTTGTGCATTCCTAGGACAGTAAACCTGTCATGTTATTTCTAAAATTGTCTTCATTATATTTCTACCTGTTACCCTTTGGTTTTTGTGTGTATTCTTTTAGTTTACAAAATGTTTGCTCCTCTGAGATCAATCTAAGCCTTAAGATGCCTGAGGTTAAAGATGGATAAAGCACAATTTACTGATGAATATTTCATAGCTATAGTTTTATAGAAAATATTCTACTAAGTTAGTTATAGGTAAGTAAACCTAAGCAAATAAAATATTTAGCAATTTTTGCATTGAGACTTGATGCAGAGTTGAATCTGCAAGCGTGTCCTTAAGTGGAACTTTGTTTATAATTTCCATCAGCTGCCCCAAAGTGGTGCCATTGCCTTTCCTTTGAAGCACTCACAAAACTAGCTTTTAACTGAAGCAAGTTACTTGATTTCAAAGAAATGACATACTGAGAAAAGTATAGCCTGTGTTAACAGAATAGAGATGAATGGTCTGTTATATCTATCTTATCCACTACAGTGATTTTCAAAATTTGTGGTCTCAGTACTCTTTCACACTTCTGAAAACTGAGAACTTGAAAGAGCTTTTGCTCATGTTGGTTATATCTATTTACTGTATTGGAAAATACATCTTGAGAATTTAAGAACAAGAATACCCAACCTACATTCCTTTGGCTATCAGAGCAATGACATCATCACATAGCCTGTAGCCTTTGGAGGACTGTGCTGTTTACACATGAGGGAACAGGAGTAAAAAAGGCAAATAGGCTCAGTGCCAGAGGCTCAGCAGCTAGGGCACCAGCCACATACACTGGGGCTGGGGGGTTCTAATCTAGCCCGGGCCTGCCAAACAACAATGACAACTACAACCAAAAAATGGCCGGGCGTTGTGGTGGGCGCCTGTAGTCCCAGCTACTTGGGAGGCTTAGGCAAGAGAATCACTTAAGCCCAAGAGTTTGAGGTTGCCGAGCTGTGATGCCATGGCACTCAACTGAGGGCTACAACTTGAGACTCTGTCTCAAAAAAAAGGTGGAGGGGGGGGCAAATAGTGTCTTAATATGATTTTGGAAATGATTTTGACTTCACAGACTATCTGACATGGTTTCTAGCCCTCAGGTAAGATCCCTGGACCTTTAAATATCTATTACATATTTCTTATTTTAGATCTATTATTATAAACGTTTAAGATAATACCTGAAGTGAGGTTTTTGATGAATACTTGCCCTTTTACTTGTTACATTGTTCCTCATGATTTTACGGGACATCCTGAAAGTCTGCAAACGTAGACAAATGTCTGTAATGGTATCGAGGACATCTTCAGTCAGTTAATTAGTTTTCTGAAATATTTACTGAAAGCCTTGAATAGACTTAAGTAAATTTTCCATAGACAAAATGGTGAGTTTAAGGGTACTGCTTTGGTATTTATGAAATTGTTAATCTTGTGAGAAAAAAATAGCGTAAGATAGAAAGGAAATGTTTCATAATAACTTTTAAAGTAATTTAAATGTCTTTTCCCCCATATTTTTAACTCCCTAGAGTTTACAGGTAGATATACTTAGCACTTCAGTGAGAAATATTGCCTCATATTTATTAACTCTGCTTTTGTGTGTATGTATTTATTTGTATGTCTGTATGTGTTTTAAAACAAAGGAGTAAAGAAAAATTATTGAATAAACGATCTTCTAGTAACCCTCTTCATCCATCAAGTTTTAAATTTTTGCCTGAATTGAAGCATTACCCTCATTCTTTAGTACAAGTTCATTCTTGACCATAGGAATATTTGCCAGATGGAAGGCTCCATTGGGGTGTGTGTGTGTGTGTGTGTGTGTGTGTGTGTGTGTGTAGGGCATGAAGAGTGAGGAGATGGAAGGGGAAGTTGTTGGACAGCAGCTGGCACCAAGCAGCTCTCTGGCAGGCCTCCTTTTTCCCAGGATAAATAGACATTGTGGGAAATGGTGATTGGTACTTCATATACAGGTGGTCCCCGAGTTACAAACGTCTGACTTATGTACAACTCACACTTATGAATGGAGGCTATTCGTGTAAGTCCCCAAGTTAGAAACATGCAACTGACGTTTGACCCGCACTTCCAAATGGACGCTATTACAGATAAATGTACCCGTTCCAAATGACATACAAATTCAACTTAAGAGCAGACCTACGGAACCAAACTGGGGACTGCCTATAAAGCTTTCTAAGGTAGTTATTGACCATCAGACATTTACGGATTCCCACTTCTGTTGTGGCATTTGTAAGGGACATTTACAATAGAAGGATTTAATCAACTGTTGGGATAAGGTAGGATCCTTGGGGTCAGTGTCACTATAATGTAGTGAAATACAATGTATCTCATAGTTGCTATTTGAAAATGGGGTCTTTCTGAAAGCTCCCTTTCTGACCCTCTTCCTTATGCCATGTTCCCCAGGTAGAAATAGCTGTGCAGAACGCTCGTCATCGATGGCTGGAAGAGCTGCCTGACCTTGCAGAGTATCAGGCACGCATGAGAGCAGAACAGAAGAAGTGGGAGGAGCAACAGGAGGTCTCTGTGGCCAAGCGGGTAAGAGGTCCCCTGGGAAAGAAGCTTCAGGGAGTTGTCTCACCCCTTCTCTCATCCAGGTTCTTGGAATTTGCACCTAAGGTTTCAATATGATAATGAACGTTAAGCATAAGCTCCAGGCCTACCAAGTGGTATCTGTTCCTATCATCAAATTGTTTGGGGAGAAAGAATGTATTTTAGCATCTTAAAACTCTCATAGTTAGGATGATAACCTTAACTTAGAAACTAAATCCCATTCTATTTAATATCTTGCCATATCTGTAGATGAGATTGAGAATGGTTATTTATCTATTTATTATTAACTATGCAGTATTCTTCTACATGCTTATGGATTGTTTTCTGTGCTGTGTCTGTAGATTTATAACATATTCTTATTGGTAAATAGCCAACTCTCCCTTCTGAAGATGTCATATTCTTTGACTGGAAAACATATTATAACCATGTGTATTCTTACAACTTAATTTACTGGTCCAAAGCAATTTTAATCAAAATGTCAACAAACTGAACATAGTTTTGAAAGTTGACACAATAATTTTATAAAATTTATTTGGAAAAATACAAGAACTAGAATTTTTTTTTAATATTCTGGAAAAGAAGTCATAGTCCCTGAACACAGAATATATTAGAAAGCAACACCTGACTGTGATTTAGGTAGTACTGAATCACAAAAATAGAATTGTTTTTAATTCAGTGCAGTGCAGATTTCAGAGATAGTCCCAACTATACCCAGAAGCTTAATAAATTGTGTTAAAGTAGGGGAATGAGGAATTATTCCATAATAAATAGTCTTATGATAGCCAGATAACACTTTGGAAAAATTAAGTTTATCTACACCAGGCATCCTCAAACTTTTTAAACAGGGGGCCAGTTCACTGTCCCTCAGACCATTGGAGGGCCGGACTATATTTTAAAAAAACAAACAAACTATGAACAAATTCCTATGCACACTGCACATATCTTATTTTGAAGTAAAAAAACAAAGCAGGAACCTCCTCATGGCCCCACAGGCCACAGTTTGAGGACTCCTGATCTACACCAGGTGTTACAGTAAACTCTAGGTTGATGAAGGAGTTAAACACTTTTGAATGAAAATGTAGAAAAGTTAAAATAAAATAGAATATTTCAAATCTGTGTTATAATAACATCTTGAGTCTATGGATAAGTTTGCCAAGGATATGAGCAGATAATCTTCATGAGAAATCCAAATAACAAAAACTTAGCAGAACATTCATTTATACTGACCAGTATTAGGGAAACGCAGATTAAAACAAACCGAAGGCACTGCTTTTTGCCAGGTGTATAAATCCTCTCTTCTGAATTGTAGTACACAGAATAGAATATAATTACCGTGTCAAGCATATAATTCCCTCCTGATGTCACAATGATTTTGGAAAATAATGTGGTATAAACATAAGTTATAAATGATTTGTAACTCATGTTCATTATTTTATTCCACAAATTACTTAAGGAAATAATTCAACATAAGTAAAAATTTATTTTAATATTGTTCTTAAGTTGTGTGGTAGGTACCCATAATGTTATTAGTCACATAGGTATCCATAATGTTATTCTCTATACTTTTTAGTATGTCTGAAATATTTTAAAAGGAAATTTGAGAAAGAAGAAATAATATGATGATGAGGATATATGTCTCAGAGCTCAGAAGTCAAGTAGCAAAATGAAATTATGTATAATATAAAAATAAAATAGACTAAGAGATCTTTCATTAAGAACATAGAAGGCCTAAATGTATGTGAATCCAGAAATATAGAAATGAGAAAATAGTGGATCATACTGTTGCTTCTCAAACTTTAGCAGGCATGAGAGTCACTTGCAGGGTGTGTTAACACATAGATTCCTAGGCTTTTCTCCTAGAGAGATTTGGTAGATCTGGAGTGAGTTCTGAGAATTTGCATTTCTAACAGGCTCCCAGAGGTTGTGATACAGCTGGCCTTTGGACTGCACTTGGGTGTGAGAAGCACTATTCTAGATAATTGTATCAGCCATAAAACATAATGCTAACATGTGCATCCTTCCTCCAAACCAAAGGAGGTCCAGAAAGTTTCAGTTTTATAACATTGGCTGGAGAGTTCTTTTAAGATTAGAGTGATCAGTGAAGATCTGTGGCAATTTAAAGCCAATTTCTAGAATTTAGAAATAGCGAGGTTGGTTCAGTGATTCTCAAACTTTGCTGTACATAGGAATAATTGGAGGCTCTTTAAAAAATACTGTGGCCTGGCCCCTACCCTCAAAGTTTATGTATTTATTGGTATGGTGAGTGGCCTGGGCATTAGGATTTTTTTAAAGTTCCTCAGTTGATTCTAATGTGCAGCTAAGTTTGGGCCACTAAGTTGATTAATGCTGTCAAATACTCCTTGTCAAACTTCACATGAGAAGATGCACATTTTTGGTAATATTGGGCAAGTGATCCAGACTCCCTGGGATCCTCCACCTCCCTGCAAGTCAATTGGTAAAGATTTCCAGGCATCCATTGCAACATGACTTGTTTTCTTTAAAAATGCTATTTAAATATGTTTCAAATCACTATAGAATTATTCTGCTGGTAGCAAAAGAATTTTGCAATGAATTCCTTTGTGAAGTTTAGATGTTGGGTTCCTTTAGTAGAAAATTTAGTAAGTAGATACCCTATCTCATTATCCCAAACATTTGCTATAATATTAATAGCAAATGCCACTCTCTAGGCCAAGCCTTTGGAGTTGACCAATTCTGGTCCTTGTTTGTGTCTTCTTTGAATTCAGTCAGGGCATATTAGAAATAAAAGGGACCCAAAGTCATCAGCCAGTGTGCTCATAATATATGTGAAGATACTGAGTGCCAAAGAGATCAAGTGACTTTTCTAAGGCCATGCACCCAATGGTAATACTAACTACATAATTGTTACTGAGTCCTTATTGTCTGCCAGGCTCTGGGCTAAATATTTTAAATGGGTTGTTTTATGTTATTTAAACAACCTTATCAAATTGGCACTGTAATTATTCCCATTTTATAACTCAGGAAATTGAGGCTCAAGGAAGTTGAGGAATGAGCCTCCAGTTCCACAGCCAGTGAGTTAATCTCAGCAGTTTGTCTCCAGAGTTGGCTCTGTTAAGCACCTGTGCTGGCAGCTTTTGCAATCAATGGCGGAATTAGAGCCAAAGCCCAGGTTATGATATTCCTATTACTTTCTAGTTAGGTACTATCCCTGTGATCCACTAATCCTATTATTTTGTTATAGAAACAGATTAATGAAAAATGACTTTTTCTGCTTGGTATTGTCATTTAATGAACTAGTCTCTAAAATTGCATTAAAGCATAATTATGTTTATCAGAAAATAATTATGCAGGTGTATGTTATATGCCTAGGTAGTTTCCTTTATAAGACTGCTTTTGCTTTAGGTAAAAGGTACTTAGATTCCCTTATAGATTCTCTTATAAGACTGCTTTTGCTTTATGTAAAAGATACTTAATTTGGGGGGGCTTAGATAAAATTTGATGGTATATCTGTATTAAAAAAGCCTAATATGAAGTATTTTTCTAATACGGGTGTTTTTATAACTATATTTTATACACAAACACTTAAACACTTACATACACACATGCACTCTTCCCCCCCCCTTTTTTTTTTTTTTTCGCTAATTTCGACTTTTAGTTCCCCATCAAGAAACTAATGTTTTGTTTTTAAATAACATAAGATATAAACTATTAGATGATTTTAAATGAAGAAGAAGATCCTTAAGGATAGTGTAAGTATATTTTTTAGAATATCTTATCTACATTAAGTTCAGGGGTTAACCCAAACAGTTACTTTAATTTTTTTGTTAATGAGAAGAATCATAAAGATTCTTTAATCATATATTATGTTCTTTAGATATTGTTTGCTGTTTCTGAAGCTAAAGAGAAATGGAAAAGCGAGCTTGAAAATATGAAGAAAAATGTAATACCTGGAAAGGAATTGGAAGAGAAGATTCAGTCTCTTCAGAGGGAACTAGAGTTAAAGAATGAGGAGGTCCCTGTGATCATCAGGGCTGAGCTGGCTAAGGCTTGGAGTGAATGGAATAAAGAAAAGCAAGAAGAAATCCACAAAATTCAAGAACAAAATGAGCAAGATTACCGGCAATTTTTAGATGATCATCGAAACAAAATTAATGAGGTGCTTGCAATAGCTAAAGAAGACTTTATGAAACAAAAAACTGAACTGCTTCTCCAGAAGGAGACAGAATTACAGACATGTCTAGACCAGAATCGTAGAGAGTGGACTATGCAGGAAGCTAAGAGGATCCAACTGGAAATCTGTCAGTATGAGGAAGACATCCTAACAATACTTGGGTTTCTCTTATGGGATATCCCAAAGGAGCACATCACTGGTTTGGGGGACAAACAGCTTTTGGAAATGATGTCGATTTGTTCTTCAAAATGGGTGTCTGTCCAATATTTTGAAAAACTAAAGGCCTGCATTCAGAAGGCATTTCAAGATACACTTTATCTGCTTATAGAAAATGCTGACTCAGATAGGGAAAAGGTATGTTCCTGAGAGTAAAAAGAGCTATTGAACATCAAGGATGATTGTAGAAGTTGTATGTGGTATTTTTCCTTTCTTCGTTATAAGATGTAAGACTTGTTTTTGCCAGTGGTTTAAGAAACTTTTTGTAGCAAATCAAAAGGTTTGTATATTTTGTTGTAAAAATACTTTACTACCTCACAGTCACAGACATAAGCTTTTAGCTTCTAGACAATTTTTCCATAAAGAATATATGCTATTCTTTGTAAGGGCTTTGTAAGATTTTAGAAACTGGGTAACTCTCATTCCTATTTTTTGTTTTCTGGGCCTGACCACGTCAAGAAACATGTATTATATTAAATTAGAGTTTCGTAAAAATCCTCTGAAGAGTTTGGAAGACTGTTTCTCGCCTTTACCTATTTAGGTAAAAAATGCCAAATAAGTACAAAGAGTATTGATACAGAGACAAATGAATAGAGGTAGGACTTACTTACACAAAACTCTGATAATGGTCTCACTGGTGTGCTATGGATGTGTTATGTGCTTTGCACACACAAAAAGGATTACTTGGACTCTATTAGTCCTGTAAGCCCTCTGGGACCTGCTTTTAATTTGTGTGGAAGATCTGATAAAACTGAAGTCTTTCTACCTTATGGTTAAAGAAATGAAGTATGCTTGAAAGATTTCAACATTTGGAACTGGAGGTTAAAAAAAAAATTGCATTATAATTATTTGTCTGGTAGGAGAGTTGAGACATAAGAGTTAAGGTCCATCAAAAAGATAGCATGATTATAGGTTTTCAAGGCCAAGATTGAGCATTTGATATTATATTAATCCCTACTTGAAAGAGTTACAAACTAGAAAAAAAAAGTCTGCCTTCCAGTGTCATACTTGATGATAACTAGCTCATTACTTTCGGCAGTCATATACTATAGTTGCTCTCCTAAAAAAATACAAATCCTTGGCCTAATACTTTGGGTTTGGGTAGCATATTAATGACACAGCTTGGGCTTTCTGCTTCTCGTACTTGAAACAGTACAGAATTTTAAAGCCAGAGGGACCTGAAAAGTTAGTTCATTCTATCCCGGTTTACCCCAGTTGATATTTTTATCCTTGATTTCACAAAAATGTTACTACCGAGTAGTTGCCTTCACTGGAAAAATAACTGGGCAAGATCATTTCCCACGAGTACTACATACTATTTTATTAGGAATTTTTGGAGAAAATAGACAATTAAAATAAAAATTATCTATGGCAGGTTTTGAGACTGAGAAGCAATGGGAAAATCATGTTATATGCTTTCAAGTCTGCTTCCCTAAAAAGGCAATCTCTGCTATAAAAATTGAGAAGCTACAGCACTTTACTCCTACCATACATATACATAAATAAAATCAATCCTGGGATATTTTTACAGGGTTTATAATTGTGCAAGCAATGTAAGATCATGTGTGTGACTTAATGTGGCTTAGAAGCCTATGGAGACAGACGCATGTAATCTGGTTAAGAATTTAGTCATTTGCAGCATTTGTCGGGTGGGTCAGATTCCATTCCTGAGTGAAGGATGGCTTGGAAATGCTTAACCTGGGATTTGTCATAGACGTAATACTTGACCTTCTGCTGTTTCCAACTTAGATTAGGGCCTTGAGATAAACCAATGATTATGAAGTCATTATAAATTTGCAGTATATGTACCATAAATGTGAAAAACTATGTTCGGTCTAGTTTTAGAATTGTTCACAGAAATTAAAAGAAAAAATTATTTATCAGTATAGATAAACAAGTCCTTATTAAAATACATGAGATGATTGAACAGTTTTTTTAAATGGAGAGGATGCAATAGATTAAAAAAATACAATTTTCAAGAAAACGAATGCCTTATCAAAATGCGTTAATACGACAGTTCATAATAGATAAAAGAAAACAGAAATACCAACCAAATGGAACCAAATTTTCAAGCAAACTTAAGGATGTGTATTCTGTCTCTTCTTACTACCAAAGTCAAGGTAAAACAAAGACAAAAAGATTGCTGCTTTCCGACCTTTTTTGCCTTCTTGTCTTCTCCAGTTTTGAGTAGAAACTGGAAACTTGGATTGCATTGGGTTAAATTTTTCTTACTCCTTTTGGCTTCAACCCATAGCCTCTTGGTTGTGTAGAATTTACTTTTTCTCTGTAATGGCGGTTCTCTGCTTCTGTTGGACATTGTAAGTAAGTTTCCTGACATAAGTTAAATGGGTTTCTCATAAAAAAAAAAATCAAAATCAAAGCTTCTAGAATCAAGTATATAATGTTTTTTAAGTAATTAAATCAGATTGCTTTCTCAATATCATATATTCTGTTCTTTTTGGATTTAATAGATGTCCAGAATCTGAAAATATTGCTATAAAAGTCCATTAATGAATTTAGTAGCTGTATCGTCTATGAAGGGATTGAAGCACAAAAGCCTTCAATAAATGTTAGTGAGGAAATAGTCTTGTGCAAGATGTTTAATTTAAGCCAGAGTTTCTGTTTTTAACATTGGAAATCATCTGGCCATCCTTATAAAATCAGTGTATGTTAATTTAAAAGCATATAAATTACCATCTAAATATTAATAGTTTTTATTGTTATTTTCAATTTGTGGGCCTTAAAAGGTTGGTATTATAGTTGCTAATGAATTTGACCCCTGCTGCAGTGGAAATGTTCTGTATTTTCAAGAACAATTCTGATTTCATATTGTCTATCCTGTGGTTTGATCACAAAAACCATTAAAAATATCTCAAATTCCTGTATATAAGCATGCTCCCAATAGCTTCTGTCTGTCTCATAATAAATCCACCAGTCCTCTGTCAGACAATTTGGAAAATATAGGAGGCTAATATATAGCATAGTGACAAAATTCACGTAACATCTTAAAAATATTGTTGATAATTTAGGCAAGATATTTTTCAGGCAGTAGTTTTTGTTGTTTGGTTGTTTGATAATATTAGCATTTTAAATAGAATATTATATGAAGATTTTTATTAGGCATTAACTATGAAGATAATTTATTTCAGAGAAATATGACCAAGATCTCTAAGGATCCTGCCAGCCAGGCCACTGGCAGAGGAGACTCTGGAGTCCCGGCATCCCTTCCTGCAGCACCCACTTCTGGACACCATGCTCAGCCCTTGTTCTTGCAAGAAATAGAAGCCAAAGCTGGTAATTGCATTTCGCCCCCACCAATCCTTGTAGCTTCCATAATCACCCTTCCAGAGGGTTGCTTTGAAGATAAAAGGAGATGAAAGATGTGAACAGTTTTCTGAGTGAACTATTATGTAATACTGCTCTGACTTAACGTGTATCTTTTCCCTAGGTTTCAGCTTGTGTTTAGAGGACAGGTTTGATTGAGGTCCTCTTATGTCTGTCTTTTTATGGATTTCCCTCCATTTACAAATGATTCTTTTTACAAGAAGAATAATGAGAATTTTAATACAGCAGTCATGTTTTATTCCCAACCCCTGAGAGAGCAAGGGTTTCACATTGCCAAAGAGACTTTTTCTTTTTTTTTTTTTTTGTATTATTATTATTTTTTTATTGTTGGGGATTCATTGAGGGTACAATAAGCCAGGTTACACTGATTGCAATTGTTAGGTAAAGTCCCTCTTGCAATCATGTCTTGCCCCATAAAGTGTGACACACACCACGGCCCCACCCCCCTCCCTCCATCCCTCTTTCTGCTTCCCCCCCATAACCTTAATTGTCATTAATTGTCCTCATATCAAAATTGAGTACATAGGATTCATGCTTCTCCATTCTTGTGATGCTTTACTAAGAATAGTGTCTTCCACAAAGAGACTTTTTCATTCAAAGTACTGAAGCTTATTTCAATCATTTTTAGTGGAAATCTCTCTGAAGCATATTAGATGTTTTCTAATTTATTTGTGAGTTTTTTGGGGGCAGAGTGGTATTTTTAATCTCTTCTCTAACATGTGGCAGAGTGAACTATATGTGGTTTGTGCTCTTTGGTCATTTGTTGAATTAATAATGTCACTTTTCCTTTCTTAGAGCTGTCAACATGACAAAGAATTATTGTGCCATAGGCCCATGTACTCAGAGCTCACTGAGGAATATAGTGCTGTCATTGCCCGAATCCATTGAGATTCTGAGCTCAGAATTGGCATATCCTTTATTTGCTCCCATCCTTCATAGGATATTGATTTTTTTCTTTAGTTTTTTTCCCTTAAAAACCAACACACTAATAAATTCATTAGACAGGATTAGATAATCTAAATTCTGAAACATGGTATTAAGTGAAAAAGTGTTTTATAATTCTAAATTATAGAGTACCACTGTTGACTGTTATATTCTCCTAAAATCTTAGTATCTTTTAAAGTGATTTAAACATTAATTATGAAATACTTGTTTCATGCAAAAAATATATGTAATGCATATGTAGGTGATGAAACCTAATGATCAGGAACCTACTGTTCAGCTTAAGGCATAGAATGTCACCGGTACTGTTGATCACAATTCTGTCCCTGCAATTTCTCCCAAACCGAGGTAATAGACATTCTAATTTTTTTTAAAAAAGCAAATTTCTCTTGCTTTTATTTTTGACTATATATATCTTTAATTCTTGATTTTTCTCTTTTAACATTATAAATCCAGTTTAATACTTGTTATATTCTTTGTAACTTGTTCTTTTCCCTTTTAGCATCATGGTACGGAGATTTGTCTGTGTTGACGCATTTAGCGCTATTCATTCATTTTCCATTGCTATGTAATATTTCATTGTATGGATATGTTACTATATAATTGATTTATCTGTTCTCTTGTCAATGGGCATTTGCAAGGTTTCCAACTTTACAACAGTATCTTTTTTTTATTATTAAATCATAGCTGTGTACATTAGTGCGATCATGGGCCACCATACACTGGTTTTATAAGTGAAAAATAGACTTGTAGCGTGTGGTACAAATGTGATGCTTCATCGATGCTGTGATGCTCATGAACACAGACAGCTCCATGGAACTAAAATGTCCGGAAAATAATTTTATTGGACCGATGGCTTCACGTTGTCATTCTGGATATTGGCCTCTGAGTCTATGCTAATTTGTATTTCTACTTTATTATGGCACTTATGTTGATACTAATAGTCTAGGCTTTTCATCATTTTTGTATATTTTTATTTTATAAATTCCATATTGCCAGTGACAGCTATTTTTATCGTGTACATGCTCTAGGCCAGGTACTGTGCCAAACAGCTGTTAATGCACATACATCTCCCAATAGTTTAAGATCATTTTTTAAATTGGAGATAATTTCAAACTTACAAAGAAGTAGCAAAAATAAAAAGTTACGAAAAACACCTATCTTTTAACTAGATATACCTATTGATAACATTGGATTCCATTTTGTGTTCCGTGTGTGTATGTGAATATTTCCTTTTTTAAAAATGAGCCATTTGAGGGTAAGTTATATATATTTTGGGACCTTTTGTACTTAAGTGCTCCCGACTATTTTCCAAGAATAGAAATATTTTCTTATATAACCTTAGTACAGTAAACTTAACATTAGGTGAAAGTATTTCATCAATCTACTGTTTGTGTTCTAATTTTGTCAGTTGACCCAGTAATGTCTTGTATAACAGTTTTTTCTGTAAAGTACTAGTCTGTCTGGAGTCAAGTGTTATCAATACATTTGCTTGTTGGTTGTCTTCAGCTTCCTTTAATCTAGAACATTACCATAGCTTCTCTTCAACTTTTATAACATTGATTATTTCACAGAAATATTCTCTTCTCCTCCCTGGATCCTTTTTAACAGAACTTGTCTCATTTTGGGTTTGTCTGGTGTTTCTTCGTGATTACATTAAGGCTTTCTTGTCTGGAACACTGCACAGTCGGGAGTACGTGGTGTCCATTTGTCTTTTATTGGTGTGTTTAATTTTGATCACTGGGTCAAAATGTAGTCCAGTTTCTTCACCATGTAATTATTGGGGATTTTTACACTTGGAACTAAAAGCAGTCTGTGCAAAGACACTTTTAAGACCATGCAAATATTCTTCTCCTTAAAACCTTCTCTCAGATTTGCTGAGAAAGTCAACAAATTCAACAGACTTGGCTGATTCAGTCTTCACTGTGATGATTGCGAAACTGTAATTTTTCTAATTCTAGACTTCCCTCCACTTATCCCCGTTGGCACTCAGCATGTCATTATAATCAAGAATCCTCCCTTCTCGTTTACCTCCTTGTCTATCTGTGCTGCTGTCCAGCCATCCATCTATCCATTTACCTACCCACCAACCTAACTATCCATCTGTTCATCCACTTGTAGAATTATTGGTATGACTCATATGTTTCTATATTTCAATACTTTATAATTTATTATATTTAATTAGTGCTCACATTATCCCAGATTCAGCTAGTGGAGCTCCTTCAAACTTTTTTCTGACATGCCTATATTTTTGACTATTTTCTTACTTTCTGACATAGCAAGATATCTTAGTCTCATTTTATATATTCCCTCTCCCAATACTAAAGCCAGCCATTTCCTGATGACCCCTAGTTTCTTTCAGGAGGGAATGGTATCCACTACTAAGATGCCAAGCATTAGGTTTCATAAAAAAATTTTGAAGTAAATAGTATTATCCAGTGTTACATATTTTAAAACTAAGCCTCAGGAGAGGTGAAATAATATGCTCCAAGTCACACAGCCAGTGAAGGGAAGAAACAAGGCTCACGCCCTGGTCTCTCTGTCACACATATCCTGTAGCCTTTAGTCACGAGTCTTGTCATCTGATTTTCTTTCATTTTTTTAAATGGCAGCGCGTAGTCTAAACTGATGTAAAAGTTGTTTGTCATTTAATTTTTACAGATAAAAAGATCCTTGAAATTAAAGATTTATGCTGTAGACACTGCTTCCAAGAACTTGAAATGGCAAAGCAGGAATGTCAAGATCTGAAAAGAAAACTGGAGAAATGCTGTAGGCATCTTCAGCACTTAGAAAGGAAGCACAAGGCTGTAGTGGAAAAGATTGGAGGTTGGCATCTACAGTAGCGCTGCTACCAGCAGCAGTTTCGGGTCCTTGTCGGAATGTGCAAATGTGACGTTTTAGTTAATGTGTCCTCTGACTCTCTTTTGGGATTGATGTGAACTAATTTGGATCTTATTTTAACTAACCAAATTGTTACCATTGTACTCAAAGGAGGAAGATGTCAGCTCTGATTAAAAGGTCACATTTCTTTCTTCCTTTCTTGACTGAACAGATATTGAGGGCACAGTGTGTGTCAAGCACTGGATATGTAGCAGTGAATAGGTCAGACAAGGTTTCAGTTCTGGTAGAGATGAGGAAGACTGTATTCCCTTCTTCGGGAAGCTGATGGTTAGGTGAGGGGAACTAGAAGCAGACTAATAAATAATGTAGCATTGAGCGCTATTGGCAGTGCATTATGTATAATTTTTGCAAGAAAAATGTTAACTCAGCCTCTTGCTAGAGCTAAGGAGGGTTTGACTAAAAAAACGCAGGAGTTTGTCAGGGAGAAAAACAGCATTCTAGGTGGAGGAAGAGGCATAAACAAGGGCATATGGGACCAATCTGGCCTCTGTCCAGTCCATTCATCACAATGCTGTCAGGGTGATATTTCAAGAAGGGATGAATCTTCTGCCATTTCCCATTTCTCTTCTGAGAAAGGGAAAGAGCCACTTACTTACGCTTAAGTGGCTCTTCCCTCTAACTTTTGCTTTCACTCATCCTGTTCCTTATACTGTCCATTTGAATTGTTTCCGATTCCTGAGCTGGTCATATTTTCTTTTACTTCTGGACCTTGCATGTGATGTTGTCACTCTGTCCTGCATTTTGTCCTGCTATTTTTACTTTTTGGTCTCACATTCGAGGATTTAGTTTAGAAGATGCTTCATCTGCAAAGCTCTCCTAGGTGAAGTGAGCTGCTGTGTGGCCCGTTATAGCCCCTGGCTCTTCCTCTGTTACCTCTGTGACCACTATATATTTTAATTGTTTGATTACTCCAAACTGTAAGTTCCCTGAGGATAAGGAATATGGCTTATCCTGTTCATCCTTGTGGTCATGTTGCCTACTACATACCAAAGAATAAATGTTCAAATGATTAAAAAACTGAATGTTGGGGTTCCAAGTAATGGAGTCATCCAGAAAAGACAGGGACAATAGATTGATTTACTTTCTACAGTCACCTCTAACCCTTCCTTACCTAGACAAAGGCAATCACTGCCTGAGTCTTCCTGCTTCCAGGCTTGCCTTTCCCTATTCATTCTCCATTGGGCAGTTGAAGCAATCTTTTTTAAATAGTGAATTGGATCATGACACTCTCTTGTTTAAAGCTCTTCAGTGCTTGCCATGGCCCTCAGTCTGAAGTAGAAACACTTAATTTAACATTGCTTAAAGAAGCTCTTGATGACCCTGCCAGGCCCTCCAGCCTGGTCTTCCCCCACCCCTGTTCTCTCAGCAGAGACATAGCATGGATTTTATTGTCTGTTTTCTGCCTTTACCAAACATCCTGATCTCACTACCTGGCTAACTCCTGCTTATCCTTCCCTCAAGACATTACTTCCTCAGAGATGTTTTCCTGACTTCTGCAGACTTGGATAGGTCTTCCTGTT
The DNA here is from genome assembly GCF_027406575.1 of Nycticebus coucang. Lineage (NCBI taxonomy): Eukaryota > Metazoa > Chordata > Mammalia > Primates > Lorisidae > Nycticebus > Nycticebus coucang. The sequence goes on along the minus strand of NC_069785.1, from coordinate 50,564,003 downwards.
ACACACTCCCCATACTCTTATGCTTTTCATAGCGTTTATCATCCTGGTAATTACATATGATCTGTACTCCCCTTTGGATTCTTTAAAGCAACAGAGATTAAGTCCTGTGTCAGCACTTAGCACAGTACCCGGCATCATAGCACACACTCAGTAGACATGGGTGACTAAGAGAAGCCACCTACTACCACTTGCTGCTCATTAAGTCTGTTAGATGTAGCTAATAATTACTTTAAGGCCAGAAAGGGTTTTAAGAATTTTTAGGTGAAAAGTTCAATAAGTGCAATTCCTTTGTGATTACTTAGCGTTTGGCTGGGGGAATAGACGAGATAATCTGTCTTCTACAGATACAGATACAATCCTAGATGCAAGATAGCTATAATAAAATTTGTTGAAAACCAAGAAAATTTGTTTTACTTTATAAAATGAGAAGTTGGTCGTAATTATCATTTACAAATAATCATAACCATGATCGTAAAGCTGATATCTTCTATAATTCATAGACTAACAAATAGTCCAAGAAAGTTGATACTTTCCTCAACATAGTAGGTTGATGAAAGGGATCAGGGTCAGAATTTAAGTCATTTGGTAGTTAAGTCACTTAGTCACTTATTTGGATTTTTTTTCCTATAAATCTATTAGGTAATACTATCTTTACTATTGTTGCTTTTGTTTTGTTTCTTAAATTCTGTTTTCTACTTCCTCAGTAATGTTTATTGAAAAGTGATGGAGTACAAGTGAATGGTTTAAAATATGTCTGTCACCCTGGGGACTCGAGTGATTTTGTTCCCTGACTCATAGGGTGTGGTGAGAGGGTGGCACAGTAGGAAACATGAGGGGCAAGGTTCACATTATCGAACATTGGTATTACCAGGCTTTGTATAAGATGTTGTATGTCTGCTATTGTATTATATTCCCCATGTGAAAAAACTCAGTATCAGAAAAGTAATTTGCCCAGTCATCTAACTGGTAAGAAGCAGTTAGGTTTTAAACCTGTATTTCCCTGACTCAGAAATTCATACTTTTTCTTTCAGCCCCCATAGATTCTGTACACTTCTTAAAAGTTCTAAAAATGGAAAATCTTATATTATTTCTGAAAGCGTAGCACCTACTTAAAGTTAATTTTCTTTTCATTTTATATTGAGGTGCTTGTCCAGTGATCATTTATTATGAGCACAGACTGTCTGCCAGGAATCATGGGGAATATGGGATTAGAAGGTTTCTATGGATCTTAACTCTAGCTGGAAAACAAAATACGCACATGCATATGAAACCTTTTGAATCCAATTCCAGTACAGTGTGTGACCCAAAGCAAGAAAAAGATAGGACGCAGATTTTAAGTGCTGAGGAAACAGAGCAAGGGAATGAGGAGGCTAGTTAGCGTTTAGCAGGGAGTGGATGACGTGGGACAGCAACACAAATTCACACAATCTCTGTAAACATCTCTGTTGGAGACTTAAGGGAAGAGAAAGCTTGAGAACAATCAGCTGACCAATATACTATAAACTTTCTTCTATAGAAGAGAATAGTAAAGTGGTTGAAGAATTAATAGAAGAAAACAATGACATGAAGAATAAATTGGAAGAACTGCGAACACTTTGTAAAACACCACCCAGGTAGACTTTTCCTATTTTAAAGAAACCATTTATTTCTAAGTATAATTATCTTTAATTGTTTTAAAATATTATTTATCATTTTGTTACACAGCAAAAAGTTTAAAAAGAAGAAAATCTTCCAAAACCCTATCCTGTGAAGATACCTTCTGTTAACTCGTGCTTTGTATCTGTTAAGCCTTTTATACACACACACCATGTGCACGATGTATTTTAGAAGTTGACATTAGGGCGGCACCTGTGGCTCAAAGGAGTAGGGTGCCGGCCCCATATTCCGGAGGTGGTAGGTTCAAGCCCAGCCCCGGCCAAAAACTGCAAAAAAAAAAAACAAAAGTTGAGATTATTGTATAAGGTATTTTTAACCTTTTATTAACTTAATATTATTGGATGAGCAGTTCCTCATATTATTAGGTACTGAATCTATGGTATGCTTTTCAATAGCTGCATAAATTTTTACCATGTTGATGATTTACTATTATTTAAGCAACTATAAAATTTGTTTCTGTTTTTTTCTTATTTTAAATGTATAGTGGAAATCCTTATATATGAAATTTTTAGCATGGCTCAGTTTATTTTATTAGAATATATGGATACGTATATATATTTCGAAGGGAGTTTTCACTTATCGTCTCTGATTTTGCCATCTTTGGTTTGTTTTTAGGTCGTTGTCAGAAGGAGCCATTGAAAATGCTTGCATGCCATGCAGTGGGGAGGCCTTGGAAGAACTTCGTGGGCAGTATATTAAAGCTGTAAAAAGAATTAAACGTAAGTCTCTAAAGGGATTCCCAAGATTTTAGGGGTGGATTGGGCCTTGTTTATTGTTGGTATTAAGTTAAACTCAGAGTTTACAAGCATTAGTATTTTTAGGGCATTTTCCAAACTAATTTATTCCTTACTCTGAGAGGAGATTATTGATATCTTTTCAAAATTATGTAGTAATGGATCACTTTGCTACAATGATCCAAGGGATGTGAGAGTAATGTTATTTTTGTTAATTATCCTGTTTGCTTTTTAGACACTGGTATTGAACTAAAAATTTGATAATCTTACAATTTGTGGCATAGAAAATGTCACAAGTTTTAAATTAGAAATTATTACTTCCTACCATAAACTTTTAAGGACTGTGGATCTAATTAGCAGTTGTTTCTCATTATTTCTGATAGCTGTAGATTTATTGAGTCCTCGTGAAGATCAGGTGGTGCCAGCATATCCTGCAAATCACTCCCTGGTGTGATAGAATACTTCCTGGGTTTTAATTACACAACTGCACAGAGTGGTTGTATGTCCTGATACTATAACCTATGTTTAAATAGGAAAAATAGATTTACCTCCCCCATTCATTTTTAACAAAAAGAGCAGAGGAAAGGTTTCAAGTTTCAGATATAATTGGTAGATGTCAGAATCATGTGTAGCTCACTTATAATCCTAAGGGGCTTTACTTCTCAGCTGCTGCTAACAAAGGGCATATTACTATGGACAACTTTTTGTCAATAATCTATCATTTGGGAAGTGAAATTTTGAAGCATTTTAAAAATCCTCATTTCATAATTTTGTATGTATGTGTACACATAGTGATTTAGTTATATTGCAGACACTTGGTTGTAGGTTTTGTGTTGACATATACTTCATTTTATTTTTTCCCATTTCAAATAATGAAAAATGGTCTCCCAGTTAGTATTTTTGCATAGAACACCAAATTTTCAGATGCTTACTCTCATTAAGAGGGACATTCTTATATGAATTGATACCCTTGATATAATAAAGATGGTAAAGTTCTAGATGTAGGATGAAGTCTTGATTTAGTAAAAAAAAAAAAAGTTAATCTTAACTAATAGTAGTCCCAGTCAAAGCTCTGTTGAGTTAAAGATAAAAAAAGAACTTGAAAGCTGTGAGCTATGTTCATAAGTAGATTTCAGAAGGTAGCTGCAGTCTGTGCCCTACCACTCCGAACATGCCTGTTCCCTCTGATCTGGGAAGCTAAGGAAGGCCAGCATGGTTAGTACTCGGAAAGGAGAAGACCACATAAATCTTACCATCCTCACATTTTTATATGTAACTCATAGATTATAATATTATATTTAGTTAGACCCGCCATGTGTGCCACTGAAATAATTGAATCAGTAATGGCATGTGGATTTTCAGAGTGTAAGAGAATAATGAGTCTCTCCAGCTCATATTGTTCCTTTTCTACTTCTGTCTTTCAGTGTCTGCTTTTCTCTTCCTTTCTGCTTCCCTTTTCAATAGGTTTCTTTTTTCTCTTCTCTTAACTGGACATAATGTACAATTGAAATTATGTAAGTTTCCATGCCTCATCTTTGTGGTATTTTCTTGTGTAAGTATTTTAGAGTATGACAGAATTTCTCTGGGGAAATTTTCCCATGTTTCCTCACCAGGTGTAGCTATCATCGTTACTTATAGATTATTTCTCACCGGAGTCTACCAAAATGGTGATCTAAAATATTCCATTTCAATGACCATGGAAAGTAGAATGTTTAAACTATCCCTCCAATCGCTTCATCTCCCAGAAAATTGGTCTGACTTCTGCCCCTCCTGTTTCTGAAAAAGTGCCAATAAACATGCGTTTGGGGGGATTTCCTCACTCCCTATAGGTGATATGCTTCATTACATTCAAGAGAGTAAGGAAAGGGCTGCAGAAATGGTAAAAGCAGAGGTATTGCGAGAACGTGAAGAAACTGCCCGAAAGATGCGCAAATATTATTTGATCTGCCTCCAACAGATTTTGCAAGATAATGGAAAAGGAGAAGGGTAAGTCCAGTCCAAACAAATAACGTGTCAGCAGCATGTTGTCATTTTATAAGCATTTTCTTTAACCACAAAATTAACTATTTCTACATGATCAGCCATTGGGGATTAAGAGAGGTTTATGACTGTGTTTCCCTAAATGTTGGCAGACCTAATAGGAAAACAGAAATCCTGGGGCTAAGAAAACTCATTTTTTCCTTTAAACTGTATTAATTTAATATCGTGGAATTCCCCACAGGGCCGAGAAAAAGATTATAAATGCTGCTAGCAAACTCGCTACAATGGCAAAATTGCTGGAGACACCTATTTCTAATAGATCCCAGAGTAAAACTGCACAATCAGGTATGTCAAAGTGAGTCGCTTGAATGGTTTTTCTCTTCTCATTTGGCTATTTAATATTTTCAGTATGAAGAAGAGCAAGAATGTAAAGAGTGAGAGTTAATTTATAAAGTTGTGTATGTTTTACTTAAACTGGACATGTGTAGAAAAGGTAAGCAGGGGTCCTCAAACTTTTTTAACAGTTCACTGTCCCTCAGACCGGTGGAGGGCTGGACTGTAGTTTAAAACAAAACAAAACTATGAACAAATTCCTATGCACATTGCACATATCTTATTTTGAAGTAAAAAAACAAAACGGGAACAAATACAATCACACCACTGCATGCGGCCCGCGGTCCGTAGCTTAAGGACCCCTGGATAGAGTTTGCAGTTCAGGTAGGCAGAATGGGCACGTGCATCAGCTTCCCATCGGTGGATCCATCCCTAGAAGTGGTAGAAAAAATTTGAAACAACAAAAAGTGAGAAGAAGAAGACATAACTGGGTTTATATTTTGTTTTTTGTTGTTGAGACAGAGTCTCACTATGTCACCTTTGGTAGAGTGCTGTGGCATCACAGCTCACAGCAACCTCAAACTCTTGGACTTAAATGATTCTCTTGCCTCAGTCTCCCAAGTAGCTGGGACTACAGGCACCCACCACAATGCCCACCTATTTTTTGTTGCAGTTGTCATTCTTGTTTTTAGCTGGCCTGGGCCAGGTTCAAACCTGCCACCCTCAGTGTATGTGGCTAGCACTGTAACCCCTGTGTTACGGGTGCCAAGCTAATAACTGGGTTTTGAAAGGTTGCAAGGAATATACCAGTTAACTATAAGAAATACTGGAAAGAAAGAAGACAGTCTAGGATTAAAGATGGAAACTTCAGTTCAAAACCACCAGAAAATGACAGGTATAGAAAGAAGAATATTAAAACTACTTCATATATGAAGGTGTGGGGGTCTCAGGAGAAGTCGTAGGCCTATGAGATAACAGTGGGATGATTAGTTCATGTTCTAAGCGAGGTCATCCTCTTTATATTTCTTTCTGTCCACTCCTCCCTAACCCCAACACTGGGCTGGGCAATAGCAGCAGGAACAAGGAGTCTGGGGGCAGAGCGGGGATATGCTCATGGTGGTTCGCCTAGTCAAGTAGGAGCTGGGAGCCCATGTGCTCAGAGTGTCAGCCATGAGGGCTTTCCATTCTGTAATTTGTTCTACTTCCTTTAATTCCCCTCCCAAACCATAGGGTATTCAGTACATAGGTAAGTATTTAACCAGGAATCATTATATATTTACGGAAAGCTATCACATTGCAACAAAAGACATCAAACTATTGATAAAACAAATAAACAAAAAATGAACTTATATATAAGGAAATAGAATTATTAATAATAGAACAAACAATAGGACCTGAGAATGTTAAAAAGTATTCTTAGATGTAAGAGGATATGATAGAAGAAATGAAAAAGAAAACGCTACGATTTTTACTGCTTTCAAGAAGAGAATATAAATACTGATAACACTAGCCATTGCTACAAAGGTACAGGTTGAAGTATGTTAAAATTTAAGAGTTTAACTACAAAAAAATAAAAATAGAACATACAGCCTTAAAATTGGTAAGGGAAATACTTGGAATAAAATATTTTCAATCTAACAAAATCAGCAAAGAAGAAATAACTAGATAGCATGGGTAAACAGAACATAATAGTAGGTTGAAACATCAGTCATACTAAATATGTAAATATCCACATTCACATATATAGGTTAAACTCATTTGAAGACCTCAACATCAAAATAGGATTTTCAAAATTATGGATATTGTACAAGAAGTAAAATATTTTTACAAAATTTTTTTCCAAAATATTGCTATTTTTACAAGAAGAACATTTAATGTTCAAAATGTATGGGTGGAAAGGGATATATCAAGGAAATGCGATGTTGATATTAGATGAATTATAGAGATAAATACAATATTAGGTAAATTAGAATTAGCATTCAAAGGAACAAAGATGATCATTCACAATGATAATGAAATATTCTCCCAAGAAATTATGAATGGGTTCTGTTTATAACAACATAGATTTAGAGTATGTAAAGTACGAGCTGAAAGAAATACATGAAAAAAAATGGTAAATACCCAGTCACACTGAAGATTTTTAACATAGCTATAGGGAAAGGGAGTCGTTGAATCTCTGGAAAACTTGAAGCAGAGATTGTTAAGGAATCCATAAGTCTGATGTTGGTAAATTCCTCAGGTAGAAACACAAATGTTATTTGCATAAATTTTGCAGTGGTGATATGAATCTTAAGTATATAAGGGCGATGTGACATAACAAGAAAATTTTCTAGACCTGCATCAACAGAATGCAGATAATGACCCCAGTAGAACTAAACCCTTTCCATAGACTCTGAGGAACCAAAGTATACTATAAAATAGGAGCTTCTAATTCTCTGCTGTGTGGTTGCTTTGCTGTTGATCAGACATAGTGTTCTAGCTAATTAAATCAGAAACTCTATTTAGCTTTTACAGAAGTGTGTGGGGGTGTTGGGTTGGTAGAGTTTTTTCAGTAAACTCTCTTTATCAGAAACTCCATACTTAACACTGAAATCAGAGCAGGTTTGAAAACATAGTTGGCTCTTAAGATGCTGTAACATCTATTGAAGAAAATGTAATAGATCAGATGCATAGCAATAAAATACCAGATTTCAGTAACTAAATTACCAAGCTTTATCTAGTGGATCTGTGTGAAAGAATATTTTTAAATGCTCAGCATCGATGTATTTTCTTTAAGAACAATTACTATGTATGCATTCTTTGAAAATACATGAAAACAATTTTTTTTCTTCTCTTTAAAGGTTAATTTTCTCTTAATGTTGTGTTCCCCTAATTTTGTGTTCCCTTGTACATAGTAGCACTGCCCCTGACTTCAGAGATGCTGGCTGGAGTTGAAAAATCAAAAAGAAATAATACGAATCAGAATATATCACGTTACAATGAAGGCAAATCAAGTGGTGCAAAAACTGTCCCCGGAAGCGCGTGCGAACAAGTTCCTAAGCGGAAGTCTGCTCGTAACTTACGAAGGCTGTTAGAGAATGCAGAGTATGGGGATGTAAAGCATGTGGGTTCCAAAAAGTCCCAGTCTGACTTTCAGTTTGGGGATAGTAGTTGTAAGCACCTAAACATTTTGCCAAGGAATGTTTCTTCTGAGTTTTTTCCTTGCCAAGGTGAAGGAAGCTTTGGTTTACACAAGAAGAAAGACCTAGTGAGTGATCCTGGTTCTGAGTCACCTCTGCATTCAGCCGCATACCCCTTTCTTGGGACCGTTGGAAAAAAAACCTCACCTGGATGTACCCTGGGTCTTTCTAAGTCAGGATCCACACATATAACCTCTCGAGATCTTAATGAGAGACCTGGTCTAAAAGTATATCCATGTGATCCACAAGTGGAAAAAGAAAATGCAACATCTGAGAAAAGTCAAGGTTTGGGTGTTCAGGAAACTCCAGTAAAGGATGGAGGGGACCTTAGTGACTCCCCGGACTGGCCTTCCAGCAATGCAACTCTACTCTGTGACAGTCATGAAGCGTCATTTGTGCATGGTAGGCCACAAGGACCTCTGGACATACTAGGTGACTCTGTTGATTTCAAACAGTTTGCAGTAACCAATTGTGTTTCAGATACAGAGAAAAATAATATGAATTGTCAAACGATGAAATGTCAGCGTGATCAAACTCCAAACCTATCAGGAGGAACCACTAATTCCCAGCCAGGGAAGATCAGTGCGACTCTTGGACACTCATCTCATCATAGGACAAATACGTTAAAGTCAGATTTCAAAAAACTGAACAGTGCGGTGCCATCTTTAGTGTGTCGGCAGTCTTCAAGAAAGTTGATTGCTCCCCTACCCAGTCAACAAGATAGTGGCTTTGATAGCCCATTTGTCAATCTGGGTTAATTGTTGTACAGTATTTATGAAGAATCATTAATATATAGACATGAAAACTGGAAGGGAGGACTTCATACTGAAAATATGGGTTCTGCCTATTTCGAGATGTTTTAATAACATCTATCCTATGAGTAAAGTATTCTCATGAAATTACTTGAGGTATTTATGTTGCCTTAATCTTCTAAAGGCCTATGGTGTATGTGTAATATGCTTCCGTGTGGTGCTTGTATTTGTTGCTAAACCATCTATTTTTATACTTATAAATTGGTTCTCTTTTCAGTGTTAAATTATTTAAATAAACTTGGCATATGGTCTGTAGAATTGTTATGAATTATTTTATAGTTCATAATATGGAAATGTATTGACATCATGTTTGAATTCACCGAGAAACCCCGATTATCTGTATGTATGAGCAGCCAAATTTAAATTTTGAAATGAGCCATGTTTAAGGAGGCTACAGACTTAACACCACATACCAAAGGGTGGGATCAGCAAGGGACCCCATGGAAGTGGTTTTCACACATCTGGTTAATGTGGACAACTCAAAGTGTGAAAATAAAACATCGGTGCACTCAGCCCCTTCCATCCCCAATTGGTATTCCACTATTAATCTTGACATACTTTTCCTGGAAGTATCTACCCAAAATTTTGATTCTTGTTCTCTCTCTCTTTCTTTGTTTTTTTAATTCCTATTTTCAGTAAGAGAAAAGAGGTTTTCCACAAAATACGTACATGGGTCTTGGGTTTATTATTTATATTATTAGTCTGAACTTTAGTTGGTATTTGTGTTATTTTAGAACACCTGTTGACATCCAGGAACTTTATCTCTTTCTTAGTTTCAGTTTTTCTTTCCTCTTAAATACTACTTTTTGAAAATTGAGGTAATAAACTATAGCAAAACATTGAAATTATTAGATTTTTACATTCATGTATCGTGCAGAATTGGCTGACTTAATGCTGTGGGTTGCAGCTTATCATTCTGAACTGAAGAGCACATGCAGAAATGAATGACTATGGAAATACTGTTATTTCTTTTCTTTTTTTTTTTTTTGAGGCAGTTTCACTTTGTCACCCTCAGTAGAATGCCATGGTGTTATAGCTCATAGCAACTTCAATCTCTCTCTTTTTTTTAAGCTTTCATTTATTTATTTATTTGTTTATTTATTTTATTGTTGGGGATTCATTGAGGGTACAAGAAACCAGGTTATACTGATTGCATTTCTTAGGTAAAGTCCCTTTTATACTTGGGTCTTGCCCCTGAGCAACTTTAATCTCTTGGGCTCAAGAGATCCTCTTGCCTCCCGAGTGGGACTACAGGCACCCACCACAGCACCTGGCTGTTTTCTTTAGAGATGTGGTTTCACTCTTGCTCAGGCTGGTCTTAAACTTCTGAGATCAAGCTATCTACCCACCTCAGCCTCCCAAGTGCTAGGATTACAGGCGTGAGCAGAGCCTGGCCTATTGTTATTTTTAAGTAAATTCTTTTTGCAATTCATAGAAAAGATTGTAATCATTTTAGGTCTACGCAAGTGCTTCCTGGAAGCAGTTATGTAGCTTTCTGTCACAGCTCTCACTCCAACCATATTGTGCGCTGTATTTTGGAGTGGATTCATTACATTTTTCCACTGAGAACTAGGTAACTTGGGTAGTAGTGTTAGGGAGGTGGGGGTTGGGGGCAGGATGGCATAACACAGCCTCCTCTTCCTGGTATCTATCTCTAAAAGCAAGAACCTAGAAATGAAATCTCTAGGGCTTAGAAATTTGTCACCTTAGCTGGTGATCATATTTAGATAGGCCTAAAAATTAACACTAGATTTCAGTGCTGACTTCACATGTTGCAGTATAAGGAACAAACCATCTTGTAAGGTAAAATACCCCTTCTCCAACAATTAGAAGGAAACTCGCACTGTAGGGAAACCTCTAAACCTACCTCGTTTTTGCTTTCTGTGGATCTAGTTGGTGCTGGATGGTTTTAAGACCTGGGCATTACTGAACTGAGAATCTATCTCCTTGCTCACCTACCTTTTTATCTTTGTTTAAAATCCATGTCAGTTATTTAAACCCTCAGCATGAAGGTTGAAATTGGAAATCCTCTTGTTTATTGCTACTTTTAGGGTATCCTTAATCTTTTTTTGATACTCATTATCTCAATAGGAATAAGTTACTTTATTTCATATATATCCAACCACCAAGGGAGGTATCAATTTATTAGTGAGCAACTACACAGCCCAGCTATGACTAGTGTTTTACATCAATTTGAAAAGTGATGGAAGATGGAGGGCGTGAACCTCATAGCTGTCACGGTCACATAAATCTCATCTGGTCGCAGTGTTTAAATTCATTTTGTATGTTACGGGATTTCATTTGTTAATGTTATGTGAAGGATTTTCATGTGTTTGTTCATGAAGAATATCTTGTTTTCTTGTGATACCATTCCCCTGCTTTGGTAAAAGGGTAATACTTTTGGAAATGAGTTGGAAAGTGTTCCCTTGCCATTGTTTTCTGACAATTGGTATAGTGTTTGTATGACTGCTTTTTTATGTATGTATAGGATTTACTAGGCAAACACATGTAGCCTGGACTTGGGGGGGAGAATTAAATAATATCTTTTTTTTATTATAGAACTATTTATAATTTTCTTTAATCAGTTTTGATAATTTTTGAGGAATTTGGCCATTTCATCTAAGTTGTCTAATTTGTTGACATAAAGTTAGCCATAGTATTCTCTTGTAATCCTTTCAGTTTCGATAGGGTAGGTAATGATGTCTCTTATTTCATTTCTGATTTTGGTATTCTGTGTTATCTGTTTTTAGTCAATCTACCTAAAGGTTTATCAGGTTTGTTGATCTTTTTTTTCCCCCCAAAGAAATTTTATTTTTTAGTTTTTTTGTTTCCTCTTTCATTGATTTTTTTTCCTTCCTGATCTTTATTTCCTTCTTTCTGATTTGCTTTAGGTTTAATTCACTCTTCTTTATCCTTAAAGTGAAAGTTTAAGTTATTGGTGTGAGATCATTTTCTCCTAATACAGATGTTTAAAGCTCTGATTTAGCCTCTAAGCACTACTTAAGGTGCACCTCACTAGTTTTGACATGTTGTATTTTTGTTTTTATTTAGTTCAAAATATTTTCTTGTTTCCTTTTTGGTATTGTTTTGACCCATGGGCTTTTTGGAAATATGTTCCTTTGTTGCCAAGAATTGGGGATTTTCCGAATTTCTTGTTTATTTTTAATTTCTTTGTTGTTGGAGAAGTATGCTTTGAGTGGTTTTAGTCCTTTTAAATTTCTCAAGACTTGTTTTATAGCCCAGCATATGGTCTGTCCTGGAGCATGTTTCACATACTGCTTTCCTTAGATGAAAATGTCAGAATGTCAGTTCAGGTTGGTTGATAGTGTTGTTCAAATCTGCTGTAATTTTGGCAGTTTTCTTCCTACTTGTTTTGCTACTTATTAAGAGTGGGATAATTCAATCTCTGATTTTAATTGTCTATTTTTCCTTTCCATTCTGTCAGTTTTTGCTTTGTGTATTTTGAGGCTCTGTTGCAGGTGCAAGTGGTATATTGATACATGCATATGATGTGTAATGATTGAACTAGAGCAACTGGGACATCCATCACCCTGAGCACTCAGTTCTTCATATTGAGAGCATTCCAATTATTCTTCTTCAGCAATTTTGAATTATACAACAAATTATTAACTATAATTGTCCTACTGTACTAGAAAGGTTGTTTAATATGTATAAAAATACAGTTAATTTGCCTCTTTTTTATAGTTGCTATCTTAAAAAAGTTGATATTCCTTAAGTCATTGTCAGCATGTTTTCCTTTAATTCTTTAAATTTCCCTTTAATTTACAAAACGTAATAGCTGCTTTTTGTAGTTTACTTCTTGTGGTAAGAACACAAGAAGATAAGATATACTCTTTAATTTTTAAATGTAAATAAAGTGGTGTTAACTACAGATACAGCGTTGTACAGCAAGTCTCTCAACTCTATTCATCTTGAATAACTAAAACTTTTTATCTGTTGAACAGCAACTCCCTATTTCTCCCTTCCCTCAGCCCCTGGTAACCAACATTCTATTTACTGTTTCTGTGAGTTTGACTATTTCAGATACTTCTTATAAATGAAATCATGCAGTATTTATTTTTCTGTGACTTATATACTGTATTAAGTTCAATTTTCTTGACAACTTTTTTCTTGATTATGGGTTACATTTTAGCAATGTTGATCTACCAATCCTTGAGTTTGACGTGTTTTTCCGTTTGTTTGTGTCATATGCAATTTCTTTCTTTCTTTCTTTTTTTTAGTTTTTGGGTGGGGCTGGGTTTGAACCCCCCACCTCTAGCATATGGGGCTGGTGCCCTACTCCTTTGAGCCACAGGCACCACCCAATATGCAATTTCTTTCCTCAGTGTTTTGTAGAGATCTTTTATGTTCTTGGTTAAGTATATTCCTATTTTATTTTCTTTGTAGCTATTGTGAATTGAGTCTTTCATTTTATTCTAAGGTTAACTGCTATTGGTACATAGAAATATTATTGATTTGCATATTTTGATTCTGTAACCTGAGACTTTACTGAATTTATTTATAAATTCCCAGGGGTCTCTTGGTGGAGTCTTTGGGATTTTTCTAGACACAAGATCATATCATCAGCAAAGAGTAATAGTATGACCTCTCCTTTCTCAATTTGGATACCCTTTATTTCTTTCTCTTGTATGATTGCTATGACTACTGTAGCTAGGACTTCCATCACTATGTTGAGTAGAAGTGGTAACAGTGAGCACTCTTGTTTTGTTCCAGTTCTTGGGGGGTGGGGGGGAGGTGGGATACTTTCAACATTCACGATTCAGTATGATGTTGGCTGTAAGTGTCATACGTGGTTTTTGTGATTTTGAGATATGGCCTTCTATGCCCAGTTTGTTGAGGGTTTTTTTTATCATAAAGTGTGCTGAATTCTGTCAAATGTTTTTTCTGAATTTATTGAGATAATTGTATGATGATTTGTTTTTGTTTCTGTGGCAAGTCACATTTATTGATTTGCATATGTTGAACCATCCTTGTATCCCTGGGATGACCTCCACTTGGTCATGGTGGCTTATTTTTTTGATGTGCTGTTAAATTTGGTTTGCTAGTATTTTATTGAGGATTTTTATATTTATATTCATAAGGGATATTGGTCCGTAGTTTTCTTCTTTTGTTGTGTTCTTTTCTGGCTTTTGTATCAAGGTTATACTGGCTTCATAGAATAATTGGGGAGGATTTCTTCCTTCTTGATCTTGTGGAATTATTTCTGTAGGATTAGTATCATTTCTTCTTTATAAATCTAGTGGAACTCAGCTATGAATCCATCTGGTCTGGGGCTTCTTTTCTTGAGAGATTTTTTATTACTGGTTTGATCTTGCTGCTCATTATTGGTCTGATCATGATTTTTATTTCTTCCTAATCAAATGTTGAGAGGTTGTGTGTTTCCAGGAATTTGTCCATTTCTTCTACATTTTCTTGTTATATGCATAGAGATTTTTGTAGTATTCACAGGTGATAGTATATATTTCCATTGTACTAGTTGTAATAATTTCCTTTTTCATTTCTGATTGAGGTTATTTAGATCCTTTCTCTTCTATTTCTGGTTAATCTAACAAGAGGTCTGTCAATTTTATTTATCTTTTCAAAGAACCAACATTTTGTTTTGTTGATTCTTGTATTGGTTTTTGGTTTCCATTTAATTTAAGTCTGCTCTGAGCTTTTTTATTTTCTTTCTTCTGCTGGATCTGGATTTGGTTTATTCTTCCTTTTCTAGTTCCTTAAGGTGTGACATTAAGTTGTTAATTTGTAATCTTTCTTTTTGTTGTAGGCATTTAAGGCTGTGAATTTCCCCCTTAGGATTGCTTTTGCTATATCACATCCGTTTTGATAGCTTGTATCCCCTTTGTCATGAAGTTCAAGGATTCTTCTGATTTTCTTCTTAAATTCATCATTGACCCAGGGATTGTTTAGTAGCATGTTGTTTAATTTTTGTAACTTTGTGTAGATTTGAGTGTTTCTCTAGGAATTGGTATCTCCACTGTGGTCTGAGAAGATATGTGGTATGATTTCAATTTGTTTGAATTTGCTGAGACACATTTTGTGGTCTAAGATATGACCAGTCTTGGAGAATGTCCCATGTGCTTATGAGACAAATGATATTCAGTGATTTTTAGGTAGAATGTTCTGTAAATGTCCGTAGTTCCATTTATTCTAGAATCCCATTTAAGCCCAGTCCTTCTTTATTGATTTTCTGCATTAATGATCTGTGTCCTTCTCTCAGGGAGATGTTGAAGTCCCTGGCAGTTATGATGCTACCATTTATCTCTTTGCTTAGATATAGTAGGATTTGCTTTATGAATCGGAGAGCTCCTGTGTTAGGTGCATATATATTTATGCCGCACCCTCGGCACCAAGCCGCAGCGAGGTGGCGCTGTCCGCGTTGTAAAACGACAGAAAGGAGGTCTGTGCTCCCCGGAGCGAAGCCCCCAGCACCCCCAGTGTGCGCAGCGACAGAGATGTTGCCCAGCATGCTGTTTTTTGTCGCATTAACCTAAGGGTATGGCTTTCTGTTACAGTGTACGTGTATGTTAAGCTGAATGTCTGTTTGTCCTGATAAGTAAGCAATAAGTCCTTGTCAGAATGAACACAATGATAGTTGATCCAGAAACAGCACTAGAAGTATGACTGTGCCAGACTCAGTGGCTCCAAGTAAGCCTGCACAAAAGCAAGTCCCCACCATAAACCGCGCTGTCCGCGTTGTAAAACGACGGAAAGGAGGTCTGTGCTCCCCGGAGCGAAGCCCCCAGCACCCCCAGTGTGCGCAGCGACAGAGATGTTGCCCAGCATGCTGTTTTTTGTCGCATTAACCTAAGGGTATGGCTTTCTGTTACAGTGTACGTGTATGTTAAGCTGAATGTCTGTTTGTCCTGATAAGTAAGCAATAAGTCCTTGTCAGAATGAACACAATGATAGTTGATCCAGAAACAGCACTAGAAGTATGACTGTGCCAGACTCAGTGGCTCCAAGTAAGCCTGCACAAAAGCAAGTCCCCACCATAAACGCCAGTGGGCTAAGACAATGCAGGCACAGCAAACAAGATGTTCCAACACGACATGCACCATCACCACCCACAGTAAAACTTTCCTTAAAAAACATCTTACTTCACTACATTTCTAATCAATCAAATCACAATAGAATAAGCACATATGATTAATAATAAGCACATAATAAAAGTATATATAACCAACATTAACTTAAAATTTATATATCTAATAAGAGCCTTAAAACAAATTATGCCTTTACTATTACTTAAACACAAATGTAAAGAATTACACTATACTAACATTCCACAGATAAGAGGAAGCAAGAGGAAGCAAGTAGGTTTCGCTGATAACCACAAACCTTTGTTCTCCTTAAGGACAGAACATTGAAAAATAGTAATGGATAACTACCCACGTTTGCAAACTTAAAAACCTTTGTTCTTCTTAAGGGCAAGATATTGAGAAGTAGTAATGGATAACTACTCACGCCCACAAACTTAAAATATAACTTGTAAAAGTCAGCAAGTTGTAAAAATACTTTGTGTAACCTGTAATGCTTTGTGTAAAATGTATAAATACCAACTTTGAACTCAGTAAAACGCAGCTGCATACTTCACCAAGTGCTGTGTGGCAGACTGTCATTCCTGCGTCGACCTTTCAACCAACCTGACTCCGTTTCCCTGCTTTCCCTCGGACTGAAGCCCACCGACAGGGTGGTCCGCGGCATATTTAGGATTGTTATGTCTTCTTATTGAATTGTTCCCTTTACCATTATATAATGCTCATCTGTGTCTTATTGATTTAAAGTCTTTTTTTTTTTTTTTCTGATATGAGAATGGTTTCCATTTATATGGAATGTTTTTTTCCATGCCTTCACCTGGAGTCTATGTGAGTCCTTGTTAGTTAAGTGTGTTTCTGGAGACAGCAGATACTTTGGTTGTATTTATTCAGCCAGCACTCTTTGGGGTATGGCATTCAGACCATTTATGTTGAATTTTTAGTATTGATATATGAGATGCTATTCTGTTCATCATGTTGAGTGTTACATCAACATGATTGCTTTGTTTTCCCTCTTATGCTATTGTTTTCCAAGAGCTCTGTGCTTTAGGTTTTGGGTAGTTTTGTACTGTGGCTGTCTTTTGTGCTGATCCATGCATAATGAAGTTTGAGTATTTCTTATAGGGCAAGTCTAATAGTGACAAATTCACTTAGTGTTTTGGTTGTCTAGAAGGGTCTTTATTTCTAAATCGTTTGCAAAACTTAATTTTTCTTAATTGTTTGTGAATTTTAAGATTTTTTGCTTGCTGTTGTTCTGTTTAAGCAGATGAAGATGGGGCCCCAATACCTTGTGGCTTGTAATGTTTCCACTGAGAAGTTTGCAGTTAGCCATCTGATGGATTTTCCTTTGTGGGTTAGTTGTTACCTTCATCTTACTGCTTGTAGAATTTTCTCTTTCATTTTTACTTTGGCCAAGTTGATGACAACATTTCTCAGACATGTCCTACTTTCTATGAGTCTTCCTGGTGTTCAGTAACTATCTTGTATATGGAAGTCTGAATCTCTGGTGATGCCAAGGAAGCTTTTCTCAATAATTCCCTTCAATAGATTTTCCATGCCTTTTTGTTCTTTCTTCTTCTCCATTAGGGATACCTATACTTTGTATATTAGTTCACTTCACATAGTCCCATATTTCTCAAGTGATTGTTCAATCCTTTCTATTCACTTTTCAGCATTTTTGAATGATTGAGTTAGCTCTGGAGCTTTGTCTTCAAGTTCTGAGATTCTTCTGCTTGGTGGAAGTTTTCTGCTGTATTTTGAAATTCTCTAAATGACTCTTTCATACCATATTCTCTCTTATGTTGTCAGCTCTTGAGCAACTTTTTCATTGATTTTCCGAAAATAAAATTTTTTGGCTTCTTTTTGTTGATTTTTAACTTTGTTTTCAATTCCATTCATTTTATTTACTATGTATTCTGAATTCCATTTCTGTCATTTCAACAGTTTCCCTTTGGTTGGGGTCCACTGCTGTATATCCATTTTGATCCCTTGGGGATATGGAATTGTTATTTTGTTTGTTTGTTTCTTTCTTTTTTAATAGTGCCAGAGTTGTTTTGCTGAATCCTCTTCTCTCAGCTCAGGGGTGATAGGTTTGTAGAGCAACTGTTCTCTTTTGCCAGGAACTTTACTTAATGTGAAGGGAGTATCCCTCAATGGTGCTTTTTTGTCCTATTCTTGAATGGACAAAAGAGAACCTGTAATGTACGTGTTCTATTTTGTCCTGTTTCCCTGTGATTGTCACAGTTCAAGCTGGCACTGGATGATCTTTGTGCAGGATAGTAAGTTGTTCTCCATTTATTTTTGGAAGCTCAAGTTGGGGGCTAGATGAGACCCTCTCCACAGAGGCTAGCATTGTGATGGTTTGCTCTGCCTGGGTTCTGGTGACATTGACTGCTGGGTGTGGCTAGCTAGACCATGGTCATGGGTGCCTGGGCTGTGGGCATTTGCTTGAACTGGGTCCAGGTGTAATGGTGGCTCAAGACTGGGAGGTGGGTAGGGGGTTCCTGGTGGAGTGTTGGACCTCAGGGCTGTTCCATGGGCCTAGCATCAGTGGTAGAGACTCACTGGTGGAATCTTGGCATCCTGGCACAGCACTGGAATCTCAGACATAGCTGTGGGGAGGCAAGGAACTAGAGCCACAGGGTTATAGCCTGGGGCAGCATTAGACCCTGAGGCGGCAGAGCCACCTACTCAGCCATGGCAGTAGACCCTCTCAGGCAGAACCTTAAAGGCTGTAGGGTAGCACTAGAAGCTCCAGGGCAGATCCATGGTCCTAGAAGTTCAAGCCTTGGGGGCAGAGCTGCAGGCCAGGATGCTGCAGAAGCTTCATTGTCAGAGATACAGCCTAGAGGCAAGGCAGGACTTGTGTGGGTGGGGCTGTGGGGTCAGATGTAGCACCAGAACTGCAGAAGTGGAGCCACATGTGCAGGGCGTGGCTGCAGTGTTGTTGTTGTTGTTTTTTAAATAGCTTCTATTTCTTTGGATTTTTTTTTTTTTGTGATTTTTGGCAAGGGCTGGGTTTGAACCTGCCACCTCCAGCACATGGGGTCGGCGCCTCACTCCTTTGAGCCACAGGCGCCACCTTTCTTTGGATTTTTAAAGGCATAAAATTTCTTAATGTAACATTCTTTATGGAGTAATAATTTATTGGTGTCACTTGGGAGTGAGTTCATATCCAAATTGTTGCTCTTTTTTGTCTTACATACAATGGTTTCCTCACATGTGTGGAATTTTAGCTTGTGGTCTAACGTTAAAGAGGACTATTTTTTCTCCTTCAGAATTCTCTCCCTCCACACTGTCTACTTGATTTGGTTGCTTCTACCTAGGCTAGTGGGTTCCCAGTCCAAGATTGGGCCAGCTGATACCTCATTTTTTTTGGTTATGCTGCTGTCTCTGAGGCAGCAGGTAGGTTAGCCCAGGTTCCAGAGGGCTCTGCCTGTACCTTCCAGGCTCTCTAGATGCATAGACTTTATCTGACTTATGGCCCCAGGTCAAGATTGTAGTTTTTTCAGCCTCTCTGAGGTGAGAGAGCCTTCCACCTGCACTCCTAGGTTAGTAGGCTTATCCTTTGCTCCCTTAAGTAGGATGCTTTTAGTCCTTGTTATTCCATAGAAACTCCCAGCCACCTTTACCACTTTTGGATATAAACAGGTGCCTTACTTTTCAAGACCTCAGAGAGATCTTGTCTTTTAATGTATTGTTTTAAACATTTTTTCTTTGATTGCTATCTGTTTGCAGATGTCAGGAGAAGGGCTTAAAGTCTGTGACCTTTAGCTGTTTTCTTAGTCTCTGTTATTAAAGCATATGACTAGCCAAAGATTCAGGTGAACTAGACTTAAGAGTATATGAAGAGGAATAGTGGGAATTATATCTGGAAAAGTAAATTGGGGCTAAATCATGGATGATTTTGAATGTTAATGCCAAAGAATTGGAAATGGGAAGTGGTTGAGTTTTGGTAGCATTATTTAGAGAGATTATTGAGACCCTATTGTAGGTAGGGCTGGAGAAGCAGAGAAAACAAACTAGGAACCAGGAGAACAATGTTCAGTCAGGCCGGAGCAAGGCCAGAGCCAGGGTAGACATGGTAGGTAGGAATTGATGACACGGTTGGGAATATTACTGTAATAGTACTGTAATAGGTTTAACAAGACCTGCTTCCTGTTATAATGAATTCAGCGTCAAAGAAAAGGGAAATACCAAAAGAGATTTAGATCCCTGTGATTGGGAAGATTACTGGGTTATCTATCAGCAGGAATTGAGAAATCAGGAAAAAAACAGGACATGGTGAATTTAAGTGGCTGTGCCTTCCGTTGAGTCCTAAAATGCTTAGTCCTTTCATGGGCATACAGGAATGATGACTAATTTACAGATGCTAACTTCACGCTGAGCCTGGTGCCAAGCACTTCATTAATTCCTTTCATTCTCAGGTAGCCTTTTGAATTAGACTCCATATGGGCACCTTTTGAATTGATAAAATGGAGGCTTATAAGGGTTAAGTAATTTACTCACAGTTAACACAAGCTAATACATCGCAGAGCCACAAGTTATACCCAGGTCTTTTTTTTTAAACAAAATTTTCATTTTAGAATAGGTTTAGGTTTATAAAAAAGTTGCAAAGGCAGTATAGAGTCTCTGTACCTCTCACCCGCATTCCACTATTGTTAACATCTTAGATCATTGTGATAAATTTGTCACAACTAAGGAACCAACATTTTGTTTAGGCCTTTTTTTTTTCTTTTGACTCCAGAGGCCACAGTTTTAATCCCTACACTGTCTTTATTTGGTTTGGCTTGCAGGTGAGCCGGAATTCATTTTAATGGGGGAAAGTCCTTTCTTTTTCCTGTCCTTCCACTTCTTCCCCTCGCTTGCAAGAGGGAAAATGTGTTCAGCAGGCTTCTCCATATGTGAAATCAGTTTCACTTACTTCCTTGGTAGGATGTAGGAAAAAAAAATAGATCTTACCCTGTAGTAGAGGTTAATGGAATAGGACACTATATGGAGATTATATAGTAGACGGAGATTATATCACCGACACAATGGAAAGCCTATAGTGTAATGAAACCATCTTTTGTTAATTTTAAAATTTAACCAGTAATGATTCATCTTGAGAAATGAAAAGACATTAGACATTTACTAGTAGTAAATATACCATTTAAAAATTGCTTGATATAATTGTAACAGAATTTTCCCTTAAGGACCAGAACAGGAAATTAATTATAAATTAGAATGGCAAAATGTCATTAAACAGGAACTTCTTTATTTTCAAAAGTAATATGAATGGAATGGTTTCTTCCATAAAAGTCAGCAATAATATGGAAACTTCAAGAACAAATTAAATCTTGTGCTCTTAAAAATGTTGTCTGGTGAGTAAATTGAATAGAACTAGCAACAAAAATTTTTTTTCTTTATTTTTGGTTTTTGTTCAGGCATAGTCCTCGTCTGAAGGATTTTGTTCCCTCATAAAAATTTCACAGTTTTATTAATCATGTTGTGTATATAAAGCACTGGATGAAATCCTGTTTTCTGTATTTCTGTGACCTCTAGGTCTAGAAACACAGTTCATGTG
Source organism: Nycticebus coucang (assembly GCF_027406575.1). Lineage (NCBI taxonomy): Eukaryota > Metazoa > Chordata > Mammalia > Primates > Lorisidae > Nycticebus > Nycticebus coucang. Next base: position 50,542,688 of record NC_069785.1, on the reverse strand, counting down.
TGTAAAAATACAGAGTGAATCCACTTCTTGTATCATCACAATGGCCCTGTAGGTATTCGTGATTTCACTGGCTGCCAGATAGTTTCCCTGGAAAATTTTGTAAGGTAGTCTAGTGTCTTTGATTCTCAAATGCTCAGTTGTTTACATATGCATAGTTTCTATCCTTACCATAAATTCAATTTCTGTTTCATTGGTTGAAAGAATTTTAGGTTTCTTAAGGTTTGGCCTATGTAGAAACACAAAATAATAGCATACACTTTTTGAATACCTACGAGGACTAAGTTAACATATTAAGCTCTGTACATACTTTTATCCTTATTCTTCCAACAACCTTGCAAATGAGGCTTTATTGTCCTCATTTTACAGGTGAGAAAAGGAGATTGAAAGACGTGAAGGGACAAAGGCTGTCCAACTTTTTGGCTTTTCTGCGCCACATTGGAAGAAGAAGAGTTGTCTTATATATTAAGTACACAAACACTAACAAAAGCTGGTGAGCAAAAAAAAAAAAAAAAGGTCTGTACATAATTTTCATGATATCCACCACCACAGATAAGCAGAAAAGTTCCCACATAATCTGTAAGCAGCATGTGGGCTGTGGGTTAGACACCTCTTGTTAAAAGGACCCTCATCAGGTGGCTGAGCAGAAGTCCAAAGAGGCTCTGGAGTTACTGCCAGGTGGATATGAATTCATAAGCTGACCAAGCATTGTCTGTAAACCAGTATAGTTCATAGTACAACATAGTATTTTCCCCAAAACATATGTAGATGTGACTGTTATCAGTAACAAGAGATACTAAAATTGTTTCAGAGTTGCTACAAGGTAGTGAAAAATGCCTTGCTAAAATAAAATTGGGTTAGGTCTGTGCTGAATTGCTCAAATCTAGTTAGTACAAACCAGTGACTAGAATCAGGCTTTGGAATCAAATATGTTAAAAATCTTTATTCCAACCAGGTGTGGTGCCTCTAATCCTAGTACTCTTGGAGCCTGAGGCGGGTGGATTGCTTGAGTTTAGGGGTTCAAGACCAGCCTGAACAAGAGCGAGGCCCTGTCTCTAAAAAATAGCTGGGTGTTGTGATGGGCGCCTATAATCCCAGCTACTCAGGAGGCTAAGGCAAGAGAATCACTTGAGCCCAAGAGTTTGAGTTTGTTGTGAGCTGTGATGCTCTGGCACTCTACTGAGGTCAATAAAGTGAAACTCTGTCTCAAAAAAAAAAAAAAAAGAAAGAAATCGTTATTCCAACACTTGCCAGCAAGCCTAGATTCCACATCTGAAAAATGGGGCTATGTAGCTGACACTTTTGGTTGTCTACCCAATGTTATTACTTACTTCTTGTTGGCAGAGCAAGGAGGGGCATGGCTGTCCCACACTTGTGACTCAGTCACAACTCTTACTGACTCCTGTTTGGCCTGGGCTAATCACAGTGGCTCAAATTCCCATTGCCAGTGATTGATTTAGGGATGGACATATGACCCAGTCCTGGATGATCTGATATAACTGGGGAATTGGAGGGCTTGTGGAAAATGTTCTTTTCCTTTCACACTAGAAAGGAGAACTGACCTTCAGTGACAGATGTGAGACGACTTCTAGATCAGTGGTGAGCGTCACTTTCTAGTTGTTGCTGTATGTGGTTGCAATGCCTGGCCTTCCTCCAGTCTCTTGCCTCCATCCTGAAAAAGCAGCCAGTCAAGCCACTGAGGAGGACTAGAGCCCAAACATACCGTCCCAGAACTAACCAACCTCTCTTACCTTATTGTATCAGCCAATACATGTCCTTGTTATTTGGGAAATCTCGGTCAGTTTTCCTGTTACTTGCAGCTGAAAACATCACGTAATAGCATTTGCTTTGTTGGAAAGTTCAAACGAGATTTTTGTCAAAGTTCCAATGATACCTTGAACACTGGAAATAATAAAGCCCCAATAATAAATGTTAGCTCTGAGCTACAATAATAAGGTGATGTTTTCAGTTTTCTCAAGACCCTAACTCTGATGTGAAATCTCCCCCATGAAACACCATTATTTCTTCTACATTCTCTAGTATTCAATAAAAATTGCACATGGATGTATCATCTAGATCAATACAGAATGACATAAATTTGTGTTCCCGGACTGCTGGGATATTGAGAAACACCTAAAACCTAACATTTTAAGAAATGACCATTCTTTCGTTCCCCTCAGACCAAAATACATTTGCCCCACTCCCCCCAAAAGTAATTAGTACTCCTATTTGGAGATAGAAAAAGGTCTCAGCAACTGAAAACCAATTATCTTCTTCAAGCTGCCTTTGGAATAAATACTGTAGGAAGTTTCCTCCCAAAGAATCTTCCTGTAGAGCAAATAAGATTATTTACATATATTTGCCTGATCTGAAGCAAAAACACTTGAACCCTGGAAGAAAGAAAATCTGCACTTGGTCAAAATCAAAATGCCCAAGATTAATGAAAGAGGCTTCCTTAAGAGAAATAAAGTAAGTTTCATTCTTCTTGGAAGAAGTCTTCAAAGATTTTAGAGCCAAGCACATATGGGAATGGGTATTGGTGTGGGCTCAAGATTTTTTAAAAAGACCTCAAAAAACAAGGATGTTTTGTCTCTATAGCTGACAAAAAAAATCTGTGGCCAAGTAGGCAGAAACCTGAAAGCTGAACAATTTGGAATCCTCTGGCTTCCCATCTCTGCCTAAGATCAAAGCCAGACATGCTATCCTTCCTTTCCCAGAGCTTGTTCGGAGGAGTCAGGTCAGTTATCTTGCACAGTGTGCAAGGTGAGTGGCAAAGGGGCCACTGATCAACACTAGACTCAGCTGTCAGAACCTGCTCTGATGGACGTTCATTCAGAATACCCAGCCGGCCAGAGAAAGGCTTTTGGAAACAACAGAGTGATTGACATTCTTCAGTACTCATTTTCCAGCAAGGACAAATATTTGATTATATAATAAAGAAGATATGTCTACTGACACCCAAAGGTCTGACCTACAATGACAAATGTGCAACTTATTAAGCAAATTCCATGAAGCCTGCAAAGCATACTAATCATTTTCTCAAGACACGTAGCTCTTTCCCACCAAGAGCCGTTTCCTCAATGGTTCCAGCTGGCAAAACTCATTCTCATGTGGACCTGTCGCTTTGTAAGCACACAAAGCTTTTCTGTGGGTTTTTTGAAATATAAAGTAAGTTTATCTGCTCTCATTTCCCTTTGCTGCCATGATTCCAGAGACCATAGATAATTGTTTCAGCTCAAACCCATAATGCAAGTTTCTGTTGGAGAAAAAATAGAGAAAGAGCCTTCTGTGATGTATCTTGTGTATGCTGGCTCCTCTGGGGTGAGTGCAGCTTTGTTTTCTTATTCAAGATGCACACCCTATGGAGAGATGTCTAGTGTTGATTTAAATGGGTCCAAAAAGTGTTCCTTGGTTCTGGAGCTCTCACCAACCTGGTCCAGAAACCTCGCCTCTATATGTTATTGGACTTTCTCCTTTGCCCGCAAAGCACCTGGGATGGCTGACCATGGCAATGGTGAGCAGAGTCCTTGCAGCCTTCAAGTTAACTGGCATAGGTCATTTGTTTGCTGAAGAGGAATAGACACCCAAAGCATGTCAAATGTGCAGCAGATGTGTATTTATGGTGAGAATTCATTCATAAGCAAATCCATATTTTAAAAATTGTTAATGTAGGCTCGGTGTCTATAGCTCAGCGGCTAGGTCACCAACCACATACACTGGAGCTGGCAGGTTCGAATCCAGCCCGGGCCTGCCAAACAACAATGACAACTACAAGCAAAAAATAGCTGGGCATTGTGGCAGGCGCCTATAGTCCCAGCTACTTGGAAGGCTGAGGCAAGAGAATCACTTAAGCCCAAGAGTTTGAGGTTGCTGTGAGCTGTGATGCCACAGCACTCTACCCAGGGTGACAGCTTGAGGCTCTGTGTCAAAAAAAAAAAATGTTAATGTATATAAATGGTAAGTTAAACTTACAGGAAGATGTATAATGAAAAGTCCCTTTCCAGCTCTTATCCTCACTTGCCTACGTCTCTACTTTCGAAGAAGAACGTGTTACTTAGAGTCTATGCGCACAGGTACTTGTGAATAAATACCCCTGATTTTACAAGTGGTAGTATATTATACCAGCTGTTGTGTACCTTGCTTTTACATAAAAATATTTAAAACTAATATATGAACAACTGATTGCTTTCCTTTTTTAAAAAAATGCTTAAAAAGAGAAAATCTGAAAACAGTGAAAATCATATTTAAAAACAGATGAGTCGTGTATGGGGTGGTTCTCTTCAGATAATTTAGGAGTGAAGTGTAGGGTGACTTTCTGGTGGGGACAGCCTTCCTTACCCCCAGCAGGGGATGATGGCAAAGGAAGACAAAGCTAACACAGGTGTCCCCTGCTAGTCTTCCCTTCCTCCTTGCACCCCACTGTGTGTCCCTCCCCCACATCTTCTTCTCCCTGTGCCTTTCCCAGAGCACCCTGCCTGCTTCCCCCCATGCTTACTCCTTCTCTCCTTCCCTTCCTTCCTCGTGCCAATCAGTCCTTCTGTACTTTGCACCTGCCCTTTTCACCTCCATCCTTTCCACCAGGCCATCCTTCTGGATTCCCTGACTCCTGTCCTTCCTGCCTTGGGGGTCTGTCTTGTTTAGTGGGGCTGGAAGAGCTGCCTGTGGCATTTGGGTTATGAAAAGCATGGCAAGGGTCACAGGGTGTGTCAAAGGCTGACCAGAGCTGGTGGTGGTGTGTAGGAGGCCGAGGCTCTGGAGTGAGGACTGTGTCCGACTGCCTTCTGCCTGCTCAGGTGCAAGTAGTGTCAATCAGGGTTCAGAGAGGCAGAACCAGTAGGGGACACAGATGATGGATAAATAGTGAATTGATTTATGCAATTGTGGGGGCTGCGGAAGCATGTCCAAAGTTTACAGGTGTGGCCGTTGGGAAGGAAAGAACACAGACAAGCTGGACGCACACGTGCTCAGGCCAAGACTGTTGTCCACAGACAGCCATTGACTCAGGCCCACATAGGATGACCTCCCTAATTTAAAGTCAACAGATTAGGGACTTTTGTTTACATAGTAAAAACCCTTCCCTGCAGTGCCTAGATTTGTGTTCCTTGCAGAACTGGTGGAAGTGTGGGAATGCAACAGATGGCTGCCTTCTCCCTTCCTTCCTTGCAAAAGAGTATCTCTGGAGTCCATCTTCTCCAGAAACATCCTAGAAAGGGAATTCTGGGGAGCACAGTTTAACTCAAACAAGGTGAGACAAAAAAACACAAATACCTACCATGATGGTCAGCTGCTGGGCCAGTGCCCCAGGCCTGGCCAGGCTGGCTCGTCCTAGAGGCCTTGCAGCTCTGCTGCCCGGTGGCCGCCTCTGCAGGGTCCTTTACTGATTGTCCTTAAGGAATGGCATAAGCGGAATAGAACATTCCAACGTGCCCTCTACCCTTCCTCACAGAGCTCCCCACCCTTCAGTGTAGCACTTCTAGGAGCACTTGTTGAAGGTAAAGATACTCCCACTAAAACATAAGCCTTTTCTCCCATTTCTCTGTGGAATATATGTGGAGGCTTTATAGGAGTAACTTTGGGTGGACTTTGTACTGAAAATCAGCCATTTGCTCCTCCAGACCCTTCCTCATCCTTCTCCACCCTGTTCTGACCAGGGCTCTGGCAGGTTGATGCTGTATCCACAGCTCTTCCTTGCTCTCTCTCTGCCTCCAGTTCAGTTTGGCCAGTGGGCCGCTCTGGCAGGAGACAGGTGGGAAGAAGAGAGTAGAGTCTAGGTGTTTAATTTCCCAGTTTGACCCCTGCAAGCTTGCCTTGGGCTGTCCATCTCCTTGACAAAAGGGAATTCCTGCTCCAAGGCAGCCCTCCGCCTACCAGTTCTCCTTAAAGAAGGCCTGGTGAAGGAACGGGTTTTGTTGTTTTGTTTTCATTTCTATTTCCTTATGGACTGACAGACTTGGCTATCTCAGCAATGCCAAATTGTAATAAAGTTTCCAAATACTTTATATTTTTATATTCTCATTGCAGACTGCCCATTTTTCATACCACAGCCAGTTTTCATATCGGGGCCAGTTCACAGGTGACAGTTTGAGGGGCAGGACTCCCCAGGACTCTTTGAGAGAGTCTTGGTACTCTTCCACTCACTTCTCAGAGCTCAGATGTGGTATCAGCTTCAATCATTACCAGCCCTAGAGTTTCCGCATTATCTGTTATGGTTTTGTCTATGCCTTTGTGCATAGAACCTTTGTAAATAAACCATTCTCAAGTTGTCCTATTTTGATTATTCTATGTTCCTATTACTGATGCTTTATCTGAGGATGTGAAACAGTCAGTGTTTTTATCACCATTAGTACTGGATCACTTACGGTTTACCTCACAAATAATCCAGACACTCTGGACTGTTGATACCCCAGATGACAACTGTTTTTTTGCAGATCTAAGTATTTTGTTAGTTCAACTTATTTCTCATTCAACATTTAGCTCATTAAAATTTAGATGTATTTTTCTTAACAGATGCAGCTGTCATTGAATTATTTAGATGGTAAACTCTGGAAAGCTGAGTCAATGCAGTGAATATAGAGGATTCAAGAAATAGGACATTCTAATTTGAGTCTGATTTGGCCTCGATAGGTTGGGTGCAAGACCCAAATGGCAGAGTCTTTCTCTAAGATTTTTATTTTACTTTTACTTTTATTTAATTTTTTGGCCGGGGCCAGGTTTGAACCCACCACCTCCAGTATATGGGGCAGGCGCCCTACTCCTTTGAGCCACAGGCCCCACCCTCTTTCTCTAAAATTTTATATGTATAGTTGTTGGAAGATCTTTTTCCGTTAGCCAAATAATAAAAGCAATGTGCTATTAGAATGAAATGTAGGGTCTCTAGGATGAAGAGAGAGGAGAGAGAGAGAGAGGCTACCTTGATGGCATTATATGCTTAACATAAGTTGAGTTTGGTTGCTATACCTTGTAACCAAAGGGTCTTGCCTCATACATTGCAAGGTAGCATAGGTTACATAGACAGTTCCAGATCACACGGTTGAAATCAACTAATTGGTCTAGGACTTAAACTCATATTCAATTGACTCCAAAATCAATGAATGATCTCTCTACTTTATCATTTCCTAACTACTGGGACACCAAGAAATTTAGAAACCCTCTAGAAATAGAAATCAAAGAGCAGTTGTGTACCTGGACTATCCTGCTTCTTGGCCCTCTGAGATGATTCTCCAGTGGAGCCTCAGTATGGTGATTTTCTTCCTTTAGCCTCTGTCCGGTCTTCCCTTCCCCTGAGGCCTAATCCTGGAGAACAGGAACGAGGCCCCAGGCCTTCTTTTAAAACTTCACTCTGGGGAGGCGGAGCAAGATGGTAGCCGAGTAACAGCTTCCTTGCATCTGGGCACCGTGAGTCTGGGGATATAGGACTCCAGGCATCTCTGGCTGGTGGGATCTGCCTGTCATCACCCCTGAGAGGATACAGGGAGTCAGCGAGAGACGTCTGGACCCCAAGAGGAGGACTAAAACAGTGGAAAACCGGCAAGTGGTCACGTGTGTTCAATCCGTCTAAACCCACCCACAACTGTAAGTTCAGTAGCAGCAAGACTGCAAACCAGAAAGGCCTTACCTGTGAACTGTTTTGGTGTCGTTGGACTAGGCACTCAGCTAAACTGCCTTGGGGAGAGCCTGAGCGGGAGTGCGGAGAACTTTGGCCTTTGTCTAGGGCCCCAGTCTGAGCCGCTGAGCCAGACGGAGCTAATAGTGTTTGGCTCTGGGTCACAGGCAGACATTGTGAGCGATCTGCCCCGGCAAGCTCCGCCCCCAGGGTCGCAGAGCTGGAATTGGGTGGGAGCTGGTAACCCAGCGACCAAGTAGCCTAAGGGCGGGGTCTGAGCCGCCTAGCAGCCCTAACCCTCGGGGGCAGAGGGAGACCTGTTTTGACACACAGGGTAAGTGGATAGCCACTTCAGCACTGATTCCAGCGACAAGCACTTCCCTGAGAAAGCTTCTGCTCAGTAAGTGAACAAGTTCAAAGTGCCTTTTAAGTGGGCTGAAGAGAGATTTAGGGTGTCTACCTGCTGGGGTTTGAGAAATCAGCAGCCTCCAGTCGTATCAGAACTGTGATTAACATCTCATACCCCGGAAGACCACGTGTTGCCCAGACAATATTCAATAACATACACATACTGCTTTGTTTTTGTTTTTGTTTTTTTTTGGTTTCGTTGTCTTTTTTTGTTTATTTTGATGTTGTGGATTGTTGTTTTGTTTTTTAATTTCAACCTTTTCCATACAGATCCTTTTTCTTTCTCAATTTTTCTAGATTAATTATAATTTCCCATTGCTGCCTATTTCAATACTTAGAACTTCATTTTTGTTAGTGTTTCTACCGCTATTATTTGGTTTTTCCAGCCAATTTTATCCCGTAAAGTTTTCTGTTTGCTTGTTTTGGTTTGATTTATAGCATTTGTACTGTGTCTGATCAGGTTAGCAAAGAGCTGCTGACCTCAAGGGAACCACCCAACTGGGCACCCCCAGAAGGTGGTTTTTTTTTTTAAGGTTGTATCAAAGTACCCTACTGTACACCTATATTCCTCTGTCTCTCTCTTTCTGTGCCTCTCTTCTTTTTGTCAATATTCCTTTTACCCACCCCCTCTCCTTTCTCTATTTTTCTTTTTTTTTCCTTATCACTCGGTCCTCCTTTCTTTCATCCCTTTTTTGCTCTTCAACCTTCTCACCCTTCTGGTCCTGTAACCCTTAGTCCACAGGCACGAGAACTTAAAGAGCAAGAGGAAGTGAAAGGAAAATTAGGGCAAGGAAACAGATAAAAGAAATCACCCATGAGGAAGAATCAGCAGAAAACTCCAGGCAACATGAAGAACCAGTCCAGAACAACCCCGCCAAGGGACCATGAGGTAGCTACTGCAGAGGATTCCACCTATAAAGAAATGTTAGGAATGACAGAAAGGGAATTTAGAATACACATGTTGAAAACAATGAAAGAAATGATGGAAACAATGAAGGAAACTGCTAATAAAGTGGAAAATAACCAAAAGGAAATCCAAAAACAGAATCAAATAAGAGATGAACGATATGAAGAATATAAAAAGGATATAGCAGAGCTGAAGGAAATGAAACAATCAATCAGGGAACTTAAAGATGCAATGGAAAGTATCAGCAACAGGTTAGACCATGCAGAAGAAAGAATTTCAGAGGTAGAAGACAAAGTTTTTGAGATAACTCAGATAGTAAAAGAGGCAGAAAAGAAGAGAGAGAAAGCAGAACATTCACTGTCAGAATTATGGGACTTTATGAAGCGTTCCAACATACGAGTTATAGGAATTCCAGAAGGGGAAGAAGAATGCCCCAGAGGAATGGAAGCCATACTAGAGAATATTATAAAAGAAAATTTCCCAAATATCACCAAAGATTCTGATACACTGCTTTCAGAGGGCTATTGGACCCCAGGTCGTCTCAACCCTAACCGAGCTTCTCCAAGACACATTGTGATGAACCTGTCCAAAGTCAAGACAAAAGAAAAGATTCTGCAAGCTGCCAGGAGTAAGCGCCAGTTGACCTACAGGGGCAAATCCATCAGAGTGACCGCAGACTTCTCTAATGAAACTTTTCAAGCAAGAAGACAATGGTCATCTACCTTTAATCTACTTAAACAGAACAATTTCCAGCCCAGAATTCTGTACCCTGCTAAGCTAAGCTTCAAAATTGACGGAGAAATCAAATCATTTACGGATATACAAACATTGAGGAAATTCGCCACAACAAGACCAGCTCTACAGGAAATACTTCAACCTGTTCTGCACACTGACCACCACAATGGATCAACAGCAAAGTAAGAACTCAGAAATTAAAGGACAGAACCAAACCTCCACACTGATGCAAAAGATAAAACTAAGCAATGGACTCTAACAAAATAAGACGAATAGAATACTACCACACTTATCAATTATCTCAATAAATGTTAATGGCTTGAATTCCCCACTGAAGAGACATAGATTGGTTAACTGGATTAAAAAACACAAGCCATCCATTTGCTGTCTGCAAGAAACACACCTGGCTTCAAAAGACAAAGTTCCGAGTCAAGGGTTGGAAGACAATTTTTCAGGCAAATGGAATTCAGAAGAAAAGAGTTGCGATCTTATTTTCAGATACATGTGGATTTAAAGCAACTAAAGTCAAAAAAGACAAAGATGGTCACTTTATATTGGTCAAGGGAAAAAATACAACAAGAAGACATTTCAATTCTAAATATCTATGCACCCAATTTAAATGCTCCCAGATTTTTGAAACAGACCTTACTCAGTCTGAGCAATATGATATCTGATAATACCATAATAACAGGGGACCTTAACACTCCTCTTACAGAGCTGGACAGATCCTCTAAACAGAAATTAAACAAGGATATAAGAGATTTAAATGAGACCCTAGAACAACTGTGCTTGATAGACGCATATAGAACACTCCATCCCAAAGATAAAGAATATACATTCTTCTCATCACCTCATGGAACATTCTCCAAAATTGATCATATCCTGGGACACAAAACAAATATCAACAGAATCAAAAGAATTGAAATTTTACCTTGTATCTTCTCAGACCATAAGGCACTAAAGGTGGAACTCAACTCTAACAAAAATGCTCGACCCCACCCAAAGGCATGGAAACTAAACAATCTTCTGTTGAATAACAGATGGGTGAAGGAAGAAATAAAACAGGAAATCATTAACTTCCTTGAGCGTAACAACAATGACGACACAAGCTACCAAAACCTGTGGGATACTGCAAAAGCAGTTTTGAGAGGAAAATTCATCGCTTTAGATGCCTACATTCGAAAAACAGAAAGAGAGCACATCAACAATCTCACAAGAGATCTTATGGAATTGGAAAAAGAAGAACAATCTAAGCCTAAACTCAGTAGAAGAAAAGAAATATCCAAAATCAAATCAGAGATCAATGAAATTGAAAACAAAAGAATCATTCAGAAAATTAATGAAACAAGGAGTTGGTTTTTTGAAAAAATAAATAAAATAGATAAACCATTGGCCAGACTAACGAGGAATAGAAAAGTAAAATCTCTAGTAACCTCAATCAGAAATGATAAAGGGGAAATAACAACTGATCCCACAGAGATACAAGAGATCATCTCTGAATACTACCAGAAACTCTATTCCCAGAAATTTGACAATGTGAAGAAAATGGATCAATATTTGGAATCACGCCCTCTCCCGAGACTCAGCCAGGAAGAAATAGAGCTCCTGAACAGACCCATTTCAAGCACTGAGATCAAAGAAACAATAAAAAATCTTCCCACCAAAAAATGCCCTGGTCCAGATGGCTTCACTCCAGAATTCTATCAAACCTTCAAGGAATAGCTTATTCCTGTACTGCAGAATTTATTCCAAAAAATTGAGGAAGAAGGAATCTTCCCCAACACATTCTATGAAGCAAACATCACCCTGATACCAAAACCAGGAAAAGACCCAAACAAAAAGGAGAATTTCAGACCAATCTCCCTCATGAACATAGACGCAAAAATTCTCAACAAAATCCTAGCCAATAGATTACAGCTTATCATCAAAAAAGTCATTCATCATGATCAAGTAGGCTTCATCCCAGGAATGCAAGGCTGGTTTAACATACGCAAGTCTATAAACGTTATCCACCATATTAACAGAGGCAAAAATAAAGATCACATGATCCTCTCAATGGATGCAGAAAAAGCATTTGATAAAATCCAGCATCCTTTTCTAATTAGAACACTGAAGAGTATAGGCATAGGTGGCACATTTCTAAAACTGATTGAAGCTATCTATGACAAACCCACAGCCAATATTGTACTGAATGGAGTAAAACTGAAAGCTTTTCCTCTTAGAACTGGAACCAGACAAGGTTGTCCTCTGTCACCTTTACTGTTCAACGTAGTGCTGGAAGTTCTAGCCAATACAATTAGGCAAGACAAGGAAATAAAGGGAATCCAAATGGGAGCAGAGGAGGTCAAACTCTCCCTCTTTGCTGACAACATGATCCTATACTTAGAGAACCCCAAAGACTCAACCACAGGACTCCTAGAAGTCATCAAAAAATACAGTAATGTTTCAGGATATAAAATCAATGTCCACAAGTCAGTAGCCTTTGTGTACACCAATAACAGTCAAGATGAGAAGCTAATTAAGGACACAACTCCCTTCACCATAGTCTCAAAGAAAATGAAATACCTAGGAATATACCTAACGAAGGAGGTGAAGGACCTCTATAAAGAAAACTATGAACTCCTCAGAAAGGAAATAGCAGAGGATATTAACAAATGGAAGAACATACCATGCTCATGGATGGGAAGAATCAACATTGTTAAAATGTCTATACTTCCCAAAGCAATCTACCTATTCAATGCCATTCCTATCAAAATACCAACATCGTACTTTCAAGATTTGGAAAAAATGATTCTGCGTTTTGTATGGAACCGGAAAAAACCCCGTATAGCTAAGGCAGTTCTTTGTAACAAAAATAAAGCTGGGGGCATCAGCATACCAGATTTTAGTCTGTACTACAAAGCCATAGTGGTCAAGACAGCATGGTACTGGCACAAAAACAGAGACATAGACACTTGGAATCAAATTGAACACCAAGAAATGAAACTAACATCTTACAACCACCTAATCTTTGATAAACCAAACAAGAACTTACCTTGGGGGAAAGACTCCCTATTCAATAAATGGTGTTGGGAGAACTGGATGTCTACATGTAAAAGACTGAAACTGGACCCACACCTTTCCCCACTCACAAAAATTGATTCAAGATGGATAAAGGACTTAAACTTAAGGCATGAAACAATAAAAATCCTCCAAGAAAGCATAGGAAAAACACTGGAAGATATTGGCCTGGGGAAAGACTTCATGAAGAAGACTGCCATGGCAATTGCAACAACAACAAAAATAAACAAATGGGACTTCATTAAACTGAAAAGCTTCTGTACAGCTAAGGACACAATAACCAAAGCAAAGAGACAACCTACACAATGGGAAAGGATATTTGCATATTTTCAATCAGACAAAAGCTTGATAACTAGGATCTATAGAGAACTCAAATTAATCCACATGAAAAAAGCCAACAATCCCTTATATCAATGGGCAAGAGACATGAATAGAACTTTCTCTAAAGATGACAGACAAATGGCTAACAAACACATGAAAAAAAGTTCATCATCTCTATATATTAGAGAAATGCAAATCAAAACAACCCTGAGATATCATCTAACCCCAGTGAGAATGGCCCACATCACAAAATCTCAAAACTGCAGATGCTGGCGTGGATGTGGAGAGAAGGGAACACTTTTACACTGCTGGTGGGACTGCAAACTAGTACAACCTTTCTGGAAGGAAGTATGGAGAAACCTCAAAGCACTCAACCTAGACCTCCCATTCGATCCTGCAATCCCATTACTGGGCATCTACCCAGAAGGAAAGAAATCCTTTTATCATAAGGACACTTGTACTAGACTGTTTCCTGCAGCTCAATTTACAATTGCCAAAATGTGGAAACAGCCTAAATGCCCACCAACCCAGGAATGGATTAACAAGCTGTCGTATATGTATGCCATGGAATACTATTCAGCCATTAAAAAAAATGGAGACTTTACATCCTTCGTATTAACCTGGATGGAAGTGGAAGACATTATTCTTAGTAAAGCATCACAAGAATGGAGAAGCATGAATCCTATGTACTCAATTTTGATATGAGGACAATTAATGACAATTATAGTTATGGGGGGGGAACAGAAAGAGGGAAGGAGGGAGGTGGGTGGGGCCTTGGTGTGTGTCACACTTTATGGGGGCAAGACATGATTGCAAGAGGGACTTTACCTAACAATTGCAATCAGTGTAACCTGGCTTATTGTACCCTCAATGAATCCCCAACAATAAAAAAAAAAAAAAAAGATACAAGACACGAAGGCCAAGTGCCCATCGACCCATGAATGGATTAATAAATTGTGGTATATGTGTACCATGAAATGTTCTGCAGCCTTAAAAAAAAGATGGAGACTTTACCTCTTTTATGTTTACATGGATGGAGCTGGAACATATCCTACTTAGTAAAGTATCTCAAGAACAGAAGAAAAATATCCAATGTACCCAGTACTATTATGAAACCAATTTTCAATCACTCACACTATCATATGAAGAATAGATCACAACTATGGCCCAAGATGAAGAAGGGATTGGGGGGGATGGGAGCGGAAGAAGGAGATCAGATCGAGGGAGGGTGAATGGTGGGATCACACCTATGGTGCACAATGCAAGGGCACATGTCGGATCTATTAGTATAGAGTATAAATGTCTTACACAATAACTAAATGAGATGAGGTATATATTAACCACAGTGATGTAAGCGTTCCTAGTTCTATATGAAATCAGCACATTGTACCGCATAAATGCATTAATGTATACATGATCTATGTGTTTATGGTTTAATAAAAAAAATAAAAAAAAAAAACAACTTCACTCTGAAAGAGAAGAAGATGAGCAACTAATTATGTTAAAATTATATCTCTTCAAAGTAAAAGTATTAAACCAGTGGACCAGGGGTCTCTAAATAACTTAAGGTGGGAGGAGACCCTCACTTATGGGATTTTTCCTTCAGTCTTTTGGTACCTGAACACAGACAAGGTTCTGGGTTATCTTTAAATATTGAACTATTTCAGGGTCATAAACATTATTTAACTCTTGCCTTTCAGTAAGAGTTGTCAGGATTAAACTTCCCTTCTAAATTAATGTTCAGGGAATCTTTTTGAACCATGACTCAGTTATAAATAAAAAGAAAACTAGGCTCGGTGCCTGTGGCTCAAGCAGCTAAGACGCCAGTCACATACACCTGAGCTGGTGGGTTCGAATCTAGCCCAGGCCTGCCAAACAACAATGATGGCTACAACCAAAAAAAAAAAGTAGCCGGGTGTTGTGGCAGGTGCTGTAATCCCAGATACTTGGGAGGTGGAGGCAGGAGAATCGCTTGAGCCCAGGAATTGGAGGTTGCTGTGAACTGTGATGCCACAGCACTCTACCCAGGGTGACAGCTTGAGGCTCTGTCTCAAAAAAAAAAAAAAAGAAAACTAGAAGAGGAATGGACATGCTTGTTGTTTTAAGGAACTGCTCTTGTTTATTAGTGAGTGGCTGTAAAGAGCTGAAAGATCCCTAGTCTCAGGTTTGGGGCTTTATTCCTTAGAGAAGATTTCCACATGGAAATGGTGATTCCCTCACCTCTTTGAGTTCTAAGCAATTAAATGGGCCAATCAAAAACAATAGATATAAGGCAATAGTTGCAAGTAGAATTTATTCAGGATACTCAAGCTGAGTTGTGGTATGTTCTCATTTAATGTTTTGCTCCCCTCTAGTGGAATTTTATATAGTGTACAATACCAAGTATGGTATAGGATAGCAGATCCTAGGGAAAAAATTGATTTAAAAATGTGTTTAAAAGGAACATACTAGCTTGCATTCCCACCAGCAGTGCAGAAGTGTTCTCTTTTCTCCACATCCACGCCAACATCTGTAGTTTTGGGATTTTGTGATGTGGGCTACTCTTACTGGAGTTAGATGATATCTCAAAGTGGTTTTGGTTTGCATTTCTCTGATGATTACAGATGATGAGCATTTTTTCATGTGTCTGTAGACTGTGCACCTGTCTTCTTCAGAGAAGCTTCTGTTCATGTCTCTTGCCCACAGTGAAATGGGATCACTTGTTCTTTCCTTATTAATAATTTTGAGTTCTCTGTGGATTCTGGTTATTAGACCTTTGTTGGAAACATAACCTGCAAAAATCCTCTCCCATTCTGAGGGCTGTATATTTGCTTTACTTACTGTGTTCTTGGCAGTGCAGAAGCTTTTTAGTTTGATCAGATCCCAGTAATGTATTTTTGGTGTTGCTTTAATTGCCCAGGGGGTCCTCCTCATAAAGTATTCTCCCAGGCCAATTTTTTCAAGTGTTTCCTCTGTACTCTCTCCAAGAACTTTTATAGTTTCGTGTCTTAAGTTTAAGTCCTTTAACCAGTGAGAGTCAATTTTTGTTAGAGGAGAAAGGTGTGGGTCCAGTTTCAGTCTTCTACAAGCCACCAGCCAATTCACCCAGCACCATTTCTTAAATAGGGAATCTTTCCCCCAATTTATATTTTTGATGGGCTTATTGAAGATCAAATGACAATAAGTGTCTGGGTTCATCTCTTGGTTTTCAATTGTGTTCCCTACATCTACCTCTCTATTTTTGTGCCAGTGCCATGCTGTTTTGATCACTATAGATTTATAGAATAGTCTGAAGTCTGGTAGCATGATTCCTCCTGATTTGTTTTCATTTCTGAGTAATGTCTTAGCTATTCGAGGTTTTTTTTTTTTGGGATCTAAATGTAGACCTGCCATTTGATCCTGCAGTTCCTCTACTAGGTGTATATCCAAAAGACCAAAAATCACTTGGCAACAAAGATACTTGCACCAGACTGTTCATTGCAGCTCAATTCATAATTGCCAAGTCTTGGAAGAAGCTCAAGTGCCCATCAACCCATGAATGGATTAATACATTTGGTATATGTATACCATGGAATTCTATGCTGCATTAAAAAAAGATGGAGACTTTACCTCTTTTATGTTTACATGGATGGAGCTGGAAAATATTTTTCTTAGTCAAGTATCTCAGGAATGGAAAAAAAATATCCAATGTACTCAGTACTACTATGAAACCAATTTATAATCACTCACACTTTCATATGAGAGATGAATCATAACTATAGCCCAAGATGAAGGAGGGAAGGGGGAGGGAGTGAGTCAATAGAAGGAGGGTTAATAGTGGGACCACACATATGGAGCATATTGCAAGGGTACAAGTCAAATCTATAAAGTATAGAACGCAAATGTCTTAACATTGGGATTAAGTAAATGAGGTGAAAGCTATGTAAATTAGTAGGATGTAAGTACTCCAATTTGTACAGATAATCAACACATTGAATCCCACAAAGGCATAAATGTATTCATGATCTACATATACATGACTTAATTTAAAAATGTGTTTAAAGCATGTTTATGTTTTATAGAATTTCTGTACAAGTTTGTACAGTTTGAGAGATTAAAGATTTGTTAGGTCACTTTCCTCATTTTGAAGATGAACAAGCTAAACTGGATAAAGAGGAAATGACTCACCCAAGATGACGAGTTTCTAATAGATCATCTCTTCATTAATGACAACGTTCCCCCTAGGTGTAGAAAGTTTACACCTGTCATACTCATCTATTCACTTAGGGACTCAAGAGGTATGCCTTGGAGATTGGAAATCAAATCCAATAAGAATATTACAGGCTGCTAGTGCTCTGGAAGGGAAGGGACTTGCATCAGGAAGGCAAAGGTAGGTATTAACAAGGACACCTAGAGATGAAACTGTTGATTAGGTAGTGCTGGCTTGTTTTCCTCCTTGCTACTGCCCTTTAATGCAAAACCCACTCAGAGATGTCCTTTGGCTTGGAGACATCCCTATTCTATAAACTTAATTCTAACTGGATAATTTTCACCTGTGCTTTATTCTCTGAAAAATTTTACTACCATTCTCCAAATAATTTCTACTTCCCTCCACTCTCCTAAATAAATGTAAAGTTTCAATTTTTTTGTATGGAAAATATTCATTTGTAATACAATACTAATATGATTCTTTAGAATACTTTCCTGATTATAAGAATAACTCTGTCATAGTGGACAACATATGAAGTCTGAAAAAGGAAATAAAAGTCTCCCACAATGGTGGTTCACTTCAGGAATGTCTGCCTATGCTCCTACTAGATTGGTTCTCCCACAAACAATAAGTATAAATTATGGGAAAAATAAAAAAGCACGCAAACAAACAAAAAATACCTGGAGACAGTGAAGGCTGAACAAAGCAAATTGCTTCTGAAAGGAGGCTGGCATTTAGGAAAAAGAAATGGCAAAAAGTGGGTTGCCTGTGTTTCTTCAACTTTTAACCTGAAGACAGATCACCGTAACAACTTGGAGTAGCTGAAATGCCCATAGAAAACAGGTAGTGTTTCTTGCCTAACGAATCAGAAAACAGAATTCAAGGTAGTCACAGACCCTGGAATGTGAAGGGAGAAGCCTAGCAATGATAAAGCCAGAGAATAGACACCAAAAAACTCCGCTCACATCTCTGTTGATCCTTGAAATATTCATGGATGAGCCAGATTCTAAGTAGCTTACTTAAGAATAAAATAACTGAGATTTCGGCTACTGCCAAAGTGACAAGAGTTTGCCATTTTAGTCTAAGTTATTTGCCTGCTAAAACAAGACAAGACAAAAAAGTAATATTCTTTGGAGAAATGTAGCAGAATCCAGAGCCTGCTATAATGTCCTGGATATAACCCAAAATTACTCAACATAATAGAAACAAAATATGACCTATTCTCAAAAAAAAAAAAAAAAAAATGGCAATCAACACAGACCAAACCTGAGATGACCCAGCATCAAAGATGATCTTGAAATTAGCAGGCAAGAATTTTGAAGTAGCTATTATAACTATATGCGATGATGTAAAAGAAAATGTATTTACAATAAATGAAAAGATGGAAAATTTTGGCAAAGAAATAAATCATGAAAAGAACCAAGTAGAAATTCTGGAAATAGGACCTCCATAAGAGCTGTGCCGCGACCGTGATTGGAGCCCATTCGGACCTCCGGAAGAGCTGCGCCACCTGAACCTCTGAAAGAACTGCACCACGACCACAATCGGCACCCGCCCAGACCTTCGTAAGAGCTGTGCCGTGACCAGGATTGGTACCCACCCGGATCTTGGTGAGAGCTACACCGTGATCCGCGACCCATGCCTGCTGGGCCTCCACATGCCCTGACCAGGAACTGCGGGAGCCTTGCAACCCCACATCTTCCCTCCTGTACCCTCCCTGCCTCCATACCAGCCCACTCATCTAGCCAGGGACTCTGGTAGCTGTGTGCCCTCTGGAGCCCTCCCTGCCTCTGCGCAGAGCCCTTCTCCTGGCCAGAGACTGCTGGAGCCTTGGGCTGTCTGTGCCAAAGTCACTGGGTGCCAGGCACTCCCAGAACCATGTGCACCACCCCCTGCCCTGTTGCTGAATCTGTGTGTTACACTCCAGAGCGGCTCCCACAACTAGAACTCCCTGGCTGGGGCAGCCCCAGAGGAGCTACACAGGGTCATTCCATACAAAGATCCAGCAACAATAGAGTGATCCTGCTGGAATCTAATCTTGGAGAGACACCTCCCCAACTCTGAGGATGGCCAGAGGCAATGGTGAAAAACAATCATGAGGTGGAATCAACAGAAAAACTCTGGAAATATGAATAATCAGAGTAGATCAACTCCCCCAAAGATCAATGGGGCAGACACAGCACAAGATCCCATGCACAAATAGCTGAGATGTCAGAAATTGAATTCAGAATCTGGATAGCAAATAAGATCGAATTAGAATTCCAAGCAGTAACCCAAAAGATATCTCAAGAATTCAACGAATTCAAAGACCAAATGACCAAAGATTTTGACACATTGAGACAAGAAGTTGAAGCCCTCAAGGATCTGAGAAACACAGTAGAATCCCTTAGTAACAGAATAGAGCAAGCAGAAGAAAGGATTTCTGACATTGAAGACAAAGCTTTCTAACACTCCCAAACTCTCAAAGAAGAAGAGAAATGGAGGGCAAAAACAGATCACTCTCTCAGAGAGCTCTGGGATAATTCAAAGAAAACTAATGTTCGTCTTATAGGGAACCCCAAAAGCGACAAAATGGCTTCACAAGGCACAGAGTCTCTTCTCCATGAGATTATGAAGGAGAACTTTCCAGACATGCCAAGAGATTCTGAAATTCAGATAGCAGACAGTTTCAGAACTCCAGCATGACTCAACCCAAATGAAACATCCCCCAGACACATCATAATCAATTTCACTAAGTTAATATGAAGGAGAAAATTCTGAAAGCAGCCAGACAAAAGAAAACCATCACCTACAAGGGCAAGAATATCAGAATAACTGCAGATCTCTCTGCTGAAACCTTTAAAGCTAGAAGAGGATGGTCATCGACTTTTAATATCCTAAAACAAAATAACTTTCAACCCAGGATCCTGTACCCAGCTAAACTGAGTTTCATTTATGACAGAGAAATTAAATACTTCAATGACATTCACATGTTGAAGAAATTTCCATAACTAAACCAGCTGTCCAGGATATTCTCAGACCTATCCTTCATAAAGACCAGCGTAATCCTCCACCACAAAAGTAAACCCACCCAGAAAATTTTGATCAAATTCCAACTTCCACAGTTGCAAAAGGATTAAAAATGTCCACTGGACTCTCGAAAGGCTTATCCATATTCCCAATTAATGTGAATTGTCCTCTAAAAAGGCACAGGTTGGCTGACTGGCTACAAAAACTCAAGCCAGATATCTGCTGCATACAAGAATATCATCTTACATAAAAGACAAATATAGACTCAAGGTGAAGGGATGGTCATCTATACTCCAGGCAAATGGAAAGCAGAAAAAAGCAGCCATTGCAGACACAATAGACTTTAAGCCAACCAAAATAAGGAAGGTTAAGGATGGACACTTCATATTTGTTAAAGATAATACTCAGTATGATGAGATAGCAATTATTAATATTTATGCACCCAACCAGAATGCACCTCAATTTATAAGAGAAACTCTAACAGACATGAGCAACTTGATTTCCTCCAGTACTATAGTAGTTGGAGATTTTAACACCCCTTTAGCAGTGCTGGATAGATCCTCCAAAGAGAAGCTAAGCAAAGAAATTTTAGATTTAAAATTAACCATTCAACATCTGGACTTAACAGACATCTACAGACCATTTCATCCCAACAAAACTGAATACACATTTTTCTCATCAGCCCATGGAACATACTCCAAAATCAACCACATCCTAGACCACAAATCTAACCTCAGCAAATTAAAAAAATAGAAATTATTCCTTGCATCTTCTCAGACCATCATGGAATAAAAGTTGAACTCAATAACAATAGGAATCTGCATACCCATACAAAAACATGGAAGCTAAATAATCTTATGCTGAAGGATAGATGGGTTATAGACGAGATTAAGAAGGAAATCACCAAATTTTTGGAACAAAACAACAATGAAGACATGAATTATCAGAACCTCTGGGATACTGCAAAGGCAGTCCTATGAGGGAAATTTATAGCACTGTAAGCCTTCCTCAAGAAAACGGAAAGAGAGGAAGTTAATAACTTAATGGGACATCTCAAGCAACTGGAGAAGGAAGAACATTCCAACCCCAAACCCAGCAGAAGAAAAGAAATAATGAAAATCAGAGCAGAATTAAATGAAATTGAAAACAAAAGAATTATACAACAGATCAATAAATCCAAAAGTTGGGTTTTTTGAAAAAGTCAATAAAATAGATAAACCTTTGACCAAACTAGGAAAAAAAGAGTAAAATCTCTAATTTCATCAATCAGAAATGGTAAAGATGAAATAACAACAGACCCCTCAGAAATTCAAAAAATCCTTAATGAATATTACAAGAAACTTTACTCTCAGAAATATGAAAATCTGAAAGAAATCGACTAATACTTGGAAGTACACCATCTACCAAGA
Source organism: Nycticebus coucang (assembly GCF_027406575.1). Taxonomy (NCBI): domain Eukaryota; kingdom Metazoa; phylum Chordata; class Mammalia; order Primates; family Lorisidae; genus Nycticebus; species Nycticebus coucang. The sequence goes on along the minus strand of NC_069785.1, from coordinate 50,521,071 downwards.
CTTAGCCAAAATGAAGTGGAAATATTCAATAGGCCTATATCAAGTTCTGAAATAGCATCAACTATACGAAATCTCCCTAGAAAGAAAAGCCCAGGACCAGATGACTTTACATTAGAATTCTACCAAACCTTTAAAGAAGAACTAGTACCTATATTACTAAACCTCTTCCAAAATATAGAAAAAGAAGGACTATTACCCAACACATTCTACAAAGAAAACATCACCTTGATTCCCAAACCAGGGAAAGACCCAACAAGAAAAAAATATCATAGACCAATATCACTAATGAATATTGATGCAAAATACTCAATAAGATCCTAACAGAGTCCAACAACACATCAAAAAAATTATACACCACGGCCAAGTGGGATTTATCCCAGGGCCTCAAGGCTGGTTCAATATACGTAAATCTATAAATGTAATTCAGCACATAAACAAACTAAAAAATAAAGACCATATGATTCTTTCAATTGATGAGAAAGCTTTTGATAATATCCAGCATCCCTTCATGATCAGAACACTTAAGAAAATTGGTATAGAAGGGACATTTCTTAAACTAATACAGGCTATCTACAGCAAACCCACAGCCAATATCGTATTGAATGGAGTTAAATTGAAATCATTTCCACTTAGATCAGGAACCAGGCAAGGTTGCCCATTGTCTCCATTGCTCTTTAACATTGTAGTGGAAGTTTTAGCCATTGCAATTAGGGAAGAAAAGGCAATCAAGTGTATCCGCATAGGGTCAGAAGAGATCAAACTTTCACTCTTTGCAGATGATATGATCATCTATCTGGAAAACACTAGGGATTCTACTACAAAACTTTTAGAAGTGATTAAGGAATACAGCAATGTCTCAGGCTGCAAAATCAACACCATAAATCTGTAGCCTTTATATATACCAACAATAACCAAGCTGAAAAAATAGTCAAGGACTCTATTCCTTTCACAGTAGTGCCAAAGAAGATGAAATATTTGGGAGTATACCTAACAAAGGATGTGAAAGATCTCTACAAACAGAACTATGAAACTTTAAGAAAAGAAGTAGCTAAAGCTGTTAACAAATGGAAAAACATACCATGTTCATTGTTGGGAAGAATCAACATTGTTAAAATGTCTATACTACCCAAAGCAATATATAATTTAAATGAAATTCCTATTAAAGCTCCATTGTCATATTTTAATGATCTTGAAAAAAATAATACTTCATTTTATATGGAATCAGAAAAAACCTTGAATAGCCAAAACATTTACTCAGCAATAAAAACAAAGCAGGAGGAATCATGCTACTAGACCAGAGACTGTACTATAAATTGATAGTGATCAAAACAGCATGGTACTGGCACAAAAACAGAGAAGTAGATGTCTGGAACAGAATAGGAACCAAGAGATGAATCCAGCTACTTACTGTTATTTGATCTTTGACAAGCCAATTAAAAACATTCAGTGGGGAAAAGATTCCCTATTTAACAAATGGTGCTGGATGAACTGGCTGGCGATCTGTAAAAGACTGAAACTGGACCCACACCTTTCACCATTAACTAAGATAGACTCTCACTGGATAAAAGATTTAAACTTAAGACATGAAACTATAAAAATATTTGAAGAAAGTGCAGGGAAAACTCTTGAAGTGATCGGCCTGGGTGAATATTTTATGAGGAGGACTCTCCGGGCAATTGAAGCAGTATCAAAAATACATTTCTGGGATCTGATCAAACTAAAAAGCTTCTGCACAGCCAAGAACATTGTAAGTAAAGCAAGCAGACAGCCCTCAGAATGAGAGAAAATATTTGCAGTTATACCTCTGATAAAGGTTTAATAACCTGAATCCACAGAGGACTCAAACGTATTAGCAAGAAAAGAACAAGTGATCCCATCTCAGGGTGGGCAAGGGACTTGAAGAGAAATTTCTCTAGAGAAGACAGATGCATGATCTACAAACACATGAAAAAAAACTCACCATCCTTAATCATCAGAGAAATGCAAATCAACACTCCTTTGAGATTTCACCTAATCCCGGTAAGAGTAGCCCACATAACAAAATCCCAAAACCGGAGATGTTGGCGTGGATGTGGAGAAAAGGGCACACTTCTACACTGCTGGTGGGAATGCACACTAGTACGTTCCTATTGGAAGGATGTTTGGAGAATACTTAGAGATCTAAAAATAATTGCTAAGTCATGGAAGAATAAATTGCTAGTCATTCAACCCATGAATGGACTAGCAAATTGTGGTACATGTATACCATGGAATATTATGCAGCTTAAAGAAAGATGGAGACTTTACCTCTTTCATGTTTACATGGATGGAGCTGGAACATATTCTTCTTAGCAAAGTATCTCAGGAATGGAAGAAAAAATATCCAATGTACTCAGCCTTACTATGAAGTTAATTTATTTCTTTCACATGAAGGCTATAACCCAACTATAGCACAAGAATATTTGGGAAAGGGCCAAGGAAGGGGAAGGGAGTGGGGAGGTTAGGGTGGAGGGAGGGTAATGGGTTGGGCCACACCTTTTGTGCATCTTAGAATGGGTACAGGTGAAACTTACTAAATGCAGAATACAAATGCCTACATACAATAACTATGAAAATGCCATGAAGGCTACATTGAACAGTTTGATGAGAATATTTCAGATTGTATATGAAACCAGCACATTGTACCCCTTGATTGCACTAATGTACACAGCTATGATTTAACAATAAAAAAAATAAGAAATTCTGGAAATAAAAATTAAATTATCTGTAATATAAAATTCACTAGATGTGTTTAACAACAGAAGGAGACAACAAAGGAAAGTGCCTTAAACTTGAAAATAGATCAATAGAATCATCTAATACGCAGTACGATGATCAGAAAAACTTTAACAAGAAAAAAATAGAGCCTTATGGATTTGTAGCACAATATCAAAAGGTTTAACATATGCATAATAAGAGGCCCAGAGGAGAGAAAAAGGGAATTGGGAAAAAGAAACTATTTTAGGAAATGAACAAAATTTCTTCAACTTTTGTGTAAGTTATAAATTTTCAGTTTGCCAAAGCTCCACAAACCCCAAGACAGCACAATCAAACTGCTGAAAATCAAAGGTAAAGAGAAAATCCTGAAAGGAACTAGAGAAAAACAACAAACTACATATAAGGGAACAATGATTTAAATGACCACTGAAGTCTCATGAGCAACAGTTAGACCAGAAGACAACTAACCAATATCTTCAAAGAGCTATGCAAAAAAACAATGACAATGACAAAACTTGTCAGCCCCAAATTCTACATCCAAAAAATATTCTTCCAAGAAAGACAGGAAAATAAAGATATTTTTGGATAAAAGAAAACTAAGGGAATTCAAAGAACTTATCAGAAGAAATGCACTGTAAGAACTGCTAAAATGAGTTCATCAGGATAAAGAGAGATAAGACAAATTGAAATTTGGCTGTTCAGGAGGAAGAAATGGAAGGAAGAAAGGAAAGAAGGAACGGAGGGAGGAGGGCAGGTAGCAATCAGAGCTGGTAAATAGAAAATTTCTCTTAGTTTTTTAAAGATATACATAACAATTTTAAGCAAAAATTATAACATTGTCTCATAGTGTTAGAGTGTATACAGATGTTATGTTATAGCATAAAGAACAGGGTTGCTGAGAAGTGGACCTATATGGTTGCAAAGGTTCTAATTTTACATGACGTGATATAGTAATAGTCTAACTCAACAGCACTTTGGGCTGCTTCAAACTTAACTTGTCCTTCATATTTGTACATTTTACTGTATATAGATTATGTCTTAAAAAGTACTGTAGATAATATTGAACTCTATTATTATAATAAGCATCCTGAGACATTTAGAGAAAAGTGTACTGATGTCTCCTATTTACTTTGAAATGCTATAAAAAAGAGGGATTGATGTGGATAGAGGGATGGATAGATGATAGATATAAACCAAGTATAATAAAATATTATTGGTATGATAGATATGTAGTTATTCACTGACATTCTTTTAACTTTGCCAAATGTTAGAAAATGTTTATAATGAATTGCTGTCAATATGAGATATTTACATTTATAAAGATTTATATGAATCTTCTCCTTTTTTTTGTTAGAGTAATGTTGTTATTTATCATTGGGTTTTGTAGGACTTTAACATGGCATTAGGACATGTTTTTAAAACCCAACTGTAAACATATACAAACATAGGTTCCAGAAATGTTTTTAATACAAAGGTTACTAAAAGTAAGAAACTATCCATATTTTATTATCTAGTCACTTTTAGTATTTTGGTGAATTACCTTTTAGTATTTTTTTTTTTTTTTTTTGCAGTTTTTGGCCAGGGCCAGGTTTGAACCCGCCACCTCTGGTAGATGAGGCCGGCGCCCTACTCCTTTGAGCCATAGGCACTGCCCTTACCTTTTAGTATTTTAACACATGAATATATTACCTCTTTTAATATGGTGATTTTTATTATAACATTAAATATTTTTCTGGGAGGCACCTGCAGCTCAAAGGAGTAGAGCACCGGCCCCATATGCCAGAGGTGGTGGGTTCAAACCCAGCCCCGTTCAAAAACTGCAAAAAAAAAAAAATGTTTTTTTCTAAAATATGATTTTAGTGGCTAACTTATATGGAGAAATTATATTATTTGACATGAATGAAAAGATAGGAATAAGTTAACTTATTATTTGACATGTACTTTGTTGTCAACTTTTCACATAAATATTCACATACCAAGGTCACAGAAAAAGAATCAAGAATTAGAAAGAGATCAGACTTCTCAGTTGCAACAAATAAAATCAGAAAGTAATAATACAGTGCTTTTAAAACTATGGTGGAAAAATATTTCAGTTCAGTACTGAACCTATCAATTAAGTGAATATTGGAATGTCTTTAAAAATTTATTCTTTTTTAGGAAACCATATTGGGATATGCTTTACAAAAACAAGTTGGCAGACAAAGAAAGTGGAAGACACAGGATCCAGGAAACAAGGATAGAATGCAACATAATGGAAAAGGAAGGGAATTCCCAGGGTAAAAAAAAAAGAAATTCCCAGAATGGTGGTAAAGGGAAGTTCCAATGGTACAGCTGTCATAGAGTTCAACTAGTCCAGAGTCATAGAAAAGGCCAGAGATATCCACGGGAGAGAGTTCTTGAAGAAAACTAACTGTGTAGGATAAATGATGTGTTTAAACTTGAGAAAACATTTTTGATTCTGTTGGAAAACTGGATAAAATGATGAGAGGTATATTTAAAAAAAGTTGAGATCAAAAAAAAAAAAAAAAAGTTGAGATCAGGCACAGTGGCTCATACCTGTAATTCCAGAACTTTGGGAGGCCAAGGTGAGATGACCCCTTGAGCCCAAAAGTTTGAGATCAATCTGGGCAAAATAGCAAAACCCCATCTCTATAGGACATGAAAAAAATCATCCAGGCATGGTGGAGTGCACCTGTAGTTCCAGCTGCTCCGGAGTCTAAGGCAGGAGGATCATATGAGCCCAGGAGTTTGAAGTTGCCCTGAGCTATGATTGCACCACTGCCAGCCTGGGCAGCAAAGCAAAAATTTTTCTCTAAAAAAATAAAGTTGAAAAAAGGCAGCATTTTCTCAAAAAAAAAAAAAAATTCATACACGGAAAGAAGTATTATATTATTTTATCATAGCAATGTAAACACCCTATGCTCCTTAAAGCAAAAAGACTAATAATGCTATATTAAGATTATCAGACAGGAAAAGTATGTCTATGTGGTAGGAAGCAGGGAATCCTTATATCCCATAGCTGCAAATGAGTAGATAAAAATCTAAAACTAAAATTAAATAAGAAAAATAAAATCAAAATATTGTTTAGAAATTTGGAGGTAAATACTAGAAATCTGCTATAGAAATTGAAAGTTTCCCTGGAGTACAAGACAACATTGCCTTAGGGGACAAGAATCAGGGGCGAGAAAGGATGGGGTAGGATTTTACCATTTCTCATGTGTCTTTTATTAAGACCTTTAAAACTCTTTTTTTTTTTTTTTTTTTTGTAGAGACAGAGTCTCATCCTATGGCCCTTGGTAGAGTGCTGTGGCCTCACACAGCTCACAGCAACCTCCAACTCCTGGGCTTAGGTGATTCTCTTGCCTCAGCCTCCCGAGTAGCTGGGACTACAGGCGCCTGCGACAACGCCCGGCTATTTTTTGGTTGCAGTTTGGCCGGGGCTGGGTTTGAACCCGCCACCCTCGGTATATGGGGCCAGGGCCCTACTGACTGAGCCACAGGCACCCTTGACCTTTAAAACTCTTAATGGGATATGTGTATATATTCTACCAGTCCTCACTTCTTTCTTAATTTTTCTATCACCAGGTTTCAAGAACCTCTGAGTGGGGTTTATAAAGCCTGACCACATTATCCTGAAATTCCATATAAACGCCTTTCATGGTTACACAACTGTTCTTCCCAATCCCTGTCACAGAGATGTAATGTGGGTTCCAGGTAGAATTTTTTACATCATTGCAAAACCCATTCTGTGATATTGTCCACAGACTCCAGAATAATAGCTAGTTATCTCAGAAGGACAGCCAATTTTCTGCTGTGAAAGAATGACTGGTTTGCAAGCATGCCAAACAGCTAAAGGCCAGAAGGTAGTAAGGGGGGCTGTTCCCCATCCTGAGGACCATTTAAACAGAACCTCCTAAACCCTTTAGGAGAATGTTGGGGGAGACTTTTATTTCAGGCATAGGGTTGGAGTAGATGACTCTGAAGTCCATCCACCCTGAGATTCTATAAAGAAGTTTCTTCTTCAGGCCTTGTTTAGAATTGCTGCTGGTTAGTTAATATTTAGGGCAAGGATAGAGACCCAGCAAAATGTATTAATTATCTCTATCTTTCTTAGTTTTAAACTTTCTCTCAGTATCTTCCCTTTGCCTTTCAAATGTCCCTAGGGCGTTTTGAAAAGGAAATGTAGTATCTATTGTTGGAAATCTATATTCCATATGTGATCCTTTGATTAAACTTGACAAATGTGTCCAAATTTTCTATATCATTATAATTTCTTACTTGATCTATCAATTATTTTAAGAGGTATGTGAAATTTTTCACAACAAAAATTTATTAATTTTTTTCTTGTTAGTCATTTTGATTTTGTCATTTCAATTTTTAGCCTATCTCGTGTTCATGTACATTTGGAACTCTTATTTCTTCCTAGTTTGTTAAAACTTTTAAAAATTACCTAGTGGCTTTTACTATCTTTAGTAATATTTCCCTCTTTCGTTTAAAATTAATGTCATCTATGCCAGAATTTTTCCTTAGTACATGAATTTGCCTGATATATTTTTTTCCATCCTACTTTCAACCTTGGTTTTATGCTTTTGTTGTTGGGAATTGCAGTGCATTTAAAAAGTAATCTCGTAAATTAGATAGTCTTATGTAGCTATTTTTTTTTATTCATAGAAATTTTATTCATTATGTCAAAACACCGGAAACAGTTCAGATGTCCATCAATAGAATGATAAGCAAACTGTTATTTATGTACACAATGGAACACCATTCAGCAAAAAAGAAGAACATCTGACAGACATAATAAAGTAGATACATCTTAGAAACATGCTGAGTGAAATAAACTTTACATAAAGGAATATGTGCCCTATTACTCCATTTACATGAAGTTCTAGAGTGAGCAAAATTAATCCATGGCAGACAAAAAACTTAGATCAGTGATTGCCTCTGGGAGGACAGGGGCAGGAACTGACTGGGAAAAGGGCATAAGCAAACATTTTGGGATAATTATGTAGCTATTTTTTATAGAGATTTATCCATATGCTTATAATTTTTTATTAGTATTTCTTCTACTTCAGATCTTCCTACTGGAATTATTTTCTTTTTTTCTGATGTACGTATTTTAGAAGTTCCTTTAGTGCCTTCAGCAATGGACAGATCATCTGTACAGAAAATCAGTAAAAAGAGTTAGACTTAAACTACACCAGTTGGCTTAATGGACCTAATAGACATTTACAGAACATTCCATCCAACAGCTGAAGAATATAGATTCTTGTCAACTGTACATGGAACATTCTCCAGAGTGGATCACATATTGGGTCATAAAACAAAGCTTAACAAATTTGAGAAGCTAGGGATTGTATCAAATATCTTTTCTGACCACGATGGTAAAACTAGAAATCAATAACAAGAAAAATTTCAGAAACTTTACAAATGCATAGAAATGAAACAACATGCTCTTACAATGGGTCCATGAAGAAATCAAAAGGGAAATTAAAAAATTTATTGAGGCAAACCAGAATGGAAGTACATCATCCAAAACCTATGGAACACAGCAAAAGCAGTTCTGAGAGAGAAGTTTATAGCAGTAAATGCCTACATTAAAAAAGGAAAGATTTCTAATAAAGAACAATGTGCCTGAAGGAACTGGAAAAACAAGAACAAACTAAAACCAGAATTTTTGAAAGAAAGAAAGTAATGAAGCTTAGAGCAGAAATAAAGTCTAAAAAATTTCAAAAGATCACGAAAGCAAAGAGTGGATTTTTTAAAAATAGATGAACAAAATCAACAAACCTTTAGTTAGACTGAGAAAAAAAGAAGACTCAAATAAAACCAGAGATTGAAAAAAGAGGCACTGCAATTCAAACCACAGAAACACAAAAACTCATAAGAGTTGGTATATTATGAATAACTATACACCAACAAATTTGGTAACATAGAAGAGATGAATAAATTCTTAGAAATATACAACCTACCATGATTAAATAATGAAGAAATATAAAATCTGAACAAACAGGTAAAGAGATTGACAGAATAAAAAGGTTTTCATCAGAGAAAATCTCAGAAACTGATGGTTTCCCTGGAGCATTCCACTAAATATTTACAAAAGAACTGATACTAATCTTCTTCAAACTATTACAAAAAATTGAAGAGGAGGCAAGCATTACCCTGATTTTAAAGCCAGTCAAGGAAACAACAAAGAAAACATAGGCAAATAACCCTGATGAATATTAAATGCAAAAAATTTTAACAAGATGCTAGCAAACTGAATCCAACATCACATTAAAAAGATTTCTGGATGTGGTGGTGTATACCTATAGTCCAAGCTACCTGGAAGGTTAAGGCAAAAGGATCACCTGAGGCAAGGAGTTGGTTCAGGAATCAGTCCAGCCAAAAACAAAGACAATGGACAAACAAAAACAACAACAAAAATGACAGCACATTAAAAAGATCATTCACCATGATTAAGAGGGATTCATCTCACAGTGCAAGGATAGTTCAACATAAATAAATAAATATGGTATGTTACATGTCACTCAAAGAAAGACAAAAATATATGATCATTTCAATATACGCAGAAAAAGCATTTGACAAAATTCAACATCCCTTCTGTTGGGAGATGAAAACTCTCAACAAATTATTTATAGATAGCATGTAACTCAACACATTAAAGGTCATATTCATGTATGAAAAACCTGCCACTAACATCCTGATAATAACTAAACATCCACCGTTTTAGTCGTCCCTCTTGGGGTCCAGAAGTCTCTCGCTGACTCCCTGTATCCTCACAGGGGTGATCTGTATCCTCACAGGGGTGATGAGAGGCAGATCCCACCAGCCAGAGATGGGATTCTACTCAAAACAAGAGTAGAATGAGGAGGAAGGGAGAATACACTATCATGAGAGAAGAGAATAAAGAAATACAAAAAAAAAAAAAAAAAAAACAGCAGGAGAAGAATACTCATCAGAAGAATCTTCTTTTCTAACCTTAATAGAAGGTAAGCAATGCAAAGGCAGGAAATTTAGACTTATTCTTTGTTGTAATTCTCCATTCTATTACCTTATTTATGAATAACCGATCACATCCTTTCTTTAAAAAGCGATCACATCCTTTGAATGGGGAATTTGAAATCAATAATAATACAAGGTTGCTCACTTTTACCCTTTTTATTTGACATAGTAGTGGAAGTCCTAGCCAGAGCAATTAGACAAGAGAGAGAAATAAAATGCATACAAATGGAGGAGAGCAAGATGGCGGCCGAGTAACAGCTTCCTTGCATCTGGGCACCGTGAGTCTGGGGAGATAGGACTCCAGGCATCTCTGGCTGGTGGGATCTGCCTATCATCACCCCTGTGAGGATACAGGGAGTCAGTGAGGGACTTCTGGACCCCAAGAGGAGGACTAAAACAGTGGAAAACTGGCAAGTGGTCGCATGTGTTCAATAGGTCTAAACCCGCCCACAACTGTAAGTTCAGTAGCAGCGAGACTGCAAACCGGAAAGGCCTTACCTGTGAACTGTTTTTGTGTCTTTGGACTTGGCACTCAGTTGAACTGCCTGGGGGAGAGCGTGAGCGGGAGTGCGGAGAACTTTGGCCATTGTCTAGGGCCCCAGTCTGAGCCGCCGAGCCAGACGGAGCTAATAGTGTTTGGCTCTGGGTCACAGGGAGCCATTCTGAGTGATCTGCCCCGGCAAGCTCTGCCCTCAGGGTCGCAGAGCTAGAATCGGGTGGGAGCTGGTAACCTAGCGACTGAGTAGCCTAAGGGTGGGGTCTGAGCCACCTTGCAGCTCAGGGGCAGAGTGAGACCGGTTTTGGCACACTGGGTAAGTGCATAGCCACTTCAGCAGTAATTCCAGCGACAAGCACTTTCCTGGGAAAGCTTCTGTTCAGCAAGTTTACAAGTTCAAAGTGCCTTTTAAGTGGGCTGAAGAGAGATTTAGGGTGTCTACCTGCTGGGGTTTGAGAAATCAGAAGCCTCCAGTCATATCAGAACTGTGATTAACATCTCATACCCCAGAAGACCACGTGTTCCCCTGACAATATTCAACAACATATACATACTGCTTTGTTTTTGGTTGTGTTTTGTCTTTTTTTTTTTCCCTTTGGTTGCTTTTTTATTTTCATGTTGTTTTGTTTTTTAATTTCAACCTTTTCCATACAGATCTTTTTTCTTTCTCAATTTTTCTAGTTTAATTATAATTTCCCATTGCTGCCTTTTTCAATAACTAGAACTTCATTTTTGCTAGTGTTTCTACTGCTATTATTTGGTTTTTCACTCAATTTTATCCCGTAAAGTTTTCTGTTTGCTTGTTTTGGTTTGATTTATAGCATTTTTGTCTTTCCTCTCCTACTTGGTGGAGGTGGGGTACTGTGTCTGATCAGGTTAGCAAAGAGCTGCTGACCTCAAGGGAACCACCCAACTGGGCACCCCCAGAAGGTGGTTTTTTTTAAGGTTGTGTCAAAGTACCCTACTGTACACCTATATTGCTCTGTCTCCTCCTTTCTGTGCCTCTCTTCTTTTTGTCAATATTCCTTTTACACACGCCCTCTCCTTTCCCTATTTTTTTTTTCTTTTCACTCGGTCCTCCTTTCTTTCATCCCTTTCTTGCTCTTCAACCTTCTCACCCTTCTGGTCCTGTACCAAAAGACTCATCGAATCCTTAGTCCACAGGCATGAGAACTTAAAGAGTAAGAGGAAGTGAAAGGAAAATTAGGGCAAGGAAACAGATAAAAGAAATCACTCATGAGGAAGAATCAGCAGAAAACTCCAGGCAACATGAAGAACCAGTCCAGAACAACCCCGCCAAGGGACCATGAGGTAGCTACTGCAGAGGATTCCACCTATAAAAAAAGTTAGGAATGACAGAAAGGGAATTTAGAATACACATGATGAAAACAACAAAAGAAATGATGGAAACAATGAAGGAAACTGCTAATAAAGTGGAAAATAACCAAAAGGAAATCCAAAAACAGAATCAAATAAGAGATGAACGATATGAAGAATATAAAAAGGATATAGCAGAGCTGAAGGAACTGAAACAGTCAATTAGGGAACTTAAAGATGCAATGGAAAGTATCAGCAACAGGTTAGACCATGCAGAAGAAAGAATTTCAGAGGTACAAGACAAAGTTTTTGAGATAACTCAGATAGTAAAAGAGGCAGAAAAGAAGAGAGAGAAAGCAGAAAGTTCACTGTCAGAATTACGGGACTTTATGAAGCATTCCAACATACAAGTTATAGGAATCCCAGAAGGGGAAGAAGAATGCCCCAGAGGAATGGAAGCCATACTAGAGAATATTATAAAAGAAAATTTCCCAAATATCACCAAAGATTCTGACACACTGCTTTCAGAGGGCTATTGGACCCCAGGTCACCTCAACTCTAACCAAGCTTCTCCAAGACACTTGTGATGAACCTGTCCAAAGTCAAGACAAAAGAAAAGATTCTGCAAGCTGCCAGGAGTAAGTGCCAGTTGACCTACAGGGGCAAATCCATCAGAGTGACCGCAGACTTCTCTAATGAAACTTTCCAGGCAAGAAGACAATGGTCATCTACCTTTAATCTACTTAAACAAAACAATTTCCAGCCCAGAATTCTGTACCCTGCTAAGCTAAGCTTCAAAATTGACAGAGAAATCTAATCATTTTGGATATACAAACATTGAGGAAATTCGCCACAACAAGACCAGCTCTACAGGAAATACTTCAACCTGTTCTGCACACTGACCATCACAATGGATCAGCAGCAAAGTAAGAACTCAGAAATTAAAGGACAGAACCTAGCCTCCACACTGATGCAAAAGATAAAACTAAGCAATGCACTCTCACAAAATAAGATGAATAGAATATTACCACACTTATCAATTATCTCAATAAATGTTAATGGCTTGAATTCCCCACTGAATAGGCATAGATTGGCTGACTGGATTAAAAAACATAAGCCATCCATTTGCTGTCTGCAAGAAACACACCTGGCTTCAAAAGACAAAGTTCCGAGTCAAGGGTTGGAAGACAATTTTTCAGGCAAATGGAATTCAGAAGAAAAGAGGAGTTGTGATCTTATTTTCAGGTACATGTGGATTTAAAGCAACTAAAGTCAAAAAAGACAAAGATGGTCACTTTATATTGGTCAAGGGAAAAATACAACAAGAAGACATTTCAATTCTAAATATCTATGCACCCAATTTAAATGCTCCCAGATTCTTGAAACAGACCTTACTCAGTCTGAGCAATATGATATCTGATAATACCATAATAACAGGGGACCTTAACACTCCTCTTACAGAGCTGGACAGATCCTCTAAACAGAAATTAAACAAGGATATAAGAGATTTAAATGAGACCCTAGAACAACTGTGCTTGATAGATGCATATAGAACACTCCATCCCAAAGATAAAGAATATACATTCTTCTCATCACCTCATGGAACATTCTCCAAAATTGATCATAGCCTGGGACACAAAACAACAATTGATCAACAGAATCAAAAGAATTGAAATTTTACCTTGTATCTTCTCAGACCATAAGGCACTAAAGGTGGAACTCAACTCTAACAAAAACGCTCGACCCCATCCAAAGGCATGGAAATTAAACAATTTTCTGTTGAATAACAGATGGGTGCAGGAAGAAATAAAACAGGAAATCATTAACTTCCTTGAGCATAACAACAATGAAGACACAAGCTACCAAAACCTGTGGGATACTGCAAAAGCAGTTTTGAGAGGAAAATTCATCGCTTTAGATGCCTACATTCGAAAAACAGAAAGAGAGCACATCAACAATCTCACAAGAGATCTTATGGAATTGGAAAAAGAAGAACAATCTAAGCCTAAACTCAGTAGAAGAAAAGAAATATCCAAAATCAAATCAGAGATCAATGAAACTGAAAACAAAAGAATCATTCAGAAAATTAATGAAACAAGGAGTTGGTTTTTTGAAAAAATAAATAAAATAGATAAACCATTGGCCAGACTAACGAGGAATAGAAAAGTAAAATCTCTAGTAACCTCAATCAGAAATGATAAAGGGGAAATAACTGATCCCACAGAGATACAAGACATCATCTCTGAATACTACCAGAAACTCTATGCCCAGAAATTTGACAATGTGAAAGAAATGGATCAATATTTGGAATCACGCCCTCTCCCTAGACTCAGCCAGGAAGAAATAGAGCTCCTGAACAGACCAATTCCAAGCACTAAGATCAAAGAAACAATAAAAAATCTTCCAACCAAAAAATGCCCTGGTCCAGATGGCTTCACTCCAGAATTCTATCAAACCTTCAAGGAATAGCTTATTCCTGTACTGCAGAAATTATTCCAAAAAATTGAGGAAGAAGGAATCTTCCCCAACACATTCTATGAAGCAAACATCACCCTGATACCAAAACCAGGAAAAGACCCAAACAAAAAGGAGAATTTCAGACCAATCTCACTCATGAATATAGTGCAAAAATTCTCAACAAAATCCTAGCCAATAGATTACAGCTTATCATCAAAAAAGTCATTCATCATGATCAAGTAGGCTTCATCCCAGGGATGCAAGGCTGGTTTAACATACGCAAGTCTATAAACGTTATCCACCATATTAACAGAGGCAAAAATAAAGATCACATGATCCTCTAAATAGATGCAGAAAAAGCATTTGATAAAATCCAGCATCCTTTTCTAATTAGAACACTGAAGAGTATAGGCATAGGTGGCACATTTCTAAAACTGATTGAAGCTATCTATGACAAACCCGCAGCCAATATTTTACTGAATGGAGTAAAACTGAAAGCTTTTCCTCTTAGAACTGGAACCAGACAAGGTTGTCCCCTGTCACCTTTACTATTCAACGTAGTGCTTGAAGTTCTAGCCAATACAATTAGGCAAGACAAGGAAATAAAGGGAATCCAAACGGGAGCAGAGGAGGTCAAACTCTCCCTCTTTGCTGACGACATGATCTTATACTTAGAGAACCCCAAAGACTCAACCACAAGACTCCTAGAAGTCATCAAAAAATACAGTAATGTTTCAGGATATAAAATCAATGTCCACAAGTCAGTAGCCTTTGTATACACTAATAACAGTCAAGATGAGAAGCTAATTAAGGACACAACTCCCTTCACCATAGTTTCAAAGAAAATGAAATACCTAGGAATATACCTAACGAAGGAGGTGAAGGACCTCTATAAAGAAAACTATGAAATCCTCAGAAAGGAAATAGCAGAGGATATTAACAAATGGAAGAACATACCATGCTCATGGACAGGAAGAATCAACATTGTTAAAATGTCTATACTTCCCAAAGCAATCTACCTATTCAATGCCATTCCTATCAAAATACCAACATCGTACTTTCAAGATTTGGGAAAAATGATTCTGCGTTTTGTATGGAACCGGAAAAAACCCCGTATAGCTAAGGCAGTTCTTTGTAACAAAAATAAAGCTGGGGGCATCAGCATACCAGATTTTAGTCTGTACTACAAAGCCATAGTGGTCAAGACAGCATGGTACTGGCACAAAAACAGAGACATAGACACTTGGAATCGAATTGAAAACCAAGAAATGAAACTAACATCTTACAACCACCTAATCTTTGATAAACCAAACAAGAACATACCTTGGGGGAAAGACTCCCTATTCAATAAATGGTGTTGGGAGAACTGGATGTCTACATGTAAAAGACTGAAACTGGACCCACACCTTACCCCACTCACAAAAATTGATTCAAGATGGATAAAGGACTTAAATTTAAGGCATGAAACAATAAAAATCCTCCAAGAAAGCATAGGAAAAACACTGGAAGATATTGGCCTGGGGGAAGACTTCATGAAGAAGACGCCATGGCAATTGCAACAACAACAAAAATAAACAAATGGGACTTCATTAAACTGAAAAGCTTCTGTACAGCTAAGGAGACAATAACCAAAGCAAAGAGACAACCTACACAATGGGAAAGGATATTTGCATATTTTCAATCAGACAAAAGCTTGATAACTAGGATCTATAGAGAACTCAAATTAATCCACATGAAAAAAGCCAACAATCCCATATATCAATGGGCAAGAGACATGAATAGAACTTTCTCTAAAGATGACAGACAAATGGCTAACAAACACATGAAAAAATGTTCATCATCTCTATATATTAGAGAAACAACCCTGAGATATCATCTAACCCCAGTGAGAATGGCCCACATCACAAAATCTCAAAACTGCAGATGCTGGCGTGGATGTGGAGAGAAGGGAACACTTTTACACTGCTGGTGGGACTGCAAACTAGTACAACCTTTCTGGAAGGAAGTATGGAGAAACCTCAAAGCACTCAACCTAGACCTCCCATTTGATCCTGCAATCCCATTACTGGGCATCTACCCAGAAGGAAAGAAATCCTTTTATCATAACACTTGTACTAGACTGTTTCTTGCAGCTCAATTTACAATCGCCAAAATGTGGAAACAGCCTAAATGCCCACCAACCCAGGAATGGATTAACAAGCTGTGGTATATGTATACCATGGAATACTATTCAGCCATTAAAAAAAATGGAGACTTTACATCCTTCGTATTAACCTGGATGGAAGTGGAAGACATTATTCTTAGTAAAGCATCACAAGAATGGAGAAGCATGAATCCTATGTACTCAATTTTGATATGAGGACAATTAATGACAATTAAGGTTATGGGGGGGAGGGAGGAAAAGCAGAAAGAGGGATGGGGGAGGGCCTTGGTGTGTGTCACACTTTACGGGGGCAAGACATGATTGCAAGAGGGACTTTGCTTAGCAATTGCAATCAATGTAACCTAGCTTATTGTACCCTCAATGAATCCCCAACAATAAATAAATAAATAAACAAATAAAATGCATACAAATTAGACAGGAGAAAGCTAAATTGTTCCTGTTTGCAAATGACATGATTTTATATAGAGAAAATCCTACAGACTCCACCAAAAAACCTTAGAACTACTAAATGAATTCAGTAAAGTTGCAGTATACAAAATGAACATACAGTATTTGGTGGTGTTTCTACATGGTAATAATGAACTAACTCAAAAAGAAAACAATTCTATCTACAATAGCTACAAAAAAAGATACCTAGGAATATACTAAAAGGGGTGAAAGATTTCTACACTGAAAACTCTAAAATACTGATGAAGAAAGAAATTGAAAATGCACAAATACATGGAAAGAGAACCAATGGTCCCAGATTATAAGAATATTGTTCAGACTCGGCGCCTGTGGCTCCAGGGGCTAAGGCGCCAGCCACATAACACCTGAGCTGGCAGGTTCGAATCCAGCCCGGGCCCGCCAAACAACAGTGATGGCTGCAACCCCCCCAAAAAATAGCCGCATGGTGTGGCAGGCTTCTGTAGTCCCAGCTTCTTGGGAGACAGAGGCAGGAGAACCCCTTGAGCCCAGGAGTTGGAGGTTGCTGTGAGCTGTGATTGTCACAGCACTCTACCCAGGCAACAGCTTGAGGCTCTGTCTCCAAAAAAAAAAAAAAAAGAATATTGTTCAAATGGCCATACTACTCAAAGCAATCCACATCAAAATGCAATCCCTATCAAAATACCAATGATACTCTTTATAGAAATAGAAAAAATGGATCTTATAATTAATATGGAACTGCAAAAGATACTGAATAGCCAAAGTAATGCTGACCAAAATAACATAACTGGAGACATCATACTACCCGACTTCAAAATATGAGGTCTGACAATTAAGTTCACGAACTTGCCACCATCTGCTTACAGTGGTGGCACCGTACAAACAGTTCAGTAAGGTTTTATAACTTTGATATATGAACATCTCATGGTTGTGTTCATGTTCTACATAGTTGTGTTCATATACTACAAAGCTATAGTAACCAAGATATCATGGTACTGGCATAAAAGCAGGCACACAGACTGGAAATAAATTCATGCACCTTCAGTGAAGTGATTTTTCACAATGATGCCAAGAACATATATTAGGACATTAGGAAGAAGACAGTCTCTTCAATAAATAGTGCTGAGAAAATTGGATATCCACGTGCAAAACAGAGAGAGAGAGACTAGACCTCTACTCACCATATACAAAAATTAAGTAAAAAAAAAAAAATGAAAGACTTAAATGTAAAACCTGAAACTCTGAAACTACTATGAGAAAACATACGAGAATCACTTCACGGCATTGGACTGGGCAGGGATTTTTAAAATAAGACCTCAAAATCACTAGCAACAAAAGCAAAAATAAACTAATGAGATTACTTCAAACTACAGAGTGAAAGGAAATAGTCAACAGAGTGAAGACACAACCTGCAGAATGGAAGAAAATATTTGTAAACGTTACATCCAACAATGGGTTAATATCTAGAATATATATATATAGAAGGAATTTAAAAAATTCAACAACTAAAAGGAACAAAAGCCCCCTAAAACCAACTAAACAAACAAATAACAACAACAACAAGAACAACAAAAAACCAGAAAGGGGCAAAGGCCTTAATAGACATTTATCAAAAGAATACATATAAATGGCTAATAGATACATACAGAAATGCTCAACATCACTTATCATCAGGGAAATGCAAATCAAAGCCATGATGAGATACCACCACACTCTAGTTAGAATGGCTATTACCAGGAAGATAAAAGAAAGCAAGCCAGCCTGGGCAGGGTGGCTTCACACCTGTAATTCAGCACTCTGGAGGCCAAGGCAGTTTGTTCACTTTAGCTCAGGAATTGGAGACCAGCTTGAGCAACAGTGAGATCCTGTTTCTACTAAAAATAGAAAAATTAGCCAGGCGTCATGGCAGGTGCCTGTAATCCCAGCTACTCAGGAATCTCTTGCGCCCAAGAGTCTGAGGTTGCTGTGTGCCATGATAACACCACAGCATCCCTTATCTAGGGTGACAGAGTGAGACCCTGACTCAAAAAAACAAAACAAAACCAAGAAAACAAGTGTTGGTGAGGATGTGAAAAAAAGGGAACACTTACCATAGGTGGGCTTATAAATTAGGGCAGTCATTATGGAAATAGTATGGAACTTACTTAAAAAGTGAAAAATAGATGGTGGCGCCTGTGGCTCCATGGGTAGGGCGCCAGGCCCATATTCGAACCTGGCCCCCACCAAAAACTGCAACAAAAAATTAGCCAGGTGTTGTAGTGGGTGCCTGTAGTCCCAGCTACTCGGGAGGCTGAGGCAAGAGAATCGCCTAAGCCCAAGAGCTGGAGGTTGCTGTGAGCTGTGACACCAAGGCACCATACCAAGGGCAACATAGTGAGACTCTGTCTCAAAAAAAAAAAAAAAAGTGAAAAATAGAGCTACTATATGATCCAGCAATCCCACTACTAGGTATATATTCAGGGAAAATGAAATCAGTATGTTGAAAAGGTATTTGCACTTCCATGTTTACTGCAGCATTATTTACAATAGCCAAGATAGGGACTCGACCTGAGTGTCAAAAATGGATGAATGGAAAAGAAAATGTGGTGTATCTACCCAACTCAATGCCATTCAGTCATAAAAGACAATGAAATCCTGTCATTAGTGACAACATGAATCAACCTGGTGGACATTGTAAGTGAAATAAGCCTGATGAAGAAAGACAAATGCTGTGTGATATCACTTATGTGGAATCTGAAAAAAAAATTGATAATATAAAAGTAGAGAGTAGAACAGTGGTTACCAGAGATGAAGGAAGGGAATGAGGTGGGGAGGATGTAGAAAGGTTTGTAAATGGGTTCAAAGTTATAATAATACAGGAGGTTCTGGTGTTCAGCTATGGTAAGCAGTAAGTTATAGTATATTATGAAATAGCCAGAAGACACACTTTTGAATGTTCTTACCACACAGAAAGATGATAAATGCATAAGGTGATGGATATGCTAACTGCCCTGATTTGATGATTATATAACACATACATTTATATAACACATATGATTTGATAATGTATCCCATAACTGTGTATAATTATAATGTGCCAATTAAAAAGAAAAAAAAACCCCAAAATCAGAAAAGTCCCTTTAGTAAAGATATGTTGGAAGTTAATTCTTTAGTTTGTCCAAAAATTTCTTTTTAAAAATTTATTTTTTACATCACTATTCAAAGGTAACTTTTCTAGGTATATATTTATGCATTGATGGTTGTCTTCTTCCAGTCCTTGGAGACATTCCATTGTCCTGTTTTTATTGTTATTGAGAAATATCAGCTTTTGGTCCAATTGATGTTCATTTGAAAGTAATTTGTTCTTTTTACTTTCTGGCTGCTCTTTTTATGGGGGGGTACTTTTAAGATCACCTCTTTTTACTTGATGTTCTACATTCTCACAATAATGCATCTATGAGAAAGTTGTTTGTGTATTTTGCCTGGATTCACTGGGGTTCCTTCATCTGAAGAATCATAAGTTTAATAGATTTTGGAAAATTTTTAACTATAATCTTTTCAAAATACTGTATTGCCTTTCCCCATTACCTTCTGCAATTTTGATTCATTGTAGTTCAATTTTCTCAATCCATGCTCTATGACTTTCGACCTCTGTTTTATATTTTCTATGTATCTCTTGAGGTGCATTCTAGTTAATTCTTTCAGTCCTGTTATTCACTGCACAAATCTCTTTTCAGCTATGTCTAATCTGCTCTTTAACCTGTCATCAAATTTCTAACTTGACTTTCTAAACATTTTATGTGGTTTCAAAAATGATTTCTAGCTATCATTAATAAACTCATATCCCTTGTCATGTTAGTGACCCATTGCCATTTTTTCTTTAACTGTATTAAATAGTTTTTTATATTAATATTTTATTGTTCTCACAGACTCAGTCTTTGTAAGCATAATTCTGTAGTCTGTTGTTTCTTTTGCCTTTGACTCATGGTGTTTCTTTTTTTATGAGTATAGTGATGTTTTTTAATGAGAGTCAAGTGTCTTGGAACTTTATCCTTAGGAATTCACGGAAGCCTGGGTTTAATCAAGGTGTGCCACTCTTCAAAGAATTGTGTTTGCTTCTGTGACCTGTCTAGAGGCCTTTCCAACCTGAAAATGTTCCAAATGCTTTGTGTATTTATGTTTGTGTGCCCCACAGAATTTTATTTCTCAGTCATGATTTCATTTAGAGATATCAGGACAGAACTTGTATTTCCCACTACCTGAGGCAATCTGAGTTAGGCAAGTTTCTCTAAAATCTGGAGTTTCACTTTACTTGGGAGTCTCTGACCTAACTTACCCTGTCTGAGCCCTGTGCTTTATCTCCTGTGTCCCTTTTGCCATAAGTTTCCAGGGATTGATAGATGTGTGGACTTTGTCCTCAGTGCTTGCTCAATCCATGCTTTCTTATGATTTTGAGCCTCCGAGGATTTTCCTAAACTTCCTGCCATATCAACTACTCATTTAATGACTTGTGACCTTAATGACTTTTACATATATGTATACACACACACACATATATATTTAATACATCTATGATATTTTAAGTATATTTTGTGCCAGGAGTAAATTCCTGGTGATCTAGTTCAGCATACTGAAGTTATATAGAACTACCTTGCTTGCTTGCTTTCATTCTTGATCTCTCTCTCTCTTTTCTCTTTTGTCTTTCTTGGCTTTTTCTTCCTTTCTCATTCTGTTTTTTTTTTTCTTGCCATTCTATTTTTCTCTCACTATCCTTGATATCTTTTATTTTTCTCTTGTGTCTCTTTATTCTCTGTATGTTTCTTTTATTTTTGTTATCTTTCTTTGCTTTTATTCCTTCCTTTCCTTTTCTTTCTATCATTCATGCCATTTTTTCAGCAAAGGCCAAAAGGTTTTGTAGCCTAATACAGAACAGTTTTTCAACAAACCATCTTTGGGAAATTAGCTTAGCTATGACTAATTAGAACGAGGCGAGTCTGCATCACTGGCGTGAGAGCATACTTATTGACTATAGTGCTTTTCATATAATAAATGCTCAATAAATGTTTTTGTTTTTGAATGAAATGCTATTAAAGATTCTAACTCTACTGGGGGAGCACATTGTGAGATCAAAATGTTGCCAAGTAGACTGTACCTGTGACTCAGTCAAGCCTAACCCAAACTGACAGAGAAATTGATGGAATGTTAATTGATAGCAGCTGGATGACTGGCATGAGTGCAGCCACAGGAAAGGGCCAAGGAGCTCTCAGCGAGTATAAAACTTACATTTATCAAAGACCCCAGAGGCTTTTTAATGAGAGTGACCTTTGGTTAAAATTAAAGTGAAGGGGAAATAAAGATAGTAATTTGGGGACTTTGGGTTCTAGCATATTTTCTATTTAATAGCCACTGACTTAGAAAATGAAACTCGTGGAATTCTCATAACAGTACCGACTTGGCTTTAATGATCCCAAAACCCCAGTAGGTGGGTTCACAACTTGTTGGTTAGCAACACTGGGAAATATACTAAGTGTAGAAAACAAGAATAAGTCTTTAAATTGAAAATATCATTATCAGTGTCTTGGCTGATAGAAAACAGATTGTGGTTATTGAGTTTTCCTCTTACAGTAGGTGGGGGTGGGTGGGTAGCTTATTCATTGGAATTGAGAGAGACTCTGGATGCATTCAAGGGGAATAAGAATAGAGTTTTTATGAATCACCAGCTGTCTGCACATCAGTAGACATTATCTGAAAAATTCGAAGTTAATACAGGGATAAGTGACAATATTAAACCTGCTGTAGGTCTAGGATGTGTTTTGCTGAGGTCCCCCTGGACAGTCATTTGGGGGCTTGAGATTTCCCTAAGAGAAGTTAGTGATCACCCTGACCACTAAATGAGGCCTCTAATCTCAAAATACAAAGCTGAGTGATGCAACTGGATAGTAACATACTAGTTTGACTTTGGGTATGTACAAAGTCTTAAAGTAGGACAGTGTTCAATTATATACTGAAGAGTTGTTTTATCCATTTTTCCTCCTCATACACATCTTTTAGTCTTTAGTTTCTGTAGCATTTAAAAGCACATTCCTGATATTATTGCATTTTATCTGTAAATACTTTAAGATACTGGCTACTCTTGAAAAGGGTCAAGGTTATAACCAGTTGGTCCAACAGAAGATGCCATAAGATATGAACTTGGCCCATGACACTTTATCCTCATCTGCTGCTACTATGATTTCTATGTATGTCTTAGGAACAATTTAACTGCTTCACACGTTTTAACCCTTTTAACACCTGTCACAAACTTGAAGGGAGTCAATTTCCTTGGGGACCAGCAGACTTATCAAGACAACTCCACATATATCCACCTTCAACATATGCCCCCACCATATAAGAAGTGCTGGGTGCCATGACCCTTTGGATCTAATTGGCTAGAATTTCTCCTTTTTTCTTTTACACTGAGCTTCAGAAAGATGCAGGTGACTTTACTTGCATCTTTTTTTTACTTGCTTGTTTTTTACCCCTATATGAAAAATCTGTTGGCTAAAAGATCTTTTATCTTTGGATAAAAGACCATTCATTTAGGAGAATTATGCCATTTTCATGCTTGGAATCTGAAAGGTATTCTTTTAGCAAACTCACATTTGAAGACATTTTACATTTTTACCATTAAACAGTGGTTATTTCAGTTATGGGTTCTGTTTCTTTGTGCTGATTATGAAGAAATGCAAGAAGGCATAACCAGCTTGCTTTTGCTTAGAAGGTGCAAGGAAAGTAGGTAAATCAATAGTGTACATTACTATATCCATCTGCTATAAATTATTACCTCTGAGGGTAATCTCTTAGGTTGGAATATTTTAGACTGGAAAAGCAGTCTTTTCCAAACTTGTAACCCAAGGAGTGTTGACCACTTCCATTTAGACTCGAAAACAAATTTTGAGAGTTATTTGGATATTTTTAAGGGAACAGGTAGAGAAACTGTATATTTTAAATATATTATTTCATAGCTTAAAAATTATGAGCACCAGATTTAGTCTTTGAGAATCTAAGTGTGAAAAGGAAGAGTTTTTCATTAGGGAGAGCCCCTGAGCATGGATATAGGTACAGGAAGGACCACCCTGTGCCACCACCTTGGAGGGCAGGGCAACATCAGGGACTCTGTATTCTGATAGGCAGCTGCAAAATAGGGGACGGAGGTATTAGAGTGGAAATAAAGAAACAGGCCAACTCATATTACTTTGTGGTGGCACCACAGAGTCTGATGTTGTGATGTCTGGAAGTGGTATCCAGGGTTGACTGAGAACACAACGGATTAGAATGATCACAGGAATGTTCATTTCGGGAAATACTGATCTAGTCGGGGGCTTTCAAATCTGGCTCTGTCAGAATTACCTGGAAAATTTTGAAAAAATTCATATTCCCAGGCACATGCCAGCTCTACAGAATCAGACTCCCTAGGGATGAAGTTCAAGAATATGTATTTTTGGAAAGCTCTCCTGGTTATTCTGATATTCACCCAGTTAATATGGAGCGGTGTGGTGATATTTAGTAGTTGTATAATACCATAAACAGCATTGTGATAAATATTCTTTTTTTTTTTTGTGGCTTTTGGCCGGGGCTAGGTTTGAACCCGCCACCTCCTGCATATGGGACCGGCGCCCTACTCCTTGAGCCACAGGCACCGCCCAGTGTGATAAATATTCTTTACCCACAGATACTTTCTCAACAACTTACTTAGAATAAATTCCTAGAAATAAAATTTATAAGTCAAATAATGTGCCTGTTTAGTACTTGGTGCCTATTGGCCCTCTAGAACTGAACCTCTCAACTCTTCCTGCAGTCTTATGTGAGAGTGCCCATTAACTTCCCATCCTTCCCAATACTGGGCATTATAAGTAGTCTTTGCAATTGTATTAATAAAGATGATCCTATTGTAGTTTCAGTTTGCATTTTTATTACTATGTATATTTATATGTGTTTGTGTACCATTTTTGGATTAGATTCTACAAAAATGACTTCTCCTTGGGAGCTGTATGTGTGTGTGAATTACTGGTCACCCATAGCACATTGCAAGCTGAAGTGGGAGGGCCTCGGGAAGGATAAAAAGAAGCATCTTTTCAACACATTTTGTTGACTAACTCTGGAGGAAATGGGATTTGGAGGTGCCTTTGTTGCACTGTTTTTCTGACTCATTCTGCGTGTGGTAGAAAAGTACTTCTGGAAACTATTTATGCTTAGAGGTTATTGTCCTGGGAGGAGGTGGGGCCAGTGGAGACAATCTTATACATAACAGGTGGAATTTTCTGTGAACACATGGACATGAAAAAAATCAATTGTTCTGAAATGGGAAAAGCCAGGTAGGAGAAAGCACAGTGATAATTTGGAGGGGGATTGATAAACAACCACATGGAGGGTTGGTTTCCAAAAATTTTAAGAAATATCAAATATAGTAGATTTCTTACAGTTACCTAAGGTGGAGTTTTAAATTATTTTATTTACACTTGTTAAAATATCTAAGATATTGTCCCTGTGTCATATATATTGAAAATATTTTCCTTAATTTGTTGTATATCTTTTAAATACTTATGGTGGCTTTTGTTTTTTGACATAAGAACATGTTCTTTTCTTTTATGGTTTCTATCTTTGGTTCCATGCTTAGAAACTTTTTGCTCTAAGGTTATATAACTATTTGTGTGTGTGTGTGTATCATTTTAGTATGCTTAAGGTTTAATTTTTATGTTTAATTTTTATTTCTTAGAACAGTTTTGGGTTAGTACATTTCCAAGTAGGTATTAGTCACAATGCCTGATGTTGAATACATTATCCTTTCTTCAGAGGTATAAAATCCCACTTACTTCCTGAAGTCATTTCTTAAATATAAGTGTTTCTAAACATTTTATTCCACTTCCACTAATTTCCAGACTTCTGGTACCAATATTATACAATATCATAATTCATATAACTCTTAAAATAAACTTTCACATCTAATAGGAAAACTAATATTTTTGCATTGTTGAATTTTTTAATTTGAAACAGACTACATCTGTCCTTTTCATTTTTTTATGTTTTTTTCAGAAATTTTTTCTTATTGTACTACTTTCTTTCTCTACATAGTTTCTGAGTATTCTTTAAGTTTATTGCTAATGTTTTATAATTTTTTTGCTTTCTACCTTGTAATTTATGGTGGACTAATATTGGTATATAAGAAATCAATTGATTTTTCTACACTTAAACATTTTTTATTAGAGTGAATTTCAGACATATACAACAATAGAGAAGTTAGTGTAACAAATTCCCTGTATCCATAGTCAATCTTGTTTCATCCTTTTATTCTTCAGATTATTTTGAAACAAATCCCATACATCAAATTTTTCCAATTGTGAATATTTCAACATATACTTCTAAAGAAAAATAATTCTTTTAAAAACCAAACCACAATACTATTAATATTATATACCAAACATTTAACAGTAATTCCTTTATATCATCAAATACATAGCCTTTAGAGTTCCCCAATTATACTTAGGATTGTTATGTATTTTTGTTGAGTTACTCCCTTTACCATTGTAATGACATCTTTGTCTTTCTTTACCATTGTTGACTTAAAGTCAATTTTATCTGCTATGAGAATGGCTACACCTGCTCTCTTTTGGTTTAGTTTGCATGGAATATTTTTTTCCATGCCTTTACCTTGAGTCTGTGTGAGTCCTTGTGGGTTAGATTTGTTTCTTGGAGTAGTAGATACTTAGGTTGTGTTTTTCTCCCCCATTCAGACAGCCTGTCTTTTAAGTGGAGCATTCAGAACCTTAATGTTGAGTGATAGAATTATATGTGGAAGGCTGTTCTGTTCATCATACAGGTAATACCTTATTGTTTTGTTTTCCAGCTTGTGCTATTGTTTTTATATGAGCTGTGAGTTTTAGCTTTGGGGTGATTTACTCAGGTGGGTATTTACACAGCTAATCCATGTATAATGCAGTTTTGAGTACTTCCTGCAGGGTAGATCTGGTCATGATAAATTCCCTCAGTGTTTGTCTGTCTGGAAAAGTCTTTATTTATCCTTAATTTATTAAACTTGGTTTTGCCAAATAAAAAATTCTAAGCTGGCTCTTGTTCTGTTCAAGAGTGAAGAGTTTGTCCCTAATCCTCTCTGGCTTGAAAATTCTCCACTGAGAAGTCTGCAGTTAACCTGATGGGTTTTTCTCTGTAAGTTAGCTATTGCTTTCATTTTGCTGCTTGTAGAATTTTCTCTGAATTGATTTTTATTAATTAGTATAATAATGATTTTTGCCTGCCTTTTCCTTGTCTTTTTTTGAGACAAAGTCTGACTCTGTTGCCTCAGGCTAGAGTGGTATCATAGCTCACAGCAACCTCAAACTCCTGGGCTTAAGTGATCCTCTTGCCTCAGCCTCCTGAGTAGCTGGGACCACAGGTGCCTGCCACAATGCCCAGCTAATTTTTCTACTTTTCTACTTTAGCAGGTGTCACTCCTGCTCAGGCTGGTCTCAAACTCCTGAGTTCAAGAAGTCCACCCATCTTGGCTTCCCAGAGTGCTAGGATTACAGGCATAAGCCACTGTGACTGGCCATTGACTTTTTCTTTCCAAGACATATCCCTTGTTTTGTTAGCATCTCTGATTATATGGACTAGCACTTCTAGAATAGTATTAAGTCATAGTGGTAACAGATTTCATTCTTACTTTAACAGATTTAATCCTTCTGATTAAAAAGGAAATGTCTTCATAGCAGTGTTTCTTAAAGTTCCTTAAGATAGGGCGGCGCCTGTGGCTCAGTGAGTAGGGCGCCGGCCCCATATGTGAGGGTGGCGGGTTCAAACCCAGCCCTGGCCAAACTGCAACCAAAAAATAGCCGGGCCTTGTGGCGGGCGCCTGTAGTCCCAGCTGCTCGGGAGGCTGAGGCAAGAGAATCGCGTAAGCCCAAGAGTTAGAGGTTGCTGTGAGCCGTGTGACGCCACGGCACTCTACCCGAGGGCGGTACAGTGAGACTCTGTCTCTACAAAAAAAAAAAAAAAAATAAATAAATAAATAAAAGTTCCTTAAGATAGTATTAACAAAAAGTAGTAAATATATTTTGGAATCATATATTAGTGTGTTAAGTCTCAGATATATCTGTAATAGAGACTTGTTTAAATGTGATTAATTTGTTCTTGCCATTTCCTAAATGTATTTAATAATAAACCATAAACTCTCCCCACTTCTTTCTTTTTTTTTTTTTTAACACAGTAGCATAATCTTACCCAACACTGTTCTGCATATTTAAACATGCAACAGGATATTGATTTGGAACACTTTTTAAGAACACATGTTAATTAATTCCTTTGATTCCTATTTTACTGATAATTGACCATTAAAGTTTACCAAATAAATTTTTAGTGATCAAGACCATTAAAATGTCTTTTTCCTTGGACCAATGTGATGAATTATATTGACAGATTTTTTGATATTAAACTATCTTTGCATTCCTAAAAGAAACAATTCCATGATCATAGTTTCATTCCTTTAATATTCTTCTGTATTCTCTTTGCTAATATTTTATTGAAGATAAGATTTTTAGATCTACAGATCTTAATAAGGACAGCCAGGCACTAATGATCTAGAATACAAGTAACCCACCAACATTTCTATTATATTACCAACAGTAACCAAGATATGGGTGTCTAAATCTAACTAGTATGTTATATTCAAATTATATTCTTGATATGTATTACTATAACTCCAATTGATATTTTTGCTGTCACAAAAGATAAAGACAATATAAATTTTCATCAGAAAATCAAAAGGAATTTCAGTTATTTTCATTATCAATGATATAATTACATTTAAACATCTCTGACATAAACATACATGTTTTATCTAGTTTTGCTTGGCTTTAAAATTAGATATTAGGAGAAGTAAAGGGAATTAGTAATGGTATGTTAATCATCTGGGGGAAAATATATCTGTCAAATTGATGATTTGAAGAAGGAAAACTATTTAAGGAGAAATACGTGTATTATATAACTATAAATCCTCACTAGATTCTGAACTAGATAAACAGAAAATAAAATTATTCAAATTTATTTTTGGAAGAAACACTTCTTTGCATATTTACAGAGAAAACACTAGGGGACTATTACCAAGCAGGAAGGTGGAATTCGAAGTAAATATGATTGCATTTTCTCACTATGTGGTAGAATGCTGTGATCCCTTGGTAACTGCTAATGTCATTTTTTATTGTCTTGTTTTATTTTGCTAGATGTCTATGAATGTGAAAAAAAATGCTAGCACATTTCAACAAAATCTTACATTAGAGGTAGAAAATCTAAAATACGCAGGGCTGAATCTAGACTTTTCTTTGCTTAACAATGATTACATATATGACAGCAAGGTTGGGAACATATTTTAGTCGCATGTTCAACTTCAATAGCATTTTAAGTGCATGTATATATAAGCCTCATAACAATGACATAAGTGAATAACCAATAAGTTGCAAACCTCTGTTGCTGATTCTGTCTGTCAGGGTTTGAACGCAAATAATGGAAATCGCCCTGGAGAGGATCCTTTGCCCATGTTCCACCAAGGTGCGCATAGATCACTTATAATGTTTCTGTGTGCCTTTCTCCCACTTTCTGCAGGTCTTTGCTTTTTTTTTTTCATTTCAAATTTTCATGTTTCATTAACAACAGCATAACAACACAATAATTGACATTTTTTTCCACATACACTACAGGTCTTTGCTTTTAACTGCAAATATCCTCTGGAGGACTGCCCTTGGGTTCCGGGAGCCTTGTCTTGTAAATACAAGACATCCCCTATGATAGTGACAGATGGTGTGAGGATTTGGAAACCCAGCTGTCTTACCTTAATTTAGGTTAAACTCTGAGGTAGATTTTCCCCTTCAGAGCACATCTGTGGGACCTGGCTGAGGTGGGCTTATGCCTAAAATTGTACCCTCACTTGGCTTTTTCCCTTACCCATTCCCACTTCCCCAATTCCCTTAGTGATCTCTCCTAGAAGCACTTCCTTAATAAATCACTTGCAAGTAAATCATCATCTCAGAGGCTGCTTCTGGGAAAACTGACCTAAGAAGTATTAAGTATTTTCTTAGAAGAAAGGGTTTTAATACAGGGTGCTTTCAAGATCATTGGAAGGTAGCAGGAACCAGGGCCATGATTAAGTTTAAAAATATGCTTCCGTAATCACAGGATCAAGAAGCTGCATGGACACAACTTACCTCACAGTTGCCAAACCTGGAGTCTAGACAGCAGAATACTGTGTGCCTGGCCACTGTCTGGTAGAGCCATGTAAGACCTTGATTCCAGCTGTAATGTCTTAGAATACACAGTGGTTTCTGACTCCATCCTAACTTCCTTGTTTTGCAACTATAGCTAACTTGCACAGATTATTTCAACTAGTAGAAGCTACTCACAAGAGAGTATATAGGCAGTGTCACTTTTACTTTCGAGTCTCTGCAGTTTAGGAAGACACTTGAGAAGGAAACAGAAATGGAAGCTGTCAGTTGATCATAATCACACTAGGGGTAAGAGGAAAGGAATTAACATGCCTGATCTATGCAATCCACTTCAGGGACTGTGGGCATCATGGTTTTTATTGCCTGGAATGTGTGTCTGTTGCCCCTCAATTCCTACTTTACCCCAGAGATTTCTAATTGATACTCATCTTTAGTGTTCACTTTAGATCAGTGTTTTTCTTTTCTTTCTTTCTTTCTTTTTTTTTTTTTTTTTTTTGACAAGAGTCTCACTTTGGCACCCTCAGTACAGTCCCATGGTGTCTTAGCTCACAGCAACCTCAAACTCTTGGGCTCAAGTGATTCTCTTGCCAAAGCCTCCTAAGTAGCTGGGAATACAGGTACTCACCATGATACTTGGCAACAGATCAGTGTTTTTTCAACCACATGTATCACTAATCAAATGGTCATAAAATCAATACAGTAAGTATCCCCAGCAAGGTGGACAAAAAAGAATAGACTATAAATCGTATTTCTCAAGGGTCATGGCCAAAAGACATGAAAAAATTCTCTTAAATGTAATTCCTTCAACTCTCTGGTATTTATGTCTGGGTGTGGTACCTCTCTTGGGAACTCTGTAATTCACTCATTATAGTTCTTATTACAAACACATAAATAGACAGACACAGAAGTTCTGTCACATTTTTTATACTTTTAACACATCTAAGGGAGAAAAGGATTGTTACAAACTTTTGTTTCACTTAACCAGTCTTGAGATTAATTAGTAGATTTGAGACTCAGGGAAGACTTTGAACAAGTACATAAGCTAGAAATAAGATTAGTAACAGGGGCACTGAAGCCAAGTAAAAGATATCCCTGCATAGATCAGTCAGATAACAGAGAGCAAAAGCATCATGGAACCCACACATGAGACTCTGACCAGCCAGCGGGGAGCCCACTCTCCTAGCCTCACCACAAAGGCTTGTCCCTTGCTCCTTAGCTCAGGGGAATGGAAGTATGCAGAAACACATCCCAAATGCCTATGCACAGTTGATTGAATAGAGGTCTCATTTGAGTGTGGGTTTACTTTTTCTCAACAAGTCTTTAGGTGATCCTCAGTAAGTCTAGAATTAATGAACCCCTTGTGGCATTATAAGTAGATTCCTTTGCTAATGTACCTACTTAACCAAAGAGTGAAGAATCTTGTGAGTAAAGGTGGTAAATAGCTCCTTGCCTTGGAAGCATTCCATTCGGGTAGGTGTGTGTATGCAACCACTGTGTTGTTTAATGAAATGCACTGATAGCTAATTGAGTTGTAATATGACAATGTATTAAAATAAATTAATAGTCTGGGCATGGGGGCGCATGCCTGGCTATGTAATTCTAGCACTCTGGGAGATTGAAGCAGGTGGATTGCTTGAGTTTAGGAGTTAGAGACCAGCCTGAGTAAGAGTGAGACCCTTTCTCTACTAAAATTAGTTGGGCATTGTGGCGCATGTCTGTAGTCTCAGCTACTCAGGAGGCTGAGGCAAGAGGATCACTTGAGCCCAAGAGTTTGAAGTTCCTGTGAGCTATGATGCCATGATACTCTATCCAGGGTGACAGAGTGAGACGCTGTCTCAAAAAAAAAAAAAAAATTAATAAAGCCAGCAGAATTCTTACAACTCCAGAAGATTTCAGCTGCATTTTACAGATCAGGAAACTCAGGCTAAGCCAGAGTAAGTAACTAGCTTACTCAAGGTGGTAGAGGTAGCACATAGCAATGAGGACTCAAACTGAAACCTGTCTCACTCTTGAGCTATGCTCTCAACCATCTGGCAAATCAAGTGGTGACTAATTGTCTAATCCTTTTTCTAGCCCTTAATTATTGCTTTCTGCTTCTTTGTGGCCTAAGATTTACTTTAATTTTTCCTGTGGTTGATGGCCCATGACATAAGATTCCACATTCATATACTAAAATTGCAAAAAGCTTGTGTGGATGGCCAAGAAAAACTTCCCCTTCAGCTTGCAATCACTCGGAAATATTTGCCTTTACTCTCTAGGTTTGCATTTACAGGTGGAATGCATAAGCATTCCTAGTTATTCCACTTGTTCATGTATTTTAAAAATGCACTGAGTACTTACTATGTGTCAGGCATGGTTCTAGACAGTGGGGATACTGATAAAGTTTCTGATGTCACAGAGTTTTTATTCTGGCTGGAGTGAATAACAACTTAAGTTTACATTTGACAGATAACATTAAAATTGGTCAGAAGTGCAGTAAAAGCAATGCCAAGAGATGGTGAGGACTGGTTTCTATGTGAGTGTTTAATGTGTTTTTTTTAGGGTAGTCAGGGAAGGTTTTTATGATAAAGTGATGTTTAACAAGGATCTAAAAAAAAGTGAGAGAAAAGGGTCCTATGGATATGTGAAGTAGCACTTTCCAGGCAAAGGGACAAGCAAGTACAAAGGGCCTGGGGTAGAAGTACACTTGGCTTGTTTGAGAAATAGCAAGTGAAATTTCAATAGTAGTGAAGCGAATAAGGGGAGAAATGGTAGAGAAGATACAGTGTCTTGTAGGCCCTGGTAAAGACTTTAGCATTATTCATCAGATGGATCATAACAGCTATTGGGGGAAGACTGCAATGTAGGGCAGTTAAGATGGAGGCTGGGGTAAAGTGCCACAAGAATGGAAAAACAAGCATCATGTGTTCTCAATATTAATTTGAAACTTTTAGATTAACAACGACATGGTCACATGAGAGTAAATTCAAGAAGGGGGGAGGCCGGAGAGGGACAAGTGGGTTCCTTCCCAGTGGGAACAATATGTGGGTATATGGCATATCTCCCTGGTGAAGGGCACAACTATTACTTAGACTTGACTTTACAAATGCAAACAATGTAACCTAATTGTATGTACACTCATATTAGCTGGAAATAATAATTTCAATAATTTCAGACTTTGCCTGGGTTAGTATGGTAGTGGAAAAGCTGGAGAAAAGAGGTGGGAACCTACATATAGTTTGAAGCTAAGCTTATAGGAATTTCTGATGTGTTCATGTGATGTGAGATGAAGAGAGAAGTCAAGAAGTCAAGATGCTTGGCCTGAGAATCTGGGAGAATGGAGCTGTCCTTCACTGAGAGGATGAAGGCTATGTAGAAGAGTAATTCTTTTTTCTAGGGCAGAAGGAAGGTGGTAGTGATATCAAGAGTTTGGTGTTGGCCATGTTAAATTTGAGATGCTTATTGCTGTTCATGGGAGCTTTAGATACATAGTTTAGGGCTTGAAATATTTCAGGGGAATTGTCTACATAGAAACGAGACCAAATGAGATCATCTGGTGAGTGAACGTACTGATAGGTAGAGGAAAGAAGAGACTCTACAGTGAGCTCCTGACACCATTGTGCTGCAGCTTGAAAAGATGAGGAGGAGCCAGCCAAATGACTGAGAAGGAGACAGTGAGGGAGGAGGAAATCCAAAAAGTATGGCACTCTGGAAACCGGAAGAAGGAAGTGTTTGATGAGGAGTGGGGCATCAACAGGGCCCGATGCTGCAGAGAGATAGACTTGAATGGGCTGGATGGTTCAGGATTGACTCCTGGACTTGACAACATTGAAATCACTAACAACTTTGATAGGAGCAGTCTATGGGAACAGTGGCATTGAAAGAATGGGAGGAGTGAAATTCCAGATGGCAAATAGATGTAGTTCTTTCAGGGAGTTTTGCTGAGAAATGGGCTGGGGAAAAGATATTGCTAAACACACACTTGATAATGAAAACAAATGACTGTCACTGGTGTGCATATTTACTATAATTTTATATATTTACTATACTTTTATTGTTATTATAAAATGTATTTTTTCCACTTATAAAAAAATTAACTGTAAGTCAGCCTCAGGCAGTTCCTCCCAGAGGTATTCCAGAAGAAGACAGTGTTACCATAGGAGATGACAGCTCCATGCCCATTATTGTCCTTGAAGAGGTCCAGTAGGATAAGACGTGGTGGTGGAAGACAGTGATATTGACAATCCTGACCTGTGTGGGCATAGGGTAATGTGTGTTTGTGTCTTCATTTTTAACAAAAACGTTTAAAAAAAAAGATTTTTTTTTTTTAATAGAAAAAAAGCTCACAGAAAAAGGTATAAAGAAAGAAAATATTGGGTGGCGCCTGTGGTTCAAAGGAGTAGGGTGCTGGCCCCATATACCGGAGGTGGTGGGTTCAAACCCAGCACTGGTCAGAAACTGCAAAAAAAAAAAAAAAGAAAGAAAATATTTTCATACAATTGTAAAGAGTGAAAAGTTAAAAAATGTGAAAGTTTATAAAGTGAAAAAGCTATAACAAGTTAAAGTTAATGTATTATTGAAGAAAGAAAAGTATTTTTATAAATGAGTGTAGGCTGGATGTACTGTGTAAAGTTTATAATAGCGTACGGTCATGGCCTTTATAGTCACGCTCCACTCACTCACTGACTCACCCAGAGCAACTTCCAGGCCTGTAATCTCCATTCATGGTAAGTGCCCTGTCCAGGTACACTATTTTTAAAATTTTATACCACATATTTACTGTACTGTTTCTATGTTTTAATATGCTTAGATACATAAACACTTAGCATTGTGCTATAATCGCCTACAATATTCAGTACAGTAGCAGGTTGTGCAGGTGCATAGCCTGGGAGCAACAGGCTGTACCATACAGCTGAGGTGTGTAGGAGGCTATACCTCTAGATTTGTGTAAGTGCATTCCGTGATGTTTGCACAATGACAAAATAGCCTAACAATGTACCTCTTGGAACGTATCCTTGTCATGAAGTGATGCATGACTGTAATGAAAATCAGTTGCCTAGAACTGCAACATGCATGGCAAAGTCTGCAGTTTCACTATTCACTTTTTCCTAGGGATCCCCAAAATGTCTGTCAGGCAAAAAACAGAATTGTATTTTTGATATACAACAAATGATGATCAGTTCATTTGCCATCAAGGTCCATCAAATGTTTATTATTATAAATTATTATTGTAAACTGCTAGAGCTTCAAGTCCCCAAGAGGATATTTAAATATTCCCATAGGTTCACATATTCAGATGCTTTCATATAATTAGGTTGTCATTTCCTAAGTTGATATTTCATGGATGTTTATAGTTTGCCACAAAAGTGTAACACTTTTGAGAAGTGTATTAAAATAAGTGAAAAAGACATTTAATATATTAATATACAAAATAAGTTTCTAAAGAAGGGTACATTATTAAATATTTGAACAGAGTTTAATAGAACAATTCCTAAAAGTCTCTACATGATGAATCTAGTAAGAAACAGGCATTTTTGTTTTTAATTTTTAAAATGTAATTTCATTTTCTTACTGTTTCACAACTTATAATTCAAAAGGCTTTATGTGTCACATTTCTTAAATTGTTACACTAGAGTTTTATTGGTTCAAAAGTTTGAGAAAGAGAACACATGTTCTTTCCCATCATGACGCATGCAATATTAAACTCTTCTTTGTAGGTGGAACCCAGCGATTTGTTTCTTCTGTCTGCTGGGTATTTCCTAAGCTTCCACAGCCTCTGCCTGGAATCTCTGGGTTTATTTGTTAGCTTGTAAAGCATTTTGCTTTTTGATCTCTCAGAGTTAAATTCCAGCGACTTGTGAGAAGCTCTCTTGGCCTGCTTGGCTATGGTATGTTTCTTTTGGAGCCTGCCTAAGTGGTTTCACAGCCCTTCTGTCCCTTTACCTTGGACACCACAGGGATCCTCTCAAATGCACCAAACTTCGATTTGCACTTATTTCTGGCAGGCCAGACAATGAGTTGGGAAGAAAGAGGGAGCTCTCCAGAGGCATCAAGATTATGCTGCTAACCTCTCAGCAAAGTCTGCCTGTGGAAGGAGTCAGAGCGCCTTGTGGACTCCTTGAAAGAGACACTCTCCCTTGTACATATTATCATCTTGTTTAGCTTCCTCTTCCACCCCCCAGGCTTCTGAATCCTCAGAGAGTGAGATGTTCAAGGTAGCTTGTTTCTTCAACAAACAAGTTGTCTTCTGATTTGAGGAATTACTAAGGTCTTCTCGCTTCCTGCCTTTCTCGGTCTTTTTTGCAGTTTTTGAGGTTCTCCCTTATGAATGTCTTCAAACGCATCTTTTGGGTCATATCTTCTTCATGTGTCTTGTATTTCCTATCCTTGATTTCCTATTTCTATCATTAATTTTCAGTAGACATTTTCAAAGTTAACCATGATGACACATTAAAACCTGGGAAGTCTGAACACACACAGAAAACTACCCTAGTAACCTCATCTGTGTTGTGTTTGTTTTTGCGCATGTGGCAATCACTAATCATGCAGAGTCTGAGCTTGAAGAGAAGATTATGAGCCTTAAGGAAAAAAAAACACAACAACATTCTGGCTTATTAGAAGAGATTTGTAAGACAGATCAAATAGGCTGGGGGTGATGGCTCACGCTTGTAATCCTAGCACTCTGGGAGGCAGGGAAAGGTGGCTTGCCTGAGCTTAGGAGTTCCAGACCAGCCTGAGCAAAACAAAACCTGGTTTCTACAAACAGAAAAACTAGCCAGGTGTTGTGGTGGGTGCCTGAAGTCCCAGCTACTTGGGAGGCTGACATAGGGATCACTTGAGCCCAAGAGTTTGAGGTTGCTATGAGCTACGACACCATGGCACTCTACCCAGGATGACAGAGTGAGACTCTGTCTCAAAAAATAAGTAAGTAAATAAATAAATAAAATAAAATAAAGATCAAATACTTAGAGCAGGAAGCCAAGAGGGAAAAAAAATTCTTGGTAAAGAAACTAAAAATTGGATATATGTTGAGAAATTGGAGAAAAGAAGAAAAGAAATGGCATTCCTCAAGCTGTACAAAAGATCTAAAGAGGCTGTAAAGAGAACATCCAGAAAAAAGCAGTAGCTGCCATTTCCTATTCTAAAATATTAAGAAGCCATCCCAAGTGTTGGTCACCTGTGGAAACCTATCATCCCAGCCTCAGGAGGAAGGGACACAGAATGGCAGTTGGTGAAGACTCTGCTGAGAATGGAGGCAACCACAAAGCACCCACACGTGGTGAGCAGGGAAGAATACGTTTCTTCTGGGTTTTGTTCCCCAAATATGATGGCTAATGCCAGGTCCATTACAGGTTCACCTGGAATGAATGACATGGGATATTCTAGCAGGTGCAGTCTTGACAAGGAAGCTAAAGGGGACATGGCAGAAATTAATGAGCTGTGGGATAAGAAAGAACTGGGTCCCAGTCCCAAGAGTGTCACTTGTAAGTAGTGTGATTTGGGACAAATTACTTAGCATTTCTAAGTCTCAGTGTTTTCATTTCTAAAATGGGGATGACATTTGCTTCTCTAGGACATAATAAGGTATCTAGAATAAAAATGTATACACATAAGCCCTTTGTATAAATACATCTTTTAAAAGCTTCAGATAATTTAATTTAATTTTAAATAAAATTGAAACAAGAGGCCCACCATTATTCTTTAAATAACAGAGGCCAAGAAGCAACATGCTTTCAAAAATTAAAGCACTAGTTTAGTCATAGCTTTTGTTTAGATAGGAAAAAGACAGCAAATATTTATATACCAATTACCTTAAAAATCAACATAAATCTATGTCTTGTCATCATATAATTTCTGTGTTAATCTATTTGCAAAAATATTTTAAGGTCTATTTTAATATTTCTCAGGACTGTTGATGGTGATTATGAATGCTTGTTAAAACATATGTGTGGAAAACTGTTCACTTCATATAATAACCATGCCATTAGATACTAATTTCACTTACCAATCTAGTTAAAATTAACCCACTTACTATGTTTTGACTGGTTTGTTGTACAAATTAAATCCACTATTATTAATATGAAAGGACTGTTAGACTCTCTTAAAATTATAAACGTGTCTAAAGGGCTTTCTTTTTTGAAAAATTTACCTTACATATAAACAGAACAGTGTCTAAAACAGATGAACTTTTAAAATGCAATACAGAAACTCAATTTTCCTCAACATATTTAAATATCTGCCCTAATTAGTCAAATCTGCAACTTACTCCTTATTCTTTGAAAGCTCATATTTTAAATAGTCCACAGTCCAAACAAACCTCGAAAATTCTAAATCAAATATTTGAAATTTGTTAGAGGAAGACATCCCTACCCTTCCTTGTTACCTACTTCCAAGGTGTTATAACTACCTGGCAGATACACCAGTATCTGGTCCGAGAGAGCTGTACGATCTTAGCTGGGAGCGGAAGGGCGAGGGAGGGCCGTTAGGCAGATGTGGGCAGTCACGGCCATCCTGCCTTCACATGAGTGTTTTCATTGTCTCTGGGTTTGCTGCTAACTCTGCTTCGGTTGTAATTTTCTGCCTTGTTGTGCGTGTGTGTACACAAGTGTGTGTGTATTCGTATTCAGAGGAGGGGGAGAGAGAACAGTATAGTAAAGGAGGCAAACGTCAACAATTGGTGAATCTAGAGGCTATGGATGTTCATTGTCGCAGTCCTACAGTTTTCTGAACATATAAAATTATCTCAAAATAAAAAGTTCAAAATAAAAAAGAATGTCCCCAATTCCATGCTGAGGATCCCCTTCCGTCCCCAATATCTTGTCCTAGCAGGAAGGCTGTTCAGCACAGGGAGGATGTGGGAGGGACCACAGTACTTGGCTGCCCTTGCCCGCTCTGACAGGGCCGCAGCTGCTGGTACACACAGATGAGGAGCTGGTAACCGAGACGGGGAGGAAGCTGAGAAAAAGACATGCTGTGTCTCTGCTTAAAAAAAAAAAAAATGTTGGGAGACATATCTATGTTTCCTGACCTTAAGACTAAGAGGGTAACAAGTGACTAGAAAGGTCTGACAAAGATCTTGGCCTCTCCAATCCACCATCAAATCCCATTATTGTCTTACAGGAGAGAGGAGAAAAATACACACGTACATATGTATATTTATACACATGTCTATATGTATATTTATAAACACACACACACGCACACAGAGTGCCAAAAAATGTATGTACATTTTAAGAAAGGGAAAAAACTATATTAAAATTGTAATTCTCAATATATTGATAACCAAAAATGACTACAAGTCACATTGAATACCTCTTATAATTGCAGAAGTTAAATGTGACTTGAATATCACAAATTTAATACAGTGTTTCCCTTTCTTAAAATGTGCATGTATTTTTTTGGCACCCTCTGTGTTTATAGAAAGAGAGACAGGGAGAGAGTCTCTGTGTATGTGTCTGTGGACAGGAACAGCTAGACCATTTTTCCACAACAGAATAATTCTCTTGACTCACAGTCCCAGTGCTCACTTTTCCTCCCAGCCTCTCTCATCCCTTATCCCCAGGATGGGGCTGACTAGGAAACTACCCACAGAATAAGTCACACTACAAAGTCAACAAGGCAACAGGCAATGTGGTAACAGGAGAGCAGAGGGAGAAACAATGGAGAAGATGGTCTGTTGGTGGCTCTAACCTGGGGTGTTTTCTCATAGTTTCTGGGCATTTATATCACTGCTTATCTACCTGCAGCCCTTTCTCTATAATAAAGGGAAGGCTAAATGGAGTGGTGAGCACCAGCCTAGGTGGCTGGAGAGATGACCCCTTACTGCTGACTTGTCAATTCCTTGGCTGGGTCCACGTAACTTGACCTTCTTAGGCCCCTTTTGACCCTTCCTGGTTTCCTCATATTTCCCAACTAATATATGAGTGATAACTGGCCCCCTGGAGAGTTTGAGGAGAATTTTATAACAACTGTGCTCACACTGGTCACCTCCATGACATCAGTTTGGGGCTATGGAGTATTGAATCATTTGTTTTCATGGGCCACCTCAGAGGGCATTGGCTATACTGACACGTCAGATTTCCTTTTCCCTTTCCCGGTTGTCTGCTCCTACCTTCTTGTGATACCTCAGAGTATACCCCCAAACATATCCCCCGTAGAGTTTTGACCACCAAGACTTAGATACCTTGGGTGGCAAGACTAAATAAGTAGATTTTATTAATTTCTAGATAATAAAACTTAAAAATAACTCTTAAGATGCATTTTAAAATGTGTCATGTGTTATTTTAGGCATGTGAGCCTAATAATGATGGCAATAATGATGTGTTTAAATCCATTAAATCATGTGGCTGGCTGAAAGTGTTCCATAAAATAGAGCTAGAGTAATATTGTAGGTCAAACTGAATTCTGAAAGATGACCACCCAGGGACCAGGCAGGCACAAGGACATGAATATGCTCTGAGGCAGAAATCATTTTAATGGAATTTCCTGAGGTTTGCAGCGAACATATGTAGTTTATAAAACAAAGATAGGAGGAAGGTCCAGATATTCAATAATTAATGCAGAGTTCAAGTAGGATGACATGCTGGGATTGTCCTGCCGTAAGACAATCAGTGTTCTACAATTTCCATGAGTAAAAGACTCCGGTAGGCACTGAGGAATTCATAGCTGATTTGTTCTGAGGCATGTTTATGCCCAGCATGCCCTTTGGTTCTCCCATAAACCCTACTGGGGTAGGCAGAACACATCATTATCTCCCCATCTCACATACGAAGAAATTGATACCTCTCAGATTTTAGTGCATATACAAAGCAACTGGAGCTTCTATTAAAATGCAGATTCTGTTACAGTAGGTCTAGAAGGAAGCGTGAAATCTTGCCTTTCTTACAAGTTTCCAGACAAGACTGATGCTGCTATGTATTGTAAGATCTTAGGGGAAAAAAAAATGATTCCAATTGGCCTGGCCAAGAAAAATTGGAAAGTTTCAAGGCATAGTGGAGAAATAAATGAGCATGATATGTTTGCTAAGTTCATATCCTGATACTATTGGCTAATAATTTTTTAAAGAGTGGATTTCTATACTAGAATTTACCATAATGAATTTTATCTAATTGATACACTTAATTCCTTCCTCAAGTAGCTTGTGTGAATTCCTTGAGAAGTAAGAATAATAATGGTGGTGGTGACGGTGGTAATAGTTGTGACAAAGATGAGCCTGAGAATTATGGCTACAATTTATTGAGCACTTACCCTGTGTCAGGCATTGGACTAAGTCCTTTACATACTGTCCTCAATCTTTTTAACAGCCCTGTGATGTAAGTATTGTCATTATCCTTCATTTATGAAAAGAGGTATTTAAGAGCTGGAGAATATTAAGTACTCAGAGCTGGTTTTAAAACCCATTTCTGTCTCACTCAACACATGGGCCGGATCTTACTGGTCTTCATTTTTCGACTGCTGGCCCAGAACTGGAGAGAGATGGATTTTTTTTTGTTTTTGTAAAATGAGTACGTTGGCCCAAGAAGAGGTTGA
The DNA here is from genome assembly GCF_027406575.1 of Nycticebus coucang. Lineage (NCBI taxonomy): Eukaryota > Metazoa > Chordata > Mammalia > Primates > Lorisidae > Nycticebus > Nycticebus coucang. The sequence continues at coordinate 50,479,733 of NC_069785.1, read as the reverse complement.
GTTTCCAAATAACTGCCTCAACAATAGAAAGGGTTGCTCTGATGGCATGAGCATCCTGCTTGAATTGGGTGGGCAATTCAGGAATTAAACTCTTGAGCTGGGTGGGCAATCAGACTACTCCGTGGTTTTCAAACTATATTTTATAGCATTGCTTCAGAGGTGAATTCACATGGGGTGACAAATAGACCTGGAGGGCAGGCTCTGGGCTCTCCTCTGCTTTTATCTTAAGAGCAGCACTGTTTTATCTTATTTACATATTAGAGCTGTGTTTGAGTAAAGTTTTCTGAAGCTATAAACATGTTCAAAGCCTTCAGACTAGGTAATCTGTAAGATCTTGCCTAAAATTAATATTGCATGATTTGGCCAAGGTCTATGCCAGTGAGCAGCAGAGCTTGGAGGAGAATTTGCTCAATTGGCTTTTACTTCTAACCATTGTCCTGAAGCCTAGACCTACAACTGTCTTCCATAGAAAATTCACTGACAAAATCACTGCTCTGATGCTCAGTGGATTAGGCGAAAGAACTAAGAGCTGGATGATCTTGGTATGAATTTTAGCTCCTCACTAATTAGCTGTGGAAACTTGAGCAATCATTTATCTATTAAATATTTATTCTGGGCCAAGCATGGTGCTGTATGCCTTTAGTCCCAGTTTCTCAGGAGGCTGAGGCAAGAGGACCACTCTAGCCCAGGAATTTGAGGTTGCTGTGAGCTATGATGACGCCACGGCACGCTAACTTGGGCAACAGAGTGAGACTCTGTCTAAAAAAAGAAAAAACAAAACAAATGTTTATTCTGCCTCCTTATGAACCAAGCTCTGTTCTGGGTACTGGGAATGTGATGGTGAACAAGGCAAGAGAAAGTCTCTAGCTCTCATCAAAATCCCATTTAAAGGTATGATACAGCAAATACAAGTAGATAAATAAAGAAGATAATTTCCACTAATAAGGAGCACTGCACAATAAAGTAAAACCAGAAAATGTGAGAGCGACTGGAGGTCTGTGAGCCACTTTAGGGAGGGCAATCATCTCTTGATATTGTGGCTGAGACCTGAAGGAAGAAAGTCCTGGTAGTGGCCTGGGAGACGGGATGAGGAAGGCATTTGAGGATGATACAGCAGCACTTGCAGTCATGTCAGGGGAATGAGTTTAAAATTTTGAGGAATAGAATGTTCCAGTGGAGCTGGAAAATGATAGCTTGAAGGAAAGCTGCTCTTAAGATAAAAGCAGAGGGGAGCCCAGAGCCTGCCCTGCAGGTCTATTTGTCACCTCATTTGAGTTCTAAGACAGACTGGGGAGGTAGGCAGGGGCCAGGTCTTTGTGGTTAAGACACTCTTACTGAGTAGCATCCTGATGAGGGTAAGATGAGGCAGGCAAGAGAGAATTTTGGAGTGTGAATGTCTTGGGCTGGAGCAGAGGCTTGTAAATAGCTCTTCACTTCCCCACCTTCCAACAAGATGGAAAATCTTTAAAACAAAAACAAAAACAAAAAATGAAACAAAACAAAGGGATCCAGTGTCTCTTCCCAGTTGGATACATTCTTTTTGGGTTAGCTGACTCATAATCAATGGGAAGGAGCAGAAATGCTCAGAACTTCTGAGGCCCTACGGTCAGAATTCCTGCCAGGGGGCATGTGGAGGTGAGCAGGAAGGAGAAAGCCCCACATGTGGTTCCAAGGTGTTCTAGGCCTCCCTCCTCCTTGCTTTTCATAGCTTGCCCAAGCGATGGGGAAACTCCTAAGAAGTAAAGATTTGTCTCCAAGTGCTTTTGCTGTTTCCTCCTTCTCCCTTTTCTCGGCTAAGGGTTCACCTTAGTGAAAGCATTCCAGCAGGAGATGGGGGCTCCTGTTTGCAATCTGCCACTAACTAGTCAGGTGACCCTGGGAAGTCCTAGAATTTTAGACCATGGAAGATTGAAGGGAAAGTTTCATGGATAAGGAAATGAGACTCCAAAAAATCAACCTTCATTCAAGGTCATTTGGTGTGTGGAGAAGTCAGTTATAGAACCAAAGAGAACTATGATTTCCAGTGCTGTGTGTTTTTTTGTTTTTCTATTATAAAATACTCTGGCTCTTTTCCTGGGTCTCAAGTGCCTCACCTGTGAAATGAAGGAACTGAGTTGCAGATGTGCATTTTCCCGTTATCACAGGAATGTAAAGTCCTCCAATGTGAGCCTTTGGTTGGGGCATCACGTCTCCCACTCGATACAGACCCTGACATTCCCATCTCCTCTACCTGTGTCATTGCCTGGCCCTTATTTGTGTGATTTAGGATTCTGTACCAGAGGCTCTCTGAGACACCTTCTGACCTTCAAAGGGTCTGTTTTTTAGAGAGAAAACAGGATTCCTAATGGGGAAAGAGAATCCTTTGGACTGACTTTGTCTCCTTCTGGCAGAAACACCACCCATCAAACCAGAGGGGAGTAAGAAATCACAAGAGTTTAGTCATCTCCACCCAGAGAGGCCAAAGTCTGACTAAAGACAACCTCAGCTTATTAAATTTAACTTGTAGAAAACCACCCGGCAAGATCAAGAGGATGAACCCCTGCAGGGTTAGGAATAAAGGGCCCCCTGTACCTAAAACCCACTCTTTCGGGGAGACCCCTGAGTCACACAGCCCGAAAGTATGTGAGCCTGGAACACCGTGTCTCTGGGGTGGCAGCGTCCCAGTGGATTCCAGCTGAAGCTCAGTGCTGGGAGGGGCGACGTTGGCTGCAGATATTGGGTTGGCCTCAAATGAAACAATGACTATGCATGCTTCAGGGAATTTTACTAAACATGAGCTCACCCTGGCTGTGCTGGGCTTTCTGCACGTAGTGTGTTATCTATAATGGAAGAGTTAGAAAAGGCAATAACTTTAAATATCCCAGGGAGCCTTTACACTGCTCCTTCTCCAGGTCTGCTCTGTCTCTGCCTGTGGCCTCAGCTCTGGGGGACATTTTACCTCGTGTCCTTCAGAGTGGAAATCTGAATTGCTGCATGGTTTGCTCTGGCAAAAAAAGAACTGTATGGCCGGAGTGACAAAATATCTGTTCCATTTTGCCTGCCTTCCTCATCTACATACTCATTCAACAAATATTTACTGAGTGCCTACTATGTAGCCAACAATATTCTAGTACTTGGGATACATGAATGAGTAAATTGAGAAGAAATTCTTGCCCTCATGAGGCCTACCTTCTATCTGTGCTCAGGATGGGTTATTTTGTGTGGATAAATCGTACGTGTAAGTTTATCTTTGCAGCTGCCTGCCAGTCTTTTCGATGGCATTTAAGGGGCCATCGAATACTAGGGGCCCAACACACTCTGGCTTCACTCACTTTTATCCTCACATCCATATTGAATGTGAAGAGTAGAACTATAATTTTCTCAGTTCTGTGGCTCCTTTTCTTGTTGCAATCCCACAACCAGCGGGGAGAGCCTCAGGCTTAATTATCACAGCCTCAGCTCCCACCCTAGACTTCTGAATGCCAAAAAGAGCTTTGTAAATCCCTGGTTTATATCTAGAGTTTAAAGATACATCTTGGATTTCCATGTGAAAACTGAAAATGTCTAAAAATGAACTTATCTTTCCAGAACCAGCTATCTATCCTGGTTGTGATGTCTTTGTCATCACGCTAGTATTTTTTTTTTCCCTTTCATTTTTTATGTTCCATTTGAAACCTTGTCTTCAGTCACTTCTTATATCTCTGCTACTCAGTCAGCTAATCTACTGGTTTCTTTCATCTTGTTCCTTGCGTCTGGTCCGGTCTCTGTTCTCACTGCCTCCCCCAGTTTCTCTCCAGCGCAGCTCAGTCTTGGATCAGGGAGTGCATCGGCCTCCCAGGGAATCTCCCTGACTTCAGCCTCCCCCTGCTCCAATCTTTTCTGCACGTGGACCCCAGGTGAATGTTCTGTGGACATTGCTTTCATCTCACCGCTCCCTGCTCTTATCTAATGCAAATCCCGTGACTCCTCTTTGCCAATCCAACAGCTTTTCCCGTTTTTTTTTCCAACACGTACTCTCTGCTCTTAATCTTGTAGGTCTCTTAATGTCCCCCAAATGCACAAAGCTCATTTCATTTCTGTTCACACTTTTCCTCCTCAGCCTGGGTAGGCTTCTTTTTTTCCATAGCCTGAATGCATAATGCATCTGTCATTGGAAGCAGAACTCAAGTGTCACCTCCATGAGGCTGTGTGCACAAGACCCTTTTCCTGTGAGCTTCCACAGGCCCTTAGTTGCATGTAGACTATAGTGTACTAAACTATGCTATTCTATACTCCACCACATTACAGTGTGCTGTACTGTTTTGCTTTTGGTTTTTGGTCAATTGTATTTAGGTAAACGTTTCCCCACCCCACATCCCACCATCCAATACAGTGTTATCAGGATATCAAAGATGGCTGACTGGAGACATTACTGTCCTGGAGGGAAGGAAAGATTTTAGATAAAGGAGAGGGGAGAAAGGGCACAGCTCACGTGTAGTTCAGAGGAAGAAGTAATGGAGTCTGCCAAGGGCTACACTGAAGTAAATTACAAAGCAGAAAAGGAAGAGGAAAAGGAAAGAAAGGTACCGTCAAGGATTAAACTCAGAGAGGTTCAGAGCCCAGTGAAGAGGTAAGTGAACGAGAATCCCTTTCTCCTCCCCACAGTCCTTCAGTGACCAGCTGCCTAGTAGCTGGAAGGTTTTCCAACCGCATGAGCTCAAGAATTGCAGCAAACATGGAATTGTGGAGAGAACTTGTGTGATCCCAGAGCTTGGATGTTCCACATGGGGGTTTCCTTCCAAGAACAGTGACCAGAGAAGCAGGAAAGCTGGCTTTCTTCTATTCATGTGCTCATCCTCCCCTGCCCCTCCCCCCACCTCAGTGAGAAGAGAAGTTTGAGCCCGGAATTTAGCAAGGGGCTACCTCTCCCAGCTGGCATGTCTTTTAAGTCTGAGGTTTCCACAGATTGTGGGGCCAACTCCTTTCTCCTTGAGGAGCTGCATTGGACCCAGGGATGCTTGGTCTGTGAGCTCCCTGTCCACAGGTACTTCTCAGAGATGCATGCCAGCGGGTCATCAAACATGCAGGCTAACTTCAGATTTCTCAGCAGAAACCTTACAAGCCAGAAGTAATTGGGCCCCATCTTTAATTAAATTAAGCAAAGCAACTACCAGCCAGGAATTTTGTATACTAGAAAACTAAGTTTCACAATCAATGAGAAATTATTTTTCAGGCAAGCATACACAGAAAATTTGCCATAGCCGGACATGCCTTATGTGAAGTACCCAGAATAGTATTATACACAAATCAGCACAACAGATACCTAACAGTGTAAAATCATCTAAACCCCCAGCCCCAAACTCCCGACTCTTATAAAACAGTAGAACAAGAGATAAAACAAAGCAATAAGGGACTGCCCAAAGGTAGGCATGTAACCATAAGAATTGCAGAGGAAAATGTAGGAAAAACTCTTCTAGATATCAGCCTAAGCAAAGAATTTAAACTAAAAGACCAGTGGCAATCATGTGAACAACAAAAATAAATAAATGAGATTTAATTAAATTTAAAAATTTTAAATTTAAAAATTCAAAAATAAAATGAATGGAATTTGATCAAATTAAAAAATTTAAAATTTCCTTCTGCACACCTAAGGAAACAATCAACAGAGAAAACAGACAACTTACAGAATGGGAGAAAATATTTGCAAGCTATATACCTGGTAAAGGGCTAATATTCAGAATTTACAAAGAACCCAAGAAATCAGCAAGGGAAAAAAATTTCAAACAATCCTATTAAAAAGTGGGCAAAGGATATGAACAGAAGCTTTTCAAAAGAAGATTGACAAATGGCTAATAAATCTATCAAAAAATGCTCAACATCAGTTATCATCAGGGAAATGCAAATTAAAACCACAACAAGATATTACCTTATCCCAGTTAGAATAGCTTTTATTAAAATGTCCAAAAACAGTAGATACTGGTGTGGATGGAGAAAGAAAGGAACACTTATACACTGTTGGTGGGACTGCAAATTAGTATAACACCTATGGAAAAACACTGCGGAGATTCCTCAAAGAACTAAAAGGAGACCTACCGTTTGATCCAGCATTCCCGCTATTGGGTATCTACTCAAAGGAAAAGAAGAATTTTCATCAAAAAGATACCCACCCTCAAATGTTATTGCAGCATAATTCATGTTTTCAAAGATATGGAATCAACCCAAGTGCTCGTCATTCATGAGTGGATTAATAAAATGTGGTATCTGTAGGTCATGGAGCACTACTCAGCTACAAAAGATGACTTAGTGCCTTTTGCAACAATCTTGATGGAACTGTAGATCATTCTTCTAAGTGAAGTATCCCAAGAATGGAAAAAAAAAAACCCACTACATGTACTTACTATTAAACTGAACTAAATGATGAGCGCACATGTGCAAAGAGGGAAGTAAAACTTCAGTGGAAATCAGACAAGGGGGAGAGGAGAGGAGGGAAAGTCTACCTAACAGGAACAATGAACAGTAGTTGAGTGATGGACACACCAGCAGAAGGGCCTCAAACCTTATGAGAGTGAGCCACATAACCTAACACATTTCTACTCCCTTAATATTTTGAAATATAGAAATGGTGTTATTTGTTATTGCACTTCATTGTTCCCTCACATCTCCACTGTGTCAAATATAAATTCTTTTTTTTATTAAGGGAAAAATAGAGTGAATTATTAGCCATGTTCATCCCATCATTGAGAATTCATATTTGTATACACAGAAACATTATAAATTTTCAGGCACAAGATTTATTCTGGTGTTCTTGGCCACATCTTTTATATTCATTTGAAAATGTTCATTAAATAAGAGCCTGACTCTTTGTCCCCTAGTGATCTGGTCTCAGATGAGAAAAATAATTTAAATATCTATTATAGTGGTTCACTCATCTTGAATAAAGGAGTTTTACTGTCAAAGAGCTAATGTTTTACAGACATTTACATGGAAAAAAAATTACTTTGTGCTTGTCAACATGGAAAATAATTTGCCTACTAAAAAATGGGAAAATGTGGTTGTTTAGCTTTGGCAATATATATATCTTCAAACTCAATAGGTTAAAAATCTGTTCCTTTTAGAATATAAATTGACTGTCATTAATCTGCTTACCAAATGATTGTGTGCTGCATATTTCTCTTTTAACGCATGCACACCACGTATTGTGTACCATTACCTCATGTGTCACATGTCCGAGACATTAAATATATCATGAGTGTCTCACCAGATATTAAAGCCATCCAAGTCTAATTGAGTTATTTTACACACTGTTTCTGGCACTTGTCTCAGACCATACAAACATCAGAAATCAGAAGGCAGTCTGCATGTTTGAAGATCCTGTTGCAATAAATCATAAAATCTTAGCTTGCTACTCTTTGGTTATCTGCACTTTTAGTTTGGATTTATGTACTTTATGGTTTTTAATATCACTTCAGAGCAACTTAATAAATTATACATAAAGGCTCTCCTTTTCATATTGAACAGATTCACAAACTGAATTGTACATGGTTCAGTCACCATTTTAATTCACTGTTGGTTTTTCCAGAGTCAAAGACTCTATCTTGTCTCCGTGCCTGTAGCTCAGTGGTTAGGGTACTGACCACATGCACAGAGGCTGGCAGATCTGAGCCCAGCCCAGGCTTGCTAAACAACAATAACAACTGCAACAACAACAAAAACAGCTAGGCATTATGGCAGGCACCTGTAGTCCCAGCTACTTGGGAGGCTGAGTCAGGAGAATCACTAAGCCCAAGAGTTTGAGGTTGCTGTGAGCTGTGATGCCACAACACTCTACCGAGCGCGACATAAATACTCTATCTTGCTTTTCTGCAGAGCAAAATTTACACTCCTTTTAATTCTGGAGCATCACTATGTAATAGAAATACCTGCAGGAGAGAATCAAGCTGATTTCCTTTACAAATCTAATGGACACACCGAGATTTCCAGCCATTTGGATCTGCACCTCCTTGGAGGAAAGTCAGACCCAGAACGTGGCGGGACTCAGAAGTAAAGTGTATAGATGTGGCATGCACTCCTTTGTCTTTGAGTGCAGGGGGCTGTTATCCACAGAGCTGAAAGGAAAGAGATTATCCATGACTTTGTGCCTGCCCCTTATTTACCAAGCCTTATAAACCAACATCTTCCCACCCCGCATCTGCTTCCCTCTTCTTCTGAAACATGCTTTATATACCCTCTACTTTTCCCATGTGTTCAGAGTCTGGAACGAATACAGGAGTGGAGCTGCCTGGGAAAGTTGGGGCTACTCTCTGTCAAGAGGAATTACGTGCCTCTTGCTGCATTGGAAGAAATAGAGAGTAGTGAGTATCTCAAGAAAATGTGTCACATCCAAAACAAAAAGAAGTAGGGAAAATAACTAGACTCCTTAGAGGGCCTCACCCATTCCTATTTAAAAAAGCAGGATCTTGTGCTTCTTAAAACAAACCTCTCAGCCCAGAGGTTAAACTTGAATGTTTAAGCTGTTAGAAGCTCAGTTTACTCAGATACTACTCATTGCCATCCAGGCATCAGTGGCTGTGCACCAGTATTCAGCTACCATCTTTCTGCAGGTAGCTGGCTGTTTCCATGTGCTTCCTGCCCCCACCTGCTAGAAAGATATCCAGTCTCAGAGTGGAGGAAGCCTTTGCCCTTCCCAGAAAGAAGCAAAGAAAAGGAAAACTCTAGGAACAGTTTGCTGGCATGGGTTGTAATTGCTGTACTTTTATGACAAATTCTTGTAATGTTCACTCATCTTTCCCAATTTTTTCCCAGAAAAGGTCATACTTATGCCTCCCAGGGTTTGCAAGTAATGCTGACACATTTTTGTAGCAGCTGTCATTGAACAGCTTTCTCCTACTTTTCATCATGATGTTAGAATTCTTAGAGGTGGGACCTATGAAGTATTTTTCTGTGGTTTTGAGACCACACTGAGGCAGCATCAATAAAAGAAATGGGTAAGAAATTGTTATTAAATCCATTGAACTTGAGTTCTCCCAAATTGGACATTTTATCTTTCTAGAAAGTTACCCTGAGCTCCCTGAACACTGAAATCCTTTCTTTTTTGTTGTCTCCAACTTTATCTCCTCTCCTGTTAACAATAAATAATTCATAAAATAATATAAATTATTTTGCCCAGTAAATAACATAGAATAGCTATGCTTTACAAATAACAGGTTCTCAGCAAATGGTTCCAGAATGAATGAAATTCACTTGTGGCTTAATTAACTGCCATGCTTAGGAGAGACAAATTCCAACAACTCATTGCTTTCTTGGCCCAGAAAATGTATTCTTTCTTTCTAATGCATATTCCTTGTAGTAAGTTATATATAAATAAAAAAATAAAAACCACCCATAACCCCCTCATCATGATGATATTATTTTGATGTGTATTTTCTTTTGATATTTATTTTTGTCATATATTTCATATAGATGGCTTGTTGCCTGTTTCTTTTTCACTTACCATTACATTACCCAGCCCATAGAGATAGACTTGAGTGCTCCGATTCCCCCACTTAGTGAGGCCAAGAGAGCTGAGCTAGAAGCTAATCTTCCAGGCTGGGTGTGGTGGCTCATGCCTGTAATCCTAGTACTCCAGGAGTCCAATGTGGGTGGATCGCCCAAACTCAAGAGTTCAAGACCAGCCTCAGTAGGAGTGAGACCCTGTCTCTACTAAAAATTGAAAAATTAGCCTGGCATTGTGGCAGACACCTGTAGTCCCAGCTACTCAGGAGATTGAGGCAAGAGGAGCCCAGGAGTTTGAGCTAGGATGATGACATAGACTCTACCCAGAGAGACAGAGTGAGACTCCGAAAAAAAAAAATAATAAGGAAACTGAACTGATCTTCTGTTGTCTATCTGGTGGAAGGAAGGTGTGCTCTGACTCTCATGCTAGGTCCAGTGGTAAGCTGAGTCTCCATGCCCACCCCGGATGCCTCACAGGCAGTATGAGGCAACTCCAATCACTATTAGGTTTAAAGGAGAGATGGACAAATCCACAACTGGAGACTTGAATACTCCACTCTCAGCAGCTGACAGAATTATATGGCAGAAAATTGTTTTGGTTATTCTAGGTCCTGTATATTTTCCCTGCCAGTTTTGGATCTGACTTTCAATCTCTGCATAAATACTTATGGGATTTTAATTACATATATAGGTGGTGAATTATAGGTCAGTTTAGGAAGAAATGATTTCTTTTTGTTGTTGTTTGGGATTCATTGAGGGTACAAAGAATTAGGTTACACTGATTGTTGTTGTTAGGTAAAGTCCCTCCTGTAATTGTGTCCTGCCCCCAAGAGGTGTGCCATACACCGTAAACCCCATACGCCTTTCTCCTCCCCTCTTCTCTCTCCCTCATTCCCCTACTCCCTCCCTTTGTATTAGCTCATCTACTGCCTTCATATTAGAATTGAGTACATTGGATTCTTGCTTCTTTGTTCTTGTGATGCTTTACTAAGAAGAATGTGTTCCCACTCCATCCAGGTTAATACAAAAGATGTAAAGTCTCCATCTTTAATGGCTGAGTAGTATTCCATGGTATACATATACCACAGCTTGGTTTTTTTTTTTTTTTCTTCTTTTTTTTATTGTTGGGGATTCATTGAGGGTACAAGAAACCAGGTTACACTGATTGCATTTCTTACAATTGTGTTTTGCCCCCAAAAGGTGTGTCACACACCAAGACCCCACCCCCTCCTTCCTTCCCTCTCTCTGCTCTTCCTTTCCCCCACCCCACCCTCCTTCTTTCTCTTTTTGCTCTCCCCTTCTCCCACTCCCCACCATGTCATTAATTGTCATTAATTGTCATATCAAAATTGAGTACATAGGATTCATGCTTCTCCATTCTTGTGATGCTTTACTAAGAATAATGTGTTCCACTTCCATACGGGTTAATACAAAGGCTGTAAAGTCTCCATTTTATTAATGGCTGAACAGTATTCCATGGTATACATATACCACAGCTTGTTAATCCATTCCTGGGTTGGTGGGCATTTAGGCTGTTTCCACATTTTGGCGATTATAAATTTAGCTGCAATAAACAGTCCAGTGCAAGTGTCCTTATAACAAAAGGATTTTTTTTCCTTCTGGGTAGATGGCCAGTAATGGGATTGCAGGATCAAATGGGAGGTCTAGCTTGAGTGCTTTGAGGTTTTTCCATACTTCCTTCCAAAAAGGTTGTATTAGTTTGCAGACCCACCAGTAGGGTAAAAGTGTTCCCTTTTCTCCACATCCACACCAACATCTGTAGTTTTGAGATTTTGTGATCTGGGCCATTCTCACTGGAGTTAGATGGTATCTCAGGTTGGTTTTGATTTGCATTTTGCTAATAATTAGGGATGATGAGCATTTTTTCATATGTTTGTTAGCCATTTGTCTGTCTTCTTTAAAGAAGGTTCTATTCATGTCTCTTGCCCATTGATACATAGGATTCTTGGCTTTTTTCATGTGGATTAATTTGAGTTCTCTATAGATCTAGTTATCAAGCTCTTGTCTGATTGAAAATATGGAAATATCCTTTCCCATTGTGTAGGTTGTCTTTTTGCTTTAGTTGTCTCCTTAGTTGTACAGAAGCTTTTCAGTTTAATTAAGTCCATTTGTTTATTTTTGTTGGTGCAATTGCCATGGCAGTCTTCTTCATGAAGTCTTTCCCCAGGCCAATATCTTCCAGTGTTTTTCCTATGCTTTCTTGGAGGATTTTTATTGTTTCATGCCTTAAATTTAAGTCCTTTATCCATCTTGAATCAATTTTTGTGAGTGGGGAAAGGTGTGGGTCCAGTTTCAGTCTTTTACATGTAGACATCCAGTTCTGCCAACACCATTTATTGAATAGGGAGTCTTTCCCCCAAGGTATGTTCTTGTTTGATTTATCGAAGATTAGGTGGTTATAAGATGTTAGTTTCATTTCTTGGTTTTCAATTCGATTCCAAGTGTCTATGTCTCTGTTTTTGTGCCAGTACCATGCTGTCTTAACCACTATGGCTTTGTAGAACAGACTAAAATCTGGTATGTTAATACCCCTGGCTTTTCTTTTATTACTAAGAACTGCCTTAGCTATACGGGTTTTTTTCTGGTGCCATACAAAATGCAGAATCATTTTTTCCAAATCTTGAAAGTACAATGTTGGTATTTTAATAGGGATGGCATTGAATCGGTAGATTGCTTTGGGAAGTATAGACATTTTAACAATGTTGATTCTTCCCAGCCATGAGCATGGTATATTCTTCCATTTGTTAATATCCTCTGCTATTTCCTTTCTTAGGGTTTCATAATTTTCTTTATAGAAGTCCTCCACCTCTTTTTTTAAGTATATTCCTAGGTATTTCATTTTCTTTGAAGCTATGGTGAAGGGAGTTGTGTCCTTAATTAGCCTCTCATCTTGGCTGTTATTGGCATATATAAAGGCTACTGACTTGTGGACATTAATTTTATATCCTGAGACATTACTGTATTTTTTGATGACTTCTAGGAGTCTTGTGGTTGAGTCTTTGGGGTTCTCTATGAATAAGATCATATCAAAGAGGGAGAGTTTGACCTCCTCTGTTCCCATCTGGATGCCCTTTATTTCCTTGTCTTGCCTAAAGGTATTGGCTAGTGCTTCCAGCACTATGTTGAATAGTAATGTTGACAGAGGACAACCTTGTCTGATTCCAGTTTTAAGAGGAAAAGCTTTCAGTTTTACTCCATTCAGTAAAATATTGGCTGTGGGTTTGTCATAGATAGCTTCAATCAGTTTAAGAAATGTGCCACCTATGCTTATACTCTTCAGTGTCCTAATTAGAAAAGGATGCTGGATTTTATCAAATGCTTTTTCTGCATCTATTGAGAGGATCATATGGTCTTTGTTTTTGCTTCTGTTGATACAATGACTAATGCTTATGGACTTGCATATGTCAAACCAGCCTTGCATTCCTGGGATGAAACCTACTTGATCATAATATATGACTTTTTTGATGATAAACTGTAATCTATTGGCTAGGATTTTGTTGAGAATTTTTGTATCTATATTCATTAGTGAAATTGGTCTGAAGTTCTCCTTTTCAGTTGGGTCTTTTCCTGGTTTTGGTATCAGGGTGATGTTTGCTTCGTAGAACATGTTGGGGAAGATTCCTTCCTCCTCAATTTTTTGGAATAATTTCTGCAATAAGGAAATAATCTCTTCTTTGAAGGTTTGATAGAATTCTGATGTGAAGCCATTTGGACCAGGGCATTTTGTTGTTGTTAGAAGATTTTTTATTTTTTATTTAATCCAGTGCTTGAAATTGGTCTGTTCAGGAGCTCTATTTCTTCCTGGCTAAGTCAGGGGAGAGGGTGTGATTCCAAATACTGATCCATTTCCTTCACGTTGTCAAATTTCTGGGCATAGAGTTTCTGGTAGTATTCAGAGATGATCTTCTGTATGTCTATGGCATCAGTTGTTATTTCCCCTTTATCATTTCTGATTGAGGTTACTAGAGATTTTACTTTTCTATTTCTAGTTAGTCTGGCCAATGGTTTATCTATTTTATTTATTTTTTCAAAAAAACAACTCTTTGTTTCATTAATTTTCTGAATGATTCTTTTGTTTTTAATTTCATTGATCTCTGATTTAATTTTGGATATTTGTTTTCTTCTGCTGGGTTTAGGCTTAGATTGTTCTTCTTTTTCCAATTCCATAAGATGGCTTGTGAGTTTGTTGATGCACTCTTTTTCTGTTTTTTGAATGTAGATATCTAAAGTGATGAATTTTCATCTCAGAATTGCTTTTACAGTATCCCACAGGTTTTGGTAACTTGTGTCTTCATTGTTGTTATGCTCGAGGAAGTTAATGATTTCCTGTTTTATTTCCTCTTGCATCCAACTGTCATTCAACAGAAGATTGTTTAATTTCCATGCCTTTGTGTGGGGTTGAATATTTTTGTTTGAGTTGAGTTCCACCTTTTAGTGCCTTATGGTCTGAGAAGATACAAGGCAAAATTTCAATTCTTTTGATTATGTTGATGTTTGCTTTGTGTCCTATGATATGATCAATTTTGGAGAATGTTCCATGGGATGATGAGAAGAACATATACTCTTTATCTTTGTGATGGAGCATTCTATATGCGTCTATCAAGCACAGTTGTTCTAAGGTCTCATTTAAGTCCCTTATATCTTTGTTTAATTTCTGTTTAGAGGATCTGTCCTGCTCTGTAAGAAAAGTGTTAAAGTCCCCTGTTATTATTGTGTTATAGGATATCATATTGCTCAGACTGAGTAAGGTCTATTTCAAGAATCTGGGAACATTTAAGTTCAGTGCATAAATATTTAGAATTGAAATGCCTTCTTGTTGTATTTTTCCCTTGACCAATATAAAGTGACCATCTTTGTCTTTTTTGACTTTAGTTGTTTAAATCCACATGTATCTGAAAATAAGATTGCTATTCCTTTTTTCTTCTGAATTCCGTTTGCCTGAAAAATTGTCTTCCAACCCTTAACTCGGAGTTTTAATTTGTCTTTTGAAACTAGGTGTGTTTCTTGCAGACATCAAGTGGATGGCTTGTGTTTTTTAATGGAATCAACCAATCTATGCCTCTTCAGTGGGGAATTCAAGCCATTAACATATTGAGATAATTGAAAAGTGTGGTAGTGTTCTATTCATCTTATTTTGTGAGAGTCTATTGCTTAGTTTTCTTTTTAATTAATTATTTTTTATTAAATAATAACTTTGTACATTGATGTATTTATGGGGTTCAGGGTACTGTTTTGATATACGATGTGAAATGTTTACATTGAACTAAGTAACACATCCATCACAATTATACTCATTTTGGAAGTTACGTTCTGTCCTTTAATTTCTCAGTTTTTACTTTGCTTTTGATCTATTGTGATGGTCAGTGTGTAGAACAGGTTGAAGTATTTCCTGTAGAGCTGGTCTTGTGGTGAATTTCCTCAATGTTAGCATATCAGTAAATGATTTGATTTCTCTGTTAATTTTAAAGCTTAGCTTAGCAGGATATAGAATTCCAAGCTGGAAATTTTTCTGTTTAAGTACATTAAAGGTAGATGACCTTTGTCTTCTTGCTTGAAAAGTGTCATTAGAGAAGTCTGCAGTCATCCTGATGGATTTGCCCCTGTAGGTCAACTGGTGTTTATTCTTGGCAGCTTGAGGAATTTTTTCTTTTTGTCTTGACTTTGGTCAGGCTCATCACAATGTGTCTTGGAGATGCTCTGTTAGAATTGAGGTGACTTGGGGTCCGATATCCCTCTGAAAAGAGTGCATCAGAATCTTTGGTGATATTTGGGAAATTTTCATTTATAATATTCTCTAGTATGGCTTCCATTCCTCTGGGGCATTCTTCTCCTTCTGGGACACCTATAACTCATATATTTGAACACTTCATAAAGTCTCATAATTCTGTCAGTGAATGTTCTGCTTTCTCTCTCTTTTTTGCTGCCTCTTTAACTATCTGAGTTATCTCAAGAGCTTTGTCCTCTACCTCTGAGATTCTTTCATCTGTTGTTGATACTTTCCATTGCATATTTAAGTTCACAAATTGACTGCTTCGGTTCCTTCAACTCTGCTATATCCTTTCTATATTCTTCATATTGTTCATCTCTTATTTGATTCTGTTTTTTAATTTCCTTTTGGTTATTTTCCACTTTATCAGCTGTTTCCTTCATTGTTTTCATCATCTGTATTCTAAATTCTCTTTCTGTCATTTCTTTATAGGTGGAATCCTCTGCAGTAGCTACCTCACAGTCCCTTGTGGGGGTTGCTCTGGACTGGTTTTTCATGTTGCCAGGATTTTTCTGCTGATTCTTCCCCATGAGTGTTTTCTTTTATCTGTTTCCTTGCCCTAAGTTTCCATTCACTTCCTATTGCTCTTTAAGTTACTGTGCCTCTGGCCTAGGGCTTTGATGAGTTAGCTGCCGGTGGAATTAGACCAAATGAACACATGAAACCATGTGCCAGTTCTCCACTGCTTTTGTCCTTCTCTTGGGGTCCAGAAGTCTCTTGCTCACTCCCTGTGTCCCCAAAGGGATGTTTCTGGGCAGATCCCACCAGCCAGAGATTCATGAAATCTTCTTTCCCCAATCTCATTGTGCCCAGTTCCAAAGAAGCTGTTACTCGGCCATCATCTTGCTCCTCAGTATATACCACAGCTTGTTAATCCATTCCTGGCATTAGGAAGAAATGAATTCTTAATGACACTGAGTCTTTTGTAGTGTATAGATCTTTCACATATTTTATTAAATTTATTTCTCAGTATTTCATATTTCCGATGACACTTAAAATGACCTTTATTTATAGTTTTTATTTTGTTTTCATTTTTGGAGGGTATTTTGCTATAGATTGAATTTGAGGCTGACACTTTTTGTTTGTTTCAACACTCTAAAGATATTGTCCATGTTTTCTTGCCTCATTTGTTTCTGATGAGAAGTCAATATTCATTTGCATAATAGTTCCCTTCTATATAATATGTCATTTCTTTGGCTGCTTTCAGAATTTTCTCTTTATCCTGGTTTTTAGCAGTATAAGCAAAATTTTCTTCATAGTTATTCTTGTTGGGTTCGCTGAGCACTCTCAATCTTTATATATAGCTTTCTCCAAAATAGCAAAAATTTTGGTTACATACCTCAAAAATTATTATGGTTTCTGTTCTTTTTCTCCTCTTCTTCTATAACTTCAAATACATGGAGGACATAACTTTTGAGATGGTCCCAGAAGCCCTTGAGAACTCAGTTTTTTAAATTTTTGGTCTTTTATGTTTTGTACATTGAAAAATTTCCATTGATTGACTGACATTCAAGCTCCCTGACTCTTTTCAATGTCATCTTGGTTCTACTGGTTAGTTCATCCCACTACATTTTTAATTTCAGTGATTTTATTTACCTGTTCTAGAATTCATCTTTGACTCTTTACTATCATTTCTATTTCTCTGCCCTTTCATTCATTAGGAGCACATTTTCCTTTATTTCACTGATCAGAATTATAATACCTGGCTTAAAAATTATTTTCTGATAATTCTAACATTTGGGTCATCTTAGAGTTTATAATATATCTGTTTTTTTATCTGTTCTTCCCAAAGTTGCTCACATTTTCCTGTTTCTTTGCATTTTGAATATTTTGGATTATATCCCGGACATCGTGAATGTTAACGAGTTGAAGACTTTGAATTTTGTTATGTTTGTTCAAAGAGAACTGTGGTTTGGTTTGGTTTAGCTTAGTTGGTGGGTAACTAACTTTGCTGGACTTAAACTATGAACTCTGTTGCAGTCTGTCTACATATGCAAGATCACAGGTTAGGTAGATATTTGGAAAAAGTATATACAGAATATTTGTTGCTCTCCATCTTAGAGTCTCTCTTTTTTGGAATTCATCCCCTGCTTTCTAGCAGCTAGGTTGTCCTGAACTCTCTATTCTGTTTCTTCAGCCCAGAAAGGACTGTGGGTCTTTCTCAAAGTTTCAGTCATCCTGCACGTTACTGGCTTCAGTCTGTCTTCAGAGCAAGAGCCATTAGAAATAGAAAACTCATTCTGTGCCATTTTCTTCATTTAGGTGTCCACTCCTTTCCAGAATCTGCCTGCCTTCATTTGCACCTGGGTCCTTCTGATAATTTTGTTATTGGTTGTTTTCTACATGTTTCAGAGTTTATTGTTACATCTATAGAAGGGTCTATCTAGTAAAAACCTATTCAGTCATACTAAAAGAGAAATACTAAATGATATTGTTTTAAAAATGCTTTTTGAAAAGCCATTCTATTTTTTCTTTTGCTAGTATATGGAATTACAATGGATTTTTGTAAAATAATCTTGTGTCGTATGTCCTTACTGAATTTACTTTATAGTTCTTATCACTGTTTTGTAGATTCTGCACATATGATCAATTGATCTGTGGCAGGTTTACTCTCCCTCCCCCCACTATGTATGTCTTTCATTTCTTTTTGTTACCTAATAACACTGGTTATAACTCTCAGCACAATGCTGAATATAAATGACAACATCAGATATCCTTACCTGGTCCTTATTTAAAGGTGAACATATTTGGCTTTTTACCATTAAAGGTGATATTAGTATAGGTTTTTCATAGATGCCCTTTATCAGGATATTCTCTTTTATTTCTAGTTTGCTGTAAGTTTTTATTATAACTTGGTGTTTAATTTTGTCAAATGCTTTTCCTGTATCTCTTGATATGATCATATGGGTTTCTCAGTATGATGAATTACATTGATATTTGAACATTAGAAAAACCTTCCATTCTTAGGATAAACTCTACTTATTCATGATGAATTTTCCTCTGTCTACGTTGTTGTGTTTGATTTACTAAAATTTTGTTGAAAATTACTGCCTCCATATTCCTGAGGTAGGTAGTTGACATAGGTAGTTGGGCAGACTTGTCCTTGTTCCTGGGATTTATATTACTGTTTTCAGTAAAATAGGCAATAACAAATTTCTTTTCTTGTAATATCTTTGTTAGGTTTTATTAGAATAATGTCAGCTAATACAATGAACTGGGAAGTGCTTCTTCTGCTTCTCTTTTCTGAATGAGTTTTTATAGGACTGTTAATTTTTCTCCATAAATGTTTGACAAAATATACCACTGAAGCTATTGCATCTGGTATTTTCCTTGTGGAAACACTTTAAATTATGAATTTAACACGATAAAGGTCTCTTCAACCTGTTTCTATTATTTTGTATCAGTTTGGTAATTTATGCCTTTCATAAGAATTTTTTAATTTCATGTAAGTTGCCAGATTCACTGGCAAAATTTATTTATAATATTCCCTTAACTTTTTAACATCTGTAGAATTTTAAACAAGGTCTTCTCTTTTATCCCTAACATTGGCAATTTGTGTCTTCTCTCCTTTTATACTGAAGAGTGTTGAACTTGTAACTATCCATAACAGCCTTTTAGGGATGTTAAAAATATCTTTTTTTTAAAAAAACTCTTTCCTAGGGTGTGTGGTCCACACCCTAGGAAAAAGTTTCACCTTGAGGTAGGCAGTTTTCTGAGGCCAAGGGCAACGCTCAGTTAGGGACACATCTGTGAGCTGTTAGCAGTTAACATTCCCAGCAAATGGGGAATATGTACATCGGCCCAGAAGACAAGATCTTGGCAGAGAACAGCATTATCCACTTTGTAAAGGAAAACACATTTTGAATGTGAGATAAAATTTGAGCAAAATCAGGGTGTTAAATAGAAAGAGATTTTCAGAGATAATAAGGAATTTGTCATGCTGAGGGCAAAGGGGCATAGAAATAAATGTGGGAAAGGGCCCAAACCAGTGCTGAGCAGCCTGAGTCCGCTGGGACCTCAGGGGTCTAGGAAAACAGTGATATGAATCCCAGGAACAAGGACAAATATGCCCAACAACCTGTGTCAACTACTTATGTTGATTATCTCATGCTGATGGGGACCTAGACTCATGGAAATGGCTATTTATTTTTTCTCAATAAATAGAGAATATACCTCTAGGTTCCTGATCAAGAGAGTGATTCTAATATATTCTAAAATCATAAGGCCAGAGCTGAAAATTTAAGTCTGGAAATAAAAATGAAATTTGTCATTGCCTATTTTAAATGGGTTTTAAACAAAGAGTTCTTTCTTGAAAAAAAGAGAAAGGACCCATCTTGCAAAGTTTTCCTTAATTGATAGTCATTTGAGTATCTACATGTACTAATAATATTTATGATTCACACATTATCCAGATGTGAATGTGTCATACAAATGTAGTTTCTTTATCACCTCCCAAAATTCTGACTATCATCCCAAATGGAGATATGTAGGTCTTTTTTTTTCCTAGTGTTTGCCAGGAGCAGAGTCTGTTTCTGATATTGAGAGGGTGTCCCTCCTTTCCTCTTTAATTACACAAAATTCCTAGTCTTGCCATGAGAATCTATTTCCAAGAATATATCTGAAACTCAAAGAACAAATGCTGGCTATCAAGAGGGTTATTCCTTCCAGGTCAATTTGCAGGCTTATTAGGAATCAAAATGCAGTTTTAATTAGCTGGTAAATATAATTTCTTACAGATGCTCACAAATCTAAATCCCAAGTCTTTCCAAAACTGCTGCATCTCCTTTACCTACCAGCAGTGTTGCTCTAAAACCTCTGCCAAATGTCTACTTCCCCTTGGTGGGGCTGCCTTCAGTATTGCCACATGCAATGAACACCAAACTCGCCATCTTCTCCCTTCCACATTCTGATCTCTGTCCTGTGTTCCTCCTTTCTGTTCATCCTCTGCCCAGCCAGTTTCAAATCTCCATGTTATCTTTTCTTGCCCCTCTGATTGCTTTTAATATTCAATCATTCACCCATACACAACAGTCCTACCATGAAATGCCACTGTAATTTTTCTATTTCTTTAATGGAGCACACTTTCATCACCAAGACCTGCTTCCTGACCAACTTCAGTCCTTCCTGCATGGTGACAAAAAATTAATTTTTTAAATGATGTCACTCCCATGTTCTAAATTCTTTAATGATGTGTGATTCCCTAGAGTCCTCAATCTTCTTATTCCAACCCACTTTCTAACCTTCTCTCTCCCTTTTTTCCCCTTTGTATACCCCACCCACTTTCATCCACCCATCTAAGCAGGTCAGATACTTTCTGAGTTTTCGTCTTCCCTTGTATAAGAGCTCCTCTTCTTATAGGGGAGGAGGGCTCTACTGCTCACCCTTAAGAGATTTTCCAAAGTTTCCAAGCCTCAGTTTATTGCATCCATTCTCCATGAAAACATTCCTGGTCACTCTGACACAGAGATCTCTTTCTGATCATCTAGAACTCAGATTCTTGTCTACTTCATATTTATTGTCTTGTATCTTCAGCTTCCTTTTTTGGTGTACAGGGTTAAAAATACATATATTAGATTTAACTATGCTCCCCTTCAACTGAAAGTGAATCCTAGACTGAGCCTTTTCTTTTGTGGAGCAAATGAGAGAAGCTGAGAGAAGAGCAAATCATAGGAGAAAAGGTGGGCAGAGAGGAGGAGAAGCAGGGCAAGAGCAGGTGAAGTCATTGATTGGAGAGATTTGGAGAGTTGAGCATTAGGATTTGGGGCAGTCATGGGGTTTCTACCGCAGAGAGAGAAGGTCTTGCTGTGTGATGCGGCATGATTTTCCCTTTGTAATTCATTGACAGGCCTTCCTTCCGTGAAGACTTACTTTTTTTTTGTTTGCAGTTTTGGCTGGGGCCGGGTTTGAACCTGCCACCCCTGGTATATGGGTCCGGCACCCTGCTCCTTGAGCCACAGGCGCCACCGGAAACTTACTTTTTATTTAAGATTGTGTCAGATTGTCTTCTTGCTAAGTCAGATTCTATTTATTTTCCACGTGACTCTGTGGAGAGATGGGTTTTCCAATGAAGCCAAGAAGGACTAAGTTTTTGTATGCGCGTCTTTAATTTCTTTTGTGACAATATTGTATACTTCATGGCATCCTAGGCAGAACTACAAACATAAGGAGCCTGTCTGCTAACTTGGATGTTTGTGAAGACTTTTGTGCCCCTCTTCACCCAATTCCAATAGACCCATCATGGTCTTCTGGGGGTCTCCCAATGATATGCATGTATCCCAGTGACTATGCAAGAAGATTCATTAGAGCTTGGGAAGAAAAAAAAAAGAACATATATACACATACACACAAAATCATTCTTTAAAATTTTAATTGTTTAGCATATTTTCTAATGAATATATAAAGTAAAATTGGCATGTAATAGAAATTGCTTGGCAATTATAGCACTAGGATTGTAAATATCCTTTGAAAAGATCTAATTCATGAATTTCCACATCAGGATATACATCAGGCAGCTGGACACTTTAAAAATACATATTCCTGGACTCCCATATCATACCTACTGAGTCAGTATTGGGTTACTGTTAGGGACAGGAATCTGAAATTTAACAAGCTCCTTAGTTTATCCTGAAGTCACCCACCCATGTCTCTGCTCCCCAGGTCCTTCATTTTCTTGAAGAGGAAATGGAGGCCTCTAGAAGTAAAGTGACTTGCTGAGGGCACAGAAGATAACAGCAAAGCCTAGACAAGGAGCACAGTCTTCTGTCTTCTAATTTCACGCTTGTTCCGTCCTTATTTATGTGGTTGATTTTCAAACTATGAGCAGAGTTTTTAGCATTTCCCAGACTCTCCCTTCTCCCATTCTATCCCTCACTCTGGACGCTTCCCAGGGGCTTATTATCTGTGGAAAGACATCCAGTATGATGTCATTAATACTGTTGCTAGAGGAATCATGAAGAAATTGAGCAAGTTCAAGCTGTATCACAGATGGCTTGAGTTTCAAATGGAACTCACAGGGAACAAATTTTAAGACTACTAAATCATGTCAATTGTGGTTGAAAAACACTAAAGCATTTAAGCTTTTGTAGGTATGAAAACACAAATGAAGGACCTCTACTAAACCCTTTGTCAGCATAGGTAAGTGGGTGGATGGAGATCCTCACAATTAAAATAGAGAAATTAGGGGAAGGAATGGGTTGAGGGAGTTTACTGATGTACCAGTTATCTATCTCTGTGTAACAGATTATCTCAACATTTAGTGGCTTCACACACTACCTACTTATTATCTCATCGTGTCTGTGGGTCACAAGTTGGGCACTGCTTAGCTGGATGCCTCTGGCTGCACATTTCTCACAGCTGCAATCAAGGTGTTGGCTGGGACTGCAGTCTCATCTGAAGACTTCCAAGCTTACTCATGTGATTGTTAGCAGAACTCAGTTCATCAAGGGCCGTTGGACTGTGGGCCTCTGGTCCTCACTGGCCGTTGGCCTGAGGCCTCCCTCCGTTCTGTGCACAGGGCCTCTCCATATGGTGGCTCACAACATGACAGCTGGCTTCCCTCAGCGTGGGCAAGCAAGAGTGCAAGAAAGGGCAAGGGAGGTGGAATCCAGAGTCTTTTTAAACTTAGTATCAGAAGCGACATTCCATCTCCTCTACTACCTTCTATTGGCTAGAAGAGACTCACTAGGTCCAGGCCACACTCAATGGGAGGGAATTGCCCTGGACATGAGTCCTTAGAGGTTGGGGGTGGGGGTGGGGTCACTAGAGGCTTTCTCAGAGCCTGCTACTGCAGGAGAGCTTGAGTGCCTGTGGGAGGACTAGGTGAGGCCTCCAGCAGGAACTTGGATGTCTGAATTTGAAGCTCTAGGGAGACATCTGGGCCAGAGATACAGACTTGGGAATTATTTGTATGTTATGAGCAGGGGGTGAAATCATGGGAATAGATCAAGTCAGCCAGGAAAAACATTTTTTGTTAGGTATCCACCAATTACTAGTATCCACTAATTACTAACTTTTTAGACAAAATTCAGATTGAAAGTAAAAACAAAAACAGATGTTGGAAAAGACAAATGCTGCTAACCAAAGCTACTTGTCACTCCTAACTTAACCAAGACTTTTAGATTGGTCATGAGAAATTGGATTAGAGCAAGTGGCATTTTCTGGCATAATTAGCATACTAAGATTCTAAAGAAAAAATTCCTCAACATAAGTGACTAAATGAAACCTGGAAAAATCTCCTGATTGAGGAAAACAAAGTCTAGTTTGCCCTTTATCACTTGTAAACCAGAGATCAGATGGAACTCAGTGTTTCCAACAAGTTTTGGGTAATGGATATTATAAATATTCATAGAACATGAGTCATCACAGTCATTTAAAGACCTGTTTCCACAGGCCCAGGACTCTTCTGCTTTATACAATCGTGGTCAGACTGTGTCACAGAAACCATGTCACAGTGAAGGACAGGGAAACACCTCACAGGTCTCCTGTGTCCCTTGCTTTTGCTTTCTCTGTGTCTGTACTTCATACTCATCACTTCTGCCTGGAATGTTCTCCCCAGCCTGTTTCATGCAGCCCCCTCTTAACCTCCCTCCAAGGCCGTACTCAAATCCCATATTTTGCCTTAAGTTCTTCTGACTAGATTGCCCATCTTCGCCCCTTGCCCCACCCCATTTCACTCCCCCTCTTTCCTCTCCAGATTGCTTGGTACCACCCATTTGAAGAGTAAGCCCCAAGCCATGTTCTGTGCTTATTTCTTTCTTACATGCCAGGGGGTGGTAAACTATGGCCACACAGGTCAAGTATCTCCCCACTGCTTATTTCTATATGGCCTGCAAGCTCTGAGTAGTTATTGCATTTTTAAATTGTTGGAAAAGATTAAAAGAAGAATGGATCATTACTCATGAAGGTTATATGAAATTCAAATGTCAGTGTCCATAGACAAAGTTTCAGTTTTGTCAGCAAATTTACTTACTTTTTCCTCTCAGCCCACAAAGCCTAAAATACTGTGTGTCACTTTATAGGAAGTTTATTGACCCTGCTACCTGCACTCACTTTCTCCCTCCTGAGAGAGGGTCTTAGGAGGGAGAGACATAAGCTTTTGAGGTATGGACATAGTAATGACACTTTTGATGGCTTCTCTAGGGTCCACTATAGTCTGGAACACAGAGTTGGTGTTTGGTAAATACTTGTTGAATGGATCTGAGAGAGAATATATTTTTAATTGTGATGGATATAAGGTTAATGTCTTTCTTGGTGGCCAGGCCTCTTCTTTATTCCCCTCTTTGGGGCTGGTAGCTGTTATGTCTGGCAGAAAAAATGGCAGGGAATACCAGGGTGGGTCACAGAACTCATGGAAAACACAAGTGAAATGAAGTCTGGGAACCACAGCTTTTGTTTTGGGTGGAGAGCAACTGTTTGCTTTGGGGGATTGAGGTAATGAAAGTTATTTCAATAACATAATTCAATAGTTGAACATGCTTTCTGCCAGAAGTACAGCTAGGCAAACCTCACCCAGGGTCACCATCTACACAATGCAAAGTTTAAACACTAAAGTGTTGAACAAATTCCTTTCCCTGTTCAGCTGAAGACAAAACTATATATATACTGTGTTTATGACTATATCAAATGCACCATACGGACAAAGACTAGAGAGAAAATGAGAAAAATATAAAAAATATGTTGGGGGGTAAGATTATGGGAATGTATTCTTTAAAAAACCCTTTCTTCAAGTAGCTAAAATATTTCTACTTTATGTACAATTTATGAAAAATGATGACAGTGAAAAATTATTTCCTTCTAGAATATATGCATTTTTATCTTTAAAAAATATTTTTCACCTTTCTCCCTCACAAAACCACAGTTTTACATTAAAGTGGGAATTGTGTGGGATCCTGAGAATAACACGAAGACACAAACAGATTTAAATTTTCCCAGAAGAAAGACCTACTTATGTCATTTTAAACTGCTCTTCTTTAAACTTTACTAACCGCAGTTATTGGTAGTTGTCACCTCTTCCAACACTTTAGATCTTATGATTCTTGCTGGCAAAAATGGTATCCCCTACAGAGTTGAAGCTTCAGCTTCTGGCACAATAGTCAACATATAGTGCCTGGCTTTCAATCAAAATTGGCTAAATGAACAAATGAACTAAACAATAAAAAACGGAAAGAACATACGTAGAGGTACTGTGCTAGCAGTTGGACAACTGAATTCCACTTTCAGTTCTTCAAAGATAAGACCCATTCATTAAGAGCACCTCCTGAAAGAGACTAATGGGGCAACTGAAGCACATCCAGGCCATAGGACACACCAAGGCCTTGTGTCCATTGTCTCCACCAATGGCTGGGGAGGTTTAGGCCTTTCTCTAACACAGAGAACGATAAGGAGGAATAGGGTGAGGTTTTAAAGTTGCCATATCACTCTCCAGAAAGTAAGTTCATTCATTCATTTGTTCAATCAACAAATACTTACCAAGAGCCTATTTCATACCAGGAATTGTCTTATAAGAATGTGATTGGGAACTAGAAACTGAAGCGGAGAGGCAGAGAAGTTGACCATGGCAGCTCTTGTGGTCTCTTCACTTCCTGGGAAGATCTTGGTGATTGTGGCAAGGCGTCAATGGAGCTCTCAAGTAGGATGAGATGTGGATTCAAAGAGCAATGAAGTGTAAGGGATGAATTCTTAGCCTTCCAGGAGACACAAGAGAATTGTCATGAATACCGGGAGTGTCTCCAGTTTATATCAACTCTCGATTGAGACTGAGATTATGTGGCCACATGAGATAGCTGTGCTGAAATGGAAAGTACCCTGGACTTGTCAAAGGCATGGTTTTGAATCCCAGCCCGGCCTCTTCTGCTGGTTTTATAAATTTAAGCAAATTTCTTACCTCTTCTGAATGTGAGCTTATTCATCTATAAAACTGACACACAAGTATTTTCTCCCATAAAGTTTGGATTATTTATCTAATCCTGCATAATAGACAATCTTAATAAGTAAGCAGCTTAGAACAATAATGATATGTTTATTCTGTGGGTTGGCTGGACTGCTTGTCCTGGCTGAGACAGCTGGGGCTCTCTCCCTCTTTCGTTTTGGACTGCTTGAAGGCACCACCCATCTCAGAGCAACATAGAATAGGGCAAAAGAGCAAATTACACAGCATCTTACAGCCTAGCGTTGAAAGTCACACGATGTCACTTCCACCATATTTTACTGGTCAAAGACAGTAAAATCCTAGCTCAGGTTCAAAGGGCTGAGAAATAGACTCCACTTTTTAATGGAGGAAGATAACAAATATGGTGGCATTGTTTTTCAATCCACAATAAGACTGTGGTAAAGATTGAATGTGGTTATGTATAAGGAGGTATTCTTTTTCTCTCTCTCTCTGTAAGTAGGTATGGTTTCTGGCAGCTGCCATGTATGCATTATGTTTTTATAACTACAAAATTCTACAACACTCACTAAGCACCCAAAGCTAATTTTTGGTGATATAGTTGGTTGTGTCATGAGTGATCTACTTGCCACCATCAAGGGGGAAAACTGGGGATCCATGAAAGTCTAGTTCAGTTTTTGTGAAGTCATGGTTTAGTTTGCAATGGAAGACCTAAAAGCTGATTTTAGAGTGCACTTCTTTATGTGCTTAGAAATGCTTTTTCTCAGTGAGGTCTATATATCCTCAAAAGCTCCTCAGACAGTGAGGTGAACAGTGAGTTTTTTTTTTTAAAGGCAAGCATAAAAAATAAGTTTATTGAGGAAGAGAAAAGATAAGTTTACAGAGTAAGAAGGTTTACAAAGCAGGATATGTTCACCATAGACAACAAATGGGCCTCCATTGTCAGGGCAAGTAGCAAAGAGGCTTCGTTTCTTTTTCTTTTTTCTTTTTTTTTTTTGAAACAGAGTCTCACTATGTCACCCTTGGTAGAGTGCCGTGGCGTCACAGCTCACAGCAACCTCAAATTCTTGGGCCAAAGTGAATCTCTTGCTTCAGCCTCCCAAGTAGCTGGGACTACAGACGCCTGCCAAAATGCCCGGCTATTTTTTTGTTGCAGTTGTCATTGTTTTTTTTTTTGTTTGTTTTGTTTTTTTTATTGTTGGGGATTCATTGAGGGTACAATAGCCAGTTACACTGATTGCAATTGTTAGGTAAAGTCCCTCTTGCAATCATGTCTTGCCCCCATAAAGTGTGACACACACTAAGGCCCCACCCTCCTCCCTCCATCCCTCTTTCTGCTTCCCCCCCCATAACCTTAATTGTCATTAATTGTCCTCATATCAAGATTGAGTACATAGGATTCATGCTTATTTTTTTTAATGGCTGAATAGTATTCCATGGTATACATATACCACAGCTTGTTAATCCATTCCTGGGTTGGTGGGCATTTAGGCTGTTTCCACATTTTGGCAATGGTAAATTGAGCTGCAATAAACAGTCTAGTACAAGTGTCCTTATGATAAAAGGATTTTTTTCCTTCTGGGTAGATGCCCAGTAATGGGATTGCAGGATCGAATGGGAGGTCTAGCTTGAGTGCTTTGAGGTTTCTCCATACTTCCTTCCAGAAAGGTTGTACTAGTTTGCAGTCCCACCAGCAGTGTAAAAGTGTTCCCTTCTCTCCACATCCACGCCAGCATCTGCAGTTTTGAGATTTTGTGATGTGGGCCATTCTCACTGGGGTTACATGATATCTCAGGGTTGTTTCGATTTGCATTTCTCTAATATATAGAGATGATGAACATTTTTTCATGTGTTTGTTAGCCATTCGTCTGTCGTCTTTAGAGAAAGTTCTATTCATGTCTCTTGCCCATTGATATAAGGGATTGTTGGCTTTTTTCATGTGGATTAATTTGAGTTCTCTATAGATCCTGGTTATCAAGCTTTTGTCTGATTGAAAATATGCAAATATCCTTTCCCATTGTGTAGGTTGTCTCTTTGCTTTGGTTATCGTGTCCTTAGCTGTACAGAAGCTTTTCAGTTTAATGAAGTCCCATTTGTTTATTTTTGTTGTTGTTGCAATTGCCATGGCAGTCTTCTTCATGAAGTCTTCCCCCAGGCCAATATCTTCCAGTGTTTTTCCTATGCTTTCTTGGAGGATTTTTATTGTTTCATGCCTTAAATTTAAGTCCTTTATCCATCTTGAATCAATTTTTGTGAGTGGGGAAAGATGTGGGTCCAGTTTCAGTCTTTTACATGTAGACATCCAGTTCTCCCAACACCATTTATTGAATAGGGAGTCTTTCCCCCAAGGTAAGTTCTTGTTTGGTTTATCAAAGATTAGGTGGTTGTAAGATGTTAGTTTCATTTCTTGGTGTTCAATTCGATTCCAAGTGTCTATGTCTCTGTTTTTGTGCCAGTACCATGCTGTCTTGACCACTATGGCTTTGTAGTACAGACTAAAATCTGGTATGCTGTACTTCCCAAAGCAATCTACCTATTCAATGCCATTCCTATCAAAGTACCTACATCGTACTTTTGAGATTTGGAAAAAATGATTCTGCGTTTTGTATGGAACCGGAAAAAAACCCATATAGCTAAGGCAGTTCTTAGTAACAGTTGTCATTGTTGTTTAGCAGGCGTGGGCAGGATTCAAACTTGCCAACCTCGGCAGGGTTTGAACTTGTCAGCCTCCGTGTACATGGCCGGCACCCTAACCAATATGGCTGCCAAGCCTCTTTTTTCTTTTTCTTTTCTTTTTCTGTACACTTCAAACATCAATGCCCTTGATTTTTTGGTGCATGACCAAAATAGTGTTTTGGCCATCCTTTATGAAGTAACCCTTTCCTATGACATGCATTCTTGCTGGGTCCATCCATCAAGATATTCATTTGCTGGCCAGGATTGTGGTCAGGTTCCATAAAAAGCTAGGTCAGTAGGACCCTACCTTTCAGTTTGAACCCTGAGAAACATGGCAAAAAGACTAAAATGGATGGAATTGATTTACCCAAATGGCATCACTCTGAAGAGGTTCTCTGCTCCCTCTGTCCCAGAAGTGTACTACTTCCTATTTTATCCCAAAGTGAAGTTCAATGAGTCATCTCATAACCTATTAATATTTAATTTTTTTTTGCTTAAATTATCCATAGTTTTTTTCTTGCTAACACAGAATTTTATATAGGAGATATAAAGTGATGAGAGTGCTCTTGAAGCTAAAAATGCCAAAAGCTCTCAATTGATCAAACAACAACCAATAACTATTTAGCTTTTGTTATAGTTTTCAGGACACTGTGCATATTTCCCCAAATAACAAATACAACCTTGTCTTTAAGAATCTAGAAAACAGCTAGGGAGAGTAAGTATAGTGGCCACAGAAGAAAAATTATCTATCTATCTATCTATCTATCTATCTATCTATCTAGTTCATTATAGAAATAGATTAAATATCTCAATTGTCAGTGCCTAATGTAATGCTTGGCATATAGTGGGCATACTGTAATTATGTATTAAAAGTCATTATTAAGTGAATGATTCAATTAATTAGTGCAATGATGTTTGAATAATAGAGATTGGCATGAGCCAAAACACTTCATAAAAAAAGGAGAAATTTGAACATTTTTTTTAGGATGGATAGAATTCATTCAAATGATGAGTCAAGGGAATTCTAGCCCATGGATTTATTTTGCAAACAATACAAAACAACCTGTGATAAAAACAAAACAAAACTCAAAAACAACAACAACAAAAACCTATGTTAAGTTTAAAGAGATAGGGGTTTTTAGTCATTTTGGCATCAAGAAAATCTTACTGTGCTTTTCTTATTGTTTAATTTGAGTTCTATGTAGATTCTAGTTATCAGGCCTTTGTCAGATTTCTAACATGCAAAGATCTCCCATTCTGAAGGCTGTGTGTTTGCTTTGTTTAGTGTTTTCCTCATACTCTCTTCTAGAATTTTTATTGTTTTGTGTCTTAACTTTAAATCATTTATCCAACGAGAACCAATTTTTGTCAGTGGTAAGAGGTGTGGGTCCAGTTTCAGTTTTCTACATGTGGATAACCAGTTCTCCTAGCACCATTTGTTAAATAAGTGCATGTTTTTGTTACGCTTATCTAAGGTCAACTGACAATATGTGGCTGGGTTCATCTTTAGATTCTCTATCCTATTCCATAGATCTATGTCTCTATTTTTGTACCAGTACCATGCTGTTTTGATCACTATAGCCTTGTAGTATAACCTGAAATCTGGCCTCCAAATTTGTTTTTGTTTCCAAGAACTGTATTTGCTACTCGGGGTTTTTTCTGGTTCATATGAATCGAAGTGCTATTTTTTCAGGTTCTTTAAAGTATGACACTGGTGCTTTGATGAGGATTACATTAAATTTATAGATTGCTTTGGATTCTATGGATATTTTAACAATGTTGATTTTTCCCTACCACAAGCAAACAACTCCCTCTATAAGTGGGCATGAGACTTGAATAGAATCTTCTCTGAGAATGTTTGGCCAATAAACCCATGAAAAAATGCTCATTGTCTTTAATCATCAGAGAAATTCAAATCAAAACCATGCTAAGATATCACCTAAACCCAGCAGGAGGCCAGATAAAGGCATTTAATCTATATCCCTCTTTTGGAGATGAAACCCTGCAAGGTAGTTTAGGGTTGAGTTGAGAGTAATAGAAATGTCCATAAATGCTGGAAGAGGAGACTTGTAGGGCACCAGTGTTTGCTCTTTGCTTCCTGGGCAAAAGCCTTAGAAAAGCCCTGGGTTGGGTTGTGGCTGCCCAATGCGTTTCCGCATGGAAGGTAGTAAGAGCCGGGCACAGCGTGCCTTGCATGCTGGAGCACAGGGAAAGCAGGCAGAGTTTCCAGATTCCCCAGAGGGTACAGAACAGCCCAGAAAACTTGCCGGCAGAACTTAAGTGAAATGTCACTTCCTCAGGGGCACCTTCCCTGATCAGCCCTAGCCTGGTGGAGTCCCGCTGCCTCCACCCCCACACCTGTATTGGTACTTAACAATTGGGTCATTATTTGTTTCTGCTTTTCTCTGTAAACTACCTGCTGTGTTTCTGCTTTACACATAGAGGTATTTATTGGTGTTGAGCAAATATATCTTGAATGAATGATTTCTTTTACTTAACGAAGAGTGTGTGACCAAGGCTTTAATTCATTAATCTGGGAAGAGAATTTTTGCAGGTGAGACCTAAAACCAGACCACATACTTGTAGGACCACGGCTTTAAATCAGCTCTTATTTTGCAGTTTTACTCTTTCATCTTCACATCCATGTGACACAGGAGTTCACACGTTCATTACTACCATCACAACCCTGTATGGTGTACGTTATTGGTTCTATCTTACAATTGGAAAGAAATTTAATAACTTGGCCAATCCCTCTACCCTAGTATCTGAGCCCCTCTACAAACTATTGCAAATAAGGAAAATCCCCTGTAACGGGATGCATTCCTAGGGGACGTGCTTGTGTTGCGCTCTTACTTCTGACTTGACAGCTGGTGACTGCAGCCGAGACATTTTGGGGGGGGGACAGGAGGGCGGTTTCCTCAGTTCTACCAGCCAGGGCCCAGTGTGCAATTTTCTGCCCTCCTAAACTGTTATAGGATGGAGGCAACCTCGGGAATTATCCGTATAAGGATGTCAGAAATACTATATCCTTCAAAGCTACTAAATTCACTGAGCCTTGCACATCCTGGAGAGGCAGCAGCGCGCTCTCTCTTTCTCTGTGTTGGAGGTAAGCAGGGAACCCTAGTCTTAACTGTGGGCTGGGCAAGAGGACCATCCCCTTACCGCCCCCGTCCTAAATCTTACGTTCCAGCATTCACAGGCCCCTGGGTTAAGATCATCTCAAAGTCCTGGAGCATCCTGGATTCTGCCTGTGGTTGGAACCAAGCCTCAGAAGAGCCACTGCTTGAATGGGCTCTCGACGC
Organism: Nycticebus coucang; assembly: GCF_027406575.1. NCBI lineage: Eukaryota > Metazoa > Chordata > Mammalia > Primates > Lorisidae > Nycticebus > Nycticebus coucang. The sequence goes on along the minus strand of NC_069785.1, from coordinate 50,447,632 downwards.
CCGGGGGGCAAGTGGCAGAGGCGAAGTCCCGTCCCTGGTCGGCAGGTCACCCCTCCTCCAGCCCCCGCTGTGGCCTCCCGCCCTGCAGCCTCGGGTGGGTGCCCGGCAGGAGAGGCGCTGGGAGGCGCGGGCAGTGAGCACGGGTCTCGTCTCCAGCCAGGGCCTCCGGGGCCTCCCAGGCCTCCGGCACCGCGGTCTCAGGCGCGCATTCTTGGTGCAGGTGGCACAGCTTTCTGCGCCGGCCGGGCTTCCCAGGTCACGGGAGAGGCTAATCTCAGGTCTAGACCTCCCAGCCGCAGAGCGGGCTGAAACCGCTACTCCACCTTTCCCCATTTCTCTCCTCCCCACCCTAAAACGAAAAATCCCAGGCCTGGCAGGACCTGGTCACCTCTGCCTCCTCCCACCGCGCTAATCCTGCGAGCGAGGGAGGCCCCCGCGCCGAGGCGGCGGCTGGCAAAGGGGAGTGGAAAGGGAGGATGGATGGGGCCGGGGGGTGGGGTGGTGATGAGGGGGATGTAAGGGGGTGTCATTTTCTTTTTCTTCCTTTTTTAAAAAAAATATTTCTCTCGCGAGAAACCGCTGAGCGGACGATATTTGAAGAGGTGGGGAAAGGAGCGGGCCGCGGCAGCCGCGGCAGAGACTGTGGGTGCCACAGGCGGACAGGCGGCCACAGCTGGGACAGCTGCAGACGGAGCGGACTGCGGCTGCAGCTGCCGGGACCGAAGAGCAGCGGCCGCCGCCTCTCGGGGAATCGGATCCTCCGCTTCTCCAGTGGGTGCAGCGGGGTCCCGACAGGGGTCGGGAGGCCAACGGAACCGGAGCTCCAGCCACGGAGGCTTTGCGTTTGCGCCGCGCCGCGGGCAGGGACAGGGACTGGGGTGAGGGGCTGTCCCGTAACGTCCACAGCTGGCGCCGGCCCTCCTCGCCTGACAGCTTCCCGGCCGGGGGCTCCGTAGCCGGGCTCCGCGTCAGATGCTCGGGGGCGGTGGCAGCGCCCAGAGCCGGCGGGGACGGCGCGGCGGGCTTCCAGCCCCGCGGCTTGGCGGAGAGGACGGGCACGGGAGAGGAGCCGGGGCGTTGAGAGTGCGCGTGGCGCACAGTTCGTGCCACTAAAAAAAACAAACCCAGTGATCTCGCCCCGGGGCCGAGGACGGCTCGTGACATGGGTACTTTGAGCTGCGCTCTTCAGGAGGCGTCTGGGAGGCCGAGGGGTCAGCCGGAGCTGCTGCCGCTGGGGGCCTGGGCGTTTCGGCCAGTTGGGGACCAAACGGTCTGCACTTACCCAAATTAACTGCGCCACGCGCAGGCGGCGCACGGGTTGGGCTGGGGAATGGGGACCGCGAGGCTCAGCATCCCCGCTCTCTGACCGTCTCCCCCGCCTCGGGGGTTTGTCTCTGTGTTGCAGCTGGCAGGGGCCGCCTGAAGTGGGAGCCGCGCCTGGAGAAGGCGGGAGGAGCCCGGCCCGGGGGACGGGCGGCGGGAGAGCGGGACTCGGCGGCGCGGTGCGCTTACGGGCGCAGCGGCGGCCGCAGACCGAGCCCCGGGCGCGGCGAGAGGCGGCGGCTCGGCACCATGCGGCCAGGGGGCCTGCTGGAGCTCATCCTGGGATTTACCGTGCTCTTAGCGTCCCACACGAGCCATGGGGCCGACGCCAATTTGGAGGCTGGGAACGTGAAGGAAACCAGAGCCAGCCGGGCAAAGAGAAGAGGCGGCGGCGGACACGACGCACTTAAAGGGTAAAGGACCGGTCAGCTCCTGTGGCGTGGGTCTCCCTTCCTCCTCCTCCTCCCAAGTTTCCAGATCCAGACCGTCTGACAGGGGTGATCCTCGGCATGGACACCTCCTTTGGCAAGACCTCCCGGGGCACCTTAGAGGCGCTAGGGGTACGCGGTGCTCGCCGAGTTTGGGGCTAACCTACCCTGCCCCAGAGGACAGGGCATGCTTCAAAGGAATCTTGGGCCATTGTTGAAGCAGATTTTGGGAGGCGAGAAGGATTCCTTGAGGAAGAAGGGGAGGGGTTGCGACTGAGAGTAGAGGAGAAGCTGATTCCTTTCCCTCCTACCAATTCCGGTGGTTTCTAGGGGAGAGCACTTCCCTGGTGGGCATCTTTGGAGATGCCCAGTCGGCGAGGAAAGGAAGGGATTCCAGGGACGGAGGAGAAGAGACCCACTGCTTAGTTGTCTCGTAGGGACGGAGGTCTCTGGGCACTGTTCCCCTTCTGATGTCAGCACTGGAAGCAGAGCAGCAGAAGTGTTTCTGAAGACTTGTTTTGGGTGGTGTGGCGCGAGCTCTCCATTTCACGGAGGCGGTGAGGCCGCTTTCGTTGGCTCTAACCACTGGCTTATGTGTTATGTACATGTGATTGACCATCTTACTGGCTTCCCATGACATTTCAGCAGGAAAGATTTAAATTAAGCAAGGTTGTTAGTTTCCTCAATCACAATTTCCTTTAAGATATTTCAGCTTGAAAAAGTGATCTGTCCTCCTGAGATTGTTTCAGCTCAAGCCTTCATAGACACAGCAGGATGGACTATAAAAGAGCCTGTTAAATGAAACCAGGCAGTAAATATACAGTAGTTTTCTATTCATTTTTTAAAATTCGCACTAACGCCTTTTTTCCGGAGTGATTCTGATTAATGGCTCTGAGTGACCAAGTGACAGTGTCCACTCGGATGTGTGGGTAAACATTTCACTTATCCTTTTTAGCTATGGGCTGTTTTAATTGTGTGTATGTAGTGAAATTTGTGTTCTATGGCCCAGGTAGGAGAAGAAAAAGTACAGAAAACTCAACAGAGTGATTTTTGAGTCCTAGTCTCCACTAGGAAAAAGATGATTGTCAGAGCAAAGCAGTTAGACTATGGTAAAATATCTATGATTTTTCTGACCCCAGCAAATAGTTATGATTAATTTAGTTCTGTCTGGGCCTTTGGGGAAAATAAACCTAGGATTCCCCACATGGGAATTGAAATTTGCTTATCATGGTAAACCTGACCCTCACCAGGTTTGGGGAAAATAAACCTAGCATTCCCACGTGGGAATTGAAATTTGCTTATCATGGTAAACCTGACCCTCACCAGGTCGCACACATTTATTGCCCTGTGTGCAAGACACATGGATAGCTCAATAAATGCACTAAAACTCTGGTTTTCATGTGTTCTTAAAGGGACTTAATTCAGTCTAGCATTTTTCCTTTAAAAACATATTTCTGCTGTGCAATATTAACCTTAGTATCTATTCTGATGGCGTTGCTCCTTATATAGAGAGAGGGAGTGAGGTTTAATTCTGTGGATAAAAATCTGCAGGGCAACATTAGGCGTGGGCAGACATATGCCATATTTCTATGTGCTGTCACCAGCCAGTGTGTTTCCTTGGGAGGCTCAGACCCAATGTGAAAATAGAAACTAAGCTTTACTTGGTTGCTTAACAGGGTGCCAAGCTTTCACTCATTTGCTCTAGTGCTCATTTCTGTCATTTTTTTTATGATTAAAGAAACACCCCTGTCTGTGCTCTTCACAGTATTTGATCACTAACATTGACCTTAACCTACTGCACCCTATTTATAAAGCCTTCCTAAAAACATGGTATTAATAGAATAGTAATTATGACTGTTCCTAATTCTCATATATGCATATATGCATATAATATATATGGCAGGTAAAAATAATAACCTAAATGGATAAATAATTAAAACTATTTCCCTCCTACCTCTCAAAGGCCATTTTCTTATGGATAGTGTAGAAATATTACAGACACGTATATTGTACAAATATATGTAGTACACTTATAAATATGCATGTATGCATATACACGTATGTGTTTGTCCATTTTCATACATGGAATATACTGTACATAATATTCTGAACTTTATTCAGTTTTTTATATCTTGAGTGCATTTATCTGTTAACATACATGGATTCACCTCATGCGTTTTCTTATTGTATAGATGTGGCTGGAACAGTTCCTAATGGTAACTCTTTGGAGTATATCAAATCTTTTGCTATGACCAACATTCTTCTACATACATATATGTGCATGTATGAGTTTCTATGCAGTATAAATTAGTAAAAGTATAATTGCTGGATCAAAAGCTTTCCTGTATATTTGAAACAAACGCCAAGTCTGTCAAGAAAGGCAGCAGACAGCAAAGGAATGGGCTGATGTTAAACTTGAATTGCATTTAAAATTTAGTCTCTGCTTATTGCCATTCCGGTCTTGCATGAATAAGTCCTTCAACTATGGCCTGCTAATAAATCATTAGGAAAAGCAGTTCTATATTACAGTTTTCTGATTATCGCTTAAAATTTCTATTTTTCTTCATGAAAATATTACTGACTTCAAAACTAAGCTCTTTGACTTCAGTAAAACCTGTTTACCATTTAGACGAAAATGCACAGCTTATGAAGTGAAAGTGATTTGTAACCTCTGAGTCTGCCTGATGCCCAGTTGGTGGCAGCAACTTTCAGCACCTCACTAATATTTCCTCTAGTTAAAAGGTGCTTTCAACTCATCAGTATCTGCTGTGCCCTGGTCCAGTATCCTCTGCAAATTCTGCAAATATTGCCTTCTTGTTTTTCTCTGATGCGTAGGTGACTACCAAATCTGCCATAGTATTCTCCTTCAGACGTATATTCCTTTGCTGTCTGCTGCCTCTCTTCATAGACTGGGAACCTGCCTCATTTCCCACTCACTGGCTGTGTAGTCCTAACTTGTCTTCCTCTCCTCCCATCCTGTTGCAGGTGGGTTTTTTTTCCCCTTCCCCACTGGGCAGCAAACGTTCCACAGTGGAAATTTAAGCATCCTCAAATTTCTTCCCAGCTTTTGCTGTGTTTTCTTAGAGTAAATCGCCAATTTCTGTTTTTACAGGAAGTCTCTTTTTTAATGGAATGAGTGTGGTCCCTGTTAGCCCTGCAAAAATTTTTATTTTTCTCTATTCTCAAATGAAAATTTTGCAAGTTCTAAAAATATTTCAAATAGTGACTATCTAGTTTTTCTTTGCTTAAGCATTGCTTGGCACATATGAAATGGCTTTATGAGAAAGAATGCAGTCCTAACTTTATTTATTTGAATTTAAGTTTACCACAATTTCTGTTAGCAAAATTCTAAAGTTCTGTGAGTAGGCAAAACGTATGGGAGACCAGTCCGATACATTCGTAAGGAAACAGCCACAAATCAACTTGATTTGAATGGCAGTAGTTAGTGCAACATGTGTTTATGGTCACCTTATTGTTTTAGCTCCCAAGTAAGGAAATATTACTGTTTCCTGTCAAAGGGAAGAATTCTTTACAGTGAAACCTCATTTTCTGAAGTCTCTGATAAGATGGATTGAACCTTGTAGTCCTTGTTGCCTGGTTTATTGGTGTATGAGACCAGTTAGATTTCATACAATTTGTCCTCTTATGCATGATTCCTTTTGGTTTTTGTTTATTTGTTTATTTTTTTCAGAGATCTTATTGCCAGAAAAATACACATGGAACAGTTTGTACACAGAGTAGGTTATGTGATGGCAAACTCCAAGGGATTAATTACACAGAAGTCTGTTATTAAAATAAAGAACTTTAAAAGGGAACACAGAAAACTTTTTGTAGACTTTATAAAGAGGACTTTAAGACTTCATCTGAAGTCAGATGGGCTAAATATGGGGAAAGACTCCCGAAGTGGTATGGTTTGTCTTTGCATTTATTGAAAAGATTAAGCTAAAATATTGGGCACAATTTTTGAAATAAAAATATATAATATTCTTACATAGATGATTTCAGCAATTCCACATTTTAGACAGGAAGGTGGAGACAAAATATTTATGTAACTGTTGATTTTGTAACATTTAGGACATAAGGGTTGTTTACAAAAATGTAAGTTGTTCATAACACAAATTAATTTAAACATATGTCAAGCTACAGTGAAATGAAGTAGTGGAAATGGAATTATAGACATTGCTTCAAGCTTATTTGTAATTTTAAAGAATATCAAAATATTTCTTTATTGTCTGTGTAGGAGATACTTAAAAATTATAGTATTATTGATTCTAATGAAGCAAAATATGAAAATATTAATGGGGCATTCATATTAGTTTGTTTACTTTCCCTACAATAAGCCGATCAAAGAGCTTAATCAATTTTCCCTACAACAAGCCAATCAATCAGCTTAATCAATTTGGGAATTTTAGCTAAAATTTTCAATGTGAAAATAAGATTTAAAAAATGTTTTTTTGAAAGAGAAATAAACTATTTTAATGATTTCTTTGTTTCTAGAAACTAACCAAGCAAATGGACCTACTTAAGCAACTTAGAATTTTTTTTCATGAAATTCTTTGCAAAAGCTGACATCAGTAATATATCAGGCCTAAGTTATATGGCAGGTGCATAAGAGTTTAGAGTTTCACAAGTGTTAAATTTGATTTTCCTATTAGATTGTAAAATCATCAAAGGCAAGAATCCTATCGTAAGCATTTTACTACCAACTTATCATTAAATGGGGTTTCAAAGAGTTCATTAATTTCAGGAAGCCTTGATTAAATTCCATTCTGAATTTAGCTCTGTGGAATGCCAGAGACATAACACCCTGGTGGGGCTCACCAGTTAACAGAAGAACTGCAAATACACAGAAAGGTATTGGTCATGAAGGGCATAGGGTGTGAAGTCTAGTATTAAGTAAAAATAAATACATAATAGCAATCGTAGCCCTGGTAGGTAATGATGAGATAACATTTATGGTCAGGCGCTGCTTTAAGTATTTTACATGTGCTAATTCATTCAATCCTCACAGCCTGTCCATAAGGTGGGTCCTTTTGTTAGCTTCCTTTCACAGATGGGAGAGCTGAGATATTTCCCAGAGGTTAAGTTCTAAAGACAAAGTCTCAATACTAAATTTTCTTTCTTCGTAAATTTTAGTTATGGTTTTGGTTTTTCATTCCATTGGACAAAAACGCAGGACTAAGATATTGGTAAAATTCCACTTAAAATTCCTCATATTCTTTCATGCTGGTTCACAGATTCTAAGTATGGTCAATCACATAGTGTTATTTGGTCAAATAAGAAACTTTCTGCAAAGATGTTAATAAAACAGGAAAAAAGTATCGTAGAGGTGAGAGCCAGCAGAATCTTGAACCACATGTGTGCTGTATTTTAATCTTACTCCTTGAACTTGTATTGACAGTGGTAGGGAACAGTTCCAGGCATCTTTCTTCATCATTGTCTGGGCTTCTGAGTTGGAGGCGTTGCTCATTATCTCACTCAGTCTCTTCTGTCGTGTTCCATGTGAAAAATTTCTCTAGAATATATTTGCAAGAGGTGTTTCTCTTTCCAGGGGAAACTGGTACGTTTTAAATCCTTTCTAGTAAGACGAGTTACTTAATTCTTTCTGTTTTATTTTTATTTTTATTTTTTTACCATAGTTGCCTGTAATCTTAGAGCCATTTTTTTTTCATTAAGGTACAACAGTGACTGCAAAAAATAACTGATGTATCACTATGATTGCACTTTACAAATGCTAATTTATTTAATGTGTAACTCCTTAATGAAGGAGATCAAGCATATTTATTCATTTAACAGATGAGGAAACAGAGGAGTTCAGAGTCTCAGGAATCACTCCATGGACATAAACTAGTAAGAGGTAGAGTTGGGAAATCCGGCTGCATCTGGAGCTCTTAGTCAATATATTTCCCTGATTTTCAATTCTAATAAATCTTATAGCTGGTAAGTTTCTTTCTTCCCTACTGTTGATACCTTTATTTCCCTAGGATCTCTTCCTACCGTTGCTGTAGGGAAAGACTCAATGTTTATTGAAGGCAGATGTTATTACAAGCCAAGGGAAGCATCTTGTGGGAATGGGATTAATCAGAAAAGACTTCACAGTGAAAGTCTGTCAACAGTGGGCAAACTGTGGACCCAAGTGACTATTTCTGAAAATAGACTTTTATTGAAATAAAGCCTTTCCCTTTTGTTTACCTGCTATCTGTGGTTGATTTTATATTATGGCAGCAGAGAGCAATAGTTACAGCAGACATGGTGTGAACCACAGACCAGAAATGAAGTATTTGCTATTTGGCCCTTTACAGAAAGAGTTTACCAACCCCTGATCTATGTGGTAAAAAGTGACCATGTCCTAGGACCGAAAACTCTTTGAAGGTGGGCAGAGATTTTGTTTATTTATCTCTAGGGATATGTGGAACTGGGTGGATGGTCAGGTGTTCAATAGGTAATTTTTGGTGGTCAAGGTCTGACCAATTTTGATGGACTGATTTGATATGGATAATTTTATAAAGTATGGAAGAGAAATAAAGGAAAAATCTGAGTGAACAAGACAAAGTGAAAAGGATAGGAAGGGTTTGGGTTCACGGGACATTGAGCTTAGTTGGGCCAACACTGTTCATAGTATTGTAGTCTATGAAACTGGGACCCTCTGGGGCTGTGCACTTTGCAACCTTGAGCACTCTTGTGCGCCTGTATGCAGATAGCAACCTCGTGAGGGACAGAAGGACAAATGGAAAAATGGACATCACTGATTGTTCTGAAAGTTGGTGACGGAGAGCTAGGGAAGAATTCTGAGATGGGAACATGATCAAATCTGTGCCTCAGTGGCAAAAATCCGAAAGAATAGTTTGGGGAAGTAGGGAGACTAAAAGGTAGGGAGACTTGGGAGGTCGGTTTAGGAGTCACAGTAAGAGTGGATGATGGTCTGAGCAAAGGCAGTAGAGGAGGAGGTGAAGAGGCAAGAGGCTCAGCTGGCTCTAGAAGTAACATAGGTGGTACCTGGCCGGTTGATTGTGAGAGACAGAGGGGAAGCTCCCACCTCCACATGTAATAAAACTTGACATGCACGGAAATACAGCACCTTTAATAAGGAGCTAAAGGGAAACAAGAGCATTCTTCAAACTGTCTCCACTTACGTGTATTTTGGCTATCTGATTGCTAACTTAACAAATCCCCCTAAAACTTAGTGGCTTAACACAGTACATCTATTATTTTTCGTGATTTTGCGGGTCAGGAATTTAGAAGGTACACAATCGGGAAACTTAATTCTGTTCTCCACAATGTCTCTGGGACTGGACCAAGCAGTATGACTTTTTTTCTTTTTTTGTTTTTTTGAGATAGAGTCTTACTCTTTCACCCTGGTTGAGTGCCACGGTGTCATCATGGTGTCATAGCACCTAGCAGCCTTGCACTCAAGTTCAAGCTATCCTGCCTCAGCTTCCTGAGTAGCTGGGACTGCAGGCACCTGTCACAGCGCCTGGGTAGTTTCTATTTTTAGTAGAGACTGGGTCTCGTTCTTGCTCAGGCTGGTCTCAAACTCTGGTCTCAGGCAGTCCACCCATCTCAGGCTTCCAGAGTGTTAGGACTACAGGCATGAGCCAACGTGCCAGACCCCTAGTCTGACTTCTTCACAGGTGTCTGGTTCTGAATATGCACTGGTGACTGGAGCATGGTTGGGGGTGGTTTATCTGCAAAGAGCCGCTCCAGTTCTGCTGGGGACCTTCCAGGTTTTGAAGTCCTCTTTCCTGCTAAGTCTGTGTAAGAGCTGTCTCCTGCCTGGACCTGCCCCTGGGGAAAGCCACTGAGTGTGTTTTCTCAAATGGGAAACTGAGCCTCAGATGCAGTGACTAGGCTTTGCTCTGGGTGAGTGTCTATTGGGGCTGGATCTTGAACAACAGCCTCCTGATGTTGGTCACAGGCTTGAACCCCCATATTGACTGCAGGCTGATGTGAATGGTTAGGGGCTGCCTGGAGAGGCTTGAATGGGCTGGTGTGTTCTAGTGTTGGCTGGGTTCCTCTATTCTCTATATAGTTGCAGATGATCTCCTTCTGCACATGGCCTCTCTCCCTGGTCTCTGTAGCAGCAGCATCAGATTTTTTATGTGACAGCTCACACTCTCTCAAGAGCATAAAACTGGAGGCTACCAGACTTTCTTTGTGACCCAGAATTCCATGCAATTCTCAGACCTTGCTCAGATTCAACAGCCTGGACTAATAAAGCCCTACCCTCTGCAGGGAGGGAAGAAAGAGTTGGAGCCACCTTTGGATACCAGCTACCAGTGAGGCAATAGATCTGTGAGAAGGCTAATCAGACATTTTGATTTTAATTCTAACTTGATTGAGTGCAGTTGGCTTAGTTCTCCACTAAGGGTGTTTCATTGTATTTTGCTGCTGCGCCTATAGAATGAAAAAATGCTTCATGAATCATAAAGAGTCTTCATGTTCTGTTAGATTAAGGTTAAGGGCATTGTTCCTGGTTTGTCTACTGTTCTGTTTGGAGGACTCATAGCCATCAGGAATAAGATTAAAGCTTCTAAAAAACTGGTATTATTCTGTTTTATTCAAAATAAGAATTATAAAACACCCAACTGTTCTTTTTTTTCCTTTAGCTTTTAAGAAAATCAGTGACAAATTTAACACAAAGTTACTCTAATTTATTTTGCTTTCACGTATGTGGAATTTTATTTTAAATTTCTGTTTATAGTCTCATTTTTACGTACCTGTTGGTATAATCTACCTCAACAGTTTTTTTTGGAATCATAAATAATTTTTTTGGAACAACGAATAAAAATAGGTGTGCAGTTGCCACAAGAAGTGGTGTTATAATGAGCTGAACTCTATTATTTTTGCAATTAATGGACTAGCCACATTGTTAAAATAAAATTGGTTTAGTGATATAGTCAAGTTGGAATTGCAGACTTTATATACTATATTCAATCCTAGTTTTAATTTTCCGTGACTACTACTGTTTCAATTTAGGTGACTTTTTTTTTTTGGTTGAAGTTATCACTAAGTCTGTGTATTCAGCCCCCTTAGACCGGAAGAGAGAGAGGAAAATTCCCTATCTCCACCATTCCCAGCCGGAGATGTATTCCAGACAGCAAGCAGGCTCGGAGTGGGAGAATTGCTCCATTAAACAAGTTGAGTGTTTTGAAGGGTTGTGAATTCCTAGACCATCAGTCATACTTACATTCAAATATAAGGATCCAAACATATCTAATTCCAAATATAGTACAACCATTTTATGATGTTGGTATTGGGAGGCAGGAGGATTTATGTCTGCCCTATGGACACATTGTCTGCTCTTATATTACAGGGTTTTGAACATGCTAATATCTTTGTTAATGAAGAAAATGTATTCCAGAGGCAGGGTTTTATTTTATTTTGTGTTTGTGTATTTTTTGTTTGTTTCTTCTCCTTTTCCTTCCTCTTTTTCCTGTGTTTCTTCTTTTTGTTTTCTATCCTCATCTCCTTTTTCTTCTTCTTGTAACTTAACTTCATAAGTTGTGCTACAAATAAAATAGGAGTATCAAATGAGGGTCCAAACCTTAAGAAAAATAAATACTAACAAAAATGCAAAATTGTTACCTGGGAGCCTTGGAGTGTTCAAAAAGAGAAATAGGGTTAAGCCTTTTGTTAAGGGAAGGAAGGAGAAGGGCTGAGGGAGGCAGGAGAGTTGGGAGAAAGTTCTAGAATGTAGAGTCCTGTTAGTAGAGCAGAGGGTGGGTTTTGACAGCTATTTATGACAACTCCCTCACTCCAGGCAGCATTGGGATCAGGCAACCTCTGGCCTCAACCAGCTTCTTTAGAGAACAGAGAGCTTTTAGAGGAGAGTCAGGGCATAGAAGAAAGACAGATGGTTGGATGCTAGAAAAGATTCCTGTAAAAACATTTAGAGGAATGCAGTGGAAAAGCAGGTTAATTCATCATTTATTAAGCATCTATGTATATGGTACTATGTAAAGTGTGGTACATCCCCTTCCCTGTGGATTATCGCTTATTACCTATTATTTCTTCCGTCTGTTCCGAGCTAATTTATAAGCTTGTGTAATCAGATCCTAACAAGTTTGTGCCTTGGATGAATAACTTTTAAAGGTCTTTCTTATTTCTAAATGTTTTTATTTTTGCAAATGAAATCATGACTCATATCTTCTTCCATAGCCAGGCCATCCATCTTTACAAAAATTAATATTACAAATTAGAGTTATAGAAGAACAGATTTTAGAAATTTATAAATGCTGGAATTGAGGCCCAGAGAAAGTCCATTAAAAGAGTACTCATGGTGTTTCTTTCCCTCTCTACCTCATAGGTGTGGAAGCTGAGTCATAACGGCAGCAATGCGGATTTAGGTAGAACTATGTGGTCGGGTAGGGGATTGTGTCTCTTCTTTGTGTTTATACCCTGGAAAGGTTGACTGGTTTCGGCACTTCCTCTGCTGTGCCTGAAGTAGGCAGACATGCTGCAGAATGTAGGCCTGGACATTTTTCTTCTCATTTATTTGGCCTTAGGCAGTGCAATGAGTCTCTCAGTGGTCAACTCTGATGGGGGGACAATGTGTAGTAGAGTTTCAGATCCCCAGTGCTAATCTGCTGTCCTCAACAGATCAGATCAGGTTGGGTGGGGTGGGTTTTTTTGAGGGAGGTAGTTGCCAGTGAGGATAGTAGAGAGGGGGCTGGAAAAAGGAGAGTGGGAAAGTTTTCTCTGGGAGTTTGGTAACTCCTTCCCCCATGCCCACACACTCTAAATGGCAATTAAGGAATCAGTTGTTCTCAGATTAGCCAAGGCAATTTTGAGTCTGCGATTAAGCTCAGTCTCTTGTTTTATAACTTCCTGACTCAGTTATCCAAACTACTAATTTATACATTTAGAGTTTGTGTAATAAACATGTGAATGAAGAAAAAATTCGTGAATTTTTGTCTTTTCTTCCATATCATCTCCCCTAATAGTTTTTTAAAACATCTGTCTAATCCTGAGGGCAAGACACAATTGTAAGAGGGACTTCACCTACAAATGCAATCAGTGTAAGTTGGTTTCTTTTACCCTCAATGAATCCCCAACAATTAGAAAAATAATCTGTCTAATCCAAGCGACAACTATTTTTTTGAGCATTAGCTGTGTTTGAGTTGGATCAAATGCTTAATTCTCAGAATGAACATGCCTGTTGATAGCATTATCTTCTTTCCAATGATTTGAGGGAGAACTACTATTTAGAATATATTTCTCCCCTTTACTGATGGAGTTAATGTCTGAGGTGATATGGACAAGTGCTTTGCAATGAAGGACTTGACATATAACCTTTAAATCAATAAATAGTTTTTAATCTTTCATGGACTGCTGGTGCTTCACACCCTGGAGTTTAGGCCACTGACCTCAAGTTTGCAAATTTTATATCCCATTACCACCCTGTGAGCTCTGTACTCCCCAGGGCCACATAGCTGATGTTTTAGCTGGAATCTGAGAAAGTGTCTGAACATTTCCTGAAGAGTTGGCTAGGAGTGATTTGGCAGTTTAGTCATAAAACCCCAGAGCTAGTGGCTGGGGTATATGTTATAATTACCTCACACTGTTTCCTATTTGAGGCTGGTTGTGGGTAGCCGGGTAGAGTGGTATTGCTTGTGGGATTTTATTTTAAAGGACCAAGGAGTCATTTTCAGTGATTGCTAATAACCATTGGCCATGCTGTGAGAGAGGCTTGGAAGTGTGGAGATAGACATGTCTGGTGTCGAATCCTGGCTTCACCACCCACTAAGAATGAAACCTCAGAAAAATGGCCTCAGTTTCTTTCCTCATAAATGAGATTATAATACTCATCTTTCTTTGTTGTCCTAAGCTTTAACGAGCGAGTCCATTTCAAGTTCCTAGTACAGTGCCTGACATGGTTAGCTGTGATGATGAGAATGATTATAAGGCTGCTACAGATAAGGAAAATGAGGGATGGAGTCATACAAACAAGCTGGATTTTTTTTTTTAAAGGCTAAAAGCAAAATTTTAGATAATTATTGGTATTTGGATATCATGGTCTCCACTTTCTCATCTTAGAACTGATTATTTTCAGAAACAGGAAGAGCATTACCTAAGCATTATCAAAAATTAAAAAATGTAATTTTAATGGAAACTCTTTGGAGATCTGGTTATATTTAAAGGCAATTTGTGCATAAATTCTTATTTTGAGAGTTTCCCCTTCCCTCCAAATTGTGCTACCTTTACTGGGAAATGAACATACTGAATATTTTTCCTTTTTAATATGTTCATTTCAACTCCTTAAAAAAAGTTTACAGTTTTTAATTGGCAGATCTGTCAGCTAGGCCTTGCCTCCTTCCTGGTCAACACTTTTTTTTTTTTTTTTTTTTTTTTTTAAAGAGCCTTTGTAAATGGAATTTAGACTTTTAGGACATGAAAGGACCAGCCTGAGAACCATTTTCTTTGGCAGCAGTGCAAACAGATATGCTGGGAAGTAGGACTGTTTTGTGGCAAGGTGGTTGGCCATTCATGAAATGTGCTTTAATTGCCTCATTTGGAGTAAGGGTGTGGTTATGACTGGGTAGACCAGAAGACCACTGGCAATGACAAGCCAACACTGCCCTGCAATTCATGATCTCAGAGGGAATAAGTTCTGTTTCCCAGACACACACATCGGATCTCATGGAGGGCTCTGGTTCTGTTCAAGTCACGTGCCCATCACTGTGGCCAAAGAGATAAGGCACTCTAGGTGGCTGAGACTGAGCCATGTGTCAGTCCTGCCCGGATTGGGTGGAATAGGCTGCTCTTAGGAAAGAGGAGTTTGGTTAGCAAACGAGGGGAAGGGACAGTGGGTGGGTAAACCCAACACCTCTGCAGACAAAGCGAGGCAGCTCCATTTCCCATGGGCCCGGTGCTCCTTCGGGTCACGTTGTCATCACTGTTCTCTGTGTGCTTTGTGGGCAGGCCTCAATTGCATGATTGGGGCCAGGCTGACACAGATTGGCCACCCCCAGAGAGCCATAGCTTTCACTTCTCGCTCAGCATCCCCTCCTCTGGCTTCATGCCATGCAGCAGTGTAATGCTCATTCAGCACAAAGAGATTCATATTTGTTATTTCTCTTTCGTGAGAGAAATTGAAAATATTTTTGTTTTTTAATTTTCTTTTCATGATTCCCATTTTGATTTTAATGAGCATTGACTTTCAGAGAGATCTTAAACTATTGAACATGTGGGAAAGTGGAACAAAACAGACATTATCTGAACTTAGGTATAGCTTTGGTAGAATTCCTGTAGCCTGTGCCCTGCATGTCAGTCTCTGGTTAACTGGCCATAAAGGCTGTTGCTTCATATGCATTCATTGCCTATAAAAATAAGAGTGCTTTAAATAAGGAATGATTTAAGGCCCAGCATGGTGGCTCACGCCTGTAATCCTAGCACTCTGGGAGGCCAAGGCAGGTGGATTGTGGGATCTCATGCATTGGAGATCAGTGTGAGCAAGGGTGAGACCCTATCGCTACAAAAAATAGAAAAATTAGCAGGACTTTGTGACAAGTGCTTGTAGTCTGAGCTAATTGGACGGCTGAGGCAAGAGGATCACTTGAGCCTAGGATTTTGAGCTTGCTGTGAGCTATGACTCCATGACACTCTACCCAGGGCAACAGAGTAAGACTTTGTCTCAAAAGAGAGAGAGAGAGAGAGAGAGAGAGAGAGGAATGATCTAAGTAGATAATAATTATTTTTCCATTTGCCATTAAAAATGATCAAAATACCTACTGTTTCTCATCCCCATGGGGCAAATCACACTACCACTTACAAAGTTTATAAAAAAGAAAAACTATTAAATCAAACAAACAAATAACCAGGTACTTTCTGTGCTCTACTAACTTTCCAGGAAAGAAAGAAACCTCAAATAAAATAAATTTTTCATCTTAAGGTTTTGAAAACCTTTCAGGTATCTTACAGGAATATATAAACCATTTCTTCCTTTTTTTGTAAGCAATCCCAGCTTCATCTAGTCATTGTTGAACATTTGACAGAAGACAACATGATCTAATTCAACCTTGGACAGATTCATCTGCTCATTTGCATTTCCTTCCTTAAAAGTAGATTAACACATATTCTCTCACATTGAAAAGTTAGAAAACGGACTAGGATTCCTTGCTAAATAATTTCCTCCCTTCATTTTATATTTCCCATGACTTTCCATTTGTGTACCAAAAAACCTAACTCAACCCTTTTATGGACTTGTTACAAATAAATCCCCTTCCCCTCAAAGCTATCTTTTTATTAACTGATGGTTTATGTTTGTCATAAAGAAAGATAAAGTATACTTAAGAAAATGAGTCATTTCCAAAAGTAGTGTAATGCCCAAAGAAATCTATCCTCTTAGCTGACATGCTTAATTGTTTGCACAGGTGTAGTCAAGTCATTTGTTCTTGGATTCCTCTTCTAGTGAATGTTAACTTTATTTAGTAGCTGGATACTTGAGATTCATAGAAATGCTCTGGTTAGTTCTTGCCACTTATTTAGGATGGAACACACATTGGGATTAGACAGTTACTGTCTCCAAGTAGGAGTCCCCTCTATCCCACTCAAGAATATTGAGTTGCATAACATAAAGGTGGTTTTTCAAGTCAATGGAAAAAGAAAACAAAAGTGTGGTATGATGGTATGCAAGAGGCTATGGCTATCAGAATGGGCTAGGCTAGATGCTGCTGCAAAGTTTTTTGTTTTTTTTTTTAACTTTTTAATACAGATACAGAGAATTTCAAATACATAGAAAACTAAAGAGAAGGACACAATGGCACCGCTGCCTCAGCGTTCATCAATTAATGGTCAATTTTGTTTTATCGACTTCTTCTCTACCCCACTGCAGATTATTTTGAAGTAGATCTCTGAAAAATTATTTTATTGGTAAACATTTTGATATGTATTGCTAAAATACAAGGACTCTTTAAGAAACATAAACATAATAGCATTTAACATTTAACATTTTTATTACTATTGAACTAGGATTTACATTTCCTTCATTAGGATATTAATTTTATTTATTTCCTATCACTCACTCAAATCAAGATTCAATTAAAGTACATGTATTGTAATTGTTTGATATGTCTCTTAAATATTTTTGAATATGTGTATTGTTCACCTGTTATTTTTTCCTTGTAGTTTATTTATTGAAGACATTGGTTTGAGAAGCATATGCCTGCACGTAAATCTATATGTCACTAAGCGTACTATTCAGTTCAGATGATATTTTATTCCTAGAGAGACTTTCTTGATGAAGGAATCAGTGAGGTGGTTTACATTCTAGCTTAAGTGCCATATCTCACTGCAGACTAGCAATACCCAATTTGTAGACCACTGACCAGCCCTTGGACCACTGTGGATCTACTGCTGTAGAGTTTCTTGTAGTATAGTGATGCCTGCATTCCAGTGATGTGGCACTTACCATATTCCTTGGTCCTTGTATTTGCTATAAATTGTTAGAGTGAGAAACTTGATCAAGCTCACAATCAACCTTTTGTGAAAAGGATGTAGGTGGCATATGTCCTTCCACTAGGAGACATGTTATAACTGCTAGTGTCTTTTATTTTTTTTGTAGAGACAGAGTCTCACTTTATGGCCCTCGGTAGAGTGCCATGGCATCACACAGCTCACAGCAACCTCCAACTCCTGGACTTAAGCGATTCTCTTGCCTCAGCTTCCCGAGTAGCTGGGACTACAGTAGTGTCTCTTTTTTTGATGTTAGCAGCCATTGATGATCATCACCTATGTCTATTAATTAATTAGGGTGGCAGAATGGGGATATTGAAATTCAGTCATTTGCTATTTATTTATTGATTATAGCATCAATAAAGTTTGACTCCTAGTTTTGAACTTACACTCAATGCATCACAGCGAGTAATGTCTGCAATACTTCTGAGTCTGCTTTTTCTGATCCTTAACTTTGAAGGTTGTGGAGCAATTATTTAATATTAATAGTAAGGATTAGCTATGTTGAGTATAAAATTATGGAAAATTTACACAGAAGGAGTCTGGTATTGGAGGGGGCAGACAGGGAAGGAAGTAATTCTACAAGTGTTCATTCCTCTCCCTTCATCCCATGATCTTTCATAAGAGTCAAAATGGAAACAGTATGTTATTTTTATGTTAAACTAATGAGTTTCAGAGAAGGACCTTGTGAAAAATTGGTAAGATTTTGGACTACAGGTGGAAAAAAGAAAGTAGTTGCAAAGATTTTAACATCCAGAAATGAATGTTTGTACCCTCATTTCAACATTGTTTTCTCAGGGATGCTCTTTATATTTAAGAAATTGGGATGAATACAGCGTGAGTGATTCAAATAAAAAATTCTAAAACCACTGGTATACCAAGGCCTCCCTGGGAAAGAACTATATGCCCTGGGTGTGAGTTTCACATCAGTGAAGGATGTAGTCATTCCCCAAGGCCTCATGTGTTTCTACTACCTTATATAAAACTCCCAGGCAAACTGACAGGCTTTTGGAATGTGTTTTTAGCTTTCCTATTGGGTGCTGCTACAGAGATTTGAAAGTCTTCTAGATAGGTTAGGAGGTAGAATGGGTGGATATCTTTTGCTGTGTTTGACAGAACCATTGCCACTCAGAAGTTGTCATCATGTTGAAGCTTTGTGCAGGCATTTACCACCCATTCTACTTAATTATAGCTTAAAACACAAATATTGTCACATCTTCCCCAGAACTGGGAAGATGTTGTGAGGGCAGCGCTGGCATTGCTCAGGCGGAGAGAGAAATCTTTTGGACTGGATTTCAGGGAAGGGCTGACTATGCTGGTGGTTGGAAGAGAGTTGCCACTTTTTCCATGTAAGGGACTGCGTCTGGTGGCTGCTGAATTGAATCATAAAGATGTGAAATTGGAGGTTTTTATTTGCCTAAGCTGGCTCGGGTACTTGCCTGCATGACCTCACGGTCTTAGAGCTACTTTGCACCCGTGTTCAGGTACGTGTACAAACGCATTCCAGTGCCAGCTCGGAAGAGGTTTTGAATGATCCACTTTTTGAATCTTTATGTTGCCCTCTCCCATCTACTCACCCACAATGCTGAATGTGTTAAGAGATATTTTTACCAGAGAGTGCAAGATAGCATACTCACCCTGCAGAAACTATTTAAGAAACAGAATCTGTATGAGTGTTCCTATTAAAACGTATTCCCTTTACGTTGCTTTCCTTTTTCAATATACTTCCTAAGATCTGTCTTAATTTTTTCTTCTTTTTTGCAAACCTAGTAAAAGAAAACCAGAGTTCAACAAATTATGCACAAATTATTTTATATAAAAAAGAGTATACTTTCTCTTTAGGGTATTTGTGGAAACATCTTTCTAATTTCTAATCTAAAAACCTTTACCGTTAACCTTGGGATGTTTCATTAATTAATTCTTTTGGCTTTTACTTACTGATTTATGATATATTTCCATTGTGCAGGCTTCAGAAAATTACTTCACTTCTCTCATTTTCAATTTTCTCGTCTGAAAATCTGAAACAGTGATACAGTTTCTTGATAGTGTTTTGCAAAACAGTCACAATCATTTTATAAATTATAAAGCTCTCTAAAAATTGCTAATTATTATTTTTATTCTATACTATGGCTTTATATGGACTAGATGAAGTACTGACTTAGTCAAATGTCCTCAAATCTAAATTATATTATTTTCATTAAAAGCTTTTCAGATATATAAATCTTTAGAAATAAATACAACTTTGCTTCTATTGCAAAGTTAAACAAAGCTTGTCAAGTGAGATATTGTGAATGAAACAGTTAAACAGTCTGAATAACTACATGCTTTTACTTAATTTCCTCTGATTTTATAGAAACTTGAAGTCTATGAATGACTTATTTTTGATTTTTTTTTTATTCCTTAGCAATATTGTTGTCTTTATACTGATGGAAGGGTTAGGTAGAGAAATGGTGTAAAAGATCCATTGCCTGTTGACTGCTGTGAAATAGAATTTGAGCTGCAAGATGTCTGAGGCTCTTGTACCTATAATTTTTTTAAAATGATGCACCTGAAATATGGAAGAATTTCACTCTCGTACCCCATATATTTCATTTGTGGGTATCTTTCATTACATGTTCTATTTTTTTTATTTTAATTTTCTAAAATTTAAAAACGTAGATGAGCCAGACATGGTGGCTCATGCCTGTAATCCTTCCACTCTGGGAGGCTGAGGCAGGTGGATTGCTTGAGCTTGGAGTTTAGAGCAGCCTGAGCAAGAGCGAGACCCTGTCTCTACAAAAAAAAAAAAAAAAAAAAATAGAAACAACAGCAAGAACTAGCCAGGTGGGTGCCTGTAGTCCTAGCTACTTGGGAGGCTGAAGCAAGAGGATCATTTGAGCCCAGGAGATTGAAGTTGTTGTGAGCTATGATGCCGCAACATTTTACCCAGGGTAACAGAGTGAGACTGTGTCTCAAAAAATAAATAAATAAATAAAAATAAAAGTAGGTGATGATATTGATTTCTTAATAACTTTTTCATTTATTTTATTATTTAATAGTTTGGCTATTTAATAATTAGTGAAAAGCATATCTGAAACCCTAAGCCTTCTTCATTTGCCCCTTTAGATTCAGGTGTTTGTTATGTTAGTTGCTGGGGTTGTAAAGATAAATCTCAACTTTCTATCTTTATGGAACTCGCATTCCAAAAAAGAGGGTTTAATTATCTAGTTGCGGGAGATCTGAAATGGACATGCTCCAAGAATTTGGGTATGAGCCACCAAATAGGGTTCAAAATGGGCTTGTTTCCTTATTTCATCGGGAAGCCACGTTTGCTGGAAATAGGTCACTGAACTTTTGGTCTGGGAGCCAGTCCTGGCACTGATTTTATATTATAGTTGCTGAAGGGGTGTGATCTTCTGGTCTTCAAAAGAAATTGGGTACACTGAGGATTAGAACATTGAGTTACTCCCTGGTTTTTAAGTCCCTGGTTTATGGATTTAGGGATATTCCCTACTGGCCCCAGTGGTCTCTTGCTGGGGATGGGGGAGGGCATGGCCCTGGGCTGGCAGCTCTGACTCTGGCTGCCTCTGCAGGACTGTGTGGAGTTGTCTGAGTTGAGGTGTTGGGTTTTCACAGGTCACTGGGCAGCTTACGATAGCTGAGGCACAGTGAGTTGGAGTGGCCAAGTTTCCCTCTGGTTGCCTGCCGTGGAATTTGTTTTCCCATAGAAACGACATTCTAAGTTGTGGTTAGGTTCCCAGACCAGCCCACAATAGCCTATTTTAGCTGATAATGCAGTGGAGAGACTGGTATTTGACTAGCCTGGGGACCAAACCACCATCTATTAACATTGTTCTTATTGGAAAGGACATTCCGAGTTCCAAATATCAACTGTGGAGCACTCCCTACCTGTTTGTCAACTGGAGCTGGCAGAACTTGGAACTGAAGTATCTGATCACCCTCACTCTAAGTTGAAGAACTGACTCCATTATTCCCTTAAAACAGACCCCCCTGATTGCTTTTCTTGTCTTTTCCTGGGGCTGCTGGTATGTTCAGAAGATTATTATCTGCCCTCATAGAGCTCTTGGTTGGAGAGTTTCTGGGAAGTGGTGAGAATCGTGGTCACAGCTCCTTGCTCCTTCTGTGAATTCCATGAACACTGACCCCAGCCTGCCTTTCCCTCTCCCTGCAGGACCTGGATCACCCCACTAGTTGACTTGTTTTATGCTTTCAGTCATTTCTATAATTTGTTCACCCTTTGGAAAAGTACACTGTGGCTCCAGCTTGAATAAATGGAGTGAATATCGCAAAGAAAATGTTTTGGTGGTCCTTGAGCTCACTGATTTAAGTCCTTGAACCCAGATATGCAGGGTTCTGGGAAGCAGTACTTTAAAAGGATTCTGTGTTTTCATGTTGTCATTGGTCATATTCTTCCAGATACTTAAGAGGTACAAATTTGAGATATGCTGGTTTTAAACATAAAGCAACCCTTCCCTCATCCTTAGAGGGTCAAACTCATGTTCAACTTCATGAAGAGATAACACCTCTTGCCATGTATTTAATGGGAGCCCCTTTTACAAACCAACAAGGCATGTGATGCCTGAAGCCAGATACAGATACCCTCCCAGTGTAAATTAGGACAGCAGGTTAGTCCGATCATCGCCTTTAAAACTTTGGGGAGCCCACTTTGGTGGTTTATTTGCCTGAACAATGTTCTTAGTGGTGTTTAATCCAGAGTGCCAGAAATGTAAAGAGCCCAGTGCTTAGAGAAATCAGGACTTGCTGCACACAGCGATGTCCTTGGATCATCTGTTCTGGGCTTCATAGTTCAGTAGTCTAGTTCCCTGTTACAGTGCACCCCATGGCTTTTTGAGCTTCACATTATGTTTTTCAAAGAAAAACATATACAAACAACCCATAAAAGATTCCAATAGGATTTAAATTGGCTGCCAGACTAAGATGACCTTCCGAATTTGGGGAACTGCCTTTGCGAGTTTCTGTGTCCCTGATTTCTTA
Source organism: Nycticebus coucang (assembly GCF_027406575.1). Taxonomy (NCBI): domain Eukaryota; kingdom Metazoa; phylum Chordata; class Mammalia; order Primates; family Lorisidae; genus Nycticebus; species Nycticebus coucang. The sequence continues at coordinate 50,425,433 of NC_069785.1, read as the reverse complement.
GGCTCTCTGTATGTGTGTGCGTTCACATGTACACATGCACCTGTGTGTGTTGAGGGGGCATGTGTGCATGCCCGCCCTTGATAGGGTGGTAAATCATTTGGCCCTTAAGTGCTTGAGCTATTGCTTTTGACCAACACAGAATCCCCACAGAAAAGTTAGGGCACATAGCAAGTAAAACAGTTGATGAAACGAACACCTTCCCTGTGCTTCCTGTGCTGTGAGTTACCCCACTCAGCAATGGGAAAAGCCTTCGTCTAAGCAGCTTATCCAAAGAGACTGTTCAAGGTGTCACCCTGTGGATTTTGTCATGATTGTCCTCTAGGAATCAGCCATATAAGGCCGTCTCCATCTATGGCCTTGGTCAGTTGCGACAACCTCCCATGATGAAACACATGTCAACCTGTGAACTGAAAACCTTTGTTGAGTTGCTTTTGGGATTTTTTTTTTCTCTTGTGCTAAAGGAATAAGTAGAATCAATATTTATGTATGCTTGTTATTTGTCTGCATTGGTTTTGTATTTTCTCAAAGAAAATATATTGATTCCCAAGTTGTGAATATTGGTAACTTTATTGATCAAAATAAATTAATGACCAGCATGTCAGTGAAATAACCAAGGCATGAAACCATCATACATTACTGTTTAATTGGTTATAGCCTTTCAAAGAGGTATGAAATAGTTTTTTTTCCAAATAGATAAATATAAAAGAAATAATTGACAGATTTTCATATTGGTAGCATTTGCAGGTGGCCTACCTTTTTTTTTTTCTTTTCTCTTTCATAGTTTCTTCCCACCTCCCTGCCTTCCTTCCTTTTTTGACAGTCTCACTTTGTTACCCAGGCTAGAGTGCCCTGGCCTCTGCCTAGCTCACAGCAACCTCAAACTCTTGGGTTCAAGCAATCCTCTTGCCTCAGCCTCCTGAGTAGCTGGGACTACAGGCGCCCACACCACACCTGGCTATTTTTTGTATTTTTAGTAGAGACAGTGTCTTACTTTGCTCAGGCTGGTCTTGAACTCCTAAGCTCAAGGAATACTATGGCCCCGGCCTCCGAGAGCCCTAGGATTGCAGGCACCTGGCCCAGATGGCCTACTTTTGACACCAAGGAGATTATATTAATCTTTGTTAATTGTACTTTGCACTTACTAAGCATTTGGTCAATATTATTTGTATTTTTCTAAATAGACGCTAGGGTATTCTAACTGGCATTGTTTCTGTGCTTGAAGAACTATTACTCTGGGATCAGAGCGGGCGAGTTGGTTACAGGAATGTCCTCTAGACATATAATTATTTTAAATAAATAACTACAATACAGCATATATAGAGTTTTGAGAGCTATGTATGTCTGGAATGTAACTGGAAAGATGGATGGGATTAATCAAGAAACACAGTGGGAGAGGATGGAATTACACAGAATTACACATTGTAAGGGAAAGATGGAAGCGCTTTCCTATTCAGGGTATATATAGTTTTTCTTTTCTTTTCTTTTCTTTTTTTTTTTTTGAGACAGGGTCTTACTCTGTGGCTTCAGCTAGAGTGCTCAAACTCCTGAGGTCAAGTGATCTTCCTGCCTCAGCCTCCTGAGTAGCTGGGATTTATAGGCCAGTGCCACCATGCCCAGATCATTTTTTCTATTTTTAGTAGAGACAGGGTGTCACTCTTTCTCAGGCTAGTTTTGAACTCCTGACGGCAAGTGATCCTCCCACCTTGACCTGCCAGAGTTCTAGGGTTACAGGCGTGAGCCACGGTGCCCCATCATATATAGTATTATATACGATGTAGTAGAAAGATGGAACAAGAGTCTTCTTTTAGCTTGTGTGGCAGAGGCAGTGGTGTGTGCATGAGTGAGGGCTGAGATGGTAAAGAAGAGAAGCTGAGCGGAAGGGTGGAAGGCCGTGGTGTAGGTGAAGATGAGAGTGGGCAGGTGGAGTTTGCCTACCTGGGATCTGAAGCTGATAGTGAGACGTTTATCGTTATGGAGGGTGAAGATCTATCTCTGGATCATAGGAGAGGAGAATTAAGTGTAGCTAAATACTTAGCTACATTGTCTTAATGGAGTGGCGAGGAAGTGGAAAGTCAGGAAAAAAGAACATGATATTAGTCCAACAGTGGAATCACCAGGATTTAGACATGGGACATGCTAATTGAAGAGGAATTTCAGCAGTGAGATGGTGTAAACTTAGAGACGCCCTTAGCAACTGGGGAACATCAAGCCCTAGCTCATAGTTCTCTTCTGAGCCTGCCCTACACGCTGAGAATAAGGGCCCTCATTCTTACCTCCTTTAGTTCCCTGGGTAGACAGTGAGGGTGTGTTTCACCTGATATATTGGCACTTACTGTGTATATGCCCATTTTCCTAGACTGTATGATCCTCAAGAGCAGAGACTGTGTCTTAGAGACTTCTTACATGTAATTTTTAAATTTATACTTGCATAGTGACAGAATTATTATTTTTACTTTTAAATAAAACTTTTTATTTGAGAAAAGTTTTAGAGTTATAGAAAAATTAAATGTTCCCATACACTCTGAGCAGTTTCCTCTGTGAGCATCTTATACAAGCATGACCCATTTATTATAATCAATGAGTCAATATCTATACGTATTGATAGTTCTGAATTAAAGTCCGTTCTTCATTTAGATTTTCTTCATTTTAACGTAAAGTTCTTTTTATGTTCAGGATCCCTACTAGGATACCACATTACATGCACTAGTCACGTCTTCTTAGACTGTGTCAGTTCTAAGACTTTCCTTGTTTTTGATGATCTGAACAGTCTTGAGGAGGGCTGGTCAGGTATTTTGTGGAATTCACCTTAGTGGAATTGTTTGGTGTTTTTATCATGATTAAACTGAAGCTATGGGTTTTGGGGAATAAGACCACAGAGGGGAATTTCCACTTTCATCATATTTAATGTCAAGGGTTTATAGTATCAACATGACTTGTCACTGTTGCTGTAAATCTTGATCACTCTGGCTGCGATAGTATTTGTTGGGATTTTTCCTTTGAAGTTACTCTCTTTCCCCTTCACACTGGGCTCTTTGGAAGGAAGTCAGTGTGTGCAGCTCCTGTTGAAGGAGTGGGAATTTACGCTTCATATCCTTGAAGGCTAAATTATTTGGAATTCTCCAGCACAGGAGATTTGTCTCTTCTCTCCCATTTATTTATTTATTCAATCATTTATTTATCAGTATGGATTTAAGGGTATTTATTTTATACTTTGGGTTATAATCCAACGCCACTTTTGCTATTTTCTTGCTCAGAAAGTTCTAGCTTTGGCCATGAGCTGTTCTTTTGATCGGCTTGTGCGTGCCTTGTCATACTTTCATCATTGTGGATGTTTGTTTGTTTGTTTGTTTAGGATTCCCTTACTTTTTGTCACCATAAGATGCTCTAGACTCATCTTGTATAATTTCTGCCCAGTCCTAAAATCAGTCACTTCTCCTAGAAGCCCTAATTCCTTTTATTGGAGAATGGTATTAGCAACCACAATGTGGGTATTAGGTATGTTCTTAGTTTTACTTTTTATCTAACATAGGGCCTGGCACATAACAGGTTCTCATTAAATGTTGCTGGAAACTCTATGCTAGTTGGTAAGGTGCTTAGTCATTCTGTACCCTGTTGTGCAGGTGGCAGTAAATTTCCTGGCCACTCAGGAAAATGAGCCTTAATCTTGGATACCTTCAGTTTGAGGTGGTTACAAAACATCTAATTCTAAATGCCCTGAAAACAGGAACTAAAGGGAAAATAAAAGAGAGAGAGGAAGAAAGGAAGAGAGGGAGGGAGAGATAAGGGGTGGGGAACCTGCAGCCTTGGGTCCACATGTGGCTCTCCAGATCCCCAAGTGTGGCCCCTGGACTGAATCCAAACTCCACAGAACAAATCCCTTTATTAAAAGGATTTGTTCTGTGAAATCTGGATTCAGTCAAAAGGCTACACTCAAGGATCCAGAAGGCCATGTGTGGACCCAAGGCCGCAGGTTCCCCACCCATTTGTTCCTTTTAAGATTATTTTTATTAAAAAAAGAAGAAGAAACTGTATGAAGTAGGTTAGAGAGGTTGGCTGGATTGCATCTTCAAAGGAGGAAACCGGGATTGTCTGTGTCCCAGCCGTGCTGACCCAGACAGTCCAGAAATGAGTTTCTGGTCTGGAGAGCCGGCTGAAGCTTGAGGAGGCCGTGGAAGCCATTCTCATTACTAGGGTTTGAAGTTTCGTTCATTACTCGAGTTGAGTTGTTGTGACTGGCACATGGTCTGGAAAAGACACATGTGGTTTTCAAATCACTGCTGAGAGATTTGACCTCTGCCTTCCACGAAGAGGGCCAGGATAAAGGCACTATAGTCAGGGGAGCATTTGCAAAGTTTGTTAGAGTTCTATAGGTCCCTTTATCAGATAGCCCTCTTGATTTTTTCTTGATGAAAATTTGTCAAAGGGCAAATAAAATCATGATGAGTAGTTCACAATGCATGTAGTTCATTTATGTATAATAATTGATGATCTGTCACATTTTTGATGGTGGAAATTATTTTAACTCTGGAGCAGTAGGGTGTTGAGGTGATACCACGTTCCCTGGGCCATATGTCATCCTTTGTTATGTGAAGGCCTGTATCTTTGATAACTCTCCACATTTACACTCAAGGGGCTCAATCATGATTTTTTTCCCTTTAAAGGTTAAAACACAGGGAACTCATGGAGCAGGGTGATCCTCCTTAGCTGTCACCTAGTTCTTAGTGCTTTCTTTGCCTAACGATTTAATCACTTCACAGGCTGAGAAACTAATGCATATGAAATAAGAGCCCCCTAATCTTGTTTTTATTACCCTAGACTTTTTTGAAAGGAGTTTGCACTCAGGATGGGAAGCAGAAAGGCTATCTTGCTGTAAGAGAGGCCAAACTTGCCGAAGTGGGTTCTGGCGAAGGAATGTGGACGCACTGCAGACATCTTGCACAGAGGCCAACTCTTGCAATGATGTGGTCAGACGTGGGAGAGCCCAGCTGTCTGCTCCATTGAGAGAGGCTTTAGCTAGCCCACACAATCTCTCAGTGCTGCGTCTGACTCGATCCAAGTATCAAGCCTGCGGAGGCTCACCCATCCCCCCTGTGAGTGGCACTGGGTTGTTTGGCTGAAAGTAGGAGAAATTACAGAGAAAGACTTGTTTATTTATTTTTTTTAAATGTAACATACGTGGTAAAATAGAATATAAACATATTTTCCCTTTTTTCCCTACGGACTATTAGAATACAGGTGAAAATTATTCATGCTTTATCTTGGATCTATTGATGGACATTTTGTGACTTTTTTTCTCATATCACCATGAATGCTATCGGATAAAATACCATCTTGAGCCCTACATGCATCTTTGATTTATAGAAGTTAAGAGAATATATTCTATGGACTCAGGCTTTCTGAACTCAAATCTCCATTATGTACTTCCAAGCTGTGGGACTTTGACTAGTTTGTTTAATTCCTAAGCCATAGTTCCTTAATCTTCAAGATAATAATAATATAATTTGCTTCAAAAAGTTGCTATGAAATTGAAACAAAGCAATGCATCTTTAGCACTTAGCAGAAAGTTCTTTTCCCTTTGAATTTTAATTTCCTTTAATTTGTCAAATGCTGCTGCTACCTGCACAGAGCTTTAACTGACTTTTGGGACACTGGGGCTGGTGCTGATGGCTGATAAAATGAAAAGGAAGAAAAAGAGGCATGAAACTCCTTCAGTGACATAAAGGAGTAACTTCATTAGGTTTCTTCCTGGTACATGCTTTTTTGTACTGAAACCTTAGAATAAAATCTCTTGTAATGGAAATAATCCAGAGTGTCTCATTAGACTTTTCGTGTTTTACTGCTTTCCAACTTAAATAAGACATTCATTTATTTCCAGAATTAGAGTTGTTTTTTTTTCTGTGTGTAAGTAGAACAAATGCCACCCAGCTTGTTTGAACGGGTTCTATTAGTTTGCAGTTCTCAAGACCAAAGTCAGCAAAGGGACATCTCACTTCTTCCTAATACTTGGCCTTGAGCCACACAGCATAGTAGTACAGAGAGTGACTTAAGAACAGTGGTGGCACAATGAAACAATCCTTGTTTGAGGATAGGGGTTGAAACAGTTGAAATAAAGTAATATATTACTTGTGAATGATAAAGGTTTAAAACTCAGAAAAAGCCGGAGGATGTAAACAAGATAAATCCTAATCCAAAATTGTATAGAACTTTAAAGAAATGCAGTGAAATGAAAATGCGATGTACTAATGAAAGGGAACTGGGAATGAATGAAACCTTCCCTTTTGTTCCATTCTAATGAAACAGGAAGTAGCCTGTTAAAAAGACAAGGTGTTCATACTTTAAAAGTAAAGTTGTTGCTTTAAATAAAAGATGATCAAAGTTAAGAACATATATTTAAAAGATGAACAGTTGTGGGGGGAGGAGAAGGAAAAGGGAAGAGGCAAGGAGGGAGGAGGATTGGCAAGCTCTCACCTACTGGGCCCAATGTAAGGGTAGACAGCACACCTCCTGGGTGAAGGGCTCAACTACAACGTCAACTTTACCTAACAAACACAAACAGTGTAAGCTAATCATTTGTACCTTATTTATTCATTCATTCATTCATTTGAGACAAAGTCTCACTCTGCAGCCCTGGGTAGAGTGCCATAGCATTTTCATAGCTCACAGCAACATTGGTCTCTTGAGCTCAAATGATCCTCTTTCCTCAATCTCCTGAGTAGCTGAGACTACAGGTGCCCGCCACAGTGCCCAGCCTGGCTAGTTTTTCTATTTTTAGTAGAGACAGAGTCTCACTCTTACTCAGGCTGGTCGCGAACTCCTGAGCTCAAGCAATCCAACCCAGAGTGCTAGATTATAGGCGTGTGCCACTGTGCCTAGCCTGTACCCTCATTTTAATTTGAGATTTTAAAAAAATGAACAGCTGTGGATGAGCATTAGATAAGAAGACAGAAGAACTCCCTCCGTTTTCTCAAGTCCTCGTCTCTTAAGGCTACTAGTTTAAACATTTCTGTTTTTAGTTCTTCTGGTATTTATCTCCATAATGCCGTCTCCTACATTTTTACCTTTATATCTGGAATTAAACATTACCCATTGGTCTCTTGCTGTAAAAGATGGGAATTTATCTTATTTAGCTATCTATACCTTTTTCTTTCTTCCAAAGTTTATTTTACATTTACAGTATGACTTTTATTTATTGGCTATTTTAAAACACTGGGTAATATATTTAAACCCCTGTTTCTTGGATTAATTGCTTGGGGCCCTCTACACCTTTCCTCCTAACAAGTTTCCTAACTTAATGTCATCTATACCACTAATTTTACACCTTGAAGATTTAAAACATTTATATTTAATGTTGTAATCATGGTAAATGGTAAAATCTTCCATGTTTTGGCTGTAGGTTGCTCATACACATTGCAAAACAATAAAGAATATTTATATTACTGTGATTTTTCAATTACCTTGGAAAATCTTTTGAGTGTCTTGCTTTGTAGGACTAAAATTACTGATTCTGGACCCTCTTTTCTTAGCTTTTTCACCCTGTTAGATTTGTTGATACTCCATAAATATACTCATTTTTGTCAGGCAATGATTTTTGTTTAAGAAACATTGTTACCTGAACCAGAGGATACCCGCAAGAGCTTAGGGGTCTTCTGAAGCTATTCCAGGATTTGGTTTGGGGTTGGACTGGCTACAGGGGGGCTACTCTAATGGGCTATTGGTGGGGAAGGTTCCAGGCAGTTAACTTTGGCCTGGATTGTCATTTTAATTGAGAGAACTCTGATGAAGTTCAGAAGGTCTGAGTGTTCCCAGCCTGTAGCCTGTCTTCCCCTTTCACTTCCCTTTCCAAGAGTCTGAGGTTCCCGAGGAAGTTCTGAACAGTCTGAAGTTTCAGGGATGACTTTGTCACAGGAGGAACAAAGATTGAGAGCCATTGATTTAGAATTCTCAATATAGTCTTTCTCTTTTTCTTAATTCCTTTTGTTCCCTTTGGCTGAGAAGTTAATCTAGATCAGAAGATGATTCTGTCAAGATGATAATGCTTTTTTTTTACTCATCCTTTTCATTTATAAAGCTTTTCATGCCTATTCTATCATCTGATGTCCCTATACATGCAAGATGTGGACAAGGAAAGCATTTCATTATCTCAGAAATACACTGAGCTCAGAGTTCCTTCAGTCATGAACACGTTAAGTCTTTATCCAGTCATTTTTCTCTTTAGCTTTGGAGAAGCCTTGGGCTACTGGGTGTGGAGTTGGGGGTCTTTCCATGGTTCCTTCATTTTCTTCCTAATTCTCTTTCTAACTTTAGCACTGCAGAGTGCTCTGGGTTTTCCGGGGCTACAAAAAAGAAGTAAAGGACAGGGCAAAGAATTTACGTTTGATTCTCAATTGTGCGTATGGTTGAAGTAGTGAATTCAGAGGAAATGCAAGAGGGCTCAGTACTGTGATGTATGGTGCACATATACAGAGAGAACGTGGGCGTGCATTCCAGCTGAAAGTACATTTTAGCCGTGCAGTTGTTTTAAAGGTCTATGCTTTTAGAACTATAGTGTTTATATCAACAATCTTTGGAGTAGCTCCTGGTTTGTGACACTGATTGCAAAACATTTGATCTTCCTTATCAGTCCCCAAACTGCAGCATCCAGTACCAATGTTTAGGCCCTCGAGATATAACAAAGTGAAAAGAATGGTTTCTTTTGGGTCTCTGTATATTATATCCTCTGTCTTAGTTTGCACTGTCAAAGTCCTTAGATCCTTGCCCAGTGACTCCCTGAAATTGTTAAATATGGATCATCTGGATTCTAAATTGGACGCTTTGTCCCAGGACATGTGATGAACTGTCTGTAAACAAGAAACCCAGAGTGACACTGATTTTATTTTCCTGTAACTGTTGTTACCAACTCTGTTCCAAACTTTTGCTAAAGAAATATTTACATGTTTTGGCCTTTACTTTTCCTGACTCATGTCAGAGTTTGCGTTCTTGTAATTTTGGTGAAAGGGAGAATGTGTAACATTTTAGAGGTGAGCTGGGTCATAGAAAAAAAAATCTATCTATACAGCCTTGGGGCGGGGTACACACACACACACAGACACACGTGTCTTCAGAGAGGACATATTTAAAACCTCATGTGCAGTAGTAGATTTTATCATGCCTTTTCTTAACTGGATTGGTAAGAAGTTTGTTGTTTGACATAGACTTGTATGGCTTCATGCATTGTGATAAAATGTGCTGCACTTTGTATCTCTAGTTTTTATTTTCCTGATGTACCATATGCACCGTGGATGTTAAAGGATACCCTTATTGATATTATTATGTTAAAGTGTTCCAAACTCCCAAACTACTAAGCCAGCATTGAGTCCTATGAGTTTATTTTTTGCTGTCTACCAGGATTCATTCTGTTTTTATACGAAGTAACTCGGGGATGTTTTTCCCTTTTATTTGTTCATCTCTTCTTTTTTTAAAAGAAAAAAAAAAAAGAATGGAATTCTTGTGCTTTTGTTTCAGACCCAATGTGTGTGGATCACGTTATAATGCCTACTGTTGCCCTGGATGGAAAACCTTACCTGGTGGAAATCAGTGTATTGTCCGTAAGTGAATAGACAGACCATCAGTTTGCATGTCCGTCTTTTGTTGTTTGGGTTGTGTGGTTTTGCTTAGAATTTGGTCCTTTGTAACTGTATCATTAGTATATGTGGATAGCAGAGCCTTCTAGCTCTAAGATTTTCCTACGTTCTCTGCATTCAGTTGGGAAATACATCGTCTTGGTCAAATCACTGTCATACTTAAATTCAGTGACTTTAATTAATAAATTCCTTTTTATTTTTGAGGATTCATTGAGGGTACAAAGAAACAGGTTGCATTGATTGCATTAGTTAGATAAAGACCCTCTTATACTTGTTTCCCGCCCCCAAAAGGTGTACAAACATATGTTTCTGAAACTTAGAGATTGGAGTCTCAGAGTTACTTTGATCAAGGTTGCATGTCATTTACACCTGTTGCACTTGGTCACACAGATTATGTAATCGCTTTGGTGAGAGTTTGAAAAAAGATCATCCTTGCTGATTTCTGTATGGTAATTTCTAAGTTGCTTGGCCACCCAGGGCTTATTGAAGCCATGCTTATTGAATTTGAGTGGTTGAGGCCAGAAGCAGACCTAACAGAGGAGGGGAGATAAGGTGGGTAGAGATGAGGGGAAAGACTAGGCAAGAACCCAAGTGACAACAGAGATTCCTCTATTGATTTCTTTTTGCCATGGCAAATCTCCAGATTCTCACAATATCCACAAATGTTGAGTGCCAGACAAGTGCTATTTAATGGAGACAAGAGAGTCAAATTAGTTATGGCATCTGCCTTCTTGGAACTTCTACAGTTATTATACCTATGAAATAATTTGTAGATTTCAGAAAACTCCAATAGTATAATGGAGAAACTGAGAGCTGAATGGACATTCAGGAATTACTTGGTCCACCATCACACTTGGACCCAGAGTGGTCTGTGGAGAGGAATAGAATAGAGAATTTTATCTAATATGCACTTGGTGACCTAAAAAAGTTTATTTCTTTCCCAATTACTTTGACCAGAAAGCATTTTATTCATTGGCACATTGTGATTTAAGACCAAAAATGAATTACTAAGAGGGGTATATGATGGTATTTGGAGTTTTTGCAGTGAACTGGACAATGGAACCCTTTCCCATGCAGGGGTCTTCAAACTGCGGCCCATAGGCCACATGAGGTGATGTGATTGTATTTGTTACCGTTTTTTTTTTTTTTTACTTAAAAATAAGATATGTGCAGTGTGCATAGGAATTTGTTCATATATATATATATATATATTTTTTTTTTTTTTTTTTTTTGCCGGGGCTGGGTTTGAACCCACCACCTCCGTCATATGGGACCGGCGCCCTACTCCTTGAGCCACAGGCGCCGCCCCTATATATTTTTTTAACTGTAGTCCGGCCCTCTAATGGTCTGAGGGACAGTGAACTGGCCCCCTGTTTAAAAAGTTTGAGGACTCCTGCCCAGAGCTCTTTGAGAAATTCTGTCTTTAGATATTTAAATAAATGTTGATAGGATCCTTTGACAGCTTATTTCATAGTAGTTTCCAGTTTCCATCCTTAGCTCTTCTGATCCTTTAATGCACTTTCTATACAGAGCATAGTTTTAGCCTTGTACATCATGTCTGCCTCTTGCACAGTTGTGTAGCAGTTTGAAAAAAGAATCATGCTTATGATTATAAAATGTAGTGACTGCTGATAAATATAAATCATTTGTCACTTAAACTTATTTTTTTGGCCACTAGCAGAGCATTTGGCCCCAGATTGATATTAGTCTGTGGGTGGCATAAAGGTGTAAATATTCCTCTCGAGAATGAATGGCTTCCTGACCGTGGAATCAAACTATGGCAGTAGATTCCAGCATTCTACTCTCAGACTGTTGATGTAATTCAACACAGGACAAAAATTCGGCTCTAAACGTTTATAGTAAAATTGGCTTCCAAGAATACTACTGCAGTTTTTATATCAAACCTTACAGTGAATATAAAAATGGAATTCTTATCAGCATGTAAATATGTTTAGACGTAGGATTTTTGTTGTTTTATTTTCCTTTTATAATAATCTGTCTTGGCTTTTAATAGACTGAGTGCTGTCGAATAAGAAAAGTGAGATTGAGAACAACTGTTATGAGTAAGGGAGTTACTAATTTTTAAGACAGTGTTAATTTAGTCCAAATAAATGAGTATACCTGAGGCTCAAAGTCACATAAGTGACGGAGACAAAGGCATTGAGGGGCCTGAACGCCCAGGTCTCCTCCCTAACGGCGGGGTCCCTGGGTCCCTGTATCTATCCATTCTGTCTGAATCCATGAGCTAACAGACCTCTGCTTTTATTCACAGCCATTTGCCGGCATTCCTGTGGGGATGGATTTTGTTCGAGGCCAAATATGTGCACTTGCCCATCTGGTCAGATAGCTCCTTCCTGTGGCTCCAGATCCAGTGAGTCTAACATGTCATTATATATAATATTATTTTATGTGGTTACACCCTACTTTCTCCTAAATTTGCTTTTGGCTTTTCTCTTGCCTGCAATACATACATTTTTTTCCTCACTAGAACATCTGCCTTCTCTGTTCTGCCCAAAATACTTGGAAAGACTTTCTGCAGTCTGGTCTCTCATTTCCCTTCTTTACTTTTTATAGGAAAATTACCTATGGGGCATAGTGACTATGAATAATATACAGATTATGGCTCTCTGTATAGGTATTGCCTTATTCATCTTTGCATCTCCAATGTAAACACCATCAAAGGTGCTCAATGAAATGATTGTTTATTGAACATTTTTGGCTCAAGAAATCTAGGCATTCTTCCTTGTGGCACTGAAATATGAAATCTAATTAAAACTTGTTTAAAACTCAAGACCTCTGCCTTTATAAGAAGAAAATGTATGAAGCTATTATGACAGTTTCTGCAGGCGAGATTTCATGAGGCACAGACATATTTTCCCTTTCAGAATTTTGCCACTTTCTGTGATGCCAAATAAACATCCACAGTTCATTCTTCAGAGCCTGTGCTTGCTTGTTCCATTTTTTTTCTTGAAATGTAGGGTCTATAGTAGTAAATTAGGAAAAATGGGGGATTGATTGGAAAGGGGTGGGTCATTATTGGTTGTTTAAAAAGTGGAAGTTCATGTTTGTGTAAACAGCCCCTCAATATCTCAGCCATCACCAAGGTGAAAAACCTAGGTTCCTCTTCCATTTCTGGTTAGAAAATGCTCTCTTCTTACAGTGTCTTCTATTTTTTGACAAGGTTTTAAAGAAAGATGTTGTGATATACGTTCATTCTCTTTTGTTTATTACAAGTAGAGACTGTAGTGTGTCAGGGTTCATTACCTGTTAAGAGTCCTGGCATTTGTGACAGTCATAGGCTGAATAATAGGCTAGGAGTAGTCGTCCTGTGTAGCACCCTCTTGGTCCCCACTCACCTACTTTAGCATTCACAGTGAACATGGAGGACTCTGCCTGAGAGCTTTGTAACATTTTTCTGGCCAGGGAGCATGTCAAATCTACATGCAGTGCAAGCTGGAAGTGCTGGAGTGTTAGTGGACCTAGAAGCAATTTTAACCAATAACAGATGGAGACTTTTTGGATAAGTGCCCCAGCTTGCTTGCCTCTCAGCCTGGATAACCATGAGGTTTGTTCTGCACTGTCCCCTGAAGTTCCCTAGTGAGACCAAGCCCTCGTTGCCTGCAGTGATAATAGACTTGATAATGTACTTTGTTAGCTTCCTTCTCTTTCCTGTCTCACTTTCTCACTCTCCTACCAGTGTTTTCTAGAATTACTTCCAAAACAAACTACTTTCATTTAAATTATTGTCTCAGAATCTGCTTCTGGTGGAACCCAAACAAAAACAATCTAGTATAAAATATAGCCATTTGCAGACTGGGTTAGAAAGTCCCCCTGTGGGCTGAGATTTTTGCTTATTGCACTGACAATAGCATATTATTACTTGACCTTAGCTTGGTTTCAAATGTGTATCCTACAAGTAACAGCAGGTTCCTTCCACCAAGCAAGGGCATCTGAGCTAGGAGAATAGAAAGAGGCAGAGAAGTCAGCTGGCAGCACTTTTGGGAACATGCAGGACATCTTCATCTCTATCAGGATGACTTCCAAGCTGCTACTGAGGAGAGTCTCAGGGGTGGGAGAGAAATGCAGATACCAATTTGGGAATAGATCCCATGTCTCACATTGGTTCTTGAACCAACCAACAGCACTGCACTTCTGGAGGAAGAAAATATGGCCAGATGGCAAAACTAGGTGGACCCAAACATCTCTCTGAGTTAGGGTTATCCTTCAATTAGTGGGAGAATTAGCAAAGGGACCTATTGGCTACTAATGTGAACTACTCATGATTTCTCTGACAAGTAAAAATCCTGAGATGTGGAGACAGACTGTTAGCAAGACCAGAGGGAAAAGCCATAGTCCTAGCATATATCAAGTTAGCCATGGGGTTGGTGAATATAGTAGTAAGGTTCTGAGGCCAGATTTAGGGTAGAGACTGAAATTCAAGATTTATGAGTGGAGCTTTCTGAAGAAATCTGGGTCACATCTGTGGTATCTGGACATTGGACAAAGTCTCCAAGTAGCCTGTGGATGAGAGTGGTATAAGGAAGAGAACTTGTTTTGACAAGCACCTTTTGAGGCATTTGAAATCTTTAAGATCATTGGCTTGGACTCTGTGAACTAATATTGTCTAAACAATGTGCAGAGTTAAAAAGGTAGAATGTTTTAAATTAAAGGTAGCTAATAGATGATCAGAATTTATTTCTCATCTTAAGGTAATGTTCTAAGGAACAGCTATGAAATTCTACAAAGCTTCCTGGCCACAGTGTGGTAAACAGTAAATGTAGATGGGTCAATTTGCTAATTCTCTTGCTAATTGAAGGGTAACCCTAAGTCAGAGAGATGTTTGCATCCACCACTTGTGGTTCTACCAAAAGGTGAAAATTTAGATCATTTAACCAATTTTTCCTATGAAAAATTTATACTTGCTTTGTGTTGGGGTCAAAGAGGTCTTGGCAAGTTGTGGGACCTCTGAGGGGTTTAGTTTTCTCATTTGAAAATGAAAAGAATGGAAGGAAGGTTGTTCTTTCCCAAGACTTGAGTGTCTAGTAACTCTGAGAATAGAAAATTATCTCTTTATGGCCTGAATGAGGAATTATATTTCCAGAAGGTCTAAACTACCTACCAGGTAATTCCCTTGGACACCTGGAAGGTGTGGTTTCCCTTGCACCTGGTAGAATTCTTGACACTGATTATTGAGGCACCAGGGCAAAAAGAAAGATTAATTAGACAGGGTCAGGACAGTGGTTTTCTAGACTTGGATTCCAGCTGTATTGAGGACTAGTCTTCTCTACTCTGTCATCAGTTTGTTTAGATATTCACTTACTGAGCAGCATCTGGGTTGTTTTCAGTTTTTTTGTTATTAGAGCAAAGGTGCTCCGAACATTAGTATGCAAGTTTTTGGTGTAAACATAAGTCTTCAAACTCTGGGATAAATTCTTAGAAATATAATTTCTGAGTTGTGTAGTAGCTGCATGGTTAGCTTTTTAAGAACTGTCAAACTCTTTCTCAAGCAGTGAATGATCCTAGTTTCTGTGCATCCTTCCCAGCTTTTGGTGTTGTCACCACTTTTAATTTCAGCTGTTCTCCTAGCTGGGTGGAGATATCTCTTTGTGGTCTTCATTTGCATTTCCCCTATTGGCTAATGACATTGAACATCTTTTTATGTGCTCTGTTTGCAACTTCTATATCTTCTTCATGGAAATGTCTCTTCATGTCTTTTTTTTTTTTTTTCAGATTCCAATTGGATTGTTTATTTTACTGTTGAGTTTTGAGATTTCTTTGTATATTCTAAATACTATTTGTTTATCAAGTGCATGATTTGTAAATATTTTCTCCCACTCTGTAGCTTGCTTCTTTTTTATGTTTACAATGGATTCTTTTTTAAGTTTGATGAAGTCCAATATCACAATTTTTCCTTTGCTGGATCATGCTTTTGAGGCCAAGTCTAAGAATGCTTTGCCTAGTACTAGATCTTAAAGATCTTCTCCAACTTCTTACTAAAAGTTGGATAGTTTTATATTTATATCTGTAATCCATGTCGGGATAATTTTTATATGAGATGTAAGGTTGAAGTCTAGGTTCAATTATAGTTTACAGATGTCCAATTACTCCAGCCCCATTTGTTTCTGAAAAGGGTTTTCATCATTCATTGAATTACATTTGCATCTTTGTCCAAAAGTTAGGCATGTTTGTGTGGGTCTGTTTTTTTGTTCTCTGTTTTATTTCATTGATCCATTTATCTATCCCTTCTTTAATATCATACTAATTATATTACATAATTATCATATAGTCTTCTACCTAGAGCTATATGGTAAGACTTGAAAATGGATAGATTCATTCCTCCCACTTTATCCGTCATTTTCAAAATTCGTTTTAGCTATTCTACATTGTTGGCCTTTCCATAAAATGTTTAGATTAATCTTGCTTACATCTATAAAACCTTTTAGGATTTTGATAGAAATTCTGTCAAACCTGTATATCAATTTGGGAAATACTGATGTCTTATGGAACCCCTTCAACTTTAATCAATTTTTTCACTTTTAATTTACTTCAATTCAGTGAGAATTTGGGACATTTGTACTCTTAATGTGAATCTGAGCTCTAAGAAGTCTAGAGCAATTCTAGACCATATGTTACCAAGTTTGCTGAAAGTATAAGGACACTCAGAGGAAGGGGAAATGGTACTGTGGCTACTCTGGAAGAAGTGACCCTTCTTCAGGGGAGTGTGGGATTTAGATGGATAGAGAGGAGAGGAGTTCATGGAATCTACTCAGACTTGTCCTTAGAAATGGGTGAATTGTTTTCTTTCTGGTCTGCCCTCAGTGGAAGCACCTTTTTCACTGCTGGTGTCATTTAACTTGTCCTTCTCCTTCTCTGGACATTTTCCAGCTCAGCTAGGTTTTTTTTTTTTTTTTTTTCTCTTTTTCTTTTAGATACCTTCATTAAGTTGCTCTTCTGAGCTGTGTGTCTTTAGGCATCATGTAACATTTATGTACTTAAGGGAAATGTCATCGATGTTCTTTCTCCAAATGAAAATGGTTTTTGTCCCACAGTGACTGTTGTCTCAGGTGTTCGGTCTAGAAGTTAGTCTAACTGTTTAATTTATCTGTCTGTGCTTTTCCCAGTGCCTAAATCAAAATCACATGCTTGCCATAACAGATGCTTATTTGCAAATTGCTCCCAGTGTTCTTTCTGCCAGTTGTGCCTGCCAAGATGATGGCAGGTCTCTGAGAGTTGTGCCAAATCTAATGCATCCCGAAGAAAACCTTTACCTGAGGTGGTTAGACCCAAGTGCCAGTTTGGCGTCTCTCTAATGTCCATAGTGTGCTCATGTTGTTCTTTTTTGATTGGTCATTTTAAGAATTAATTTGTGTAAGAATAATTAATAGAATTTATTCATTTATAATTAATTATAAAGAGCTACAAAAATAATTATTTTCTTTATAATCTAAAGAAAAGAAATTAATTAATTATTTTCTTTATAATCTAAAGAAAGTCTCTTTTGTTACTCCGATGCCTAGAAAATGAAAGGCATTTAGGAAATAGGTTTTTGATATGGCTGACTAAAATCTGAAATGAACAGAAAATTAATTTGGGATCTTGTATGGATACAAGGAGATGGCAACATTTTCTTTTAGTTCTCGGATACTGAGACTTATGTGAAACACTTTGAGGCTGTCTGTCCATCTCAGGGGCATGTCCTTCCTGGGGACTTGGGGCTCTCAGGGCTAACAGTGTGTGGCCGCATCATCCTGGACACTAACACTTTGACCTCGCCCCCCACCTCCTGGTGTTTTCAGTTGCTAGTAAAATCTTTTATTTATTTATTTATTTTTTGTGACAGAGTCACTCGATAGAGTGCTATGGCATCACAGCTCACAGCAACCTCAAACTCTTGGGCTTAAGTGATTCTCTTGCCTCAGCTGCCCTGTAGCTGGTACTACAGGTGCCTGCCACAACGCCTGGCTATTTTTTTTGTTGTAGTTGTCATTGTTGTTTAGCAGGCCTGGCCAGGTTGAAACCCACCAGCCTCAGTGTATGTGGCCAGCACCCTAACCACTGAGCTATGGGTGCTGAGCCAGTTGCTGGTAAAATGTTAACACAGATTGAGTTTAGGAATATATTCTGACTTGGAGTATTTAGTGCATTCAGTAAAGAATATACTGTCTTTGTGGATGTAAGAGGAACCCCCATTCTCAATTGGCTTTTTTAAGAGACATAGAACCTGGTCTCCTAATTATAAGACATCTGGAATTTTTGTTTGAATCAGAGTAAATTTAGAATATGTACCAATGGCAGGACTGATTCCAGAATAAAACCAATGTGCATATGTATTTTCTCTCAACTGTTCCTTGCTGTGCAGTGAAGCTGCTTATCTAGAGCGTTTATTTCCCCACAGATATCATGAGCAATTACTCCCACCTTTAAAGGAATGCTTTTTTTCCCCCTCAAAAGTTCAGACTCACAGAGAATATGAAGTTCCTCGTGTTAAACGTGTTTGTGGCCAAGCGGGTGGTGGAGACTCTATCATCTTTTGCTCCCTCCCAGCTTCTCTGCAAGGCTTCGTGGTGCCTTGGTTTGTGTGGGCCACTGGACTGACCATCCCTCACTGCTTTTCAAGTCTGATTGAGTGGTTTAATTTTTATAATGGAGGAAGAATATTTTTATGGAAAACATTTCCCTCAGAGTAAAAAACAAACAAAAAAAACAAATAAAAGCATATCAGGGAATTATTCATTATATTTGATTTAAAGACAACCTTACTGTTCTTCCTGGAAAGCAGAACTCATCTTGATTTTCAACTTGAGAAAATAATGTAAAGTCATTATTTAAACTACTGTTAGCTTTTTTTTTTTTTTTTTAATCTCATAGAAGCTAAACGGCTTTGTTGCTCATGTGGGAATGGAAATTAGCTCTTGGCCTGAACTGCTTTAATTGAAATCAGTTTGAGGGCTGTGTTCCTATGCCGCTTGACAGATGACATCATTTCCTGTGCTTTTCTCAATCCTTGCTGTTTTTCTAAGATAGGATGAAGCTAAGTTTAACTTCAAATTTTAAAGTAACTATACACCTTTTCCTGACCTACTTAGAACATTATCCGAAGTTTTCACCAATTTTTTTTTTCATTGTATACTTGTAGATAGCTTTTTAGTTAAGAAAACATTTTGGCTGGGATGTTTTAATGGAAGTATAGGAGCCTAAAATAACAGTTTGTTTTAATCAGTTTCCTGGGTTGCTTGATTTTAATGTTCCAACAAAGGAGTTATTTCTGCTTTCATACATGGTGAGAGAAAGATAAAAGTATTTCAAATAGGCAACCTACTAAGAGCTATATAAGTTCTTAGGACATGGTGAGCAACTTCTTTGTCTCAATTTGGTCTTTGAGCGTAGCTTTGGATGTCATTATCTAGTGGCATGAGTCAAGTAAGTAAAAATTATTTTAGCATGGTTTTATAAAGTACCTACATGTAGGCAAGGTGCCTCTCTAGACACTTAAGGGGATACCATATAATTAATAATCATGACCTTTCTCACTGTCAGGTAATTTTTAGACAAATGGGATGGGGACTAGAAGAAAAGACTTAAAAACAGGTCAGATTATATACTATATCCTTCAAAAGAGAAGTATAAAATACTCTGAGAGGGAAGAGAGCTCACATCTGGTTTGGGAAGGAGGAGAGAACAGAAATCAGAGAAGATTAAAAGAAAGAAGAGACATTTGAAGTGGGTCTTGGAGATAGGTAGGGTATTTGGTGTGGATTGTGTGAGTTAGGGGCAAAGAGACAAAGAGGCAGGTTAGGGAGGAGATTCCATGAGACCAGCACAAGCTAAAGTGCCCCTCTTTTTGCGTGGCCCATAGTAGGCACTCAGAAATATTTCTTGAGTGAATGAATGACTGATAAGTATATCAGTGACCAAGTTATGGGACACATTAGGAGTATGCCAAGGAGCCCTGAGAAGCACCTGGAACTTGAACGCTGAGAGGTGGATGGGGTTATTAGTTCAGTAGAGACAGCGAACTTTTGAAGGTGTTTCTGTAAGAGTGTGGTATGTCTTTGAAAAGGCATATCACCTTCAACTTGACTTAACTTTTTTGTGCTGTGAAAGGGCATATGGGTATTGAGTTCTGGCCCTTTTCCTATTGTCAGGCTGGGATTTTTGTAGCTCCTTATAAAAAGTGGTCTTTTCTCCTCAAGTCAGGTAATACTGCTTTTTAATACTGTGTTGGGGATTTATAACAAGGGCAGCTGACAAGGACGGCTGCTGGTGGGGATCTTCCCTCCACTCTAGTGGGAAGATTTGGGTCCCTTACCCCAGGAAGGCTAAGCATAAGCATCAGACTTCTGCTTTTGCCCAGAAAGAAGGGATTCCCTTCTCCTTATATAAAATCACCAGCCTTTTCCCCTGAAAATTTACTCCCCAACTTGGAGGACCAGACCAAAGAAGCCAAACTTCCACTGCCCCAGAACTCCTGTCAGGGGTGTGGCAACAAGGATGAATCATTCATTCAGTCCACCCTTTAGTTTTCTCTGAGCAGGTTAGTTGTTGCTTCTAGAGGACTAAGGAATAGTCTGGGATTTTGAAAGTGTTATTAACATGTCTAAAGTCCTGACACAGAGACAGCCTGCACATTGGGGAAATGAGAGTGCACACCTGTGTGGTTTTACCACTAACTCCTGAGCCTGCTGGCACCTTCCACTCCAGCTTCTACTAGCGTGTCTGAGATTGTTGCCCTGGTCTTTCTACCCTGGACCCTGACACGCGCACTTCTGTAGGTCACAATGTGACAAGCGGATTTCAAATCCTGAGGGTCTTATTCAGTTGAAAGTTATGGTTTAAACAAGCATCCCTTTCTGAGCCAGATCCAGCCATCCCCTTTATCAGGCAGTCTTGTTATTAAATGCCTTCCTAGGTATTTCCTTTCTTCTCTTTTCTGCCTCCAAAATTTCTTTTAAAAGAATTCTGTGGAATCTGCAACTCTGACTGTTTCCCTGGCCACCTACTTGAGACTCTAAATCTTTTCACAGGAAAATTATCGCCACTGTAATCTCGTGTGGCTATTCAAGGCACTACTTTCTCATTGGTATGAATTACAGAAAAGATAACGAGTTTGTAAATTCTGTTAAGGAAGTGGTTTAGCACTATTAAAGTCAATGTCAAAGAAACAATTACATTGCATTGTGAATGATTTTATACACACCAATGATAGCATGTTTAGCCTTGTCAACTAGGTCATTTGTGCATACATACATGAATTCTGAGAAACAGTTTTATTTTCTCATCAAATAACTATAAATCAACTCCTGTAAACGGTTGCAATCTATGCACTTAAATTGTAAAAATGAATCATTCTTCCTTTTTTTTTTCAAGTACAACATTGCAACATTCGCTGTATGAATGGGGGTAGCTGCAGCGATGACCACTGTCTGTGCCCAAAAGGATATATAGGGACTCACTGTGGACAACGTAAGTCAATAGTTTTAAGTATTCTTAAAATGAGATAAATAGATGAGTGCTGATGGATTTTCTTTCATAACTTAAGACAACAGCATTTTTATAGACATCCAGTGACCCTCACAGATGAACAGATCACTTACTCAACACTTGGCATCAAATTGCCAGTTGGAATATTGGTGATGGATTGCTTGATTCATTTTCCTCTAGCTTATCTCCATCACTCTTCCTGCCTCATTCCTCTGATGTATAGTCCTCACCCAAGGTGCAGAACCTTGGTTCATTCCAGCTGTTTACCTTCTGTTCACTTGTTGACCTTTTCCACTTGGATTTTTGGGGAAGCACTCAAATAATATACTTCAAAACTCAATCTCATTTTTCTCCCTAAACATGTCCTTTCTCTTGAATGGTGATATGCCATCCCTCTAGTTTTCTAGTCCAGATTCTGCTACTGCCGTACTTGGCACATGGTGTTCAGGGTATTGGTTCATTCACACCTGCCATTTATGTATCTACTCTCTCCCAGTCCCTGTGCTTTGTAGAAGATGAACATTTCTTTTTAGAAGCTTATTTTTCATTACTCCCAAATGAATATTATATATACATATATATACACACATATGCCCTACAGAAAAGTTGGAAAAGTTCAAAATTATAAAAACTAAAATTTTTCATGATCCTGCCATTCCACATCCTACCTTCTAGACTTTTAATGCGTATTTGGTACATGGGATGTTATTGTATACATACTTTTTGATACTACTTTTTCACTTAATATTTTACTGGAAGTATATTTATGTGATTAAATATTTAAAAATATATTTTAATGGTTGCCTAATACTTCATTTCACATTTTACTGTTCATTCAATGAATACTGAATGTTGAATGTTATTCAGGTTGTTTCTAATTTTTGCCATTGTCTATATAACTATGGTGAATAATGCTATTATAAATAAACTAAAATTTATAAAATGGCCTAGTGACCATCCACACACTGCAGTGTGATAAGAATGTTGCTTGGATTTGTGCAGCCCAGCATGGAGACTGAGAGGCGGATTAGCCTCTCTAGTGTGGGTCTTCCTTCTGCTGAGTCTTGAGGGCCGGGTGGGAGTTCACCTGTCAGTCAAAGGGGGATGTGTCCTCTAGGCAAATGGCCCATCATGACCAAAACACCAGCGCAGTACATAGGGGTGGGATGTGGGTCATAGCAGGTGCTTTGATATAGCTAGAGCTTAGGTGCTGAGAGAAGTGATGGAAAGGGAAGTAAGGTCAGATGGGAAGTCGTAGGCCAGGTTTCACTGCCTTTACACATATTATCTTTTCTTCTAAAGTAGAGCCAGGAAAGGGGCATGAGATAACAACAGTAAATAACAACAACAATACACACCGGTTAAATTACTTATCCTTTACATGTGTTAACTCACTTAATATGACATCAGCCCTTTGTGTTAGAGGTTGTAGCTATGACCTCCTAACAGATGAGGTGCAGGGTCTCTTCAGTGATTTCTCTGTGGATATATCGATGGTAATTGGCAAAGTTGGGACTGGAACCCAAGCAGTCTTACTCAATAGCCCATGTGTTTTCTGCTGTGAAATACTGGCCTTGTATCCTTCAGGCACAAGGGTTAATGATGAGAAAGATGACAGTGGCCACAGTGTGGAGGAGGAAGAGACAGGAAGCAGGGAGACCAGTCCTAATTAAGGCTGTGGCCACAGGGATGGTGGGGAACAATGGAGGCAGAGGCATTTCAGGAGGAGAAGCAGGAGGTGCTCTCTGAGGGAGTTTAGTTCAAAGCCCAGTACCTAACAGGTGCTCAGTTAACACTCTCACAATTAGAAAACTTTTCTTCAACTTTAGCTTCCTCATCTGCAAAATGGGAGGGTTGGTTTGAGAAAGCTTAAAATTTGTGTTCAGAGTCTCATCATTCTCTCCTGATTATCAGTTAAGAGGCAAAGCAGGACAATTACTGTACATAAATCTCTCTGATGCCATGATTTTGGCTCTAAGAGATTGTGTCAGTTTAGGCCTCTGGTGCCAAGTGGACACTCTGTTAAGAGAGACTTAGATCTACTATGCAAGAGAGTTATTAGGGGAAATACTTGGAGCAGGAGTAGGGAGGGTCAGCCTGCAGGTCACAAGGCCTGTCCGACCCCTGTGCGAGGAGGGAGGAAAGGATGACTATGTAGGAGCGTCAGACTGCGGTGCAGCTCTGGGAAGGTCTTACACAGGCTGATGGAGAATCCAGAGAGTGCCCATTAGAAGGGTCCCAGACAGGCAGAAATGGCCAGGCTCTAGTCTCCTGCCCCATTCAGTCACTGAGTGTGCCCTTGGCAGCAGATCTGAAGAGACCAAGTGACCAAGAGTTTAGCCTGCTAAACTCTTTGCAGGAAGTTCTCTTGAAGAGAAGTCTGAGTGGCTGAGCTCATGACTGCTGCAGGGGTACAAGCAGAATGTATGGGAGATGTACATATAAAGAGCAATGGATTTAAATGGAGGGATGGGGGAAGCCTCCTGGAGGAGTGGGCTGGAGCTGGGCTTTGAAGAGTGGGTGGTTCTGGCAAATTTGGCAGGGAAAATCCTATCGCCTGTGATGAAGATGCTTAGAAAGAGGACTTGTTGCGTAAGTTACAGGAAATTGTACAGGGAGGAACTGTTCAGAGCATGAGCTTTCAATTCTTATTTTTATGCCCTTTCTAACAAGTAGAATGTCTTTTCCTCGAGAATCTCTAGACTTAGCGCACCAATAGTTTTCGATTCTGTTTTTTATTCTGTGATCACACTCCATGGGGTCTTCAATGGTGTTTACATTACCGAATGCCCAAATTAGTATTTAGTTGTCTGCAGTTGGTTGTATGAATTAACACACTACTTTTCTGTCAGAGTGACTTCAGATGGGCCAGTGTTTCCCCCTAGGGGAGACCTTCTCTGAATTAAACTTGGATCATGACCAAAAGTGTCAGTTTGCTAAAATGCAGTTCCCATTCAGTAAAGTCTCTTAGAAACTGTCCTTTCAGCTGCAGAACTGAAGCCCTTGCTCACAGGCTTCAGGCACTGGGACAGGCGTCACGCACACACCCACTCCGGAATTCCAGGCAGCTTCCATAAGAGTAGACTGAGGACCTGTAACTAAGTGACTGTTCACCTTCTTTCTGGACTATTAGCACATTGTATCCCATACATTCATTAATGTACACAGTTATGATTTAATAAAAAATTAAAAAAAAAGAAAAGTAACTTCAAAACAAATACCAGGGTGATTATTTTATTTATTTATTATTTTATTTATTGTTGTCCCTCAAGGGATTATAAATGTTACTTCATTAGCGTCTGCATGCACCTCAGGTGAAGCTTCTCAGCACTCTCCTTATTTTCCAGCTGTCTGTGAAAGTGGCTGTCTCAATGGAGGGAGATGCGTGGCCCCAAATCGATGTGCCTGCACTTACGGCTTTACTGGACCCCAGTGTGAAAGAGGTAATGGTTTTTAGAAGTAATTTGCTTATAAAGACATTCTGGTGCCTTGAACTACTTTTGATTTGTGCAGTCCTTAGGTTTGTGTGGCTACTTCATGAATTTTCCTGAGCTTTGAGGGTGTTTCTGAACTCAGTGGGAAGGTTCCAAGAATGACAAGACAGTGGCCTGGAGTCTGTGCATGTTACTCACCAATTCTTGCCAGTAAATCATGGTACTCAACAGTGAGCATATACATAAGTTGTATATGGTTGGCATCAGGATAAAAAGAGGAGAATTTTCTGTAAGGGCAAGGACTGAGCTCATTGTTGTTCTAGTAAACTGGAGAAGTGGTCCCAATTAAAACATGTGTATGAAAAGGGAACAGTTTACTGGGAAAAACACACCTATGGATCTATTGGACTCTTGGGAGCTGTGGAAACATACAAGTTCAGTGTTTAAAATTCACCAGGGAAATACTGAGTGTCTGCTGAGAAACTGCTTTCTTGATGTGGTTTATTCAGTGCTCACTGAGCCTCTGAAGTGTATAGAATCATCCAAACATGATAGGAAGATATATGTGGATATCAATATTCTAAAGTTTTTTCCCTGAACTCTAGTTTCATTAATCATCTTGTCTCTACATTCATACCATTTTCTCATCTTTCCTAGTTTTAGAGTGAAACTTTAAAGGTACGTGTCATATAAAACTGTAATTAAAAAATGCGTCACTTTTACCCAAATTTGTAGGAAGGTCTTTCTATTCTAAGATGGAAATTAATGAGTTAGATGTTGAATGTATGTCATTTAAAACACATAGCAGCAAAAATACAGAGTAGAGAGTGATGTGTGGGAAATTGTTTATTTTCAGTTTCTGTTCTGAGAAGTTTACCTAAATTCAGCTATTTGCTAATAAAGCAACAATACGTATTTTGGCAACTCTAGGTCAATTACTGTTATTGTTGTATAACTTATATATTTGGTGATAAGACTACTGCATGGTATTGATATGTGATACATAATGAACTCTTGGCCTTTATATTGAATTCTGACATCTCTTTAGAGTCCCTCCTGAAATTGTCTCTCTTTACAACTTGAACATGTGTGTTTTTATTAACTAATATATTTACAATGGTATACAGAGTTATAAAACAACTGTTTCTATTAGGTAGTATCGTCCTGTGACCTTATTAATTGATGAAGACATGAAGGCGATTAAAATTATTGACGAGTAATTTGAGGAGTGGTGTGTGAAAATGATTTCTCAGATGATAATGCTAGCTTCAGTTTGTTTTGGGAAAATCACTAATGCAATAAAATTTTATGGCATCTCACGCTTAACAAAGTGGCTAACAACTTGCTGCAAAGAATATCGATGCCCATAGTTTAGGTATTAATTACAACACAATCTAAAATAAAAAAGAGGGGATGATATTGAACCTTTCCAGAGTTATTTCTGCAAAGATCTGATCTTTGCCCAGGATTAAGAATGGTCTGAATGGGTTTTTAAGTTACTAAACCACTAATCAAAACTGTCATATTATTTATGGGGTGTCTGTAAGTTTTTCTCCTTCAGGGAGAAAGGTTATCTTCAAATCTGCACTATTGTATAAATAGATGATGTCCCCATAGAATCTTCACAGTCGTGATTTTCAAAATTGAATTCACCCCCAAGTGGCAGACTTTCAGGCATTTGTGGTCGTCGATATTGGGGAGCAGGAGGTGAAGCTTGACTCATAACCCATGAGTATACTCCCAGACCTTCAGTGGAAGAGGAGAACACTCCTTTCTCACCACACGGGAGAGGGGATTCCAGAATTGTAATCCACTCTTATGAAAGTCATCTGCTTGCCTGTTTGAAGAATTAGAGACAGTGGATCCTCTTCCTCAGATGGAGGTGTGTGATTGCAAGACTGATAAATCAAAGCACAGAGCCAAGTCAGGACCAATCCATCCTGCAGTGTAGGAAGGTTCTTGGTGTGACGTCTTCTGATGGTGGGTTAGTACACTTATTAAATTGTTTACTACTGGATAACTCCACAGGCTAGTGCTTTCTGTTTTTATGAGGTTGTGTTTTCTTATTTTTTAAAATGAATTTCCACAGGCCTTTACTAATTTTCTTTCTCCCTTCCAGGAGGCTGAGCCCAGCACTCCACCTACATTTTCCCTTGCACTCTCTCCACATATATATATATATATATATTTTAATGGCAGTTACCACATCCTATCAAAAGATCATGTTTCTGTCTCCCTCACTCAATTATAAGCTCGTCAGGAGCAGGGGCAGATCCATCATCATCTCAATTCCAACACCACACTTAATGCATGTTTTGTGTAGTACATGATCAATAATTGTTGAACTGGACTCATTTAATAGCGTCAGAAAATCTGGAGATGTACCTATTGGATACGAACACGGATCTCCTGGAAACAATTGCTGTTTGCTTACTCGTGGACAGTTCTGGATATCTGTCACCAGTTTTGTGTGAAGCTGAGCTGACCACAGTTTTGAGGCCTAGTTGACTTTGACCTCATCTTTCAGAAGTGTGGTCTTTCAGGGACACAAGACTGTCATTCTTCAGTTGGCAAAGATGCAAAAAGGAAGTATGTTTGATCAAGCCAAGTGATAATAAAAATAAAAACAAACACCTTCCTATCATGATGTAATACACAAGGAAGAGAACATTTGGAAAGGTAGGTACAAGACCTTCTCAGGGTAAGGATGTTCGTCTCTGAGAGTTCTTGGAACTTTTATGTGCTAGTAACCTTGGCAGAGACTCAACTTAAGGGTGAAAGGCCCTTTGGGGATGTGACTTGTGTCTTGTTTGACTGGAGATATTTGCTCTTTAAAAACTGAATATGAACACTTTGGATAAATCCTCTAGTTTGTCACAGTCCTGCCACACTCTACTGTCATGTCTTGTTCACTTCATTCATTTAATTTGTATCTTGCCCTTGTGGGTGCTGAAGTTTGCCATCCCCTGCTGCATCCTCTGTCAAATATTGATTGTACCTCAGTGTGTCTTCTTTTAAACCTCAAGTTTCTTTCATTTTCCTCCTCACTTTTGGGGGTAAATTTACATTTATGGTTTTCTTGTTGTGCCTCCCTCACCTCTGCCTTCTTTCTGCTTGAGAAACCAGTGGAACTTGTCACTGCCCTAACTCAGCGGTATAGTACCTTAGTGTTGGCTATCAGGGTGTCCATCTAAGGTCAGTACTTGTTTTGGCAAAGACAACACAGGGGAGGTGTGTATTGCCATGGTTACGGCCAAGAAAATTTATGTGGAATCACAATTTCTTCTTGCCATCTTGCCTCACAGTGCATACCATTTAAAATCTTATTAAAAGCTTTTGTGTTGAACATAGTCACTCATGTCAGTGGGTGAGATTTCTCAAAGCCACGGGAAAAAAGAGACTCAATCTGAACTTGTAGATCAGTGTAATGATGAATAGGCTTACGGAAGAAGAGAAACAAAGAAAGATACTGGGAAAACACAAAGAGAAGTAGGAGAACCAGGAGACCCTGGGACCAAGGAAACTAAAGGCAAGAAGGTGTTCCAGAAATAGTTTGGCAGTGGCGCCATAGCTCAGTGGGTAGGGTGCTGGCAACATACACCCAGGCTGGCGGGTTTGAACCTGGCCAGGGCCAGCTAAACAACAATGACAACTGCAACAAAAAAGAAAATAGCCAGGCAATGTGGTGGTGCCTGTAGTCCCAGCTGCTTGGGAAGCTGAGGCAAGCGAATTGTTTAAGCCCAGGAGTTGGAGGTTGCTGTGAGCTGCGATGCCACAGCCCTCTACTGAGGGTGACATAGTGAGACTCTGTCTCAAAAAAAAAAAAAAGGAAAGAAAGAAATCGTTTGGCAATTATTAGACTCATCAAAAGGTCGTGAGGGAATGAGAGCCCCTTAAACGTAATAACAGCTGACATGGGCCAGGTACTTGCAGTATGCCAGGCATGGCACTGAGCACTTTACTTTGGTGATTTGCAACAACCTTACGAGAAAAGTCCAGTTAGGAGTCCCATTTCATAGAAGAATAAACAGAGGCAAAGAGAGATCAAATAGCTTGTCCCAAAAGAAACTGCTTAGAAGAGGTAAAATCAAAACCTGATCCTCCATGTTCTGGTTCCTGAGCCTGTGGACATAACCACTGTGGAATCCTTGGACTTCACTGGAAAAGACCCATTAACAACTACAGAGAATTTTCTGAGAAGGTGAAAAGAAGAAACTTATGACTGTGATTTTTAGAGGAGAGTTAATAGATGAAAAGCTAAGAGAAAGAAGTTTTGGGTATTGCTTGGATGTATTTAATGCAGAGTTTTGGAATATTCCTCTATTTGATTGCCTTCAATGTACCAGTCCTCTCTTGGGAAGAGAGTTGATTTCTGTTATGGTTCCTATCAATGGGCTCCAAAGGCCTGAACCAGTATGCCTAATAGCAGACTTCTGAGAAATGAGTATTCTCATTCAGTGCCGTTACCATGGATGGTGACATAGTCTTCTTACAATATTACCATTGCTCCAAATATATTTGGAACCTCTTTTTTGGAATTGCCTTTACAGAAGTCAGAATTATATTCAAATTGGTATGTGACCATTTCTTTTCCCGTTTGAGGAGGCATTTAACTTTTTAGAAATGGCCTATAATAATTCATTGTAAATTCTAGTCACTCTAATGGATAATCAAATATTTTACCTGTGTGAGCTAAAAAACAGACTTACCCTGTTTCCCCAAAAATAAGACAGTGTCTTATTTTAAGGTGTGCTCCCAAAGATGTGCTAGGTCTTATTTTCAGGGGACGTCTTATCTTTCCTGTAAGTAGGTCTTATTTTCAGAGGATGTCTTATTTTCGGGGAAACAGGGTAGATTTAAAAAAAAAACAGTAAAAATATTTTTTCACATGATTCCTCAAGCATGTGGGATAGGTTTAATGTTTTAATGTCAGGCTTTTTTGCGAGCCACAGGATGAAGCCTTTTGGAATCATAAATACGAATAAGAAGTTTTCTATCATGATCCCATATGGAGATCTTCATCTTTACTGTCAGAATATGAGTATACGCATGGATTCTTTTAACTCTTTATTCACTTGTTGTGTGCTAAGTTCCTACCCCTGTCCAAACTGTGAAGACAATACTTGGATTTTAGTCAGTTGAAAAAGGTCCATTTGCTGTTACGCTTCCTATTCACGGATAAAGTATAGGGGAAAACATTGTTGACCTGTTAGCTTTAAGGAAAAGGAACAATGTGGGCCAAGAATTAAAATGAGGATGGAAATATCCTTAGTTCTTTACAGAAGCAGAACAGTGGAAAGTGACCTGGCTCTTCCTGCGCGGACTTGCTTCCTAGAGAATTACAAAGTTAATAGACCTTGAAATTGTTTTGGTTTATTTGTTTGCAGATAAACACAATAATGAAACAGAATAGAACAGACCACAGCTAGGCTGATTATAATTCCACCTAATTTTCATATGTGCAGTTGACATTTGAGAAACTGTTATTCTCCTGCCTTGAGTTTTCTGTTGATATAAAATTATGATTTTGCACAGATATCTTTTTGATGATTTTATTTAACAATTAAAAAACTATTGTATTAAGCAGTTGATAAGCATGTATTATATACATCCAAGAAGGTAGTGTCTACATAATGAATGAAAAGTACTAACATAAAGTGATCCAGATACTTAATAATCAGACAGTCCATTTTGGGTACACCTACTTCATAAAAGAGGATAAAAACTTACTTGTCAAGAGGTCTGTTCAGAGGGCTTCATGGAATCAGATGATTTTTTTGTGCTTTTTCCTTCTAGAGTTTTTCTGGAACTCATCAGTGAAATCTAGAGTCATTATTTTGTTCTCTATATGGAAGTAAATGTTACAGAGCTGCATTTCCAACACTAATTTTATACAATTTTAAATTATAGGTGGCCATTATTAAAGTTCTCATAGTACATACCGCAAGCTAACTCCCATTCCCCAAATGCCTTTAAAAGTCAGAGTTCTGTGAACTATGTATATATTCTTCTTTCCATAAGGTAACAAGCAATAAACTGTTGTTACTGAACATGTTGAAAGCTTCACTTTTGGTATTTAGTCTAAATGGAAAGTAAATAACAATATGTAGAAAACGTAGGCCGAATGCCCTAAATATTACTGTACATCGAAAATGGTATTGCAGCATTTGGCAGCTGGTGCATCACTGAATAATCTGGATTATCCTAGAACAATTCCCAGAGGGACATCTGTTGACACGGACGTTTGCTTCTGTGGTTGAGTGAAGTGCCCTGACAGCCTCAAGCTCCCCTGCCCTACAGTCTGCCTGTGCCTTGTACGAAGGAGCAGCATGGGTGGGACGCAGCCAGCAAGCAGCTTGATTTTCCTTATTTTTTTTTGCAGTTTTTGGCTGGGGCTGGGATTGAACCCACCACCTCCGGTATATGGGGCCAGCACCCTACTCCTTTGAGCCACAGGCACCGCCCCAAAGCAGCTCGATTTTCATCACTCCCTGTCCCCAGTTCTCCTGCTGGTGGATGATATCTTTTGATTCCTTTCAGAATTTCTCCTCTGCAGGCCCCGTAATGTGGGCAGAGGCGTGTGTGTTCTCATGGTTGCTTATGGTTCCTTCCTCAGCCCCTGGGCATCCCGTGGTACCTCCAGCCTCTTGGTCCTCTTTGCTGCCCCAGGTAGCACGCTGGCAAAGCATCTCAGCTCACCCTACATCAGCTTTCTCTTTAGTGGCTCATAGATAGTTGGTAGAAAACACACATGCATCTTTTTTCCACAATACATTGCCAGAGAGAAAACCAGTTTCCACACAGTAACAAACCCTCCTTATCTAAGCATCTGGCCAGCCAGATTCTGGGCATTTAACAGTCTCTAGTCCACAGTGTCCTTCAGACTTCAGGTGATGTAACATGTTCTCTGAGCAATCTCCTTGAAGCTCCTCTCATGACTTGGCATTGTAAAGGGCCTTCCACCAGTTTCCCAGAAAGAGCTAGTAACAGCCCAGCCCTCTCCCAAGTTACCCGTTTCCTATCTCTTACCACCTGGGACATGTTAGTACTCCTGATATGAGTGAGGGTTTAAGAGATTGTCATCACCTTCTTTGCAAATTATGCATCAGAGCATCATACTTGACTTAGAATGTGGCATCTGTGGTCTTGGTGCTTCAACCAAAGCTTTGATGTTAACATTCTCTTATATTATCAGCACTAATAACTTAATACAGCTATTAAATTTGACATAAAATTTGGTATCGTGGTTTCATCTTCAAAAACAATTCGGCTTCAACTTTATTTTTATTTTAGCTTTTATGAACTTATAATAATGATAAAACTAATTTTTTTAAGTCTGTGGCCACATTTAATATTTGGATCACTTTCCAGTTTCTTTGGTGTTCAAAGCACTAGAGCAGCTTTGACCAATAGGAATGGAATGTGACCACATGTATAATTTTAACTTATAGCCACATGAAAAAGTTAAAAGAAAACAGGTGAAATTAATTTTAATAATATATTTTGTTTAACCCAACAGACATAAACATTTTATGTTAATAGAAAGTATTAAAAGTTATCAATGAGATCTATTGCATTTTATTTTGCATTCTAACTCTTTGAAATCCAATGCATGTTTTAAATCACACCCCAGTTTGGACCTGCTAAGAGCCACATGTGGCTAGTGGCTATCATATTGGACAGCACAGCTCTAGAGCTTTGCTTTTAGTAATTCACATCACACTTCACCTGAGATCTCTATTCAGTTTCTAATTTTCCTTCCTGTTTCTGCTTCTCTAACTTTTCAGAAAGCAATATGTTAGAGAATCCAGGAGAGTCTGTGTTCATATTTGAGAAATAAACTAAAAAAGTTCAACTTGAAAAAGAACTGGGGCTTCAGATTAGTGTCTAATTTCTGAGGTTCTCTTAGTGGAATTTTTGTTAAAATATAAATGATAAGCACGGTCTCTTGCAGCCATATCAATTATACACAACAATCATAGCAAATGTTTAATAAAGGCTAGGCCCTGAGCTAGGCATGACATCCAGATCTTAAAATAATTTTTTTGAAAGACAGACGAGTACATTGTATCTAAAATAGTTATATAACCAAGGATGGCAAGGATTAATCTAGGCAGAGAAGGTGAAGGAAAATACAGGGGAAGGCAAGAGATGGTACCAAGATTTCGAGCAGCAGTTCTCAACCTGAGGGTCACGACCCCCAGGAACTGTATTAAAGGGTCGTGGCATTAGGAAGGTTGAGAACCATTGATTTAGAGTCTCAGCGTGATCAGGGTAAGGAAGGACACAGTCCTCCATAGGAGTGCCCGGCTGTGTCAGCTGTTGTGGTTCTGGAGACCTTCTATGGGAGAAGAGGCAGAGGCACAATGTCGACTTGCATAACTTCAAAGATGGGAGGGTCTGTGGCCAGTCTCGCTGTGATGGCCTTCCATTCTCCTGAATTGTGCTTCTGAGCAATATTACCCTTCTGAAGAAGGGTACTGGGATTTTAAAAAAATTCTCCTTTGGGGTGGCGCCTGTGGCTCAAAGTGGTACAGCGCCGGTCCCATATGCCGAAGGTGGCGGGTTCAAACCCAGCCCCGGCCAAAAAAAAAAAAAAAAAACTAAAAAAAAAAATTCTCCTTTGTGTTTATAAACTAGTGGGGGAGTGCTCTATTTCTAAAACTGTTTTAGCTTAATCTTATGGAGAGGAGTCGGGAGACTCTTACCAATTTTAGATGCCCACTGGGGAATACTTCAGGACACTTAGAGTTTATGTTCCCTGGTAGTTATGGTCTTTAGAGAGTCCATCCTGTTTTGGGTTTATGAATGTATACTGGACAAGTATATGGAGCTTTGTGGTCCACATGGTGTGCTAAAGCACATTAGTCCCGTGGTGGGGGTTTCATGAAATGAAGTTTCCATGGTCAATGTCATTTTGGAAACTCTACACTATGTCCTCTTCTTGGAGAGGCACTGGGTGTGTTAGCATATTAACTCTTGGGAGTCCTGCAGGAGTCCTAGTTTTAGTTTAACCCAGCATTTCCAAAGCTGTTAATTTTATAATTCCTCTTTCCCCTTTCTTCTCCCTTAACACCTCTAATATCCTTATCTCGAGGTTCTGCATTCTTATTTTGATGGTCATTTTGAAAGTCATTTGATACCTGCATGACAGCATTATTATATTCTAGATTGATATTTTAAATCCATATGTTATCCTCATTCTGAAGACAAACATTTGTCTATTTTTGGAGGAAGAATTTCATTAGATAATCACTCACCTTTTGGGTTCCTAAGATGATTCATTTGACCATAAATTTAGGTGCAGCATGAAATACCCATCTCAAATATTTTAAAGAATCATCTAGACAAGCTGGACTATCCTGGTAAATATCCCGGTAAATACAGATAAAGTCTTGCTTCCAAATGGTTTAATGTGGTTGGCATGCATGTTTTCCTGGTTGCTCTCAGTCCTTGGGGGTTCTTCTGGACCCCTTTTCTAGACTACTTAAATTTGACTTTAAAAGTCAAGTTTAAATTTCCCAACCAAAGGAAACTCTCCCATTCAACCCTATACAAGTTTGCTGATAGCACCACCTCTGACCTGGACCCCACTTACATTTCATTTAATTAATCAGTGAATCTATTAAACTTTTGGTGTTCGCCATTTATTTTAAGGATTTTATCAGATATTTTAGCATTTTTATTCTTCTGATGAACTCTTTTCTCTTGAATTTTATTACATTTTAAATTAAGTAGGTGATCCAGTCCTTGTCTTTGGGGATACATGCTAATTATTTTCAATGAAGTTTACTAAGAGGTAGGGAATGAGCATATTCACCTTGTCAAAAAGCTTTTTTCCATGTATATTTATTAATTCCTATGTTGAAATACTCGTATCAACATAAAGCCATCTGAAATCCCATTTCATGGCTTTTGGGAAGACTTATCAGCAAGTTGCGATATTGTGTTTCCTTAAAAATATTTTCTTTACTCCATGAAACATAAATGTTTTATTATTTTAAAATGTGAAATAATTATGTCTGTATCCTTTCAGTATTTTCTTTAAAAACTAAATTTCATCTATCAGCTCCATGATCTGGAAATTATGCAATTAGTTAATCTGATTTTGGGGGTTGGGGGTGGCTAATGAAACATTGATTATATATAGTCTCTCAGCCAGGCACTATACAGACCAAAGGCTAAGAACAAGATTAGGGCTTGGTGCCCGTAGTTCAGTGGTTAGGGTGCCAGCCACATACACTGGGGATGGGGAATTCAAATCCAGCCCAGGCCTGCTAAACAACAATGACAACTGCAACAAAAAAATAGCTGGGTGCCTGTAGTCCCAGCTACTTGGGAAGCTGAGGCAAGAGAATTGCTTAAGCCCAAGAGTTTGAGGTTGCTGTGAGCTGTGACGCCATGACACTCTACCAAGGGCAACATAGTGAGACTCTATCTAAATAAATAAATAAATAAATACATAAATAATACCCGGAACAGCAGTACTTACAAATCCATCTGTATCTCATGTGGAAATATGAGTATACATATTTATATTCAAAACGTGTAGGCAGTGAATTCTATAGGACGTACGAAAAGAAATGTTCTCCAACTTTCTTACTATATCCCCTCAACAACGTCTTTTCTCTGAACTGTTTCAGAAGAGATTTAATAAGTTAACAATAGATTGGGATTTTTGTTTCCTCAGGAAATAAAGACTGTTCAAATGGTTCAGTTTAGAACAGGCCTGTTTCTGTCTCTGTCCCTGGAGAGTCTTATCCTCCTGCTGGCCTTCTCCTGGATGTGTTCCTGACCTTTATTCTTGTAAGACACTGAACCAGGCTCAAAGAGAAGACTTGCGGGTTGGAGCAAACGTTTACCCAGATTAAACATATTTTTATAAACATGCATTACCTACATAAGGAATCATTTCTTTCCTAAAGTCCCAAAGAACATGCTCACATTCTGTGAGGGGTTCCAATGATGCATGCTTTAAATTAACACTAGTGAACTGTAAAAGACCTAGGCCAAGCCATAGTCCTACTAGAAGTAAAATTTGACTCATTCTTTATATAATGATTTGTAAACTTGAAAACTGGAGGGTATTTTGGAACTTTCTTACTGTACTATAGGAAAAATAAAAGCAGAGGCATCCTAGCATCTTACTGATGTAAATAAAACTGGCTTTAGAAAGTAGTGTGTAACAGGATTTGAATTGTCCTATGAGGAAAATGACTCTGAAACACCATCAAAAATTCTTTAGTGTTTTTCAAGCAGCATAATTTGGAGTGGGATAGGGATTTTTCTTTTCAGACCTTATTTAGGCCTTATTTCTTTCTACAGTGTTCCCCACATTGCCAAACAGAACAAGCTATCACAAAACTAAACACAAGGCAGCAACTGAGAAAGCATCACATCATTTGAGACAATTGGAAGTGAACACAGGACTCCCCTGTTCTCATGATTCCGGGTTGTGAATGAGAGGAAGTGATAGGGAAATTATTTGCAGAACTAAATTTTATGCCAAAGGAGTCTTCAGGGTGGCGCCTGTGGCTCAAGGAGTAGGGCGCCGGCCCCATATGCCGGGGGTGGCAGGTTCAAGCCCAGCCTTGGCCAAAACTGCAAAAAAAAAAAAAAAGAGTCTTCATTCTACCTTGTCAATATTACATGACAGTCGTTTTAATGTTTTCATTTAAAATGCCTAATTAGGAGTTGTGTTTTTTAAAATTTTGGATTAATACAAAGGTGCATATGATTAGATTGCACTATTTGCATTTGCTAGCCCAAGTTGTAGTTAGGCCCTTCATCTAGACCCTTCATCTAGGAGGTGTGTTTTTTAATTGCCCAACCATTCATAGAAAACTGGTTAAGAACTCAGACTCTGAAGATAAATCCTGCCCTTTGCTGGCTCTGGGGCTTTAGACAAGTTTCTACATGTCTCTTAGCCACGGTTTCCTAATCTGTGCAATAATAATAATATTTAGTTAGATTGTTGGGAAGATTAAATGAAATAATCCAAAAAGTACTTAGCACAGGGCCTGGCACATAATACATGTTTAATAAATGTTAGCTATTTATAATTCTTATTCTCATGAAAGTGACAGTAATCTTGATTGAAAAGTGTTGTTTCACAAGCAATATCATGAAATTTTCATATATCACTGAAATTAGACCTAAACTTAGAGGCCCCTCCTGACCATTTTTCCACTTAGAAGTGTTGTTATTTTACTTGAAACGGCATATTTTCTGGATCCCAATTCAGATGAAGCCTAACATTCTTAAGCGGGTTATTATATCAACCATGTGCTTTCCTTTGTAGCAAAGGCTAAGACTGCAGTGTTGGGAATGGTAATAAAGAAAGGAGAAAATGAAAGGGCGAGTGAAAACCATTTCCATAAAATGTAGCAGTGACGGAGGCTGAGATGCATTTGTTTTCCCAGCAACTAACCAAAGGTTACTAGAAGACTTTATTTTTATTTTCATATATATAGATACAGAAGGGGAAATGAACTTGAGTCTTCAGAAAAGGCCAGAGTAGTGAAATATAAGAGGTACTTAGCTATATTAGAAACATGATATTCTAAAGTCAATGAAAAGCAATCGACGCTTATCCATCAGCAAACTAAACTGAACACATCTATAAAGTATATATTGAGTTTCCAGGTAGCTGTGAGAAGTTGGTTGGGTTTACAAATATGGCATAGTTGGTTTGGGTGGGAGTGGGGGATCCCTTTACCCATAGAACCACATACCAGGCCATTCTTCTTCTTCTTCTTCTTTTTTTTTTTTGGAGGCAAAGGACTAAAAGTGTTACTCCCAGAGGACTAAAGCTAGAAAAAAACCCAAACAGTGAAATATCCAAAACTCACAGATTTCAAGCTGTCCCATTAGTGTTCAATATTGTTAAATTTATCCATAGAAAGTCATGATACTAAGCTGAAAGAAATAGTTTTTAGAAGGAGAGAGGGGATGTGAATTATTTCTCGGGTACTATGCTAATGACTGGAGGTACAGAACAGTGAGTGAAACTCACACACTCGGCCTTCTGGAGTTATGTTCTGGTGGGGAAACTGATCAGTGGTTAGAAGAGTGTTTGGAGGAAATGTGGGTAGCACATTGAGATGTGTGCAGTGATGCTGCCGCTCCCGCCCCAGGGGTAATAAGAGCTCTGTGCATTTTTCTACAACTTCTCTGTGCCTTTATCTACATGATAAAGGCCTGGTGGCTTAAGTTGACCATGAGAATCTGGAGCCCCAAATACTGATTTCACTAAGGTGGGAGCATTCTTCTTCTAGGTTTCCAGGGCCCCTCGGACCCTTGAGTATTTTTCTGCTTATATAGCTTTTCCTCTAATCCTTACGCTTCTGTAGAGACTCTGACCCATAGTTTTCCCCCAGGAACATTATTAAACTGAACCTCAAGTGCCCTAAAAAATGCATAAAACAAGTACACCATGAAAATGGTTTGTTCAGGCATCAAGCACTTTGAGATAATGCATGCTTCTGAGTAGACGCCTGCAGACCTGTCCCTGGGGAATGTCTTTGGATGTCATAATAGCAATTCTGGCTTTCATAAATCATTTGTTATTTGGACAAGTCATGGCCACCACCTCAGTCACTAGATATATTTGTAATGGTTTATGTGAACAATAACAACAGCCACCTAGCAACATACTGTTTGGTCATGTTGTTTTTGTAATGCCACTTGTGATTTTGTGGGCTTTAGAAGGGTACATTTTTACTGCATCTAACAGATCTTGAAAATTAAACAGCAAAGATTGTTGGAGGCCCCCTGTGCATAATAGATGAGATCTGCCTGGTGTGTGATTTTCTTTAAGAATGACACTTAGCCTTTTGCGAGTTTGTTAGTATTTTTCTGCTCCACAAGGGAAGGACTGTATCTGTCATGTTCACCATTTTATGTTCAATGTGTGACACCCAGTAAGTAGCTCTGTAAGCATTTGTTGACTGGATGAATGAATAAATGAGTAGTTTTTAGGCATAGTTTATTTCTTGAGTGCTTCTAACTTAAAAAGCAATGACGGATCTACCATCTGTACTTTCAATGGATAGTTTTTCCTTGACCCTTTTTAAGGCATGAACAGTGTCAAATATAGTTGAGGGAATTCGGTGAGGTGTGAATACCTCAAAGATGCCAAATTTATGTCATCCCTGCCATTTATGTAGCACCTACAAGTACACAATACCTTAGTCCTTGGAGCAACCCTGTAAGAATACTTATATTTTATGGCTGAGGAAACTGAGGTTGAAGGGAGCCTCTGTGAATCTTTTAAGGCAAGTGTTCAGGAATGAGATGTGTGTCTCTCAGTTGGCATAGACTGTGGTGCATCTGTAGAACCCAGCAAATATTTGTCTGTTTGGAGCGCTCATCATTGTCTCTGGCATTACTTTTAGCTCTTATTCATCATTTTATTTTAGCTCTCTCTTTGTTCTTCTCATTTCTCACTTCTTTTTGATTTTCAGTTGGACTGTTGACACGTCACTATTTGTGTTCTTTCTAGATCAATTTTTAAAATTAAAATACTTTTAGGGAACCAGGAACATTTTCAGAACTAACTCTTTGTTGAGGAGACCTTACCTTTCATTGTAAGTGGTGGATATTGTATACGGTGAAAACACTTCAGCCTAGGCTGTGATGAATGCACAGGGTGTCCCAAAGGTTGCTTCCCATGCATTGGGAAATGGGAAATTGTAGCTAAATGTACCTTCATTTACAAAATATTCATTCCAAAATTTTACAACATATTTACAAAATATTCTGTACGTGTTGGCCACCTCTTTGTAAAATTTTGGAATGAATATTTCGTAAATAAACAGCCTTTTAGCTATAATTTCCCATTTTCCCTATGTGTGGTGACTTTCTGGTTGACTTTTGGGATACCTATAGTCACAGATGAGGGCACTTAGCTGAATTTGAGCTGTGAAAAGAGTAGAAAGGCAGTGTGTTCCCTGTGGAGCCTGAGAACACACAGGCACAGAGAATCTGGATGTGTGAATTGGTGTACTGAGGCTCCGTCACTCTGCCTGGGACAGCCTTCTGGTGTAATTTCTGTGAAGCTCAACCAGGTACAGTGGAGTATGTATTCAGGGAAGTGTTGAGAATTGCTTTTCCTTTGTGATCAGTTTGTTTTCATGATGAACATGTCACGATATCTGGAGTTTCTTTCCTGTAAAAACTACTGGGAATTTAGAATGGGAGAATAGTCTCCTCTGAGAGCGTGAGCTCCATAAGTACAAGGATTTTGACTGTCTTTTCACAGTGGCTAAAAAATGCCTGATGCATAAATGCTCAATATATATTTGTTGAATAAAAGAATGGATGTGACATACCTCCAACATCTCATTTTTAGTAGGACCTGGGTTCATAGAGGGATGAGCGACCTGGAGCCTTGCTGTGATGAGGCTCTGAGCTGCCTGGGTTGCTCCGTGACAGCAAGCCCAGGATGCACCAGGGTGGCCTTTGCTCTTTGTCTGCCCTGCTGCACAAGTGTGTGCACTTCTGACTCACTACACTTTCTTATGAAATTATAATTGGCTTTAATTTAATTCTATAAAATAAGAATAGTAACTGTAGCCAAACTGTGAAAAGAAAGGCTGAAAATAGGTGGATAAAAATGAAAAGAATTAAAATGAATTGCTTTGAGTAGCCTGAAGTGACATGAATTAATATGCTATCAGTTTTCTTCCCCTGAGAACATTCGGTCACAAGGAAATCTGGCTTTCAGAAGACATTCGAATGTGGGTGTGTAGCTTTTGGCATAGTCTAATATGACTGGAATGGTCTGAAGTAGATTTTGTTTTGTTTTTTCCCATGCTTTACTGTGGGTGCTCAAAAAGCCCCAGTCTGCCGAGTGAAGAGTCCGTCATCTGCCACCCACAGACGTTCGCCAAAATGCATAGAGAAGCCAGTTCACGGAGTGCACTGGGGGTGGTATATCAGACTAGGCTGAGGCATCTTAGAAAGCACAAAAAGGTAATGTCAGATT
Source organism: Nycticebus coucang (assembly GCF_027406575.1). Taxonomy (NCBI): domain Eukaryota; kingdom Metazoa; phylum Chordata; class Mammalia; order Primates; family Lorisidae; genus Nycticebus; species Nycticebus coucang. Next base: position 50,384,910 of record NC_069785.1, on the reverse strand, counting down.
AATGTAGATTTTCCAAGAAGACGTAGAAAAAGAGACTGATTAACTTATCTCCATGTTTCATAGTGCTAGCAAACTGTAGACTTTTAACAGATGTTTTTGAGTTGCCGTAAGGAACACAGATGTCCTGTTCATCTGTCAAGAAGGCATGGCCCTAAAGACTCGGTGTTCTTTTAGCCATGGTGTGCGTATAGCAGCTTTATGTTCTTCAATAGTGTCACCGTGTGGGTAGGTGTGAGGATCCGTTGGCTCAGGAGAGACTGGGAAAACTGCATGTGGAAGGAAAAGAAAATAAAAATACAATGTATTTTGAAATTCCAAGAAGGGTAAAAATTTCAGGCTTTTTCTTTTAACTTCATAACTGCACCAAAAAATGAGAGGGAATGAAACAAATACCAGGATTTATCTCTTCAATTCCAATTTGTATTTTATAGCTATCCACTAACTCTTGTTTCGTCTTGAAACTTTAATTATACAGTTTAAACCTGTTTCAGAAACTCACTAAGTAAGTGTATTTAGAAACTATTTCACTAGATAAGCAAGTGTTCTCATCGAGTACAGTTCAGAGGAGTTAACAGGGCAAGTCAATTACTCTCTCAGAAACAAGGAAGAACTTGTTCCTTTATCCATTGTAAACTTATTCGTAGACTTATTATTTGTGTTTTTTATCTTTCCATTTGGGTTATTTATCGTCATTAACTCATTCCATCGTATAATAGAATAACATTCGTCTTTATATAGGACTATCTGATTTTAGAATAAATACATTATTTATTTAGCAGGCTACTTTTATAACTCCGGAAAGTTAATATTGTCGACAACTCTGTTGGTCTAAAAAAGATACACCATACCACACTGAGGACAATGTAAATTAATTGAATATGAGTGTGCATGGGTTTGACTAAGTGTGTAATAGGTATTCAGTGATTAAGGGCACTTTTTAGGACATATGAGCCTGAAAGTGCTTAATTTATGACTTAGTTTTTTTTTTTTTTCCTCCTTTTAACAATTTGTCAAGGGGTAGGACAGAGAGTGCTCCTTTCCCACATAGTTCTTTTCCAGATTGATGTGGACTGAGATAAGATTTATAGATTAGTGAAAGAAGTCCACATCTAAATCAAAAGATTTCCAGAAGTACTTTTCTCAGTGTTCTTCCGAGTCCTGAAATGTTCCAGATGTCCATAGGTTTCTTTCTCTGCTTTTGTGAGAGGGTAATAGAAATACATGTTCAACTGTATATAGATGAAACTTTAATAGAAAAAGAAAAATAATGGCCATTATTAAAATTAAGTGGCAGGCCCAACAGCAGGCCTACTTAAGGGTTTTGCTTCATAAATGGAATTATTCCTAAATGCAGTTGATAATCGCATTTTTAAGAATTGATTTTTATCAGGAAATCATTTATTACAAACATGTAAAGAATAACTTCTTATTCTCTAGGATAATTGCTGCATTTGTGTGTTCACTTACTTACAGGCAGTAAGTGAGATCTGGTGCTCCTGGTGAAATCTCTGGCCCTCATTTTACGTTTTTGCCCTGCCTGCCCTCCTTTCAAAGCTGTGCTGACTGCTCTGGTACTTGATCCCTGAGAGTGTCTACAAGCTAAAACAAGTTGAAGATGCATTTCTGCAGCTGACATTTTTCACTTAAAAATAAATCACAGGATGCCCTTTGGAGAGCACACGCCTGGGTGTGGAACATTAACAAAGGACTCATCAAACCACAAACACTTCTACCGGATCCAATCCACAGTGTTGCCACACAGCCTGAAAAAACAACATTATTACTAACAAAAAGATTGTCCCCAACTGTTCAGTTCTTAGCCCTAGGAATGGGCTTTTTGAACAGCCCTGTGGATATAGGTACCCTGTGCTTTTTATCTAGGAGATCTGAATTTTCTTCTTTATTTCTCCCTTTTAATGAATGAACTAAAAATGAATTTAAACTATTTGCCAAGCTTAAAAGGATAGATTTTATAATAGATTTTCTTCTGAAATACTTGAAACAGTAGAATCACTTTCTATTTCCTATTCCTGTTCCTTGGCCAAAAATACATATTCTAATCTTCAAATCCTCCTTGTAGACAGAATGTGACAAGATTGTTGGTTGGTATAAAGAGAAATATTCTTCTCTAACAAGTACATTATATCAGCTTAATTCGTTTTGAATTGTTAAGCTGCACAAACAGATTGTGTGGTGACAGCGGATGACTAGACTGCCTTTATGGCAAAAGATATACTATTAAATATGCTGATCTAAATGTTGTATGCTGAGACCTTGCAGCAGTTCTCAACCTGCAGGTCGTGACCCCTTTGTAACAATGAAAATACATCCAGGCATTAGGAAGGTTGAGAACCACTGCCTTACAGGAAAGATTTGTATTGGCCAGCTCACTTCTTAACGTATTTTAATTCATGCATTACGGAGAGTCACCAACACATGAAATAAAAAAGTAGAAATGGCACTGCTGAGTAATCACAGGCTATTTACTACGGAATCTTCAGGGAAGGAGGGGCAATGAACATTCTTTGGACCACATAATTCAAGAAAGAACAGGCTTTGTTTATTTAAGGACCAGTCTTTCTGTTTCCTGATCACATTCTTATTGTGAAAATGCCAGAGTCTATTACAATGGATAAAATGAGAGAAAAAAAAGTTTAATAGAAGCGGGCCAGAGAAAAGTGGTGGTAGATGTTTGAATGCCCTCCGCTCTTGGAATTTATCCGTGGTTTATAATCCTGAAAAATGTTTTAACTTTGAGAACTGAGTTTCTGACTCAAGTTATACAAGAGAAAATATTACTTGGCTTGAGAAAGGTTCTTATCAATTTGTACACAGATTCCTTACTCATGGGGGAATTGTAATTAGAGATTCGGTACCTTGAGAACATGATTGTGACCTAGTTATTTCTGTTCTGCAAGTGCTCATAGGAGGTACTGGCTAGACCTGAAAATAATGAATTAAGAGATTCCAGCTGGGATGTGATGAAAGCATTTTTTGGGAATCTCTGTATCTTGGCTGGATCGTGTGGGTTATAACTTGGAGAGACCTAAACTGGTAGTAGTATATGACAGATTTATAGCTCAATTGATGTTGGGCATCAGAAAAAAAGGCTGAGGTTAAAAAAATGACTTGAGAATTAAGAGTTCTAAAGGAATTGCCATTGGAAGGGATGCTAAAGCTGGAAAGCATGAATTCTTTATACGAAGGGCAATAAAAATAATAAAAGCTGGTGAGGAGGCATTGAATGGGAAACACAGTGCCTGTTTTTCACAGTGATCCCTTCCTCCAAGACCCCTTATTTCCATGTTTTGCTTTACAGTTCTCCATGACATCTAACTGTAGTGTAGCTTATTTATATTCTAGCTCTTCTAGCTCTTCCACTACATTATTAAACTTCATGAGGGCGGACATTCACTTTTTCCCCCCACTACTCTGGCCTGTCTTTGTTGTGTCTTAGCTACTAGAAGGGGGTGTAACACTTCATAGGCTCTTGATAAAAATTTAAGTGAATGAGTGAATGCCGCTTTAAGCCAAAATTTTTCTGTCTTTCTTTTATCCATCTCTCCCTCCTTCTTTTCCTTTCTTCCTTCTTCCAGCAAGTACTTATTAGGACATGCCAAGGCACATAGATCACTCTTGGAGCTTACAGTCTATTGGGATGAACCCATGAATCAAGGACAGAGTCCAGGGTGGGGGGGTAGCACTCCAACAGAAAGCACATGGAGTAGTGGGAGGGATGAGCATATAGTGGGTGAAAAACATCTAATCAGGATGAGACAGCAAGGACAATTTTTTTTTTTTTTTTAGAGAATCCAAAATTAAGGATTTATAGAACCAAAAAGGATTTGTAAGAGTTGATAGAAAAAAAATATGACTTGAAAAGAACAAGACAGCATTAAGAGGGAAACTGCAGGTAGTTTATTGAGAATGGAGAGAGACGATATGAGCAAATGGAGCTTGGAAGTAAGTAAAGTGGAGAGTCTTTTCAAAATCATTCCTTTCACCATGTGTTTTGTTGTTTTCCTTGGGTAAGTCCCTGATATGTTAGAGCAGTGGATGAGACTGTTTACATGGGAGTTTTGTTCTTTTTGCCTTTCCATTTCCCAGCTTCTGGTTTTCTCCTTCCCAGCTCCATATCCTCAGCTAGGAATTAAGCAGCTTTCCCATTTCCTTACCAGCAAATTATCTGGAGTGTGGAAAAACTAAAAAGAGTCTCTTTTTAGTTTGTCATAAACAGTTGCAAGACTGTAAAGCCAATGTTAGCGCAAAGGCTCTTTCAACCTAATTGTGTTATCTGTTATCTCTGAGAGAATACGCTCGACGTTCATGACTTTCATGTTATTTACTGGAGCTTATACTTCATGTCACACAGAACTATTTCCTATCTCTAATCTGCGAATGTTCCCTTCTGGAACTAGTTTTTTACGTTTAGCCTCTAGAAATGCATAACAGTTGAGTAAAACTGTACTTCCCTGTTATTTTGATCTAATACAACTAAACAAATTTAAATTTAGTTTTTAGTATTAATATGTTTATATGATGGATTCATCGATATTTGTTCCTTTGAATTGTTACTTAAAATTAAATGAACAAAGCAACAGCAATTTTCATAAAATTGGACACTATTTTGTGCCATACTTGAGTTTGCAAAGGGAATACTTTGGAAGTTTCCAAAGACTCCTGATGGTGCCCATCTGTTGTCACATGAAAGCCACTGCACACTCTTGAGTTTTTCAGTTCTTAATCATTTTATTAACATTTCTTGGAATCTTTTCTAGCTCATTGCATTAATATCGATCTAGTTTTGTACTGAGAAGAAGATTGGGAAACATTTAGGTAGTAGATGTTATCTACATGGTGACTATGCAAAGTGGGTTCTTAATACATTTTTTTAAATGTATGAATAAGAGTTTTATTTCTGAAACATACATATGACCATTAGCCACTTCCCACTGCCTTTAGGAGATTAATATTGGTCTGGTTTTGTACTGAGGAGAAGATTGGGAAACATTTAGGTAGTAGATGTTATCTACATGGTGACTATACAATGTGGGTTCTTAATACATTTTTTTTAATGTATGAATAAGAGTTTTATTTCTAAAACATACATATGACCATTGCCACTTCCCACTGCCTTTAGGAAAGAGAATCCAGACTCCTTTCCAAGAGCCACCTGGCCATTCACAATCTGAATCTGGTAGACCTCACAACCAGCAATTCAGTCTGCAATACATGTCTGTTGCTCCATTTAATTCCTCTGTCTGACACGTTCTCATTGATCTGCCAGAGGAGAAAGCTTCCTCTAGCCATGTGGTATCAGAGTGACTTCTTCAATATTTCCCAAACACTTTTCATGATAGCACCCACTGGATCATTGCACTTTATGTACTTACCATCCAGATTGTACATTCAAGATAAAGGCTTTTACATCTCTAGTGTCTAATATCATGCCTTTGTCTATAGCAAGGACTATGCAATGAGCTTACAATGAATGAACAGAGTGATTAGTCCAGTGCCACGCCTGAAGATCACCCAGTTCCAAGACCTCCGCTCCACACCATGAGGATAGGAGTCCTGCAATGAGGACTATGTCAAAGAGGTCACCCTTAGCCAGGGCGTCAGTAAGTTGCACCCCTTGTACAGACACAGGCAATAGGGGAATGACCATCACCAGCTTCTCCAATGGTCCTGGCTTGTCTGCCCAGACTGTTCTCTTTAGAGGAGGGTCCTTTGATGGTGCTGCTCTGGGTCCCTTGCTAGCAGAGACTTTCCTGAGAGACTAGGATTACTCACAAGCCTCAGTATGGTTCTGGTGGTTACTTTAGTTGCTTGCCAAGCATCTGGTTAAAGGGAATATGATAGACTTCAAGGGACTGACGAGAATCCAAAATCTTATTGGGCTACAAATCTTAATTTAGAGCTATGCCTTAGGAGAGTGATATAGATTATTTTCCTTGGAACTATGATTTTACATTTGCTGAAGTTGATTTAATCTTTTAATTGCCCACTCACTCAGCCCTGTAAGACCTTTATGTTTCACTGTAAGAATAATAATTATTACTTTTTAAATTTAATCATTGTTCTTTTTATTTTCTTAACATATGTCATATTGTTTAATTTACAATTTATTTTATTCAGTTAAGATGTAATGAGATAATGGAGATGTGTAGCCTGGAAATGTGATCGATGTCATTCAGTGTACCATGTAAGATTAATGTGTGTCATTATTATAGATCTGCAGTGCCAATGTATAATTTGAGTTATGTTTTATATTTTGTGCCATAACTGTCAAATAAATCAGAATGCATATAGGTGTAAATGTATGTAAATATATATATATATATGCAAAAATACAAACTTGGAAAAACAATTTGAGATAATCCCAAAGCTAGATCTCAAAGAAAGTATCCTTTCTTAGTTGAAGTGCCTTCTCAGCCTTCTGTTTTTGCATAAATGCAAACTCCTCAGTGTGTGGACAAAGCCTCCTACCTCTCTGGCTCCTCTGTTCCCTGCCAGCAGGTGCCCTTCCATGGTCTGGACCAGGCCTACTTCCTCCCTTTGTCTGCTGTTTCTCCCTTACCAGATTTTCAAAACACTTGTTTACTTTCTTGTCAGTGCCCTTTGCCTCTTGTTTTTTTTTTTTTTTTTAATTTAAATGCTACTAAGTACAGAGAATAATATGACAACCATATGTAAACCTTCCACCTAATATTATCAAGTGTTAATATTTTATGAATTTTGCCTTATATTAAATAAACAAACAGAATATCTCAGATAAAACTTGTGTGTATTTTTTTCCTACCCAGTTCCATGACATTACTCTCTCCAGAGGCAACTGCCATGATGAATTTGTCTTGTAGTTTAACTAACCTTCCTTCCTTCCTCCCTTCCTTCCTTCCTTCCTTCCTTCCTTCCTTCCTTCCTTCCTTCCTTCCTTCCTTCCTTCCTTCCTTCTTTCTTTCTTTGTTTTTTGAGACAGATTCTCACTTTGTCACCCTTGGTAGAGTGCTGTGGTGTCATAGCTCACAGCAACCTCAAACTCTTGGGCTCAAGCGATTTTCTTGCCTTAGCCTCATAAGTAGCTCCTACTATAGGTGCCTGCCACAATGCCTGGCTATTTTTTAGAGATGAGGTCTTGCTCTGGCTCAGGCTGGTCTCAAACTCCTGAGCTTAAGCAATCCATCCACCTCAGCCTCCCAGAGTGTTGGGATTATAGGCGTGAGCCACCGTGCCGAGCTGTCCTGTATTTTTCATCTCAGCACTTTACTATACAGATGATCTTGTGGCCATTTCTAATGGTGCAGGTTTTTCAATACACTTTGCTAGATTTTAAAGAAAATGCTATTTTAGATAATCCTTACCTGCCCTCTAGGGGCTCTTTGCTTCCTCTGGTTTAAGTAGTCTTTGTTTTGTTTTCCTTGTTTTTCAACAAATAATTCCAATTGTTTATTGGAAAAAATTCTAAAATTTCTGATCTTCAGTGATTACGTGACAGTCTTAGAGAATTTAAATTTAATTCTCCATGTTAAGGAAAAGTTGGTTGACCTTTACCTCTTTTGACCTCTGCTTGTCCCTACAAATATAGGGATTAATTATACTTGAATTCTTTTCACAGAAATCACACTACATTTTCATTAGCTTTATAGTTTTAATAATGAGAATCTTTCATTTATAATGTTCAGAAATATTTTCAAAGACTTTTCAAAATTTCATCCTTTACTTTAAAAATCTTGATGTCAAAGTAGTCCATGTTTGTGATAGACGATATGAAAAGTATATTAAAGTCTCAAAAGTGCATAAAAGTTGGAAAAAATAAACATGTGTCTGAGCAACTGCTGTTAATTTTTCATATGCTCATTTAATAAAATTTGAGTAGAAAGAAACTAGTTACCATACTAATATAATCACAGTTAATATTTGCTTGCTATATTTCTGTTCTATTTCCTTTTTTTATATAGTAAATTTTTTTGCAATCAAGACATAAATGCAGTTTGTATTATGTGTTATCCACATATAAACATATCCTTTGTTTCCATTTTGTTAAGTGTTTAGACTGTATGCTTAGTTTTAATTTTTTTTCTGTTATATCACCATCTTTGAACACACTTTGCTTTGGCTGTATTCAGAATAGAGTGAAATACTGAGACATGGTCTATGGGCACCTTAAAGCTTTTAATATATATTGCCAAAGTGGTCTCGTCCACGTCTAAGTGTCTGAGATTGGTTTTGTCTCATTCTTGCCAAGGTATGGGTTTTTCAAGTAATAAAAAACAAAAAGACATTCTTGCTTCTCCCCCCAAATAGTCATTAGTTCTTTATAGACGTAAGGTCTTAAATCTTCTATTTGTTTTGTACTTAAATATTTTCCAGTTTATATTTATTTTTATTAGTGTACAGATATTTTTATTTTTGTTTACTGTTAATGTGCAACTTTCCCTTGGATTTTGAGATGAGAGAGCCTTCTTGCTTCCAAAGATTCAATAAACATTTTATGTTCTTCTAGGTTTTTTTATGGTTTTATTTTTAAATATATTTGATTCTTTGGTCCACTTTGGATTTGTTGTAGGCTTACAGCAGATGCTACTGAGAACCATCCCTGGTTTAAATCAATGATAAATGCAGCCAGTGGTGGGAAGATGAATTCCAGTAAACATCTTGCATTTTGTATCTGACTCTTAGTAGGGGTGTTATTTAAATTAAGATTGATGGGTGGTACTAAAATGTTGTACTATACTTGGACTTCCCATAGCCATAGAGACCTTCTGTGGCTTGGTGCAAATCTGGCATTTGTTGCTGAATGGTGCCTTGCCCTTGGTTTCTGAGTGTCCTCTAGCTAGTTCATGTGAGGTAGGTCTTTGACCTTTTCTCTTAGGCTTGTAAACTCTGCCTTCCAGCAAACAACGTACACTCAGCATTAGTCAGCAAGCCCATTTTGCTCAGGCCTTGGAAAGTTTAGAACACAAGGTCATTCATCAGCAGGCAGAATCCCTTCCAGTCACCTTTCCTCTGGAACCTGCTTACCTATCCCCTGCATCCTGGCCAGCAGATGCCAATTTGCCTGGCCTGGTCAGTACATTCAGGCCAACTCTTTCCTTAGCTTGCTGAAAGCCTTTCTTTTCTAGCTTCGAAATAAATAAAAATGCTGTTTATAGCAACAATTTTTTTTTTACATAAAAGAATAAGTATGGGACAAGTGATTTAATAACTGAGCAAGAATGGACTTACCCATGTTTAAATGTAGTGAACGCTTTATTACCCAGAGTGTTCAATAGAGATGGGAAAACTTCGCAAGAATTGCTGGACAGGGGACTCAGGAATTTCATGAGGGTGATTTTCTCAACCTTCTTAAGTTAAATGAGCATCTCATTTCCCACCTCCTTTTTTTTTTTACCCTAATTTCATAGAAGAGGTACAAAACAAATTTTTTTCCTGTGCATGACATATTTATTTGTATCTTTGCATTCTTTCATCTGTTTCTTCATGGAAAAGTAAGAAATGTGATTTATGTTTACATAAAGGACTTTTATTTGCTAGAACATGATGTAAGTGAGGTCATGACTATAGGTTTAGTCCTCAGATAAGCCAATCATGTTCAGTTCTAGTCAGTTTGAAAAAAATGAATTCTAAACATATAGGAAAAATATGATTGGAAAATGGCTAAGTTATCTGCCCTAGATGGTTAGAAATAAAACACTTATTTACTCAGTAAATAAAACAAACAAAAAGAGTAGTAAGCCCATACAGTTGAGATACAACTAGGATATCTAACAGGAAACATGTAGGGTTTCTGGGGTTGTATTTGTTGACAATATGTGTAGCCTTTAGATAAATGTAAACATTGATTAGTCAATATTTTTCAAAACAGCTTTATGAAGGTATAATTTACACACTTTAAAATTCACCCATTTTAAATGTATAATTCAATAATTTTCAGTAAATTTAGAATTATCCAATTACAACTACAACTTCATTTTAGAACATTTCCATCACTCTCAAACAGATTGCTTGCACTTATTGGAAGAAAATCTCTGCCCTCACCCACAGCAACCACCAATATACTTTCTGTCTCTAAAGATTTGCCTCTTAAATAAATGAAATTTTATGGTATGTGTTCTTTTATAGCTGCCTTTATGTTACAGCATGTATCAGTACTTTGTTCTTTTTTATGCTGAGTAATATTCCATTGAATGGATATACCACATTTTGTTCATACTTTCACCAATTGGTGGACTTTTGGATTGTTTCCAGGTTAGGACTATTATTATGAATAATGCTTGCTATGAACATTCATGCACAAGTCTCTGTGTGGTCATATGTATTTCTTTCTCTTGGATATATACGTAGGTACAGAGTTGCTGGATTATATGTTTAGTTTATGTTTAACTTTTTAAAAAACGACCAGAGTATTTCCCATTTTATATCCCATACAATTTTTCATTCTCATAAGCAATGTGTGAGATTCTAGTTCCTCTTTATCTTCACAATCATTTGTTACTGTCTGTCTTTTTCATTCTAGCCATGTTAGTGAGTGAGAAATGATATCTCAGGATTTTAGTTTTTGTTTTCCTAGTTAATGATGTTGAGCATTGTTTCATATGTTTATTCATACACATATATCTATCTTTGGTAAAATTTTTATTAAAATCTTTTGCCAATTTTAAAAATTGGGTTAACTTCTTTTATTGAGTTGTAAGAATTCCTTGTAGTTTTTGATGCAAACCCTTTATCAGATACTGCAAGTATTTTCTCCCAGTCTGGGAGTGTCTTTTTCATTTCCTCGTGGTGCTTTTGGAAATATAAAAGTTTTTAATTTTGATGAATGTCCAATTTGCCCATTTTTTTTCTTTTATAAATAGTGCTTTTGGTATTTCATCTAAGAATTCTTTGCCCAAGATCCTAATAATTTTCCCGTGTTTTCTTCTAGAAGTTGTGTAGTTTTAGCTCTTGTATTTGAGTCTATGATCCATTTTGAATTAATTTTTGTTCATGATGGGAAGTAAGGATCAGTTTTTCTTTCTTTCTTTCTTTTTTTTTTTTTGCGTGTAGATATCTATATCTAATTTTCCTAGTACCATTTGTTGAAAAGACCATGTTTTCCTCATTGAATTTTCTTGGCACTTTTGCTGGAAATCAATTGGGCATTATTGGGAGGGTTTATTTCTGGCCTTTCTGTTTTGTTTCATTGATCTAAGCTCTGTTTTTACTCTAGCACCATGGTCTTTTAGTTACTTTAGCTTTATAAAGTATTATAAGAATAAAGTCCTCCAACTTTATTCTTTTCCTAAATTGTTTTGGCTATTCTAGGTTCTTTTCATTTCCATACAAAATTTAACTTGAGCTTGTCAATTTCTGCAGAATATTCCTTGGGATGTTGATATGGCTTGCCTTGAATCTACAGATCAACTTATGGGTAAATGTCGTGTTAAAAATAGTGATTTTCCATTCTATGCATATAGATTGTCTCTCCACTTATTTTCATATTTTCAGTTTCTCTCAACTGTTTTGCAGTCTTTCTGAACTTGTTTATTGATTTTCTTTTGGTAGATTCCTTGGGATTTATATATAGATATGATTATATTGTCTGGGAACAAAGATAGTTTCACTTCTTCCTTTCCAATCTGTGTGATTTTAATTTATTTTCTTTGCACCATTGCACTGGCCAGAATCCCAAATACAATGTTCAATAGAAGTGATAAGAGCTGACATCCTTATCTTGTTCTTGATCTTAGAAAGAAAGCATTTATTGTTTCACCATTATGTATGATGTTAGCTATAGGTTTTTCATAGATGTCCTTCAACAGGTTGAGGAAGTCCCCTTGTATTTATATTTTGTTGAGAGTTTTATTGTGAATGGACTTTGGATTTTGTCAGATGCTTTGTCTGCATCTATTGGAACGATCATGTGGTTTTTGTCTGACATTCTATGAGTATGGTGTATTACATTGAGTTTCAGATGTTAAACTGACCTTGCATTACTGAGATAAATCCCACTTGGTTATGGTGGATAATTCTTTTTAAATTTTGTTAGATTTGGTTGGATAGTTCTGTGTTGAGGGTTTTTGTGTCTCTGTTTGAAAGGAATATTGGTCTGTAGTTTTCTTTTGATGTCTTTGTCTGGCTTTGGTATAAGGGTATTACTGGCTCATATAGTAAGTAGAGAAGTGAGTCAATTGATGTTTTTTTCAACTGGTCTTGGGATGGGAAGGATGGTGCAGAACAGTGTTTCTTTAGGATGAAATTCCATTTAAAAATCATTTCTAATTTTGGGATTGATGCTTTTATAAAATGCAATACAAATTAATCACTGGGAAAAGTGTGCAGAAATGATGCAAATGATGCAAAAAATATACAAATACAAACCCCGTTTACCCCCTTTATAAAATAGATTCACCCTATAGTAAAATATTCTATCAAATTAATACATATGTTCCTTTTCTTTTCTTTTCTTTTACTATTATTATTTTTTTGAGTCGCACTCTGTTGCCCTGAGTAGAGTGCCATGCCATCATCATAGCTGACAGCAACCTCAAACTCTTGGGCCGAAGTGATCCTCCTGCCTCAGCCTCCTGAGTAGCTGGGACTACAGGAGCCTCGCACTACACCCAGCTAGTTTTTATATTTTTAGTAGAGACAGGGTCTTGCTCTTGCTCAGTCTGGTCTCCAACTCCTGAGCTCTAGAAATTCACCTGCTTTGGCCTTCCAGAGTTCTAGGATTACAGGAGTGAGCCACCAGGCCTGGTCAATACCTGTGTTTCTAAAGGCTTATTCCTAATTTCTGTATTTACCTCATCATAGACCAGAAATAAATAAGTCTCTTAAATCTGTGAACCAGCTTTTAATAGCACTGTGCAGACCTATGCTTCTCAAACTTTAATATGCATTGAAATTACCTGGGGATCTTGCTCAAAATCAGATTCTGATTCAGTAGGTCTGGGGTAGGGCCTGGGTCTCTGCATTTCTTGTCAAGCTCCCAGATGCTGCTGCTGTTGGTCCACAGGACTGCACTTGGAATACCAATGGTATGAAATATGCAGATAGTAAAATGTGATTATTTTTAAAACTTTGTTATAAATTGCTTTGAGACATATTTTGGTTTTCCTAAGATTGTGGGGTTGTTGCTCAACTGTCATGATTCTCTAGGTATCAGTTGTTTTTCTTGGTCTCTGACCTTCCTGGGACTCTAACTGTTCCTCTATAAATCCAGGGGGTTGAGCTAGAGATCTCTGAAGTCCCTTCCAGATCTCACAGTCTTGTCATTTTAAGCATCCACGTTAAGGGAGAATTAATGGCTGCATTTGCATTTTCTTTTTGTATAAACCTAATAAAACATGAACCTGAAGTTTTATGTTACAACGGTTCTTCACAAAATGTTAAAAAATAATGGTAAACATGCTTTGCTAAATTTTGGATGATCCAGAAAGATGAGTATCAACATTCAAGGATTTTTCCATGTTAATGTCTTGAAGAAAAAGGGTGGGGAACTTGTTTAAACCTATAGTTAGAAATCCAATTAAAAAATAATTGACTTTCTTAAACTATGGGGAGACAAGTTAAATAGGTGTTTATATTATGAAATTCAAGTTGACACAGAATAGCTTCAATTTCGGCCAAGTAGGAATGATCTCATTTTCCTTTATATTTCATTTTATTTACTGAGATACTTGAAACTTTTCCCCCTGTTGCTAAAACTAAAAGCAAACGAAAAGAGTGGTAAATTAGTGGTAGAAATGTGTTGCCGAACCTCCAGGGGCTGTCTCCTCTGTCTTCAGCGCATAGTGGTGTGAGTCTCTATTCTTACTACAGATGATTACAGCAAACTCTGCAATGAAGGGTGGAGGCAATTGGTTGGCTTCCAAAGAAAGTGACTAATAATTGACCTAATGTACAGAGCACATGGATAACATATTCTTAGGCTAAGAAAAAAATTCTAGTTTACAGGGCGTGTAAGAGTTCATACTTCTCTTTCCATTCTTCCAGAAGATGTAAAATACTCAGCTGCTCTACTAAAAATTTAATTCCTTAGACTCAAATGCAAATCATGCATTCGATGCCACTGTTAAATTCAATTTAAAAACAGTTTCTTGCCCCAGGAATTTCTTAAAATTGTTTAGAATTTTGAAGAGGAATCGTATCAGTTTTGTTTTATTTAGTTTTTGTAGTGCCCTCACTCTGTAAAACAAATTTTTAGTTTTATATACAGTTGAGCAATTGTTTGTTTCCCTTGGGACAGAGATTTGAAGTTTACAAAATACATAGGAGTTTTTATTCGTTGAGGTTAGTGTAAAGTTAGGATTTTTCATTTACTTTTTTCATTTATCACATTGAATATCATTTAAATAATATGCTTACTGTATTTCTGTTATTCTTGGCTCATCTGGAAGATATTTTACTTGGTGGGTTTCCTTTTTATTCATTTAATAATGGGTCAGCTTGGCAGGCTTTTTTATTTTTAATTATCTAACTCTTTATTGTGTTTCGTGCTAAGACATATTCATTAATGTTAGGAAGGACGTGGATCAAAATGTTTACCGTGGTTCTTTCTGGGAGGTGAATTCTAGTTGAATTCTTTCTGCTCTCTAATTTTTTTGTGTCTTTTAAATGTTCTGCAAAGCCCATTTTTTTTATTAGTAAATACCACAAATACAAAATTAATAAAAACTGGGAATCCCTAGCATTATTTATCTCTAGAGATAAATAGAGAGAAAGGACACTTTTCATGTACCTATTTTTTTTTATATATATATATTTTTTTGTTGCAGTTTAACCAGGGCTGGGTTCAAACCCGCCACCCTTGGCACATGGGGCTGGCACCTTACCCACTGAGTCGCAGGCGCTGCCCTTCTTGTACCTATTTAACATATATGCTGGCCCTACTTTTGTCAGGGAGTTTGCTGGGTCTGGGGAGGAAGAGGCAGATGAGAACCAGCTGTTTCCTTTGAGCTCAAGTTCTGGTTCCTCATCTGATCAAAATATGGTCAGTAGGAAACAGTAAATGGTGCCCCCAATAAACTATTTCTATCTGTAAAATGGTAATAATTTCGGGCTTCTCCCACAGGGTTTTAATCAAGATTGTGTATGTAAAGTACTTGATCTAACACTCAGTATGTAGGAAACTTGTAGTGATTATTGTGCCTTGCACATTCATGGTGATGGGGTACTCCTTACCTCTAGAGGCAGCCCAGTGTGTGTTTGGATAGCTTGGGGAGAAAGTGAGACCACATACCCAGGTGAAATTTTGTCTCTGAGGAGCCTCCCTGGCCCCCACACTTGTTCTTCCACGTGACATTCTCTTAAATACCAACTACTAGAAATTTGGCCTATTACCCTAATTCCCTCCAAGCCAGGTTTCTGTTGGAACTTTTCTCTGAGAACGCATCTCTAGTTTTATCATGAAGGACACTGAGAAGCTGTGTTTTATTTTGTTATAGTTATGCAACTATAAATATTTATATTTTGTAGATGTGAGGGCTACCTGGATTTTTTGCTTTTTAATTAATTAAATTCGTTTTATGTTATTAATAGAAAAAGAGCATTTTGGGAGACAAAGATATAACGAGCAAAAAAATATTCCCTGGATCACCTAACGCAGTTCAGGTGAAGACACAGACTTCAGAAACTTCAACTTAATTCCCTCCAAAGTGTCTTTTCTGTGACCTCACAACAAAGTACACATAAAACCTCACTGGCTTTGTATCACAGAAATGCTTCCCTGTCTCAGCAGATGATTCTAATAAGTTTGGTTTATTGATCTGGTTGCAAGGGGTGCTGTCCAACAAATAATCTTATACAATAAAAGGCCTTCTCAGTGCCCACGGAATACTAGGCAGGGTGGGGTGTTGTCTGTGTGATGATGAGGATGATGGGTGAGGACAATTCAGCTAATCACAGGGTTATTGTTCTATGGGGAAGCAGCCACAGCGTCACTCCTGAGCTTTCTGCATGCCTGCCTCCCATACCAAACATTACAGCCTTCCCCTAAAACTTCCAGACCACCCACTGTAACAATATAGTATATAAAAGGATCCAGATGCTTGGAAGCAGAAAGGGTGAAGTGCAGAGCACGCGTGATGCCTTCTCGTTGGCCCTTCTAGATTTTGAACACTGTTTTTGCATAGTTGCCTCGCTAGAGAGATCAAACTTCATCTCCAAGTCTCATTTGCAGAGCATTTAAAAGAAATATATCAGGATTAAAATGTATCACAAAAATAAGCATTTTAAGATTAGACTGGATTCAAGGGTCTCTGCCTGTACAGCTCTGCCCTGCTCTTCAGGATTCCCCAGAGAACAAGGTGGGTGGGGGGAACAAATCGATGTTGGATGCACAACATACATCGAGCTCTAAAGATAGAGAGGGTTTGTGGGGGAGAGGAGAGAGCAGAGAGTATCAAATGAGAATGATTGCCTCAAGGAACGTGCGGAGCCTCCGTTTGCAAAATGGCACAGGAGAGCTGGCTAAACACAGACAACTTATAGTTTAAGGCTTAATTGCTTGGAAATTTTGAAAAAAGCCTCATTTTGGAAATGAATATTGTTTGGAATTTAGGCCACTTGGCAGCTTTGCATTGGTTCAACTGATGGAATATGGCTTTGCAACAGTTTGTTCAAAACAGATTTAATAGATGCAGCTGCCTCTCTCCACCCCCGACAGCTGATTTACAAGATGCAAACTTCTTCTTATGAGACTCATTAATTAATTTACTTATCCTAACCCCTTTATTTTCTCTCATCATCCCATTTAATGTTGTTACCTTGGTTTCTCTGTATCATATTACCATTTAAGAAATACTTACCGCCTTTAATCCTAGCACTTTGGGGGGCTGAGCAGGGAGGATTGCTTGAGGCCAGGAGTTTGAGACCAGCTTGGACAATATAGCAACATGCCGTCGCTCCAAAAAAAGGGGAAAATCAGCTGGGTGTGGTGGCGAGTCTGTAGTCTCAGCTACTGAGGAAGCTGAGGTGGGAGAATTGCTTGAGCCCAGGAGTTCTGGGTTGCAGTGAGCTCTGATCACACCACTGTATTCAAGATTGGGTAACAGAGTCAGACTCCATCTCAAAAGAAATCATTTTTTTAATATTTACCAAAAATTAAAAAAAAATTATGTACCAAAAATTATGTCTCTCTTCAGAAAGTTAGCTTTGGAAAAGCAGGAGCTGGTTGCTTGGTTCTATTATACCTTAAGCACCTAAAGTAGTACCTGGCAGACAGTAGGTATTTAATAAGTGTTGATAATAAAACTTGGTTCATCAGGACTCTGAGGAAAATATCTTTTTGGTTCATTCATTTATTCACCCACTCATTCATTTGTTCATTCAGTCATCCATCCCTCTAGCATTTACTGAAGACCTGATATGTGCTAGGACGGTTGTGCTAGATACTGGGCCTATACTCCTGCCCTAAAGGAATTTATGAATAGGAAAAAACACATTTAACTACAATGTGGTACAATCTCTTCATTAAAGAAGAGGTAAACTATTGAACTCTAGATTTAAAATGTTTCATTAAAAATTTTAGAGTCTTATAGATTACTTACTGAAACAAATAAATGCATTTTTGCTTCTAACATAAATGTAGTCAGAGAGCTGTGTGCGCTGTTCTCTCTGCCTGATTTAGGCTGGAAGTCCCAGTTGTAGAGAAGATTTTTCCCCAAATCATGGGCAAAACTTTCCTGCCAGTGTGCAAGTCGACATGCCCAGTGTTTGCGTGGCAATCTCACAGTGGGACCTCACCACCTAAGTGCCATCTCTAAAAATAGCAGGGCCTTATCCTTGAAAATGAAAATGCTTTGGTTTTAAAAATATGTTTCTGTTTCTAATGAATCCAAGACTTGGGTTAGTTTAAAGGCGTTCACATTTCCCTTTGCTGATGGCAAGAAACAAAGCTTTCGTGCCCATTCAAGAAAGGCTCTTCCATCCATAGTCCTCTGTTGTTGACTCAATTCCCCCTTTGTAATATACAGCATGGTCACCAGTTGACAAAAAGTAAATTTATTGACGCAAAGAACTGTAGGTTACTGTGTTTTTTGCTTTTTCAGAATATGTAAAGTTCCCTCAAAGTAGATGCATCATAGTGACCTCTGGTCTCGTTGTGGCCCACTGTCCATGAAAACTGCCAAAGATATCACCACATCACAGCCTGGACCTGTAGAGAGGACCCTCATGGCCGTCTGAACCGGTCTTTGATTTCTGTAAAGGATTCTATGGGGTCTAGTAAACTGAAGTTACTAACCAGGGGTCACATAGCTAATTGATGGGAGTCCAGACTTGAAATCTTTTCTTCTACCCTTCAGGGCAATGTTTTCCAAAACTGGTCTACTGACCACTTACATCATTAGCGCCAGGGCTGCTCAATAAAAATGCAATCTCTGGCCCTTTGTGGAATCGGCATCATTGAGGGTATAGCCTAGGAATTTGCATTTTAATAAGTTCCCCAGTGGTTCTGATGTGCACCACAATTTGGATCTATATGAAGAAGCCTCAAGACTCTATTTCAAAGGAAAGCCAAATGTTCTTCTGGAATGATTGCCCCCATAAGTGACCTGTTGAGCACATAGACTGTATAAACCATTTAAAGATGAGCTTTAAAGATGAGAAAAAGTATTACCCTAATTTAGGAAATGAAACCTTTGATTTAGAGGCATTTTTCCCATAGTGTGTAAGTAGGAAAATTTTCATTTGAAGATTATTGATTTAGTGGGTCAATTGAAAATCATTGATAAAGTCTAAAAAGATAAATGTGATGCTTTAAAAATTATTCTTGAGTGAATGGAGCCTAATATATTCAATCTAGTTATGCTTTTCATAAAAACCTTTCTGGCTGGATGTTCAGGGCGCTAATAAAGTGATTACCTATTTGGTGGTAGGAGGAACTGAGCAGAGGGCACATTTCAGTAAATACTTTTTATGTGTCCTGATTTTTGAACCCTGTGACTGTATTGCCTATTCACAAATTTAAAGATAATACAAAGGTTTAAAGCACGGACAGTTATTGCAGGGCCTTCGTAGGTGCCTGCTGTGACTCTGCCCAGGCTGCATGAACACAACTCTAGGGTCTAGATGTTCCTGTAGCAGAAGGTAACCAGTGCTTCTAAAGGTCAGCATCAGGAAAGGAAAGACTGCAGATTCAGCTAGTTTTAAGGAAATCACTAATTAGCTTGCACGGATAAGTCATTGTGTTTTAGCACTGATCTTAAAGCTCCTCCCTGATAGACCATTTATCTTTTGGGTTTTGGGTGACCTTGAGCAAATCACTCAATCCTCTGGAGACTTACTTTTCTAGTCTGTAATAATAATGATGGAAACTCACTGTTTTCCCATTTGCTGACTATTTCTGAACACATCATTTAGCAGTCACAACAACTCTGGAGGGTGGGTAGTCTGGTAGCATCTCTATTGTTCAGATGGGGAAATTATGGCCCAGAAAGGTTACATAGTTTAGAGAGGGTCACACAGGGTGGGGCATCTAACTGCCAGGTCTGGGCTATCTCCACTGTGACTTGGAGGGGGCATGGATTGGGCAATTTCGAGGGATCTGATAGCTTTGTTGAAGTCTTTTGGAAAATCCAAAAGAAATTGAAGCCATCGGTCCTCAATTTTAGGGGCTTACAGTGTAATTAGAATATCAGGACTTGTTTATAGGAAGACGACCATACAATACATAGCAAATTACTCAAATTATAAATATACTAGATCTCATATCACATAGAACAGGGGTCCTCAAACTTTTTAAACAGGGGGCCAGTTTACTGTCCCTCAGACCGTTGGAGGGCCGGACTATAGTTAAAAAAAATATATAAACAAATTCCTATGCACATTGCACATATCTTATTTTGAATTAAAAAAACAAAATGCGAACAAATACAATATTTAAAATGAAGAACAACTAAAGTTAAATCAACAAACTTACCAGTATTTCAATGGGGACCTATGGGCCTGCTTTTGGCTAATGAGATGGTCAATGTCTGGTTCCATATTTGTCACTGCTAGTTGTAACAAGTGCTGCAAGTGTGCATCAGTTAGTCCCGAGACTGAGGAGGAGTTGAGAGACAGAGAGGAGGGGAGTCGGGGAGCGCCGCACACATTCCACACATGCGCACTGTAGCAGGACAGGCAGCGGTGGGCCAGATCAATGTCCTGGGCGGGCTGCATGTGGCCCGTGGGCCATAGTTTGAAGACCCTTGACATAGAACAAACTCTGTCCCTAACTACCAAGAGGGTGGGAATCCCAGTTCTCAGGGAACAGCATTTGATTCTCTCATCCTATCTGTAAATAATAATAGCGACTGCTCTTTGGGCACCCACTGAGGCATTTGTTATATATTATCACATTTAATCCTCACCACAACCTTCTGAGGAAGATATAATTATCCCGATTTTATGGATAAAGAAATTGAGTTTTAGGGATCAAGTAGATTTGAAAAAGACCTGTATGTAGCAGAGCCAGGTCACTAGCCAGGATCCTTTACTGGTTTTAGGTGTGGGAACTTTGCCTCGGGCCTGTTTCATCTTCATGTTTGAGGATATATGTAGCATTGTTTCAGATAAGGGTATGTCGAAGAGAAAACTTATCCTGTAAGTTTCCTGTATCCAGGACAAGTGTGGCTTCATCCAGTGGCCATTTACGTCACCTTTAGTGGGGCTATCAGGGAAGAAGGCCCATGAATTCTGCATTCTTACCTCAGAGCTCTTTATTACATGAGCCTGGCTTCTCTTGTGTGGCATCTGTTATCTCATTTTACCTTCCACATGTACTGGGTAGAAATAGACAAACTTAAATCTCGCAGATAATAGATGACAGAAAGTGAGTGAGGGGCATGGACAGGCTTTTTCTCCAAAAGGGCAGATTTTGTTGGTACGTGTAATATTCTTACAGTCTCTTGTTTTGCCGCTGCTTCTGTATGAAGACTTTCCTTTATCTTCCTCGTCTTCCGATGGGCCATCATTTCTTTCGGCCTCTTCCCTACAGCCAGCGTGAATCCATCCTGCACTTGAATGCTGCAGAAAGCTCTTGGCAGCTCCAAGTCTGAGCATTTACTTAGTCATTCTGGGAAGAGAGAGGAATTGACATCGTTTGCTTCACTTAGACACAGGCGAGGACCGTAGCTTGGCTGGGTTGGCAGAAGGTTTTTGAGGATTGTAAAAACTGCTCTGCTCTGGCCCCTGGCTCCCGGTACAGATCTGCCTGCTTGTCCTTGGTCTGTGTCCTCGGCAGGCCTTTTCCTTGAGTCAGACTCCTCTAATGAGAGTGTTCTTGGGTTTCAGTCTGGGGGAACCCAGCCTCCACCCGCCAGACTTCCTGGAGAGCTCTGCTGATGCTGAAAGTGCCTGGAGTCTTGAGGATTGGATCGAGCTCCCTTTCTAAGGGGTCTCAAAATTCCTTAGACATAATATATTTGTGGCTACAATTTGTTAAGAAAGGAACCAGGCTGTTCCAGCCAATAAATTGTCAAAGGAGCACATACCTAAGATAGAGAAAATGGTTTGCAGTACACAGTGCTCTCACTCCTTTCCCAGTGCTCTGCCTTCAGTATTTCCAGTAACTTTCAGTACTAGCTTATTTCTGAGCAGGCCTCTCGTTTCTGCTCTTCGCATTTACCAAAACCCTTGGGGCACGTGTTGAGTGAGGGAATGCCTTTATTCACCTGCTACCTAGTCTGAACTTAGATAATCATTTCTTCAATGTGAAATCCGAAGAGCTCTGAAACAGATTTCTTTGAGGGAAATCAAGTAAGTGGGATTTCTCTACAAGGATGTGTATCTGAATGTGGATGAGGTACTCCAGAGCTCACTGAATAAGCTTTAACCAGAGCATCGGGCTATCCAGCACCTGTGGATACTTCAACACACTTCAGAGATCACCGTGGAATCATAAAAATCAGCTATCAGAAAAACATGTTCAGTCATCTCATTTCACAGACTTTGCCTCTCTGAAAACACATTTGATATCCATTCCTACTAAATCTTCTCTCTGAATCTGAGCCTTCTGCTATTCATATATTTCTGTTTTTGTATTAGTATGTACTGTAGCCAGATATTTTGATAGTTTATATGACTTTTCTTTGCCTTTTCATAATTCAACTCAATTTCTTAGGTATAAAATTTCCAAAACTAGTTGTCAATGCGCCAAACTGGCCTTTATTTTAGCAAAATAACTCTGCTTGGCTTGACTGGGCTATAAGATGACTTAGATAATTTATGCTTCCCTTCACCACACTTGAGAGACTACCTGTTTAGAAAGGGTTTTATATTCTGGCTTTGAATCAATGTAGTCATTTAAGCCCTCTCTCTGGCAATTACCAAGATATAAAACTAAGCCTCATGCTAATAATGTTTGAGTTGAAATCATGTTCAGAATGGTACCCAAGTATTTGTAATTCTTTATATACTAAAGTATCTTGTTTAGATAAACCACGGGAAAATATTCCGGGATAGGAAATGGCTAAAGGAAACAAAGTTATGTACAGAGAAATAAAAAAACTGTGTTGTAGGAGCAAAGATGGAGCAGTTTATATGGAACAAGGAGAATTCAAATAGGTAGGTAGGAAATGGGGTTGGGCGCTAGTTTGGCCTGGATGAGAGGACTCAAGGGGCTAATTGTTATTTATGTCTGACTTGTTTAAGAGTTCTTTTTTATAGAAACCATATTTGAATGGAAGTGGGGAGAACTCAAACTTTTGACTTAGCTTCTGCAGGAGGAGCCTAGTTATTCAGATCTCAATGCTTGGCAAATTTATTTCCTGGTGGTGGATTAATTATGTTAATAGGCGTAATGTTTAAGGTGTATGTTAAGTTTTTATTTTGGGGGGGAGAATCTTACATGTGTAAGCGTATCAAGTGGTAGCAAATATCCTAAGAGACCCTGCACAAATAGGAGCACTTGCTCAGAGCAGCCCCACCTTAGACAGTTGTTGGAGAGGAAAACCCAGCGATGGAATACCTGCCCTTCAACCTTCACCTCATCGTGTTCTTTTCCCTTCCCCCACCTGGACCCACCTTGCCTAGGCTTCTCAATGAATACTTGGCATGAACCTCATTCACTCAATTCTGTCACTGACACGCCCTTTGTACTGACGGAATCCTGGCTTGAATGGCGCTTGCTCAGCTGTGCTTTAGACAAACCCTTCTGGCTGACCTGGTTTAAACCTGGCTTTCTTGATGCCATCTCTGGTGCGTTCCAAGGTGAAAAAGGACTCTGCTGCCCCTTCCACAGCTCCTCTGAGGGGGAAACCAATTGCCACTTGGCACCAGAGTTTACCAGGCCTGTATCCAGAGCAGTAACATGATTTAGTGAGACTAGAGCTGCATTCAGAGGCAGGAAACTTGAGTCCTAGTGCCGGCTCTGTTTTCCGATGGCCGTGTGACCTTGGGCACATCATTGCACTGCCCCGGCCTCAATTTTTTCATCCATAGAAAGAAGTGACCAGCTGTTCATTAAAGGCCTTTCTGACCCTAAAAGTCAGGGATTCGTGTAAGAGTCACACATTCTTGAATGAATAGAGATTTTGGTTCTAAGTGCTTTCCATCCCGCATGCTGCATCGCCTCTCTCCACAGAACACAGGCCCTCTCTGTGTGGTTTGACAGTTGCACTCAGCTCACCTCCTGATCTTGGCTTCGGGACCTCAAAGCCCTTCCTTCACCCACACAGTACCCTACAAAGAGGGGCATCCCCCTTCAGAAATTTGTAAGTTGGGGTAGGTGATTTAGCTTATTAACTTCTCTCTCTTGGATGTTTTTCATTACCCAAGAAGCTATTTTGGGCAGTGCCTGTGGCTCAAAGGAGTAGGGCACCAGCCCCATATACCAGAGGTGGTGGGTTCAAACCTGGCCCTGGCCAAAAACTGCAAAAAACAAAAAAGAAGCTTTTTCTTGAATCAAATCACTCTGTTACTAGCACCTTTCTGGGTAATGTTTTTCAAAATATCACTGATAAAAACTATGTGCCTGGGACCGTTCTAAGTATTTTATGTGTAATATTAACAGCCTTAGATGAGCCGCATTTAACAAGTGAGGGAATTAAGGTTCTATAGTGGCATAATGCTTAGAATAGATGGGGTTGTAATTCAGATCAGACTCCTTTACGTCTACAGCCCAAACTCAAGTGCGGTGCTCTCCTCACCATGAAAAGTAGCTGCTACTGCTACCAGAGTACCTGGCATTTTGTGCAGGAGATCTCAGGGAATCTTTTCTGTTAAGGTCTCAAAGAAAATGATTTCTAACTGCATTTCAGATGCTTGGAATTTATGCTGTGCTTTTCCACTTAATTTTAAATCCGTGGGTATTTCAAGGGGAATTTAACCCATATGGTTCTGATTTGCTTATACTTAACTCATCAAAGAAGATTATTTGGTAAACTTCATCCTCTTCGTATGAGCATTTTCGAGCTCATATTTGGCTGGAATTGGCTAGATTTTGAGTCTGCCATGGTTGAAGCTTGATGTTAAATCCTTCTTTCCAACCACTATTTTGTGGTGGTTTCATCCTGTGAGTGGATGAAAATCAAAGGTGAGTCAGGAAGGCTCTTCCAAAACTGTACCAGGATTCCAGTGGTATAAAAAGAGAGCCACTAACCTTTGAAGTTAGTGAGGTTTGTTGCACTCACCTACAATCGTACCTCATTAAGTGGCTGACTTGTGTGTGGATGTGATCTACAAGGGTAAAAAATTAAGATCGTAGATCGTAGATGTTGCATTTTCCCCTGGGATGGAATAGAGAAAAACTGTCTTTGAGATAAAGTATTTGTGGAAGTTAGTATATTACTACTTTGGAAAAGCCTTTTAGCATAGACTTTTCTGTTTGAGAGACATTAGAGTTATGTAGCTAGTGCAAAGTTTCCTCCCAAGGCTCCTCTTAGAAGTGTAGAAGGCAAAAGCCTGTTGATTATCTTTGCATTTAGATGAGTTGAGTACATTCAGTTCTGATAAGCTGCTGAGTTGGAGAATTAATGAACTTGTCTAATTAACTTCACATGAGCTCATCTAAGGAATGTGCATAATTGTTGGTAATTGTGCATGACCCAAAGGAAAGTAAGAACAATTTTTATACCTGGTTAACAGTTTGGGTCAAGAGACATGTATTGAGTGTCTTCTGCCCCTAGCAGTTAAGGATAGAGAATAAGAATTCACAGATGAACAGGTGACTGTCTCTCCTGTTAGGGAATCTACCATTCAGGAGGTTGTCACCAGGGTGCTTCTCTCTGTACAAGACCAAATGCTGTGACTGCCAAATAGGCAATGCACAAGCAATACATTGTTGGAGCTCAGAAGATGAAGGTGCATTTTGATTAATGAACTTGGACAGACGTTTCCCAAAATGGAGTGTTTACATTTGATCTTGAAGGATGAGAAGGCATTTGAAGGGGTAGAAGGGTGGTAGGTAAACCAACCAAACACGTTCTTGAGCAATACAGACAATGCCAAATAGTCTTTCCAGATTTCTGCTCTGTGTGTAGATGTGGGGTGGGGTGAGTCTGCAGAGGCTGATCTGAGCTCTGGAAGCTCATGCTGGGTTGAAGGGGCTTGTGCATATTCCTCAATAATGAGTAGCTGGGGTTAACATGACAGCCTTTAACTGAGTATAGATTTTCAGTGTTGGGACCATTTAATCTTGGATGGAGGCGGCAACACAGGAAAGGGACAAAACAGGGAACAAGACGTGAAGGAACTGTGTGAAGTTCACACATCATCATTGTGTGCCAGGTTTAACAAGGGCACACTAGGAAACACCTTAACATTGACTTTATATTTGAATAATGTTTATTCTATCTGATGTTAAAGAAACCAAACAATGCGTGTTAGGTAAAAAGATTTATTCTATTTCATAGTATCATTTCATAGATAACAATGATACAGTCAGACACAAAATTACATACTTTATATACTTTATTTCTTAAAATTCTTATAAACATTACTATTGTTATATACTATTATCAAGAAAACTGAAGAGCAGAGAGTAAATAATTTGTCCACAATCACATAGTCACATAAGGCACTTTCATCTCGTTTTGCAGATACAATGTGTATATGACTTATCTTTTCTACTTTAATAATTTTTCCATACAATATATGACACATTTAAAGAATAAATGCCATATATATGTTAGTTACAAATCAAATTAAAAATGCATACCACTTGCCCAAAGCAGTTGAACATGAACAATATCTACTTTGGCTTCCCAGTCCCATCTCCTGGTTCCTCCCAGAGAGACCTCTGTCAGAGATTTTAATACGTGTATTTTTCTTTTTTTTTTTTAGGTTACGCTAAAATTGCTTCTGTGTTATCATGGTTAAGGGTGAATATATTTATGAAAACAAAATTAGGATAATTTACATTTCATGCAACTAACAGTTCAACACCACACTGAGGATTTAAATATGGCTTCAGATTTAGTAGTATGGGAAGGGGGACTCTAAAGCTGATACAAACATCGCTTTGATCTTGAGGGCTGTGATTTAATCCTGGAGTGCAGGAAGGCAAGAAATAAGACCCAGGAAAGGCATGAAGTAACAGACAGGGCCTGATCCAAGATCTGAGAGGTCTGCATTCTAATTTCATCTGCCACTAATTTGTTTTGTGACACTGAGAAAATGACTTCACTTCTCTGCATTTTAATTTACTCTTGTGTGAATTGCACAATCTCTGTGAGAAAGGAAAAGTCATGGGGAAAGCGCAGGGTTTAGAGTCAGAAACACCAAAATTTGAGTGGACATTCGGCCACTTTTGGGACAGTCTTGGACACATTTCTTTACTTTACTCTGAGCCTCAGTCTCCTCTTTTGTAAAATGGGGTGAAAGTCTCCCTCAGAGAATTGTGGTGAGAATTAAGTGAGACAGCATGGAAAAGTAGCGAGAACCATGGCTCATAAATGTTCATTTTCTTTTCCTTCTTCTATAAGTCTCTCCAGTTCTAAAAGGAGAGATTCCAATGCTCATCTTATACATAAACGTTTGAAGCACAACCAGCTCATAATTATGGTATTTCCTGTATTAAAGAGCTCAACATTTCTCTCAAATCAGACTTGTCATCAGACGACTTTCCAAGGTCTGGATGAATCTTTTTAAATTAACAACAACATCTGGAATTTTTTAAAAAATGCTTCCTCTCACACTCAGAAGTAAAGAGTAGGGAGTGAAAATATATAAGTTCCTTTACCACCTTCACCCCACTTCTTGAGCCAACACAATGGATTATAAAGCCGAGACTTCATTTACATAAAGTATCAGTACTGTTACCCCCATTTAAGACCCAGCAGTTCCTCATGTGGCTGTGAATGCAGTAATCACCTTCCAGAGCCCTTCCGTGTCATCTGCCCACAACCCTCCTGGGCATTCACGTAGTTCTGTGCTTTCTTCTCAATCCATTCTTATTGACCTATAGTTTTGAATTGTCCACTGTTTGGGAATAGCTCCAGAATTACATTATTTCCATATGTCCACTATATATGTTTATGTTTTTATGATTGTTAGGGCAACAAATCAAATATATAATATTTGGGAACCTGGGGGAGGGGGAGACAGTGGTCTTTATTTCTTTTTCTTTTTCTTTTTTCAAGACAGAGTCTCACTTTGTCGCTCACAGTAGAGTGCTGTGGCGTCATCCTAGCTCACAGCAACATCAAACATTTGGGCTCAAGCAATCCTCTTGCCTCAGCTTCCCCAGTAGCTGGGACTACAGGTGCCAGCCACACACCTGGATAGTTTTTTATTTTTTATTATTTTTTTATTAAATTATAACGGTGTACAATTATTGGAGTATAATATGCTGATTTGGTATACAATGTGGAATGCTGAAATCAAACTGATTAACATAGCCATCATCTCACTTATTTGTTGTTGTAAGATATTTATATTGTACTCTTAGTAGTTTTGAAATGTACCATTACAGGGTCTGGCTCTTACTCAGGCTGGTCTTGCTCTTGTTCAGGCAGGTCTTGAAGTCCTGAGCTCAAGCAATCCATCCACCTTTTTTGATGGTAATGTTGCACATGACCATTTCTATGGCGATTTAACTTGAAAAATGTGTGTACATCAGAGGGTAGTACATTAAGGCAGGTTATCAGAGTCAGGTCATGTCCCAATGTTAGATACCTTGCTAGGTTGTGAGGAAAGAAAATGAGGTTGATTTTCAAGTTTATGAAGGAATATCTGGAATTCTCATTTGCATTTGGCTAAAATTTGTTTATGCACTTGACCTACTTTGCTCAAAGGTTTTGCTCTCAATTTTTGAAATACATAATACAAAAAAATTCCAGAAATGTAGTATCTTCCTCTTGGATCATTCACTCATATATATGTCAAATGATAATAAAATTCATGCCCTTGGTGGCTCAGTTAGAAATGCGTTTGTATGCAAATGATAGAAAACCCAACCGCAGTGCCTTAAACAAACAGGGAGTAATTTTTCTTATGTTAAAAATTACTCTGGATGTACGCACATGTGTGGTTATTGATGGTGTGAACACAAGTTCTCTGAAGAGGAAGAAAAGAAGTTCTGTGGAGGGAACAGACTTTATGCCTGTCAACAGTTTGCAAACGGGAGAGATATAGCCTTCAATGTAAAATGAAGATGTCTTTCAGGGAACAAAGAGGAGGCTCAGGTTTTATTGCCAAAGTTCCTGCTCAGGTCCCCAGTGGGTCTATCCATACAAATGAAAAAAATGCAGCTGAGTTCTGATTGGTCAATACAGCTTATCCCTGATTGGTTAATACAGATGAGCCCTGATTGGCCAAGGCAGGAGAGCTCTGATTGGTTAGTTCAGGTGAGCTCTGGAATCCTAAATTGAGCAGGTGTATGGGTTTTCAGGAAACTGAAAATAATTATGTGACTTGTCCTTAGCAAGTGTGGCTGTATTTTAAATTTAGGCTCAGTTAGTTACTTAGGATCTATCTTGAAGGATTGGCTCTTTCAGGTTCACGTTTATTCAAATTGGTGATTCAGCTGCTCAGTAATTTCATCAAGAACTGAAGCTCTTTTCTTTCTGATTTACCATCCTTAGCAAGTGGACTTTTGCCTTTGTGATAACACGTTGGCTGATGAACTTTTAGACATCACATCTTTCTAGAAAGATGGAAGGAGTAAAAGGCAAGGGAGTGGTCCAGATGAGTGTTCTTATTTTGTCGGAGAATGGAAAATTTCCCTTGACTTTGCCCTGTAGGTCTCCACTTACACCTTACTGGCCAGACACGGACAGGGGTCCACTCCAAGCTGAAGGTGGCTAGGGAGAAAGGGATGGGGAGGGAGTGGATCAGCTGTCCTTCCTTCCTTCCTTCCTTTGTTCCTCACTCCCCTCCCTTCTTCCCTCTCTCCCTCCCCTCCCTCCCTTTCTCTCTCTCTCTCTCTGTCACCCTTGGTAGAGTGCCATGTTGTTACAGCTCACAAACTCTTGGGCTTAAGTGATTCTCTTGCCTCAGCCTCCTAAGTAGCTGGGACTACAGGCACCCGCCACAGCACCCGGCCATTTATTTGCTGTAGTTGTCATTGTTGTTTAGCAGGCCGGGTTCAAACCTGGCAGCCCCCGTGTATGTGGCCAGTGCCCTACCCACTGAGCTCTGGGCGCCAAGTCTGTCCACTTGTCTTTCACTTGCTCAGAGCAAAGTCTTCATGAATCCAGGCTTGGACTTGAGCTGCATATCACCTTTATCTTTGCTCTATTTTGCAAATCCCAACTATTGTTCCCAAGAGAGGGCCAAGCAAGAGAGTAGCAACAACTTAGAACAAACCTATTGGCTCTGTAAAACAGATTAAAATGTCCTGCATTTAGGGGGTCACTGAGATCATCTGTTTTTAAGAATAGCAGAATCCCTGCTCTGCCCCATCTGGAGGTGTTCTGCTCAGGGACGGGCCTGCAGGGTTGCATCCAGCCTCCCTGGTAAGCAGAAACTCAAGAAACCTCTGGGGTCCTGTTTTCTTGTGTGATCCCAGGATGCACAAGGGACCCACGGGTGTCTGAACAGAAGGGTATGGGAGGGAAGGCCGCCACCCTGCAGTCTTGCTATGCTGGTGTAGCAGACATCTGCCCACCCCCACCACACCCTGCACCACTGGCTTCTAAGTTGGCAGATTAAGCATTTTATAAATTGTATAAAAATTTTTGTGAAGTTGTCAAAAAAAGAAAAAAGAGAATAGCAGAATATATTGGTTATCTGTAGCCATGGTAAGTGTGAGAGGAGAGGAAAAATAGAACCAGGGACTAGTATTTTATGTACGTGGTTTCATTTACTACTTATGCAGCCCCAGGAGGCAGAGAAAACTGACTCAAGGGGTAACTTTGCTTACTGCCACATTGATAATCAGAGTGCCAGAGTTTAAATCAAGTGTGAGTGATAGATTCATGGAATTACAAGAAGTTAATTATGCTTTGAGCAAAGGGAATGAATAGTTCAAAAGATTAAGGATGTAGACTGGTTTAAAGATGTGTCATTTTTCATCCTGTTTCATTCATTCATTCATGAGCACTTGAGTGTTTATTATAGGCACTGGAGATTTTCTAGGTCCTGGAAATAACAAAGTTTAGAGAGACAAAATACTTACCTGTAAAGCTTACAATCTAATGAAAGATAATCCTGTAAATCAGTGATTACCATGAGCAGGAAAGTGGTCAGGGAACACTTCCAGGGGTGGAATTGGATGGAAAACTAAGGGTGGGAAGAGCATTCCAAGTAGATGGGATAGCATTTGCAAAGACATATGGATAGGAATCATTGCCATGAGTTGGCACTCATCAAGTGTCAGTGGAGAAAGATGGCGCTTAGGGAAGAGGGGGAGCATTTCCCAGAATGCCCTAGGGTCTAACCCAAGTGAGGCTCACTCCTGCAGGGTGAGAAGAAATGGCAGTCTGCACTAAAGCAATGGCAGTTGGGTTTCAGAGGACAGGTAGATAAAGAAGCTGTTGAGGTGGTAAATTTTACAGAGTTTGTGAGTGATTAAGTGTGGGGTGTGAGGGATATTCTGTAATCCTCGCCGTGGTGATGCCCTTCACCAAAATAAGAAGTGTGGGAGAGCAAGTATGGTGGCAAAACAAGCTTTTCTCAGGCACATCTTTTTACACAGTCTGCCTGTTCTGTGTGATGGAAACACCCTTCTCTTCCTTGCCTGACTACTACCCTCCCACCTCAGACTGGCTGAAAAACCATCAGGGCATCTGAATGGCCCATGACTCAGCCACTTAAAATCCACCTGCCAGGTGGAGCATCTGACTCAAGACACACAGCACATTAATCACTGGGCCAAAATTGTCATGCAGGTGTCTGTGGACTTTTAGTTCTACCCCTGGGACGCAATCTGCCTACATTGGCGAGGGAAAATATTCAGTACATGCCCACTACCATTTCAGAAAAATGAGCTTGAACTTTGTGTTCAAGAATTTGCTGAAGAATTTTGTGTTAAGAATTTGCTGTTCATTTATAGATGACAATGATAGCTTTCATGCAAGTTTATCTCTTTACTCTGTAAGCTAACATGATTTTGTTTGTGCTTGTGTTACTAAATGGAAGGATTTTTGTTGTTTTTTTCTTGTTGTTGTACTTTACTTTTCTTTGAGAATAAAAAGAAACTATGAAATTCTTTTCGATAAATCTGGATAAGTTACCTAAGCAGCATCTCTCTCTTATAATTTCTTACTAAATGGTACAGAGGTTTATTACCTTTTTTTGAGCCATGAATACTTTTAAGAATCTGATGAAAGCTGTGGCCTCTCTTCTTCCAAAAGGGTACAAATACACACACTGTACTGGATCAAATTTTGTTGGTTGCAGGTGATGGAACTAGCTTAAGCACCTAGGAGGATTTGTGATAGGAACCTGAGATGTCCTGGGGTATAAGGAGCACAGGACAGGTAGTGCAGTGGGGCTTTAAGACTCTCTGAGTCTGAAGGCTCTCTGTGGAGCCACCTACTCTGCCTCCATGTTCATCCTTGCAGCCTTGTTCTTTCACCATGAAAATGGACTTCTCTGTGCTTCTTCCACGTACATGTTGCCCTACAACTCTCCAGGGAACATTGCCTGAGGTCCAGCCAGCTGCAGAGGTGAATTGCTCCTCAATCCCAATTTGAAATTTCTAGAAGAGAAAGTGATTGCTTACTTAACTGTGTTCAGCTCTGTCAAACGTGTACATGTGACTTTATAATTTCAGGGCCCTTTGCACCCCTGTCCTAACTGTGGACTTGAAGTTAAGAATCCCTGACTAGAGAAATTTGAATGCTGATAGACCAGCGGCACTACCTTTTAGCCATAAAACTACCGCAAAAAGTTGAAAATGCATTTGAATAGAGGGTATTTCTACAAGCATAGATCCTTAAAACATTTGCTTTGTGCAGGAGTTGTGAATTTTGAGTATCAGTAGTCAAATCTCAGGATAGTGAATATGATGTACATTAAATTATAATACTCTCCAAGGTCATTGATATTATATTCCTAACTTTTACCCTTAAATGTTTGGAAAATTCCATTTTAATTATTGTTAACATGCTTCGTAAATAGCCAAGGGAATACAACGTAGACCTGTTAATACATCCAGAGAGCTAAAATCTGGCTCAAGTTGTTGTTTCTTCCACAGTCGGAGAAAATTGTGGTGTTTGGCTTGCCTCTTGGGGCATTTTAAACCACTTTTAATGCGGTCTCTTATTATTTTCTAGCCATATACACTTTCTGCACATATCTAACTAGCTGCCTTAGATGAAACCCCAGTGTCTGGCCACGCTGATGTAAATCTCCAGTAAGTGGGAAGAGGGAACGGAATAGCACAGTGCCCTGTGAGTGATCAGGCAGAACACAATTTAATAGTTGTGGACTTTGTATTTTCAGGAGCAACTTCACATTTTTTTCTAGTTCTATAGAATGGAAAGCTTCCGAGCTATACGCCATCCTTCCACTGCCTCTACTGGCAAAACTCTGCAAAAACTAGACTGGTCTGTCTACCTATTGTATTAACATTTAGCTCATCACATCATTTATCTGGGATGTCTGGGACACAGCTGTTAATTCCAAAGAGCGGGATGCATATTTGTGTAATTGTTACTCTGTTCTGTAAAACAGTGTCACTCACAAAACATATCAGTGGCAAAGAAGATCAAAATCAATAAGTCTTTAGGGAAACTGCCAAGAGAACATCATCACTGTCTCTTTAGTGATGTTGTAGATCTTGACAATGAATGGTTACAAAATAACAGCAAAAACCTTCTTCTGAGGTTTCAGTTCCTTTAGTCATAGTCTCTCAGAAAATCGATTGTCATATTTTTATGTCTGAGCGTGTACTTATTTTTGTCAGGAGTCTCCTTTTGTAGATTAACTAAATCTACATAATCAAAGTTTTGGTGCCATTGCCTGTCCCAGCCCTTCAGCTTTCATGCCTGTCTTTTGCACGGTTCACTCACGTGTTCTGAGTAATGCTTGTACTTTCTTCCAATTTGTCTTTCTTCAGTTGAATTCAGTGCCAGACTCGGAGCTGAAAACAGCTTCAGGAATTTTTCATTCATCACACATTTTCTTCCAAAGAAAAATTCTGAGAATAGGAGGGCCCCCTTGAGAACTATTTGATGGTATGTGAGCATACTACACTGGTGAGTGTGTGTGAAAAAGAGAGAGAGCAAGAAAGTATATAAACAACCTGTGTACCAGATACCTATCAGCAACTGCATATTTGGTAAAAAAGCCAGTTCTAGAAATAACACTTGCCAACCAATGTATCAAAACTATCTCACTGCCATTGCTCTGTTTTGATATTGCAGAAAGTTCATATTTACATGAGGCATTTCTCAGTTGTGGTTAATAATGGCTGAACTTTTGTCCTTGCTTTAAGTTTTCCACCAGATCTCTCAAAATTGATGCTATCAAGGGATGGAATGTGGTGTGTCTCTATTGCCTGTAGAATGAACTCAGGGCTGGCAGCTAGAGCACTCGTGGCCTCAGATCCCCATGCCCTGTCATTTACAAAAGCAGCAGTGGAGTTCCTCTGGAGGAACTCCCACCAACCACGCCAGGCTTCCATCACATACCCTTGACCTGGGCCGTGTGTACTTAACATTCAGGTTCTGTGAGAGTTGGCCAAATGGGTTTGAAGAAAGAATTTCAACCATAATGTATATATATAAATATCTGGATATGATATGAGTAAATGCTCTCAAAGAGAAAGGGGGGGGAAGAAATTTAGTGAAAAAACACAGGTCGAGATATAATTACATTACATTATACACAGGTTTCGGTTTTGTTTTGATAGTGTTAAGATTTACAGTTAATGCTGTTTTATTCAGGGCCATCCTCATTTATTCAAATCACCTGTCCCATACTAGGCACCTTATCATGAAATTGTGAAGAACTTTTATGGCAGTTATTAGCAGGTAGAGCAGTGGTTCTCAACCTTCCTAATGCCGCAATGTATTTTCATTGTTACAAAGGGGTCTTGACCCACAGGTTGAGAACAACTGTGGTAGAGCCTAGCCTTCCCTCAGTCCCTCCATTTCGGTAAATGACTGGCCATATATCCAGCAATGGAAGCCAGAAGCCCAGGAGCTCTCTTGCCTCCTCAGTTTCCCTCACCGCTCCATCCAGTTCATCCCCAAGCACCCCAGTTTCTACCATCCAAGGACACCTCCTCTCTGCCCATTTCCTCCCTTTCTATGCCACCACCCTTGCCAAGCCACCACCGACTTTTAACTCAGATCCTCAGCAGCCTCTCTAAAAGCCTTCCCATTTCCACTCTTGAGCCCTTAAAGAACATTCTTTAAAAATAACACATTGTGTTTCCAGTGGCTTCTTGTTGAATGTAGAGCCTGAGCCAGACTCTTCATGATGGCCTGAAATAAACTGTTTCATTCTGCCCCTGCCTGAGGATCCAGCCTGCTGGAGTGCCCCTTCTCAGTGCTCTGGTCACCATGGCCTTCCCTTATTCCCAGAGAAACCACGCTGGCTCTGAGCTTAGAGCCAATGTTCTTGCTGTCTCCTGGACCTGGGAAGCACCTACCTACCACAGCTGGCTCCCCAAAGAGAGTCACCTCCCCAAAGAAGTCTTCCGTGATAACCTTCACCAAGACAGTAACTCCAATTACTTGATCGCTGCAGGATACTTCCTTCATTTGTAGACTAAATTACCACCTGAAATGTGAAAATATTTTTAATGTTTGTACTGGTTTCTTGATTGCTTCTCCTTCCAGATGAACAGGAAGTGTATACCGTTCTACTCACAACACAGCAGAGAAGCTCCATGAATATTCATTAGATGAATAAGGCAACCCTTGATTCCATTTTATAATTGTAGTTTATTCCTTGAACCTGAGCATTGAAGACCAAATGTTTAATTTTATTTTATGTGGTGGGATTTTTTATTATGCTACAGTATACAGTTTTAACCATTTTTATGTGTATGGTTCAGTGACATTAAGTACGTTCACATTGCTGTGCACCCATCACCCCCATCCATCTTCAGAGCTTTTTCATCTTCCCAAAATGAGACTGCCCATTTCTCCCTCCCCCACGTCCCTGGCAACCAACATTCTACTGCTGTTTTTATGAATCTGAATGCTCTGAGTGCTTCCTGTTAGTGGGATCTGCAGTGGGATATTTTTAATCAATTTACTTTTATTGCCTCTTCACTAACATGGGATTTTACACAGTATTCAATATTGATCTTGGCCTGCTACTGAAAATTCCATTTATAATAATTTAATGATAAAACATTCTATTAAGATCCTTCATAAATTTAATTCACCTTTTGTGAATTACAAGGCACTTTTATGATATACAGGTTGATTAAGAATATGTTGGCCCTGGCAATTTTTATACTTAGTTGTGATTGATCCCAGGGCCCTTTCCTTTTAGGCCATTAATCTGGCTTTTGGATTGTAGAGACAGTTTTATGCTTGGTGGCTTTGAAGAAAATATAAAAGAACAAATAAATTGTTATATAATATTATTGTTTTTCTCCTGCTATTTAAAAGCTGATGCTCTGTGGTGAGACTGCACAGCTCAGTTTAACATGGTACTTTATACAAGGCATTTTAAAAAGGGAATAAATCAGAGCCAATAGGTTCTTTCAAGTAGAATATGCAGACCATTAAAAAAATGAAGGCATTCTCTATGCTTTTATTATCTTGATGGTAAATATGTCACCCCAATCAGGGTTTGACTTCTACCCATTGCCCCCCTCATATTTTTTTCTAGTAAAGGTAGTTTAGAGATAACTTTGGGGGAAGATGAAAGTCAGTAATGACTTGTAGGATTTACAGTGAAGGAACAAATAATGCCAGGCGAATGATTATTACAAAACGAGATATTCTCTTAGCCCAAACAAGATTTCTTACTGTTTTCTTCATCATGAAACAGAACGAAATGTGGTAACAATTTTCTGTAGTTGAATTGCTGCCACACATAATTGGGTCCTACAGAACTACAGCCTGGATTTTAGTGAATTGCTTAGTCTGCGTGTTGAATTAAAAGGTGTGTGACAGATCACCTTGTTTCGGAAGTTGGAATGGTGTTTATGTTTAAGTTCCTAGTGGTAATACTTTCATGATCTAAAGGAATTAAAAATCAGGGGAAAAATATTAACGTAGAAATAGTTTTGTGCTTTATTTCCCAATGGGCCTTTTTAAAACTACTTAGTTATAATCTAGTCATATCTCAGATGCAGTTGCTTAAAGATAAATGTTTTGCCTAATGCAGTTTAGTAAATTTTGCTGAAAGGTCATATTTTAAAAATAACATTGCATAAACCATGTTAAATAGGTCATCTTGCATGCAGTGTTTTATACAAATCATGGATTGGAAAGTATATTAGAAAGTTATTGTGTCATTAAAAAAAGCCCACATAGCTTGAAGAAAATGGGAGAGGCAATATTGAATAGTTAAAATAGTCCTGGAAGAAATCACCCATGCCTGAATTTTTATTATAAAAATTTTCAAATTTACATTAAGGTTGAAAGAATAATATAAACTGTGTGTGTATACCTTCCCTCTATATTAAATAGTTAACAATTTTCCTTCTTTTATATACATAATAGACCTCTATGTATATATGTGTGTATGTATATACATGTGTGCATATATAATCTGTGTAAAATATACATAATATATTAAAATATATATTTTTGTCTGTTTTGCTGAATCATTTGAAAATTAAGTGACATACATCTTGACACTTCACCTCTAAGCAATAATGATATTCTTGAGTATAACCACAATATTATCATCACACCTAAGAGAACAATGCTTCCACAATATCATGTAATATCTGGTCCATAAAAAATTTCCCAAATTGTCTCTTTTAAAAGCAGTAACTAGGCCGGGTGTGGTGTAACACACCTGTAATCCCAGCACTTTGGGAGGCTTAAGCAGAAGGCTTGCTTGAGGCCAGGAGTTCAAGACCAGCCTGAGCAAGAGTGAGACCCCATCTCTACAAAAAATAGAAAAATTAGCTGGTTATGGTGGTGCTTGCCTGTTGTCCCATCTACTGGGGCAGCTGAGGCAGGAGTTTGAGGTTGCAGCGAGCTATGATGATGTCACTGCACTCCAGCCCACACAACAGAACAAGATCTTGAGAAAGAAAGAAGGGAGGAAGGGGAATGGAATGGAAAGGAAAGAAAAGAAAAGAAAAAGGAAGAAAGGACGGAAGGAAGGGAAGGAAGAAAAGAAACGAAAGAAAAGAATATAACAGTATCCAATCAACTTTTGGTTTTTACTATTTTTAATCTAGAATAATGACTCTACCATTTTTGAGGGGCAGAGGAACTTTTGGAAAAGTTTATAATAATTGTCTTAGAAAATGTTACACATTCTGGGTTTTCCAATTGTTTCCTTGTGGTATTATTTACTTTGTTCTTCTATCCCTGTATTCCCTTTCCTCTGAAAGTTAGACTTGATTAGATCAGGTCTTGACTGTTTCCCCAAGAAACTTCATAGATAATGTTTATTGCTTTATATTTTGTCAGATCAGGAGTCTTAGAAGGATTTCAAAGCAGTCTTCCTGTACAATTCTGGAAGAAATTAAATTAACTTTTGGTGTTACTGATGCTAAGTTTGGTCTTTTATCTGGATGCTAATGGGAGAATCCCCCTGGAATTCCATTCAAGTACAAGCTGTAGCACTGGACAGGGGGCTGACAGTGGAGTCCATGATAATCATAGAAAGCTGTGTATTTCAGTATGCTCTGTAACACTGGAAGGAGAGGGCCTGGAAATTGGAATTCAGTTAACAGGACAGCGCAGCAGTGGGGAATCAGCTTTCTTAAATTTTGACTTTTTGTTTGGTTTGGTAAATTTGTGGTTATAATATAATGATTAAAATGCCTCATAATCAGTGCAACACTGCGGAAATGAATACTATTTTGTCATTATTAAAATATCAGTCCTAGTTAAGAGATACCAGGTTATGCTGCACAGCAGTGATCCCAGTTCATGTGCTGTCTTATGTTTCTAAGGACAGACTTTCAGACATGCAGTTCGCTATCTTGCAAACATCTCCCATTAATCACAGAATAGAAGCACCCAATAAAGGGAAAGAGAGAGAGTGACAGAGACAACAAAAACATACAACTCAGAGCTTGAGAGGGCAAAATGACCTTGAGGAACTTTTGCAAAATATGAATGCCTAGGTCCTGTGCCATCCCTACTGAATCAGATTCCATGGGGCAGGCCTGGGAGAGGAAAGAGGTGGGGCTCAGGCATCAGCATTTTGCAAAAGTTCTCTCAACTGATTCTGTTATGTCCTAAGGTTAAGAAGGATTGGAGTAAGAAGAAAAAATAGCAGACCGATTATTATAATGGAACTTTTTTACTTTAACTTTCCTTAGACTGAAAGTTCTCTGAACTCTTTCCTTAGAGAGTTATACTGAAATTCTACACATTAGGAGCTTAATGCGTCCCGGGCCAACCTACCTGGGAGAAATAAGCATGCCGTGACCCTCTCTGTCATGGATAAATTGATATCTCATTCATTTGTTTGTCATTTTTATGAAAAGAAGGATTTAAAATAATTGGAGCCTAGTGCCCCAAATTATATCCTTGTGCCTTCCCTGCAGTTTGTGGTTTAGTGACTGGGCAGGAGCGACAAGAATTCATTGCACCACAGAATATTCTTTCCCTGTAAATGATGCATTTGCTTTGGGGTGAAGTCTGATTACGAATGAAAGTGAAATAACGCTGTGGTCTACAGCTCTGAACTGCAGAGCTGGGCATGAGCTGAGGATCAGAGGCTGCAGACACATGTTGGTCGGAGACCAAGCCTTGAGGCCAAATCTAATGGCACTGGAGAACAGTCCTTGAGCTAACCACTCAGAATGGGAACATGTAGACGCAGAATTTCCCATGAACTAGCCATACTCTAGCAAGCCAGTTAAAAACAATTAAAATTGCATTTTAATGTTGGAAAGGCTTGGGCTCTTGCCCTAGTTCAGAAAGGTCTTATAAGGAAGTGATTGGAGAGCAATTTACAAATAGAAAGTCTTTCTAATTCTATATTTTAGTTGCATTAGGAATAATGATTTATACTGAAGCCAGGAATGAGTCAGACATTACACAAGCATTGAATTCGGAACATTCCCTGTCTAGTGCTGGGACTATCTGGAAAAAAAAAAAAAAGAGCATGTAAATTTAACTTAATATCACGTAAGTGCTATGGGAATAATTGTAAATAATTGGATTATTAGTAAGGAATTGGGAGTGTGGGCAGGTTTCTTTCTGTGGTTGGAGTATTGGACTCAAAACAGCATAACTTTGGCAATCTAAATGAAATGCATGCCGCCAAATCAGAATGACATTTGAAAACCACGTTAATACAGCATATACCTTCCAAGACATTTTTAGATCCAAAGCTTTTTCATCCAGTTTATGTTTTTCTCTCTGCAATCAGCAATTTTGATTGAAAACGTGGATCTACAAATACATTTATGTCTGCTCGCTAATCTATCCTGTCAAATAAGCCAGTTCTGATTTGTTTCCAAAGTGTCTTTGTAATGATAAATATCTAGTACAGAAATGTGTTAAGTCCCATAGTTCTATTCTAATTGCTCAAGGTTTGCCACGTATCTAGTATATTTAATAAATATGGGTCCCTTCGGACTATAGAGATGTTTAATGTATGCTATCAGAATTAATAAGTGCTATCTCTCTTCTATATTTCATATTGAAATGGCAGTAAATAGTTACTGGAAAAGTCTTAAAGGTTATTTTTTCTTTTTGTGAAGGTCTTACAGTGAGGAATTCACATCTGAAGTCATGGACTGGTGTTAGAAAGGACTGAATCAGATTTTGCTTAGCATTTTGTAGTGTGCCGGGCTTTTGCTGGTGTTACTCACAGAACCATATTCGCATCTACCCTCAACCTTTGCAGTCGTCATATAAAATTCCACAGAGTATCTTGGCAAAATGAGGAGGAAGAGCAAATCCAAGCAGTGTTGAAGAGAAGATTACAAATTAAAACTCACGTTCTCTTATGCTTTATAAGGAAGATTGAAAATGGCAGGCTAACCTGAATCCGTTTGATTGAAGCACGTGCACTTGGCTCTGTAAATTTACAGGAAGGAAAGAAGCAAGACTAAAATCTTTTTCTTTTGATCTAACAAAGAAAGTTTTATTTGTTTATTTATTTTTGAGACGGAGTCTAACCACGTATTTTATTTATTCTTTAAGTAGAAGATGATGCTGTTGTGATCTTTCTGATTTCAGATATAAGACATGAATAGTGATAAAAATCTTGATTTCTATTGCATGAACTCAACAGTTTTCATCCTGAAGAGTATTCGTCAGTAATGTACACTGAACATTATGTGTGATAATGAGGAATTAGAAACAATTTAAGGGATGTGCAGTAAGAAAATTATTGAGTAAGTTATGTTGTCACATGGTGGAAAATGATGCAGAAATTAAAATCATATTTTGGAAAAATGTTGGGTTACATGAGAAAGTGCTTTTGGCAGTGTTAAAATGTTGAATGTTGAAATAAAGATTCAAAATTGTACATAAAGCACCATTCTTATTTTGTGATTTAAAAAGGAAAACACATACATAAACATGAAATTATGTCTGGTGATATAATTGCTGTGTTATTCTGGGTTTCTTTAGGTCCAAATGTTTCTTATTTGTTTCACTGCCCTTTCCTAATTATCTGAAGTAATTGCTTAATTTTGAATCAGAAAAATATGTGATAAAATAGTAAATAGAAAGGAAAACCCATGTAGCACAGAGGTATTTATTAAATTCTTACATAATTAAATTATATTTAGAGGAATTTAGCCAAAGAGGTCAGGATGAATTAAATATTCCACTTTAGCCACGAAGTTACTGCATTTAAAAGTAATTTTGTTACAAATACCATGGTACCGAGTGACTTTTTCTTTATTGACACAACAAAATGAGGGCTGAGATTTTATTCCACAACTCGGCATTTAACATTTGTACATATTCTTGTTTGAATTCAGTATCTGTGCAGAGAAGATAGCAGATTTTGAACAAATCTGGCATACAATGTAGTATATTAAATATACCTAGAGTTTGACTATTATAGTCAAACTAAATATATATAAATATATATATAAACTAAAATATACCTAGAGTTTGACTAAATAAAAAGGAGCAGTAGAGTTAAAAATCCATAAACAAAGTAAAAAGACAAGTAATAAACTGAGAAAGTGTCAGGAGATAGGGTCAGAAGGCAGGTGGGGGCCAGATCAAGCAAAGACTTAGTGGGGAAGCAAAGGTCTAAGCTAGTCTTTTGGAAAGGTAAACTGGTGGCATTTATGTATCGCCCACATGATTCTGGCCTGTTTGCCTATCACTTGTACTAGTATTTACTTAGTATTTTTAAATAATTGAATTAAAAGGGTTGTATTTTTTTAAAAATTTACTTTCATCATAGCAAACATCTGTGAAATCATGAGTCTGGTATATTTATACTTTTAATGATTCAAATTAAAATTAATGTATGACTATATAAAGCAGTGGTTCTCAACCTTCCTAATGTCGTGACCCTTTAATATAGTTCCTTATGTTGTGGTGACCCCCAACCATAAAATTATGATAATTTTATGATAATTTTGATAATCTTATGATAATTATGATAATTTTATGGTTGGGGGTCACTACAATGTGAGGAACTGTATTAAAGGGTCACGGCATCAGGAAGGTTGGAAACCACTGATATAAGGCAATCTCAAATCATCTTAAATCCCATGAGGGAGACATAGCATGCTTTGGTAAACACTTTCATGGAGGGAGAGACATGTGGACATTTTGACCAATCCTGTCTGTCTCTCAAGCGCTACCATAACTGGGGTATGGTAATCCTCTTGATGTGTTTGACTGGTGCAGAGTTTTTGTGGAATTCCTCACAAGGCTGAACTTACAGCCTGGATATTAAGGCAGTGCCTTTTCTGCAGTGCCATTGATCAGAGATGGCTCATTCCAGATGGCAAGGAAGAGTGAGGAAGAGCATTTGGTGCTCTCTTCTTTGGTGATGGGGAGCAGAGATGCTCAGGTGGGGTCATAATTCCAAGGGAGGGGTTAGAGTAGGTAAGCAAGAGAAAGAAAACAGGGCAGAATACATGGATTAGAGGGATGTCAGCTATTGCCAAAACATTGTTAGGGTCCGGACTGCTCACTCTGGCTGTACTATAATGAAGAGTTATTCTTAAGGTTACATGACCTACTTAAAGAAAGAAAACAAAACAGAAACATAACCCAGTGGTTTCATTAACACAACCAGTGATTTTTATAAAACGGTCTGAAAAAGAAGTTACTGAGATCATTTAGTCTGAAAATGACATGAGGGAGCATATGCATGTTGAGTACTGGGTAGGAGCTAGGAGCCCAAGAGTCCCCTGCAGTCCAGCCTTCCTCATCTGTCACGGCCACTGTAGGACAGAAAGGGGGGATTTGTGGCCCTGATTTCTCTCACAGGGAAGGCTATGAGGAAAGCCTGGCTTTGGTCCTCAGTGCTCACCACATCTTTATCTGTCTCTTTGGCTGCTAAGCCCAGATTTACTTTCTCCCTTGCACCAAAAGAAAAAAAAAAAAAAGGCAGCCGCTGCTCTTATATCTGGTGGTGGGACTGCTCTGCTTGGAAATTCTCTTGGGGCCTTAGCTTATCTGTGTTTGCTTTAAGATGATCCTTTTGCCCAGGGGTTATAGTGATTTCAGACCAATGTCCTCAGTTTTATATTAAATACCTAATATGATCTGTATGAGTAAATTCTAAAATAATTTTTGTTTGTTTCCTTATTTTTTGTGT
Source organism: Nycticebus coucang (assembly GCF_027406575.1). Classification (NCBI taxonomy): domain Eukaryota; kingdom Metazoa; phylum Chordata; class Mammalia; order Primates; family Lorisidae; genus Nycticebus; species Nycticebus coucang. The sequence continues at coordinate 50,341,707 of NC_069785.1, read as the reverse complement.
TTGAAATAAGATAGACCCAACCCAAAAGAAAGATAACCATTTCCCTCGTTTAAGGAACTCCCAAGAAGAAGGTGCCATGACTTGCCTCACTGCAAAAATTTGAATTTTTTTTGCTTCTAAAACCTAAATAACAATAAGCTAGAAGTTGTGAAGGCAAGGATTTAGGCCCTTTTAATCACTAAAGCATCTATGTCAGGCAGAGGGGCTGATTCAGTGTAGGCAGCAATACATTTTTTGAGTAATGAGTGGATACCCTGTTTCCCAGAAAATAAGACAGTGTCTTATTTTAAGGTGTGCTCCCAAAGATGCGCTAGGTCTTATTTTCAGGGGACGTCTTATCTTTCCTGTAAGTAGGTCTTATTTTCGGAGGATGTCTTATTTTTGAGGAAACAGGGTAGTAATACTACTGTTACATTTTTACAGCAATTCACAGTTGCAAAGAGTTTTCCATTGGCTCATCTGATCCTCACCATGCCATTTTCAAAGTGGATAAGAACTAATGTTTACATGTTCATTTTGTAGGTGAGGAAAATGGGGATCAGAGGTAGGATGGTCTGCCCATGGCTTAAAGTTTCCATGGAGTTAGTGAGGCCTGATTCTATCCCTGAAATCCACATCTCAACTTGGAGTCAAGCAAGATGGGGTCCAGCTGTTCTATGGTGCAATGGGTCTTGCTTCTTGGGATTTTCATGAGATTTTTATTCTTTATTTTCAGATTACAGGACAGGCCCCTGTTTTACTGTGGTCAGCAACCAGATGTGCCAGGGACAACTCAGTGGGATCGTCTGCACAAAAACGCTCTGCTGTGCCACAGTCGGCCGAGCCTGGGGCCACCCCTGTGAGATGTGTCCTGCCCAGCCTCACCCCTGCCGCCGCGGCTTCATTCCAAATATCCGCACGGGAGCTTGTCAAGGTAAACCCAGGCTGATGGAATTATTAATGGATTAATCTTATTTACTCTGGAGAGCCATTCTCCAATGAAGTTGCAGAGAATGGAAAAGTAGTGTCAGAGACATAACTTCGCAATTTCGCTGACTGCATAATATCCAACTAAGGCATTAGGAACGTGGCTCACGGGAGAGCAGCTGGAGTCTTACTGGAATTTTCCTTACCAGCCTCCCCCCCACCCCCACCTCCGCTGACCCCAGAGGTGTTTTCACGTCCCTCTGACTCCCGCCGTGGTGTGATTCTGTTTACAGCAACACTGCGTATTGTGGCAATGCTGTGCAGAAACACAAAGCAAGACTTGTGGACAAGGTAGTTTATGTTTTTCTTAATTTTTTTTTTTTTTTCATTTCAGACTTTCAGCGTTCCTCGGGCTCTTGAGTTGTACTTAATTGACCTGAAGAAAATCGTTCCTCTTGACATTTCACATGCTGCATTATGCATTTTTTACAAGTCCGAAATAAATTAGGGTTTGTTTCACAGTTTTAAATATCCCCAGATGTCGCCCACTAGCTGCTTCTCCAGCTTCCCAAAGAAGCCCTTCCTCTGTTTTTGGCTTTTACTCCTGTTCTTCCAGCTGTACAAATTCTTTTATTGTCTGGATGTCTGGCAGGAAGCGGGAGGAAGAGAGCAGAGGCAGCTCCACGCTAAACTGATGGGGCTGAAAACTCCCAGGCTCTATCTGTTTCCTTTAGAACTCTTTGGGGCTTTTTTTTTTTTCTTTTAGCAAGTTAGAATATTTTCAGAAAATTCAGGTTGTGCTTTTCTGAAGCAAACAGATGATAGTTTGGCGTTGTTCTGTTTGTTCATTCTAAGGTCAATATGCAATATGACAGAACTTAAACTTGGTCGCACAGTTCTGTGGGTCTCCATTAAAATTTACTTCAATAAATCCCACCTCTGATTTGTCAGCCCTGGCCCTGGTTTCCACGTGCAGCACATAGCTCCTTTGTATGCCCCTGAACGCATCCTTCTGAAGGTCAGGAGAAGCAAGAAGTCATTTTGAAACCTTAGAACGATCAGGATAGGATTTTATACAATTAAAAGTCAGTTTAGTTTCTCTTATTTTTAGTGCTTTCTTATTTTTCTCATTCTTAGAAAGTTCCAGTGAGTTTCGAAGAATTTCTTGGTCTTGGGGTTATGAGGTTAGCAAATGCCCATGAGCTCATTGACAGTGACCAGAAAGCCGGACTTTGAATGTCCAGCCGCCCGTCAGTGAGTCATGGTCAGAGTTTAGGGCACTGACAGAATTGGGGGCAGGAGAATGAGTTGGGTGAGGGGAGAGCTGCCTTCCCTGTAGCTTTGCTATTCATTTCACAGTCTGGATTTCTCCAGTGTTGGTTTCCTGCCCCTTTCCGACTTTGCTATTCAACATCCAAGGATGGGGGAGGGGAGGGAGAAGGTTTTTTTTATAAGAAATTGTTGAAAACCCATAAAATCAAAATGGCAGTGACATTGCCATGAGAATGAAATTCTTCATGTTTGGGTGATTTTTTTTTTTTTCCAGAGAGATTCTGCCATTAGCTTTGGGCTCCCTGTCCTTTCTTGTGTTCCCAGCCTTGGGGCCAGATGTCAGGGGCCCTGGAGGATGGGTTCATGCAGGAACTTATTCTATTTTCGGTCTAGATATACATCCAGTGGAGAATTGCCCTTATGTGTATTTCCTACTGGCCAAAAATAATTATCAATAAGACATTTAGTTTTATACCTATATATAAAGTCTTGATTTCAAATAACATTCTAATAAATATATTCAGCATATCAAGAAAATGTAAAATTCTGGTCTAAGATAAAACTGAAATTGGCCAGAAAACAATCTAATTCTACTTCACATATAGTCCTTCATTTATGGGTCAAGAAATTCCATTTAAAAGAGTATCACTTTTATAATAAATTTTCTTTTAGTATTCCTTTTACTGTGTGCTGACTTCTCAAGAACGTGTGTTGATACCGTACAAAGCATAATCACATTGCTTTATTCAATGAAGAATGAAGCTAAAGAGGATGCTTGGCTTCCAGATTTCTAATAGAACAAAGGAGAGGATGAAATGTTGGGCTGTTTCCTTGGGGGTTCTTTATTAAATCAGACTTCTCTGTGTTATGAATGAAGAGACGGAAAGAATGGACCTGCACTTTTACAATCCTTAAAATTCAGTGTAGTGAGCCTGGGATGAACATTTTGGAGATGAATATCTGGGCTCATGAATAGGACCACAAATTAGTCCTTGGGTGCTAGAGATACAGCAGTGAAGAAAACAAAGTTTCTGCTCCCTGGAAGCTCATATTGGAGACAATTAATGAAAAATAAGTAACAGACACATATTAGGTCAAATGGTGATTAATCCTATGGATGGGGGTGAAAAAACAAGTGGGGTAAGAAAGATGGTGAAAACCAGGGGGCTGGTGGGAGAAGAGAGCCAGAGGGAGGAGGGTAAGAGATGAGGTCAGAAGGCATGAGATCAGAGGGGTCACCTGGAACTTTCTAGGCCTTAGCATGGACTTGAGTAGCTGGTGAGGGACACAGTCTGACCTACTTTAAAAGCATTCCTTCTGCTGGCTGCTCTGTCAGCAAGGTGAGTCTGCAGCTGAGACCCCACATTGGCCTGAGGATCTCTCCCTTCTTGGTCTAACTTTCTGAGTTAGACATGGGCAAGACAGTTCTCTAGAATGTAAGGTAAAACATTTTCCACTTCATTTGTGCAAACATTTTAGCTCTCTCATGTAGTCTGAGTGACCTTAAGTAAATTCTGGTTTAACTAAATCAGTCAGTACAACTCTTAAAGATAGTTTCATTGCAGACACGTATTTTGATTTTAGGGATTTCTTGAATAACTCTGGTTATTACTACCAACCTGGAGATAAAAATAAGTCCGTGAACAAAGGCCTTTTAATCCTTCTATCTTTGTACTTTGCTGCTTGTATAATAAAACCCACAAAAGTTAGTACAAATGTTCTCTTCTACCTGAGGGAAATTGGAAGGTGGGAAAATAAAGGCTACTTGTGTCTTCTTATAGAACATTATTGACCCAACTTCGTTATCAACATAATTTATTTTATATAATGTAATCGTGAGAAATGGTTTCTCTCATCATATTCCAGATATTACGATGGACAAATAACTCTTTTTTTTATACATATGGTAATATAATTGTGGACAAATGATCACATTTTCTTCTGCAGTGAATTTTATACGAATCTTTCTTTCTCTCTCTCTTCTGAAATCTGACAGATGTGGATGAATGCCAGGCCATCCCTGGGCTCTGTCAAGGAGGAAATTGCATTAATACTGTTGGGTCTTTTGAGTGCAAATGCCCTGCTGGACACAAATTTAATGAAGTGTCACAAAAATGTGAAGGTAAGAAATCTCCTGCTTTGCTTTTAAGAGAGAAGGGCAGACAAAACTCAACACCAGTGAGTTTGTTTGCTAATTATTACTAGACGCTCTGTCTTTGTCATCCCCACGAACGTGTAAATATAACATCCTTACCAGGAATAATATGCCTTTGTGCTATTGAACCAGAAAAACCCTGCAGCTTTTTCCACTTTTATAGGCCCCCAAATAAGAGGGCCATCTGAATCAAATTAAATATTAAAAACACGAAATATTTTTGAACCAATATTTGGTTTAAGCTGTTCAAGACACATGTTTTTGCATAGTTCTAGAGAAATAAAATTAAATTTGGTCACTAGACAGCATTCAGAATGATATATGTGCATATCTTCTGATGTTTTCCTACTTAAACTATATGTTTGACTTTTTGTGTATGCAAGAATGAGATTTAGTAATGCTTGCATTTATGTATGCTCATGGTTCATGCTTATTACTTTCTTTACTGGGGAAGGATATATGCCTATGAAATGAAGACTTTTTAATGTTTGTCAAACAGAAAAGTAACTGGAGGTAAATTTTTATGTTCGCGTTTAGTCTACAGATACAACTTCTAAAATGTGTATGTAGAGGATGTGTTTATATTCACCACTGCTGCTGTGTGCCAAAAAGAGGCCTGCCTTCCAAGTGTAATAATCATTTCTTAGTGAGAGGGAAGCTTCCAAAAAATAAGCATTAACCTCTCTCCTCTGTGATGAGTGCATGTAAGTTATATATGATAAGGTCTGACCATGGTATATGTAACAGCATTACCAGGCAACGCCTCATATCAAGCTCAGAAGAAAAAACTTTTTCCTCCAGTTTCAACTCACTGTATCTGGTGTGATCTGAGGGTTCATTTACATGTATGTATTGTTTTTGAAACCAGTTGCTGTATGCTCCTAGACTTCAGCAATGAGGAATAGTTCGTTCTTAGTTATTTGTCTGGGCTCAGATCATTACCCATTGTTGGTTTTCACAATATGTCGTACAAGCCAAAGACAGTGTTAAATTTAAGTTGCAATTTATAAATTACATGGAAGACGTTTAGTAGTTACTTGCCCTGAAACCAAATAATCTAACTCTGATAGAACTAGCTTTATAGATAGGAGTTGTTTTTCCATTATTAGTCATAATAGAATTTGTAATTGATCTACATTCTTGAACTTGTAATAGTTATTTTGAGGTAGTTGTGAAAAATACTTTAGTTCTTTATGAAGAAGTAGGACCTCTTAGAAATGTTTAAGTTTCACAGAACAATTGAGTTGACTCTAATAGGCCAATGTATTTTAAAAGTTGTGTTGTGGATCTAAGTTTGAAGCAGAGAGTTTTAATCCTGAAAGAGACAAAGAACTCACCTAGTTCCATCCTTTAATGTTATGAATTACAGAGCTGTGTCTTGGGTGTGTCAAGTGCTTTGTGTGAGGTCTTTAAATAGTGCTAAAATTGGCCTCTTTTGGCTCATGCCCTGGTGCTTGTTGAGTCCTGTTATATTGTCTCCTTTCCTAGGTGAAAGTTATCACCTCTGCTTTGACAGCTATATTTTCTAATATGTACATTTGCAACTACTTACAATATTATGGCATGGGTTTTCAGGTATTATCATACACATCTTTTTATGACATTAATAAGTTATTAAGATTTATCATATGCACATCATATGCAAAATCCACATCAACAATGGATTGCGTCTTACATTTTAGACTTTCTTAGTTTAATATATTTAGCTTCAAAATACATAGTTGGCTTTAAGATTTAGGGCAATATACTCCATATGACTTATTCATTCTGTGTTTTGTTTTCTGGAATTATGATAGTTTCCAGCCTGAACTAGAATTGATTTTTGTCCCTTGTTTTTACTCAGATGAATTAGTTAACAGTCAGGGATGGCTTATGGATGTGGACTAGACAGAAGATTCAGATTTAATGCTCAGACTGAAAGAAAAATCATTCAAATCCTTTTATTGATGCTAAGAAACCCATTATGGAGGTGAACTCGATGAACTAAAACTCTAGTCAAAGAATTACTTAGTTCATTGTCACATGCAAAAAAAATATTTTTCTAGCTACATGTTGTAGTCAGTAGTAAGATAAAAACAGACTACTTCTGGCTAGACCTTTTTTGTATTCCTTTGCCATTTACTGTTGCATTAGATCTGGATGATTTTTTTTCCATCTTAACTTTTCTATGAAAAATCAGTATTTGAAGAGAATGTCCTATGAGTGCTGTCTGTCCTCTGACCTGGAGGCTGGTGTGAGCACTGTTGGCCTGTCTTACTTTGGTAGAAAAGTAATCAGAAAGTCCTCGGAGAATTGGTGAGTTGGGTCCACCTTCCAACTCCAACTCTTTCCAGTGGCAGTGCTTCACTATGGGAATGGCATAACTTGGGCCTACGATGATGGAGGTCATCATTGTAGGTTAGGAGAAGGAACTCAGAAAGTATGGGCTATAGCCAGTGAAAAGGGAAAAGATCCTGTATGTGCCCTAGAAAGATGGTCAGGCAAAACAGCAGGTTCTGTGCCCTTGGGAAATTTGCTCTGGTGCCTTTACCATTACTTTGAGGGGCTTTTTAAATGTTCCTCTCCCTTGATGTAGACTGGAAGAAATTGAGTACTTTTTATAGTACTGAAAAAAAATTATTGAGTCAAATTCAGGCAGTGATGTCCCAGTGATACCAACCTTACTTCCTCATATGTGAGGATGGCTCTATTCAAATTGCTATTCATGAGATCTTCCTTATGTATAATTCTCCCTTTCACCCTGAAATATCACTGTTTCTTCACACCTTAAAAATGTTTTGGGACCAAAATCTTGTGGACCAAGTTTTCTATAAATACATATGATTTAGCTACATTTGAAACATAGGGTGGTGCCCGTAGTTCAGTAGGTAAGGTGCCAGCCATATAGACCCAGGCCGGAGGGTTCGAACCCAGCCCAGGCCTGCTAAACAATAATGACAACTGCAACGAAAAAATAGCCGGGCGTTGTGGGGGGCACCTATAGTCCCAGCTTCTCGGGAGGCTGAGGCAAGAGAATCGCTTAAGCCCAAGAGTCTGAGGTTGCTGTGAGTTCTGATGCTACCACACTCTACCCAGGGCAACAGCTTGAGACTCTGTCTAAAAAAAAAAAATTACCTAACTGAAGTGATTAACAATTGTTAAATTTTTATTCATTTAAATAGAAAAAGATTTAGATTTATAGCTGTGATTTGAGAAAAAGGGAGACAGAGTTCATGCCCACCTTCTTTGTTGTTTTTTCCAATGACTGTAGAGTGTGCATGCTGAACGAACACATGAGCCTTTTCCTTTTGGAAACCAAGTCCATATTTGCATAGGTTACTGTGGGAGGAAATTAAGAAATAAAAGTGTAATTAAGGGATTAAGTTTTACTTCTGGAGGAAGTCCCTTGGATTCCTAATTAACCACTAATATTTTGGGATTCAGATTATCGTCAGCCCAGCCTTTAGCAATTATAATAGCATTGCATGATGCAAAGAACCTTTTTTGAAACTGTAGCTCTTAAACTCATGCCCTCCCTAATGTGTGAGCCAAAAACCTCAGGACTTCCCCTTTCCAGAATAATGGCATGTTTACCTGATGGCTGCTTTCTATGAGGGGCTCTTATTTCCTCAGGCACCAGGAGAATCCCTGGGGCTGCCTGACTCATTGTCACACAGATGGGCCTTCATTGCCTGCAACTGGTTGCATGTCCTTGACTTTTGCTTTTTAGGCAACTCTACAACTAGTAGAACAGAATCTCTGTGGTAAAGGCAAAAGAACCCTGGAAACAAGGTAGACTGGCCCTACTCTGGTAATATCGCTAATCTTGCGTGATCTTAGATAAGTCAATTACCTACCATCTCTGAGTTACTTCAACTTTCAGATGAGGAGGTTGAACAAGATGGTATCGGGCAGTTCTTTCCAGTTCTACAGTGTGGACTCCATCGTTATATTTCTCATTATTTCCAAATTGTAATCAGATAGCTGATCTGATGCTGCATGAATAAGAAACCATAAAAGCTGGCATGCATGGTGCCACTCTGCAGTGATATGACTGGGGTTTTTCTCGACATGACTTAAAGAATCAGCTTTTTTATTTCATAGTCACATGCTTTATACTGGGTTGAGTCTGTGTAATAAAACGGAGTCAATCTCACAGGTTTGGTGGCATTCGTAGTCATTAGTGTCCCATGTTAATTTTAAACAGCTGCCACATTTTTACTATTTTTCTTGACTTTCTTGGTCATCTAGACAAGGTCAGCTTCACTGCTTTTCCTGTCAAGTTTGCCATCTTGGATGGAGCTTCTGGAAGGCTGAGTGCCCCCTGATGCCTGCCCCAGAACAGAAACCAAACTCCATCCATCTGTCCTCCACCCTCCTTCCTTTCCTGTGGCTGGAGGAGCCCCAGGGTAGGGAAGCAGTCTAAGGATGAGAGGAATGCCCAGGGAAAACAGATGACACAGAGAGATAAGAGGAAGAACAGGCATAGAGGAGGGGACAGCAAATAGGGAGGGAAAGAACCTGCCATCACGTCTCTTTCTAGGGTCATCCAGAAGCCAGGGGGGACCTGGGCAGCCACCAGGGATAGCTACTTCCCAGCAGCTCTGCCTTGCCCCTTCCACTGCACAGAAGTGGAGCGAAGTGTCCGCACCACAGAAATAGCTCTTCTCAGCCAAGCCCCCCCGCCACCCCCTGCCACCCGGTTTACTTCTACAGCTGGCATTTGATACAGCCCGACTTATGGAAATTCTGGGAAAGTCACCATTCTCAAACTCTCCTTTACGTGAATGCCTGAAATTCTGTTAAAAATATATAAACACAGAGTGTTAAGAAGTTGGAGAAATAATAAATGAGTATGAACGAGTTTCAGAGTGTGAGTGACACCAATTCAAATGCCTTCCTCTGGGCTTTTACCATGAGGGACTTACACCACAGCCTGGTAATGAGATCAGGATTCTTGCTGTGATCCTTAGGAAGCTGTGGGACTGAGCAGAATAGTTTAGGAAGGCAGAAAGGCACTACACAACTTGGAGGAAAAGGATGTGTCATTGAGAAATCCCCCATCGTAGGGGACATTTGAAGTCATTTAAGCTGGCCTAGTCCCATTTTTTATGTTTATCAGTGTGAAAATCAGGGAGGTGTGCGCCATGACATACTTCTTGACCTGCTGGCCTTTGAAAGACATGCACCCTGATGAAACTCCTCCTGCAGCTTACTCCACATGCCTACCAGTTCAAGACTTTATGAATGATGAGCTTCTTTCCTGTTATTTCAGATTTTATTCATGTCACTTTTCTGTAGGCCTCAGTCTAATGCAAGAGGTATGCCTGGGCACCAGAGTTATAGAATCAGATCCCATGATCAGTCATACCTATATTGTGCTGACACACAGAAGGCATTTAAACAATGCCTTCACTTTCACACTCTTCGCATTCAAGTTCTCATTGTTGTGATTGTTGCTGATTGTCATCTTCGATAAAGCATCCAAATTAAACCTAGTCAGTGTATGAAAGATGTTTCTCCCACCTGACTAAAGTTAATTCTGTTTTTAAAATAACTTTTTCTAATATATGCTGTCACTTAGCCTTTCTGACTATTGATGTGTGTTAAATGCCTTAATAAGAAGGGCAGCATTAATATTAACAGATTGAAAAAAACTTTTTAATAAGTAGTCTCTTCCCATAGTCTTTGGCAGATGTTATATGATTCAACCATTAACTTTTACGAACACTTTGGGAGCAGTCCATTCTTCATATCTTTGCGTTCTATCTTCCTCTATCCTTAAATGAGGTTTTGAATCCTGTAGGTTCTTCAATATACTTGTGTTAAGTAGAAGTGTGGCTGGGGAAATAGAGAGGATCCAGGTTAAAGAACATTCTTAAAATATGCCTTGAGAATATTATGCTGGTTCTAGAACCATAGGCTCTGCCCTTCTAGTTTCTCTGCCCAACTCTTTGACTGACTCCGGTAAAATTTATATTTGTCAGAATAGAATATGCACCTTTACCATTACACAGCTTCACAATGACAATGCTGTTTATGTTAGCATTGACTGTAACATAAACTGTGAAATATTGTTTGGTTTAGCCTCTAGCCTAGCATAGAAGAATGGTGATTTTGCTTTTAAAAAGGTTAAACTGCACATAAACACTGTCACTGCTGACTTTTTGACAGTGAATTTGAGTCAGAAGATACTTGCATCTTGTCCACTTAGAGCTCTATTTTGTTTAATAAATGAAGAGCATTTAGAGTGGAGAAGAAATGTTCTTGTTTAAGGTTTTAAGCCTTTCCAAGTTCAAGGGTGTCAGCCTGGCCCTTGCAATCCTCCCAGGAGACTTGGGTTCATCCCTCTTTCTCTAGGTCAGTGCAGAAGGCCCCACTGGTCTTAGAGTTGAGGCCATGTGGATTTCCTGTGCTCTGAGGTCACTTCTAGCCTAAACAGGAAGTTCTCAATTTTCTCTTTTCTCCTACTGGTGCCATATCTGTTGACATTTGGCAGTGTGTGGGTTGGGCTATTAAAAAGCTCCCCTTGAAGGAGAGGGTCAGATTTGTCCTTAAGCGACTTTTACTTCTTCCTTGGAGGACACCAGTGGCATTGAGGGGTAACTCCCAGCTGTGGCCTACATAGCATTCAGGATGTTAACCAGGAGATGTCCTTGGGACAGATGCTGTAGGAGAGAAGGAGAAGAGGCAAGGGTGTGGCTACATGAGGAGGCAGGATGGAGCACGTGAGGTGTGGGGCTGCCCAGTGATAGACTCAGCTGACCCCAGAAGGAAATGGAAGATGGGAGTGGCCTTCAGAGTTGTCCCCCATTGGGTCTAGATGACCAAATTTTTATCCCTCCTCCACAATTGCTTTCAGGTGTGGAGTGCCTAGGAAGGGTATGACCTCAGGCAAGGTGGCTCTCTGTGGTTCAAGCAATCCTTAAAGGGCCCAAGAACTACAGGCTATCTGCTGACAGCATTGCCAGCAGCTGGGGCACCAAGTCCTTCCTTGAAGCGGTTCAGGGTAGAGCCCAGAAAACCATCCTGATGGCAGTTTGGGTGCTATTGAGAACACCAAGCTGATACTGTCTACCCTTAGGCTGGTCACCCAAGTTGCCAAGTCTTGGTCAACACTGGGACCCTATGATCTTCTCTATAGGATTTCAGTATCTGCTTTCTGGAAAATAGGTTGAGAAGAAATACAGTAAGTGATGCAGCAGAATATAGAACATTTAGTAGAGGAGTTTAATCCTGCAAAAAATGGAAACGAAGGTGAAATGAAAATTACAGAATAAATGATGCTTGGACTATTAGCAGGCTGTAGTTACTGGGTGAAACAACAATACCCAGTTTTTTAGATTTTAAAGATGAGTTGATCACAGTCTACGTAGCTCTTACTTTGTAAAGATGGTGGTTTCCAGGGACATGATTTGACTGGTATGACGTCTGACTCCTTGTAACGATGAACTGTTTTGTACTCTGAGCTATGAATACTGAAAGTCTTTATTTATGTTCCAGATATTGATGAATGCAGCACTATTCCTGGAATCTGTGATGGTGGCGAGTGTACAAACACAGTTAGCAGTTACTTTTGCAAATGTCCCCCTGGTTTTTACACCTCTCCAGATGGCACCAGATGCATAGGTAGGTTTCAGTACAAGTAGCACACGTGGTTTGTACAAATTGGTCCCATAACAAACATCTTTCTAGCCACATTGGTTAAGGGGGAATATGATTTATCACTTGAGGCAAAATGTACATTTATGGAAAGGTATTAAACAGTTGGGTGTCCTCTTAAAGAACAGAAGCATTTTGTGTTCCTGTTTTGTGCTTGTGGTTTTTTTTTTTTTTGCCACCCATAAGAGAGGGATATTCCAAGAGACCCTACAGATAACCTTGGTCTATATATTAGTGTTGCAGTTATGCGGCATCAAACCTTGAAACCATGCCCAGTGTCTCTCTCCTTCCACCTTCAGTCATTTCCCAGAACCTACGTTAATTTAGGCCTGAAATTTTGCAACAATCTCTTAATTGTTCTCCTTGCTTTCTGGCTTCTGTACAATCTATCTTGTCAGATTCATCTTCCTAAAATAGTACTTTGATTAAATAACACTCTTGCTCAAAAACCTCTGGTAGTTTTCCACTAAGACTTGGAAATGAGTGGTTCTCGATATGTGTCCAGTTGATCCTTCAGGTGCTACACAGCACTCCAGGGCAGCAGGGAATGGAGAAGAGGATACTGAAAAGGGGGAGGGCTGAGTGGGAAGAGTTCCTGCCCCTAAACACCTGCTCTGGGTGTGGCAATTATGCTTTGTTCTGTGGTAAGTGTGGGGCTTCCATGTGAAGTATCGATTATTATAAATGAGGGGCTCTGTGGTTTAAAATATAGATTTGACAACTGCCAGATTCAACTGTTGTTAAGATTTCCTTCAGTGTCCAATATTCTAGATTAGAATCCAAATTCCAGAGGACAAAGCCTGACAGTTAAGAGGCTTCGCTCTATGAGCCCCTCTTCCCAACCTGCTAACCTGTCAGCATAGTCCTGGCTCCTCATCCCCCAAGTGGGCCAGGTGTTCCAGTTCCTTTATGTCTTTAATCGTACCTGACACACTGCTTAGAACACACTCTTCCCAACTCAAGCCCTGTTTCATGCTTCTGCTCAGCTTTTGTAACTTTGAGGAGGTCCCAGATCAGCTTACTTAGAAGGATGTGCTTCTCCTGAATGGCTGTATCAGGAAATGCCATAAGACTGTATGTTTTTGTCTTTCTAATTAAGTTGTAAGTTCTCTTTAAGACTAGTAACTGCTATCCCTGTATCTCCAGGGTTCTCAGAACACTTCCGTGCATGTAGTAGGCACTCAAGTATTTCTTAAATATCAAAATGAGTAATTTGTTATTATTAGAGCAAAGATAGGAATCCTGTGGCACAGAGCCTTGGGGAAAGATGAAGCCTATCTTTTAATCTTGGTTTCCGGTCCATATTTTCAAAAACATTCAGCTTCACATCTTCACCACAGACCATGATTTCAGACCAAAACTGAATTGCACTTAAAATTTTGAATTCCTCTGTACTTAGTCACGTATAATAAAAGCTGAGGACAGTGTCTATGGCTGACATTTGAATAAGTACAACCAGTGAAGGAAGTGTATCTGGACTTTTCCTTAGAAACAAGAGTGGTGTCTGGATGGCCTGGTTTTCCGGAATCTATCAAAGACAACTACAGTGAAAGATTGGCAAGTGTAATTCATGTAGCTTCGTTTTCTTCCCACTTGTCTAATTAGGACACGATTGCCATTGGATTTGATTAGCTGAGAGGTAGATGAGAAGCTTTCGTTGGCCAGACTATAGGAAATATTTTTTAACCCTCAAAGTGAACCCCAAAGTTCATGAAAAGATTAAAATACATTCACATTCACAGATGGTCAGATAGTTTACATTTTAAAAATTCTTTTCTTTTTATCAAACATATCCATATTAACTTTGTATAAAGGAGGAGGGGAAGGAAACTAGGATTCATGGATCACCTCCTAGGTGTGAGGTATTTTGTGTAAATTATCTGAGGACATTTGCAGCAGTATTGTAGATGGGAGTGGCTGGGATTTAGAAATAGTTCAGCCCAATTGCTTATGTGGGTTATGGGTGAGGGGCTAGGATTCTAAGTGCACAGCCCCGGCTTCCTCCCTATTGCCCCCTGCGCATCAACACCCATGCATTTAATTCCCTCTTGGTATACTCCTGGGCAAGCATGGTTCCTTCTTCTGTGGAATTTTATTGTACCAATAATTAAAGCAACTTGTTATATAAAATGTCCTTTCTGCTTTCCCTAATGATCATATGGAAAACCACAGAAACTCCCAACATTATCCTAGTGGTAAGAAAATAAAAATACTCTTCAGTTTATAAACAAATCCAAGGTTTTCTTGTAAGCTGATTGTTTGGAATGAGTGAATCTACCCAATTGAAAACCCCATTCGTAGATAGTGGTATGTCATATTGTCTTTATCAATCTCTTCTAACCACGAAATCCCAACCATCACCTTCTGTCACAACATTCAGAGACTCTGAGGCCTCCCTGGCCCTGACACTCCCTTTGTCCATTAGCTCTTACAGTATTATTTTGTTTTTTGTTCTATGATCTTCCTTTGGTAATTTATCATACTTTGTGTAGGGTCGTCTTTTCATATTAGTGTATTCTAACTCTTTAGCCCCTTGGGAGTCATAAAGATATCCTGTCCCTAGTTTGGGCCTTACAGCTTTTAGCTCCTGCTTGGACACAGCATATTAGTAATTGGTTAAGAGAGGACACTTGATAGCTTAGGATGACCTGCAAACACCCATTTAGTCCATCATATATTTGTTTTAACACATGCAATTTCTGTGTCCCGTGAGTAAGAGCCAAGTGATTCCAAAGGGGAGTAAAGAGGAAGGTTTTGTACTCTATGTCTACCAGATGTCTTGACCAGAGAAGAGTTAAAATGGAGGAAGTTGTCTGTGGCTTCCTTCTGCCTCCCTTTATGTCTCTGTATCCTGACAGTCTTCACTCCAGTAGGTCTTCAGATTATCCTAAAGCCACCCCTTGCCCTCTGTATAAAGTGACCAGAATGGATCCTGTCCCGCAGACTGTGATGTTGCTACCATGAAGTGGAAAACTTCCTGCTGGTGTGCCTGGGGAGGCGGAGAGGTGGGAGGTCAGGTCCTCCAAATGGCTCCTGATTTTCTGCTTGGTTTCCTTACTATCCCATGTATCTTCTTTAAAATAAGTTGCATAAATAGACATTTTCAATACATGTTCTTCTTTAATAAAAAAAAAAAAGAAATTAGCAAAGCGATCATTGTATTTACAGGTGCTGTTTGTGAGGCAGGGACTGCCAGGAACCGAAACTCACTGTGTAATTTTTTCAGCTCCAACATGCACCATTTTGGGCAAGAGTCTGTGATTCATAGATTTAATGTATTAAGCTAGCCAGATGGCTTAATGCTAGGGCAATAACCTAGCATCATAGTTAATCTGCAAAATAATAGACTTTAGCCCATTAAGAGCTTGTCGTTGGCAGCTGAAGGTCCCAGTTTTGCTCTGAACGATAGCCCATGCTGAAAATTATATGTACAAATTCATAATTTGGTCAAATGTTTACACTGAGTTCTGACCACCAAATTCATGTGAAGCTGGGACATAAGCCAGCTTTGAATATCTCTTCCTATTCTGGATAGCCTCTGGTTTCTGTGCCCCCAAATGTTTACCAATTCACAAGTATATAAAGTATTAGTGGCTTTAAGGCACTGCAAATTATAATGTCGGATGTTCTATTTCTCCACCTTCCTCCTGAGGGAGATGCCACCCGTGGCTTCACAGAGCATACTTGTCTGCACGCCCTCTCTAGCCATTTATCCTGGCTGGACCACGCTAGAATAAAACCGGTTCTACCTCCTTGCTGAGGCTATTAGTCTGACCAGAGGTGCAGGAACTGGAACCTCAAAAAAATTCTGGAAAGCACATTTATACTTGCTAGTGGTTTTAAACACTTTTTGGAAATAATCTTGTATCCTTTAAGTTGACTCATGATTTTCTTTTATGGTTTGTCTAGATTTGTTTTAGCCTTCTTCACTTGATGTTAATCATTTAAATGCCTCTAAATTAGCCTTGTTTTTATTTAATTTTATTAATATACTGAAACCCTCAAAATGTGAAAGCTTGGTGTTCTGAAGAATGATGTAGATAACAATGATAGATATGACCCTGTGTGAGCAAACGTGATGCTTTAACACTCAGATTTACTGGAAACATAGGGATGGGTTTTGCCTATAAAACAAATCTTTCACTTTACAAAAGGATTTACCACTTGCATTCCTTTAAATGACAAGCATATTTGAAATATTACTTACTTTTCAAAATATGAACTACAAACAGATAGATCTTACTGAACAGAAGTACACCCTCAATGCGTGTAAGGTAAATGAAGGCGTTTTGCACTTTGCCACTTGCCTTCCCTAGTTCATAGTAATATCACAAAGGCATATGGAGCAGTTAGGATTTTCCTATGTCATGACATCTCTCTGGTAGCCCAGGGTTGTATTGCAGTGTATCAGATCTTGCCATGACAGTCAGACATGATGTAACCCAATAAAAGTGATATCTAGAGATGTGTCTTACTATGTTGCTTTGAGAAGATACCTTTCTGCAAAAAATGTCCTTTTAGAACTGTTGTATCCCATAGAACTAAGAATTTGGAAGCATATACATTTTGAACTTGCAAATAGTTAGTGTCTTATAAAATTATTAGGGCCCCAGGAAAAAAGGAAATCTTGATTAATAAACATTGGATCCGAATGCAAAGTAGTTCATTCCTTTGAAGAAAAAAAAAAAAAAAAAAAACCTCACATGTCTGAATCACAATTTCAGACTGAAAAATAAGAATGATCTTTTAGAAATGTAGACTATAGCACAGACTTGATGTTGTTTTAAAATAGATTTATATAAATATTTGCCTAGTTTAGAACCAAGGACAAGCCAGTCTCTCTTCAGTATAGAGACATGTCTTTATAAATAATTAACTGTCACCGTCAGTGATTTTCTTAGTCTCTCTTTTCCTATGGCACGTATGGTTTTAATCATTCATTCCCACCTTGGGTATGGAATGTGGGATGTCAGCCAAGTGCACCAGCACACAGGGGCAAAAGGTGTGACACAGGGGATTGCTGACAGAGCATTGGTCTCATGCAGGGCAGAAGCGTGACTTAATCCACCGGGCTCCGGGTGTGAAGTGGGGAGGTCCCAGGCCAGGGGAGCATTGTTATAGGTTTGATCTCAGTGATGTGTATATATGTTCCTTTGTCCACTCAGATGTTCGCCCAGGATACTGTTACACAGCTCTGACCAACGGGCGCTGTTCGAACCAGCTGCCGCAGTCCATAACCAAAATGCAGTGCTGCTGTGACACTGGCCGGTGCTGGTCTCCAGGGGCCACTGTTGCCCCAGAGATGTGTCCCATCAGAGCAACTGGTAAGAGCCCTTTCGGTTATCTGCAGGGTCTGCCATCCTAACCCTCACAAACCCAATGGCAGTGTGTGTGATGTAAATCTAATGGAAACCCAGGTAAATATGAATAGATTCCAGAAAATATAAGTGATGACATCCAGGAAAATTTTCCCAGGGGATGAATAGGGAAAATGCAGAGATCTATACAAAAAGTATTATTTTCAGGGACTGCCTCTTACTTAGCTTGCTTATTACCACTGACTGGTCACCTTTTCTGGAAATACTTGCTTTCTCTCTTACTCTCATTTGAGTACTCAGTGGCTCTCATGTAGAACTCAGAAGCTCAGTAGGATGAAACTCAGCTCTCTCAGAACTTTTCAGGTAAGAGATTCATTTCCTCTTTCCATGACATTGAACTCTTTCCTCTTCCTTGTTGTGAAGTCCTGTTGATTTTTTTTTTTCCTTCACAATTTCTCTTTTTTTTTGTCCTACTCCTTTGATTTCCATTAAAAGCTTATTTTCTCTAGTCTGGACTATTGGGAGTAGCCCCCTTCACAGTCTCCATGAACTCCACAGGTGCCATATACCTTTTCCAAAGTATAATTCAGTGTAGTTCAGTTACAAAAATTATATCTGGAGAAAATATGGACAAAGATGTCCAGAAAACTTTCCACAGCATGAACTGGCGCAATATCCAGTAGTCCCAGTCAGTCCATTTCTTGCAAAGAGAATTTTGTTACTTTGAATAGCATTTGAAGTCCCCAAATCTGATCCCAGTTCATCTTTTAAATCTTGTTCCTTACGGCAGCTTTATTTTCTGGTTACATTTTATGGCTGAGTTTTCCTTGAAGCCAATCTGAGCATTTCTAAACTCAGTCTGTTCTTTGAGTCCTAAAGCTTCCCTCCATGCAGGTCCTTGCTCCCCACTCCCTGCTCCTGCCACCTTGCCTGTTATATCCCGTCTTGTCTTTTAAGGACCTGCTCAAGCATGATCTGATACCCTAATATCCCAAGATAAACACAACTGGAAGCTCTCCTGTCTTCCTTGTGCTCCCGTGGTCCTGCTTTGTGTTAGTGAAGGTGTGACTCCACACCACGGTGCTTCACGCCAATGTGTGTTCATGTGTTGCTTTTTTACTAGTTGACACATCTCGTTAGGAGGTCTTGTTTATCACCATAGTCCCGTATCTCTCATGCTTTTCCCACTTGCACCATCTTTGGCAAAATTCTGCTCATAGAAGTCATTCGAGTATGGTGAACAATTTATTTTAAGTGACACTTTTCCCACCAACTGAGCATATTTCAAAACATCAGGTTGTACACAATAAATATATACAATTTTATTTGTCAATTAAAATAATAAACAAATAAATAAAGCTCGTCTTCTTTAGTTCAATAAGAGACCAGTAAGTCACTGTTAGTAAGTCACTGTTTAGAAGCACATGACTTTTGCTCCAAGATACGTGGCTTGGGTACCAGGAGAATCACTTTTTAAATGCATGTGTAAACTCAGGATCCAGCCATCTTGATGAGGATTCTTTCCCATAGTTAGGCCTGGACTATGGGAGTGGGAGCAGGTCATGGACTGTTCATGACTTTTGACTTCAAAGATAGTGCAGTTGTAGAGAGAGGACCAGAGCAGGTTAGGGGTGGCTCCAGCTGGACCTACGTTGGGAGCCGTGGGGGAGAAGACCAGGTTCCTCTGTGTGGCTTTGCAGGGAGCTGCTCTCCCACATGCACCACTGAAAGATGCCCAGCCCTGTGATAGCCTAGGGCAAAGCAGATTGTTAGGGGAAACTAACTTGCAGGAAGGTTTATATTTGCCCGAATGTTCCAGTACCAATGCTGCAAAGATCTGGGCTTTTAAATTATGGAGAATGATGATACAGGAAGGATTTTAAATTGGTCAACTTTTCATGCTTAAAGAAAAAAATCAGCATCATCTCTTGCTTAAATGGAGATAGGAAAGATGGACACCTGCTGCGACCAAAATTAAAGCCCAGGTTGCTGATCCTGAATGTAAAGGGGCTCATGGGAAAGTTATTAATCTGTAGAAAGTAGGAAGGAGTGTATGACCCAGTCTGGTAAACTTGCCTAGAGAAGTTAAGATGAATTTACTGATATGCTTAAGGTAAAATATCCATTTCATCAGCGAAAATGCTGATAAGCTAGTCAACTTCTTTTATATAGCCCTAAGTCTTAAAAATAAAGGCTGATTGGATGCTTACAAGTGCTTGGAAGCAAAGTGTCTTCCTTATTATAATTGTTATTCAATTAAATCCAACACACATTTAATGAATTTCTCTTATGTACAATTTGCAGAGCTAAGCTGACAGCGGGAGCAAGTCATGGATGGTACATGACCTTTGACTTCAGAGACTGTGCAGTTCTAGTGGTAGAAATTTGGTAGAAGCAGGGAATGATGGATATGGTACACCCAGATGATAACTTCATAGGGATAATTACTGTTGTCTGACAACAGAGATTATTGCATCCTGAGCCATGGCTGCACAAACAATGTATAATTCCTTTCCAAAGACAGTCAAGCACTACAGAATCTCTGTGAGTTGAAATACCAGCTAGTTAATAATCAAAATGCTATAATAGAATCCTCTGAAAACATAACAACATGAACATGACCTGAGTTGGAATTGTCAAATAGGATTGAAGAAGTTTTAGAAATGGATTAGAAAACGTCTACAGGGTTCGTACTAGTTAGGCATATGTAGTCTCATGTAAATTGGCAGAATGTCCTGTGAGGATGAAATACAAATACATTTCAGTAAAACATATTACTATCTTAAGTTAAATTTTAGAACATAAGAAAAAGAAAACTATTAGCTTATTGTAAATTAATGGCTGAAACTAGTATAGAAACTATGGGAAAATCACTGTGTAAATGTGACAGTAAAAGGACTGACATTGTGGCAAGAGAGAAAAAATGTCAAAGTAACATAATTTACTTATACAAGGGAACTATAACAGAATATGGCTATTTGTAGGAAACGTGAAAGTGAATAAAATAAATACATCCCTGAAAACCCAGATACTTTTTAAAAACATCATTTTGGAAGCTCAGAAAAAAAAATGTGTCACAAACCTAAGGATGATTTATTCTAATAAAAATCTGTCATTATGAGAAATAGTAATTTCTTAAAGATGTGCAGTCCTAGGGAAGCATGATTAAGTCAGGGCGTACTCACTGAAGGATCACAATGCAGCGTTAACACCAAACCCACTGCCCTCTGGTATTTCTCCTCCCCTGTGGGCCACTTCTCCATTTATTTTGTTGTCTTTTACAAGTCAGTATTCCTCGGGGTCCCATCTCTGGACTCCTCTTCGCCTTCCCCACACCCTTCTTAGATGAGCTCATTCATCCCCACCTCTCTACCGATGACTCCCAAACTTATCCGCAGCCCTGATTCCTCCTCTACCCTGCAGACTCTTCTATACAATTGCTGTGTGTTATCTCCATGTGGATGTCTGAACTCTCAAAACTCAAGTGTTCAAAATGGAACTTGGCTTCTACCCACCAAACCTTCCTCCACCATAACTTTTCCCATCTCAGGCAAGGAAACCAACATTCACCCAATTGCTCAACTAGAAAACTAGAAGTCATTCTTGATTTCTTCTTCCCATTTACTCCTTCACCAAGCACTACCCATTCACTTCTAAAATATGCTTCAGATTTGTCCGTTTCTGTCCAGTACCACCACCGCCTCCCTATCCAGCCATCACTGTCTTGCCCTTGGTTTTCTGCAACCACCCTGCTCTCTCTGGTACATTCTCCATGCGTCAAGAAGAGGGATCTTCTGAAAATGGTCATCTGGTCACATCCTGCCCCTGCTGAAGACCTCCAGTGGTTTTGCGTTGCACATAAGATAAAGTCCAAGCTTTTTAGTGGGCTCCGGAGAGCCCTGTGGATCGACAGGTGGGACTGGATGAAGAAAGGGGGGGGCATCTTATGTTTTCTGTGAAATGAATTTTGATGCAAGTAAAAACTTCCTAAGGTTTGGGGAAGGGCAGGTGATGTGGTACACCCTCTTGGGGAGTTTGTTTTTATCATTCTGGGATGGTTGCTGTTGTGGGTATTAAAAATGAGAATGAAGTCAGTTGGTTCTTATCCTTTTCTCCAACTGACCTGTGTAGCTTGAAGATCAATTTTATTCAGAAATGTCTTTAAAATGTAAGGATGACTCTGCAGCTCAGCTATTATGCTGTGTTGTATCGTGTTTTTCCAGAGGATTTCAACAAGCTGTGCTCTGTTCCTGTTGTACTTCCGGGGAGACCAGAGTATCCTCCCCCGCCTCTGGGCCCCGTCCCTCCAGTTCACCCTGTTCCTCCTGGCTTTCCTCCTGGACCTCAAATTCCGATCCCCCGGCCACCAGTGGAATATCCGTATCCATCTCGGGAACCACCAAGTAAGAATTCAGAAGTCATCTAGTTATTTTTCTTGCTATAATCGGGTTAATGTTTTTATGTTTATTTATGCTGCTTCAGTCATTAAATAAGTTTGCCAGTTGTTGGATTCAGTCTTTTAGATTAAATAATGTTATATTTATGTTTCTCCATTTTCCTGTTGCATGGAGAAAAACGAGAGGTTTTCTTTCATATTCTCTAGAGATTAATGTCCTTTTGTTATCGACGTTTTCAGCCAACTGTAGGAGAGTTGTGGGAGAGATTTAAATCTGATTCACAGGATGAATTTAGAGGTGTAAAATTATACTTTGAGTTATATAGCTTGCAAAGCAATTTTGTAAGTAGTTCAATACTGGGATTTCTCTGCCTTTTTTATTTCCTCAAACTGGAGGCCTGAGGGTGAGATGGGGGACAGAGCAGGGAGAAGAAGGCAGAATAGGAGGCTTTGGCAGGGCAGCACGCCTCCCCTGTGTGCACGGTGCAAGTGTGGTCTCTGTTGACAGGGTGAAAAATTTCATCATTGGGGGATGTTTTTAATGCTTTCATCTAATGGCTGGTCTTTTGGTAGGATGACTTAATTTGGAGTTACCAGCAATGACTTAAATATATTTTACAATGAAAGTTAAAAGTCATTTAACTTTTAACTTTTAAATGACTTTTAAAAGTGGTCATGGGCTCTGTTGTCACAGATGACCTTTGCCCAAAGAGTGTCCTCATCTCTGATGGAGTATTATTGCCAGACAAAGCACTGATGAAAGGTACCATAGTAATAATAATTCTAATGGGGTTTAATGTTACTCTTTCAGGAGTGTTGCCCGTCAACGTCACCGATTACTGCCAGTTGGTCCGCTATCTCTGTCAGAATGGACGCTGCATTCCAACTCCTGGGAGCTACCGGTGCGAGTGCAACAAAGGATTCCAGCTGGACCTCCGTGGAGAGTGTATCGGTATGTGATTGATCTGTGCTGGGCACCAAGAGGCTATTGCAATTCTGCTCCATGAATGTGTTGGTTTTCTATTGCTGCTGTACCTGTTACCTCACTCTTAGTGGCTTGAAACAATAAAATTTATTGTCCCTCAGTTCTGTAGATTAGGAATCAACATAGGTCTTACTGGGCTAACATTCAGGTGTTGGCAGGGCTGTGTTCCTTCTGCAGTCTCTCGAGCTTCATCCATTTCCTCACCTTCTTCAACTACCAGCTCACAGCCCCTCCCTCCACCTTCAAAGCCAGCAGCATAGCATCTTCAGATCTCTCTCTAACTCTCTGGTTCTCTCTTCTTATTCCCTTTTCCACATTTAAGTATCTTTATGATTACACTGGGCTACCTATATAATCCAGGAGACTCCATCTTGAGGTCAGCTGATTACCAACTTTAATCCCATCTGCAACTTTTAATTCCCTTTTGCCATATAACATGTTCACAGTTCCTGGGGATTAGGACATACACATATTTGGTGGCCATTGTTCAGCCTGTACAATGACTTTTAACTTTCATTGTAAAATATATTTAAGTCATTACTGGCAACACCAAATTAAGTCATCTTACCAAAAGACTGGCCATTAGATGAAAGTATTAAAAATGTCCCCCAATATTATGAAAATTTTCACATTTTACTAATTTAAATGGGTAACTTTTCAGCTTTCTCTAGTTAGTCATTAAAAATTAAAGAGAGAAACTTTAAATTGTTGATGAGGCATTTAAGCTGGTGAAGGGAGGAAATATAACACCAGAACAATCAATTTGTTGGATGGTATAAGAATACCCAGTTGTTATCTGCTATTTTTTTTTTTTAATAAATTCACCTCTCAGTTCTGTGACACATTCCAATTCTGTAATTATGAATCAGTCAGAAATGAGTTGTTCTTGTTTTCCCAAGCTATTTAGTTTCCTGGCAGTCCGAACACTTCTTCCAGAGCTGGGCAGAAGAGGATCATCCAGCTCAGGGTTGGGGAATACGAGGGCAGAGCTGTGTCTGCTGCTGAGAAGCATGTGGACAAGTGGGTTGATTATCTTGGCTAAGCTTCAGTTCATCATCTTTACAAATAGGAGGGTACGAACCAATTTCTCCCCAAGTATCTGATCATTCTTAAGTGACAGGCACCCACCACTATGCCTGGCTAACTCTTGGGAGCCTGTATGCTGAGGACATCTGGGGATGGGGCGGATTTGATGGTGGGTGAGAACAGTGCCCTTTAAATGACAGTTGCTCCATGTTTTGTTCTAATGTTCTTACCAGACCTCAGCAGGGGATGCTTAGATATGATTAGGTCTTCTTTTTATTGGAAAAAATAGAGCTTCGAGAGATATTCAGAATCTTATCCAGAAGCCACTTCTGAAATGTTTGTCTGTTTGATTCACTTAGGCCAGACTCAAAGAAAAGAGATGTTATTGGCTTGGAGTGTCGAGTTGCTATGTGTTTGGAATTTTTCTCTGAAAAATGACATGTGAAAATAATACACTTGAACAGCTCAATAAGAATTCAAATGGCTCAATAAGAATTCAAATGGCTAGTGAGGTGGTATATTGTATGGAAAGATAAAAGAACCTTTTGTTATGCTATTTATTTCTTAAAAGGAAAAGTTTTTGTATGGATAAAAGATAAAACCAATAAAGTCTTTGAATTATAAGCTATTGCTGATTTCTCACTAAAATGCACTGTGCTTCGCAGATGTTGATGAATGTGAGAAAAACCCTTGTGCTGGTGGCGAGTGTATTAATAACCAGGGTTCCTACACCTGTCAGTGCCGAGCTGGGTATCAGAGCACACTCACCAGGACGGAGTGCCGAGGTACGTACGGTCCTGCTGTGCCGGGTATGGTTCACGCATACCAAGTTGGGGGTTGGCCTCAAGGAGTTCAGTGGACTGTAGCCCTTGTCAGAAGAGGCAAATTCAGTCCCATTGCTTCTTGTACTTAATCTCTAAAATTGTCACTCTGTAGGACAGTGTCGTAAGATCTAGCAAATACCCAAATGATTTTAAAAGATGCCTCTGTGCCTGCAGGAGTATCTTATTTCCATTACTCTTTTGTCTCATTGCTGTTGCCTATTGAGTTTTCATCTGAGAGGTATAAAGAGTAGGACTGTTCTTTATAACTCAGAAACAGGAATTTCCGGTGAAATTGTATGCAATTAATTTCTTAATGGGAAGGTCTGAAGGATAAGGAAGTCACCTGTAAGTCCTTACTGGTTGTCAATATGCAGCATGTGGGAAAACTGGTTGAAACACAGACTCTCAGGTCTCACTGGGGCCTACTGAGTCAGAATCCACTTTCCAACAAGATCCCCTGGTGATACATGTACACATTAAAAGTTGAGAGGCACAGCTACAAATATCCCTTCATTGAAATTTCCCATCAAGTTTGATTTTTAATTAATTTATAAACCATTCAATAGGTTTTTTTTTTTTTCAAATTGAGACAATCTCACTCTGTTGCCCCAGGCTAGAGTGAGGTGGAGTCAGCCTAGCTCACAGCAACCTCAAACTCCTGGGCTCAAGTGATTTTCTTGCCTCAGCCTCCTGAATAGCTTGGGCCTACAGGCACCCACCACAATGCCTGGCTAACTTTTCTATTTTCAATAGAGACAGGATCTCACTAGTACTTGGATTGGTCTTGAACTCCTGCGCTTAAGCAGTCTTCCCGCCTCAGCCTCCCAGAGTGCTAAGATTATAGGTGGGAGCCAACACACCAGCCCCAATATTTCTTTTCTTTTCTTTTTTTTTTTTTTCTTTTGAGACAGTCTCACTTTATCACCCTTGGTAGAGTGCCATGGCATCATAGCTCACAGCAACCTCAAATTCTTGGACTTAAGCAATCCTCTTGCCTTAGTTTTTCATTTTTAGTAGAGATGGGGGGTCTCACTCTTGCTCAAGCTGGTCTCGAACTCATGACCTCAAGTCGTTCACCCACCTCAGCCTCCCGGAGTGCTAGGTTTATAGGCATGAGCCACCGTGCCTGGCTCTAATATTTCTTTTTTAAATGACTTTTGTGTGCTAAGTTTCTAAAACAGAAATAAATAAGATATACTGCTCAACCTTAGAGGACCTAAACACCTATCTCTATATCTATAAACTTGGCACAACGTAAAGTGTATTATTAATGCAGTAAGGCCAGAGAAAAATAAGTAAATGCTCTTTTAAATTTAATACAAGGAAAGGTAGAGTGGTTTATTGCCACTTAAAAATTGGCAGCCAATAATGAAACTATGTGAACTGAAAATATACAGAATTTTTAATTTTTATTGGTGATCTGGTTTTGAATTTGGTTCTTCAAGATTTCTTGTCATCAGTGCCATAAATGGCAATTTTGAGCAGAAAAAACTGGAACATAGCCTTTCGATCTACTAATATTTTTATGACCTACATAGGGAATTATAAATATGGATAAGCTGTATATTTAACTGAGTTGAGAACCTTCTTAATATTATAATTATTTAAAATAATTAGCATGTGCACATAGTGTAATAGGCATTTTTCAGTAGTAGAAAACAAAATGAATGAAGTATCTGAATCAATGTTCAGACACTTCACTATTAAATAAGCAAAAAGAAGTGATTATTGAGAGCACTTAGCTGGGCAAGGGCCAGCCAGTGTAAATGCAAGGAGTTATCTTTTGGTCTGAGACTTTAAATTAGTGACTGAGGATGATCTCCACCCCTTTCTTCTTAAAGAGCTAGTGCTAGCTGGGTGTGGTGGTTCACACCTGTAATCCTAGCCCTCTGGAAAGCCGAGGCAGATACTTTGCTTGAGCTCAGGAGTTCAGGAGCAGACTGAGCAAGACCGAGACCCCATTTCTACTAAAAATAGGAAAACTAACTGGGTGTTGTGACAGGTGCCTGTAGTCCCAGTTACTCAGGAGGCTGACACAACAGGGTTGTTTAAGGCTTAGAGTTTGAGGCTGTTCTAAGCTGTAATGCCACAGCACTCTACCCAGGGTGACAGAGGAGATACTATCACACACAAAAAAAGAGCTAGGGTGAGCTTATCCTGAACATAGGAATTTCAGAACATGCTCACATTATTTTGTAGATGAAAATCGCCACAGAATGGTCCAAAGGGCTGTATACTTAGCTGAGAAGTATCTGGAGGGCTTAATACATTGGTATAGAGAGACAGACAGAACACGGGAGAGGAGAACTTTCCCTTTGTTTTATAAGGCAATGGGGAGCCCCGTGGTATTCTCAAATTGGTGAGGAGAGAAAAAGATGAACTCTTTATTCTGTTTATTTTAACTTTGAGCCTCAGAAATTATAGAATCCTAAAAAAAAAAAAAAGTCTGCTCAAGAATATTTTACCATTTTTTGGAGTGTGGAGCAAGCCGGATTTTACCAAGGATTAAGAAATAAATGAGAGAGAAAAAGATTGTAGGTTGCTGGCACAAAGATCAGACAGAAGAGAAGCCCAGACTGCCTCAGCGGGTCCAATGACTCGTGTGGAAACCACTGCAGGATCTGCCCAGAGAGAAAGTGCGTCTGAGGGTCAGCCACCAGACACCATGCAGACGCAGCACAGCCAGAGGACCAGTAGGCCACCGGCTCACGTTCTTGTCGTCCAGAGGATGTTTGGGGGTGCTTCTATTCAGGCAGCTGTGACCTCAGTTCTGCACAGATAGATCTGCCCCCTCCGGCTCGACACTGCTTCCTGATCCCTACCTCTGGGAATGCGCCCCGGAGATGACCACACGCAGTGTAGACAAGGCAGTTTGTATTCATCTTCTCTGAAGTTCATCCAGAATTGTAGTTTCTGGAAACTGAGGGAAACAGATAATCCAGGGGGCCAGGCTGTTAATTATGAATCTTTAAATGAGATACAGGCTGAGTTATTGCCATTTTTCCACATACCAAGCTCTATTGTGTACTTTGGTGTAATATTAACCACAACAGACAAA
The DNA here is from genome assembly GCF_027406575.1 of Nycticebus coucang. Lineage (NCBI taxonomy): Eukaryota > Metazoa > Chordata > Mammalia > Primates > Lorisidae > Nycticebus > Nycticebus coucang. The sequence continues at coordinate 50,314,126 of NC_069785.1, read as the reverse complement.
TGGGGGAAATACCCCCATAGTACCAGTATTTTATTTGGTAGATAGAATGCCCATAAAGTTATTTTTAAAAAGGCTAAGAATATATAAGCAACAAAACTATACTTGGACCAGATTGTCATAAGGATGGTAGATGTTCAGAGTGATATGATTGACAGTTTTTCAAGCACAGAATTGAACGAGTTTCTTAAAAATAACATTTTTATTTTATTGTTCTGACAGAGTTAGAAAATCTGCCTTTTAAAAGCATGTGTTTAAAGATACCAGCCAAAATTTAGTGAAAATAATAATATATACTGGTGCAATAAATTAGCTAGCAGTGGTCAAGAAAAATCTATTCTGTTTATAGACTTGAGATTTAAGGAGTCTTATTACAAATTAGATTTAGATAATTTGTGATTATGCAGGTATATTTTTTCAGTCAGATTTCTTTCTAACTCTAAATATCATAGTATTTGATATCCTCTTTAAGTAATTAAAACCCAAAGCAAAGATGATAAGTTTGGAAATGGAGGAAGGGAGAAATAAAATAATTTTAAATCCCCTAACTAAAGCTATGTCTTGCCTTTTAACTTGAATTTTTAGACATTGACGAGTGTTTACAGAATGGCCGGATCTGCAATAACGGACGGTGCATCAACACGGATGGCAGTTTCCACTGCGTGTGCAATGCTGGCTTTCATGTTACACGAGACGGGAAGAACTGTGAAGGTAATAACAACATCTTAAGGTCCTACCTCATATTTGATTATGATTTCAATATCAGGGGTCTTTAACAAGTTCAAGCCAAATATTGACTATAAGGTTGAAGTATCAAATATATTGCAGGTATTTTATCTGGAAGGCAAGCCTAATTATCCACAATGTTTATGTCTTAATTCACATTTATAAGAGCCAAACAACATTTTGGTCTATTAGGAGAGCTTGTCATTTAAATATCTCTGGTAATGGGCTAGGTGCAATGGCTCACACTTGTAATCCTAGCACTTAGGTAGGCTGAGGCAGGATGATCGCTTAAGGCCAGGAGTCAGAGGCAGGTGGATTACTTGAGCTCAGGAGTTTGAGACCAGCCTGAGCAAGAGTGTGACCCTGTCTCTACTAAAAATATAAAAATACTAGCTAGGCATTGTGTCAGGCACATATAGTTGTAGCTATTTTGGAGGCTGATGCAGGAGGATTGCTTGAAAAGAGTTTGAGGTTGCTGTGAGCTATGAGGCCACAACAGCACTCTGCTGAGGGGGACAAGGTCAAATTCTGTCTCAAAAACAAATACATAAATAAATAAAATAAATATCCCTGGTAATGATGTTTTTAATAAATGATAATTTATACATTAAAAAATAGGACATACCTCACCCGTATTTTCTCTAGTCATTTATAATCCTTTTGTTTCAAGTGTCTGCCTGGTGATAAAATGCTACTAATCAGCATGTGACAATGCAAGATTTGTTTGAGAGAAACATTAACTATAAATAGCAGCCTTTAATATTTCCTCTTGAATTAATCACCTCATTTGAAATTGGGTGGCTTTAATCATTTTTCTTTGCCATTTTTTTACTGAATGAAAATATGACTATTATTGATGAGTTTCCACCTAATAGACCTTTATCAAAAAATGAAGAATTTTCCTTATCCTATTTCCCATTGTCTTTGGGAAATATTCCAAGAATCTATTCATACATTAAAAGAATTTCAAAATTGTTCTTAGAAATATTTTTGGCAGAATATTATCTTAATGATTCAATTCAGAGACTTAATGCCAGAATTCCTGGTTGGGATAGAATTCTGTTAAGAAAATGAAAAACAATCCCTGTAGTGCCAGCTACTTAGAGGCTGAGGTAGGAGGATCTCTTGAGCTCAGGAGTTTGAGGCTGTAGTGTGCCTAACAGTGCCTGTGAATAGGCACTGTACTCTAGCCTGGGCAACACAGCAAGACCCCAGCTCTAAAAAAAGAAAAGAAAAATATCCTAAATTTCTTTGTCTTTCTAAAGACTGTAAGTGAAAATAAATCATGTCCAAAAGAACAAGTGCCTTCCAAGACAGCTCTAATATTAAATAAAATGGCATAGTGATGAATTTAAACACCTATTTATGATCAAGGGATCCTAAAGGTTAGCTGGCATGGCTATAATCCATAGTTGAGTCTCGTATTTTAAAAATTAATTTTTTCCTACCCCTGTTTAAAATTGTTTCATATTACAAGCTGTCTTCTGGTTTCTACTTTTAAAAGAATTAGGATGAGACCTAAATATGTTTCAGTAAGTCTTGGTTTTTATTTTACTTTAATTTTCAGGGTATGAGAATTAATGTGAATCTCAGAATAAAGATGCCCACTGGGCTGTAATACACTTTTCAGTTTGTAAACTGCTATTCCTAAAAAGAATCCCTCTCGTTTGGGCTATGTATTTCATCTGTCCCCTCTTCTCCTTGAATGATAAAATTTGGCTGAAAATTTGCCTTGGGCTATAATAACAAAAAACGAAAGACATGTAAAGAAACAGAATTATATTCATCCAGGTTGGCTTCCTTTGTTAAGTTGGCTTCTCTTCCCATAAGAAAATACCTGCTTTTGTGTTTTTCAGACATGGATGAGTGCAGCATAAGGAACATGTGTCTTAATGGGATGTGTATTAATGAAGATGGCAGTTTTAAGTGTATCTGCAAACCTGGGTTCCAGCTGGCATCAGATGGGCGCTACTGCAAAGGTTTGTGTTATAAAACTCTTAAATCATGTTTTCGCCTGCTTTTTCTCCTCTCTGCCTTGCTCCTTGATACCACCTTTCCTTAATGATTCTCCCCTGTTTAGAGGACTCCTAATTCTCATTTAGGAAAACTGACTAGAGCTCCTTCTAAAACACAACCATCTAAAGTGCTGCAGTTTATACCCAGAAGGCTATTTGTATTTCAGAAAGGGTATTTGAGGTCTTGTCAAAGGAGCTTGAAAGGCTAGGTAGCAAATAAATAAGCCAAACTGGCCGTTAGTCTCCCAACAGATGTGGGCATCTCTCTAAAATAGCTGAGTTCAGCCTTTTCTTTCCATTTGGGGAATAAGGGCAGTTAGGCTTCTTGATGTCTGTCATTTGCCACCTCTGACATCTTTACTTGGAGAGAATATCGTAGACTCTTACTTGCTGCCATCTCTTCCTTGTAATTTCTTCCTGGTATCCTAAGAAACAGAAAATCTCTTATGGACAATTGATTTAGGTTTTGTGAAGTTGCATAAGCAGAAAGGGACATAGGATTAAACAGAAGAAATAAACACACCAAGAGCCATTCTTTAGCTTGACAACTTTTGAGATAATCTCACTGTTTCAGAAATTGAAGCAATTTTGAGGATTTTTATTTGTCCTGTTGAAGACTGGGGCCCTAAAAAGAGTCATCAGAGATAAATTTGTGCTTAGTTTCTCCAGCTTTAGTCAAAGGTCAGTGATTATTACATGATCTGAATTGGATCCAGACTTCTCAAAGAACCTCATACTCAAAATAGATCCAGAAAATCTGCTAAAGTGATACTCACAGCCTCTGTCCATAGTTTCAGATGCAGACATGTAGAGAGGCAGCTATTCCAGATGAGAAAGGAGGATAAAGTTCTGTGGTGCCTCTTTAGTGAGTGACCCTCGTGGACAGCTTTGGTAAACGTGTGATGGAAAAAAGCCTTGTGCTAAGTCCTTGGCAAGATATGCATTTTCTCCAGGCTTAAAAGAACTTCTAGCCTTTGGTTATTTACCTACATTCTCTATGACCTTCACATCCGTGGCTCTTAATACTGTGCAAATGTGTCTTTGCAGCAGAACAGTTGAGTTTTTCAAATTTGAAGTAGGAAAATGGTTTCTATACTTGTGAGCCCTATCCTGGGGGGCACTTATATGGAAAGACAGGTTTACCACGAGGAAATACTCTTCAGTGTAAGACAGCGTAAAACAAAGTACCAAGTTGTACCAATTACAACTGTACAAGTAAAAAAGAAAGGGGGAAGGGAATGATTGCTGGAATATTTGGAATTAGGCTTCCAAACAAAATAATAGAAGGAAATGTGAAAGCCCCTTTGTGAGCAGACTTTCTGTGAGAACACACACTCTTCCTGTCCGTACACAGAGCACGTGGAGATTCACTTTCAGTGCCTGTGGGCTGCTGGCGACCCGGCTGCAGGCTCTCAGCATTACGTATGGCCAATAGAAAATGCTATTCCAAAAGATGTTATGACCTCATAGATGAAATAAGGTTTGGTGACCATTTACAACCAGTGAAATGGTATCTTATCAATAAGTTAATTGTTCTATTCATTTGCAAGTGCTGACAGTGTGAATGGTTTGCTTTAACTTTAGCGTTCTTAAGGAGGCGGGGGAGTGCTCCATAACACCCCGTTATTCCTTCTGTCTTCTTTGTTCTAGTACAGAATGGAGAATACAAGACACTGTAATAAGACTAAAGGGGAAAGAAAGAAAGTAATCCCTTGTATGATGAATTTTTCCCTTTGCATAATTTTCCCCTTGAAGCTATTAGTTACGATTTTCTCTTAGCACTGAGAACTTAGTTTTAATCCCACAAAGATATGACTCTTCAAAGTGAAATCAACAATGCTAATTTAATCTCCATGATTAATTAATCTCCTGAACCCTATGGTCTGTCTGATTACTCTCTGAAAGTTGAGGCTGCGAATTTTAAGCAATGGGACGCCCCTCGTCCCTCTGGATCTGCGTTATATCTCTGTCCTTGTATACCAGCAACACTACCTAGGGAGATGCCTTTCACTTCTAAAATAAATGAATTCTCATTATTCTGTGTAAGGAGACTGTCTTCTATAGGGTTTATCGCTCTTGCCATAGCGTTTAATGTAAAAAGGCTTCTTAAATAATATATCCTACAATAAGGGATACTTCTCTGTGACAGTATCTTTATTTTTTTAATGTTAATTTGATTAGTATTCATTTTATTTGGGAAGTTTACACAATACTCATGGATTCCTCAGTTTATTTTCCCATACTTTTGTCGCTAGAATAAAGAATAGGAGCTTCTGCTCGCTGAAATCTTTCATGCAAAGATTTCAGTTGTAAACATTATTTTGCCTGAAATTAGCATTATAATGCTTTCTTAAGAAATGTTTTGTAGCCCCCATTTCACGGCAAAATTTCTAAATCTGTATAGAAACTATTAGAATAGACAAGGATTGGCGCTTATAAGGAATTATGAATTGTATCTAAATCTCTTCTAACATTTAATAAAATTTATTTTAACCTAAAAAAAGCCTTCCCATCATCTTTCAGGCTACAGTCTCCTCTGTTTTACTTGTTTTACTACATGTTTCAACTAGAACAAAAGGATGACCAGATAACTGAACTGATTTGAGTTCATGCGTTTAAATATAGATGCTGTTTTAAATACAGTCTGTACATGGAATCTTGGACCATCTGAATATATTTTATGCCAAACAACACAAACTAAGTAAAACACGAAGGTGTTTTACTCTCAGTTTGCCTTTTTAAGGTCAAGAGAAAGGAAATACACCAGTTGTGTATCACAGAGGGAACAACTTGCTTCTAAGTGTTATGTATTTTCTAAAACACAATTTTGGTACATTTTCTATTTCCCCATAGGAAGGGGAAAAAACTTTCTGCTATTATTAGTATGTGTCCAGTGAAGTTTTTTTACCAGACCTTCCTATATTAGGAATGTTATACATATACAAGACTATACTATTTTTAATATTCAAGAAAGACTTTGCTGCGTTTCAGTTGCTTACAGTGCTGTTACTTGGCTACAAATGGTCATTACAATTCTCTATGATCATTCTCTGTTCTTTTTCTATGGCGTTCCATCGAGGCTTCAGTTGTACGTCCCTTGACGTTAGGCTGATTGCCCCAGAGAGCTAAGGCATGGATGATAATGCAGTCATTATCACCAGTCTGGGTGATGAATGCCGAAAGGAAAAGCTTCCTGCCCATATCAAAGATAGAGTTTTATTATCAAGTTAAATTTCTGGCAGTCCTAGAAGAGCTAAAATGTGACGCATTACCCCAAACCCCTGGTCGTTAGTGGTTATTTTTCTTCTTCTTCCAATTCTGTTTTGCCTTTGTGATTATTATGAATTAAAAAAAGAAAACTCTTGGGAGAATATTATTAAAGTACCTTTTCAAGGAAAAGTAATAAGCTCCAATAGCTGTTCTCTCTTGATTTTGTTACTGTTCTTTCCAAGGAAATTGAAAATGTGTCTCACTGAGCTTTAATTTTTTGGTGTTGCATATTATCTTTTATCCTCCCCATCTTCAAGTGTTATAATGTGATTGTAAACATGTTACAGTATTGGGTAAACATCACTTTGTTTTTAATGAGTGCCTCTCCCCACCACAGACATCAACGAGTGTGAAACACCTGGGATCTGCATGAATGGACGCTGCGTGAACACTGATGGCTCCTACAGATGCGAATGCTTCCCCGGGCTGGCCGTGGGTCTGGATGGACGCGTGTGTGTGGGTAAGGAAAAGCCCTGGCTGGACTATGAGAGAGATCACCCTCTGTCAATCAAAAAACCCACCAATAACAAGTGTACTCCACTACGCAGATAAGATATAAGGAATATTTGTGGAGCAATAGGGGTCAGTCCTCTTCTTGACAACATTTTGTATTTAAGGAATAGAAAGATGTGCAGAGATACGTGAGAAAAAAGGAAATCCCTGGCTCTTTTCCTCCCTAATCGAATAGTTGTCCTCAACTTTCTCTAGCCCTCCTTTCTCAATAATTAGTGATCTTTGAGATTAGCCTGTATATGGTCATTATGTCCAACATTTTAATAGAGAACTAATATCCAGGAGTAGTGTAGAAAGCAAAGGAGAATATAGACATTCTGGAAACACTGTGACAATAATTTTACGTGGTTTTATAAGAAGTATGAGACTTGTTGAGAAAAGGATACACATTTTATCCAAATCATTTTTAAGAAAGGTATTCAGTAAACCCTTTGAATAGGGAAAGGATTGTGCATAGCTGGAAACTCCCTCCCTGGTGGTAAAGATAACACTGCTTAGTTGACCAACATCTACAGATTTATATAATGAACCTTTTACAGATTAAACTTTCTCCTTTTTGGAAAGTACACCTAATTCAGACATTCAGTAATTGCATGTTTATTTTAGGGTAGGCCACATTTCTAATAAAGGTCTTATTTAGCATGGTGTGAGATTGAACATTCATCCATCATTCATTCAACATTTATTAAGTGCTTGCTCTGCACAGGCTTGGGAAGACAAAAATGAACGTGATTTAAACCTAGCACTTAAGGGTGTCACGGTTTGGTAAACTAGGATAGTCTCTAGAAAACTGGAGTCTGGCCATTGCTCTCCAGTTCTTGGAAGCCAAATGTGTTTTGTTTCTTGTTTACGTTTTTTTTTTTTCTTTCTGTTAAGCCCTAATACCAGAGGCATTCTCTGTGAGTTGGAACAGGGATGATGGATAAATAAAACCAGCTTCAACTCTGACCTGGGGGGTTCTCATTGTTTGAAGTGACAGTGTGATGACAGACGCTTCTTCCTGTTTAGACACACACATGCGGAGCACATGCTACGGTGGATACAAGAGGGGCCAGTGTGTCAAACCCTTGTTTGGCGCTGTTACTAAATCGGAATGCTGTTGTGCCAGCACAGAGTACGCCTTTGGGGAACCTTGCCAGCCATGTCCTGCGCAGAATTCAGGTACGTGGTATCATTGAGATACCCTCATGCTGCAAGTCTTCTGCCATGATCTGAGGATTTGCATTTATGAAAGTCACAAAGAAAAATTACATTCTGTGCTGTCTAGGTGTATCGTCACCTTCCTGGGGTCCCATTGGAGGCTGGTCAGTGTCGAACCAGGTGTTACTCACCCAGTCTTCACAATCATTTGGAATAGGCAATGCATTTGTACCTCCCATATGAACTCCCCCACCTCAATAATTTTCATGCTGTTTGCAATACATGCAACTTACCTTGTTTTCTAAAGTAGTTTCCTGATGTTTGCATTTTGCAGGAATTATAAAACCAGAATTTTATGCAGTACAAAAGTAAATAATTTTTAGACTGCTTGCATATTTCCAACTGTTTTTCAAAAGGTCATCTGTGGTTTTCTTAAAAGATTTTATTCAACCTTAGGGAAATAGTCTTTTTCTCTGGTGGGGATGGATAGGGAGAAGAGAGCTGATGGCGAGTCAGAATTTGCTCCCCCATGCACAGGCAGAAAAGTTTCATTATGGTGGGGATAGTTCTTTGTTGATTTTTGTTTATTTAAGAATTTTTAGGAATTTTTCTCACTTTCCAATGGATGTAAGATGGCATCCATTCATAAATTTAATTATAAAATAGAATAATATAGAAAAAGGATCCTTAGACTTCTCATCTACAAAATGAGTTGCCTTACTTAATCTGAAAGATCCTCTCCAGATGCAAATTATTTCTGTTTATAAAGTAAAAACTAGTTTACTAAAATTAAAACAATAGACTGTCAGTATTTGAATACAATTTTTAGGTAACTTGGCACCTAATGTTGAAAGCATGTTGCTCAGATTGGTTGGATTGCATATAAGGCTCAGGAAGTTTACTTCTGCCCCAACTAAAATAAATTAAAGATTGACTTGTAAGGGTATATTCTAAAACTGTTAAGAGTAGAGTACAAATGTCTTACCACAACAAATAAGTAAGTGAGGTGATGGTTATGTTATCAAGTTTGGTGTAAGCTTTCCACATTGTGTATCAAAGTAGTACATTGTACCCTATAAATGCATTAATGTACATAATTATGATTTAATTTTAAAAGTTTTAAAAAATAAATGAAGACTGATCCATAAAAGATTTAAAGATTTATTAATAGAGAACCAAGAGATGAATTCATCTACTTACCGTTATTTGATCTTTGACAAGCCAATTAAAAACATTCAGTGGGGAAAAGATTCCCTATTTAACAAACGGTGCTGGAAGAACTGGCTGGCAACCTGTAGAAGACTGAAACTGGACCCACACCTTTCACCATTAACTAAGATAGACTCTCACTGGATTAAAGATTTAAACTTAAGACATGAAACTATAAAAATACTAGAAGAGAGTGCAAGGAAAACCCTTGAAGAAATCGGTCTGGGTGAGTATTTTATGAGGAGGACCCCCGGGCAATTGAAGCAGCTTCAAAAATATGCTACTGGGACCTATTCAAACTAAAAAGTTTCTGCACAGCCAAGAACACAGTAAGTAAAGCAAGCAAACAGCTCTCAGAATGGGAGAAGATATTTGCAGGTTATGTCTTCGACAAAGGTTTAATAACCAGAATCCACAGATAACTCAAACATATAAGCAAGAAAAGAACAAGGGATCCCATCGCAGGCTGGGCAAGGGATTTGAAGAGAAACTTCTCTGAAGAAGACAGGCGCACGGCCTACAGACATATGAAAAAATGCTCATCATCTTTAATCATCAGAGAAATGCAAATCAAACTACTTTGAGATATCATCTAACTCCAGTAAGATTAGCCCATATTACAAAATCCCAAGACCAGAGATGTTGGCGTGGATGTGGAGAAAAGGGAACGCTTCTACACTGTTGGTGGGAATGCAAATTAATACATTCCTTTTGGAAAGATGTTTGGAGAACACTTAGAGATCTAAAAATATATCTGCCATTCAATCCTATAATTCCTCTACTAGGTATATACCCAGAAGACCAAAAATCACATCATAAGAAAGATATTTGTACCAGAATGTTTATTGCAGCCCAATTCATAATTGCTAAGTCATGGAAAAAGCCCAAGTGCCCATCGATCCACGAATGGATTAATAAATTGTGGTATATGTACACCATGGAATATTATGTAGCCTTAAAGAAAGATGGAGACTTTTACCTCTTTCATGTTTACATGGATGGAACTGGAACATATTCTTCTTAGTAAAGTATCTCAAGAATGGAAGAAAAAGTATCCAATGTACTCAGCCCTACTATGAAACTAATTTATGGCTTTCACATTAAAGCTATAACCCAGTTACAACCTAAGAATAGGGGGAGGGGGAAGAGGGCGGGGAGGGGGGGGGGGCGGAGGGAGGGTGATTGGTGAGATTACACCTGCAGTGCATCTTACAAGGGTATATGTGAAACTTAGTAAATGTAGAATGTAAATGTCTTAACACAATAACTAAGAAAATGCCAGGAAGGCTATGTTAACCAGTCTGATGAAAATGTGTCAAACGGTCTGTAAAACCAGTGTTTGGTGCCCCATGATCGCATTAATGTACACAGCTATGATTTAATAATAAAAAAAATGCAAAAAAGAAACATACTAGAACTAGCATATAATAAAAAAAGATTTATTATTAAAATAATAGTGTTTTGAAATTACACCTAGAAATCAAAATACATTATGAGAACTTAAAGTTAAATGGAAGACTTTAAAAGAAATGAGGGCTGCCAATTAAAAGAAAACAAGCTTTGTTCTGGCTGAGCACTTCACCCAGTGAATAATATGCATATAATCCTTTCATATGTGTATCATTTTATATATGATCACTAACAGTTTAATACATGTTTATAATACTTGATATATAAATATCGTTCTATCAAAGATACTTGCATATAAATTGAGAGTTGTATATTATTAATGTCATCCTTTTGTATGTTACTTTAGCTTTTCAAAATACCTTTCTTCTATACTTTGAATTTACAAGACAGATGACTATGGTGAAAGCTGGCACAGGGGATGTAGGTAATTTGTTCACATGTTGAACAAGTGGAAGAGCCAAGACTCAGAATCCAAGAATCTTGATATATATGGTTCTTTGCTTTCACATTTTCCTCTGGACCAAGTATATGTCTAAGGAATTCTTATAACAAGCTGCTCTGGAGATAACTTACTCTTGATAACAACCTTATCCCATTCATGAAGGCTGTGCCCTCATGACCCAGTTACCTCTCAGTAGGCCCCACCCCTCAACACTCTTACATCGGGGGATTAATTTTCCAACACGTGAATTTTGGAGGACACCTTCAAGCCATAGCAGCCGTAAAGCTTAAAGAGAGTTAAATTCAAGGCCCAGTTCCACTAACTTCTGTTTTATATATGAGTGAATTTACACAGAAGAGGCCCACATGTGGGAACGGTTTTGCTCAGTTTGGTCTCTCTACCTTTCTCGTGGATAAAAGTGCCAAATCATGAAAGATCCAAATGTAGGATATCCCTCACTCCAGCGGGGAGGGAGGATCTTTAGAAAGTACTGAAAATACCCCAGAGAAGCATCTTCAGTCCGTTGAGTGAGCGACTCCAGTTGTATAAGATCTGAAGTCCACTGTGCTCCGACGTCAGGCAAGCTGTGTGTGAAGCTGGTACTGGCGGGATGCTGAAGCTCATTCAGGGGCTCAGCAAGCCCTCGTGCCTCCTCAGCCTTCTGACGGTGCCATTTGCTCCTCATGGAAATCAGACAGTTAAACCCACAGGAGTGTAATTCTGGGGAATTTTCTCCTGTGTCCCCACAGCACTGTCCCCATGACACTGTATTGAGTTAGCTCAGCAATACCTACCCCTTATTCGGCACTTGGGCTGAGCACAGTTACAATTGCAGTAAATCTGTGGAACTACCAGGTGAAATGGGCATCACTCTCTCCAGTTTATAGAGGAGAAAACTAGCAGAAGGAAAGGACTTGCTCCCAAGACTCCCACAATAAGCATTATCATAGGCATTCAAACCCGTGGTGATTTGAATTCACTACAAACAATAGTCCCATACCAGATCCTGGCCGAATGGCAAACAAAGGTGACATGGTTTGCTTCCATTTAGGCCAAGCATCAGCTAATTCACCATTAACTGTAAAAGTGCTTTTTACAAAACTGGCATGATTTTAGTATTTTTATTATTACTTACAGTATTTCATGTGCATTTTAATTAATTGCTGATGTCACAAAATAGAAAGGGACAAATTGCTTTTTGCTCCCAGTCCCTGGCTTTCAAACAGGAGGTGGCAGGCACCTTCCCATTCGTTCCTTTTTTGGCCCCCTTTAAGATGATTTAAAAATTAAAGGATTTCACTGCTTTTCTCAAATTAACATTTGTTAGAAGATACAGTGATTTTTTTGTTTGTATAACTCATTTTCCTCCACATCAGGAATTCAGTTGTCCAGCATGCTGGAGTATAAGAGCTATTTGCTTCAACAGTTAAGGTGCAAGAAAAGACCAAAAAAACCATCCCTAACATCCAGTTCTCCTTCCAGTTAAGTGCAGATGACTCACATTTGACCAGGAGACTGTGGTTGCCAGAAACCTTGGGCAGCTAAGGAGACACTGAGTTTCTTTTCCTCAGATGCCGTGTGACTTGAATTAGTTCTCCATTGTCAGCATTCACTCTTATGTTCATCTCTAAATACTGTTGACATTGTATGCAAAAACATAGTATTAATTCTAAGAAATCAAAATCCGATCCCATCACAAATTTGCAGAAATATTCTGTGTACCTCCATTTCTTCAGTAAGATCTCACAGTTCCAGCATTAAGCAATTCTTGCCCTATGAATAGAGGACAAATGCAGTTTTCTGATAAATACAAACTTTAAAAATAGACTTGACACAAGAGCAGAGACTCTGTTGTTCTTGTGACGAGAGGCTAGAGAATTTGCAGAGAGAAATGAGGAAATGTTAAGAACTCGATTATACTGAAAAACAGCTAATACTGAGACACAAAATTATTCCCAAGATGGTGGGAGAAAGTTTTATTAATAGGTAAGAAACCACATTTTAACAGGCACATTTCACTTTAAGTGTAAAGTGTTCCCTGGTGAACAAAATCAAGTTATAGGAAAAACACCTTTTCCGAAAGTGCTTTGCACAAGGAATTGCCTTAACTTGCCTGTGTCCTTAATAGTTGTTTTCCTCAATGATGCAGAGCCTTTAAGCCGGGAGCTTGTCTAAAGGTGACTCCCCCAGGAGATGCCTCCTTTTCCATTACCACTTTATTTCGGGTTCTACTCACTTTGGAGGAAATGATGTGTGCACAGCCAAGGGCAGGATCCACCAGTTCTGCGAACAAGGGAATCATTTACTATCTGTTAATTTATTGCAGCGGAATATCAGGCACTCTGCAGCAGCGGGCCGGGAATGACATCAGCAGGCAGTGGTAAGGATTTGTTTCAGAATTTACTACCTTAAGCATGTGCAGAGGCAGCAAACACAGCAAATACCTTCCTGTGTTTCCAGTTGGTCCCTTGACACCAGTTTGGCCTGAGTCCCTCTCTGGCCATCACACAGTGATGTACCTTGGACATATAGAGGCCCCATGGTAGAGCAGCAGGGCACGGTGGGCTCTGGGGTTGCTGGGTGTGGGTGTGGGGCTTGGCCACTGAAGGATCAGTCTCCAGGGCAGTTAAAGGGACCTGCAGATGGGCTGTACTGATTGTGGTTGCTCATTCTTGGCAGCCTGACCCTCCTTTGGATTTTCCACCATCAAGTACAATTAGGATTATAGACTGAGTGAACCATTCTCCATCTACATTTTGGAGTGATTTCTTAATGGTCAAGAGCTCAGTTGTTAAAAGATGGCAAAAGAGAGTCATCATACTTTTTAACAAGCAGTGACAGCAGTTAATTGAGTTGAAAGAGAATGAAGTATTTAAGTGTAGAAATTAGAACTAGAGAAATATTGGTGCCATGGAAAGAATTAAAGTGAAAAGGAAGAATTGGGACAAGGGTAAAAAATAGGTGAGCAGAAAGCAGAAGGGATTCTTTTATTAATTATAAAGCTAAACAATTTGATTCGGGAGAGTTCCAGAAGAAAAAGTAGACTGGCTGAATTGATTGTCAATTCCTTCAGCACAATTAGTTTCATCATTATGTTGAATGAAGATGGGGAGGGAATATTCAGCAGAGGAATGAGAAGAAGTAAGGGAATTTATAACGAATAAGAAGTTAGTAGGGAATCAATACATTGTGATAGGGACTTGGAGAAGAATAAAAAAAGTCAACCCGATTTATAGAAGAGTCAGTCACCAGGGTTTGAGACTGCCCATTCACCGATTGTGATTCTGCATCACCCTTGCCTACGAGAGCCTCCTCAGTCTCTGAGAGCACCGAAGAGGGGGGACCCACCTCATCAGGGCAGAGTAGCACAGGCTTTTTTGGAGCATGTGATGTTCAAGCCGACCATTGGCCAATTAATAGACCTGCTTTAGGTATTCCTGACACAGTGAAGAGGGCGTTGTACATTCATGGGAGAGTGAGAAATTTGGAGTAAATAAACAAAGGATTCATATTTTAATTTACTCTTATGGATATTATTGAACTCACAAAAGTTTAACCATGGGAATGACTTGTCACCTTGCTTTTAGGATGTTAGCAACAGTGGCAGTGTGGGAGGTGGATGGGAAGAGGGAGGGACTTGGGCTCTGCAGTTGATGCACTTTTCCATCTTGGTGCTTGGACCAGGAGATATCCAAGAGGTCTCCTTCATCTTGATTAAGGTAATCTTGTGGTTCCAGCTCCGATACCAAGTTCTTCCTAGGGACTAGTGGAAAAGGATTTGACTCAGAATATCTTACAGTGAAAGATAAAGGGATCAAGCATTCTCTTCCAAGTGAAAGTTTTTTTTTTTTAATTCAAGAGGTCCGAAGGTTATTACATTTATTGTAATGTTATACTTTTAACAGTTCATTTGGTGTTTATTCTAGAATGTTAATTGATTTAAAAATTTTTTTGTGCGTGTTGCAGATATAAATGAATGTGCCTTAGATCCTGACATTTGCCCAAATGGAATTTGTGAAAATCTTCGTGGGACCTACAAATGTATATGCAATTCGGGATATGAAGTGGATTCAACCGGGAAAAACTGTGTTGGTAAGTAGTTTTACCCGTTTCCTAAGACATTTTATGCATAATGAATTCCTCTTTTTACCCTAACTTAGAGGATTGGGCAAATGGATGCTTTACCTTTTGGATGTTAGCATGACATATACGCGTTTTTATTAGCAAAAATTTACTTAACTGAATCTTGACAACTTACGAATAATGATGTATCAGATTCACTCCTTAAAAGAGAATCTCTTTAGATATATAAAATGCAAAGATTCTGAACCAATCTCATGTGGCTTATCCTAGTTTTTTCTAAGTGAAGCAGCTCTTGTCCCAGCCACTTAGTAGATTTAACCAAAGGAAACACAAACTTTTGAACCTACAAAAGTTTGATTATGGGAATGACATTATCACCTTGATTTTAGGATAAATGCTCTATGAGGCTGAACACACACCATTTTTGATACTCTAACAATTCTTAATGAAGGTACTGGCTAGTAACTAAATAAATCACTTGGTTGGGAAGAAAATGGTTAAATGGGCACTAAAGGTGCTAATGTGTTTTCTTAAACATTCTCCAGTTGCCTAGGCTAGTGTTCTCTGAAATGCATTTCTCATTCTGTATGAGATATACTGCTTAAAGTTCCCTGAGGCTGACCTTCAAAAACCAAGATCCTCATACTCATAGGAGTATGTTAGGAGCTGCCAAAACCAAAATGTAGGATGGTGCATCATTTTAATTTGGAGGCAAAAAACAAGCAAACACACAGGCGAAAATACTTTTATGGAATGGGATGAAAAATAAAAAGCTTAGGTAAAATATGAGACCTCAAATGTATTTTTTGCTTTTTGAAAGCAATTAAGGGCTTTAGACTTGGGAGCTTCTCTCATCTGTCATTGGTGGTATTTTTCAAAGGTACTGGTCTACGTTTTGGGAATAACGTAGTGTTTCAGAGATGATGCAGATTGAAATAAATACAAAAGTCTTTCTTTTTTGTTAAATTTTATTTCAGAATGTTATAGGTTATAATTTTCCTTCCCTTCTTTCAACACAACTCATAATACCAACTGCGTGGTGAGTGCTGGACTCCACTATCTGCCATCCAGATATATATAGTTCTGAGCCAAGAGAAGAAAGTCTTGCCCTCATATGTCCCAGGGAATCCAGCTATTTTATTTTTCATATCTCTTACTTTACCAAAGTCCTCCAGCACTGGGAACCTTCTGAGGAAGCACTAGCATTCCTTATACCACTTTGATAGACTTCTCAGCATGCTCTTTGCCTGCTAGATAATAAAATAACTTCATACTTGATTTTTCCACATTTTAAGTACTTTATAAATATGTTAACTGATTTAAGCATATTTACTAATGTGAACTGTGCAGTTTTCCAGTGCTAAATTTGTGTATCTCTTATGTTAGAGCTAATAATGTGTTAAATGATGGTCTAATTAGAATCTCTGAATGTGTAAACCATCTCTTTCAAAGGTCTATCCTATTTTCTGGGCTGTGCGATATAATTGAGCTTAAAGGAATATAACAAACCACATAATTTCTACAAATCCAAAGTTATCTAAATGATATACACCTTAAAGTTGGATTTTGCTCCAGGCAGGCATACTGATCAGCTAAAAGCAAGTTTTCCTTAGCTCGCTGAATAATGAGTTTAGATTCCAAAGATAATAATAAACCCTACGGATTGTTTTGTACTTTATAAACTGGAGACAGTTTAAATTATTATAAGGGGCTCAGCATCTGCCACATACAGGTGGCTTATTATAAGGAGCTCAGTGAGTAGGGCACCTGCCACATACACCAAGGCTGGAGGGTTCGAGTCTGGCCTGGGCCTACTAAACAACAATGACAATTGCACCTAAAAAATAGTCGGGCGTCGTGGCAGGCACCTGTAGTCCCAGCTACTTGGGAGGCTGAGGCAAGAGAATTGCTTAAGCCCAAGAGTTAGAGGTTGCTGTGAGCTGTGACGCCACAGCACTCTACCCAGAGTGACATAGTGAGACTCTGTCTCAAAAAAAAGAAAGATTGTTATAAGAAAAAAAAAAACAGCCATCCTAGAACTTACACATATCAAAGATAGACTGTACTTTCTGAACATTTATTTAGTTTCTCACATCTATAAGATTAGTCTTTTTAATTCTGACACAATGAAGCAATTAATTATATGAAATAAAGATCAATGATTTCCAGCAAATCCAGGTTTTTTTCCAGCTAAGGAAAGAAGTGAATTAAATAGTGTCTAGTGACTATAGACTTTGTAAATACCTAGCTTAGATAACCAAGTTGGACCCCTAGTTTCCTAAAATGAGATAATTTAGGAAAAACCCAATGGTATTAAAATTTCACCTCTTTGTTTGAATTGATCTTATTATTGTGACTTTAAAGATCTAACCTAAAAAAGCAAAAAAAAATTGCAAGCAAGGGATGGACTCTTCTAAATGTTCATTTTTCATCGACTTTCCAGATATTAATGAATGTGTACT
This sequence comes from Nycticebus coucang, assembly GCF_027406575.1. Classification (NCBI taxonomy): domain Eukaryota; kingdom Metazoa; phylum Chordata; class Mammalia; order Primates; family Lorisidae; genus Nycticebus; species Nycticebus coucang. Next base: position 50,296,859 of record NC_069785.1, on the reverse strand, counting down.
GAACAGTTTACTTTGTGACAATGGACAATGTAGAAACACTCCTGGAAGTTTTGTCTGTACCTGCCCCAAAGGGTTTATATATAAGCCTGACCTAAAAACCTGTGAAGGTAAGCTATAGTTTTGTTCTTACATTATGTACTTGGCTGCCTTTTAGAATGCCATTAGAAAACTGTAAGAATAAGTTAGGGTCACTTGTACTGTAGATACTCATGCCCATTTAGTTGAAATGCTGTTGTTCTACATAGCACTCATACGCACTTTGTAAGCCACTGACTGTATTGACCTGCAATTGGCATTCTATTTGCCCTGTATTTTGCACCTAAATACCATTTAAAAGTTTCATTTTACAACTTTCAATTGGCATTTTTTTGCCATCATTTAATACATGAATAAAATATCATATAAGTTATTTGAATTCATGATTCAGAAATCACATATACATTTGCACAAGATTTTCTAACTAAAAAGATGTAGCTGAGTCCTGGGTTCTGTACTATGGAGCTGTGCTCTGTCACTCTTTTGGCTAGTATAGGAAAATCTATTGAGACCAGCTTCACTGTCTAAAGAAGGATGTGTGGTAGCAATTCAGACCAAAGTTGAAGCACTGATTAAGGCCCCAAAGTAGCTTTTAGCAGTAAATGGACCTGTTTTTGTTTCAGACATCGACGAATGTGAATCAAGCCCTTGCATTAACGGAGTCTGCAAGAACAGCCCAGGCTCTTTTATTTGTGAATGTTCCTCTGAAAGTACTTTGGACCCGACAAAAACCATCTGCATAGGTATTTATCTTTCTTAGAATAATTTTTCTATGTTTACCAAAGCTGCTATACTTAATGTCAACTTTTAAGTTGCAAATGAGTTTAAGAATGAAAACAACATTAAAAACTGTCGTTATTGCTTGTTTCATCACGCTAGTCTTGCTGTAATTCCAATGTGCATGCATGTTTAGATTTTTGACAGAGATTCTATTAAATGCCTATTAAATATTATTTCCTCGTCTGCAGAAACCATCAAGGGCACTTGCTGGCAGACTGTCATTGACGGGCGGTGTGAGATCAACATCAACGGAGCCACCTTGAAGTCCCAGTGCTGCTCCTCCCTGGGTGCTGCCTGGGGCAGCCCCTGCACCCTATGCCAAGTTGGTAAGAGAAACCCGCGCTGGGGCTCCTAAGCCACCCTTTGATTTCTGCATAAAAAGGGAAAGCCTAGTACTTTGTTTATTTAATTTCACATTGGAATTTTAAGAGACTTAATTCTAATGACCTCAATGAAACATACTGCGGAATGGGAAATAAATGTCAAGGACAAAGATTTTAAGTGCTTCGGTAACCACACTGTAATGTGGTTAGCCTGCGCTGCTTCCCTGGAATACCAGTTCCTACTGGCTCTCTCGGGAACCTCGTGGTTAGGGGTCCTGAGCTTTTTACAGGTACAAATTCCCTTCCAAAAAACTAATGGGTGTAAAGAAACCAATATTCGTGACTAAACTTCCTGATGATTGCTGCTGAACGTCTAAATCTGTTGGGAAGCTGAGGTTTGAGAGTCTTTTTCGTGGTTTTCTTGATTCAATGTTTGGATACATAGAAGTGTGAATTTATGTAGTGTGAATGCTTCAGGGCATGAGATCTCTAAATTCTAGACTATGTTTTCCATATTCATGTTACAGTAATCCTGTAGCATGATTCTTATTTTCAGGATAATAGGAAGAGGGACATCTATATTCAGCTTCCCTCTTAACGCTCACCCAAGCTTCTCTAGAGGGTACCTTTGTGTCTTTTAGGATATCTTAGAGGCATTGAGCTTTATTTGAGGAGACATTTCATTATTATTCTTCCTCACCTATGCAATCTCAGAAATACTTTGTTATCTCATATTTATTCATAGCAACTAAATGTAATTCGAGTTCAAGCCCCTCTGTAATGTTTTTAAAACTATGTCATAACTATAAAGTCTGGATATTGTTATCTCAAATTTGTTTTTTGTTTTATTTTTTTTTTCTTACAGATCCCATATGTGGTAAAGGGTACTCAAGAATTAAAGGAACACAATGTGAAGGTATTTCTGCTTATTTATAAATTATAAACTTTTTGTGCATAAAGAAGACTTTTATTAACTTGGACTGGATAAAGCTGTCATGTAACATCACAGTGAGAAATATGCAGCAGAGAAAAAAAAAATAATGAGAACTGCCCAACAGAACAGATGTTAATTTCACAAGTGTGTATATGGTATCACCAGTGTCAGATCACTGTGGCCCAAGGACAGGGTGGCTGAAAGTGTTTTCGGCTGACCGTAGTTTAGAATAACTGCACACCCAATATGCTATCTATCAGAAAGAGCAAAACAGGGAGTTTTGGATGAGGCTGTAAAATTTACATCTCTCTTGGTTTGCCCTGGGGTTTTTTTGTTTATTTGTTTCGTGGTCGTGGATGATTTAGAAACCACTCCGCTGCATCTTTTGTGGAGGTCTATGTGGAGTCTCTCCAGTTCACGGCAATTCTTTCTCACAGAGTCCCAGATAGACATAGGTCATGGTGACTAACTCAACCTGACATGACACGGCAGCTGAAAAAATTTAAAAACAGCAATTAGTCCCATATGTGGGATGAAATGGAGTTTTTTTTCCTCTGTTAAAACAAAGAAGAACACTACAACCCCCACCCAAGGTCTTGCTTTCCAAATGATGACTGAATCCTTTGGCCTTTCTCTGGTCCAGTGTTAATAACTTATCTGACCTCAGCAGCACATTTTAATGTACAAGTGGCCAGAACTTGTTACAATGAAGGAACCCCAAAAGGTAGACTCCACCCTCTCCCCCATTTATCTGTCTTATAAGGAAAGATTTTAGTATATATTTTTTTAACATTCTTGTCTTGGAAAGCTATTTCTTCTAAATACAGACATAGTGTGTATGAGTTTCTTAACTAATGTTCCCCTTTTTTTGGCATTGGCAAGTAAGTGCCTTTCTTTGGATTAACTTGGTGGTAAATATTTTTCCAAATTAAGTACAGAGAACACATTGCTCTCCATTAAGCAAACTGGGAAGGACTGGTACTTTTGAGAGGAATTGGGTTAACAAGGAATGAATGAACATGGGCATCTTTTGACTTTCCTCAGCCCAAGGTGAGACCCCACCAAGCCATCGACAGAACAGCTGAGACCATTGCTAAGTTACAATTAGTTACACATTTTCTGGTGATTTCTCAGCACTTCTTGGAAAAGACCCTTCCCTAGCCCACATATTCTTCAGTGGGAATCTTTTCTTTGCTCACCTTCAAACTATTTATGTTCTGCTAGTTTGAGGACCAGATTTTTATTTCTCTATTTCTTTCCAGACATCTAGTCTCATAAAGCAAATTATATGGCTCCTGGTAACTTTACCTAAGATGTGCACAGCTACCAGCCCTGTCCCTGAGAACTCACACCAGCTCTCTGTCTCCACAACTCCAAAGTTATTCCCTGAGGCCAATGGAGAGACTCCTGTATCTTTGGTAAAAGATGGGCTCAGCCTAGTCACTATTCAGACATCCCTGAAATCCTATAGGAACTACAGGGAGGCAAACTAGTTTTGTGAACTTAATTAGGTTCAAAATGGCGAACAGTTGCGACTCTGTAAGCGTAGTAAGATAGAATGATATAATAAAGATATATTAACTTCATGCTTTCCTATTTAGATATTGATGAATGTGAAGTGTTCCCAGGAGTGTGCAAAAATGGTCTGTGTGTTAACACAAGGGGATCATTCAAGTGTCAGTGTCCCAATGGCATGACCTTAGATGCCACAGGAAGGATCTGCCTTGGTAAGCACTGAGCTCATTGTTTTTATAATAATCATTTCTTAAAGATTGTTAAAAACTCAGTTAACAAAACTCAGCCACACATTTGGTTTGAAGTACAAACAACGCCCCCAAACTCAGCGCGTTCTTTAGGACCCACAATGGCTTCCTGGACAAAGTCATCCTGACTCAAGCGCTTTGTTTTTATTGCTAACATATTTTCAAAATGGTTAAGAGCATGTTAGTGAGGGAAAACTTTAGTCCTTTATTGATATATAATTATTCCTTAGATCACTACCACTGCAATTATTATTCTAGAGCTCTTAAATCTGCCCCTGTATACCATGGACTCTAAAGTGCAAGGTGAGCGCTAGGAAGAAGGACATTTGCACATAATAGGAAACCCTAGCCCATGTCTTCGACTCATGTCCTGCCACTGACTGGGAGGGCAGGTCCCTGCAGGAAACACCTGTATCAGGAGTGAAGCTGCCACTCCCTGAAGAGTGAACTTGAGGGAGCCCAGGGCTGTAAGTCACTGCTGGTTATGGTAGGATTCACCTTGCCGAATGCCGTGCGGGATCCTCAGGTTCATTCAGTTCATCCCAATGGTGTGGAAGAGTCTGGACACAGAGCCTAGAACTCTAGATTCTTAGACCCTAAGTCCTAAGCCCCTAACACAGCAGTTCTCAACCTGTGGGTCGCAGCCCACAGGAACTGTATCAAAGGGTTGCAGCATTAGGAAGGTTGAGAACCACTGCCCTAACAGCTCCTAGTGGCAGCAAATCTGAGGTCCCACAGTCATGCTTGTAGAGCCTGGCAGACTTACTCTGGTGTTACTACTATGGTTTCTGACTGCCAGGAACATATCCCTTGGTTCCCTGGTTTCTGAGTCCAAGACCCTGGAAATGCTGCTCAGCTGTAATCTGTAACCACATTACTCTGAAGAACATCCTTAGTGAAGAGAACTATACGTGGTTAAAAAAGTGGTATGCAGTTAAGCAATTTTGATCACATACAAATTAGAACTAGCAAACCTTTAGTTATAGAACTTTATTCTTTGTCATGCAAGTAGCATGAAGAGAAGAAGTACTCAGAGCCTAGAGTGTTTTTGTAATTAAGGATCCTAGTCAATACCATTTTGAGTCATAGAGAGTTTCTTTATTTAGTGGGAATCTATATTTAAAGAGAAACTTCTTCCTGGTTCTTCAGTTGAAAGATGCTGCAGTGTTTTATTTAGGATTCATTTTTAAAGTATCTGCCTCTTTCTAACATAGCTCGTGCACTTAGTTGAACTGTTAGTGACTACATTGTGAAGGAGAAAGAGAAGGAAGATATGGCTTGTATTTTAATTATACTTTATAATATAATTTTTAGTTAAATAATCTCATTTGAGCTTCACAGCCCCTCCTGAGAGGTGGACACAACATCAGTTAACGGATGTTGAAATTCTGGCCCAAGAAGGCATAATTTATCAAAGACAAGCAACTTAGTTGCAGAAGGACCAAAATCTGGGTCTTTGGACCTCTGGTCTTTCTACTCTTCCTCACAATCCCATGAATTTGGGGTTGGGGCTGCCGCTGTCCTACATGTATCCTGAAGAACGCACAGAAGCACATGTCGAGGTGAAAAGGGTATTTGAGAAGAAAAGAGAATGGCTTTTCCTTGCTGTTCTCTCTCTATAATCTCAAGTAGGGCAGCACTCATTCCATAGTCCACTATGCTACCTTTCCAGACATGAAGGGGTCTGAGGAAAAGGTGATAGCGGTAGCTTGGACGAGCTCCGGCAATAAAGAGCGCAGTTTGCTTTCAGCTGTGAAAGAGAGAAGCCACGCTGTCATGGCGTGCATAGGTCCATGATGGGCCGGTCTGCACCGAAGACAGTCCCAAAGGGGCACTGTGGGATCTCTCAGCATATGCCACTTATGTAGAATTGTCAGAAAAACATCCACACTTGAACAGGAACCTTTCAGAAATAGAAAGTGCAAATATGGGCTGCCACAGAGAAGAGAGTCTATTAAGGAGGAATTCGTACCTCATAGCCTGGGTTTCTTATGAGGCAAGACATTGACGCCGGTCAGTGGGTATATAATATATTCACCGTAAGTTACTTTGTGTGTTGTGCTTTGCCCAACAACATGTTGGCAGCTTGGGAAAGTGAGAACAGAGTAGCTCTCCTGAGCCTCCCTGTTCCTCATGACAGATATCCGCCTGGAAACCTGCTTCCTGAGGTACGAGGACGAGGAATGCACTCTGCCTGTCGCTGGGCGCCACCGCATGGACGCTTGCTGCTGCTCCGTCGGGGCCGCCTGGGGTACCGAGGAGTGCGAGGAGTGTCCTGTGAGAAACACCCCCGAGTATGAGGAGCTCTGTCCCCGAGGACCCGGGTTCGCCACAAAAGAAATTACAAATGGGAAACCTTTCTTCAAAGGTACAGTGTTTGCCATGGCTGACAGCTTTCCTTTTAGGCCACAATAGGATTGCATTTTTATGTTCCCAGAACTCTGCTTGATCATCTCAGCACGGACTTTTTTTTTTTTACTTTCTGAATTATACTATGCATAATTATCTTTGTGTAGAAAAGTATAGACTTTTTCTTTTCCTGAGATTGTGGTGCAAGAAGCCCTGAGGATTAAATTTGTTCTGTGTGGAAATGTAGTTTCTAGATGGCCCTCTTAAATGTCTCTTAAGTATATTCAAGGAACTTGAATAATTTGCTTTCAAGGGCTGTGGGAATTCATTGCTGCTAGAGGACTTGATGTTCCTGAGATTTAATCTTCCGGTTCTGTCTCCCATCACGTTATGTGGAGATGAATTTGTATTTTTTGAGCTCTTGGTCTTGCTCTGGAAAGACTCCTCTAAGAGAAAATTCAGATCACATGTTACATGTACACAGAGTCTTCTAGCATAGGAGAAGCTCCTTAAATTATAACAATGAAACCGTGCTGGAATATAATATTGAAAGGATGTTTTTAGATAGTATGAGTTATTTGCAAGTAATGTAAATTATAAATGACATCTTTAAAATTCTTATATTTTTGATATATCCAAGAAAGCATCAAAGAACATTAAATGAATATCTCATTCTACTAAACATTCAACTGGATAATGTGGGATGATATATTCTAATAATCTATGTGCTTTAAATAAGTTAAACTTTATTCTAAATTAGCAGTTTAGGATATTTTATTCATTCATTCAGCAAATAGTTATAAAGTATTCTTTATGCATCAAGCAGTGTTCTGGCCCTTCCCCGTCCAAATAAACCCACTCACTCTTTGCTTCTTTGACAAGGCTTTCTAGAATGCGGAAGTTTAAAGAGCTAGAAATGTTTACAAACTTATATTTTCGTGGATCATCTCATATTCCTTGAAATGAGTATTGCCAAGACCTTGAGTCAAGACCTCTCAACCTTCTAGGTGTAAAATGATGGGTGCTGAGACCTCCTAACTAGTTGCTCATAAACTTTTCCCCCCACTTTGTATTTTTCTTGAAGATATCAACGAGTGCAAGATGATACCCAGCCTCTGCACCCACGGCAAGTGCAGAAACACCATTGGCAGCTTCAAGTGCAGGTGTGACAGTGGCTTTGCTCTTGATTCTGAAGAAAGGAACTGCACAGGTCAGTGAAAGGGCCTTGAGGGGGAGCGGAGGGGACGTCCTTTAAAACTCTTTAACTTATTGCTGCAAGAATTAAGGTTGTCCTGAAGCTCATTTGCTGTCACTTGCGGTCTTCACGCAGACATTGATGAATGCCGCATATCTCCTGACCTCTGTGGCCGAGGCCAGTGTGTGAACACCCCCGGGGATTTTGAATGCAAGTGCGACGAAGGCTATGAAAGTGGATTCATGATGATGAAGAACTGCATGGGTGAGTCTGTGGTCCTCTCCTCAGCCCAGGAGGCATTGATGACTCACGGCCTGTGGCCCATGTTCTTCTTGCTGCCCCAGTAGCAGGAAGACCAGTGAGTCGGGAATCAGTCTGCAGCAGACGGAGACTGACAGAAGAAACAAGAGAATTCAGGCTGTGTGGGTGGGGGTGACGTCAGAGACCAGCTGTGCCCTTGAGGACTGAGTTTGACACCTGGCATATGTGCCCCAGGGGCAGAGGGAACAATTCCAGCAGAAGCTATAGTCGCGGTCCCATTACAGGGTTTGCTCCAACATTTCCAGGAAAGGAGACTGATTAAGCTGTTTGCCTTAGGTCTAGTTCCCTAGAAATAAGGGGGATTCTTGTAAAAGTGATTTTTTTTTTTGAGGGAGTGCTCTCAGGATGAATCTGTCAGGAAATGAGGGAAGGAAGGTAAGTCATGAGTTTAGCTGCATTTTAACCTTACTCTGATCCTACAGGGAGGTCTGGCGTGTGAAGGGCACCAGAGTCATCCTACCTTAAACAAGGAGGTTAGGATTTTATACTTTCATGTCAGTTCAACCAGTTACTGGCCATGGGTGGTCCCTAGCACAGGAGAGTGAGGCAGTCAGCAGTTCTCCAAGAAGGGAGCTTGTGAGCCCTTAGGAGCCAGGACGTCCAGCAACTGGGGATTGGTGCTCTAGCTCAATAAAAGGGATGAGGACACCGCCACCATCTTCAGCATGGTCATTTCTATTTTGCAGATATTGATGAGTGTCAGAGAGATCCTCTTCTGTGCCGAGGAGGCGTTTGCCTAAATACAGAGGGAAGTTTCCGCTGCGAGTGTCCACCTGGTCACCAGCTGTCCCCCAATATCTCTGCATGTATTGGTAAGGAAGGACGACTTTCGCTCCACTCACTTGCGGTCAGGCGTTTGACCCACATCTCTGTCAGCGTCAGAGGTTTACGTTTGGATGTTTGCTCTTCTTATTTTCTCAACAGACATCAACGAGTGTGAACTGAGTGCACACCTCTGCCCCAATGGCCGCTGTGTGAACCTCATAGGAAAGTATCAGTGTGCCTGCAACCCTGGCTACCAATCCACTCCCGACAGGCTGTTTTGTGTTGGTAAGGTCCATTATTTTATTTTGTTTTCTGTTTTGTTTATATTTCATTTCATTCTCAAGACACTCAAACAATGTATCCTGAGTTCTGTTTTCACTACTGTTTACTTTTACCTGCTCTTATTCATTTCCCTATAAGTAAATTTTTTTTTACTGTGGTCACAATCTTTGGAAGGACATGGGAGGTTGTAGTTTTAATAAGTGTTATTTGAGCCATGCTGTTTTGAATAGTGAACAGTGACATACGCCTTGTTGATGCATGGGCTAAGGGATAACTAACTTGATGTTCATTTGCTACCTGGCAAATCAACAAGTGATAACTAACCACCAGAAATAAACTAAACACAGTGAATGCTGTGGAAAAGACAAAAAAAAAAGGGTGTTTGTGAAATTTCTGCCCTGCAGTAGTTTAGATCAGCTAAAAGATTTTAAAGAATAACTGTTGGAAAGAAGACCATGGAATGTTCACATCTTACATTGAAGTAGAGGCCATGTCTGGCACGCCTTAAAGATGGGTTTTTGTGGGGTGAGCGTTTTGCTTTGTGGTTGGCCTTCTGTAGGTTTAGTCGTGCTGTGAAGAGTGGCACTGAAAATCCTGTGGCTTTGTTGTGCCCCAAGTCAAAGTGAAACATGAAATCTGCCAGTTTTTGCCTGGTTTGGGGTGTATACCATGTGGAACTGCCAAGTCTCACATGGTTTCCACCTCAAACCATCAATCAGCCCAAATTCTTCTGAATCATGGCCCAGGACAACTCAGAACTCCAACTTAGGTTCTTGCAAAGGATTGGAACCTCAGCCAATCAAACTGAATTTTAAGTTTAGAACCGAATCTGTGACCAAAAGCATCTCACCCACGTGTGCCTTATCATGGCTGAGATATGTCCTCCTAGCCCTGAGCACTTCTGCATTGCAGGGGGCACACGTATCATGCAATTAATTGTTCACCTGCCTCCCAGGCTCCAGTGTAATCATTAGGAAGGCAGGGTTAGTGTCTGTTGCATTTACTATTAGACCCTCATCTCTAGCATATAGTAGGCATAAGTAATAATTGTTAAAGGAATCAGTGACTTCCACTTGCTCTAGGATGCTTTCCCCCTTCTCCCATCCCTTTACTGCTGTTTGGAAACTTTAAACATATGCCATGCTCATAATCACAGAGGAGGGTGTCTTAGCCTATTTTTTGTGATAGTGTAACAGGATACCAGAGACTAGGTACTTTATAATGAACAGAAATGTATTGGCTCCCAGTTCTGGAAGCTGGAAAATCCAGTATCAAGACACTAGCATCTGGCATGGGCCTTCTGGCTGCATTATCCTCACCCTTTCATAATAGCACAAATCCCACCCCTGAGGGTGGAGCCCTCATGGCCTAATTACCTAGTAAAGGTCCCACCTCTTAATACTGTTACAATGACAATTTAATCTTCAACATGAGTTTTGGCGGAGAGTGGTCACACCAGAAGGTGGTATTAATTTCATTTCTTTCAGACATTGACGAATGCAGCATAATGAATGGTGGTTGTGAAACCTTCTGCACAAACTCCGAAGGCAGCTATGAATGCAGCTGTCAGCCAGGATTCGCACTAATGCCTGACCAGAGATCATGTACCGGTGAGTAGGTTTTAGCCTTGTGTTGAAATTTCTCAATAACAGGTTCCTAAATAGAGTGATTCCAGGCCCAGTTTGGAGTCAGATCGCTTTGGGTTCAAATCTTTGCTTGACACGTATTTGAACTTCATGTCCTTGATTAAGATACTTAACATCAGAATCCTTATCTATACACTAGAGTTCCTATCACCCCTGTGAAAGGGTATCTACAAGACTTAGCATAGTAGCCGACACATAATGATAAGTGGAATATAAAATACATTTCTTACATTGGTCAGAATTTTTAAAAGTTTGATCTTTTGGCATAATTCTGTGTTGCTGCACCAGTTGTATTCCTTGCACCACAACATTAGCATCACATGAGAATTTGTTTAAACTGAAAAACTTCAAGCTCTAACCCAGATCTACTGAATCAGACAGGACTGGGGTAGGTCCTGATAATCTGTGTTTTCATAGGCTGTCCAAATAGTTTGGATGTGTGCTGAAGTTTGAGAGCCCCTGGTCTAATTTACACTTCCCATTGTCATCACCCTGAGTTAGCAGAACCATGCAGCCCGCTAGAGATGACAAATGAAGTGGGTAACTTAGGTTTTGATTTTGGATTAGGTTAAGAAGAGAATTGGGGCTTAGGGACAAAATTATTTTATCTGACCTAGAAAAATTACCCTAAAAACTCCAGGTACGAATTTGACTATAAAAATAATTGTTAAAAATAAATGTTATTACTAACAGTACATCTAAGTAAATATTCTTATTTCAAGTAATTTTCACCTTAAAGTATCAATAAAACAGATGATAGACCATAGACATTTATAATTTGATGATGAGGAATATAAGACGCATAATCAATGATAAATTCAATAAGAGATGTAACTTTTAATTCAGTGATAGACTTTTAAGTGGGTCCCTGTCCTCAAACAGTAGATTGTGAATCTTGAAAATGGTTCTCTCCCTTTTTCCTGAGAATAATCTGATGTGATAATTTATGTAAAGCTTCATTTGGATTTGAGAGCTTCACACTAGTAGGCTGAGTTTATTTGACTTGGGTTAGTTAATATTTTCTTGCTGAATAATGGAATCAATGTCAACCACATGAGATTGTTGGTTTTCTCCTTTGCAGATATTGATGAGTGTGAAGATAATCCCAATATCTGTGATGGGGGTCAGTGTACCAACATACCTGGAGAGTACAGGTGCTTGTGTTATGATGGATTCATGGCATCTGAAGACATGAAGACTTGTGTAGGTAAGCAAAGAAGACAGAATTTTCTATCTTGTCTGGTTGTCCAGTTACTCACAGCAATGTGAATTACATAAAGGTCAGTTTGAGTAGTTAAAAGATGGATTCCATGAAAAAGTAAGACTATTTAGAGGCATAGTACTGGTACTAATATTCTAAACGCAGCATTCCAAGAGCTACTTTCTTGTGGCTGCCATACAGATGCTCTTGTCATATATGTTATGTGGACTGAGCTGACCACAAGTCAACTCTAGATGGACATTTCATTATTTCTGTCCACTTACCCCTCCTTCTGTTGTGACTAGAGACTTTTAATTTTTCACTAAAGGCAAGAAAAATTTATCTCTGACAAGAATGTAGTAAACTCTACCATTGATCATATCTGTTTTAAATAGTTGCTATTACTATGCCTTCAAATTCGTTAAACTTTTCTTCTGCAATATCCAGTCTTCCTTTAATCCCATCCAGTGTATTTTTCATCTCAGATATTATAGTTTTCATCTTTAAAAGTTTCATTTGGGTCTTTGTCTCTACTTCATAAGTTTAATCATTTCTCTAGCTTTTTGGACACATGGAATAGTTACAATAAATAATTCTTTTAATGTCTTTGTCTGCTGATTCCATAGTCTGTGTTATGTGTGGGCCATTTCAATAAATGAGTTTCTTCCTCATTATGGGTCATATTTTCCTGCATCCTTGAATGCCTGGTAATTTTTTACTGCATGCTAGATATTGTAAATTTTGCCTTACTGGATGTAGGTATTTTTGTATTCCTAGAAATATTTTCGAGCTTTGCTTCAGAATACAGTTAAATTACGTGAAAACAGATTGATCCCTTCCAAAGTCCTGCTTTTAAGTGGCAGTTCATCTAGGGCTAATTTTGCTCCATTACTGAAGGAGATTATTCTGGATATTCTACCCAATTCTCTATGAATTATGAGATTTTCCAGTTTGGCTGGTAGGGACAGGCATAATTCCAGGCCTCTGTGAACTTTGAGGATTGTTCCATGTAATTCTTTTGGGTAGTGTTTTCCCCAGCCTCAAGTAGTTTGTTTCCTTTCCCTACTTACACTAACTTACTGATCACTGCTCATCTGAATACGGAGGAAGCCCTTTGGCAGAGCTCTGGAGTTCTCTATGTCCTTTACCCTGTGAACGGTAGCTATGTTGGCCTTTAAGGACTTCAAAATTAATCCCCTCCACTTAGGGGATCACTGGTTCCTTCTGGCATCACCCTCCCTATGCCGTGGGCATAAACCTCCCTCTACTCAGTAATCTGGGGCAATTGTAGAACTCACCTCATTTGTTTCTTTTCTCTCAGGGATCACTGTGTTGCTTTTGGCTAATGTCCAATGTCTAGAAAATCAATTTTTAAAAATATCTATGGTCCTTTTTTTAGTTATTTCTTATAGGATGAGCAGTGTTCATCACTCTTATTCCATCTCGGCCAGAAGCAAGTGTCTAGAATTGATTATATTTAAATTTTTATCACATTTATCTTCTGAAAACCATTACTGAAAATTTGCAAACCCCTAAAAATTAAAATAAATGTCATAAAAATGTTTAATTTGGGAAAGAAGTGAAGTTTGTAACTACTTACACAGAACTACCAATTCATCTATCCTTTCAAAATATAAGAACTAAATTGTTAGCATCAGGCAGACTGAATTAAAATTTTCATCCTGCAACAGTGTATGCTGTTCTAAAACGTTTTCTGGGCTGTCACAGAAGCAAGCTCTGGACTCTGCCTGGAGTTAATCAGTTTTTTGATTACCTGACCCACTACTCGTGGACCACATAAAAGCCAGTCTTCATGCGTATCTGGCAATATAGAAAGCAAATGCGAATTGGCCTTCATAAACGTAACATTTTTTTCTGAATAAAAAACTTTTCTCATTTTTTTGTCATAGTTATTACTTCATGGAAAGGGTATTCAGTATCATCAAAAAGTTACATGTATTAATAACATCTATGTTTTACAGATGTCAATGAATGTGATCTGAATCCAAATATCTGTCTAAGTGGGACCTGTGAAAACACCAAAGGCTCCTTTATCTGCCACTGTGATATGGGCTATTCTGGCAAAAAAGGAAAAACTGGCTGTACAGGTGTGTTTCTTCAAATTGAACAATAAAATATTAAGTGGTTAAGTGGTACGTAATTACAGAATAATGTAAGTTTTAAAACCATTATTACATTTTAACTGCCTCGTAAAGCATTTTGCATAACATTATTCATTCATTCAGCTTTCACATCTTTGAAGTTTGTCATAACTTTATATTGGATCCAAGTTAAAGCTTTTTCTTTATTTGTGAAAAAAGAGCATATTGAATAAATTAACACTATAAATAACACATCTTTATGAGATTAAAATCACATTTTCATATCAAGGTTGTGAACATGCTAATTGCCAAACATTCATATTCCTTTATTAAAGCAAGCCTTTCCCAATAACTTCCCTTGCCTGCAGTTCATTTAAGTGAATCTATAACAAATTACTCTTTAAAGAAATGCATCCTATAAATTCATATATTTCATCAATTCTCGCTAATCTTCCAATTCCCTAAATGAAAGTGCTTTTGATGTATTAAGTTGCTTTCATCCGAGTAAGTTTTTATTTATGGGAATTAGCAAGTCTTTTGAAGTAATAATTGACCCATTTGCAATTTAGTCCCGTGACAATAGCATCTGAAAAGATATTTTTACAACATTTTTAGGAGATTGTCCTATTAAATAAGAAGTTCGTCTGTGACAATGACATTCTTTTTTTTTTTGTGAGACAGGGTCTCACTATTCACCCTTGGTAAAGTGCTATGGCATCACAGCTCACAGCAACCTGAAACTCTTGGGCTTAAGTGATTCTCTTGCCTCAGCCTCCCAAGCAGCTGGGACTATAGGCGCCCACCACAGCGCCTCGCTATTTTTGTTGTTGTTGTTTGGCAGGCCTAGGCGGGGTTTGAACCTGCCAGCCCCGATTCATGTGGCCAGCAGCTAAACACTGAGCTACAGGCACGGAGCCAACAATGACATTGTACAATATGTGTTTAGTTGACATTTTCAAATATAAAACAATGATCTTAAATACGTGGAATGGCGTAATAAAGTTTTACCATAGTTATTTATATTAATGTAACAGATTATGGCATACAACATAATAGAGTCCATGAGAAGCTTGAATTAGGTAACTGTGTAATTAATTTCTTTATAAATAATAGACTTTAATTCCAAAAGCCAGTTTATCAAACCTGTGCGACCCAAACATTAAAATATTTATAGATTGGCAATATAGTACAGGTATAGATTTTCCTCGTAATTAATATCAACATATTTCAGAAAACACCAAAATATATTATTTTTCACACTGGCCAAGAATGTTAAATCTCAAATGTATTGATACATAGGATAAGGGCATTAATATTACTATTGGTTCAAGAATAACAAGACCTAGTTAATTTATGAAAAGAAGCGCAGAGCTGAAACGTTTTCACGCTCTTTGTGCTAGTCCGCACCTGAGTCCTGGCTGAGGGGTCCATGCTGAGAAATGGCACAGTGTTTCAACTCTCAACTCCACTATATCCTCTCAGGTACAAACTGTGTTTCCTTCTGTATCTCCGTGAGTTCAAGTTTTCTTTGTAGCTTCCAGCATAAATATAGGACTTAGTATAAGGGATGGTGGTGTGGCAGTAGGAAAAAGGCAGGATGATTCTATATTGTGTTTTACCTAATAGAATATAATACCATTGTTTGGTTAAGCTGAGCTCCCTGAAATTCAACCCAGAGGCAGTGATACTTAGGAAGGCAAGAATTGATTTCGTGGGCCAGTCTTCATTCCCTCTAAAGTACAAGGGTCTCTAGAACTCCATGCTCCACCAGCTAAGTGGGGCGTGTGTAACAGCTGATTATCTTAGGCTTCTTACTGTAAAGAAAGCTTATATTTCCATGTTGTATTAATATAGATTTAGAAAAACGAGGTATAATGTATGTAGCACCTTTAGAACCGTGCTGGTCGATAAATGAAAGCTGTTGTTATATTAAATGACTTATTTGGATACAGTGTCTAGAGGCCATTTTAAGGAAAGATAACACTTCCAGCAAAACTTCTATTCTGCTGTTCACTGACACCTGCTCGAATCAGTTTAAAGAAGGAAAATCTTGTTCTGTACACTGAAAGGCTTGTTTTTCACATCTGTTTGCACAGATACTAAGACTGTGGTGACAAGTGCTGTGAACTATGTGTTAGATGAGATGACGCCAGTTTTACGTTAGGAACAGTAGCCTTGTAGTACATCACAGGAACAGAAACAGATTTAAAGTCAAAAACCCACTTAGCCCTTTCCCAAGGGCTGGTATCTCCCCACCCATTATTTTAAATTGCAGCCTAAAATGATTCTTCAGTTTGATAGCATCCAGCTAGCACTGTAGGATGAAGACTAGAGGCTTATATCCTTTGATATCACAGTGGCATGGAATGTGATATTCTCATCCAGAGGAGGAGCGCCCTGAATTATTTCCTAGTTCCTTCACTGGTTCATGGTCTCGAACAAATCACCAGGGTGCTTTGCAGGTACTCAAGTATGCCCTTTGGGGAAGTAACACAGCCCTGACCTGTGGAAGGAGGGGCTGCATCTACTAGGGAAGACAGGAAAAAAAAAAAAAAAAGGAAAAAGAAAATGATTCTCTGTAAATACTGTTATTAAAAACCAAGAGTATCACATTTGATTGGAAATGACTTAAATAAGCAGAAAGTTTGGTATACTTAAAAGCAAGTTTTTAAAAATGTAGACCAAAATATTTTTTAATCCTATGTTACTAGGGCAATTTTAGCCTGCTTTTAATTTAAAATAAGTGTCACTCACAACTTAGAATACCATCAGGTTACCTTGGTGATGGTGACATTAAAGGCAAATGTTTGTAATGTTCCAGGCAACTGATATAAATAGAGATTTGTGTCTGGCTTAATTGGATAAGCAAGCCACACCACAAATAACACCAAGCACAGAGCTGAAACTGTCTTTTGATAATAGATAAAAGAAATGTATCCACCTATTTATTTAGATGGATAGATTTTTTTTTGATGGGTACCCAGTAAAAGAATTGTAAAAATATGTATGCTATTTCATAAGGAACAACTTAGTTTCATGAGAACTAAAGAAAATATCCTCTGATCCATTACAGTTTTGTCTAAATATTTCAGCTCCCTGTCATTACTGATTGTTTCCATTTTAACAAATAAACATTTTTATTTTTTTACCCCAATCACTTTGCAATGTTCAGAATCCACCCACTGACTTACATTCTCAGCCCACACAGATGCTAAGGCTTTCTTTTTACTCCTTAAGCTTTGTCCAAACTGTGGGCATTGCTGAGAGGAACATTCAATGGAGAGAGAATCTACATTTGCTTAAAACTTAGAACACAGTTCTTCTACCCTTGGCTTAAGTGGAATGGATTACAATTTTTCTGTGACCCAATGTAAGGCTCCTCCTGCTTCATGTATATAATTATAATTAGGCAACAAATTGGAAGAAGGAAAAATAAGTCCCTGCTGGGAGCCATCTTTGGTGGGCCTGGGCTTTCACAAGCTAATTAGTAAGACCTTATTTCCCATTGTGTGCTCACTGAGTGAGTGAATAAAGCCTACAATATTAAGTAGAATAAAATCTGAATTGTCTTCAGTGAAAGTGGCAGAGTTTCCGGATAATGCCATTTCTCAGACTATAGGATTCCTTTCAAATGACAAATGTTTCTGATGCATCTTAGTCCGGCCAGAGAATTGCACACTTGAGCCACCAGCAGTCAGTGAGAACTTGTGTTCATTTCCTTCCAGTTTCTTATCACTCCTAATTCTCCTCCACTGGCTGTCGGCCTGTGAAAACTCCATGGGTGTTAATAGTCTTGGCTCCTGTTTGGATCCAAATTAAGAAATCCAAGTAGCCTCCACGTTTGGCCTCCATTCATTGTAACGCCCTCTTCCTCAATGCCTAATCAAGGAGTTTCTGCAGTGTGTCAGCTCCGGCCAGATTAGGATCCGTGTGACGGGAAGCCCAGATGGCGGGGCAGGCAGGTGTTTGTGTGGGTGAGAGAGCCTCTCCCTGCTCAACTGTAAGGGTAGGCCGTAGCAGCTCAGAGCACAAGCCTGTACTTGAACAGCAGGCACATAAGCAACATACCCAGAGCTTGTGCATGGGGTCTGCTCAGAACACACACTTGCCCTTCCAGGAAGCTGTGCACATAGGACCACTGACTCTTGGTCATAGAAGCTTGGTGGGGTTAAGGAGGTTGCAACGTAAGCCTTAAATTTGAATTTCTTTGCTTTTCTTGGCTTATGCCTATTCTTAATCTTGAAAAGGAATTTTCTGTCTGGAGCAAACTTGTAGAGGAAAGAGAACATTTGTACAGAAAGAGATGTTCTTGGCAAGTGTGTACTATGTTTCCTGAATATTATTGAAGAGTGTTTCAAGACACTGTTTTTATTTGCTTGTTTTCCTTATGGCTCAGTTTCCCCTTCTGTTTGCTTTTATAATGAATTACAGTCCTAAGCCCAAGTCTGCCATGGAAAGGATTAATTGAATAACGGTTGGTACAGATATACACATACAACTCAGAGAATTCTGTATACTTATGACCACTTCGATTCTTCCTGATTCATTTGTTGTATACTGAGAGTGTAAAGCATTGAGATAATGACTTACACGAATATTCACAAAATGGAGAATTAAATACAGGATCCTGAATTATTCTCTTGTGGGACCCCAGAGGGCATAATACACTACAGTCTTTTCCAAATAATTTCTTTTCACCTGGAAAGCATTGCAGTAAACTTGCAAATATTTTCTTGGATTAGAAATTTATATTAGCCTATTATTAATGGATTTAAAAAAAAGAGGGAGACTCTTTTTAAAAGAAATGCTTATTTTCTTAATTGCAAGATTAAATATAGAAGGTAAAAACCATATGAAAGGATACCATTAGAAAATTGAAAAGAAAAAATATTACAGAATTACTAGATAAATGGGTTTAGTCATCTCTAAAAATTGTTATTTAGTCAAAGAGATGAGTGGATATTTCTCTGTCTGTTACTATTCACCAGCATGTTGAAAACTCTGAAGTGAGACAGAGTCAAGTCCTGATGTGACTAGGGAACCAAGCTCATTTGGCAGCTGTGACCGAAGGGAAAGGGTGGCAGTCAGGAGACAGGGAAGCTGAGTTCCAAGTCTCCTGGCTCTGCCCCTCACTGACTGTGGGGCCCAATCCCTGTGTCCTCTGAGAAATTCAGGACGGGGAGAGTTGAATTCTGAGTTTCAGAGCTTCACTGGAACATTTGGCAAACAGCATGTTTCCAAACACTTTGAAATCATTTAATTGGGCCTCTTAAGTAAACAAAGGGGGTAAACATGAATCACTTGCCCAGTTTTTTTTTTCATGCGGCTACTCAAGTGATCCCTGGAAATTGTTGCAACATTGTCCTTCTTGACCTAAATTTTGTGTTAGAAATTGGTTCTCACATAGTCATAGTATCAAAGCTGTTAGTTCTTGTTCTTAGTTTATGACAAAGTTGATTATGAGGGTAACTCATTATACAATGGGTTGTCTTCAAGAAACCAAATGTATTTCACTTAATACATTATATTCTTTTCTATAACACTTTTATATTATAAGGTCTGAATTTGCAGTGAAATTTTAGAGACTGGAGAATTCTAGAGAATTTGGAGTTTTTTAGTAATATGTTCCTAATCTGATACTCCTTAAATTCCAACAAATTCCTACTGATTTGATTTTAGTTTTGTGTGAAATATACAAGAAACTTTGGCACTCCAATGCACTGGGACCCTAAGAAGCTAGGGAAAAGATAGTTCACATACTGCTTTAAAGAACATTCTCTGCAAATGCTTGAATTAGTAATCCATAAAGTAAAGCTTTAATAGAAATAAAGTATAATTAAATATCATAGTGTTTTAAGCTTAGGAATACAGTATATTTACTATGTAGAATATGATGAAACAGTTTTCTAATATGCCTACAACACTGTATTACTTTGTGTATACAAGATATGAAAACAATATACATCATTACTCTATAGTTAACTTATTAAAAATATCGGCAATGGAAACATATGACCATGAATGTTACTCTGTAGTAGTGTCCATCCTTTTTAGAGTTGTCTTGGGCCTCACATTAAATACACAAACACTAACAAAAACTGATGGGTAAAATAAAAGGTCCAAACAAGCTTTTTGTGATGTCTCACACCACAGATGAGCAAAACAGTCTTCAAATAACCTGCATGTGGCCCAAGGGCTGCAGGTTGAACACTCCTGCCAGTATAAAACATTAGATCTTCAGCTGCGAAAAGGCTCATTTTGCTTTGCAGTAACTGGACCCTTGCATTAAAATATGGAAAATAATTAGAGTTAATAGCAGCAAGTACCATCATATTTTTTCTTTTTAAATTGAAACTTAACACTGTTCATACATGTAGAGTTTATATGTGGGTTGCTAAGCCAGTCTGTACCATACTATGAGAAGTATGAAGGCATATCATCTTTTGAATGTTGCTAAGTTATTTTAAAGACCAAAGAGACATTTGTGCTGAACTTTCTTCTAAATTACTGGTTATTTTTCCAGACATCAATGAATGTGAAATTGGAGCACACAACTGTGGCAGACATGCTGTGTGCACCAACACAGCAGGGAGCTTCAAATGCAGCTGCAGTCCTGGGTGGATTGGAGATGGTGTGAAGTGCACTGGTGAGTTAGGCAATGATAGAGATTGCTTATCACGAACTACATGGATTATAAATATATTAATTCTGCAAAGTCAAATTTGATTTGTGTATTATTGATTTCGGGTGCCGTGCTTGCTGTTAATAATGATACAACCTTTTTCTTTCAGATCTGGATGAATGCTCCAATGGAACCCACATGTGCAGCCAACATGCAGATTGCAAGAATACCATGGGATCCTACCGCTGTCTCTGCAAGGAAGGATACACAGGCGACGGCTTCACTTGTACAGGTAGGCTCATGCTGGAAACCACTGTGTAAATGTCAATCAGAGAAGCAAGGTGCTCCATTTCTTAGACCATCAATTCTTTTTTGAAGGCTGGGTTAATTAAGAGAAAAAAATGATTATTTGAGACTAGATGCCTATGGAACAAAAATTTGGAACCAGGTCAATTAGGGACACCTCAGAAGCTAACTCACACTGTCTCTTTTTATCTATCTATCTACACACACAGACACATTTGTATTACTGTATATAATGATGTCATTAGTTTAATACAAATTACTCTTCCTTTTTATATTCCTTAGTTTTTATGATTTTATGTCTATTTCTCACTGATTACTTGTTTTCTATACCAGACACCATGATAAGCTTGCTGCAGGAAACTATGTAAGAAAAAAGGATTCAATGTTGTGGATCAGAACAGCAGATATTTCTCTGACTAGCCATCAACATTCCATACTAATCTAAGCATGAATTTCATAACTGCTTTTCAAGGAATTCATTCACTTCCAGTTTTACGATATATTAATGAAATTTTCTTTTGGGGGGGCTCTAATTAAGAGTCATAGAGTTAAAACAACTGCTACCTATATTTAAACATATATTATTAGAGATGTGATTGTATACATTATACAAATATATGTGCATGTACACTCAATGCGTTTTATGTCAAGGTTGTGGGATTAAATAAAATAGTGAGATTCCTTACTCGGTGCCTATTAAATAGGATAGCTGCTCATATAACTTGATGCATTAATTTATCCTCAGCATTTTGCTCATAAGAAGTCACTTTAAGAACTAAGGAGGTCAATTAAGCGCTGAACCTAAAATCATTCTTAACTCATTGTCAGTTTCATCATAGATGAAGTCAGGGTGGTTCGTTGTGCCTAACTCAGTGATGTTTTGACCTCATCAAACCTCCCATTACTTTTGAGAATATACTCAAATTTTATGTATTAGGCATGGAAGGTCATGTGTTTATTATTTAATGCCTATAATTGCTAAAGAACTAGATAGGGGTGAAGCAGATGGGAATTTTCGGTCCCTGTGTGGTTGGCACTCTTGTTCCATCGCCACCCAGGGAAGCCTGGAACTTGAGAGGTAGGCACAAATCAGGACACGTTTCCTGGCATGGATCTGCCCTCCACATGGAGGACCTTTCTTGAAAAGGCCTTAGTTTGAATGATTCTGTTGGTTTATTAATGATTTTACATCACTAGGGATAATTTAGCATTCAGGATTTTGAATCTGAGCCCCGTGTTCCTTGCATACTCAACATTAGCGTTCAAAAGAGAAAAACAAATGAGTTTAAATTTGTCAAATAGGAGTCATGGTGAAATATTCCTGCACTTAGGAAGTTGACATTTAGAATAATTGTCAGACCCCAAGGAGTCGGAAAGCTCCGAACTGAGGAAGAGTAACTTGCATTTCTTTCCGGCTGTAGACCTGGATGAGTGCTCCGAGAATCTGAATCTCTGTGGCAACGGCCAGTGCCTCAATGCCCCAGGAGGATATCGCTGCGAATGTGACATGGGCTTCGTGCCCAGTGCTGATGGGAAAGCCTGCGAAGGTAACTGATGGGGAAGCTGCTGGGAGCCTCGTGGAGCTTGATGAGATTAGGTTATTTAAACATTCCGGTTGCTTTTTTTTTTTTCCTTTTTAACTGAGGTGTGTTTTGGCTTCACATCTAAACTGGTCAGTTCAGTCTGTGAAAAGTTCGGGTCTCCAACTGGACCATTTCTCTTTGGGCAGAGAAAAAAATCAGCTCTCTGGCCAGGGGATCTGCAAGGGTGCACCCACTAGTCACAGATGAGAGAGGGAAGCCAGGTGTGGGTCACTCCAGCAGGGAGTGGGTGCAAGGGTGCACCCACTGGTCACAGATGAGAGAGAGCAGCCATGTGTGGGTAACTCCATGAACCTTTGTCCCCATTGATGAGGAAAAGAACTCAAGGCCCAGGTCCTCCAATTATGTCCTCTTGGAGAATTATCTTTAAATGTGAAAAAACAGTTTTTAAGCTCTGCTGTGTTTTGGTTTCTAGAAATAAAGGCTTTAAAATTACAGCAGAAAAATATAGTCTTCTTTATATGTAGAACAATGTCCAGGGTATGTCTCACAATGTTCCCTAAATACCTAAAATATATGAACATGGAACAGTTTTTTTGCAAATTTGTTCAGTACGGGACCCTTTGGGATAATTACATGTCATGGTATCTCTCAGCTTAAGGCTCTGTCCTGCTAAGTATTGGTCCAATAGGAAGAGTCCTGGGAACCTGTTGCCCAAGGATGAATCCTTTTAGGAAACACCAGATTCTTCTCTTTACCCATGCTTGTTAAATTTAAGCACAGTCTCCTTCATTGAAAAGAATTAATGACAACAGTGAACTAAGATGATTTCAGTAGAAATAAACAAATGATAACAATTGTCAGTACAAGTTTAAACAAGACCCTGATTAATGTATTAGCTAATAGTTGTTCTTTGCTAACGAGACATGAACTCAGAATCAGTCTTAAGCTATGACATGTGTAGGAACTCCCTCATACATTTCTGTGTACGTACTTTTCTTTGTTATGAAAACATTGGGTGTTCTTTATATAGTTTATATTACATATGCAGGCTTTGTTACAAAGCTCCTCTGAGGAGAGAAACCAGATTATACTTTTGATCATGTGTCAAATGCCTTGTTTACTTTTGTTACTCTGGATATCCAAGGAAAACAGGTACTGTGCCACCTCTGGTCACAAAAATAGTCTCAGTGAAAGTCTTACTTCTCTTATTGCACTAAGGGAAGATTTTGTTTATTTGTTAGTTCTTAATATAAATCATTGCTTTCAGAGTGGTCATGGATGTTTAAAGCTAGTCTCAAGTCTAAAACCATGTCCACGTGTCAGCCACGGTGAGGCAGTTGCAGAGAGAAGTATGGCAAACATACACTGTCCTACGGGAGACTTGGAGAATTATTAGACGAATTATGCAAGTTACCACAAAGACCTTGTGGTTCTTAAAGTTTCATCTCACAATAAAAAGATGAATACATAGATTTAAAAAAGCCCAAAGATTTAGTCTGAAGTGGCTTGTTTGGCTCTTACTTCACAAAAATGATGTGGACCTACATGAACCATTGTAGATGAGTTACATAGCTATAAAATGCGTTGCCCACCACTTGGTGCATAAAAGGGACTAAGGAAGCATGTCCTATCCCCTCTAAGACTTCCCTGTGCATCACAAATCACAAAAAAGTCTAGAGGAGAAGAACCTAGTTTCAGGTCAGGCAGTCTTTGTTTTCTTCATAGTTTCATCACTTACCTAATTATATTTTGCATGGTTTTTCAGCAAAACATAAATTTAATCTCTCCCCTTTTTCCTCCTGATCCTAAGACATTGATGAGTGCTCCCTTCCGAACATCTGTGTCTTTGGTACTTGCCACAACCTTCCTGGTCTGTTCCGCTGTGAGTGTGAGATAGGCTACGAACTGGACAGAAGTGGTGGAAACTGCACGGGTAAGACATCCATTTGCGTTCAGACCTGCTCCCAGAAGCCTCACTGGGGCCATACAAGGGTAGTCCACAGGGAACAAGAAAAGCAGAGGTGAAGGGTTAGGAGTCCCAGAATACCTTCTCTCAGACCCGGCCTTGATGGGATGTGAGGTGCATAGGAAGGAGTCCAGGGCAGTTGGAGGCGCGGTGTTCGTAGCCTTCGAATTCAGCTGTGGCTACAGAGGAATGCTCAGGGGTGCTCCAGCGAGCTGACTTCCCAGCCCTTTCCTTTTCTCCTTGGGAACATTTTTTCCTTTTGGAGACCATGTCCTGACTTCTCTGTTGCAATACCCACTTCTTCCCACCCCTGCCCTGCCAGTGGTGACCAGAGTCCCTGGTATGTAGAGTTCAGCCACCATGTCTAGTATATAAATCATTTCCTTGTCAAGCAAAAGACTCTCAGAGAACATTAAAAAAAAATTAGAAAGCTACAAGTGCCCAGCTGACACTCAGTTCTCTTTGGCACTGAGTGAAGACCCCGAAAGCCATTTTCACTTCTTCTTCCTAGTCCACTCTGCTGCTCAAGAATATGAGGAAACCTGTTCCATTCTATATGAACTCAAAATTCCAGGAAAAATCTGGTCTTTTCAGCCACCCAAATAAGCTATGGCTCTAAAGCCCCAGCACAAAGGCTTTACAGATCAGGACCACCACCCACTCCCTGCAGATGCTCTGGCCTGGGGTTTTCCTAAACATTACTATGACACCAAGTCAGGTGTCTGTGTGCCCAGGAAGTGTCCTCTCACTGGTCATTCTCCCTCTCCTCAATGCCTCAGATTACTATTAGCATCATTCTTTCTGACCCCTTTCTGGTAGTCTGGCCCAGTCCATACAAGTTCATGTGCAATTTGAACAAAACAATTATCTATACCAGAACCCACAGGAGGGTTGGACCCAAGACAAAGGTGTAGTCCCCATTCCCCTGTCCCTCCTCTCAGAATCCATTTGTCCATTCTTGAGTATTTGATAAGTGTTCAAAACAGACAAAAGGATTGTACAGTTTGGAATTAGCCAAAACCCGTGTCCTGAATGTCTGGAATCCTGTACATACTTTTGGAACAGAAACTGAGAGGGCAATCTTCAACCCAGCTTGATGACAGGAGAGAGACTCTGCTAGCCTGAAGCCTCATGCGTGTACGTGTGTGGGGAAGCAGCAAAGTCGCCTGCTCCTGAGGGCTGGTTCCCTGGGACATCTTGCTCTGACTGGACAAAATAACAAGCCACACATATTAAACATATTTTCTTAAAATCTGTGTCTGAAGTTTCAGTTTACCAAGGTCATAGCAGTGTTTTTTACCCTCAGTTACTTCTATTTTTTCCTAGTTGCAACGTTATATGTTATCCTGATGACAGATTTGCATGGTAAATGTATTCCAGAGGAAAAAGACCAAAGACTATGACATATTTCCTTCCTGAGGGGGGTTTATTTCAGAAACGGAAGATTGCATCTCTGGGTGTAATTATAACTAGTAACTTAAAAATGCTTGTTGGTAGCCCTCAGTGTGGCCTGCTGTGTTATGGGGATGTCTGCCCTGCCTTGGCTCAGGGGATCATTCTGACCCATGTTGTTTGGTGTTAGATGTTAACGAATGTCTGGACCCCACCACCTGTATCAGTGGGAACTGCATCAACACTCCCGGAAGCTACACCTGTGACTGCCCGCCTGATTTTGAGCTGAATCCAACCCGAGTTGGCTGTGTTGGTAAGACTTTTAAAACCTTTTCAGAGAAGCATGCTGTTTATTATTTTGAAAGCACATCGGATACACCATTCTCAAATTTTGCAAAAGTACTAACAATGTAGAAATTTAGACATTTCCTGAATCTGGTTTATACTTTCAGATACCTTTTCTAGAGGAAAATACCCACTACTGTACGTGTATCGTCTTTGTGGACACTTTTTAGTTCCTTAGTAATGTAAATTTATGGTTTTTGAACAGTTTCTGAAATGAGCTTGAATTTTCAACCTTCTGGTGGAAAGAATCTGCCTGACACGTTTTTGTTTGTATATGGTGAATAGATACCCGCTCTGGAAATTGCTATTTGGATGTTCGGCCCCGAGGAGACAATGGAGATACATACTGTAGCAATGAAATTGGAGTTGGTGTGTCCAAGGCCTCCTGCTGTTGTTCTCTGGGTAAAGCCTGGGGTACTCCCTGTGAGCTGTGCCCCGCTGTGAACACATGTAAGTGGACAGTCCTCCTGTTTGTTGTTATTCCAGCTCAAGCCACTTCTCCTTTCTAAATATGCAGAAGAGAAGCCACGGAGGGAGGGAGCTGCCACTAGCCTCTACTTAGGTCAGGGAAGGCAGACCAGTTCTCTCCGCCCTGGTGAGGGACCTCACGCCCAATTTGGGAATCAGAAAACGGCCCCTGAAAAGATCAGGTGATGTTATTTCTATCTGAGTGAAGAGCAGGCATTACTTTAAAGATTTTCCAGGCTAGCTCAGTTACACCCTTTTACTTACCTTTCAGGGACACAGTGATCCATCTTTCCTCTTGTCCATCCACAGGCTAGTTTTGAAATCTCTAGAACAGACTCTGAATGTTCCTGGGTGGAAGATAAGCAATTAGTTAAACAGCTCTGAAGTGAAAGATGGTTTCATTCTTTTATGAAATGACCTGAAAGAAAGCTTTAGAATATAATTTTAAGGAAATATGTAATAGATTTCCAAAAAAAGAAAAGGCTTCCCTTATTTCTAAATGGGTCTTATATTATGATTTAGAACCAGATGTAGCTTTTTTTTGGGCAAAAATCAGTGGCTCCGTTAATGGGATATATTGGGATAAATATTGATTCCTTCCTTGCTGCTGGGTCTGGCCTCATTTCTAAATATTTATTGGCTACCTACAGTGGATATTTTGAATGTAAAAAAAAGGATTAGATAGATATTGCCCTCTGGGAGGATTCAATTGTGTAAGTAAAAGATGATCTAAATATATAAGCTGGAATACAATACAGGGCTCAGAAAGTAAGGCCTGGCTTGCCAGGCTTGGGAGAGAGAGCACATTTGGTTCGAATACAGGACTCTGCCACTTGCCACCATGAACCTTGGGCAGGGTACTTAGCATTCATGAAATACCTTGTGGGATTAAACGAAATCCCTCACACTGAGCACCCAGCCCAGGGGCGCGTGCTCAGGGGTGTATGCTTGGCAGGCCCTCCTTCCTCTTCTCTTCAGAAAGGGAGGTCAGGAGGTTCAGCCTACGCAAGGGTAGGGACTTTGTGCACTTTTGAATTGGGCCTTTGAGAAAGGTGTGACATGAAGAAGAGAATCAAAAAGAGCGGATGATTACAGAAAGAGAAGAGAAAAATAAAAGAGGAGAACAGTTAATTTTACTGAGGTTGAAAGAGGCAGACCAAGATACAGTATATAATTGGAAACAGCTCTATAGATGGATAATGATTAGCAAAACAATAGACATCCACCCTACCCCAAATCTAGATCAGAGTTAGAACTGGAATACACACACGTACACACACACACACACACACACACCCATATCTATATATAGTATACATATAATTTCAGAAAGCCAGGATAGGGATTATCAGATTGAGGAAGATGATGGTTGGGAGAGAACTGATCTTAGGGTTCCCAGGATGGTGAGAGAGAATTAATGGGGGAGAACCAAGGACATTGTAGAAAATTGCTTTCGGAAACCAGGAGATTCAGTATTGCCACTGGTAGAAACAGCAGGGCAAGAAAGATCTAGTCATTAAGGAGAGAAATGGGATGGGAACCAAGACAGAACAGCTTTTCCTAAGGCTCTGTTCGGAAAGGGGTTTGAAAATGTTCTGATTAAAGTTATTCAGAGAGGCTGTAATTCATAGGAAGGCTCAGCAAAACATAAAAATGGAGACAGAGTGGGTCAGAAAATAAAGAATGAGAGAAAAATCTTCAAAATAAAGTGGAGATGGAGATAGTTCACCAGGACTAAAGGTCAGGAGAGTATCTGGACAGTTCAAAGACTGGAAAGAAAGCCCTCACGTTTGGCACATACATGAAAAGTTGTTTGCTAATGACAAATGTACGCAAAGGTATTAACTTGCTTCAGGTGGGCAGAGTAACGCTGAAGATTCCTGAAAATAAATATTTTCTGTTAGATATGTCAGTATTTCTCTCCAGGAAGACTATTTCTACAAATTTTTTACTCAAAAGAGCTCAATTTGAATGTTTTGTTTCAATAGCGGAGTACAAAATCCTTTGTCCTGGAGGAGAAGGTTTTCGACCAAATCCTATCACTGTCATACTGGAAGGTAATTCTGTCTCCTTCATCTGGAAGTGCACACATTTTGAATTTACTTGGGTTTATTTACAATACTGAAGAAATGCTTTTGTTTTCATTTTGACAGATATTGACGAGTGTCAGGAGCTCCCTGGGCTGTGCCAGGGAGGGAAGTGCATCAACACCTTTGGTAGTTTCCAGTGTCGCTGTCCTACAGGCTACTACCTGAATGAAGATACCCGAGTGTGTGATGGTAAATGTCCACTCCAGGATGATAAGTTCTTTCAGCTATTAAGAGCTGATGTCAAAAAACAGCATACAGTTGTCAGGAAAACTGAGAATTTAGCACTACAGCACAATGGTCTAAACGTGGACGTAGGTAAATACGTTACACAGGTAGCAACTTGCACTGATGTCACTGAAATTATGTCAATTCCAGTAAGTCCTAAATCTCCCTCTTTCCCTGAGAAAAGTAAAGTTGTATTATTCTGGGCCATAAGCCCATGAATGCCTACAAGAGTTTTCCATGCTCTTCAGAAAAGCCATTTTTCATTAAAGCAGCGCAGGTCCCGTTTCAGTAATGTCCATATTTAGGGCGGTTCTGGGCTTCTCTCATTCCTGACGACTTACCATCTGTACTGATGCATTTAAATGAGCTTCTCCTGGAAGGCAGCCCTTTGGCTTTGTAAGTGGTGGCCACTGCTCATCCTGTTTTACTAGAAAGGTCACTTGGGGCGTAGACTAGGATGAGAGAGGTCGTTTTCACCTACGTACAGGAATTACACAGTTATTGAGAGACCTCCTTGTACTCCATGCAAGGAACATTCCCTTCGCTCTCCAAAAGGCTCACTAGGTCACACTTAGATGGGGATTTCCTCAGAGTATCAGTTGAACATCACAGTGTGTGTGATGCAGCCCTGAGACCTGTGGAGTTAACAAAGACCAACTAGCATCAAGCCCTGTGCTTGACAGGGGGGCTTTCACGCTGCCTCACCAGTGCAGATTCACAAGGCCAGTTGTCAAGGGCTTCAAGAAACATCATATTCTTCTGTGGAGCTTGCAAACATGTAAGGCATAGAATTGTCTTTCTGAACAATATTTGAAGATTTTAATTTCTCCACATTTCCATCTCTGCATGCCTTTGACGATTTTATGTACTCATTTATTAGGAGACTCACTATCATTTATGATACATATGCCTCCATCTAAGAAGACAAGTGTTCCTTTTCTGGAACCTTCTTTCCTGAAAGTGCAAACATTTGCACAAAGGCACACCACTGATGAACCTAATACCTATTCTTTCCATCTGGATTTCAAAGTGCCTGGTGGATTTCCTCTCTCTTGACAAACATTTATGTTGACACCAAGTATCAGGCCATTCCAAAGAGTCAAGTTTTCATATTCACGTACAATTTTTTTCTTTGGATTATAGATGTGAATGAATGTGAGACCCCTGGAATCTGCGGTCCGGGGACATGTTATAACACTGTTGGCAACTACACCTGTATTTGTCCTCCAGACTACATGCAAGTGAACGGGGGAAATAATTGCATGGGTAAGTCCAAGCTTTTCTCAGTTGTGCATGAGAGGAAAAGAGCTGCCTAGTCCAGCGGTTAGTGCTCAGTGTTCTGTTACTCCTCAGGCTGAGGGCTGCCATCCGTCACCATCTGGTAAGAGCCTACTCTCAGATAGCCCATAAGCCTGGCATTTTTTCACCACCTCGTGTGGGTGGTTGGGAGTTTTTTTTCCAATGTAATGTTGGAAAATCCCAAACAACAGTTTAATAGTACTTCTTTTGTTTGACTGTTGGGTGTATCTTTTTTTTTCTTTTTTGTTATTATTATTATGAAATCATAGCTGTGTACATTAATGCGATCATGGGGCACCATACACTGGTTTTATAGACCATTTGACACATTTTCATCAGACTAGTTAATATAGCCTTTCTGGCATTTTCTTATTTATTGTGTTAAGACACTTATATTCTACATTTACTAAGTTTCACATGTACCTTTGTAAGATGCACCACAGGTGTAATCCCACCAATCACCCTCCCTCTGCCCATTCTCCCCCCTCCTTCCCCTCCTTCTCCCACTTCCCCCATACTTAGGTTATAACTGGGTTATAGCTTTCATGTGAAAGCCATAAATTAGTTTCATAGTAGGGCTGAGTACATTGGATACTTTTTCTTCCATTCTTGAGATACTTTACTAAGAATATGTTCCAGCTCCATCCATGTAAACATGAAAGAGGTAAAGTCTCCATCTTTCTTTAAGGCTGCATAATATTCCATGGTGTGCATATATCACAATTTATTAATCCATTTGTGGATCGATGGGCACTTGGGCTTTTTCCATGACTTAGCAATTATGAATTGGGCTGCAATGAACATTCTGGTACAAATATCTTTATTATAATATAATGTGATTTTTGGTCTTCTGGGTATATACCTAGTAGACGAATTATAGGATTGAATGGCAGATCTATTTTTAGATCTCTAAGTGTTCTCCAAACATCTTTCCAAAAGGAATGTATTAATTTGCATTCCCACCAGCAGTGTAGAAGTGTTCCCTTTTCTCCACATCCACGCCAACGTCTCTGGTCTTGGGATTTTGTGATATGAGCTAATCTTACTGGAGTTAGATGATATCTCAAAGTAGTTTTGATTTGCATTTCTCTGATGATTAAAGATGACGAGCATTTTTTCATATGTCTGTAGGCCAGGCACCTGTCTTCTTTATAGAAGTTCCTCTTCAAGTCTCTTGCCCAGCCTGCGATGGGATCACTTGTTCTTTTCTTGCTTATACGTTTGAGTTCTCTGTGGATTCTGGTTATTAAACCTTTGTCGGAGACAAAACCTGCAAATATCTTCTCCCATTCTGAGAGCTGTTTGCTTGCTTTACTTACTGTGTTCTTGGCTGTGCAGAAGCTTTTTAGTTTGAACAGGTCCCAGTAGCGTATTTTTGAAGCTGCTTCAATTGCCCAGGGGGTCCTCCTCATAAAATACTCGCCCAAACCAATTTCTTCAAGGGTTTTCCTTGCACTCTCTTCTAGTATTTTTATAGTTTCATGTCTTAAGTTTAAATCTTTAATCTAGTGAGAATCTATCTTAGTTAATGGTGAAAGGTGTGGGTCCAGTTTCAGTCTTCTACAGGTTGCCAGCCAGTTCTTCCAGCACCATTTGTTAAATAGGGAATCTTTTCCCCACTGAATGTTTTTAATTGGCTTGTCAAAGATCAAATAACAGTAAGTAGCTGGATTTATTTCTTGGTTCTTTATTCTGTTCCAGACATCTACTTCTCTGTTTTTGTGCCAGTACCATGCTGTTTTGATCACTATCTATTTATAGTATAGTCTGAGGTCTGGTAGTGTGATTCCTCCCGCTTTGTTTTTATTTCTGAGTAATGTCTTGGCTATTCAAGGTTTTTTCTGATTCCATATAAAACGAAGTATTATTTTTTCAAGATCTTTAAAGTATGACAGTGGAGCTTTAATAGGGATTGCATTAAAATTGTATATTGCTTTGGGTAGTATGGACATTTTAACAATGTTGATTCTTCCCAGCCATGAGAATGGTATGTTTTTCCATTTGTTAACATTTTCAGCTATTTCTTTTCTTCGAGATTCATAGTTCTCTTTATAGAGATCTTTCACGTCCTTTGTTAGATAAACTCCCAAATATTTCATCTTCTTTGGCACTACTATGAATGGAATAGAGTCCTTAACTGTTTTTTCAGCTTGACTATTGTTGGTATATATAAAGGCTACCAATTTATGAATGTTGATTTTGTAACCTGAGATGCTGCTGTATTCCTTGATCACTTTTAAGAGTTTTGTAGTAGAACCTCTGGTGTTTTCCAGATATATAATCAGATCATCTGTGAAGAGCGAATGTTTGATCTATTCTGACCCTATATGGATACCCTTGATCGCCTTTTCTTCCCTAATTTTTTGCGATGGCTAAAAGTTCCATTACAATGCTAAAGAGCAGTGGGGACAATGGGCAGCCTAGTCTGGTTCCTGATCTGAGTGGAAATGATTTCAATTTAACTCCATTCAATACGATATTAGCTGTGGGTTTGCTGTACATGGCCTCTATCAGTTTAAGAAATGTCCCTTCTATACCAATTTTCTTAAGTGTTCTGATCATGAAGGGATGCTGATATTATCAAAAGCTTTTTCTGCATCAATGAGAGAATCATATGGTCTTTGGTTTTTAATTTGTTTATGTGCTGAATTATACTTATAGATTTATGGAGATTGAACCAGCCTTGAGACCGTGGGATAAAACCGACTTGTTCATGATGTAAAATTTGTTTGATGTGTTGCTGGATTCTGTTTGCTAGGATCTTGTTGAATATTTTTGCATCTATATTCATTAGTGATATTGGTCTATAATTTTCTTTTCTTGTTGGGTCTTCTCCTAGTTTGGGGATCAGGGTGATGTTTGCTTCATAGAACATGTTGGGTAGTCTTCCTTCTTTTTCTACATTTTGGAACAAGTTGAGTAATATAGGTACTAGTTCCTCTTTAAAGGTTTGGTAGAATTCTGATGTGAAGCAATCTGGTCCCAGGCTTTTCTTTTTAGGGAGATTTTGTATGGTTGATGCTATTTCAGAACTTGATAATGGCCTGTTCAACATTTTCACTTGATTCTGGCTAAGTCTTGGAAGGTGACGTGCTTCCAAGTATTGGTCAATTTCCTTCAGATTTTCATATTTGTGAGAGTAAAATTTCTTGTAATATTCATTAAGGATTTTTTGAATTTCTGAGGAGTCTGTTGTTGTTTCATCTTTGTCGTTTCTGATTGATGAGATTAGAGATTTTACTCGTTTTTTTCCTAGTTAGGTTGGCCAAAGGTTTATCTATTTTATTGACCTTTTCAAAAAACCAACTTTTTGATTTATTGATCTGTTGTGTAATTCTTTTGTTTTCAATTTCATTTAATTCTGCTCTAATTTTGGTTATTTCTTTTCTTCTACTGGGTTTGGGGTTGGAATGTTCTTCCTTTTCCAGTTGCTTGAGATGTCCCATTAAGTTGTTAACTTCTTCTCTTTCGGTTTTCTTGAGGAAGGCTTGCAGTGCTATAAATTTCCCTCTTAGGACTGCCTTTGCAGTATCCCAGAGGTTCTGATAATTCGTGTCTTCATTGTCGTTTTGTTCCAAAAATTTGGCGATTTCCTTCTTAATCTCATCTGTGACCCAGCTATCATTCAGCGTAAGGTTATTTAACTTCCATGTTTTTGTATGAGTATGCAGATTCCTGTTATTACTGAGTTCAACTTTTATTCCATGGTCCGAGAAGATGCAAGGAATAATTTCTATTCCTTTAAATTTACTGAGGTTAGACTTGTGGCCTAAGATGTGATCGTTTTTGGAGTATGTTCCATGAGCTGATGAGAAGTATGTATATTGAGTTTTGTTGGGATGAAATGTTCTGTAGATGTCTGCTAAATCCAAAGGTTGTATGGTTAGGTTTAAATCTAAAATTTCTTTGCTCAGCTTATTGGAGGATCTTTCCAATACTGCCAAAGGAGTGTTGAAATCTCTGACTATTACAGAGCTGGAGGAAATCAAGTTGCTCATGTCTGTTAGAGTTTCTCTTATAAATTGGGGCACATTCTGGTTGGGTACATAAATATTAATAATTGAAATCTCATCACATTGAGTATTACCCTTAACAAATATGAAGTGACCATTCTTATCCTTCCTTACTTTTGTTGGTTTAAAGCCTATTGTATCTGCAAATAGAATTGCATCACCTGCTTTTTTCTGATTACCATTTGCCTGAAATATGGATGGCCATCCTTTCACCCTGAGTCTATATTTATCTTTTAAGGTAAGATGTGACTGTTGTATGCAACAAATATCTGGCCTGAGTTTTTGTATCCAGTCAGCTAACCTGTGCCTCTTTAGAGGACAGTTTAAGCTGTTCACATTAATGGAGAATATTGATAAGTCTGGTAAAATGTTGGGTATCAAGTTTTTCGAAAGTCCAGTGGACATTTTTAATCCTTTCGCCACTGTGGAAGTTGGACTTTGATCAAAAGTTTCTGAGTGAGTTTACTTTTGTGGTAGAGGATTGGGCTGGTCATTATGGAGGATAGGTCTGAGAATATCCTGAAGAGCTGGTTTGGTTATAGCAAATTTCTTCAATATATGAATGTCATTAAAGTATTTAATTTCTCCATCATAAATGAAACTCAGTTTAACTGGATACAGGATCCGGGGTTGAAAGTTACTTTGCTTTAGGAGATTAAAAGTCGATGACCACCCTCTTCTGGCTTGAAAAGTTTCAGCAGAGAGATCTGCAGTCATTCTAATATTCTTCCCTTTGTAGGTAATGGATTTCTTATGTCTGGCTGCTTTCAGAATTTTCTCCTTCATATTAACTTCAGTGAAGTTAATTATGATATGCCTGGGGGATGTCTTATTTGGATTGAGTCGTGCTGGGGTTCTGAAACTGTCTGTTATCTGAATTTGAGAATCTTTGGCATGTCTGGAAAATTCTCTTTCATAATTTCATGGAGAAGGGCCTCTGTGCCTTGCGAGGCCACTTCATCACCTTGAGGGATTCCAATGAGGTGGATATTAGCCTTCTTTGAATTATCCCAGAGCTCTCTGAGAGAATGATCCGTTTTTGCTCTCCATTTCTCTTCCTCTTTGAGAGTTTGGGAGCGTTCAAAGGCTTTGTCTTCAATGTCAGAAATCCTTTCTTCTGCCTGCTCCACTCTGTTACTAAGGGATTCTACTGTATTTTTCAGATTTCTGAGAGCTGCAAATTCTTGCTTCAGTCCATCAAAATCTTTGGTGGTTTTGTCTTTAATTTCATTAAATTCTTGAGACAACTTTTGAATTTCTCCTCAAATTTCTAATTCCAACTTTTGAATTGCTCCTCGAATTTCTAATTCCAAATTTTCCTCCATTCTATTAATCTTGTTTGCAATCCAAATTCTGAATTCGATTTCTGACATCTCGGCCAGCTGCTTGTGAATGTGATCTTCAGTTACATCTGCCATATCTTTCCTTGGGGGGGGCGGGGTTGATCTATTCTGGTTATTCATGTTACCAGAGTTTTTCTGCTGATTCCGCCCCATGATTATTTTACACCATTTGATTTTTCCCCTGGAGCTTTGTTGAGGACCTGTACAGTGCTATGGCCTGAGAAACTGGGGACCTGTTTGGTGTGGTGAGGCTAAGCGGTTCTGTCTTGTTTTCAGCTGGTCTCTGTCCAACACTAGTGAAACAGTTATACTCTGGGTTGAAGTCTCAGCTGTGGAGAAATACCAGCAATTAAGTCACCCCACCCCACCCCCACCCCCAGGCAACAATTGGAAAAGGAAAATCAAACCTTCCTACAACCACACACACAGGGCACCACTTGAATAATCCTCAGGCGATTGGCTCAGTTCAAAAGGTCCAAATCAATTGTCTCAGTCAGCACCTGTTTCAGGTGGGAGAGTTTAAAAGGTCTCTGGCAGCTGGATCGCAGGGGTCTGGTGACAACTCAGATATGACTTGCTCCGGAGTTCTGTGAAGTCAGGAGGGCCCACCCAGCAAATAGATTAGTCTGGGAAGGTTGATACCTCCTTCCCCACCTTGCACCTCTGTCACACTCAGTCACTGATAGCCCTGCAGGGCTGTGACCCAGTGAACAGATAATCCAGGGGTTTGCACCTGCCTGAGTCACAAGGAAATCTATATCTGCTCAGCCAGGCTGCTGCGCTCTGCCTCTATCCAGCAGGGGGAGGTGAGGCCTGACAACCTCGGGCACTTGATGGAGGCTGGGGGGTGTTCACTCAGTTCCAGCCCCGCCCCTGATTGATGTTACTGACAGAACAGAACAGAACAACTTTGCGGGAATTTGTTTCTGTCCCTGCTAAATTCCCCTGCAGAAGAGAAACTGTTTTGAGTTCCCAGAGCCTGCGCTTCAGGCCCTGTCTTTACTCCTGCAGGTTTGTATTCGATTAGCTGTCAGTTCTAGCCTCCTGTCTTCCTTTGTCTATAGGCTGATGATCCACTGAGGGCCGGGTGCTTCTTAGGCTCAGTAAAGCAGTCCTCTTGGTCAGCCCTGCCCTGGAAATTTCCCGGCTCTGCGCGTGCATTTTCTAGTCCCCGTACTCCACTCAGGCCGGTACCACCTCAGGCAAATCCTTTACTCAGGGGGCCTGCATTTCCGTCCCAGATCTGTTCCACGGTGGTTGCCACCTGAGAAGATGCCCAGACTCCTCTGGTTGCCCAGGGAGACAGGGGTTGTGGCTTTGAAATATCCAGGAGTGAGCCCTATTGTTGCCAATAATGGCTACTGCTCTGTGCCTCTGGGCACCGCCACTCTGGTGTGGTTCCCTCTCAGCCAACCGTCCTTTCCTCACTCCTGTGCCACAGAATCAGCACCGACCAGCTGCAGTCTAGGTCCTGTCCACACCCCTCGAGAAATCACCCAAGAATCTGGACTCCTGGGGGTCAGGCCTCCAGACCTCAGAGTGAGAGTAGAGGGGAGTGCTGGGAGCTCAGAATTGCAGGTAGAGAATATATACAGTTTTATGCCTGGCAGGAGAATGCCGGCACCCTAGAAGGGGAGTTAGATCCAGTTTTTAAAGGGTCTCTCCTGTGGAGTGTAGTGGGAGGACCTTTGAACTCTGCTCCTTTGTTTGTGGGGCACTCCAAGCCATTCTCCTGGGGCAGGGGACTCCTGTCCGCTTGGTGATGGATTTTGTACCTTTTGTTTGTATCTTTGGGGTCGCAGCTCGCCTTGGCGGGGTTGATGTGCATTCTTCAACCTTCTCTCTTGGTGCAGCTCTAATCCACCAGGATACTTGCTAAATTTCTGTCCTTTAACTGTCCTTCTGGACAGGAGCCTCTGTGGAAAGCTAGCTTCAGTTAGCCATCTTGTCTCCGCCTCTTTTGGGTGTATCTTTATACAATTATGTTTACAGTGCTGACATACAGTATTAAAACATCATGAGTCGGAAATGAGAAACTCGCTGCCAGAGAGCAGTGGAGAATTGTTGCTAGGAGACTGGGCAGAGAATTGTTTCAAGTTTATTAATGCTGCAGCTACAAAATGATTTAGTTCTGATTTTAGTTCCACAAAATGCCAGAGGCTACATTTACCAAAGTCCTTCTTGTGGGCGGTATAGGTAGCTAGAAAGTTCTATAAGAGCAGGGTTTTTTCTGCCCTTACCAAAGTCAAGTTGTACTGTAATTCAAAAGCAACTTTGCTCTTTGAGTATCCACTTAGAAATCTGTTGTGATTTCCCCCATGGTATCACCAACCCTTTTGTTCTTCTAGATATGAGAAGAAGCTTGTGCTACAGAAACTACTATGCTGATAACCAGACCTGTGATGGGGAACTGCTGTTCAACATGACCAAGAAGATGTGCTGCTGTTCCTACAACATTGGCCGGGCCTGGAATAAGCCCTGTGAACAGTGTCCCATCCCGAGCACAGGTGGATTTTAGTTTCACCATTACCAAAAATATCAGTTGATAAATTACCCATGAATTGTTGGAAGAAATCAGTCTTAGGAAGAAAAGTGTGCATTTTGTATCTTCATAAGGAAAAAATGACACACAAAGGCAGCTGTTTAAATTCACACTTGATCTGTTCCTTCTAACTGAAAATTAAGTCATAGAATTTGCTTTCTAATTTATACCTCCTACATAACCAGGCTTATAGACTCAACATATCATAAAAATATCAGCTGTGAACATTGTTATCATTGTTACTGAGTTCTCCCTGTAACTAAAAGACTGGAAACATTAACCAAACCAATGTGACAAATGGGTGAACCATAGTTCCTATTGTTTTTATTTATTTTAACCTAGTCTAGGCTGGGCATGGTGACTCACTCCTGTAATCCCAGCAATCTGGGAGGCCGAGATGGAAGGGTCCCTTGAGCTCAGGAGTTTGAGACCAGTCTGAGCAACAGTGAGGCACTGTCTCTACTGAAAAATAGAAAAACTAGCTAGGCATTGTAGTGCATGCCTGTATTTCCAGCTACTTGGGAAGCTGAGGCAGGAAGATCACTTAAGGCTAGGAGTTTGAAGTTGCTGTGAGCACTCTAGCCAGGTGACAAAATACGACTTTATCCCCCCCAAAATAAAATAAAATAAAACTAGTCTCGTTCCAAAAAAAATTTAAAGGCATGTAAAATAAGAAGTAAGCATAAGGGGAAATGGCAAACAAGAGTCAGAAAGTTAGAGCAACAACAAGGCTAATACACAGAGAGTAAGCCAGGAATTCCTACACATTTGCCAGAGATGAGCAATAACTTTAGCTGCAAACTTGCAAGCAGCTCTTATGAAAAAGGAAATACAATCTAGTAGAAGATTCTCAACTATCTTAAAGCAACCTCAACAGTTAAGTGCAAGTGTTCTTGATACTGAGATCCAAGAAAAGTTTCTTCCTTTATATAGATAGAGAGAAAGACACTGTATGTTTTTTGTCTAACAAAAAAATCTAAATTATATCCTTTGAGTAAATGAAGTGAGACTCTGGCACAGTGTGCTCATAGCGTACAGTGTATGTCTGATATGTATCACATTCATTATGATGGCATTGTTTACCAGTGTTATGGTCTGCATTAAACAAAACTGCCAGGCAAGATACTGATTGGGGTATTCTGACGAGGAAATTCTACCTCATTCCCATCAAATCTATGTGTGGCATTACTTGATTGTCCGTGTAGCAGAAAATTATTTTTTCATAAAATGTACCATTCCATCCAATGTTGACTCCAGAAATAAAGTCATAAACCCTGCTTACAATTCTGATTTACCTTTACCCTGCAAAATGTTTCTAGATCAGGGTTTGACAAACAGCAGCCTGTAGACCAAATCCAGCCCACCACTTGTTTTTGAATAGCCTGCATGCTAAGAATTATTTTTATATGTTAAATGGCTTGAAAAAATTAGAATAATATTTCATAACATGAAAGTTACATGAACTCCAAATTTTGGTGCCCATAACTGAAATTTTATTAGAACATGAACATACTAATTTATTTACATATTGTTCATAAGAAAGTTTGAATGGTTTTGACAGAGACTATACCACTTGCAAAGCCTAAAATATTTACTCTCCGGCCATTTAAGAAAAAGTTTGCTGACCCCTAGTCTTGAACAATGGCCTTTAAAAGTTTTGATTATACATACTGATTAGTAAAATATCTGGGCGTATATATGTACATGATGTGTGTGTTTACATGTGAAATACATGTGAATATTAAGTGTATTTTCAATTATATTGAAAAGTGCTTTTATTATTTTGTGAACTATTCTAATATGAAATACACACACGAAAGAAACTTTCTTAAAGATTCGGTTTTCCAGAGATAGATGGAAATCCCGGTATTTTCTTTTTTCCCCTGATGGATTCATTGCACACTCTTTGGGAGACCACTTTGGACACCCTTGGTATAGACCAACATTTGTTTTCATAAATGACTTTCTGAGTTTTAAAAATCTATATGCTCTTGTATAAAATGCAAGATTCCTTCTTCATGTTGAATACTCACCAAATCTAGACATAGAATCTCCTTCAATATGAAATCTATGTATATTTTAGGAGTCTCTGTAATTTCTGTAGATGACCAACGCCAGCTGGCATTACACTTGTTGGAAGTGGGCATCCGTAGATTAAGGAAATAAAGCACTAGGTGAATGACATTCTATATTTTGATTAAAATACTTCGAGAAATTTTTTACTAATTTTCACTAAGTGTGGCCAATAAGGCAATAGCTATCTTAAGCTTACATTGATTATATTATCCCAGTTACAGACATGATCTGGAATTACAGAATCCTGGAATAAGAAGGGACCACCAATAGCATTCAGTTCATCCTTTATTATCTGTCAAGTTTGATTAATTCAGTCAAGAGGAAGACAGACCCAAAGGGAGAGAGGGAAAGGCAGAAAATATGGGAAAGTTGTACCCAATGAAATCCAGCTCCAAAAATTGAAGAAATGTTGAAAGTTGGTTGGTTGACCCAAATTAGGCATAGATTGACTTCATGTCAAGAACGTGGCTAGATTTTCTACGGTCTCCCTCACACTATTGAGGAAATGGCTTTTGCAAAATTTCCTCAAACCCTAGATCTCTGACTGCAGAGGAGAGAGAGGCACTCTTGCCTGTCTATGGGTTCAGAGCTGAACAGTGTTCACATTGAAATTCAAACTTCTCCAGGCAAGCACAAATGAAGAAATGGCATGTGTTGTGGAGACCTTTTCCTGCATTGTCATGTCAGCATGAGGGCATTTTTCTTCCTATATTCATCTTACAGCCAAGTTTACATCAGAAGGAATTTTCACATTTACTTTTTATATTAAATTATTCAAAATACAAACAAACACCTTTCAAAAATGCTTACTGAGTAATGACTTGCAGGCCAGTCATTGCTCTTCGGTGCCCACCTCCACCCCTAACACCTTTGTAATCATTGCAGATGAATTTGCCACACTCTGTGGAAGCCAGAGGCCAGGCTTTGTCATCGACATCTACACTGGTTTGCCTGTGGGTAAGTTATGACAGTGTTGTCAGAACTTTCTGTTTTTGTGTTAAGAAAAGGAGCACACACCATTATTTTCTTTATTTGCTTTTTTTTTTCTTGGAAGGAAAATTTGTTAAACAATGCCTTTAGCTTTATAGAGACACCGATTCTTGTTTGAAGCAAACTGTGCGAGCACCCTGGGTCGCTCCACCTCATTGGCACCAGCATTTCTTGCTTATGATTAAGGAGACTGGAAAGCTTTTCAGAAAATTACAATCAAGCTTAGTGAAACCAACCCTAGGCATCAACAAAGGGGGAGATTCTGGGAGCAGGGCCAGCTGCCATTCGATTTCCCACTCCTTCTTCTGACGAGGACCGAGTTTAATATGATTTTTCACACCAATCCTTTCATGTAAGTTGTTCACATAAAGCTCCTATTTTATCTCACGTGGAATCTCCCCAGATCATCCGCTTTGGGAATTTCAGATGCGAAGTAAAACTCCTTTCCATGTGAGGCCTCATCTGGTAACTGAAACAGCGACCGTGACAGTGGAGATGCTTGTGCAAGATTCAGAAGTACTGCACAGCATCCAGCCAGTGTAGGCAATGTCCTTGTGGTTGAAAACCAAGTAACATAAAAGCAGATGGAAGACGACTGCATTCTCAGAGTTCTTCCCCGGCGTGATTTATATGTATCCTTAGATGCCCTCTTCAGGCTGAGCGCTTGTGTCTAGCAGCAAACATCGCCACTTGCTTTGTTCCACCTTATTCCTAATAAGTAAACTGAAATCCATATCAACCTTTCCAGTGACCTTGTTTAAGAAAACAAGAGTCTGGTCCAGCAATCAGCCTGGCTCCTGTATAGTGCCAAATCCATATGACTCCACAGTCTAGTCAACGTCCAAAGAAACTTCATGGTTTGGAAAGAAAAACCGCTAAATGACATTGGCATGAAACACCTGGCCCTAGCTGCTTTGTTTTTCCCCTTCCCAAAACAGATCCTTCAGTCTTCAGAATCTGTAATTGGAAGATAAGTGGTCTCTAATAGTAATGGTTCTCCGTGGACGGACCAGGCTTGTACCCCAGCAAGGCTGCCCTCCAAGGCTGGCAGTAAGCAGGGACTCAAAACAGCACGAGCATCGTCTGCTAGAAGAGCTGGAAAGGCCTCAGACATCATCTAGTCCAAATGCCTTGCTTCACACAGGAGGAGACAGAGGCCCAGAGAGGGGAAGGGACTCACCCAAGGCCACCTAGCTAATTAATAACAGAGCTGGGCCCAGAACCCAGGCGTGACTCATAGCTGACTTTGCCTCTAGCTCTTGAAAACTAGAAATCTGATATTTAGCAATATACTTATTGTTACCAAATTCCACCATGATAAATATTTAGATGACTCAAAACGTGTTTTATTTAAGCTTTATACTCTCCTTTTGGACGATCTTAAGATTGTTGGCATGTGGAGTCCATGTGTATAAGGTTAAAACTATAGCACATTTCTCAATATTGTCTTAAAATATAAACGTCTGCAAGTTGAAGTTCAAATAAAACACAGACAAGAAAAAATACAATTTTTTATATATCCTTTTGCTATTTTATTCCTAACAATGGCTGGAAATTTGACTCAGTCTATTTTGTTAAACCTGATAATATTCAGCACTTATGTTTAAAATGCATAAATGTGAATATAATATTTCATGTTTTAACCCATACTGAACAAATGACCTCT
This sequence comes from Nycticebus coucang, assembly GCF_027406575.1. NCBI lineage: Eukaryota > Metazoa > Chordata > Mammalia > Primates > Lorisidae > Nycticebus > Nycticebus coucang. The sequence continues at coordinate 50,254,275 of NC_069785.1, read as the reverse complement.
GAATTGGTTTTCTGTTTGCTGGTGAAACATAGTTGTGGTGTTACTTCACATGGCTTTTTAACAACACAAATGACAAAAGTATGAAAAATCTAAAAACATAATTGCCCGTGTTCAAAATTGCCATGCATACTTTTTGGATTCTGAGCTGGTTGTTGCTGTTCTTTTCGTTGTTTGCCAATAAACTGATTAGTTTGCCTGCAAACAAAATCAAACCCTTTAAAAAAAAAATAAATGTAGAGTCTGTCAAATTTCTCCTTTAAATCAGGTTGGTTTACAAGTGTGATTCTTCTAAAACTACAGCACCTCTTGTAGCAGCAGTTCTCAACCTGTGGGTCACGACCCACAGTAACTGTATTAAAGGGCCATGCATTAGGAAGGTTGAGAACCACTGTCTTGGAGGCTCCCCTCGAGTCTGTGGCCATTTTCCTACAACTTATGCAAAGAGAGTCCCTGACTCCCTTTGGCTCCTGTCTGTAATAAGTAAAGTATCTCAACAATAGTAACAGAAACCTACTGAATTGGGAAGACTTGTGATTATAGACCTAGACTTTACATATGCCCCCTGTTTTGTCGAACTCTGCCAAGATGGAGGGACCCTCCAGGATAGCAAGCGAGTTGGTAACAGGTCTGTGAAGACTGTGTTAGAGTGATGTAGGACAACATAAAGGAGGAAGGATTGCCTATTAGCAGAGTCCTAGCGTCAAGTTTGGCCTTGCCACTCACTCACTGGCTGGTGGTCTCAGCACATTACATTCTCTCACCTGGCCTCAGTTGCATCACCTGGGTAGTGAGGATAGTCATAGTACCTAGAGCATCTCATAGGGTGGCTGTGATAACTCAGTGAATAAAGACAGGTTAAAGGTTTGAGAAATACACCAGGCTTGTGCAAGGGAGATGCTATTAATACTATTATAATTCACATTAGTATTACTCCTGTCATACTAGAGGGCACTTCAATGGTCAGGAGTGCAGAGAAGGTAAGACAGAAGATGGGACCAGGCCAGGCTGGTGAGGAGGCCAGGCCTGCTCAAAGCCTCCTTGCACAACTGGCCAGCCCTGCATTAGCAGTCCAGCTTCTGGCACTGCTCTCACTCTGACTTTGTTCCTATTTTAATCCTCACCAACTCACTTCCAGACATTGGTTCTTAACAGATTTGAATTACTGTCTGCCATGTGGAGTTGTAAGGACAGAGCCCAGGCCAGCCTCTGCCGCTGGAAGCACACACTCCCCTGCAGCAGTCCGTCGTCCATGCTGACCTCATCTTCACAGCCAGCCCTGGCCCAGCTTAACATCCCCACACCTGACCTTCCTCCTTTCTAAAGCCATGAAAACGAATGTGAAAGATCAGAGTTCTCTGTGACTGTGGGCTTCTCCTCTGTTCTTCACCAGAATACTTTTCCATTTTCACTAAATACCACAGCACACTTGGGGTGGAGGAGCTATTTACACTCGGAGATCACTTTTATTCTCATTTGATATATCTGTCTATCTACCCAGTAGATACAAGGATGGCTGTACCTGTAAAAAGTTGACATTCTGAAACAAAACCAAAATTTAGGTAGACTGGTGAATCTGGAAAGTGGTTTAGTTATCTCAGGTTACTATTCATTGGCATTCCCTCTTCCTATCACCCCCACCCGCACTGTGCACACAGACACACATGCTTTCCTGTCTTACCCTAACCGAGGATCAGGGGCTGTACTGTCACTCACAGGTGACTGCTCTGTTTCTAGATATTGATGAATGCCGGGAGATCCCAGGAGTCTGTGAAAATGGAGTCTGCATTAACATGGTTGGCAGCTTCCGATGTGAATGTCCAGTGGGATTCTTCTATAATGACAAGTTGTTGGTTTGTGAAGGTAAGTGGATGTTGTGACTTTGTCAAATCCAGAAATGGCCCAACTCATGAGCCACTTTACCACACTTGTCAAGTTTCACAGACATTCCGGAACAGTATCAAGCTCTAGAAATAGCGAAGGGCATGGGCCAACATGGAATTTCATACAAAAGAATACGCTAACTCCCAGTGGAAAAACCAGGATGGGCATGCCCCAGCCCCCTTCCCCCAACACACAATGCATTAGATTTCCCAGCTGATATGAAAAAGCTTTGAGTTCCTTGGTGTGTCAGATCACTTTTTTTTTTCACATTGCTTGAAAGTGAACATGAGTGGACTGTCATCTTGAGTTGACTCGCACAATCATGTTCTCTTCCAAATGGAGACTTTGCTACTCCCAAGTGAAAACAAGGTTAATGCAAATATTCCAAACGTATGAGAGAATTCCAAATGGCAAGAATAGCAAATTTGATTTTATATGAAGAATGTTGGCATGCATGCAAAGGGTACTTTTTTCATTTTCAAGTTACCTCCTGTTGCCATGTGTATGTACTGTGATCCTGAGCATTCCTTATAGCACTTCATATTTTTTCCTACATCTGGGAAAGATAGTATTCTTTTACATTTAAGTAAAAGGGATATTACTGGTTATTAAATATACCATGTGCCCTAGGATCACTGGAATAATTTTCTGCTTAATACTTAAACTTAGGGCCCATACCAGAATTTTTCATTATGTTTGAAAGGGCTGTTACTCTTAGAGTATGTCTTATAGCACATATGTCAACATTTTAATATTAAGAAAACCCTTTTTTTAATAAACTTGAGACAACCAGTTTATAGCATGAATAAATTTATTGTCCTAAGCATGTACTTGTTAAGTTCTTCTCACCAGGGTTCTGGTTACTATGGCCAATAGCGGGAATGGGGTGGTTGCCAGTCTGAGCCTTCCCAAGGAGAAAGCAAGTCAGACCTTGGCCCCAGTCCCTGAGCATTGGGAAGGCATCTAGGAGCAGGTACCTAGAGAGGAAGTGTGGGTATTGGGGGAGGAGAAAGGAGCCCGTGGCAGGTACTCTTATGGTGGTAGAGATGCCCGCCTTCCTCATAGCCACACCCTTCTCCTCTCACACAAGCCTCAGGATGCCTGCCACCTTCTCAGGCCAGTTCCCCATCTTTTTCATTCAGAGATCCCTTTGATGATTACTTTATCCAGGTACCTCTTTGCTATTTATATTTGCTGAAGCAATAGCCCTTGGCCAGAGCCCATAAGCAAGGTACCCATGAGCACCACATCAACTAGACCTTGCTGTATCCATGAGACTGAGAACACATGGCTGTACCAGTGCAACAGTAGGGGCAACAGTCAGGGGGTATTGAGATGACTGGGTACTCTAATGTTTGGTTTCTGTTATGCAGACTATCCATCTTCCAGGTGAGAGTTTAATCTAAGATCAGTTGCTTTCCAGCATACTCCTAGCTCTCAGAATCAGAAAATGAAGGTGGATTATTTAATATATGCCTCAGCTGACATTGAAAGAGGATTCAATTCGCTGAAATTGGAGTGGATTCCAGAAGTGATTTAGGGAGCCTTCATACATCTGCTCCCCCCATGTCTGCATAATTTTCAGCTGTTATATCACAGGAATGCTTGTCCTTGACATCATTTGGCTTCTCCAGTGGCACAATCTATCTCCTATGTTTCTATGCACCTTCAGTTCAGAGCAGGCAGACCTAGTGAGTGACGTGGCACTTGGGTATATTGTAACCCTAGGTGTGCTGAGTCAGAATCTGCATTTTAACAAGATCTCAAGTGATTCATACAGACATTAAGGCTTGAGACATTCTACTCTATAGGTCATACAACTTTCCAGACCAAAGCAGTCTTGGGCTTTGAGCAAATACAAGGCTTCCTGGGCTAGGAGTCTGTATCTATATCAAGTCATGGCCCTAGCCAAGAGTTCATAACTTTTTTTAGACATGCGCATCTTTAGAGTCCATACGTCCTCATGAATCAAGTACTTGAATTTATAAATAATATTACTAACATGGAAAATTTAGATAATGAATTTTTAGTCTTCTGTTCTCTTTTTACTAAAAAAAAAAATAAATAAAACTTTATTTTCAATTTTAGGTTCATAGCAAAACTAAGAGGAAGGTACAGAAATCTCAGATACTCACTACTCCCACACACATAGCCTCCCCTGTTATCAACAACCCCTGTCCCGGAGTGTTATATTTGTTATAATTGAAGAACTTACATTGACCCATCATTATTGCCCAAAGTCCATAGTTTACATCAGGATTCACTCTTGATGTTGTATATTTTATGAGTTTGGACAAATTTATAATGACCTGTATCTACCATTATGGTATCATAGTGTATTTCCACTGCCTTACAAAGCCTCTGTGTTTCCCCTCCCCAACTCCTGGCAACCACTGATCTTTTCACTGTCTCCACAGTTTTGCCTTTTCCAGAATGCCATGTGTTTAGAATCATACAATACACTGCGTTTTCAGATTGGCTTTTTTCACTTAGTAATATGCATTTAAGTTTCTTTCATGTCTTTTCATGGCTTGATAGGTCATTTCTTGTAATATTAAGTAATATTCTATTGTCTAGACGTACCATAACTTACTTATCCATTCACCTATCCACAGACATCTTGGTCTTCCAAATTCTAGCAATAATTAATAAAACTGCATAAACATTCATATTGTCTCATCAAAATAAGAAAATAGACACTCGTTTTCATGTGTGAGGCTTCAGTGACTGGACACCAGATTCTGTTCTCCTTCGAATTAAACTCCCTCTTGTGATTGCAGACATTGATGAGTGTCAGAATGGCCCGGTGTGCCAGCGCAACGCCGAGTGCATCAACACCGCGGGCAGCTACCGCTGCGATTGTAAGCCGGGCTACCGCTTCACCTCCACGGGACAGTGCAATGGTATGTAGAGCCCCCTGGCCGGGTGTGCCCACCCTGCAGGTCATCTTCACCAAGTTCAGGGACCCTCATTTCTTTTGAGATAGGCTGAAGAATATGTGAGTTAAGATTTAGATTGATGAACTATAGTAACTAAATTATCAAAAAAGAAAATTGTTAAAATGCTTCACCATTTAGCTTTTTCCTCTCTTTATAGATGAGATGTTTGCAAAACAAGAACTAAACCACTTACATGAGTAGATTTCATATTTGCCTATCTGTTGCCTTGCCTACAAACACCCACCCCTGCACACATACACAAGTATACATATTCTCTCTCTCCTTCTCTCTCTTATAACCAGTATTTGGAATCAAGTAAGTTTTTTTTTTCCTTCCACAGAACCCCTCTAAGGCAGATGAGCTTTTCACCTTCTTGACCATATACCCCAAATCTGGATACTGAAACTCTCCTCAGATGAGTCAGATTAACCTGCATAAACTGAACAAACAAAACAAGCAATATCACTTTTCTTCCCAAACATCTCAAAAGCCCACAGCACACATTAAAAGCCTATTATTAGCTATAAGTCACTTACAGTAAATGAGAAACCGTGTTCCCAAGAGGTTAGATTTTTGTTGTTGTTGTTGTTGGCTTTTGTCAGGGATGTGGTAGAAATAAGAAGGTTGGGTGTGTTACCAACTTAAATGGATGATAAAGTTCAGTCTCTGATGGTATCTTGTAGACATTGGTATGAAAATTTAACACTGGTATTTCAGCCCAGGAGCCATATAGTACCTAGGAATGATTTTCTTGCAAGTTTTTAAGTAATTGTGAATTATTAGAATTTAGCAGAGAGGTCAGGAAGAATATGTTATTTTGCTTATGGCTCATTTCACAGAGAGTTTCCTGGGTATTTTATGCGCTAGTGAATGAAACAACACAGGAGAACATGGTCAGATTTTCCTTGGATTTCCTTGCCTACCAGTGATTAAGTGGTAGGAAGTTCACTTCTCTCTGTCGGGTATTTTGCATTGTTTTATGAGGCCTTGGTGGGAAGAGGGTGTAATAGCAGAACAAAAAAATCACTTTGAGAACCAAGACTTGTTTTGTTGAGTTTCAAGGAACATGTGCAAGTATTTAGTATTTTGTCAACAGGGCTGTTGTTATCCGTGTATTAAAAATACAGGACAGGAAAAGTAGGGACGTCTCTGATATGAACCACAATACCCTAGTGGAACTTGGCGTGGATATCACTTCCCTGCATTTTGCTCGTAATTTATATTTCCTTGGAACTGGGTGAAATAATTCCAGGCAAAATAAATAATTGCTGATAATATAGAATGTGTCGTTTCACACCATTTTACACTCACGTAAGAAGTAGGACAGAGCTATTTATAGATCAAGACAGGACACCCAGCCTTAACCTGCTGGAGCTTAAGCTCTTCAACGTTTTTTTGGTGGAACATGAACTTACATAAAATGCATCTGGCCTTACCAGCAGTAAGTGTTATGGGCAAAAGTTATTTGTAGCCAAAAGCTCAATTTCTCCCGTTCATTGAAATCATCAGAAGAAAAGGAATGTACTTGAGTTTTGCAACTATTCGGCCTCCAGGGTTAAAGACTTCATTCTGGAAATGTCTTCATTTAGGTCTCACTTTTTAAATCTTTTAAAATATCTTTAAATAGTATCCTGTACTTAGCATTTTTCAGGCATGTTGCAAAGTACTCTTCTCAGCCTGCATTTAAAATGGAAAGAACTAAAACTTTCTCTCAGTGATAAGATTTTTAGCTGAATTCACAAACACGTCATTTCACACCTCAAGTCACATCTGGCCGTAGCACCCACACTGTTGCTGAGAGATCCCTGGGAACAGTTAGACATCCAAGCTCGGGACGCTGGGGTGGCCTCCATGGCTGGGTCAGCCAGAGCAAATGCAGCCCCTTCTGAAATGTCTTCCCCAACTAAAGGCAAGAGACGCTTTTTTTTCATAGCCACCTCTTCCATGGTCGTGGTCTCCTCTCTCTCTGCCGACTAGGTTTTTTCCCCCAGCAGCCTGTTCATACCTCCTAATCTGACCTCACATAGAATCTCCAGGGGGGTTAAATCCTGGTGCTTACAGTAACCTAGTTTTCTGATCGCAGACAAAGTGAAAACTTTACAACTAAGTTCTCTAGAACTGTTAACTTTCTGTTTCACCAATAGAACCTCAAAGTACTCCATATTTCATTTTTTAAAAACCATCATGAAGTAGGACCACAGAGGAAAGACAGTTCTTTGCTAGAGAGATCCTTTATGCCCTCTGCTTCCTTGTGTGACCCAGAGGTAAAACAGACCTGTTCTCCTGCCTATTCCCAGATCCAGGTGTCTGGATGGCTATCTGCAGGTGCCAAAGGTTTGGGCAACCATAAACTTTATGAACTTTATGAAGTTCAGCTCCCTTCATAAACTTTGGAATGGAAATCAGTTTCCTCTGCCTATTCTAGGAAGCAGTTTGCTCATTTTAAATCTGTTTTCTCAAGCGGGAGCACTTAGTTTATTTACTAGAATTTCTGTGTGGGCTAGCGGTAACTCCTACGTTGCTGTATCCCAACTTCTCTTACTGACACAGTTAACCTCACTTGGGACTGTTAAATGGTAAAGTGACCCATTAGCTCTAGTAAATAGGAGGCAGCAATAGAGTGGCAACCTGAATATGTGAAGCAAAGCAGGTAACTGTTCTCGGACAGTTTAGGTTGCTCTGTGCACCAGAAAGTGCCCATTCCCAATGGCTGTGCACTTAGAAGATAGGGCAGGAGACCAGTGAGTCTGGATTATTCACTTACGAGCAGGATGCTGTGTGCTCTAGAGCATCAACAGCAAAGTGGCCACTCTATTTATTTTCCTCTGTGACAGCACAGTGCTCTTACAATCACAGTTGCTCTACACGTAGTCTTGAAAACTTTAAAAAATTGGAGACATTCTTAGGCATGTAATCATGTCATTTTGTGAATTCACGCATTAAATTCTGCCCTCAGAAATCAGAATTCAGGAAAGCGACAAAGAGGCAGGTGAGGATAAATATAATTTAGAGCTTAAAGACTGGCAGAAGCAAGAGGAGGGGGCTTTTCTTCAAGGGAATGTAAACAAAAAGAAAGTGACATCATCAGGATTGTCGTGTGCTGACAGGAGCCTTGTGTGGGCATGAAGTCTTGGATAAGATGGAAGGAAAGGTTTTAGGAATAAGACAAAACAGGTGCAGTTTGAAGAACAAGAAGCAATGTGGGTTGTCCATTAAAAAAAAAAGACTTAATCTTAGCAACAGGATTTATTTGATTTTGGTGTAAATTTCCAAAGAAGGCTGTGAAATATCTATGTTGTAAATCTTAACTAGACAAAATACTTCAATTGATTCCATAGTCTGTGATGCTGTATAGGCAGAAAATCAAACAGAAAAGCCTCCTGGCTTGAGATTTTCTCCTCCATTCTACTTCTAAGTCTTTTTTATCTTTCATTTTTTGATTCCTTCCCTATTTTTCATCATTTCATGTATTGTTAACATACTCTGAATATGCCTAGTAAATCAGTGTAAGTATTAACCAGTTTGGGGGCAAAAATAAATATAATGCTAACATCCATTTTACTAATTTAGTTTAGAGCTAAGATTACTCCTAATACTTGGAAGTAAATTATTTAATTAGATTTTGTCTTCTAAGTCTCCCTTTAAGATGCTTAAGATGTTTTTATTTACAGATCGCAATGAATGTCAAGAAATCCCCAATATATGTAGCCATGGACAGTGTATCGACACAGTTGGGAGCTTTTATTGCCTTTGCCACACTGGTTTTAAAACAAATGCTGACCAAACCATGTGCTTGGGTAAGTATGTAATCACCATTTTATTTTTTTTCCAATATGCTATTGAAAAATTCATTGCCATCTGAATACGGGTAAAATTTAATACTAAGTCTTTTAGTAGTTATTTTGCTATTTACCAAATAAAAACACAGGCAGGTGCACAACAGTGATATCCTATTTAATTTCTGGCAGTCTGAACATAACAAACCTTTTTCTTGATATTCATTTGCCTGTCAGTTTAGAAAAACTTTTGACTAAGGGGGAAGTTGAGAAATACAGTAAGAAAAACAATTTTTGCTAATGTCGATGGCCTACTATTCTTACGTAATATTCATGTGGGTTTGCTTCTGAGTGTGAGAATGAGCATATTTTGAGAACAGTCTGCCATTTGTACCAGATTCTCAAAGGTAAATTTACAGATCATACAGAGTCAAAAAAAAGTTAAGAATCATTTTTTTTTCTAGGGGAAAAAGAACTCACGATTTTAAATCTCTTCCTTGATTTCAAAACTGTCAGGATGCTGGTTTAGAATAAACATCAAACTTCAAACATGTAACTGACCATTTTCTCACTAGGATCCTTTTTCTGTTTTGAAGCAATATCCATTAAGTCTTTGGGGGATTTCAGGAACATGAGTCAGTTTTAGAGCTGGAAGAATTACTAGAGTTCCTTTTAAAGTGCTTGCCTTTGACTGTAATGTTCATCCCGAGTACAAACATTTTCATAAAGTTTTAGTTTTCTCCAGAGTAATAACAAGTTTTCATTAAAGGAGTATAATTAGTCCTGCACATCACTGGGCAGCTAACCCTTACATAGCCATGAGACTTTGCCCAAGTTTCTCTTTCATCCATCTCAATCTTGCAGAACCCCCCCTAAAAAAGAACCTGCCCTCCCAAAGATCTTCACCAGCCTGGCTAAAAATGAATCAAGACAAAAACTCGTGATTGTTGGCAGTGACTCACTTGGATGTGGTCTCCAACAACACACACACACACACACACACACACACACTCTAGAGCAGTGGTTCTCAACCTTCCTAGTGCCATGATGTATTTTCACTGTTACAAAGGGGTTGCGACACAGGTTGAGAACCGCTGCTGTAGAGTCTGTTTGGATCAGCAATTGCTTCCTGATTCTGGACCACAGATAATTTATCTTTACGTCCCAAATGTAAAGGAAAGGAAATCCCAATTCTAATTTTGCTATCCTCAGGTGTTACCTTCCACTCTCTCTCTCCTTTTGCCCCTTGCCTACCTCATTCTTTCAGACCAAGAGTATCGACTTTGTTTCATTTAAAGTTTTTACATCCTCCTTAATATGGTGTGTAGGTACACATTTCTAGGCAGCTGGAAAGATGCTAGCTACAGTGACAAGATGTAAAGACATGTAAGATGCCAGAAAAATTTTACAAAAGAGTCTAAGAGAAAAGTCATAGACCAGTAAAAAGCCAGGTAACGATGCAGGAGTGTGCGAGAAGACCAAATTAAGCGCCAACACAGTGAGATAGTTTAGAAGAGTGATTCGTCATTGATGGAGTTGTCCTGTGCTTTTAGCGGTGATTGGGAAAGATGCCTACAAGGGCAGAGGAGCTAGAAAAGCTGTGTTACTTTGTTGACTGATTGTGGCGTAAAGCTGGGTAAGTCAGTGCTTTTCAGTAAACTGGAGTGAGAATCTTAAAGATTGAAATTCGCCCAAGGTGGCAACCCAGATGCACGCAGAATTTTTTCCATTTTCAAGTGGAAATATTTGAGAAGAGTGGCGATGGAGGATAATTCTGGAAGTAAATAGGATAAAATAATGCTCATTCAGGCCTCGTGTCCTTAGTTTGCTTTCCTTTCTCCTGCCAGCTGAGGACAGGGTTTATTCCCGAGGTTTGGTTAGTCTCCTGCCTCTGCTGGTTTCTCACAGTGAGCTTCCACTGGTGAGGCTAATACCAACTTCAAGAAGTTCTCAGCCTCCGTGAGAGACTTTGTAAACTCCACAATGCTCTTTAACCCTAGTAACCATGTCACTGCTTTTTCCATTAGTAATTTTATTTCTCCACGGCCTTTCTTCCTACTAGATATCAATGAGTGTGAAAGAGATGCCTGTGGGAATGGAACTTGCCGGAATACCATTGGTTCCTTCAACTGCCGCTGCAATCATGGTTTCATCCTGTCTCACAACAATGACTGTATAGGTGTGTATGCCAAGTAGTACTTCCCCTGAGGAAGTCTGTTCATCTGTGTTCTTTGTGGTCAGTGCCCTCTCCTATGCTCTAGTTGTCTTTTTTTAATATATGCTATCTTATGCATAACAATTGGTTATAGAACTTGTCAAATATAATGTGTCAAATATAACATCAAATATATTGTGGTAGTCCCCTCCTTAACTGCAGGGGATACATTCCAGGACCCTAAGTGGATATCTGGAATCTACAGATAGTACCAAACCCTGTTTATACTGTTTTTTCCTATTTATGTACATATATACCTACAATAAAGTTTAATTTATAAATTAGGCATGGGAAGAGATTAGTAACAATAACTAATGAAAAAATAGAACATTTATAATAATATACTGTAATAAATGTTATATGAATGTGGCCTCTCTCTCTCAAAATATCTTATTATACTAAACTCTCCTATTTTTAGATCACAGTGGACCTCAGGTTCAGGCAACTGAAACTCTGGAAAGTGAAATCATAAAGGGGGTGGGGGGGACTACTATAACTAAAATATACAACAGCAATTTTTGTATGGAAATTACATAATTAATGAATAACATGAACCTTCTTATCTAGAAGTTTCACTGTAGCCTCCATTAAAAAAAATAAATTATTGAATCTATAAAATCCCCCTTGTAAAAGATGCTAGACAAGAGTAGTGAACCTGTTGTGCCCAAGTCGTGGGATCCCCCACATAAATCACCCGGAGACCAAGTCCGATGCAAAAGCAAAAGGTTGTTTATTTACAAGCTTGAGCCTGGGCTTCCTGGTCCTGGCACAGCAAGAGAGCAGAGAAGCCCCGATCTCAAAAAGGAGGGAGGTTTTTAAGGGTACAGAAAGCAAAAAAAAAAAGGGAGGGGGTGTGAGGTGAGCCTCTGGGGCGAGCTGATAGGGGGTCTAGGGGACTGAGCAGTACTTGTCCTTGGCTGTCTGGGAGAGTGTTGCTATCGCTCGGAGCAGATGCTGTGCAAGGGCGCAGATCATGGGGCAAGGATGGGGGGGTGGGGAAGGAAGCAGTTTGCTTAACGCCTTTGGTATGCAGCTGCAAAATGAAGGCTGAGGGACAAGATAAAGTTAGTTTTAACAAAATGGAGTTAACTTGGTCCTTACAAACCAACTTTTCTTTTTATTTTATTGTGTTATAGGCTAATTTAAATCCTTCTAATTGCAAGAATAGTAAATAATGTCTTTAGCTGAATTAGGTGTTGGTAAATCAGTTTCAGCTTTTAAAAATAAAATCTGAAGTAAGATCAAGATAAAACTGATATAAAATGTGAATATAAATTATCAATCTCTAATATAATAATGTAACTTTATCAAGTTTGCATAGGTTCTCAAAGCCACTCTACTATTAAAAACTATCATAGATCTTTATTGGAATTTCTTATGTTTGGCTGAGCCAGCAAACGCCTCTGAAATTCAGAATAAGTATTTTTCCCTTCAAAGGTTTTGGTCATTACTAGGATTATGACATTTTCTTTGGAATATATCAGAAGGATTGTTTTTGTTTTGTTTTGTTTGTAGATGTTGATGAATGTGCAACTGGAAATGGGAATCTTTGCAGAAATGGCCAGTGTATCAACACAGTGGGGTCCTTTCAGTGTCAGTGCAATGAAGGCTATGAGGTGGCTCCAGACGGGAGGACCTGTGTGGGTGAGTGTGGGGTCGGAAGCACCCTGGAGACAAGGCTGCCAGAGACCACTCAAGGACTCATCCTTCTGGAAGCCTAGAAGAAGAATCAGAGTAGAATTACACTAATCCTCTCTGTAAAAACTTTTTTTAATTAGAAAAATATATATATATAAATCATTTTTCCCATAATTATTAACAATTAAGTTATTGTACCGAGAGAACAATTAAACTGTTAAATCTGATAAACAGTTAAATTGTTCTGTAAACAATTGTGATTTTTTTTTATTCAGAATACTTAGCTTTTATATAAGCTTAAGCTCTTATATAATCTCTTGGGTGTCCTTAAAATCTATATAATCACTGACTCTTCACATGCTATGTTTTTCTGGAAACATTTAATTTATGGCAGGTAGAATAGAATATGGTTGTTATATTCCACACAAGCAGGCAAGGGTTATTTGTGTTGTTTATTTTTCCCCAGGTGGAATGTTATGGACTTTTCATTGGCTTTCTGTATTCCTTTGACTTGATTTCAGCTTCTTTGAATTTTAGTTGTCTGATGGAAACCATGTCAATGGGAACCTTTTACTTTTTTATCCCTTTTCTCTGCAGATATCAATGAATGTCTACTGGAACCTGGAAAATGCGCACCGGGTACCTGTCAAAACTTGGATGGGTCCTACAGATGCATTTGCCCACCTGGATACAGTCTGCAAAATGACAAGTGTGAAGGTAGGAAGGCTATCAATGTTCGGAAATGAGTGGTATTTTCACTGCATTAAATACCCAAATCAGAGATTTTGTTGTGGTGTCTTCATTTTGGAATACTTTAACAGAAACATATCCAAGAGCAAGGTGTATGACATGGTCTCATCCTTCTGGCAAGATGAGATCAGCTAATTCTCATGCTAATCTTTGGTGAAGTAATCTTGCTGTGTGCATATGGCTGCTGATATGACCCTGACTCTTTGCCAGTGTGCTTTCTAAAAGCTTACGAGAATGCTGTGTTTCGCTCCCAGTATTCCTGAATTGCATGTTTTTATGTGGAATAGTTTATAGCTAAAAATAACTCCTGATTCCAGTTAAAATCTTTTAAGTGACTCCACTCAAGGATCTATGAATGTGGTCATATAATTTGTCTATGTAATGCAGTTATAAAACATGTCCATGGAGTTTCTCAGCAAATCTTATAGTATTGCATTCTTTTAATCTCAATACTTATGTCATTGCATTAAATGAAAGACATTCATTGACAGAATTTTATATAATAAATAAGTAGAGTTGAAAGGATTTTCAAGAATTCAACTAGTTCATGCCCCTCTCTTTACATAGGTCTGCTTCTAATTCACAATGAGTGAGAATTTTCTTTACTTTTAATATTACCAAAGAGAATTTTGTTATATTTCCAATTTAACTAGCAGTCAAGTGGTGATGATATTTTAAATGTGAACATTTTTTCAAAATTCACTCTAAATGTACCTTATTAAAGGTATTGTTTTACTTTTATTAAAGATTGGCTTTTTAACTTCATGATTAATGCATAATTACCCTAAAAGGAACAGAATGGAAATATACAGACATAAGAATGTCTTCCCAAATGGTCAATAAATGTGTCCACTTTACAATAGTTGTCTTCATTCTTAATAAATTGATACCTACAAGCTAATTTCTACCATAAAAGAAATACTCATAACAATGATAAAAATAACCAAAAAGAATATTTGAGCATTTTTACAAAATTTAACTTTTCTTAAAGAAAAAGTTGAATGTGGGATTGGAGGGAGTGTAGGAATAAAGCGATGCAATAATCAACAGCCTTTCAGATTCATTAATAAACCACAGGGAGCATGACATAATTATAATGACAACTTAAGTAACAAGAAGTGATGAAGAAGCTGATTTTGCATTGCACAGGAAGATAATCATTTCACAGTGAGAGGCAGGGGCAAAGATGGGCAAGTTTGTTGGAACAGAGTGGCCCTACTTTTTCCATAAGTAAAACAATAACATAGTTCATTGAGTAAACCAAGATCATTTTGAGAGTGAAAAATGGCACTGTGTTAATAATGGAGTCAGGCTAACTGGCATGAGCCAGGACTGTCCCAGGCTAACTAGGACATGTGGTTGGTTACCCAGTCCATTCCAACTTCACCACAGACCACCCTTCACCACTCCTTTATTAAGATGTATTATTTTACTGAAGAAAACACACCACAATTCTAGATGTATCAGGTTCCTGTGATCTGTACAATGAAAGAGAAAGCCTATGCAAGAAAGGTATTTTTGTTTGAAGGATTAACCCACTGTCAGAGTTAAAAGCCTCATCTTCTGTGATATCTTTAGTTGGTACTCCATAGGATTATAATCATTTTGGGGTCTTTGTGAAATTCACAGTTTTAGGGCTGTAGCATGAAGTTTTGAGAAAAACTCTGTGTATGGGTAGAGGAGAATAAATTTCATTCAAAGGCCTAGATCTCACCTTCAAGCTACTTAAAATCTCAGAGTTTCTGCTGACTGTACATGGTGAAATGAGACTCTGGAGTTTCTTCTTTCTTTCCTAGTCTAGGATAGTACGAAATTACCCTGACTTTTCTAATAAGCTAAACAATTCAGTCTGAGTAAGACAGGTTTATCATTACACCACACAGAAGGCACTTGCAGGTTCCATTTTGACATCAAAAACTGTCAAGACTAATTTTTTAAAAGCCATCAAAACCTAGAAGCCCAGGTCTCAGCATATTAAATATCTTCATTACAATACGAGTTAGGAAACTCAGTAGTACATTGCACTTTCACATTTTGCATTTGGCACCTAATAGTGTCTCCATCATATTTTAACTCTAATGTATGGAATTGTTTTAGATATTGACGAGTGTGTTGAAGAGCCAGAAATCTGTGCCCTGGGCACCTGCAGTAACACTGAAGGCAGCTTCAAGTGTCTGTGTCCAGAAGGGTTCTCCTTGTCCTCGACCGGAAGAAGGTGCCAAGGTAAGGACCTCTGAAGGCTCTGGACTTCTATTATTATTTCATTTTTTGAACTGTGTTTATTTATCATAGTGTTTTTTTTTAATTTTTTGTATATTTGTTTTATTATTATTTCAGGTTAATTTGAGAGTACAAAGAATTAGGTTACAATGTTTGCATTTGTTAGGTAGAGTCCCTCTTATAATTGTAACTTATCCCCAACAGGTGCGCCATACACCCTAACATTGTGCCCATTAAATGAGAGCACACCTATCCCCATCCCCTGCCCCCTCCCGCTCCCTTGTTCCCCCACTCCCCACCTTGAATTGATTTGAGTTTTTCTCTCATGTAGGTATGTATTAAATGGTCTACTAGCTTCCTATTAGTATTGAGTACATTGGATTTTTGCTTCTCCATTCTTGTGATACTTTACTAAGAAGAATGTGTTTCAACTCCATCCAGGTTAATACAAAAGATGTAAAGTCTCCATCTTTTTTAACGGCTGAATGGTATTCCATGGTATACATACAGGTGTTCTTATTTTTTAAACATGGCAACACTCTGATTCTTTATAAATAGGAAGATGGTCAGTTTTCATTCACCCAGAAGTCTAACAATTACCATGCGTCAGCCAGTTCCTATTTACCTTTAAGGTTAAAACGCGCTCATAGATTTATGGTCATTTATACAACTGTCCTGGACTTAAAACTCCTCTCCTCCTATGAACACAAATGATGATAGGCCCATCAGTGGAGGAGCACCGTGAGCCACTGAAACAGCAAAGCCTGGTGGAGTTCAGCTACATATTCCCTGCCTCTGGGGAGGTAACTTATAAAATAGGGACCTTCCGACAGAAAACACACAGAGCGCCCATCCCCCCCTTACATCACAGATTCTCTAAGAAAACAAAAAAAAATTTAAACTAACCATGATTCTTGCTGGTCCATAGTCTAATTTCAGGAATAACACTTGTCAGGTGTCTCAGTAAATATTTTCAAGGGTTTTCTATGTTGACTTTCAAAATTAAAAAAAAAAAAAAGGAAGTCAAAGGAGCCTGAACTTCAGCATAATACAGTGCATGCTTAAGTCCCAGAAAACTTCCTAAAATACTTTCTAAAAAATACAATTTCATATGGCTATCGACTTACACAAGCTAGTTTGATGAATCTCTGTGGGGATAGAGGAGGCACGAACATACATTTCTTTATTTTCACCAGTGTTTTTTGTTATTCATTGGTGGTGGCTGTTTTGGTGTTGGGTTGGGTTTTTCTTGGTTTGGGGGTTTTGTGTATCTTTGTATTTTGAGTTTTCCTTCTAAATGACCAAATAAGAGGCTGTGGATGTCATTTAAGATTTCAAATACTAGGTTTGGGATCCCAGACCTAGAGCAAATCATTTAATCTTTTGGAAACTCAGTTTCCTCGGTTTAAACAACAATAATACCTGACCAACCCACCTTCCTGAAGATATGACAAAGGTTCCTCCATTTCCAAGTCCTTTACGGACTCCTATTATCGTTTCTCATTGTCTGATTAACTTTTTACCTTTCAACTGGTTATTTTGGAAGTAATAAAGGAGAGAGCTGAGAATTCTGTGGTTCGCTTCAACTTGTAGGCCTGTGTGAATTGCAGGATGGTGCTTGATTCAAACAGATATTCCATATGGTACAGACCAGGCAGGTAAATCCTAACTCCCACTCCCTTGTTTTTGTGTGCTTGGCCTGAGTTTGGAAAGAAAGCAGTGAGAAACCAGGTGTGAATCTGCCGATGTGGCAGGCCAGAGGAAACTCCGAGACTATTAATTCAATTTGCACTGGCCTGTCACCGAGCAAGCTAGCACTGCAGGAAGAATCAGCCCAGCTGTGAGCAGCCCAGCCACATGCTCAGCTCCAGGAGGCAGAGCCAGGAGCTGAGGAATGCAGTAGGGAAAGTGACTTGTGTAGCTCCGATGAAATTTCAGAGGTCATTAAGGGCTCTTTGCAGATGGACTGGTAAACAGGCATCCTGGCGAGTCTTAGTTAAAGTATGTGGGCGAGCACAGCTCTCTTTCCCAAGGCAAGGCATCCTTGATTAAGAAACCAATTCTAGAGAATCACCACAAGCAAAAGCAAATCTCCCACAGAGCACAGATTTTGCTGGAGCCAGGAAATTGAAAGCTGGCCTTTTCTTGTAAGATGACAGATTAGGAGTCAGACTTCTGTTGCTCATGAAATGAGAAAATTCCACAGACCATACGTTTTTAAAGGAACAAATGCCATGGGACTCAGGTGGACAGATCCTAGCCCTGAAGATATCCATGATCCTAGCCCACAGATATCAATGAGCCACTCACATGCAAAGTTCAATAGAGGGCATTTGTCACGTAGGCTGCTTGAAACTTCATGCGTTCAATTTTCTGTCTACTGCTAAGAATTTTTTTGGAGCTGGGTTAGAATTGTGTAAAGGAGATAGGGCTGGGGTCTGGAGCAAGGCCAGTGATTAAAAGAAAAGAGAATGAGAATTTTAACACACAAATTTAGGACACACATATATCTAGGTTTAAAAGAAACACTACCAACTAAAAGACAAAAGAAAGAGAGGAAAGTTTTAATATATTTGTTGAGACATTTTTGTGAGTAGTCACTGAATTATACCACTACAATTGACAGTCGTAGGCATAAATAATAAAGTCAAGACTGATAAATATAAAATATTGCATGTGACAAAGAACTCTGGACATCAAAAGATGTCCTCCAAAGAAACAATAATTTGTTAAATCTTGGAAGTTTCGTGGGGAAACAAACGTTTGGACAGCAGATATGCTTCAGGACAAAGACTAACTTTTTATTGCTCTTGACCTTCAGAAGTATAGTTAATGAAAGGGGCTTACTAGGTCCCAGCCATGACAAATGTAGGACAGAGTAAAACTGGAGAGGTGATTGATCTGGAAGAGTTGGTAGCCATGAAGAGCTGAGCACGTTCATTGGGAAGGCTAACAGAATTTGACTTACAGAACTTGGTAAATAGATAGATAGATACTTCTAAACTTTAATTTATGGAAACTTTCCCTCAGTTATCTTTGGCAGCTTTGATATACTTACAGCATCTCCTTTGTCGTGTAGTAAAAGATGGTGAAATTGTTTCTGCAGAAATGCTTAGGTGATTATGATATTGTGTTTCCTCAGATTGAAAAACTGAGATAGGGGAGAATAAAAAAGGCAGAGATGATGAGACATAAAGAAAGAGGAATTATACAAAATGGATCTGAAAGCATTTCTTTAAAGTTTGTAGATTTTAGCCTCTGTGTAATGAAAGAGGAGTTTTGCTGGTTTCAGAACTCAAGTTGGAGGGAAAACACACTCCAGAGCCCTGAATGAGCTCACTTTTTAGAGCTACCCAGTTTGTTCTATAAGAATTAGAAAAGTCCAGTTTCCAAAATTTCATCAGGCAATGTTGGAAAACTTTTTAGAAAATAGATCCCATCTTCCTTGTTAGAGTCACTAAGAAACAATTGCTATTAAAGAAATATATACTTTCTATATACATGCGGGTTCCACTTCCACCTGCCCATAGCTTTGCCCCCTTCTTTGCTTCCGTCTCTCTGCTCAGCTAAACGAGCTTCTATTGAAAATTTAATGTTGACATGGCTATGGGTGTGCACGAAATCTGCAAAACCCCTACTTGAATTTTGCTGCTAGTTCCCTCAGGAGTAGCTGCTTCAGTGACTGACCTTGACCTTGGGATAGTATTCTTGCCAGTTTAGGAAAGTACATACTGTGCTTAGTATTTGGAGGGTTTATTTTCATTTCCAGGCTTAGGGGACATGGAATAAACAGCAGAGTGTGGTACCGCAGTAAATATTAGAACTAGGAGGACCCCCTTACTCTAGTGTTCTTGCTGAAGGTTCCACAAAACACACGCAGGTAGAGTGGTCAGGGAAGGGAGCTTGTGAACAGCTTCCTCTGTGAAGGTTCTGATCTTCAAGTCACTGCTGATGTCAGTTGTGAAAACTTGACAGTGTGAGACTTTATTATTCACGTCAGGTTATTTTGAAATAGTGACTCACATGAGAAATAATAAATTTAAAACCACAAAGGATTGTTCATCAAATCTCACTGCAAAAGTTACCCAGGACTTCAGCAGTGTCACTCGGTTACTGTTATAATCTATATAATTCCAAGTGGAATAAGGCTGTGGTAATGAGGGTTATTTAACAGGAGGGATTGGTTTTACTCACTACTGTGCAATAAAGGAGAAAGGAGAAAAAAATTAAATTTAAAAAAAGGAGGAAGGAGGATGGGGTTTCGTGGTACACCTCTTACCTAAATGAGAACAGTGTAATGTAATTCTTTGTACCCTCAAATGAGCCTGAAACAATAAAAAAGAAGGGTAACATGACTTTATGCTGCAGATCTGAGAATGAGCTACTGTTATGCAAAGTTTGAAGGAGGAAAATGTTCATCACCCAAATCCAGAAATCACTCCAAACAAGAGTGCTGCTGTGCCCTGAAGGGAGAAGGCTGGGGAGATCCCTGTGAGCTGTGCCCCACGGAACCCGACGGTATGTCTGGTCAGCCTCATCTCTCTTTGGGTCATTCAAGGTGCAGACTGATCATGAAATAAAGTACGATGGTAGGCCTTGGAGACAATAAGACAATTTAACTTAATTGTAAGTCTGTGATAATGATCCTCCCAGCCTGTATTTGAACTTTTCGCCACCAATTCCTATGCTTCAAGAAGACCAGAAAAGGAAGATACCTATGGAAATTGATCAGATATAATTGAGGCTGAAAGAACTTCCCGGAAAAGAGGATGGATAGGGAACAGGGGAATACAAAAAGTTCTTCCTATTTAAAAATCTTTAAGAGAGGGGCAGTGCCTGTGGCTCAAAGGAGTAGGGCACTGGCCCCATATGCCGGAGGTGGACGGTTCAAAACCCAGCCCCGGCCAAAAACTGCAAAAAAAAAAAAAAAATCTTTAAGAGAGGAGTCAGTTAAATATATGGGAAAATTTTGTCTGCCCCTAAAAAAAAGGGCCCCTCCATGATGACTGTCGGCCTCTGAAGCTGTGAAGTTCTGAGGGAGTGGAGACACTCTGTGGAGCGCCATTGTCCCTCCGTTGTTAATCCTTTTATAACCCTGTCCTTGTCCCTGCTCTACATCCACCTACACTGGAGGATCCTTGTCTTGATCTTATCTCAGCACCCACAGCTACTTCACAGAGTGTGTGCTCAATAAGTAAAGCAATTAGATACCTTCACCAGTGCTGATTGGATGTGATTAAACAATTATACATTTGTTTAATGTAAAGAAATTGTAAATCTAATTAGAATGTTTGCTAAAAATTATTTTTTTCTCAGGAGCTAGATATTTTCTTTTTAATTATGATGGTCAGAGATGCCCGAGGTATAGGCACATCTTTGGGAGTCTTGTTGACATTCTCCAGTTTCTGGGCTTGACACATTCCTCACTCATCAGTATGTGCAGCCTGTGGCAATTTAGCTGGCACAGAGTGCCTGGGGAGAAGCCTGTGACTGCTGCCTTGGTCTTACCCGTTAACGTGTGTGTCTCTGCTGCAGAGGCCTTCCGCCAGATCTGTCCCTATGGAAGTGGGATCATCGTGGGACCCGATGACTCAGCAGTTGGTCAGTGGCTTGTGCTGGATTCTCAGCATGTCCGTTTTCTCAACCAGCCTCTTTTTGACCCTTTTCTTCAGTTCTTATTTCTATCTTGAAAAATTTAGCTCTACTTTTAAAATTTCATTTAGACCAATTGTCTTCTTGTGTTATATTGGATGTTCCGTTGATTAAATGTTGAAGTACTCATAATTTGCCTTTGTGTTTTTAAAAAAGTACCTCGTTATTCCCTGTTTTCCTCCTCCTTTGCTTAAGATATGGATGAATGCAAAGAGCCCGACGTCTGTAAGCACGGGCAGTGCATCAACACGGACGGCTCCTACCGCTGCGAGTGTCCCTTTGGCTATATTCTACAAGGGAATGAATGTGTGGGTGAGTAACACCTCAGTTTCTTCCACTGGGACTTTACAGACTAGAAATTAAGCTATACGGCACTTACCATAGGCAGTATTAAGTACCAAGATGGGACTTAAATAAGCGTCATCCGTCCGTTCATGTGTGTCCTTCATTTAGAATGCTAGCTGAGTTACCAAGGGCCAGGCCCTGTGCTGGGCTCTGGGACTACAGCGGCAAACCAAGCAGACAAAGTCCTTCTTTGCATGGACCTTATCGTCTAACGGTGACGACAGACCCTGAACAGGTTAGAAAAGATACTAGAAAGGACAACCTCATTATGGAAATCTTTGTGAAATTTAGAAAAAAAATTGCAAGTGGTCAAAATCTTATTCTCTTATCATTAAAAATATAAAATTTGTCCAGATTTTCCTGTATTTAGTAACACGAAAAGCTATGCCCACTGTAAATTCCTCTTGTTTTTACCTTCTTATTAAAATTTCAAAGAATGGCTTCTGTGGCTAACGTTTGACCTTAATCCACACTCACTCCAAGTTAAATCCAAGTATTGTATTTTGTTATTTAAGAATTCCAAAGCAATTTAATGCAAACTAATTAATAATGGCATAAATGCTGATGGTTTTTCTGTGTAGATTACAAAGTATTCTTTCCATACAAGAAATCAGGGCATGAGGATTTCAGCCCAAGCTATGGCTGTGGGAGTTTAAGCAAGTTCTTTAGTCTTTCAAGGGTATAGGATGTACTATGATTCAGGTAAGCTGACTTCTGATTACCCTTGGACCTGTTAAAAAAAAAAGTCAACAATAGTTTTATTTTTATTAACTTGATGGAGAAATCGTATTCTTGATAGTTGAATGTGATTTAGTAGTAGAACAAAAGCAAATTTGTCAATGCTTTTCGGTTAGTGTGCCGTGTACCTGTGGGGTGAGCGTCCTTGCCTAAGATCTCCCCACCATATGTTCTTGCCTTCACTTCCCAAGGTCAGAACCTCCACGTAAGATATGACCCTTGATGCTAGTCATTACTCTTCTGTCCCTACAATGGGTAAAATAACAATGTTACTTCTCAAAATTATTTCTTTCCTAAGAGAAGACATTCTTCCCAAGGGAAATGTCAGAGTAAGAGCATTTTAGTTGGATGGGTTAGAAGGCAGGTATACTTCTTTTAGGTCTCTTTGAGAAGAATTGTTCTCTTTGTGATTTTTAAGAGAAATGTGCTCTAAGCATATTTTTTCTAGCCTTTTCTCTGATTAAACACATAAGCCATGTGCTTTCAACTGAATCTACTTGAATCATGATTTTATACAGTATATTACTTTTGCTTAACCTATGGTCTTTTATTTCATATAAGTTTAGCCTTCTATTTTATATCTGGCAAAAATCCATCACATTTAAGGCTTCTTGGTGAGTGATGTACTGTAAGGCCAAAGTGGAGATGTATTTATAACATTTAACAAGCAGAAACTTTTTTTTTTTTTTTTTTTTGAGACAGAGTCTCATTATGTTGCCTTCGGTAGAGTGCTGTGGCATCACAGCTCACAGCAACCTCCAGCTCTTGGGCTTAGGCAATTCTCTTGTCTCGGCCTCCCAAGTAGCTAGGAATCAGGTGCCTGCCACAAGGCCCGCCTATTTTTTGTTGCAGTTTGGCTGGGGCCAGGTTTGAACCTGCCACCCTTGGTATATGGGGCCGGCACCCTACTCACTGAGCCACAGGTGCTGCCCAGCAAGCAGATTGGTGATAGGAGCCTGATTTTAATCCTTAAAGCACCTACTCCCAGGAGTAGATTTACTCCATAATGTGGGAGACTAGAGGGAAAAAAAGCACTGTAAAGGCTAGATATCCAGCCACTGTCACTGCCACCAAGCAAGTCAAATTTCACAGCTACCAACCTGTGATAAGTAAGACATGTACTCTCCTTTCTTGCAAGAACAGAATGAGAATTAAACAGAGCATTATAAATCAAAATATTTTGATAGGATGAAAGATACTGTCTGAGGCCAAGCCTATTTTACATTAATTCATCATGTTTTGGGTACACTCCTGGTCACTTGCAGATACTGATGAGTGTTCTGTGGGCAATCCTTGTGGAAACGGAACCTGCAAGAATGTGATTGGAGGTTTTGAATGCACCTGTGAGGAAGGATTTGAGCCTGGTCCAATGATGACATGTGAAGGTAAGCCTCTTAAACACAGATAATAGTCAGTTATGCGTTCTCATCATGGGGACAGTTAGGTGACTGCAAGTCTTTATATTATAATAAATACCACTCAGGGTGTACAGAACAAAGAACATCTGGGCCTGATGGGCCAGTCCACCATTTCTTCTCCTCTCTGCAAGAGGCTCATAGTTCTTATTGGTGCCTCCCTGTTACTTAGATTTGGATACAACTCCAGTTTCATTTACTACTTTCTTTCTGACTGTTTATTTTACCCTTCTTGATTTTTGTCACCTTTGCTCCCTTCCTTTCTCTTTTTTCTTTTTATCTCCTGCTCTATTCACAAAACCTCCTCACACTCAGATAACTACCAACCAACATTCTGGGGCCATCTAGAGGGAATCTTAGCAAAAGATGCTAGATGAACATCTGAAAAGTCCATGTGTGAGCCTGGGAGGATGTATGGAAAGAAGGAAAAGGGAAGGAGTGTCTAGAGCAGTGGCTCTTAAAGGTGGTCCCTGGACCAGCTGCATTGGTGTCACCAGGGAACTTGTTAGAAATGCAACCCAGATCTCCTAACTCAGATTCTCTAAAAGGGGGCCCAGAAGCACCCAGGTGACCTGATATACTCTCAAGCTGATATTCACTGGCCTGAGAAAAAAATGAAAGAGAAATGAAGGCAGAGGCTAAAGTTGGTATTAAAGTAGACTCTTCAGTGGAGATAATGACCCATCAGTACCCATTGTCAAAGTTGTTGGACAGTCTTTAAAGGTTGTAACTAACTCATGATCTGGGTTCTCCCTCAAGTTCTCAGTCAGCACCATTAGCCTTGGAAGAAGCAGTTGAGATGGTCTGTTTTAGCTCCACTTTTCCAAAACATATTCAGGGGGTGCCAAACTCTGCAATCCATATAAATCACTTTTGTCCACTGATGGTAAAGTTTGAACTTGAGTATCTGTATAAACTAAGTATCTGTGTAAGTAGACGATGACCCAGGTCATGAGTTGCTTGGGCTAGTTCACAGGAGCATCTTTGTGTCGCAAAGGGGAGGTTGTTAACCATATTGGATGGGTCACCTTCTGTTCTGACCACAACCGTTTGGGCTGCATGGGATAAAACTGATTCCCACTCTGTGTAACTGTAGGGAATGGGAAATGGTTGTCCTTAGCCTTCAAAGCCAGAATTTCAGAAAAGCTCCCTGTGTGTAGGGTGACCAATAATTTCTTATCCACCTAAATAACCATTATTAACAATACCAGGACAACAAGCATAAACCAGGACTGCACTGAGAAAACCAGGATATATGGTCACATTACTTACACAAAATACAAAATAACCATCTGATTTTGTAATTCCCTGGAAATCAGAGACTGCTTGGTCCATCCATGTTTATGACAATGAAGCATTTCAACTTTTGGTAAAAGTGGGTTCCTTTTCCTGCTGTTGATGTTCACAATCTATTACTTTCTTACCACCCCTTGCTGCAGATATAAATGAATGTGCCCAGAACCCTCTGCTCTGTGCCTTCCGATGTGTAAACACTTACGGGTCATATGAATGCAAATGTCCTGTTGGATATGTTCTGAGAGAAGACAGGAGGATGTGCAAAGGTGAGAGACATGTTCAAGGTCATCTACGCCAGCAAGCTCTCTGTGATGGGAGATGTCCTTCCAAAGCCTGCAGTAGGAGGGGAGGGCTAAAAACTGAGGAATGTATCTTGTCCATGGACAATATGGTGGTTGTCACTGCCACATTTCCCCCTAAATTGTACCTTGAAGGATCATCAAGCTGAGTCAAGGGCTGCCCTGCAGATCCTTTATATTAGTTTTCACTGTGCATTATGTGCCCACAATGGGACAGTCATGAAGATACAAAGAAAAAAAGATATTTCCTTACATTCAAAATGCTCACCATTATGAGATTAAGACAAATATAAAGAAATTATCATAACACAGTGTGATAAATGCTATGGTGGCTGTATATGCAACGTGTTCTGAGAACACAAAGGGAAAAAAACCCCTTTTGCTAAAAGAAATTCTATTTCAAGAATGGGTAACACATAGAATCTACTTTAGTTAAACCATTTCTTTTTTTTTTTCCCAAAGTTTTCTTTCTTTCTTTCTTTTTTAGCAAATCATAAAGAGGTAGATCATGTATACATTAATGCATTTATGGGGTACAATGTGCTGATTTCATACACAATTTGGAATTTTTTTTTTTTTTGTAGAGACAGAGTCTCACTTTACTGCCCTCGGTAGAGTGCCGTGGCATCACACGGCTCACAGCAACCTCCAGCTCTTGGGCTTATGTGATTCTCTTGCCTCAGCCTCCCGAGCAGCTGGGACTACAGGCGCCGGCCACAACGCCCAGCTATTTTTTTGTTGTTGTTGCAGTTTGGCCAGGGCTGGGTTTGAACCCACCACCCTCGGCATATGGGGCCGGCGCCCTACTCACTGAGCCACAGGCGCCGCCCACAATTTGGAATTCTTACATCATACTGGTTAATATATCCCTCACCGCATTTACTTAATTATTGTGATAAGACATTTATACTCTATACTTCATAGATCCGACATGTACCCTTGCAATATGCACCATAGGTGTGATCCCACCATTCACCCTTCCTCCATCTGACCTCCCCCCTCCCCTTCAATCCCCACCCTCCGTCTTTCATCCTGGGTCATAGTTGTAATCTATTCTTCATATGAAAGTGTGAGTGTTTGTAAATTGGTTTCATAATAGTACTGAGTACATTGGATACTTTTTCCTCCATTCTTGAGACACTTTACTAAGTAGCATATGTTCCAGCTCCATCCACATAAACATAAAAGAGGTAAAGTCTCCATCTTTTTTAAGGCTGCATAATATTCCATGGCATACATATACCACAATTTATTAATCCATTCATGGGTTGATGGGCACTTGGCTTCTTCCATGACTTGGCTATTATGAATTGAGCTGCAATGAACAATCTGGTGCAAATAACTTCGTTATAAACTGATTTTTGGTCTTTGGATATACTCTTAGTAGAGGAATTGCAGGATTGAATGGTGGGTCTACTTTTAGATTCCTGAGTATTCTCCACACTTCTTTCCAAAAGGGACATATTAGCTTGCACTCC
The DNA here is from genome assembly GCF_027406575.1 of Nycticebus coucang. Taxonomy (NCBI): domain Eukaryota; kingdom Metazoa; phylum Chordata; class Mammalia; order Primates; family Lorisidae; genus Nycticebus; species Nycticebus coucang. The sequence goes on along the minus strand of NC_069785.1, from coordinate 50,227,633 downwards.
CACCAACAGTGCAGAAGTGTTCCCTTTTCTCCACATCCACGCCAACATCCGTAGTTTGGGATTTTGTTATGTGAGCCACTCTTACTGGAGTTAGATGATATCTCAAAGTGATTTTGATTTGCGTTTCTCTGATGATTAAAGATGATGAGCATTTTTTATGTGTCTGTAGGCCATGCGCCTATCTTCTTCAGAGAAGCTTCTGGTTCAAGTCCTTTGCCCACAATGAAAATAGAATTACTTGTTCTTTCCTTATTAATAAGTTTGAGTTCTCTGTGGATCCTAGTTATCAAACCTTTGTCAGAAACAAAACTTGCAAATATCATCTCCCATTCTGAGGGCTGTCTGTTTGCTTTTGTTTGTTTTTGGCTGTACAGAAGCTTTTTAGTTTGATCAGATCCCAGTAATGTATTTTTGGTATAGCATCAATTGTCAGGGGCGTCCTCCTCATAAAGTACTCTCCCAGGCCAATTTCTTCAAGTGTTTCCCCTGCACTGTCTCCAAGAATCTTTATAGTTTCATGCCTTAAGTTTGAATCTTTTATCCAGTGAGAGTCAATTTTTGTTAACGGTAAAAGATGTGAGTCCAGTTTCAGTCTTCTACAAGTTGCCAGCCAATTCTCCCAGCACCATTTGTTAAATAGGGAATCTTTCCCCCAATTTATATTTTTGATGGGCTTATCGAAGATCAAATGATGATAAGTGTTTGGTTCATCTCTTGGCTGTCAATTCTGTTCCATACATCTACCTCTCTATTTTTGTGCCAGTACCATGCTGTTTTGATCACTGTAGATTTATAGTATAGATTGAAGTCTGGTAGCATGATTCCTCCTGATTTGTTTTTATTTCTGAGTAATTGGCTATTTGAGGTTTTTTCTGGTTCCACATAAATGAAGTACTAATTTTTCCAGATCTTTAAAGCATGACAGTGGTGCTTTGATAGGGATTGCATTAAATTTGTATATTGCTTTGGGTAATATGGACATTTTAACAATGTTGATTCTTCCGAGCCATGAGCATGGTATGTTTTTCCATTTGTTAACATCTTCAGCTATTTCTTTTCTCAGAGTTTCATAATTCTCTTTATAGAGATCTTCCATATCCTTTGTCAGGCAAATTCCCAAATACTTCATCTTCTTTAGCCCTACTGTAAAAGGAATAGAGTTCTTGACTGTTTTTTCAGTTTGACTGTTATTGGTATATATAAAAGCTACTGATTGTGAGTGTTGATTTTGTATCCTGAGACGCTGCTGTATTCCTTGATCACTTCTAAGAGTTTTGTAGTTGAGTCCCTGGGATTTTCCAGGTATAAAATCTGCGAAGAGAAGAGTGAAAGTTTGATCTCCTCTGATCCTATGTGGATACCCTTGATCACCTTCTCTTGCCTGATTGCGATGGCTAAGACTTCCATTATAATGTTAAAAAGCAGTGGAGACAATGGGCAACCTTGCTGGTTCCTGATCTGAGTGGAAATGTTTTCAGTTTTACTCCATTCAATGCGATATTGGCTGTGGGTTTGCTGTAGATGGCCTCTATCAGTTTCAGAAAAATCCCTTCTATACCTATTTTCTTAAGTGCTCTGATCATGAAAGGATGCTGGATATTGTCAAAAGCTTTTTCTGCATCTATTGAGAGAATCATATGGTCTTTGTTTTTTATTTTGTTTATGTGATGTATTATATTTATAGATTTACATATATTGAACCAACCTTGAGACCCTGGGATAAAACCCACTTGGTCATGGTGTATAATTCATTTGATGTGTTGCTGGATTCTGTTTGCTAGGATCTTATTGAATATTTTTGCATCTATATTCATTAAGGATATTAGTCTATAATTTTCTTTTCTTGTTGGGTCTTTCCCTGGTTTGGGGATCAGGGTGATATTTGCTTCATAGAATGTGTTGGGAAGTATTTCTTCTTTTTCAATGTTTTGGAAAAGGTTAAATAATATAGGTACTAGTTCCTCTTTAAAGGTTTGGTAGAATTCTGATCTGAAACCATCTGGTCCTGGACTCTTCTTTTTGGGGAGATTTCATATAGTTGATGCTATTTCAGCATGCCCATAATCCTAGCACTCTGGGAGGCTTTGGTGGGTGGATTGCCTGAGCCCAGGAGTTCAAGACGAGTCTGAGCAAGAGCATGACCCTGTCTCTAAAACCAGCCAGGTGTGGTTGGTGGTCACCTGTAGTCCCACCTACTTGGGAGGCTGAGGCAAGAGGATCTCTTGAGCTCAAGAGTTTGAGGCTGCTGTGAGCTATGATGCCACAGCACTCTACCAAGGGGGACAAAGTGAAACTATCTCAAAAAAATTAATAATAGTAAAATAAAAATAAACAAAATAAATAATAAAGTGCCTTCTGAACACCTGGAATTTCCAAAACACTGATAAACTTATGTGAGTAATCGTGGAGTTTGCCCTTGGTAGAGCTCTGATTTGCTCCTCCCAGGATTTTTAATGAGTAGACACCTATTCTCTGAAGGTGGCCTAAAAAACGTTTTGCTTGAGGATGGGGAAATTTCGTAAGGGAGAAGTCTTGATCACATGCAGGATAAATTCCAAATTTCTCAGCTCAGAACACCTGAAAGGGAAAGAGAGAAAGAGGAAAATGCAGTGTAAGCACCGAGGAAGGCCCAAAGAACCCCAGAAAAAAAGAAAATGGAGGAGGGAAGTATCAGCAGAGAGTAAAATATTTGTAGATGCTTAGTTTTTCATTAAAGTATAAAAACCAAGCCTTTTATTACATACTTGTTATTCTCATAACATATTTATTAATATTATCATATGGCATAATGGAAGGTTTGGTTCATTATTCCATTGGAATTCACCATGACTGTAATTCTGTTGCTATAATTATTATGTTATCATAATTGTGTTTATAATGCTGTTATAATTTTTATTATATCATCTTATAATTATATAAGGCTTTTTTAGTTTAATTAGTCAGAGAGAAGTATAAATTTTCCTTCAAAAAAGGAGTATGAAAAGTAAAGAAAGGGAGCAGGGGAAAGGCATGATTGGAATCATGCTTCTTGAAGAGGCTATCAGTTGGTTAGGGAGCACTTTCTTCAAATGCAGAAATTGTTAGGAGGCTCTTTTCCATTCTCAGGTGTCAACACCCAACAAAGTAAAAGGAAATAAGGCCAGTGCTGAAATAATACAGATGAAAATTGATCACTTGCTACCTACCATTTCTTATGTTTAACCGGTGAGTAACTAACATAACTTCTTTTACAAATATGTGATTGAACATTTCCCACAGATGAGGATGAGTGTGAAGAGGGAAAACATGACTGTGCTGAGAAGCAGATGGAGTGCAAGAACCTCATCGGCACGTACATGTGCATCTGTGGGCCCGGCTATCAGCGGAGACCCGACGGAGAAGGCTGCGTAGGTAAGATGATCCCTCGGAAAGAGCTTCGAGTGAGTTCAGAGTGGCAGCAGACAGAAGGAGCCTGGCCTCTGGGTCTGTGTGGCACTGTGATCGTCATGGCCTGAGCCATTGTGCCTCTCGTTCCTCATGTCTAACTTTCCTCGGTGCCTCTTAATCCTTCATGCATTCCAAGAGTGAGGTCATCTCTCCCTCTGAGCTGGCTTTTCCCTACTTTCTCGATCCATCTGCTGCCAGGATTGGGACAGCATGTCCATCCTGTATTCTTCCTTTACTTTTCTATATTCCTTTGGAGTGCCTCCAAAGGAGTGCCTCCCTATTGACTCAATTCTGTTGCTAGTGCCCTAACGTTAAGTACACATGCCAGGTCCCTCTGAGCCAGCAGTGTCTCTTAACCAGCAGGCTCTACCTCCAGAAAAAAGGGTCTACTCTAAAGTGGGGTCCAGGCACTGGTAATTTTTAAAACTTCTCAACTGACTCTAATATAGATCCAGCATTGAGAACCACAGCTTCAGACCAAGGGTGGCAAACTACTACAACCCCCTGCCGCGCATCACCTGTTATTATAAATCACGTTTATTGCGATAAGGGTATGATCATTATTTACCTACTGCCCATGGCTGCTCTCCTGTCACAGTGGCAGGGCCAGGTACTTGCAATAGAGAGCATATGGCCCACGAAGCCTGAACTATTTACTGTCTGACCCTTACAGAAAAGGTGTTCTGACCTCTGCTTAGGCGGTAATTACTGGAGAAAATCACTAGAAATGCCCAGGTGCATCCTCTTCTTTTTTTAAAATAAATGATATCAGAATTTTATGTTGTCAGCCAAGAAGATTAAAAATTTCATTGTCCCCTCACTCTGTAACATGCAGATTGAAACAATATTTAACAGTAACTTAAATGCACAGAAAAAAAACTGTGGATTAATGATCATACGTCGTTGGCTCCTCCCTGAGTCAGAGATTCTTAGCCTCAGCTAAGAATCACATGGGGAGCTCAAGTCTAACCTCATGTATTTGGACTTAATTGGTCTAGGGGTGGCTTGGGCATTTGGATTTAACCTACTTTAACATTACTGTGGGTGTCACCTTCCAACTCTCTGCCTTTTCCTAGTAAGATCTCTAAATCAGGAACTCTGAACTCTTCTCATATGATGGGAAGCACCTCAGCAAACTATGACCTTCCTAAATAATCACCAGACAATTTTAAGAATCTCCAGGTATTTTAACGTTCCTTTTAAACCTGGGAGACTGAATTATGGTTTATTATTTCTGAATAATATTGATGAAATATTGCAATAAACATAATCTATTTGAATCTGAAAATTAGTTTGCATAGATTCCCCCAGGTCAACACTGACCATTAAAAACATTATTCTGATGAAGTATTGTAATATTTCTGTAACATGTTGGTCTTCAAATTTTTCTTCCTTCACTTATAATCTTTTGAGAGTCCTCTTTCTGTACTAGTATAGAAAGATTTAAATTTTATTAAGTGAAAAATGTAAGTATACATAAAATGCTATCATCTATGTTTAAGCATATAACGATGCTCTCAATGATGTTTTTAAAAGAGCAGAAATACGTGCACATACATATTAGCTTTCATGTGCAGAATCCGTCTCTGGAAGGACACAGTCAATATTAGCAGGGACATTGGTTGCCTCCCAGGAGAGGAGTTTGGTGGCTGGGAAATAGAAAAGGAAGGGGACTTTTGCTAAATAAACTCTTATGCCTTTTGAATTTTGAGTGGTAGGAAGAGATTAGCTATTCTCAAGCTAAATCTTAAAGGAAGGATGGGACGGAGAGAGAAATACAGGGAGAGAGAGAGGGAAAGAGGAAGGGCATGCATCCTTCTGTGAAATGGTTGAGATGACTCTTTTTGTTTCTGGTCCCTTCAATGAAACCAAACAGATGAGAACGAATGTCAGACCAAGCCAGGGATCTGTGAGAACGGACGCTGCCTTAACACCCGTGGGAGTTACACCTGCGAGTGTAACGACGGGTTCACGGCCAGCCCCACCCAGGATGAGTGCCTCGGTGAGTGCAGTCAGCAGCATGCTTGTAACTCAGCCTTCACACTGGGACGCTTGAAACCCAGATCTTTCGTTTGAAATAAAAGAAATTTGAGGGGAGGTGGAAAATGTTTATATTTTGTAGATGACTTAGTGACTGTGATCATCTACTGGGCTTTGCACCACCCTGCAGCTAAATTCTTCTATTGCTAATTTATCACTGAATCACTTGTATAAAGTTTCTTTCTTGGCTGCCTTTTTGAGCCCTCGGTGATCAGGAAGCATTTCTGTATGTTTCTCTGCCCCCACCTCTCTCTATAGCATGACATTTCTCCTGGATTCCTGGGAGCAGATAGAGTAATAAGCTTGTCCAGGCCAATGCCTTCCTGCCTACTTACTGAATTTCTTCTTTGTTTCCCTCAGACGTCATCCTTTCTCTTTCACTGCTGTCTCCAGCTTTCTCTTCTCGCTCCTTCTCACCCCGGGTAAAGTGTTACATCCTTTTTGGTTTTTTATATCTGACCAAATTCTTAAAACCCTATGATGCTCATAAAATATCCTAAAACCCTCTTTGCCATGTGATGTCCCTTCCAGACAACCGGGTAGGGTACTGCTTCACAGAGGTGCTACAGAACATGTGTCAGATCGGCTCAAGCAACAGGAACCCCGTCACCAAGTCTGAATGCTGCTGTGACGGAGGGAGAGGTTGGGGGCCCCACTGTGAGATCTGCCCCTTCCAGGGCACTGTGGCTTTCAAGAAACTCTGCCCCCACGGCCGAGGATTCATGACCAATGGAGCAGGTACTTCATTTATGGTCCAAAAATACTTGCAGGGAATCTGTTGGGTTTTTTCTCTATGACAAACAAATGAGCATGTGGGGTCTACAGTGCATGCTGAGGTTGAGTTGCACAGTTGAGGCCAACAAAAATTCTTCCTCATGGTGTCTTAAACATTCAAGGCCAAGTTGTCCTGGGTCTACTTGATTGAGTTGTGTGCACTTGGCTTCCTGCCTTTGCATTACAGAGAGTCCCCAGCTTTTCAAACGGAAGTTTGCTATAAGTAAGTTATTGGCTACTCAGAATAAAATTTTTAGATAAACCTTGAAATAAATGATTATCACATTTCCAAAACAGTGCATCCAGATGTATTTTGACTCATAAAATTGGCTACAACATATTTCATAAAAGAAGTGCAAGTACTACTGATATCCTGGCAATTAAACACAATTGCATCTAAAAGAGCACAGGCTGCTCTAACTAGAAAAGGATGAGGCTGTCAAGGTGTGTAGAGCAACTCTGAACCAGGCCTATCACTAGTCTGACTCCTGTGCTTAGCAACAGCAACTACAGTTGGTTTTTGGTTCATTGAAAGACTGGGAAAGAAGGGGTTTGTTTTTGTTTGTTTGTTTTAGTTTTGGTTTTTGAGCTCCTTAGGAAGGAAGGAAGGGGGCAAGAAAAAGGTTAGGAAGGTTTTGGTTCATGTTGGGAAGATGTACCTGCAGGCAGAACAATAGAGCTGGGTGTGGTAAAAGACAGGACTGGACAGATAGGATGGAGCGAACAAAAGCAATTTATGATTCTAACCAAGGTGGTGAAAAAGACTCATTTCTTGAGACCAATGAGGACGTGCTAAATTGTACTTCAGAGTAAACGTGTAAAGGTCAGGCATCCCCAGCTGTTGTTATAAAATGGTTATTGGGCAGGCAAGGCTGATAAGCCCTGTGGAAAGTGCTTGTATTGCACGCCCCCACCCCCCGACCCCCAGCAGCAGGGAGATGGGTGGGTCAAGTGGCTTTAATGCTCAACAGTGAGTATTGACCTGCTCTTTCTCCTGGTGGTGGAGCCACAGCTAAGGGTCTCGCTCCCATTGCAGACTGCAAAAGCCCAGCCCCGTCATCCACTCTAGAGCCCTGGTTTGTTTCCCTCCTCACCAGAGGACAAAAGTAGATCCTATTGCCCTAACATTATGTAATTTGGTATTTTTCAGGACTAACTTCAAACACAACAAAGAAAATTAATAAAAAAAAAAAAAAAGGGGTGGCGCCCTTGGCTCAAAGGGGTAGGGCACTGGCCCCATACATCAGAGGTGGTGGGTTCAAATTCAGCCCCAGCCAGAAACTGCCAAAAAAAAAAAAAAAAAAACTTCCTTTCTTAGGGGGGAATGGGGTTTCCTTGTCAAAGTGTCCACTTCCCTGATTCACTCATAAGATGTCAGCAGGCAAGCTTGATGGCACGAGATGGAGCAAAAAGACAAACATGTCTCAGGGGCTGGTGGTTCCAGCGACTCAAAAGAGAAAAACAGTGTAAACTTAAAAGATCAAATTCTGTTCTAATTTTTCTCTGCCCTGATAATTGGTTTGCCTTTCAATGTACCTACCATTCCATATGAAATTTATGCCATTATCCTGTTGGTTTAATTTCTTAGGTCCATAATATAGTAGCTCAGTTTATTAATAGTGTTTTCACTAAAGTGACCCCAACGTATTAATGTTGTCCATTATATAATATCTCTCTTATTTTATGTTCATTAAACTACAGACATAGATGAATGCAAGGTTATTCATGACGTTTGCCGAAATGGGGAATGCATCAATGACAGAGGATCATACCATTGCATCTGTAAAACTGGATACACTCCAGATATAACAGGGACTTCCTGTGTAGGTAAGTGTTCTATGTCTGATGGTTTATTCCCAAGTAGAAATTTTAGATGATGGCAAAAATAAATAAATAAATACATAAAATCCCCAAGCTAAAAAACCTTTGTAATTTCATGGGAAAATATAGGACAATGATCAAAAGACTACACAAGGTTTCCTTTTGCCATCCTCAAAACTAAAATTCTTGGTTAGACCCTGTGGATACTTAGCATAGAGGTGACATTTTTAGATGGGCAGTCATCCTGTATTTCTTTGATCACAGATCTGAATGAGTGCAACCAGGCTCCCAAACCCTGCAATTTTATCTGCAAAAACACAGAAGGGAGTTACCAGTGTTCATGCCCGAAAGGCTACGTTCTGCAAGAGGACGGGAGGAGCTGTAAAGGTAAAGTGGGGTTTCCTGTTGCCCACTCAGCCCACTCAGCCGGCCCCTGACACGTGGCTGCGTTCCTTACTCCAAGTGCCTGTAAGGAGTCCATAGGCGAGCCATGAGACTTTCCGGAGGGGAATCTCGGGGGCTAGTGGCTCTAGGGGACTCACCACCTCTACTGGAGGGAGGGAGGCTGAGATGGGAGATGGTAGAGGACCAGTGGTAGCTGCCGTCTACATTACATGCCCCATGGTTGTCTGTAGGGGCCATCCACAAGGGTCTCAGGAATAGCAGGGCCAGCTCTCCTAGGCCCCACTGGGGTGGATTCTTACCTCGTTGCCTCCTCTCTACTTTCTCTTTTTGTACTTCCGCTGCTATTCAGCAACTGCACAGTCCAGATTGCCAGCAAAGTGCTGCCTCACAATAATCAGTGGATTATTGTACCTGATGCCAGAGGACATTGTACCCAATTAAATGCTGTGTCAAAATTTTTGTTCTACAAATTAAGGCCATTCCTGCCCTCTAGGACTTTTCCCTAAGACAAATATCACATGGAATTAAGAAACAGCAAAAATTTAGGTAGAAATCCCTTTTCAACCAGAAGTTATCCTTTGCAAAATTCTTTTGGTGTAAATTTACTCCCGTAAACATCTTCCTCTACAGTAGGACCATCATATTGAGCGAATAGCAGAGGTGAGTCATACTTGAAGATAACTTGGAAAATGAAGGATTTGGAGAAGGAAGGGGTGGCCCTGGGAGGAAGGTGGGCCCAGCATGTGCCCCTGAGGAGACAAGAGGAGGAAGGGCATGCTCAGAGGTGCGAACAGCAAGTGTTACTGTTCTCCACATGTTGTACTTATGAAACGGGGTTATAAAAAGATCACTGAGGCATCTCCCTCCCCTGTTGGCCAGTGGGCTTCAGCAGACATGCAGCAATGCTCCAGCAAAGCTTCTCGGGTCAGAGGCGGGAAGCTGGTCTGTAGGCTCTGAGGAAGCAAAACAGAGGGTTCATATCAGTCAGCACGCTGGCAGTGGGAAGAGCACAGGAAGGGGTCCACTTTGAGAGAAGTCAGCGCTAGGACAAATGTGGGGAGGTTCTCTGGGGTTAGGTCCACTCCAGATGTTACTGGAGCCAGGAACTGGCCCCTTGAGCAGTAGCAGTCACTAGCAAAGCCAGCAGTGACCTGCAGCTTTGGTTTCTAAATTCAAGTGACTTTGGCCAGCATATGTTGGGTGCCTGGTGGCTGAATTTGTGATAAAATAAGGCCACTATAAAAAAAGAAAGGTTCCTAAATGCACAAAGAATGAGGGAGGGTGATTGGTGGGATTACACCTGCGGTGCAACTTACAAGGGTATATGTGAAACTTAGTAAATGTAGAATGTAAATCTCTTAGCACAATAACTAAGAAAATGCCAGGAAGGCTATGTTGAACAGTGTGATGAAAATGTGTCAAACAGTCTATAAAACCAGTGTAGGGTGCCCCATGATCGCATTAATGTACACAGCTATGATTTAATAAATAAATAAATAAAATTCAAGTAAAAGCTAGTGCATATTTTGTATCTCTTTGATACTTTTAATTAACATTGGAGTTGAGAATGAAACTAGAAATGGAGGCAGTAAGGAAAGAGGCTTAATTAAGCAGAGGATTTTATTGAGTTGCAGGAAGTGATGTTGACCAAACACCGCAGGTAGTGTTACTAAAGTGCCTTTCATGTAAAATGAGTTGTTTTTTTCCTTTGTTTTCTTCCTGGTTGCTCAATTTTGTTTTACTCAAAGAAATCCTAACCAAAGAAGTCAGAATTTTTTTTTTTACTACCTCATTTGAGCAGATTAAAAACAGTGAACAGAAGAGAACTGAGCAAACATTTATTTTCAGCCACAACATTTCTTTTTATATTTCAACTTAAGTGCATCTCTTTGATGCTCTAAAAACTGTTTAGAATCACTAATCTTTTACTTTAGTTTATAATTTGTTTAAAATCTCATAATTTATTTGAAATTCCTTTGTTGAAGAATTTCTGCATTTCTCAAACTAAAAGGAATTGGGTTTTCCTTGGATATCCCAGAGAGCCATTTATATATATAATTTTTGTCTAAATTGAGACTTTGTTTTAACTTTCAAGCCTGTATCCCCTGGGTTCCTCCTGGTCATCTGCTGTAGCTCTATTTTGGCCAATGTCATTTGAATTTAGAAATCAAAACTGAGGGCCTCTTCCGAGGGGCAGCTTCTTTGCACCTGCGTTGTGAGTGCAACCCGAAGGCCCATCTTACATTTTCTTGTAGATCTTGATGAGTGTGCAACTAAGCAGCACAACTGCCAGTTCCTCTGCGTTAACACCATTGGGGGCTTCACGTGTAAATGTCCTCCCGGATTTACCCAACACCATATGGCCTGCATTGGTAAGTGGAAGAGGAAGAACCCCTACACGGGACGTATCTATTCCTTTAAGAGATTACTTTCTATTTTCTCTGCTATTGGGTCAAGAAAACAAAAGCTCAAAAAGTGTGTGAGTGCACGTGTGTGAACGCACACACGTGCATACATGTAGGTGAAAAGCTCTTGGCTTCATTTGGCCTTTTCTCAGGCTTCCTCCTCACTTTCTTTGAAACAATACAAAGATAGTTTAGGGGGGATTTTAACCCCTCTTTCCCCGCCTGCTTCTCGTAGATAACAATGAATGCACTTCTGACATCAACCTGTGCGGGTCTAAGGGCATTTGCCAGAACACGCCTGGAAGTTTCACCTGTGAATGCCAGCGGGGATTCTCACTCGATCAGAGTGGTGCCAGCTGCGAAGGTGGGTGGAGGCCTCAGATGTGATCCAGATGGGGGCTCCTCATGGAGGCGAACCCTGTGGTCATTTGTACCTTCATCATCCTCCTCCTCTATGAGATATCAGAACTGAGCATCAGAACAATTAAAATTGTTTGTGCAGTTCCATATCTTAGTGATTCAGCTTTTATCTCATACTGTGTCTCTAACAGATGCCTTTCCTAAATATATCAAAATTGGGGGGCTCAATTATTATTTAATCTGATAGGGAATAAATAACTCAGTCAAGAAAAAGAGCTAGCCATATTCCCAAATTTGATACATTAATTTTGTGGTCATTGGGCCCAGAGCCACAGAGGGATTTCTGTAACGTATGCTAAACGTATGAGGAATAAGTCTCCTGATAATATGTAATTAAATGTTTAAATGCTATTTTTAGAATCTTATAGTAGCATTGACACCTTTTGGTTTCTAATTCTGGCATAAAAAAGCAGACAGGAATAATTTTCAGAGCTATCCCATAGGGTACTTTGTGCTTTGCACTAATTTCCTTTTCATTTTTATTTCTAGACTTTTATTGGGGAACTCCAAATGTTTTTCTCCTTGAATTTAGCAACATCCTCAGAGTAGACATTCTGGAGGTTTTAGGTGGTAGAATAATATTTTAGGGTGGCACATTTTTTATTCGAATCACCTGTCATCTAAGCATGCAGATAAATGTGGCTTTAGAGAGCACCTTGGAGCCAGCTAGCTTAAAGGTGACTTTGCTCCTCTTTCAGACGTGGACGAGTGTGAGGGTAACCACCGCTGCCAGCACGGCTGCCAGAATATCATCGGCGGGTACCGGTGCAGCTGCCCCCAGGGCTACCTCCAGCACTACCAGTGGAACCAGTGTGTTGGCAAGTAGCTCTTTCCCCTCACAAAATGCATGCCTCTCAGTTCCTATGAGACAAAGCCCCGTTTTCATTCCCAAAACCCTAAATTTGTCGTTGAAGCAACAAATTCTCATTCAGAATTGCCCTGAGTTGAAACCAGATGGAAGTAACAGTATTTTCAAAATAGCAAACTAAGAAAGAAAATTATGCAAAAGGGTGCTTTGAGAGCATCTGAAATGCAATGCCCCAGGATTCCTTGACCCCCAGCACCCTGTGCCCTTCTGCACGATGGCTAGATGGCTTGTGTTCTGCTCACATCAGGGGTCAACAAAATCCTACTTCTGACTGAAAAATGTCAGCCCTCCAATGCCAATTTTGAGTGACTTTTGAACTGAAGATGCACAAGTGAGTCTATTCATCTCTACACATCTTTGAGCACAAGCTGTAGACACATCAAGTTTTCTTAGGATTGCTAAATTATTTTGATAATTAAGGGAGATTGACAGACTCTCTCATTAAATTGAAATAATGTCATCTTTGATTCTACAATGTCATGGGAAAATAACACTTAATGCACAGCAGAGAATCAAAACATTGCAAGTTTGGAGGGACACCAGAGGCCACTTAGCTCCAGCCCTTTGTTTTACTGATGAGGAACCAGAAGCCCAGGGAGGGATGTAATATGTCTTTATCCAGCTTTTTTGTGGCATGCCTGGGACCAGACCCCTTAACTTCCCGATTTAGAGCTGCCTTTCAGGTGTCACATTCACTTTTTTATCTTCCCCATTCAGCAAGTGTCTACAGAGCACCACTACAAGTTTGGTGCTTGGATAACTGGTATTAGTTGTCACATTCTTGGGTACAGAGCCTTTAGCAAAAACTCAAGAATTACTGCTTCCTGGGTGGAAAGTCCACCCTGAGATGGTTTGCTTTAGTACACATGGAGACATATTTGGTAGTTTTCATTTATCAACATTGTCTCTCTTACCTAGTTTAATTCTGTATGAGACACAGTTTTGCAGAGGTATGTGGGGGTGACCGAAGTGATCCCAGCACCATTTTCAGGCTTAGGCGGCACAGCTCTCTGACTCACAACCTGGTTTTCATGAAAATGTCTTTGTTCGTTACCACCAGCTCAGGAAGAGAGCTTTGATTTTGATCACCAGTTTCAGGCATTGTTCACAGAACTTCTAGAGTGAGCTTTATTGATCCAATACCCCATATATGAGCCTGTTTGTTCTCATGATATAGGGCTTGTTAGTGAAACTGGAACTATAGAAAAAATATAAAAGAGAAGAGACAATGTCACTCCTATCCTCCTCTTTCTTTCATTTTGGGAATAATAGAGGTGGCCAGGCCAGGCCCTAATGTCCTGGAGATTCTACTTTGGTCCTGTGAAGATCATCTCCTGTCTGGATATTCGAGAATTGATTAAGAAGTCAGAAAATGGGCGGCGCCTATGGCTCAAAGGGGTAGGCTCCATATGCCAGAGGCAGTGGGTTCAGACCCAGCCCCGGCCAAAAACTGCAAAAAGAAAAAAGAAGAAGAAGTCAGAAGACTTCTGGAGTCCTTAATGCCCCAACATGCAAAATTGTCCTCATAAATCTCAAGCATTAGAGTTACCCACAATGAGCACTGCTTCGGGCTAGGATGCCTACCCCACAGCCATGAGACATAGAGCAGATCTCTTAGACAGGCCCTCTCTGGATCCTCACTCCTTAGTGGCCCAAGGTGGCTGGGTTTGGGATAAGGGGCCACTGATTTCATTGCTCTCTAGAAGTAAACATGAAACTTTCAGCTTGCTGATGAAATTGACCATTTATGCCCTAGGGAACATTAGTAAAAGAAACCCTATCCTGCATCTGGGAATCCTACTGTTGAGATTTCCTTAAGGCCACCACTATCCAAAACAATGCAAGCCTGATACTAGAATCCTTGATTTTAGAGGACAGGGTATTAGGTTTCAATTTGCTTTTGGTAAGTAGTTTTCAGACTTTGATACTGTTTTAATAAAATCACAATTGTCTTTTCTTTTTTTAATAAAACAAAAGCCTCACCAATTTAAGTACCAACCAGAAGAATAGAACAAGTATTTTCGAATGTGGAAAAAATCCTATGGAGCCAGTTGCTCCAGGGTACATAGGATGGAAAAGATCAGGAAAAGCAGAAAACACGTTAACCAAATTGTAGTGTTTGTCTACTGATAAAAAGGGCAAGTGCTCTAATGTGCTATTTTCAAGCTCTAAGCACTGTCCATTTGCCAGTTCCTTACCTTAATCTTTGCTGTACTCCATCCCACCTCTTCAACCAAGATAAGCAAATTTAGTTTAGATTTTATTAAATTCTCAGGAAGAGGGAAAACAGCAAAATAAAATTTAAAAAGAATGTGAAAGAGTAAGAAGAGGATTCCTGACTGCAATGAGTATTTATAGTAATGGATAGATGCTCACAGTTAAATGAACCTTAGAGATTAACTAATCTGACCTCTTTACTAAAATATAAATCTCTCTCCAATCTCCCCGCACATCCCAGTTTGATTTGAATACCACCAGGAATACCATTTTCTTCCGAATAGCCCAACCTGTATATAGTTGACTTTAATACTTAGAAATGTCTTTTTTGTAAAGAATGAAGCTTTCCTCCCTCTAACTTCTAACCATTTGTCCTATTTCTGCCCGTTGGGATAAAAAATAACAGAGTAACTCTAAGTTCTGTGCGGACAGAGCTTACAAGTTTGTGTGCCCATGCCTTCTAAGTTTTACTAGGGCCCCAACAGCAAACAGGGTGCTGCGTCTCTGGCTGAGCTCAATACATATCAGCCCCCTGGAGCCAACAGCAGGTGGAAAGGGTATGAGGTAGTTGTGCAAGGGCAGTAAGAAGACACCCAGCCCAGGGGTGAAATAAATACCCTCAGTTCTCCATTCTTTGTTTGCCATAGAGCTTGGTGCCCATGGTGTCTGTTTTGGTCCCTAATTTAAAAACAAGGGAAATGGGTGGTGCCTGTGGCTCAAGGAGTAGGGCACCGGTCCCATATGCCGGAGGTGGCAGGTTCAAACCCAGCCCCGGCCAAAAACCACAAAAAAAAAAAAAAAATAAATAAATAAATAAATAAATAAAAACAAGGGAAATGAATGGATGATGACATATTTAGTTATTTCATTTCAGTAATCCTGGAGCCTATGTAACCTTGAGTGGGGACTCCAGGGTCTTTGGATATAAAGGATCTTTAAACAGACAAAGTTAAGATCACAGACCTATACCTGAAAGGAAAGAGAGGGGAGAAAGAAGGAGGGAAAAAGAAAAAGGGAGAAGGGAGGGAAGAGGAAAGGAATGAGAATATGTGGTAAATATACACAAGCAAGCATCCTGCCCCCACCACTCTTACCCACCTGTTTTCTCATTTTAAAAAAAGAGAGAATATAAACTAGATTTTTTGAATCAATTTTTTTTTTTTTTTATAAATGAGTTCACCTTAGCAAAGAAGGCAAAACTAATTCTAGGAGAAAGGAAGTACCAGTTTAAATGTGGGAAAGTCTCTTGAGAGACGTTGTGGTCTAGAAGAGAGCACGTGGCTTTTGCAGTCAGACAGACCTGGCTATGAATTTCTGCCCTGCAGCTGCTGGCTCTGAGATCTTGGAAGAGCTTTGAGCCTTTTCTTCATGTGTAAAACAGGAAATATAATACCTCCCTCTCAGGATTGTTAGGAAGGCTAAGAAACAGAATGTGAAACACCTGTGTCCTGTCTTATAGTAGGTATTTAAGCATCTAATACAGGTTCATTTCCTTTCCCTTCCTCTCTTCCACTGGAAGTAGGTATTCACTAAGTAAAGAGAAGGCTAATCTATTGCAAATAAACATACAAGTTCTGACAATTAAATTCACAAACTCATTCTAGAAAAAGTGCTAAACACCTCATTGCTGAATATCACTATGGTCACCTTTGAAATACTCCCCTTGGGAAGCTATGCACTGATGCTAGCACCTAGTCCACCCTTCAAAGAAGTTTTGGAGCTCTTTCTTTGGAATTGTTATTAGCGCTGTCCTCAATGACAATGAAGTCAGTGAGGTCTGACAATGAAGCTCACAAAGTCATCCTAGAAAAAGTACTACATACCTCATTGCTGAATATTACTATGGTCACCAGATGGCCAATGGGAGTACTTTGAAAGTGACCAGAGTGCTATTTAGCAATGGGGTATGTAGCACTTTTTCTAGGATGAGTTTACAAACATTATCGTCAGACCTGGTATACCTAAAAATGAGCTGTAGCAATTAAGAAATGTCTTACCAGCAAGTTTCTAACTTGCCTTATAAAAGCAGGTCTACAAAAAATATATCAGAGATTTTCAGAAATTATAAATTGTAAATAATGAGAAACTCATGGTTTTCTCCCTTCAAGTTGATTTTTTTAAATGAGATTTCTTTCTCTTGCCTCTGACCATCAGACTTGGCAGGTGCCTGTGGGTAGCCACCCCTGAAGCATCTGCCTCTCCTGTGGCTTTTCCCCAATTATTGCTCATGAAGTCTGCCCCGAAATCTTTTACAGCCACACTCACAGACAAAGTGTCTGAGCTTTAGACATGGCTTAGACATTCTGGGCAGTAGACTAGTTTGATTAAGAAGGGGCACAGTCAGGGATGGAAGGCAACATAGCAAAGGACACTATTCACCCCCCACCCCCACCCCCAGAGAAACAGCCTGGTGGCTTTGGCACACTTTTGAAAAGAAGTCCAAGTGGGCAGACACTTCAGGTGGCTACCAGCCCTTGCCAGATCTGTACATCCTGAAAGAGGATGCGGAAAGGAGCCTTCAGGAAAGCGGTTGGCCTCTGCTTTGGGGATATTTGTCCTTTTGCTGTGCACCTGTGAAGCAAAGGTGCAGAGAACTGTCTGAGTCCTTCTCTTCCACCCTGAACCCGGACTCTTGCTATGGACTTTCCCCGCATTCTTTACCAGATGCTCACAGGAAGCAGAGAATACAAGTGTGGGCTCGTATCCTGCAGATCCTCAGAGCATTGTCCTTTAATGCTGTCCACCTGGTGCATTTGACCCCCTCTGCCACCTGCAGTCACAGCATGGCAAGAGCCACATTCACATCTATATCATTCTCTGTTGCAGAATGTCCAGAATCATTCTCTCCCCGCCGCCCCGCCACACCTGCTTGCCTTACCTGCCTGAGAGCCCAGCCAGCGTCCTGACCTAGACTCTTCAGTAGAAATCTCTGGCCGGTGTCACTCATGCCTTGTCTTCTGTTATCCCTGCAGATGAAAATGAATGTCTCAGTGCTCACATCTGTGGAGGAGCCTCCTGTCACAACACCCTGGGGAGCTACAAGTGCATGTGTCCCGCCGGCTTCCAGTACGAACAGTTCAGCGGAGGATGCCAGGACATCAATGAATGTGGCTCTTCCCAAGCTCCCTGCAGCTATGGCTGCTCCAATACAGAGGGTGGCTACGTGTGTGGCTGTCCCCCTGGTTACTTCCGGATAGGTCAAGGGTAAGTACCACTTTTCCCTGGCCGTGGCTAGAGACTCTCTCAATCCTCATATATTAAGTATATGTAACTCAAAATTACCTGTTCTGGTAGAGGATAACCATGCTTTATGTACTCCTTGAACCAATTCCAGTTAGCTTTGTAAAGGTTTTAGGTTATTTATCTGAAAGGGGGCATCTGGATTCCTGGAAATTTATAGGATATAAAAGAAAAAAAGAAACTACACTGTAGGTATCTCTGGTGGCTTCTCTTTCTCATTCTCTTAATCTTTGAATCTTGTTGGGGTGTGATTCATCTCTCTGTAGAGACTTCTCTCCGCCAGCCTGAGTCAGAAATAGGCTCAGCCTGCACACTGCCCATCTACTCTTTTGGAGCAGGCAGGATTCTATCTTGATTTAAATTGCCTTTTTATCCAGCTCCTGGGAAGAGATATCCAAGACTTACCTTTTTTGTTGAGGGTTTTAACTCAGATTTTACATTTTGAGCTTGAATTTACATTGAAAAATTACCAAAAATGCATTAAATGTGAGAGTTGAAATAGCTATTGTATTTTCCAAGTAGAAAACCTTGTCAAATTATACATGTGCGTGTGTAAGGGTTGGGGTAGGGAAGGTATATTTTTTATTTTACTCAATGATTTAAAAGTTTCGTGGTAAGTTTTTCAAAGTTTTGTTTTTCCCTACTGAATTAATCTGGATTTGGGTGTTTATCTAGTTTTAGCTATCCTGAGAGGGAGCGCAAATTTTAACTTTTTAATTAGGAACACCAAGATATTAAATACATATACACACCCTTACAGTCCCCACACACACATACGCGTGTATTCCAGATCATTAATGTGGCGGTCTCTGATTTCTTGACACACAAACATCAAGTGATTCATTTTGGACCTGTGTAAACTTGAAGGTGAAAGAATGCTTCATGGGAAGCCCACAGAATGCCAGCACCAGGACACAAATTCCCAGATGTTTGTGTCTGGCTCTCTGTAGACTCATTCTTTATAGTTTAATGCCAGAACCATTTTTCCCAGAAAAACTTGTGACACTCCAAACTGGCTTTTGGCCAGTGGGATTTTATAGTCACACTTCTTATAAGTGGTATTCCTGGGGTATGAAAATACTGGAAAGGAGTTCTGAGAAAGGGACTAAAGCCTGCAACTCTGGGGCTTACCTCCCACTAATTTAGTCCTTACATGGATGTCTACAGACACACACAGGATGAGTATTTATCCTTTCATCCATTTTATTGTTTCTGTGCATTTCATGCTGTCAAATAAAGAGGAAAGGAAACATGTTGGTTCTGGCAAGACTGAAGTAAATAGTGGGAACCCATAAATTGCTGTGAATTACAACAAATACCTTGTTGGCATCTTATTTTGAATTCTAAAGGCATAAAAGAAATGAGTTGTGAAGAGTAGGTCAGCTATTACAAAAAAAAAAACAAAACAGATAATATTTGGTCCACGTTATGATCCATTGGTAGAAATCAACCCACTTATAACAGTTTTAGCCTCTCTAAATCACTAGAGTGGACTCTGCCCCCAAATGAAGATTCTTTGAGGACCATTCAAATGTTTCAACACATTTGGAAAGAGAAGCCTGATAAATACATATTCCAAGTGGCCTCTGAAATAGTAAGCAGAATAACAAAACAAGGTACTTGTGAAACATGCAAGCCTCCCTCCATAACTTGGCTTTGCTAACTGAAAGGCAAAGAAAAACAGCTGAAGGAGTTCTCTCTTGGGCATGGGTTTGTTTATCCGGCTTTGCATGAGTCAGAGCCAATGGCCCTAGTGGTTCTGAATGACTTGAAACAGTTTTCCCACAGTTGGGCAAGTTGCTGTGATACATGCATATTACATATTATACATGCATTTGATATATTGCATATCTTCCCAGTTTATTACTGAAATAACCTTCAGTTAGCACCTGGGCCTTTCTTTCTATTGTCAGTAGTGTCAGCCAAAGGTCAAAGCATAGGCATGATTGCTGAGAACTTGATTGAGGAGTCATGGGAGTGGATGTGATGTCTCATACCTTTCTCACCCTCATGGACCCTGTTTCATCAATAGAAGACATTTTAGGTCCAGTCTCGGTGTCTCATGCTTGTAATCCTAGCACTCTGGGAGGCCTAGGTCTCTGGATTGCTTGAGTTTGAGACTAGCCTGAGTAAGAGTGAAACCCTGTCTCTACTAAAAATTGAAAAACTGAGGAAAGAGAATCACTCATGCCCAAGAGTTGGAGGGTGCTATGAGCCATGATGACACTATAGCACTCTACCCAGGGTGATAGCTTGAGACTCTGTCTAAAAAAAAAAGACATTTTAATTTAACCTCTCAAGTCCCTCCTCCACCAGTCTTCTGTTGTCCCACTCCATGTCCCCTCCCCAGCATAAATACTGCAGAATGCCTGACCTGTTAGGTTTGGAAAGTGAATGGGGCAGATAATATGCTGAGAGGTAAAAAAGAAGTCATTAAACTCAGGAAGCTGGGGGTTAGAGGCCAAGCATGGAGGACCTCACTGTGAGTCTCAGAACCAGTCATCATCCAGCAGACACACAGGGCTGAAGGTCCAGAGTGCAGGGACCAGGCTTCACCTGAGCTCTTGCACCACCACCCTGTTCCCCATTCTAATGAAAAACATCTGTGCTCCCCTTGTACTTCAGGCACTGTGTTTCTGGAATGGGCATGGGCCGAGGGAATCCAGAGCCACCGGTCAGCGGTGAAATGGATGACAACTCGCTCTCCCCAGAGGCTTGTTACGAGTGTAAGATCAACGGGTACCCCAAACGAGGCAGGCGGCGGAGAAGCACCAACGAAACCGATGCCTCCAGCACTGAGGTGGGTTGGAAGGTGGTTTCTCCTGACGTCTCCTAGAAGGAAAAGGTCTTTCAGATTCCTGTGGTTTCCTCCAAGATGCTCCTAAGTGTGAAAAAGCTCCCTGGGGAGAAAAATCCAGACATTCCCTGAGCTCTAGGCTGCATTTTATATGAGGCTATGGGGCTTTCTGGAGTTTCTTGCTGCTTTTAGGGAGTGGCCATTCAAAGGTTTTCACATACTTGCTCATTTCCTCTGTCTCGCCAAAGAGAAAGTCAAACACCCACCCAAAGTCTGCTGAAAGGATAAGGTTTGAGATCCAGGACAGCAAGTGGGCAGAAGAGTGAGGTGACATAGTGCTCCTTCCATGGGGACGCCAAGTTCTGAGAGCTAGAGGCTCCTCTACTGAAAAGAGCCACGTGGAGTGTGAGGGAACTTGGACTGCAGACAAGAACAACATGGGACTGAAGCAGCCTGGTTTTCTTTGCCTACGGCTGCTATAGCCTTTCAGTCAAGTCAGAAATGCAGATACTCACCCAGACCTTTGGCTCCAGGCCCATAGACTCCAGCACATGTGGTCCCAGAGGGACCATCAAGAAGCCAGGTGAAAAGCATTGAACATTAGCAGATCATCACAGTCAGGAAGTAGGCTCATTGGTGTGTCCTTAGGAGGGGGATGGTTTTATGTCAGTGAAAAAAATTGAAATAGACTGGCTCTTAGTAGAGGTGCTACAACCTATCTGCTGTGGTTTGGAAAATAAGTCTTTGGAGGGAAAATAATCTACCAAAACAGTGGTCCTCAAACTTGAGCATGCATCTGAATCACCTAGAAGGCTTGTTAAAATGGATTTCCAAAAGACATCTCCAGAGTTTATGATCCAGTAAGTCTGAAAATTTGAATCCCTACCAGATTCCCAGGTGATGCTGATATAGCTTGTTTGGGGACCAGATTTTGAGACCTCTCATATTAAAGACCTCCAAACACAAGTGATTTCGACCAATTTTCCTCCTGGCATCAGATTAATCTTATAAATTCATGCCAATTTAACACAGTTGTGGTTTAAAAGAAGTGACTTATGGCCGGGCGTGGTGGCTTATGACAGTAATCCTAGCACTCTGGGAGGCTGAGCTCACAAGTTTGAAACCAGCCTGAGCAAGAGTGAGAGCCTGTCTCTACTAAAAAGGAAAAACTGAGGCCACAGGATCTCTTGAGCCCAAGAGTGAGGTTGCTGTGAGCTATGATACCATGGCATTCTACCAAGGGTCAACAAAGTTAGATTTTGCCTCAAAAAAAAAATAAAAATAAATAAAGTGCCTTATGAATGTGTTTTCAATATAGTATAGGCCACATGTGCAGAAAGTGGTATTCGTGTGAGATTCAAGTCACTTTTTCTTTTCTATGAGAACTAAGTAGCAAATCCACATTGTATTGAATCCGTTGCTGTGTGTCTTTCCAGGATCAGGCTGAGACGGAGGCCAATGTGAGTCTTGCAAGTTGGGATGTTGAGAAGACAGCCATCTTCGCTTTCAATGTTTCCCTTGTCAGTAACAAGGTCCGAATCCTAGAACTCCTTCCAGCCCTTACGACTCTGACAAATCACAACAGATACTTGATTGACTCTGGAAATGAAGATGGTTTCTTTAAAATCAACCAAAAGGAAGGGATCAGCTACCTCCACTTCACGAAGAAGAAGCCAGTGGCTGGAACCTTTTCATTACAAATCAGTAGTACTCCACTTTATAAAAAGAAAGAACTTAACCAGCTAGAAGACAAATATGACAAAGACTACCTCAGTGGTGAACTGGGTGATAATCTGAAGATGAAAATTCAGATTTTGCTTCATTAATTCACCATTCAGAGACCAAAGAATTAAAAACAAATATAGATAGGTAGAATTATATTTTCCCCCAATCAGCATCTTCATATCAAAGGTACAATCTTCCACCAAGTAAATTTGTATAAATAAGCACTATTCTTGTGTTAACAAAAGCAAGGTACAGGCAACTTCCCTAGTTCAAAACAACCACTTTCTCAGGCTTCTGTAGCTAAGCTACCTTGTCATATGTGTTGATCTTGAAAACTGGGACGTGTATTTCCACTGGGGGTTGGCCATCCATGCTGGCATGCCATTCTTCCAGCAAACCTACAGGAATGTGCTTCCAAATGATGGACTCTTCTCCTATTTTCAAATTTTTTAACTTTGCTTCTCCAAATACAAGTACTAGGTTGGCCATTTATAATATCTATTTGGTGCTAGTAAATTTTCAAACTAGATTTATGAATGCACTGTAATATTTACACAACTTAGAAACCAAATTACAAGTATTCAGTTCAAATACTTCATTAATTTCAATCAACCAAAGTTAGTTCAGTAGCTTATCTCAGTTATGAGTATAATACATTACATGTAAATTAAGTGTGTGTATACTGTAATCGTGCTATTTTTTATCATTGAAACATTTATAAATTAGAATAATAATGCCCTTAATTGTGAGGGTTTTGTAATGGTGCTTATTAAGACCAAAGACTTGTTAAATGTATACACCAAGTGGTAATGAAACTTCTGTGACTGGCCCACACGTGCGTTGAGGTCTGGGAGGACCAGGAAGCAACCTCAGCAGCCAGAGGATTTCCAGTGCACCCTCATCACAGCGTGTGCAATACGCCAAGATTACCCTCCATCAATCCTGTCAACAAGGGGTCGATGTCATTAATGTCACAATAAAACAATCTCTTCTTTTTTTTTAGTTTATCCCTTGGCTTTGTGTTCTTGCACAGATTTGGGGGTGGAGAGGCCATTCTGGAGGTGAAATAAAGTCTCCTGGAGTTAAATTATCCTGAGTCTGCTAGTTGGCTTATAAAGGTATCAAACGTATAACCACTAGAAGAAATTTTAACCTATGTGAGTCAGTCCCTTACTTCATTCATTAAAAACAGCAGCATCTGGTGTCATTAACCTGACTTGCTAGTAAGAAATTTAGATTGTTGAGTCATTTCTGAAACATGACCTAATTAATCTTGTGACTTTTAAACTCTCAAGATTTAAATACTTTCAAATATCAAATTCAGTCATTGTCTCAGAGCATGAATTTCATTAAAAAGACTTACAGTGCCCCTTTCCTTAGATATACATAGTGTTGGCAGACCTTAGGTGTTCCATCTTTTTTCCCCTAAACCATCTTTTGTTAGTCAATGCAAGTCTAATTACAAAGGGATAATTCCAGGCTGGATCCAAGTGAATGATACAACTCCCGTTTTCCAAATGTCATAATTTGAAAACGCTGTTTTATTTTAAGTGCAATATTAAATATTTAGCTGTTAAGCTCATTCTATTGATATGAAATAATTTTTAAAATCCCTAAAGGCGATAAACCATTCTGTGGTAGTAAAAATAGTGGGAAATAAGATTGCTGCATGAAATGGGTAGGACACAGGACAGTCCTCTCAGAATCATTGAAGAGCCAAGCTAAAGACAATAGAGCAGTCTTTTTTCATATTATATCAGAAGGCAAAATCAAGATCAGTTGATATTTAATACACACCGTCCTAATTATAGAGATCCCCATCGAAAACATGGGTTTTCTTGCATTGTGGCGAGCTGCCTGTCACAAGATAGAGTTTCAGGCAAGGCTTAATGGCAGCCCTTGCAAAAGGATGCTTGCTTCCACCTACCAGACCATAGACCATCTTGAAGTTGTTTTTGTATCTCTAATTTTGCCATCCAAAAAAATCTTGTTCATATTAGATACTCAGTAGAGACGAGTTGAATAATGATTATGGACAGGGTCTGTACTTGGATAGGAGGTTAAAATATGACTCAGGATTTCCTTCTAACTCTGCACCTATGGAACCATGTGATAAAAGTGTATTAAAATTGTTAGAGAACAGTATCTAGCTTATGATAAACAATAGTTTGCATTATGGAAAATGTCTTTGATAATTTAACCAGAACTGCATTATGTTCAATAATGAATTTTCTTTATTATAAACAACAGAAGAAAATAAGAGTTGGCACATAATGGATCACTTTGATATTTTTAATAGTCTAAGTCTGGATTTTATTTATTCCAGAGCCAACAAATTTGAACAGCATATTTTCCGTGTTTCTGACTGTAACAAAACATTTTCCTCATTGTTCCACTGTAAATATTCCTCTTGTTGGAACTCTCTTTAATCCTGAGATTTAAACCTGTACCTTTCAATTATCTGTACCCTTTCAATTTTACTTGCAATAGTTGAAGAACTTGGCTTTGTAAGTCTCAGAAGCTTGAAAATGTCTTGTCTATACCTCCCCCAGCCCATTTTATTTGCCAATAATTATTTTGTAAGTAGGGTTGAAATGAACTCAGCTGGCCTTGTGAAATGTTTAAACTTGCACAAACAACTACATTTTTGTTCAACAAATAGCACTTTACTCAGCCAGAATTGCTTTGGACATTGCCATTACAAATACTGTTAAACTCCAGAAATCATATTTGTAAATTAGATGAGCCAGAATAAAGGACAATTAAGTTGAAACTATGTACTTAAAAGTTAATACCTATAAACTGTTAGGGATTTTTTCAAATCACAGCTTTGTCCCCAGAATATGCTTTATTCTGGTTTTAACTGTGGTTGGTAGACATATGTTAGAAATGTAATTATTAAATGGTTTAAGGACATTGTTTTCAAATGCTAGAAGATCATTGCCGGTAGAAAGATTGGTTTTCACATTCATAGCTGAAGAGATTCATTTACCCCTTGCCAATTTTAAAAAATACTTTGTGAAAAAAAAAGAAGGGAGCCAATTGACTTCATTAAAGTTTTTGAAACCTGATGTAATCCTAACATTATGTATGAGTTAAGAAAGGATTCTCAGTATTATTCTGAGTTTAGGGTTAGAGAAATAGAAGGAAACTATGAATTTGGTTTTGCAAATTTCCATGTGTATCCAGGACTGGGTTCATTTACAGGATTGGGTCTCAATGAAAGGTCCTGACATTCTCACAGATGTCTGCACAAACATGAGAGCCTCGTCCATTTGACACCTTATGTGCATGTGGCAGGACCTGGCAAGACCACAAAAACTTCATTCAACTAAGTGCTAATGAGTTCAAAATGGGGGAGGGGGCGTTTTTTTGGTTTGGGGGTTTGTTTTGGTTTGGTTTTGGCAAACAAAATCATAAACCTTTTTTTAGGACACAGACTATTTTGCAACCTTGATTCAAACCTGAGTTTGGACCTCTATAAATGGATGTTAGTTTCATTTTTACTGTTGAACTGTAGAAGGCAAACTAGGTCATAGCAGGTAAGTGGGTATGACTTCTGGCTAGCTCATCCTCTGCTCTCTGGTCATTGTTATTTCTGATGTGTTGATTATTTCCATAAATGAAAGCAGCCTTACCCTATGCTCACCTTTGCCCTGGTGGGTTGGTTCTAGTGTGAGCTAGAAGGCATGGAGCCTTCCACGTCCTTCTGGAACCTGTAGCTTGCGTTCATATTTAAGCAACACAGTGGCAGAGATGTGTAGCAGAAAGCAGCTGCTCCATTTAGCAGGTCCGGCCTCACTTCCTTATCCCACCTGATGTGTTCTTTGCAGCTGTGCTGGGAATTATAGAAATAAGAAAAGGTCTGTTTCCTTTTTACCCTAAAGTACTCCCCTGGGGAGAATTAAATCAAATCTAAATGATTAAACAGTTTCTTCTCTTGGAAATGGAGACATTTTAAAACATCCTGATGATAATCACACATCCATGGATCCTGCCAGACACTGGCAGAAAGAGGTCGCAGGCCTGTGAGTTGTGTCTACATGGTAAGTTCTGCCCTGGCTGTCCCCAGCAGCTCTGCTGTGGAGAAGGCCAGACATGTTGGGAAAGATTAACCAGACCTTAGAATATCAGAATTTCAGGGGCACAACAAGCTGGGTTGGGTTTGTGTCTGTGTATTTTTGTAACTGCATGAAATCAGCAGGATGCACTGCTCAGCTCATCTCCCATCGTACCAAGATTAAGCCCCTTCAGGGCACGCACTGCACCTCTCTAGGGTGGTGGATGGTCAGGCTCCAGTGTCCTCAGCCTGGTCACAAGCTGCTCCCTGAGGCCCACTGCCCTCTGTGCTTTTGAAGATTGGCTTTAGCAGGCTGTCCTGTAAGACATCCCCTGGAAGCATGGCACCTCCAGCTTGGGAGTCAACACACTGTGCAACCAGCTCCCGGGAGAAAATGGTTCCTGTTCAGGCCCACACATCTGTCCAGCAGACCTCACACTCTCCAGGTGTACCATCCTTCAAGGCTAACACTCTCAGCCTCAAGTGTTTTTTTCCCCAGGGTCTGTGATTCTTGGTTTGCAGAGTTTTGATCTTTCTGTGGGCTGCAAAGAGAGTTTGCTGAGAGCTAGGTTCAGTCCTCAGGAGGGCCAGGCCCAGAGTCCAGATGCTGCAGAACATCTGAGGTCAAGAAGCTGTGTTTGAATCTTTCTAGCTGTGTGGCCCAGGGAAAACGGCTTGATGCCTCTGAGCCTTGTTATTTAGGGATAATAGCAACTCCTTTCCTATATCCTCACAAGACCGTTATTACTTGCTGCATATGTTTTTCTAACACCCTGTAGAACTTCACAGTTTAACAATCCCTTGTGAACTATACTCACTCCGATTGTCACCTCAATCCTGGATTTTTATAATATCCATCCTGCACAAATTGGGGTATCTTGCCAAAGCGGTCTTACCTTAAACAGGCAGAACTGAGACTAAGCCCCAAGGTCTTCTGACAAGGCAGTATGTACTCAATTTACTGTGCACACCAAGAGAAGAGTGAACAAAATGCAATATACAAAAGCAAAATAGGAGCATATGAGCCACAGATTTCATTTGTGATTCAAGATCTGGGCTCTCTACTCTTCCTGTAATCAAGAGAAAGCCGAGGAAAGAGTGAACCCTGCCTTTCTCAGCCCCCTTCCTTCTCCCCTTGCTCCCATCCCTCTACCCTCAGCAAATGCTCACATGGCCCCTGGAACCAGCTGCTGCCTCCCCTGTGCCATAAGCAGCCTCTGACGGCCAGGACTGGGCCTGCTTTGTCCTCACAGCTCTATCGCCCTGTTCAGGGCCTAGCATATTAGTAGGCACTTAATATGAGTTGAAAGGATCAATGACAGATTTGTAGAGATGGAATAAGAAAAGTCCCCACAGAAGAGGAACCATTTCCTGTCTGTCCCTTCTTCTTTATCTCCTTCTCTTTCTTTGCTTTTCTCAGCAGGTGTTTTTCGAGCACTTGCCTTATACCATCCGCATGAAGCACTGGGGACACAGATGGCTTCCCAGCTCGTGGGAACTTTGGGGGCTGGAGTCTCTCTACTCACTGCCTCTGGACAATTCTTATTAAAAAGTATAGCCAAATGGTCCTTCAGAGACCGCTAGGATTGGCAGACAGTGCCTCCTAGCATAATCTCTCATGGGGATGTGGTTCGACTTTGCAGGCTCTTGCAGGAAGTAGCAGGGTGTATGATCTTCAGTCCTTGGTCCCAGGAGACACAAGGCAAGGTGTCGTTGTGTTGTAAGTTCACCTTTGACATCTGTAGGACCCCATGGCTAGATTTTTATGACACCATCTAACATGTCTCTCCCACAT
This sequence comes from Nycticebus coucang, assembly GCF_027406575.1. Lineage (NCBI taxonomy): Eukaryota > Metazoa > Chordata > Mammalia > Primates > Lorisidae > Nycticebus > Nycticebus coucang. The sequence goes on along the minus strand of NC_069785.1, from coordinate 50,199,640 downwards.
AATGCTGTGGTGGTTTTTATAGAAAGTGATTTTCAGTGGTGATTTCATTTATAGTTAGATTCCTATGTTTAAATGAAACTTAACTCTGAAATCCATTCTATAAAATATAGGCAGAGCTGCTTGAGTTAAAACAGAGCTTCACAGCCCAAAGTCTCTCTACTGATGGCCTCCAAGACAATTCTTTTTTTTTTTTTTTTTTTAAGACAGATTCTCACTTTGTTGCCCTTGGTAGAGTGATGTGGCGTCACAGCAACCTCAAACTCTTGGGCTTAAGCGATTCTCTTGCCTTAGCATCCCAAGTAGCTGGGACTACAGGTGCCCACCACAATGCCCAGCTATTTTTTTGTTATAAAATAAACAGCTATAGTTGTTATAAACAGCTATAGTTGTCATTGTTGTTTAGCAGGCCCAGGCTGGGTTTGAACCCGCCAGCTCTGGTGTTTGTGGCTGACACCCTAATCACCGTGCTACAGGTGCCAAGCCTTCAAGACAATTCTTACTGAAATTCTTAACTGAAATATCCTTTAAAGTGTTATTTTTTCAATAAATGGAAGAGAAAAATAATATGTAAAGTTAAATTTAAATGTTGATACTTGAACTCCAAACTTATGGTTCTTAAATTAGAAAATTATAAACATTTTCATAATATTTGTACCTGGCAGAAATGGACTAGATGCTCACCAATCCTGTTTTCTTTTCCTTCTGGGGCCACAAGAAGACTATATATCCTAACCTCCTGTGCAGTTAGTTTGAGGCTGTGTGATAGGATTCTAACCAGTGGAATGTCAGGAAAAGTGATATATGCCATTTCCAGGTCTGGCTGAAAAACACACTATGCATTTATTCAAACCCACAAGAAATAAACTTTGCTGCAATAAACCCCTACTATTTGGGGATGTTTTTTGTTATATCAACTACCATTAATTACCATTAATTTAAAAAATATATATAATATGTTTTATATAATTTAAAATATGAATTTTATATAATTTAAATATATATATATATATTCTCAGACACACATCAGTGGTTCAGAACCATTGATGCACATTACAACCTCTTAGGATGCTTTAATAAAATCCCAGCATCTACCAGGCGTCCTCAAACTTTTTAAACAGGGAGCCAATTCACTGTCCCTCAGACCATTGGAGGACCAGACTATAGTTTAAAAAAAACAAACTATGAACAAATTCCCATGCACACTGCACATATCTTATTTTGAAGTAAAAAAACAAAACGGGAACAAAGACAATCACACCACCTCATGTGGCCCGCGGGCCGCAGTTTGAGGACCCCTGAATACCCCAAGCCAGTTAATTCCAATCTGGATTTGAGGTCCAGCCATTATCAGTGGTCAAAGCTCTCCAGGTGATTTCAATTTACAGCCATGGCTGAGAAGCATGGGTCTAAAAGGCAAGTGAAGGTATTTTCTTGGGAAAAGCTTCCAGGTGATTCTGACATGCACCCCTCCCACAGCTGCTGCTGCTAGTCCCCAGGTCACCATGTTAGCACATAGTAACTTCAACCATGACATTTCCTGACTCTACAAATTCTTATCTTTTCAGTGGATTTGGCTGTGTGGTATCAGCAGAGAACAATCCAGCTGCATTGAGGGGTGGGTAGTGCTAGGTGGTTGCCTAGATTCATTAACCAGCTGTCTGCCTCCTCTCTTACACCAGCCTTCGAGAGAGCAATTCTTGCCTTCTTCCTGCGTAGTTCCCAGGGACTCAACCTCGCCAACATGAAGTCTGTTCACAGCACAATGTTGGGAAAAGCCCTAGAAAATACACAAATCAGACCTACGGCCCAGTTAACTCAAGCTGCCTCACACTGCTCTTTACAAAACTAGAAGATACAAAAGAGTTCTGTTGAAGCAAATAGTTCTCTGGAGTGAAAATAGAAACTTTTCCTTAGTTTCTGGAAGAGTGTGCCTTGATGGGATATAGGCCAGGCCATCAACCAGCGATAGCCAGCTGACCAGCCTCCAGCAAAACTCTACTTACAAAAACAGGCAGCCAGTTTGTAGTTTGCAATGTGAATGTTTAAAATCTTGCTTAGAATATTATTTATTGTGGTTACCGACGTTGTTTTAGTGTACCCAAGAAGAGTGCCCAGGTCCTAGGTGCAGCCTGCAGGCCACACTTATAAGTAGTGAGATCCTGGTGGACTGTAGTTTTGCTTTTGTCCTGGTCTGCAACTGCCGAGCCCGGAACTTCCAGTCCCTCAGTTACAGTTACACCCCCAGCCTGCCTCCACTCAGAACTGCCAGTTCCCCTCTCACATAAAATGGAGTCAGACCATCGGTGTGGCCCCACCCGGCACCCTTCCTCTACCCTAACCTCCCCCCTCCCTTCCCCTTCCTTGGCCCTTTCCCCATAGTCTTGTGCTATAGTTGGGTTATAGCCTTTGTGTGAAAACTATAAATTAGCTTCATAGTAGGGCTGAGTACATTGGATACTTTTTCTTCCATTCTTGAGATATTTTGCTAAGAAGAATATGTTCCAGCTCCATCCATGTAAACATGAAAGAGGTAAAGTCTCCATCCTTCTTTAAGGCTGCATAATATTCCATGGTATACATGTACCACAATTTGCTAGTCCATTCGTGGGTCGATGGGCACATGAGCTTCTTCCATGACTTAGCAATTATGAATTGGGCTGCAATAAACATTCTGGTACAGATGTCTTTGTTATGTTGTGATTTTTGGTCTTCTGGGTATATTTCAGATTGTATACGAAACCAGCACATTGTACCCCTTGATTGCATTAATGTACACAGCTATGATTTAACGATAAAAAAATTAAAATTAAAATCCTAAAAAAATTAAATAAAATAAATAAAATGGAGTCAGAGGCCCCAGATTTTAAGAAGATACTGGAATGTGTGTGTACTAATCTATGTTACTTCTGAAATTTTAGCTACTCCTAAAATGAAACTCCTTCTATATCTGAGAAAAATTTTTAAATGCGCTACAACAATTGTAGATGCTAAGTTTCCTGATGGTGTGGCGCACGTGTTTGTGCGTTGGCTATACTATACGTGCTTTTTTAAAAAGAAGACAACGCATTTAAAAAATTTTTTTGGATGGGCCCTCATTTTCTTCTCACTGGTTGGATACCTTTTCTCTATCTACTGTCACAAGAATACTCATTGGTGTTTCTTTCCTTAGAGAGCTTTTGTCAAAAGAGGTAAGGAAATATATTTCTATGCAAAAATCATATCGAAACAGACAGGCTTCATGAAAAGGGAGGCCAGTGATTTTCAGCAAAGGCTAGAGAGAGAGCTAAGAAATCCTGCAATACAGAATTTTGTTGCTGAAAATGTCAAATACTTGGTTACATTTGGGAAATAAACGAGTTAACAAACACAGTGTTCAGTGTGTAATCAAATGTGGATAGTCCTGGATGGTCCCTTCATTGCCCCTGTGATCTGATGACTGGCTCAATGGCAGCCTTCATTTTTGTGGTTTCCCATTTATTCCAGCACAGCTATGAAAAACAGTTTAAGGCTAAAAGATCTTTGTGCCAATAGGGGTGGGAGGAGGCACAGAAAAAAACAAACAAACAAAAAACAAGGAACAATGGCTCAATGGTAGTTGCTTCTTTAGGGTGTCTATTTGCTCTCACCCATTTTCATCCCAAATCCTAAAAATGTGCATAATTGGAGATTAAGAATTGGCTAAATAACTTGAGAGTTTGATCAAGTTCAGATGTCAGTGAAAATTGTAACACATCCACCTCTTTTTAAAAAATCCTCACTTACATCTTTGAGTGCCTGTGCTAGGCACTCAATTATAAATTGGAACTCAAAAATGCCTGCCTGCGTGCTCACAGACCTCTTGGGGTGAGGGTTGAGATGGGGTACACAGAACCATGGGAACACCTGAGCCAAGCGCTGGGATAGAGGCCTGGGGACAGGAAATTTGGCAGAGAAGTACGTGTGGACTTGTAGAAAAGGGACAAATTGCCAGGAGATGTTAAATGACTAGTGCCTGGAATGAGGTGTGTGCCCTGTGGAGGAGAATTATCCCAGGTGCTGAGAGTTGAACCTAGGAAGAGGGTGGGTAAGAGGTAAATCAGGTGTGGTTCACCAGGCAAAGATATGGGAGGGAAGGGCACATGGTTAGACACTGGGGCGGGCCTCGCTTGTTAGGAGAATGAATTTGGATTTTCTGAAAGAGGTAGAGAGCACTTGAAGTATGGTTGGTGTGAAAGGAGATGTGCATAAGTATAAAATACAAGCTGGATTTCGAAAATTTAATTGAAACAATATTTTGAATATATTGTGTTAAATCATTCAAATTAATTTCACCTATTTCTTTTTACTTTGTAAACTATGGCTATTAGAAAAGGTTCCATTGCATGTATGGTTCTTATATTTCTATTGAATCTTGGTAGGCTGCAGGGTGTGAGGAATGGCTTCCAGAAGGGTGAAATTATGGCAGCAAGGCCTGGTAAGAAACTTGAGTTGGTCAGGTGACAAAAGAAGGCCCAACTGGTCTTCTGGCTGTGGGGATAAAAGAGAGGCTAAGAGGTGGCGATTGTTTTATTATATTTCTTGTTTTTATTTTACAATACATTAAACTCATTCATCAATCAAAAAATGATATTAAGGCTAACATTTATTGTGCAGACAGGCGTAAAGGGAGCTTCAACTGCCTCTATGATAGTGGATAGTAGAGTCTGATTTTTTTTCTATAAGCTAAACTAAACTAAGCTGACTTAAGATGACCTCCTATAATCCATCATTCCTTTATTGCTCTCATTCTTTAAATTTGTGTCCTCTTTTTAAAAACACATTGACACAATTACCAAAATCTCCAACATACCAATCTGATGAGAAGGGTTGATTCTCATCAACTCAATGTTTATACAGGAATGCTTAATGACATCTTCCAACTTAGAGATTTCATCATACAGCTCATGTCTACATCTTATTTACAAAAAAATTGAAACAAGGTCCCCTCCGGCACAGTTTCTTCACCATCTATTTCCAAAGAGCTCAATAATAAGTTCCCTCCCTTCCTTGTCTGGCTTCTGCTCCATTTGTCACAAGCCACAAAAGCACTTTTATCCAAACAGATACACCCATTTACTCATACAGAAAGCAGCAAGTAAACTCAAAAACATCCTTTAAGAGGGTGGGTCAAGGAAGGGGTTTGGGGTCACCAGAAGAGGGGATCTTGGCATGAGGAATGAAGAGGCTTGACACAAAGTTGGTGGCGGGGGTGGGTGGGTTGCTGAGGAACTCTGGGAGGAGCCCTCCCAAGCAAACCTTGGTTCCATATTTATTATTATAAAAACGTGAAGGAGTAGACAAAAGCTGCTTCTGACATTAGCTAAGGACTTGGAGAAGATCAGATTGAATGTCTCCACCTTTGTTTATGTAAAACTGCAGACCTTGAGCATAATGTCTGCCTCCAGCATCAAGAGACCTTGGGAGTCTAGAGAATCTTTACCATAACTATTATCACCACACCTCACATACACATTCTCTCCTGGGGGCCAGTTTTCTGATCTCCTGCACTTACCCAACTCATATGCCATTCTCATGATTCTCTGGATCTCTCCAGTAGGAAGCAAGTCTTCTGCTAAAGATTAGAGCTCAATTTCCCCTGATAGGTCAAAATGGAAAGTCATGGGAAGAAGGAGACCAGCAGGAGGTGTTCAAAGGGGAAAGAGAATGAAGGTGGATGGTTGATGAGGTGGCTGGTACCTTGCACAGGGACTATCATAAAGAGTTCGTTTTGTTCATATTTTATACCAAGATGGTTTTTTGCTTCTTAGTAAATATTAATTTGGATCTTCTACTTGCTTTGCACACTACATAAGGAGAGTTTACAATCTAGACAGAAGATTAACATATGTAAGGCCTCTGGGAGCACACATGAAAAATATACTGGAAATAATTGGTTTCTGCCATGTCCGTATCTCTTCAGAAATATCTAATTTACTCCTTATAATGATCCTGCAAAGTAGGGTACAATTGAGCCCTTCTAATTGCTGGACAATCTGAGGCCAGGGAAGGGTAAGTAATCTTCCTAACATCACAGGACTAACGAGTGGCAGAGATGGGATTCAATTTTAAATTTTTCTAACTCTGTCTTGGTCAGGGAACATCTCACTGTTTTAACCTAATAGAAGATTATTTTTTGCTCAAAGTCTTCTGCAGGTGTTCCTGGTTGGCCAGGCTTTTGGGGAGGTTATTATCCAGGTAGTGACTATGGAATCCAGGTGCCTTTCATCCTGAAGCTCTGCTGTGTCAATGGGTGGCATCCAAAATCATCAAAGATGAGGAAGAATAAGTGATGACGGTACATTGAACACTGTACTAGCCCCCATTCATTGTTGGTTTATTGTCCGCAATCAGTTGCACAGCCCCAGTAAGATGCAAAGGGTTTGAGAAATGGGCTGGCTGGGTAGCTGTGTCCTAGGAACAACCTGACCTAATGGCAGGAAAGCAGATAACTTAGCTCCCCCTGCCGCAAACTCCAAAGCCACTAAACCTCACTGTTTCTGAACTGTGTGAGAGAAAGAGCTAGCATCAATTTGTGTGGTACTGGGCGGCGCCTGTGGCTCAGTCCGTAGGGCGCCGGCCCCATATACTGAGGGTGGCAGGTTCAAACCCAGCCCCGGCCAAACTGCAACCAAAAAAAAAAAAAATAGCCAGTTGTTGTGGCGGGCACCTATAGTCCCAGCTACTTGGGAGGCTGAGGCAAGAGAATCGCTTAAGCCCAGGAGTTGGAGGTTGCTGTGAGCTGTGTGATGCCACGGCACTCTACCGAGGGCCATAAAGTGAGACTCTGTCTCTACAAAAAAAAAAAAAATTTGTGTGGTACTAACTGACAAGTCCTGAAAAGGTTACAGGTTGGGGAGATCAAAAGGTTGGAGCAGAAAGAGGCAAATCTCAGGAGGGTACTGAAAAGTGGGTATGAGGAAGATGTTTCTAGCTGAGAAGAGCCAGGGTGAACTTGCCAAATTGGGAAGATAATGATGTCTTATTGTCATGCTATGAGATATATTTACAAGGTATGTCACAGCCAGTGATACAGGAGGTCTTACAATTAAGTTCATGAACCATCCTAGCAAAAGTGCTACATCCCTCATTGCTGAATATCACTAGGGTCACCTTCAAAAGTACTTCCCTTCGGAAGCTGTGCACTGATGCCAGTGCCTACTCCACCCTTCAAAGCAATTTTGGAGCTCTTTTTATGCAATGGCCATCAAAACATCGGCACATGGCACACAAAAATATTCAACAACAATAATGAACACCAGTCAGGAAGACACTGTGAACACAGCTATGAGACACTGACATACCGAAGTTAAAACACTTACCGAGATGTTTATACAGTGCTGCCAACGTAAGTGCAAAGTACGAGTTCACGAACTTAATTGTCAGACCTTTGTACAATGACAGCTCTGATGACCACTCCAGAAAAGACTTTCAAAATGGCTTTGAAGGGTGGACTAGCAGCTGGCAGTGGTGCACAGCTTCCCAGGGGAGTACTCTGAAGGTGACCATAGTGATATGCAGCTGTGAGGTGTTTAACACTTTTTCTAAGATGAGTTCACAAACTTAGTTGTCAGACCTCACATATCACAAGCTGAGCTGCTAAGGAAGGCAGCACTCTGAAAAAAAAAAATGGGCTTAGTAAATGCTTTTCTGTGGATGCAGACTGTAGCCTTACCAGGAATTTCTCAAAATGTAAACTTGCAGAGACCAGGGACCCTGCTCCCTATATTGGGCTTTGCTGCTCAGTTCCCAGAACTTGACAGTTGCTCAGAAAAGACGAGTTATGAGTAGTCTACGGGTAAGAGTGGGCTTTCAAAAAATGTTCTAAGAGGGGGAAAATCTAAGGTCTTCCACTTTCATTCTGCCTACTCCTGGACTTTTCATGACCTGAAAGGAGTTGTCAATTCCTTGACTTGTGTAACACATCTCTTTTCCACAGAAGAAGTCCTAAGATTCGGTAAGGGGTATGCAGTGGAGGTGGTGGAAGATCCCTGCCATGTGCCGTGTTAGAGACACTACCTGGACATGTGGCCGCGGATTGGGTTTTCCACAGAGAGAATACCCCGAGTGAGGGCAGAGATGAGGGCAAGGACAGAGCGGGCCGCAGGGCCACCAGCAGGCCCAGGGCCCAGGGTGTGGTCATGGAGGGGCCAGAGTGCCCGTCTAGAGCAGTCTGGAACACAGTGGGCGGCTTTCGCAGCATTGGGAGCAGTAATCCAGTAGGAGCACAGAGGATACGTCTGAGAAACCAAGAGACGGGGGCAGTGGAGCAAGACGGGGTGCCTCTGACTTCCCTTTCCTTTGCTCATTTACAGTCTCCTGGCCGGTGCCCACCTATCCCCACAGTGTCCACGTGGGTGGGGAGCAGGGTGATGGTACAGGGAGTGGACGAGAAGGACACATGGGGTCTTTTCCTGGGTTTGCTGTCCAGTGGCCTAGGGAAAGTCACTTCTCCCCTGGTCTCAGCTTTCCCACTTTGACCTAGCCCCCTTAATGTGAACACTGAGGAGACGGAGTTATAGAGGAGATTGTGGAAAGGTACACGTAGGACTGTGTTATAAGAAAAGGGCGGTGAAGGAGGGTGAGCTGGTGCTTCTGTCATGCTGAGCTGGGGCACAAGGCCACATTAACCTCTGCAGTGGGCGAGCCTGGAGCTCCTGCTTGTTGCCAGGAACCCCACGGAAACCACTGCCCAGACTCATCACCGACCAGATATCTCTTCCTGCTGCACTAAATCCTGCCCTCTTTTATCCTTGTGGCCTTTTCAGGTTTAAAAGGATTTTGTTTCTTATAGTTCCAGCTCTTTTCCAGCCACCAAGGCAAAACCACATTCCACAATTGCTAATTTCACATAAGCTTGACAATCAGTTGCCTGTTTTCATGACAATGGGAGGCTGTCCAATGCAGCCACAGGAAGGGGCAGCTCAGGTGAGGGGTCTGGGGAGTAAGGGAGACTTTCTGTGCCTCAGTTGCCATATCTATAAAAGGAGGATGAGGCTGCTGTCTCTGAAAGCTGTCCTGGGTGACCTGCCCTCTCCCTCCTCCTCACTCACCCCTACCCTGCTCCCAGCTCTCAGATTCTGTGAGAAGGAACGTCCAGGATGGCCCAGCACCAGTCACTTCCGTTCTCCTCATTTCTGCAGAGATTTAGAGAAAGGTTCCTGGCAAGAATTTGGCAGCCACATCTTGCAAACTGTAGTGGTGGCAATTGTGCCACCTCCTCCTCAATCTGACTTAAGGGATGTGAATCCTCTTTTGAGGGCAGTGATAGTATTAGGAGTTACTATTTCGCAGCATTAGGAGTAATAATCCAGAAAAATGTGCTAAGAGGGGGGAAATCTAAGGTCTTCCACATTCCAAAGTTCTAAAAGTTTTACAGCCAACTCCCAGGCCCAGGTTCTTTTTTTTTTTTTTTTTTATTGTTGGGGATCTATTGAGGGTACAATAAGCCAGGTTACACTGATTGCATTTGTTACGTAAAGTCCCTCTTGCAATCATGTCTTGCCCCCAGAAGGTGTGGCACACACCAAGGCCCCGACCCCCTCTCTCCTTCCCTAGCTCTGCTTTTCCTTCCCCCCCCCAATAACCTTAATTGTCATTAATTGTCCTCATACTAAAATTGAATACATAGGGTATGTTTGGAAGAAAACTTCCTGATTTGCAAAGTGCTGTCATATACGCCTGCTCTTCCCAAGACTAAGGGTGAAAAACAACCCCAGTGAGTCCAGGACCTGGCCACTTCATGTTCCAAGGGAGGGGAGGGCTCTCTGACCACACAGATGCCCCACGCCCTCTGCGTGCCTTTTGCACAGCCTTCCACCCTCTGGAGAGTGCTGGGGGGGATGAGCTAGCGCCCCACGTTAGCTCCAGGCTCCCAATCCAGGCGAGCTCCGGCCTTCAGCTCGCCGTCACAGCTGGCGGAAAGGAAGGGTGCTCCTGGCTCCGTGGTGGCTGGAACCAGAGAGGCTCAGGAGAAGAGATGAGCAAACTGGGTCAGACTTCTGTACAGGAACGGGAGATTCCTTGGAGTAATGGGGGTATGTGTCAGCTGCTTAATGATTCCACTCTCTTCTCCCAGCTCCTAAGGCACCGCCCTCCCCTTAGGGAGTTCCGGCTGCCAAGGAGCGCTGCTCTGTCATCTGGCGGCCGCAGCACGTGTGCTTAATAATAATGAGCATCATTTATGGAGCACTTAAAACGAGCCAGGCAGCCTGCTAACCACTTCGCAAATGCAGCTGATTCACACGCTTGGGATATAAAAAAATATATAGTCACATTCTCTCAAAAGTGCACACTAAATGCCTCTGCGCCCACGTTGTGGCGTGTGTCTGTGTGAGAGCCCCAAGACCCCAGGAAGCTTTCTTCCATCCAGAGGGTCAGTCCAGAAGAGTATGATGTCCTTAAAGCAGCAAAACCAAACTTTGTTTAGTCCTCCAAGGAGCCTCATTCTTTTTGGATGTAGTTACCACTACCCATGGTGACTATTAAGATTCCATAAAGTCCCCCATTATAGACACCCTGCTCCCATGTAACAGAGGACCTGGCACCCGAGGCAGCCCTGGCCTGTTCCAGGCCCCAGATCCCTCTGAAATAGTCAGAAAACACTGAGGACATGCGGGTGGGCACCTGCTGTGCTCTCTGTCCTCTGTCCACGTCACCTCAACTCAGGAACTTTTAGCTGTCAAACACCAAGTGCCGGTTACATCGCTGCTCTTTATATATACACTGTGCTCTGCCTTTAAACGGGGAGTCATTTTTCCTGGCTCAAATACCCAGACTTTCTACTGTGCTATGGATCTCACCTCTCAAATGACCAAGAAAGAACCACCTCTCTCCACACCATAACACCAGTCATATTTCCTGTCTGGTGTGTTTTTCAGGGACTCATCCCACTGTATTATTTGTGAGTAATCTTTTCAGATTTGCACATCTCTTTGCATGATTAGCTCCATTTCACAAATGAGGAACCAGGTAGAATGATGCTAAGGGAATTGCCCAAGGTCACACGGTTAATGCATGGTTAAACTTGGATCCAAATCTACACCCTGAACCCATTCAGGACTACTCCAACCTCCTAAAAAATATTGTTGGTTGGGACATCCCCCCAAGTTGAAGTCAAGGGAAGTGGTTCCTTAAGGAGGTAAATGTGCTTCCTGGTGGAGCCACTGGACCTGGGGAAACTAGGGAAAGCCAGGTGGCCCAGCTGAAAGCCCTTATCTGAACTCCACTGGAAGGAGAGATGAATGCCCAGGTCATTTGTGAGTAGCCAGAACAAGTCGTGCCACATGTGGGGTGTGGTAGTTCAGTACACGTGTTGGCCTTGGACTGTGGCCTGGCCTGGCCCTCGTACTAGGCCAAGAGCCTGGGTTAAGAAGACCCAGGAGGCTAAATGTGAGCAAATCCACAGGCATGTGTGCCAGCTGTGAGCATTCGTCCACTCCTAGACTGTTTTTTGGCCTCAAAATCACCACTAGCCTTTTTGGATATAATTGCCTCTACACTGGGCCTGATGCTTTTTGGACAGAAACCTATGGGAAGATGGGGTTTCTCTGGTCTTGCTTAAAAGTCCTTTGGATACATGAACTAGCCTTTTCCAGTACCACCCCTGATCACCCCTTTCTGTCCCAATAAAGGCCCACTGCAATGAAATACTATCTGCTCCAAACAAGAAGTTCAGATGGAAAATATTTGAACAGAAGTTAGATTTGAGTCCCATTCAACAGTCAAGTAACTGATGGAGAAGTCAGAAAGCTGAGACTACGGGCACAGAGAAGAGAAAGAGCAGGTGGCTCTGAGAGAGACCCATTTTGGGAGGTGAGAGGTGGAGGAATGTTAACAGGAAGTAAGTGGTGAACCACCAAGCCAAAGCAAATACAGAATCCAAAGCTGTCCATATGGCTGATCCATGAGGAATGTCTCCAAGACAGGGCACAGCAGGGAGGAGGGGGGAGGATATGAGGCTCCTTGCTAAGCAGCCAACAACTAGGGGAGGTGGTGCCAGTGATAGATTCTGGGCTCTACTTTCTTTTTTTTTTTTTTTGGAGTCAGAGTCTCACTTTGTTGCCTTGGTAGAGTGCTATGGCGTCACAGCTCACAGCAACCTCCAACTCTTGGGCTTAGGTGATCCTCTTGCCTCAGCCTCCCAAGTAGCTGGGACTACAGATGTCTGCCACAATGCCCGGCAATTTTTTTTGGTTGCAGTTTAGCTGGGGCTGGGTTCAAACCAGCTGGCGCCCTACCCACTGAGCCACAGGTGCCACCCAGGGCTCTACTTCTTGAGTAACTCATATGGGTTGTCTCTGCCCCTTAGATCCAGGTGCAATAGGCTTGAATCCCATCCTCACCCTCTACAACACCCTCACTTAGCCTGTGGAAATTCAAAATTCTCCCCTGATTTCTATGAATTCCTGAAGGCTTAAAATATCATCATTCCCTTTACATGTGCCTAGATGTTTGATATCTCTCTCATGGCAGTGGGAAGATGTTTTTTTAAAAAAAATGTAAGTATCAGATAATAACCATAATTACAGTTAACATTTATGGAGAGTTTATCATGTGCCAGACCCTATGAAGAAATTTATATGAGTAATTCATTTTTATCCTTCCATCTATCACTATTTTACAGACTAGGAAACTCTATTGAGAGATTGAGTGGTAAAGTAACTTCTTCAAGGGTACACAGCTAATAAATAATAGGACTGGGATTTGAGCCCAGGCAGTCTGACTCCAGACCTGCACTCACTACCAGTGCCTGACTAGATCCCCAGGAGACCCAAACAGCTGCAGGAGTAACCAGGCCAATTATATGAGAAGCAGAAGATGGAGAGATGGAGGAATAGGGGAAGGAGATGAGAAAGCCTGATTGATTGTTCAGGTCAATAGAATCTTCGCACAGAGAGGGAATGATCTATTTCATGAACACCCTGCTTTGCTTTTGGAGTCATAGTCCCAGGACCTGGATAAGAGCAAAGCCCAGAAAATAAATGCAGCTCTAGTGGACAGAGAAGATAACCTTAGCTAGAACCTCAAACAAGGAAAGGGAATTAGGGTAAGGACTTGGGTTTCTTGGAAGCCTAGGCATAAGGCTCTGCCTCTGCTCCATGCTGCAGAGACAAGAAGGTTTTTGGCCACTTGCCACTAGTGATGAAAATAATGGAGCATAAGGCCAGAAAAGCTGCAAAAGATAAGTCTTCCTTAGGAGCCTGAAGATTGCTAAGTATCCTTTGCTGTCTCTTGATCTTCAACTTTTAATTTTTTCCTAGAGACAGTTTTTTTCTAATTGTGTAAATGATATATCTCATTGTGAAAAATGAAGAATGCAAACAGTTGTAAAGAAGAAAATAGCAATCACTCAGGGATCGGTGTAATAGTCTGTTATATTAGACCATTGCATATGGGAACACTCATCTTATAATCAAGCTCACTCTGCATACCAATAGAGAAAAGTGAATTCTTCAATAAATGGTGATGGGATAACTGGATGTTGATTTGTCAAAAGAAATTGAATCAGAGATCAGAGAACAGTAGAATGACATTTAAAGCACTGAAAGAGAAACAATCAACCAAAACTTCCATATCTGGTAAAACTCTCCCTCAAAACAGAGGCAGAAATTAAGACCATTCCAAAGAACAAAAGATAAGGGATTTATTTTATTTTAATTTAAAAAAAATTTTTTTATGAAATCATAGCTTTGTACATTAATGCAATCATGGGGTACCATACACTGGTTTTATATACAATTTGACATATTTTCATCACACTGGTTAACATAGCCTTCCTGGCATTTTCTTAGTTATTGTGTTAAGATATTCATATTCTACATTTAGTAAGTTTCACATGTACCCTTATAAGATGCACTGTAGGTGTAATCCCACCAATCACCCTCCTCCACCCATCCTTCCCCCTCCCCTCCCCTCTCTTTCCCCATATTCTTGGTTATAATTGGATTATAGCTTTCATATGAAAGCTATAAATTAGTTTCACAGTAGGGCTGAGTACATTGGATACTTTTTCTTCCATTCTTGAGATACTTTACTAAGAAGAATATGTTCCAAGTCCATCAATATAAACATGAAAGTGGTAAAGTCTCCATCTGTCTTTAAGGCTGCATAATATTCCATGGTGTACATATACCACAATTTATTAATCCATGTGTGGGTCGATGGGCACTTGGGCTTCTTCCATGACTTAATAATTATGAATTGGGCTGCAATAAACATTCTGGTACAAATGTCTTTGTTATAATGTGATTTTTGGTCTTCTGGGTATATACCTAGTAGAGGAATTATAGGATCGAATGGCAGGTCTATTTTTAGATCTCTAAATGTTCGTATTAATATTAGATTTTCCCTACAAGATATGATAAGGAAATTCTTCTGGTTCAAATGAAAAATAAGAGACAATAGACAGTAATTTGAAATTATATATTGAAAAATAAAGATTTCCAGTAAAGGTAAATACCATGAGCAAATATTCTTTTAATGAGCCAGTATTCTTTAAATTTTTGTTGGTAACTCCACTTTTTTAAAAATTTCAAAATATGTAGAGAGGTCAAATGTTTTTGTAGGATGGATACAATAAATATGCTTAAATCAGAGCTTTTAGTGTGCCATCAACAAGTAGTGTTCATGGTACCTGAGAAGTTAGATTTTACCCTTCCTCTCAAGTTAGTTTTAAGGCTCCAAAATATTGCCTAATAGTGTATATTATAAAGTACTTAACTATTCCCTTAATGAGAACATCTAGGTTGTATCAGAACTCTCTCGTTTAGATACTTTTTGCCCCTTCCTAAGACTAAGTACTTTAAGAACTCATTTTAACTCATACTTTTATACCCCAGGTTTCCTTTAGTAACGAGAAAAATGGAAAGTGCCTCCAACTGACTCCCAGTCTAGATTACATGTCCCTATGATTAGCTCTATCTCACTTTCTTTATGTCCTTCATGCACTTAACATAATGGTCAATCATTTAATTAGTTGTCCCTGCACATGTCTATCCCCCTTATTGAGACTTTAGGAGAGCAGAGACCACATCTATCTTGCTGGCACCTTGTCCTCAGTGGCAGCACTAATCCTGCCTAACACGAAAGTGCTCAATAAATATTTTTCAAAGGAATGAATGAATGAATTTGAATGTATACAGTCTTTCTATTCTGCTCATCTTTGAAAATGAGTTCTTCTCATCCAAGAAATAGCCTCACAAATAGAGACCCCACTGGATGTCCAAGCACAGGCCTCATAACTAGTTGGAAGGATGATGGTGTGAATAGAATCCCTTCATGGGTCATGACTCAGAACAGAGGGCTCTCAAGTCCTTTTCACTCTCCAAACCCTGGAATTCAGTCACCTGTCTTGGCTAGTCTTTATTCAAGACAGGAGGAGTTGGAACACAGTACCTGAACAGAGAGAATGTATATTGTTTAAAAGCAATATGTTATTAGAAGCCATGTTCTTTCCTACTGAACCAAAAAAGGTATTTTTTTCCTTGAAGCTCAAGTCTCTGGCCGTACAGGTAAATGAGCTTCAGGAGTGACAAAAAAAAAAAAAAAAGAAAGAAAAAAGAAAAGAAAAGAAAAGAAAGAAAAAAACTTAAACTTCTTAAATCCAATAAAAAAAATAAAATTTTGAAAGACTTAAATAAAAGATGCATTTTTAATAGTTTATCTCAAAAAATGAGGCTCCTATTATCCATGGCTCATGCTTTTTTGTTTTCTGAATACAGAAATATTCAAAAACTGTTTTCCCCCCTTTTATTGAATCAGAAACAAGTAACATTTCTTGTTAGAATATAAACCAGAGAAACATAGTTCACATATGTTACATAAAATTATTTTTTCGAAATTCCTCTGGAAAGAGACAGGACCGTGTGCAATGGAAAATTGAAAATTCTCCAATTTCAAGATGAGTCAGCAAATAACTTCTCCATGACAGCGACCTGGGAGCCCTGCTAAACAGACAGGCCTACTTTAGTGGGAAACCAGCCCCACTTCCTGGCTTGCAGGAACCACAATCATTTGAAGATCTTTTTAAGGTGATGTGCCTATGTCTTTGCCGCTTGAAATTTATTAGGAACAGAGCATGCTACTCTCAGGATAATATTTACCCACAGGAAAGGATCCTCATTCAATGGAATGTGATTACATCAGGCCCCTTGTCCCACCCAACCCTTCAGTCCTTCCTTTCCCACGTAGTGGAAGTTATTTGGTGCGGCCGCCAGGTTTTAATTAGAAAGTCTTATACTTGCAGGGACGTCATCAGCATGTGGTTTCATGCTGATACTTCCCCCAATCCTTCTTCTCTCTTCCCCTCTCAAATAGTAATTTCCTCCTGTTCCAAAAGGGAAAGACATCTGCCACAGACTCTTAATTCTTAGCAAGTTGTTCACTCAAAGAAGCGAGATGGGGAAGGCAAAGAGGAGAGGGAAGAAGAGATGGGCAGTTCTCTCCTTTGGCATTGGGTAAGCTCCTGATGCCTTCTTATTCTTGAGAAGACACTGCACATTATGTAAAACACCCATCCATTCTTAACTGATGAAACTAATACCCTGGTGTTCCCGCAGAATTGGTGCATAGAGAATGAGTATTTAAAAATTGTCAAGATCCTGAGGCTATGAAATCCATCTATCCATCTGAAAGTAACTCCTCACTTTCTTCCTACCCCTGAATCTCTATAGTTGTCTCAAATTTTTATTAAGCTTAAGATTAATTTTGCTTTTGATTTGACATAAGTGGTGGGCAATACCTAGCTTATTGCAGTGAGAAAAGGGCCAGCTAGAGTTGCAAAGATGGTGTCTTCTTCTCTCACAAGGCCAGAGCTAACTAGACACAGGCACACTGTTCCTTGTTTTGGTTACCTTTTGTTTCTCTGCCCAGCAGCCCTCTCTTTTTCTGGATAGCAGTGAAGATCTTTTTAAGGTCTCTCTTTGGGGAACTGTCTGTCCACTTCTTTAACCAAGTAAAGCATGTTGAAGCAGTGGGACTAGAGATGCTGGCTTTACCTCAGAGTCTGCTCAAGGTTCTGGTACCTTGAAGATGTCATTAAATTTCTCTTGTAGGAGGTTCAGTGAAGCTTAACTTGAATACATTTTTAGAAAGAAAATCTGCCTAGCTTTTGTGCCTAGGTAGATGCAGAAAGTCATCCTGGAACAGACAATCCTTGATGTTTCCTGTTATACTCAAATGGTCTCAGTTATGTAGACTTGGCCGCTCTCCAGGGAGATGGGTGTGTTGCATAATCCAGGTCCAGAACCACAAGGTGCTTCTAGAATTCAGCAGAATTAAAGCCTCTCTGGTGGTTCGAGATAGTCCCTAAGTTCCCTGGGACATGACAGATCCCAAATAGCAACTCCCCAGATAGGAAAGAAGAATCTGGATTGATGAACAGGGCCCTTGGTTTGTGGGAAGAGCAGAGCAGACCCCAGGAGGATAGCTGGGGCTAGGATCTTGCTTGCTTGTCTCAGACCAGCCACCCTGGTTGATGGTTGTGCTTGATCAGCAATAACTAACCCTCTGCATATAATCAAAGAATGTCTACACTTTGAAGTCCAAGGGTGAGCTGCATTCAGAGCCAGGCAGGGCTCATGAGGGCCCCACCACTCCTACAGTGAACAAGGGCACTGATAGCACGAACAGCCAACTCATTTAGACTGAGTAAGTGCCTCGGGTTGCTGTATAGTTCAGGTTGTGGGTGAAGGCTCCAGAAGTAAACAGCAAATTTCCTGGTATACAGGCAGACAGGGAAGGGTATTGAACAACTGAATGGAAGAAGTAAAAATGTATGGCGGCGCCTGTGGCTCAAAGGATTAGGGCGCTGGCTCCATATGCTGGAGGTGGCGGGTTCAAACCCAGCCCCAGCCAAAAACTGCAAAAAAAAAAAAAAAAAAAGAAAGAAAAATGTAGGGCCTAGATATGTACCTAAATGAGTTACACTAAAATGTTAAATGAGTCATACTAGAGACACTTCCCACACTCTTTTCTATACCCAAATATTCACTCAGAAGATCTATGGTTGTCTTAATGTTCACTTTTCTGTCAATGATGTAAGAATTGAAAGAGGAAGTGCCTCTGTATGAATAGTCTATCAGTCAGCAGGTGCTCACCGCGGGTCTCTGAATGCACATCGCTAGACAGTGTTTCTAGATTTCCTCACACAGGTATTTAACCACAGCTATTTATTAAGGTCACATCATCTCCAATTCTATTTCAGTAAAGACACACTCTATAACTGAAAAATTGACACCTAAAAGGACAAAACACCTGAAATCAAAACTCAACAAGGTTGCAAAATTTCTTGTACTGAGACTTAGCAGTATGGTTTATGAGCACAGACCCTCAAATCAAACTGTCTCTGTCCAAATCCCAGCCTGACTATTTACTAGCTGTATGACTTTGGGAAAAATACTTAAATTTTCTATACCCCTACTCCTTATAAAATAGAGAGAATAATAGTACCCACTTCATAGGCTTGTTTCAAGGATTAAATGAGTGGATACATATGCTTGGAACACTACCTGACACAGCTTAATTAGTGTTAGCCATTATTATCACTACCAAACACATTAGCCTATGCACATCAACCATTGTGTTGTGGTTGGTAATGATACCCATGGCAGATATTTATTTATTGTTCGTTGTCCAAAAAAATTTCTCTTTCTGGTAACACTTTTACTTTGTAAAAAATATTGGTTAACGTGGGGCGCGGTGGCTCAAGCCTATAATCCTAGCACTTCGGGAGGCTGAGATGTGTGAACTTCTGAGCTCAGGAGTTTCAGACCAGCCTGAGCAAGAGCAAGACCCATCTCTACTAAAAATAGAAAGAAAACTCTACCTGGGCATTGTAGCCAGCACCTGTAGTCTCAGCTATTTGAGGCAAGGGCATCACTTAAGCCCAAGAGTTTGAGGTTGCTGTGAGGTATGACACCATGGCACTCTACCCAGTGTGACAGAGGGAGACTCTGTTTTTTTTAAAAAGTATATATAATATGTATATATATATATAAAGGAATGGATGATTAACCAAGTCCATCTCATGAGACTCAGTCCAGTGAGTTTGTTGTCATTTTTGGAGAAGGAAAGATTCCTGCTAAAATTACTAGCTGAGTAGCTAGTGTAAGCCTAGAACTCCCAAGGGCTGATTCAGAGAGACCTTCCTACAAAAGCAGCCATCAGAATAGACAGTTGCAATTGCTACATTAAAGGTTACCCCAAACTTAACAAGCTAAAATAACAAATATGTACAGATCCTCCTCAACTTACAGTGGGGTTATGTCCCAATAAACACATCCTAAGTTGAAAATATTATTTAAAAAGTGCATTTACTGAACCTAACCTCTTGAACATTATAGCTCAGCCTAGCCTACCTTCCATCCACCTATGGTTGGATAAAATCATCTAACACAAAGCTTATTGTATAATAAAGTATTGAATGTCTTGTGGTATTTTTGAATGCTATACTGACAATGAAAGACAGAATGGTTGTGTGAGAACCAGAAGTATGGTTTCTAGTGAATGTATGCCACTTTTGCACCATGATGAAGTCCAAATCCTATGTTGAACCGTACTGTCTGTTTTATGTCATGCAGCTTGGGAGGCTCAGGCATCCAGGGGCTTAGCTGGGTAATTCTGGCTCAGGGTTTCTCATAAGGTGGCAGTCAAGTTTTCAGAAGGGGGTTTCATTATCTGAAGGCCTGACTGTGGCTGGAAGATCCACTTCCAAAATGGCCTCATGTGGCTGTTGACGGGAGACTTCAGTCCATTACTGTGTGGGCCTCTCTATAGTTCTCCCAACATAGCAGCTGCCTTCCCCCAGAGTGGATGATGAGAGGGGGAAGAGACAGAGACCAAGACAGAAGCCACAGTGTCTTTTATAATCTAAATTTGTAAGTAATATATTATTTTTTCTTTCAAACTATATTGGTCACACAGACCAGCCCTGGTACAATGTGAAAGGGAACTATATAAGGTGACATTATTAGAAGGCAGGGTTCTTTGGGGCCACCTAGGAGGCTGGCTACCACAACAGTAAAACTGGGAAGGGAGGGGGGACTGGGTCTCACTGACACTTGTTAAGTCCCTGGAGCATCCATATGTTATATGAACCAATCAGTGCCCCTCTGTGGTGAAGTTGTGAGGAGTTTTTTGGTCTATTGCTACCAGAAGGTTCTTAAACTCATATAATCACTGGCTCTTACTGAGCACTTAATGAATACCATGCAGTGTGCTTTTTATAGATTATCTCATTTAACCCTCATGACAACTCTATGAGTTAGGGTCTATTATTTTTAATTTCCTTTTCCCAGATGAGAAAATTGAGGTAGGAAAAAAGAACTAACATGGCTTGGCAAAAAGTCATGCAACTGGTTCGTGGAAGAGCCAAGTTTCAAACCCAGGTGGTCTTAGTGTATACCTTGTCTTTAGAGTTAAAATTGGTGTGAAATTTAAAATAAACAACTATTTTAAATTGCACATGAACTTTATGGCCACCCTATATTATAAAAGGTTACTCTTTCTGCATCCCCTCCTCGATTCAGTGTGATATCTTTTTCCCATGAGATGGAGACTCTCAGCTTGGATTCTCCCGTGGAGTGGCTCACACACAAACTGAGACTGGGCCTGTATCCACTGTGAACTGGGTCCATGGCCCAGGACTAAAGTCACATGAATCACAAGAGAAAAAAATGTTGCCCCGCTAAGCCACCCCCACTGTGGCATCCATGATGCATATCCAACAGAGGCCAGCCAGTCATCTATCACCAACCCAAGGTGCCTCTAGCTCTGATCCTGGTAATTGAGGACATGTGTTGCACTGCAAACAGCCCTGAGGGGAAGTGGCTGGTGGTGCTTCCCCTCTCAAGCTTGGGAAACACGAGGGGAGAGAAGGGGGAAGGGAGGAGGCTGAGCATTTTCATTTTTATAAATTAACAGCTCTAAACGATTCAGGGTAAGAGGGGATGGCAAGAGAACATAAGAATGCTTTGTGTAGAGTTCACATGTACTCACACTTTTAACTCCACTGTGGCTTATTAGTTCACGGGAAAAATTACAGAAATAAAAACCTGACTGTGAATCCAGTATCAACAATTTGCAGCCATAGTAACCGAGAAAGTGCAACTCATGTCTCTCCGGAGGATGTCAGGAAATGGTTATGAGTGAAGAATGCGGTTAACCCCTGTGGGGAAGGCAGGGCAGCTGTGAAGAGGCTGCAGGCCCGGCTAAGCCGTGCATCAGGAACTGGCAAAGAAATTCTAATTCCTATTTGATAGAGTTTCAAACTCAGCTGTAAAAATTCACTTAAGGACAAAACAACATAAAAAGACTTTGCCTGACGAGAATTTCTTGATTTTTTTTCTTTTTGGTTTAAATCTTATTTGGTTTGCATTAGTTCAGCTCAGCTTCATTAGAGGACAATGGGATCTGAGGCTTCTCCTGTGTTTTTCCATAGCTAGTTCTAGAACTGTCTTGTGAATTCAATTCTGGATTAAGTACAGAACCCAGGACTCGGAACCACACCCTCTATATTCACCTTTGGGATATAAGTCATCCATTTCTTTTTTATGTAGCCAGATCTCAGCAATGTGTGGCTTCAAGGCTCTAGGAGGAGAAAGTCTAAGCAAGTGCCAGTAGTTGGGAGGTCCTGGGGCAATGACCCACATAGGAGTTGTGGGCGATTACCCCATCCAGCTGCCAAGTTTGGGGCTGGATGCATCTTTAGGGCTCTTCTAATCCAATGAGCCATACGATGCTTGAGTTTCCCTTTCCTCTAACCTTTGTGCCAGAGAGGAGGTTCATCCCATGCTTGAACCCCTACCCTTGAGAAGAAACTTCCTTCATTCTCAGGCAACTCACACAGTTTTGGATCCAAAATACTCTTTTTACAAGAGTCTGTGTCTCTACAGATTACCACATACAGTTCCTTTAGCCAAGTCAAATATTCATATATTTGAGGGCAAATGTCTATTTTGTCCTCAGAAGATTCTCCAGCCTAAACATAAAGAGTTCTTAATCACTCTGCATCTACTTATTCTGCTCTGAACACCTCCAAAGATCTCCTAAAGTGTAATCCATCAAATAAGCACAACGTTCAATTCATATTCTGTCCAGGGAAGGGAACCAACACCATTACTAGTTTTTTCATTTTGAGATTTTACTTTTATTAATGTTGCTTGATATTTAGAAGTTTTGGAAACCTTATAGAATTTTGAACTCATAGCAAATTTGCTTCCCAACTAAAATTTGTGGATAGGCATTACCCCTGATCATCAATCACCAATTCTGCTTCACTCCCCAGGCACATGGGAGGAGTCCATTATTCCCTGCCCCTTGTTGTTGGTCATTGTGACACAATAAGAAATATACCTTTGGTCTCTTCCCCTGCTTCCCAGCACATATTTCCTAAAACCCTTGGAATCTCCCAAGTTATAAGCGTATTTTTGTATGCTAATGTGATGACTGGTGGGGTGGGATCCTGGAGTAGCTTCAGGATGAGAACTGGTTGCTAGGGAAACCAACCAAATGACTAGAGTATTGGAAATCTCAAGTCCCACAGTAATGTTCCAGGAGGGGAGTGGGCAGAAGACTGCTGGTCATCAATGGCCAATGAATCAATCAATCACACCTATGTAGTGAAGCCTCCATAAAAATTAGCCGAGTGCAGTGGCTCATGCCTGTAATCCTAGCACTCTTGGGAGCTGAGTCAAGTGGATTGCCTCAGCTCAGGAGTTCAAGACCAGCTTGAGCCAGAGATAGACATTGTCTCTAAAAATAGCCATGTGTTGTGGTGGGCGCCTTTAGTCCCAGCTACTTGGGAGGCTAAGGCAAGGGGATCGCTTGTGTCCAAGAGTTTGAGGTTGCTCTGAGCTATGATGCCATGGCACTCAACCCCAGGGTGACTCTGTCTCAAAAAAAGAAAAAAAAAATTAACCAAAATGATTTGGAGAGCTTCAGAGTTGTGTACAAGAAGACATCCACCGGCTGGGAAGGAGCATCCCAGACTTCATGGGGACAGAAGCTCCTGTGCTTGGCATCCTCCAGTGAGGTCTAGTCTTATTGGACTGAGACCTTAACCTATGGAATCTGCTCTGACTCCCGGCAGTTACTGTCAGAACTAAATTCTAGAACATCCAGTCACTATCCACCAGGAATTGGAAAGTTGGTTGGTGTGAGAAAAAATCTCCACACCTTTGGTGTCAGAAGCGTTGTGAGAATACAGAAAAACAGTTTTTCCTTAATTGCTGTATTGCCAGCTTGGCCCAATGAGAAATGAGGTGAAGTGTCACATGTCAATTCAGGGTTGGAGCCTTTAAGTACTCGATCTCAACTCCCCAGCCCATTCTTGCTCCATTCTGACAATTATCAATTGGTTGCGTTGATATGAAGGTGAAGCAGATTGAATGAAACTGGAATGCCAAACCATCACCCAGAGGACAGCTACCCTGGCACACTGCATTTGAATAGAAAATAAACGTTAGTTGCACTATAAAAAAAATACAAGATTTGGCTCGGCGCCTGTGGCTCAAACGGCTAAGGCACCAACCACATACACCTGGCTGGCGGGTTGGCATCCAGCTGGGCCTGCCAAACAACAATGACAACTACAACCAAAAAAAAAAAAAAAAATGGCTAGGCATTGTGGCGGGTGCCTGTAGTCCCAGCTACTTGGGAGGCAGAGGCAGGAGACTCACTTGAGCCCAGGAGTTGGAGGTTGCTGTGAGCTGTAATGCCATAGCACTCTACCTAGGGTAACAGCTTGAGGCTCTGTCTCAAAAAAATTAAAAAAAAAAAAAAGTACAAGATTTGGGGGGGGGGGTGTTGCAGTACAAATTAAACTTTTCCTATTCAATGTATATATTTTTTCACAAATAGAATCAGATTTCCCATCCCCACATCCTTCTACATCACCTTTTTATATTTTAGTAATTGTTTTTTGAGTTTGATTCAGGGACTTATAGTTGTTTTTCTCATGAAAATTAGTTTTAATCATTTGAGTTCAATGGCTAGTTCAGTGAAAAATGTTTGCTATTTTTTATTTCATCAGACAAAGGTATTCATTCTTCCCACTTCCTTCTTTACATTTGAAATTTTGATATGAACATAAAGGCAGGAAAGAAAAAACTTCTGACAGCAGGCTTTCCTCAGCTGTCTCCACTCTCTTCTCACGGTGAGATTCAACCCCAATAATGACAGTTTCAGGCTTTCTTAACTCAGGATAGAGGTTGAAGAGAGAGAGAGAGAGAGTCACCAGGGGACAAATGACCACTGGGGATCTTGTCTTTATTAAATAAACGAGCTCTCAGTTCCTATAATACAAACAGACCATCACCATGGAAAAAATATGCAGTCATCTCCCTTTATTCAACTACAAAATACTTTAATTTTTGAGCACTTTGGGGGGAATTCAGTAATTGATATGATTTTATTGCTCTTCTCAAGGGGTCTAAAGTTAGACTCATGAGAAGCATAGGCTGAAATCAGGTTACATGTTGAGAGACAGTTCTGGCAACGTGGCAGTGGCTGACACTGCTGGTTGTGATCCCAATGGCCAGTCCCCATTCCTTTTACCTGAATTCCTTTCACCTGATTTTGTTCTGGAATCAGAAGTCCACGAGAGTCAGGAAATACTTGCCCCTTCCACCTAGACCAGTGTCTTTCAACCTCTTTTATCACATGGCACATTTGAACCTATCTATAGTTAAACTTCCATGGCCCAGTTAAATTATATTGATTTAAAAAAAAAAAGAATAAAAAAGAATATACTGGGGCGGCGCCTGTGGCTCAGTGAGTAGGGCGCCGGACCCATATGCCGAGGGTGGCGGGTTCAAACCCAGCCCCGGCCAAACTGCAACCAAAAAATAGCCGGGCGTTATGGCGGGCGCCTGTAGTCCCAGCTGCTCGGAAGGCTGAGGCAAGAGAATCGCGTAAGCCCAAGAGTTTGAGGTTGCTGTGAGTCGAGTGACGTCATGGCACTCTACCCGAGGGTGGTACAGTGAGCCTCTGTCTCTACAAAAAAAAAAAAAAGAATATACTTACTGTGCTTTGAACTTCTTTTGAAAATAATTTAATTAATGATCTTTAAAATTTTTTGAGACACACTTAATATCCTCTCGAGGCACCCCAGTGTGCCACAGCACACAGGTTGAACATCGCTGCCCTAAACCAACGATAAGAATTCTATTTTCCTTTGTTATTCATTGGTTGAGGAATGGACAAGTAATACAATTCTGGCCATGGAAATGAAGCCAAAGTCTGAAGAGAAGCTTCTGGGAAAGTTTTTGTCATTCTTAAAAGGGGTCATAAGGAAGGAAGTCTCTCTCTTCCAGACTTAGAGCTGCCTCTGCCATCTGACTGTCAGAGGATGAGCATGAGGGCATAAACAGAGACAGTTAGCTTGGCAGGCCTCACAGGACGGAAAGAACTAGGCACCGTGTTACAGAAATGAGGTGCTGAATTCAGTGGTCAGAACCGCTGTACTACTAACTTTGGAATAATCAGGCTTTTTATGACTTAAGCCAAGCTCAGTTCCATAGGTCTTTTGTTACTTGCTGCCGAAAGCACCTTGATTGTTATAATCATTGAGAAATACTTCAGTATACACATCATTACTTTGTTGTAGAAAGACTAGAACTGTAGTATTCCTCGTAATGACACTGTCTTCAAATTATGAGGACCTGCTTGGTGTGAGGAGCTCTGATAACCACTTTAGACAGATGTTTTCCCCTTGATTCTTCCCATTTGAGATCACGTTTCTCCCACCTGGGCTTATTCTGTGGCTTTGCTGTGTCTCAACAGCACTTTTTCTTTTTTTTCTTTAACCTGGACCCTGACACACAGAGAAACCAGGAAGACAAGAGGTCCATAGTCACCAGGTACAACTCTTCACGATCTCAGTCCATGCACCCAAAAGGCTCAGAGCTGCCCTTCCTACACTTCCCAGGTACATCCTTGTCTTGTGACTTCAGTGGGACCTCCTGTAGCTGCTGCTGCCTGACAGAGGAAGATAGGGTACAACGGCAGCAGTGGCCCTCAGTGGCCCTCACACCCCGGCTGTTCTCTGAGCTATCCATCAGGGAGAGTCTCAGAGCAGGGTGGGGCCAGCCGGGGACCCCGTCAGTGGATGTCTGGCTCTCAGATGGTCATGCCTGTGTTGGCAAACATTAGCATGGCCACATGGATGGGAAGACACAGCAGTGAATTTGCTAAAAAGAGCATGAAAAGTTTGGATGCACCAGTTAGACAACTATGACATCAGCTTCAGCTCTGCCACTCCTGGCTCTGTAACCTTAGGAAGGCAATGAGTGTCCTCATCTATAAAAGGAACCTGCCTAACACCTAGTAAAGGCTCAGTGAGTCACAATCACTGTTAATCAACATCCTGTTCACAAAGAAAACGAACTAATATGCTGCCCTGACCATGTTAAGGAAAACCTTCACTAGTCTCTCTCTGCCTAAAGATAAAATATCATAGAAATAAAGACAAAAATTCTGGTGACTGCATCTAACTATGCCCCAAAAGAGACAATTCATGAATGTTTAGTTCCTTCTTTAGGCCAATTTGAACTGGGTTTTTGCCACTTATAACTAAGAGTCCTGCCTAACACAGCATTATTTAGGATTCTGCTCAAGTATTTCCTCTATAAGCTCTTCCCCAACACTCTGATTCCAAACACAAGCCAATTCTCAATCTTTTACTCCTCTAAATTTCCATATTGCTCATTCAGGCACTTACCCCTATCCTTCCTGGCTTTGTTCCCTACCCAATTTATGTGCAGATCTTATTTTTCTAATATGTTTTCAAGTTTCTCAGTACAGGCATAATGCGTTCCACTTATTTTCTGCCATGGGAGCAGGTATGAATTTTGAGCACATAGGAGGCCAGCAGTAACAAGCACGGTGGTTTGCATTGCAGTTGGATCCAGGTTCACTACAGAATTTAGATGTATCTGAGCACATGCCTGCAGGCCTGGAAAGGTGAGTTTTCCAGAAAAGAACTATCGTAAAAGAGGCAGAGTCAGACACCCAAGCTCTGTCCTGCTGAAATGCCTTAGTTAACACAGAGGCAAGGGGAATCTAAGCATGAAAAATACCTGGGAGATTCTGAGAACATCAGGTAACACTGTTAGGGAACCACTCCAGGACAGTGCACCTTGTCACAGAGCAGCCTCATAATGACAAGGCGAAGCCACATTCAAGGCCAGCTCCAACACCCGTGGTTGGAGAAACCAGCTTCTCTGAGAGTCAGTAGTGATGCTCATTACACACAGAGACGCTGGTGGAGCAGTGGGCCCAGTGATGTGGGACACTCCTGTGAGGTAAGCCCTGGCATCCTGTGACAACTAGCAGAATCCTGTCAATTGGTAGAAGCTGTTCAAGATACTCTTTGTTGTTTCCCAGAAACGGTAGGGGTATGCCTTTCTGCAGTCTGCACTATACAATGTGCCAGCATCCCGTGATATCCCAGAGTGGCATTCTCTAGGGAAACATAATGAACACTTGCAAATTAAATGATGAGGGAAAAAGACTCCAGTGCCACCACCAGACCACCACGTGTCTGTTGAGGAGGGGGCTGAAACAGAACTGCTCTCCTCCCAGGCTCAGCAGAGTAGCACTTGCTCCTTGGCCAAACTCTCACCTTGACTGCTCTTCCTCCCATTGGCCCCGTGGCCAGCAGGAGCAATACAGGAGGGAAATGAGCATGCTGCCCTGTGTGCCCCTGGAAGGGCCCCTACTCTGCTCCTAGTCAGATACTATTTTTTGGTTCTAATTGTATTTAACTTTCAGAAACTGAATTTCTATTTGGGCAGACCCTTACATATCTTATTTCTCATTTTTCCTCTTGCCTCAAAATGGCTTTAATTATCAAAACCTGAACTCACGTGATTATCAAGTGTGGTCTGTGGTGTTCTAAGTTCTCTGACAAGCTGGTATTTAGCAACATGAGGTGATCCAGAAGTTGGTGATGGCTTCAAAGGATATAAGATCAGTTTACTTTATCCTGCATTTCTTATTCTGCGGTTGTGAAATAAACTAAGTGTAGAAATAAGTCCCTTAGAAGAAGTTATGAATTGGCAGAAGTGATGTTAACACTTTAGAGCTACTAGAGTACCAAAGACTAAGCTTTGGTTGAGAGTTTGGGCAGTGGTTGCAACCTCCTGGCCCTAAGGCTGTGCCACACCCACCATTCACCTTGCTGCTTGGATAGAAAGGGCAGGTGACTGTCCATTCACTTGGATTTGGACATAGCCAGTGGGCGAATGTTATGCAGTGTGGTCACACATGACCTTAAGTAGCCTAGGAGGGTTGTCAGGCTCTATGCTGCTCCACAATAGTATCTGAGCTTCTAATCTGAGGGCAGCACTCATCATACAGCCTGCGAGTGTCACCTCAGATCCTTCCAGTTGGCTGCAGGGAGTAAGAAGAGGGAAGCAATCACCCCTGCTTCTTTCCTGTCTTCCCCTCCAGGCAGGCAGAGCTGGGGAAAGTGCTGTTACAGGAAAACACTGGTAAACAGGTTGCAAATCCCTGTTCACAATTTTCCTTTCACATTTCAGCAATGAGGCCATCTGTGAAAACAGAATGTTCTGAGTGTCATCATCCAAGAAAAGAAAATGAAGGCTTGTGGGCATTGGGGACGATGCTTCCTGCCCTCCTGTCCATTCCCAGCCTCCCCAGACCTGGTGAATGGACAAGCCGGAAAACGGTGACGTTTGTTTTCTAAGAAGTGACATCCTAGTGCAGAGGTTAGCACCTCAGTCATTTTATTCTGGGACACATAGGGGTAAGAACAAGGGAAATGAACGCATGGCGTAGGGTAAATATGAGAGAAAAAAATTAATCCCCGGTGGCTGCTGAGTTCTCTCTGTCCTGAATAGACACAAATAAAGTGGGGCATAATTCAATTTTAATTTTATATTGTTTTTAAAAAATGCTAGGAAAGTACTTTAAACCAATATACTAGTACTCTGACTAGTATAAAGTTTCCATCTTTGTCTTTCTTAACTTTAGTTGCTTTAAATCCACTTGTATCTGAAAATAAGATTGCAACCCCTCCTTTCTTCTGATTTCCATTTGCTTGAAATACTGATTTCCATCCCTTGATTTGTCCTTCAAGGTAGGTGTGTCTCCTGGAGACAGCATGTGGATGGCTTCTGCTTTTCCATCCAATCAGCCAGTCTGTGCCTCTTCAGTGGTGAGTTCAGTCCATTGACATTTACTGAGAGAATTGATAAGTGTTGTGGAGATCTATTCATCCTATTTTGTGAAAGTCCATTGTGTAGTTTTATCCTTTGCGCCATTGTGGAAGCTATGTTTTGACCTTTAGCTTCTGGGTGGTCCATTGTGGTGGTCAGTGTTGAGAATAGGTCTAAGTATTTCCTGTAGAGCTGGTCTTGTTGTAGTGAATTTCCTCAGGGCTTGTATATCTGCAAGAGATTTGATTTCTCCATCAGTTTTGAAGCTTATTTTAGCAGGATACAGAATTCTGGGCTGAAAATTCTTTTATTTAAGAATGTTGAGGGTGGCCAAGCATGGTGGCTCAAGCCTGTAATCCCAGCAGTTTGGGAGGCTGAGGTGGACGGGTTCCCTGAGCTCACCAGTTTGAGACCAGCCTGACCTAGAGTGAGACCCCATCTCTACGAATAGCTAGGCATTGTGGTAGGTTCCTATAATCCCAGCTATTTGGGAGGCTGAAGCAAGAGAATCACTTGAGTCCAAGACTTAGAGGTTGCTGTGAGCTATGATGCCAGGGCACTCTACCAGGGGCAACAAAGTGAGATTCTGTCTCAAAAAAAAAAAAAAATGTTGAAGGTGGATAACTATGCTCTTCTGGCTTGGAAGGTTTCAGCTGAAAGTCTGCTGTCATCCTAATGGCTTTGCCTCTGTAGGTTAATTGGTGCTTACTCCTAGCTACTTGTAAAATTTTTTCTTTCATCTTGACTTTGGACAGGTTCATTACAATGTGTCTTGGAGAAGCTCTGTTTGAGTTGAGATGACTGGGGGTTTGATATCCATCTGAAAGGAGTGCATATGGGTCTTCAGTAAAACTTGAGAAGTTTTCCCTTATGATGGTCTCCAGCAGGGCTTCTATTCCTTTGGGACAATCTTCTTCCCCTTCAGGAAACCCTATTATTCATATATTTGAAGACTTCATGGAGTCTCATAGTTCTTTCAGGGCCCATTCTGCTTTCTCTCTCTTCTTTTCTGACTCTTTAACTACCTGGGTTAACTCCAAAACTTTATCCTCTAGCTCTGAGGTTCTTTCTTCTCCATGGTCTAACCTATTTTTGATACTTTCTACTTCATTACATTCCCTGATTGTCTCCTTCATTTCCTTAACCTCCACCATATCCTTTCTATATTCTACAGATCTCTCATCCAACTTTTGGTTCTTTGGTTGACTACCTTCGTGGCTTTAAAGAACGTGTCTGTATTGCTATTACTTTCATCCTCCATCATCCTTTGTCAGTATTTCAATTCCCATTTTTGTAAACTATCACCATAGGCACAGTTTTTGTACAACTAAAGCAGTTGACATTTATTTATGCTTTGTTGCCAGGCTTCTGCACTTTGTCTACTGATTAATTTTAAAGGATGAAAGTGAATACAGAGCATTTATACTGCTATGACTGAGTAAATATCACTCACTGCTGACCCAAGAAGCATGCTAGGATTGCATTTTCTTCCCAAAAGGTCTTTGGGGATATGTAAGAGAAACGTTTTTAGCATCAAGGACAAATGGATTTTCTTTTCTTATATATTATCTATTGTTTAAAACCATACCATCATTGTATTACATAATATTATATTGTGTATATTTTTTCATATTTGGACCAAGACTTTCTGGTCTTGATTTTTGTTTTTCCTGGCATTTCTCAGAGCCTTTGGGTGAAACAGTTTCACTGTGTACTGATCACCAACTCTTCTGTGTCTAATGAGACAGAACATACTCTTGGGCAACAAGTTACATGCAGCAGCTTTAACTTACAGACAGGCAGCAAGGGGAATACAAGCTCAGAATTCTTCACAAGCCAGTTTTCCCCAAGACTCAGGAAAGCCACCCAGGGCAGATGAAGTCTCAACTGTCTATGCTGTCCTTGCACAGAAGCCGGGAGACCCCCCAAAAGTAGCCTCTCCTGGGTTTTATGCCTGGCATAATGGGGCTCAGTGGGATCCAGCACGACGGGAACAGAGCCCTGGCTTCTCCAGCCAGTCTCCCCACATCAGGATGTCACATTCCCAGTAGGCTCTCGAGAACTACAAGGGAAAAAAAAGGGGAAAGAAGTGGGTCTGCCTAGGGATCCCTAGAGAACTGGCCTGAACTTTGCCTTTTTCTTTTTGAGAAAATAATGATGTGTTTTCACGCCTTCCTCAAGTTTTTCATCCCCTCAGTCACACTGTCACATGCAAAGCTGTTTCTCCCAGCAGAGCATTGGCCCGTGTCATGGCTGACACCTGAGACCTCCCTTTACTGCACTCCTGAGTTGGACCCTCTGTTTCCTGAACCCCATGTTTCCTCCTCCTTGGTTTTCTGTTTCCTTTTCTTTCTGAAGTACCTCTTCAAGGATACTCTTGCTTATCTGGCAAGATCTTTGTTTTGGCTTCCCACTTCCCAGATAGTTTGGCTGAATTAAGGATTCAAAACCCTTCGACCTCACACTTAAAATCCCTCACCACCGGGAAACAGTTTTCATAGGTGGAACACAAGTACATTTTCACAAACATATTTCCTCAGAGTTTCATTAGAAATTAAAAAGTGCAATTTCCAAAAACTTCCTCACAGTTCTGACTTCTGCCCCCGGCTGTTCATGGAAACCGTTCTGTCAAAGATGACAGGCCTCGTCTAACCAGCTTTTCGTCTGTAGTTCCTTGACTTTGGGGGCACAGCTGCTTTCCAACAGACAGGAGTTCCAAACATTCAGGAATTGAGCACTTACCTGGGATAAGAGCAACAGCTTTAGGACAGGGGCTCATGGGAACCAGAGCAACAGCAGAAGCTCTGGGAGCGAGACGGGTAGAGAAAAGACGAGAGACAGAGGAGGGGGAATGGTCAGGAAGACGTTGTCCTCACCTCCGCCTTATCCTCCCGACTTTTGTTCTTCCATCAGCTCCCTGTGTGACTTTGAATAGCATGTTGCAATCACTATTCATACATATATAAAATATATCCATATTCAGGGAAAAAGTGAAGGGTCTGTCTTGATCAAGCTTTTTTGTGTGCTGATTTTCACTGAGGGGAGGGTGAAGGATGAGGGTGAAGGGAGCTCAGGACAGGTAGACTTTGGGGCCTGGATGACAGGTGTGACAGGTGGTGGATACCACAGGTTGCTTTCCCACCTGCACAGGGACGCTCACAGCTCTGGGTGAGGCATTTACCAGCTTTGGGGCAGCAAATAAGTGTGAGGAAGCTGGAGTGGATGAGCTGGGAGAACTGGATGGGTGCACATGTGAGGCACCCTCTGGACAGGTCCAGAAACACTGGCAGGCTGAGTTCTCACTTCACGTACATGGGCTGACACTCTGGAGATAGGAGTCAGGACAGCTAGCTTTGCTCCACACATCTAAGTGGGAAGAAACTTGTGAATCTAGGAGCCCACACTGATAAGGTAGAGAGGACAAACTTCGCCTACTTTGTAATTTTTATGGGCTCCTTCCTAGTGACAAGTAGTGTGCTACCAAAAGACTCAGTTCAACCCAAACTTCAGAAACCAGATTGAATGGGTTCAATTTCCACAGTTCAGCTGCCAACTCTTCATTTGCAGATTCACAGAAGGGGCTGGGGGTGGAGTGGAGATCATACTATTTCTGCTCCTTTCTATCCCCATCTTTTTATTTCCCTTATTTAATAAACAAATAATAATTTGCTCAAGATTTTCTCTCTCTACTCCAATCCAGGGTTTCTGCACATAAAGGAGTGAACATGTTCTTAGAAACAATGTGGAGAGAGACGAATGTAAATGGGTAAGTAAAATCTGGCTTCCAGCCATGCAGAGCTCAGGAAGGTGATCAAAATTATGTAGTCAAATACTTTCCAGGTTCATGTGCTCATTGTTCTTTCTTCCTCCGGCTCACTGCAGTAAAATGATAAGAAAAAAAAAAAAGATTGGACCCTATAGCTACGTGACATTATAGAAAGTCTATGCTTGGACAGGAGAAAATGAAGGTTGAAGGCAGATCCCTTGAGAAATGCCAAGCCCTTGAGAAGACGGGCTGTGAAGAGCAGTCTACGTCAAAGGATGCTTTCTCATGAGTCTAAATCTCAGCTTTGTGTTATTTAAAAAGAGAAAAATGGCTAGAGAAATAAGCCTAAAAGATGAGAAGTGGGATGAACAAGGAAGGGTGGAGCTCAGGAAATGAATGAGTGAGAAGAATGGAAAGAAATGGGTTGTGGAAAACAGAGTGGGAGGGAGGGCAGAGAAAGGGGCTGATGAACAGAAAGGAGAGGCTGGGTGGGGCACAGAGAAGATGCCGTCCCCAAAGGACGGTTGGGGTTGATGATGTTAGCCTGGGGAAGGTGAAGCAATCACAGATCGGAGACAGGCAGGGAGTGGGCCCAGTGAAGGGACTTAACATCCGTCTAGGGAGAGACTGGGAGGGGGTGGGGGAAGGACAAGGATGGCCAGGGTCCAGACAGCCACACACTGACCGCTGGAACAGTGACTCACCACCTCCCAAGCAGGAGATCCGCCTCGTGGCCCCTGGGTTGTACAACTGCTTGAGATCATCAAGAAGCTTAGCAAATTAAGAAGTTACTAGAATATTAAGGGGAAAGCCAGCTGTTGTTGCCAATGTTATGTGATTAATGTTTTATTAGACCCTTTCAGCCCTATGGAATCTGCCTTGTCATTGAGAACTCAGTCTTTTTTTAATCCCCCCTAAAACCCTGTGGTTTCCTTTCCTTGGTGTGGCTCTGCACACCTCCCTTCCCCTCTCCTCCAGTCCCTTTCCCTCACCTCTCTGTGCTTTGACTAAGTGGATCAGTGACATTAACATGGAGATAGTGAATTATTGAAACCTCAGAAGATGGTGCCCATCTGTGAAGGGTGGCTGTGAGAGACGCCACCATGACACTCCAGAAAGTCAGCGTGATGCCTAGTGCCCTGACAGGTACGCTGCCCCCTCAGCATCAGACTCCTTCGTCACAGAACAGTGTGTGGGGGGAGTGTGCCCAAGGAGGAGGGGAAGGGCTGAGCCAGGAACATCGGTTTCTTCTTGCGTCTGGAGGTGGCTTGCTAGAGCACAGCACAGAAAGGGTTCTAAGACGGCATCGTGGCTGCGTGGGAAACGCTCACTTGGCTCAGTGGGAAAAACTACAATTTTTTAGTCTCCTGAGAAAGTCACTGTTCTAAGCAATTGACGTAAACTATCATTAGTGCCCTCATTTTATGAATAAGGATAATCAGAGACAGTTCTGCTCAGTGGTGTCTGCCATGGTCCTGGGGTTGCCAGCTCAGGGTGGCATAGATCCCATGGGTTTCTGGCTGGTACACCAAATGATCTCTAAATTCCTTTTTATCTTCAAATACTCTAATATAGGAATGATTCCAACAGCAACCTACCTTAGGCTACTGTCCTAACAGGTCCCTCCTTGCCCCTGTTGGTCCTCATCGCCCTTCTGTCCAGGATCCCGCAAGCTTCTGGGGGAGCCAGAGCTTGAATCATTGAAGCGATCATGGGCTTTGCTGCTACATGCAGAGTGATTACCCAGGACAGATTCAGAGACTTGCCTTGCTCTGTCTGCTGCCCCACATAGGTGTTTGATCAAACATCCTAGATTGGTTGTCAGGAAATTCATCATTTTCTCAGTACTCATAAGGACCTGAGTTTGGAGACCACCTTTTGCTCTGTGGTACTTTACCAGGGAATAGGTCATCTTCCTTAAATTTTCTGCTGGTGCATGCTGAAATTTGTGACCACAGGTCAACTCTGCATTCATAGCATTGTGGAGGACACTAGGGAAAAAGCAGGTCATTTTTCTCCAATATTCATATTCTCTATGTGTGCCTTCAAAGCCAGCTGGGTTTTAAGAACAATGATTACAGTCTAACCAAAATTCTTTCTCAATATATCTCTTATCTCCATTAACTCTAGCATATATATTAATAATAACTTTCAAAGTATATATAACACATAGTTTATGTGATTCTTTTATAGAGTTAGCTTTTTTTTAGTCAGAGTCTCACTCTGCTGCCCAGGCGAGAGCACCATGGCGTCAACCTAGCTCACAGCAACCTCAAACTCCAGTGTTCAAATGATTCTCCCGTCTCATCTTCCTGAGGGGCTGCAAATACAGTGCCTGCCACAACACCTGGCTAATTTTTCTATTTTTAGTAGAAATGGGGTCTTGTTCTTGCTCATGCTGGTCTCGACCTCCTGAACTTAAGCAACCCTCCTGCCTCCCAGAGTGCTAGGATCACAGGTGTGCACCCAGGCCAGTTAGCTTATTTTAATCTTCATTTTACAGCAGGTAAAGTGGGTATTATTATCCTCATCAACGCAGGAAGAAACCAAGTGTTGGGGAGTTGAAATGATCCCTACACTCAGCTGGAAAGGAGCAGAACTGGATTGGAATCTAGGTATTTGACTAGAGGCCCACGGAACACACAAGAGCAGGAAGCTGGTGAAAGATTTGGAGAAGAGATTGGACAAAGGAATAGGAAGCTAGCTTCAATCTGGGTCACCCCTATCCCTGACTCTGAGTAGGAGCCAAGAAGCTTGGGTTCAGTGGCAGGTCACAGAACAGAAGCTATAATTACTGAGTGAAGTGGCTGTTGAAATAAGCCACAAACTTTTTGGTTTCCTCTTCCCTTTCAGAGTCCTGTCAGGGTTTCCAATCCATGTTGAGAGGAGCCTTCGAGTTTGTGAAGGTTCCCCAGGGTTGACGTGACATTGTGGTGGGATGTCTCCACAGCGCTGTGTTCATCTATCTTAGATACTGAGCATCTGCATGAGATTTAATTTGAAGAACATTTTGCTACTTAGGAAAAAAAAAGTCTTTGAAAATCATCATTATACAAGACTATTTAACCTCTTGCCCACTTAGTTGTGCAGGACATCTGGATAATTCTCAGCCAAGGAATTTGCCATTAGGAGAGATAAACAGACCGAGACTACACATGGGAGCTAGGAGGTAGGGTGAAGAGCAGTCAGACTCAAGACATGGGATTAGGATTCACAGAGGTCTGGTCATGCAGGGCCAGAGGAGGTGGCCCACCACGGCTGTGACGGTGGGAACTCTGAGCCAGGCAGGACCACTTTAGGGGTATGTGTGGTGTGAATAAGAATTAAGAAATGAACGTAGGGAATCAAATTCCAAATTTTTCTCATACCTATGGCAGAATTCTACTAAATCCTAGTGATCCAGATTGAGCTTCATTCTTGGGACCTTCAATGCATACTAGAAATACTACCAACCACATTAAACAGAATTAGGGGGCGAGTACTCATGTCTGTAATCCTAGCATTCTGGGAGGCAGAGGCAGGAGGATCACTTGCACTCAGAAGTTTTAGACCAGCCTGAGCAAAAGCAAGATCCTGTCTCTACTAAAAATAGAAAAATTAGCCATACGTGGTGGTGGGTACCTGTAGTCCCAACTACTCAGGAGGCTCAGGAAAGAGGATTGCTTGAACCCAGGAGTTTGAGGTTGCTGTGAGCTATGACACCATGGCAGTCCATAAAGGGCAACAGAATAAGACTCTGTCTCAAAAAATAAAAATAAAAATAAGAAGAATAAAAACAGAATTAGATCTTGTCTTCTAAACATTCCACTTTTATCCATCACTTCCATGAAATCTATATTCAATCACGTAATCTGGCATGAATACACTCCATAAATTCTAGGAGTCAGCTTGGCCCGTTTCAGTCCAGGATCTGGAACTGAGTAATGAATTAGGAACAAGAATGGATACAGGTTGAAATTTGATATAAAAATGACTACATTGAAGCCAGGCATGCTAGTGTGTAAGTGTAGTCCCAGCTCCTTGGGAGGCTGAAGCAGGAGGATCGCCTAAGCCCAGGAGTTCGAGGCTGTTGTACACTATCATCTCACCTGTGAACAGCCACTGCACTCCAGCCTGGGCCACATAGTGGGACCTCATCTCTAAAGGAAAAAAAAACATAATTACATTTAGGCACAAGCCATCTTCATCATAACCATCCTGACATCCTGAACCTGTTATAAAAAGTAAACAAGCAATTTTTTGCACTACAAAGGAAAACCATTTGGGGAATTCTGAGATCAAGACATTTCAGAGGCATGAAAACAAGTGTTCGATTAGACACTATCCTTTCCTTGACCCTTGTGTCACAGAAACAACTAATATATAATATTACCTTAGAGAGGAGGGAAGGACTGTGGAAAATTTAATCTTGGATATTCCTGGCCTGGGATTAAATATTTAGGTGGGAACTGGCCTGCGCATGAGCTGAGCACATTGATGCCTAAGTACTGCAACTGCTCAGCCTAAGTTACCCCCCTGGTAACTCTCTCCCCACGGCAGCGCCCCCTCACTGCTACGTTAGGCAGTTGTGGTGAGCTGGTAACCTGATAGCAGCACTTCATGTAGTTCTGTGGGAACTCTGGTTTCTGGAACAGATCAAGGTTCCCAAGCTCTGGTGCTGTTTGGGCGTATCTCTCACAGAACACTCTTTATGTAGAAAACAGACAAAGACACCCAGTAGCAGTGTTTGGGGAATGTTTTTCAATAGCGGCATGAAACGGACCCATTTCTTTTAAACCGTTCCTGCCAAAAAGGAGAAAAATTGGTAATAGGAAAAAAACTCCCTTCTCTGCCTGATGTTTGTCCCCCAGCTTGTTTCAATAGTGTCTTTTGGGATAAATTGTATTTTTTATAAATTAAAATATAGCACAATAGTTCTCCCTTGTCAAAAATAGAGGTACCTTAACCTTTTGTTTCTTGAAAGAAACTGTTGAACTCCATAGGAAAGCAAAATGAAACATTTCAGATTTAATCAATGAAAATGGGTAGGGGAAAAAGAATGAGGGTTCGAGTTCCAGTTTTCATGGTTTTGATAAGAACAAGGAAGGAGGGTGGGGCAGAGCCTCTTCCTTGCTCAGTGCCGGGGGCACTGCCACCCTGGCCCCCCAAACTGCGCTCTGTGTTCTCAGAGTGAGGGTTCAGATATTTTCTAGAGATTTGTGTCTCCTAGTGAGGTATTCTTAAAGGTTATTCCTAAAACCATGTTCGGGGGAGTTGGAGAACATGGATTTACCATGTAAAAGAAGAAAAGGGAGGTAGCGAGAAGAGTGGGGAGAAAGAGGTCAGGAAAATAACTCAGAAAAGCCCATCAGATTTTCCTGTGTCTCCCCTGGAGATATGGAGAGGAATTTTAAGGAGTAATTTGGAACACGGACATTCCATCGTGAAAAGTATATATTTTAGATAGTGTATATTTAATGTTTGCATCCACAATGGGACTTGGTCACACAGATGAATAAGTGCCAGGCCCATTGCATGACAGGAGAGATTCCTCTTGGCCCAGCCCTTGGGAGCTCCCTGTGAAACTCTGGCAATTGTGCCCGTGTGGGGGACATGTGCAAGTGATGCAACTGAAGGCGAATTTCCCATCAAACTCCACGGCCAGTTAGGCTGCCTCAGTTGTGACACGTGCCCCATGGCCCCTCTTAAAAGAGCTAGAGAAAAAACAAGGGATGCCACCTCATAGGAGTTCCCAGAGGAGAAATGTTAACGTTTCAGAAGGTGGCACTTTAGCATTATTTGCAAACAGCTTTCACATAAAGGAAACTTTCCAAAGGAAGGAAGGTAATCTCAAGTATTTAAATTTTTGCTAGGGGAAATTTCCAAAAACACTTTACATCATAGGATAAACCTTTTTTTTTTTTTGATGTATGAGATATATTCTATTTTCTTTGCAATTTTTCATTTAGTATCAGCATGCCAATATTTGTACTTTTCATCAAGTCCAGTGAGCTGCTATTTTGGAGCTGGGAACCCTGGTTATACTTCCTCCTAGGAGACTCATACTTCAGCTTGACGGGAAAGAGCCAGGACACCACGGAAGTTCCCAGCAGTGCTGCCCTCCCCGACTGTCCGGCAGAACCAGGAGACACTACCCAGTCCTGGCTTATCCATGGGCAGGCTGGGCCCTGGCTACAGACTAGTAAGAAAAGAGGAGCCAGACAATTAAACCCCTTTCTGAAAACGTTTGGACTTGGGAAACTGAGAGACACACGTAGCCGTGAGAAGGCACATGCAAGGTCACGTAGACTGGGAGGCTGGGCTGGCCATCGGGGAAATGTGGCAGATGAGAAGAGGACAGAGGGAAGGGAGAGGAGGCCATGGAGAGGAGCAGAGAGGAGACCCATCCTCACAGGAGTGGCTTTGCTTCCTGGCAGGATTCCGAGTCCCATAAGTTCCTGTGGTGTTTCATTCCTTGGTTTTAAATTCCTATAACTCTTCTTTGTTTCCTAACCATAGAGCCATCCTCCTACCACCACCACTACTCCCAGTGACTCTCCCTCCAAATGACCATCGGCCTGACTCCACGGAGGGGTCATGCTTGGCTCTCTGTTCCTTCTGGCCACAGGGATGGATGCCTGGAGCGAGCATCTGTCAAACTCTACCTGGGATTACCCTTCCAGCCACAGACCAAGCAAGAGCCAAAAAAAATTTAAAATAGAAGGAAGTAATTGCAAAGTAGGTGTAGGAGATAGGACTAAAATTTAACTAAATTTTCCTAAATAGATACTTTTAAACTTAAAGTTTAAACTCAAAATGTTGCCCTGCATAAAAGAATGAAAGAAGTTGACATGATGGTAGAATAGTAAAAGATGGAGGAAGGGGAGGGGAGGAGGGGAGAAGGAGAAGGAATAGTAAAACACAATCGAGAGGAAAACAGTAGAGAACAGAACTCTGACTTTCTTTCTGTGAGTGAAAATGCTGAAAGGGGATGCCTGCTGCCTACCGGTGCTAGCTGCCTTGCACACATTACCTTATTGAATCTTCACAGCTAGCCCTTTGAGATGAGTGTGAAAACTGCTATTTAACAAAAGCACAGACAATAATTTAAAATAGATAAGTAACCTGCCAAGGTCAGACAGCGAAAAAGAATGATCCCCCAAGTCCGTCTGGCTCCAGAGATGATGCTCTGAAGAAACACAGTGTGGGAAAAACATGCCTATCCTAACAGCCTACAACCGGGCAGCGACTGGAAAACACACACGGACGTGGAGGTGAAGTGCCCCAGAGGGACTGATCTTTCCATAGGTTCCTCCACCTGAAAGACTCAGCCTCAAAGAGTGGAGCTATTCTATTGCCGGTTTGCAACTGTTGGGACTTTCCAAACAGCTAGGTCTTCTACAAAACAAACCCTGGCCTAAGACGTAATTGCCAAGGGAGGCAGCTGAAGGGTGGGACTTGAGCATAGCCTCATCTGAAGTCAGGGTTGAGCAAACAAGATCAGACAAAGAGGGTGCATCTTGTGAAAAAGCCTTGGTGATATTTAGAAGGAAGACATTGCCTCCCAGAAGAACACAGCCTCAGTGGGTAACTTGTCATGCATGGGTTTGGGGCAGTCACCAATGGTGGTGTCCTTACCTTCAAGGCATTGGGAGGAAAGACCTTATCTAGAAGAGTTAGGAAAACAAGTCAGCTACAGAGTTTGATGCAGAAGTCTTTGAGACTTTATTGTAGTCTAAGAGGCTTTGGAAGTAAGCAGTTTTTTAACCTCTCTCTAAAAAAATTATGACATTCTGGGAGATAATCTATAAATGAGCAGATTTGAGAGCACGAAAGTGAGAATGAGTAATGTCAGATTATATCTTACAAGCCAAAGTCAGGCTAAAATCAGGACCTGGAAATCTGGTGCCTGGGAGAAAGTTTACCCTTTGACATGCTTCTTTTGCAACACCTGGGGGGGGGGTTCAGATGATCTCTCCCTTATTAATTCATTACATATGTATCAAATGTCTGAAGTATGATAGACACTTTACTAAGTGTCTAGACAAGTACAAAAAGAAAACACCATCTTAGCCCTTGAGGGAGATATTTTGTGCAGCATTCCTCCAGCATGGAACTGGGAGATTCTGCACCTGAACTTTCCATTGTAGGATTGGGAAAACATAATTGTTTTTATACAAGTATGTCAAGTGCTATGTGAACACACAAGAAGAGGCCTGCTTTGGTTTGGAGGAATCAAAGAATGATCCACAGTGAAAATAAGGAATGAGTAGCTGTTTTATAGGAAACAATCAAATTGGATTTCATGTAATAGAAACTCTATGCATAGCTTTGAAAACAAGAAAGAGCTTTATACACAATGGAATATTATATAACCATAAACAATAATGAAAACTCTGCCATTTGCAACAACATGGATGGAACTGGGGAACAATGTGTTAAGTGAAATAAGCCACACACAGAAAGACAAATCTCATGTATTCTCACTCGTATGCGGGAGCTACATAATACAAAACAGTTGATCTCATGGAGGTCAGGAGAGAGGAGAATTACGGTGATCAGAGGCTGGAAGAGTACCAGAAGGGGAGAGGATGAAGTAGGGATGGTTCAAGGGTGCAAATATGTAGTTAGATAAAATGAACAATATTTTGTAGCACAATGAAGTGACAATAATCAACAAGGTAGCGTGTACTTTATAATAACTAACACTAAGAAATGATAAATGCCTGAGGTGATAGATACCCCAATTACCCTGATTTGATTAATTCACATTGTATGTCTGCATCAAAACATCACTCGTACTCTATAAAGATATACAGCTAATATGTATCTGGAATAATTTTTTTTTTTTATTGTTGGGGATTCATTGAGGGTACAATAAGCCAGGTTACACTGATTGCATTTGTTAGGTAAAGTCCCTCTTGCAATCATGTCTTGCCCCCATTGGAATAATTTTTTTTTTAAAGAAAAGGGAGTGGGGAGGGAGGGGGCTTGGCATGCTTCCACTGTATGGACAAAATGTAGGGGTGGGTGGGGACATAACTGCATGAGGGACTCTACCTAACAAATTTAAATATTGTGACTTGGTTGTTTGTGCCCTCGTGTTAACCTGAAATAAAAAAGAAAGAAAGAAAGAAAGAAAAAGAGACAAAATCGTAGCACAGTTGGACATTTTTTAAAAAAAAGAGAAAAAGGGGCGGCGCCTGTGGCTCAAGGAGTAGGGCGTCGGTCCCATATGCCGGAGGTGGTGGGTTCAAACCCAGCCCCAGCCAAAAAAAAAAAAAAAAAAGAGAAAAAGGAGAGAAAAAAAGAATGAGTAGGCATGTTTGGAAAATAGCCAAAATATCATTTTTTCTGAATTGTTGGGTTAAGGTTAGGAAAGTTACCAAGCGTCAAATCCTGAAAGATGTTGGGTGTTTCTATTGTATAAGGAGGTTAGAACTAATGCTGTTTTACTGAAGTTTTAGACAGGGGAGTGATGTGATTTGATTTTGCCTTTAGAAAGTAGTTATAACTGAGATAAAATATTTACAACCATTTATATATACACTCATGGGAAACTTATTGAAAATGAAAATGAGGGGATTAAAAAAGATGTCAACTCTGGGCAGTGCCTGTGGCTCAAAGGAGTAGGGTGCCTGCCCCATATACTGGAGGTGGCGGGTTCAAACCTGGCCCCGGCCAAAAACTGCAAAAAAAAAAAAAAAAAAAGATGTCAACTCCTAGGGACAAAAATTGCTGTGAAGGAAACATCAGACAAACATGGACAACTGCAGTTTGGAAGATGGAAAATTGAAAGAAGAGTTGTTGAATGAACAGAATGGGGAAAAACTGCTAAAATTTAAAAGCCTAATAAAACCTAAGAGGAAGCATGATAAGATGCCAAAAGAACTTTGGGAAGGTCAGGATTGATGGTTATTGGTGCTGAGGAAGACATAGGGAATGGCTGAGCCCCAAATGAGGATTTGTTGAAAGTGTGCATGAGTAAGGTACAGCACCTTCCCACACCTCCAGCCAGGTGAGCGCATCCCTGCCCTGGTAGAAGGTAGGAGACTTGCTCTCTGGAGAGGCTGAACCAGCAGGGTTCTGGACTCAGTGACACTAGCAAGCGGGTGAGAGGCTGGACAGAAACAGAAGAATTAAGTGAAAGTCCTCATACTGAAGGGTGACTCTTGAAACCTTCCCCCAGCCCCTCGCACATTGACATCCAAGCTTATACTTTCCACAGAGGCAACTGCCAAATTCCTTAGAGAACAGCCAGAAAGAAAACACCTCCTAATGCTGACTTGGCAGTCACCCAGCGAAACGCCTGGCTCCCTCCTCATCGTCCCAGAGAGAGTCTGCCAGGCCTACCCAGGCAAACAGGCCTCCCACACAACTTTTTATTCCCTGAGACCTAAGCACAGACAGGCAGACAAAGATCTCAAGATATCTGTAGGAGGAGATTCTCTGATATTGTAAGGTAGATTTAAAAAATAAGAGCGATTATAAATACGTGGAAAAGAAAGATGGAAGAAAGAGAGGCAATGCAAGAGCAGAAAACTCCAAAAGCCTCTTGTTAATTAAGACTCATT
This sequence comes from Nycticebus coucang, assembly GCF_027406575.1. Lineage (NCBI taxonomy): Eukaryota > Metazoa > Chordata > Mammalia > Primates > Lorisidae > Nycticebus > Nycticebus coucang. The sequence goes on along the minus strand of NC_069785.1, from coordinate 50,156,126 downwards.
GCGTCAATATTCATTAGTGATATGGGTCTATTTTCTTTTCTTGTTGGGTCTTTCCCTGGTTTAGGGACCAAGGTGATGTTTGCTTCATAGAATGTGTTGGGTAGTCTTCCTTCTTTTTCTATATTTTGGAAGAGGTTTAGTAATATAGGCACTAGTTCTTCTTTAAAGGTTTGGTAGAATTCTGATGTAAAGCCATCTGGTCCTGGGCTTTTCTTTTTAGGGAGATTGTGTATAGTTGATGCTATTTCAGAACTTGATATAGGCCTGTTCAACATTTCCACTTCGTTCTGGCTAAGTCTTGGTAGGTGGCGTGCTTCCAAGTTTTGGTCAATTTCCTTCAGATTTTCATGTTTCTAAGAGTAAAGTTTCTTGTAATATTTGTTAAGGATTTTTTTAATTTCTGAGGGGTCTGTTGTTCTTTTGTCTTTACCATTTCTGATTGATGAGATTAGAGATTTTACTCTTTTTTTCCTGGTTAGGTTGGCCAAAGGTTTATCTATTTTATTGACCTTTTCAAAAAGCCAACTTTTTGGTTTATTGGTCTGTTGTATAATTCTTTTGTTTTCAAATTCATTTAATTCAGCTCTAATTTTGGTTATTTCTTTTCTTCTGCTGGGTTTGGGGTTGGAATGTTCTTCCTGCTCCAGTTGCTTGAGATATCCCATTAAGTTGTTAACTTCCTCTCTTTCGGTTTTCTTGAGGAAGGCCTGCAGTGCTATAAATTTCCCTCTTAGGACTGCCTTTGCAGTATCCCAGAGGTTCTGATAATTCATGTCTTTATTGTTGTTTTGTTCCAAAAATTTGGTAATTTCTTTCTTAATCTCATCTATGACCCATCTATCTTTCAGCATAAGATTATTTAGCTTCCATGTTTTTGTATGAGTTTGCAGATTCCTATTGTTATTTAGTTCAACTTTTATTCCATGATGGTCTGAGAAGATGCAAGGAATAATTTCTATTTTTTAAAATTTGCTGGGGTTAGATTTGTGATCTCAGGGTGGGCAAAGGACTTGAAGAGAAACTTCTCTAAAGAAGACAGGCACACAGCCTTCAGACACATGAAAAATGCTCATCATCCTTAATCATCAGAGAAATGCAAATTTGATATCTCAAACTACTTTGAGATATCACTTAACTGTAGTAAGATTAGCCCACATAACAAAATCCCAAAACCAGAGATGTTGGCGTGGATGTGGAGAAAAGGGAACACTTATACACTGCTGGTGGGAATGCACACTAATACGTTCCTTTTGGAAAGATGTTTGGAGAATACTCAAAGATCTAAAAATAGACCTGCCATTCGATCCTATAATTCCTTTACTAGGTATATACCCAGAAGACCAAAAATCACAATATAACAAAGACATCTATACCAGAATGTTTATTGCAGCCCAATTCATAATTGCTAAGTCATGGAAGAAGCCCAAGTGCCCATCGACCCACGAATGGATTAATAAATTGTGGTACATGTATACCAGGGAATATTATGCAACCTTAAAGACAGATGGAGACTTTACCTCTTTCATGTTTACATGGATGGAGCTGGAACATATTCTTCTTAGCAAAGTATCTCGAGAATGGAACAAAAAGTATTCAATGTACTCAGCCATACTATGAAGCTAATTTATAGCTTTCATATGAAGGCTATAACCCAACTATAGCACAAGAATATGGGGAAAGGGCCAAGGAGGGGAGAGGAGGGGGAAGGATGGGGTGGAGGGAGGGTAATGGGTGGGGCCACACCTACGGTGCATATTAGAATGGGTATAGGTGAAACTTACTAAATGCAGAATACAAATGTCTACATACAATCCCTTATAAAGAACCACAAATTGAAATTCTTTCTTTTTCCATTTGTTTGATTAATTTTTAATTAAAATCATAACTGTATACATTTATGGGGTACAACGTGATGATTTGATATACCACATGGAATGCTTAAATCAAACTGATTAACTGCACCATCACCTCACTTGTTTTTTGTGGTAAGACATCTAAAATTTACTCTTAGTTATTTTGAAATATACCCTTGCATTGTGCACATTAGGTGAGATCCCACCAAATGCCCTCTCCCTCCCCTCCCATCTTCCTCCCCACCCCTCCACCTTGCTGAACTATATTTGTGTTTTATCATTTGTATGAGAGTGTGAGTGTTTACATATTGATTTCATAATAGTATTAAGTACATTGGATACTTTTTCTCCCATTGTTGAGATACTTTATTTACTAAGAGGAATGTGGATAATGCTGGAAGCTAAAAGACAATGAAGAAATGACTTCAGGATTCCAAGGAAACAAATTACTTTTTACCGAGACTTAAACGACTGACCAAACTCTCATTTCAGAATGAAATTCAAATCAAGGTATATGTGAAGTTCAGGGTACATTATTGTCTGGTTCTCCTTTCCTTTGTGGTTAAAAAGAAAACTACTCTCCCCTGACCAATGCAGGCAATTAGGAGGGGCTGTGTGTTCTGATCAGGTGTCTGCAAACAGAAGGGACATGTGCCACTTCTGGCCAACTCACTGAAGAGGGGGGTACAAACTCCACGTGAGGTCACATATGGGGCTGGTTCAGCCATAAGACAGAAGCAGTTTGGATCCCTATATCACGGAATGGAAGGCAGCTGCCCGGCAGAGTTACCCACTTTCCAGCCAAAAAGTATCAATGTACTCAGTATGATTATGAATCCAACTTCCAAGAAGAGATTTGATATATTAAACCATTAAGAACTGGGGGTTATTTGTTATGGTAATGTAAGTCTAGTCTAACCTAATATACAACCTATCAAAAATATTTCTAACTGCACCACTTCACAAGAAGTTAACAACTCCCTATGACCTGGCATTTCCGGAATTACATGACATACCCCAAAAGAAATAAGGGAAGATAAGGAATGAGTGTGTCTGCAGCAGCTGTATCCAGCTTATCCAAATACTTCATAGTCATACCACATACCATAGCAAAAAAGCAAACCAAAGCATACATTGCTGGTACGAACTCTCCCAAACACAATGAAAGTCAGAGTATATATAGCAAAAGAGTATATGTAGTATGATTCTTTTATGTAAAGTTCAAGAATAGGCAAAACTAATCGATGGTGACAGAAGTCAGAATAGTGATTACTTGTTGAGGGGAGAGGTGGCAATGGAGCTTCTTGACTGGGACCAGGCATGAGGGAGTCCTGGGTAGTGCAGGAAATATTCAATATCTTGATCTTGATCCGGACAGCAGTGACATGAATCTCTATATATGCAAAAATTCACTTGGCTGGACACTTACATTTAGTACACTTAAATGTAGCTGTTTGCTGTATCCCTATTTAAAAATATTTTTTAGCACTAGATTGTTTATCTCAGCTCAATTTACAATCACCAAGATGTGGAAACAACCTAAACGCCCATCAACTCAGGAATGGATTAACAAACTGTGGTATATGTATACCACAGAGTACTATTTAGTCATAAAAAGAAGATAGTGACTTCACATCTTTTGTATTTTCCTGGATGGTGTTGAAACACATTCTTCTTAGTAAAGTATCACAAGAATGGAAAAGCAATTATCCAATGTACTCAATACCAATATGAGGCCAGTAAGTGACCTAATGCATGCCCACATAGGAGAAAAATCTCATCAATTCAATTTTGGGGGAAGGGTATTGAGAGAAGGGGAGAAGGGACAGGGGTGAGGTACTCCCACTGAATGGGCACGGTGTGGGGGTGTTTGGCACACCTTTTGAGTGCGGGACATAAGCGTAAGAGGGAGTCTACCTAACAAAATCAAATATGTTGACCTGGTGTTTATACCCTCACATTGACCAGAAATTAAATAAATAAATAAATAAAGTTCTTTGTTTTGTGAATAAAAACAGGTCTCTTCTCCAAAAATATTTTTCAAAAAGCTACAGGAGATGGTACCTTACCAAAATAAGAAAATAAGCAAAACTAGAAAAGCATGTGATCCAGGCAACAGGAAATCCCATAAAGGCGAGAGATGAAGGGAACGGTAAGGAGCCCGGGAGGGCAGCTGCGGAGCAGGCCAGAGAGTGGGCAGGAGCGCTGGGGCTGGAGGCCGAGGGATCAGAGGAGGGAAGCATCCAGAAGAAAAGAAGAACAGAAAAGGAAACGGGCATCCTAGTGTTCAACTCTGTTCACGAGAATGTTGCTACTCTTTCAGAGAGTTTGTGGGAAGAGTTAATGATGAACACATGAAAAACAGCAACAACACAAAAAGAGATTAGGACTAATGAAAAAAAGAAATCCACAGAAAGTTTCACAAATGTGTTTCCATAGGATACTCTGTGGCTCAGCTACAAATTTAGCCAGAATACTGCTATACAATTTTACCCAGGAGGATGAGAGGAAGGAAAATGGGGGTGGGGGATGTGGATTACAGGAAAGAGGTATAGTAAGAAAGCTGAATTGTCATCAGTCCCAGAAGAAAAGCCGTAGGAAGTGCCTACTGGTCTTCTTTCGAAAAAAGACATGAAATAACTGCACAGGCCTATTATATAGAAACAAGAAAGCAAAGAAAATAACCAACAGTTGAAGGTGTTTTGACTCTGAGTGGAGGGGATAGATGGAGGACTGCTGTTTTTATTTGTTATATCATTGACTTCTAAGGTTACATACATAAAGTGTTTCAGCACCATGTTGAAGCAATTAAAAACATTTCAGAAAAATCTGAGAAATAAAATTAAAAAGGGAAATAACTCATTTCAAAGTACATTTTGATTCCCACTAATTTTTATGAAAATACATATATACATGTATAGCACCTAGTAAGTTGCATGGAAAGGAATTTGTAAGAAGTTGTGAAAATCACATAATAATCTTTGTAGAGCTCCAACAAGCTGGGCTGTCAAACTCAGTCAACCACTGCATTTACTGCAAAGGAAATAGGGTCATGAGATAACAGTGTAAGTTCGATAAGCTGTCAGATGCATCACAGCTAATAGCATGATGGTGTTGCATCAGGGGTTAGAATGTTTAGATGTAATCACTTTTTGTTATGATTTGAATCCTGATTGTGCAATTTAAATGTTCTTTAAAAAGATGGGTTCTATTAAAGGCAACTTGTAGCTAGAAGGGGCTATTCCTGCTCCTTCTGGAAGCCTATCGAAGCTTCCAATGTGGAAAAAAATAGGTACTGGGTTAGTTAAAACACTAAGTGTAATGAGTAATCCAAAAACTCATTTAAAACTGGCTTAGCAGGCTCGGTGCCTATAGCTCAAGCGGCTAAAGCGCCAGCCACATACACCAGAGCTGGTGGGTTTGAATCCAGCCCAGGCCTGTCAAACAAAAATGACAACTACAACCAAAAAATAGCTGGGCATTGTGGCGGGTGCCTGTAGTCCCAGCTACTTGGGAGGCTGAGGCAAGAGAATCACTTAAGCCCAGGAGTTGGAGGTTGCTGTGAGCTGTGGTGCCACTCTACCCAGGTTTTTGAGGCTCTGTCTCAAAAACAAAAACAAACAAACAAAACAACTGGCTTAGCAGAAAAGAGAATCGATTCACTCATCTAAAATGCTCAAGAGGTAGACAGACACCAGACAAGGCTACACCAAGGATGTTCCCAAGTATCCAATTCCCCCCTCTTGCTTTCTGCTTCACGTGGCACAGGAGCAGCTTCATCTTCATTAAACTGACACTTCTCTTGTTTTTTTTTTTAATAATAAATTTTTAACTTTATTTATTTATTTATTTATTTTTAGAGACAAAGTCTTACTTTGTTTAGGCTTGGGCGATTCTCTTGCCTCGGCCTCCTGAGTAGCTAGGACCACAGGCGCCCGCCACAATGCCCAGCTATCTTTTTGTTGCACTTTGGCCAGGGCCAGGTTCGAACCCACCACCCTTGGTATATGGGGCTGGTGCCCCACCCACTGAGCCACAGGTACTGCCCACCTGTCCTGTTTTTAGGATGACTGCTACTGTCTGCTGGGGCTAATGCTTCCTACTTCAAGTCCATTGATAATTCCCAGCAAAAGTTTCAATATTTCCTTAAATTGGGCAGGCTTGGGTCACATGCATATCCTGAACTAAGCATTGCCCAGAAAGTGAAATGCACCCAGGTACAGGGTGGGCTCAACCCTCTCAAACCACATTGATGTTCAAATGGGAGGTAAGAGCTGGTGTGTGTGTGTGTGTGTGTCTGTGTGTGTGTGTAGGGGGAGATGATGGGAAATAACCATGAATGTCTCTAAATGATAATTTAAGAAGGAAGGAGGCTCAGAATCTCTGCCTTCCTTCTGGCTGCAAATGGACCATTTTAAGGTTGTCATTCAGTCCAGTTTACTGTTCCCTCAACACTCTCCCATTTTTTAAAGTCCTGTTTAATCTTGAAGAAAATCAAAAGAACAGGACACTCGGAAAGGCAAATGGGGGCTTTTGTAGGAAATAGTATGTATCTCTTGCTAGAATAAAAAAAAAATCAGGATAATGTAATACTATAGTGAAACAAAGGATTTAGGCTTTTAGATCAATGGGAAGGTCCTCTTGTGACCTCAGAATAATTGACAAGCTCTAAGAAAGCCTTCCTAAATCAACATCTGCCTGGGGAAGACCATGACATTTCAACCTGTAGCTTAAGTGTAGTCACAGTACAATGGGAAGATTTTGAAGGTCAGAAGATCTAGGATTGTATTCCCATGCGATTCCTAGGTTAAGTTATTTATAAGACTGCCCACCTTAGATAGTGGTCATGAGGATTAAAACATATTATCTGTGAAAGTGCCTGACAGTAAGCATGATGAAAACATGGATAACTGTTGAAGGTTTTTAAAGCCACCTAAATTTCTCTATTTTTGACATCACACTCTTTCATATTCAATAGGAAGTTGGACAGATGTGCTTTAACTGTTACGTGCAAGGCACTTAAAATGTGAAATTGTGTGAGTGAAAAAAACTACTTTCGATTTCTTTTACCGCTCCTGAGGCCAGCCTGCTCGTGTGGATACTGACTCTATCTCAAAAGTCATCATTGCACCTCTACGAGGCCCACTGACTGGAATTACAACCCTCACCCTGCAGAGGTACTAAAGCACATCTATGATGCTAGCCTTGCAAACTCAAATCAATGAGTGATGGAAAATATCGCATAGTGTAAGAAAAACAGAAGGATTCCCTAATTTCAACAAATGTAAAAAAAACCACTATGCTTATCATGTGTACATGTGTTCAAAAGGGACGGATGAATGGTCACTTTAAGAGGTATGGATTTTGTATGCATTTTGTATGATGTATGCATTCCTTTTGCCAATATGCTTGTTGTAAATAGTGCAGCTGAATATTTGATGAGCATCTTTGTTTAGGCTGGGTCGTGGCCATGATAGAATTATAGCACTTAGTTTGCTCTACTATTCATTAGGTTATTGGCATTAGTCATGTGACCTCATAGCCCACAGGTATTAAGGTTGCTGAATAATCCCAGATGTAGTAATAATAATAAACAAGACTGTTCTGTGGGTATGGGTTGTGTTTATCACTACCCAGTGCTTTATGTGGATTCTTACAAAAGTTTTAAGATACACAAAACCAAAAAACATAAAATCCTTTGGACAGAAACAAATGAAGCCCTCCTAGCAACACCCATAGCAAGTTGAAACTTGCACCAATCAGAAAGGATACTGTTGACTGTGTTTCTTGGAAGTAAAATAATGGACCGTGTTCTGAGACCAGTCTGTCTTAAAACTTTCCTAGTGACCTGCACACAAAATCCTGGTGATACAGACCAACAGACATTTAGAGATTTTAGACATTTTTTTTTTTTTTTTTTGTAGAGACAGAGTCTCACTGTACCGCCCTCAGGTAGAGTGCCGTGGCGTCACACAGCTCACAGCAACCTCTAACTCTTGGGCTTACGCGATTTTAGACTTTTTAAAAACTAGAGAACAAATGGCTAGTGAATATATTCCATTTTGACCAATATTTCATTATATTCACTCTTCTTTTAATTTCAGATGAACATGAGGATAATTAGACTGCATTGTTTGTGTTTCTAAAGTGAAGTTCAAGGTGTAGTTGAGCCGTTTACCTGGAGGTGTGCTATATACCCTTACCTTGTGCACACTAGGTGAGAACTGGCCAATCCTTCCTCCACATGCACTCTTAAATGGGCAAATATTTAACAACTGCTATCCAAAATATCCTCTACATTAGTGGATGCTGTAAAGCAATTTTTAAATCTTTTCCTACCTATTACAAATATGAAGAATTTATAACAAAAAGTTTATTCATTCTTGTGTTTTTATTAATGTGGTAGAACTAATCACAAATCAAAATCAAGATGTATTTCTGGGTGCTTTAGTGTCATCAAAAATTTGACCCCAAACACTTAAATCTTTGCAAAGTTCTCATCAGAAAAATATGACGGATACCATAAAGTGTCAAGTGGCCCAAGTTTGTAAGGATACAATTGTCTGGCCTTACAATAACAATAATAGTAGATCCTATTAAGCACTTGCTAGGGATTAAGCCCTGCGCTAAGCAAATAGCTCATCAAGAAAAGTTACGTAAGCAGTATGAGTTCCACTCCCCTTTCACCAGCAGAGGACGCTGAAGAAGCACAGACAGGTTGATTAACTCACCCAAGTCCACAACTAGTGAGTGGTGAGGCTGACTTGAATCTAGGCAGCCTGACATCAAAGTCCATACTCACAACTATTCTACAATCAAACTAAGACAGTTAATAGCTTATGTGTGGTTTTTTTTTTTGAGTTTCATCTTTTTTACTCAAACAGTGATTATTTTAAAACATACTGGTTTTTAATGTTTAAATACTTTTTATTATATCATAAATCTACACTAAAAGTAAAAAAAAATGAAAAGAGTGATAAACAAATTTCTAATATTACCATGCTTCTTTTTTCCTACAAAAGGCAGACACAATGCAATAGAGTTTTGGACCATGGTATAGGAAAGTATATGTGTGTGTTACAAATGAAATAAAATGTGATCACACAATTTAAATCTCTTTGGATTCAGCTCTGGAAGAAAAAAAGAAATATCTAATGACAATGAACACGATAAGAAAATGTAATGAAAAGTTGAAAAAAATCTCAAATCGAGTTTATAGCTCTGGGCTTCAGACTTTTAGAGGAAGAAATATCCTGGGTGAGGATGGCGACTGCATCTTTTCAGCTCCCAGCCACCATTTCTCCATTACTGCCTATCTCACGGGCTCCTTATCAGAATGATATTTCTAGACCAAAGACATAAAACAGAGAACAAATAGTTGGTAGTATTTTTTTTATCAAATTCAGTCTACTTCAGATACTAAGATTTTTGTTAGTCAAGACTTTCAGAAAATTCACAGAATTGCTGCTATGTGATTGTAAAAATTTATTTTAATGAGCCTTTTTAATTGGCTCAATATACTTTCTTCAGTCGCTTTGTTCTCAATATTTCAAGGTAAGTATTTAGCAGTTGTCAATCTTTAATTGCAAGACATGTTTACCATGGTTTTGATTGTGTTAAAGTCCACCTTATTGAAAAATAAACCAAAAGATAGAGAAAAAATTCTGGTCATTAGTCATCTTAAAAAAAAAGGTGGGGGGACCCTCTATTGAGGCTTTTGATTTTCACAGTTCTTTTTTTTTTTTTTTTTTTGTATTTTAGGTTAATGTGAGGGTAAAAACAACCAGGTCACAATATTTGAATTTGTTAAGTAGAATCCCTGCTGTAGTTGTGTCCTGCACCCAAGAGGTGGTGCCATATGCCCTTACCTAGTGTCCATTAAATGGTAGCACACCAATCCCCTCCCTCCTTCAATCCTCCTCCCCCAACTTGAATTGAAATCAGTTTTTCTCAGGGGGGTACCTGTGGCTCCCTGGGTAGGGTGCTGGGCCCATATACTGAAGGTGGCGGGTTCAAACCCAGCCCCGGCCAAACTGCAACAAAAAAATAGCCGGGTGTTGTGGCAGGTGCCTGTAGTCCCAGCTACTTGGGAGGCTGAGGCAAGAGAATCGCCTAAGCCCAGGAGTTGGAGGTTGCTGTGAGCTGTGACGCCACAGCACTCTACCGAGGGCAATAAAGTGAGACTCTGTCTCTAAAAAAAAAAATAAATAAAGGAAATGAGTTTTTCTCCTATGTGGGTATGAATTAGATCATCTACTGGCTTCATATTGGATTGAGGACACTGGATATTTGCTCTTCCATTCTTGTGATACTTTACTATGAAGAATGTGCTTCAACTCCATCCAGGTTAATGTGTCGCAAAATCCATCTGGCAACTATATAGATGAGATACGTAGTTTGGGCAACAGAGCTATTGCCTCCGTTCTTTGACCTGGAGTGGCAATATGACCTTTGCCACATAGTGTGTGTTGGTTTGAAAATATGTCTTTAAAAATATGAATTATTTAAACAGAATATGGTAAATAAAAGCATCACATTTTTGTACAGCTAAATGTTTGAGAATTTATGTAAGGTTAGCAGCAGCAACATGTTCACCAAAGTATTCGCTGGTTTAATAATTCTAGTAACTTGATTAAAAAAACAAACTACTTCTATTTGTCATTTGGGATGTTTGGGGAATAAACATGCTGATAATTTTTTCCTAGTTCTAATCTATGTGGAACAGGACACTTCTTAAGATTGGGACCCTCTGAGGTTCAGAAGAAAGCATTCAATTCTCTCACGCTTAAGGTCACAAATTTTTGCAAGTCAAAAATGTGGGGTATGCCAAAAACATCATGCTGCACACTACCAAATAAAAGAACGCTGTTATTCTTACATGGAAAGGTTTGACAAGACAGGAAATAGGCAGGGTCAGAGAAGTTTACTTAATACTGAGACTTATTTAACCATCATGAAGCCAAAATACAATGACAGTTAAAAAAAATAAACAAACAGCTGTTACACAAAACAAAACCCCAGGATGCTGGGTCTCTAATGGGATGGATTATTAGACTTTTAGCAAATACAGGAAGTGGATAACCCCAGAGAACTCTCACAAAATGCCTAGGGATCTTCCCCATTTACTTTTGTTGCATGGATTTCCCTGAGATGATGAGGATTAAATTGGGGGGTGGAAATTTGAACAAAGAAGAACTGATGTAACTGCAAATAACTTCATTAGAGGACAGTCGTTTTCAAGTCATGGTGTCCTAAAAGTGGGAAAAGAGGAAGAAGAAAAAAGAGAATAGGCAAAGAAGAAGATAGGAAAAAATCTAGCTGTTCGTTTTCCATTTTTGTTTTAAACACAGCAGGAGGGCAAAGCTGCTGGCTTCTCTTCATCCTTACAAATGCCAGGAGGCATTCTACAAACCCTACACCTGCCCACATCTTAGATTATAATCATTGTTCTCATCCCACCTGGATGACTCTCGCCTGCTTTTCGTCAAATACTCATGCATCTTGTTTTCTGCCAGGTTGGACTCATGGAGAGTCGTCAATTTGTAATGTCAGTTAAACTATTTTTAATTTCAGATAAACTACTACCTTTATAAAAAAAGCAAACATCAAGTGACATCTAGTGGATGTCTGGATATTATTTCCTAAGGACTCTAGATAGCAACATTTTCCACAACATATTGTCTTAATATTGGTTATCATTTGTGTTTCCCACACCACACAGATCCTCTTTCTTCAAAAAAACAGAATACCAGCCTGAGCCAGAGCAAGCCATCGTCTCTAAAAATAGCCGGGCTCTGTGGCACGCACCTGTAGTCCCAGCTACTTGGGAGGCTGAGGCGAGAGAATCGCTTGAGCCCAAGAGTTGGAGGTTGCTGTGAGCTGTGATGCTATGGCACTCTACCGAGAGCGACAAAGTGAGACTGTCTCCAAAAAAAAAAAAAAAAGAACATCTGACAAAGAGGAAAAGCTGCCATTTTATTTTCTCAAAGAAAAAACTGTTCTTTCTCCTAGAATAAGTTTTCAGTATAAAGCACCCTGAAAATAACTCTGTTAAAATTCATGTTATATGCATGCAAATATATATATAATTCATGTTATATGCAGTCTATCTAACATTGGACTTATTTTGGCACTTACCAACTTGTAGATGAGTCTTAAGAGGTGACATTTAAAATCCAACATTCCTCTCTTTATCTATAAACTTAAACAGCATTATTAATTTGACAAATCTATAGTCAGTTCAATTATTGTCTCTATTTCTCTCTTTTTCCCCTTTGAGGATGCTGTGCAGGAATTTTGCAAACATCTAGGTTGACTTTAACCTTTGCTAATGTTTGCTGGTTTCACCACCAGATATTAAGGAACAGTGAGTTAACCAGGGAGACATAGAAATCAGCTGAAAACTTAACTGGGCTTGGGATGAAGTTTCAGTGATTTCGCTGAAAGGTGCAGTGGAGAATAAATGTCTTGCATTGACGTCTAGAAACTGCATTTATGAAAGAGACAGAAAAGGAAATTATTGACTGAGAAATTGAAAGATGGTGTTTAAATTTAGTCCCTTTCCTTTCAAGGAAGGGGAACTTGGAATAGGCAACTGCAACCCAAATGCCAGCTGTCTGGCTGTCCCTAAGTCTTCCGTCTCCTAGAGTGGCTCTTTCTCTCCATCTCTCTCTCTTTATATACAGTCCTGTATAAAGTTCTCGTCTGACTTCTGAAGACAATCCAGCATCCCACACCTCCCCAACCACTTCCAGGATTGTCCAGAGCCTGCTTAGTCTTACTGTCAGCTCTTCAGCTCCTTTCCTACGCCCGCTTTGGCCCAGATGCAAACATTTTTGCTTTTAGGTCTCCTCCAAAGTACCACTGACGGACACGAAAGTCTTCAATTTTACTGGTTTGAGTCATAAGAGGAGAGAGCTACAGCACAAATAGCTCAGCGACGGATTAAAATATCATCTGCGAGGTGATAGGCCGTCTGGGATAAGCTTCAGAATCATTGGGGGCTGGGAGGAGGGAATTCGGTGGGATAAGGAAGAAACAAACTCAGCCATTAGAGGATAATTGCTGAAGCTGAGGGGAGGACCCGTGGGGCTCATTATGTTACTCGTTTTACTTTTGTATATGCTTGGAATTTCCACAATAAAAATTTTAAAGGAACGCTTTCTCAGGGATCCTTGACGTAGGAAACTTCTCACCGGTCTCTTCTCTGCTGAGCTTTGCACTGGGCTTTGTGCATCTCACACTCCTACAACTTTGGAGCCCCTTTCCATCTCCCTCCCCCTTTCCCAGGCTGGCCAAGCAAGCCCTTGAGCTCAGAGATCCTGCTCTAAGACTTCAGTAGCCCATCAGAATGGCTTGCTGACTCCCTAAAAATAAAGAGACGTTTTCATACCAAGAGGAAATTCTTACAGGTTTGCAAAGTACCTTGTTCAGCCTCCCAGCATCTGGTGTCTATAGCAGTTAAAAGTGTTAGCTGTCTCCCTCTTAATACTTATACTCTAATTTAAGTTCTGATAATTGAATCTAAAAAAGTGGGCGCAGGTCACTATGTCAGCACAAAGAGGATTAGCAGATTATATTCTGGGCCTACAAAGCAGAGTAAAATGTGGCAAGCAGGTGATTATTTTGCCTTCTAAGATGTTCAATCGTGTAGTATACACATGTAGCCATCTTTAAAAATAAACAGCATTTTTCCTTTGTGCTAACCAGCCACGCTATAGTAGCCAACAAGCTAAGCAGCAATCACAGCCCTGGCTTATCAGAGGTGACCCGAAGGCCTGAAGAATCTGAAGTCAGTTGAGCTCCAGTGAGGGGGGAGAGGGCGGTCATCACGTGGAGCCCACCGTGATTAACCAGCCTCTTCTTAACCTTCTTTAGCATCTCCTTAACTTAACCTTGTCTCCTTTGGCCTAGAAAACATAGGCTTTGCTAAATGCAGCTCTGAAGTCAGCTGAGGTTAACGCTTGTGAAGAGAGGAAGTTTTGTAAGAGAAAAGATTTTTTCGTTTCAAAATATATGCAGGGATATAATAAGACAATTCATTCTGGGGAGTGATGTTAATATTACAAAGGTGGAAAGGGTGCACGTTGTCCTTGTTTTAACATCCCCAGGAGGAGGAAAGAGATTAAGGGATTTGGGGTGGGGATCAAAAAGGTAGCCTAGGTTTCTGCAGCCTCCAGCCAAATAAATCCCTTCTAGCAAGGGACCCGGAAAAGTGGGCGTGTTACCATTGGCATGTGCCATTGTCCCCACACACATGTGAGACAATGTCAGCACTTACTTCTGGCTCTAAATTGAAAAAACACTTCCTTTCTTTCTGCCAGCACCGTTTTCCCTCCCACTCACCCCTGGAGTCTGACACAGTTTCCATTCCTAAAAGACCGGGTAACGATTCCAAGGAGACTGGGTAACATATTCCAGCGAAAGAGCTGGCGGACAGCGTGAGACAGACACAGGGATTGGTTTAGGCTGAAATGAATTAGGAAACATTTTAACTTACCCTTTGAAGTTTTTATTGCCTTATCATCAAATGACTTCTCTTCTTTGGCTGTATATTGATTTTTCTGACTATGAAGAAGTGTTTCATCTCTTCTATGATAATCAAACTCAGTGTCAGTCAACTGGCACCTTCTTTTTCTGAACCATATCATTTCTCTATTACAGAATTACCCTACACTCCCCATCTGACAAGACCCTTGTGAAGCATTAGTCTTCTCCTAATACGATTTTCCCTCTCATCCTCACTCCACATGGTTCCGTTTCCAACATGTAGCCGTGGGGCATTATATCATTATTTGCCTTTGCTCTCATCAAAGCAGTTTATAAGAGCTTCCTGTCATTTGTCCTGATCTATGCTACTATTTGTCAAAGCATCACCTCTGAAATTGCCTGCTTCTCTACATCAAAAATATATATATATTTTTTTCTTGTCAACTAAAAGTTAAGTCATTATACATCCCCCAGGGGGTTTAAAATGAGATACATTTGGGACTTTATTTTCTTCTAAATATAATGCCCTCTCTAATACTCAAGGTGAATGGGCTTATGGAAGAGTATTTTGTCATCAAATTTCCCCTCACACCCCTGGCACATTAGAAAATAGTCACAAAAAGTTACTTTCCTATGTACTGTACAGCATGTGATTTGAAGGCCAACCTCCTATTTGGTTCAGTGTTCAGAAGAACTCAGTGGAAAGTTGGGTTAACGTCTTCCATGGGCGAGGAAGGGGTATCAGCCCCAGCATGGATGTGGCTGGCGCCCTGACAGCCCCGACTTGGCCGTTTCTCAGCATTGTTCCCTTCCATCCTTCTCTTGCCGTCCTCTTTGCTCATTGCCTGGTGTTACTGCGATGGCTTCTTAAGACCGTTGTCAGACACAAGATTAATACTGATATTCCTGAAGCTCAGCTCTAGGGATATTACTCTTTGTCCAAAACTGTTCCCGGCTGGTCATTGCTTCCCCAGTGTTTAGGCCCCTCCGGGGCGGATCTACAACCTACCATTCTGATAGTTACCAACAATTCCCAACAACCTACCATTCCGATAGTTACCAACAATTCCCAACAAGTCCCTCAGACTCCAGTCTGTTGAATTTTGGTTTCGCCATATTCGAAACGCGCTTGCACCGTCTTTGTATTTTCACAGCACCTCATACATTGCACAGTATCTGTACGTGCACAGAAATCTCTATTTGTTTTACTTCCTCTGCTAGATGGTAACCTTTCCGAGGATAATTGCTACCGCTTGTTGCCAAAATAGTCTTTATAATGGACTGGGTAAGAGTCTTAGATCTTCCAGTGATTTAAGATGAATATTATTATTATTATTTGCAGTTTTGGCCGGGCTGGGCTTGAACCCGCCACCCCCGGTATATGGGGCCGGCGCCCTACTCCTTGAGCCACAGGCGCCGCCCTAGGATGAATATTATTATCTTTCTTTTTCAGATGGAAAGACAGAGACTCAAAAGAACTGAAATGATGTTTTTAAGGACACGTGGCTGGCATGTAACAGCTCATGTCTTGGTTGTTTCACCTACATCATCTAGAAAAACTTCAAACTGAATCCATGATAATGCTAGCACTTGCCTGAGACAGACATGCTGGGCAAACATAAGCATGAAGGTCTGAAAGACGGTGATTTGGACGGTGATTCCTTAGACAGCCCTCTCACTTTTGATAACTGCCACCAGGTGGCAGTAGTTTGCCATGACCGTTCAGCCTGGTCTCGCGATTCATAAAACCGAATAGGAGAGCTGGAAGAGACATCCCCAGATTACCTGACCCACTCCCCTTATTTAACAATTACAAAACCGAGGATGTGGAAGTTTATTTTATTTATTTGAGATCTTTTAGTTAAAGAGCAGAATTTAAACTCAGATGTAAAACTCCCAAATTTACTGCTTTCCCATTATATCAACCTGCATATTTTTTCCTCAAAACTTATCATTTATACTTTCCTCATCTATTTTAAATAGTAAAAATGTCTGTTAAAGTATTAAATGCAATAAAAATTTAACAAAACTATTTTATTATGAAATTTTAATCTTTTTGCTCAAAGAAGTAATATAGTTTTCATGTTTGAAAAATGTTAAAATATAGAGAATGCAAAAAGGAAAAAATTACCATTATTGTCCATTATTTTATTATTTGGTATATATTCTTCCAGAGGTTTCTCCTCACCTCTCTTCCCTTCCTTCCTTTCTTTCTATTTTTTTTTTTTCAAGACAGTCTCACTTTGTCACCCTCTATAGAGGGCTGTGGTGTCGTAGCTCACAGCAACCTCAAACTCTTGGGCTCAAGTGATTCTCTTGCCTCAGCCTCCCAAGTAGCTGGGACTACAAGCACCCGCCACAATGCTCAGATATTTCTTTTTGAGACAGGGTCTCACTCTTGCTCAGGCTGGTCTCAAACCTCTGAGCTCAGGTCAATCCACCCACCTGGGCCTCCCAGAGTGCTAGACTTACAGGTGTGAGCCACCGTGCCTGGCCTTTGTTCTTTTTATAGAGTCTTGCTCTACCATCCCAGCTACAGTACAGTGGCATCATCAAACCCCATCGCAACCTCAAACTCCTGGGCTCAAGCAATCCTCCTGCTTCAGCCTCCAAAGTAG
Organism: Nycticebus coucang; assembly: GCF_027406575.1. NCBI lineage: Eukaryota > Metazoa > Chordata > Mammalia > Primates > Lorisidae > Nycticebus > Nycticebus coucang. The sequence continues at coordinate 50,139,166 of NC_069785.1, read as the reverse complement.
ATGTGGGAATACAGCCTCCCACCATCAGGCCCAGCTAATTTTTTCTGTCTTCTGTAGAGATGGAGTCTTACTCTTGCCTAGGCGTGTGTTGAACTCCTGATCTCAAGCAGTCCTCCAGGATTGGCCTCCTAGAGTACTACTCTTAGAGGATTATAGGCATAAGCCACCAAACCCGGCCCAGAGGTTTCTTTACTCCTATGTACGACCCATTTTTAAAATTTGGGTCAAACCAAGACATGATTTAGCAATTTGTTAATCTTAACTTTTCTCTATAATCTTAGTTTGCTAATTATTAGATTTTTTCTTTATGCGATATCCTGGATCTTTTAAAATCTTTCCAACCTAGTTATGTTTAGTTCCTAAGAAGGAAAGACTTCTAAAATATACTTTTAAAATCATATAGTGTATTTTGCCATGTATAATGTGTACCCACGTTTTTGTCTTAAACTTTCAGGAAAAAATACTTCATTTTAATATTTTAATTTAAATTTTTATTTGTTTGTATGTAGGTACTTGTTTTACATACTATAGAGGAATTTTAGCATTTATCTTTTAACATATTATGGTAAAAGAAATGTTATGCTATAAATAATTACAAAACACAGGAACAGATACAAGGTACAAGAGATTTTGTGTAGTGGTAACAAATTTACAACATTTATACATCATAGAAGACCAAGAGCTCTTCACCACTGTCAATGTCAGATGTATTATCTTCTTCCATTTCTATTCAATGTCTGCACTACTGATGTCTTCCAAAGAGTCACTGTCCTTATCCTGGAAAATTTCATAGTGGCCGGTTCTATCCATAGCATTGTTGATACAGCATTTTAAACACCATTCCATGATCTTAGGATCCAATCACAAACCTGGGCAATGAATGCTTTCTTCCTTCTGCCTGTGGGTGCTAAATCATTAACAGCTGAATGCATCCACAATATCCACTTTCTTCAGTAGGGCCTCAAAGGGCCTTGTTTACTGACACTTCAAAAGGTGACAGTAAATAAGGCCAATCAGGTATCACAGCAAATTGTGTTTTCAAGTCCACTGCAATTGTTTTGCACTTTGTATAACATGGGCTTTCACTGCAAGTTCGACATAAGTTCAACAAAACTGATTACCATATTCCATGGTATTATTTTGCATACAGATATTATTGCTTTCTAGAGTTACACTTTTAATGCATAAGAATGAATTTAAAAAATTAAAGAATTTATATAGGTATAGAATTAGCACTGCCCAGGTATAAGGTGTATCTGTTTTTCCCTCAAAAATTTTGGCACACAAAAATGTGTGTATGGGCTCAGTGCCTACAGCTCAAGCAACTAAGGCACCAGCCACATACACCTGAGCTGGTGGGTTTGAATCCAGCCCTCCAAACAACAACATCTATAACCAAAAACTAGCCAGGCATTGGGGCGGGGGCCTATAGTCCCAGCTACTTGGGAGGCTGAAGTAAGAGGATTGTTTAAGCCCAAGAGCTTGAGGTTGTTGTGAGCCGTGACGCCATAGCACTCTACCCAGGGTGACAGCTTAAGACTCTGTCTCAAAAAAAAAAAAAAGTGTGTATGGTACATGGCAAAATACGCTATTTCTTGAGAAAATTCTCCCATTGAAATTTGTTTCATTTATTTTTTCCATTTTTTAAAATTCTTTTCAGTAAGGAAAAGAGCAATATCAAAACACTGGTTATATAACCCATCTCCAAATAGAGAAGTAGCTCTTCACAAAAGACATTCTTTAAAGGCATTTTATTTTTCTTTTTGAGAAGTTACTCCTTGCTACCTCACCTTTCTTCTTGGAATGAATATATAATACTGGAGGGTCTTAGTGTGGATTGTGCATGTAAAATTATCTCCACTACGTGAGACGTTCTCTGACTCTGTATTACTAATACAGATGCTCCTTGGTATTCATGGCAGCTTGGTTCCAGGACCAACCCCCACCACTTGCAGATACCAAAATCCAGAGACCTGAGTCACTTATATAAAATGGCATAGTATTTGCATCTAACTATGCACACATCCTCTGTATACTGTAATACTTTAAATCACCTTTAAATTATTTATACTACTGAATACAATGTAAACACTATGTAAGTAGTTGTTATACTGTATTGGTTAGGGGAAATAAAGTCTGTACATGTTCAGTACAAACACATCTGTTTTTTTTCCCAAGTATTTTTGATCCACGGTTGGTTGACTCTGTGGATGTGAAACCCACAGGTATGGAGGAGTGACTGTATTACAACGGAATCTCGGTCTATATGACTTCTGTCCTCTGCAGTTCTGCTGACTGATAGTCCATCACCAGGGGTACATGACAGAAACGAGCCCTTGGAAGGGAAAGGAAGTTGGAGAGCTCAGGTAGTACAAACTATTGGTACTCGCCTACCAGGGAGCCCAGGTGGAACTAACACAGGGAATCAAAGGGCAAATAAGAAACAAGTGATTTGAGCTGGATGCAGTGGCTCGTGACTGTAATCCTAGCACTCTTGGGAGGCTAAGGTGGGAGGATGGCTTGAGCTCAGGAGTTGGAAGACCAGTCTGAACGACACCAAGACCCAACTCTACTAAAAATAGAAAAATTAGCTGGGCATTGTGGCAGGTGCGTGTAGTCCCAGCAACCTGGGAGGCTGAGGCAAGAGGATCGCTTGAGCCCAGGAGTTTGAAGTTTCTGTGAGGTAGGCTGATGCCATGGTACTCTGCTCAGAGTTACAGAATGAGTCTCAGGGGGTGGGGAGACAGAAGAAATAGGTGATTTGGAGATGTCAACAGTCAACACACGAGGACAGGGTAGGAGCCCCTGCTGGAAATGCTCTATATGACAACTTGGACCACTCCATACTCACATGATCATACTGTGTATCCAAGGCCCATTAACCCCAAACTCTGACATGTTCACTTCACGATGCTCCAGGTCCCTGCAGATCTCAGTCCTCGGGCCTTTCACTATCACCCACTGCTAAGATATGGGAAGATGGAAAATAAAGTTAAGGCCATAATCTCCTGCAGGTAGGATGGAGACAGCCATGTGGCAGGAAGGACGGTGCTGCGTACAGAAGGTGCCGTGAAGCCCAGATCTTGGGCCTCCACCCCGCCAGCCCCGTTACCCCCACCCAGCCTGCCCAATTGTTTAGGTGCCTCTAAGTTGCTTCCTCTGCAAACGGCCGCCAAGGTGAATGAAAGGACGGAGCATGAGATCTGTTTGTGAGGCTCCCTGTTATTTCTCTTCTAATGTAGACAGCACCAAGGACCAAGTGGGTCCCGTGCGGCAACAGTGCGAGGCACAGCTGTCACAGAGGAGTAAAACCACCTGGTTCCTGCCAGGAGGTTATTCAGACTGGTAGACTGTTTACTGCTAGTCAGGTTGTAGTTAATCAGAAAATTGTCAGGTGTAGACCAACACGTGAAAATGATGCTTTTCCTTGGCTATAACTAAAGAACTTTGGTTTCTTTTGTTTTGAATGTTGTCAGTGCTATGAATTTACTTTAGGGGGTAGAGAGAACACAGAGGTTCTCTCAAAAGGGAAGGAATTTAGTTTTCAGAATTTATTTCCTTTTCTACTCCTTATTTATAACTGTAAATGCCCTATTAAAAAAGAAGAAAAATCTCAGTAAGCTAATCCTCCACCTTAAGAAATGCCAAAAAGAGGAGCAAACTGAACCTAAAGCAAGCAGAAAGAAGGAAATAAGAAAAATTAGAGTGGAAATAAATGAAGCAGAGGACAGAAAAAGTGGAAAAATCAAAACCAACTTTTGGTTCTTCAAAATGCCAACAAATTAACAAATCTTTGGCTAGAATGACCAACAGAAGAGAGAAAACTCAAATCACTAAAACCAAGAATGAAAAAGGGACATTACTACTGACCTTGCAGAAATATAGGATTGTGAGAGTCTATGAACAAGACTATGCTCACAAATTAGGTAGACGAGACAGGAGAATTCCAGGAAACACAAACTATCAAACCAACTCAGGAAGAAGCGGAAAATCTGAAAAGACCAGTAACAATTATAGAGATGGATGTAGTAACCAAAAAAAAAGTGCAGATCCAAATAGTTTCACTGGAGAATTCTAAACTTTTAGAGAATTAAAACAACCTTCATAAATTCCTTCAAAAATAGAAAAGGAAGGAATGTATTTCATCTCATTCTATGAGGCCCTGATGCCAAAAACAAAGACATCACAAGGAAAGAGAAATAATGTTGTGTGTCCCATGAAAAGCCATGTTCAAGCCCTAACTGGCCAGTACTTGTGCAAGTGATCTTACTTGGAAGTAGGTTAACCAGGGTGAAGTTTGAGGGTAGGAGGAAATGAACAGGCAAAGCACAAAGGATTTTTAAGGCAGTAAAAATAACTCTGTGTAATACAAGAGATGGATATATGTCATTATAAATTTGTCTAGACCCATAGAATACATAACACCAAGAGTGAACCCTAAGGTAAACTATGGACTTTGGATGAAAATAATGTCCATCAAGGCTCATCAGGTCTAACAAATACTCCACTCTGCTGGGAGCTGTTGATAATGAAGAAGGCTGTGTGCATGTGGCAAGAGGGAGGTATGTGAGATGTCTCTGTGCCTAACTCCCCCCCGCCTTGTGCTGTGAACCTAACACTGCTGTAGGAATAATAGTCTTCTTTTTTAAGTTGCATTGAGAATAAACTATTATAACTGTAATTTGAACAGACATTTTAATGCAATAAAACATGAGGAAAAGAGAAAGAGAAGCTGAGAATTTTCCAGAATGATAAAGATATCAATATCCAGCTGGTGCCCGTAGCTCAGTGAGTAGGGCGCTGGCCACATACACTGAGGCTGGCGGGTTCGAACCCGGCCTGGGCCAGCTAAATAACAATGATAACTACAACAACAACAACAACAAAAATAGCCAGGCATTGTGGTGGATGCCTGTAGTCCCAGCTACTTGGGAGGCTGAGGCAAGAGAATCGCTTAAGCCTAAGAGTTTGAGGCTGCTGTGAGCTATGATGCCATGACACTCTACCCAGGGTGACAGCTTGAGACTCTGTTTCCACAAAAAAAAAAAAAAAGATATCAATATCCAGATTAAGAAGATCCAATGAATCCTCAAGACATAAATAAATAGGAATATACACCTAGTACTGTAACTTAACAAAACCAAAGACATATATACAAAGACATACTCTTAAAACAACCAGAGGAAAAAAGGCAGATAACCTTTAAGGAATTGACAACTGATTCTTCAAATTGCTACAAGGGGAGCCAGAGACTGGGAGGGCTTGAGGGAAGAGAAGAGGGGAGGGAGAAAGACAGAGTGGAGGAGGGGAGAGTGGAAGAGAGAGAAAATACTCAATTCATGTTTCAAAGCACAACTTTTCTACCAAAAGCAGACAAATACAGTATGAGAAAGAAAAAATTATGGGCCAATCTCTTCTATGGACATAGATCAAAAAGAAAATCCTAAACAAAATGTTACCCAAACATATTTGGCAATAAAAATATTACACCACGACCGATTTGGGTGTATACCAAGCAGGCAATGTTCTGGGGCCCTGACACAATGGAACACCATAAGGTAATGAAATAAATGAACTACAGCTATAAGGAACATTGCTACAATCTCAGTGTTGAGTAAAGGAAGTAAAACCAAAAAATTCATAGGATTTCATTTATATAAAGTTTAAAACCAGACAAAACAAAACTTAGGCCTATGTAGGTGACAAAATTTAAAGAAAGATTACTTTAAATGTCAAAAATGTGGTTACCTCTCAAAGTAGGGTGTGACTGAGAAGAGAGTTACTCCCAGCATGCCAGCAATATTCTGCTTGGTCATTTTGGTACTACTATTTAGATGTTCCTCTTTCACAGTTACTCACTATACTGAACACTATTGCTTTTCTAAATTTTGTATTTCACAAAGTAAAAAGATCACATTCAAACTTTACGGAAATAACACAGAAAATCACCCTCCAATAATCCCAACCCAATAGACTATTTAATTCTTTTTTTTTTGAGACAGTCTTACTTTCTTGCCCCCTGCACAGTGCTGTGCCATAGCTCACAGCAACCTCAAACTTGTGGGCTAACGTGATCCTCTTGCCTCAGTCTCCCTAGTAGTTGGGACTACAGGCGCCGTCCCACAACACCCAACTATTCTTCAGAGACGAGGTCTGACTCTTGCTTAGGCTGGTCTTGAACGCCTGAGGTCAAGCAACTCACCCACCTGGGCCTCCCAGAGTGGGAGGATTACAGGCATGAGCCACCTAATCTTCCATACGCCGAATACTTTGCTCTTATTTCATTTTGCTGTTTTAGGTAAGTTCTATGCATCTACCCTATGCCACCATCCTCTTATAAACTCCCCAGGCCTAATTCCGGTTCAAATCATGAAATCACGTGTGACAAGGCTAATTCTTCTTATGAGTCTTTAAAACCTATGAACATCTCAGTCTGAGCAAGCATGAGACCCCGTCTCTTAGAAAAAAAAAAAAAAACAGCTGGCTGTTGTGTTGGGCTCCTGTAGTCCCTGCTACTTAGAAGGCTGAGGCAAGAGGATTGCTTGAGCCCAAGAATTTGAGGTTGCTGTGAGCTATGACACTACAGGATTCAACGACGGGGCAACTGAGTGACAGTCTCAAAAAAAAAAAAAAAAAAAAAACAGAAAAAAAACCTATGAATATCTATCATATACCAGAGACCTTCTCAAAAACATGTGGTTCTGTCATCAGTCTCCCAGAACACGGTTCCAAGTCTTTAGAGCAGCTTCACATTCATTAAGCACGTTCCTTTAAGCATGGTGCCAGATGGGCACATTCTAGGCATGAACAAACTATCGCAGGACTTGCATTAACCACCTCTCCTACTACTTGAAAGAGACTGAAAATGCTGCAAAGAATTTGGACTTAAAGAACAAAGGCCTAGGTTTTAATTGTTATTGCTATATTCTGAATGTATCCTCCAAAATTCATGTTAGAAACACACTCCATGAATGGATTAGTGCTGTAATAAAAAGGGCCTGTGGGAACGGGCTCTCCTGTTCTTCGGCCACCAAAGAACACAACACTCTACCTCTCTGGCGAATCCAGCAATGAAGCAGCATACTAGAACCAGAGACTGAATCTGCCAGAACCTTGATCTTGGACTTCCCAGCCTCCAAAACTGTGACAATAAATTTGTTCTTTAAAAATTACCCAGTCTTTGGTATTCTGTTACAGCAGCCCAAAGCTAAGAACAGGGGTCATCATTAGCTGAAATGCCATGCAAGTTACTAAACCTCTGAGCCTGTTTCTGTCATGTATTAATTGGGTGCTTCTCTACTCTCAGATTCGGTATAAGAAACTGTTTATGAAGTGCTGGATATAACAGAACTTTTATAAGCAGTCACCAACATTAACAGTGTCAACAAGGCACATAATGCTGTTTTGTTCTTGAACTCTATTGTTACCACGTATTGGGCAACATTCAGTTGTATAGAACAGAATCAACTCTGGCTAGTTTACAAGATCTTTTAAAAATTTTATTGACTATAGCAATAATTTATACCATAAAATAGTACATATATGCCTACAATCATCACAATATTTAACTTTGTGACATTTTGTCCTTTGTCTATTCAATTTTTTTAAAATGCTATGTCTCACTGAGGTGATTTCATGACTCACAGATTGAGACCCACAGATAATTATGTTGCAGAGCCACAGGACCAGAACTTAAGAAACCAACTCTAGCCTATGCTTCTAGAAGGTGGGCAGCCCAGAGCCGCCAGCTCAGCACTCCATCTGTATGGCCCACATCCTCAAAACCATAACTGGTGAGTCTCAGTACAACTGATGGACAAGACCTAAGGGACATCCAAAACCCTGGTACAAAGGAGCCCTAAAAACACGGTAAAGAAAGGAAAGCATGCTAGGAGAAACTTACAATAAATGTCAATTGAACTAATCTACTGAACCAGGCCTTATCTGCAATGAAATGCTGAGTACACTACTCCTCAAGGTATGTACTAGGGATGAAAAAACCTAGTGGCCCTTGTATATAGCCTATTATTGCTACTTCAGTATTGAAAACATAACTACGACTGTACAATTTGTCTGATTAGATGAAATTCAGGGGAACAAACTAATAAGTTCCCAAGTTACATATAATTTCACAATTATATTAATAATTTATTAAATTAATAATAAAAAACAATTAAACCCAGGATTCTATTCTTTTCACGTTCATAAATAATCTTAAGATTATTTATTAAAAAAAAATTTTTTTTGACTAGTGAAGACAAAGAACGAAGAACTTTAACCTCTCCTTTTTATTTCTTTTAGTCCAGTATATACAATAATTTGTATCTGTTAAAGAATTAAGTTCATTGGCTAAAAAAAGTATCAGTTATGATTTAAAGCAATTAAAGCAAAGTAAGTTGAAGTGGTATCATTTATTGAATTAAATACAGGGTTTTTTTTGTATCTGCAATTGGTGTGCCTTTGACTAAAAAAAGACACTTTGCATTTAGACACCATTAAGCCGATTAACATACAACTATCAATTGCAGAAAAAAACAAAGTTTCTATCTGATCCCAATAGATCATAAGAAAATGAAATATTTTTATTGAAGATAAAGGTATAGTTTATAGAAATGCAAAACACTTAAGCAAAAACTCTTTATTTTTATGAAAAAGGTACAATTTTTCATTTTCTATTCTTGGCATAAATTTTAATTCTTTCCAGTGGAACCAAAACCTCCTGAACCCCTTTCAGTGTCATCCAAAACCTGAAAGATAGAAAAAGGCAGTAAGCCTTGTAGTTAATTTTACAGCCTTTTGGTTCGTCTCTCTAGCTCCTAATGGCTTTTATTCCTGCTATATCATTTTTTCCAAAAGAGGATTACAAAAGAAGAAAATTAAATTCTAAAAAAGCTCCATAAATTAGATTATTGGGTATTTTTTTAAATCTAAGGAAATATTAGCAGTTCATAGTACAAATATCTTACTATCCAAAGTAACAATTACATAAAAAATCTAAAGAAATTATGAAACTGAAATTTCAATTTTGCAAATCAGTCTAGTCATATATACTAGTTATCAATAGCATATTAGATCCTCAAAACTGGACTATTTTTTCTTGACATAGGTTCTTGCTATGTGGCCCGGGCTGATTTCAAACTCCAGTGGCCTCAACGGATCTTCCTGCCTCAGCCTCCTAAGAGGCTGGGACTTTAGTCATGAGCCACTACAACTGACAAACTATGTTTTTTTTTCTTCACTCAAGTTGTTACAGCACTTATTCTCTACTTAGCTTTTATGTTACTTACTTGAACTTCTTCTATTTCTGGATAAAAAATCCGTTCACAAATGAGCTGTGCAATGCGATCACCTTTCTTGACTTCAAAGAAAGAAAACAAAGAACAGTGTATTACTGATACTTTCTTGAAACATTCTCCATATCCTGTCTTATTCAATTAAGAATCTGAAGAGTCAATGTTTTTCACACATACATAGCTCAGAAAATTTATTACATTTATATCAATATATATTTAACATACCTTCAAACTTTGCTTTGCCAAAATTAAATAGTACAACACCAACATTTCCTCTATAATCTTCATCTATGACACCAGCTAGAGGAAAAGAAAAATATTATCTCGACATGCCATCAGAACACAAAAGGTGAAAGTTTTTCTCAAAATCATTCTCACGTAGCTCTAAGATTTTTATTCCTACAATGGAATAAGTCAATCTTGCTTTGGTACTATGTAAAGCCTCAAAACCAAGAAATATTACTAAAATGCAAATAAAAACTTACAAAATCAGTCTTAAATTTTCCAACCTGTCCAACAGGGACCATTTCCTACTTTAAGCTGGGAGTGGCAATGACTGTATCTACAAACTACCATCTGCTCACTGCAGACCTGCCCAAAAGACTATAGGAAAAGTATGACTTTGGCTTTAAAGGCTTTTCCTGGTAGAAGCTTCCTAATATCCGGATTGAAATATGACTGAGTCATAAATAAAAATGTCAAAATGCCTAAAGATCTGCAGGGAATCCATCAATGCTGACAGTGTTAAGCAGCAGTCTGCACATACCAGAACATTCCATTTTTATAACAAAAATGAAGCTAAACTTTTCAGTCAGTTCATATTCTTCCTCTCCATTTAAGATGATCCACCATCCTTTCCTGAGTATGAATTCTCAGAAGACATTAGCACATAAACATAATAATACATTTTTCTATATGTATTCACATATATTTTGAGATTACGGACACAGGGGCAGATCTTTATGGGAGACACTTGAGCCTGGTCCCTTTCCCAGTCCAGAAAGCTACATTTGCCAGACTTGCTAGCATTCATTTTAGGGCTGAGAATTGAAAATATTTCCATAAACTAAAGCACAAATATAGGTCCACCAGGTCTTCTAATTTTATTTTTATATTGATATATGATTCACACATAATTCATCCATTTAAAGTGTACAATCCAATGGTTATAGAGTATTTAGAATTGTATAGCAATCACCAATTTTAGCACATTTTTGTTACCCCCCAAAAAGAAAACTCCTACCTATTAGCAGTCACAACCCCCTCCAACCTCCCAGTTTCCTTTATATATGTTAATTCATCCCCTTCTGTTTGTGAAAGGCTGGATAGGATCCATGTGAACCTAACTGAATGCAGCTCCATGTTACATCTTACTTCTTATTAACATTCTAGCCTCTAAATAAAACCCTAATGAAGGGGAAAAATAAAGGAAATGAAAATAACCTGGAATTTGGGCTCAATGGGTACTGATCCCATCTACCCATACTCCAGGGTATTTAATAGTTGAAGGTTAACAGAAACAAACAACCCCTCCCCTCTTTTAGGAACAGAATAATCCCTAAGTATACCCTTTAAATTTTTAATATAGGAAAAAAAGGGAAACTCTTAGTTCCACCATGGGGAAAAATACTCAGGATAACCAACATTTTAGATTTTTCCAGTAGATTACAGTAGAATTTTAAACAAACTCTGTGCTTTATGAATAAATTACTAGGGAGGAGTGAATTTGAATTTAAGCACCTCTTAAAAGGTTCCACATTCAACATTTTGAGGATTTTGAATTAAAGCTTTAAATTCAAGAGTGAAAGAGTGGGCTGAAAAACAACAAAGCCAGGTCATCTCACATCTGGATTCAATAAAACAATTCTTCTCTCATTGTACAACAACTTTGATCAATTCAAAGAATACTAAAAACCCTGGTTTCTTTTCTCACTGCCAATTGACCATTAGTTTTAGGGGTGCCATCCTGCAGCCCAGGGGCTGCAGATTATTTGAGGCCTGTTTTGCTTATCGGTGGTGTGAGATACTGTAAAAACTATACAAAGACTTTTGGCTCATCAGCTTTTGTTAGAGTTTTTGTATTTAATGTGTAGCCCACGATTAATATTTACAAAAAGAATTGGTATAAAAATGAGACCAACTTTTTCTACATTACCTACATATGTGGAGAAAATTTTGGCCACAGGCATGATTTAAATTAACCCTTAGCATAGCATGTTGTTCCATGCTAGAACAAAAGACCACATGAGGCTATGGAATTTCCATGCTGGGAGATTTTGAGGTAAAGGCTATCTCGAAAGTGTCAGAGAAAGATAATGTGGACTGACTTCTGAACTCTTGTTTCTACTTTTTAGAAAAGTAGATACATGTAAGTGAAAGTTAACAATGTCCAAAATCAACAATTTCCATTTAAAATATCATATGTATCCTTTAAGATTAATATATATAAATCCTAGCCATTCTTTTTTGAAACAAGATACAGAAATACAGTACCATTATTTATTTTCTGAGACAGTCTTTCTGTTACCCTGGATAGAGTGACGTGGCATCATCACAGCTCACAGCAACCTCAGTCTCTTGTCTCAGCCTCCCAAGTAGCTGGGAAGCATCTGACTGGATAATTTCTGGGCAGCCTTATATTTTCGATTTTAAAGGCTACTGCTAGATAATTTTACAAAACAGGTAAAGCCATTCAATACTCCAAAAAGCCCATTTCTAAAATCCTTGCCAGTACCAGATGGCAGTAATTCTTTAAATTCTGGCCAGTAGGATGAGTAAAAGATGATAGATTGTTGCTTTACTTTGCATTTCCCTGACAACTAGTGAGACTGGACATTTTCCTTCCCATGTCTTCCCACGTCCAGATATTTGCTTTTTGACTTCATTGTATCTTGTACCACACAAAACCAGTCCCTTTTTGTAAAGATCTTTGCTACATTTCCATAAAGTAGTCCTTTTAGGAGTACACAAATGGTCTTATGTCTTGAATTCTGCAGAGCCAGGTAATCAACATTTTATGTGTGGGACACAAAAATGTGAAAAGCCTTTGACTGACTAAATGAAATCATTTGAAATCAATGAAAATGTAAGGCAGAAAAAAAATGCCCTTAGTACTTTTTATAATGTAAATGAATGCCAATGGCATAACAAATTCAATAGTATTATACTGAATTGGCATTGGCCCTTCAAGAAAAACCAAGATATAGTCCTTCTTTGCATAAAGGATATAAGCCTCAAGGATATTTCTCTTAATGAAAAAGCAGAAAGTATCTTGAAGTTATCACTAGAAAAACCATGCATTGGAACTGGCAGACTGATGAACTTCAGGAGAAAATTTTACTGTGTCAAGAGTTTGGCATGTCATTTGTTGGAAACCCTTTTTAGTGAAAACTATCCACACCTACCAGATGTGAATTCTGAACAGAATCCTGCATACTCAACTTCTCCCTTTGACCCTATTTACGGACTGGGATTTCTAACAACAGCTCTCTTTAGAAATAAAACTGTTGCCAACTACGATAAACTTGTGGCTAAGAGACATTTTTAAGATACTCTGCATCCAAGGCTTTTCACATTTTTGTGTCCCAAGCATAAATGTAATTTTATGAATAACACCATACCAACCACCAAGGCAAACTAACTTTCCATTTCTTTTTTCCATGAATTTTTTTCCAGAGGGTTGCTTTAAACAGAGTAAAAATTAGCAACTAAGTTTTAAAGAAAGTTTCTGCGTTAAAAAAAAATCTGTTAACCGGCAGTGCCTATGGTTCAGTGAGTAGGGCGCCGGCCCTATATACTGAGGGTGGCGGGTTCAAACCCAGCCCTGGCCAAGCTGCAACAAAAAATAGCCAAGCATTGTGGCAGGCGCCTGTAGTCCCAGCTACTCAGGAGGCTGAGGCAAGAGAATCACCTAAGCCCAAGAGCTGGAGGTTGCTGTGAGCTGTGATGCCACAGCACCTACCGAGGGCGACAAAGTGAGACATTCTGTCTCTAAAAAAAGAAATAAAAATCTGTAAAGTCCCTAGGAGACAGAAATTATAATGTATGGAATCTAGTATGTGCCAAGCACTGTATTAGATGCTTCTTTGTAGATATACACTGTCATTTAATCCTCCCATCTCTCAGAGGCAGGCACACTAATTTCCATTGTACAGATGAAGAAACTAAGCCTCAGGTTAAGTAACAGCTAGCTAGTTAGTGAAAGAGCTGGGATCTAAATCCATTCGTACACCAAAGTTATTCTTTTCACAACCTTTTGAAATTTCCTTAAAAATACATACAATCTCTTATATCCTTAAGTTACAGTCCCAAATGACCACACTTGACCTTATAAAAGCATTTTTGAACATCAAGCATAATTTACTGAGCCAGGGAATCCCCAGCCCAGAGAAGGCTGTGATGTCAATCCTTGCTACATAAAACTCAGTTCCCCTTTAGTCCCTAAATACTATGAACTTTCAGGCTCCTGTCTTGCCCCACAGCACCACCTAGTGACACCAAGGGGAGAACCAGACCCCTCCCAAAAATGTTAGCCTAGGGTAATCACCATGCTTAACCCCTGCAAGGGCAGACAACTAAGCTCATTTAGGACAGCATTGTGGGGGAGGTGAAGGAAAAGGTTGGGTAAGTTCCTATCCTATGGGTACATTGCACAGTTCCCCGGTGAAGGCAATGCTACGACCTGGACTTTAACCTTACAAAAGCAAACCACGTAATCCAATCACAGGTACCCCCATATTAATCTGAGAAAAATAAAAAAAGGCATCAAGAAAATTTAGGACAGTGTTTTGATGAGAGATTGATGAGAGAGATGGGGGCATGGTAATTTCCAGATTCAATTGCAGTGGAAAGAATAAGGGGTCTGGAATCTCATTGATAGAGACATCAGTTTCTAATAAGTGCCAACTTGAGCTCACCTGAGTCACTTTCGTGTTCTGTTAAAAAGCCTTGATAAAGTAACTGTAAAAATGGTTGGAGGAGAATCCAGCATACCCAGTTATTTATACACACATTTATATATGAACCAAAATGTCTTATCAAGTGGAACACTTAGTTTTGATGGGGATAAAGAAAGGTCAGAACACAGTGGGGTCTATAGCCCAGACTGAGATCTGAAAGAACATGTTGGGAAAGTGAGGCTTTCCTTGTAAGAGGAGTGGTTAGAAGAAATCCTACAGCAATTGCTTCTAGATGACTAGGCAATGAAAAAGAAAAAAAAAGGAGGTGCTCGCTTCGGCAGCACATATACTAAAATTGGAATGATACAGAGAAGATTAGCATGGCCCCTGCGCAAGGATGACATGCAAATTCGTGAAGCGTTCCATATTTTTAAAAAAAAAAAAAGGAGACAGAACTCTTTCTGCAGCTGCAAAGCCTGGGAGGCAGCCTGGGAGGTCCTGGCCTGGGCGAAGATCTCATCCTCCTACATCTCCTATGTGCTTCTCTGCTACCCGCGCCCAAGTCCCCTCAATAAAGTGATTTGAGCCCCTCCAATTCCCCCTCCCAAAAAAAGGAAGAACCCCTACAGCAAGGACAGTTAACAGAAGACACTAGGGCTTCTTTATGAAAGGGCCATGTGAGGAAGCTGTTAACTTTAGGAGACAGGAGCAAGGCTTTGCTATAAGGGAAATAGATGTCAGTGAAGACTTTAAAATGGAAAAAAAAATTTTAACAAACTTCTTCTTGTTTTAGAGACAGGGTCTTGCTTTGTTGCCCAGGCTGAAGTAGTCAACAGATGATAACTCACTATGACCCGGAATTCCTGGGCTCAAGTAATCTAGTGATCCTCCTGGTTTAGCCTCCCACATAGCTGGAAAGACAGTCACACAGCACCACACCTAGCCAATTTTTTTTTTTTTTTGTAAAGATGGGGTCTCGAATTCCTGGCCTCAACTTCTCCCTCCTCAGTTTCCAAAAGTGTGAGGATTTCAGACGTTTAAGCTACCACACCTGGCCCCCTGAATACTATCTTATAAACAAAAACAAAGTAAATATCTTTATAAACATTTAGATAATGAAGAAGTAAATATATTACCTCCTACATCTATAAAGTGTTTTGCAGCCAAGCCAGAACGTGGAGCTAAAAATCAAAAAAGAGATAGTGGTTATTTTAAGGGGACAGACAATAGTGTATATAACTAATACATTTTAAGTCTGTTACTCTCTTCTCCTACATCTACTGTCTTCATTTCGACATTAGCAGATGGTTCTGAATTAAAAGGTATCTTTATCATACTGAATTAGCAAAATTGTTAAGAGTCGTTTAGAGGAATTCAACAAGGTTCTAATTCAAAGTCAACTTCAACCACTCCCACATGATTCAGTCAATTAAAGATCTGTAGTGTTGCAGACCCAGGAAGACTGCTGGAATGAATTGAAAGGTAAACAAGGGACAGCTCCTTCATGAAATGTGGCCAGAGGGGAAGAAAAAGAGTGGACTTTAGAGAAGACTGGACTTTGGTTTTGAGATGTACAATGTAGATGCGAAGTAGGGAAGAGAATGTGAGAGGAACAAACCTAACCAAAAAGTAGCAGAGCATAGCCTAGAACGAGACCCCTTTTAGCATGCTTCAGATGCTAAAAGATGTGCCTGTATGAAACACATGAACAAGAGTAAGATAAATGGCCAGTCAAGTGTCAAAAACATAGCCTCAAAAATTTAATTCCAGTGTATTTTTCTCCTAAAAATGAAAAAAAAAAACCCAACCTTCTACTTGCTGACTTAATAAGCATCAGATCCATCATTGATGATCCTATTTCTAGTATGTCATTTCAAAATAATTTAAATCAGGCACTTTGTCAAAAGATGCTGCCTCATCTCGGCTTGGCTTATTTCAGTCTATCTCCTGCCTCTCCCCTGCAGGCTTCCCGCCCCACAAATTCTAAAACTATAGTCAGTAGTGATGTCAAAGAGATGAGGAGAGAGCCGGTTTTGTTTTTCTCTCAGGCAGTTGTCTCACTCATGAGTATCAAGATAGTGCTAGTCTTGCTCCCTTCCCTGGAGGAAGGGGTAACAGTTCCATTTGCCTCATTATGTTTACTTTGAAATTAATCAAAAAGTATTACGCTTTGAAAAGAAGTTTTGAACTCTGTCTCTGGCAACAAGTGACTCCCTCCGAGAAATCAAACCTGTTGACTTGCACTCCATTTTGTCCTAACTGCTCTCAATGAGCCATTTATTTCTAGAACACTGAAGAGTACCCTGTAACTCCATGGGAGGATAACCTAGGCAAAAAGCTAAAAAGCTGATATACTCTGGGGGCCCTACAGGGATCAGAAGTTTTACTCTCATACTATATAATGCCTGTGTGCCGTGATCTAAGCCCCTCTCTTTTCTTATTCAACAAGTATCAGCCACTCATCAACCTCTTCACAAAGAAATCTGACCTCATTATGCAATCTAATCCTTGAATGGCATTAGTCTTGGAAAAAGCTTTAGTTAAAAATCACCTACGTTTTCAGTTTTTCTTACAGTGAGGCATTCTGAGAACAATCTCCTGGGCCAGTGTGAGCCTAAAAGCTAGAGTAAAAAAGCAGAAGTGGCAAAAAGCAAATATATAAATGAGGCTTTCAAATGGCTGTATTTGTCATTACAGAAAGTGCTTCTTGACATAGCCCAAGCAATATCCCTCCACTTATTACCCTAAGTGAAACTAAGATGAAAGAACACGCCACAAAAGGGAGTTACCTGTTTCTTGAATCACTTACCTACTCTTCCATAACACCCAGAAGGAAGAGCTATCTGAATGTCAGTCTTCACAATAGCTTTCTCCATAGGTGGTATTGTGTAATCATAGGCACTAAAAAGATATTTTTAAAAAAGACTTATGAAATCACTTTTATTATTTTCTTTCTTTCTAATCAAGCATACAGAGCTGTTTAAAGCATATTTCATAAAATAAGTCATACAGCCTTAGTTTCTATAATCAATCTTGCTATGATAAATTTCCAATTCATTTTTTAAAAAGTTTTTGAAGAAGATAGAAGTAAAGTCTTTTAGCGTATTAGTAAAATGATGACAGCTTTAGATAAAATAATTCTGTGTGAATGCTTCTGGTAGAGGGAAGAGATACCGCCATTGTGAGGGTCTTTGCCCCTGCACAAAGCTTTACTGGGAAGCCTAGGTACATATTGGCATGAGGCAGAAAGGCAGACTTTTAAAAGGTGTATGCTTCATTTATATAGTATAAAGAAACAGGAAAACGAAGAAAGAACCTAGATAAAAGAGGGCAAATAATAACTAGGAATAGCTAACATTAACTCCTCAGTATGTGCCAGGCACAGTACTGGTTTCCGTACATTTTCTGAGCTTACTCTTTCAACAGTTCACTAAGCGCTTAGAGAAAACCTACATAAGGACAGAAACCTCACATACTGCATGTACAAAAAGAGCTTCTTTGTCTCTATAATCTTTTCAGGGAATGTCTATAGCTGTGGCAGCAGATGGTGCAAACATCAGCTAACATGCCCTCGAGCTCCATAGCTCGGGGATCGCGCCTTCTTTGCAGGAGTAGCGGTAGAGCGGGCGGAGGGCGCCCTGCTCAGCCTCCTCGCCGGGCCCGCTACCCGAGGCGCGCGGGCGCCCGAGGGTGCCCACTCACCTGTACAGGTCGTAGCCTGCAGCTCGGGCGGACCCCCGGGACGGGGCCGTGGCGTGCTCCGAGAGCCGGGCAAAGCGGAGCTGGATGTTGCCCTTCACCTCGGTTCGGGCCCGCTTGCTGGGGGACACGATGAGTGCCTCTTCCGAGCAGGGCATGGCAGAGCGAGGTGAACCGACAGAAAGGGGAAAGAGACAGCACAAGATAAGAGGTAAGGCAGCGACCAGGCCAAGCAGATTCAAATCTCCCGCCAGCTCCTCCCCGGTCTCCCGCTACCCTCCTGGACGAGTCCACAGTTTTGCCTGAGAGGGGAGGTGAGATTCAAATTTTGGGTTAAAAGACCTTCTCGGGAAACAGGTTTGGGATTGGAACTACTGGGCCTTACTAAATATTGTAAATTCAACGCATGGGTCCTAGTGGGGATGCAGTTTCGGCGGTCTCGCTCACACACAACAGAAAGCTGCCCTCGCTCCCCCCAGGGGGGGACCCGCTTAGACTCGCTCGCGCGCGCGGAGGTCCTGCGCGCCCTTCCCGCCCCCACCGCCGGAAGCCGCCGAGCTTTCTTTGAGGCGGCGCGCGTCCACTGTCCCCTTGCTCCCGGGGGCCGGGGCGGGGACGGCGGGACCGGCTCGTAACATCCCCACGCTTTAGATAGCGTGCCTTCCAGCCCAAGCCCCGACTTCACTGGCTCCGCTGCAGCCTCGGGTCTGGCGGCGAGCGCTGGACAGCGTCCGGAGCAGCGCGGCTGGGCCGAGTGGGGTGCCCGGCTCGGAGAGGCCCGCGGCCCCGGCTCCCTCCCGGGCGCTGGCTGCGTCCTTAAACGCTGAGCGGAGAAGAGAAGGACGGAAATGGTGGCAGAGTGCGGGGCGAGGGTTTAGGGGTATCATTTCCCCCAAGATGTGAGCGGGCTGGCTCGTCAGCGGCTCCGGACGCGCGCGACCCGAGCCCGCACCCTGAAGACGGGACCGCGGCGCATGACCTCGGAAGCAGTAACTGCCATCATCTGGAGGCCCAGGGAGGCGGCGCGTCGGCCAGCCCAGGCTGGCGCAGGCCCACCCCCGAGGGAACACCCACGTCCCGAGTCCCGCAGCCGCCTTCGGGTGTCTGCCTGCAGCCCTCGCCTGGGGCTGCCATTTTCCGAGAGTGCCCGCCAGGCCCCGCACCTGGGCTGACCTACCTGGGCCGGCGCCGCCTGCGGCCATGACTCCTCGGGTTCTGATCTCAGGTTTTCCCGAAGCAAAGGAACCTTATCACGGGGCTGGTGACAGCCGCCGCTGTGCCCAGTGTCGCTCCCTAGGTTGTGGGCAAGACAGCGCGCTCCATTTCCTTGCAGCACCGCGAGTGCAAGACGATATATTATGTGCTCTTAAAGGGGGTTGGGGGAGGGGGGCTTCGGGGTAACTCCAAGGACAAAGCAGTTAAAATCCTAGCGCTGAGGATTTTTCGGGACGACCACAGTCGAAACACGGGGGGAACCCCATGGCTAGGATTCGCAGGAAGAGCCTGGGCCAAGGTGGTGTAACTTTAAAAGCGGAGATGAATAAACGAGATGATTGTAAATTGATTTTTTCTGGGATGCAAGTATCTTCAGTTATTTCCGGATCTGACAAAAAATTCTGGAAACCATATTGAATGCACTTTAATTTTCAAAATCAATAGAAGCTGTAGGGTAGTTTTAAAGAGAGGACAGGTAAAAATGTTAAGGAATTATTAGTAAAATTTTCAGACTTTGTTGCTTTGCCTTTCCTCAGGGACTGGCTCCTCTCGAGTTTTGGAATTCCTCTGGATAAGGTTATGGGCTATTGACTTTGTTGCCTTGATTTTTAAATATTACCTATACGCCTAGGACGCCGAAATTCATACCTGTAGCAATACAGTGAGGGTTCTGCTACTGTTCCAACCTCATCTTGATTCGTCATCATCCCACTTTGGAGGTTTCTGGCCACATGGCTCTCTAATAGTTAGTAGACCCATCAGACTGCCCTTCCTCAGTCTTTGCTTCATGTCTTTCAAATCTATTCATCTTAGAGAGGCCTTCCCCCAACAAACTGAAGAATCTGCCTTGTCTGCCCTCACCACTATTTTCTATCACAGTAATTATTTTTTTCTACTCACTACTTATTTCTATAATCTTTGTTATTTGTTTTTTTTTTTAAATTAAACAATGCTTTATTTCAAATTATTTATTTATTTTTTATTGTTGGGGATTCATTGAGGGTACAATAAGCCAGGTTACACTGATTGCAATTGTTAGGTAAAGTCCCTCTTGCAATCATGTCTTGCCCCCATAAATTGTGACACACACCAAGGCCCCACCCCCTGTTATTTGTTTTCTTGTTCTTTGTCTGCTGTAGATAACAAGCTCCACGAAGGCAGGGACCTTAAGTCTTTATTTACCTTTGTATTCCTGGTGTCTGGTTTAGTGCTTGGCTCGGAATGGTTCATCATAAATATTTATTATATGAATGAATGCTAGCTATCTCACTGTTCCTTGTCTGTTATCATTTCTTGAAGTTTCTTTGTTTGTTTGCCCGCTCCTTTAATTTTTAAGCAAAGGTTTTCTCCATATAATGCTTTTTCAAAGTTAACAAACAACCCATCTCCAAGTCTCACTCCTTAGGGGCAACACTTCCAACTTTTTTTGGCTCTTTTATACTGAAAGACACCCCCCTGTTTCTAGATAATGTTGTATTTTTTTTTTAATGGTATAGAAATTATCTCAGGGTAGTTGGGGATTTAAGTCTCCTTCCCCTCTCCCATTCCATCAATAGTTAGTTCTAACAATGTTTGGATAAGTCAGCAGTTCCTCTACTTTATCATGACTAAGTAAATACTATTTACTGCTGATAGGATTTTTTCTTTCTTCTCCCTATCAAGTTAGCAATTGCCTTGTTTTTCCATTTGTTTTTGTTGGTGGTATATTTAGTTTACCTATTCCTTATTTTTTTCCCCAAATGCTACAGTGGATCCAGTATCTCAAGCGTATGTCAAAT
The DNA here is from genome assembly GCF_027406575.1 of Nycticebus coucang. Lineage (NCBI taxonomy): Eukaryota > Metazoa > Chordata > Mammalia > Primates > Lorisidae > Nycticebus > Nycticebus coucang. The sequence goes on along the minus strand of NC_069785.1, from coordinate 50,118,283 downwards.
TGAATGAAATGGAAACCAAATCCACATCAGTTCCATTTTTCCCCTAGAGCCTCCCTCCTTCCCTCCCCATTTCTCTTGCTCCAGCCTATGCTAGTGATTCTCTAGTTCTAGAATTTCCTTCTCCCCCTCTTGTATTTGAGTCCTGGTTTTGGGCTCTAGAATCTTCATCTTAGTGTTCTCCCTCATTTTGCTGAAGTATTTTTTCTAGTAATTAAAGTTCATATAAGAAATAAATTTTTAGAGTCCCTGCTTCCTAAAATCAGACCCAGATAAAAATATCACTTCGTTCCTGAACTTCCCTTCAATCAGTAGTGACCTCTCCCCAACCTTATCTCTTACAACACTATATCATTCATTGGTCACTTAGCTTTATATACCCATGTGTAACCTCATGTATATGTATTTTATCTTTCATATTAATAAATCAAGAGTCAAACTTTTATGAATTCTTCAAAGCACCTACTTCAGTATTTTACACAGAAGTTATTTCTTTGGTTCATTATAAGATATTCTATTTTTTTCTGTTAATCTGGTTGAAGTATATATTATTGTCACTTTCATCCAAGGTTATTTTAGACTGAAAAGTTAAACAGCCATAGTCCAACTGGAAAAGAGTAAGTGGTTAAGATTCTGAGCCAATAAGCATTTAATAGGACATTCTTTATGACAATGGGAATATAACTTGATGTGAACGTACACCTTAAATTCAAGATACTGCAGTTAAGAACTAGACATGTTCCAACCACATGCTGTTGTCTTTTATCAGAATGTAGTTAACGTATCAGTCATGCTGATTAATTCAATTACATAAGTCTAGCACCCTTTTGAAAATTCAAGTCGATACTTTATAAGCAAAGTTGTCTTTCCTATCTTTGCCATTATAGCAATTTCTCTCTCAATAAAAACACACTTAGCAATTACTTTATACCAGATGTATTCTGAGTGCTTTAAAGATATTAGCTCATTTAATCACAACAACTGAGGAAACATTATCCCCATTTTACACATAAGAAAACTGAAGCATAGTATATAGCTCATAACTAGAAAGAGATTACGCCATATGTCAGATAGTCTGGTTTCAAAGCCCTTGCACTTAGCCACTATGCTCTGTAGGTTGACATCTGTCCTATTGAGTCTATGGTAGCTCTTAATAGTGAATTTTGGGGTCTCGGATCAAAATTTGGAAGTGGTCCTTGGTTTCAAACCAGACGTTTTTACACCACAGACATAGAGCAAAGCACCAGAGTCAGGCTGTCCCTGGGTGAGAAGTGTACCAACCTTTTGTAAAAGGGCAATTGGAGTAGGGGAGGTGGGAAGAACTAGTACACAGGCAGATCAATTTCAGTAAACAGTACATATGTATGTCGACTAAGTCCATTGTTTTAAAACTTTTGTCCAAAATACCATCAGGAAACCTGGAACGTCTGTATGTTCCAAGTGTATATGGCTAAATCTGAAAATACTGAACTAGTGTATAACTTGTAAAACCCAAAGTATGTTACTGCCGGGTTCTTGGGAAGAATACCAGGATAAGATAAATATTTTTAGACTTTTGATTTTATAAGACTAGCGCAGGGATCTTAAGCACATAAGTAGCTCAGTTGAGTGACAGTTGAATAGCAGTTAAATAAACAAGTAAGGAACTAGCAGGAAATCAACAAAACGCGTTTATTTTTACAAAATTACTTTGGAATAACTAACAAATTACTGCCTCAATGTACTACAAAGGTACAAGGGGATCAGAACACTTAACCCTCCTAACACTCTGGGAGGCGAGGCAGGTGGATTGCTTGAGCTCAGGAGTTCAAGACCAGCCTGAGCAGGAGTGAGACCCTGTCTCTACTAAAAATAGGAAAATTAGCCAGGCATTGTGGATGCATGTACTCCCAGCTGCTTGGGAGGCAGAGGCAGGAAAATTTGAGCTTAGTAGTTTCAGGTTGCTGGGAGCTATTACTCCACAGCCTTCTACCCAGGGCAACAGAGTGAGAATTTATAAATAAATAAATAAATAAATAAATAAATAAAATCACTTAACACACAAACTCAGAACTGCAGCTCTCTCCAATTCAGTGGATACCCAATGTCTCTTAACTAACATAATCATCATGGAAAGCTGACTCTGAATTATCCCAGTGTGTATATAAATACCAGTATAGTCCAGGGAAAGACTCTAATTTTCTTTTTGCATCATTGACTTTTCAGGAAGTAAAGAAAGTAAAGGCAGATGGCTTAAGAGCCAGAGTCTGCAGGAGAATCATTTAGAGAGCTTGGTTAAACACGTGTGCCCCAAACTTGCTACACAGATTGACTACCCCTAATCTCTAGGGTGATCTGTTGCCCATTGTTGGTTAAGGACCACTGCTTTAGGGGATTTATTTCTAGAAAATCTGCTGGGGTCAAGACATCCTGGAAAGAATTCCCTCACATTTAACCAATATTATCAGCTTTACCAAAATTACTATGCTATGAACCAGTTGATAGAGGCTCCATGACCTTAAACATAGAAGCAGAGCCAGAAGCTTTGTTCTTGGCAATACATTCATGGTACAATTTTACTAAGAATAATTGCAGGGGCCAGGCAAGGTGGTTCACGCCTGTAATCCTAGCACTCTGGAAGGCCGAGGCAGGTAGAAGGTTTGAGCTCATGAGTTTGAAACCAGTTTGAGCAAGAGCAAGATCCCTGTCTCTAAAAATAGCCAAGGGTCCTGGTGGGTGCCTATTGTCCCAGCCACTCGGGAGGCTGAGGCAAGAGGACTGCTTGAGCCCAAGAATTTGAGGTTGCAGTGAGCTGTGACTCCAGCACACTCTACTGATGGTGACAAGGGCTCATGCCTATAATTCTAGTATTCTGGGAGGCCAAGGTAGGAGGATCCCTTGAGCTCAGGAATTTAAGAGCAGCCTGAGCTACAGCGAGACCCCTGAGACTCCCGTCTCTACTAAAAAATAGAAAAATTAGCCTAGCAGGGTGATGTGCACCTGTGGTCCCAGCATCTTTTGAGGCTGAGGCAAGAGGATTTCTTGAACTCAGGAGCTTGAGGTTGCTGTGAGCTAGGCTGAACCCTTGGTTGGGTGACAGAGGGAGACTCTGTCTCAAAACAAAAGAGGGAGGCAAAGGCGGGAGGATTTTTTGAGCTCAGGAGTTCAAGACCAGCCTGAGCCAGAGCGAGACCCTGTATCTAAAAATAACCAGGCATTGTGACAGGTGCCTATAGTCCCAGTTACTTGGGAGGCTGAGGCAAGAGGATCACTTGAGCCAAGAGTTTGAAATTGTGATCTGTGATGCCATAGCACTCTACTAAGGGTAACAAAGTGAGATTCTGTCTCAAAAGAAAAAAAAAACAAACAAAAAACTTGCAGATCAGGCAGCCTTCAGTATATCTGCTTGTTTCTTGGTTATGCTGAATAGAAACCATTAAAACAAGTCACAAGAGATGCCCCCAACAACCATTAAATAGAATTAAAAGGCTGAAACTTAGTGTAGAATATAAGGTGAAATTTTGAGTAATAAGGAATCTGATTTCTTTGACAGTTTTAATTGCAAAGTTAGACAAGGGGGAATGTGTTTGGGGGTAGGATATCTACAGTGGAAAGCTCTTCAACACCACAAGTCTGTCTAGGCATCCACCACCTCTCCCTCTCTTACCTTTGGAGAGTATTTTGGTACTGGAAAATTAACCATATAATGCAGACCATCCCTATTGAGTCAATTCAGAGATTTATTGTGTGATTCTGTCTGGCCAGAGGGGCAGAACTGGTTTCACTCTAACACAGACTATTTTCATAGTAGTAACAGGGCAGCATAGCAGGCAAATAATGTGGGATTTTGTAAATTGCCCAGTGTATTTCATGTCGACATGTTTGCTGATGAAAACCCTGGAAACATCTGTTGACCAATATCTCCAAGGAATTTATTCAGGCCATCTTTAGTAATATTCATTCACCTCTCAGCCTAACTTTTTTTTTTTTTTTTATTGTTGGAGATTCCTTGAAGGTACAAAGGACCAGGTTACATTGATTGAATTTGTGAGGTAAAGTCCCTCTTATAATTGGACACTTGCACTAGACTGTTTATCACAGCTCAATTTACAATCACCAAAATGTGGAAACAGCCTAAATGCTCACCAACCCAGGAATGGATTAACAAGCTGTGGTATGGGATACTATTCAGCCATCAAGAGACTTTACATCTTTTGTATTAACCTGGATTGAGTGGAACACATTCTGCTCAATAAAGCATCACAAGAATGGAGAAGCAAGAATCCTATGTACTCAATTCTGATATGAAGACAATTAATAATGTGGGGGTGAGGGGAGGGGAGAGCAGAGAGAGGGAAGGAGGGTAGGGGATGGAGGGGTCTAGGTGTGGGACACACCTTTTGGGGGAGGGACACAATTATCAGCTTGACTTTTGGCTCATAAATCAGAGTATCATGATGGAAGCTCAGGCAATGTTCCTGTCTATAACTATATTAAAATAAACCAAGGTAAATTCAAGGTCAGAAACTACTAATGTCTGGAAATCTATATTGCGGATCAGGGACACTGCACTGCAATTATTGCAGCAAAAATATGGGAACTAGGAACATTTTAACACATTTTATAAAAGCTCAGGAATCAAGATATTCTTCCTTTAAAATATTTAGTTATGTCTTAGTTTGGGCTACCATCACAAAATACCATAGACTGAGTTAAACAACAGAAATCTATTTTCTCACAGTTCTGGAGTCAGGAAATCCTTGTTCTGGTGAGGGCTCTTTTTTGGCTTGAAAATGGCCACCTTCTCATATGACTTCAACGTACGAATTTGATGGGACAGGGGGACACAAACGTTCAGTCCACAACAAGAATCAAAATATTCTTCCTGGCTGGGTGTGGTGGCTCACCTCTATAACTCCAGCACTTTGGCGGTGCTGAGGCAGGAGGATAGCTTGAGGCCTATAAAGTACTTTCACAAAATTAATTTGTATCCTTGATCAAGCATCTTAATTATTTATCAATGTAACACACATTTCTTCACAGTATTTTCCAAATATTCAAAATTAGACATTTCATATTTAATGACCTAACATTTCTGTGTCATGGGGCTTCTTTAAAGGGCTTGGAAATTTCCCAGGAAAGCAACAAATACCCATCTCTTCCATGTCTTTGACCCAAGAGAGGTGAGGAGGCTAGCAGGGGCAAGCTAGGCTCCTCAGTCAAGTTCCTCTGCCCTGTTCTTCCTTTTTGCTGTTTTCTGTCTCTTCCTGTGGGTTAAGACCTCCCTTTCTGTATAAACTTGTTTGATCTCACTGTTCCATACCCTAGAGCAGAGGTCTGCAAACTACAGCCTGCGGTGTGGCCCGCCGAGGACATTTATCCGGCCAGCCGGCTGTTTTTGCCACCGCTGCCTATCCTGCTTAGCAGCCGACTTGTCCTGGGCCCGCAGTGCTCATGTGTGGAATGTGAGCCTAACTCTCCAACTCCCCTGCATTTATATTCTGATTGCTATTCAGCTGTGTATGATGTATGTCGTGTGCTGTGTAAGCCCTGGTTCACACTGTTGCAATCTCTGGCAGTGCGAGTTCAGCCATATGCTTGTATGGCTGAACTCGCATTAGATTCGGAAGAAAAAAGGCACATATGCCTTTTTTCTTGCAGTGGAATCTGACCATGGGTCTTCTCATCCATGCAATCAGATTCTTGTGCGAGTTCACAGATCACAGTGTGGTTCACACAGGGTAGTGTGAACTGGAAAGGTGGTGGAGGAACCGGCTCTGTAATCATGCCTGTTCCTGCACCGCACCAGTGTGAGCCTGAGGTAAAAGTGGAGTTCCACCATATGGTCACTGGTGAGGCTGAAATGATGCAGACTGGCAAGGCTGCATTGCTGGACACTGGTCAGACTGCATGGATGGGCAGTGCAGTCTATAGTTCTCTGTGTGGGCAAAGTTATTGCTGGTATATTGTTTTTGTAGTGGTGTATATATATATATATATATATTGGTATCTTACTAATAGCAATTTAGAATCCCTAGGAAACAATGATATCAAGAAAGAGAAAAATTGACTCAGAGTGTAGGATATTCAAAAAACAGTGGACTTATGATTACTTTTTCATGCAGTACAAGGAAAGAGCTGTGTGTTTGATATGCCAGAATATAGTGTCTGTGTTCAAAGAATACAATTTATGTCAACACTATCAAACTCAACATAAAGACAAATATGATTGGTCAGAGAAGTGAGAAAAGATAAAATATTAAAACTGAAATATACATTGACAACTCAGCAAAATACTTTTGTGAAGCAGAAGCAGCTAAATATTTCCTCACTGAGAGCAATTTTTCAAGTTGCCAAGCTACTAGTGTGTACTGGCAGACCATTCGTGGAGGGAGAATTTGTTAAAGAATGCCTTCTTTCTGTTGCCACGGAGATATGTCCAGAGAAGGCCGATTTATTTAGTACAGTGAGTCTTTCAGGACCTAAATTACATGAAGGATTGAAAAAATGGGAGACAATTTGCATCAGCATTTGCAAAACTCCGCAAAAAAACTTTCCTATTTTTCCTTGGCACTCAACGAAAGTAATGATGTTCGTGATTCTGCACAACTTCTAATTTTTATTTGTGGGATGAATGACTATTTCAAAGTCACAGAAGAGCTTGCTGCATTGCAAAGCATCAAAGGAACAACTACAGGACAGGATATCTATGAAAAGATTTGTCAAACTGTGAATGGTTTGGGGCTAGACTGGGCTAAATTAGCCAGTGTGACAACTGATGGTACTCCTAGCATAGTGGGGTCTAAGAAAGGAGTAATTGCTTGCATTAACCAAGAGATGGACAAACATAACCATTCTCATCCAATAGCCATACACTGCCTCATCCACCAACAAGTGCTGTGTAGTGAATCACTGAAGTGGGATTCTGTTATGAAAATTGTGGTATCTTGTGTTAACTTCATTAGAGCTAATGCACTGAACCACATACAATTTCAGGAATTTCTGTCTGAGCTAAATGTTGCCTATGAAGATGTTCTGTACCACACACAAGTCCATTGGCTGAGTCGAGGGAGAGTTTTGAAACATTTCTATGACTTACTTCCACAGATACAGCTTTTCTGCTTTCAAAAAACAAAGAAGTACCAGAGCTCAATGATGCAGAATGGAAATGGCACCTTGCCTTTCTGACAGCTGTAACAGAGCTACTCAACAGTTTCAATGTGCAACTTCAAGGAAAGGGGAAGCTCATCTGTGATATGCAATCACCTGTGAAAGCATTTGAAGTAAAATCAGGCCTCCTCATCAAACAAGTGAAGGAGGAAAATTTCTGCTGTCTCCCCACAACTCAAAATCTGTTAGTGGAAAAACCATTGGTTGCATTTCCAAACAAAACATGTGTGGATTCACTGGAAAAGTTGCAAAAGAAGTTCCCATTTAGATTTAAAGAGCTTCATCTCCATGAACAGGACATACAGCTTTTCCGTAACCCATTTTCTATTGACATTGAAAATGTGGATACAATTTACCAAATGGAACTGACTGAACTGCAGAATTGTGACTCTCTGAAAGATGCATTCAAGTCAAGCAGCCCTCCTAATTTCTTTGCATCTCTCCCCTCTGAGACACATCCTAATCTCAGGAACCATGCACTCAAAATGGCAACCATCTTTGGCAGCACTTATGTCTATGAACAGACATTTTCCAGAATGAAACATCTGAAATCTCCAACCAGATCTGCAACCACACTTGCATCACTTGTTATGACTAACAGTGACAAATATGGAACCGGACATTGGCCATCTCATTAGCCAAAAGCAGGCCCATAGTTCCCATTGACATACTGGTAAGTTTGTTGATTTAACTTTACTTGTTCTTCATTTTAAATATTGTATTTGTTCCCGTTTTTTTTTTTTTTTACTTCAAAATAAGATATGTGCGGTATGCATAGGAATTTGTTCATAGTTTTGTTTTTTTTTAACTATAGTCCGGCCCTCCAATGGTCTGAGGGACAGTGAACTGGCCCCCTGTTTAAAAAGTTTGAGGACCCCTGGATTAGACAGTTACAGTAGTTTCTGTATTGCAGGACCTCTCAGAGTCTTTAATGAGCATTGTGAATTTTCAGGCTGGGGCTGTGCACACTGTAGCATTTCCCAACATATGTTACTACAGAACCATTTTTAACTTTGTAAGAATATATTAGTAGTCTCTTGCTTGTAAGTAATGGAAACCAACTTTAGCTACCTTCATCAACAAAGAACATTTCTTGGAAGAATAATGAGGTAGATTGTTCAACTTGTTAAATTAAACTACTGATCCTTAGGAAGGAAGAGTGGGCAGCTATTGGAAACTTTGTGATTTTTAATATATTTCACCTTGATCTTTGTATGCAGTGGAATTTAGCATCCAGTTTTATTTTTTGTTTCCATTTTTGTTTTTAACCTACATCATGATCTCTTTCAGTTATCCCAAACTTTCATTAAGGCACATTACAGGTAAGGTTAGTTGCACTTTAGGCTGCATAGGATAAAGCAGAGAACGGGAGTGTGGTCTCCAAGGATCATGCTTCCTCTGATTTTAACCTGATGATGACAACATTACATTAAGGAAAATCCTAGAATTCTGTCAGTTTCGTATCAACAGAAGTGATCAGAAGCCCCAGGGTGAGCAGGTGGTAGGAAAAGGAGCTTCTGAGAAGAAACTAGACAACAATGAAGATTTACACTTTAGAACAAATTGACTCTCAAACAAGCTGGAGGAAAGCAACCCATGAGATGGGAGAGTCATTTACTTGGGATACCCAGTAACTCCCTGTAGCTCTGGGTAATCACAGGTTAACCATCCCTAGTCTGAAAATCCAAAGTCCAAAATGCTGTAAAATCTGAAACTTTTTGAGCAGCAGCACAACAGCACATATGGAAAACTCCACACCTGACCCCCTGTGACAGGCTGCAGTCAAAACGGGCCCAAGGCATGTAGTTTATTCAGCATCTCCCGGGGTTATCACAGTAACCTTTTAATCAAAACGCAGAAAGCAGGTAGAGGGGAAGGCCTGCCATGGTTTGTTGCTGCTGCTGTTTAATAAGTGATACCGTATTCTGGTAATGCTGTAGTGCTGCTGGCTGCATAGTTACTCTGAGAACATTATCTCTCACTGTATTCATCAGATGTCGTATTTTTTACTGTTAAGTACTTAGGTGTAAGTGTAAGAAAATGATTATTTATCAGTAGCATATCAATTCAAAGTCAGGAATGATGGTGATGCCAAACAGTGACTGTCCCCGTGATGGCTGAGATAACGACCCTTTGCTTTCTGGTGGTTCAATGGACACAAACTTTATACATGTATAACCTGTTTCATGTACATTATTTAAAATTTCATGTAAAGTTACCTGCAAGCCCTGTGTAAAAGGTGTAAATGAAATGTAAATGAGTTTTTGTGTTTGGACTTGGGTCCCATTCCCAAGATACTTCATTATGTATATGCAAGTATTCCAAAATCTGAAAAAGTTCAAAATGTGAAACTTTCTGGTCCCGAGACTTTCAGATAAGGGATACTCAACCTGTAAATGCCCCCGGGATACAGGAGGCAGAGTTTCCTAGCAGAGAGAGTTGGGGGAGTTGACCTGGTTTCTTGGTAGGAAAAAGGCCTGGAGGTGGATAGAAGGGCTTTCCTTGAGAGGGGGAAAGACCAAAAGTGATTCTAAGCTTCAGTATTTGCACCATCCAGGGTGTGCATACTACAGTAGGGACATATCTATTTGTGTGTATTATGAGGAAATTGTTTTGACCAATGTGAAAGATTACTTTTGATGATTTAAGAAAGCAGTTAATAGACCAGATGAGCAGAGTAGGGTAAGATTGGTAGGCCTCAAAAATTGGCCAAAAAGTTTATATTTGATGCAATAGGTCAAACACTCATTCTTTAAAACTAATTTTATTCTGAAGTACACCATGTTGAACAATTAAAGCAAAGCTTTTCCTATGAAAGTGGGATCAGGGTACCAATATCCTTCCATATCCCCCTCTTGGCAGACCCAAAATAGTCTTGGTTTCATGGAATTGCCATTGTAGCCTCTAGAACAGGGAGGAAGAATGAATAGAATGCTATTTGACTAGAGTTTGGTGGAAAAAGATTTCCTAAGACTCAGAGATTAGAGATGCTGAAGAGATCAAAATTTTTCTATCGTGCTAATCTAAGCTTGAGGTGATGAAGTCTGTACTGTACGAAATTCCTTTTGCTGCTGTAACAAATTCCCACACTCTTGGTGGCTTAAACAATACATACTTGTCATCTGACAGTTCTTTAGGTCATAAGTGTGACCCTGGTACTGCTGGGCTAAGATCAGGGTGTTGGTGAGGCTTCCATCCCCTCTAGAGGCTCTGAGGCCCTTCTCCTCACCTTTTCTAGCTTCTAAAGGCTGCCTGTACTCCACGTCTTGTGACTTCCCTCTTCCATCTTTAAGGCCAACGACCACCGGTTGAGTTCTTCTCATGCTGCCACTGCCGTCTCTCTGCTTCTCTGTCTACAGCTAGAAAAGGTTCTTCTACGTTAAGGACTCGTAGAAGTCCTTAACGTAGGACTGGGTCTAATCACACCAGATCATTCAGGGTAATCTCTCCCTCTCAAGGTCGGTAAGCTTAGTCACACCTTTTGCCATGGAAGGTGATATATTCACAGGTTTTAGGGATCACGAGGTGGACTTCCTTGAGGGCATTTTTTCTGTCTACCACAAAGACTTCGAACAGATATTTTAAGCAATCAGTAGGATTTCCCTTTTAGCTGGGTTGATGGCCCAATAAGTCAATTTGATATAGAAATAGGGTGGAAGACATGGAAGAAGATATTGAAATCAAGCCACTTGGGTATTGTTATCCGTCTTTAACCTCTTTAACCTGCCGGCTTGCTGCCTTTATAGAATCCTCCCTGCAGACTATGAAAGTAGGAATCTAAGTGTCAGGGAAGCTTTCAGATCTGGGATCAATGAGCCTTACAAAAGCAGGCCTACTCTCCTGCTTAGTGTCTCCAGGGATGGGCTTATTTTCCCATCTTCCCAAGAGCATTAGTGCCTCTCTCACTGGGGAGAGCATCCTCCTCCGTCCTCTCTTCTTTCCCTGTTTGGGTCCCAACAGGATCAGTCCCACTTCCCAGATGGAGCAAATGGGGCGAGGGGCAAGGTGTGGAGAGTGATGGTGCAAATATAATAGAAGACGGCATTGGGGCCACACTGGAATTGGTATGTGGAACTCCTGGTGTCGACTAGGTAGGTGATTGGGGGGCAGGTGAAGGTTGTGGCAATCATTCTGAGCAGATTGTGGGCATGAGAGGGTTTCTATACTGTCAGGGGTGTGTGCAGGAGAAAGGATGCCTAGTTAAGACACTACCTTCGACAGCTTTGATCTCTTTATTTCTCGGTCTCATTGGTTACACCTGATTTCCTCCATGACATTAAACAACTGTTGTACGAAGAATTTTTTTGTCGGTAGCATATGATTTTTCCAAATTAAAAAAAAAGACAGAAACAAAAAGGTTATGCTCTTCATCTATGTCTGTGTAAACAAACCCACTAATTACCATAACTCAAATTGCTGCTGAAAGTCTCCATATTTTAATGTGTGCGCTGTTGCTACTAAATCTCTGCATAGATGCTGGGAGGTTAATCTTAAATTAGAAAACTCAAAAACTGATTAAAATAAAATTGGGCCAAGTCCATGGTTTTTATATTCATAAGATTCAAAATTTCTGTGAGCAAATGTGCAATATGAATTGAATTATCTTCCTGAGTAATAACAAGAAAAAAAAGGAAACTGAAACAATGGCAAAACATGGATATTCCTGCAGGGAAATGTAGGAATTAGGCTTGCTATGGTTTCGGTTGACTGTGATTCAATATTCTACCCCCATGAAATAACCCCGACTCACTGGGCTGTACAGGCTCAGTTCTCTTTGGTCTAAAGGGAATATTATCCAGTTTTCCTCCAGTGACATTTCCTCAAATTTTGTACCTTTACCAAAAGAACTTTTCCAGGAGCTTTGAAGATAGCCTTGTTGGTCCTCAAGAGTGTCTATCCTGATCGCCTTTAGGACAAATGTTCAAAGAAAAGCCAGGAAGGTGAGAATTCCTTGTTTTTGTGCCTCTAGGCACGGAGGGCTAGGCACCCCAGAGTACTGAGGAGGTCAGGTAGAAAATTCAAGTCTCCACATTTTCTCTCCATAAATTGGAATAATCAACTATTTCTGCTACACGTTCCTTTGTTCCCTCCAGACCCACTCTCGGCCCCTTTCCCCCTTGCTCTCAGCCCCAGGAGGCTGCCCTCTGTGGACCTCGCCTGTGAGCCCACCTGTCTTCTAGCTTCCACGTGGGTTTCAGTGGTGCAGACCGTCTGCAGGAGATGAGAGGGCTAGGAGAGGGTCCCCGCTGGCTGGCTGTGACCCTCCACTGAACACCACCGCTTTTGTCAAGGTTGCCCTTTCTTCCAATCTGTACAAATGACTCTACCCCCTTTTCCCTACAGGCCTGGTGAAGGGGGTAGCCCTGCCTTGTGACTAGCATCCAGGTGCTGCCCTCTCCCTTGGGGTTTGGGGTTATAAACATTGCTGTAGTAAGCCCTCTTCAACTTACGCTAACCTGTGTTCTCTGTTTCCTCCTAGGACGCTTACAGAAATAGAATTCAGTTCATCTACTCCTGCTGCTTCCATATCAAAATGTATCTGTATTCTTTCCACAGTCTGAGGCCTCTAGCATCTCCTATCAGAAGTACTAACTAATCTCCCTGCTTCCACTTCTAATAACTTAAAATCATCTAAATGTTTCTCATAAAATAAAACCCAAATTCCCTATCATGGCCCAGGGTTCGGCTTCCTCTTGAGTCACACTAATCTCGCACGTTCTAGCACATACTGAGTTCCCTTTTGCCTGGTCTGTGGCCCCTGTTGCTCTCACCAGGTAGCCTGCTCTACAATCTGCCCTTTATGTAAGTAGCACTATCAAAGACAAATACTCAGCAAGTAAAGAGAGAGATTTTATTCAAATCTGTACTCAATATTAGAATGTGTATTCGTTTTCTATCCCTGCTGTAAAAAAATCACCACACAATTCGTGGTTTAAAACAACAGACATTTATTCTTGCAGTTTTGAAGGCTAGAATTCCAGAATGGGTCTTACACAGCTAAAATCAAGGTGTCTCCAGGATCTTGGGGACCTTGGAGGCCCCAGGGAGACCGTTTCCTTGCCCTCCCCCACATGGACAGCTGAGCTGCCTGGCGCAGGCCCCATCCTCTGCTTCAGCTCTGACCCTGCTTCACTCTGCTTCTGTCACTTGACTGTCTTCTGTTCACAGTCAAATCTCCCTTTGCTTCCTCCTTATAGAGACACTTGTGCTTGTGTTTAGGGCCCATCCAGCTATCTGGGATGGTTGCCTCATGTCAGGATCCCTGATCACATCTGCAAAAGGCCCTTTGCCTAGTAAGATTCCAGGGATTAGTGCCTGGATGTTTTCAAGGGCCATTATTCAGATTCCTATAGTGTGGCTCTGCCTTAGACATTTTTGGGGGTTTGGTTTCTTTCTTTCTTTTTTTTTGTACCCTTTTTTTTCTTTTTTAGCTTTTTTAGTTTTTTTCCATTTTTACTTTTTGTTCTTTCTTTTCTTTCTTTATTTTTTTTATTATTAAATCATAGCTGTGTACATTAATGCGATCATGGGGCACCATACACTGGTTTTATAGACCGTTTGACACATTTTCATCATACTGGTTAACATAGCCTTCCTGGCTTATTCTTTCTTTTCTTTTCTTCTTTTTGTTTTCTTCCGCTTTAGACTTTTATAGGGAACAGTAGACAAGTTACAGGTGGTTTATAGTTGGGATTGGTTTTTTTTTTTGCAGTTTTTGGCTGGGGCTGCGTTTGAACCTGCCACCTCCAGCATATGGGGCTGGCGCCCTACTCCTTTGAGCCACAGGCGCCACCCTATAGTTGGGATTGTTTTTAATCAAGAGAAGTTTCAGTGGAACAGGAAATGTTTATTTCTGTGTCTAGCTAGTTTCTCAGCTAATCATTCATGAGACAACGGACAAAAGGTCTGTGTCTGGTGGCCTTGTCCGCAGGCTCAGTCGAAGGGGAAAGGCCTGGGTTTGACCTTGTAATCAAGGAGTCATCTACAAGTCTTATAGAGAAAGAGTTGACAGTAATTCTTATCTAAGTCATGTGGGGAATGCTGGCCCATTGCAGTTAGCTGTGTGCAGAGAACCCAGTTATGTGTGTTCTCTTGGCCCATTGCCTAGAACACAAAATTTGGAGGGCAATTGCTTAACTCTTGCTGTTTTCCAGAAGGAGCACAGGGCTCATATAAAGCTTTCCATTGTCAGCACCTTCTTATCCTTAACTATTTTTATTATTTTATTTTATTTTTTTGAGACAGAGTCTTACTTTGTCACCCTCAGTAGAGGGTCTTAGCATCATAGCTTACAGCAACTTCAAACTCTGGGGTTCAAGCAATCCTCTTGCCTCAGTTTTTCTATTTTTAGTAGAGACAGGGTCTTGCTCTTGCTCAGGCTGGTCTTGAACTCTTGAGCTCAAGCAATCCAACCACTTTGGCCTTCCAGAGGGCCAGGATGACAGGTATGAGCCACCACGCCCAGGATAGACAGCCTGAGTGTCCTAAGTATCTTCCATTGCCATTATTCTTGGTCATAGTTTCTTCTTTATTTTCCTTAACAGTATTTTTCACAATTTGTAACTAGTATGTGTACTTATTAGCTTGTCTATCTAAACCAGGGGCATCCAACCATGTATTTTGCCCTCTGCCCCATATTGGAAGAGTAAGAGTTATCTTGGGTCACACATGAAATACACAAACACTAATGAAAGCTGATTAGCAAAAGAAGGTCCATGCATACTTTTGTGATAGCCAACACCACACATAAGCAAACAAGTTCTCACAAAACCAGCACCCAGCTCGAGGGCCTCGGGTTGGACACCTTTGAATTCTAAACTTTTAACTTTTTGAGGTCAGGGAATGGGGGTGCTATCTCTTAAGATCTTAGAACAATGTACCTTTCTTTCTTGAGAGCCTGACACATTTTTGTTGAACTGAACTGACAGAAGAGCTGATACCAAATGGCCAATAAACTCACATGAAACTGATTAGTAATTACTTCATTGGTAGTGAACTAAACAAGTATAAAAACAAGGATAGAAACAAGGAAGGGTGAGAAATCCCAGGCAGTAAGAATGCACGTTCAGACCCCACGAGCACAGAGGTTGTACAGAGGGAGGGGTATGGCTGGTGCTGGAGGGGGTCTGAGCCGGGTGGGATGAGGCTCCATGGCAGTGGTTCTCAACCTTCCTAATGCCGCAACGTATTTTCATTGTTAAAAAGGGGTCACGACCCACAGGTTGAGAACCGCTGCTCCCTGGTGAGCCTCAGACCCCAAAGGGCTTCATACTTCCCATCTCCTCAGTGCTCTGTATTCATTCATCTTTCCAACAAATATTTGTTGAATGTATCCCATGTCCAGGTGCTGGTCTAGACTTTGAGGATGTAGCCAGGAACAGAACAGACAAAAATAAATCTGTCAGTAAATAGAAGACGCGATGGAAATAATGTTGGATATTAAGGAGAAAAGCAAAGCAGGGGGGTGAGATGTGGAATGCTTATGATTGTAGGCAGGGTGGCCAGGGAAGGCTTCCATGAGAATATGCTGTTTGTGGGGTGTGAGGGTGCAGGGTGGGGTCATTTTACCAAACTTGAAGAAAGTGATATCTTGGGGACAGGCATTCCAGGCTGAGGTGCAAAATCACCTGTATGAAGGCCAGTGTGGTCGGAACAGTGACCTATAGTTGTAGGAGATAAGGGCACCAAAGTGGGTGGATGGGGTGCAGCAGGACAGACTTGTCAGCTATTGCAAGGACAGTGGCTTTTCCACTGGCTATAATGGGGAGCCCTCAGCAGATATTGCTTAAAGGAATAATGAGCTCTATTTTATTTAACAGGACTGCATGGACCATGTTAAAATGAGCCAGAAGAGGAGCAAGCCCTGATGTGTTTAGAGCCTTGAGGAGACTCCCGCAGTGACCCATGGGAGAGACAATCCCTTACAGTTGGTCAGAGAGGTCACAGTGGAGACAGATGGTGAGCCGGGCTTGGATTCTGAAGCCAATAGAGTTTGCTGATAGATCAGACGTGAGTTGTGAGAGAAGTCAAAAATGACTACAAGATTGATTAAGTCCACGCATTAAGTCCAAAGTGCACAGACTTTTGAGTAGAATTTATTTTGTAAATGTACCTGTGAGCATTAGGAAATCACAGAACAGTGATCCCCTCTCTCCAGTGTGCTGGTTGCGTTAGCAGCTGGAGTTATTTAACATCTTCCAATACCTGTTGTTGCTTATTTCCCTGAACCTCTCACTTTCCCTGAGAATGGTTCTACCACCTCTTTATCGAGAAGTACGACAGGAAAATCAGAAAATCCGAGTACATAATAACAGAAAAGCAAGTCTCCTTCTTTTGATCTCTTGGGCATCTGAAAGAGCAGAAGGACCTTTGGCAGCTGGGGAAGGCCACTGCTACCGGGGAGAAAGCTGTGTTAGGACAGAGGCCTGTGTTAGGACCACCAGTGTCTGTAGCCGAGTCCCACAGCTTGGCAGTCACCCATGTGTCTCTCAAACATTGACTGCTTAGGTTTTGTCTCCAAACTATTCCCTGTGGCCATATCTCCCAGGCTGAGGAAGAAAGAAAAGCCTCTTTGCCCTTCTTGGATGCGATGACATTCATGACTCAGGTCTTGGCCTCAACATCTGAGAAGTTATCTAGAGCTGCATTCCTCTTCTTAAACTACTTAGACTGAAAACATTCTGTTTAAGTCTTGCACTAGAGTGCCATATACTCTGCTTAAATGCAGCAGGAGTCATTTCATGTAAATTAATTTTCCAGGTAACTGAAGCTTAGCCATCTTCTGATGTCAGTCATGTGGATGGTAATTTTTCTAAGGATGAAGTGCATATATCTTGGCTTTCTGAAGCTGGATATGTGGGGAAAAAAATTCGTTATTAGTCTGTCCTGTTACAAAGTAAGGGTGTCCTCAAGTTCCTTTAAGGCATGTAGAGCCTATGCCTCCCATACTTCTGACCTTGGACTGCTGTACTTTTGAGCCTTGTATTTCCTTCTTTTCAAGGTTTTGCTGCATTGTCTGTGGAACACACGTTGCCAGTTACTGCTCATTTAATATGCTGTGCACTGGAAAACTGTGTAACAGAAACGTGTTCAGATGTTCTGTAAGAGAGCCCTGTTTTATACTAGAGGCTCTCAGAGGTCTTCCTCAGCTTTACTTTTATAGTTCTATTTATCTCCCCAAATGGGCACGATCTGTTGTGCAGAGACAGTGATGCTTTTATCTGGGCCCTTTAAGGACTATTTTTAACATACCTGATCCCAGCTTGGCTTTGGTAGCTGATCTATGACCTGCGTTTGAGGCAGGCTGGGTTTCTAGGATGGCCTGTGTGATCTCCTCCTCTTGAGTTTGAGGAGGGAGGACCTGTGAGTAGGATGGCGTGCCACTCCGATTACTAGGTTGCTTTATGAAAGAAATGAAGAGATTTCACAGATGCATTTAAAGTCCTTAGGAAATTGACTTTGAGTTTAATTGTAAGGGGATTGACCCGGGTGGGCCTCACTTAATTGGGTGAGCCCTTTAACAGAGAATATAGAATCTAGACCAGTGTTTTTCAACATTTTTTTATCTCACAGCACACTTGAACCTGTAGTTAAACTTCCACGGCACACTTAAATGAAATTAATTAAAAACAATACTTAACTGTGCTTTGAACACCTCAAAAATAATTTAATTAATAATCTTAAAAAATGTTTGTGGTACCCCTAAGATCCTCTCATGGCACGTGCGTTGAAAATCATTGGTCTGGCTAAGGTTAGAAATGTCTTCCAGCTGGCCTTAAGGAAGTAAGCTGTCACGAGTTCTGGCAGCAAGTATGAATTCCACCTGTAGCCACTTGAGCTTGGACGAGAAGCCCAAGCCTCAGAGAAGACTACAGCCCCAGCTAACACCTCGATTCCAGTGTGGTGAGATGTTGAGAGAGAACCCGGCTTAGATATGTGGATTCGTGTGTCCTCTTCACCCACACAAACTGAGAAAGAACAAATGGGTGCTGTTCTAAGCCAGTGAGTTTGTGATAATTTGTTATGCAGCAGTAGAAAATATAGCATCTCCCTTGGATTTTGGGTTTAAAAAGATAAAACAATATCAGTACTTTCTTGTAATGCATAGACTTACACAACCTCAATCACATTATTGTAATTACCACATCCTACAATGAATAATATCAATTCAGAAGTTTTATTTTGGCCTGGGAAATAAAACTCAGAACTTACCAAATTATACTTGTCTAATCCTAGCTTCAGGAAATAAAATACACAATATGAACCTAATGTTCGCAGAACGGTAATAGTAAATCTAATGAAACATTTCTGTATCATTTTCTTCACCCAAGAAAGAACAATATTTAAAAGAAATATCTTTTTTGTTTGTTTGTTTTTTGAGATAGAGTCTCACTATGTCGCCCTTGGTAGAGTGCTGTGGCCTCACAGCAACCTCCAACTCCTGGGCTTAGGTGATTCTCTTGCCTCTGCCTCCCGAGTAGCTGGGACTACAGGCACCTGCCACAATGCCCGGCTATTTTTTTTGTTGCAGTTTGGCCAGGGCCAGGTTGCACCAGTGGAGGGTGAACCCACCACCCTCAGTATATGGGGTCGGTGCCCTACTCACTGAGCCACAGGCGCGGCCTTAAAAGAAATATCTTGTCAGTGGGTGTGTGGTGGGATCCATTTTTTGGGGGGGGTTGTGGTGCTCTGTCACCCAGGCTAGAGTGCAGTGATGTTATCTTAGCTCACAGCAATGTCAAGCAATCCTGCTGTTTCAGCCTCCCAAGTAGCTGGACGATAGGCACATACCACCACATTTAATTAAGTTCTCTATTTTCTGTAGAGATGGGATCACACTCTTGCTCAATTTGGTCTCAAACTCCTGGTCTCAAGTGATCCTCTTGCCTCAGCCTCTCAAGGGCTAGGATTACAGGAGTGAGCCACCCAGGTATGACAACTTTTTTTTACAGTGATGTTTTTATTGTTTATTTATTTTATAAGTAAGTGCAGTGGGATAATAATATCTTATGTTTTTGAGTATTTATTATATATGACTTTCACAATACATGTCACTTCAAAAATGAGTTATTAAATGCAGTTTAGCAGACAAGTTTATGGATTTATTTTTAAAATACTGTTTTTGCATAGTTATTTATATATAGTAAAAACTAAGTCTCTCACCTTACTGATTTCTTAAGCATTCTTCTAGAGATATTCTATACATTGACAAATATTTAAATGAATACGAATAAATAAATGACCATTTTTACTAAATGTGATTAATTAGATTAACCAATTTCCTAACAAGATATATCTATATTACTGGTATATCTATATTCTCAATTATGGTGGAATAGTGTTGGAATATATTGGTAAAATAGAGTTGCTAGAATTCTATTTTAGATTTTTCTATGTTTATTCATACAAGAAATTGATTTGTAGTTTCCTGTTTTTGTGGTCTGTCATGTTTTGGTGTCAAGTTTATGCTAGTTTTGCAAAATAACTGAGGAAAGGAAAGAAAGTGTTTTTCTCTTAAATAGAGTAATTATCTTTTCTCTGAAAGTTTAAAACACCTAGAAAAGAATCATTTGGCCTGATAATCTTTTTGAAGCTAAGTCTTTGACAACTTTTGTGTTTTATTCCAAAGTATTAGATTTTATCAGATATTCTATTTCTTCTTGAGTTAATTTTAGTAATATATATTTTACAAATCCATATGTTCACTGGACTTAAAAAATTTAACATACTAGAGTTTTAAAAGATACTGTCCTCTAAAACTATACCCACAATCCCTTGCTCATTTGTAAATTTATGTATTTATATTTTATTCTTTTTGAAAGTTTCTAGACCCAGCTACTTGGGAGGCTGAGGCAGGAGAATCGCCTAAGCCCAGGAGTTGGAGGTTGCTGTGAGCTGTGTGATGCCACGGCACTCTACCAAGGGCAATAAAGTGAGACCCTGTCTCTACAAAAAAAAAAAAAAAAAAGATACGTATCATTTTTCTGTGTCAAAATATACCCAAGGAACTCATATAATCGTTTTATTTTCAAACTTCTAAACAGTATTAAGTGCCATTAAATATAATAGTGTCAATTAAAAAAAAAAAAGAAAAAAAGAAAGTTTCTAGACCCAGAAAGATTATTCCTAGGCACAAAACAAAGGAAAACGAAATCCCTGTTCTGTAGAAATCATGTGGTCTTTATTTCCACCTGGATGCAGCTGGGGTGAAATCAAGAAAGGCGTCTCCACGTGGGTTATGGCAATGGGGATTCAAAGGGTCAGGGAGAACGGCAATTGGTGGCATTCCTATTTCCTGGGAGGGACATGAACTTGACCCTTCCTGGGCGGGCCATGGACCTGACCCTGTCTGGGCAGGGCAGGCTTATTTGGGCAGGTAGTCTGATTCTATCACTTTTATCTTTCTAAAACTAAAAAGAAATTTATATGTTTGATGTTATTAAAAAAAAAGAAAACAGCAGTAAAGAGCCATTGAGTTTATCATCTGTACTCTTATTGTTTTTTGCAAAAATAATTATCGTCTAATGCTTAGTTACGAATTTCCCATGAAGTGCTGAGCCAGGTACTGTATTCAGATATTAACACACATTATCTCATAGGCTTGCAGTCATCTTAAGGAGCAGAGTCTCTCAATAATCTCCCTTTTACATCTGAGGGGACTGACTCTCAAGGCTACTAAGTGTAGTAAGAGAGGAAACTGAAATTCAACTCAGGCGTCTCTGACTCTGGAGTTCGAGCTCTTAATATTTACTACCCTGCTTTTTTTCCTCAGTGCCTTCTTTGTGTTTCCTTTAGTTACCTCGTGCAGTTTTTAATTCTTGAGTTCAATGTTAACTTACATTTTTTCTTATTTATTAAGAAATCCATGGATAGCTATAGATTCACCCCCGATTCCTGCTTTACGAGCATAAAATACGTTTCTCTATGAGGAATTCTCAATGTTATTTTACCTAATCATCTAAAACTACATTATCTATTTCCTTTTAACCTGAGCTATTTAGAAGAATTTTCTTTTCTGAATGAGCAAGATTTTTGATATTGTGATTTATATACTTAGAAATAATGTCAGTTTGGGTTTTTTTTGTTTGTTTTTTGATAGATACAGGGTCTTTCCCTGTTGCCCATACTGGTCGTAAACTCCTGGCTTCATGAGATCCTCTGAAAGTGCTGGAATTATAGGTGTGAGCTCTCTTGCCAGACTGATAATATCAGTTTTACTGTATTGTGACAAAAATGTGTTATTTACTATCACTTGGAATTTACTGAGTTTTTTTTTTTTGTTGTTATCCAATATGTTAACAGAAGAAAACCCGAACTCTGTAAAATAAATTAAAGAGGCTGGGCGCGGTGGCTTGCCTGTCTGTAATCCAGCACTTTGGGAGGCCGAGGCAGGCAGATTGCTTGAGCTCAGGAGTTGGACACTAGCCTGAGCAAGAGTGAGATCTCATCTCTAGAAATAAAGCCAGGCATTGTGGCAGGTGCCTGTAGTCGCAGCTACTTGGGATGCTGAGGCAAGAGAATTACTTGAGCCCAAGAGTCTGAGGTTGCTGTGAGCTATGATGCCATAGCACTCAACCCCAGGGCCACTGAGTGAGACTCTGTCTCCAAAAAAAAAAAAAAGTGCCTGCTAATCAGACACTTTGAAAGTACAGGACAAGGAATGGCTGACCTCCCATCTCCTGCCCAGTTACTGAGCTTTAAGGTTTCTCTGGGGTCCTCCTGGCTAAGAGGGGTTCCAGTCCATTCATTCAGCTATAGGGCAGAAGGCTTAAGATTTTATTTTAGTCCACAAATACATAATTTGTTTTTAGAAATATTCTGTAGAGTTTTAAAAAATGGTATATTCTTTGTGGGTGAGCATTATTGCACCTGTTAAATCTATTTTGAATTCTTCCTATACTTGATTTGTCAAACATGGTGATATAGGCAAGCTGTTTCCTGAGAAAATTGACTTTCTGTCATTCTTCTTTTGTTTCCACAATTCTTATATTATTTATGTCAATACTATACTATTTGCTTACATGAAGCTGCATTTTTTATGACTACACTTTTTTAAGTGTATACATATTTTATAAATATAAAATAATATTCTCCTGTCCTTCTTAATTCTTTAGTCTTAAACTTTGAAATTCATATTGCCAACTGTATTCTTTTTGTTTGAATGTTTGTATTTTTGTATATTCTTTTGCATTTAACCCTTTTTTCTCAGGTGTGGATTTTCAGACTTTTTGATGTTCAATTTTGAAAATGATGCAGATAGAATAGAATTTGACTTTTTTCATTAAATTTGAGTGTCTTTGTTAAGAAAAACTACTGCATTTATATTTTCTATTCATTTCTTGTATGTTTTTCTTCTACTCTATGATATTGCATAATTTCTCTTTTTTTAATGAAATTTTTTGAGACAGACTCTGTTGCTGGACGGTGGTAATCGTAGCTCAGCTCAATGCAGCCTCAAACTCCTAGGGCTCCCGTGATCCTCCTGCCTCAGCCTCCTGAGTAGCTGGGGCTGCAGGTGCTCACTGATATAGTTGGGTGTTTCACTATGTTGCTCACGTTGGATTCAAGTGATCCTTCTGCCTCAGCCTCCCAAAGTGTTAGAGTTACAGATTTTTTGCTATTTTCCCCCCTATTTTTATGCTCTTTTGTATTGAGATTTTCAGAGAATTTTTTTTCGGGTGCTGCTGCCAAGGGAATATAGGAGATTCTTCACTATGACCCTCAGATTTGCTTTGAGTGCCCACTGAGCACACTGTAGGTCCTCTCAGGAAAGCTCTTCATGAACACTTTTAAGTATCCAACAAAAGGGACCCCAAGGAAAACACTATGCCTGTTCTCACCTCCAGCTTCAAACTGGGGGAAGGGGTTAGTGGAATACACCCAGGGTTTCCTGGAACTATTTCCTATTTGTCTTTTTTTTCTCAGAAGCAATGGTTGTAGACTGATCTTTGATAGCTTCCTTCCATCTCCACCTGTGTCAACTGGCGCTTGATTGTATTTCTAGAAAATGTTACCATGTGAATGGCATCCTTAGTTTCTACCACGATGGAGGTTTTTTCCTACTTTTACAACTCCTTGGTCATTTCAGGGGACATCTGGTAAGCAATTTTATGAGGAGGAGAATTAGAGCCATTGCTCCTGTGTATGTGTCTGTGTGTGTTTTACAGAAGTCTAGTCATTCTGCATTTAGGGTGTCTGTGGGACATCTAGAGGGTGAACTAAAACAAATTCCTAAGCCCCACTACCAACTGAATGGACTCCCTCTTTGCCAAAAGCCCCCAGGAATACCTTAAAACTGAGTTCCTGGCCATGAAGAGAAGGGAGGTTGGACTCACCTTGGATGCACCTCCTCCCTTTGGAGTTTAGATACAACAGTGGACTGGCATTAAAACAGAGATGATTAAACTGATGAAAGAGACTCTTCATGACAGTAAAATACTGAATTATTATTATTATTATTTTGTGGTTTTTGGCCAGGGCTGGGCTTGAACCCACCACCTCCAGCATATGGGACTAGTGCCCCACTCCTTTGAACCACAGGTGCCACCAAGATACTGAATTATTAACAGTACAAAAGGCCATGCAGGCCAAAAGTTAAATCACCTGCAGTCTCATCAATTTTGCCTAACTCCAGTGAGAATATTGTGGCCTGTCTCTGATTAATAGACTTCCTTATCTTAAAACATTCCAAGCCTTTGGGCGCCACCTGTGGCGCAAATGAGTAGGGCGCCGGCCCCATTTACCGGAGGTAGCAGGTTTAAACCCAGCCCCCGCCAAAAACTAAACAAAACAAAACATTCCAAGCCTTAAAACAAAGTTTTATTTTTTTAATCAATTATAAATCAAATCCTTAAACACACCTATAACCCATAAGTACCCCTGGCCCCGCAAGATGTCCCACCTTTTCCAGCTAAACTGATGTACACCTTCCATGTATTGCTCTATGATTTTACCTGCAATCCCTATCTTCCTAAAACATATAGAAACAAACTGTAACCTGGGGACCACTAGCTCGAGACATCTTGGGCGTGACTCCCTGGGGCCTTGGTCTTACATATTCAGCTCAGAATAAACCTCTTTAAATTATTTTATAGAGTTTCTAGGTTCCCCCTCCCCCCCACCCATTAACAAGAGAGTACCAAGAAAATTTATGTTAAAATACATGGATCTAAGACATAAGAGAGATCTGAGTTAAAAATATAAATTTGGAGCTGGGTGTGGTGGCTCACTGTGGGAGGCCAAGGCAAGTGGATCACTTGAGCTCAGGAGTTTGAGACCAGCCTGAGCAACAGGGAGACCCTGTCTCTACTAAAAAGAAACACACCAGGTGTTGTGTGTTGTGACAGGTGCCTGTGGTCCCAGCTACTTGGCAGGTTGAGGTGAGAGGATCACTTGAGCCCAAGAGTTTGAGGTTGCTGTGAGCTATGACATCGGAGTACTCTACCCAGGGCAGAGAGTGAGACTGTCTCAAAAAAATATATATATACATATATATATATAACACACACACACATACATACATGAAAATTTGGGACACACCAACAAGTGGTGGAAGTAAAACCATGGGAATGAGAAGAGCGCCTCACTCAGTAGTTCTGAGACCTTGTGGACCATCAGAATGTACAGATAGGGTCCCTCAGCCCCACTCTAAGGGAGTCTAATTTAGCAAGTGGACTACAGTAACCATGAAGAATCTATACAGTTTTTAAAGCTTCTTTGGCAAGATTTCTAAAATTGGGTATTACAGGGAAGACTCATCTGATCATGCTCCCAGTAGGGCCCTATTTATGAAAGAAAGTTCTATATCTGTAGGGATGAGGGCCACGTTGTCAGCTGAAAGTGACCAAAGTTTAAAAAGTCACTGTGAGGAAAGGGTGGGGAAACTGGTGAGGAAGGAGCGTGCACAGAGGGAGGGGACAGAGAAAGTGGGACACCAGTGCCTGTGACTGTGGAACTGCCCCTTTCCTTTTGGACACCTGGGTGGAGACATGGAGATGATGGGCGGTTGGCTTCATCGAGTTGGTGAACAAAGGCCAACAGCAAATGACAACTAAGGGCCATAAACATCCCCTGCCACCTGACCACAGGCCCTGTCCTTTGATTGTCTGCTATCCAAACCTATTCCCAACAGAACTGCTCTCAACTTCAAAATCTCCAGTCCCTACTGCCAGGGACCCCTTAATCTGGAACCCAAAGAATATAACTTCAGTCACTCTCTTGCCAGAAAATTAAAGAACTCATGTGTTTTGGTTTTTTTAACCACTGTCTCATTGGCCACTTTTGTAGACATGGCAGTGTGCTACTCAGATCCTATTTAACTAAAGACTTTTTGTCCAGCAGCTAGAAGCGTTATAAGCAGACAGACTTCAGCTCCCAGGCCCTTCAGGGACTGCCTCTGCTGCACAGGGCAGCCTCACCTGAGGTCACACGTCTTCCCAGGAAGCCCCTAGTCAATGACTGGTCTACATGGCCCACCAAGGCCTGGACCTCTGCTCTCCTAGGGCTCACCAAGGCCTGGGCCTTTCTGCTCTACTGGGGCCCACCAACATGGCCCACCAAGTTCTGGGCCTCTCTGTCCTACTCGGGACTACTTCCTGTGGGGTCTGCATCACAGCTCACCATCTCCTCCTGCTCCTCTCTGGCAATGTTGATCCCCAGGGCGTGACACGACATGGCCAACTCTGTCTCAGAGTCTGTTTCCTAGGGAATCCACCCTGCACCTGCTCCCAAAGAGTTATCTGTTACAGAAGCTGTATTACTCCTCACCTTTCCCAGAAACCTCTCAGGCCCAGATGAAGCTGGCCGAGGACCAGGTTTAGGCATTGGGCTCAAGAGAGAGTGTTTAATCAAGTGTGGAGTTAAGTTAAATGGCCCTGGAATTGGGCTGAGGGTCTCCAGCTCCTTAAGCTTTACAGATGGCCTCCCTTTTCCTGCAGTCATCCTTCTGAGCAGAGGGACTGAACTTGCATCTCAGCTTTAAATAACCTGCAAACTAGGACACCGAGTGAAATTTTCAGGCTCACATCTGATACACCATTACATCATGATTTTGGTGATTGAAAAGTTAAAAACGTGACCTAGGCCAAAGCAGTTGAATTTGAGTGCTTTTATTTCAGGTTCATTTTTTCCCCATATATTTTCTCAGAACAAACAGTCAAAATATGTCAAGAAGAAAAATCAGGCCATTCATCAGAAAAGCAATTTTTTTTTGTTTTGTCAGTGTGATTAAGTATTACAGGTCTACTAAAAAAAAAAAGATAAAAATCAATACCTGTGTATTTTCAATTTGCAGTGTTTCCCCTTCACATTTTAATTATTCTTAAAAACCCATACAATCATTATAGAAAGTAACTGAATTTATGATTGATTCAGAATATATTTCTTAATAATGGTTTGAAAATTTGTGGTACTTGGTTTTCAATTAGATGTTTATAAGGATTTCATCTGTGCTAACCACTTCATTAGAAAAAAATATGCAAAGTAATACCATGATGGCAATTTCAAAATATTTAGCAGGGAGTACAATTAAAGTTTATATGCTAAGAAGAAAATATATTTCATTTAATTGGAATGCTTGTTGTCTTCTAATCTAGCTAATATACTTTCCAGTTAGCAAATTCAAGTTGTATGTTATCCAAGATCACTCTAAGTCTATACTCTTCATTGAGTAACCTTATTTAGGTAACTGCTTTCAACGTTTTGTAGACTCAAGTACTTCTTAAAGTTTTCAGGTATTGATTTTTAAATCTTCTTTGTAGGTATAAGTCTTGCAGGAGGCCAAGCCTAATCACGTTCCCTACCTAGTTGGTCTTTTCCTTTGATAACCACCTGTGGTTACCACACCAGCCCATCAATAAGCGTGTACTGAGAACCTGCTGTGGTGCTGAAACCTACACCAGGGCTGAGAAGCAAATGCCCTAGAAATGAAAGATTAAGTTTGCCTGGAGAAGTTTAAATTAAATTGGTGATTTTTATAAGCACAAAGCAGCACAGGTTTGCTTTTTTTTTTTTTCTTGTCTATCAACAGCAATGGTAAGAATGTTTTTTCTAGGGGTAGCTTTGGTTTTGACAGCCCCTTATGCTGGATAGGAAAGAAAATCCATTAACGAATAATAAAAAACAGCAAAATTTATGTAGAATCTGTTGTGGTCATCTCCAGAGATTTGCATATCCATAGATCAGATTTACAACATAAGGTACAGTAAAGTGTTTCTTAATTATTCATACATTAAGTTACAATGTATTCTAATCTTTCATAGTTTAAGAATAAAATGTCAGTACATTTTTGTGATTTCCTCTAACTAGTAAGACAGGTGGGAGGTTCTTTGTGAGGATTTCCAACCAAGCCATATACAACAAATCTGATATAGATCCTTTTCTTGCCACTGGAAGGCTCCTGATGGCATGGAAGAAAAGTAAAAAACGAAAGGAAAAATTACTACAGGCAGTAACATCACTAGCATTTCTGAACTATTTAATAACAAGGGCTAAAACTTTTATCCTCTTCCCCAATAAAATCATTGAAATTAATTTGAATATAGATATTATACTGATATATTTCTCAGATAATACAATTATCCATACATCAGAACAAAAGGCTTATGCATTGTAAAGGCACAAAAGAAATGCAAGTCTTCATTATTCTTTAAATTAAAAAATTTGATCAGCTGGGCGGCGCCTGTGGCTCAGCGGGTAGGGCGCCGGCCCCACATGCCGAGGGTGGTGGGTTCAAACCCGGCCCCGGCCAAACTGCAACAAAAAAAATAGCCGGGCATTGTGGCGGGCGCCTGTAATCCCAGCTACTTGGGAGGCTGAGGCAAGAGAATCGCCTAAGCCCAGGAGTTGGAGGTTGCTGTGAGCTATGTGACGCCACGGCACTCTACCAAGGGTGATAAAGTGAGACTCTGTCTCTACAAAAAAAAAAAAAAAATTTTGATCAGCTGATTCCACACCCACCCCTTTTCTGGTATAAATTATTTCTTTCCAATGTTTAGGAGAAATCTCAGAAACCACCTATTAGAACCCTACCACCCAATTCAGGGGCCATTTTAAAACATCTTTGATGGACAGTCCTTTAGTCTAGACTGTGCTTGGAGACCTATTATTTTCACACGTAGATGTCAGTTCATGAGGTATAAATGTGAAATAGTTGGAAGTTTTCACGGTTAGCTACCAATTTTTAAAGTAAATGGACATTAATATTTTCAGTAGACATTCTCCTAACATTTGTAGGGACAGAGGGTCAGGAGTGGAAATGGAAAAGCCACTGCCTGCCATGTATACAGCAGCTCAGAAACACCACCCAGGGAAGAGGCTTGAGCCTCGGTGGCTGACTTGGGGCTGCTGGGCAGGGAATTCCAGGTTTTTTGTTTGTTTGGTTGTTTTAATTGAGACAGAGTGTCAAGTTGTCACCCAAGGTAGAGTACCATGGCGTCACAGCTCACAGCAACCTCCAACTCTTGGGCTTAAGTGATTCTCTTGCCTCAGCCTCCCAAGTAGCTGGGACTACAGGTACCTGTCACAATGCCCAGCTATTTTTTGGTTGTAGTTGTCGTCGTTGTTTGGCAGGCCTGGGCTGGAGTCTAACCTGCCAGCTCCAGGGTATGTGGCTGGCCCCCCAGCCTCTGAGCTACAGGCGCCAAGCCAATTCCAGGGTTTTTGAGTAGTGGAAGATGATCCAGGAAGGAAGCCTGGGCTCTAGGTGGGAATGTGCCCCTGGACCTGTGGGTATGGTATGACTATCAGTAAGTCCGAGCAAGGCCCTCTGTCACTCATGGGGCCCACTCATGGTCTCAGGGTGGCACTTATCTTCCTTCACTGTCTAAGATCCCATATTTCAATTTTCTTTTTTTTTTTTTTTTTTTGTAGAGACAGAGTCTCACTGTACCGCCCTCGGGTAGAGTGCCGTGGCGTCACACGGCTCACAGCAACCTCCAACTCCTGGGCTTACGCGATTCTCTTGCCTCAGCCTCCCGAGCAGCTGGGACTACAGGCGCCCGCCACAACGCCCGGCTATTTTTTTGTTGCAGTTTTGGCCGGGGCCGGGTTTGAACCTGTCACCCTCGGCATATGGGGCTGGCGCCCTACCCGCTGAGCCACAGGCGCCGCCCTTCTTTTCTTTTCTTTTTTTTTTTTTAAAGTATTATTTTTTTTATTGTTGGGGATTCATTGAGGGTACAATAAGCCAGGTTACACTGATTGCAATTGTTAGGCAAAGTCCCTCTTGCAATCATGTCTTGCCCCCATAAAGTGTGACACACACCAAGGCCCCACCCCCCTCCCTCCGTCCCTCTTTCTGCTTTTCCTCCCCCCACCATAACCTTAATTGTCATTAATTGTCCTCATATCAAAATTGAGTACCTAGGATTCATGCTTCTCCATTCTTGTGATGCTTTACTAAGAATAATGTCTTCCACTTCCATCCAGGTTAATACGAAGGATGTAAAGCCTCCATTTTTTTAATGGCTGAATAGTATTCCATGGCATACATATACCACAGCTTGTTAATCCATTCCTGGGTTGGTGGGCATTTAGGCTGTTCCCACATTTTCGCGATTGTAAATTGAGCTATCATCCAACCCCAGTGAGAATGGCCCACATCACAAAATCTCAAAACTGCAGATGCTGGCGTGGATGTGGAGAGAAGGGAACACTTTTACACTGCTGGTGGGACTGCAAACTAGTACAACCTTTCTGGAAGGAAGTATGGAGAAACCTCAAAGCACT
Organism: Nycticebus coucang; assembly: GCF_027406575.1. Classification (NCBI taxonomy): domain Eukaryota; kingdom Metazoa; phylum Chordata; class Mammalia; order Primates; family Lorisidae; genus Nycticebus; species Nycticebus coucang. The sequence continues at coordinate 50,088,412 of NC_069785.1, read as the reverse complement.
CAAGCTAGACCTCCCATTTGATCCTGCAATCCCATTAACTGGGCATCTACCCAGAAGGAAAAAAGTCCTTTTATCATAAGGACACTTGCACTAGTCTCCATTTTTTTTAAATAGCTGAATAGTATTCCATGGTATACATATACCACAGCTTGTTAATCCATTCGTGGGTTGGTGGGCATTTAGGCTGTTTCCACATTTTGGCGATTGTAAATTGAGCTGCAATAAACAGTCTATTACAAGTGTCCTTATGATAAAAGGATTTTTTTCCTTCTGGGTAGATGCCCAGTTAATGGGATTGCAGGATCAAATGGGAGGTCTAGCTTGAGTACTTTGAGGTTTCTCCATACTTCCTTCCAGAAAGGTTGTACTAGTTTGCAGTCCCACCAGCAGTGTAAAAGTGTTCCCTTCCCTCCACATCCACGCCAGCATCTGCAGTTTTGAGATTTTGTGAGGTGGGCCATTCTCACTGGGGTTAGATGATTTCTCAGAGTTGTTTTGATTTGCATTTCTCTAATATATAGAGATGATGAACATTTTTTCATGTGTTTGTTAGCCATTCGTCTGTCATCTTTAGACAAGGTTCTATTCATGTCTCTTGCCCATTGATATATGGGATTGTTGGCTTTCTTCATGTGGATTAATTTGAGTTCTCTATAGATCCTAGTTATCAAGCTTTTGTCTGAAAATATGCAAATATCCTTTCCCATTGTGTAGGTTGTCTCTTTGCTTTGGTTATTGTCTCCTTAGCTGTGCAGAAGCTTTTCAGTTTAATGAAGTCCCATTTGTTTATTTTTGTTGTTGTTGCAATTGCCATGGCAGTCTTCTTCATGAAGTCTTTCCCCAGGCCAATATCTTCCAGTGTTTTTCCTATGCTTTCTTGGAGGATTTTTATTGTTTCATGCCTTAAGTTTAAGTCCTTTATCCATCTTGAATCAATTTTTGTGAGTGGGGAAAGGTGTGGGTCCAGTTTCAGTCTTTTACATGTAGACATCCAGTTCTCCCAACACCATTTATTGAATAGGGAGTCTTTCCCCCAAGGTATGTTCTTGTTTGGTTTATCGAAGATTAGGTGGTTGTAAGATGTTAGTTTCATTTCTTGGTTTTCAATTCGATTCCAAGTGTCTATGTCTCTGTTTTTGTGCCAGTACCATGCTGTCTTGACCACTATGGCTTTGTAGTACAGACTAAAATCTGGTATGCTGATGCCCCCAGCTTTATTTTTATTACTAAGAACTGCCTTAGCTATACGGGGTTTTTTCCAGTTCCATACAAAATGCAGAATCATTTTCTCCAAATCTTGAAAGTAAGATGTTGGTATTTTGATAGGAATGGCATTGAATAGGTAGATTGCTTTGGGAAGTATAGACATTTTAACAATGTTGATTCTTCCCATCCATGAGCATGATATGTTCTTCCATTTGTTAATATCCTCTGCTATTTCCTTTCTGAGGATTTCATAGTTTTCTTTATAGAGGTCTTTCACCTCCTTCTTTAGGTATATTCCTAGGTATTTCATTTTCTTTGAGACTATGGTGAAGGGAGTTGTGTCCTTAATTAGCTTCTCATCTTGACTGTTATTGGTGTATACAAAGGCTACTGACTTGTGGACATTGATTTTATATCCTGAAACATTACTGTATTTTTTGATGACTTCTAGGAGTCTTGTGGTTGAGTCTTTGGGGTTCTCTAAGTATAAGATCATGTCGTCAGCAAAGAGGGAGAGTTTGACCTCCTCTGCTCCCATTTGGATTCCCTTTATTTTCTTGTCTTGCCTAATTGTATTGGCTAGAACTTCCAGCACTATGTTGAATAGTAAAGGTGACAGAGGACAACCTTGTCTGGTTCCAGTTCTAAGAGGAAAAGCTTTCAGTTTTACTCCCTTCAGTAAAATACTAGCTGTGGATTTGTCACAGATAGCTTCAATCAGTTTTAGAAATGTGCCACCTATGCCTATACTCTTCAGTGTTCTAATTAGAAAAGGATGCTGGATTTTATCAAATGCTTTTTCTGCATCTATTGAGAGGATCATGTGATCTTTATTTTTGCCTCTGTTAATATGGTGGATAATGTTTATGGACTTGCGTACGTTAAACCAGCCTTGCATCCCTCTTTTCTTTTTTTTTTAAGAGACAGGCTCTCGCTCTTGCTCAGGCTGCTCTTGAACTCATGAGCTCAGGCAGTCTACCTACTTTGGCCTCCCAGATTGCTGGGATTATAGGAGTGAGCCACCACATGCCTGACCTCCACATTTCCATTTTCAATTTTTAAAAAAATTTTCCATGTGAAGAGCCATGAGCTTTTAAATCAATTAATTCATTTACCCCAACATTTCCCCCCTAACATTCTTAAGTGCCTGTGATGATACTTACAGGACAATGAGATTAGCAGCTCTTGAGTGCTCTTGCAAGAGTTCATTCAGTCTAACTTGGCGGTAACTCTGTGGACAACATTTGGATTTTGTTGAGTACAGTTCTACCGGAATTATGAATGAGATTTTATCTACTTACCTCAAATCACGGACAAGCAAAAAGTTCATTGAAAAAATATACAATTATTTTTCAGGCTTAGAAACTTACCGTGTTTTAAAACCTCATGATAAATTTTAGAAATGTAAAGAACAAAGCCAGATTTTCATGGTGTTATAGTGACTTATTAAATTCTAGGGGAGAAAAGAAAGCAAATAATATGGAAATTAGTAAAAAGAAAGTGAGAATGGCCAGTTAGGGGCAAGAGATTTTTTGTGAAAGAAAACTGATACAATTATGATCTAAGAAACCAATCAACTAATATTAAGGAAACAAAAGTTACCTATAGGTCAAGGGTACGGGGCCCAGCTAGCATGGCAAATTTCTAAATTCTTATGGCTACAGGACAAACTTGCTCTTTCTAAAGTGTCTAACAATAGGAAATAGTTAGACTCCTTTCAACTCTTATTTACAACCCAGAGTACTACAGCTCTGACTGGATAGACAACAGCCTTACAGACATTCTTTTCTGATAAGCTACTGCAGACCAGTTTCAGAAAGCTTACAGAGAGTACATTCCACTGTCTTTGTGTCCTCTAGTTCATTTTTTTTTTTTTTTTTTTAAGCCAATCTTACTCTGTTGCCCTGGGTAGAGTGCTGTAGAGTCATAGCTCATAGCAACCTCAAACTCCTGGGCTCAAGTGATCCTCCTGCCTCAGCCTCCCAAGTAACTGGGACTATAGATACCTGCTTCAATGCCCAGCTAATTTCTCTGTGTTTAGTAGAGATTGGGTCTGGCTCTTGCTCAGGCTGGTCTTGGACTCCTGAGCTCAAGCAATCCACCTGCCTCAGCCTCCCAGAGTGCAAGGATTACAGGTGTGAGCCACTTTGTCTGGCCTTATAGTTCACCTTTTGAGCCAAATTCCATCTCATTAATTCTAAACCCCTGCCCCGAAGTGTACATGGCATGTATGTTACATATGTTTACTCCTTGCACATGTGCTCTGCCGCCCTTGTAAATATGTAGTTTTCCCCCAAACCTGTTGAATGTGTATGACTTTATTGTGTAATATAGACCCCGTGAGGCAAAGAAGATAAAGCAACCTGTCCTTTTCCTCTGTGAAGAAAAAGCACCTTTGTCCTCATCAGAGACCATCTCCTCCAGGTTTGCAAACTGACATTGCTAATAAAGCTCTCCTTTCTACTATTTCACCTTCCTGGTAGTCTTGATACCAATTTAATATCCTAAGAACACAGATTACATCCTACTCTACCTTTCTTTAAGTTCTCTTCAATTAAAAAGCCACCAAAAGACTCATTTGGAAAAAGAAGTATTTTGCAGCGATGGGAATAATAATTCTTATTATGTTTCAGTGGTTCAGAAAGGCTCAGATGTGTGATTTACTCAATTATTTAATAAATCTGTGTCAGAAGTGGGCAGTTTACCCGGAGTTTATGATTTTAATTCAGTATTTTTTTTTCTCTTTTTGTATTTCTTTGCTCTAATTTTTCTGAGGTCCGTCCCTAAGATTGTTTAGATTTTGAAGGTCAGAAGGTCTGTGGTCCTTTTTCTTCAATATCTACTTGAGATGTCAATTCTACCTAATTCTCCAGTCCTGGCCCTTTTCATTATCCTCCCCATCACCTACTCCATTTAGCTCGGGCCGGAAGAGGTAACTCCTGCTCACCTGGGCTCTCTAGAAAAGCTCACTGTTTCTCCTCCATCTTATGTGCTACATGGAACTTTCACATTCACTGTCCCAATCACATCATGTATTTCCCCAGATACGTTTACGTTTGATACTTTCTTATAACCATCTTCATTAGGTTAAAATTCTTTGTTACCATGTTAAATTGTGAGTCAGTCTACCTTTATCTACTTTATACACATTTCAATAAATTATTTTGGCTGATGGGTCTGCCTCCTGTTTTTTAAAATTAAATTTGAGGCCGGGCGTGGTGGCTCATGTCTGTAATCCCAGCACTCTGGGGGGCCCAGGGAGGTGGATTGCCTGAGCTCACAGGTTCCAGAACAGCCTGAGCTAGAACCAGACTCTCTAAAAATAGCCGGACTTTGTGGCGGGTGCCTGTAGTTCTAGCTACTTGGGAGGCTGAGGGAAGAGAATTGCTTGAGCCCAAGAGTTTGAGGTTGCTATGAGCCATGAAGCCATGGCACTCTACAGGGTGTGATAAAGGGAGATTGTGTCTCAAAAATAATAAATAAATAAAATAAAATAAAAAATATAAAATTTGAAAGGAGACTTTACAATATGTACCAGTAGCCTGTTTTTTAAACTTTTGAAAAATAATTGACATCATAGAAAAAAAAAGTTTTCTAAATCCTCACATCTAATAAATGATTTAAAAACCTTTGCAAAACGCAGAAACCCTGGATTGTGAATAATGAAATTAGATAATAAATACATTGCTTCTTGATCTTTAAGTTAACCACTGTTTGTTTTTTCAGCTCTTTACACAGCAAAGTAAAAATTAAGAAAGAACAAGTCCTTACCTTTTCCTTGACTGCTTCCAGTTCGGCATCTGTAATTTTCCATGGAGTTTCTCTTTTTAATTTCTCAGCAGTTGTTAAATCTTTGCAGCTTTCATGGAGCCGATATGGTTCAATCATCTCTTCAAAGACTTTCCAGCTGAAATTTGAATTATAAAGGAGGCCTCACAGTGGGAAACTAACTCATTATTTCACAGATACTCCAGGTATGACTGGCTCTGCTGGCTGTGGAATCAGAACTGAATGTCACGCAAATCTTTTAAGAATTATCTTTGCAGGGAACTTACTGTAAGTAAAACCATGGTTACAGTATTCTCTCCCTATCTAAGAAAAGGCCTTAATGTATTTAAGGCCTTGTAGGTATTCAATTGTCAATATTAATGGCCAAATGCATAGATAGTAATTGTTGCACTAATACAATTTCTGCAAAGTGTAATCAAAGCCATGGTCATACTGTAGACACTTTAGCCCACAAATGTGTTTCCGTCTGGCTATTGCACAGAATCAATGGGACACATTCATCAATTAATGTAGGAGATGAACATGGCTCACTGTGAATTCCATAGGGCCACCCTCACCATCAGTCCACCTGGCACCTCCCACTTGTGGCAGGAGGTTGTATGCAGGGGGAGAAGGGCACAGGCTCCCACGACTTTCATGGTTACAGAACAATTTGTAAGTTTGCTTCACATAATGCTGCCTTTGTCCTTCTGATGTTTGATGTTGCTGCCTGAGATTTTCAAATGTGATTATTTAGGTGCACATTAGGGGAAAGAACAAAAATCAATAATGTTTTAATGCCTAAGAATCAGAGGCCATGTTAGAGCCTTCAAAAAGAAATCATTGAGAAGAAAACAAGCAGCAGTGTTGAAGAGCTACAGAACATTTAAAAAATTGCTGGAAAAAAATCTCACTTGTTTTACTTAAGAATCCCATAAGATTTACTTTTGAAAAACAATAGCCAAAGTAAATCTTATAATTTATGTCAGTAGTTATCTTCTGTCTGCTGCTTTAAGATGATCCCAAGTATGAACAATTTTCTTTGGTTTTACATAATGTAGCTTACTTATAATTTAGGGACTTTGGAACAAGTGATAATTAGAGTCAACATACTGTTAGCTTAAGAAATGGAAATACGAAGCGATGAGTTCAGTTATCTGATCAGTTGGGCCTGATTCAGAATTTGTAGTTAACAGTGTGGTGCTTACAAAGGAGTAGGATGTCCCAACAGTGAGCCTTTGTTTAAGGACCGGAGAGGCACTTTATGCGGTGGGTCCGAATGCAGTAACTTACTTGAAAAGATAGAGGAAGACAGGGAAGGAATGAGCCTGGTATTCTTTCAGACCCACAGTAATTTATTTGCTATTACTTCCACCAGTGTTGTGCCTTTAGAGACTTTGGCAGGGGTCAGTTCTACTGACTGAAGAGGAGGCTGTGTCCTTGCTCCAGCTCTTCTTTTGTCCTCCTGGGCCTGGATAACCTGGGCTAGAAAAGGGCAGCTGTTTTGAAGATCGGTGTAATAATTTATCTGGGTGACAGTGCTCTGAAAAGTGTGCAGGACCATGTAAAAGCCAGGCAATTCCCTGGACGGAGGTTAGCAACCGAGAGGCTCCTTGTTTAAGCTCTTCATATACTTATTTTCATCAGCACGAGAGTTTCTTTGCGTTTCAGCCCAGATCCTTGTTAGAAAGTACAGCACAAAAATGTTTTCCTAAGAAACAGAAGGTGACGTGGAGGTTGCTGATCGTCTTCCCTGCGTCCACATTATGCTCTCTGCATTGTAGTTTGGGCGGGAATGACGTCATCCCCACCATCAGCCAATCAGCACGATTCTCTGTCAGCGTGATCGGCAGGGGCGGGGCCTAGACCTCAGCCAGGCTTGAACCCACAGGCAGTCGGCCTCAGGCAGACCACAGTGGGTGGCTCAGTCGCTCGCCTGAATGGAGCCGTAGCCTGAGTTGAGTGACTTGGAAATAGACAAACTTTCTCTCCTACTGAAACACCCAGGAGCAAGTATGTAGCCTGGATGCTCTTGGCAGTGAACTTGTTTTTATAAGCTAAATCAACTGAGATTGATGATTTCATAATGCAAGGTAAAGTGGAAAGAGTGAAAGACAATTAGTCCTTGATTACAAAATTAACTTAGATCAAGCTTAATCTGAAAGCCAAGCTATACTTGTACTTTTTAGTCATGTAGACAATAATTTCCACCAGCTAAATCACTAGGAGTCAGACTTTCTTTCACTTGCAGTTGAAACATCCAAGTGGCACAGTAGGTGATAATGAGGCTGTATTCAGCAATTCCTGTTCTTTGAATTTAGAGTTCCTTGTTTTTGTTCATTCTTGATTTGTTCCTCCTAGGGCTCATCTCAGAGCTGCTATTTTCCAACCTAGCTAGGTGTCTTGAGGTAGCTCAAGATTTCCGTTTTGTTTCTCATTAAATCTCATTTTTCTTATAAGTACTTTTTAATTGACTCTAAAATAAGCCACTTATTACAGACTGTTGCATATAAATACAAACTAATTTAACTTTTGAAATTAACTAACAGATGCCATGCCTTCTCCATCCTTGTTCCTCATAACAAAGTTTAAAATTTTTTTTATTGCATAAAATTTTCTTCCAAGTCTGCAGAAGATTTCTTTCCTTAAAGTAATGCACGCATTGTTTTTATGACTACTCCAGCATCTTTAAAGTATCTAGTTAATTGCTTTAGTCTCTCTTTGATTTTTATATAAGATTGTTGTCTTTTTGTCTTATGACTTTTAATTTAGTCTATACAATTAAAAAAACAATATTAAACCACGAAAGCTTTTCAGTTTCTCCTGGTTCAATTATTTTCCCGTTAACGTCACTTTTGTACTCCCTTTCACCCTTGCCCTACCAGGTTTATTGACAACGTACATTTGATAAAATGCCTCCTCCAAGACTTACTGATGTTTTATGGGTTGTCAAAAGATTTATTAAAGGCAACTATAGGGCATTTAACATTGTCCTTCAACACGGAAATCATTAACAAACTAATTTTTACATTGTGCATCACCTGATGATGGAGAAAGAATAGAGATCAGAGTACAGTTGTTAATGGGAGAGAAAGGCTGCCCAGAGGCCCAGGTGGGAGCTGAAACCGAGCCTTAGCCCCTGGGTCCAAGGCTGTATCGGCCCAGGGGAAGAGTTTTCTTTCTGATTGTACCACCCCAAGGAGTTCCCTTATTTAAGGTATTACAGCCAGGTGTGGTGGCTCACGCCTATAATCCCAGCACTCTCTGAGGATGAGGCAGGTGGATCATCTGAGCTCAGGAGTTCCAGACCAGCCTGAGCAAGAGTGAGACTCCCATCTCTAAAAATAGCGGGCGTTGTGGCAGGCACCTGTAGTACCAGCTACTTGGGAGGCTGAGGCAAGAGGATTGCCTGAGCCCAAGAGTCTGAGGTTGCTGTGAGCTCTGAAGCCACAGCATTCTACCACAAGCGACAAAAGTGAGACTGTCTCAAAAAAACAAAAGTATTATAGATATGACAGATATGTTACCACCAGCCACCTGTGAGGTTTACTGAAAGAACATTTTTTGTTCTACATTGGTTACTTTCATATATTGGAAGAGCCATAGCCCAGATCAGATATGTGACTGTCTCATAATGTAATGATATGAGTTATGGCACAAGGCCAAAGGTGCCTCTCCCGGCACACAGGCCCTTTCTTTTGGCCTCTGCTCCTACATTGGCCACAAGGATTCTTCTATTTTAGTAAGGATTTTTTTTTTTTTTTTTTTTTTTTGTGGCTCTTTCTCAAGACCTTGAAAGAGCAAAGAGAAAAATCTTCAAAATTTTTGGAAACTTCTTATCAGAAAGCTCATTCCAGCTACCAAGGAGAATTAAAAACGTGTTCCTAATCTTTCTTTCTTTCTTTTTTTTTTTTTTTTTTAGAGATAGAGTCTCACTTTATTGCTCTCGGTAGAGTGCTGTGCTGTCACAGCTCACAGCAAACTCCAACTCTGTGGGCTTAGGCGATTCTCTTGCCTCAGCCTCCCAAGTAGCTGGGACTACAGGCGCCTGCCATAATGCCTGGCTATTTTTTTGTTGCAGTTTGGCCGGGGCACAAACCCGCCAACCTCAGTATATGGGGCTGGCACCCTACTCACTGAGCCACAGGCACCGCCCTGTTCCTAATCTTTCTTAAGCATTTATAACTATATAAATATAAGAATGTAAGGAAATATTACAAAGTAATAACCAGTTCAACTCTGTTGATTGTTGTTTTCTTATTACAGTTCAGGTGTTTTGTAAAGTCATGTTAACTGACCCCACAGGTCATGAACACCCTCAAAGAATAGGAAGTTCAAGTCTGTTGGTCAATAACAATACATTTTAAATACGAATAATTTTTAGTTATTGAACTCATTCAGAATAATAATAAATAAAAAGAAAGGAAGAGACAAGAAAACCTGAGAAGTATGGAATTACCACCCATCAAGAATTGCAAAAGGAAGGAAAAATGCTGGCTGGAAGTAAAGGGGTGAGGTCTGGCAGGACAGTGAGGACCTGAGCTGTGGGAGACCTTCGGGTCCCTCTGTAAAATGACTCCTGGAAGCCCCCTCGCCACGCCAAACCAAATTTACTAAATTGCATCTGAACACAACAGTAAATATGACTTTGGACTATCCACCATTAAAAATACTTTTAATTGTAAATTATAAGTCTAAGTCACATAATGTAATTTATAGTAGGCTATGACACGCTTGGGAATATTGTTGTTATGGATGGAATGTGTATGTCTCCCAAAATTCACATGTTGAAATCCTAAGCCCCCGTGAGATGGTATTTGGAGATGGGGCCTTTGGGAGGTGAATAGGCTATAAGGGCAGAACGGTCATAAACAGGATTAGTGACCTTATAAAAGGAACCCCAGAGAGTTCCCTGACCCCTTCTACCACGTGAGGACACAGCTAGAAGTTCACCGTCTATGAACCAGACCCTCACCAGACACTGAATTTGCCAGGGCCTTGATCTTAAGACTTCCCAGCCTCCAGAGTTGTGAGAAACAAACGTCTATTGTTCATAAGCCATCTAGTCTAAGGTATTTTGTTAGAGTAGCCTGCGGTGACTAAGACAATAATGGAATTTGTAAAATTAACAATGGGTCAAATGGTGTCACATTTTGAAGATATGGAGGCCCTGCAGGTGGCTTTGAATAATGACACTTGCCCTGATTACTCAGGTCAGAATAGTTGGACCTTAAGCTTCTTGCTGCTCTTGCCACCTTAGAAACCAAAAGCAATTCCAAAATGCTAACTAAGCTGTGCTTCAGTAACTCTCCTTCTCAGGCTTATTTTACCATAAAACCCTTTTGCCATTAGAATGGACTTGATAGTTTTATGTCACGATGATTTGAAGACCCTTCTTATCATATCCTACCAAGAAGTCACTGCAGTAAATATAACACATTTTTCCCCTTTGATAAGCAACACAAAAGAGAATGACAGAGGGCGGCGCCTGTGGCTCAGTAGGTAGGGCGCCGGCCCCATATACCAAGGGTGGCAGGTTCAAACCCGGCCCCGGCTGAACTGCAACCAAAAAATAGCCGGGCGTTGTGGCAGGCGCCTGTAGTCCCAGCTGCTCGGGAGGCTGAGGCAAGAGAATCGCTTAAGCCCAGGAGTTGGAGGTTGCTGTGAGCTGTGTGATGCCACGGCACTCTACCAAGGGCCATGAGGTGAAACTCTGTCTCTACAAAAAAAAAAAAAAAAAAGAATGACAGAGTACAGCAGGTCATCAGTGCTGCTCGTTACAGGTTTCATACCTCTCTTTGTTTGGCTTGATGTTGATGTCACCAATGATGTGGATGTCTGCAAATTTTATTCTAAATTTGCTCAGAAGGGAAGCCATTCTGAAAACATAAGAGAAAAACACTTCATCATTGCGCATGTAAGTATTTTCAATCAAAGAGTTTTTGTACTTGTGTTAAGATATCAAAAGCAATCAGGTTTCATTTCAGCTTAGCTTTCAGATGCTTATGGTCCCTGTCGTGTCTGATTTTCATTACGGTACTTGATGGACAGGGTAAGTGTGGAGCAAGCTATTCCACGGAAGGCGTGAAGACACCAGCGAGTCTGACTCTGCATGTGTGTTTCAGGGAAGACATGCAAAGCTGGCCTTATTATCTGAAAGAAAGACAGCAAGTCTAAATACCTAGTGACTGTTATCGTGCTGATAATTTTTGCAGAGTTACTGAAAAACTGCTGGCAAACTAATAATTATATATTATATGGTGATATATTGGAGGTTTTTCCTAGCAACTGATAATTTTCATATAATTTCAAAGTTACAGAAAAGTTGCAACGATATTTTAATGTCCTCCCAGATCTCCCAGTTGTTTATATTTTGTCCCATTTGATGTTTTAGTCTCTTTGTTTCTCTTTCTTTGTATCTGTCTGCTTATCTATCTATCTACTTCTCTGCCCACACAGCTCCTATTTTATTTAGTTGCAGCTATCAGTCCCCTTTGTCCTTAAATATTTCAATGAGCATTTCCCCAGAACGACATTCTCTTATATACACAGAGTATAATTTTTAAAATGGAAAAATTTAACATTGATGCCATACTAGCCTTTAATTCATAAACAATCCTCAGATTTCATTAGTGATCCCAATAAAATACTGGAGGCTTTAAGAAATATAAAATTGGGCAGCGCCTGTGGCTCAGTCGGTGAGGCGCCGGCCCCATATGCCGAGGGTGGCGGGTTCAAACCCGGCCCCAGCCAAACTGCAACCAAAAAATAGCCGGGCGTTGTGGCAGGCGCCTGTAGTCCCAGCTACTCGGGAGGCTGAGGCAAGAGAATCGCTTAAGCCCAGGAGTTGGAGGTTGCTGTGAGCTGTGTGAGGCCACGGCACTCTACCGTGGGCCATAAAGTGAGACTCTGTCTCTACAAAAGAAAAAAAAAAAAAAAGAAATATAAAATTGTTATAGACATGTTATTTTACATTTGAATAATGACTTTCTTTGGAGGAATTAATATATAGAATACATGTATATTTTTAAATTTCAGAATATTATGGGGGTACACATGTTTTGGTGACATAGTTTGCTTTGGACAGATTAAATCAGAGTAATAAGGGTGCTCTTCATCCAGATAGTGTGCATTGTAAAATATATGTAATATTCATATATGTGAATATTATATTGTTTCATTGAAAATAAATATACAAGTATATGGTTTATATATATGTATATATACAGTCATGTGCTGCATAATATCCTTTTGGTCAGTGATAGAATGCATATGTGATGGTGGTCTTATAATAAAGGAGCTAACAATTCGTTAGTAATCTTGTCAGGTCATGGTCATGGTGCAACACAGTGTTAGTGGTGGTGCTGGTGCAAACAACCTACAATGCTGCCACATGGTTGGCATGTGGACATCACATACAGTTATGTGCAGTACCTAGTACTTGATAACAATAAATGACTAAGCTACTGCTTTATATATTTACTGTATTTGTAGCTTTGATCATTATTGTAGAGTGTACTCCTTTTGCTTATACTAAAAAAATTAGCTGTGAAACAGCCTCAGGTAGGTCCTTCAGGAGGTATTCCAGAAGAAGGCATCGTTACCATTGGAGATGACAATTCCATGTTTATGTTATTGGCCCTGAAGACCCGTCAATGGGACAAGATGTGGAGGTCAAAGACAGTGATACTGATAATACTGCCCCAGTGGAGGCTGAGGCTAATATGTGAGGTTGTGTCTTTGTCTTCGTTTCTTTTTTTTTGTAGAGACAGAGTCTCACTGTACCGCCCTCGGGTAGAGTGCTGTGGCGTCACATGACTCACAGCAACCTCCAACTCCTGGGCTCAAGCGATTCTCCTGCCTCAGCCTCCCGAGCAGCTGGGACTACAGGCGTGCGCCACGACGCCCAGCTATTTTTCTGTTGCAGTTTGGCCAGGGCTGGGTCCGAACCCGGCACCCTCGGCATATGGGGCCGGCGCCCTACTCACTGAGCCACAGGCGCCGCCCTGTCTTCGTTTTTAACCAAAAAGTTTAAAAAGTAAAAAAAAAATCAAAAACCCACAAATTTTAAAAATAGAAAAAATTTTACAGAATAAAAACGTGAAAAGAAAATATTTTTGTAAAACTGTACACTGTGTTTTAAGCTATGTGTTATTACAAAAGAGTCAAAAGTTTGAAAAAATGTTTAAATGTTTATAAAGTTAAAAAGTTACAGTCAGCTAAAGTTAATTTATTATTGAAGAAAGAAAAATATTTTTTATAAATTTAGTGCAGCCCAAGTGTACAGTGTTTGAAGCCTGCAGTGGTGGACAGCCGCGTTCTAGGCCCTTATGTCCACTCACCACTCACCCACTGACTCGCCCGGAGCAGCTGCCAGTCCTGCAGGCTCCGTTCACAGCACGCTCCATACAGGTGTGCATTTTTGTTTTTATCTTTCACACTGTATTTTTGCTGTGCCTTTTCTGGTTTGAGACACACATACTTCTTAGTGTGTTGCAACTGCGTTGTAATATGCTGTACGGGTTGGCATCTAAGAGCGACGGGCCATACTGTAGAGCCCGGGTGTTTGTGTGAGCATACTGCATGATGTTCGCACAATAACAAAATGGCCTAATGAGGCATTTTTTGGAACATACCCCTGTTAAGGGATGAATGACACATACATACTATGATACCAAAATCACAGCACGATCACATCCTCCTAAGAGGGAAGGGAAATGTTAAAATTACTGAATATATGTCTGTCATTATTTTGTGGTTTCTGGAAGTAGTAGTTCCAAGAAGGGCTCGAGGCTTAAGTATTCCCTGAGGGACCAAGAGCTGCTGAAGGTAGTTGTCCAGATTTCCACTAGAGGTCTCTGCAACATGCCACATTCTCAACTACACCTCAGATCTCAGCTAAACAAATGAAAAGGATACAGATTTACACCATGGGATTTTTTTTTTTTTTAATTAGAAGAGTTCTCAACAGTCACCCATTTACGTTCATCCAAAGTACAAAGAGAAACTGGGGACACAGGCATGTTTAGTGACTATTGCAACGTCCTGCAGCTCCTTAGTGGCAGGGCTTGGGTGAAGACCCAGGTGTTGTCTCTCAATTCAGTTCTCTTTTACATACGCTGTGCTGAGAGTGACTGCTATGGACCAGCAGGTTTGGATTTCCCCCAAAGAAACAACGGGACATTAATTCCATCAGGCCCTTCCTTCCTTGGGTGTGTTTACTAGTCAGAACAAACAGTAATAAATGACAAGCAAGACACAAGATAGGCAACTCACAGTTAAGACTTGAGATGAGGTTTCTGTGCCAAATTCCTTTTTGAAAGCATTTGTGATAGGGGATAAGAGAACTGGAAGACAGTAATTGGAAAAAAATACACATCTACAGGCTGCGCTTGTAGCTCAGGTAGGGTGCTGGCCACATACACTGCTGGTGGGTTCGAACACGGCTTGGGCCAGCTAAAACAACAATGACAACTACAACAACAAAAATAGCAGGGCTTTGTGGTGGGCACTGCAGTCCCAGCTACTTGGGAGACTAAGGCAAAAGAATCGCTTAAGCCCAAGAAGAGTTGGAGGTTGCTGTGAGCTGTGACACCATGGCACTCTACCCAGAGTGACAGCTTGAGACTCTGCCTCAAAAAAAATAATAATAGTAATACACATCTCATTTATTGGCCAGAGAACCAAGTAAACATGAGGCTTGTCCTGCAGGCTCTGTCTTTAAATCTGTTTTGCCTGAAAGAAACTTAAAGGTTGTTAAAATTAAAGCATTAAAGCAACGAGCGTCTGAAATGGCCTAACACATGAATGGTAGACTACTTACGCGATTTTTTCTTCTTCAATGCGGTTGATCTTCCCTCCAACATAGATTCTCAATTTACAGTCTTTCCATTTTTTTCTGAGAGTCAAGATATAGGGAATAAGAAGTGTTAACCCTGAAACAAAGAGTAAATGATGACAGAAAGGATGAGCATACCTATGAAAGGAAATGAATAGCTTTATATCTTTATTCCTTCCCACATTCATAGCTCTTCAATAATTTTCAATCTTTGGAGAACACAGAAATGTTATTCTTTAATCACTACTGTTTTCATCTACCTTCCCATGCGTTTTGTTAAGTTTATCAAAGTAGAAATCCTCCTCCCTAGTAAATGCTGTAGAAGTTTTTACCTCCATCATCAAATAACCACCAAACATCAATTGTGCCTTTTCCTTGTTTCTTTTTAAATTGGGTGCTGGCTTCCACCAGCTTCTGGTTGAATTCTCCCACGTGCATCGACTGGATGGTGTTAATGCTGCCGTCTGAAATGAAAGACAGACTGCTGCATTTCTTTTTGAGGACAGAAGCAAAATAACTTTCTAATTAATCTACTGCTGAAAATAGAGAAAAGGTCATGAATTCATGTTCATTATACTTACTGATAAGTAGTGAGCTTTTTTTTTTTTTTTTTTTTGAGACAGAGCCTCAAGTTGTCACCCTGGGTAGAGTGCTGTGTCATCACAGCTCACAGCAACCTCCAACTCCTGGGCTCAAGCGAGTCTCCTGCCTCCACCTCCCAAGTAGCTGGGATTACAGGCACCCGCCACAATACCTAGCTATTTTTTTGGTTGCAGCCATCATTGTTGTTTGGTGGGCCCGGGCTGGATTAGAACCCATCAGCTCAGGTGTATATGGCTGGTGCTGTAGCCACTTGAGCCACACACAGGTGCAGAGCCAATTTTTTTTTTTTTTTTTTTTTTTGCAGTTTTTGGCTGGGGCTGGGTTTGAACCTGCCACCTCCAGCATATGGGGCCAGCGCCCTACTCTGTTGAGCCACAGGTGCCACCCCAGTGAGGTCTATTTTCCAAAAAGGAGAGATGAAGTTGAATCTCATAATAATTTACATCAACTTCAATACTTAGATAAAATTTTATGTTGGCTTTATGAAGATAGTACTTATTATAAAGCAATAGATTATCTTTCAATCCTTAGTAATGCGTCTCAGAGTGAAATTGTTATTTAGGCATGGAACAATGCTAAATTATCTAATAGCCAAAATATCCCGATTTCCCCAAATCTCAGGTAAAAATCAACTCAATATGTTCAGATTTACTTAAAAATACAACATGTTAGCTCAGTGCCTGTAGCTCAAGAGGCTAAGGTGCCAGTCACATACACCAGAGCTGGCAGGTTTGAATCCAGCCTGGGCCGCCAAACAACAATGACAACTACAACCAAAATATAGCCAGGTGTTGTGGTGGGCGCCTGTAGTCCCAGCTACTTGGGAGGCTGAGGCAAGAGAATCACGTAAACCCAGGAGTTGGAGGTTGCTGTGAGCTGTGATGCCACAGCACTCTACCGAGGGTGACAGCTTGGGGCTCTGTCTCAAAAAAAAAAAAAAAAAAAAGTAGAACATGTTGTGATTGGTTTTCTAGAAATAAGCAATAGAATTAGGGAATTCTTTTGTTAGGGAATTCTTTTGTGCTTCATTCATGAAGCACAGTTAAAGTCTGGATTATGATGTTTGCCAGAAACTATATGCATCATGAATTCTCCATGGCTCTTTGGTCTCATGGTCGACCTGGCTAACGTCTCCGTTTTCTTTTCAAGGAATCTTGTCAAACTGAGGTAAAGCCAGTTGAGCTATTTGAATCTTTGTGCATGAGATGAAAAACAAAACAAACAAAACAAAAACCCAGCATGTAAGGAAACACAAAATACCTTAAGTTATAAAAGTACACATAAAATCCTTAAAAAAAATTTTTTAAATGCAATTTCTACTCTAACATGGATGCAATGAAAGTGTACCGGGAAAGGAGGCCAGCGTTTGAGCAGGACCCTTGTTCCTGTTTGCCAGTAGGGGTTTCACTGCCACGCTGTGTATATTATTTCTCATTTCTGTGTCTTTGAAAGCTGTGACTCCATCTCTCTGTTTCAAAGAGGTGGCATCAGTGTAGTGCTCCGAGTAGAGCTGACAGCCTCTTCGGAGCTTCCTCTGTGATCTAAGAGCTTCTGAAGATCCTTTGTTCCCTCTTTCACTGTTTCTGCGTTTGGGGTCTGTCAGTTCTGAAGAAGTTATATTGTTTCTATACTTGTAGGATCACTGAGGGAGAAAAAATTATTTGCAGAATTGACCAAACTCTGCTCTCACTTATGTGCAAATCAAAACATCCAGAGGAATCTGGTATGAGGAAGGCAGGGTTGGTCCTGGTCTAGAACTCAAAAGAATTGTCATCCAACTAAGCCCCAGAGGAAAAAAATGGGCCCACTTTAGACCTCTAGGTATTGAAAATAATGCATAACACTTTTATTTTGCTTTTCTGAATGGAGAGACATGTTGACTTTTAGCAGGGTACATTTTTTGCCCAAACAAGTATTGTGATGCAGAAATAGTCTTTCAGAATAAACATCAAGTTTTGCTTTCATTGGTAAGGACGTTAATGCTTCCCCCTCCCTATCAGCCAGAGGGACAGTACTGGGCTAAGACTTTTGAATTTCCCGTTGCTTTTCCAGACTGTACCACTTAATAGATCAGATTTCATGGATAGTAAATTTATTTCTCAAAAATAAACCAAATAATTGAAAAGGAAAGAAGACAATAGCATCCAAAACTGTCTGATTTTAATGTCTGTAACCGGAAAGTCCTGATATAGCTCCATCTTAGATCCAAACACATCATTTTAGTCAGTTTGAAGTGGGCAGTAAGGAGGAGACGTTCCCATGGCCCATAGGATATCCCAGGAAACAAGTGTACCTCTAGTATTTGAAGTGGGGAAATATTTGAATTCCCCATCATTCTCTCTAAATATATGAAATTATTATATTACAGGTGAAGTTTCATCCATGGCTATAGTAGGAGAACAAGCAAACAGCTAAACCATTTCCAGGGTAAGAGATGGCCTCTTAGAGGACCCTCTTTTGAAGGCTCTGGTCAGCCTAGACCAGATCTCAGTTTTGACTTGGAGACCCACCCAGAGAAATGACCTTTTCCTCGCCTCACAGTAGTGTCTGACTTTAAAACTCTAGGACATTTGTGCATAAAGAAAGCCATGTTAATTCTGATTTCCTACCAGTAGAGGGCACTGTGGACCTCATTAAACTCAAACCTGTAAAGTTTTGGAAAGAAAGCAAATTTTCAAAAACTGAGACGTTTGCATCATCTGTTTATGAAACTTATAACAATTTCTTTCATCCTCTAGTCTTCTATCCTGGAATGTATACCAGATAATCATACATAAGTGTATCAATTAGCCAAAATCTACATGTAATTAGTATCTGAAGTTCCAGGTTCTGCATTCTAGTGTATGATAAAGAAGCTTTCTTTCTTTTTTTTTAATAAGAATTCTAGCTGGATCCCCCATTTACCTGTTCTAGTCAACTTTCAGTCCCCTGAAATGAAAGGAAGGTAAACACGGTGTAGGTTAAGACAGTTGACTCTTGGCTCTTAAATTTCTACCTCCCTTTCCACCGTAATAACTGAGCGATTTCTATTTTATGGCATTCAATCTGCTTTAAGCATTATATGACTCCCAAACCAAATATTACTCTTTTAAAATACATTTTTTACAGTAAGATAGTACAAAGTACTTAATGATGTTGATAAATGGCAATAGCTTCTACCTTTTAGCTGTACTTCTGCTGAGAAATATTTCAGTCTCTGCCTACACTCAATGGGCCCAACTCTTAGATGCTGACTGCTGACCCTTTATAGATACCGAAATAATAACTCCCCTTGTACTCTTTCTTGTGAATTTTCAAAAGTGCTCACCTTTTCTGGGCGCCAGCTTAGTGATGTTCAGCTTGCTAGCTTTTTTAAACAAGCCCCGGATGCCTCCACTTCCCTCTTCACACTCATTGTCTTTGATGGTGGCTTCCAATGCCAGTCTCTCCTGCTCCAGTTTCTCTAATTCCTCTGATAAAAGAAGACAAAGTCATCTACTCAACTCAGGGCAACAAGGTTTCCAGGAACCATCTTATAAACTATTTTAATATTTAACATTTTATATATGCAATAAAATACTTATACATAATATGATTTTCTTCTAAATGATGATTAAAAAGTAATATATTTCCGTAAACGACATTCAGATAATAGTAACAACTAGCTCAGAAAAGCTCAATGTGTTAAGTTATAACACATGGAGTTACTGGATTTTGTGTGTGTTGTGTGTGTAAGGATAAGAGAGGCCATTTAATGCCATCCTGATTCTCCACCATCCACACAACAAAATACCGGATTCACTGTACATAAAATCTTGTATACTGTAAGCCACTGATATAAGGGCCTAAGCTGCTGGGTCAGATGTTTTACAACTGGAAGTGACAAATACAGAAGTACACCAGGTACATACATATTAGGACACGAAAATGGCTCTGGAATTGAAACTTGAAACTTAAAGAAAGATAACCAAATCTTAAACTCGGTGGGCTCTGAGCATAAATCACAGTGACAAATACCCACCACAAACTCCTTCTGATCAGTGGAATATTTTGTGGAGTGGGTGACAGATGTCAAAGGAATAAAAGCTGAGGTTCCTTTGTGTCTGTCAGAGTTCAAATGGCTGAAAAGGGTCTCATGACACTGGAGTCTGGAACAAGGGTCCAGCTGTGTAAAATTTCCTGACCAAGGTTTAGACCCACTGTTCAAGCTTTGATGTCGTGTCTGGCCAGCTGCCTTTCATCTTTTTTGGACTCTGATTGTGACGACGGTTTTCTAGCTGCTACGTAACGTGTTGGATCCCTCTTTGACCTCAACTTGCATTGTATCTGGGTAAATAAGACTTGAAAAGCAGTCCTGTGACCCTGCTAAACTGACAAGGCTTCTTGCCTACATGGGCAAGGTGGCACTCTCGTCAGATCCCCTTATCTTGCTGGTCGCTGAAAAACAGAACCTTACAAAATGAGCAATGCTCCAAGGAAGAGGATAGAAAACCTAGATTCAGTGTTACAAAACACAGGTGGAGCTCTGTAAATGTCAGCCCCCAGAGCCTGCTGCCTTATCTACCTGCAAAGTGAAGCTATACAAACTCCAGATTTATCAATTATGTACTAACTAAACCTGTCAGGACAGTCTCATCCCTAGACGACGTTGTTATTCAGCTACACAGAATTGTCTGGCCCCTTTCCAGGTCTTAGCAATTAATCTTTTGCCAGTGGCATGAGATTTAAGGTCAAATCACCCATGTGATTTCCCCAAAGCTTCAAAGGTTCTCAAGATCAGCAGCTATAGAAAATCCGAGAAATTAGACTGATGGTATTAAAGCTCAGACAGGAGTTGCTTACCCCTGACTTTTGAAAGGTGAAGACAAGCTGCATTGCACTGGGGGTCACGGTGGATTACAGCTCTGCTGTTGGCTTTATGTGACATTAGGCAAGTAATTTACTTTTTTTATGCCTCAGATTTCCTGTCTGTGAAATGGAAAATTGTGACCCTTTCCCTTCTCCATCCTCCCAGCTTTGCAAAAAAGAAGAAACAATAGTTTCTGCATAGTGTTTTGGAGCGCCTTAAAGAACAGAGAAACAATGGCATTCTGTGGACAGTGTATTTATGCAACTTTTGGAAATGGGCCTAGTCTTGAAAAGCAAATTGAGCATTTTGAGAAGCGTAGGACTTATTTTAGCAGTTACTATTTATTGCACACTCTTTGAGTGCCGGGGACTGTGCTGAAATTCATTCCTTCCCAAGCAACTCTGTGATAATTACTATTATCATCCTCATTTGCTTGTCTGATCTCACCCGGTAGGTTACAGGGTTCAAACGCAAAAAGGTCTGCTTGACTCCAAATACTGTATGCTGCCCGTCATGAAAACTTTCTTCTTGTGGCCTATTACTATGATTTCGGAGTTGTTTTATTAACTTCTAATGAAGTTAATAAACTTCATCATCAGATAAACCAAATACTCTCAGGCACATAGTGTGTTACTGAGTTAATCCCCCCAAAGGATGGCTTCTCCAACATGGCATTTTAAAAGGAGGACCCTCAAGACCAGGTCTAGAGAGCAGGCTGTCCCAGAGCGGCAGCAGCTGCAGCCAGACTGCCCCGGCTGACAGCACCCTTGCTGTTATTTAGCTTTCTGGCGTGCTGCAGGGGGCCAGCTGTGGGGTAACCTGCTCTTTGCAATCTTCTGGAAGGTGCATATTTGTGAGCTTCTTGGGGGGCAAATGCAAAGAGTGCCCTGCGGAGGGGGTTCTTCTCTTTTCTTTTTTGGATAGGCTCCAGTGGACCCTGTGATCAGCCACTGGTTGCCATGCTCTTTGTCCTCTGGTTTGGACAAACGAGGAAAAAAGATAAATCCTCCTTTGTAACAAAGTCAGCTGGCTGAACAAACCGGGAACTACTCCAGCAATTTGCTTGAAGGTATGTACACAGCCCGGGACAGAGCAGACTGCAAAATCCCAGGCCTGAGAGGCAAAATCAGGTGTTGCCAGCAGGCTTCAGAATCAGCAGTCCCCTCCAAGATGACAGAGAGAGGCTGACGGAGAGAGTGAATTCTGACAGGCTTACACCTGCGTGCTTTGCCATCTTGGCTCTTCTGATCCACACTGCGGTGCGATCCCCACTTGCACAGTGATTTTGCAAGTTCTTATTAGAGTTAATTTTTAATTATTCACTTCCTAGGTGATCTAAGGCCCCCTACTGCGCACTCCTTCCTTTTCACATTCCAGTGCTAAGTGATCTTTTGATTGTCTGTTCTTCCAAATTATCTATCTGGTATGCAGGAGAAATTAAGAGTAGACTTTGTCAAAACATTTCTTTCAACAAGAATACTGGTCAGCTGACTTGGGGAAAGTGTACCATTCACCACCAGGGGCAAGACGCCCAGGCAGTGTGAATGGGTAGAGAGAAATTAATTTCCACTGGGCTGAGAAAAAGATTATTTATTCCATTACCCCCACCACCATCACTTCTATCATACATTTTTAATGTTCAGAAATTACAAAGCTCTTCTCACACAGTAGTATCTCATTTGATACTGATATTGGAGTTCAGGGCAGACAGAGATTTGGTTTTTTTGTCAAAGTCTTTGTCACCTTCGGTACAGTGCCATGGCATCATAGTTTACAGCAGTGTTTCTCAAACTTCCTAAGGCCCCAACCCTTTAACACAGTTCCTGTGGGTCATGACCCACAGGTTGAGAACTGCAGGCTTACAGCAGCTTCAAACTCCTGGGCTCAAGTAATCCTCTTGCCTCAGCTTCCCAAGTAGCTGGGACTATAGGTGCCTGCCACAATACCCCACTATTTTTAGAGACAGGATCTTGCTCTTGCTCAGCCTGGTCTTGAACTTCTGAGCTCAAACGACTCACCTGCCTCAGCCTTCCAGAGTGCTAGGATTATAGGTTTGAGCCCACTGTGCCCAGCCCAGAGTTGGTATTATTCTTCTGTTTTATTGAAAAGGAAACTTAGGCTCAGGAAGTTCAAGTGATTTGTCAAATCTTCTGCTTCCAATCCTAGTGTTTATCTCTCTTCACTCTTTTTCTTCAGTAATACGTCTCATAGCTGCTTGTCGAAGGAATACTCAATCTGTATGTTTTCAAGAAACTATCCCTAGATTTCTCAGTTAGAATCATTCTCTTCTATGTTTCCATAATCCTCTGCTTAAACCTTTATCTAGTGATTATAATTGTGAGGTTCAGATGTCTATTTTATTATATTTCCACTAGACTGCAGACCCCTGAGGGCAGAACTGATTCATGCTTCGTTTCCACCATTATCAAGAATTTACTCTGTGTCAAGTACAATGCCGAGTACTTTTTAGTCCTCAGACTCTTTAATTCAAAACAACAAATCTGTGATGTAGATCCTATAATTATTCCCTTTTGAAAATGAGAAAAGTGAAACAGAGAGGATGAATAATCTGGCCAACACTACATAATCAGAAAGCATCAAGGCTACGATTTAAACCCCCGTGTGTCTGTTATGGCGCCTCTGCTGGGACTTGACACCCCCGTCCCCCAGCCTTCATCCTTGTTGTGCCCACCCCTCCCTGATGGTGCCCGGCATCACATTTGTGCATAATGGGCACTCAAGGATCATTTGTTGAAATAAATAACAGAACAAGAGTTATCAAAAGAGGTGTGTCTGGGGCTGATGGACAAACCAGGCTGCAGTGGACAGAAGGCAGGATTGATGGGGCAAACCAGAAGAGTGTGAGGAATGGGGAAGGAGGAGCAGGAAATGCTACCTGCATATTTCAGTCTTTTTTATCAGCTAATTCCACCGTGGGTGGACTATGATTTTTAAAGCGAGAGAGAGAGAGAGAGAGAGGAGAGAGAGAGAGAGAGAGAGAGAAATTCACTTCTCTCTTTTTAAGATTTTAAGAGAAAGGCCGGGCACAGTGGCTCACACCTGTAATCCTAGCACTCTGGGAGGCTGAGGTAGGTGGATTTTCTGAGCTCACAGTTCAAGACCAGCTTAGACCCGTCTCTAAAAATAGCTGGGCGTTGTGGCGGGCGCCTGTAGTCCTAGCTACTCATGAGGCTGAGGCAAGAGAATCGCTTGAGCCCAGGAGTTTGAAGTTGCTGTGAGTTGTGAGTTGTGACACCACAGCACTCTACTCAGGGTGACCAAGTGAGACTCTGTCTCAAAAAAAAAAAAAAAAAGAAGAAGAAGAAAAAAAGCTTAGACCTGTAGGTCCCCTCAGTTGAGGGTAGGTTTCTAACAAATTTCCACCATACACATCCCCGACAGCTCTCACAGTGAGAACAGAGGGACTCCAGACTTGCTTCTTCACGGCAGGGCCAAAACCTCTTTAAATAGTAGTTACTATATTTTCAAGTGCTTTGTAAATAGATTGTGTAGTAACCAATTGGAGTGACCATATTTTGAATTTCAACTTAGTTGCTGAGATTGCTTAAAAGGTTTCATCCCAGTCTTTTCTTACAGAAAAAACAAGTCTTTTCGAAATAGACAAGGGTCTACAAATTCCAATCTACTTTGAACGTCAGTGACAGAGAATAGTCAATTATCTGCAGCAGAAGGGAGAGAGAAGGAAAATCCACTGGGGGAAGGCATCCTCTCCCATTCTGCAGTGTCCTTTTTCTTTATTAATTATTAAATCGTGATTCTTTCCTTGGTCAATCAGCTCAAAGCTGTAAACGCTCACGTGAATCTATGCACCGCACCCCCAGGTGAAGTCTAGTTGAATGGAGGCAGGAAGCGCCCCTGCAGTGGTTGCTTTCCAATCAAGTAATTATTTACTACATCGCCATCTGTCTTTATTTTGCCCAGCCACTCCATCAGACACAGCAGTATCCCTGTGCTCTGAGATGGTCATAAATCGTGCTGTACTTACACAGAATACTTGCCCATAGTATATTGCAAATCATGTTTCATCACTTTATTTCCTACCAGTACAATTTGGATTCTTTGTTGTAGTTGGCAAAATCACCAGATACCCCAGGACGTGCACAATATAAAATACCATGGTTTTGGGTGGGGGGGGTGTTGTCAGGCCATAAATTAATTTATTAAGAGATGCTGTCAGTCATCGGTATCGGAGGACTTGTTGCAGTACCCAAGTTAGAACATGATGAGCTTCAATCTTATTTATCTAAAAAGTTATTCTCCTCACAGAAGCGTGTGATACAATATAGAAATTATTGTCATCAGCGGTTCAATTACCTAGAAAGCTGATTTCTATTCACTGCTTTATTAACTACGGTGTATGGGCACTCCGAATATTGCTAATATTTCCTTTAAATTATAATCTGTGATGACACTACGGTGCCTGTGTTGGAAAAGCCATGATGATAATCATTAACATAGCATAATGCAATACTTAAGATTTATCGGGCTCTTATTAAGGCCTGAATTACAGCCTAATATAATGAAATGCAAGCTTATTTCTTCCAATTCAAAATCTAATAGGAGGTTTGTGTCATAAATTACAGAAACTTCAAAACAACGCATGGAAATGTGGCATAAAGTTAATTTCTGTCGTCATGCGGTTGTTTTTCTGCCTGTTCCCTATGCATTGTGTAGCACGGTTTTTTCGTTTACCCTAGACAGTTGATCCTTATAATTATTTTATTAGCATCCAACTGTATTTTCCCTTTGTTGACTGAGACACAGAAATATTTCAAACATCAATGTTGATTTAAATAGGATACATCCCTTGGGAAATTAAAAGGGGATGCAGTTCACTGCCAGGATTCTTTGAGAAATACTACAAAATTTAGTGGCTGTGTTGCTTGATAGAAATAAATTGATGGTGCATTTTGGCACACAGAACACCATAGGGTGGGAGCAATGATTTTAGCAACACCACATCTTTTAGCTTGAAGAGATGAACATAACATACCAAGCCCAGGTCTCCTCGGCACACAAATTGTACTTTGCATTCTCATTTTTTAGATGAAAAACCATGATAGCACAAAAGCTAGAGAAAAAATTAAAGTAAAAGCTAGGGAGTTAACAACAGAAAAGGACTCCTAACTTTAGGTTCCTTCAGTTGCCCTCAGAGTTGGTTTATCTTCCTGTAGACAGGCAGCCCCTCTGTTGGGTGCCTTAGGAGCACATGGGAACAGCTTCTCTGCATTCCCACATCTCAGGCTTCATATTCGCCCCCCATTAGATTAGTTGTTGCTCTTTCCAGCCCTACATTTTCTTTTCTTTTCTTTGAGACGAGTCTCCCTCTGTAGCCCTGGATAGAGTACTGTGGCATCTTAGCTTACAGCAACCTCAATCTCTTGGGCTAAAGTAATTCTCTTGCCTCAGCCTCCTGAGTAGCTGGGACTACAGGCACCTGCCACAACGCCCTGCTAGTTTTTCTATTTGTAGAGACAGGGTCTCTCTTTGCTCAGGCTGGTCTTGAACTCCTGAGCTCAAGTAATCCACCTACCTCAGCCTCTCACAGTGCTAGGATTACACGCATGAGCCACCTTGCCTGGCTTTCTCTGGTCCTACATTTAAAAAGCCAGAACAGGGCGGCGCCTGTGGCTCAAGGAGTAGGGCGCCGGTCCCATATGCCAGAGGTGGCGGGTTCAAACCCAGCCCTGGCCAAAAAAAAAAAAAAAGCCAGAACAGTAGCTTCAACCAGACAAAGGTTGGCATCCCAGCCCTACCAGTTACAAGCCTTGTGAATCTTGGGTAAGCTTCAACTTTATCAGCTGTAAAATGTGGACAGGTTTTTCATAGGATAGTTGGGATGATAAATGTTCTGTGTAAACGTGAAGCATAAACATAAGAGATGGCACATAAGTGCTCAAAAATGTTAACTATTGTTGCTACTAACGTATTAAGTCTAACTAGGAAGAAATACAAATTAATAATGGACACCAAGTGAGAGTTAGTATAACTGATCTGGGGAGGTAAAAGGTCCATAAAACAAAAAAGAGGCATGAAAAAGGAGGCTAATGGTACCAAAAGATAGGCTTTCTGCTACAATTTTGCACACGATGGACTCTGCTCTCATTTTTTATTTTTCATTTTTAATTTTGAGACAGAGTCTCATTCTGTCACCCTCAGCAGAGTGTCATGGCAGCATAGCTCACAGCAACCTCAAACTCTTGAGCTCAAGCAATCCTCTTGCCTCAGCCTCCTGAGTAGCTGGGACGACAGGTGCCCGCCACAACGCCCGGCTATTTTTAGAGACAAGGTCTTGCTCTGGCTCAGGCTGGTCTTGAACCTACGAGCTCCGGCGAGTCACCTGCCTTAGCCTCCCAGAGTGGTAGGATTACAGGTGTGAGCCACTGCGCCTGGCTCAATTTCATTTTTTAAAGCTCTTCCTAATCATGGAGTATACCCAGTCAGGTCGCGGCTCTCTATCTTACATAAACACTTTGTCTCTGTTTTTATCTTCCTCCTCCTGCTCCTCTAACACACCACAATAGCCGCATCACAAAATCCACCTCTTTGCTTGCGATGATGGAGACAATCATGAAACAACAAATGGAACGTGGATCCATCAGGCAACAGCCCTCACAAATCCCCTTTCCTTCCTGCCGCACCGACCCAGCCGTATCCTGATGCTCCCGGACATTGGAGGCCAAATGCTGCCACAGAAAACCAGGCCACCGCAGCTGGGTCTTTACCACCACAAGCTGGTCGCCTGCTTGACTCTTCTTCTCTCTTTCATTCTCCATCATGACTTCTAAAAATTTTTACTAATTTCTTCTTGTCCTCAATTAGACCATGTCTCTCTTGTTTTCAGAAGTAAACCATTACTCCCGCTTCAGAAAAAGAATTGAGATGCATGTGTGTCCCTCAGTTTACCACTCCACTCTCATAAGCCCCACAGCTCATCCCCAGCCCTCACCTCCTTTGCACTAATTTTAGATGAGGAAGCATTTTTCTTCTGTTCCAGCTGGTTCTTCCATCCCTGCCTTTCCCATAATTCCTGTTCCTCCTGGGTCTCACTCAGTGGGGTGTCCCTTTCTTTGTCTTAAATCCCTGCTGTTCTCTTGTGTCCCTTTCCTCAGTCTGGAAACAGGACTCAGTCTCCCATTCTAAGGTCTGTAGGTTCCCACAGTAAATCTGCTCCATCTCATTCTGCTCCCAACCATCCGAACTTCTCACAATAGTTGGTTACAGACACACTCTCCGCTTGCTCATCTCACATTCCCCCCCGCCCCCCGACCCACTGCAGCCTGGATTCTGACAACACTGCCCTACAGAAACTGCTCTAAGGGCCTCTGTGTCATGTCAATTCCATCTTATTAATCTTACTTTGCTTTTCTGCTGGATTTAACAAGGTTAATTATTCTCCCCATTTGAGCACTCTACTCCCATGGCTTACTTGACCCCAAACTCCTGATACCTTTCCTTTTCTGCCCTATCTTTCCCTTCGTGGAGGCCTTTTTCCGGTGCCTTGGAGCCATCAACTATATTTTGCGTTATATTTTCCAGGGTCATGGTCTCAATTTTCATGTTAGCTATGATGTCTTCTGTGTTAATCGGCTTGGGCTTCCATGACAAATACCACAGACTGGGTGACTTTATTTTCTCATGGTATGGAGGTTAGAAGTTCAAGATGAAGGCATCAACAGGGTTGATTTCATTCTGAGGCCTCTCCTTGGCCTGAAGATGGCTGCCTTCCTGCCATGTCCTCACGTAGGTCCCTTGGTCTGCGTCCTAATCTCTTTTTATAAGGATGCCAGTAATATTGGAGCAGGGCTCGCCCAGGTGACCTCATTTTACCTCTGTAAAGACCCTATCTCCCAACACAGTGACATTCTGAGGTATGAGGGTTAGAACTTCAGCATATAAGTTTTGGGAGAGCATAATTTATCCTGTGACATCTCTAAATCTGTATCTCCAGCCCAGATTTCTCCTTTAATTAGGGCTATCTAATGGCCAACTGGACATTTCCAGTAGGATTTCCCACATGAGATGATTTAAAATTGAGCCAGGCCTCTCCTCATTAAACATTCACTTCCTCTGGCATTTCCCATTTCACCGGTATTCACCCAGACAGCCAAGGAGCTTTTCTTCATTCCTCCTTTTCCTATATCCTGCATATCTAGTCAGTTCTCAAATGCTACTCTTTGTACCTCTGAGGCACTTCTCACTTCTTTTCATGCCATCTCTACTGAGGCTGCCCTAGTTCAACCTGTCACCTTCTCTTTGCTTTGATTGTCTTGAACTCTTCTTGGTTTGTCTCTGTTTCCTCTCTGGGCCTGAGTTCATGCCTTGTATGACTGAAAGAGTACACGGTCTACAACTCAAGCTTGTCTGGGAGGCTGAGGCAGGTGGATGGCCTGAGATCAGGAGTTTGAGACCAGCCTGAGCCAGAGCGAGACCCTGTCTCTAAAAATAGTCAGGTGTTGTGGTGGGCACCTGTAGTCCCAGCTACTGAGGCAGGAGAATCGCTTGAGCCCAAGAGTTTGAGGGTGCTGAGAACTGTGATGCTAGGGCACTCTACCAAGGGTGACATAGTGAGACCAAAAAAAAAATAATAATAATAGCCCCCCCAAACCCCCCAAAACCCAAGCTTGACCATGTCACTCCCTCACTTTAATCTCTTTGATGGTTCCTTATTATCTACAGTATTTGGTCTGTACTTTTAAATATGGCAAATGAGGATTTTAAAATCTGGATCCTCCTTATGTCATTAGCCTCATGGTTTACCATGTTTCAACATTGGGGCATAGGTTTCACATCAGTAACCGATCTGCTTTTGGTGCCCCACATGTCCCATTTCTCCATAATCCCATGTCTTCATCTTGGCTAATGTCCTCCTCTTTGCTAGGAATGCATTCTGCAAACCCTCTCCAATTTTTCTCTTCCTCATCATTGCCTAGTTAACTTTTACTCACGCAATCAATATCTCAAATCAAAGGTAACTCCCTTCAGAAAGATCTTTTGGTACTAGGTATCCTTTCTTTTTTTCTTTCTTTCCTTCCTTTCCAATTTTTCTCTTCCTCATCATTGCCTAGTTAACTTTTACTCATGTAATCAATATCTCAAATCAAAGGTAACTCCCTTCAGAAAGATCTTTTAGTACTAGGTATTCTTTCTTCCTTCCTTCCTTTCTCTCTCTCTCTCTCTCTCTCTCTCTTTCTTATTTATACCTATTGTTACACTAATAATATATCCACTTCCCTTACCCGGCCATGAGTCTCTTAAGGGCACAGGCACAATTTATTAATCCTTTATCCACCTAGTGCCTGTTGCCGCACTATGCCTGGTATATATGGGGCTCTAAAAAGTACACTTTGCCTTAGTGTCACGTCTTAGGTGAACTCTATTATGAAGTTCAGTCGACCAGGTAAGTCATGAATCTGTGTCCTGTTCTAATCTTCAAATAACTCTTTAAATATGTTCTTTATTTTATATATGAGAGTTTGTTTAAATTCTACAAGTAGGGAAGTATACCAATTCTGTACAGGGAGAAAACAGAGCCACTAATCTGAATTAGTGTTTCTGCCTCTGACTTAAATTAGCAATTCACAGCACGGTACATTCAGGCTCATTTCCATGTTAGCTACAAATCAGTTCATAGATTCTTAAAAGCAAAATACATGTATTTCTGAGGAAAAAATTAATCTTCATTTTTTGAGACATCTTGCAGAAATTAATTTGGCAGGTTATTTGACTGAAGGTGTTTATTTTCCTTGATGCTGGCTTTGAGACTTTGTGATAAGAAAAATAATTGACGACTGCCTTGAATCACTCTATAATGCTGCTTAGCAAGTCAAAGGCTACTTGTGTTAGCAATGGTGAAAATCCTGGGGGAAGAGTATGTCCCATGGGCTGGCTCTAAATTAGAAGCTCCATGGTCAGGAAGCTTTGTCTATATTGAGCACTGCTCTAGCCTCACCACCTAGAACAATGTCAGACACAGGGTAGGTTTTCAAAAAATGCATGTTGGTTGAATAAAGAAAGTACATACCTTGAACCTGAAGAACCTGAGAGATGTCAAACCCTTGGGTGATTCTGACTATGACCACGCCAATCTCAAAATCAAATGCATCACTGCAAGAGGAAGAAGCAGAGTGGTTAGTGTTTTGAACAGATCTTTTCATCCTTAAGATTTGTATTAATATTAAACATGTTTCTAGGATTTTGATATAATCAACTGTTAAAATTCAGTTTAGAATACAGCCAAGAGCTGACGCCATTTCCATTTGTTCTCTCTTTGTGCCTTTTAAAAATATATTCTGGGTAGAGGTAACTAACTAAATCATTCACTCTGTGACCAATTTATTCCAATAATGCTATCATCTAGAATTTTGATTAAGAGCTTGTCACATATTTTCAAAATAATTGAATATTTTATAAGTAAGCAAAATAATCAATGATATGTTTATAACAAAGGGTTTACAGACTACCAAGACCCACTGGAAATATTAATATTAGCCAGCCTCTCAGAAGAACTCCTTCTATAACATTTCATTCCTTTTTTTTAGTTTTTCTTCTTGTTTTTTTGAGACAGGGTCTTACTCTGTCACCTGAACTAGAGTGCAGTGGCATCGTCATGGCTGGACTCAAGTGATCCTCCTGCCTCATCCTCCAGAGTAGCTGGAAGTACAGGTGTATACTACCACACCCAGCTAATTTTTCTATTTTTTGTAAATATGAGGATCTCACTTTTGCTCAGGCTGGTCTAAAACTCAAGAGCTTAAGGGATCCTCTCGCCTGGGCCTCCCGGAGTGCTAGGATTATAGGCATGATCCACCATGCCTGGCCTCCTTCTAAAACATTTCTGACACCAGAGTTCATGGTTAAAAATGTCTCCAGTTCCTTCATGGAACTTTATCATTGACTCTGGACAGGCCATTGGGGAAATACTTGTTCATGGCAACACTGTGTAGTTGAAGATGGTACTTGTGCCTTCTCTATACCCAATTCAATGAGATTAGTTTATATAGAAGAGAAAGAAAGTCTCTCTTCCCCCGAGCATATGTTTTTTCTGCTTCTAAGATGGAAGCTCGCCAATTAATAATTTGAGTCATATGAAATTTTTTCATTGAGAGTTCCTTTGTTCAATCTTCCATGGACCTGAATCCCAGGACCTCTTGCCAATAGGTCATCCTCCCCTGGAAACAATGCAGTTTGTGATTGTTCTACCACGTGTAAACATGTTCCCACAGGCAAAGACAACCTGAATTTTCAGATAATGATATGAATGAGTTCAGTGCAATGTAAATATCTAGTCACAGTTCAAACCATAAACAATCTCTACTTTAACAAAACAGCTCTACTCTAAAACCAGTTGCCACAGGGCAAAATCCTCAACCACAATTCTTGCTTTTAATTGTCCTTGATTACAAAGCATATACAATGTGCTCTACATAAAAATATTCAGATTCTGTTACGTTAGGTACAATAGCAGTCCCTGAAGGCAGCCTAATCTCTGGGACCTGTGGATATATTTCCTTGAATAGCAAAAGAGACAATGCCGATGAGGTTAATTTAAGGACTTTGGGGTGGGGAGATTACTGTGGAATGCATAAGGGTACTCAAAAGTGAAACTTGGAGGCAGAAGAAGAGGTCAGAGTAATATGATGTGAGAAGGATTTGACTGGCCATTGCTGCCTATATAAGGGAAGCTTCTGGAAACTGGAAAAGGAAAGGTAAGAAATTTGTCCTAGTGCCTCCCCAAGGAAATACAGCCTGGCCCACACCCTAATTTTAGCTCAGTGAGACGCGTGTCAGACTTCTAACCCACAGAACTACAAGAAAATAAAATTCTGTTGTTTTAAGCTGCAAAATTTGAAGTAGTCTGTTATTGTAGCCATCGAAAACTAGTACATATTATAATTTACATTAGAACATACTTCAGACTATTACAGACATTTAAAACCCTTCATTAAAATAAAAATGGTGAAATAGTAAAATGCTATACTCTTACAGAATACCCCTGTGTTAACAATAGCACTGCAGTTAAGTCCTAAGCAACAAAGTACTAGAAAGGGAAACATAAGGGTGTAGGATTGTCTTCCTTCTAGGTTGATCCTATTGTTACGGTAATAAAGGCATTTAACTTTCTCAGTCCAGCTAGGTTTTATATGGCTGAAAATCTGAGTCACCTTAGCACTGAACTTTATAACCAAAAAGATCAATTTTTAATTTGTTGTAAAAGCCAGCGGCCTCCTTGGTTCAGTATTACCAGATTTGATTATTTTGAACGCTTTTCATTTCTAGAATGTATGGGATGGTGGAAAGGTTGGCAAACAATCCTTGGTAACTGTGTACCAAATAATTGACACTTTGATCAAAGATTTATAAACTTCTTTCTATTTACTTAATTTTTTCCCTCCACTCTTTTTATTTTCCAAGATGAAATTGTATCTGGGTAAGAAAGGACAGACCTCATCCATTTCAAGAACATCTGGTTAGCAACTGACCATGACTCTAAATATGTTAATATACTATTTTCTGAGTCTAGTAAAATTCTGATCCAGATGTCCTGGTTTAGCCTTAACCTACTCAACTTACAACACCAGCAGGAGCCTGAGTGCCCATGGTACTCAGGCTCTATATATTTGGGAAATAATGTGTTTAATATGTATATAGTCTCCTCACATTAGACAGACTATTAAGGGAGTTTCTATTTGGTCAGTAATGCCTATAATTTTAGAAAATAAAAATTATTTTCTTATGCTTTTTTACAATGGAACTAAGAATGCTTTTATTAATAGGTTGTCTAAATGTGCCCCAAATAATCATGAATGAGATATGTATTATAACAAGGGGCAGAGGAGACAAACTGCTGTAGGGAGCATTGAGCACATGCTTGTTTTGAAGGGGTGAGAAGTTCTTCCCTGTGTAGTATGGACTCTGAAGAGCAGCCACCCTCTCAGGGCCTGTCTGCATCCTGCAGTATGGAATCGGAGTGCCGTCAGAGCCTAGACACAGGACCTTCCACGTCCAGAGGTGTTGACACAAGAGATGGGCTCTTGGGCATCGCCCACACTGCCCCTCTTAAATCTGGTTAAGTGTTTTCAAGCCTAGAAGAAAGGCTCAATTTTCTAGGATGCTGCTTGCCCTCTGTGTAGAATTTATTTTCTTTCACTCAAAAGAAAAAAAAGTCTAGGTCAGGCGTCCTCAAAGTTTTTCAACAGGGGCCAATTCACTGTCCCTCAGACTGTTGGAGGGCCGGACTATAGTTTAAAAAAATAAAAAACTATGAACAAATTCCTATGCACACTGCACACATCTCATTTTGAAGTAAAAAACAAAACGGGAACAAATACAATTCACACCGCTTCATGTGGCCCGCGGGCCGTGGTTTGAGGATGCCTGGTCTGGTAATATTCTGGGTACATATGCATAGGCACTTTTAGAGACAGCATAGGTAGCACTGTAGCCATAAATTTGAACTTTGAATTCAGATGGTCCTGGGTTGGAATCCCAGTTTCATCATTTATGAAACTGTGATTTTTCAGCATGTGGTTTGATTTTTTAATGTCTGTGTCTCCACTTGTGAAATGGGAACAACGATAGTAGTTACTTCAAAGACTTCTTATGAGAATTAAACAAAGTAACTCATGTTAAGAATGTCACCTTGGTGCTTGCTCGTCCTTTAAGGTGTGATATTATCACGTGTGCCCTAAGATTCTTCAAATGTCCATGTTAGCTGTCACACACCACCTGTGACTCTCACTCAGACCAATGCTGCCAGTTGCTCACAGAAGATAGAAGGCATGTCGTGCCTCCTATCAGCAGAGAGAGAGATCTGGGGCTCTGGGACAGCCAACAAATCATGCAAGACTCACAAGGGGCACAGTCGCCCAATCAAGATTCCAAGTGTTTTGAAAGACAAATTTCTCCTTACCTAGCAGTCCTTTGCTTTTTATCTTGTAAATAAATTTTACGTAACTCTACACATTTACCTTTTTCTTTGACACTCACATTTCTCCCACCCTGTCTCCTCTGCACTCGGATTCCCTCGACTTCTATTATCAGCGATGTTTTTTTCACTTTGGGAGAGAATTCAGAACACCAGGGGAATGTGCTCTTCTCGGGCAATTTAATCCAGCACAACAGTGCTCTGTGAAGTTAGGTACGGCCCTGGTCAGGGCTCTATAAACAAGAACATGTCTCGAAAGCCAGCACTTACTGTATGATTCCCACGTAGTTCTCGATCTCAGCCAAGGGAGCTTTCCTCCAGTTCTTTTTATACCCAACCACCAGAGTGTTTGGTTTCATTCTTCCTAAGCCTGAGGCCTAAATAGGGGGCATAAACACATGGGTCATCCTCCCCGTACTGGGAAACTACCACCACAAGTGAAAAATCGTGTCCAAAAGAGCCCGGAACTAATGTTGTGAAGATTCTGAAGATTAGATTACATTTTAGTGCATGTCCTTCATGCCCGTACCCAACCGTAAAATAGAAAGATTAGTTCTAAATCATCTCAGCCACAAATGGATTTTAGATGACAGAAATGTAGCTTTTCTAAATTAGCAGTCATTTGCATTTCTTCTGACACACTCATTAAAACGGTTCAATAATTTAAAATCAAGTGAGGGTCAGCTTAACTGTTGCTATGCATGTTGTAACTTAGTGGTTCAAAGCTCGTTTCCACCTGTTATATCCATAATGTCATTAGCAATAAAATTCATGTTTGGAAAATTCTTACATAAAAGGATCACTGAAATCTCTTCTTATTTATTGACGAGTGACTGAACTGTGTTTCCGAAACGTGATCCTTTTTCATGACAGTATTATTAACAGCCATCACAAGTTTTGTTTCTCCTCCTTAGATGACTGGATACGGCTTCTGATTAATCAAATTTAATTTGGCAATGTTATGAAGCACCTATTAATTACAAAGTGCTATGTCAGGTATGGCGGGAGAACAGTCAGGTATATTCCTTGGCAGTAAGGGGCCAAATATGGCAGAGAGAACAAGACATATACAAATAATTCTAATATAAGTACAAATGCAATTAGGAACTTATATGAAAGCACAGAGGAATAAAACTTGAATACCAGCTAAGGACGCATGGTCAGCTTCAGGAGAGAACATGGCATTTGGTCTGAGTCTTGGAGTGTTATTAGATGTTAGTGAGTAAAGGTAAGGAGAGCAGTGGGAGTGATGAAAGGCCCTCCTGGGTCCTGGGAACAGTGAAAGAAGTGACCAGAGCTGGATATTCAGAGGGAATGGTCACAAGTGGAAGGAGATAGGCAGTGATGGAAGGTTCTTGAAATAAATTGTGTCTCCAACAGTTTGGTATATTCTTCTTAGCCCGGCTCCAATTCTGTGTCTGTATTCCCATTCCAAGTTAAAAATGTTCTTACTTTACAAATCTTCCGTGATAATTCTTATTAAATGTGTAGCCCTTCCAATACATGTAACCAAAGAGCTACCGAAAAGTAACTCACAACTCAAGAGAAAAATCAACATCTTGCAATAACACCCATTTCCATGGTTTAGCAAAATTAATAACAGATGAAAAGAGGCTTGTTGTGGGTAATAGGTCTTTCGGAAATGGCTTCTCTGCATGTGCAGCTACTTTGCAAGTGTTCTTAAGGGATATTAGAGGCAGGAATGCATCAAATACTCTTAATCTCCAAGATATTGTAGCTTAACCAATATTTTTTTTTTCTTTCCTGCCTGCATAAGCATCAGAGTTACCTGAATGCAGTCCTTAATGCTGATTGTCTTAGATGTGGTAACTCTGAAAACCAAATGTAGGTGATGTACAAAGATTTAGGACTCTTCAACCATGTCAAAGCCAAATGTTTAGAAAGACAAACCCTACAATTTCTGAAGGTCTGTTGGATGTTTTTAAGG
Organism: Nycticebus coucang; assembly: GCF_027406575.1. Classification (NCBI taxonomy): domain Eukaryota; kingdom Metazoa; phylum Chordata; class Mammalia; order Primates; family Lorisidae; genus Nycticebus; species Nycticebus coucang. The sequence continues at coordinate 50,052,273 of NC_069785.1, read as the reverse complement.
ATTCCCTGGTACTCTAAATTATGAAGATTGCAACTAGGGAAAGGTTATACAGTATATGCTTACATAGAAGAGGTAAGGAAGGGGAGGAGAGAGTGAGGGAGAAAAGACAGAGGACTGTGAGATTTAAGGTCGAGCTGTAGAGATTATCATATTTTATTACATTCTGGAAATAACTCAGGAGGATAGGGAGATTTTACACCCAGATCACCATGCATTCATTTCATTGAGTCTAACAGCTGCCCTCCCACCATTTGCAAAAGAAAAAAGGAAAAGAACGCCTGACTTGAGCATTGCTATATGCAGCAGGAGATGGAAAAATAGTTTGAAGTTTCAATAGTATCCTGAATGTCGTCAACCACCAGAACAAATTTGCATTTCAATAAGGATGGGGCAGAATGTACGCTGGTGGCCAAAGGCAACCTAATTTCCCATTTCTAGTGCATCATTCATAGTTCATTGTAATAGAACCTTTCTGCTTTTGTTGCAGCTTTGCCTATCCCTAAGAATTCGAAATGAATTCCTTCACCATCTGCACTGGTCTCTGATGCCGGCTGCCTAACTGCAGACATTCATTTTGGAAGCTTTACTAACACGGAACACTCAGACTTTTGCCTCCGTGCTCATTTGCTCAATGCCAGCCTTACCTGAAGGAGACTTCGGACACCATCTCGGAAACAGTCTGCCGCCACTGCAGCATAAAAAGCCTTGACTTTGTTCTTTATAAGCCAAGCCTGTTTTTTCGCCATGCCACTGTTCATCTCCTTAACACACAGCTTGCGCGGTCCCTGTATGACACAAAGAAACATTGTTTAGAAGCCCCGCTGTCATACATCACAGTGCTGTTTTCTATAGCACAGAAGTAGCCAGTAATGCCCACAGAGTTAAGAAATGGGAAAGAGGGGAAAACACCTCAGTAAACAGGGTTCATATAGATTCAGCCTTCGAGACAGGACCTGTGCTACTCACATCATGCGCTCTCCATGCAAAATGTCTAGACTTACAACTGCTTAATCAACTGCCTTACTCTGAGCAAGAAGAGTTGAAGGCCTCGTGGCATATGAGAAAAATACTGAAAATGTGATTGAAGATGCTCTGGATAAATAACCACCTCTGACCCAGAAGCCAGAGCCACTTTTAAACACCACAGAAATCTCAGCTGGAGCCCATTTTTAAGCAATGGGCAGGGCTCTTGGGAGGTAGAACAAGGTGACTGCAGATCCCGCCGTGAACTGCACATCTGACAATTCTATTTGGCTGATGCATTTGCCTTTTTGTGTGGTAAAAAGACCTGACCTTGTCACACTTCTCCCTGTGTAACTTCACATACTTCCACTCAAATAAATTAGCATTTCCTTATCATTCAATGCATTTGGTGGGAACAAAGTTTCACATACCTGTGACAAAGGAAGAGTGAAAGAGATGAAGAAAGGAGGTGGGTGTCATGATGTCAGATAATTTGAAGGCAGTTTGGCAAACACAATTTTAATGAAAAATTCTTTTTTGTTTTTATTGCCTTAAAGATCCAAGTAGTTCTTTTCTTCTCATGTTTTAATACAATCCAAAAACCTTCCTTCCTTCCTTCCTTCCTTCCTTCCTTCCTTCCTTCCTTCCTTCCTTCCTTCCTTCCTTCCTTCCTTCCTTCCTCCCTCCCTCCCTCCCTCCCTCCCTCCCTCCCTCCCTCCCTCCCTCCCTCCCCCCCTCCCTCCCTCCCTCCCCTCCCTCCCCTCTCTCCCCTCCCTCCTTCCCTCTCTTCTTTCTTTCATCTCACTCTGTTGCCCTGGGTAGAGTGCTGTGGTGTCATAGCTCACAGCAACCTCAAACTCTTGGGCTCAAGAGATCCTCCTGCCTTAGCCCTGCCCGCCACAATGCCTGGCTATGTTTTTAGACATGGGGTTTTGCCCTTGTTCAGGCTGGTCTCAAACTCCTGGGCTCAAGCAATTCACCTGCCTCGGCCTCCCAGAGTGCTAGGATTGCAGACATGAGCCACTGTGCCCAGCCTCAAAAAGTACTTCTTATTATCTACCATGTATCTGACATGGTATAAATCTACTATTTTTCCAAGGAATTCTTTCAATTCATACAGAGGTTTGAATTTCATTGAGATGTCTTAGATTTCATATGAATCACCTGTGATCTTGATAAAACACAGTCTGTAGGTCTGGGGTGGGGCTTAGGATTGTGCATTTCTAACAGGTGGCAAGGATGCTATTGGTTCTTAAAGAAACCACAATTGGAGTCACAGTCTCAGAGGGTCTTGGACTGGAGAGAAAGGGCATTACAATGCCCAGGCTTTGCAGACAAACAGAACTGCTTTCAAATCTAAACTTGGACACTTTGGAAGTAATTGAACTTCTCTAACCTTTGATATCTTATTTTAAAAATGGGGACAAACTCTATGCTACAAGATTGTTTTAACAAGGTGTCTAGTATGATGTCTAGAAGACTGGACTCACCTGAAGCTGATTTTTATGATTTTAAACTGAGTGTTCACAATCTCACTGAAGACCCAGCACTAATTCTATTGCCATTTGTTCTATACCAGAGCTGAAAAGAACACGGAACTGAAAAGATGTTAGGTTTTGGTCTGGCTCTGGCACTGACTAATTTGTACCCTAGCTATATCAACTTGTCCTCGCTTGACATATGTTCTACCTTTATAAAAAGGAGGCAGTTACCTAGGTTATTACTGCCCAGGATGATAGCCTATATAGCCTTATGTTGCTATGGAGCATTTGAAATGTGACTGGCCCGCACTGAGATGTGTTGGAAGCGTAAAATACACATTGGATCTCGAAGGCTTAGTACAAAAAATGTACACATCTCGTTAATTTTCTTTTTTTTTTTTTTTTGTAGAGACAGAGTCTCACTGTACCGCCCTTGGGTAGAGTGCCATGACTTCACACGGCTCACAGCAACCTCTAACTCTTGGGCTTACACGATTCTCTTGCCTCAGCCTCCCAAGCAGCTGGGACTACAGGTGCCCGCCACAACGCCCAGCTATTTTTTTTTTGTTGTTGCAGTTTGGCAGGGGCTGAATTTGAACCCACCACCCTCGGCATATGGGGCCAGCGCCCTACTCACTGAGCCACAGGCGCTGCCCTCTCGTTAATTTTCTATAATGGTTGCATATTCAAATGATAGTATTTGGGATGTATTGGGTTAAATTAACTATACTATTAATATTAAAAATAACTATTTCTTTTTTGCTTTTTAATTGGCTACTAGAGAATTTTAAATTATATATATGGCACATATTGCATTTCTTTCTTTCTTTTTTTTTCATCCTTCATAGAGTGCCATAAAGTCTTAGCTCACAGAAACCTCAAACTCTTGGGTCCAAGCAATCCTCTTGCCTCAGCCTCCTGAGAAGCTGGGACTACAGGCGGCCGTCACAATGCCCGGCTATTTTTAGAGGCAGGGTCTTGCTCTGGTTCAGATTGGTCTTGAAACCTGTGAGCTCAGGCAATCCGCCTGCCTCTACCTCCTAAGTGCGGGATTACAGGCGTGAGCCACCGTGCCTGGCGTCTGGCATGTATTATATTTCTATTATACAACATTAGATGATCTCTGGTGTTACTTCCATTTGAATATTCTATTTAAAGTGGATGAGCTTCTTTATATGCTTATTTTTTTTTCTGATGTATTTTCCAGAACCTGATAACTTTTCTTTTTTTTAAAGATTTTATTTTATTTTTCCTTTTGGTTTTTTTTTTTTTTTTTTTTTGGCCGGGGCTGGGTTTGAACCCACCACCTCTGGCATATGGGACCGGCGCCCTACTCCTTGAGCCACAGGCGCCACCCAGAACCTGATAACTTTTCAAAAACAGTTTGGGTGACTCTACATTCAAGGAAAAAAGTTTAATAAAACAAGAAACTTCAATGAAGCTAGAAAAATAGAGAGATAGGGAGGGTATTTATTCAACTAGAAGACCTAGTATAAGAAAAAATATGTCATTATAGATCAAATTTAGCTAGGGTTTCCAGACTATCCATGCATTTTGAGTCAGTAGTCCTTCCTTGGGCATCCTAGACTTCAACAACTGTAAAAGCAAAGAATATTTTATTCAAGGAATCTCAATGGTAACAATAGCCATTAGATAGAAGAATAACCACCAGCTAGGAAAGATGTTGGATCACAGTATATTGAGTTGTATCACACTGACTATGAAGCCCAGGGGAAAATGGCATTTATTTAAATAAATACAGTCTAATATGTCTATTAGTATTATAAAAATCCAGATTAAACATTAATTGTGGCAGAGAGATTTACTTTAATGTCTAAATTTGCCATATTGAAAAGTCATAAAAATATTTCATGCAGACTCTCTCTTTGCTAAAAGTGATTATAACATCCTTGTAGCGCACTTATTAATGGGAGGCAAGGGAGGCTGTGATACAAATGTCTTCAAATAAAGCAAGCTAACAAAGAGGGGAAGCATGCTAGAATCCTGGATACAATTATTCAACATTCAAATATGTCATAGTTACAAAAATGGATTTTACTACCCCATTATAACATTATAGATTCCTTTCTGTTGGAATCCAAAATATGAGTATATTAAGATTTGAACAAAGCAGCTTTCACAATCTTGTATGTATTATAACTTTGACATTGAGAAAGGGATAAAGAATTTCTAATTATTTGGTCTGGAAAGGAAGTTGATATGATGCTACTTCAGATAAAAGAATATTATGAAAAAGAGTTTGCAAAGTTCCTACACTATTAGGATCAAACAGGAATTTGGGCCAAGTGCAATATTCTTTTCAATTTTTATCTTTTAAAACATTGAGAGTCTTATTTGTCTCTTTACTTTCATTGCTGCTCTGGTTAGAATTGAAGAAGAGAGAATTTTTCCCTTTCTGACGTGGTCCATCTTTTATCTCACCACGAGTCCTGGTGCCCATTCATAGGTCGTTTCATTCTTTCTGTATTTGGTCGTGTCACTATTTTATTAACATTAGAACAGCGGCCCACTGACAACAGGAGAACAGATGTGTCTAAAAAGAATACATTTTCTTCTTGGTGGATGTGGAAGTTGAGATTAAGAGGAGGTTGAAGACAGAAGGAAAAAACTGAGAATTTGAGTTTCTTTTGGGTTATCTCAGCTCCACTTGCTTTCCATAGGCCATAGAATCAGGAGATAGATGTCTTCTTTGAGCTCTCTTGAGAACTTCTCAAAGAGAGCTTTAGATTTTATGAAGATAGTTTATAAATTTTTAGAAAAAAGAAGAGAAAGGGAAATAGTAAGACTGAAATTTTGTTAAGGGGGCTCAGCATGAGGAGACCATTCAGAAGTTAACCCTCTTCTCCTTGACAATGGGGGAGGGAAACAAGGGTTTAAATTAATATTAAAGAGCAGGAAAAACACAAATCAGAATAAATTTACATCTTAGTACACATGTGTGAAACAATGAAAGAACTACCCATAGGTCGGGCTGGTGGCTCACCCCTGTAATCCTAACACTCTGGGAGGCTGAGGCGGGTGGATAGCTCGAGCTCAGGGCTTTGAGACCAATCTGAGCCCCTGTCTCTACTAAAAATAGGAAAACTGAGGCAAGAGGATCGCTTGACCCCAAGAGTTGGAGGTTGCTGAGAGCTATGATTCCATGGCACTCTACCACTCTACTCAGGGTGACAACTTGGGATTCTATCTCAAAAAAAAAAAAAAAAGAAAGAAAAGAAAGAACGAACTACCCATAAAACTCAGATGACATCACCTCTGGAGAGGGAGAGACCAGGGGTCTGGAGTGGTCATGCAAGGGATTTCAGCTTGACATGTGATGGTTTATTTCATTTAAAGTGAGTGGAAGCATCTTTGACAAAAATGTTAACAGTTATAAATTAAGAGAGGTAGAATATAGGTCTCATTTAATTTTATATAATTGAGCTATGTGAAATTGCCAGTAATCGACCATTTTGGTCTTCAAAAATGCAAATTTCATATGATACAAGTTAATATTTTTCTTAATGTTTCAAAATAAAAAAGTCAATCTTAAGAAAAAAAAAACTTTTTAGCCATCAACAGAACCCAACGTACTTCATAAAAGATGCCACTGTAGATTTAAAATCCTTTTGCAATTCCAAAAAAAAAAAAAAAAGAAAATTTAGAAAAGATGCAAGTGGCACGTATTTGGACAATAGTGGCTTAATCTTATTTGTATTCCAAGTCCCAGATTAGTTAAATCAACTTTCAACCTCTAAAAGTATACCTATTTTTTATTGTTTTAATTGAAAAATTATTGTCTTTAAATGCAAAAGTGATAATTATGGGAGAGGGGGATGGCTGTGGTCTGAGGCCTTCTCACATCTGAAAGATAAGCGGGAGCCACTGCCATGAGATTTTAGAGCTGAACATAGTGTGCCCAGAGAATTAAGGGCACATCAGTTCAAACTAAGGTATCCATGATGACAAGCTTGATTATCTCTCCATCTACTATGAATGACGCAAATGTGGAAACTCACAGACAGAGGCAGCATTTATTTGTATCAGGATACCTCCATCTCCCGACTAGCTGGGATAACTGGCACACGCCTCCACATCCAAACAAATTTTTTCCATTTTTTTTTTTTTTTTGTATAGACTAGGTCTTACTGTGCCTCTCAGGCTTGTCTTGAACTCCTGGCCTCAAGGGATCCTCCCCCCTTGGCCTCCCAGATTGCTGGGATTACTGGTGTCAGTTGCTGCACTTGTCCTGCAATTTCCAACTCTTGACTGAACTCACTGTCCTTGGATACATTCAGAAACATGAAGGGATGCTACAAGGCGGTGTCCTACTCCCTCAGGTCTTCCTGTGGTCATAGGAGTGAGGCACAGAAGATCATATTTACATATTTACATACATTACATATTTAATACAAAGCCTCTTGGGATACAAGTGTGTCATTTGTTTGTTTCTTGTTAGTTCAAAGGAGAAGAGTAGAAAATATTTAAAAAATTACCAAACTGAATTCTTTAAAATGGGTCCCCAAGTTTGTCTTGATGAAGGGTCCTTTGTTTAAAATCTTTAGGCTGAGTAGAAAAAAGACAAGAAGTGGGAGGAAGAGGCCTGAGTATAAGATGGGTGAGTGTAAGAGTTAGTTGGATAGTTGCAAGGCCACAGCAGGTGCTTGGGGTCCAGAAAAGAATACCAATTTCTTTTCTTTTCTTTTTTTTTGAGATGGAGTCTCACTGTGTCACCCTGGGTAGAGCGCTGTAGCGTTACAGCTCACGGCAACTTCAAACTCTCGGGCTTAAGTGATTCCCTTGCCTCAGTCTCCCAAGTACCTGGGACTACAGGTGCCCGCCACAGCGCCCAGCTATTTTTTGGTTGTAGTTGTCATTGTTGCTTGGCAGGCCTGGGCTGGGTTTGAACCTGCTAGCTCCAGTGTATGTAGCTGGTGCCCTAGCCACTTAGCTACTGGCACCAAGCCAAGAGTATAGATTCCTTAATTTCAGTGTTAGCAGCTTCAAGAGCCATAACCTCTACACTTGATCTTAGCCAAAAGGCCGAGAAGCAATAGAGCCATGACCTCTAGTCCTTTAAAAACACCTTGGGTGCAGGAGGAAATGGCAATGGGGGGGAGGGGGCCCACAAGCTTTCCATCTACACATCAATATTAAATTGCTATTGAGTTCTGGGACTTGGTCCTTTTTGATAGTGTAACAGAACTTCAAGTGAGCATTTCCATAGCTATAGGTCAACAGAGGGATGGAGCACACAGCCTGACATCCTGTGATCAACTAGCCAGGACTACATGTTGCACTGTCCCATTATGATCAAACTGCTATATACCTAAAACGTTCAAAGTGTCTCAGCTTGTCTTTTCAAGGGGGGGTGTTTTAGATTTTTGTTGAAGGTAATATGTTTCTGGAGTGAAAATGGCAGCTATAGCATACCAAAAGTAATAATAATGATAATGACAAGTGAAATTAATTGAGTGTTTACTATTTGATAGACGTTGAACTTGTACCGGAAAGCTTATTGTATATAATTCTTACAGCAACCCTGTAATACCGGTGATATCTTTATTATCTTCATTGTAGAACAGAAAATTGAGGCCAGAGAGACTAAAATTACACGCCTAAGGGATTCACAGCTAATAGGTGGCAAAACGGTGATTCAGAACTTGACTGTTAGTCTCAAAAGCCCACAAGCACCAGCTTCCTAGAGTTAAAAACTAAATTGCCATTCTTTTATCATCATCACTATTTAACATTTTCCACAAAGTTGGCCTAACCATCAACCATTGTGCTTTTGGAAAAAAAATTTCTAATGGTATGCTCACTGCCCCCACATCCCCTTCCATCTGTTTCTTTGCAAAGATGATTGACGACTCAGCCTGGAGTCTAAAAATGCTGACAACATCTGCAGCCCCAGGAGCTCACAGAAAGTAACTAACTGGAAAGTCATTAACTGATGCAGTAACTATTTTCTGTCCCCAAGAGAACCTCAGTAGCTGGGAGCAAGACTCTTGGGCCCTACATGGAGAGACCAGCATAGGAATATATAATGGGGTCCAACCAGGGCCATTGGAAGTACAGGCTAAGGTACCTACTTCAGATGAAATCATATTCCAGCATCATATTCTTTTATTACAGTTAAAGCAGCAAAGGGTTAATTAAAAGCAATATCCCCTGTCTCTAAGACTACCTTTTCTCCCTTGCCAAAATGTGACTATTTATACTTTCAGTTCATTTCTCCAGTCCTAAAGATATTTTATTGCCTGCTAAACTAAGTTTTCTCTAAATTGCTAGAGAAGAAAAACACCCCATACTGCTTATTCCATCAAAACTGGTTCCTATATTGTATTGGCCAAAATGAAATCCACTAATCCAGGACACTAAACTTGATAATATGAGAGAGGGGTACTTGATAAGATTTTAGAAAATTCTCTGGAGTCACAGTTGGTCATTACTTAACTTGTCAATCTTGTGTATTCAGTAGGAGCCTCTCCACCCCTCTCCCCACACTGGATAATTGCATTCAGTTATATTGTGTGAGTTACTGTCCTATTAGCACTGAGAGGAAAGAGACTAGGACCAACCAGCTTCATAGAGCATTTAGGATAGGCCAAGCGTAACAGGATGCTGAAGTGCTGGCCCTGATGACACGTGGTAAATTAGCTGCCTCATGATAACCAGGGTGGACTGCCTGGGGGCGGGTCACAGGCCTATTCCTCAGGTATTAGAAATTTAAGTCTAATAGTACTCCAAGGATACAAGACTGCCAAGGCTTTCTCCTTGTGGTGTGACACAGCGCAAATTCAGCAGCCTGAACTGACATTCTGGCTCTGCCACTTTCTTGTCACAGGACCCAGGCTAATAATTTAATTTTCCTGAATCTCACTTTTCTAACCAATGAAATGAGAACAGGGCTTCTTTTCTTTCCTGCTTCACTAGGCTCTGGTGTGGTTTGAATAAGAAAAACTGTAGAAAAATGCTTTGCAAGATAGGTAAGTACTTAAGTACTAGAAAAATACATTGCCAGCTGAGGATTTTGAGTGGGGTGTGTGAGGGTCAGGGGTGGGGAGAGAGAAGCGTGTGTATTATGAGAGGACAAATGGAGACTGGCTAGTTTGAAGGACTTAGATTTGTTATTTTTATTATTTTATAATTTTAATGCTTTCTCTACACTTGAAAAATTGGTCAAGAATTATGGTTACATTTTTAGCTTTGACTACCTCCTAGGAAAAATCCTGAAAGGCTAATATTAGTCTACCTCATGCTTCCTGAACAAAAAGGAATTCATTTAGTTCTGAATGTTTACCCAAGGCATGGAAAACTTGGCTTAATTCTTTAGATATCTGTAGTGTCATCAAGTGTATCCAAATATTTGACCTAAATTCTATGTACTGTCATTTAAGGCCGTTACGTCTTGTTCTCTCCCCACTAGTTAATCTATGTCACAGTATTCTATCTGGTTCATTCTATCCTTTTCTATTTCTGTAGATAGTTATCACCCCAGATGCCTTTATTTTTTTCTGAACCAGTTCTCTTATTCTTGAATCAAAGACCATCATGTGGAAATATTGATCACTTTTAGTTGGTCTCCTATGAAATCTAAAATTCATTTCATCTACTCATTTAAATACAAGATCACCAGCTCTTACTAGTCCTTGCTCTGTGAATCAGTTGGAGGGCTCTTCTCTATACCGTTTTGCAATTTTTCTATCACTGCAGGATCATTAAAATAACCCAAGGTGAGCAGGAAGGAAAAAGCACTTCCCCTGGGTAAGGGGGCTCTTACCACAAAGACTTCACAGCAGATGCAAAGGCCACTATTCTTGGTAAAGGCGTGAGTTATATCCAAGAGGGCAGGTCTCGTCATGGGTCCACCTGTTAAGACAATGCACTGGGGCCTGGAAATACAGAAAAGAAGATGTGAGAATTGGCCATCACAAAAAGCCTGTGAGCCCAGAACCACCCCAGGACGGAAGGCTTGGAAAATGGGACAGCTTCTCCCCTCGGGTCTTGGATTTCCCATTAGAATTTTTAAATCATCTTGCCTGCCTACCTTGAAATCTTTGTATTCTTACTTTAGTTAATTAGAGCAAATGTGTGAAGTAAGGAGAAGGTGGTCTTGTGGTCCCCTTTTCATTTTTTCCCTGAACACTACACTATTCCAAATCTCAACACAAGGCATCCTTCTCCAACCAGTATTTTTATGCTGTTTTCTTTCATACTTGTGTTTTGATATTCCGTGTAGAACCAGATACAGCTAATGAAGGGCTGAAAGGGTTATTTCTAAGAGAATCGAGTAGGCTAGAAAGGCTTAGCTGAATGGAGACAATGCCCGTGAGTAAGGTATGTGGGAATTTAAGGACATCTCTTTGCTATTCCGCTACTTAGGCCATCTGTCTATCTTCAGGCCTGGAAGGCGACATGGCACTGGGAGGGGCTATAGCTTGGGGTGGGCATAGCTCAGCATGGAAGGCCAAAGCACTCATTTATAGGAGGAGCTGTCGTGAAATGTGGTAGTTTTGTCCGACTGCCTACTCTTAGAGTATACTCGGACAGCTTATAACAACTCTAATGCACTTGCTTCCCATAATGGAGAACCACTTCTACTGTGAAACAACCCCAGGATGCCTTAGAGGCCAACTTCACCTGAAATTTTTTACATGGTCTTCCACTGTAGTTAATTCCAGAGCGTTGTCTAAAGCACTCACGTAGGAAAGGGCCTGTGTGGACGAGCCCCAGTTCACATCTGCGGGTAAAGGAGGAAATTGGCACAAAATGCATTGACCTTTTCCTCTGTACACCATGAATAATTTTTTACAAGCCATTCCCCTTTATGATTTTCCTTGGCTGTGCCAGCAGTGAGGAGTGCCCAAATGAGAGAAAATATAATGTCGAATTTCCTAAAAAGCACATCATGTCCTGCTAGGAACACTGTGTTAATTCTCAGAAGTGAGACTTCTTTCCAGTGAAGAATCAGACAATGAAACTATAGTCTCAGAAATCTGGTTTGCTGGGAGAGGCTGTATGCTAACCACTTTGCAGGGAGATAAACTTGGGAAGATGGTCAGCCCCTGAATAAATTCAAATTGTCTTCACTAACATTTCAATCTAGAGGAAAAGCAGCATTTTGTATACACACATTGTGTGCAGTCTTCTTTATATTTTGAATAATAAAGCTGAATAGCTCAGAAATTCTTGCCTCTAAAGTGCAGGGAGAGGGTCAAAGCACTCCGGCAAGCAATTTAGTTTGATCTTTTAAAACCCAATCTTTATCATAAGGGAGGGAGGTCAGCTCTACCATTCCTTGCCTTTTTTTTTTTTTTTTTTTGTATTTGTTCTTTCACTAATTTAAATATTAAATGGATCCTCCAAGTTTTATGAGATGAAGCCCCTGATAGGAAGGTACAGACGTAACCTAGAAGACAGACAGAGTTAATTCTCCCCAGCCTTGCTCTGCAGAGTCAAGGAAATAGGTGGGGGATAATTATCTGGAGATAAAGAAGATTAATACTGATTAAGTGTTGACTGTGTATCAGGCGTTGAGTCTACTACCATAGGCCATTTATTTTTACAGGGATGAGATATTTTTATAGGAACATTTACATGCAAAGAATGAACCTTGAACCAGACTTCATACCATATGCAAAAATTAACTCAAAATGGATAATAGACCTAAATATAGTTCCCAAATCCATTAAAACTTCTTCCATAAGAAGTTTGTGACCTTGGAATAGGGAAAGATATCTTAGATCAGATGAAACAGGATGAACAACAAGAGAAAAAACAAGTAAGCCTTCATAAAAATTAAGACTTTTTGTTCTTTAAAAAAAAAAAAAAAAAACAGAAGGAAAATAAAAAGAGAGCCCACAGATTTGGAAAAAAATATTTGCAAAACATAAAATGCTAAAGGATTTGCATCCAGAATACATAAAGAACTCCCACAACTGAATAATAAGAAAATAAACAACTAAAAAATATGCAAAAGATTTTAAACAGACAATGACTAAAGAAGATATATGGGTGGCAAATAAAATGTTCAACATCATTAGTCATTGGGAAATGCAAACTAAGCCACAGTGAGAGAGCTCTGTACATCTATTGGAACGGCTTAAAAAATAAACTTAGCAAACATACAGAGCAACTTCATGGCCCGTAGGAATGGAAAATAACACTGCTGCTGTGGAAAGTAGTTTGGCAGTTTCTTATAAAGTTATATAGACACTTAACCACACATATACTATCAGAAAGCCCACCCCTAGATATTTACCTGAGAGAAAAAAAAATATGGGTCCACATACAGTCCTGTGGGTGAATGCTTATAGCAGCTTTATATGTAATTACCCTAAACTGGAAACAACCTAGATGTCTATCTACTGGTGATTAGATATTTGTAAAGATTTATGGTATATTCATACAATAGAATACAACTCAACAATACAAAATAACATGCTTCATAGACATACAACAACATGGATAAATTTAAAACGATTATACTAAGTGGTAAACTCAAAGGCTATATAATGTATCATTGGCTGATATGATATTCAGGAAAAAGCAAAGCTAAAGATTCAGAAATTGGAAGGTGGAATGATATTCAGGAAAAAGCAAAGCTAAAGATTCAGAAATTGGAAAAGCAGTTGCCAGGGACTAAGCTGGGGGAAAGAGATTGACTACATATCACTAATGATGAGTTGGGGTAAGGGAATGTTGGAGGATGATGGAAATATCCTATTTAATTAATAAATAAATTATTTTTTGAGACAGTCTCACTTTTTCACCCTTGGTCAAGTGGTGTGGCATCATAGCTCACAGGAACCTCCAACTTTTGGGCTCAAGTGACTCTCTTGCCTTAGTCTCCCTGGTAACTATGACTACAGGCACCCACTACAACAACCAGCTACTTTTTAGAGATGTGGTCTTGCTCTGGCTCAGGCTGGTCTCCAACCTGTGAGCTCAGGCAATCCAACCACCTAAGCCTCCCTGAGAACTAGGATTACAGGTGTGAGCCACTGTATCCAGCCTCAAAATAGGTATCTTAATCATGGTGATGGTTATACGACTATAAGTTTTTCAAAGCTTGTAATCTGTACATCTGTTAATATAAGGGGTGAATTTTACCATATGTGAATTATAGCTGATGCTAAATATACATAAAGTAACAAAGGTAAACAAAACAAATTCCTCCAAGGTAGTTACTGCAATCTCTGCTTTCTTGGCAGAGTGAGGGGAAGGAAGGTAGTGTAGGGGGGGCTCTGGTCTCTTGGCACTGTCCCCTCTGTAGCCTCTCCCAGCTTCAGTCCACCTGGTTCTAAAGTCAACAACCAAAGTTCAGATCCAATTACATTTCTCCAGTTGAATAACCTCTGGCATCATCTTGTTGCTCACATTATATTCTTTTTTATTTTTATGTTTTTTTTTTTTTGTTTTTTTTGGTAGAGGCAGAGTCTCACTTTATCGCCCTCGGTAGAGTGCTGTGGCGTCACACAGCTCACAGCAACCTTCAACTCCTGGGCTTAGGCAATTCTCTTGCCTCAGTCTCCCGAGTAGCTGGGACTATAGGTGCCCACCACAACACCCGGCTATTTTTTTGTTGCAGTTTGGCTGGGGCTGGGCTTGAACCCACCACCCTTGGTATATGGAGCCGGCGCCCTATCCACTGAGCCACAGGAGCCACCTCACATTATATTCTTTAGCATAACATTAAAATTTCTTATTTATCTGGTCACCCTTCCAGGCTCATCCTGTGCCCCTTCTCCTTAGCTCTCAGGAACTTCGTGCGTGCTGAAGACCTTGAAGCTTCCCAAATAGACCCCCTAACTACTTGTTTGTATGTGTCTTTAACTTCCTTCCTGCTTTGCCTTCTGCCTAGAATATCATATCCTGAATCTGTCCAATTAACTAACCCCCTAATCACTTGATCTTTTTAAAACCTAGATTATTTGTTCATTTAACTAGTATTAATTTAGTGTCTACTGTGTGCTTGACCCTGGGAACATAAGCCATCAACCAGGAAAGTTTTCCTGGATGATTCTCATCAAAGTTAATCACTCTTCCCCTTTTCTAAGCAATTTGTTTAGATTATTCTCAAGGTACTTACTATATTGTATTATAATTAATTGCTTAGGTGTGAGTCTGTGAACTCCTTGAGGACCATACCTATATCTCATTTTTGAGGACGTTAGAAGCAGGAGGGGAGGGATGAAAAACTTGTGGGGTCTGGTATCATACACTCTCTGGTTAAAATGCCAGCTCCATTGCAAATTCTCTATTACTTTAGAAAGTGATCAACTCTTTGAACCCCAGTTTCTTTTTCTGTAAAACGAGATTAATAATACCTAGTGTGCAGCATTATTGCAAGGATAAAACTAGTGCATGAAATATAATAAGCGCTCAACAAAATTAACTATCATTATTGTATAATATTTTTAATATCCACCTTATCTCTGAGTCATCGAAGCACAGACAAGCTGTTCAGTAAGTGCTTAATAAATGAGGAGGTAGGAGATCTGGAACCAAACCCTCTACAACCCTCCTTCGCTTACCTGGCTTCTTATAAGTCACATAGATGTACAGGAAGAACTCAATGACATAGGTGATGACAGCTGCCTGCCAGTTGATGATAAACATGACAGCACAGCACAAAACGGCTCCAAAGAGAGAGACCCACATGTTGTAGATTCCATATGCAGGTCTCCATCCTGAAAACGAAGAAAAAAGGCGAAGAAGAAGAACTTTGGTGCTGCTCCCATCCTGCCACTGCATATTAGAACATGTCTTTAAAGAAGCAGAGCTTCTAGTTTGGTTTCCTAACTCTGTTATTATTTTCCTGTGACCTGGGGGTCCCTTGTTCTCTGAAGGTGGTACTAATGCTAAATAGGACGCTGTAAAATTTAGAACGTATTAAGTATCTGGAAAATGTGCCACTCATGACCCCCCCACTCCTTCTGCATGGCCCCTTATTTCTTCCCAAACTAGCAAACCGTAGCACCTAATATCGCTGGCATCAGGTGAAAAGAAGTAGAAGGGATGGAAAGAGTAGGAAGGAGTAGTAACTTGGTGATTCAAGAAAGAGGTTGAGACGATGGACCTTTTGCTCCCACGGAGAAGGCAGAGCAGTCAGCCAGGGTCAATCAGCTTGACCTCCCAGTAGCTCTCCCCTCACCCTCAGAGGATCATACCTGCCCTTTCAGAAATAATAATCTATGAGAAAGGAGGAAGACGTGGCTTCTTTTTTTTTTTTTTTGCTTTCTCCTTTTTTTGCTTTTATTAAGTCATATACACATAGATCATGAATACATTTATGCATTTGTGGGGTACAATGTATTGATTTTTTATAGAATTTTACATCAAACTACTCATCATAGCTTTCACCTCATTTACTTAATTATCGTCTTAAGGCATTTATGTTCTATTCTTGATAGATTTGACTTGTCCCCTTGCAATATGCTCTAAGGTGTGGTCCCACCATTTTTTTTTACCTTCTATCAAACCTCCCTCCTCCCCTCTAATGCTTTCTCAATTTGCTCTGATGAGCATTAACCACAATCTCCAACATCTTCTGACACTGTTTCCCTAGTGACAGATCAAACCCCACCCAGATAGGGTAGACTCGCCTAAAAGGGAAGACGTGGCTTCTTAAAGCCAATGGCTGGCAATGGACTCTTAGACCCAGTGCATTAATATGTGATGCATTTTGCAATGACAATACTTATTTCTCACAGTGCGTGCATGCATAGGGGGGTTCTTTGTTCCTTTAGGTCCCTGAAATGAAAGAATCTGGGAGACAGTTTGGTCAGGACGGGGAAGCTTTGATTTGAAGGGCACATTTCATCCATGAATGCAGTATATTTTATATATATATATTTTTATATAAAAACCACTTTATTTACCCAAACAGTATAAAAGAATTTTCTACATTTGTAAAGCCATGTGGGGAACACAATTATTTGAATAGATGGATTTGCCTATAAAAAAATTGTCAAATTTCATACATTTCTTTTAAATACATTGATACTAACATGGAAGAATTAAATGATAAATGCCAAAATTGGTGAGAATTCCAGTTCTTAGGTTTTTTTGTTTTATTGTTGGGGATTCATTGAGGGCACATAGAAGCAGGTTACATTGATTGCTTTTGTTAGATAAGGACCCTCTTATATTGGGGTCCCGTCCCCAGAAGGTGAACCCTATCCCTTAACCCCCCACGCTGACGTACATTTTAAATTAGGAGTTGACATAGCACAACAGAGCTGTGACTGTCTTCAGAAGCAATATCTCGAGTGGCCACAAGATGGAACTAGCACTTCAAGAACATTGCTGGAAATAACGCTATTTTTCTGTGAATCCTGCTTTCTGGGCGTGTGTGCGCGTACACGCGTGAGAAAGAGAGCGTCATCTGGGGGTCTGTGTTTCCCGTGTCTTCCTCCGTATGCTTTTCTGCTTTTCCTCTCTTTCTTGCTCCCTCTTTCCTTCCCTCCTTTTCACTCTTTCACTCCTGTCTGCCTCTACTACTTCACCTTGTTTTTCAAAAATGGCCCCGATGTGGCAGGGAGTCACACATTTCTATGTGTTAAAAGAACACAAGAAAACAGAAAAAAAAAAAAAACATCCCTTTTACTATCTTCTGTAGCCTAGCGACTGGATAAAGTTTCCCCTTCCATCTGTATTTTTTTTCCTTGGCAGCAGGTTTTCCAAAAGAGGCTCGATGTCTTGGAAGGCTCTGAAAGGATGGGGATGTGCTCACATCCCCAGTAAAAATCCTTGTGATGGGAACTTCTGAAGGTTGATAATGACAGGGCTCTACTCTGGTGGAAAGGCAGAAAAAACTGGATTGGACAATGGAAGCAAAGAAGGGAGGGGTGACTTGAAAGGGGAAGGTTCATTTGTGGGAAATTTGACCACCTCTCAAGCAATTGGTGCTCTGATGCCACCGGCATCAACTTGACAGAGCCCACCGTGTGCCTGCACTGCCTGCACTCGGCAGGTAATTATGGGAGCTACTCATCCTTCTCTTCCGCATCACGGGCAGCAAACAAATTGATAGCAAGGAAGTTTCAAATATATACATTAATTCCACTTCTGTGGTCACTTTCACCCTGGAAATAAATAGTGGTGTTTTTCTACCACTAAAATAAATGTGGTTTCTCTTGCAATGAATAATTTATTGCCACAGGAGAAAATTGACTTTACGGTTGGTCAAAAAGACCATTGCTCAGATGATTCTTTTTCTATTTCAGAAGTCATCCCCCAACTCACCAAAATAAAGTGGATTATGCTTTCCACTAGGATATAAGGAAACATATCAACACAGATTGAACACTTTTCACTGACTTATTTCATTTTATTGAGATAAACTGTTTGCTTAGGTGCATTTTAGCTTTTTGAAAGTCAGCTTACCTGGAGATTTGGCATAAGAAGCATGGAAGCAGGAGAAATTAATAAGTGCATACGAAGCCAGGAAAAAGTTGGAGATGATGGGAGCGATGGTGTTCAGTTCCGCTGTAAAAGAAGCAGAATTGAATATGTTCATATGAGTGATGAGAGCAGGGCCTGAACAGCTGTTACAGCCTGGAAGCTTGACTTTATTTGGAAATTGAACACAGAGCTAGCATCTGTCAAAGTTTAAGAAGTTAGTGATTTTTCTTTGGGGGGCTACATAGAAACACTCTTAGCCAAGATTTGCATAAAGTGAGTAAGAAAGGCTACTTATCAGAAAATAGAGAATCAGGGCCTATAAAAAGTTCAAGGAGGAGGGGGAGGGAGGAGGTGGTCTGGGGACTGAGCGCGTGGGGAAGTCCCCTGTAGCTATCCTGAGGACACTAAACCCTGCACTTCATTTGCTCTGTGTACAATCAAAGGGCTCTGCAGGGATTACTTTCATACAGTGCACCAGAAACTCCCAAATGGAAACATGTGGTTTCTCTCTATGTACAATATGCTTTCTCTGACGTTCAGGACTCTAGTTAGTCATTTATATTTTTCCATATCTCTAGAAAGTTCTACCTCTCGAGGCTTGCCAAAATTACTTTTGCCTTCATGGCTATATATCCAGGATGATTTCAACCAAGCTGGATTGCTTACTGTGGGACATGAGAAAAAACCTAGAAACTTCCTTTTCTATCTGAAGGCCAGACATCTCTCAACTTCATGATGCCAATGTAGGCAGCTGGGTGTGATTCTAGAACATGGATATGAACAAGAAAGTAACCCCAAACAGCTGCCATAAAGCTTGTGCATGGAGCTAATTTATATTGTTCGGAAAGAGTGACATTAAGAGGACATCACTTAATTTATATAAAACTTTAAAAACCTGGGTAGCTTCATCACTTAAGTGGGGGATAGGGCAATGATTTGAGGTCTTAAAAGCTTACATCACAAAACTGAAATATCTCTGTATGCACTTTTTGTTTAATTTTTAAACATCTAACAAAGAGAGTTCTATGTTCTCTTCTTCCTTTCTACAGAAACATTACGAGGATTGATGAATTATCATCACTTCCTGAGTTTAACAGGTACCGAGGAGGAGCCCTCATTGGTCGGTTGCCGAGGAAGGCTCTGCCTGTGTGTGGCTCCCATTGTCCTTTACCTTTTGCTTCTTTACTCTGATGTGCTCATCAGCAAAGGTGGCCCTTAGGGAGGAACAAGGACTTGCAGCCTGAAGTTGATGAATATACCTCTCCACAATTGTGTGGCTGTTTCTGTATCACTGGGGAAGTGTTTCTCAAATACTAGTGGTGTCTTGAGGAGGTCGTCAAATGCAGATTGTTTATCTTCAGAGATTTTGGTTCAGTAACTCTAGAATGAAGCCTAAAATCTTTGCACATTGACAAACACCCTGGGCAACTGTGATATAGTCAATGGAGCACATTTTGAGAAATACCAGCGGTGACGATTCAATTCTGTTAGCTACCAAACAGAATTAAATTCTGTTAGCTACCAGGCCAGTAAGTACACCAGCCGGGGGGACTCTGGCATTAGGCTCAGGCAGATCGCAGAAAGGATTCAGTTTCATTTGGTTGGATGCATTTCCAACCCTCAGATTTCAAGGATAGATAAAAGGCCAACATCTACTTCCAGTTCCTTAAAGGCCTTCTACACACAAGGATTTCTCATTTCCTTCTTAGACAGACTCCAATATTCCCAAATGGGATCTTAAACATAAAACGGGTCATTTCTCAAACTAAAAGGAAAACTCTAGGAGTCATCAGAATAATTCACTGGCTCTTAGTAAGAACAAGAAAACTACAAACCGATAAGAATAAACGCCATGGCTATAAGAAAAGTGAGAATATATCCTCTCAGGGGCTCGTTGTTTTTCCCATATCCTTTTGCAAAGAACTGCAGGGCTTTGTAGATGTTGTCCTTGCACAGAGCCTAACGGAAAAGAAGAGGAGCAATTTGTCATTTATATCTATGCACAGTTGTTCTCTCTGGGTGATTCAAACAAGAATATTTGGCGAAAGATTAAGTGGCACACAATGTGGGGCACACGCTCACAGTGCAGTTTATCATTCTTTATATTATTTGCATCGATCTTGACTATGTGGCAGACATCGCACTTGAGCCAGATGCAAACATTAACTGGTGCAGAAAATGATGGAAAATGACTGCCAGTGAGAATGACTATCTCAGCTTCATCCACATTCAGTGGCAACGGCGACAGGGAGAAAAACATGCTCTTGGGCATGTATTACCTGGAACACTTTGGGAGCGCTGACCAGGGAAGCCAAGGCAGAGGACAGCGTTGCAGAAAAGATTCCAGCAGTGATGAGGGGGCCAAACCCGGACACCATGCTCATGACCTTGGGAAGAGAGGTTCAAATCGGGAGACTCATCCAACAGAAAAGTAACCAAAAATTTATGTAAATGAATAAATTTCCACTTTCCACTTTCCAAAAATGGGAATCTCTTGTGTAAGCTAATTGCTTCTAACTGGATTCTCCCCCTGCCCCCCGCTTCATTCTCAAGTTCTTAATTTTATTTTTTCAAAATGGAAATGGCCTTTTTTGTCCTCTATAAAATAGTCAATGTTCACTTCAATATATGTAGAAGATACTAAAAAGAATAAAGAAAGAAATGATTTTAAGGTGTTTTTTTTTTTGCAGTTTTTGGCCAGGGCTGGGTTTGAACCTGCCACCTCTGGCATATGGGGCTGGTGCCCTATTCCTTTGAGCTACAGGCACTGCTCCATTTCAAGGATTTTAGGTACATTTCTTCCCTCTGTTCTTTGTGGTTACATGTTTCTTTGATGATGGGGAATTCTATCTATCAGAAAGTGCTGTTTTAAAAAGGTTTGGGGAGGGGTTCTAGCTGTTTACTAGGCTTTTAAAAGACATTAACCTTTCTTCTTCCTGCACATAGAGGCCCTTCAAATCTTTGCTTTTCTGTGCTCATTAAACATAATTTTAGATCTGAGACATGATGAGATTCTATCCATTTAAGTCATATTTTGGAATAATGATTTCAGCTGAGTTAATTTCTCTTTGTTGATTGTTAAAATAGATGAATGAAGCTTTCACGTCAAATTTACTTCTCTCTCTGCTCACCCATCATGCAGACAAATTAATGTTTCAAGTTCTCCAGTTTTCCCAACTTCCCTTGTTCCTTCCCTCTCATTTACTGCCCTACTCTTGTCACTCACAATTTCTCTCTCAGCCTTATCTTCCAGGCTCTCCAGAGCCACCTCTAAGGCTTTTCCTAAGTGGAAGCCCACGCATGAAATGCACTCAGAGTGCTAACTAATCTAAACTCCTCCTTCCCACCATAAAATCTTCCATAACCTATTGGAAGACACAAAGGGCGGTGGCGATATCTCCCTGGTGGTGCATTTCATACGACCGCCTAGCACCCTCCCCCCACCACAAGAAATGTAACCACAGCATTGCTGCTGCACAATGCCTGTGTGATCCCTCTCCTCACATGGATTATTCCTTGCTGAATTCATATCTGTTGATAATTGGTCAGTGCAGATTCAAACGCCTTATTATACATGATGTTCCAAAAACGAAAACCACAACAATAAACATGACATTTCTTTTTTTGCGATTCGAACCTGGAAATTGTTCATCAGCCCATAAGGACATGGTTCATGTTGACATCTGGAGAAGTCGTAACCCAGCCCACAGGCTGCTGAACCATTGCAGTTCATTCCAGAAATGACAGTGTCATTCAAGCTCCCCGTGGCATCTCGAACCACACAGGCTCCTGTGGAAACAACCGTAGCTTGTCATTCTTTATAAGTGTTCTGCTCCCTTAGTTTAAATAAAAAACCATTCCAAAAACATACTTAGTTTACTCTGAGTCTGAACAGGTTGATTTCCTGGCCTAATGCTTATTGAGACATGGTAACTGAATGCTCACATTCTCTGAGCCCTGGGAGCGCCCCCTGTCTGTAAGAGGCTGCCATTTCAACTCTCTGTGTGGTGTAGGTTTGGCTGGTGGGAGTTGAGAATGTCTTAACTTCTGATCTCTTAAAATACACTTGTAGTTGCTTTGATAATAGTACACACTCAATTCATATTTCTGGCTTACTTTACTGAATGAGTGTTTTCCAAGTAGAAGGGTTTGTTTCCTCATCTGCAAAAGAACCAGGGAATGGCATTATGAAATTCTAGTTTAGAGAACGAAGGCTGAGTGATGTGTCATCATAGCTCACAACAATCTCAAACTCCTGGACTCAAATGATCCTTCTGCCTCAGCCTCCTGAGTAGCTGGGGCTACGGGTGCTCACCATGATGCCTGCTAATTTTTCTATTTTTTGTACAGGCAAGGTGTCGCTCTTGCTCAGGCTAGTCTTAAGTTCCCCAGCTCAAGCAATCCATCTGCCTTGGCCTCCCAGAGTACTAGGATTACAGCTGTGAGCCACCTCACCTAGCCTTTGCATAGTTTTTAAAACAGAATTATAGCTGTAATTTACATATAAATTTAATGGTTTAAATAATAAAGGAAATGTTTTAGGATAAACTAGTAAGATCTCCCAGGTTATGGCCAAATAATATTTATCAAATATTTCTCTCAGTTTATCTATACCATTATTTTCATACATTTGAGTGTTTTTGTTATTTTCTATTATAAAAATTCTATGATGCACATGTTTATGCATAAAATAAATCTTCTTTATTTCACAATATTTTTCTAGGATAGATTCTCAGAAATGGAATACGAACACTTAAAAGGCTCTTGAAATCCCTGACTCTCCTGATGAGTTTTTCTAAGTGTAATACTTGTCAGTACGTATTTGGCAGGATTATTGAAACATTTGAGTATACATATGAAAAAGAAACTTTTGAACTACACGAAGAATAAATATTTTACAAAATAAATGCCAACTTATAAACCTGTTCACTTTGCTTTTCAAACTCCACCCAGGGTGAATTCCCATTCCTTGGTAATAACTTTAAGAGAGGTCCCAGTGACAGGAACTGCTAAGAACCCTCAATCTTAGCCAGGGAATTCACATTTTTTTTTTTAAATCTGAAAATGACTTAAAAATCACAGAATCTTAGAGTTGAAAAGCCATTTAAAATAATCAGTGCAGAAATCCTTTTTATTAAAAAAAAAGAAATCCTTTTTATCACAGTCTTGAAAGATGGCCTGTCAGCCTCTGCTTAAACACCTGAAATTACAGATGTAGACTGCCACGCTGAACTATCCATCCCAGGTTTTACCTCTTTGCACTGTTCATTTATTTTTTTTTTTAGACAGTCTCACTATGTCGCCCTTGGTAGAATGCTGTGGCATCACAGCTCACAGCAACCTTAAACTCTTGGGCTTAAGAGATTCTCTTGCCTCAGCCTCCCAAGTAGCTGGGACTATAGGCACCTGCCACTATGCCCAGCTATTTTTTTGTTGTAGTTGTCATTGTTGTTTGGCAGACCTGGGCTGGGTTTGAAACCGCCAGCCCCAGTGTATGTGGCTGGTACCCTAGCTGCTGAGCTTCAGGTGCTGAGCCTGCACTGTTCATTTATGTTGAACTGACTTTTCTGAATCCTATATATATATATATATTTTTTTTTTTTTTTTTTTTTTTTTGGCCAGGGCTAGGTTTGAACCCGCCACCTCCGGCATATGGGACCGGCGCCCTACTCCTTGAGCCACAGGCACCGCCCTGAATCCTATATTTTAACCTCTGCATAACCGATTTCTCCAAATTCCCATGAGCCAGGTCATGACCCATCACTGCACTAGAGACAAGCCATTGACCCTAGGCCTATACTCTTACCTGAGAAAAGTACAGAAACACAGATTTTTCTACCCACCAGGGGCAAAAACGAAAAGAATCTCTGATATCAGATCTATAACTTTACTTATTTCCTCATTTTTACTGTGAGTTAAAAAAAGTAAAAAGAAAAAATAATTTGAAAAATTTAACCTTGGGTTTCAATGTCATTTTAAAATGTGATTTTCTAAAACATTGAAACTAAATCTCTGTGCATGTTATTAAGCTCAGACCTGCCACACCAATACATTAACATATTCAATTTCTTCCAATAAGAGGCAGGCAAGAATCTAAGGTTTTTGGTTTTTGTTTTTTGCTTTTATCTCCAGAACCCAGCTCAAGATGTATGCACTTTGCCAATTTCCCTTATAGTAAGCAGAGAAAGCCTGGGATGCAAACTTTAGTTTCCACAGGGGTCCAGCCTGGGGCTATATTCTCTAGTGTACACAGAAAAGAGTATCCTTCTCTGAATGTTGGGGAACATTTCTTTTTCCCCTACTATGACAACAGTATGAGGCAATTCCCAACCAGGAGGAGGTGTGGCTATAGGCAGCAGGTGGAACCAAAGTCAGCCCCGGGAACAGCAGGTGAAGACATATTTTCTGTTCACCGAGCAATGTAGGGGCTGGATGCTCACACTGCCAGCAGCTGGGTCTTTTTCTGATTTCCTGCCAATTGGTGACAGTGACATTTCCATATTAGGGATAGCAGTGTAAAGATGAGACAAAATCATAAATTCCACATCCTATATGCATTCTTGAGGCTGTTTTGTTTGCTTGGTTTGTTTTTTGCTTCTTTGCTCTGTTTCTCACCTGTGTCCTAGGGCAAGGAAAGTATGGGCTGGAAGTGGCAGCTTCCTCAGTAGCGGGCTTCTCACCTAGGGAAGGAAACTGGGACCCTCTTTGTGTTCAGGCAGAACGACAGTTTGATTAGCTTTACTCTTGCCCTGACTCAGAGACATATATGTTACAGCTTAATTGCATTTAAACCCTTAAAGCATCCAAACCAAGAAGGAAATTAAATTTGTTGCCTTTTATAAAACTTTTCTTCTTATACTCCATGGAAAGCCCCCTAGACGTGAAGAACAACTGGATCCCTTGTGATTCTGAGTCTCTGACACCAGCGACATACCACTTACCTACACAGATAGCAACCCCCAGGTAAGCGACAGTGGTGATGAAAATGGCCAGCATGGTTCCTCTGGGGATGGCATCTTGAGGATCCTTTGAAAAAAGAAGGTGGAGATAGGAGAACATGGGGAGCAATAAGAAACAAATTGCATGGAGTTATTTCTGTTTTTTTGAATTTTGAGGCTACCCTCTGGAGGTGAGTTCTGAGGAAAAAATTAAGCAAATGGCAAGGTGGTGAACTCAAGGTTTTTTCTGAACAAAGACAAGATGCCCAGAGTGAATAAAGAAATCTATAAAACTTTGAGCTGAACGGAAGAGAACTCTATGTGTCCAGAAGGGAGTTTTCAACACTGGGTGTAGTTCACTCACCAAGACCTCTCCTTTCCCTCTATCTACTGTGAATTTCACATTGCCTTGTGAAATCACCAGACTTCCATTGCCATTTCATATCCTGGTATGTTGAAGAGATCTGTGTGTTTGTGTGTATTTGTTTTATACTGAGCTTAGGCTTGCATTTTTTTTTTTTTTGTAGAGACAGAGTCTCACTTTATGGCCCTCGGTAGAGTGCCGTGGCCTCACACAGCTCACAGCAACCTCCAACTCCTGGGCTTAAGCGATTTCTTGCCTCAGCCTCCCGAGTAGCTGGGACTACAGGCGTGCGCCACAACGCCCGGCTATTTTTTTGGTTGCAGTTTGGCCGGGGCCGGGTTTGAACCTGCCACCCTCGGTATATGGGGCCGGCACCCTACTGACTGAGCCACAGGCGCCGCCCAGGCTTGCGTTTTTAAAAAATCCCTTTGTTTTTGAACAAAAAGGATGATCTACTAACTTCTTCAATCCCTTTAGTTCCCTAATTGGAATCTAGTCGACTGAATGGGAGATACTTAATTTTCACAAACAGGCGTAAAGAAAGAGACAAATTCAAGCTTATACCAGAAAATGTTTTTTTCTCTTGCTTATAAATGTATATATACATACACTGAGTTGAGTTCACATCATATTTAATTTGCCATTTTATATCCTATTTTTGGGCGCTAAATCATATTAAATCAATTTCTAAGGAGCACATTGCATTATATTCAATTCAACTTAACAGGGATTATTAAATAGAAATTTTAATGTATTCACTGCT
The DNA here is from genome assembly GCF_027406575.1 of Nycticebus coucang. NCBI lineage: Eukaryota > Metazoa > Chordata > Mammalia > Primates > Lorisidae > Nycticebus > Nycticebus coucang. The sequence continues at coordinate 50,026,353 of NC_069785.1, read as the reverse complement.
TATGCAAGCTGGTGCCTGGCATACAGTAGGAATCAATAAATATTGAATTGAGAAACGCACAATCTCAGTAGGCATTAGTCATCCCACCAGAGGACACGAGACTCATCAATATACTTTTTTTTGGGGGGGGGCTGGGATCAGGTTCGAACTTGCCACCTCTGGTATATGGGGCCGGCGCCCTACTCCTTGAGCCACAGGCACCACCCGAGACTCATCAATATAAATAAGCAATCAATACAGAAAAAGTTTGAGCTTGTCTTTTTTTTTGTTTTTTTTGCACCTACATTCAAATGTTTATTGCAGTACATTTCACAATTGCAAAGATGTGCAATCAACCCAAGACCCAATTAACTTATGAGCAGATGAACAAAATGTGGTGTCTATATATATATGTACACTACCTAGTATTATTTAGCTATAAAAAGAGTGCATTAATGTCTTTTGCAACAATGTAGATGAAACTAGAGACCACTATCCTCCGTGAAGTATCTAAAGAATGAAAAAACGAACACAACATATACTTGCTATTAAATTGGAGCTAACTGATGAGCACACATATGTACAGGAGGAAGTGAAATGCAGTGGAAATTCCGCAGGAGGTAGGAGTAATAATGGGAAGGGCAAAAACCTTTCCAATGGGTATAAGAAACGTTAGTTATATTTTAGGCATGGTTATAGCTATGATTCAAGCATTACAAAAGCAATCCATGTAAGTAAAACGTTTGTTCCCCCTTAATATTTTGAAATAAAAAGGAGAAACTGGTTATTTAAAAAACTTATAGAAGAAATCAATTAGATAATGGCTATTTAGCAAATAATGTTTAATAGTAGAAATAATACCACTGACTTTCAAATATAGTATGTCGTTGGTTCATATCCAAACAAGACAGTAGTACTCTAAATTTTACTATTAACCAAGTTTGTTCAACCAAATAATTTTCAGCAGCATTCTTTTTGGTTAATTGGTTTTGGTCAGCTTGATTTTTTTTTTTTTAGTATACTTTTGTTAAAGTTTTAGATTTACAGAGAAATTGAGAAGATAGTACCTATTAAACACATCGTCAGCTGCTTAGCCCCCCACCCCACTATTAGCATCTTACTTTACTATAGTATGCTTATTAAAATTAATAAAATAATGTGAATACATCCTTATCATATCAAGGCCATCATGCTTCATCCAGATTCTCTTGGTTTTTACCCAATGTTCTTTTTACTATGCAGGAACTGAACCAGAATACTATATTTCCTTTGGATCCTCTTATTTGTGATAGTTTCTCAGACTTTTATATTGATGCCTTCAGTAGTTTTGAAAATTAACTTGTCAAACATTTTATGGGATGCTCCTCTATTGTAATTTGTCTTATGTTTGTCTCATAATTAGACTGGAGTTATGTATATTTTGAGGGGACAACACCAGACTTCCATTGCCATTTCGTCCTATTATGACAAAGCTATGTACTCTCTGCATTACTTACAACTTCTGATGTTGACCTTGATTTTGTTCAAATGATGCTTGCCATATTTATCCACTTTAAAATTCTTATATCATCTTTTCCATACTGTACTCTATCAAAAAAGGTCACTATGTTTAGCTGACCCTTAAAGACTGACAGTTTTGTTCCCACTCCTTAGAATAAAGTATCTGTGTGATTGGTCATTGTCCTTGGGTTATTTATCATCTCATCATTATTTATTTATTTTTTATAATCACTGTTTTATATTAGTGTTGAATCATGAATATTTATTTTGTAATTTGAGATATAACCCAATACTACTTTATTTATTTTGTTGAACAAATGGTTTCAGCTTTTGCCACTGTGGCCTCTATCATTTGGCTCCTATATCCTTTTGATGGATTACTATTTTCTCATGTTTTGATTTGTTTTTAGAAACTTCTTTACTTTCTGCCAAGATAAGCTTTTCCAGGCTCATTTTATATGCTTCCTGCCCCTGTCTTACAATCAGCTATTTCTTTCCTTTTTTTTTTTTTTAATTATCTAATAACTAATGATATCGAGAACTTGTCATGTGCTTATTTGCCTCTGAATATCTTCTTTTGTGAAGTTTCTATTAAAAATTTTGTCATTTTTATTTTTTATTTTTAATTTTTCCAAAGTCTCAAAAAATAGACAACTAATATTTATAAATAAAAATAGAAGATAATTTCAAAAACAGATCATGCCAAATCTTATAGACAATAGAAAAAGAAGAAATACTTCAAATTTATTCTACTTCATCTGGTATACCTGATATTAAAATTGGAAAAAATATATTATTATAAAGGGAAATTACAAACATATTTCACTTATAAATGATGATGTAATCTCCTAAACAACATTAACAAGTTGAATAAAAATTATTGTTCAAATAATGTACTTTGGTCAAAATTAAATCCAACTTACATGAGAATTAGTTGCTATTTTCTTTTCTTTTTTTTTCTTTCCTTTTTCTTTCCCCCACCCCCTCCCTCCTTCACTATCTGCTCTCCCCTTCCTCTAGCCCCACCATGTCATTAATGTCATTAATTGTCCTCAAATCAAAGTTAAATACATAGGATTCATGCTTCTCCATTCCTGTGATGCTTCACTAAGAATAATGTGTTCCACTTTTCCACCTCCATCCAGGTTAATACAAATCCTGCAAAATCTCCATTTTTTTAAATGGCTGAATAGTATTCCATGGTGTACATATACCACAGCTTGTTAATCCATTCCTGAGTTGGTGAGCATTTAGGCTGTTTCCACATTTTGGCGATTATAAATTGAACTGCGATAAACAGTCTAGTACAAGTGTCTTTATAATAAAAGGTTTTTTTTTTTCCTTCTGGAATAGATGCCCATTATGGGATTGCAGGATCAAATGGGAGATCTGGCTTGCGTTCTTTGAGGGTTCTCCATACTTTCTTCCAAAAAGGTATTAGTTTGCTGTTCCACCAGCAGTGTAAAAGTGTTCCTTTCTTTCCACATCCACGCCAGCATCTGTAGTTTTGAGATTTTGTGATATGGGCCATTCTTGCTGGGGTTAAATAATATCTCAGGGCGGTTTTAATTTGCATTTCTCTAATAATTAGGGATGATGAGCATTTTTTCATGTTTGCTAGCCATTCGTCTGTCTTCTTTATAGAAGGTTCTGTTATTTCTCTTCCCCATTGATTTATGGGATTGTTGGCTATTTTCATGTGGATTAATTTAAGTTCTCTATAGACCCTAGTTATTAAGCTTTTGTCTGATTCAAAATATGCAAATATCCTTTCCCATTGGGTAGGTTGTCTATTTGCTTTAGTTGGTGTCTCCTTAGCTATACAGAAGCTTTTCAGTTTAATTAAATCCCATTTGTTTGTTTTTGTTGTTGAAAAGTTTGAGCTTTTCAAAAAAAAATTAAATGTGTTGATCAAGTCCATCAGAAGGTCACTCATGCTGGAAATCATGGAGTTATATTCTAGGGAAGTGGTTCTCAACCTTCCTAATGCTGCAGCCCTTTAATACAGTTCCTGTGGATCATGACCCACAGGTTGAGAACTGCTGTTCTTGGGCGGGCAGCTCTCACTCATGTCCTTCCCTGAGTTGTTTGTCCTGGCCTTAAAGGGACCCAGCCTCATCAGGATTTCTCCACGGAGGTGCAAGGGACTCCTCACTGTCCCCGGTCTCCTCATGCCTGACTATTCCTGCCATCTTCTCTCCCAGAAATATTCTTACAAATACAAATTGCACCGATAGTCAGCATCGAGCCTTGCTTTACATTCAGGTTCAAAAGTTACTTCCTTCAGGAAATCATCCCTGACTAGCAATTAACAATTATTCATTTAGTATTTTTATTTCACAACCCACTTGGACAGTGCATATGGTTTTCATTTATACACATCTTCTTTTTTTTTTGTAGAGACAGAGTCTCACTGTACCGCCCTCGGGTAGAGTGCCGTGGCCTCACACAGCTCACAGCAACCTCCAACTCCTGGGCTTAAGCGATTCTCCTGCCTCAGCCTCCTGAGTAGCTGGGACTACAGGTGCCCGCCACAATGCCCGGCTATTTTTTGGTTGCAGTTTGGCTGGGGCTGGGTTTGAACCCGCCACCCTCGGCATATGGGGCTGGTGCCCTACTCACTGAGCCACAGGCGCTGCCCTATACACATCTTCTGATGACTCTTAAAAGTATTTCTTGTTTTCCAAAGTTGAATATAAATTTTTTGAGGTAAGAACCTGTGTCTTCTACTTTTTTCTGTGTCTGGTAGAGACTGCCTATTGTCCCCTATTATCCATCCTCACTTTCTTCTTTTTAATACTAGAATTTCCTAAACTTTTATCTGGAGATGTGGCTACCTAGCTAGAAACTACATTTCCCAGCAACCTTTGCAACAAGGTAAGGCCATAAGACTAAATTCTGGCCAATGGAATGTGAGCAGGAGTGATTCGTGCAAGTTCCAGGAATTGCATGCCCTCTACTTCCTTATTTTCCTTCCTGTGGACTGGAATGCAATGTTGGAAATGATCGGTCATCTTGAACCTTGAAGATGAGGACAAACCCCATGATAAGGTGAAACAAGAGAAGTTATCTTGGTTGCTGGACTACCTTTTGGAGAAGACCTTTCTTACTCTACTGGATGGCTCATGAGGTTTATATATATATTAATATATGTATACAATTATTATTTTTAAATAAAAATGGTCTTGCTGTGTTGCCCAGGTTAGCCTGAAACTCTTAGGCCCAAGCAATCCTCCAGCTTCAGGTTCCTTAGTAGCTGGCACTACTCAGGAACCAGCCATGTGTACTGCCACACTTGAGTGAACTCAAATTTTTATGCATTAGAAAAACAAGCTTTTATCTTGTTTAGCCCACTGTTACTGGTCTTTTATAATATTCCAATATCCTGACTCAGACAATGTTCTATATAGTACTTAACATAGAATAACAGGAATAGAGTGCTAAATAATAATGTGGTCGTATTTCTTTGTTTTGTTTTCACTCTTTCATGAATGTGTCATGATCTCATTCATTATTAAGCTTAAAAGACAAAGAATGGTTCCAGTAATTTTTTACTGAATTATAATCATTTTGTTAGAATTATGACACATTATCAATATACTCTGTTCTTCTGATATCACTGAATAAAACCTTTGGAAGAATTATCTGTAGTGGGAGTCCAAATTTGGCATTAAAAGAGAGAATTTTCAAATAACCAGGAAATTTTACAGAAATCTTATAATTGTGACTCTATAGAGCGATACAGTCACATTCATACGAATAGTAAAACTTAACTACTTCCAGAAAGTAGAAAGGAAGAGGAGAAAGAGGGGAAGGGAGGGGAAAGTGGGAGGAGGGAGGATATTTGGGGGGACCTCACCTAATGTGCATAATGCAATGGTACATTTCAAAACTATTAAGAAAAGAGTATAATTGTTTTACCACAACAAATAAGTGAGGTGATGGATGTGTTAAGAAGTTCAATGTAAGCATCTCACATTGTATATCAAATCAGTACACTAAACCCCATAAATGCATCAGTGTACACAGTTATGATTTAATAAAAGAAAAAAAGCTCCTTGTGCTAATCACCAACTATACCATCATGACCACCTCTCATGTAAAAACAACATACCTCCAAATCTCCTGAAATATTAGCTCCAGCAAGAATCCCTGTAGCTGCTGGGAAAAAAATGGCAAAGACAGAGAAGAAGCCTTCATTTTTTGTGAAGCTTGGCCCAAAATTTTCTGCAAATATTGATGCTGCAAAACAAATTATGAGAAAATTATCATGTTGACTTTTTTTTTTGTTAACAGAGTCAGAGGCAAATTTACCTTTTGCTCCCATAGCCCGAAATGCAAATTTATTCCTAAATGCCAGTAGTCCCCTGACACCTGGGGCCAGTTTCATGGAAGACAATTTTTCCATGGACCGCAAGGCAGAGTAGGGTTTGGAAATGAGTCCGTAAGCAATTGATCTGTTACGGTCTCTGTGCAATTAAACCTCTCTGCTAATGATAATCAGTATTTGCAGCCACTCCCCAGTGTTAGCATCACCCCCTCAGCTCTACCTCAGGTCATCAGGCATTAGATTCTCATAAGCAGCACACAACTTAGATCCCTCACATGCACGATTTACGGTAGGGTTCGCACTCCTATGAGAATCTAATGCGGCCATTGATCTGCCAGGAGGCAGAGCTCAGGCGGTGATGTGAGTGATGGGAAGAGGCTGCAAATACACAAGAAGCTTCCTTCCCTTGCCTGCCGTTCACCTTCTGCTGTGTGGCCCAGTTCCTAACAAGCTACAGATCAGACTAGTCCATGGCCCACAGGGTTAGGACCACAACTATATGCTAAATATAATAAACTTGAAGTTGTTGGTTGGTATACTCCTGATGAACCTGATGTTTATAATTGGCAAGAATCAAAATATATCTTGAGATTTTAGATTTCTAGGACGTAGCTCTAACAAATCAGTCATTTTCTGCCAACAGAGACCCAGGTTGCCTGATTTTCTTAGGATTTAGAATAGATCAAAGCAGGAAGAGATGAAGCATTCTCTCAATATACCAGACAGGCAAACTCACAAAAATACCACACACATTCCCACACAACCCCTGCCACACACAGACAAGTACATTCTCACGTGGACAGTTTAAACAATCAGCACACTGTTTTCTATGCCTTTTCCCCCAATCATTTAAGAACCTTGTGGGTGAGGCTACTAAAGTTTTAATCTCTTTACTCTTCTTTCCCAGAAATCGAATCTTAGATCCTTATGCCACATTTTCAGTCTGGGAGAATAAAATAGGGAGGAGTTTTGTTCATAACATAATACGATCCCACACATTGTCACCAAAGTATCTAAATAAAAAAGAAAACATCTAGAAGAAAAACAGAAAGGAAAAAGAAGAAAAGAGGAGGAAGAAAAAGGTGAATTTGGGGTATAAAATAAGGAAGAAAAGAGTCAAGCATCAAAAAACGCATTAGAAATAGCAGAGGAAAAAGGATAGAAAAAAATGTTAACATGCAAAGCAAGCAAGATAGTCTTTAGAGGAAAAAGAATCAGGAAGAAAGGGATGACGTGACATGAAAAGGAAACAAATACTGACAACTGAGTAAATAATGAAGGGAAGTATTTAAAAAAGAACCCTTGACAGTCGATCTTGAGTAGGCTAGAGAGAAAAGACAAGAACACATAGATGGGAGGAGAAGAATGGGAGAAACAGTGACATTATCTCAGGATGCTACGCTAAGTAACTCTTACGATCTTTTATGCCTGGAAAGTTGACAGCGATGCTTACCTAGTAATGCCATAGGTAAACAAGGTGAAAAAAGTCTAGCAATAAGGGGAAAAAAGTCTATATTTGATGACAGTCCTCTGAAATGATTGAACAATTTATCCAAGCTATTCTTTTTGTTTTTGTTTATTTTTTACCTGCCAGAAGGCCTCCCACCTCTAGAGGGTGTTCAAGCTATTCTCTTTTACTGTACATACTCTCTTTTTTCCTCTTATTTGATGGAAACACAATTTGTCCCGCACTGCAAGGTTTATAAGACACTTTCATATCCACTATCTTATCTGCTTTTCAGACCACCATTGGGAAATAATTATTATCACCATACTTTAGCAGGAGAATCTGAGACCCAGAACATTAGGTGATCCATCTAGTTGGTAAGTGGAAGAGCTGATTCCCAGCCCTAGGTCTCCTGAATCCAACTCCAGGCTCTTCCCAGGACCACACCAGCATTCTTACAGCTGGGGTTAAGGGGGCGGGGGATGCTAACAAAGGGGGCAATGGAGAACCATTAATTGAGAAACCCGCAAATTTGTAACATGTACCTTGGTAATTAAAGAAACCTCTGGACTTTTTCTCATTGTTGGATGGAATGACAGTTCCAATGAAGAAGTCTGCAATAGCAATGAGAAGAATGACCAGAAGAATCACCTGAGCCTGCAATGGCAAAGTGAACAGAGACCAAGTTACATATATTCAACAACCTTCTACTTAATTAGAAAACTTGTAGTGGTCCACTAGAGAGATTACTATAGTTAAGACTGTGCTACCCAAATAGATAATCCACACATCCTTATAGAATACCATCTTTAAAAGCCTATTCTTTCTGGATATAGATACTACATTTTCTTTTTTCTTTCTTTCTTTTCTTTTTTGAGATAGAGTCTCACTTTGTCACCCTCAGTAGAGTGCCATGGCATCACAGCTCGCAGCAACCTCAAACTCTTGGGCTTGAGTGACCCTCTTGCCTCAGCCTCCTGAGTAGCTGGTACTATAGGTGCCTGCCATAACAGCTGGCTAGTTTTTCTATTTTCAGTAGAGATGGGGACTTGCCCTTGCTCAGGCAGTCCACCTCCCTCAGCCTCTTAGAGTGCTAGGATTATAGGCAAGAGCCACTGTGCCTGGCCTAAATGCTGTGTTTTCAATGGGAGCATGTGCTTGGACACTTGAGGGTGACATTTGAAGAACATTCCAAATCACATCAATCATAATGTCCCAGGAATGTAAATGAAGCCAAAGGTTTCAACACTGGCAGACCTGAGTTTTCTCTAGGCAGAGCCCCTGTGGGTTCTTCCTCTTCCTAGTGCTCTTGCAGGAGTATGAGAACACAGACAATTCCAGAATCCCAATGACACGCAGTGCACCTGAGGTCAGGGTGCCGCTGTGCCCTCGGTACCAGTGGTCTGCAAAGTTGACCAGCCAAATGGTGTTCCTTCTGTTTCTCTAGCACTTGCAGGTGTTTCTGGGCTTGGGGTTGCCGTGTACTCTTCCTGCTCCCTGGAACACACACTTCACCCTACACTGCGTAGCCATTGCCTTCTCATCCTTTAAGTCTCAGTTACCTTCTCAGTGGGGCCTTTCTTGATCCCTTAATCTAAATAATAACAGCTCTGTGTCCATGAGGGCTTACAACAGAACAGATTCAGACCTAACTTGACCTGTATTCGTTTAGGTGAATAATACCGCCAACAAACTAATAAACCTCTGAAATAGATAATTTTATCATCTATCTTTTAAAGATAAAAAGAACCTAAGGCACAAAGAGGTTAAATAACTTATTCAAGGTCACAGAAATATGAAGACCACATTCAAATCCACTCCAACCACAAAGCAGGAGAGGTAACTACTACCTTCTCCTGCCAATGAGCTTCATTGCCTCCTCTCGGAATCAAGTCATCTAAAAGAAGTTTCCTCTGATTTTTCTTTTTTTCTGAGTGTCTTGTTTATTTCCTTCAAAGTGCTTTTCACAATTTATGATTTTATATGTATTTGTTTACTTGTTTATCACTCCTCTATCTACAGACTATATGCTGAACAAAGGCAGGGATTCTGGCTGTTTTGGTCACACCTGCACTTAAAGTGGCTAGCGGAATGCTCAGCACCTGCAGGCACTTAATACATTTTTAGTTAATATGTGAATGTATAACCCACAAATAAATGCCACATAGGAGTGTCTCCTGTTGCCTTGTATGGGTGAGAGGCTTCAGCTTTCCATCTTTCCATCTCTTGTGATGGATTGTGGTCCCTTCATCTTGAGGCACACAGGAACATTTTCAATCGCACCAACCACTGGAGGGAGTTACAGAGGATGCAAAATTCATGCTTTTTGTCATTCAGAAATTTATGATCTGTTTTATTACTAGTTAAACCCAGATAATTTCTGGTTCCAAAGCCTAGGGTGCCTTCAAACTTGCTGGTGAAATATTGTGTGTCAGGACAGGTGCAGTGGCTCACACCTGTAATCCTAGCTCTTGGGAGGCCGAGGTAGGTGGAATACTTGAACTCAGGAGTTCAAAACCAGCCTGAGCAAGAGGGAAACCCTATCTCCACTAAAAATAGAAAGAAAAAAATATATATATATAGGAAAAATTAGCCAGGCATCTGAGGCAAGAATATCATTTGAGCCTAAGAGTTTGAGGTTGCTGTGAGCTATCATGATGCCATGGCACTGTACCCAAGGCAACAGACTGAGACTCTGCCTCAGAAGACAAACATAAGCCAAAACTAGATTTCAGAAGAGAATGACAGTTTTTGCTTCTTTTACCATATCCCAACACATCTGCCATTTCTTTTGGGTTTCAGAACCCACGGGCAGCTTGAAAGGAGACACTAGGGTTTGTTTGTTTGGGTTTTTTTTTTGTAGAAACAGAGTCTCACTTTATCGCCCTCAATAGAGTGCCATGGCGTCACACAGCTCACAGCAACCTCCAACTCCTGGGCTTAGGCGATTCTCTTGCCTCAGCCTCCTGAGTAGCTGGGACTACAGGACCTGCCACAACGCCCGGCTATTTTTTTTTGTTGCAGTTTGGCCGGGGCCGGGTTTGAACCCACCACCCTCAGTATATGGAGCCAGTGCCCTACTCACTGAGCCACAGGCGCTGCCCGACACTAGGGTTTATAATCGAGAGACATAGCCGTCCAGTGTGCACCACTTCTATAATCCCATGGGGTCTGTGCATGGAGACGGCAGCTACACTGGTGGCTATGTCAAGTGATAATAGAAAGAACCACAAAACACAGTCTCTATCACATGACTCAGGAGCTGCCAGACAAGACTGTCTGGAATTCCTGCTTTGGAGGTGTGGTGTTCCACCTGGAGCTCACCTTTCACCAGGGCAAATAATAGCAGCAATTCCTTTTTTTTTTTTTTTTAATTACTGCAGGAGCCTGCTATTTCTTCTCTTGTTTCTACTGGACCTCCTTTCCCTGGGGTGGTAAGGAATATGTGGTGGAACAGCGATTCTTTTTGAATATGGGGTTCCTTCTATTCCTACAATTTGTTCCGAACCTAACCAGCAGTTGTTGGTAAGATCATTTTTGAAAAATTCACCTTTGCTTCCCATTCCATTCCAGCTACTGAAATTCCTAAAAGAATCACCACAGTGATGGTGCCTATAATCCGGATGTCATTGGTTCGATCCACCATCATGGAATCACTCTCCTGGGGGGGAAAGTATTGTCACGTGGTTAGAGATACAGCTTTCTGCATGTGTGTCTTGTTAACAGCATTTAACAGTTAAGAGAGATACTGTACACTGAGCCATATAGGATAATACAAAAAGGAAGTGTTCATAAATTTTAGAAGATTATTTTTTCCCTGTGATAATTGGTCTTTGATAGCCAAGGTTAAAAGTTAGAAGTTTTAGAGATTCATTCTAGTCACAGCTTTTAAAGAGATTGTAACACAAAGGAAAAGTACATGAACACACACATAGTGTATTTTGTTTCAGAAGAATGATTATTTTTGTGTGTCAAGGGGAATCCTGGAGGAAAAAAAATGAGTAGTTCATGTGTGACTATTGGAAATTAGTTAAGTTTAGGAATACACAGCACAAACCCAATAAAGCAGCTCTGGAAGATAACACACCTTATGAACTACAAGTTCATTTATTTATCTAATTTGCAAATATAGGTACTGTTCCCCATTGAACTCAGTGAATGCTATCTTTGCCACAGAACAAAGACTAGAAGTTAGTTGTTATGCTAGGTAATTAATATGCTTGTATGCATGCCATCCCTGACTGTCACCTAAACCAGGAAATATCTAGTTTTCTGTAGGGAGTTATTTTCATGTCTGAACTTTCTTTCTCTTTGGAAATCTATACCATAATCAGTATTACTGCTGTTAACAATATCCACTACTTATCCAATGTTTTAACTATCACACAGTATTTCATGTATGTTATTTCATTTGATTTGTAGATGCTTCTATGAAATACATAGAATAAATAGTATTATTAGCCCAGGTTATACATTTGGAAAACAGGGTTCAGATTAATAGATCCAAAGTCTCTGCTGGTAAAGCTGAGGGCCAGGACTCCTTCCACTATATCCAACTTTCTCCTTTCATCTTGCCATCATCTGATGTCTTAGTGCCTGGAAAAAGCAAACTAAACTGAATTATCTTGCTTAGCTGAAGACAAGAAAAGCTTTTAATTACCTTAAGAAGATCTACCACGGTCTCAGCAAACCCCACCACATACATGGCAACAGCCACTGCATTGGCAAAAGCAAAGATCAAGCCTATGGACCCCCCGAACTCAGGACCTAAACTTCGGGAAATAAGGTAGTAGGCCCCACCTGAAATGAGAAATGAGCATGATTTACATTTGTGGAGCTGCTAGTTTATATGACTCAACGATTTTAAGGGTCTGAGAACATTTGAAATATTAATTATCCTAATAAAAATAAATAATAATTATCATAATGAATGAGTTCCTTTAGGAACCCCATGTCACCCTAATGAATAATGTAGCCCTTATTTGTACTCCGTACATAATCTACAATAGAAGTAGTAGCCTGACTTATCAACCCGATTTATTGAAGCCTAAATGTAAAAAAATGCTACAAATAAGAACGCAGCAAACTTTATCCCCCAAATGCTTTGTCTTTAAAAAAGGTCATTGGAATACTCAAATTGATAATGCAACTGAAGTAAAATTTGATATCCAAATTCCGGAAAAAGGAAAGCCTGGGTAGAAAATGACATGGATAAAGTACATATAATTTTTTGGTATGTACAGTATTTGCTGCATAAAACAGAATGTATATCTGTGTGGTGCTATATATTACTCACCTATAAATCAGAGCTGGAGTTTTATGTTTTTAGCTTGACAAGACGTGATTATTGCCAAATACTCGTGTGTAGAGGGGTAGCAAGTGGGAAGAAAAGTAGGGAGGACTTGGACCAATTGCTTCTCCCTTGGACTTGAAAGAAGTAGTTTTACATATGTCCACATGCTTCTGCGCATGAAAGACTGAACTAGCTTTGTCGACTAACTGCCTGGACCGTTAGTTGCTAGTAGCTCATACTGAGCTGGTCTTAGAGGTAGACAGAATGGGCACAAACCCATCTAAAAACAAAACAAAATTACTTTTGGCTGTGAAGAAATTACTTTCACTGTAGTAATTCCTTTGGATTCAGGGGTCAAAGTTCTCTTTAAAAATGTGACATACTATCTGGCTGGAGCAAATTCCTGTTATTTCCTTTAGTCAAACACATTAGCTGCCAGTTACCTAGGTAGGTTTGGTCACAATAAGAGCCAGGCAGGAGTTGAGAGTGGAGATGTGTCGTGGGTGGGGTGGTGTTCTAGGAAGCTCTGAGTAGGGACACCTGGATAAGCTTCCGAAGCAGAGAACCCGGGGAACCAAAGAAAGGAAGTTGGAAGAACAGCGATAAACTTTATCCACTTCCTCTACTGCCTGGGCCTGCCTGCTCCTACATGTTTTGAAAGCAGCTCTTTTTTTATATATTTGTTTTCTTTTGAATGACCTCCCCATGCCTGCCAGCCACTGAGAGCTCAGTTTGTGGTGAATCCTGAGGGCTGGACACAGGACCAGTTTACTGAGTAGGAATTGTCAGCAGCGCTACCTCGGGTGCTGCCGAGGACCCACACTGAGGGGCCCTGAGACAAAGCCAACCATGTTCATGCAAAGAAGCCTTGCACTTTGCTGAAACATGTCTTCCTCCGAAACACACGGTCACTCTCCACTTGATAGACATTATCTCATCACAGGCAATGGTCAAAAAAAACCTTCTCTGGAGATCTCCTAATTTGAATTGAGAAGCTTTTGCCTTTCTGTTTAAATTTGTGCTATTTTGTTTGAAGACTGTGGGAACAAATGAGCATTATGCCAATTTCACTTCTAATACTAAACCAACTTCACACATTACTAGCAATCGAGTCTGTGGTCATAGGTAAATTGATTGGCTTACCTCCTCTTACCACGCCATTTGTGCAAATAGCAGACATAGAAATACCTGTGAGTGTCGTCACCACCACACTCAGGCCAATGATGATGAATCCAAGACCTGAAAAAGCCCCCAAGAAAGGTGTTTGGCTCCTGTACTGAGAGAAGTCACCAGCATTTCACATGACAGCCGGCTGAATCTCATCACAGGAGGTTCAGTTTCTCTATGAAAACCTGAAATGTTCTAAAAGATCCCATGCCATGAAGGTCTAGCAAGCACCTGAAATGTACTAAACTTTAAAACTGAAGCCATGTCCAGGAATCATTTTTGAAGAATCACCAGCAAGAGGTGGGCAGACCAGCCTGAAAAATAAACTGTTTATTCAAGGGATTTGCACACCTGTAAAGCATGACCTGAAATGTACCAGAGAGATCTGTTAGAAACAAGACTAGAGATGACCAGTATGGGGCTGACCAGTGTGGGGCTGACCATCATATGCGCCATACCTTATGTTTTCTTCTGCATCTGGCTCTTCCAAATCGTTAGCCAGGCTTCAAGAACCTTGGGCTACTTTCTCGTTCCCATCAAAAAGAAGTATATAAAAAGTTTTTGCCTACCCGTAGCAACCGATGAGGGCATTAGATATCTTAGAGATTTTACCTCCACGGACAAACCCGTTAGTTGCTATTGCAGAAGTTGACAACCCAGTAATAGAAGTTACCGTGGTGGAAAGAAGAATTATGACAACTCCGAGACCTGTTAGCAATGAAAGATAGAAGATACTGCATTTTACTTTTCTTCCTTGGATCCTCTATTGCTGCAAACTATACTGCCTTTAATTTAAGTTTTTCAGGTCCATGCCTTGGGCCCCGATGGGCTTTCTTTGTGCTAAAGAGAAGCTGGTATGCCTGGCATGAAGATCAAGTTGGAGAACAGCTCATCAGGATGAAGGATGGTTTCAAAATGACACATAGCCTAAAATGCAGCCCAGGAAAGGAAAAGTTGACTTATGCTGGTGTCCCGGGAGAGAATCTACCCTGGCTGTGAAAAGAGAAAACATGACATTTGACCTTCTTTCTTGCTTGAGAGCAACCTGAATGAGAAAGTTGGAGGTTTGACAAAGGTTAAAACCTTCTCCATTTTTCTTGCATCTCTTTGCCTGGGGAGGAAAGGGACGGGAACCAACTTGCATTACCTTTGAAAACACTCCCGTAAGGTCAGTGGTGAACTATTAGAGCCTGGGTTGCCTTTACCTTACAAATGATGGTGCGGGTCACAAATTTAATTACCTCCTCTGACATATCCATTTGTGGCAATAGCAGAGGTGGATAAACCAGTGATACCAGTCACTGTCACGGCTAAGCCGATGATAATCACACCAAGACCTCAGTTGAGAGAGGAGAAATAAAGGCGTTAAATGGTGGAATAATCCATTAGGTTATTTACAGACTTGCCAGCAAATCTAAGGTAATCACTGAAAAACCACACATGAGTTCAGCATGTTGCAGGGCAATCACACAGAATAAGCGCTCAGGTTTCAAGAAACTCAAGAGCTAAAATACGCATTCCTATGCTGTACACAACAACACAACTCTGGTCAAAATTTAATGTGAACCCCATCTTTGATAATGTTCTACATAGGTATAAATATAATATTTGGTGTATAATTCCAAGCTGTCCATATAACTGGAGATTAAATGTTCATCCGTCCAGGTAGCTATCTTTTTTGTACATATGGTCATGTAGCAGTGGAAAATTAGATATAGTATAGCAAATTGTTCATCGGGCAGATGGGTAGGGTGGAAAGAATCAAATCAAACAACATTAACTTATTGGCTGTGTGATCTCTGGCAAGTTACTTATAGTCTGAGCAAAACATGGCAATGAAATTAGAAAGAATGTATCAAGTGGTTAGCGTAGCTCATGGGACATAGCAGAGCACAGCACACAATCACTGGTGCTGCTTTTTGGTCATATCTAAAAATAGTACAATGGCTATTTTTTTTTTAAGCTTACTATATATCCAGTCATCTGGCAGGCAGTGTGAGAAATGCAAGAAGCAAATAAAATGAAATGAAACAGCTGTCCTCAAGGATCTGATGGGTTTGGAAGTCTGATGACTATTTGGAGAATAGTCTGATGACTATTTGGAAGTGGCAGCAGCCAGAATTCGAGGAAGAAGAGACTGCTTTCAGCTTCAAGAAACACACAGACAGGAGGATACTACAGGGTAGCAAAATATGCCACTTTGCTGTAAGAATTTTTTTCTTTTTTTGAGACAGAGTCTTACTATGTCACCCTCAGTAGAGTGCTGTGGCGTCACAGCTCACAGCAACCTCCAATTCTTGGGCTTAAACAATTCTCGAGCCTCCCAAGTAGCTGGGACTACAGGCGCCTGCCACAACACCGGGCTATTTTTTGGTTGCAGTTGTCATTGTTGTTTAGCAGGCCCGGGCTAGGCTTGAACCCACCAGTCTTGGTGTATGTGGCTGGCTCTCTACTCACTGAGCTACAGGCGCTGAGCCACTTTGCTGTAAGATTATTTTGAACTGAAGGCAATTGAAAAGAAGCAGATATAAGAAAAGCTGCTGGTCCTTTTCCTATTTGCCTAAATGCAGGACATGAATTTATGAATGTCCTCCTCCTTTCTACCAGGACAAACAGAAGCTCATCATGAGAGACAACTCCAGGCCAATGGTGAATAGAAGGAAATAGTTTTTCCTTTCCTATAATACCCTTTCCAATAGAAACCAACCTAGAATTTAGGGAGAAGGTTGTGAGGTCACAGCTGCTGAGCTCCCCAGAGATCTCCCAGAATACTCTGGTCTAGGCTGCAAGATACACTCCCCTACATAGAGTGAAAGCTCTACGGTTGTTGGCAAGCTCTCTGTCCCATGGATGGTTAGAAGGATAGCCCACCAAGAGAGAATGTCACCTATCTGGCTGTGCCCCAGCAGAAGGGGAAGTGGGAGGAGATTAAGGGCAGAAACAGGAAGCTGGTAGTAGAGGCTGGGTCTTGGATGCTCCCAGCTCTACTCAGCTCTGGCCAGTGTCTCTGTGCTATCTTGAAGGTGAAGTAGAGTGGGAAGAGCGTGACTGTGTGGTACAAGCTGCAAACTTGGACCATATTGCTTTGGCCCTTACAGACTCTTATAAACTAGGGGCATTAAAAAGTTGCCCTGGGCGGCGCCTGTGGCTCAAGGGGTAGGGCGCCGGTCCCATATGCTGGAGGTGGTGGGTTCAAACCCAGCCCGGCCAAAAACCAAAAAAAAAAGTTGCCCTAAATTCTTCATATCTCTTGCATTGATACTGTGGTGAGCATCATTCCTGTATCACTATGTGGCCTCAGGTCCTTGTATCACTAAAAATGATTCATTTTTATCTGTTGTGCTTACTTTGCTCTTGCCTTTGAGGAAGTTTGATATCAAATGTTTAGCACACCCCAGAAACTGTCTAGGGACATATAGTTTGCATTTCATGACATTAAATCTACTCTGACTTCAGCCTTTCCCCACCATCGTTTTCCCATTACCTCTTATCTTCTCAACAATTCTTAATTCATCCTTTTGCATTGCACACATTTCTGTAAACCATTTGAAATCTTGGAACAAAGTTGCACGCTTTTATACAACAAAGGTTCTGCTTCTCTCACAATCAAACATAAAATCTTAGAGTAAAAAGCAGCTTAGAAAATATTCATTCACTGTTTTCTCAAAGTGTGGTCCTTAAACCACCTGCTTCAGGAAATGCCCAGGATGTTTATTAAAAATGCGCAGACCTACTGAGTTTGGATTTTAAAAAGTAAGACCCAGGATTCTGCCATTTCCCACCCTCACTTCCCAGATAATTCCTATGCACTCTACAGTAAGATGACTAAGCTACCTTCAGCCTATCTCTACTTGTATGTTCAGAAATCTTCTATAGCATTATCCTCAAAGAATTGATTGGGAAAGAATTCACTCTAACCCACCCCCTAACTTTTAGATGAGATAGTAAAATTCACAGAGTAAAAGTGACTTGCTTCAGACCATATTCCTGCTTCTCACACCCACTTCCCTGCTTAAAGGTTACATTTCTTTTAAACTATCTTGCCCCGAGCCAAGGTCTTCAGGACAGAGAAGGCCTAAACCACATTCTCAGCTCCTTCTACCCTTCGCTTTTGGGAACAAGACAGTCACAACTTTTAGCCCCAGAATGGTTTGGCTGCTGCTACTGTTGCTGGCTACAGCTTCCCTCTGGCTTATTGCAAAGGTCTCCAGACTTCTTCCCCAAACAGCAACCAAAGCAAGAAGAAAATACTTGCA
The DNA here is from genome assembly GCF_027406575.1 of Nycticebus coucang. Taxonomy (NCBI): domain Eukaryota; kingdom Metazoa; phylum Chordata; class Mammalia; order Primates; family Lorisidae; genus Nycticebus; species Nycticebus coucang. Next base: position 50,008,381 of record NC_069785.1, on the reverse strand, counting down.
TTTATTTCTTTTCTTTGCCAATAAAGGAAATCCAAATGGGACTTAGCTCATTTAGCTTTAAGTTCACAGCAAAGGTCTATAAAACTAAGGTTGATGACAAGTTTCTACTACTCATGAAAGTCTATCCTCCCAGAATTTAAAAAGAAAGAAAGAAAGAAGGAAAGAAAAGACAAACACAAACCTCCACTCAAAGGAAAACCCTGTGAACACTCATTAGGTGGCCTTCTAATCTCTTCTAATATATAATTCAAGTATCTAAATAAAAGGTCCTTATGGAAACAACACTAATGTCTGATAGTATAATAGGCTATTTCGCAGAAGACAGGATTCTTCATATTTTACAGTTTTGCAACACTTGAAACTGGGTTGACTGTGAAGAGTAATGTAAGATCTGATTAAAGTTCAGATAATTGCCCAAACATATGGATGCTAAATAAGTTGCATTATAAAGAATTACTCTTGCCCTTGGCTACTCTCAACACCTCCAAACAAAGTAATGTTTCTTGATAATCCCAATAAGTTACTAAACTGCCCTTAAAAACCTAATTTTGCATGAAACCCTGAAGCAAAACCTTGGCAATATGAAGATGCAGATTTTCCATGGACCGGCATACACTCATTCTGGCCCCTGTGGCTGTGTGCATTCATTTGCTATGCACCATAAAACCGGCAAACAGCCCTTTGTCAGGAACCCAGCAGTTGCCAAACATGAAAAGGGAAAAAACTATGGGAACTGGTGCCAATTTTTCAATTTACAGCTCAGCCCTTTCTTTTTCCTAGTTAGTCTTCTGGTGATTCTGAATGTGTTCTGAGGAGCAAAGGCAATACATAATGACCAACTACCTTTAAAAATGGGAATTGAGATACCTTCTGGAGCAGTATCTGAAAGCACATTTGAACTTCTATGTTCTTGATCTTAAGTCTCCCCCTGAAAGTGAATTTATAGTTTTTTTCCAGATATGGAGAACAGTATTGATTTTTATTGCATTAAATCAGGAGATGTGATAAAATTTAAATAAACTCTTCATATAAATTTTACTAATATATTCCCAACAAAAAAGATATGTTAGAGGAAATAATGTTTTAAAGGCAATATACAATTAAAAAACATTAAATAATCACTCTTAATGCCATTATCACTTAGAAGAAAATTAGTGAGTACACATCAAGTTGAGTCATTTCATGTACCATTTTAAGCTTATATCTGGTAGTATTTTATTAACTGTTGTTTTCTGACTGCTGGTAACTGAAAGTAACACAGTTATTTTCTTTGGAAAATGTTCAACAATCCAGCATTTTTATGAGTCGGGTCACACTTTCATCAGTTTTCCTACAATTGTTTTTATTTAGTGAAGTTTTGGCAATCATCATACTAGGGAGAGGCAAATGCCCATATGTCCCCAAATATGAATATTATTATCTAAAATGAATGTGCTTTCAAAAGACGAAAATAACCACTTAAGCATTCACCTATTTGGCAAGGTGGAAAATTCCAGTCTCACCGGAGTTAACTCTTCACTTTTCCTCTCTGCCAAACATTGTCAAAGAGACAAAGTAAAAAGAGCCCCAGTGTAAATGATTTCTGTGACCTTCCTCTCACATTGAGCAGTAATGGTGCAAACAAGCTGCTTATTGAGCTTATAATTTATATCAAAAATAATGTAGGAAAAATGCTTACCAATTCCAGCTTCTCCAACAATCCAGGAGAGGCGGATGAAGAGCATGACTCCCCAGATGTTCAGCATGCATCTTACCTGAGGATTGGAGGGGTGGTGAAAGAGGACATGAGAAGTGATAGTGAGACAAGATCGCCCGCCTTGAATTGCTGGTGTCGGGGCTGTGTGAACACTTATTCTGTTACAATATTGAATGGATAGTTCTCGTTTGTAAACAGAGGAGTTTTCTCACCAGCACACCTTTCACCCATCCAAACTTCACAACACCAGTTTGATCTTCCTTGTTCTCAGCTTGTTCATCTCCAGGCATTCCATCTCCATTAGCAACCCTGTCAGCCAAACCTGGGGCCACGGCCACATTCTGCATTTTTATAGAAAGCAAAAATGCAATAGTTGGTCCATGAACAAACCACTCCATAAAACTTTCAAAGGTAAATCAAAACAATTGACATACAATTTTAAACCAAAAAAAAAAAAAGAAGGTGGGCACGCATACTGATCATTTTAGTTTTTTTGTTTTGTTTTTTGTTTTTGTTTTTCCCTGGGAGTTGATGGGTTCCTTTCGTGATTGAGCTTTAGGCCTGGCTAAGACTGCAGGGGTGGTAGAGGGACCTTGAGCAGTTCTTCCACTAGTGAGAATATTTCCTTTGGTGAAAGTGGTCAAATGTAGATAAATTTAGAACACAAAAAGAAAAAGAGAGGAGAGAAGCAAGAAAGAAAAGCCCAGCAAGGGTGAATGAGGGTCTTTAGAAGGCATGTCAGGAGGGACAGAAAGACGACCTTCCTTAGTTATGCAGTCTCTGCACTTCTTTCTGTGAACCTCCCTGAACTTCATTTTATTCATCTAAAATCATGATAACATTTCTCTCCTCACCTCGGAGGATCTTTAGGAAGATTCAATGTGGCCAGGTGGTGGCTCATACCTATAATCCTAGCACTCTGGAATGCCAAGGTGGGTGGATCCCTTAAGCTCAGGAATTGGAGAACAGCTTGAGCAAGAATGAGACTCCATCTCCACTAAAAATAGAAAAAACTAGCCAGGCTTTATGGCGAGCACCTATAGTTCTAGATACTTGGGGGGCTGATGTAAAAGGATCGCTTAAGTCCAACAGTTTGAGGTTGCTGTGAGCTGTGATGCCAGGGTGAGAGAGTGAGACTCTGTCTCAAAACAAACAAACAAACAACAACAAAAGATTCAATGGCAGAACACATAGAAATGTTTTCCAAGAAAAGAAAGTTTGAAGAGTCTTAAGTATTCTACAGAAGTTTCACTCACTGGTTAACTGACTGCAGGAGCGCTATTTCTATAGAGGAAGTGTCTTTCAGGTTCCGTAGGCCTCTGCCTGAGAGTTGTTCAATGTGTTTGTATAGAAGGTAAGAAGTCTCATAACTGACTGCTAGAAAGATTAGTTGAGTGGAAATAAGAAGTAGTATAGATAAAGGTTTAAACCTTTATTTTTTTCTGTGACTTAACTCTGAAGAAAACCATTCTTCTGAGTAGGACAGTCTCTGAGTTCAATGGGAGAGGGAACGGCTCTATTTCTCTCAAGTTAAGAATAGCTCTCAATCTTTAATTTCCCTTTTAGATGTGACTTTGGATAATTTCACCTATTTAATTTACCTCATAAGCACCTATCTACCTACGTGGGTAGACTATACCTCCTTGAGCTCTGGACAAAGCTTTCTTTTTTTAGGAAGGGTTTTGAAATCACTGGAGAAGTCTCTTAGCTTTAGCACTTAATGACCACCATTATAGGATAATTTTATCTTATTTAAGTGGTCTAAATTAGTTTAAGCCTAAGATTATATATTCTGACGTCACTAGCTGAAAAGTCTCCAAAAAGAGCATTGTTTTCTTCCTCTAAAATGGGACAGGTGTGAAATAAACATTCAATATTTCTTAGAAAGTTTTCTTTTTAAAAATGACTAATGTTCTTGTCCTTACCATACTCAAAGGCTCTTGATTTGGGGCTTTTCTGTGCCATTAGTGTCCCCTCTGTATACTGTTCTTAATTTGGGCTAATTGCTCTAAGTCACTTACACTTCTCATCTTCTGCTAGACTGTTCTTTTCCTTCTCCATGTCAGTAAGGATTTCTCCCTGACTTTCTCTCCCATGAGACTTTGTTCATGATACTGTGGTGACACTTGGACGACTTAATATAATCAATGTAAGAAGAGTCACTCTATGACTATTGAATTGAAGAAAGATTCAGCATTTAATTATAGAATGATAGCAGTCGTTCTATTTTGTGGGTTACTTTTCCTCAGTACCAACCAAGGGCTTGCCATATAACAAATGATCAATAAACAATGCTGAATCTGTAAGGTGGACTTGAAAGTCCCTGATCTTTACCAGTTAGGAGCAGATGCCCTAGTTTCTTATCTATTCTTTTTTTTTTTTTTTATGATGTGATTTTTTTTTTTTATTGAATCATAACTGTATACATTGATATGATCATGGGGCATCATACACTCGCTTCATAAACCATTTGACACATTTTTATCACAGTGGTTAACATAGCCTTTCTGGCGTTATCTCAGTTACTGTGCCAAAACATTTACATTCTACATTTACCAAGTTTCGCAAATGGCCCTGTAAGATGCACCACTATTTTTTTCCCATCCTTCTCTATGAGGCAGTCCATTTCTTAGTGTTTCCTCTGTGCAAGCCACATTAAAATTGGGATATAAAGGGAATGAATCCCAAACCAGGTTATCTTATTATTTTTTGACAGCAGTAGGAAAAAATTGAATGACAGAGGAGATTAAAATTCATAGTTAAAATTTAGTTTTGAATTACCTGAGGAATATTTTAATCTTAAGCATTCCCAGTCCCTATTTGCACAAATAATTGAAAACTGACATTATATATTCATACCAATGTAAGATGTGTATAAGCAAAGTCCAAAGAAATTGAGGCTGAATTGGCAGTGCAGAAACAAGTGATCTGTATCAGCTATAGATACAAGCCATGTGTATAATTCAAAATTTTCTAGCAGCTACTTTTAAAAAAGCAAAAAGAAATTGGGGAAATAACTTGGGTTTAGACATGGACTCTTAAATTTTAAAAAATATATTTAATCTTTGTAGAATATCATCTTTCTAATATTTGCATATTTATTACCAGTAGTTGTACCCCAATTTGTAAGAGGGATGCTATTGACTCACAGAGTGTTTCAATAATATATTTACTTAATAGAATCTATATGAAATAGTATTATTTCAACATATAATCAGTATACAAGTATCAGTGAAGAATTTTACATACTTTTTTTCATACTAAGTCTTTGAAATCCACTGTATGTTTTTCATTGACAGCACATCTCAATCTGGGCTAGCCACATTTCAAATGCTTAATAACCACATGTGGTTGGTAACTACCATATTGAACAGCATAGATCTATAAAATACAGTCAATTTCAAATGGGTGAAACATGTGAGGCTGTTTTCTGGTCAATTAAAAATTCTATTTTTCTCTGAAAGAATTCCATATACATAAGGCAGCTGAATGGGTCAAGTGTAACTTTCATTTTCATAACACATAATCAATGAGAACAGGGAATTAAGGAATGTGGTAAAATGTCCATGAAGCTTGAGATTATTTGGCTAGGAGATTCATTTATCTGAGACAACCGTTTAAAAATAATTGACAGTAGTCTGGTTAATCAAGGTCCTACAGTCAGACTCGTAGCAACTACTCATTCAGGGAAAAGGCAATTTCCTTTGTCTAGACCAGGCGTCCTCAAACTTTTTAAACAGGGGGCCAATTCACTGTCCCTCAGACCGTTGGAGGGCTGGACTATAGTTTAAAAAATATATATGAACAAATTCCTATGCACACTGCACATATCTTATTTTGAAGAAAAAAAACAAAACAGGAACAAATACAGTTCATACCTCTTCATGTGGCCCGCGGGCCACAGTTTGAAGACGTCTGGCTAGATTAATCGAGGGTCCCATGAGACACAGCTTTAGTCACTTGCCTCTTTAAAGATAGTCTTGGGAATACAACCCTTGCTTTCTGATTAAATCTGAACTTGAAGATTCAGTCCAGGAAATTGCTCTGCTACCTGATGAACTCCAATGGTGACTGTGACCCTTAAATCTGAATTAATGAGAATACTAATGACTGTAAAAAAAATTATATAAAGTAGGCTAAAGGATGAAGAGAATACTTGAAATTTTCCCTTAAATGAACATTTCTTCCTAATAGATGCCCCCAATGGTCACAGTTTAATGGTTCTTCTATTTATCCCTAGGACTTTACAACATGATGCAAAATGACTATTCTTAGAGGGCATAGCACAGAAATCACAGTTTATAGAAATAGAAATTAGTAAAGCAATCATTTTCTAAATTATTAAAAAAGTCAATGTATAGTGTTCAGCTCTCCCTTAAGTAAATATGTTCAACTTTCTGGAGATTCAAAGTTTTAAATATATTTATACCACGAAGGTGAAGAAACCTTGAATACATACTGCTTTTGTTGACTATTAAGATCTGATAGAAAATTTACAAGCATAGAAGCCATTTCCACTGCTCACTGTCACGTAGGTGCTGAAAAAGTCCTAATCTTTCTTGGATACTGCCAATAAGAATAAATTCAATGGTCTTTCCCCCAAATCTTATTTTGAAGTAGTTTACTCAAAGTCAAAATCATTTTTCTGTTTGCCATCTTCCTCTTCTGACCTGACAAAGCAAAACTTGGTTTCACTTTTTTATTTTTTATTTTTTTGAGTCAGAGTCTTACTCGGTCACCCTTGGTAGAGTGCCATGGCATCTTAGCTCACAGCAACCTCAAACTTTTGAGTTCAAGTGATTCTCTTGCCTCAGCCTCCCAAGTAGCTGGGACTACCAGCATCCGCCACAACACCTGGCTATTTTTTTAGAGACAGGGTCTCACTTGGGCTCAAGCTGGTCTCCAACCTGTGAGCTCAGGCAATTCACCCACCTCAGACTCCCAAGTGCTGGAATTACAGGCAAGAGCCACCGCTCCTGGCCATGGTTTCACTTCTTAATAACTATTTTCTTTGTAAGTCAGAGCAGCAACTATAAACTCAACTTATCATTGAAGTACTGAATATAACGTTGGGCTGAGGGTTTGTGGAGGCCTGAAGGCTATGAGGTATAACCAGTGACTTTCAGACTCCCAACTCTTTCGTGTTTTGAGATCAGACTCAAAAACGAAAAGTTCTATGACTGCTGCCTGTAAATAGTTTTTTTCCTTCACACATTGAATTGATTTGTTTGTTCACACTCCATTACCATAAATTATGACCTGCAACCTTTTATAAATGCATTTTAAATGTGTACCTTTAGGGAACGATTAGTTATTTACCAAGAGTTTTGCCTCTGCATTAAGGATTCAGAGAAGGTAAAATAAAGTATGTTTCAAAACCATTTGGTAAAAAGATTTCCCCCCTGTCTAAAATTGATGAACTACTGAATCTTCATGTAGTTTAAAGGGAAAATTACTAATGAGTTGTAAAATGAAAGATTAAATTATTTAATAGGTAATATGATTTTTCAGCCTCCTGAAAAATAACAAATATCTTTCTTGGTATCATCAACCACAGAGGAGATAAATATGTTTATACTTTAATTCCAACTAGTAATATATACTCTTAGTAACTTATAATTGCTTTCCAGTTTTGAGCCTTTCTCTCAGGGTGATAGAATTCTTTAACCATCATTGAGAAGTACTATTTCTCAATGATGGTTAAAGAATTCTATATATTTAGGCCTAGATGATCCCCACTGTTTCATACTTTTATTATTGACACATTCAAACACATGTCAAAGTAAACAGAATAGTATAGTAAATTTCATTTACCTATCACTCAGCTTCAACAATTATGAACATATGGCCAATCTTATTCTATCTAAGCCCCTCACACCTTTGCCACTGAATTATTTATATTTAAAAACAAATCCTAATAAGACCTAGATAATTCCTAAGGTTCTTTTCAGAAATGAAAATGTGATTTTAACCACATTTTCACATCTTATTGATAATCATTATGATGTTTGTACATTTCTATCCCTTTGTGCTAAAGGGTAGTATTTTAAATGACAGAAATAAGAGGTTTGTTTTTCTTGTTTTAAAAGTTATTGCAAACGATGACTATAAATCACTTTAGTGGTTACAATTTGTAATCATAGAATTTTACTATATCTGAAGATACGCATCTCACACACAAATTGATATGTTTTATAACTAAGGCCAAACGTTAGCTATGTGCAATAAACTGGCATACGAAAAAGAAAATCAGAAGGTTCTTAATATTTTCCAAGTATACCTTTGTGAGAATGCCTACTTTTCTCACCATCTATTACTTAGCTATTTATAATGGGAAATTAAGAGTGATTTATTTATTTATTTATTTGAGACAGAGTCTCACTCTGTTGCCCAGGCTAGACTACTGTGGTGTCTTCCCTCCCAGCAACTTCAAACTCACGGGCTCAAGCAACTCTCTTGCTTCAGCCTCCCAAGTAGCTCAGACTACAGGTGCCTACCACAATGCCCAGCTAATTTTTCTATTTTTAGTAGAGACTGGGGCAGGTGAGGGTGGGGGTGTTACTCTGGCTCAAGCTGGTCTCTAATTCTTGAGCTCAAGGGATTCTCCTGTGTCTGCTCCCAGAGTGCTAGGATTACAGGTGTGAGCCACCAAGCTGGGCTGGAAATTAATTTTATTGTTTTTCTTCTACAGATATTTATTATTATTATTTATTTTTATTTTTTTATAAATAAAATAAAAAACATTTCCCTGGGTAGACTGCTGTGGTGTCACAGCTCACAGCAACCTCAAACTCTTGGGCTTAAGCAATTCTCTTGCCTCAGACCTCCAAGTAGCTGGGACTACAGGTGCCGGCCACAACACCTGGCTATTTTTTTTGTTGCAGTTGTCATTGTTATTTTAGCTGGCCCCAGGCCGGTTTTGAACCTGCCAGCCTTGGTGTATGTGGCCGGCACCCTATCCACTGAGCTACAGGCGCTGCCTTCCACAGATTATTCTAATAGTGTGAGCTCTTAGGAGAACTGTTCCTGAGTACTAAGAAAATCTAACAAGTATCAGAATCAACCCTTAGTTGCAGAATTTCACTCCAACACATATTTTATGGGCAGCTTCTGGTCATCACGGGTCTTGAAGGCATTTATTATTTCAATTTTCATGTTTATTTTATTTGGCTGCCATTGGCTTAGTGATTGTTTCTAATTTTAGGTATCCCAAAATTGAATGCTAAAGCTACATATATAAACTTTGAAACATTTTGAAATTATTAATTTTTAGAGAAAACATTTGAACATTTTTTTCCCCTTTCACAAAAGATAAGCATTTACTGCATTGACATATGTGAGTTTAATGTTTGTTAACTTGACTACATGTCCTTTATTTCTATCCATAACAATGTCATTTGACAAATCATAAAATTCTGGAAGGAAGAGGTCAGATCTCTTTAGCTCACTTTACAGAGCAGCTCTTTTTTTTTTTTTTTTTTATAGAGCAGCTCTTGTGAATACATAATTAATAAATGCTTTTTATGATGACAATGAAAATGATTGAAATCTATAATTCTGTCAGGCAAGCAATATGATCTCTTGATGCAGTCCCACAAAACAGGGATGAAATAAGGAAGGATTTCCTACTTGGCTTATTTGTGCCTGAGTTTCACCATTCTCTGTCAGCTGTTGAATGAGCTAAGGCAAAGTGCCGTGGGAGAGTAGACTGAGGAAGGAAAGTAACGGTAAAGAGCAAGGACTCTGGAGTCCTGCAGAAGTGCGTTCAATTTGTTGGTCATGCAACCTTGGCCTCTTGACCTTGGAAGTTCATTGACTTTTTCAAGTCTTTGTTTTCTCTTCTAAAAGATCCATACCATTTTATAAAACTGTCACCATCTATAAAATAGTAATAATAATACTACCAACCTTGAGGGGTTATAAGGATAGAGTGAGAAATTTTTACATGTAAGCACAGTGTCTGATGCATTAAAAAATTCCCAATGAAAATTTGGTTATGATGACCTTGAAGTCATTCTTAATGCTTTTCTTTTATAAATTATTTTTAGTTATTAACAGCCTAATGACCCACATGGGAAGTCATTTGATGATTTTGTTTGGGGTTAGTTTCTATACAGTTGGCCTCATTAAAAATAATATTTGGGTCTTGCTTTTTATAACACTTCATATTTTTCTTAGTTTAATTCAATGATGTCATAACATGCAGCTTTGATAGAAAGGCTATATATTTTTCTGAATCCATTGTAATTATACTTTTTTCTGAAATACTAACAACAATTGTGGTTAGTTAGGCGGAAAAGGAGTTCTGTTTCAGTTAGTCCTACAGTTTGGAATTGTGTGTGAAAAGGTGACCACAGAATTAGGTTGGAAACGGATAGCAAAATTCTCTTTACCAAGTAAAGATACTAGATTAATCTTTGACAGATATCAAACAATCATTTCATATGTTTCGATATGGGAAATCTTCAGAGGACATTGTTAAAACGGTAGAATGCAGAACTATGTAAAATATGTTCTGATACTTGTTTGGAAAAATAATACAGGCAGACAGATATGAATGTAGATATTTATAGATATTTGTGTTATGTTTGTATATGCCTAGAAAATTTCTGGAAGGATTTTTATTTGCTTTTCAGAAATGCATATTTAATAGCCACTAATATAAATATTTAGCTCTTTCCTCCATAGAAAACAAAAAGCATTTCTTCAATTAGAATCACAAATCATTAGGATTACAAATTCTGTCTGTATCTATCACATTCAGAGTTTCACTTACGGCAGAGACTTAAAATAATGTCTTTCAAACCTATTTTTCATTTTACCTATGAGTACAATCTAGTCATGTGATTTTTTTTCTGACTTGAAAATTATAACCAGGATTTGCAGAAAAATTCAACTGGTTTTCTGTCTAAATACAGTCTGTTATTCGGTATGAATTTGCCATTGCTATATGGCTTTTAAAAGCATTGTAATCCTGAGTATAAAAATTATTGCCTAACTTTTACTAGTTCAATACTTTCTTAAGTAAATATTATTATTTATATGCTTCCATACAAAATCTATTAAGTGTCTGAGTATAATTATGTAATGTTTATTTTATTGATGATTTCTAAATGGGATTTGAGGAACTACTATAAAAATGTCAAGGGCCACTGGAGGTGGCAGCCCAGATACATTGCATTGCACATCTTCATTTCTTATTTGTGGAGGAGAAAGTAATTAAATAAAATTCCCTAGCAAAGAAAAAAAGAGATAAATTGAAGAAGGCCCAGACTGTTACACACAGGGAGGCAGACTGGTCCATACCACTTCAGCAACACTAGAATGTGCTAGTGGCTGCAGGAAGGGGCCCATGGTAGATTCCATGGTTAAATTTGGATTCCACTCCCAACTGGGCTGTGTGGGTACCTCCACATGATTTCATAAGGATCAAGTACCCTAGATAAGTGAGGGTCAAGTTTATAAGAAGAATTACCTTTTACTATACTGGTTCAAAACGATTATTTGGGGACTTGAACTTAAACCCAAATTTGAATATATTTAATCTTTCGTTCCTTTGTGTCTGAGAAAAAAACTGCTTGAAGTCAATGTTAAGTTCTTAGTCTCATTTTATCTCTTCAAAAGTGGTTTGATATCCCAGACAGCTTTCTCGTTTGTCAAATGCAGTCATGTATTTCCACTGTATGGCAATTCAGATGGCTTTCTAACCAACCGTACGTTCAGAGCCTTCCTCCCTCTACAGAAAGATTTACATAAGCCCTGACCTTAGAAATTATTTTTCTCTCTCTGGGATGTCAGACCTAAAAACAACGTGCATTTACTTCATTTTCTCTTCAGTGGTGTTAAAAATTCTATTGATTGGTGAAGGAGATGAATGAGAATATTTAATTTTGATACTAACTTTAATGAAGGAGGCATTTAAAAAAAATGTTCTGTGTCATGTGGTAGAGTTTTGTGGGATGGCATTTCAGGTCTGTTTTTGAAGAATGTAAGTTCAGTCCACTTCCTGGGAATAAACTGCAATCTCTTTATAATGCCTCCATTTCTCTTTCTTTCCCTTCCATATCTTGGAAACCCCTTGTGCCTGCTCCCATCAACCTGGCCTTTCCTTCTCACTTTTCTTTCTTTTGCCATTTTCCTTTTCTCTTTCCTCATACAGAAAAGGAGAATGACATCTCAATCTAATTTCAGGAATTTCAAATTGTCTTCCTCCTCAAAAACCCTTCTTGGGGGCTGCTGATTTGTCTGAAATGGCCATATTGCCAACTTCTTTTGATTAGAGCACTAAGTAGTCCAGATAAAATCTAAATCTTACAAAGAAACCAACCATTTAGTAACCAGAGCATTATTGGTATGGTATAGAGGACAAGCAAGGTGTCATGGGGAGAAGGGACATGGGACAAAACTGAGAACATGGGCTCTTCCTCAGCAGGTCACTCAGCCACTGGGGGCAGGACCCAGAGTCAGGCACCCTACCAGCAGAGGGGAATAAGCTCTGGAGATGGAAGGAAGGATGAGCAGAAACTAAAGAAAGTTTTTTGCCTTTGTTGGCATCTTTCCTGAGAGCAGTATTCCTAGAATCTCTGGAGAGGGTAACCATTTACTAAAAAATTGTTGAATGAATGAATAAATATAAAAGGCACTGTTTCGATCAATTTTTTCCCTCTCCTCAAAACTTGGTGAAGAATATGTGACATCTGAATATTCTTTCTGGCAAGTAATTATATTCCATAAAGAGTGATATTCATTCCAAAGTGTGTTTCAGAAGAGCAGGAAGATAAAGTCCATCAACCTATTTTAGAGCAAGTTATGGAAGAAGAAATCTAATAAGATTCTAAATGATTTGTTACAAGATTAGCAAAAATGCTTCATACTTCTAGCAGATCTGGGAATACTGCCTATAGTCCTTAAATAATAGAAAGTTTAGCCACTTCTGCTGTTTCTGTACTTAAATTTAATTTTGTTATTTGATACAGTTCACTATGTTCAGGAGACTTAGGCAAAGTTTTAGAGGAGAAGGGATTAAATGGGGCTTTTATAAATCTCTGTTCTCTTTAAAGAATATAAAAATATGCTCATGCACACTAAAGGCTGGTGCCCATGGTGTTAACCACAGCAAACATAAATGACTTTTTTTTTTGAACAATTGGTCTGGAGGCATTAATACTGAGGTGGAACCAGCTTAGAATTTGGTTTGACTTGTTTAACCAAGTATGAATTGAGTAGATTATAATTGTAAACAAGATATGACATGTTGCCCAACTTTTAGAGGTAATTCTTGAGTTCTCTATCCTAAGGCAGTAGACATTTGGGAAACACGTTTTGTGTATTTTCTGTATGGGGGGATCTTGAGACAGTTGTGTAAGATGGATGGTTTGGAATAGACCTCTTCATTTGACTATTTGACCTTCACCGTATTAAGAAAGAGGGGAAATGACTGAAGGAAATGAAAAAAGGAGGATACTTGCCTGTGCCCTTCAAGCTTACCTTTGCAAACTGCTCATGGATCTCAAGCAGGCTGGGTCGGTTGACCTTGGGCCCACTGATGCTGCCAGTGTTGCGATAGTACTCAATCTTGGGAACAGCATCCACGGTGTTGTGGCCAAAGGTTTGCAGGTAGTATGTGTTTGTATGAGAATCATAAGCCTGAAAACTGGCATCTGTTTTAGCAGTTTCTCCATTTTGGAGGAAATTGTCATAGCACTCCTGATTCCCAGGCCTAAAGCTGATTCTGAGTCTGTTGTGGGCTTCATCTCCAAAAGAGGTTTCTTCGTAATGTGGTGGGTCAGTGTTGTCATTCACACCCTCCCCACTCTCGTGGCTCTCATTTATGACATTAACTTGAAAGCGATTGTTGTTACTGGGTACTGAATCCAGAAATACATTGGAAGAGTTGTTGAGTGACATCTTCCAAAATGGATTATTTTGGATTAAACTATTTACTTTGTGACTTTGAAAAAAAAAATCTATATATTTTCTCCTCAAAATAAACACTAATGTGGTGACAATTAGGGAGCTCCTAGCCTTTGTTCTAGATGGACTCAATAAATTGATTCTTGATATATTGTCTCCTATATAATCTTCAGGAAGTTCTTCAAAGCTGTCATTGAAAAAGACAGTTAAGCTTGGTCTCAATAATACAAATATATTTAAATAGGGCTGCGGTGTGAATAACTAGTTTTCTTTTACAAGACATGCAATTTTAAATTCATTTCACTAAAATATTACCTGTTCAGGAACCTTAGTCACCTGAGCAATTAAATCATGTAATAAATAACTAGAAACCTGCTTTAGCAAACAGAATGTCTAATGAGTCATTAAAACTTTACCTGTGTCTGTAGTATTTGCTGGGATTCACTGCCATTGAACTCAATCTGAATTTAGAAAAGATGTAACTCTACCAATTGAATACAGTAAGAACTTATGAGAAACAGTTCAGCCTGAAAAACAGTTCATTGACAATACTAAATGCTTGAACTGCAAAATACTGTATGATTGATAGGAATATAAATTATAAGATAAATAAAATGAAAAGAAATAAAACACTTAAAAACATATTCTTGCTACTTTATAAAAAATCAGTACCTGTTCAAGCATTAAACTTGTTCTAGAGATGTTTTGTTACTTATGCAACAAGTGCAAAATTAAAGTTTAGAATGTGAATTTAAAAAATACATTCTGTCAAACTGATGTCTCTGTAAATTCTTCAATCTTTTACTATTCTTTAAAATGTTTCATCTACTCATATATTTATTTGTTCTGCAAATTATGGAGCATTTAAAAGAAACATATGGATATTTGGGAAAAAGAAATAAGTCACAGCCATTAATAAAGTCATATGCTATATTTAGGTAAAATAATCACCCTGTACTGAGTCCCTTTAATGAAATGTCTTTAATCATTGAGAGGCTTATATTTGATTTTGAGATGAGTAGACTTATAATAATTTTCACAATTCCGCGGTACTGGCTGATCTTAAAACACTTTGATTAGAATAATATTTCTTTATTGAGATCTTAATGTTGGGTGTTCAAAGAAAGCTCTAGAAAGATGAGATAAATGTAAACAAAAACTTGCCTCTCTCATGGAGTTATTAAAGCTATTTCTTTAAATAAAACAATCCCACATTAACTCTAAAATGACCTTTCCCAGAGACATTGTAAGTGAAACTGTTAACTTTTTTAGTTTCTGCAAAAACATGGCACTGCTCCTCCTTTACATCCTCACCTTTATTCACTCCTCAGAATCTACTTTACTTATAATATTAAGTGCAATACTTCACCCTGCCCAGAAACATTTAACTTACCACCAAGGAGCATTCTTCGAGAAAGTATATCCTGTTTCAGCATCACCCAGGAATATATGGGGCACTTAATTTTCAGCCCAGGTTGTTAGGCGTCTTTCTATTGGTTAGAAACTTTCTTGAAAGCAATGACTGTGCAATGATTGGCCTGAATAGCACTGCAAGCCCCACCCAGTTATTAGCCCTGAGGAACAAACCTTAAATACCACATTAACTGGTAACTAGCAGTAAACCATTAATCCTTTTAGGCAGAAAGTTTAAAAAAAAAAAAGTTTCTTTAATGTATAAGGAGAATTGGATTGTTTAACATCATCCCCCAAAATGTGAATATTGTTTTAGTTGTTTGGGGCTAAATAAATTGAGTCTGATTGTATCTTATTCCAGAGGCATCCTAGTGTTTGGTACGTGGACCAAATATAGTTCTTCAGAGACAATTTCTATACTTTGTGACTAGAAAATGGTATCTGAAATTACTTTATCTTGCTTGCAGTAGATATGACCTTGACTCTTCTCTGTATGGAAAGTGAGCAGATTGAGAGTGAAATCAATGATTTATGGAAAACATTTCTGCCTAGTAGGAAAACTGTTTCAAGCAGGAATCAAACTGGGTGTTTGTTTTTCAGTGGCATTACTAAATGACCTTTTTGTCTCCAAATGGAAGAACATTTTTCATCAAATCTGGTTTTGAGGTTTGTTGAGAAAAGGTTACTTCCCTCAAATCTGTGAGTAGGTGATTATTAACACAGCACAAGCATTCCTCCCTGCGGGTTCTGTCACTGGTTTTCAATCAGGATGATTGAATGTGTCCTCCTCGTGTCTTATAAGAAACCATCTAAGTGATTTTCAGTTCTCTGAGTAGCTCAGTTATGGTCTAAGGTAGTAGTGAAGATCAAGACTCTGGGGTTGGAATGCTCAATTATATCCTGGGGGAACTCAGGCAAGTTACTCAATCTCTTTGTGCCTTCATTTTCTCATCTGGAAATACAAATATGAGTAATAATGGTACCTACCTTATTGTCAAGTTATTATGAGGAATAAATGAGTTAATTTGGGTATAGAGTTGAGAACATAAACAGTTTATGTTCAGTTTTTGCTTTTACTATTTTAGCATTTTTTACAATTGGCTAGAGACTTTTACTTAGCCACATTCAAGATTCCAAAAATCATTAGAGACTGGAATAGGTATTTTGCCTCTTAAAAGAAAGTGAACAGACACAGGAGATAAAGGAGTCCAGAGATACCTAACTAAAACCCTTAGGTAAATATCATGCTAATCAGCCCAGCTATTGTCGCAAGGCTATATCAGAAATAGAGACAGAATTACAAGTATGCACTTAAACTCCTTCTGTTCTTAAAGGCCACCAGTACAAGGCATTTATCTGCTCAACAAAGGGTTCTAACTACCCACATAAGAGGCCTTTAGGCTTAGGAGGTAGTTACATTGCAGACTCCACTGGAAGGGGCTGATTATTTAGTTCAGCACTGGAATCTCAAACTCCATCTATTGGACCAGGACAGGAGCTGTGAACTAATGTCTTCTAACCCTTTCAGGAGGCAACTATTTATTCTGTAAGCGTTTCCCTCTATGGAAGACTGTGAATGCCTCTGATACCAATTTCCTTTTCTTCTGACTGACTGCCTGACTTCAGTGTAGTGCGAATTAGTTTTAGTCTTGGTCTTACATCAACTAGACATTTCCATTCTAAGCCTTTTATCTTGAACTGTGAAATGAAAGTCTTTGTTCTTTATTAAGGGAATTCTGGAGCAGATGGGACTTGGTTTGGGGGATATGGATGAAATTACATCATCTATAAAGCCAACCTTGAAAGGAGAACCTGATTTAAGCCCCTCAATAGGTGGGTGTGGTAACAGGTGCAAGCTGATGGGAGGCACCGGCCTCTGTGTTTCCTTCTGTTCTCCTTGGTAAGACTCTTGGTAAGGGGAAGATAGAGGTTAATGTGGCTATGGCATTGAATCTCTATTCCTAGGAGAATTAGCATTTAATAAAATTTCCACATTGTATCCATACTGTAACCAGCCTTTCATACTTTTTATATTAAACTGAAAATACAGATGTTGACACTTCTTGCCTCCCCCAAACTTCCCGCCCCCAAATTCAAGGTACACATTAGACCATGAATAAAAGTCATGGATAAAAATATTTTTGGTTAATAGAATTTCTCTTTAGTGGACCTGGAAATCATAATGTTGTGAAGTTGGTGATATCTGAACAGCTTGTGAGAGTTGAACTTTCAGTAACAGTGCTCAGAATTCATAAAGTTTTCTTGCTTTTTGATTTTAGAGGTCTTTCTTCTTTTGGATTAAATATCTGGCCTTATTTTCTTCTGGTCACCAAAATGGAGGGTCTTGGTGGGTGTCTTCTCTAGGAGATGAATGGCATACCTATTACTTGGACGCATACCTTGGAGGACACTTTATAAGCCTTCGTCACAAACGAGATGCCTCATCTCCTGGCATATACGACTTTCAGTGTGTTCAGCTAAGCTCAGCCCAGTGAGGCCTTCTTAGGCCAAATTATTAACTGTCTATGAGGTATTCTAGACATACACTCTTGCACCCCCTGGGGTACAAAGAGCCTTTTTGAGATGAGGGTTTGGTCCAGAAGATCCTCAGCCAATACAGATATATGCTAAATATGCTTTGAGATGGAAAGCATCAAGGAATCTCACTAAGGCAGCTGGTTTGGGAGTGCCATGGACCTGAGCAGTGATTATGTTTATAAGATGGGTAGAAGTGTTGAGGACAGTGTCTAGGAATAAAGCAGACATTAGCCTGCCCACGATCAATTCCTAACACAACTGTTCCCTAGCTTGGTGACCTTGAAGTTGAGTTGATCTCTCAACTTCAGTTCCTCCTCTGTGAAACTGAGAGAAAAACAGTAGGATGGAAATAGTAGTCCCAAACTCAATGGTTGGATCACAGTTTCAAAGGAAAGGAGTGCACGCACTTTGTCAGTCTTGTGTCCTCGAGTGGCATAAATATTTTTGTATTTATCTGTCTCCTGCTGTATTTTTCCATTCTGATTCACAGATAGTCTTTTCATTTCTCAAATAAAGAGAATGAAGGCAGGGGAGATTAATTTACAAAAAGCCATTGCTTCTTAGGGTTTGTAAATCTCTGTTACTACTGGTGATGAGGATAATAAAAAATGATAGCAAGATATGTTTAAATACTGTTTTACAGTTTTCAAATTGCTTTGTCATTCATTCTATCTCATTATCTTCCCAATATTCCTGAAGATATTCAGGAATGGGTGTCTTTATCCCTGTTTTACAGATGTGGAAACCCTCTAAGTCATAAAGCTAGCTCTTAGCTGGGCCAATACTACAATTCAAATCTCTGAGTTTAGGCTCCTAAACTGAAAAGCTTTTCATGATATCATAAATCACTCCCTTATCTCCTATCTCTAGGGTTTCTAGGTACATTTGTACCATTCTTAGGGCACTAAGATTGAAAAGGACATTAGAAATCCTCTAGTTAGCTCTCTCACTGAAGTCCACAGAGGTTGGGGACTTGCCCAAGATTGCATGTCTGTAATGGTGGCAGACTGTACTTCTTGATTCTGGTACAGAGGTCTTTCCATTAGCTCATGCCAGAAACTCTCTTTTAAATTCTATTTATACAAGGGGTAGGGGAGGAAGTACAAGTAAGAGGTAGGTCTGGTTTCAACCTCAAGCTATGAAATTTTATTGCAAAAGATTTAACAAGGAGGAGAACTAGTCAGGTCAGAGCTTTGTGAGGTTTGGGGACTTTTAGGTCCTATGGCTACTTGTAGGGTTTATGTGTTAGTTTTTTGAGTTTTCATACCTGTGAACCTTTCTGACCTATTGCTATAATTAGAAGAATCATATTCTATTTATTCCTTGGACTGAAAGTTTCCTTCCATTTAAGATCTGATTTGCTAAAGCTAAAGGGGTCTGAATCTGGAATGCAGAGAAGACTCCTGAGCTTTGCAGAGGGGAGAAAGCCGGAAGGCTCTAGCATAGTCTGTTAGCCGGACAAAGCCGAGAGTTGGCGCCCAGAGCCATGTCCTCGTCCGCCGGCAGCGGCCACCAGCCCAGCCAGAGCCGCGCCATCCCCACCCGCACCGTGCCAATCAGCGACGCCGCGCAGCTACCTCATGACTATTGCACCACGCCCGGGGGGACACTCTTCTCCATAACACCGGGAGGAACTCGAATCATTTATGATCGAAAGTTTCTATTGGATCGTCGCAATTCTCCCATGGCTCAGACCCCGCCCTGCCATCTGCCCAATATTCCAGGAGTCACTAGTCCTGGCACCTTAATTGAAGACTCCAAAGTAGAAGTAAACAATTTGAACAACTTGAACAATCATGACAGGAAGCACACAGTTGGGGATGATGCTCAGTTTGAGATGGACATCTGACTCCTGCAAAAATTAGAAGAAAAGCAGCAACCCGGATCCTTGCGTGTACCCGATCTGGCCAATAGAATCAACAAAGCAGAGCAGCAGCAGCACCAGCAGTCCCTATTGCAGTCTTCACCTCCCTCCCTCGGTGCCAAATGATGGGAAGATGGGTGTCATCTGACCATTCTTCTCCAGGTTTCCTGTTCCCATTCCTAATTAGACAGATTAAATTGAAAAAAAAAAAAAAAAAAAGAAAGGAAGCAGAAATTTAAAGCAGATGTTTGAGATAAAAATAAAGAGGGTATCTAAGGCCAGACCAATCCTTACGCTCTATTCATTAGAAACCTCCATGTGGGGACAGAGGAAAAGTGACAAATTCCAATGATGATTTATTATTTACACAGCATGGTGGAGAAGTTAATCACAGATGTTTATTGACTTTGTTGAACTAAATGACCTGCTCTCCCGCACACTCAAGGTAGTTATACGTGTATCCACCACATGTCCCCAAGGCGTAACTGTAATGCATCACGCTGAAACTCTCACGCGAGTGCATATTCAAATGTCCCTTTATCGAACTCTTCAACTTCATCCTCCCAGGTAGAAGAAGGCATGCTACTATACGGGTCTAATAGGATTTTGAAGCATCTGATAATAAGAAGTCCCAAGAAGATACACAAAATCCCGACAAAAGCAAAGCCAGTCTTCTGCTCCAGCGTCAATGAGAAAGCCGATACTTCGTTGACGCTCATCTTAGCGGAAGAGTTGCCACAGAAGATACTACTCATCGTTCACTGGGGCATCCTCATGGATCCTCACAAGTCCTGCTGGAATCACCTCTGGGCCTAGGTACAAAATTGGACTCTGTTTAGTTTTATTCTTGAATGATATTGGGCAGGTAGTTTTGCTTCATAAAATCTGGCATTTTTCAAACCCTCTTGAAGCAAAAGATGTTTGAAAACATCATCAGCAGATCAGAGCGAAGTTAACATCGGAGATGCTACTTCTGTTGCAGTAGTCATGGGCTTGCTTTTGTGGACACATAAAACTGTGTCTACTCACTCTAAACATAAAAGCCAGTATGAAGGTGAGTAGTCAAATAATTTCCCCTACCCGCTCTGGATTCATTGCCAGATGGTTAAGTTGCTGCTTCTTTGATCTGAATTGTCATCTAATTTTCACGTGTAAATAGTACCATAAATAATCAGAGAGCCTAAGCTGGTCAAGCTGTTCACAGCCTACACCTCAAGGTCTATCTCCATTTTATTTGGCATAGATCCTAACACTTTTATTTTATTTATTTCTTTGTTTATAAATTAAATTAATTAAAAATTTTTTTAGAGACAAAGTCTTGCTTTGTCACCCAGTCTGGAGCATAGCAGTGTAATCATAGCTCACTACAGCCTCCAACTCCTGGCTCCTGGCCTCCAGGGATCCTCCTGCCTCAGTCTGTCTGGTAGTTGTAATTACAAGTGCAGGACCTAATGCTTTTAAACAGATATAATGTCTTCTCTCTTTTTCACCCCTTTTGCTTTCAGAGTTACATCCTTTCATTTTCTTCTCCACTACCACTTTGTACACTAAATGTCAATTTCTTAGAGAAATTGTATTTTTGAAATTAACACAAGCAGTGCTCATCCTAGCAGCTTGTAGTCAACAAGCACCAATAGCTATGGCTATTAGCCTCCTCACCATCATAGCCATGAGCTTGCAGAACACCTTAAATAAACATAAAATCCAAGTTGAACGGTATGTTTTCTCTGCGAACTCAGCTTCTAGACAAGCACCCTGCTTCCCTTCCCAGCCAGATTTTTATCCATCAACTCCTATAATGTCGAGATTGTAAAACTACAACAAAAATGTTTAGAAAGTATTATGTATATAGTGAATTGAACCAAAGCTGCTTTTTTCCATTAGGTGTTTTAATGAATGAATTAAATCAACCAAAACAAAAAGATTGGTTAATTAAATCAAATGATTACTGAGGTATAGCCACCCTTTTTGAGAGAACTATTTATCACCAAATAGCTTTTCATGTAATATCTGAGAATGAGAGACTGTTGGTACTTTCATTTTTACTGTTAGTTCTAATAAGTTCTTAAAATTATATTTGTTGTAATATATTTATATGTTGTACATAATTCTATAATATATTTTTATGTTATATGTAATGTCATAGTATGTAATAATTGACTCTTGAGTTTTTGGGGGTCTCAATTATCAGAAAACAACTGAGATAGAACAAGTGATGGGAGGTAAAAAAGGGAGAGTGAGACTAAAAACAGTCCTTGTAGTTTTCAGAATTATTCTGCAAATAACATACTAATCAATGCCCCTGGATATTTTGTTTTATAATGATTTGGCTTACAAGAGAGATTTACTCTCAAACCTCGAGTGGCAGAAAGAGACAGTACTTTCTGGGGTATGGTATTTGAGTTTTTGTTCAATGAAAGGAAAAAAGAATATTGTTCAAACCCTTGTTGAATTTCTTTCTACTATATCAGTTTTGTGCCCCACTAAACATTGCATAGTGAAAATCCTTTAATTTTTTTTTTAATTTAAGAACATTTAAGTGGTTCAGAGTGGGCTTTCTGAAGATGGAGCTTTTGTTGCACTATCTTGTAAAAGTCATAGGAGACTAAACTGAGCATCTATGACTCTGAGACTTAACTGGGACTTTTTTTTTTTAACTAAATTGCTCATTTTTTTGCTTTCGGTCAATTAAAGGTCATTTGCTGAGATCCAGTCTCTGGCTCATTTGTTTAATGAATAGAGACAGTGAACTTTAGGATATTTTTTTCTTTATTGTTGGGGATTCACTGAGGGTATAATAAGCCAGGTTACACTGATTGCAATTGTTAGGTAAAGTCCCTCTTGCAATCATGTCTTGCCCCCAGAGGATATTTTTACATGGAGATGCTGAACCAAGCATTCCTCATGTAAGACTGATTCAGCCAAGTAACTTGTTCAAATCACTTTTTAACTAAAGTAAACCTTGTTAGGCTACAACAGTTGGATGTTTCTGGCGCTATGTGAGTAAAATGAGGTAATAAGCCTGGTTTATTGGTGGACACTGGTTTTTTCCAACGGAGTCCCTTCAATGAAGGATTTATTGCCTAGCAGCAAGGAACGTTGCCAGAAAACAGTCTTCAGCTGCTGGTGCCTTACACTGATTGTCTCAGTTGCAGAGAGCTGCCTCATCCAAGGTCACGGCCCTTCCCAGGAAGACCATTCAGTGATTAATTGATGAGACAGTGCAAAGTCATGGCCACCTTGACTCAAAGAGAGAGAACTCTAAAGGACCATTCTAGCTCCAGAGTTCCAAACGGGGTCAGCTGAGACTGTCTCACTGGGTTCATGTCACATTTCTGCCCACTTCTGCCTGAGTCTCTCCTCTTCCACAGGTGTTGAGCCCAAGCACACTCCTTAAGAAATATCCAACAAACCAGTGGAGTGGCTCAGGTCTATAATCCTAGCACTCTGGGAGGCTGAGTCTGGAGGACTGTGTGAGCTCAGGACTTGAAGACCAGCCTGAGCAAGAGCAAGAAGCTGTCTCTCAAAAAAAAAAAAAAAAAAAATTAGCCAGGCATTATGGCCCATGCCTGTAGTCCCAGCTACTGGGGAGGTTGAGGGAGGAGGATGGGTTGAGCCCAAGAGTTTGAGGTTATAATGAGGTATGGTGATGCTGCTGTACTCTAGCTGGGGTGATAGGGTGAGACTCTGTCTAAAAAAATAAATATATAAATAAATAACACACAAAGTTAAACAATTAAAAAAAAATTAAAGCAGAAACTAAACTCTTCTCAGGGTCTGGTGATGGGGGAACCCAGCCTTCAACATCTGGCATTGAGAAAGTTAAAACCTGGGCAGTTTTAAGGATTTGTTTATTTTACGCTGAGTTCTCTTTGTTACTGTGTAGAAATGGCCTAAACTGGTTATTCTAGCTATGATGTTAGCTAAATTTATTTAGGTGTTTAAAAGAATTATGAAGTACACATAGATCCAGCGTCATGCTGATCATTAGAGGACTTAAATCTGTTAGCCTGTGTTTAATCTACTTAACTCTGTTACTTTTCTTAAAACCGGCCAACCACCAAACAAATGAACACAAGAGCCATTTTCTAGATGAAGAAATAAAATACTCATTTCATTTGTTACCATTAGAATAATTAGACAAACAAATACCTTATATTTTATAATACATTTCATATATACCAGAGAATGCTTTGTTCTTACAGTTTTAGATAACATGTGGATTACGGAATTGTTATTTTTAATTGTAATTATTTTTCAATAATAATTTTCACATAGTAACCATAGTTCCTGGTATACTATAGGGATTTACTAATACTGTATATACTAATGCTAATTTGAATCTAGTTAAACTAAATATGTTGAAGAACATAATTTTTGATGAAATAAAGTGATTATTTTAAAAAAATGCACCTTTGAAATAGTCACAAAGCATAAACATGTGTTTAGTTAAAATGAAAAAGAAAATTCTATTGAATTTTGAAAATCAGCCTTGAAGATAAATATCAAAATTCAGTTGCTCTTTTAGAGGGCAGTGTTTCTGTTCTTTCCCAGCAAATTTATCCAGCATTCTCAGAAAGACTCACATGATTTTTAGTATTGAAAGGAGTGAAAATGGATCTTTCCTAATGTCCTTGTGGATTTCCTTTGTTTTCTAAGGAAAGGAATGTAGCCATTATATTGCTTTGGCATCAGTCTGTACCGGAAAGTGCAGAGTTAAAGTTTGTATTCAATTGTAATGACTTTGGTTGGCTTAACATTTCTGATATTATGCCTTCTTCCTCTGGCCCTGTCCTCTAAAATCTCAGCTGTTACCCTTAGCTAAGAAAATATTTAAGGTATTTCAAAGGCTTTTGGAATCAGGCAGGGATATAAACAATAAATAGATACACAGACTCACTGCTAATAAATAAAATCACTATTTTCATAGTGCCTTGGAGGAATAGATAAATGGCTACTTCATGGCTTTAAAAATAATTTATAAGCACTCTTTGCACCTCTATTATTGGCAAAATATAGAAGAAATGCAGTGTAACTAGAGAAAATGCTGAGAAGTGTTCAAAAACTTAAGGATATCAGTACTTTTAAAAAGCTAAATGAGCTTAAGGTAACATATATTAACATTACATTAACAAATATATGTATCTCTATAATATATCCATATCTACAGGGCGGCCATAAAATTCACATGCGATTTAAAATGGCATGCTGTTTTGCTCCACTATCTTGTAAAAGTCATAGACTAAACTGAGCATCTAATGACTCTGAGACTTAACTGGGACTTTTTAAAATGGCACACTATTTTAAATTGCACACAAACTTTATGGCCACCCTGTATATAATAAGCCAGGAAGATGCAATCATAGATGCTATGAAAGAAGGAAAAGCAAGTTAAGAGGAAAGAAAATGATGGTGGGTGAGGGCACTCCTTTAAACAGGTCAGCAAAGGGTGCCCTAGGGAGATAACTCTTTGTTGGGGAGACCCAAAACCTGGATGATGTCAAGGAGGAAGCCATGAAAATATGTGAAGGAACAGCCTTGAAGTTTGAGGAAATAGCCATTGCCAAGGCTTTGAGGGGGTAGAGTTTCATATGTGATATGCTCAGATCAAGAAATTGACTAATAAGGGATTAAACCCCTTATTTGTACAAAGTGGTCTAATGGTATTAAATGACAAAGGGAAGGTAAAACGACTTAATCTCTTTGTGTCTTTTTAACTAATGTAGAATGGTCTTTAGATATAACACCAAAAAACAGAAAACAAAACGAAATAAAATAAACACAAACCAAAACAAACAAACAAAAAAACCCCACCAAACAATATAAGGGGACAGGGATATAGCAGAATGATGTTTAGCCACATTAAATGAGTTAGAATTTCCAGGATCAGATGATTTATGCTTTGCAGATGTGCTTTCAAGACCTTTGAGAAATTACTAACCATGAGAGGCTTCCAGAGGTAAGGACATGGACAAATGTCTCAATTTTCAAAAGGAGTAAGGGGGGGATCATGAGAGTTATATATCAGTAAGTTGGAATTAATCTTTGTTGCGAATTGACAGTTAATTATTTAACAGGTAATTTGTCAACATTTAAGAAGTCACTAAAAGTTAACATGAGTTTAATAAGTAATGACAAATTCACTTCCTTTTTGGAAGTTTGCTGTTAACATGTTAATGAATCAGGAAAATAACTTGGATGTGGTTTTCTGATTTTGACAATGCACTTAATGGTCTCCCATGATATCTTGGGGGGGGGGAAACATGAGATACACCTTGATAATAGTATTTTTATGTAGTTCATAGTTGACTGAACTACCCTAATCGATAATGGGTTCTATAATCTTGGAGATAGGTCTCCAGTGTCACAAAGGTCTGACTTGTCTGTTAGTGTTTTTGAGCAGTGACTAAGTTGAAGACATTAAAGTGATGATGGCCAAACATTCATTACAAAATTTTACAAAATATTTCCAAAATACTCTCTATGTGTTGGAAACCTCTTTGTAAAAATTTGTAATTAATATTTTATAAATAAACGTGTTATTTTTTCTGCAATTTCCTATTTTCCCCATGGATGGCTACTTTAGGGGTGATTTTTGGGATACCCTATAAACCTGTAAACAAGAATAAAACAATGTAGTCTTCTACAAAGCAATAAAAAAAGGGAAGAGGAAACAAACCTGTATTTAAAATCTTCTTGGTCACAAATACTACTTTACATGTATTATTTTATCCCCATAACACCCATATGATATTGATATTATTATCTCAAACATCTTGAAAAAAAGGGAGATTCAAAGACAATAAATAAATAAAGAAAAGTTATTTTACCCCTTTGGGGGTCAGGAAAATTTTTCTTATACGAGATTGTATTTGAACTGACTCTTGAAAGAGAAAAATTCAGATATGTGAAGAAGAAAAGAGGATGACATTCAATGTGAAGGCAGAAAAGTGCTGGGTTTGTTCAGAAGACAGTGAGGAATCTGGCCCAGGCAAAGGGGACTATGGAAAACGAAATGTTAGAAAGATAAGCTGGAGGCAGATTTCAAAATACTTGGACTGCCAGGGTAAAAGTTTGAAATGTACTTGCATAAGGATTGAGTGGCTTGATAATGATACTGAAGTAGATGTAAGTTTGAGGGAGAGAGCATCATGGAAGTGAAATAGATCAGGTGAGAAGCAAGGGGTGTGTGTACTATGTAAGGTAGTATTTAATACACAGTAGATGTATAGAGAAAGAGGGTGTGGATTTGAAAGATATTTAGAGAAATATGATGGATGGGATTTGGCAACTGATGGATTGTAGTGGGCTGTGGAGAAAGAGACATTAAAGATGACTGTCCTCTCTTAAGCCTAGACAAGTATAAAGATAGTGTTTTCATTAACCAAGCAAAGAAAATAATAACAAAGCATATATTTAGATGGCAAATGAATAATTTTATTCTAAACTTGGTGAATTTACAGTATTCATGATTGGCATCTAGTACATAAAACACTCAATAGACAATTTTAAATAAATAAATCCAGATCATTTTGGTCAGCATAAAACCTTTGATGGGGTGAGTATTTTAAGAGTATTGCTGTCGAAGCTGGGTGCAGTGGCTCATGCCTATAATCCTAGCACTCTGGGAGGCCAAGGTGGGTGGATTGCTTGTGTTCAGGAGTTCTAGACTAGCCTGAGCAAGAGCAAGATCCTGACTCTTAAAAAAAAAAAATAGCTGGGCATTGTTGTAGGTACCTGTCATCCCAGATACTTGGGAGACTGAGGCGAGAGAGTCACTTGAGACTTGGAGTGAGTCTCCAAGAGTCACTTGGAGAGTTCGATTGCTGTGAGCTGTGCAAAGAGAGACTGTGTCTTAAAAAAAAAAAAAAAAGTATTGCTATCAAAGCTTGTAAAGAACAATTTGTCCAGGAGGGAGATATGTTAATACCTAAAAGTATTTGGAGATCAAAATTTAAGAGAAGGAAAATATTGAGTTTTGCTTAGGAAAGGTAAGTCCAAGAAGACAATAGGTGAATTCAATTACTGGAAGTGTTATTTGTAGGAAACTAGTGGACTTGTTCTAGATTAATCCAGTGGGCTAGGCTCAGCGCTGGAGCATAGTGGTTATGGTGCCAGCCACATACACTGAGGCTGTTGGGTTTGAACCTGGCCCGGGCCAGCTAAAACAACAATGACAACTGCAACAACAACAACAAAATAGCTGGATGTTGTGGTGGGTGCCTGTAGTCCCAGCTACTTGGGAGGCTGAGGCAAGAGAATTGCTTAAGCTCAAGAGTTGGAGGTTGCTGTGAGGTGTGATGCCATGGCACTCCACTGAGGGTGGCATAGTGAGATTCTGTCTCAAAAAAAAAAAAAAAGAAAAAATCCAGTGGGCTGTTGTGTTGTAATTCCATTGAGGTCTATTTGCTTTTACGGGAAAGGATTGAAGATGGAAGAAACATAGCAGTGAGTTTTAAGAAATGCCTCTCCTAAAAATAGAAAACAAGATCTCCTAGGGGAGTTATATAAGAAGTACTCAGGGTCATGACTAAGTGTGTAGTAGGAAGTTCACCTGGAATAAAGGAGGCTAGAGTTTCCGGAAGGAGCTGTTGGTAAATGTCAAATTCAGTAGTGGTGATGGAAGCACTGAAAACCAGGGTCTTGGGTTTGGCATTCAGAATTACTATATCATTAAAAAAATTAGTCGCATGTCCAGGAAGGACAATAAATTGAAGGGGATTTAGGAGAGATGAGTAATGAGAAAATGGAGTCAGGTGGTAAAGAAACCTGCCAGAAAATAACTTTACTTGCACAAAAGTTAGAAGTACAAATGGTTAAATCATGAGACTAATCATTTTCAATAAGTACATAACTGAAAATTTAGTTTTTAAAATAATAGCCAATAAATTCATCTGGGGTTCAAAGAACTATGAAATTTTCATTTTTAACAAAAAATACTTGGGCTCAGAAAGAACAGATGTTCTATTAATATATCTTAAAAGGAAAAGACTTAGCCATATGTATTTATATAAATACTCTACTTAATACCAAAGGTGAAAACAATATATGGGTCAAGGAGAACAACTGAAAGGGTAATAATCAAAAGTTGAAAAAGTCTAGCTATTACTGCAGGGTCTGTCTACATAAATGTAAAAATAAATAGCAAAAGTAGAAAGCAAATAACAGTAAAAAGTTAAGCAATTGCCTAAGAAGATGTTTAGCAAATAGATGGTCTAGGTAATTCAAACCATATACGTAGCAGTTGAAATACCAGTGTTTTGGTGGTGCCCATAGCTCAGTGGGTAGGGCACTGGCCACATACATTAAAGCCGGCGGGTTCAAACCCAGTCTGGGCCAGCTAAAACAACAATGGCAACCACAACAAAAAAATAGCCAGGCGTTGGGGTAGGTGCCTGTAGTCCCAGCTAGTTGGGAGGCTAAGGCAAGAGACTCTCTTAAGCCCAAGAGTTTGAGGTTGCTGTGAGGTATGACGCCAGGGCACTCTACTGAGGGTGACAGCTTGAGACTCTGTCTCAAAAAAAAGAAAAAAGAAATACCCGTGTTGCAGGTCTAAATTTTTCAAAGAATTTTTCCAACTTGCTCTGTGAAATAAACTTGTCTAACACTAAGGCTGAAGTTTTTGAGAATATATTGCTAATTGTGCTGAGCTTTGTGACTTTCTATGGCTATAGAACATAATATATATAAAAACATTGTTAATAAAGTATTATTGAAAACAAATAAAAGTCTTCCATTACAACACTAATTTTTCATAATTAATAGGCATCTGAAATATTCAACAATTATAGATAAAAGGTGCATTTTTACTTTAATCACTGGAAGAGATTGGAAAGCAAAAGATTATTAGGTTCTGTAAAACAGACATTGTAATGCCTACCTCAGGAGGAAAACATCGTCTTAATATCTTGTTTACTGGGAAATAGAAAATGAAATTGACATGAGAAAACGTACATTGAGAAGTTATAAAACATAAATTTTTAAAAAAATTCATGAGAAAAAATAGTTCAGAAAAAATGAATTTTCAATTAAAAAGAGTACAATGTAAAATTGGGTAGTAGTAAAGTTATTTTAAATATGCCACACTACAAAAAATGAGAAAAGATTAACATTGCACAGTTTAAATATCAGAATCATTCTAGGATTGAAATTTTAATATTTAAGTATTTTTTCTGTTGTATAATACTATTCCAAGTGATAACCATGTTTACTGGAGTAAATGTTCAGATCCTTTAGAAGTGAGTAACTTGGTTGTAAGTATATCATTTATTTCATGGCAGTTGTCAGGCACTGAGATTTCTATCTCCTGATGAGTCATAAGATTGGGCCAAGGGTATACCTGTAGAGAGTAAAAGGCCTGAATCTCATGAAGTTGGCTCCCACTTAGCAGTCAATAAATAAAAAGCAGCCTTTTTATGATCAGGTGTTATAAATCATATTACTGTAAGTACTTAAGAAAAGATAACAATATTTTTGTACTTGATGTATAGACTTTTATAGTTACAAATGTTGTATGTGATGTTTATTTCTTCCGTGAAATAAATGAAATGAGTTTACTGTTTAGAAGATACATTTATTATTTTGTAAGATGCACTTACAAAAATTCACTTTTCAGATAAAGTTATCTAATTTGCATGTGAGAATGCACAATTGCAGAAGCCATTGCTAAAAAGTGTGTACCCATTAAAGAACCTCCTCTGTTTTTTTTATCAACAGGTTTTCTCCCCCTCTTGTTTACTTATCTAGAAATGATATTCCTAACAATAAGTTTGCCATAGTAACAATTAGTGTAGAATATAATGTTCTGGGTAAAGAATATTTTAGTATTAGCCATTAGTTATTATAATCTCTAATGATAATGATATGACATTCATAATTTCATGAAATAAGATATAAGAAACCCCAAGCTTAAAAAAATAATGAATGCTCCCATATATGCACCATATACATATACATCCCACACAAAACATAAAGGTTATTAAATCCTATTAACAGTAAAGAGAAAATAAGCATTTTTGAAGCCACATCTGCATAGAGCTAATCATTAGGAGTGAAATATGTCAAAACCAAAGGAAAACCTTAAATTACAAACCCAGATGTCTTCCTCGCAGACAAGTGCATGGTTTCAGGGCTTCCCAGAGATCCAGAACCTTGAGATCTGTCGGAATCTACCTCAAAACCCTCAGCTTTCAACCTTAGAGAATTTCTCTCTTAAGAGAGTCTTTGGATGGCTCCTCAAGGACTCTGACACTCATTCCTTCCAAAGCACTGGGAACCTGGTCTGAAAATCCTCAAAATGTCTTACTAGAGAAACCTAGACCGTTATTCTCAATCTGCGTTGTTGGTCTCTAGTTTTCCTTCTCACATTAAACCCAAGAATCATGGAAACTTCCTGCAAAACCTTTTGGGAGAAGCATCAGCAGCAATCTGCACACGCACACACACACAGCATCTCCTTTATTTATTTATTTATTTATTTCTTGCTTGTTTGTTTGTTTAATTCATTTATTTTGGCGGCAGCAGCCGCAGCAGCAGCAGCAGCAGCGCGGAAGCATTAGGGCAGCTCTTCCCCCTTTAGAATTGGAACTCCTCAGACCTGCAGGCTCCGCCACCCCCCACCCGGCGTCTGGGTCCCCTCCTTCGGAAACGCAGGCGAGACCGAGGACGTGCTCCCCTGGACCCGCATTCGGAGCCCTGTGGGTGAATGCGCAGGGAAGGGGGAGAAAGTAACTTCGCAGGCAGCGGTGTCTCACCTTCCATGCTTGTTGCCATGGAGATGGAATCCAGCGAGTAGACTTAGTGTTGGCAGGTCTGTCTGTGCGCGCCGATCGGCTCAAGAACAATGGGAAAGGCGTGCTCTGGGCACCTGCGTGGAGTCTCGGGACCGCGGCGAGCGCTTTCCCGGCCTACGTGTGTAAATGTCTGTGTCTTGTCGGTGAGGACAGGAGGACGTGGGCGCCCGCCGGAGGACGTGTGCGCGCGCGCGTGTGTTCGCGGGAAGAGGTGCCTGGATTTCTCCGGGGTGGCCGCGTGTAAATGTTTACGCGCGCGTGTGTGTGCGTGTGTGCGCGTGTGAGACCGAAAGGGGAGGAGAAGGGGGAGGGGAATCGGCTGCCGCAGCAACAGGCTCTGTCTTTCAGTTCTGCTAAAAGAAAGAAAGGAAAGGAAAGCAAAAAGATAAGCGATCGTTTTAGCTGGTATCACACCCTGCAGGTCAGCAATCAGGGCTTATCACAATCTTTGCTTCCGAAAGCAGCGGGGGGCTTATTTATTCATTACTGAAATCCGTGTTTTCCTTTCTTTGCTGCATTCCTGGCTGTGCCGCGGGCATTTTACTGTGCTGGGGGCAGCTGTCACAGTCTAATAGTAGGAGCCGATTCTTACGTGTTCTTCTCGTCCGATAAGGGAAAGATGGAGTGGAAGGCATACTGCTTTGACTGGAGACTGAATGCGTCATTTGGAGTTCTTTCCCCCCAATCTTTCCCTTTTATCTTCCAGGCAAACCCACTGAACCCCCCACGGTTTCTAGGAATGGGCGCCTCAGCGCTGTCCTTAGTGCTGAAATGTTGCGGGTGAGACCTTGCTCCCAAAATAGTGGCGAGGAACTCTTTGATAATGTCCTAGATAGCTGCCAGACACGTTCCTAAACAGTGTTGAATATGTAGATCCCGAACCTCAACCACGTTGAAAGCAAAGCAAAGCAAACAACAGAAATCTCCCTTTTTATTCTTATTTTTAGGGGTTTGGTTATTTCTCTAAAGTCGGTGATAAGGTTCCCAATTCTATTTATGTTTTGAGACTATATCCAGATCCTACCAGTTGTAAGTACCTGTAGATTATCCTGTGGTTGGAGGAAAATGTAGGTACAGAATTGGGACGTTGTTCGTGTAAAAAAAAGGAGGCTAAAAAAATACATAACGCAAGTATAACCAGGTTCAATAATGAAGACGAACTTTATGATTTTTTTAGGGTATTAACTAATTTAGGAATTTAGTGGTCTCACAAAAATATGGGCAAGGTATAACTGTCAGTTCATGTAAGACCATAAAAAGTTATACTTTTTAATTTAAAACTATTAAAATGTCCTAAAATTTAGGTGAAACTCTCTAGTATGAAAGAGTATGGAAAACATATCTTCTAGAGATACTTTCATAGCCAGTAGTTTTATTGACTCTTTTAAGCTTGCTAAGGGCCACATCCTTTGTTAGTATTCTGTGCTGTAACTGTGATTCTTTTTTTTTGGAGACAGAGTCTCACTTGTCACCCTCCATGGAGTACTGTGGCATCACAACTCACAGCAACCTCAAACACTTGGGCTTATGCAATTCTCTTGCCTCAGCCTTCCAAGTAGCTGGGACTACAGGTGCCCGCCACAATGCCTGGCTATTTTTTTTGGTTGCAGTTGTCATTGTTGTTTAGCAGGCCAGGCTGGGCTCAAACTTGTCACCTTCATTGTATGTGGCTGGTGCCCTACTCACTGAGCTACCGGCACCAAGCCAATAACCATGATTCTTAAAATTTAATGTGCAATGAACTCCCCAAGAGACTTGCTAAAATGCTGATTCTGATTCAGTAGGTGTGGCATTGGGTGTCAGAGTTTGCATTTCTTAACAACATCCCAGCTGATGCCAGAGGTTGCTAGTTTGGTACCACTTCAGGTAGCAAGGTGCTTGAGATGTTATATTCTAATAAGGCAGTCACTCATATAGTGTGGGAAAGGAGGTCTTTTTCTTCCATCTATTATTTAATGTATTTCTCTAGACTTTTAAAAGATAATTTATTCAAAAAAGTTCAGAGGTTAATCATGTAAAGATTTCGTTTGCATAGTACTAACTGTTTATGAATTCATTTTCATTTGATTTTGATTTTGACATTGTCTGGACTCATGGTATACTCAACTCCACTCTATATTTTCATATTATGATCTGAAATCATTCATTCTCTTTGTAAACCTAGCTGAAGGAAGTAGTGATGAAGGAAGTAGTAGTAGCGGAAGGAAGTGATGATATTATATTATTCTGCTGCTGAGGTATGGTCCCACTTCAAAACTTTATTATCATGGTTAGAGACTTTGACTTATCATTTTATGACTTTCATTATGGCTCCATGGTAAATGTTTATGAAGCTGATTTTAAAAGGCTGGATGTTACAGATCTAATTCTCAGTTTAGAAAGTGGAACCATTTGTTTGATCACTTGTGTGGTTGTTAATTTGTCAGGTCATTGACATCAAACACACATGCTTAGATTTTGAAGGTTGCTCTGGATAGTTTTCTGATTTTTTCCAAAAATCCATACTTACATCATTTGATGTAGTGTTTCCAGTTAATGCTTTTGAATTGATTCCAAAGGAATGCTTTATCTACAAATTAGGTTCCTTGGTGTTAGTTGGTGCATGACCTTGACCCTTTTCAAACTATAAAAAAGATAGTGATGCTCTTAAAAGACTGCAAAATGGCTCAGGCAGGAAAGCATAATGGATTAATAATCCACTGTGCTCTACTTTGTTACATGTTGGGACACAAAAATAAATTTGTTTCTCTGCCCTTGAGGAGATACATTGCAAAACAACATGATAAGTTCTACAAAGTTCTGTAGAAGCACAGAGATTAATAAGCTGTTCGTATTTTATTCTCCACTGCCAAAGAAGTGATGAAGAATTGTGGAATACTTGCACTCAGGTCCTTGACAGTACCTGCCGTACAACTTTTATAAAAATTGTTGAGAGATGTATAATGCATGAATACCCTTCTAAAGCACACATGGCTTACCTACACATTTGGAGAGTCTATGGTTTACTATCAAGACAATGCAAATTATTATGAAGATAAATATGTGAGTGGCACTGTTTAGACCTCCATCAGACCGAATTGCTTTTGCTGTGCTTTGACACTGTGCTCTCAGTTTATATTCAAGTATTCTATACAGAACAACACTCAGGTTATACAACCTGCTCTGTGTCTACTATGGGTTGTTACTAGAGCTTTAATCAACACGTCACTTACTATTTCTTATATAAAGATGCCTAAGTATCGTTAAATCCTGTAGATATACCCCCTCGCCCCGATATTTTTTTCCATACCAATTTCATGAATTGGATTCTTGCTTAAATCAACTCAGGGTAAATGATATATTCTGTTCTTACATACAATGAAAATCATGTAACTGATCATATTTTCCATTTCTTATTTATTTTTTATTTTTTATTTTGCAGGGGCTGTCAGAGTCAAATTAACAGCTATTAGATGATTACGTAGGAGCTTAACGGCTTTTATATCTATTTTCTTTATCTATTATCTTAACTACAGGAATTTTGTTTTCTTAGGTAACAGTATAACAGTATACTATTTTCTTTGAATTATCTGGGGTAGCGTGTGACCTTATATTACCGTCCTCATAAAATCAGTCATGGCATGAATAAGTAAATGTCTCTACTTTTTGGCCAAAGTGCGTTGACTATTGGATGAGTGTATATGGTTGTTTTACAAATTTATTTTAAATAGTATACTAAAATATAGAAAAACATATCATCTAATTAGCTATAAAGATAAAAATCTAACTTATAATGACTAAATATTAGAATGTTAAGGTGACAGATTCATTTGTATAATTACAGGTCATCTTAAATTCAAATCAAATGTTTTCTTGTTTCTCCTTCTATATGTGTACAATAAATGGTGTACCTTACATGATTAAGACTTTTTATTATGTCGGAGACAGGAAATATTATCTACCTTGTTAGAGGTTCTGGTAACTATAGGAATTTAGAAAGCATGACAGCCACACTCTAACAAATTCATTCTAGAAGGAAGGTGTCACAAAGAAATCGAAAGCATGAATTTTCTCTAACAAGTCAGCTCAGGACTCCTATCAGAAGAAAATTTGGCTTGCATGAATTCTTTCCATCCTGGATCCAGTTGACTTCTTTCTCTTGAGATTTGTGAAGTGAGATCACCTCTTGAACTTATTAGGCTGATAAATGACCTTCAACTTTCCAGGGAAATCTATATTTTGTCTGGTAGAAGTTTAATTTTCTTCCTGAGCTAAAATATTTTAATTTATTTGTGCCTTTTTATTTGAATATTGCTATTAATTAAAACATTGGAGGGTGGTACCTGTGGCTCAAAGGAGTAGGGCGCCAGCCCCATATACTGGAGGTGGTGGGTTCAAACCCAGCCCTGGCCAAAAACTGCAAAAAAAAAGAAAAGAAAAAAGGAAAAAAAAGTTGGATACCACATCTTTGAAACACACAAAAAAAGTTACGGTTTTTTGTTTTATTTTGTCTCACTCTGTTGCCTGGATTAGAGTGCAGTGGTGTCATCATAGCTTATTGTACCTCAACTCCTGGCCTCAAGCAATCCTGTCTCAGGCACCCAAGTACTAAGATTACTGTCATGAGCCACTATACCAAACCTCAAATGCAATTTTTTTTTAAAAAGTATTAATAACAAATACAAATTAGTGTCGATGTAATTTTAAAGATTAAGACAAGATTCACTTGGCTTTAGATGATATTATATATTTAGCTATGTTCATAAGTCAACTTTTTTTTTTCTTTTTTTATTGCATTCCTGGCCAGGTACAGTAGCTCACACTTGTAATCCTTAGCACTCTGGGAGGCTGAGGTGGGAGGATTGCTTGAGCTTAGTAGTTCAAGACCAGCCTAAGCAGGAATGAGACCTCATCTCTGCTAAACACAACATAATTAGCTGGGCATTGTGACAGATACCTATAGTCCCAGCTACTCACTATGTTTGGCAGGCTGAGGTAGGAGGATAGCTTGAACCCAGGAATTTGAGGTTACTATGAGTGAGGCTGATGCCATGGCACTGTAGCCTGGGCAACAGAGTGAGAGTTTGTCTCCAGAAAAAAAAAAAAGAAGCATTTCTATCTATTTTGAATGTTATTTTAATCTATCCATGATTTTTTTTCTATATAATGTTTTTAATTTTTTTTTTTTTAGGGGAGAGAGTAAGATGATTTTGAAATTTCACTAAGAATTAAGTGCCATCTCTCTAAAAATACATATATACAAATATTTTGCTCACAGCTCAGGCATTTGTGGACTTCTAGAAGTTCATTTCTATACATACAATCCCAAGTAAATCCAAGGAGCCTATTTAAAATCC
The DNA here is from genome assembly GCF_027406575.1 of Nycticebus coucang. Lineage (NCBI taxonomy): Eukaryota > Metazoa > Chordata > Mammalia > Primates > Lorisidae > Nycticebus > Nycticebus coucang. Next base: position 49,971,829 of record NC_069785.1, on the reverse strand, counting down.
TGCTGTAAATGAATGGTCTACAATCTTATTCTCAGTTTGGCAACTAAGTATTGAATGGCTTAAAGTCCTTTATATGTTCTTTTCACTACCCTCTCAGTTTTCTATTTTTTCCCCTTGGAGGTCTTCTCTAGGTCATTTTACTATCTGATATCTTGAGAGTGGTCAATGTTGAAAGTGCTGAAATGGGTGGCGCCTGTGGCTCAGTGAGTAGGGCGCTGGCCCCATATACCGAGGGTGGCGGGTTCAAACCCAGCCCTGGCTGAACTGCGACCAAAACATAGCCGGGTGCCTGTAGTCCCAGCTGCTCGGGAGGCTGAGGCAGGAGAATGGCGAAAGCCCAAGAGCTGGAGGTTGCTGTGAGTCCTGTGACATCATGGCACTCTACCAAGGGTGGTAAAGTGAGACTCTGTCTCTACAAAAAAAAAAAAAAAAAGAAAGTGCTGAAATAAGATTAGAGAGTATAGTAACAGGATGATTAGCTTTGGTTTGAAAATGACGGAGTGGGATTTTGTCAACAGTGAAGAAATTATCTAAGGGTGTGGACTCATAAGTGAATTGAGCATGATGACACTTGCGTGTAGTTAATGATCTAATAATGCTGCTCTGTTTGATGAGTTCCACTGAAGATGAGATGTTATGTCTGCTGGTAAACTTTTCTGCAAAGAAAAATGCACTAAATGTTTCCAATCAGAGCGATCTATTTAAATGAAGTTTCATTTAATTGCTTTTAATTTTACTGCCCACGGCCTGAAATTGTTTCATTTAAAGTGTTCTTCCAGCCCTCTACTATATTTACTATTGAATCTAATGAGTATGATAGGGTACCTTGGGCACAATCTCCGTGAATGTGTAAGCTATAACTACAATATAATATATAGTAATTAGCTTAAGTTAATTTGCTTGGTTAAAGAAACAGAGAACGAAAAAAGTTTTTCTTTTTCCCTATTACAACGTATGCTTCTGTCATATGAGTCTGTTAATACATAATTGGCAAATAGGGATGTCACTGTGGAAATCAATTGTCTTACACATGATTTTCCCTACTATATTAACATTTTGGCTACTGAGTAAAAGCAGCTAAACTCTAAATCCACTAACCCAGCTGAAGGCAGCAAGTTGTGGAGGAAAGCTCAGTACATACACAATGCCATTCACAAACACCTTTTCCTCTTGGCTCAGTTTGACCACATGCTCTGTCTTGAAAATGTGTATTGCATTAATTCTTTTTTTTTTTTTGAGACAGAGTCTCACTATGTTGCTCTTGGTATAGTGCTGTGGTGTCACAGCTCACAGCAACCTCAAATTCTTGGACTTAAGCGATTCTGTTGCCTCAGCCTCCCAAGTAGCTGGAACTATACAGGTGCCTTCCACAATGCCCAGCTATTTTTTGTTGCAGTTGTCATTGTTGTTTAGCTGGCCCAGGTCGGGCTTGAACCTGCCACCCTCAGTGTATGTGGCTGGCGCCGTAACCACTGTGCTACGGGCACCGAGCCGTATTGCATTAATTCTTCCTGACCTTTGTGTGTGTCCTTATTTTCATAACTCAGTCCTTCCTTGGACCTGTCCCATCATTCTTTTTTAAGTAAAACAAATTTATGCAAGTCTAAATATATATTGTAATATATATAACTTGTGTTTTTAACTGAAAATGTGCTAGCATTTTCATTAGGTTTATAAATGTTTTTTGTAGTACTCTGTGATGCTATGTAGGTTTTTCATTGTTTTTTCTCCAGTATAATTTTCTGTCTAAGTCTTGCCAGTTATGTTGTAATTGAACAGACAACTTTTAGAGCAGTTTGAAGAGAGTACAGAGTACAGAAAGTTCCCATATATCTCCCTTCCCTTTCTCCCACAGTTTTACCTATTATTACCATTTTGCAGAAGTGGGGTACATTTGTTAACATTTGATAAGAAATGCTGTTATATCATTATTAACTAACATCTATAGTTTGTTTATATTAGAGTTTACTCTTTGTTTTGGTCAGTTCTATGAGTTTTGACAAATACGCAATGTAATGTGCCCATCATTTTATTTTTATACAAAATAATTTCATATCCATAACTATTTCCTATTCATCTTTCCTTTTCCCTTCATTAACCCTTGGAAATCATCAAATGTTATTGTCTCTATAGTTTTGCCTTCTTCCAAAATACATGTATAGAGTCCTACAGACTCTGTTGCCTTTTTAGACAGGCTTCTGTCATTTAGCAATATGCATTTGAACTTCCTTCATGACTATTCATGGCTTACTAGCTCATTTCTTTTTATTACCCAGTAATACTGCTTTGTATGGATATACTACATATTGCAGTTTGTTTATCCATTTCCTATAAAAGGTATTTTGATTGCTTCCAATTTGGAACAATTACAAATACACACACTATAAACATTTGTGTGTAGGTTTTTGTGTGGACATAAATTTTCAACTCATTTTGGTAACTAAGAATATGATTAATTGCTGAATTGTATGTAGGGTAATGTTTAGCCTTGTAAAAAACTACCATACTGTCTTCCAAAGTGGTTGTACCATTTTGTATTTTCACCAGCAATGAAGGAGAGTTCCTGCTGCTCCACATTCTCATCAGCATTTGGTGATGTCATTGTTTTGGGATTGTAGTCATTCTAATAGGTCTAAAGTAGTTTCATCATTTTATAAGCTTATTTTCTGTCCGTATCTTCTTTGGTGATATGTCTGTTTAGAACTTTCTGCTTTTTAATTCTGTTGTGTTCTTACTGTTGAGTTTTGAGAGTTCTTTGCATTTTGGATAAGTCCTTCAATAGATATGTTTTGCAAAGATTTTATCCTAGTCTGTGGCTTGTCTTTCCATTTTCTTAGGTTGCCAGTTATTTTTAGTGCATGATTTTGCAGAATGTGAGTTGTTTTCCTTTTTTCAGGAATGTATACATTGTTAAAGAAGAAACACCTGTATATTTGACATTAGATTTCTATAACTAAGCTAGCCAAATAAAATTCATACCTCTTATGTTTTAGGTACTAGGTACCAGAAAGATAAAAAAATCACTTTAGGCAACTGTAGAAGACAATTAGAAAGGCCTAAGAAAGGTCTTATCTTTCAGTTATTACCTAAAATTCAGTGTAAAATAAGTTGAAGTTAGTTGCTATTGTTTAAAAGAGTATTTTAAAAATACAAACATTTCAAGGAGACAATGTAAACCTAATGTTTTGAGGACTGATTAATTTTAATAATTTTTGTATAATCTGTATTCACAGTTCTTATGTGACTCTTCCCAAGACTTTGGAGATTGCTTAAAGCAGTAAGTGATTGGGAAGAATAAGGTCTGATTTTTCAGAAATGTTTTTGACATTAGTTTTCAGAAATAATAGGAGTCCAGATGCAGAAGTCTAGTTTGAAGTACAGGACGCTTATGCAAACTGACATTTGCTCTGTGACTTTAGAACTGTCAGAACATCTACCCTGACAGGATTACCGTGCACTCTCCTTAGTAGCCTAAAGTACATTGCAGGGAACTCATACTTGAGATTTGTTAAGGGAGTTAAAGTATAATTCACAAGTATTTTTTACATATTATCTTATTTGATACAGGCATTTCCAAATATAACAGACACAATGAATGCATGGATTGTTAATACAAAATAAAATTGAGGCTAGACTTGAGAATCCCCTAGGAAGAAAAACCAGTTAGGTCATATAAGCAAAACTTAACTTATGTTACTTCTTGTAAATTCCTCTAATAATCATAAATTAAACTTAACTCACTTTCCAAAAATGATAAGAGGATCACTTTGAACCAATTTTCTGCCATCTGAAAACCCTCATGGTAATAACCATTGGGTTATTATCCAATTGTAAAAGTTAAACTTCCTTATTTTTTCTTAAATCAACCTACAATGCCATGCCCTTGTGCTTCGTTTCATCACATTCAGTTTGAGGTATCCCACCCTGCAATCCGTTCTTTTGTAAGTCTAATAAACTTTACAAATATTTAATTTGACCTGATTTTATTGTTGACAGGCGAAGTGAACAAATACACAGAATAGTTCTCTGAATTCGAGTACCCCAGAGAGTATGTCAAATGTCTTAGGAACTCTGCCAAAATAAATCCTGCCAATGAGAGGCACTATTGCAAAATTTGAGAGGAGGAGGAGAAAGAGAAACATTTACTTTCAGCAAATGGCAGATGGAACATTTATATCAGCAGCTTCTGGTCATAAGAACGTCCTGGGACTGACTTTGTTGCCATGAGTCAGAGGCATTGTCTGGGGTTCCTTGCGATTCCTGCCTTGCTAATTTATCAGACTCCAGATATGGCCTCCTGGACCTTTGCCTTGCAGCCCTAATGATTGTTGTAAAAACTTCTAAGACTTTGCATTAAATCCTTTTCTACAAGAAATATCTATAGTGTTTGAGTAAATCAAAATTTTCTTTCTTTTCCTGATTGCCTAACAATGTTAGGAATAAAAATCTTAGAGATATAACTGATCAAGTTTGTTTATATACATATTAGATATTTTCATATAGACACTGAGCATGTTTAAACAGTGATTTGAAAAACTAATACTCAGCCATAAAAAAACTGGTGAACTAATAATACCTTTTATAACTGAATGGAATTGGAGGCCATTTTTCTTTCTTTTTTTTTTTTGGAGACACAGAGTCTCACTTTATGGCCCTCAGCAACCTCCAACTCCTATGCTTAAGTGATTCTCTTGCCTCAGCCTCCCCAGCAGCTGGGACTACAGGCGCCCGCCACAACGCCCAGCTATTTTTTTTGGTTGCAGTTCAGCCGGGGCCGGGCTTGAACCTGCCACCCTCGGTATATGGGGCCGGCGCCTTACCAACTGAGCCACAGGCGCTGCCCTGGAGGCCATTTTTCTAAGGGAAGTTTCACAAGAATGGAAAAACAAATGTCACATATACTCACAATTACATCTGAACTCATTGATCAAACACTCAGGTGCACATTTGGGAGTATAAGTCAATGGGAAGCAAGCAGGTGGGTGGAGCAAGAGAGGAGGGGCAAATTCACACCTAACAACTTTGGGCACACTACAATTTTGACTCAAACTGTACAAAATCAATTCATATAATCAGAACATTTGTAACATTTGTACTGTAATATTCTGAAATAAAAAAATATGTGTAATGGCCATGGAATTACTTCTTTCTACCATCCTGTACTTCTCTCTACATCTTGTTCCAATATACTAAAAATATATCACCTTGGTATACTCCTGAAAAACTATTGCTTCCAACAAAGTAGGCTGATCAGTAGCTATCAAGAATGGTGTGACCCTTATTGAAAAGGGCTATAATATTGCATAATTTTTTAATTCTGTTCAGTTTCATGAAACTGAGGCAACAGAACTCCAAAGATAATGCATAAAGCCGATGGAGGTTATATTTATCTTCAAACCAAAAGTCTGGATGTGGGCAGTGCAGAGTTTATACAATGACTCTGAGATTATCAATATTTTAGTTTCTTATATTTCTGATCTGTCATCTTTAGCTTGTGGCATTTGTCTTTATACATTGACTCTTGATTACAAGATGGATGTTCCACTCTCTAGTTTCACAGGAATGAAGAAAGGCAAAGAACTTAGTAGGAAAGTAGAGACCCTCCCAGAATCCCTAGTACAACCCATTGGATAGAGATGTGTCCTCTGGTCACATCTAATATTTAAACTGGGCACATTGCTATTTTAAACAAAATTGTGGTTCTGTTAGTAAGACAAAAATGGAGAATGTATATCACATAAAGAACGTCTTGTAGTGTTCTATAGGATAAAGCAAAGGAGAAAACAACAACAAAAAAACACTGTAAATGATGTCTGCAGAAAAACATATTAAAGTAGTGTATGTGTGAGTAAACGAAATTATTGAATCAAATCAATGATTTCAATTCATCAGGCTTATGCTCAGTTGTACTTGATAGAAAGACCCCAAATAACAGCAATTTGTCACTATAGAGATTTGTTTCTTCTTGAAAACAAGTGTAGAAGTGGGAATATCAGGGTTGTAACTGTGACTCCATGGTGTCATCAGAGACCTGGATTCTATTTTCCTGTTCTACCATCCTTAGTGCTTTGCTTCAAATTACAAGGTCACTTCATGGTCTAATAGGGTTGTTTACTTACAGATATCATTTTTCCATTTCAAGCCAGTATCAGGAGGAGGAAAGAGAGGACAGAAGTGTCATTCTCTTGGATAAGTCAGTTTGTTCTAAGGAACCTCCTACATGAGCCTCCTATTTGTGCTTATCTTATTGGTCAGAAGATAGTCACATAGGCAGTTATAGCTGCAAAGGAGACTAGGAAATGTGAGCTTTTAGCAATATCCATAGCCATCACAATAATTTGGTTTTCCATTACCAAATAAAAAGAGGGAGATGGATTATGTCAGTTTATGTGTCATCACCATTTATAGGATATCTTCAAATATGCACGATAGTATGTGGATTAAACCCTGTAATTGATCAATGTATGAAATCTATTTTTTCTTCCAAATGTTGTAACTGAAAATTGAGAATGATAAACACAAAATTTGATATAAAGCAATCACTTTCATTAATATTCTGAGTTAGGATACCAAACTAAGGATAGTTAAAAATATTTCCAAATAGGGGCGGTGCCTGGGCCTCAAAGGAGTGGGGCACTGGCCCCATATACTGGAGGTGGCGGGTTCAAACCCAGCCCTGGCCAAAAAAACTGCAAAAAAAAAAAAAAAATATATATATATATATATATACACACACATATATATATTTCCAAATAATGGCTGTGGACAGAGGAAGCCTAATGCATGGAATTATTAAAGAGGAGTAGCTACGCAATTAGGGAGGAAAGTTGGGCAAGGATCCTGAAAATTTGCTATTTTGTTTTGCTCTGCTTTTATTGGGGTTACTGGGGTGAGACTGAGGAAAAGATGGGGCGATTTAAGAAATTAGAAAGTGTTTAGCCGGGCGTTGTGGCGGGCGACTGTAGTCACAGCTGCTCGGGAGGCTGAGGCAAGAGAATCGTGTAAGCCCAAGAGTTAGAGGTTGCTGTGAGCCGTGTGACGCCACGGCACTCTACCCGAGGGCGGTACAGTGAGACTCTGTCTCTACAAAAAAAAAAAAAAAGAAATTAGAAAGTGTTAAAAAGTTGAGACTCAAATATTTTGGAATTGTAGGAGTCTTAGAGGAAAAAATATACCTCCCAATATTGCTTACAAAAAATTGAAAGTAAATCTGTTCTTAGGCAATCAATGACCCTAATATTATAAAGTTGAAAAATAAAACAATTATCAAAGAAATTCTAGCAAAACTCTTGGTATTATCTGAATTATTTGAATAATAGAGGTGAAAGTGGAGCTTCTGCCTGGATTATTCAGAAAACTGTCTTGATTTTAAACTTCGCTTGGCTGATGAAGACTTTACACAATGTATTTTTGGAATGCTAAATGCTAAACAATTGACTCTTAAATTAAGCACAGCTATGGGGAGGGAGAGAGAGAATAAGTAGTTGATTGTCAGAATAAGATTAAACTTTTCTTTCTATTGATGATAACCAACATCCACATTTTCATCATATGTAGAATGAACTTTTTAGAATAGAGGGAAATATATATGTAGATTTCAAATATAACTCATGGTCTTTTTAAAAGTTTTAAATTCCCCCTTACGCTTCAAAAAAGTAAGAACTCAGGGCCTTCAAAACCAGCCATCTAATTTATATACTCAAGCAAATTGACTTGAATATCATGCTGTATTTTCTTACTTCTTATTGTTGATATTTGCCTTTTAATTCCTGAAGACAGAGAATAAGAATGATGGCATTCTAGTTGCCACTCCATTCTTTTCTTTGGTAACAGGATCCTGGGCAAGTGAGCCCAGCCCAAAAATGATTTGCCAGCCTCTCCTTCAGCAAAGTGTGTCATGTGACTAAGCTCTGGCTTGTATGAGACTTCTGGGTAGGATCCTTTTTTGTCTGGATTCCTTCTGACACACAAGGTAGACAAGATGCCTAGACTTCCAAAAGCCCTCTCAGGCCAGAGGGCAAAATTAAGAACAGAAGCTTCACCTTAGAATAGTGAAAGGTGAAGGTAGCAGCAACCTGAGTCTATGATGACTGAGGATCCTATACCTTCTCTGGGATACTCCCTCTGCATTTCTTCTACTTGAGAGTAGTCATCACGTGGATCTTGTTCAAGACACTATTATTTCCAGGGGCTGTTACTAGCAGATGAAGAAAATTTCTAAATGGCACACATACTAACTATAGTATTAGTTGAAAATATTTTGGAAATTTAGGGTTACATTTCTAGATAAGTATAATGGCTTCTTTCTCTCCAATTTGTCTGAAAGAAAACTAAGGGGCTACGTGAAGTTGTGCTGGTAATATATTTTGTGTGACTGTGAAGGATAACCCTTTTGCAACAGAACTTGGGAAAATAAGAACTTGAGCATTACTTAACAATTTTTCAATGTGAATAGATGTACTAAAAAGAAAAATGGTAGAGACGGAAGAAGGAAAATATAGAAGTGAAATCCAGCAATAGAATATTAATAGCTATTTTTTCTTTATCTTTTGCAGATTTTGTTAAGGTAAGTACATTATTAATAGCAAGCAAGGGAGGAGAGATTAATCTATAGAATAGTCAGATGGAGTGATAAGGTTTAATCATTTTCTGCTCTTCAGAAGTTGCCCCAATTCCTTCCATCTTTTCAAATCCAGATCTTCTATGAAGCCTTTACTGATGCCCCAGTAGGATTAACCTCTGCTCTTTATGCATTTATCAGGACTAGGACTAAGCTACAGTGAGTGAACAAAAAATTTAAAGTGGTGCTCAAAAGCTCAGTAGTCAAGATACATATTTAATGGAATATTTTAATTGGCACACTAAGACATGCAGGCCAGTCTCCTGTTTTCGTAAATAGTTTTAAATTATGTAATACTTTGCTTTTATCTCTATTACAGCAACAGCACTGATATCATGCTTTTTATAACAGTCCTTTCCCAACAGGGCCATACTCATTTTTGTATTCCTCATATCCTACTCCTCTGTTTGAAGCATAAAGGCCTCTTTAAAAACTTTGACTTGGGGTGGCTCAGTGAGTAGGGCGCTGGCCCCACATACCAAAGGTGGCAGGTTCAAACCCGGCCACGGCCAAACTGCAACAAAACAATAGCCGGGCGTTGTGTCGGGTGCCTATAGTCCGGGCGGCTACGCAGGAGGCTGAGGCAAGGGAATCGCCTAAGCCCAGGAGCTCTTTAAGCCCAGGAGCTGGAGCTCGCTGTGAGCTGTGACGCCCGAGCACTCTACTGAGGGGATAAAGTGAGACTTGTCTCTAAAAATAATAATAATAAAATTAAAAAACTGAATAAAAGATTTTTTGCAAGAATATACTCTGGTAGGGGTAGTGGGGTTTAATTTTCATTGTTAAATTCAACTACAGCTAAAGAATGACAGAGAATAATGACTATTTTGAAAGCACTTGTAATTTAGTGCTGTGGAAAAATCACTTTGATTCTCTTTGACTGAAACCCTGACTGGCCTGGAGAAATAGAGAATTGTAATACAACTTTGTGTTTGTAGAGCACTTTTTCCTAAATAAAACTCTCTCTTAATTCTCACCACAATCCTGCCAGGTAGATATTGTTATCTTTAATTGCCACGGAGAGACTGAGCAGCACAGGGCGTGGCTGAGGGAGTTACTGGAAGAAAGTGGCACAGCTGCGGCTCGCGCCCCGTGATCCTGGTGCTCCCAGAGGCCGAGGCCGGCAGATCGCCTGAGCCGGGAGTTGGAGACCAGCCTGAGCCGGAGCGAGACCCGGTCTCCACTAAAAATAAACAAACTGGGCGGCGCCTGTGGCTCAGTGAGTAGGGCGCCGGCCCCATATGCCGAGGGTGGCGGGTTCAAACCCAGCCCCGGCCAAACTGCAACAAAAAAATAGCCGGGCGTTGTGGCGGGCGCCTGTAGTCCCAGCTGCTCGGGAGGCTGAGGCAGGAGAATCGCGTAAGCCCAAGAGTTGGAGGTTGCTGTGAGCCGTGTAACGTCATGGCACTCTACCCGAGGGCGGTACAGTGAGACTCTGTCTCTACAAAAAAAAAAAAAAAAAAAGAAACAAACTGAGGCAAGTGGATTGTTTGAACCCAAGAACTTGCGGTTGCTGTGAGCTGTGACGCCACCGTACTCTAGTCCCAGCGCCAGAGTGAGATTCTGTCTCAAAAAAAAAAAAAAAAAGAAAGAAAAAAAATCGAACACTACGTCTCAGGGTTGAATGAAAAACGATTTATACAGTAACGACAGTGACTTTTTCTGTGTTTATGAAATAACGTAGGCGGCATCCTGAGCGCAATATTTTATTTATTTATTTATCTATTTTGAGACAGAGTCTCATCATGTGGCCCTCGGTAGAGTGCTGCCGCATCACAGCTCACAGCTACCTCCAACTATTGGGCTTAAGCGATTCTCTTGCCTCAGCCTCCCGAGTAGCTGGGACCACGCGCTCCGCTACAACGCCCGGCTATTTTTGGGGGTTGGCGGGGGAAGAGAATCTCTATCTGGCTCAGGCTGGTCTCGAACCTGTGAGGTCAGGCAATCCACCTGCTTCGGCCTCGCAGTGTGCTGGGATCACAGGCGTGAGCCACGGCGCCCGGCCCTAAGCGCCATATTTTATCAGGCATTCTTAAATTCAGATTAAAATGTTCTGAGTGTGTGTGTACGATTGATGAAGTAGCTCAACTCTTCAGGCATAGGATTGACTATTTCATGGCATTTTTTGGTAAAGGGCAGGACCTTACATACTGAAATGCCAAAGAATGGGGGAAATGGAGGAAAGTATGAAGTATTTGAGAAATACTTTCAAACTACAACTTTACCAGTAATGTGTGTACGATTTTCTGCACGGCACGTAAACCCCCTATGCTTGCTTCTTTATGAAAAAAAGCGTTGGGGTAGGTGTTAGAACTTTTCAGCTGAAAAAGGTTATTTCGGTGTGAAATATTGTATTACTCAGGAGTTAGGATTTGATTAAATTTTATGGGTTTCTTTTTCACACATCGGGAAAAAAATCTATTACTATTTTTTAAAACTCCATATGGCAATTAAATTTGTGAGCTTCTGTTTCACATATTATTTCCACCAGTATGTTATAAACACATAACCAAAACCCAAAATGTCCATTTCTAGCCAATCTAGAAGATGTCTTATGAAAATTATAAATTCCTCCCATTGATTGCTGCCCAGAGAATTGTTATAATAAAAAGCTTCAATTTTCTTTTACTAAGCTGATAGTTCAGTATCAAGAAAATCCTCACTCTTAAGAACAACCCATTCCTAAAGAAATACAAAGCCATTCAATTTGGTGAATCGCAATCAATCATCAATAACTGTTTATTGAATATCCACAGGGTGCCTAGGCATTGAAGCGGTAGGCGACCGTTCAAAGGTTTTCTAAGGGGAGCCGGAAGATCTGCAGACGTTTTTAAAGAAGCAAACTGCTGTGTGCTTCTCTAACATAAATTGTCCCTACCTGAAAAGAATTGAATAGTCTGGGATTCAGAGTTCCACATTTTCTAATCCTTCTTTGTAAGCGAAGACCCCATTGGGTGCCAAGCGACAGGAGGTATGGTGGTCAGAACCTGGCACCACCAGGGGCTTCAAGACTGGTAAAGCCCTCCCAGGCAGGTGCAGGGCCGACTACAGTCACTGTGGCCCTGACCCCGGCCTCCCTGTCTCCCCTCCCCCACCCAATCCCCCACCCGCATACACCATCTCCCAGTCGCTCAGCCTCGACCGGTTCTCGCGAGATCCGGGCAACTGAGCGCTCGGGGCCTTTTCAAATCGGGATCCGTTACCGCTTTCCCGGCCGCCGCCATTGTCGCGCTCGGAGCCCCTCAGCGCAGGCGGCCAAGGCGTAGGCAGCGGCTGCGGGATGGCGGACGCCGACAAGCCCGAGGTACCCGGGGCCACCGGCAACGACAGCCCTCATCAGCAGCCCGCGGAGCCGCCGGGCGAGTCGCGGCGAGAACCGCACCCCCCGGAGGCGGAGAAGGAGCAGCCGCAGCCGCTCGGCAGCAGCTCCAATGGCGTTAAAATGTATTGTCTTTTCCACCGGGGATGGGGCGAAGTGGGGTGCGGGGAGCGGCCGAGGGACAGGAGGCGGGCTAGGCCTTTTTGGGGGACTGCAGCCCCTCAGGCCAAAGCCCTCGGCCGCGTGAGGAGCAGGTGCAGCCGGGCGGCTCCCGGGCCCTCCCCTCCTGCCTTGGGTCGGTCCGCCTGTGGCTCGGGGAGTCCGGGCCGAGGGTCTGGGGGTCAGGGGCCCGGCCCTCCGCCGCGATTTCTGGGCCGAGGCCTCTGGACACCCCACTCTTCCCTGCCTTTAGCTGGAGAACCTTTGAGCAAAGCCTGGCGACAGGAAAATGGTCCCCCCTTTAAGGGCCAATGGTTAGTGTTCATCACTAGGGAGTATCTAGGGATGACATCATCGACATTTCCTTTTAACCACCGAGAACGCATTTAAGAGGAATATCCCTGGCCTTATTTTTAGCTTCGCAAGTTCAGTATTTTGTTGTTTTCTAAAGCGTATGTTCATTTTTGAACTGATACGGAAAGGAAGTTTAATAATGTGCTGTTAGACTTAATCTATTGTGTTACCCTTAAATTGCTAGACTTTATTCATTACTTTTAAAAGGGGAATGTGCGTTTCGCATCGCCTTTCCACCCACTCAGTAATATTTGTCAGCTGTGCAAGCTGTTTATAAACTCAGGTTGTGATGGTCTTAATTTGGTATAATGATAATACAAGTTTTTTTTTTTTTTTTTAATTGAAGAAAGCCCATTTTAAGGTTGGAGCTGTCGTCAGGGCCTATAGAGAATTTAGTTGACTGAAATCCATAGTAATTTCTAGTTACAGGGAAATGGTACGCGGAAATATTATGCACCCCGTTGTCCCTGTCATGTGATGGGACATGAAGTCAAGCACTTATTTTCCTATGCCTAACTCTTTAAACCTGAAGTTAGAAGCATGTTAGTTTAGTGGAAACATCCTTTTCCTTCTCAGAGTAGAAAGCAGTAAACATGGGCTCACACGAAAATGGACAAGGAAAAACGTCTTTCTGACTTTTCTCTTACATAAAAGTGTTTGAAACTGTAATAAGATCTGGACTATTCTGTGAAAGACTTGATTGCAGATGAAAAGGGGGTAACTGCAGCTGCATTATGACAGCTCTCAAATGGGTTCTAATAAGGTAGCTAGCAGAGAACTCACAGAATTTGTTCCTGGATGGAAAGTGGTACACCTCAGTAACTGAGGAAGCACAAAGTGAGTGAGGTACTCACCAAGTGAGTTAGGAAGCACAAAGTGAGGCACTTTATACCGTGCTTGCCAAAATGTGGGCTTTCAGGGATTATATTTGGCATTAAATATAGAAATGAAAAACCATGGCATGATGATTAAAAGTATGTGCTATTAGTATGTGTCTAATCATGGACATACATGCTTTTACCTGAACAAAAAGCACAGCCCGAATTAGCTGTTATACTTGGATATGATTGGTGTGATAGTGCTGGTGCAGGTGAAGTTGGTATTTAAATCTACATCAGATCTAAAAGTCCAGTCCCATTAAAAAACTCATTATGGTTGAGTAAGGCAAGAAAAGATGGAGGAGAGAGGTGTGGAAAGAATCCTTGTCTAATTTGGGAAGAGAAAAATATAAGGTGAAGATATTAAGAAATATTACAAGTAAATATAGATTCTTTCCATATTGCTTATAATTCATCTGTCTTCTTTGCTCTTTTTCCAGAAGTTGAGTAGAGGCTAGTTTACTCTCAGGGATTTCTTGTACTGTCAATTTCGTAAAAGCATCAACATATGATGATGGTCTAGCATAGGTTATTCACATTGAATATACAAGGGACCTAAACCTTTCTGACTCAGTGAACTAGTCATTAACTAGGAGTTAGTTAACAACACCGACATATAAGATTGAATTGATTAGCATGTTTTCAATGATACGAATTCATTGTGATCATGAAAATAAGCAAATATTGCCCTAAAATATATATTGCTTAGAAGTGAACAGAGTACTTTGTCATAAGGATTGAAATGACTTTTGCTAAGGTTAATCCCATTGAGGATGGGATACTACTGTGTCTTACGAGTCTCGAGACCACTTTTTAAAAAGGCCCAGTACTTGTTGAAGAAATGCAAAAGTGAACTTTTATGATTATGAAACTCATATACAGTGAATTTAGTTGGCACGCTCACATCTTTAGAGAGGAAATGTAAATATCTGTTTTTCTAGATCTGATCTTTTCCTTTATGTCAAAACGCTCTACCAGCTCTACTTTTCTTAAAAGTGAATAGGAAGGAAAGCAGCAGTACTCTTGTAATGAATATTCATGTATGATTAAGTAACACTTTAGTGTATATGGAGTTTGAGAGTTATAGTACAGCACTTGTAAAATATTAAGCATTGGAGCAAGGTGAAGTGTTCCCTACTAGGGTAGTAACTTTTCTTGTATTAGGAGTAAAGACTGAAACTAGCCTTCATTTGCCCCTAGTTATACCCTATTGAGGTATAATTGACAAATAATTGTTTGTATTTTTAAGGTGTACAATGTGATGTTTTCATATATGAATGAATACATTGTGAAATCATTACAATAATCAAGCTAATGTATGCATCGCTTTCTATAGTTACTATTTTTTTTGTAGTAAGAATACTTCAGATCTACTCTTAGCAAATTTCAAGTATACAGTAAGTACATCATTATAACTATAGTCACTACACTATACATTAGATCTACAGAACTTATTTATCTTATAACATAATTTGGACCCTTAGAATAGCATCTCTTCCTGCCTCTTCTGTTAAAGATCCTTCTACTCTCTGTTTCTATGAGTTTGACATGTTTAGATTACACATGGACATGAAATCATGCGGTGTTTGTCTGCGTCTGGCTTACTTCACTCAGCATAATGTCCTTCAGGCTCATCCACATTGTTGCAAATGGCAAGAATTCCCTGTTTTTGAAGGCTGTGTGTGTTTGTATATATATCCTTAGGGATGCTTTATTCATTCATCTGTAAACACTTAAGATTGTTTCCTTATCTTAGAAATGCTGCAGTGAACATGGGAATACAGATATCTCTTTGTTCATATGGTAGCTCTGTTTTTAATGTTTTGAGGAAACTATAGTTTTCCATAATTGCTTTACCAGTATATAAATTTGTATAATGTTCTCCTTTTCCCACATCCTCACCAAGCCTATCTTTTAACTTTTGGATTATATCTTAACAAGTGTGAAGTGATATCTCATTGTGGTTTTGAGTTGCATTTCTCTGATGATAAGTAACGTTAAGCACTTTTGCATATACCTGTTTGGCCATTTGCATGTCATTTTTGAAAAAACATCTATTCAGGTCTTTTTCTCATTTTTTAAATTTTTTTTTGCTATGGAGTTTCTTATGTATTTTTAATATTAACCCCTTATCAGATATGTGGTTTACAAATATTTTCTCCCATTCTTTAGTTTGGTTTTTCATTCTGTTTATTGTTTCCTTTGCTGTGGAGTAACTCTTTACTTTGCTATAGTCTCAAATGTTTATTTTAATTTTTGTTGCCTGTGCTTTTCATGTCATATTAAAAAAAATCATTGCCAAGACCAATGTTGTGGAACATTTTGCTGTGTTTTCTTGTAGAAGTTATATTGTTTCAAATGTTACGTTTAAGTCTTTAATCTATTTTGGGGTCATTTTTATGTGCATTGTAAGATAAGGATCAGATTTCATTTTTTTTGAAATTTGTTGAAGAGACCCTCCTTTATGAATTGTGTATTCTTGGCACCATTGCTGAAGATTAGTTTACCGTGTACATACAGATGTATTTCTAGGCTTTCTATTCTACAGATATATTTCTAGGCTTTCTATTCTATTCTGTTCCATTGGTTTGTCTGTCTTTTTATTCCAGTGTCATACTGTTTTGATTACTATAGACTTGTGATATAATTTGAAATAAGGAAGTGTGATGCATCTAGCTTTGTTTTTGTTTAAGGTTGCTTGTGCTACTTGGAGTCTTTTGTGGTTTCATATGAATTATAGGATTATTTTTGCTATTTCTGTGAAAAATTCTATTGAAATTTTGATAGGAATTGCATTAAATCCTAGATCTTTTTGGGTAGTATGGGCATTTTGACAGTTTAAATTCTGATCTGTGAACATGGGATATCTTTCCATTTATTTGTATTACCTTCAATTTCCTTAGTGTTTTATAGTTTTCTATGTACAAATCTTTTACTTCCTTGTATAAATTTATTCCTAGGTATTTTATTATTTTGATGTTATTGTAAATGGGCTTGTGTTCTTAATTTCTTTTTGGATAGTTTGTTGTTAGTGTGTAGAAACACAACTGATTTTTGAATGTTGATTTTGTGTCCTGTTACTACTGAATTTATTTGTTTTAATGTTTTTTTTTTTTTTTGGTGGAGTCTAAAGTTTTCTACATATGAGATTAAGTCATCTGAAAACAGGTAATTTTACTTCTTCCTTTCCAATTTGGAAAACTTTTATTTCCTTTTCTTGCTCTTGCTATGCCTTCCAGTACTTGCTGAAAACAAGTGGTGAGAGCAGCTGTCTTACTTTGTTCCTGCTGTGACAGGAAAGCTGTCAACTTTTCACTAATGTCATGTTAGCTGTGTGGGCTTGTTACAAAATGACCTTTATTATATTAAGGAACATTTCTTCTATACCTAATTTGTTGAAAGTTTTTATCATGAAAGGATGTTGAATTTTTCCAAATGCATTTTCTGTATCTATTGAGATGATGATTTCCTTTTTTGTCCTTCATTCTCTTAATATGGTATATCACATTTGTTGACTTAAATATTCATCCTTGCATCCTTGGGATAAATACCACTCGATCATGGTTTATAATCCTTTTTAAATATGTCATGGAATTTGGTTTGCAGTATTTTGTTGATGATTTTTCCATTTGTGTTCATCCAGGATATTGGCCTATAATTTTCTTGTGGTATCCTTTTCTTGCTTTGGTATCATGGTAATGCTGGCCTTGCAAAATGACTTGAAAGCATTCCTTCACGTTCATTTTTTTGGAAGAAGTTTGAGGAGGATTGGTATTGTTCTTTAATATTTGGTAGAATTTACCAATGAAGCCATCAAGTCCTGGTTTTTTCTTTGTTGTGACATTTTTGATTACTGATTCAGTCTCCTTTCTCATTATCTGTTCAGATTTTCTGTTTCTTCATAATTCAGATTTGGTGAATTGTATGTATTTAGGAATTTATTCATTTCTTCTGAGTTATACATTTTGTTGGCATGTAATTGTTTACAGCAGTCTCCTACGATCCTTTACATTTCTTTGGTGTTGATTGTAATGTTTCCTCTTTCTTATTTTTCTGTTTTTTTTTCTTTAGCTTAATCTTTGTCAATTTTGTTTATCTTTTCAAAAAACAACTGAATTTTGTTAATCTTTTCTATTTTTTTTCTGGTGTATTTCATTTTTTTCTCCAAGCCTAAGTGTTTCCTTCTTTATATTAACTTCTGGCTTAATTATTCTTTTTTCTAGTTCTTTGAGGTGTAAAGTTAGGTTGTTTGAGATCTTTTTTTCTAATGTAGGCATTTACTGCTATGAACTTCTGACAGTTTTCCTCAGCAACGGGATTAATTTTGGATTTCATACTATACCCTTATGCTTTTTAAGTCATACATTAAAATTGTTTCTCCATTTGATGTTAGATACTGATTTTTCCAGATATTTATGTTATTTTGGGTAGGTTATCTTTTCAGTCTTAAGAGTCGATAACATTTTTGTGACTTTTCTAGAGTCTGAAACATATTGGGGAGATGGCCTAAATAGTTTGTGAATTAGTGGATATAGTGCCAATACTTTTGTATTATGTAGCATCATTTCCTTAAGAGTTCTGACATAATTTTTACCTTCTCTCCTACAGTATATTTATGACACAGAAATAGTTCAGAAATTGTGTAAGTACAGGTTAGTTTCTTAATAGATTATCCTTCTAGTCTCAGAACTGATATGCCTTCCATAAATAATCTCAGGTTTATACACTGTAAATGAACAGTTTAGCAGTATTTTTTAAGATGCTACTAAATGAGGAAGATCTGAAAAGATTGCTCTCTATTATCATTTGAGTAAATATTTTAAAGGAGATACATATATTACTACTTTTCAATGGAATTGTCAGATCATTGTAAGGAAATGTTTATAACATCCATGTAATCCCCACTGAGGTCAAGACTAGAAGAACATCATGAGTACTTCAGAACTTTGTGTAGTTTTCACAATTGGTTTCATCAAAGAAGAAAATAGTCAGAGGAAGGGATATTTATCTAGAGACTGTATAGGTAGCTGCTTACCTGAATAGATAGCTATTTTTACAAACATTCATTGAATTTAGCCTAACTCTATTATGTAAATAGGTCCTTTGGGGAATGAAAAAGAAGGGTTCTTGTATCCGTTGTACCTGTACCAACAAACAAGAGAAAAGGCCTCTGTGCCCTTTGCTTGCTGCCATTTTGAAATTGCTGCTTTGTTCTCAGATAGTTAGGTACTCTATAGTTGAACACTTGAGACTCAGACCTCTTCTATGCCAGCCTGTTTCTGATGAGGGGATGACGTATTTGATAGTGAAGATGTCCCTGTCAGGGTCTGAAAAGGTAGCAAAGCAAGTTTGGCTCTGATATCTTTTTATCGTATCAGCTTTTCTGGCAGACAGTGGCAACTTGATGAGCATGGATTTGTAATAGACTGTTCATTCATTCAAAAATTACTAATTCTCCAGCACATACCATATGCAATTACTATGCTGGGTGCTGCTGATGCCAAAGCAGACAGTTTTTGTTCTTATAGAGTTTATGTACTATATTTATGGCTGTGTTGTTACCTGCTCAGATGAGCAGTGTCTAAGAAATTTACCATGTTGTGTAACAAGTGACTGCTGTTAGAGGTGTGTGTGTATAGCACTGTGATGTACAGACTCCCAGAAATGTTTGGCTTAAAAGATAATTTAAAGCCTGGGTTAGCAAACTTACTTGATTGTTGGAATATTCTAGGAAGCTTAAACAATTTTAGATTCCTGGGTGTCATTCCTGAAGGTTTTTTTTGTTTTAAGACCAAGTCTCACTCAGTCGCCCTGGGGTTGAGTGCTGTCTTTATAGCTCGCAGCAACCTCAAACTCCTGGGCTCAAGTGATCCTCTTGCCTCCGTCTCCCAGGTAGCTGGGATTATAGGCACCTGTCAAAACAGTAGGCTAATTTTAGAGAAGGGGGTCTCGCTCTTGCTCAGGCTGGTCTTGAACTCCTGGGCTCAAGCAATCTCAGCCTCCCTTAGTGCTAGGATTACAGGCACGAGCCACTATGCCCGGCATCCTAGAGATTTTTATTAGTATATGTGTTTGTGAAAAATTGCTTTAAAATTGAAGTTTGTTTTTAAAATAGTTTTAAATTCACCAAAGTAATTAATGATTTAAAATAAATTTGTTGTTACTTTTGAAAAGTAAATTGCATTTTTAAATATAAATCCAGATTTTTATCTATGAGATTTATTTTGTTTATTTTGAGAGAGTCTGTCACCCTGGGTAGAGTGCCATGGTGTCCTAGCTCACAGCAGCTTTAAACTCTTGGTTTCGAGTGATTCTCTTGCCTCAGCTTCGGGTGTAGCTGGGACTATAGGAGCCCACCACAACACTGTCTAGTTTTTCTATTTTTAGTAGAAACGGGGTCTCATTCTTGCTCTGGCTGGTCTCGAACTCCTGAGCTCAGGCAAGCCACCCAACTCAGACTCCCAGAGTGCTGGGATTACTGTGCGAGCTACCATGCCTGGCCTGTAGGATTTATTTTAAATGTTTATCTCCATCTTAGGGGTGGTTGGTGTATAGCATCATATTGTTATGCTTTGATTACAGTGTTATAAATTAAATTTTTTTCCAGTTAGGGTCTCATTAAAAAGTAGATTTATAGGATGGCACCTGTGGCTCAAAGGAGTAAGGCGCCGGCCCGTATGCCAGAGGTGGTGGGTTCAAACCCAGTCCCGGCCAAAAACTGCTTAAAAAAAAAAAAAAAAAAGTAGATTTATAAAATTCGGTTTATGTTACATTTAAGTATTGCTTCTCTCCTACAGCCCATCTCCCTATTATATGTAATATTACTAATAAAAATGACATAATTTAGAAAAATAAAAACAAAAAAAGAAGAAAAAAGCATAATTTGATGAAGTACCATATCCTAGTTTATAGTTTAAAACAGAAAATGTTAAGCATCAAAATATTAGGATGCCTTATAAATTTTCTGTGTTGATCAAAATTAGGACTAGAAAAAATTTGAGAGTTTTAATGTGAGTATATACATATACAAATGTAGAGGTATAGGCATAGCTGTGTATTTTAATTATGATTTTAAGCAATGGAGGAGAAGGTTTGGGCTATCATTTTATAAATTAGATTTTTAGAGTTTTGAATGAAACCCAGAAATTTAAGTCTTCATTATAGGTGGGTGTTTTACATGCTTTAGAAATGTAATCACCTATGTGTCCCCTGCCCCAGACTCTTAATAAACATTTATTAAGTAGTATGATGGAAAAAACTAGGTGTTTGTTTGGGTGTTCACAGCTACTTAATATGGAAAAAAATAAGGTTTGTTAAATGAGAAGGTTGACAATATGCCCAAACCCTTACTTTGAAATGGCATTGGGTAATTTCACAGCTATTAGGCTGACTCTTCGGCTACTTTGTTGAGGTCTAGAGTAGTGGAGAGTTTTGTGACATGAAAAATATGAAATATTTATTTAATATGGACTCACATTCTTAGAAGCACAACTGAGGGTTTTGTTTTAAATTCATAGGGAGAATGATGAATCAGTGAAAGAAGAGAAGTCTGACTTAAAAGAAAAATCTACAGGAAATAAGAAGGCCAATAGATTTCATCCTTATTCAAAAGACAAGAATTCAGGCACTGGAGAAAAGAAGGGTCCAAATCGTAACAGAGTTTTCATTAGCAATATCCCATATGACATGAAATGGCAAGCTATTAAAGATCTAATGAGAGAAAAAGGTAACTATTTCTGAAATAAACCACTGTTGGATAAACTTCATATAGAAAGGGGAGAGCAACTAAGCAGACTTTTTTATTCCTCTGAGCCACACAGACTCAAAAAATTTATTTTTATTTCTTGACTTGTGAATTAATCTTTTCCTCCTCTTTCATTTGACACAACTGCATTACAAGGTAGTATGGATAAATGAAGTATTTTTCTTTTTGCCATTTTAGTGGGATAGTAGTGAGCCAGCATATGCATGCCACCAAGAATTTTGTTAAAGTGATTGCTTTGTCTAGTTGAAGTTTTTATAGATTTTTAAAGGACTATTGCATTAGTTAAGCAATAAATTTAGTGTGTTAAAGTATGACTAATAAGGCCTGATTATTTTTTTTCCAAAAGCTGTTTTGTTATTATCTTGGTGGAGTCTGGAATCTGGCTGTGGAATTTATTTTGTTTGCATTGTCATGACTGCCATTATGCTGTCTTTGCAGTTCTATATTAAAATTGCATTACTGCTGTTGCAATTTTGTTCTCGAATAATCAGAAAACCTTCATCTTATATACATGGTTGGTTTTGGGGAAAAATAATTTTAATATTTGATCTTGTAAAAGTTAGTTTTGTTATCTTGAAAAATTGAGTTTCAACAGTCCTGAAAATTATGTACTTGGCTTTGAGGCTGATCTCTTCTAATCAATTTTTTAAAATTTGCATTGGTGTATCTGTTGTAAGGTGACAACTATTTGATTGGTTTTATTCATTGACTTTATTTAGAAAGTGTGTGGCTTGCTGTGAAGCATGACTTGTAAATTTAGTTTACTGATGGCAAATATGATTGAAGACATTCAGGTAGAAAGTCACCTTAAAACAGCTGTGGTGTGTAGGCTGACCAAAGTTATTTGAAAAGTGCTAATGTTGATGTTTTCTAATATGATAGGCTAAGGGACCATTTGTATGTATATGTGTTATTTGTTCACCAACTATATCATGCTGGCCAAAATATGATCTGTAGTATGAATTAGGTTAATATGGTTGTTAGCTTTTTTTAGAGAATGTGGACGATGTACATTTCTGAAAATTAGTTAAATTTACCTAGCTATTGATAGGAGGTATGTTGGTCTGGTTTTGATCGTTGGTGAATAATAGGTGCTTCTTTGTAGAGTTGTGCACAGGTGTGCAGTAAAGCAAGATATTGGTGTTTAAATGTATTGTTTCTTGGTATCTTCCTTTTGTATGTCTTATGTAGTTGGTGAGGTTACATACGTGGAGCTCTTTAAGGATGCGGAAGGAAAATCAAGGGTAAGTGCTGTGGGCAATAATCTGCTTGAGGTTTAAAAGTTCCTCAGCAGTTTACTTTTTGTATAATACTTGTACCAGTCTCTGGAAACTTAAGTTTCATTTTGTTTTACTTTTTTATGCAAGATTTGAGGCTTTATCCTAGCAAGTCTGACAACTTATACAAACCAAACTAGCTGCCTGGAAGGGATGGGTTTTGTAAATGCTCGTAAAGGGCATTCACTTTTCTAATGCACTAAGGTAATGCTTCTTTTTAGCTAAAAAAGATTTTAATATAGGATTTTGTTGATTTTGATGTCTTCAAGGATATTTTAAAAGTCACTGAGTTGATACTATTCCCTAAGAGTTTTTTGAGAGGCCTATAACTTAAAGGTGTTAATTAGAATGTATATTTGAAACTTTTACTGAAAAGTTTAGTGTGGGAGCCTACAGGACTACATAAGAGGCAGTGCTTTGACCAATTGGTATGATGACATTTCTGATTAAACTGACATCAGAGGAATTGGTTGATAGTAGATTTTGATTTTTAGCAACAAGAATACAATATACTGAAGAGTACAATGGAAAGCTATTAATAAGGCTTAATTACATCAGCAAAAATTAGGTACATAAGAAATAAAAACTTCGTCATCACATTCAAATGGCATATAGAACAGTGATTGTAAGGAATTATGTTTAAAAATGATTCTATAATTCTTTACCATAGATAACTTTTACATTACTTAACTGGGTGCTGTTAAAATTATGTACAGCCAGTTTTACTCTAATAGAGCACTTTGTTAGAAATGAAATTAATTAATATTTATTTGCTATTTTGATTTTAATAGAGTTGAAAAGCATTCTACACAATACATTTTTTGAAATATTTGTTACTCTGTGAGGATAGGTATGTTGGAGCTTTCAATTATTTTCTTGAATTAAATTGAATTCGTGCAGTGACAATAGTTTTAACCTAAAAATCATCTAAAAGTAAAATTGTACTCCAAGCTTGTTACATCTTATGTTCTAATGTCTTAGATTTAAAAATTTATAGAAAATTTGTGGTCACTTGCCTGTTATGTTCTGGAGGTGTTAAAGATGAAAAGTCATTGTATTGTGTTATTACGTTTAAAGATTTAAATGTTAGAATCTACCATTACCTTCATCTACTGATCTAAAGCTTTTTTTTTTCTTTTGCATAATTTGAAAAATCTACCTGGATATAGGGTTGTGGGTAAGAATTTTTTTCTATAAGTATCTTAAGTCAAATTAAACTTCTGATTGCAAAAAAAATTAGTACATAAACATTTCCTGTTAATTTTTCTTCCATTAAGTGTGGTTGAATTCAAAGATGAAGAATTTGTAAAGAAAGCACTAGAAACCATGAACAAATATGATCTTAGTGGAAGACCCCTGAATATTAAAGAGGTAAGATTTCTTATATTTAAAAACATAAATTTAAACATTTGACAATAAAAACATTCTTTCTTTGGATTTTCGTTTTTGGTAATGTATTTGTGTGAACTATAGCTTTTAAAAATGCTTACGGAGCATTATATACTGGTGATAGTTTTACTTGTACATGATTGTCTGTTTGCCCTTAAGCAGTCAGTTGTCTTATATATTTGATCTATTTCAAGTTGTTATGAACAGTGCTAGTGATCACCATAGCCTTCAGCAAGTCTTAACCATTTCGTTGGTGGAGGGTCTTGCTTTGATGTTGTTGGCTACTAACTGATCATGGAGGTAGCTGCTGAAGGCTGGGGTGGCTATGGTAATTTCTTAAAGTAAGAGAGTGATAAAGTTTGTTGCATTGATTGACTCTTCCTTAGAGGAAATATCTCTCTGTATTGTGTAATGCTGCTTGATAGCATTTTACCCACAGTAGACTTCTTGCAGTCCTCTCCAACCCTGATGCTACTTTATCAACAAAGGTTGATAATGTAATATTCTAAATCCTTTGTTGTCACTTTAATGTTCTTTGCATTTTCACCAGGTATAGATTATATCCCCAGAAACTTTCTTTGTTCATGTGTAAGAAGCAACTCCTCATCTGTTTAAGTTTTATCATGTGATTGCAGCAATTTAATCATATCTTGGGCTCCACTTCTAATTTTACTTCTCTTGCTATTTCTACCACATCTGTATTTATGTCCTCTACTGAAGTCTTGAACCCCTCACAGTCATCCGTGAGGACTGGAATAAACTTCTTCTAAACCAGTGGTTCTCAACCTTCCTAATGCCGCGAACCTTTAATACAGTCGAAAGGGGTCGCGACCCACAGGGTGAGAACCGCTGTTCTAAAGCATTGATGTTGATATTTTGACTTCCTCCTATGAATCATGAATGTTCTTAAATGTCCTCTGGAATAGTAAATCTTTTCTAAAAGGTTTACAGCTGACTGCCCAGGTTTATCAGAGGAAATCACTATGATGGCTATAGCGTTATGAAATTAATATATTTCTTAAATAACCTCAAAGTCAAAATTACTTAATGATTCATTGTAGCAGAATGGATGTTGTGTTAATGGGTATGAAAACAACATTTGTTTCCTTGTAAGTCTCCATTATAGCTCTTAGGTGAGATGACTAGGTTAGGTACATTGGCAATAGGCTTTAACATTTTTTTTTTTTTTTTCCTTGGAGACAGAGTCTCACTATGTTGCCATCAGTATACTGAGTACTGTGGCATCACAGCTCACAGCAACCTCAAACTCTTGGGCATAAGCGATTCTCTTGCCTCAGCCTCCCAAGTAGCTGGGACTACAGGCTCCTGCCACAACGCCCAGCTTTTTGTTTGTTGTAGTCATCATTGTTGTTTAACAGGCCCAGGCTGGGTTCAAACCCACTAGCCCTGGTGTATGTGGCTAGCACCCTAGCCGCTGAGCTACAGGCACCGAGCTGCCTTTACCATTTTAAAAGGATTTTTTTTTTTCCTTTGCAGCAGGTCTCAACAGTGAACTTAAACTATTCAGTAAACCATTCTATAAACAGATGTGCTATTATCCAAGCTTTGTTGTTCCATTTATAGGGTAATTGTGAAGCCCTAGGATTATCAGAATGTTAAATGAGCATTGGCTTCAACTTAAAGTCACCAGCTGCATTGACCCCTAACAAAAGAGTCTCCCTGCCCTTTGAAGCTTTGAAACTGGACATGGACTTCTCTTTAGCTATGAAAGTCCTAGATGGCATCTTCTTACCCTAGAAGACTGCTGCAGTTTCATCTTCACTGAAAACTTGTTTAGTGTTGCCACCCTCATCAGTGATCTTTAACTAGATTTTTTGGACCACTTACTGCAGCTTCTCCATCAGCACTTACTATTTCACTTTGCATTTTATGTTATGGAGATGGCTTTTCTCCTTAAACCTTATGAACTAACCTCTGCTAGCTTCACATTTTTCTTGAGCTTTTTCACCTCTCTCAGCCTTTGTAGAATTGAGTAGAGTTAGGGCCTTGCTCTGGATTAGGCTTTGATTAAGAAAATGTTGTGGCTGATTTAATCTATATAGACTACTAAAACTTTCTCCATATCAGTATTATGGCCTTTTTGCTTATTATGCAGCTGTTCACTAGAGTACCACTTTTAATTTCTTCAAGAACTTTTCCTTTGCATTCACAACATGATTAACTATTTGATGTAGGAGGCCTAGCTTTTGACCTGTCATGGTTTTCAACATGCTTTCCTCACTAAGCTTTGATCTTTTCTATCATTTGATTTGAAGTGAGAGACATGAGACTCTTTCGTTCACTGGAACACTCAGAAGTCATTGTAGCGATATTAATTGGCTTCATTTCAATATTATATCTCAGGAAATAGGGAGGCTTGAGAAGAGGGAGAGAGAGGAATGGCTGGTCAGAACATGTAAAGTGTTTATCAGTTAAGTTCATTGTCTTGTATGGGCATGATTGGTGGTGCCCCCAAACAGTTAAAAAATCAGCGGTCATAATCTCAAGTTACCATAATGTTTAATAATAATGAAACAGTTTGAGATTTTGCACCAATTACCAGAATAGCACAAAGACACAAAGTGAGCACTTGCTGTTGGAAAAATGGCTCCAAAAGACTTGGCTTGACTCAGGGTTGACACAAACCTTTAATTTGTAAAAAAACTGCAGCATCTGTGAAGCACAGTATTATAAAGTACAATCAAGTATGTCTGTATTTACCTTACAGAGTTTTTATGAGGATTAAATGAAATACATGGTAAAGAGTTCAGGCACTGACATCAGAGGATCTGTGTAACTCAGCAAATCACACTCACTTAACCTCTGTTTCCTTACAGCTAAAATGGGAATAATAATAGAAACTGCGTAATAGTGCTATAAGGACTCAAAGAGTTGATGTATGTAAAACACTTAATTTATGGTAGCTATTTATTATACTTATTATAATTTATTATACTTATTATAATTTATTATACTTATTATAACAAAGCATTGAGCATGGATATAAAAATATTTTAAGTAATAAATGTTAGCACTAATAATAATGATTGTTAATCTTAATACTGATTGTTATTGTTAATCTGGCCAGGTGTTCTTGGTGTCTTGTTTCTGAGTGTGAAATGGTAATAGCTTGACATTAAAGTCCATGGTACAGTACATATACATGTATCCCAAATCCCTTTATTTCAGTTAGCATCCAAATTCTTCTAATCCTGTTCGAGCCTGGGATTATTGTTACTTTTTTAAATTTTTGATAGGGACATGGAGAATTGGTAGAAAAAGTTTAGACTGTTGTGGTTTGTGACAGCAATTTATTTGTGGTTTTATGTGTAAGCCAGGATGCTTCAGAAATATATTGGTATCCTGAATAATTTCTCTTAAATTATAATCCTCAGAATGATTATAATCTTCAGACTATTTTTAGTATTATAATTTTCTATTTCCTATTCCTTGTTAAAGGCCAAGTATTCAGATTCTCAGTATCCTTTTTTTTTTTAATTGGAAAAAAAGTTTATTGGCTATTAAAAGGCTAAGGTCATACTATTCTTTTAATTTTGGCACGTTGTAGACCTTCAGTAATACTTCAGAGGCCCTAGAATAGAGTTAAATATGATCCAAGTTGATATAGAATGTCTCCATTTTCAACTTTTTAAAGAGATGAAGTGGTCAGATTGGCTTGCCTAAATGATGAGGAATTTATTCAATTAACTTTTTTGTGTTAACATTACTATAGGCAGTCTCTTTCCTGGGATTTATAGTTGGGTGATTGGGGTGAATACTTAGAATTTCTACTGAGATGAAAGTCCAAGGAAAGTATACTTTCATTGTTCCTTAATAAATCTTGAGAATTACGGTTTTTCATTTAATGGGGATTAGCAGCAGTTGTAAATGTATGATAGGCCTTCTAAAACCGATAGCAGTCAGTGGCTTTCAGGCTGACTGCAAGGGAACAGAGGAGTGAGAGCCATGTTACCTGGTAGGTGATTTGTTTTACATACATTTTATTTTATATATGTATGCATGTGTTATGTGTATATATATTTGTTACATAAAAGACAAAACATAGCAATGTGTTTTATTAATGCAATAAGCAAATATCTTAATAGTTAAGAAGCATCTTCTCTGCAGTGTTGTCCTCCTTCCCCATAAAGTAACTACTGTCTTAACTTTTGCATTTGTACAAGCTTTTGAATCCTAGACCTGGAGAATTTATTTATTTAAATACTTCATGGCATTTTTTGATAACATTTATGTAATACTTTTTATTTCTTCTTATGAAGACATTGGCAGACAAAGTAACTTCATTCTTGCTTTCACCTTTTCACCTTTTATGCTCCAGAAAATAGCCATCCTAGAGAATTTGTAAAGTCATCCCTTTCTTGTCGTTATTATTGTTCCTGGACTGAGGCCAGTGGAGGAGAGTTGATGGTCGTCTTTAGCATAATTTTTAGTAGTGCAGATGATACTCTATCATTGTAAACACATCATTTATGTGATTTTTCACTTATTTATTTTGTTTTTTTTTTGGCATTCCATATAGTGGCATGAATGAGAAGTACCTTTAAACTTGCTTTTTTGCATTTTGTTTAAAGGTAGAGTATTTCTCTTATAAAATGAATGAACTTAACAAAAAACAGTGTTTAGTATCATTCCTTGTTTGGACACTTGGCCTTCCTTTATCTCTTCTTTGCTTCTATCTCAGATCATAATCATTGTTGAGGAAGGTAAGAGGTTAGAAGATAGATAATAGTTCAGGAATGAAATTTACAGATTTTAATAGGTCTCCCTCTACCCTATTGTTCATGGGTTTTATAAGAGTCCGTTCCATTATTGAGAAGCTTTGAATTAGTCTGAATTTGGGCATTGGGCATTCAGTGGTAAGAATTCACTATTTCTACATTTTGGAAAGAAAGGGTCACAGTACTTTGCTCCTCTTTGAGGTGTGGGTATGTATCATATGCTTGTCTA
The DNA here is from genome assembly GCF_027406575.1 of Nycticebus coucang. NCBI lineage: Eukaryota > Metazoa > Chordata > Mammalia > Primates > Lorisidae > Nycticebus > Nycticebus coucang. The sequence goes on along the minus strand of NC_069785.1, from coordinate 49,943,100 downwards.
GTGTGTGGGCAAAAGTAAACTAATTTCAAGTTTTTAAGTGACTTTAGTGATTGGAAAGAGGTACTTAAGTGACATCTCTGGAGACTGAAATCTTTTGTCTATCCACAGGTTTTTATGGGACTCAATTCTCTGGATGAGGAAAAAGCTCATTCTTCAAGAGGGTCAATAATTTGAGCAAAATGGGATAGCTACTGTAGAATTTGAAGTTGTTATTTATTTTATATAGATGTACTAATACATTTAGTGGCACTTAACATTCAATGTGTGTTATAGGATCCCGATGGAGAAAATGCTCGTAGGGCATTGCAACGAACAGGAGGCTCATTTCCAGGAGGACATGTCCCTGATATGGGATCAGGGTTGATGAACTTACCACCTTCCATTCTCAATAATCCAAATATTCCTCCAGAGGTTATCAGTAATTTGCAGGCTGGTAGACTTGGTTCCACAATTTTTGTTGCTAATGTAAGTTTAAGCTTTAGTTTAAAATTTTATCATTCAGATACTTAGTTCTAATCATTGGAAAATTTAATTAGATGAATGAGTTACAGGTTTACAGAACATTTTGTTTATTTTTAACTAAAGTGAAACAATAATTATTATAAAATCTAATTTCAGTCTGTATATATAAGGTTAAAGTTTAAGTACAGCTGTTTGGATTTGCATGCAGAGAACTGTGGAATTTTACAGTAAATACACATTTATTTACTTTAATAATATGTATTTTGGTGCACATTAATAAATGGATTTCCTTATTGTAGACTTAATGTTTGCGAATGTGCATATCATAGTTGGTTTGTCATGTGTTCTAAATTTTTGCAAGCCAGTGAAATTAACACTTTTCAAGATCTGAATTTCTCTTGGTAAAAATAGATATGCAAGTTTCAAATGTATAAAACAGGTTTAAGCACCTGAGATGATTTGGGAAATTAAAAAAATTATAAGGATGAGGAACCACATAGTAGATGTAGCTTAGCTGATTTTAAACAAGTAAAGATGTTTATTTGAAAATTATTGGTATATTGTTAAACAAGAATTATAGTGATTTATAGCTCTGAGGATTAAGAAAAGATTATTTTGTATTTATACGTGGGGAGAGGGATTTACGAGGTTTGTAACTTCATATAATTTTATGTTAAGCTTGACTTCAAAGTTGGTTGGAAGAAGCTAAAGGAAGTGTTCAGCATAGCTGGAACTGTAAAGCGGGCAGATATTAAAGAAGACAAAGATGGCAAGAGCAGAGGAATGGGCACTGTCACTTTTGAGCAAGCAATTGAAGCAGTTCAAGCAATTTGTATCCTGATTTACGTTTTAGCATTATTTATGAAGTTGAAGAAGGTTGATACTGTCTTGTGTGGGTAATAGAATTTTAAGGTTGTCTGGCTTACGAATATGTTAGACTTTAGTCTCCAGCGTGTAAAACCTTTACTATGTCCAAGTACTAAAGTCGCTCTTAAAACTTGAATTAGCCATACTGTACAAGGATGGTATGAAGTTGTTTTTCTACTTTCTTCCTACCACAACTAATCATATGTATAGCATGCTTTTGACAGTTATGTAATACATTATACATTAATGCAATTGTTTTAATAAAACACTGTTAATTTTCTTTTTTCAGTGATTGAATTAAAGGAATATATTTTATGTATGCAATAAAACTATAAAGCAAAGAAGCGAAGTTTTTTTTTGAGTTTATAGAAGTGGCTAATACCAAAACATATTGATGATGTTAATTAAAAATATTAGAGATAGTTAGACTTTAAGATTATTAAAAATTAGTTTGTGTTCAAGTATAAGTTTGTAGTTAACTTAATGGCCTTTCCTTGACTGAACCAATAGCTATGTTCAATGGACAGTTTTTATTTGATAGACCTATGCATGTGAAAATGGTGAGTTGCTATATATCACATTAGCCCTTCAATCATTTCAAATCTTTTATCTGCTCTCCTCTACATTACAGTTCTTTTTGGTAATATGCTAACCATATAATGAATTTTTTTATAATTAGGATGACAAATCTGTTCCTCATGAAGAGTACCGTTCACACGACAGTAAAACACCACAGCTACCACGTAAGTAAAAGCTATTATTAGAAACAACATAGACCATTTTTTTTAGTTTTATTATATGTTAAAGAAACTTTTTATTTTTGTGCCTGCATCCTAAATTGCTCATGGTTTGGGATTAATTTGTAATTGTGGAGATAGTTTCATGCTATTGATTAGGAAGACTGAGAACATTTATCTTCTCAGATAATGTGCCATTATCTTTTTGGTACTTTTCCCTGACTATATAAGAAATACGTTCTAAAATTTTGGTAAGTTCATGCACATGAAGGAAAAAATTCCCCTATACTTTCATCACCTACACTTAAATTAACCCCCTTTATAACATTTTTATATATATTCTTCTAGTCTTTCCTTCTAGGTATATTTTTTAATGTAGGTGGGAATTATCAAATAAATAACTTTGAATTTTTTATGATTTAATATTAGAGTATAAACATTTTTCCATGTTGAAAATTCTTCCCAGATCGGCTTGACGCCTGTGGCTCAGTGAGTAGGGCACTGTCCACATACTCCAGGGCTGACAGGGTTAAGCCTGGCCCGGGCCAGCTAAACAACAATGACAGCTGCAACTAAAAAATAGCCAGACATTGTGATGGGTGCCTGTAGTCCCAGTATTTGGGAGGTTGAGGCAAGAGAATTGTTTAAGCCCAAGAGTTTGAGGTTTCTGTGAACGGTGATGCCATAGCACTCTACTGACGGCGATGCAGTAAGACTCTGTCTCCAAAAAAAAAAAAAATTCTTCCCAGATATTTTTTATTGGTAGTATAATAATGTTACACAGATGTTCACAAAGTATTTCACTGTTCTGTTTTGTGTATTTTAATTATTTATTTTCATAACCAACAGAGTAATGCATATAACATCTTTGATATGTTTTTGGTTATTTTCTTAAGATAGATATTATGAAGTAGATTTACAGTTCTCAGGGTATGTCCACTGATTAGTTTTATCAAATTGCTTTCCAAAGGATTATAAAATAACAGTGTAATGTGCTTGGTATTAGTCTCCTAATGTCTCATTTGAAAAATGGGGATAATAATAGTATCTACTTCATAGAATTAGCACGAGTTAATGTATTTAAAGCCCTGAGAACCTTTCTGGCATAATGTAAGTGCTCAGGAAATAATAGCTATTATCTTACTATTTCACTGCACCTTCTGTGGTTCTTAAAGTTTTTTATCATAAAATATTTAAAATATACAGACACAATTGTTCTTTAGCTATCATATGTCATATTTGTTGTTTATATTTTTTCTTTAAATAAAATTTTTCATGTAAAATCCTGTACCCACCTTTCAATACATACTTTACCCAGAGAAAACAGCTTATGAATACAGTATTTATCATTTAGGTTTTTATAATTTGAATATACATTTATAAATCATAAACATACAGAATTGTATTTAGAATTTGTTATGAGTGATGTCATGTTTATTTATATATTATTAAATAACTTGCTGTTTTTGTTTAAAATTGTTTTTGAGATTCATTTATGTTTATAGATACATCTCTAGTTTCTTCGTTTTAATTGTTGATAACCACATTTTATACGTTTTGCAACTTTTTAGGTTATTCTAATTTTTAAGTATTAGAAACAGTTCTGAGTTGGGGAGTCTGAATTGAGGAGTATTTGTTCTGGCCTTCATATAATGTTTTGGGGAAGATTTTTCACTACTGATTAATCATATTTCCCTCTCTTGCTCTTTGAGTGAATTTTGGTAATTTTAATTTTTCTAACTTTTGTATTTTTGTTTATTTTTTGAATTTATTGGCATAAAGTTATCTCTTAAATTTCTGGTACACCTATAGTTCTGTCTTAAATTCTGAAGGTTTATAATTTTTTTGGTCAGTTTTCTAGAGATTTGTCTGTTTTGTTAGTGTTTTCAAATAACTGATACTATTTTATCTTTAATTTCTGCTTTTAGCTCTAAAATTTTTTTTCTTTCTATTTCTTCAGGTTTAGTCTTTTATTTTTGTCCTAACTCCTTAAGTTGAATCCTTAATTTCTTTTTTTTTTTTTTTTTTTTTTTTGTAGAGACAGGGTCTCACTTTATGGCCCTCGGTAGAGTGCCGTGGCCTCACATAGCTCACAGCAACCTCCAACTCCTGGGCTGAAGCGATTCTCTTGCCTCAGCCTCCCGAGTAGCTGGGACTACAGGCGCCCGCCACAACGCCCGGCTATTTTTTGGTTGCTGTTTGGCCGGGGCCGGGTTTGAACCCATCACCCTCGGTATATGGGGCAGGCGCCTTACCAACTGAGCCACAGGCGCCGCCAGAATCCTTAATTTCTTAAGCAGCCTCTCTTTTCTAAGGTAAACAGTTAATGCCTATAAAGTTAGCAAGTGTATACAGGTTTTGTTATGGAATATTTTTATTATGGTTCAGTTTTTAAAGTATTTAAAAATTACCATTATGATTTCTTACTGAGGCATGTATTATTTGGAAATACAATTTTTGAATTTCCAAATGCATGAGGTTTTTTTTTTTTCTTCTTCTTATTTTCTGACTTCATTGTGGTCAGCGAATTAATTTGGACTTGTAATGGCCTACCCTATGGCACATTTTTATACACGTGAGTGGTACAGGTGTGCTTGGTGAGTGCAGTGTTCTGTGTGTGTCCATTGAATCAAGTTTGTTAATTACTTAAATTGTCTTAGAGCCTTACCAATAATTTTGTTCACTTGTGCCATCAATTATTGATGGTAAAATCTTCCTTTAGAGGGATAGTAGCTCAAACTTGTAACCCTAGCCCTTTGGGAGGCTGAGATGGGATGACTGATTTAGGCCAGGAATTCAAGACCAGCCTGAGCAACATAGGTGACCCTGTCTTCATTTAAAGAAAACAAACAACAACAACAAAAAAACAAAAATTAGCCAGGCATGATGGATACATGCCTATAGTCCCATCTACTTGGGAGGCTGAGCATGTGGATTGCTAGAGCCCAGGAGTTTGAGGTTGCAGTAAACTGTGATTATAATTGCTGTCTAGCTTAGGCAACAAAGAGAATCCCTGTCTCAAAACAAAAACAAACAGAAAACAAAGAATTGAGGATTTGTTTGCTCGCTCTTGTTTTTATAATGCTTAAATATTTTGAAGCTAACTTAGTAGCTACATCCAAGATTAAACTGATTTCTTTTCTTTCCTTATTTTTATTTATTTATTTATTTTTTTCAGAATCTCTCTATGTTGCCCTGGGTAGAGTGCTGTGCTGTCACAGCTCATAGCAACCTCCAACTCTTGGGCTCAAGCGATTCTTTTGCCTCAGCCTCCCAAGTAGCTGGGACTACAGGCGCTCACTACAACACCTGGATTTTTTTTGTTGTTTAACTGGCCTGGGCCGGGTTCAAACCTGCCACCACTGTGCTATGGGTGCTGAGCCTAAATTGATATATTTTCTTAGTGAATCAGGTATTCTATCATTACAGAGTGATCTCAACTCTAATTACCTTTAGGTCTTTTGTCTAATATTAATGTAAGTATAACAGCTTTATTTAGTATTTGTGTAGTACAGTTTTCTTATCTCTTTATTTTTTAATTGCTTTACTTGTGCCCCTTATAGTGTTATAGCTGAGGTAGGACATTTAAAAAATCTATTTGACAGACTTTATCATGAAATCAAAGAGTTAATTTCATTTATTGATTTCATTTGGATTAATTTCCATCATTTTATTTTGTGTTTTATTTTTGTTTTATAATTATTTTTCTTCTATCTTTCTTTTTTAGTTGCTCTTCTGACTGTAATAGGTCTGCATGAAGTTAATAGTTATATTAACTATTAAAATGCTTTTTTTTTTTTTTTAATTTTTTTATTAAATCATAACTGTATACAATGATATGATTATGGGGGATCATACACTAACTTCATAAACCATTTGACACATTTTTATCACAGTGGTTAACATAGCCTTTCCGGCGTTATCTCAGTTACTGTGCCAAAACATTTATATTCTACATTTACCAAGTTTCGCAAATACCCCTGTAATATGCACCACAGGTAAAATGCTTTTAATCATTTTCCTGCCAAATTATGTTGTTATTGCTCAATATTTCATTTCTATATTGCTTTTTTCCAGCATCCCACGAATTAGACATTATCATTTTCTTTTGTTGTCATTCCTGTACTTTTACATATGCTGGCACTAATTTTTTTTTTAAGTATTTGTTTTAGAAACTTTCTTAATGAGCATCTGTTGTTAGTAATGTCTCTGAATTTTGGTTTGTCTATAAACGTCTTCAAAGATAGTGTTACTTATTACATAGTTTAAGATTGATAGTTATTTTCTCTCAGCGCTTTAAAAATATCCCAGTTATAGGCGCCAGCCCCATATGCCGGAGGTGGTGGGTTCAAACCTGCCCCCGGCCAAAAACTGCAAAAAAAAAAAAAAAAAAATCCTAGTTTTCTAGTTTTCGTTGTTGCTGTTAAGTCAGCTGTCTACTGAATTGCTGTTTCTTTGTAGGTAATTTGTGTTCTTTATTTAGCTGATTTTAAGATCTTTGTTTCTGGTATTTAGTTTTCCTACAGTATGGGTGTAAATTTGGCTTTCACAATCTGAGAATTCAGTTTTTAAAAATAATTACTAAAAATTTGTCTGCTGTGTGTCTTTGACTATTGCTGTTTTTACCTTCATAGAGCAGTTCCTCTCTTCTTCCTAATTAGTCAGGGTGTCATCTTTCAAGGTCTCAGCTTTATGTGGGAGCTTCCAATTTAGTTTCCCACTGTTTATGTTCTTCTATTTCTTTAGGTTAAAAAAAAAACTATCCTGTTATGTTCACACATTTATATTACATCTATTCTTCGTGTGGTTTATATTTTTATATACTCTTCTATCTCGCTATATAGTATGAACTCATGGACTTTGACAGAATCAGTTTGTTTTAGTTAATCATTATAACCTCTTCCCCTCAATAATTTTTTCCTCTCTCCTTCTCTTCCTGCTTTCCTTTGTTCAGATTATAGCTTGGCAAGTGGGAGGCTCATTCCCTATGCTTCTTATGTTCTTACTTTTTGGTAAAAACAAGATTTCCTAGATCCACTTTGATTTTTTTTTTTTTTCACTTCAAGTCATTGGTGCTTCTTGTACACATAAGTATGGTTGAGGGTCACATGATCAGATATGGTATTGCTTCCAGGTAGACCATTTTAAGTCAATGTGTGAGGAAAAAGGCATTTCTTTCATGTTGATCTTTACATTTAATACAATATGCTCTATATAATAAACATGCTCTAATTTTTAAAATTAAATATAGCATATGGTTTTCTAAGGCCCATTAATTACTACTTTGAGTAGCAAGAACATTAAAACCATACTCAGATTTAGTGGACTAAAATAATCCCCATCTATATATATGTTAATTAGTTTTAATGTGTTTAAGGTCATTAAATTATACTTTTTAAAGTCTTTCCAACTAATTATTTAAATATATATTATGAATTCTATTTATAGACATAAAATAGAACTTAATTATTTTAAGAATAGTAAAAAGCATGTTAGATTTGGAGGAAGAAGACTTAAATTCTACTCTTAGCTTAATCACATAGCTAACTGGCATTGTTGAAGTGACTCAAAGTCTCAAAAATTTCCTCATCTATGAGTAGTAGATGTGTAAACACTTAAAGTGCCATATAAATCTAAGTTACATATGTCAGTGAGAATACTAGGTAATAAAATATCTGTTTTATTCAATGTTACATTTTCGTTTTTGTTGGCTTATTAGTTTAATTTGAATCATCTTAAAAGTAATTCTGAGATTTTTAAGTAGTTGTAAAAATTTGGACACTATATTCACTTTCAGATATATATTCCATTTATAAAATGATAAGATATTATGTAAAATCCTCCTCGTATTTCAATGTATCTTTAAGTGGGATATAAATAGAGCTGTTTCGTAGAACACTTCTTAATAAAAGGTAATTTAGACAGTTCCATGTCTAAATGTGCTGCTATTAAATGAAAGCAAGAAAGCACTTCAATGTGCTGCTTTCTAAATGAAAGCAAGAACCAGTGCTCTTATTGGCAAATTTGCAAAATTTTAGGGATACTATTTTATACATACAGCTTTTTTTGAAATTTTAGTGCCAGTTAGTTAATCATATTTGGATCTTGCTAACATTATTCGTTTTTTTTTTTTTTTCCTTTTTAAAAATTTTGATAGAAGGTGGGGGTACAACTGGTTTTGGGTTACCTGGATGAATTGTATAGTGCTGATGTCTTGGTTTTCAGTGTACCCATCACTGAACAGTATACATTGTGCCCAGTAGATGTTTTTTCTTCCCTTACTTTGTTCCCATCCTCCCTCTTTCCTAGTCTCCAGTGTCCATTGTACTACTCTGTATGTCACTGTGTACCTGTAGCTTAGCTCCTTCTTATAAATGAGAAGGTGCAATATTTGGTTTTCCATTTCTGCTTTACTTCACTTAGGATAATGGTTCCATTTCCGTCCAAGTTGCTGCAGGAGACATTATTTAATTTCTTTTTTGTGTTTTAGGCGGTCTTGGAGGCATTGGAATGGGACTTGGTCCAGGTGGACAGCCTATTAGTGCCAGCCAGTTGAATATAGGTGGTGTGATGGGAAATTTAGGTCCAAGTGGTGAGTATTCTTTCTTATTTCTTTTTAAATGATACATTTGTTAGGTGATGAAGTTTACATTTGACTAGTCTGTAGTAATGTTTAAAGGACTCTATTTTATAGTTGGATACTTTGGGTGTCACTTCAGTATGAAGAAAGAATGAAACCAGAAGAGCAGCTACCATGAGAGAATAGGCACAAGTCAGGAGGGCTCCCCTGGGGTCAGCCATGTTGTGGCTAGTCTTTTACCCATAAGGCTTTTGAAGTGTCTTTAAGGCAGAAGGGGACTATATCATGGCACGGAGTATTTATGAAATGACTGAAATGCTACCGTATCATAGGCAACTTAAATTTGTGTGTCTAGTTGAGAAAGTAGCTTTTCAGGTAGCTATTTGGCTATTCACCTGGACTAAGTTGTAGTTTATTTTTAGAGATTGGTTTTTAAACTTTCTGGTATCAGGACTTTTTTATACTCTTAAAATTTGTTGGAGACCAAAAACTTTTGTTTATGTGGTTATATTTACCAGTATTTACTGTATTATAATTGAAAAGTTAGAAACGTAGATTACATATTTATTTAAAAATACTAATAATAAACCCATTATGTGTTAAATATAGTTTTTAATAAATGAACTGTGTTTTTCAATGCAAAAAAGTTAGTGAGAAGAGTGGCTACCTTTTTCCACGTCACTTTGATGTTTGGCTTAACACCAGAAAGCTGTTACCAGTTTGTTGTCGTGTTATATATAAGCCTTATATTCATGAGAGAGTGAGAGTAAAACACTTGAGGTCATAGTAGGATTCAATAACTAAAATAGTTTTGACTTGTTGAATTCTCCAGGGTCCCCAGACCATATTTTGAGAATTACTGTTTTTTTAATTGATAGACTAATAAATGCTGTTCGATTCCTATTTTTTGTTAAGATGCCATAGTCACACTTTAAATTATGAGGGTAGAATGGTAATCATTCTGATCCAAATAGTTTTTCTGCCTTACTCTTAGACTGTCATCCTCTTTGCCCCCTCGACGTGTACTATTTATATAATTTACATTTTTTACAATTCTCTTAATTGCCATGTTAACGATGTTCTTATGTTTGGGCCTGATCTCTAAATCTGATATAGTGATCTTTCTGTGTCTGTTCTGAAACAAAGTTACCTAGTCCTAGGTAATCTCTAACTGAATGATGTAGGTATGACGAGTGAATTTTGGTTTCTTTTCTAATAAATATTCAAAGAAACTTTTGAAGACTCATGATTAGATACCTGCCATCGCACAGCACTTTAAATCGTTTTCCTGTATCCTATTCCTTCTCTAGTGTCTCCTTGTGGCTAGACCAGTGGTATCTATTTTGTTATCATGCCTTACATCATTCTTTAATTGTAAAAATAAAATTTACTCAAAGTATGTACTGTGTATTTTATTTGAGGTATGGGAATGGATGGTCCAGGTTTTGGAGGAATGAATAGAATCGGAGGAGGTATGTATAAGCATTTGTTTTTTTGTATGTCCCCATTAACCATTTTTAATAACTGGAAACTATGTTGAGAATTCAAAGAAAAAAGTCATGGTTTATTGTTCACTCATGTTCTAAGGCTGCTAGCAGAAAGTAAGCTTATTATATACTTACAGATAGGTGATGTTTGAAAAAGTAGCTACACAGGAAGGGTGGCAGAAGAGCTTGTGATTGAGACATAACATTTGCAATGTGTACCTTTCTGCTATATAACTGACAGATCTCAGAATTAATCTTTATTCCATAGGAATTGGGTTTGGTGGTCTGGAGGCAATGAATAGCATGGGTGGATTTGGAGGAGTTGGCCGAATGGGAGGTAGGTAAATGTACGGAGTGGGATGTGTATGCTATGTTTAGTTTTGAATGGGTGCCATGGATGTCTTCAGAAGACCTATGAGCACTAATGGATAAGGATAGGCCTGGTGGGAATGGGGATGGTATATGTGGCATAAGGTAAATTGGGTGAAGTACAGACTTTTGTCTTAGTGACTTAATGCTGTCTTTTCAGTTCAGTTTAGGTATATGTTCCTTAGTGTTTTACTGTGCACTGACATACTTGAAAAATGGGTTAATTTGTTGCACAATCTTTGCAGAGCTATACCGTGGCGCAATGACTAGTAGCATGGAGCGAGAGTTTGGACGTGGTGATATTGGAATAAATCGAGGCTTTGGAGATTCCTTTGGTAGACTTGGTAGGGTTGGCTGTATACTTTTCCTTTGTTTTCCTTTTTTAATGGAAAATAGAAATTTATAATGTTTCATACAAGTTATTACCTGAAGAAAACAGTTTAGGGATTTTAATGTACTTGATGTTTTTTCAGTATTTTACATATTTGAACCTGATTTTCAGAAGAATTTATACTTTTTAGTGATTGTACATCTTCTGAGAGCATAGTACCTTGGAAATTTTAAAGTATGGTTATTTAAATTAATTAGTATATTATCTTTCCATCCTTGTTTAGGCAGTGCAATGATTGGAGGGTTTGCAGGAAGAATAGGAGCTTCTAACATGGGTCCAGTAGGATCTGGAATAAGTAGGTTTAAATTTTACTAGAATTTATACAGTAATGTTTGAGTGCTTGCAAAATCTTTGCAAGAGTAGTTATTGTAGTATATAGTAGTACCTTGTTCATATGTTAATATGTCTTGCCATAACTTACTTTGATAGTTATTGAGCTAAGCTTTTCTGTTTGATCATTGTTCGAAATTTCTAGATGAACTATTTGAATTTTTTTTTCTTTGATATCTCTAACACCAGAGTATGTGTTAAGAAGCCAAGCCACGAACCTTCCTTCCAATTAAGGAATCTGGAAATTTCTCTGATCATGTGCTAGAACAACTTTTGCTTTAGCACAAACTTTGTTTCCTTGCTTATTTTCTGTAACAGATATTAGTGGCTAGCTCATTTTATCTGTGAACATCTTGTGTCTTCTGTTAATTATAAATACAACACTTTTAGAGATCCCTGAGGTTGACAGATAAAGTTGAAAGAGGTGCTTACTTCCTTTCCTCTTAAAACCTTTTATGTGAAAAAAATCAAGGATAGTTGCAACACTGGAGAATGCTATATCTCCCATCTATCTGTTTCTGCTACCATATTTTAGGCCTTACATTAGCCTTAACACATGGCTTATATATATTTTTTTCTTTTAACCTCTGTTCCTTAATGGGCCATATTTCTGTGAACTCCCTTTACTTTATTAACTTTCATTCTTTATTCATTTTTTGAGACAGAGTCTTGCTCTGTCACTTGGGCTAGAGTGCAACCTCAAACTCTTGAGTTCAATCAATCCTCCTGTGTCAGCCTCCTGAGTAGCTAGGGCTATAGGCGCATGTCACCACACCTGGCTAATTTTTCTTTTTTATTTTCTTTGTCTTTTTTTTTTTTTTTTTTTTTGGTAGAGACAGGGTCTTGTTTTTGCTCAGCTGGTCTTTAACTTCTGGCCTCAAGCAGTCCTCCTACTTCAGCCTCCCGTTGAATTCCTTTAATTGATAAAATTCACAAACAAGAATATATAAGCTAAGAGTAAACACTAAAATCCTGTAAGCTGGAGACATCTGCTTCCATTGTGTCTTGCTTCTCATTTTATTCCTTTTTTCATCACCTTTTAGCTTTGGCCATTTTCCTGTTAATCCTAACTTCTCTGTCTTCTTCTTTTATCTCAGTGTTAATACTTCTGTTTCCCTAATTTTATAGTTGTTATTCACAGAAAGCCAATTTTAGGGTGATGTTAATTTTTAGGATTTCTATGTTTCGGGATATTAGAAACAAGAAAAAATGTTAAGTTTTGAGAATGAGTAAAATTGGAATAATTAAAGGGGACTGGAAATAGAGTTAGTGTATGAAAATGAAGTAGGTATAAACTAGAAGTGAAATTCTCAAGCTCTGCTAAGTGGGAGTGCTACCTTTTTTTATTGTTACCATGACAAATCCTAGATAATAATTGAGATTAAAAGTTATGTTTTGCCATGATCTTGTATTTTAAATCTGAAAAGCAATGAAAACAAAAACTGTGTGGGAAACAGAGGTGAAGATACTGAGGTAAAAGGCAAGCTAGGAAAGGAGTATGTATATGCAGGAGTGTGTGATGAGGCAACCTGTGCAGTAATTTGACTTGATTTCCATGTATCTTTGTTCTAGCAATTATTATGGATGATATTACTGTAAAATGAAAAATAAAGATTAAAAACTACTATAATGTTAATGGTTACAGTGTTTGGTACAGGATTGGTATAATTTATATGATGTGTTTTATATTCAGAATATGATTTTATAGCAGTTTATAACTTATATAGTGGCTAGAATTAGATTTCTCAACTAACCAAATGTATACCAAAGTGAATGCTCTTCCTTGGAAAATTGTCTGTATGAAATGATTTTATGTTTATAAATATTTAATTGTATAAAATGAATTGATTTTCTCTCCTTTTTTCCTGAAAAATGACTCTTGTTTCCCTTCTTCCTTCTCTTTCTTCTTTTCCTTCTTCTTTTCCTCATGTTTTTGAAACCAAACACAAAAAACTCCCAAATCCTCCCTTCCCTTCTTGAAAATCCAGGTGGTGGAATGGGTGGCATGAACAGTGTGACTGGAGGCATGGGGATAGGACTGGACCGGATGAGTTCCAGCTTTGATAGAATGGGACCGGGTATAGGAGCTATACTGGAAAGGAGCATCGAAATGGATCGAGGATTTTTATCGGGTCCAATGGGAAGCGGAATGAGAGACAGAATAGGCTCCAAAGGCAACCAGATATTTGTCAGAAATGTAAGCAAATAAATGTAAAGGATAAATAAAATTCTTTTTTTTCTTGTATATATGTTACTAATACCTCTTTTCATTCTAGCTACCTTTTGACTTGACTTGGCAGAAACTAAAAGAGAAATTCAGTCAGTGTGGTAAGTATGCCAATGACTGCAGATATGTTGATACCGATTATGGAGGAACATTGGTTTTAAACTTTTAGACATTTTTTAGATCTGTGCCTGTCCAGATGTTTATTCCTGAGTAGTCTGGATGGTGTGCCAGGTCTAATTCCACTTCAACTAAATGTGTTATTTTGCTATCTTCTAACTTAAAGCAATGCAAATTGCTACTGAGTAATAGGGTTTAGGGTTGTCCTTGTCTCTTATAAACAGGGGCTTGTTTTATTAGCTCATTTTTAAAGAGTTACCATATCATTTGTATTACAAAGTTTTTTCTTATGAGAAATATTAATAAATGGTATGTTTACTCCCTTGTTTATAGCGTAGTACAGTGGATTGGCAGCATGACTACCAGAGATGCTGACATCCAGTTGATATGTGATATGTAGATAATACAGTTGAATACCAATGGCTGGGGGGAGTAGGTTGGCAGGGGGGTCAGGGATGGTTTGTTTTTGTATGTGCCTGACCCTGTTGGGGTCAGTGATGCCCATTCTACACATGCTTATTACCTGACTCAGCTGGTGGTATAGAACCCACTACCATTAATGCCTTAGACATAGGTACATTTTGAGTGCACTTCTAATTCTTTTATAAACTGTTCTTAACTATAATGGTACTGCCTCTACAATCTTAGTATGTTTTTGAAGTCTGTAGAAGATTAGGTGATTTATTACTTTTCAAAGAGAGCCTTTTTACATACTTATTTTGTTATAAAATATCTTAAATTGATGAAGTTCTCACCTTTTTTATGGTAATGAGAGAATTAGTGTGAGTAGGACAAAGGAATAGATTTTTTATATTATTTTTTTGCTGTTGCCTGGAATCTCAGAGATGTAACCACAGTGGTAAGCTATATAGATAGCAAATAATGATGAAGAAGGGTTAAAAGTGGTACACTCAGCCTAGTAGAGTTAACAGAGAACTAAGAATATTTGGAATATATTGTTAATTTATTAAGGTCATGAAGGGGATAGGTTTAATGCTGTCTCACAAAAATAGCCTTTGTTGCCACTATCAGAGATAATGTTATCTACTGGGTTCTTATAGTTGTTTATACCTAACTGTTGTAGCTTTTATTATATTGCAATTATATGTTCATATTTTCTTCCATTCTAGATGGAGGCTCTTGAGGGCAAAAACTGCCATCTTTTTAGCCTAGCACCTTTCATTGCTTTCGTACATATACTAGTTTTTATTATATGTATTGTAATTATTTGTTCAGGTTTTCTTTCATCCCAGATGGAGGCTCTTGAGGGCAAGAACTGTCATCTCTTTATCATACACCTTTCATTGTCTCTGTCTATATAGTAGTTTATGAAAGAATTTGTAAGTTAAGTGTTGTGAATAGATCTTTGTTCTTTTATTCAGTTATTTATTCATTAAATCTACAAATATTCTACTTTTGGCAGTTTGCTAGGCACTAGAATTATGAAGGTGAACAAAGTCAGATATCCCTGCCCTCAAGAACAAACAAAATGAATTTGTCTAGGATGTTCTTCTGGCTCCCTTTGTTGATCATCCTTTTATTTTGCACTAACCTAAAATTGAAGGAAGAGAAACTTTATTTTTTAAATTAAAAATTTGTTGAAAATAAGTCAATTTGTAAACAGTTGTCACTAAAATAATGCAAAATAGTGAAGTTGAGGTACTGGTTATCTTTTTAGGAGTAAGAAGATCTGCATGACGTGTAAGCAGACACATCTCTATCTGTTCGTGAATCCCAGACTATGGAGGAAAGATCCTGTCAGGGCCTTAGCGAAATATATCATATGAAGAGTAGCAGCAGCAAGTATAGACAATCTCTGCTGATGTAGTTTCAGTGAAAAAAGCATCTCCAAATGAGATATGACATTATGTTGAAAAGTAAAAATGTGATTCCACCCGCTTTGTTTTTATTTCTGATAATGTCTTGGCTATTCAAGGTTTTTTCTGTTTCATATAAAATGAAAGTACTAGTTTTTCCAGATCTTTAAAGTATGACAGAGGTACTTTAATGGGGATTGCATTAAATCTGTAGATTGCTTTGGTAGTATGTACATTTTAGCAATATTGATTCTTCCCAGCCAAGAGCATGGTATATTTTTTCATTTGTTGACATCTTCAGCTATTTCTTTCCTCAGAGTTTCATAGTTCTCTTTATAGAGATCTTTCACGTCCTTTGTTAGGTATACTCCCAGATATTTCATTTTCTTTGGCACTACTGTAAAGGGAATAGAGTCCATGACTGTTTTTTTCAGCTTGACTATTGTTGGTTTATATGAATGCTACTGATTTTGTGAGTATTGATTTTGTAGCTTGAGATGCTGCTGTATTGCTTGATCATTCTAAGGCTTTTGTGGTTGAATCCCTGGGGTTTTCCAGGTATACGATCGTATCATCTGTGAAGAGTGAATGTTTGACTATACTATAAATCTGTAGTGATCAAAACAGCATGGTATTGGCACAAAAATAGAGAGGTAGATGTATAGAACAGAATTGAGAACCAAGAGATGAATCCAGACACTTACGTCATTTGATCTTCGATATGCCTGTCAAAAACTTAAATTGGAGTAAAGACTCCCTACTTAACAAATGGTGCTGGGTAAATTGGCTGGCGACTTGTGGAAGACTGAAACTGGACCCACACCTTTCACCTCTAACAAAAATGGACTGTCACTGGATAAAAGACTTAAACCTAAGACATGAAACCATAAAGATTCTTGGAGAGAGTGCAGGGGAAACACTTGAAGAAATTGGCCTGGGAGAAAACTTTATGAGGAGGAACCCCCCCACCCCCCCCGGGCAATTGAAGCAATACCAAAAATACATTACTGGGATCTGATCAAACTAAAAAGCTTCTGCACTGCCAAGAGCACAGTAAGTAAAGCAAGTAGACTGCCCTCAGAATGGGAGAGGATATTTACAGGTTACATTTCCAACAAAGGTCTAATAACCAGAATCCACAGAGAACTCGCACTTATTAATAAGAAGTCTACAGGCACATGAAAAAATGCTCATCATCTTTAATCATCAGAGAAATGCAAATCAGAACTACTTTGAGATACCATCTAACTCCAGTTAGAGTAGATCATATAACAAAATCCCAAAACTACAGATGTTGGCATGGATGTGGAGAAAAGGGAACACTTCTGCACTACTGGTGGGAATACAAGTTAATATGTTCCTTTTGGAAAGAAGTTTGGAGAACACTCAGGGATCTAAAAATTGACCTACCGTTGGATCCTGCAATTCCTCTAACTAGGAATATATCCAAAAGACCAAAAATGACTTTGCAAAAAAGGTATTTGCGTCAGATTATTTATTGCAGCTCAGTTTGTAATAGCCAAGTCATGGAAGAAGCCCAAGTGCCCATTGACCCAGGAATGGATTAATAAACCATGGTATATGTACACCATGGAATATTATGCAGCCGTAAAAAAGATGGAGAATTTACCTCTTTTATGTTTACATGTAGGGACCTGGAACATATTCTCCTGAGTGAAGTATCTCAAGAATGGAGGAAAAAGCATCCAATGTACTCAGTACGTCTATGAAACCAACTTAAATTTACTCACACTTTCTTATGAAAGATAGAACACAACTATAGCCCAGGATGAAGGAGAGAAATGGAGTGGGAAAGGAGAGGAGGGGAGAGGTTTGATAGAGGGAGGGTAAACGGCAGGACCACATCTATGGAGCATATTGCAAGGGTACAAGTCAAAGCTATCAAGTGTAGAACATAAATGTCTTAACACAATAATCAAGTAAATGAAGCAAAAGCTTATATAAATTAGTTTGATGTAAGCATGTCAAACTGTATAAAAGAACAACACATTGTACCCCACATATGCATAAATGTATTCATAATCTATGTGTATATGACTTAATAAAAAAAAAGTAAAAATGAAACTTAGCAAGAATAAAGAGCTAAGTAGGGAAAAAGACTATAAAAATGTGAGTAACACTGAGTTAACTCTTCATTATCTTAATAGAGGCAGGTTTCCTTTAGGTATGGGCAAGGCTTACAGCAAATTTGAAGTCTTTTGGTGGGCTTCTGTTTGGAGTGGCATTGTTTTGATAGAAGGCTATCAGCAATTGAAGGACATTTTCTGAAAAGAAAAAGCATCCAAATCTACATTTGAAAAATTTGAACAGTATTTTTGGTAAATTATTTTTTACTTTGTTCTTTTAGCTATATTCTTATACCCTTTTTCATCAACTTATATATCTGAAGAATTTTATTTTTATTCTCAAAATACTGTATAAGCATCTGACTTTCAGGTTTTATATTCTGGTAATCTCATGCTTATATAATCCCTTAATATATCTCCCCCTATTTTTATTCTTAATTGCATTGATGGGAAAGAAAATAAGTTATAATAATATAGAAATTAGTGTTCAGCTATTGACACCTATGGAAATTATCTGGCTAATATGAACTAAACCATCCATTTTTTCCACATTATGTTGTTTATTTATAAATCTTTGAGTTTTTCACAGTGTATCCTATACTATGTTTCGTTTTAACCTACTGTGAGTCAGTAATGAACTCTTTGGCAATAAAGGCAAGTCTGTTTGTTTGTTTGTTTCCCTTTGCCCAAAGTAAGTATATTCTATTGCTTGCTTCTTAATAAGAGTCTAGTGGTATTCCATGCATCTGTCCTAAACCCTATCTGCCAGTAAATGGTCCCGCTGGCAAGCTCCCGGCTCATAGAATGTCTTTAGTGATCAGATGTCCTTGACGGAGCAATTGCAAAGGCTGAGAAAATGTTACATTATGGATTACATTGCCCTCAATGCCACATTTTCTCAGGCTTTATAAATTCAGGAAAAATGTTTTTAGATCTTCCCAAATATAACAAAGTGAGAAATAAGTGAATATAACTGTTATTTTCCAATTTCTTCTACTTCCTATAATCTCCCAAAGGTAATGTTTTTGACCCCAGGCTAGTAAGAAGCGTATCTTTCCTGTAGTAAAAGAGAGCTCTGTTTTTATCCTGTCCTGTGTAATTCCTCAATGACATGCATTTCCAGGAAGACTGAGTAAAAGTAAATTAAGTGATCTGTGCCAAGTTGGACCCCACATTACTTCAGCTTGTGCTAATGGGGTCAAATAGGCATAGTTTTTCAAACTTAACTCTCGTGTTTCTCTATACTTAGCTGAATTCTGGTCTTCTGGCTCGGTATGATGCGAGATTATAACATTTTAGAATTTCAGTGCTAGGAAAGCCTATTCCCAGTTATTCTTGCTGTTAGCACTGTAAACAAAAATAACTTTGTTCCACAGATTTCCACTGTGTAGTATTTATACATCAGTATACTTGTTAACTGCATGAGAAATTGTGCCTTCTGATAGATTTTATTTACCAAAGCACTTGCTGCTACAAGCATGATGAATGGACTTTACTCTAGAGTAACTTAATAGTAAAAGTAGTTTGGTAATAGTAAAAATAATAATATGTGAAGAACATTCATTGGTAGTTACTTTGATTTGTTTGTAAAGAAACATCAAAACTTTGTGTTTTGTCCAATATATTTTAATTTTGTTTCTCATGGTAGAATGTCTGATTTTCCTTTTGTCTCCTATGGTTATGTTACAGCTTCACTTAGGTAGTAGATTTTATTAAACGAGTTTTTTATATAAAGGCTTTAATTTTGTCTGTCTTTTCCCAAAGTGCACCCCATAATATGTTAATAGACTGGATTAAATAAACTGGAAAGATTTTTCTTACGGCAGGATAAGTCGTTTTTATTACTAGCATATGTAACATCAGTATGTTTGATTATTCTCTGATACTGATTTCTCATGGTATGCTGTTTTGTCCTTTACTGTTGGTAAAATAGCAGTCCTATTTTCATGGAATCATAGAAGTCAGTAGATGTTTAAGTCAGTTAAGGAATGCCTCAGTATGAGGTCAGCCACATCTGATTTTAGTCAATTATTTGATACTGTTTTTTTCCCCTGAATTATTTATCTTTAGAAAATATATCATTTGGCATTTTAATAGGATTAGGAAGAAACTTAGAAAGCTTTCATCTCTTTCTGGTTCTCGTCTATCCATGAAACAATTATGGATGGGCTATTTTCAACATAGTATATAGCCCAAATGTCCAAACTTGTAAGAAGGTTCAAGTCAGCTAGAAAATTTTTGAGATCTTCCATCCAAGTACTAACCAGGCCCGACCCTGCTTAGCTTCCGAGATCAGACGAGATCAGGTGCGTTCAGGGTGGTATGGCTGTAGACATTGTGAGGTCAAGAATTTGGAGCTCTGAGTGCTGATTCCTAAACTGGGGGAGACAACTTAAGAAAGAAACATAAAGAGAAACTTATTTTGAAAGATTGAGAGAGATTATGTAAAAGTGACATTTTCCTTTAAAGCTTTGAAGATTTCCTTTTTGGGTGAACCTTATTGGTAATAAAACTACAATGAGATACTTACTTTAAGAAAAACCCTATGTTTTTAGGTAAAATTAGAATAGGGTGGAACCTTTAACTGTAAAGTCTCTTGAAAATTACAGTCCCTTTCAAAAT
The DNA here is from genome assembly GCF_027406575.1 of Nycticebus coucang. Lineage (NCBI taxonomy): Eukaryota > Metazoa > Chordata > Mammalia > Primates > Lorisidae > Nycticebus > Nycticebus coucang. The sequence goes on along the minus strand of NC_069785.1, from coordinate 49,923,007 downwards.
CACTATTAAGTGCTGCCATTTACCCCAGTAGGCTTCTTTAATTCAAGTTGCTTTTTTTTAGGTATCAGCATTCAGGATACTAAGAGGACTCTGAAAATTGTGCTACATTATTTATCTTCAAAGGGTTAAAATATATATATATATTTTTTGTTTTATGATACCTATTAAAAAGTATTATTGCTCTGGTTTTTGTTTGTTTTATTTTATTCTGGTTGTAGCTAAATATTACTAGACTCTTTTTAAACCATTATGTGTACTGTCTTTGGAGATTAGCCTGTGTTATAATGTCCTTTCAGAACATATGTAAAGACTGCCTGTCCTGGCTAACAAGATCGTGGTTTTGGCTCAGTTTGACATTTACCATTTAATTAGTGTTTAGTAGGTGGGCTATTGACTACCATTTGGTTTTAAAAAGAAATCCACCTGTACAGGTGGATGTATAAACAAAAGTAGAAAAGTAGTCCAGGATGTTGTAGGTAAGAGATCATTCAGATCAAGATTTCAACAGGAAAAAGATCATACTTATCCACTGGTAATAAAAATTGATCCCATAACCTGGAGAGGGATTATGCAGTGTTTTGGCAAGCACTCCCCTTTCTTTTTTCCCCTCCTTTTATAGAACTGAATGTATCTGGCTATCTGATTTGGTTGCCAGACTAAATTAGCTGACACTATAATATTTGAAGTTCTCTAACTTGATTTGTTTTGACATGTACATGGTGGGGGAGGGGAGATATAAATAGTCACACCTTAAATTTATGAGCTATTTGGATTGTGTTATTATGCATTCTGATTTGCCTGAGGATTGTCTGACTTTACATCTGTTACTTATGTGTAATTAGTGATTAACTCCCCCTTATAGCCACTTTATATGTTAATAAATGGTATTGGTTTACTTTAAATACTAGTCTCTAGGGTTAGCAGTGGTATTAACTGTACATGAAACAATTGTCTGGTTTTCCACCTCCTCCCTGAAGTTTCTCCTTTGTGCTAATTTAACTTTACTGTTACCTTTATTGACATAATCTATGCTGTTTCTTCCATGACTATTTCCGTAACATATTTGGTGCCATTCTTAGACTTTGAGTCCAAATTGTGATATTGAATGAATGACTTTGGCACTGTGGTGGAAAGCAGAATTAGCAGGGCCCTTTGTGGCCTGATAGAAATCAGATTTCTATCGGGTCCTTTGATGCCTGATAGAAATCGGATTTCTGGGCAGTTGCACTTATTTGCAGTGTATGGAGGAACGAAATGAAGATGAAAGGAAAAGAGATTGGGGGTTTGGGCAGTAAACAACCATTTAATTTAAAAAATAATTTTATTTAAATATATAAGTTTCTTATGGGGCATGGTTGTATTTTGTGCTAGCTCGATTGACTGCTATAAAATACACTTCAGAAACTAAAGATTTAACATAAAATGTATTAAATCCTAAGCAAATCTATCCTGATTCCAATTTTGTATATTCTAATATGTATCTTTGTTACTTTATATGAATTGTATTCTATCCAAAATATAAAATGATGAGAATAACGCTTATATGAGTCATTATTTTAAATCATTAATATTGTTTTTTTTAGCCAAATTACTTATCACTTCCTTGGCTATGGGGAATTTTAAACCTGTATAGTGAAATGGAACCTATTTAAACTGAAAAGTAATTCTAAGGCTTTTCTTTTATAGGTCATGTAATGTTTGCAGAAATAAAAATGGAGAACGGAAAGTCAAAAGGCTGTGGAACGGTCAGATTTGACTCCCCAGAATCAGCTGAAAAAGCTTGCAGAATAATGAATGGCATAAAAATCAGTGGCAGAGAAATTGATGTTCGCTTGGATCGTAATGCATAATTTCAAACCATGGTTGGAACATTCCTACATCTGTTTTGCTGAATCTCCTAGTAGAAGTCATTTTTAAAGTAATACTGTATGCTTACAAAAGCTGTAAAAATGTACTTTTAAAACTCCCACCAGCTTTTAACAGTATAATGTTAAAAATATACTGTGATTTTTGTTAATCTCAAGTTTGGGTTTTTAAAGACAGCAAGTCTGGTCATTCAGTTTAAATGAATGGTTATACTGTTTTTAATGAGATAAGCCATTTTCTTGTTGTTTTCAGTAATACATCGTGAGATTTGTTCTAGTTTCTTCAGCTTTTAAATATAGGTGGTTTTTTCCAAAACTTCTGTTTTATGATATGTAATTGCTCATGAGAAGAAAGGACTCAGACAAATTAGGATGTAATTTTGGTTGGTTTTCGATTACTCTTTGCTGATAAAGAATTACTTCTGAAGTTCAAGATTTTTTTTTTTATTTAATTTAAAAGAAGAAACAGATTTTTTCCTCTCTTTCCCTCCCTGCCATTCACATTTCCCATATAACACTATTAATAATATCAACCTCCACAACCCCTTATTTTATTATTTCCAATAATTCCAAGTTCATATAGAATTGATAATGTAGCAAGCCCCACGTATAATAGTAGGCATATTATTCCTAACTTTCTGTCTAGTTTCCAGCCATTGAAGTGAACTGCTAAGAAGAGAAAAATAATTGAAATGTTGAGAGAGATGGTTATGTAAGTTAGTCCTCTGCTGTTCACTTCTATAGGAGCTGATGCATTTACAAATGCAGTTTTAATAAACCACGGAACACCAAGACATAGCATATCAAACACATTGGATCCCACGATGTTAGACATAGCCATATCTCCTTTACCTACAGAAGAAAAGCATGTTGTTAAAATATGCATACCAGTACTGCATTTTATTAATAGTCTTTGTAAGGAAAAACACTGGATACTTTTTGTTGTTGGTTGGTTTTGGAATATTGTTATTAGAGCAGATGTCTTATTGAATTTATATTTTAAAATTTTTCTTGGGTTAGTATTTAAGTTTTAACATTTATTTAATGATAATTATCTTTATTTATTAAACCATTTTTCAATAAGGTATGTAGCTTATTGCTTTTCATTCAAGTTTAACATGGTTAATTAACTATGTAATGCGCATTTCAGGTGTCTGTTATTTGGGGATTAGAGTAAGTGAAATTAATCTATTAAATAGTACACTTTTCCTCTTAAGTAACTTTTTTCCCCCTTCAAAGTACATTACCAAGCAGGTAAATATTTTGAAAGCTGCCTTTACTCATTGGAATCCAGCAAGGTTTAAAGAATGGGCACTGCAGCTTGAGTGACCTAGTTCTTACCTTTCTTTGCAACCAGCACACTTGAAATTGTGTCTGGTATGCTTGTTCCTGCTGCTAATAAAGTAAGGCCCATTACTGTATCTGGAATTTCTAGTGTTTCTCCTGTAATAAACATAGACGTTACAAGTTAGAAACTTTATTAGATTCATTAACCAGTCTTTACAGATACTTCCTCCCTGAACAAAAATAAAATAGGCATATTTAGATTTTAGAACCAATATGCATTTTATTTAGTTTTTTTGCTAGCAAAATATTTGAATCAGGTTGGTAATTTGGGCAACCCATGTAGCACAGATTTTTAATTACAGATATTTACTAGCCAAAATTCTTCTAGTGAGAAGTCACTCCATTTGGTATTCTTACAGAAGTTGAAGATGTCTGCCTTCTATCTCTTTAGGGCTGTTGTTTTCATGAGACCCATCATTTTCTTTTCTGAAAATGTTTCCTCAAAAGTAGTCAAGCAAATTATTTATAGCTATCTTTAAGCTGTGTGTTAACATGTATATTTACATTTTTAAAGTTGTGCTTTAGTGATATACCTTCCTTTAAATTTCGAGGAAAACAAAACCTATTTGTTTTCTAGTTGAGTCTTTCTAATGTAAACAGTCCCAATTTATTAATACTTATGTTAAATTTGATGTCAGTACAGTATTTTTCAGAAATGTATTCATTACAGGAAGCAGAACCAGAGGGAAGTTTAAAAAAAAAGAGGGTATTTAACTTTTTTTCATGGTGTAATTAAAAATTTGGTTTAGTATCTTTTTTCTTTATTTTTTTCTTAAAACACCAATTAAAAGAACTTCATTAGAAAGTTGCTTATTTATTGCATGCTTATATATTGATGTTCTAATTGGAATTGGTTGTTAATTTTTGTTACTGGCTTTGCTAGAGTTCATATATATAAATACTAATATTTACATCTTGGTAGCTGTTCTGTGATCTATTGCTTAATTTTGCTCTCTTTTAATTTTCTTTACTATGTATCAAATGTGTCTGGCTGAGAAAATTTGGGTAGATACAACATACAAGCGAATTGGACTTTTTATCTTTCTTGTTTAAAAAAAACACGGTATTCCACTTTTTGCTATCATATTATTCGGAGACTTACATATTAATTTGGGAAAAGTCAAGGGTCAGCAGTTATGTGTGTGTTTGCACGTATATGTGTGTGTGTTTATAGGGCCAGGTAGTATATAGCCTTTGTAAGTTATATGATCTCTGTTGCAGTTATTCAGCTTCACCAGAATAGCTTGAAAGCAGTTCACAGATAATATATAAAATGAATGGGACTGACTATATTCAGTAAAACTTTACTAATAAAAACAAGCTGGGTGGTTTTGGCACACACAGTAGTTTGTTCACCTCTAATATCAGTCAATACAGGTTGGGAGGAAGTCCTGATTTTTTTTTTATGTTTATAAATTAGTTTTTCCTTGGAAACTAGAGAAGTTTGTGGCCAGCAGTAAGTTAAACAGTGTTAGTTAAGTGTTAATTATAAAGGTACTAGAAACCTATAATGAAACTTTATTTTGTATCCTTTCACTCATTTTATAGTACGTTTATGTTGCCATGTTGAAAAGCAAAGTAAAATATAATCCACTTAAACAGTGAACACCTCTTCTTTTCTCAAAGCGCTGGCTCTTTGCACTATTGTTTATTGTGGAATGGAATTAAATATGAAGAATTTATTGTGGATGCCATGCAATATAATTTAATTAGTAATCATAATAGACGTCCTACAAATTTGATTGCATTTTTAAGATGATCCCTGACTTGTATGCTAGTGGGTATAATAATAGGAAATATAGTTGATACGTAATATGCAGGTCACAAAACCTGAATGATCTCTTTGTTTTATTAATATTTAATAATATAAATATTTAGCTCTAATATTTAATCTTGCTGAAAAAGAAATTTGCTTCCTAGTTAGACTCCTTGATGTGAACATAGGCAATTTGTTCTCATATGAAATTATTTTCTTTTTCAGTTGTGCTATTGTACTTAAAATACATACCAGTAATTGTGACCATCCAAACCAGAATATATGTGAATGCAGATATCCATAGTGCAGACATGAAAAAGGTTATCACAAAGTAGTTCTTCCAAAATGTTTTTCTACAATCTGGTGTGGTTAGAAAAAGTAATGTAATAATAGGAAGGGATAATACCCAAAAAATTCTTTTTAAGTCTGCTTCAGGCATGTTGAAAACACTTGGTGGATCTGTTGTGGAAAAATTAAACAATTTTGAGTTTTCTCAAATAGTCCATTAAGTTAGAAATGCCCATTTAGAAAACTATTACCTATTGAAGGAAATTAGCTTTATCAGTTCTTTTTTCTTTCTTTTTTTTTTTTTCTGTAGAAGTTTTTAAAAGACTCCTTAAAACATTTGAATACCTCATTACTGATATTGTCAAAAAGAAACTAATTGAAACTTCAGAGTTGATAATGTTAGATGTGATACTCAGCATTTCTTGATTTGGGCCTTAAATGCAAAATACATCAAAATAGCTTGGCACATTCTGTAAATATGTTAGAGATCGTGTTTATGAAATGTCCTTTGGACATCTCTTGGTTTTCTACAATGTGGATTGTTTTCAGTGACTATTTGCTTACGGGATTAACCTGACTTCTAACCCATGTGCTTCAGTTACGTCTACTATCTTGATGGTGCCTCTTCCTGCCCTATGAATCAAGTAATGCATACTTAGGGAATATAAAACAATTATAGTATAGTCCTCTTACTAAGTTGCATATTCCATTCTACTTATTATAAGTGGGGGTTTTTTTTGGAGGGGGTGTCTGTTTTCTTTACTCTTTTATTTACAAATTTAGTAAAAAAAAGAATTCAGACTACCAAATTAAAAAGAACCCTAAGAAAATGGAAGTTAGTGAATTATCTGTGGTGTAACTTATGAAAGTTTAGTGTGTTCCTTTATTCAATTTAAGTTAGTGGAAAACAAAGATAATGTTATATTGGATAAATATGGGAATTTAAGGTTGTTCAAAGTTTGTATGGCATTGATAAAATAATATATTCATATATTAGATGAAATCACATTACAACTAGTGCTAATAAAATAACTCATAAAAATGTCTCCCAAGCCTTAACCATTGTGTCATTAAGTAATATGAGATATAGTTTTAATGTAATCAAAGAATTGGGACTGGTTCTTTTGCATTCTTGTTATAAAATTTAACTTAGAGTTGCATAGCTCTTATACTAGAAAGACTAGAGGCTATAATTTTTTTAAGAAGGGGAAAAAGTCATGTTTTAAGTTTTGTAAATAACAAATTAGAATAAATTTCCTTCCTAATGGACTTAATTAAAATTAGTGTCTATTTTATACAGCCACTTTATGAAAAAGTAACTCATAAACTTAAAATCCTGGCCCTAGCTGAATTTGACTTCCTAGTGAACACATTTATCTAATGTTTTGGTACTGCTTCAAATGGTGTTTCAGCCTCAAATATTTCCTTCTTTCTTTTCTTCTAATCCAGCCTCTTTCTGAAATTCTCAATTTTTATAAGTGGTGCTCCCATTTTCTCAGTCAAGATCAAAACTGTGCAGTTGTCTTTGTTCCCTTTCCTGTCCCCAGCTAGTCCCTCAGTTGACACGTCTTCCTGATGCTTTCTCCGTATTGTGTCACATCTTTTCTCTTTTGTTCCCACGGCTTTTATTCTACCTAGGTATCTAGTGAATGCATTAGCTTTTGTAATAGCCTCTTATAGACCTCCTTGTCTCTTACTTCACATTTCAGTTCTCTGAACATTAGTTCAGGATAATATTCCTAAATTAACAGTTCTAATACATGTAATTTCCCTCCTTACAAACCTTCCACGATCCTTATACTAGCATTTAGGATGCTTCCTATCCTATTCCTTTCTCTGCATCCTTCCTCTGCTTCCGTAGTATGCATTTGCTGTACTATACTATGTATATTCTCTGCATCATTGATGTAAGTAAGAACTTAAGTTGCTGTTGCTCATTGCTTGTAACAATAGTCATTATTTAAAATCTTAACCTGTTTGGCAAGGCTTTCTCTGTTTAAATGCTTTCTATGTGATAATCTTCTAACACTCCTCATCAAATTTTGTACAGTCTTTCATTTATGAACCACAGTTACACTTGATTTATCTTTTTATGTTACTTACATACCTTTACACTTTGGCTGTTTTGTTTTCGTTTTCTTATAATACATGAAGTTCCTTAAGGGTAGGGAATTCCTCTTTATTATCTCAGAACTTCTACCTTTTTTTTTCATGTAATAAGAACACAATATTTGCTGAATTGAAACGAGATTCTTATTTCTAGTATATAGACTTAATGTTGGGCAGGATGTAGTCATTACCTTCAGAAACCTGGCTAAGACCATGTAAACTTATAGAGAGCTGACAGTAGCCAGAATCTTCATGAAATATCCCACTATCAGTTCTTGACTGCCGACGAATGAATGGTTGACCCTCATCTTCCCATCCCATGAGTGGCTGGTGTTCACTTCTCTCCTCCATAGCTTTTGCAAGACCGGTACAGCAAGAACTGCATTTCTTTATAATATATTGGTTAATTTTAATGTCAAAACACAGCACCAACACATATAATCCGTATATCAAAAGCAATAAAGTTCCTTCATACCTATAGATTAAAGAAAAGAAATTTGTGTTTTTAAATTAAAGACAAAAGTAATTTGGAGTTAATAGCTTTGGGGCAGTATCTATTTAATAATTTTCTGACAGAAGCAGTATTAGAACAATGAAATGTTTCTAGGTATTTTTTGTTGATTTGTCCAGTTGATTATAGTATTATTATAAATCTATTTATAAGAGCCTGATACTTCTTTCTGTATTTAAAAAGCAGAATTCAGTGTCTTTATGTGTACTTTCTTTCCAAATCATAGGTATTAAAAAAGCCTTGAAAATAGTAATTGGAGATTTTCAAAATCAGGAAAGTAAAACTAAGGAATAGTGGTGGGCATTTTCTACCTTAGTTTATAGGTGTAATGCATTTAAGAAAATATAATAATAGCTTATTTCTACTTTGTCTATTCAAATTTTCTGTAATAGGAATTTTGTGTAAAATATTCAGAATGTGTCAGGCTTTGGCTGGGGATTTTCAGTTTGTTACACAGATTTTTCAGTGATTTTAATGTAGCTTAATTTGTTTTACATTCACAAAATAAGGATATTATCAAAAATAAAATTAAAGCTTAGGTACCAAAACTGTTTTTCTGTACTCTGGCAGTTAGCTAATGTAATCACAGTGGAACCTTGCATTTACCTTTTATAGTCATAAATCTCTTTCGGCTGCAGCTGACAGAACAGAGTTCCTCATTTCGCTAATGGAGGAAGTATTACCTTAGATAAACTCTCACAGTCACTGCCCCTATAGATAGCTGCTGAATTCCAGAAGGATTTCCAGTTTACCAACTATCTGTCTTTGGGAGGAAAAATGAGATGTAGATGACAGGGTGGTTAATTTAGAAGTTCTGCTCCCTGTTAGGTATTACACAGTGCTTTTGAGTTGTGGTACTCCAGATGGGTCAGTTGACATTTTTTTTTCTGGTGTCCTCTGGCATATCCAACCTATGGGGCTGTGAGTTTTATGTATCTTTATTCCTTTTGATGTCTAGCATACTGATGGGCACCTAGTAAATGCTTGATGCTTATTAGTTGAAAAAGTTGATATCTGTCTACTAAGTTCCCTCCTTGTTTCAGTTTTCTTGGACCAGCTAGGTACAGATTACAGTAAAAATAATTTTTAATACTGAAAGCTAACCATTATTGGTTCTTAGAGAAAGAAGGCTATAGTTCCTCCTGCTAAACGAGCATCAGAGAATTTGGAGGAATATAAAGGGACTGCTTTTACTTCCTACACCATCTTTCTCCAATCTTTTGTGACAGTGACCACTTCTAATGAAGGCAAGGTAAGCAATAACCCAGCAGAAGGAAAAAACCAACTGTTTGGGTTTTAACAGATGATAGAAGTTGGGAAACTTTCTGACTGGTCAGCCAATTGGGAGAAGGAGGAGTAGTGGTCTCCAATGACTAATGAGAGAAAAAAGGAGTCCGTGAGGTGGCTAAAAAGAAATCGCAAAATAGAAGACTTCAACTTATGATGAGGAAGTTAGCTCAGAGACCCATCGGAATATGTTGTGGAAGTGGCAGATTGACTGAAATAACATTTTTGGAAAAAAAAAAGTTATGGAACTATCAGAATTTTGTAAAATCCCATTGTGTATTTATGTTATACATAAGAGGAACAGTTATCACAAGCTTACCAGTAAACTTGGTTGTCAAATATTATGCCAAGAATTGCTGCTACGCTAATTGCATATGCTGCACAGTCTCTGAATAGGGGCCAACATGAGAGTGTTGAAACCTGTAAAATGATAGTTAATTTATTGTTTCCATTATAGTGTAACTTCTCTTAAGTACAATGCTAGTGTAATATTAAAATTGCGTGTATATTTGTAGTTAAATATTATTCCCTTTTGCATATTGTTTAGAGGAAAAGGAATTTTAAAGAAAAAACGTGTTTCTGAACCTAAATGACTTTCAAAAATTTGACTGGAGCTATTTGTGGGTTAACTTTAAATTGAATACATGTTCTTCTACTGACTAATAAATTTGATCAAATATATTACTAGTGCCTTGTTTGTTCATCTCATACTATGAACAGTTAATTTTAGAATTTGGGAAGACAACAAGTTATGTTGAATAATGTTTTTCTTACATACCACATTAGACAGTAAGCCACAGGCTGCACAGATACCAAGCAGGTTATAAATTGCAGATCCGAGAATGGTACTAATGCCAATATCTCCCTTTGTGATAAATACACCTAAATGCAAGATAGTAATAGCTAAGTTAGTGTTAACCTGAATAGGATAAAAGTGTATTGAGTAAGTAAAAAGTATAAAAAGCAATATTTACCTAGGAAAGCAGTAACTAATTCAGGAGCTGAACTACCCGCTGCCATGAAAGTTGCACCTGCAACATCCTGAGACAATCCAAGGGCTGAACATAAATGAAATTAGTATTATGCTGGATGAAGTGAAGGAGATATCTTTATAACTAAATACAATAGATACTCAAAACTATAGCTTCCTGTACAAACACTAATGTTGACTTAAGCTGCAAAACTAAAATATGCAGGTTAAAAAATAAAATACATTGTTTTGGTTCCCTCATGGATTTATCACTTGGTACTTCTATAGAAAGACTGAGAAGACCAGGAGGCTCTTGGGAGGAAATGCAGCTCAGTATTCCGAGTGTCAAGATATGGGGTTGTTGCAATCCGGAAAAGGAACCCCTTTCTAACTGAAGGGCTTGTGGGTGAGTAGCAACAGCATGACTTTAAAAGATAATTTGGGAATCTTAACTCAACTTGAAAGAGGGAAAAACAGATTCTATAAATGAAACTGTATCCAGCTTGCTCACAAATTTGCAATTTGAACTTTGTCTAATTACAAATGAGAAGAAATTGTTAAATAATAGTCTAATCAATTTGATAATGTATAAATACAGTTGATTGATTTAAAACATGAACCTATTAAAACTTTGCTTGAAAGTAGTAAATAAAATATTACAGTATCATCCAAACAGTTGAGTATGTCTTTCAGACTTACAACCATGCAAGTCCATTAGCTTCAGTCATTGACTGGATGAAAGTCTTAAAAGATGCTTGCTGGGCATTGTGGCGGATGTCTGTAGTCCCAGCTACTTGGGAGGCTGAAGCAAGAGAATCGCCTAAGCCCAGGAGCTGGAGATTGCTGTGAGCTGTCACATCACAGGGGGCAATAAAGTGAGACTCTATCTCTTAAAAAAAAAAAAAATGCTTGCACCTTTCAGTTTTAGAGCTGAGGGACTTAATATGCAAAGGAAAAGAGAAAAGCCTGGAAGAAACTACTCTGCCTTTGCTTTAAGAAAGTTGAGATAAGGTTGCATCAGAAATCTCTAACCAGGCTTTGCTGATAAGCTAACAACTAGTCAGTAGAGGTAGCAGGCTAGATGCTAAATTATTTATCATAGGTCACAAAGTTAATGTCAGTCAGAACTAGAATTCAGGTTTTCGAGACTTCATGGTGATCGTTTGTTGATGTTTTTTGTTTACTATACCTATATTGACAGGTCCATGCAGACTCTTTAAAACACTGGTGTGCTTAATTGAGTACCTGTTACACGTGGTTGCTATTTCCTCTTTATTCTTATCCATAGGGCCATTGCTTGTTGCCTGCTCCTGGGACATTGGCCTTTGAACTTACTGATTTCCTTTTTTATTGTTTCTTGGTGTGATATATTGTATTTGAAAATAATAGCTACAATGTTTCTGTCCCATATGCATTCCTTTCTATACCTTATTTTAAAAAACAGGTAGAGTCTGTCTTCATTTCTGGAATCCGAATGATCATTTGTGACTTGCTTGTTTAATAGAGAACAGCTATGACAGAGCCATTATATTTCTGAGACATGAAAGGTGATACAATTCCTTTTCTTGGGACATTTGTTCTAGGCCATCACATAAGTCCTGATACCTTGAAACCCCCATATTGGAGAGACCTCATGAGGAGTCCATAAAGAAATGGAGACGGCTGAGGAATTTCTGCTATTTCTGTCCCCAAATTTTGACTCTTCTCAGCCTAGGTTCCAGAAATGTGAGGGAGTGAGCTCTCAGATGATTCCAGCCCCATCCTCTGACTGTAACTTCATGAGAGCCTGGGCAAGAACCACCTAGCTGAGCCCAGTAAACCTCCAGGACTGTGAGAGGTAATAAAGTGATTTGGGGTGATTTGTTTAGTAGCAATATATAGTCTTCTGGGTACTCTTCATTTATTTGTTACATTTATTGTGTACTTCTTATGTGCCACATGCTTTTCTATGTACTAGGGATAGGCAATGAACAAAAGAGACATGATTTTGCTCTCATGGAGCTTTAATTATAGTGGAGGGAAAAACACACATGATAAAATATTCATTATGTTAAAGATAAATAGCAAGGAATAAAGGCAGGGAGGGGGAATATAAATGTCATGGGGGAAGGATTGAAATCTTAGGTTGGGTAACCAGAAAGGAGTTAATTGAGAACGTGAACTACAGACTTTGAAATGAGGAATATGCCTGGGTTAAAGACTATTCTATGGAGAATAATGACTGCAGAGATTCTGAAGTGGAAGCTAGCCTTTGTGTTCGAGAAATAGAAGACCTACACGTCCGGAATGATGGGTGTGAAGGGAGAGCAGTGGGCGATGTGAGATTAAAGGTAATAGACCATGGAAGGCCTTTTGGATACTAGTTAGGACTTTGGCTTTATTCTGAAGGATAGAAGTACTTGGAAAGTCATCTACTTGCTGCCTTCTGAGGACACCAGGCCTGGTCATTAATTTTAACTCACAGAGTTATTTGGTCTCAGAGGCCCAACTAGCTTTAGATGGAGCTACTTTGATGCTGGAGAAACCATTGTGAAAGATTCTGTCAGGATGGTTAAAAATGATCCAATCCAGGCAGTTCAGCAGTCCTCAGCCATTTTGGCATCAGGATCAGTTTCACAGAAGAAATTTTTTCATGAATGGTGGTTTTGGGTGATTCAAATTCATCACATTTATTGTACACTTTATTTCCATTACTATTACATTGTAACATATTATGAAATAATTTACAGCTCACTGTGATCAGTGGGATCCCTGAGAGGGTTTTCCTGCAAATAGGCAATCCTATCTGGGGGTAATGGGAGAGGGTGACCAATGAAGCTTTGCTTGCCCACTGCTCACCTAATGTGTGGCCTGGTTCCTAACAAGTCATGGACCGGTACTGGTCTGGGGACCCAGGGGGTTAGGAACCACAGCTTTATTCTGTGTCTCATCTCACTGTTTGCCTTTGGTTATGTCACTTGATGGACATCTGTCTTCACTGATGAATGAAGAGAGAATAATCTGTGTAGCTTACATTTTGTCTTAGTTTTATGTTGCTATAAAGGAATAATACCTGAGGCTGGGTAATTTATAAAGAAAAGAGATTTTGTTCATGATTCTGATGTCTGGAAAAGCTCAAGATCGGGCATCTGGACCTATTGATTTTAGGTCCAATGTTGTTTCTGTTTTACCATAGAAACCTAATACAAGTATGACACTTAGGCAGACCAATTATAACTTGGTGGGTGAAACCCTTGCTTCATGGCCTAGGCATCATAACCACCCCCTTCCATTTTTTTCTGGGAGTTAGGAGTACTTTGGAAGTTTTAGCATATTCTAGGGAATTCGAATTATAAATGTAGTGCTGCATGAATTATCTTCCAAAATCAAATCAGGACTGTATAATACATGGAAGAAAATGAAAATGAAGATAATGCCTTATTTCGAAATAACTGTTCAGACTTGGTGTTAGTGCTAGCTTAAGAATGCTTCTTTAGAAAAATTCGATCTCAAGAGAGGAAAGGTGACCTATTGGGCTAATGCAAGGTAGAAAAATAGGTGGCCCTTGAGAACTCTTTTCTGTCTCAAATAACAGTAAGAATAAAGCTTGTTGCTATTCACTCAGCTCTAATTGAATTATGAGAAAAGGTTTTGTGTAGATGAATGTATAAAACTTTGAAGATATTTTAACAAGTATCTTAAGGTTCTAAGAATATTTTATAAAATGGTTTATACCTTTGAACTTTAGAATAGATTGGCTTTGTCTTCCTTGATCTTTTGGGTAGAATTTCTCTCTGCTATGGTTTATTATTAAAGATAAATTGTTCTGTTTTTTTTTTTTTTTTTTCCTACATTGCTATTACTTCCCCCACCCCATTACTCTGAAGGAATAATCACATTTCCTTCAGGGTATAGTAGAAATGTTCAAGATGAGATTTCTCCATAGGTTCAGGTACCAAAATATTGTTTAAAGTGAAACTTCATTGTAATCAGCTGATTATTAAAATTCATCAGACTTTTTCTAAAGTGTGTTCTCTTCTGTAATGCCATGTTAGTAAGTTTATAATAGCTTTTGAAAGTCATCTTCTGGAAATATGATATAGTAGGAAGAATATTGAACTAAAACTGAGACATGGATTCTAGCCTGCCAGTAACTTAATGAGACTTCAAATGAGTCATGTAGACATACCTCATATTTTGCCATCTATAGATTGGAGGGTTAGACTACATGATCTTTAAGGTATTGATTTTTTCAGTCTTTATTCAAAATGTAGAATATCAGTTCTTTTCCTCAAGACTGTATGCCACTTTAAATTTCTTTGTTAAAAAACTGCAGTCCTGGGTGGCGCCTGTGGCTCAAGGAGTAGGGCGCCGGTCCCATATGCCGGAGGTGGCGGGTTCAAACCCAGCCCCAGCCAAAAACCACAAAAAAAAAAACTGCAGTCCTATATTACTGAAAATTTAAGAGGACAGAGAGAAGATTCACTTACACTTTTACCATTGTGTTTTAACTACTGCTATTATTTTGATGTATTTCTAGTCCTTTTCATAGTGTATATTACATACTACATACGTAGGTCAATATAGTCACAAGCATGCTATATGCAATTTGATGTTCTTTGGTGCAGTTTTTAAGTCTGCAAATTTTCATGCCTTGTGAATATATTAGAGTTTTGGGAGAACAATCAAAAATTATTCAGACCCAGCCCTAGTGACTAAGATGAGCAGTCATGCCAAGAGGAAATGCGACAGCAAACCAAAATATTTTTTTGATCATAAAACTGATTGTGCAATTAATTTCAAATGTATTTCTAGAAATATTTTGAGCAAAATCAGCATCATTGTGATTAGGAGGAAAACTAGTTACTGGGAGTCAGGAATACATATCTGCATGTATGTGCTCTGTGGTTTTACTAATAATACATAAAAACAACGTATTACCTTATATTTACGACCTCATAGTTTGTCTAAACTATGAAGGAATTAATTCTGAAACTTGGAATAAGGCTTCTAGTGGCCCACCGAAAAAGGGCTCTTCCCCACTCCTAATCTAAGAACTACAGGATTACAGTGGACTTCCACCTGCCCTTGGCCTAGCATAATAAACATATATAGGACCCTTTACCTCCACCCTTACAGTTACCTCAGTTTTGGATCCAGAACTTGTCCAAGTCACATAGGTAGTAAATTCAGAGTAGAATGGGAACCTAGAGATCTTGTTGACACTAAGAAGCCTTTAGGCTATCTTTGTGGGCAAAGTAAAGAGATTGATACATAGCTTTATCATCATCATTATTATTTCTTTTTCTTGCAATAGCCTCTTGATAATATACAGGCTACTTAGCACTTAGATTCTTAGGCCTGGTGTGGATTTAGATACAATCCAAGGGGACCACAATTTAGATCAGAGAGAAAAGAACAACAAAGAGCATAAAATATTCTTGGGAGGATGAGGGTCTTTGTAGCGAGGAGGAAGCATTATTCTTAGATTCTTTGTTCTTTGGGAAGGTTTTACTTCTGTAAATTTCATGAGGATTAAGAATCAAACAATTCCCCTGGAACTGTAGGCTGTCCAAATGCCGTACTCACAGAATTATTCAACTCTCAGTTTTATCAATTTAGAAACAATTCTACCTGGAATTACAACTTGCATTTCTTTCTTATTGTCTATTTCGGAAACACAGATTAGGACATGGGCAAATATTAGTTCATAGAAGAGTGAGTAAAATTTTTATAATGAAATAGTAAATATTTTAAGTATATTTCCCCCAACTTTTATTAAGATCATTTTCACTTTAGACATATTATAACTCAAAGGTATCAGAATGATGGAGGATTATAATTTCTAATTGAATAGTATATTAGTGTAACATTTAAAAGAAGGGCGGCGCCTGTGGCTCAGTGAGTAGGGCTCTGGCCCCATATGCCGAGGGTGGTGGGTTCAAACCCAGCCCCGGCCAAACTGCAACAAAAAAATAGCCGGGCGTTGTGGCGCGCGCCTGTAGTCCCAGCTGCTCAGGAGGCTGAGGCAAGAGAATCACGTAAGCCCAAGAGTTAGAGGTTGCTGTGAGCCGTGTGACGCCACGGCTCTCTACCGGAGGGCGGTACAGTGAGACTCTGTCTCTACAAAAAAATTAAAAAAAAAAAAAAGAAGAATTTCATAGCCGACATTGAAATTTGGGCTCTATCAAATGACCAATCATAAGAAGTTTTCAGAGTTTTCTATACAAATATCTTGAAAAATATTAAGAAATCTACTCTAAACTGTGGTTCAATAGCTTTGAGATTTCCATTACATATCATAAGGATATTTTGTTTTCATTTTATGTTAACTTTTGTTAGATTTTGAAAAAATGAATTATAGAGATGAATAGTAATAGTCCTATTTGGCCTTAAAAGTAATCTGGTTAATATTACGTTTTAAATGTATATTATATAAATTGGTTTATATTTCAATTATAATTTAAAGGTATTGCTTTTTAACCAATGAAAGATTACTAAGGATAAAATAGTATGAGTGCTGATGTGAAGGCAATAAAAGGAATGTAGAACATTCTAGAAATACGTAAGATATAAAGTTGCCATGTCGCATACTAGGTAAAATAAAAGAATGAGTTTTACGAGCTTACGTCCTACCTCGTGAAATAGTACTTGCTTTTAGTTACCTTAAACTTGGTTTTCAAGCTCTAGCAGATGTCCTGTATACTGGATTATTTGCTCCAAACATGTTTGCATTGACTTTGTTCATTCACCTTCTCCACTTTCATCTTTCCTGATCGAACTTTTGCAGTTTGTTCTCATGTAACAATGAATATTCAGTAAATATTTTCTGTGTGCCGGGTATCTGGGTAAGCAGTTCACTTACATTTCCTCACATGCTTAGTACACAGCTCGCCTAGGAGGGCCACAGCTCAGGCAAGCCAGTATTCTCTCTTTCTAGGAGATCAGCAAAAACTCCATCCTCCACCACTTCCAGCTCATCCCTACTTAGAAACTCCAGTCTCAAGCCTATACTAGTTTTTACCTTGCTGAATCTTGTTCCTCACCAAATGAGTGGCCCCTGTGGGGATTTGAGGAAGGAATAATGGATTGGCGAAGTCTAGGGTGAGACAGGGGCCTGCCAATTCCTCCATTTGTGTTCTAGATAGGAACTGAAAATATGTACCCTATAGAAAATTAGGGCCTCATGTATGATGATTGAGTTCTATGGTACTCTGAAGGTTGTCCAGAAAGTATCCAGCCATGTATATCTCTCTTTTTAATATTACGTGGCTGGACACTTTCTGGACAGCCCTTGTGTGCTGGACACTTTCTGGACAGCCCTTGTGTGTTATTAACATAATCTCATGTACATCTTAGACAAAATGTTCAGATTAAGCCTGGGAGCCTAATTATTATAGGCCAGTGTTTGTAACATCAACATATAACCCCATACAGGTTACCAAAAGTCTAAACTGATTTTTGTAAGTATTTCAGTGTATTTTGTAGAATATGTTTTTCTTGGTTACAATGGATATTTGATATATTATTTTGTCAAAATCTTGTTTGTGGTAAAGAAATCTTGTTTGTGGGCAAAAGTTTGTTCCCTTAAGAGGGAAACTTCTTGTAAGATTATTCAAATAGCATAGTTCTGAAATAATCATAATATGGCAACTTATCTCCAACAGAGATGTGTAAAATTATGTGATACTTGGGTTTTGATATCAAGAGAGCTCTGCATGGCTTTGTCAGCTTGAGAAATTACCTAGCCTTCGGACCTCAGTTTTCTTACTGGCAAAGTCAAAATATTAGTCCTTACTTTTTTGGGGTTTTGTAAAGACTACATGAAACCATACACACAGAGGGTGCCGAAAACACTATGCACATTTGAAAAAAGGGAAAATCTACTAAATTTGTAATATTCAAGTGACGTTTGACTTCTGCTATTTATTACAAGAGGTGCTCATCATGACTTGTCTGCATCTTTTGTCATTGGTCTATGTTGAGTATTACAGTTTTAATGCAATTTCTTCCTTTCTTGCTTGATCTTCTGCAGTTGTATCATGATTAATAACTGATAAATAAATAACAATAGTAGCAAATTGTGAATGCTTCAGTGAACTGTTCGGAGGATTATGCTAATATTAATAATTATTAATTGACAAAATGGGAGGGACTGCTGTAACTCAATGCTTATCAGGGAACTGTGGGAAAATGCAAAGCATTTGCAAACGCTTTTGAAGCCAGTTTCTGTAGATGTAAACCAATTGCAGGGGACTTGTTTTTTTATTGCTTATGTCATAATTTGGATAAGACCATGCTAGACCTTGAAAAGAAAAATGACAGAACTAATTCATAGGCAGTTAAAATTTTTTTGAGCTGCGCTATTTCTGTCTCATTTTGTTGCCAGTATTTTCGATAACTCAAGGCGAGGGTCAATTTTTAAGGGCTGAAGATTGGCTGTGGCATGAGCCTCCATCAATCACACATCTGTAATAGCTGCTATATTATATATCAGGGCACAGTGATTCACTTGAGAAATATATATTTTTACTGATGATGTTTCAAAGTAATTCCACAAGTGACATGGTAGAAGTCATTATTTTAGACCTATGAAGTCACTTAACGAAGATTATTTTGGAGTCATCTAAATTTTAATGCAGTAGTTTCTTTTGCAGTGCTAGAAAAGTTTTTATTTATTTACTTTTTATTGCTACCAAGATAATTTTTTATAATGAAAACTCTTGATGAATTTATTCTTAGTCATGCCATTGTTTAGTTGAGTCATTGTTTGAAAATGGACATAATAATACCTTAGCATTAAGTTTTCTTAATTTTATATTTTTAACATTTTTTTAATTTTGGTTTTTTTAACGTTTCTCCACTTAAAAGTGTGGTACTGACACAGAATGAATAAATACATTATTAACATAGATTTGGGAGTAAAGAAACACCTACATATATACAAGAATTTATATGAAAATTGGTTAACTTTTGGAAAAAGTAGCATTGTATCCTATAGCAAGACAAATTCTTAGTGGAAGAAATAAATACATGTGAAAAACTATAAGTAGAAGAAAATATGACACTTTTCCTGACCTGGGGATCCAAAAAGCTAAGAGTAAAACCAAGAGGAGAATTATAAAAGAAAAGATTTATAAATTTACTTAAAATTATTTCTATGTGATATTATACAAAATACAAAAGCAAACAGCAAACCCTGAAAACATGTGATATAGAAGAATATACTCTTTATATATTTTTTAAGTCTTGAAAATTAGTAAGAAAAAGAAAAATACACTCAATAGAATATGAGCAAAACCCCCACAAAAACAAAATTGTAAAATTGAATAAACATATAAAATATTCTCTCTCATACATAGTAAGATAAATATAAGATTTATAAAATAAAGTTCCATTTTAAAGCAATTAACAAAGATACTTAAAATATGTTTTTCATGGTTTTCTGGAATGGATTCTGCCATACATTATGGAGGCTTAAATTGGCACATTCTTTGTTGAACACCTTTTGGAAATTATATCTTATAAGGCTATGTGTACTTCTGCCCCTTAATCAGGAAATGATCAAAGAAATGTGCAGAGATTTTATACAGTCATTGGCATAACATTATTTATCACAAAAAGTTTAAAACAAATGTCCAATGAGATTAAAACCAGTGTCAGGTTACTCAAATCATTTATTAAATCACAGACTATCATGCCACCATTAAAAATAATATTTTGAAGAGTAATGATATGGGAAAATGTACACATTAAAATAATACATGAAAAAGAAAGACCTGAAACTATAAATGTATTTAATAAGATTCAAAAGATTTAAAGAAAATAGACCAAGTGATAACTGTGGGGATTGTAGGGTGATGGAAACATAGGTTATTTTACCTTTCTCTTCAATTTTCTTGTATTTCATTAAGTTAAAATAATATGTTTAAGTAATTTGATCTTTATTAAAAAAAATCAGTGTTAAGGTAAGATGTAATGTCAGTATAAAAAAGTATATATTTGCATCTATTTAAGTTTAATAACTGTAATAAACATGCTAACCTATTCTATAGATTTTTTTCATTAGCTAAATAGGTGTTGAGTACCTCTGCCCTTGCCAGTTACTGTTTTAGGTGCTAAAGACACTGCTATACTGCGGTGGGCAAGAAAGAAAATAACTTGCCTTGCATTTTAATTTTAGCAGGGAGGTGAGTAGGGTGTTGAGAGAAAGGAGAGTTTACGTTCACATTCTTTCCTTTGTGAAGAAATGGTAGCAATGGTTGTGTGGTTGAGGAAGGGAGGGTGTTGAGGATGTTGCCTCCTGTGAATATACAGAGGGGAGGAAACCCAGCCATTAACTTTGACGTTACTCTGAAGTGAGCAGGCTCAACAGGTTAACTAACCAATAGGACACAGAGACTTATATGGTGCAAAACATCACAGATATCCCGGCTTTAGGGACCAGTGTACCAGTGAAGGCCTATCCTCAGAATTCTGAGCACTGTATACTGCTGGAGGAGGAGAACTGAGAGGATTGGACTGGCTGATCTTATTTTCAGAACCCAGTAATGGTATTTAGTTTTTAATAACTGAGTTTACAATTTCCCAATGCCAAAAGTCACTTTACATAGTATGCAAGATACTGTTCTATTTATTTATTGACTGATTCTTAAATTTATCAATTAGTTTCCTTAATGGCAGGATGCTGAGAAAGGAAGAGGGGCAGGGTGGTCTTTAATTGCATTTGTTTATCACTTACCTCTTTAGATAAAGTTATAGCCATCTTAGAGTAAAAATGAAAAAAAGATTTTGAAGTATAGAATACAAAGTATTAGGAAATTCATTGTATTAGGAGTACATACAAAATGCATACAAGTGAAATCTTAGAGCATTTCTCATAATAAACAGCCAGATAGTAGACAAACTGGAAGTTTCTGGAAATAGGTAGTATAATAATAACTGCTGAGTACCAAGTTAAAGGTGCTCTGATGCATATTAACTATCAAGAGAAACCACACTTTGCCAATGCCTTAAGGCATAGAACCCCACAAAACAGAAGTCCCTGCTCTGTAACCAGTTGAGATGGACAGAATTATTGCTGAGCTGTTTCAAAGAGCCTTATCTATGTGACACAACTCTTCCTGAAGGTTATGGGGAAGGTTTCCAGCCACTTACATTCACTGATGATTTCCAGGGAGGGTAGAAAGTACTCTTCACAGACAATAGACACAGCCATGAACATGTAAAGGATAATTAGGAAGTAGATTATGATGCCTCCGTCTCTGCGCTCCTGTTTTGTGAAAAACCCTTCGGGAAACTCCGATGATGGAGAAATAACACATTGGGTGCTATTTTCTAGTAAGGAAGAGGAGATGAAAGCTTGAAGAATTCGGAGTCACACATTCCAAGCCCACAAAGAGAGCTTCCTTAAAAAAAAAAAAACACAAAACTGCAAGTGTGGCATATCTGGGTAGAATTTTAAGAACCCAGTGAAAACATATAATGTACTTCCAAATACGATACAGTTGTAGAGCCTTTAGAAATTAGTTTTCAGGACTGAAAAGAGATGCTTTAATGAAATATGGTGGTGATGGTGTAAGAATTAAAAAGGGGAAATCATGAAATCACTCTTTCTCTGCTTTATTTCTAAAAGTGAATTTTTAACCCCATCCCCACCCGCCGAACTTAGAGCTGTATCTCTGATGAGTAAAGATTTCTAATTTCTGTACAATTTTGTTTTCACATTTCTGAGCCTGAGTTGTCCAAAGGTCTGCAAAAAAATCATTGCTACTGCAGAATTTCTAAGGATGAAAAGATTTTTTTTCCATGATGGCGTCTCCAGCAATAAAAACCGGAGACTTGCTTCATGATCTCCATGGATTACTTCAGAGCTATCTCTAATAACTTCTTTGAGGGACCGAAAGTGTTTGATACATTTCTAAATCCTAAAATTCGGAGCAAATTTCAAGCAGGAGGTATAAGTGAAAGTTATGTGAGAATTTCCCCATCTTTGCCCCTTCTTCTCTATGTATGGCAGCAGCAGCAGCAGAGGTAACTGATCCCTGTGTCCACCTACCTGTGGCCCTTGGGAGTTGCTGGGGCAAGGAGGCTCCTGGGAGAGGCAGGTGTGCGGTGCTCCAGAGGATGCCAAGCAGTAGCGCCCGTCTTGCCCATTTCGGTCTCTCTTTTGTCTGCATTTCTGCTGTGCTCCCACTGCAGTGTGCAGCTTCAGAAAGGGAGGAATACAGATTAAGCTGGGTCATGTGAGGAGTCTCCTTCCTGCCCAGTGCTCTGCCCAGGGCATATCTCAGCAAGCCCCGCTCAGGAGTCAGGGAGATTGGAGCAAGTCAAGCTTCTCTGATCCAGAGACCGAAGCCCCGGGGAGGTTGGAGGAGAAAGGGTGGTAGGAAACAACCATTGCTTGCAGCTGTTCCTATGGCCCACGGTCTCTGAGGGCAGGGCTAGGCAGCGTGCACTTTATGAAAATGCATGGTTTTATTTAACATCTCCATACTGGCTCTGCTTTTAACCTTCTGTAGATTTGTTAACTCTTCCATCTCTCTAGCTCAGGGGTCCTCAAACTGCAGCCTGTGGGCCACATGAGGCGGTGTGATTGTATTTGTTCCCATTTTGTTTTTTTACTTCAAAATAAGATATGTGCAGTGTGCATAGGAATTTGTTCATAGTTTGTTTGTTTTTTTAACTACGGCCCTCCAACGGTCTGAGGGACAGTAAACTGGCCCCCTGTTTAAAAAGTTTGAGGACGCCTGTTCTAGCTCTTGCTTTTGGAAGTTGTTGCTCTCTCTAGCTCTTGTTTGTAAAAGTTGTTGTAGTTGGTGTATGTACATTCTATAAAAAGGTGGCTCGCTTGGCACACTTTTACAGTTCTAGTCTTCATCTTTGTTTAGGGCTAAAGGCAGGAAGGCCAGTTAGGAGATGACTGTAGTAATCAAGGCAGTGGCAATGAGGATGGAGAGAAGCCAACACTGTGAAGAACTATTAAGGGGATAAAGTGGATCCTATTCGATTATTGATTAGTTGTGCTTTCTGTCAGAAGGAGCTAGCTAAAATGTAAATTTAATAAGCCAAATAGTGTTCAAATTTAGCCTACTATCTTCTCTAGCATTTAAGAAGCTTGCCAAGATGTTAAGAACGTGTGGCAGTGTAGTAACCTGTGGCAAATAGCATGGGCTATAAAACAGACCAGGTTGAGTCCTAGCACTGCCTCTTTCTAGCGGTGTGACCTTGAACAAGTTATTTAACGTCTGTTCTACTGTTTCACTATCTGTGAGACAGGGATCGTCTCTATTTGGGTTGTGGTGAGCGGTATGTAAGTGAATGTGTGTAATTAGAATAGCCACTGCCATTTGGTCTCTTTCTTCCTTTCTCTGTCTCTCTTTTTCTTTCTCTCTTCCCCCTTTTTCTCTTTCCCCTCCCTCCCTCTCACTCTTGATTGAAATAGAAGCTTTTTTGGTTATAAAAAATTTCATAGTTTTACAACTTTTATAGTTTCTTTTCTGTGCAGAAAAAGCATAACAAATTGATGTGCTTGCAAATTGTAGATTTATAAGCTGACTTTCTCTGGTGGAAATGACTAAGTTGCTTCCTGATATTTGTGATCCTAGTTTGGTAAAAGTTCTCAGACATCCTTCATTTTGCTGGGAATTGCTACCCATTATAAACCTCTCTGAAACTGTCATTTCTAGGAACTAGATATCCAGATGGGTAGTGTGGTTGTAAGGATGGGATGATGAGTCACCAAAGCATAGCCCAGTAACAGAGCAGATTCTCAACAAGCCGAGTTCCAGCTGCTGATACTCACAGGAAGCAGCATCCTGGATCACTGGCCTGTGGCCTCTGTGCCAGCTGTGGTTCAGACAGGGAAGGGGTCACCTATTTTTGTGCTCAGTGAAAGTGTCTCCAGAGCCTCTTCTCTCCAACACGCAGTACTTCAGTCACTTCATAAAACAAAATTTCATAAATTAAACACCAACAATAGCAAAAATTCAAACTCTAATTGTGTGTATTTTTAGACTGTTATAACTTACTTTTTCTGTTAAAAATACTTTTTAAATTTCTTTTGCTGTATAGGTTTATCCTCCTTCTTATCTTTTCCTTATAATTTACAAGGTTTGACAATTAAGTTTGTGAGCTCATCCTGGAAAAAGTGTTGTACCTCATTGCTGAATATCACTATGGTCACCTTCAGAGTACTCCCATTGGGAAGCTACACACCAAAGCCAGCACCTAGTTCACCCTTTAAAGCAATTTTGGAACTCTTTTTCTGGAATGGTCATCAGCACTGTCATTGTATTACTACCGATGTCCTGAATGTCATCAAAATGTTTTTCTTTCAATATTTCCTTTATCTTTAGGTAAAGAAAGAGTCATTAGGGACTAGATCAGGTGAGTAAGGAGGGTATTCCAATACAGTTATTTATTCACTGGCTAAAAACTCCCTCACAGTCAGTGTAGTGATGCAAGAGCCATGAGTTGTTAGCCAATATTTTCCTGTTTCTTTATCAATGTTTACTTGGTCTGCTATGCTTCTCACAGCCAAAAAATTTGATGCACAATTTGACAAATTTTTGTACTGTTTTCGTCAGTTCTTGTTATTTGCCACTCTGATTTTTCTTTGTCACTGATACTGTCTCTCCTCAGAAAAACATTTAATACATTTTCTTCATGGTATTCTTCCCATGACTTAGACTAATTTGTCCCTGCTTTCCTTTTCACTCTAGTCAAGTTTAACAAGAAATTTAACGTTTGTTTGTTGCTCTAATTCAAGCTATTATGGCACACAAAACATGCAACAATAATGAACATCACCCAGCAAGACAGCATCACAAGCCGCAGGAACACAGCTGTGAGACATTGATATACCAAGGTTATGAAACCTTACTGAGTTGTTTGTACAGTGCTGCCAACATAAGCACACAAAGGCAAGTTCTTGACCTTCATGTCCAGCATAAGAGCTCAGTGCACTTGATCTATAGAGTTTCCCCACAGGTCATCTTGGTAGAGGTCATGGTGTTCCTCTTTTCCTTTTGTGGATTGGCAGCTGGATGCAGAGGCTTGGTCAGATTTGGTCCCACCACTCTGGCAAGACTGTAGGTAGCAGTGTGTTTACTACTACTGGAGGCACACAGTGTCTGTTTATCTTTTTGTAATGTGAGCAGCCATTCATGCCCATTACCTAAATCCATTAATTCTTTGGGGGTTGTAAAAGGGTAGAATTCTAATTCCATAATTTATTCTTCAGTTATTAGTTGCAGTATTTTATGAAGAGATGATTTCTATCATCTATTCTCAGGTACCCAGTTAATATAGGAAAGACTAGACATGTGTTGAGTCTTTCCCTAAATTACCAGTTTGTGTCAATTCATCACTTCACATTTTTCCCTAAAAATAAGTTAGATTAAAATTATTATGGGCTTGGCACCTGTAGCTCAAGCGGCTTGGGCACCAGCCACATCCACCAGAGCTGGTGGGTTTGAATTCAGCCCGGGCCTGCTGGTGAGACTTTGTCTCAAAAATAATAATATTAATAATAAAATTATTATGAATTTGATGTATTTAAATGTTTGAGGGGTTCCAATTCATTGCAATCATTATCCTTTTTAAAGCTCACATTGTTTCATCTTTAGCCAGTGGCAGCCTTATTAAGGTGATCTCTGAGCATCTTCAACATGATCTTAATCATCTTGATAGCTTCCTCACTGCATAGTATAAAAAGATAGTCCAGATTCATATTATACATGATATTACCCAATTCTCCAACATCGTTTTTGATTTTTTAAGTTGGAAGTATTTTAAGAGCATATCTAAGAATTTGGATTGCTAGTGATGCTTATTGCAACTGAATTGGTCATTGTTTCTAAATCAGTCTCTCTCTCCCGTCCACACACACATACTCCTGCCTCTTCATAAAATACCTCGAGTTCATACTGATACTTCTCATTCAAATCGAAAGTATAGCCTTTCATTTTAATTCGAATGTTTACTGACTCTGTATCCCCCCTTTTATATCAGGTTCTGGTTCTCAAGAACATAGGAGATGATAGAATTAGAATATCTAATATTTTACCCGTCTCATATTATTTACATGCCAGTCTCTAACAATAATGATACTATTGATACCAATATAGTTATTCTTTTTGCATATGTGTTTCCATTCTTCTTCTATCCTGTTTAAGAACTATAGTCTCTCTGTATTGCCTGAGCATGTAGACCAGGAGTGTCCAATCTACAGCCCATGGGCCACATGCCAATTTTTTTTTTTTTAATTAAATCATAGCTGTGTACATTGATATGATCATGGGGCATCATTCACTAGCTTTACAGACCATTTACCAAGTTTCACGTATACCCTTGTAAGATGCACCCCTGGTGTAATCCCACCAATCCCCTTCCCTCTACCTACCGCCCCCTCCCTCCCCTCCCTTTCCCCCTTCCCCCTGTTCTTAGGTTGTAACTGGGTTATAGCTTTCATGTGAAAACCCTAAATTAGTTTCATAGTAGGGCTGAGTACATTGGGTACTTTTTCTTCCATTCTTGAGATACTTTACTAAGAAGAATATGTTCCGGCTCCATCCATGTAAACATGAAAGAAGTAAAGTCTCCATATTTCATTAAGGCTGCATAATATTCCATGGTGTACATGTACCACAATTTATTAATCCATTCGTGGATCGATGGGCACTTGGGCTTCTTCCATGACTTAGTAATTATGAATTGAGCTGCAATAAACATTCTGGTACAAATATCTCTGTTATGATGTGATTTTTGGTCACATCATAACAGAGATATGCCCAGTAGAGGGATTACAGGATTGAATGGCAGATCTATTTTTAGATCTCTAAGTGTTCTCCATATCTCTTTCCAAAAGGAATGTATTAATTTGCATTCCCACCAGCAGTGCAAAAGTGTTCCCTTTTCTCCACATCCGCGCCAACATCTCTGGTCTTGGGATTTTGTGATATAGGCTAGTGTCACTGGAGTTAGATGGTATCTCAAAGTAGTTTTGATTTGCATTTCTCTGATGATTAAAGATGATGAGCATTTTTTCATATGTCTGAAGGCCGCGCACCTGTCTTCTTCAGAGAAGTTTCTCTTCAAATCCCTTGCCCAGCCCGCGATGGGATCCCTTGTTCTATTCTTGCTAATGCGTTTGAGTTCTCTGTGGATTCTGGTTATTAAACCTTTGTCGGAGACATAACCTGCAAATATCTTCTCCCATTATGAGGGCTGTTTGCTTGCTTTACTTACTGTGTTCTTGGCTGTGCAGAAGCTTTTTAGTTTGATCAGGTCCCAGTAGTGTATTTTTGAAGCTGCTTCAATTGCCCGGGGGGGGGTCCTCCTCATAAAATACTCGCCCAGCCCGATTTCTTCTTTTCCCTGCACTCTCTTCTAGTATTTTTATAGTTTCATGTCTTAAGTTTAAATCTTTAATC
The DNA here is from genome assembly GCF_027406575.1 of Nycticebus coucang. NCBI lineage: Eukaryota > Metazoa > Chordata > Mammalia > Primates > Lorisidae > Nycticebus > Nycticebus coucang. The sequence goes on along the minus strand of NC_069785.1, from coordinate 49,895,460 downwards.
CAGTGAGAGTCTATCTTAGTTAATGGTGAAAGGTGTGGGTCCAGTTTCAGTCCTCTGCAGGTTGCCAGCCAGTTCACCCAGCACCATTTGTTAAATAGGAAATCTTTTCCCCACTGAATGTTTTTAATTGGCTTATCAAAGATTAAATAATGGTAAGTAGCTGGATTTATCTCTTGGTTCTCTATTCTGTTCCAGACATCTACTTCTCTGTTTTTGTGCCAATACCATGCTATTTTGATCACTATTGATTTGTAGTATAGTCTGAGGTCTGGTAGCGTAATTCCTCCTGCTTTGTTTTTATTTCTGAGTAATGTCTTGGCTATTCGAGGTTTTTTTCTGATTCCATATAAAACGAAGTATTGTTTTTTCAAGATCTTTAAAGTATGACAGTGGAGCTTTAATAGGGATTGCATTGAAATTATATATTGCTTTGGGTAGTATAGACATTTTAACAATGTTGATTCTTCCCAGCCATGAGCATGGTATGTTTTTCCATTTGTTAATATTTTCAGCTATTTCTTTTCTTAGAGTTTGATAGTTCTCTTGATAGAGATCTTTCACATCCTTTGTTAGATAAATTCCCAAATATTTCATCCTCTTTGGCACTACTGTGAATGGGATAGAGTCCTTAACTGTTTTTTCAACTTGACTGTTGTTGGTATATATAAAGGCTACCGATTTATGAATGTTGATTTTGTAACCTGAGACGCTGCTGTATTCCTTGATCACTTCTAAAAGTTTTGTAGTAGAGTCCCTAGTGTTTTCCAGGTACACTATCATATCATCTGCGAGGAGCGAGAGTTTGATCTCTTCTGACCCTATATGGATACCCTTGATTGCCTTTTCTTCCCTAATTGCAGTGGCTAAAACTTCCATTACAATGTTAAAAAGCAATGGAGACAATGGGCAGCCTTGTCTGGTTCCTGATCTCAGTGGAAATGATTCCAATTTAACTCCATTCAGTATGATATTGGCTGTGGGTTTGCTGTAGATGGCCTCTATCAGTTTAAGAAATGTCCCTTCTATACCGATTTTCTTAAGTGTTCTGATCATGAAGGAATGCTGGATATTATCAAAAGCTTTTTCTGCATCGATTGAGAGAATCATATGGTCTTTGTTTTTTAATTTGTTTATGTGCTGGATTACATTTATAGATTTACGTATATTGAACCAGCCTTGAGATCCTGGGATAAAACCGACTTGGTCAGGATGTATAATTTGTTTGATGTGTTGCTGGATTCTGTTTGTTAGGATCTTGTTGAATATTTTTGCATCTGTATTCATTAGTGATATTGGTCTATAATTTTCTTTCCTTGTTGGGTCTTTTCCTGGTTTGGGGATCAGGGTGATGTTTGCTTCATAGAACGTGTTGAGTAGTCTTTATTCTTTTTCTACCTTTTGGAACAGGTTGAGTAATATAGGTACTAATTCCTCTTTAAAGGTTTGGTAGAATTCAGACGTGAAACCATCTGGTCCCGGGCTTTTCTTTTTAGGGAGGTTTTGTATGGTTGATGCTATTTCCGAACTTGATATGGGCCTGTTCAACATTTCCATTGATACTGGCTAAGTCTTGGAAGGTGACGTGCTTCCAAGTATTGGTCAGTTTCCTTCAGATTTTCATATTTCTGAGAATAAACTTTCTTGTAATATTCATTAAGGATTTTTTTGATTTCTGAGGAGTCTGTTGTTATTTCATCTTTGTTGTTTCTGATTGATGAGATTAGAGGTTTTATTCTTTTTTTCCTGATTAGGTTGGCCAAAGGTTTATCTATTTTATTGAGCTTTTCGAAAAACCAGCTTTTTGATTTATTGATCTGTTGTATAATTCTTTTGTTTTCAGTTTCATTTAATTCTGCTCTAATTTTGGTTATTTCTTTTCTTCTACTGGGTTTGGGGTTGGAATGTTCTTCCTTTTCCAGTTGCTTGAGATGTCCCATTAAGTTGTTAACTTCCTCTCTTTCCGTTCTCTTGAGGAAGGCTTGCAGTGCTATGAATTTCCCTCTTAGAACTGCCTTTGCGGTGTCCCAGAGGTTCTGATAGTTCATGTCTTCATTGTTGTTTTCTTCCAAAAAGTTGGCGATTTCTTTCTTAATCTCATCTCTGACCCAGCTATCATTCAGCATAAGGTTATTTAACTTCCATGTTTTTGTATGAGTGTGCAGATTCCTGTTGTTACTCAGCTCTAGTTTTATTCCATGGTGGTCCGAGAAGATGCATGGAATAATTTCTATTTCTTTAAATTTACTGAGGTTAGACTTGTGACCTAAGATGTGATCGATTTTGGAGTAAGTTCCATGGGCTGATGAGAAGTATGTGTATTCAGTTTTGTTGGGATGAAATGTTCTGTAGATGTCTGCTAAATCCAAATGTTGGATGGTTAGGTTTAAATCTAAGATTTCTTTGCTCAGCTTCTTGTTGGAGGATCGATCCAACATTGCCAAAGGAGTGTTGAAATCTCCGACGATTATGGAGCTGGAGGAAATCAAGTTGCTCATGTCTGTTAGAGTTTCTCTTATAAATTGAGGTGCATTCTGGTTGGGTGCATAGATATTAATAATTGAGATCTCATCATATTGAGTATTACCCTTAACAAATATGAAATGACCATTCTTGTCCTTCCTTACTTTTGTTGGTTTAAAGCCTATTGTATCTGTAAATAAAATTGCAACACCTGCTTTTTTCTGATTACCATTTGCCTGAAATATGGACGACCATCCTTTCACCCTGAGTCTGTATTTGTCTTTTAAGTTAAGATGTGACTCTTGTAGGCAACAAATATCTGGCCTGAGTTTTTGTATCCAATCAATTAACCTATGCCTCTTTAGAGGACAGTTTAAGCCGTTCACATTAATGGAGAATATTGATAAGTGTGGTGAAGTTTTGGATATTGAGTTTTTCAAAAGTCCAGTGGGCATTTTTAATCCTTTCGCCAGTGTGGAAATTGGAGTTTGATCCGAAGTTTCTGAGTGAGTTTACTTTTGTGGTATAGGATTGGGTTGGTCATTATGGAGGATAGGTCTGAGAATATCCTGAAGAGCTGGTTTTGTTATGGCAAATTTCTTCAACATATGAATGTCATTAAAGTATTTAATTTCTCCATCATAAATGAAACTCAGTTTAGCTGGATACAAGATCCGGGGTTGAAAGTTATTTTGCTTTAGGAGATTAAAAGTCGGTGACCACCCTCTTCTGGCTTGAAAAGTTTCAGCAGAGAGATCTGCAGTCATTCTAATATTCTTACCTTTGAAGGTAATGGTTTTCTTTCTCCTGGCAGCTTTGAGGATTTTCTCCTTCATATTAACTTTAGTGAAGTTAACTATGATATGCCTGGGGACGTCTTATTGGGGTTGAGTCTTGCTGGGGTTCTGAAGCTGTCCGCTATCTGAATTTCAGAATCTCTAGGCATGTCTGGAAAATTCTCTTTCATAATTTCATGCAGAAGGGCCTCTGTGCCCAGCGAGGCCACTTCATCTGTTCCTGGAACCCCTATGATTCAGATATTCACTTTCTTCGAATTATCCCTGAGCTCTTGGAGAGAATGATCCGTTTTTGCTCTCCATTTCTCTTCCTCTTTGAGAGTTTGGGAGTGTTCAAAGGCTTTATCTTCGATGTCAGAAATCCTTTCTTCTGCTTGCTCCATTCCGTTGCTGAGGGTTTCTACTGTATTTTTCATATCTTTGAGGGCTGCAAATTCTTGCTTCAGTGTGTCTAAGTCTTTGGTGGTTTTGTCTTTAAATTCGTTAAATTCTTGAGACAGCTTTTGAATTTCTCCTCGAATTCCTAATTCCACTTTGTTAATCTTGTCTGCAATCCAAATTCTGAATTCGATTTCTCACATCTCAGCCAGTTGTTTATGAATGGGATCGTCAATTGCATCTTCCATATCTTTCCTTGGGGCGTGTTGATCTATTCTGGTTATTCATGTTACCGGAGTTTTTCCCCTGATTCTGCCCCATGGTTGTTTTACTCCCTCTGATTTTTCCCCCTGGGGCTTTGTCGAGGGCCTGTACATTGTTGTGGCCTGAGAAACTGGGCCCTGTCTGTTGTGGTGGGGCTAAGTGGTTCTGTCTTGTTTTCAGCTGGTTTCTGTTCCACCCTAGTGAAACAGATACTTTGGATTGAAGTCTCAGCTGTGGAGAAATATCAGCAATTAAGTCACCCCGCCCCCCACCAGCAAACAATTGGAAAAGTCAAACCTTCCTACCACCGTGCACCCAGGGCATCACCTGATTTGTCCTCAGGCGATTGGTTCAGTTCAAAAAGGTCCAAATCAATTGTCTCAGTCTGCACCTGTCTTGGGTGAGAGAGTTTAAGAGGTCTCTGGGAACTGGATCACAGGGGTCTGGTGACTATTCTGGTGTGGCTTGTTCCAGTGCTGCATGGAGTCAGGAGAAGCCACCCAGCCAATAAATCAGTCTGGGAAGGTGCTGCCTCCTTCCCCACCTTGCATCACTTCACTTCCAGTCACTGATAGCCCTGCAGTTGGCTGACCCAGTTGCCTGTAGTGAATCGGTACTCCAAGAGTTTGTACCTCCCTGAATCGCAAGGAAGTCTGCCAGGCCACTGCGCTCTGCCTCTCTCCAGCAGGAGGAGGTGAGGCCTGAGAACCTCGGGCGCTTGACGAAGGTGGAGGGGTTTTCACTCAGGTCCAGTCTCACCCCTGATTAATGTTACTGACAGAACAGAACAGAACAACTGTGGTTCCCCTGCAGAAGAGAAGCTGAATTGAGCTCCAAATGAGTTTGTCTTTGCTCTTGTATTGTCTATAGGCTGACAATCCCCTGAGGGCCAGGTGCGTCTTAGGTTTAGTAAAGCGGACCTCTGGGTCAGCCCCACCCTGGGAGTTTCCCTGGTTTGCAAGTTGGAGTTGCCTCAGGCAAACTCAGAGTCTCTGGTTGCCCAGGGAGACAGGGGGTGTGGCTTCAGAATATTCGGTAGTGAGCCGTATTGCTAGCAAAGGAGGGCTGCTGCTTTATGGCTCAGGCAACGGCTGCTCCGGTGTAACTCCCCTCCTCCGCTCCCGTACCCCAGAGTCTGCACCAATAGGCTGCAGCCCAGCACTGTCTACACCTCTTGAGCAATCGCCCAAGAGTCTGGACCCCTGGGGGACAGGCCTCCAGACCTTGGAGCAACAGCAGAGGGTAGTGTGGGGAGCGCTGGGTGCCTGGGGTTGCGGGCAGAGAACACACAGAGCTTTGCACAGTTTTATGCTTGGCTGTATTGTCACCAAAAGATGGCTGTCGCACTGTGCCTCAGGGAACTGCCACTCCAGTGCAGTCTCCTCTCCGCCCACTGACTGGGACTGGCCTCCAGACCCCAGTGTGAGCGAAGGGGAGCGGTGGGAGCTCAGAATTCCAGGTAGCGACTATATACAGTTTATACAGTTTTATGCCTGGCAGGAGGACGCCGTGGCACCCTAGTAGGGGAGGTAGGTCCAGTTTTTAGAGGGTCTCTCCCGTGGAGTGTAGTGGGAGGACCTTTGAACTCTGACCGGTTGTTTGTGGGGCACTCTGAGCCGTTCTCATGGGGGAGCAGACTCCCATCCGCTTGGTGATGGATTTTGTACCTTTTGTTTGTATCCTTGTGGTCGCAGCTCGCCTCAGCGGGGTTGACGTGCGTTCTACAACCTTCTCTCTTAGTGCAGCTCAAATCCACCAGGTTACTTGCTGAATATTTGTCCTTTAACTCTCCTTCTGGATGGGAGCCTCTGTGGAAAGCTGGCTTCAGTTAGCCATCTTGTCTCCTCCCCCACATGCCAATTTTGTGAGGACATTTTTTGCTTGTCTATGTTGGAGATCACGAAAAGTATATTATATGCACTGTTTCTCCCTTTAACCCTCATTTAGTCTTGGTTCTTCAAGTTACCACATGTATAATGCTTGCTACTGGTCCTTCCTTAGGCTTTTGTTTCTCTAGGTATTTTGATGCCTGAACCTTTTTTTCTTGTAGATTGCTTGGAAGGACTCGTGGGAACAGTATTTCTTGAGTTCTTTCATGCGATTAATAATTTATCATTGATCATTATATTTAGAAAGTCAGCTTTGCTGGATACAAAATTATAGGCTTATGGTTTTTTCCTTAAATATGTTAAATACTCTTCTTTCATAAAGCATTGTGTTGACAAGTTGATAATTAATTTTCTTCCTTTTACAAATCACATGCTCTTTTTTTCTATCTACCCGAAGGATTTTCTTCCCTTAAAGGTTAGTAATTTTCCTAGAATATATCATAGTATTGGTCATTCTGGGTTAATATTCTTAGGTATGTAGTAGTGTGCTTTTTCAGTGTTAGTTCAAATCTCTCACCCCCACCCCCAACCTAGGAATTTTTTTTTTTTTTTTTGCAGTTTTTGTCTGGGGCTGGGTTTGAACCCGTCACCTCTGGCATATGGGGCCAGTGCCCCACTCCTTTGAGCCACAGGTGCCTCCCAGGAATTTTTTCTTGAATTACAGGTTTTGGTATTTTTTTCTGTTCCCTTTCTTGAGCTTTCTTCTTTCAGGGACTTCCACTGTTTCCACGTTGGGTATTCTTTGGGCATCTTTAGTATTACACCTTGACTGCAAATCTTTTTTCACCTCTTTTCTTTTTAAATTTTAAAAATCGTCATGCTTTTTCTTTTTCTTTTTTTTTAATTTTTTTTATTAAATCATAGCTGTGTACATTAATGTGATCATGGGGCACCATACCCTGGTTTCATAGACCGTTTGACACATTTTCATCACACTGGTTAACATAGCATTCCTGGCATTTTCTTAGTTATTGTGCTAAGACATTTACATTCCACATTTACTAAGTTTCACATATACCCTTGTAAGATGCACCGCAGGTGTAAGTCATGCTTTTTCTGTTTCTTTTAAGTCAGTATTTGTTGTGTTCAATGCTTTTGTGTTCCTTCTAATTTAATATTCATTTTTCAGATGGCTATTTTCCTACTACCCTGTTTTCCCGAAAATAAGACAGTGTGTTATTTTAAGGTGTGCTCCCAAAGATGCGCTAGGTCTTATTTTCAGGGGACATCTTATCTTTCCTGTAAGTAGGTCTTATTTTCGGGGAAACAGGGTATGTCTAATTCTTTACTGAGCTCTGCTTCAATAGAAGTACCTGGTGGCTTTTAAAGTTACTGATTTGTACTTACTAGACGAATTGAATACAAATCTACAGGGGTTACTCAGTCATGGTATTTGTAAAAAATCTCAGGTGATTTTAGGAAAGTGGAGAACTACTTGGCTATATATTGCTATCCTTGCCTTCTAGATGTTAGATTGAATCAATTGCCTAAGATCTAAAGTTACATATTTGCTAAGTGGCAGAGCTAGGATGGAGAGACAAAGTTCTATCTAATGTCAAGAGCATGAACTCCTTAACCACTAAGCTGAACCATCTCCTCAGAATCTAAGTGTCATGCGGGAAAAACCATGTCTTATATAACTTCCTACTGTACTTTCAGTGTGCACCACAGTGCCAGGCACATGAGGGTATCTAATAAACGTTGTTCAATGAATGAATGAAATAAATCAATAAGGCATTCTACATTTAGTTTTTTCTTGATAATGTCCATAGGATCCTATAGGAATACACTGAATTTTTTGTAAGTCGGTCTTTTTGTCTCATTCAAATACCATCTGCCCAGTTCTCTCAGTACTTTTCTGAGATGCACCCTAACTCAATCATTCAGTTAGCTCTTCAGCTCCACCTGCTGATGCTTCAACACAGATTAGGCTTCCCAACTTCCTGTTTGAGGGAATGCAGGAAAGTGTACTATAAAACATATAAAACATATAAAATCTGTCATTTGAAAAGATAGTTTGACTCTCCTCCATTCAAGGGCAAGGAATGCTGATTAACCCCTGAAACGAAGGTTTGCATGGGTTGCCCTGATTACTGTGAAGGTTGAGGAAGGGAAGGGAAGCAGTTTGCTAGGGCTGTTTCCAGGCTTGAATCTAACTTATCAATACCACCTTTTAATTTTTTAAATTTTGTATTGGAATATGTAATATGCACACAGAAAAGTGCACATATTTTGCTATTGCCTTTTGCAATTTAAATATAGAGAATCTTGTCACAAGAGTCATCTTTAATAATGCAAGTGACTGATTGTCACCATGCTAAGAACTGGAGTGGAGTGAGTGTTGAATATGAATGCATTGTTGTGTGGGGCCTTCAGCGAATCAGTTGCCACTGTCCAAAGAGTGGCGTTCCCTCAGGCTGTAGCAGCAGGACTGGGAGCTTTCAGCTTAGTTGGCAGAGCTCTTTCATTTTTTTGCCTCTCACCATCATGTAAGTTGCTAACTTGATCCACAGCCATGGCAGAGTGCTGAGTAGCACTTTCTTCGTGGTTCATATATCCTGCCAGCTTTCCCAAACCCTCCACTTCGTTAGGTTTCCTAGCAGACTCACTAAGTTTGAGCACAAAAACCAGGTTTGAGCTCTGCTTAGATCGTGAGTGAACTTTCCTAATTTTCAAGCCAAATCTGACCGGTCCATTCCACTGCTGTATGAGTCCAACTCTGAAAATTGTGTATAACATTCTTAATTCTTGAAAGCCTTCATGATCTCCAAGTTTGTATTTCTTCTTTCACTGGAGTGCATATTCCAATCCTCTTACAGGGCTCTTGCCTCCCTAAGTGAAAAATCACTGAGGTTAAAGCAGATTGAGTAATAGGAGGGAAAACATACAAATTTATTGAATGTGTCCACTTAGGAACCTGCAGAATGAAGACTGAACTCCCCATCAGGGCTCAGAAGCTTACATGGCTTTCTGGTAAAATAGGCTATAGGAGGGAGGAAAAGAAAATTCTGTCCAGGGTCAATAAGGGATTGTTAGGGAGGATGAATGAAGTGGGAACAAAAATTAACCTGATTTGGAATTCTTCTATGCCATAAGCTCCCGGCTGGTGAATAAAGCCCTTCCATACATACACACACACACACACACACACACACACACATTATACATATGGTAACTTGAAGAACCAAGACTAAATAAGGGTTAAAGGGAGAAACAGTGCATTTAATATACTTTTCGTGATATCCAACACAGATAAGCAAAAAATGTCCTCACAAAATTGGCATGTGGCCCATGGGCTGTAGATTGGACACTCCTGGTCTATATGCTCAGAACTGGTAAATAGTTCTCTATAGAATTTAAATGAGTATGAGAGAGGGAGCATCGTTTTCTTCAAGAGTCTATTCAGGTGTGGTCACATTCCTGGTCTTATAGGAAGGGGGGAAGAAAAGAGCAGTTGTCCTCCTAGGTGGGTCTGTATGTCAGGCCGATAAAGAAACTTCAAAGATTTTGAGAACGCTCAGGGCAGGGGGCAGGGAGATGTCAGAAAGATCTTATGCCAGTGTTTTTCAACCTTGTTTATCACAGCACACTTGAACCTATAGTTAAACTTTACAGCACACTTAAATTATGTTGCTCAAAAAAGTAAAAAAATAATTGTGCTTTGAACTTCTTTTGGAAATAATGATCTTCAGAAATTTTCATGGCACACCTAAGATCCTCTCTCAGCACACTGGTTGAAAATCACAACCGTAAGCCTTTTTTTGGTCAGTCCAGTATGTCAGAATGACATATTTTAGGACAAAATACTTTTATTTTGTTTTTTTACCGGCCATTGTTCCCTAACTTTTCCATTGCTGTAATTCCTCACTGCTTAAGTATCACCTCTTCCTGTCAGATGCGAAATTTGTGTCTTCCCCAACTGCTTCTATAGATAACATTGCTGTTGTAAAAACAGCGTCTGCATTGGATGGAGGGGACCAACTGACATCAACCAGACCAGTGGCCTTGCGTGGGAACTAATTCAACAAGTCTTGCAAGCCCCTACCTGGGAACTGTTCCAGCCAAGGAGACAATTTCTGCTTCCCAGCCCTATACTTTCTTTCCAAGCCAGTCAGCAGACCCAATTCCTAAACCCTTTGTTCACTAACCCACCTTTAAGCATCTTCACTCCAAAATTCTCAAGGAGATGGATTTGAGAAATTATTCTTATCTTCTCTCCTGGCACCTTGAGGTAGTAAATTCTCTTCTACAATTCCTGCTCTCTCAGTATGTTGGCCTTTATCTGGGCAGTAGACAAAGGACCCAGTTGGGTGGTAATGGGGAGGTTCAAATTATTTGGTAGTATTCAAGCTTAGTAGATCACATATTATTTAAAATAAACAATATTTAGAGTGGAAAGAAATACTTTTAGAATTAGCCAAATCTGGGTTAAACTTCCCTTGCCCCATACGTTCTGAAACAGTAAATGGAGTCAACATCACATACTTTTCAGGCTGTGTGATTAAAGACAGAACATAAACACAAGTCTCCTTTCTCTCTGCACTGAAACTGAGAACACATTTCATGTTACTGACATTTGGCAGAGGGCTTAGCTCTCAATGAAATGGAATGCACTGGGCAGGCCATCAGGCTAGGGGAAAAAATGAACAGATAAGGGATTTTCATTAACTAGTTATACAAAATGGAATGTGGCATTTAGCCTGCTTTTTGATAATTGTGACTCGTACTTCATTTGTGCTAGCCTTACTCTGCCCTTGTTCTCTGGGTGTAAATAAAAGGCTTCCCCGAGCACCTTGGCACTGGGAAGTTTATTGAGTGATTTGGAAAAAGGCCTGCCTCTGACTTGGTGTTGCCATTTTCTTCTTTAACTGTGTTTCACTGGGGGGTTCTGAAGGGGTGACAAGTGGGAATAAGAAGTTAGGGTGGTGCCTGTGGCTCAAAGGAGTAGGGCGCTGGCCCCATATGCCGGAGGTGGCAGGTTCCAACCCAGCCCCAGTCAAAAACCACCAAAAAAAAAAAAAAGTGGAGGGGCCCTGACTCAAACATGCTATGGAGCATAGAAATTTGCTTTCCTCTCTTTAATAAAACAAACCCCCTTAGAGTCTGAGTTGACATCCCTGGTTTGCTATGTGTAGGCTGCCGTCTCTGTGTGGAGAGATTAATTCTGCCTTTCTGCAAATCACTGGGATGAAGGAATTTGTCAGGGATGCTCAGAATTTGCTGGGCTTAGAAGTTCTTCCTTAGGTTTGGAATTCAGGAGCCACAGAGTCGCTAAGACTGAACCTGACAGAGTTGAGTCCTGAAGAGAGAGAAAGCCAGTGAATGTTTTCTAACTCTTTTCTGTTCTGGGGTAAACTATAAAAATTACTTCATGTGCTTTGCGGGCCTTTCTTAGCAGTCAGAGATGGAGATCGTTGTATCTCTTTTGTCCTTGCTGTTGTGGCAGGGGTGGGGTGGGGTGGGGTGCAGCTGGGGAGAAGTAGGAGAGTTGACCATCAAGAGCGATCACTTTGGTCCGAGCAGCTTAACACACCGTGCTCACGCCATGCCAGACTGCTCTTGGGACGCGGTCTACTGTCAGTCTCAGGAAGTCTCTTGAATGCACAACATGTGGGAGTCTTTTTGACAAGTCTTTGGTTAATATTCTCAAGGATCTACAACTCCATTATGCTTTTTGAGGGCGTAAGGGCATACAGATCTCTCCTTTTGCTCTTCTCTCCTTTGCTTTCCAACTTCCTCTAACTGTTAATATACCCTACATGGACATGTGCCCTATAGGGACGTGGGCCTCCCAAATACCCCTTGCAGAAGGACATATATTCCCAGCACTGGGCTTGCTGGCAGGAGACAGCCCCTGTGTTGTCTGCCTCACCTGCAAGAGCCGTCTTACATTAGGGCATACCATTCACTGTTCGCTGGCAGCCCACATGGAAGGAAGGCAGAGATGTGAAAACCCAGCCATTTCAGCTTGACATGGAAAACTGATGGGAAAGAATCCTTTCAGAGATCCCCCTCTAGTTTGGCCAAGACTTCTTTGGACTCACTTTGAAGTTGACTTCTTCCACTTCCCAGTCTTGCTTCCTCCCCCTCTGTTCACAGGTGCTGAGCCCCAGTAAACATCTCCACTCCCAACTCCATGTCAGTGACGATTTCTGAAGAAGCTTCCCTTCAGAGACTTTGGCTGATAGGCGCTAGCCTTCCTGGTAGCTTGGGAGTGTTCTATGCTCAGTCTTCCAAACTTTATACAGTGAGTTTTAGATTTAGAAAACGCTTCTTCCTTCAACAAATCTTGTCTTTCAAAACCGTTTTTCTCTATGAATAGAAGAAAAAAATTGCATTTGAAACTCAAAGTTGAGGAATGACTCCTTTGTTCTAGGCTGTGCCTGCCCTTTACTTGAAGCAATGGATGCCATTGATGGGTGACCACAGGGCAAAAGGAAATGTAAAACATGTTGGAAACTTTTTGAAAACATAATCTTCATTATAACTATTTTAAAGAGTTTTGTAAGTTCCAGACCACCAGGCAAACGTTGGTAGCCTGGGAGGCTGAGGTGTGTGGACAGGGTGAGGCAGCCCCTTTCTAGTGTACTATGCCTCCTTTTCTCCTTGAAACTCCTGCTTATTTTTGTGGCTCTGGAGGATCCTTCTAATCTGACATTTTTAAATTTTCCTCCTAGATACAAAGGGAACAAGAGGTTCAGGGTCAAAGGCCAGAATCTTTCTGTGCCTTCTGTGCTCACCTTTGGAGCATGACTGGGAAGCCATTAACTTGTCCTACAGGTGGACTCACATTCATCTCCCTGTAGGGTGTGACATCAGAGAACCTCAAATGACCAGCTGCCTTGGATTCCCTGTTGAAGGAATGTGGCCTGATTGCAACTTTCAGCACTCACCCAGCACACACTTCCTTAGCAGACTTGGCTTCCTCTGACGGGGGGGTCTCCAAGAGACACACTGGCAGGGGCTGCCATGAGGTTGAGTCTCTCAGAGGAGTCTGTGTGGTGGAGTCCTGGTCTTTTTATGCCCGGGAGTCTGAAGTGGAGATCAGAAGTTCCAGCCAAGTCTCAAGTCTTACTGTCCCAGAGATCCACAGTTTTCTTTTAAAAAGTGTCATAAAAGTCAATTGGCCCTTCCACATGGCAGAGCATAAGTGTCCTGAAAATATATATTATTAATAAAAATAGCTTTTTTGAGAATCTCCTTTGAACCATGCGCTGTCCTAAGCCATTATGGTTATTACTATATTGAATTCTAAGAATAACTCTATATAAGATAAAGTTGCTACTAATATTCCAGTTTTATGTATGAGGAAAGAGGCCTGGAGAAGTTAAATAAAAGACACCCATTCTGGTTTGGTCCCTAACTGTTCATAAGGAGTTGCTAACTCCATTTTCCTTTTAGGTACTGAGTAGCTATTCCTGGAGCACCTGCTGTATGCCAGCACTGGGGGCAGAGTGTGAGCAGACAGACTGAGTCCCTTCACTTTTGAAAGTCAGGGGTGGTCAAAGTGTGTAGCTTTTGACATCCAATACCTAAAGACAAGTTTTCTTTGTTTGTTTTTGCATGGAAATAAGCCTCTGCATTCTAATTATTTTTTAAAAGTTCAGTTGGGAGAAATCAGGTTTGTGGAGAATTTCTAAAGGATATATTATATGCAGCCCATCTTCCTTCCCAACTCCCAGTGTCAGTGTTGGCACCACTCTTGCTGTCATCCTTGACGGCTCCTCCCATCCTTACCACATCTGTCAGTCATCGACTTCTGATTGCTCTACCTCTGAGAGATCCCTGAGTCAAGGCATTCTGCTCCCCGTCCATTGCCACCATCTTCTGCTGCAGTTCCATGGTGACTTCCCGACCTGTCCCCACCTGTCCCTCGTCACCCCGCTCGCCACTCTACCGCTCTCTGTCCTTCTAACACCTGTGGATCAAGCAGGCAGTTCAATATAGGAGCACACAGCTGAGAGGCACAGCCGGTAGGAGAAGGTGGCCCAGCAGACAAGTTTCAGAAAGAGGGTCACTGAGGTAGGAGCACACCAGAGGAGTGTGGCACTGCCAGAGGGGCAGGGGGCAGCTTTAAAGGAGAGAGTTGCTAGAGATTCTCTGGGACTAACCACATGAGAATACCAGACTTAAAAATCTACATGACATACAAAAATAAAAGGGGAAAACAAGAGGAAATGTATTGTAGCTTTGAGCTGTACTGTACATGATATTTGAGAATCATTAAATAGATTGAATAAGCATATTAAGTACTGTCATTATAGGAAAATTTATTCCAGAACCCTAGTTGACACACCTATTATATTTTACAAGAGCTTTCCCCCGCTGGTACAGATGCAAAGGCTGCAAGGACAGAGAATGCCAGAGTGAGTGCAGCTCAGCAGTAGCCCTCCCACCCTTGGTAGATCAGGGACAACTGCCTGCTGCTTTCTCCAAAGATTCATTTAGTGGCGCGTGTGACAAGATTGAGACTATTAATTGTGTTTGCCATGAGATGTATGAATAAGTAAATAAAATGCATTAAAATTTTATCAGTGACTATAAAAATCTCCTAAAATCATGTATGTTATGTTGGTATAGGTAGTTTTACATATTTTTGTAAACTACCTGAAACCCTTTCTCAGGAGAAGCTGCGTACTCATTGAAGACTATATAAAATAATACTACATAAAGTCATATTTTCACTATTAGATTTTTTAAAAATGACCCTGGGAAGGTAATTATTATTACCGTTATTAGAACTACTAGCTATCAGACATTGTATGTTTATAGTATGCTAAGAAATATGCTAAACATTTTTGTGTATTATTTACTTAATCCTTATAACAATCCAATAATAGGTGCAATTAATATTCCCATTCATTCATTCATTCAACAAATGATGTGTTGAATACATACTATGTCTTTATGGATGAGTGAGACAGAGAACTTACTTTCTTGGTGCTTTTTTACTAACAAAGGACAATAAACAATCTTATAGAATATTGGTAGTAATAAATGCCAGAGGTAAGTTAAGCTAGAGAAGAAAGTGTTGGGTAGTTTCATAGGAGGCAGCATTTTAGACAAGGTGGTCTGGGAGTGCCTCTCTGAGGAGGTGACATTTGAGAAGACACTTGTGTACAGTAAGAGAGGGTTAGACATCTCACGAAAGAAGTAACACAAACTCAACAAAGGCTAAGTAACTTGCCAAAGGTTACATAAATAGAAAATGGCAGAGCTGTAATTTAAGTTTAGGATCTGAAACTCTGGATTCTTCACTTTCAACTGTTGTACCCAGAACCCAAAGTTCTGGGTTAATTCCATAGTTTTGGGTGTACAGCCTCAACTACCAAAGGCGGTCCTTGCTGCTCACTAGTGCTCAGTGTGGTCTTGTTAGGTCCACTGTATATGGCTACGCTGCAGTTGGGTGGCAAATAGATAAACATGTCTTTGATGAGATCAGATTTGTGAAGCAGCCAGGAATTTTCTTGGTTGTATAAAAATAGTGGAGGAGAGTGTCTCTGGGAACAGTGCTGAGCAGTGTTAACTTCTGAAGCATCACTGATGACAGAGCTGCATCATGCTCACAGCGCTGGAGGAGAGTTCACATTGTGTCCTTAGCCTGAGTCTTGAGGAAAATAGAAGTGGAAACATCTTTCTACCTTTACTCTCCTCTATTTTTCCTGTCATGCTATAGTTGCTGCTGGAAGGGAATGCAAAGACCCTGTCTCCTTTACATTTACCAGCCTTCCTTCATTGTAGTACATTCCTGCAACCTTCCCTTCTCTCCACTGATACCCTTGCTGGAAGGCAGATAGTACCTCGTTGGGCCCGTGGCACTCTCTGTATAGACTGGCTTTAATCACCTTCTTCCCTAGTCCAGGGATGAGAAGTGACAGGTGCTTGTTCATAAGAAGGGGGGAGGCATCTTTTGGAGAGGAACCTGGATCTGGGATAAGCTCCGGAATAAATCTTAGCCCTTAGATGTGCAAACTGACAATCTGCAAGTTGATGTAGTTTTACATATCTCTCTGAAGTGTTTGGAGATGTCATGGAGGGACTCAGAAAAATTGTAACCTATTGATTCACTTGCTCATCTGCACGTTGATCAAGAACTTATTAAACGTCCTCAATATGCACTACTTAGTTCCTAACCCAGGAGATGCAGAGAAGCACAGGGTCTTGTGGCAGAGACAGACATACACAGGCTCACTGCATTCAGTGCTGATGCTGGAAAAGAGTGCTGCTGAGGAGCTCAAAAAAGCCTCGCAGAGAGGTGCTGCTGGGGGGATCTTCGAGGAGGAGGAGAATTGGACAGGGGAGGAAGAAAATCGGAGCAATGTTCTAAGATGGAGGCCAGTAGTGTGTCCAAAGACTCAGAATTCAGAAATGGCATGAAGTGTCCCTGAAGGGAGGTGGAGGAGGGATGCCTGGAAAGGAGGCTGGGCCAGATGAAGGGCCTGGACCTGTTTTTTTCTCTCCCTCCATGCAGGAGAACATAGTTTTAGAACAGAAGGAACCTTAGAGAATCATCAGTAAAGAATCTGAGACTCAGGGGTTCACCTGAATGAACTATATTTTTAAAAATAGAATATGATTTAGGAATTATTGCCAACTGAGAGTCTCCTGAGGATTTCTGCTTTGGTTGAACAAATACGTATCAGCATAAACGTTTTGTATGAAAGGTGTGCTTGTGTGCAGAATGATAGACGTGTCATAAGGGCTTCAGATTCTAACAGTCATGAAAAGTTGTGCCTGTTGGTGAGTTCCTGCACAGAATTAAGATTAATGTGTTGGACACTCATACAGGTGGGAATAAATTGGAACAGCTCTTAGGGGGAGTTTGGCAACATGCATCAAAACAACCTATGAAATCTGAACAGCTTTGACCTCAAGTTCCTATCAAAAGAACTTGTGCTAAGGGAAAGGCTAGAAATACATTCAGATTCTAGAGCATATCCATTCATTGTAGTATTGTTAATAATGTCAAAAAACTGGAGATAATCTAGATTTCCTAATAAAATAATTATGTTATAATGGAGTACTCTGCTGCTGACATTAAAATGATTAAGTAGAAGTTTGTTTATATAGAAATATATTCCTAAATTAAAAATAGGTTAGGAAATGTACGGTGACCCCATTCTTATAAAAATTGATGTCTATTCTATTTATGTGTGCATATTAAAAAAGTGCAGACAAATATATACCAAGATATTAATAGTGGTTATTATCAGGTGATAGAATGATAGGCAATTCTTAAGTTCTACAATTTCCAGGTTTTTTGTATAATTCTAAACATGTATTACTGGATTACTTGTGCAATGTAAAGTCACACGTCATCTCTGTGTGTGTGTACAGACTGGGTGCCTGCCTGCTCATCTCACCTGTTTAGGATTGTTCTGTTGTTCCATTCAGGACCATTTGGCTAACAATTACAGGAAGAAAAAAGTAAGGTTTGGGGGCCATATATTACAGCTGGGAAAGTTCTGGCTTATGTAGGTTGTGTCCGTGATGGGCAAGATAAACAAGGCTCATCTCCACTCGTTTTTGGAAGCATACATCTTCAGATTAAACGTGGCCGGCCAACTTCTGAAGTTTCCATTTCCTTAGTAACAGAGTGGTGTAATAAATTGGAAAAAAGCATCTGCTACTTTTCAAATCATCTGTATTCACCCAGACACCTGGATTCTCTTTCAAAAGCTGTATGATTTTTGTATTCTGTATACACAGATGGAAATAATCTAGGGTTAAGCCAGTCCTCTTGTGGGGAGTTGCTTATCTAATTTTGCCTGCTATTTTGACTCTGATGATCAAGAGGGTATCAATCTGTTTCTAACACTTTTAGGAAGATTCCTGTGGTGGGCTTTATGAAGATGAAATGGAATTAAAACATCATTCACTGTTCTTATGTGTAGACATCAAGCTGGAAAGGTAAGGTATGCAACAGATCCAATCCTTTTCTCTTCTCTCCTCCTCCTAAGTCTGCTCCAAACTGGTCTCTCTTCTGCATATTTCATGTTGCTTTTATCTGAAAAGTTTTGATCTTCCCTGGGATATTTATATCCTGCTTATGTCTTTACTATAGAATATTTGTGTATGGAAGAATAAAGAATTGAAATACTAATTGCTGTGTGTATTTCCCTGTTTGTTCTCTTTCCCTGTTTTAGATGGGAAACAAAATTGTATTTCTTTATCCTGGATATTTTTGTAGGGCAGAAAGGAGAAGCTGCTGGAGGGCTACAGTCCTCCAATGCTTTATAAAATATTGAATATCAAATATCAAAGAGATGTTGCTGGGTGGAGAAAAGAGGTAAAGAGGACACACCCTGGAGGACAGGTCCCAGAAACTACGTAGGGTCTGAGGGCCCTAGTCCAGGTTGCAGCGAGGATCCATGGGGCTTCTGAGCACCTGCACATGGTGGGGTTAGGCTTTCTGCTTTGGGAAAGTTGAACTTCAAAGGACCATGTTAAACCTCAAAATATTAAACCGTGAAGATGTCAGAAGAAACTTGGAAAAATGCGAACCTGCTCCTAGGTTCTTAGTAAATCTTATAGATACTGGAGAAGAACGAAACAATAAAGTGTGAGAGGACATTGATCTCTAGCCCTGAATCACATGAACTTTGAGGTAGACTTAAGCTGATAAAAAGAAAACAAAGGAAATTAGTTTCTGGCTTTGAGTTGGTCAGATACATCCTTTAGAAAACCTTGTTTCCCTTCATGGTTCCTCCACCCTGCTGCCCATAGTCATAGAGATTTCTGAGTTTTGTGGCTCTAAGATGAGTGATTGGACAACTGCATTCCCTCTGTGAAGATGAGTAAGTCTAGTAATTAGAAGCTGAGATTTAAGTGCTGTGGTTACCGATGGGGTAACCACAGCCCTTCATGTGAGTCAAGTCCTTTGTAACCCCTTCATGTGAGTCAAGTCCCATCCAGGTTGAAGCTAAGAATAGACAATCCATTTTTGTAGGCTCATGAGATTTCCTGTGCCACATCATTAAACATCACTGTGCCCCTCTGGCAGCTCCAGCTATAGTTGTTTGCCCATGCTTAGGAGCAGGCACACCAGTGTTAGCTATGCTGTTAAAAGCTATGGCATTGATTATTCCTTGGTTTATGTCATGGTTTCTGAGGCTGTGATATAATGTCACCATGTCAAAGTCACTGTGAGTTTGGGGCTTTAACAGTTGTTGCTCCTGCATCCATTCATACAGGCTGGGGCTACACGAACAGCACAGTATGAAAAGGAACAGGGATTATAAACCATGTGTGAGAGAGAAAGGTAAGAGCCCCAACTGCAGGTTTCTGGCAGCCTAGTGAAAAAGTTAGGAGGTGGTCAGCAACTATAACACACGAACACTCTTAAAATAAGGCCGCAAGTAACAAGGGCTAGAATCAAGTTACAAGGCATTTTAAGCTTTTAAGGAAGGGAGAGTTTATTCCGGGATGGAATATTTGTAGAATAGTCTTGAATAATGGGGTAGGGTTTGGGTAGGCAGAAGGAGAAAAGATAATCTGTATGGCAAAGGTAACCCAATCTGTCACATTTTCCCATCATAGCTTAAGCCTGAGTTTGAGGTAGTTTAGAACAAGGTAAAATCATGTTCCATTTCTTTTTAGAAGAGTTTTAATTCCATTCCATTTCCTTTCTCTTTTTCGTTCCTTTTATGCAAAGATTTAACTGAACCAATGGGATAAGTTTAGACACTCCCCAGAGATCAAGGATGATTGGGGATCAGGGGGGTTTGAAAAATTCTTTATCCTTTGAAATGAAACTGTGCTGGTGCTCATTTTCTGCCTGTGTTTAAGAGCAGCATCAGTGTAGCAGGGCAGCGAGGAGGGGTAAAGAGTCCACATCTCTAGGTGGTTCAGCTATTGCTGGATACCTGTGTGGTTTGAATGTATGTGTCCCTCAAAATTTCATATGTTGGAACCTAAAATTCTCTTTAGGAGGTTATAAAGTCCAGAAGGCTTCACACTCATGAATGAGATTAGTTAGTACCGTATAAAAGGGTGAAAGGGAACTAGGTAGGCCCGTGTGCCCTTCTGCCTCCTGCCATGTGGGGAGCATCAAGATGCCATCTTGGGTACCTTAATCTTGGAATTCCCAGCTTCCAAAACTAAGGAATAAATTTCTGCTTTTAAAAATTACCCAGTCTCAGGTTTTTTGTTACAGCAACACAAACAGTATAAGACAATACTTTATGTGGGGAAGCCACAGGCAGAATGGGGCAGCGAAATGTGGGCAGGCTGCCAGTTGCTGTCCATGCCTGGAGCATCAACGAGGCAATGGTGAGATGGAGAAGGTCCCTGATGTAATGACGTGAGTTAGGCTGCTGTATCACTGCAGAAACTCGTAGCTAACAATGCCTGCGTGCTCGTTCACTGCCGTGCTCTTTACACGCTTGGTCTTCTTCACTTCCTGTAACTCCCCCACAAGAGAGGTCCCGCTGCTATCCCTATTTTACAGATGAGGAAACTTAGGCAGAAGATTTGAGAAAATTGGCCAAGGTTATTATCTAGTAGTTAGTGTAGCATCGAAATCAGATACCAGAGCCCAAAGCTCAATTCTTATGCCAGACTGACTGATTTGAGGAGAAAACAGCAGGGGTGTACAGGGAATTTCTGTCAGTGCTTCCGGCATTCTGGTGGGTAATGGAGGCGTTGCTTAGCTTGCTTGCATTGGAAGATAATTTAATGAGCCATATTAAAACAAAAATAGTGGCTGCACTCACAAGTCTTTCTTGGATTTTCCCAGATATTTTCTCTTTTATCTTCTGCCATTAATAGAGTAGTGGCTAGACAGTGACATTTTTACAAAAAGAAGCAATGAATTACTTAATTCAACAATGAATTAAAATAGTTTTCTGATGGAAAAATCATTGATAGCCCATAAAAGAGTAATGCTCTTGGCTTGGCACCTGTAGCACAGTGGTTACATACACCAAGGCTGGCTGTAGTCTCAGCTACTTGGAAGGCTGAGGCAAGAGAATTGCTTAAGCCCAAGAGTTGGAGGTTGCTGTGAGCTGTGACGCCACCGTACTCTACCCAGGGCGACATAGTGAGACTGTCTCAAAAAAAAGAGTAATGCTCTTAGAACTTGCCTGGAGTTGACTAAAGAGAGCAAATGAAACAAAGCTGCAGCATGTTGGATTTTGCTGATTGCGTTTCTGAAAAATAAGTAAGCCCCAAACTCTACTATTGCAAGACTGTTGGCTGCATGACTTGAGTGGCAGGACTGTAATATTTATTCGCCAGTCAGGAAACACAAGCTTGCATTCCTAACTATGCCTTTGCTCCTCTGAAACATATTTTGTAACTCTTCAGGAGTGAATGTTGAACTATATTCTGTGGTGTTATCTACAAATTCACCCGTAATTCAAGAGTACCTCCATTACTGGAAAGAGAATGCTTCTAAAATAGCTTCCAAGTTCTTATTTCTAAAGCAATTCTGTTCCAATTATTTTGGAATTAATGGAGATTCTAACCTTATACCCACTGGAGCTGGTGCGCACTGTTCTTTGGGACCTTAGTGCAATGAATCTTCTAAGGGTGCTCATGACCTTAAGGAAAACTCATTTATGTTTTGGTGAAAAGGTAATGTGTACACACAAAACACAATGCAAAAGATCAGTCATAAGAGTCTGTCTGACCCCAACCCCCAGCCACAGCAATTACTGTTTTCCTGTTCTTGTGTCACATAACATCTTGATTCAAGTGATAGGAGAATATTTTGAACAGACCCAAAACTAAACACTTAAACTTTGACCTTTAGAAAGTCATCAAATAATACACAGTGCACAGTTGCAGTCCTCACCTCCTCCCTTTAACCAGTTCTTTCTTTACTACCGCTCTGACCCTCACCTCCTCAGGAAGGGCTACTGTGAGGTTCATAAGGGCTGTGGATGGTGGAGTCAAAGATGGGTCAAGGTGAGAGATGGGTAAGAATCAGGATTGTGTGATGTGCTCATTAATTGTTTTTCAATGCAACTTTTAAAGACCCAATTGGCTTTATAAAGTCCTGTTTTGTGCAGTCCTCACATGAGCGTGGCCTCTGATTGGTATATTTGGTTGCCTGCAGTACTGGCTCAGGAGTTGGTGGCTGAGCTTTGGTGGCATTCTGTGTGGTTCAGCCTCTGTCCCCAATGCAATGAGCAGCAAGCTCTCTTGAAGCAGCACGGACAGGGGGAAGGCGGGAGGCTGCTGTGGGGTGAGCTCCCAGACTGAAGCTCTTCCATGCCCAAAGGCCACGTGTATTTTTCAAACACTTCTCTCACAGCCAGTATCCACCTCCAAAATCCACAATAGTTTCTAGTTCTGATCATTGTCATGTGATACATGGTTACATTTCCCACTGAGACAGGAGAAGCTGGCAGTGCAGGCATGGGAATAGCGTGATGAGGGCCTGGAGGCGGCAGACCCTGTGTGTCCGTGGTGGACGGGGGAGGCAAGGGCGCATGGAGGGACCTGTTTAGGAAATTTGGGCCTTGCAGGAAACAGGAAGCTTTGAATCATTTGTAGGGCAGTGTTTTTCAACCTTTATTACCTCACGGCACACTAGAACCAGGAATTAAAACTTCCATGGCACACTTACATCATGTTGATCAAAAAAAGAGTAAAAGAAAGAATATACTTAACTGTGCTTTAAACTTCTTTAGAAAGTAATCGATCTTTAAAAGTTTTCATGGCACACCTAACATCCTCTCATGGCATACCAGTGTGCCACGGCACACAAGTTGAAGATCACTGTAGAGGGATGTGGTCAGTTGAGAAGGGAGAGCAGTTTGGAAAGAGAAGTCAGGGTGGTCTGCTTCTACCACGCTTACTGGCTGGAGCCCTAGATGTCACTGTACTGGGAATCCAGGAACATAAAGTAAATCCTTCACCATCTTTCATCAGAGACAAAGAATTTTAATGCCAGTCGTCTTTCTATCCGTCAGACCTAAAAAATGTATCTAGTCATTTGATGGATAATATACCCAGGTGTCTTATCATCTGTTTGTGGGTTGGAAATCAAGGCACTTTGGGATCCTCTGTCATGTCTCAGCGGTTTGAGTTTTTTTAGGTCCTTGAGTTAAGAATTTGTTAATCTTTAAGATTAACCAGGTCACGAGTGCCATTTGTAGGTAAATCAGTATCCTAAATAGTCTGGGAACATGTGTGCAATAATGTGGGTACAAGGCAATGTTAGGGGTCAAGAAGAGCGCCCTGCAGTGACCTAACTTGCTCCTTCGGATCTGTGCTGGTGTGATGGAGCCCTGCCCAACAGAGCCTGCGCAGATGGTGACAGTGGCCGGGTGTCTGGTTTCTCCCTGGTGAGTGCAGGTGGGTGATACTGTGTGATGAGAAGGAATGTTAAGAGAACGTGCTCCAGAAGAACTTTAAGGCAGCGGTTCTCAACCTGTGGGTTGCGACCCCTTTGGGGGTCGAATGACCCTTTCACAGGGGTCGCCTACTATCAGATTTTGATATTACGATTCAGAACAGTAGCAAAAATTACAGTTAGGAAGTAGCAATGAAAATATTTTATGATTGGAGGTCACCACAACATGAGGAACTGTATTAAAGGGTCGTGGCATTAGGAAGGTTGAGAACGACTGTTTTAAGGGATGTAACACAATATAAAGTGACTGAGAGCTTAGAGTAGACGTCAAGCTGGCCTGCAGCCTCTGGAGCTCGCCTGGCCCTCTGAGTGGACCATCACCTGCTGCCTGCTCAGGCACAGAGGGAGGTGCAGGAACTCAAATACACCTTCTGCACTCAAGCAACTTTCCATCTTCCGGGAAGCAGACACATGACCAAGTAATTGCAAGATGCTATGGAATAAAATAAGTGCTAAATAAGTATAAAAAGAGGGATGTGGAATTGAGGATGAGAAGAAATGAAGATTGTTGGGGGAAATGGAAATACATTAGACTGGTGGTTAGTGAAGCCTTGGAAAAGGAATAAAAAAATAACTGAAGGTGAAAGAAGAAACTTCTAGACAAAGTGAAGAGAATGAACAAAAGCCTGGTGTTCTAACATGGGCGCTGTGACCTGGGGCAGCAAGTGCTCCAGCTTGCAGGGTGTGTAGAGGGAAGTCATGGGACTGAGGCTGCTGTAGGGGCTGGACTGCACCCTAGAGGGTCTGCAGGGCCAGGCAGGTTTTCCCAGAGGAGAGGAATGTGCAAACCAGAGGCCAAAGCCTGGTAGGGGGGCCACCTGCAGGGGCCCTGTCTCCTCTGTGTTCTTGATAACGTTTATGGCATTTATTGTCAGGCAATATTCTAAGATCTTTTGATCACTTACTATTCACAACAATTATTTACAGTAGGGAGAAGTAGAATAACTAGATGTATTTTAAGATTACATAGCTAAAAAGGATAGAACTGGAATTCACACCTAGACCACTGGCTCCAGATACCTCACTTGTGCCCTCAGGAATTCGGTGTTCAACCTGCTAAATGTTTGATGAACTGATAATTGCTGGCGTATATGGAACCCTCCTGGGTTTAGGTGGCATAGTCAGGAAGGGTCCAACTCAACTGTAACAGTTATAGCTGAGACTGACTTGCTCGGCCTGAAATGGCTGGAAAAGGAGGACCAGGTTGTTGCCACGAGTCTGCTGGGGGTGCTGCTTCTGCCCTTTACAGCTATGACATCTGCAAGATGGGTAGGAAAATGGAAATAGAACTTGGATCCACTAAGATCCCGGGGCCATGGCTATAATACAGTAACTCCAAAGACATGTACGTTCTCCTGGGTTGAACAGTCCCATACCCCCGAATTCACATCTGCGCAGAAGCTCAGAATGTGACCTGATTTGGAAACAGGCTCTTTGCAGATGTAATTAGTTAAGGTAAGGTCTTACTGGATTAGTACTGGTCTTAAATCTGACAACTAGTGGCTTTATAAGAAGAGATGAGGTCACACAGAGCCTGTACTAGTCAGGGTTCTCCAGAGAAAGAATCAATAGGAAATGTATATGTTTAAGATATGTTTTTGTAAATTAACTTATGCAATTATGGAAGCTGGAAGTGCTGCAGTATAAGTCAGAAGACTCTTTGCGGGGGTGGGGGTGGGTGGGAATCCAGCTTACCCGAAGGAGATTAGTTTTTTGTTCTATGTAGGCCTTCAGCTGGTTGAATGAGACCCGCTCACATTATGAAGGGAAATATGCTTTACTCAAAGTCCATAGACGTAAATGTTAATCTTATCCAAGAACACCCTCACGGGAGCATCCAGAATACATTTGACCAAATATCTGGGCAACATGGCCTAGCCAACTTGACACACAAAATTAACTCACCCCAGAGACTCAGGCACACAGAGATGAAGGTAATGTGAAGACAGAGGCAGAGATTGGAATGATGTGTCCACAGCCAAGGAAGGCCACAGAAGCTCAGAGGCCTGGCGCAGCTTCTCCCCGAGAGCCTCCAGAAGGAGGCGAATGGATTACCTGCTGATGCCCTGATTGTGGACTCCTGGCTGTGAATAAATACATTTCCATTGTTTTAAGGCACTCAGTTTATGGCAATTTGTTACAGTAGCCCTAGGAAATGGAGACACGGATAAACTCAGCAGGGGAACAGCCACATTTCCGAGTAGAAATCTGGGTCTCACGCGTTGTTGAGATTAGTTGGAGATGTTCATGATGCCGTGTACAAAACAGAGCTCTGTATGGACACTGGAAAAGATGAGGGTGGGAGAAGAGAGGCTTTCATGTAGAGGTTCCAGAGCCCAGCATATACACACTTCAATGGCAAGCCACATGCTGAAAATAACCCATGTATGTGACAGAGAAAAAGAGGTTAACGTTCACTTCTGTAAAGAGCTACAATTGTAAAGTCAATAAGAAAAAGATAAAATGCCTATAGGAAAAATGAAAAAAGAAACAATATACAAAGTAAGAAGGACAAATGACTGTTCCATAGCCGCCTGGTTGACCTGGGTTCATGGTGCTGGCTGCCCCCACTAAATCTGTACTCAGGATTTGCTTTTTCAAGCGCACCCCCAGGATGCCTGTTGTGGAGCCCACAGATGAGGCCCAGAGAGAAGGCCTGTGCTGAGCCAGACCAAGTGAAGGAGGGCCCCGTACTGCTTCCTCCACCAGAGGGAGGAATGCTGATGTATTCCAAACCTGGAACAAAGGGTGATATGAAAAAGGAAAGGTTTGTCAACTGATTAATTAAAAAAAAAAAGAAAGAAAAAGAAATGGGTGCTTGTCATTAGCACTGGACCATGCCACGCACCGCGGGGAAGAGAAAAGACTGAGGGATACAGAAGAATAGGACAGCCCTCCAAGGTGGAGTTAAGCATTTGGGCTAGATTATATCAGTGGCTTTCGGGTCTGGCCTTGCCTTAGAATCTCTGGAGAGCTTTTTAAAAATGCAGATGCCTTGGGCGGCACCTGTGGCTCAAAGGAGTGGGGTGACAGCCCCATATGCTGGAGGTGGCGGGTTCAAACCCAGCCCTGGCCAAAAACTGCAAAAAAAAGAAAAGAAATGCAGATGCCTACTTGAATGTTCATCGAAGTCCTGTGTGTATTTGTGAGAGTTCCAAACTGGAAACGATTCAAATACACATCAATGGTGGTACAGATAGATTGTTCACATAATGGAGCACCATTCAGCACTGAGAATAAGAGCCACAGCTACACACAACAGTGTAGATAAAGCTCTTAAGTCAGATGCTGAGTGAAAGACACCAGGTAGGGAAGAGTCTTACATGTACCATAGCAACATACGAAGTTAGCAGTACCGTGGCTTAGGCCTGTAATCCTAGCACTCTGGGAGGCTAAGGTGGGTGGATTGCCTAAGCTTACAGGTTCGAGACTAGCCTGAGCAAAAGTGAGACCAGGTCTCTAAAAATAGTCTGGTGTTGGGGCAGGTGCCTGTAGTCCCAGCTACCAGGGACGCTGAGGCAAGAGAATCATTTTGAGCCCAAGAGATTGAGGTTGTTTTGAGCTGTGACGCCACAGCACTCTACCGAGGGTGACAGTGACACTGTCTCAAAAAAAAAAAGTTAGCAGTAGGAGAAGTGGGGTGCAGGGTATCCAGGTACTCTCTGTACTAACTACACTTCCTCTCTAATTCTAATACTATTCTAGAATTTAAGAATGTAGTTAAATATAGAAAAGTCACACTGTGTGGTTCCATTTATATCAAATACAAAGAGAAACTTGGCCTATTATTAGAAGTCAGGCTAGCAACCCTGGGAGGAATGGTGTCAGGAGGGGATGCTTTGGGGTGGTGACAATGTTCAGTGTCTCAATCTGTGTGCTACTTACACGGATATGTCCCACTGGGAACATTTATTGAGCTGAACACTTATGTGCCCTTTTCTGTAGATATATAAAAGTAGCTAAAAGCTATCCTGATAGCCAGTCCTATCTAGGGCAGTAGTACCCTAGATTGCCCTAAACCCCAGGGATTGGGAGCCACTGCTATTTGTCCTGTAGGCAGCAAGAAGGGCCAGAACTGGGACAGGCTGGAGCTGGGAGTCCACCCCTCCTTCCCACTCAAGGCGACATGTGGGTCCTTAAGGGCTGGGAGGTATTGATGAGACAAGCAGGGCTTCACAGTCAATGAGCATTTTCAGCCCAGGAAACACTGAATTTTCATTTTGCATTTTTCTGTTTTTTCTGATGGTGGTTATGTTTTTGCCTGGAATCTTGATTTCCCGTCTTAAATGCTCTTGTCATGTGTTGGCCCCTGAGGGTCAGAAGCTATGAAGGGTGTCTCACCAAGCTTCATGCAAATAGGGAATTAAAAAGCAATTAGTCTCATGCACCCTGAACACTGTATTTTATCTAATTTGTACTCTTTTTTGTACTTCTACTCAAGCCTCAGTAAGCCCTCAAGAAAGCATGGGTGAAATAAATGACTGGGAAAACAAGCCCCAGCGTTTAAGTTTGATCACAGTCACGTTCTGTAGCATTAGCCGTCAACTCCTAACACACCACACGTCAGGTGTGTAAAGTTGGGGAACAGAGGCAAAGATTGATGGCATCCAGGTTTGTGGAGGGGACATAATTCTGTGGTGAGTGTGTCGCCACATGTGACTCATTGTTAGTTCAGAATGTCCAGTTGACTCACTGTTAAGTTTCTTATTTATTGATGAGAAGGGAGCTATAGAATATCCACTCAGAACATTTATGAGTCTACAGTGGGCATTTTCAGCCTGGTAGCTTCTACTGTCTTGGGCTCACTCTGGGTTACCACAATACAACAACGATAACAGCTGGCCTTTATTGAGTGCTCACGGTGTGCTAGGCATTCTGCCAAGCCCTTTCCATGAATTATCTCATTTAATCCTCCCTTCAATTTTATGAATCCCCACTTGACAGATGAGAAAATTGATGTCCAGGATGAATAACCATCCAAGGTCCTGGCCCTTGTCAGAAGCAGAGCCTGTTTCATCACCAAGTCGATTCCTAGACCTCATTTTCACTGTAACGTGACGCTGGTTACAGCGATGTGACCATGTAGCATTTTGTCCTCAAAGCCCTTTCCTCCCATCAGAGATTCACTCACCCTACCCTGTCACACCACTTGCCACCTGGCCCCTTCTCTCCCTCCCGCTTTCTTTATCTACTGATATGTGCATTCACTCCGAAGAGTTGTTTCTCTGTCTCCCGCTGCTTCTCATCTCTAGAAGAGCTAAGGATAATTTAAGTCATACTACGATGTTTGGGATTTGCTATGTAATTTCTCTCAAGGTGGCTGTCCTCAAGGAGGAAAGTGCTCACCACCCACCCAGTGCTCAGGAAGGTGACATAGGCTAACCCGGAGCTCAACACACCCGGGCGTGCTCACCAAATCCTCTTTCAGCAAATAAAGTTTTATAGGAATAAAACGTATTCCTCCCAGCTCCACCCAGTCTTGAGTTTATTATCTATGGCTACCCTGGCGCTGGTGTGGCAGAGCGGAGCAGTTACCACAGAGTCCTTCTGTGCTACCAGGTATGAAGCGCTTGCTACCTGGGCTGACACAGTCACTCTGTGGCTTGTTACCTGAGCCGACACAGTCACTCTGTGGTGTCCTGCTTCATCCACATAGGACTCGTGCCCCGTGGCTCAGTGATGCCAGTTTCTCTCCTGCGGTTTCAGGTTCCTTCCTGGGGTGGATTCTGGGCAGGAGGAGCATTCTGAAATCACATTACAGGGGTCACCACCGACCCTTACTGTTTGTGGCAGGCAGAGGAGGCTCCAGTCCTCCCTGAATATTCATCTGCACTTTGGCAAGTGAAAGAGTGACAAGCATCCTCACGGAAACAGAGTGATGTATTATTTATCTCGCAGTGAGGGCTTCCTGGCATGAAGGTGGCAGGGCAGCCCCAGCTGGGGAGGGGTGTGGATACTGTGCCAGCAGGAGTGAGCGGCAGATGGGGATTGTGCCTCTGTGACACACACACACACACACACACACACACACACACACGGCAGTTATGTGTCCTGAGAATGATATCCTTCATCAGATAAGGACTTTGCATCAAAGAAGACACTTGAGGTGTGCTTCCAAATAGACCCTGCATGTTCAAAATAATAAGAACTGAAATTAGTCTTGCAACACTTGGAGCTAACTGCAGTGTCTGCTTCTTTATTGCATTTTTGTTAAGGACCACTGGCCATCAGGCAGTCCTTGTTGTCCCCTGCTTGGGGGGCAGGGGCGGTGTGGGGTTGCTGTAGACAAAAAGACAGAACCACCTGGCTGGGGAGCAGAGGCGCCGCCTCCAGCTGCATTCTAGGAGGCTGCTTACATGCAAGCCCTCAGCTCCTCCCCCGTTCTGCCTTCTCTAACTGTGAGAAGCAGGGGCATTGCATTTGTGGACCATTCTCTCCAGGAGCTGTATTTCCCTTCCTAGGGGGAAGGAAGTGGAAGTGGATCCCAAGTGCTTGGATCTCATATTTTCTCCTGGCTGACTAAGGAGGTCTTATCTTCCTAACAGGTGTCTGTCCACATAACTTGATTTCCTGCCCGGTGCCTCTTACCAGCCTCTGTCAGATCGTCTCTGTGCCTTGGTACAGTGAAGGAAATTTGGAAATACAGTAGTTCCCTATCACCCACAGGGGATACGCTCCAAGCACCCAGTGGAGGCTTGAAACTGAGGTTAATACCAAACCCTATATTGTTTTGTTTTTTCATCTGATAACCAAGATGGCTAAGAAGTGACCAACAGGCCAGGAGCCTGTGTAGTATGGATACCTGGACAAAGGGATGTGTCACTCCTGGGCTAGGATGGAGTGGATGGCATCATACTACTCAGAATACTGCATAATTTAAAACTTCTATGAGTTGCTTATTTTTGGAATTTTCTGTTTACTAATTTTGAACTACAGTTGAGGCAGGAAACTGAAACCACAGTAAGTGAAATTATAGGTAAGGAGGGGTCTTTTGTACTAAGAAATTAGCCCTCATTGTCTTAGCCTAGGTTCCCTAAACAGTAGAGCTGAGAGCTGAAGCCCAAGGCTTGTTGGACTAACTTAACTCCAGGCAGCAGGAATGGGGCCATGGGGAATGAGGCAGAAAGGAAAAGAATTGAGCTAAGGAAAGGCCAGAGCACGGAGCACTAGCCTCCTCTGAGGGGGATGGATTGCTTGATTTCACAAGGCCATTTTCCGAGAAAATATAGGAACTGGGTCTCAGGACGGTTTACCCTGGGGAAAGAAAGGGAAAGAAATTCCCCCACCAGCTCCAGGAAGGTTTAAGCCACACATTTTCAATTCACCTGTGTTTCCTGGCTGTGTACACAGAACCTAAGTGGTGTCCTCGGAAGCCGCAGGCTCACAGGCACAGATGCGGCCACCTTCTCCGTGCTCCCGCCATGCTCCTCAGTGCGCATTTCCACACACGTGTTGAGTCTCCATGGCGGCGCGTGCAGCCCTTTGCTGGAGGCTTTCCCTAGTGACAGGTGCCATGACAAACCCCCATGCCAGGGAATTGGTGGCTACATATGCCAATGTCCTTGCCTCTTGGATGAGCTGACTGTGAAGCACATGCCGTGGTGTCTCCAGAGACCCCCATCACCCCCTGCAGCAACCTGCTTGTGAACACACCCCTGATGGCTTTCTCCTCGTCCTGGTCTCCCTTCCTATGCCCTCGTCAGTTTTCCCAGCTTCATTACCAACATCTCATCTCAGCATCTGCTTCCGGGAGAGCTCCCCCGGGGCAAAAGTGAGGCCCTTGTGAGGGTGTGGGGCGCACAGCCCAGACATGTGGTGAGTGCTGCCCTACTGTGCCTGGGCAATGTTGCTCAGAGGCTGTGAAGAGCAGGTCACTGCGGTGACTGCTGGGCAGGAGTCAGGTGAGACAGAGAGGATCGGGTGCGGGGGAGCACACAGGTGTTGGAGGGGTGTCCGATCCTCCTGGAAAACAGAGTTTATTGGCTTTAAGCCAGCCCTGAGTGTCTACCCTGGGTGGTGACTGTGCTGGGCACTATATGTGGACTGATGCATTTAAACTCACCACTTGTGAAATGGGCACTGTTAGCATTATTAATGTGTACAAATGAGAAAACTGAAACCTAGAAGGATTACATGACCAGGAAAAGGGCAGGCTGCCCCCGCATCCTGCGCTTTGAAGTTCATAGTTATGGATGATGTGTCGTAACCGGTGATTACCATTTGCAGGTTCACCACAGCCAGCAGAGCCATCGAAGCACCCTGTTCCCGCCACATCTGACCACATTTGGTTCCTTAGTGGAGTGTGTGTGTTTGTGAGTATGTGTGAGCTTGTGTGTCAGTGTGTATGTGTGAGTACGTGAGAGTGTGTGTTAAGTGCATGTGAGTACGACAGGATGTGTGAATGTGTGTTAAGTGTGTGAGAATGTGAGTGTGAGAGTTTGTGTATGTGAGTGTGTGAGAATGTATGTGTGAGATTGAATGTGAGAAGTATGCATGAGTGTGAGTGTGAGACTGTGTGTGTGAGAGTGTGAGAGTATACATGTGTGTATGTGTGGGAGTGTTTATGTAAATGCATTTGAGTGTGACTGTATGTGTGAAAGTCTGAAAGTGTGTGTGTGTAAGTGTGAGAGTGTGAGAATGTATGTGTGATATTGAGTGTGAGAGTATACGTGTGTGAGTGTGAGTATGTGCGGGAGTGTTTATGTAAATGCATTTGAGTGTGACTGTGTGAAAGTGAGGCTGGGAGTGTGTGCGTGTGTATGTATGACAGAGTGAGTATGAGAATGTGTGTGTGAGAGTTTACATGAGAGTGTGTGTTAAGTGTGTGATTATGTATGTGTGAAAGTGAGTCTGAGAGTGTGTGTGTGAGTGTGTGTGAGGGAGTGCATGAGTGTGAAGGGTGTGACTGTGTGTGCTTGTGCACTGGTTGGTGGGAACATGGGTGCTGGGGGGAAATGTTGAAACACAGAGACCATTTTCCTTGAAGTGTTACCCAAAAAATAACCTCCCACTCTTTTCAATCAAAACAGAACCTGGGTCTGAGTCTTGGGTCTTGGTTTGGGTCTTTTTTCCAAGACCAGAAGCTGTTTCTAAATTAGACTCTGACTTAGTGGCCATCAAATAGCACAAAGCAAAACAACTTTTTGATGAGTTAAGTGTAAATGAGTCAGAGACAGAGAGATTAAATTTTCCCTCAAATACACATGGGTTAAAAAAAATTACAGTCTCCAGAGAGGCTGGCTCCTCGAGGACTGAGCTTTTGCCAAGTCAGCACACTGGAGGAAGGGCCTGTGACTCTCTGCCAAACCCCAAGCACCCGGGGAACCTTCGCCTCAGCTTCCTGCTGAACCCAGGAAGAATCCATCTTCCTAAATCCTTGCTGTCTGTCAGATCTGAGGGCCCATTTCTGTGCAAATGATTCACTGTTATAATTCATGCCACTTCCTTACAGACTCAGGGACTTTTTATTTTTTACATATCAATTCCTATGTAGTATTTCAAAACTCTCTTTCCTGTCCCTGTCTCCCGCCAACCCTTCTACCATCTCTTTGCCAACAAATTCAAAACGCAGGAGTCAGCAACAGATTTCCTTTGCGTCTGGCCCAGAATCTGCCTCTGCCTCTGGCAGTGTATTTCTGACAGGTGCCGGTGGCAGGAGAAGCGACAGCATGTGCGGCACGCAGGCAAATACACTTCTGCGGATCATCATCTCTCCCGCTAGTATCCCTTCGGGTTACAGTGAAATTGCCTTTGGGACAGTTTTTGTTCTTTTTCTTAAATAAATGACCGTGGATATCATTCATCCCCCAATTCCATTTTTAAGAACACAACAATTAGAAAAGGATTAGGATGATTCCGAGTACCCAGAGACTTCTCATTCTAAGTTTTTGTGCTAGAAGTTGTCCCCTGTTGCAGTGTGGCTGTAAAAATGAGAGTCAGGACTGTGAATGTGTCCCCTCAGAGGGTGGCGGGATGGCATTTACCAGGAGCACACGGGCTGCCGATGGGTCACAGCTGAGTGCAGGCTGGACCACTAGCCTCAGCTTGCTCAACTGCAGGCAATTCTAGTTCCAACGTGGGTAAAATGAACAATCCAGAGCCAGGAAAATAAACCTCTTCACTTTGCATTTTAATGCCAATGGATGCGGTTTCCAACACCGAGCCACAGGCGCTTGCCAGGCCCTTTGCGTTTGGCTTGGGTTTTAATGAGCACCCAGAGTGTAGTTGTCTCTCACAGTCTTTTCGCAGAACATCCAGATAATCCCTTGGAACAAGCAACCTATGGCATCCCACCTGCACCGTTCCAGGCTTATCGTTCATGCACTTTTTACTCTACGGATCCCGGAAGGGGTTGGGTCTGACAGTGGCACGGATCTCAGAGAACAAGCAGGTCAACCTGTGAAACGTTCTGCAGGGTGGGTGGCACACGCCGGTTTAGAATAGAGCTCATTTAACAGCCTGCACACAGCTCTAGAAAGGATTCTCAAGGGCGGCGCCTGTGGCTCAGTCGGTAAGGTGCCGGCCCCATATACCGAGGGTGGCGGGTTCAAACCCGGCCCCGGCTGAACTGCAACCAAAAAAATAGCCGGGCGTTGTGGTGGGCGCCTGTAGTCCCAGCTACTCGGGAGGCTGAGGCAGGAGAATCGCTTCAGCCCGGGAGTTGGAGGTTGTTGTGAGCTGTGTGATGCCACGGCACTCTACCAAGGGCAATAAAGTGAGACTCTGTCCTACAAAAAAAAAAAAAAAGAACGAAAGGATTCTCAAGCTCAGCCTGCTCTGATGTTGAGCCGTATGTATGCGTGGCGGCCGTGGTAAAGTTGATCAGCAGATGGAAAACTCCACCAAACCTTTTATTGGCCATATGTCACTTTTGAGTGTTGGCCAGAAAACTAAATTTTTAACTAATATATAATCATTTAAGCACCTCCAAAAAAAAAAAGATAGCAGCTGCACTTTGATTTCTGATGTCTTTCCTCTAGGCTCCCCCAGCTTGCTGGAGTGTCTTGAGCCGATTTCTTTAACCCTGTGCTGTCTCCTGAACCTTCACCAGGTGGCACCATCTTCAGAGCTACACAATTCTGGAATTGGTCCATCTCCCTGCTGTGTCTTACTTACGGCTGAGTTCTCTCGCTTTCTATTATTATTCAGGTTGATAAGGGATGCTACAAAGCACAGGCCTCCAGTATTTTAGTGCTTTCACCTCCTTGGCTGTCTTTCTAAACTTTTTTTCCAACCCCTCGTTGGTGCAGGGCCCCTTGCATTCTCCCTGGGGTGCAGGGCCCCTTGCATTCTCCCTGGGGTGCAGGGCCCCTTGCATTCTCCCTGGGGTGCCTGGGCTGGCTGTTTGCTCAGTCTGCAGGGCTGGTCCTTGCTGTGGACTGTGGGAGGGCAGCTTGTTCTGATCTAAGAGGACATGACCCAGGAGGGAGCTCCTCTGGGAACTCAGCTCTCTTTTTGTCAGAAGCATCTAGAAGGAAATGATTGATGTCAGAAATAAGGAGAGCAGGCCTCATCTTGGCTCTTTATTCTCTTCTGGCTCCTCTACCGGTTACAGTTGAAGTGCCAAGTCTTCACTCCCAGCTGCCACAGACATGCCTCTGGCTTAGTGCTCGAGGCCTCCTGGAAGAACAGGCTCCTTGTTATAGAGTGAGGGTTCTGTAGTTGTTCATGGGGTCAAAGTGCTGGGAACAGCCAGGAAAGGAGTGGGGAACCCCACGAACTTGAACTTGCATGCCTGCCAACCACTAACTCAATAATTCAGTTCAGGAATATACAATCACTGAGGTTGTATGATCATAAAATGGCTCTATAGCTGTCATTGTAACCAGCTCTGACTCAGGATTCTGTCTATTAATTCCTGCAAAGCCCAGCCACCTCCCTAATGTTATTCAAAAGACTTTGAACAGTGGTGTGAATAAAAATTATAACAGTGCATCAAACTCAATGATTTCTATAACATTTGGAGCAAAGCACATTACATGGGGAGTAAAATGCACATTCATCATGGGCGTTTGGGTTTGTTTTCTGTTTTTATAAAGACAGGAAGTAAGAAATACCTTTCCTGCAGGGATTTTTGGTTATCTGTTCCTGTGCTAACCTGTACATCTCGCAGAACAATTATAGCCTTGGTTTTTATTATTTGTAGGAGTTGATTATCTTTATTAGGTCTGATTAAGATTGTACTCTGTAGCAATTTCACTTTGGGGGGTTTAACGTACAGTTAGAACTGCTGTGTGAAATAACCAACCCGTGTACGTGGTTAACCATTTCAGCATTATTTATAAAAGCAGGAGATTGGAAACAACTCATATGTTTATCAACAGCAAATAACATTAGGATACGTTGGAGAGAGCTGCAAGACATTTGTTAGTGGAAGTCAGGTGCAGGACAGAGTGGGTAGTATACTGCCTTTCAAATCCATACAGTATTTATTTAAATACTCAAGAAGACACTTGGAAGGATATACAAGGAAGTAAGCTGAGGTCTCAGAAAGAACAGAGTCAATAGGAGGGAAGAAGCCCCTCCTCAGGTTCTTGGATCTGGCTTTGGTACTCACTGTTCTGAAGACAAATTTCCCTACTAGCTCCCCTACACTGTCCTAAATGCCAAACCTCAGCTTCCTTGATATCTCTGCCCATTGCTGACCATGTACTTCTTCAGAATGAGGCAGCTCCACTGTAGTCCAATTGGAAATATGGAATTTTGCTGCTCTGTGTGCTGGGGAGGGAGCTAGTATTTCTGAGTGCCTGCTGTCTTTGCAGAAATCCTTCTTTTAATCATTATAATGGCCCTGTGAGAGAGGTACTTTAATTTCACGTATCTCCATTTTCTGGAGGAAGAAATTGAGACCCAGAGAGGTTAATTCACTTTCCATGGGTCCTGTATCACTTGACTAATGGGATCAAGACTGAACCCCAGATAGCTGATCTCTACTGCAAGTGTAGGAACGCAGTTATTCTCTCACTGCTTTCATCTGCTATTCTCCTGACTCTCACTGGCCTGTTTCTCCCGCTGCTCATGTCCTGATGCCTTACCAGCTCTTCTTCTTTAGTCTTCTCCTCGAAATAGACATCTCCAAGGTACCTGCCCTTGTGCTCCTCCTCCAACCCCTCTGAGAAGTTTTGCTGTCACCCAGTGGTTTGCTTTTCAAGTCCACATCTACCCGGTTTCCCCGAAAATAAGACATCCTCCGAAAATAAGACCTACTTACAGGAAAGATAAGACATCCCCTGAAAATAAGACCTAGCGCATCTTTGGGAGCACATCTTAAAATAAGACACTGTCTTATTTTCGGAGAAACAGGGTACATACTCAGACACTTATTTCTACCTGCTCTATGGACATGTCCATCCGGGCATCATGCTGAAACCTGGGGGGCAATATTTCCCAAGGCAAATATATCACCTTTCTGTTTACACTCTAGTTCTTCTGTCCTTGTATTCCTTTACTGATAATACCACTTCCCAAACTTCCCATCCCTTAAACTCAAAACCTGGGAGAAGGTTTTTATTTCTGTTTTCTTCCTTGCTTCTAATTTTTAATCAGTAAAAAATGCTGGCCTTTTGAGCCTACCACCTTCACGTATCTTGGTTACTCAGGACATGGTGCCTGGGAAGTACTCGCCTAACTGGCCAACCTGCCTCTGTCTTCTTTCTCCTCTCTAACAGAGACTCCCTGTAGAGTACGGCACCCATGAGGTCATGTGAAGGAGATGTGCGAATGCTGCCTCGGGGCACAGAAATGGAAACGGAAAGGCCCATAGCACAAACTATCACCAAGTGCCAATCCTCCCTAAGTCTGAGCTATAAATTACTGGGCTACCATAAAAATGCCAACTGGATTGTTTAATATTTTTCTATGAATAGACCAGCTTATTTGAGAGCTCTAATGGAAAAAGAAAATCTACTACAATATCCAAGAAAGCTCCCAAAAAGAGGAATGAAAAGGGAGAACTGACCTTAACAGATATTAAATGTATAACAAAGTGATGGTCATTAATGTAGTTAGGAATTGTGCATAAATAAACAAGCAGAACGATAGTCAGAACAGAATCAGAAATTGACCCCAATACTTCACAAAGATTTAGTATTTGGCCAATCTTTATCAGTGGGGAAAAATTTGGCAATGCAAATGCATGGTGTTGGGACAATTGGGGAGCCATCTGGAAAGTAATAAAGTTGTACTTTTCCTAACTCTTTATACCAAAGTAAGTGCCAGATGGACCATCAACATTGAAAATTAAACTATCAAGGTTCTAGGAAAAAAAATTTTTTTAAACATTTTAATGATCTTAAAGGAGAGAAAGTCTTTCTATGCATGATAAAAATCAAGCATTTCTGCATGACAGGAAATGCTGTGAATAAAGCCAAAAGACAGAGCCTCAACAGGGAAAATATTGATAACAAAGATGTCAGATGATGAGCAAGGTTTGTTATATAAAGAAAAAGGAATCAATAGGACGATCAACACTCTAATAGAAAAACTATGAACCAATAGCTCACAAAAGGAGATACAAATTGGATTTAGGTATTTGAAAAAATGCCTAGATTCTACACAATAAGCAATTATAAATTAAAACTGCATTTTTCACCTAACAGCCAAAGGTTTTTTAAAATGTATTTTTGGGCACTTAATTTTGATGAGATTTTGTAGTCGTTCATAGTTATTTTTAGGTATATAAATCGATACGACCTCCAAAGAGGCTAGTTTCAGAATATCTATAAAAATTTAGAATGTGCCTACCCATTCACGTATCAATTGCATGTTTGGGAATTTCTCCTATAGTTGTATTTAAACTTGTGCCTGAAGGAATATGTGGATAGATATTCCCTGCAACACTGAATGTAATAGTATG
Source organism: Nycticebus coucang (assembly GCF_027406575.1). NCBI lineage: Eukaryota > Metazoa > Chordata > Mammalia > Primates > Lorisidae > Nycticebus > Nycticebus coucang. The sequence continues at coordinate 49,857,456 of NC_069785.1, read as the reverse complement.
TTCTATCATCCTAAAAAAGAAATGAAAACAAGAATAAAGCCTGGAGCCTGCCATGTTTTTTTTTTTTTTTCTTAAAACCACCTGATTGTTTCCCAGCAGCTATGGAAGTTTTTGTAATCTGGCCCACCCAGGGTCAAATGCCCACACTGTCTGCCCTGTTCATTCCCATCTCCGTAACACTGTGTGTAAATCCTGCTGCTTAACTTGCAGCCTTGCCCTGCTTTTTCCTAACCTGTGAATCCTAACTTGATTCACAGACTATCTCTTGCTGAAAACACCCTTGAACACTCCACAATTCCCCATCTGCAGGTGAGAATCTCTACTTCCTCTGCCTTTGGACATGACCCTTTCTCCATAGCAATTTGGGGGTGTCCCTTGAGCAACAGTGATGTTTCCAAACTCTTCTTTTGATGAAAACTGTTTCGATATGACCTACATAAAACATCATACACTAACCTTTTCTTCCAAGAATAAAAATACCTTCATGATTTTTTTCCTGATTATGTAAGTAATAGGTACATACTTTAAAAAGTCGAAAATCTCATGACTCATTCCCAGATGTGTATGTGTGCAGTACGTGTGTCTGGGGTGTACAGTTGAATAAAGGAACAAATACATTTCCTAAAGTAGATTTCAGGGTCAAAGAATGTACATATTTAAAATGTTGAATATGTTGCCAAACCGATCTCTGGAAAGATTAATGGTTTCATTCAACATATTAATCGAAAACCTTGTATGTGCCGAGAACTCTGTGCTAAGTACTCATGATACCACCGTCCTCAGAACTCTGTGCTACATACTTATGATACCACCGTGCTTAGAACTGTGTGCTAAGTACTTATATGATCCACACTCTCGTGAAGTCTGGTTTAAGGATTACTGAGAAAGATACTTAGCACGTTTGGAAAGTAGAATGGAAAGGATTTGACCTACTTTAAAGTTCAGTGATGACTTTCTGGAGGGAGTGACAGTTCAGGTAAGGCCTAAAGGTTAAAGAGGAGTTACCTAGACTACGCAGGGAAGAGAGCACACTTTAGACGTAGCCTGTGGGGATGTGGGCACACAGGAAGTAGAAGAGGGCTTATAGGGGTGAGGTGGAAATGAGGGGAGTGTGGGGCAAGGCGAGCCTGGAGATAGGGGTAGGGTGCATACCAGGAGTACATTAGTAGATCTTGTTTTGGATTTTATTGCTTTTCTAAAAGCAAAGAGAGGTGTATGCAGATTTGGGGGATCATATTTGTGTTTCGAAAGGATAAATTTGGCTGTGTAGAAAGAAGTGACAAACAGAGGCAAAACTGAAGACAGTTCCATGAGGTAGGAGGCTATTGCAGTGGTCTAAGTGACAGGTGATAACAGCCTAAACTGGTCTGAACTACAGATCATAATACATAGTTTGGACCAGGAGGTTCAAGGCAGAAATACAGGAAAGTGGAAGATTTTATGATTCCACTAATTTGCACTGCTATCAAAAGTGCTATCGCTGATCTTTTTTGCCTTTGCCAATCCAAAATGAGTATAAGCGCATGTCATATGTATTATGTAATACGTACGTACAACACTACATTACATAGACAGAGTGCATTATGAACCTAAATTTTCCCTTCTTTGATAATTAGTGAAGATGAACATTTTTTCATATTTCATTGGCTATTTTGATTTCTGTTCCTTTCTTCCTTTGAAGTTTCTGTCCCTATGCACTGTCCATTCTCTCACTGAAGTTTATATTCTTTTTCTTTTCTGGGAAGCAGTCCAGGACCTCACACTGCATTCAGTTACCATGTCTTTCTTGTCTTTATTGATTGATGACAGCTTCTCAGGTGTATATCTTTTTATTAATGATTTGAATAGACCATTGGTATATTGATTCAGAGCAGAGCTTGGTAAGAATCCAAGTGTAAAATCAAAGAACTCTTAAACCAATTTAAAAATAAAAAGCAAAGGACAGTCTGTGATACAGATTGCAAACACTTTTTCCAGTTTGTCTTTTTGTTTGTTCAACTTGCTTGAAGTTTTTGGTGTGTGTGTGTGTATCATGTCAAATTGATCTTTTCCTTTTTACTATTTCTGGCTTTGATATAATGGTCAAAAGTCCTCCTCTTTCAAATGTTATAATGAGTTATCCTCTATTACTTTTACAGCCATACATTTTCAAGTATATCAAATAAGATGCAAAACAGACATTCTTTAGACTATGCCTTATTCTCTCCACCCCTGACTTTACCAGATGGGGCAATAAAATGCAGTGCTGAGGTGGCGCTTATGATACGAAATCAGCCATGTCAAATGTCTCATCTAAGCATCTGAAATGGTTTGAGTGCAAAGATCTTAACTTGGGCCTGACCAAGTTCTGCCCTGTGCCAATGCTATTTTTTAATCATCTTACGAATCCTACCAAATTGTAAATTTTTTGAAGGCAGAAACCACATCTATTTATGTTGTGCAGTCCACCTGTGGCTGGGCCCCTTTAACAGCCTCTGCCAGGATAACATGTCAATGCATTACTCTCATGAAAAAAACACAAACTCTCGCCCCACTGACAGAAGTGTCGATTTTCTCCAGCAAGACAATCAAATGCCTGCATGGGCAGCATTTTTGTCCACTTTCTCCTTTATTCTCCTCCACAATTTCTCTCCAGGGAGAGTAAAACCCTGCTCAGAAAAATAACACCCCATCCCAACCTTACCAGACCTTATATTTTTCTTCAAAAGTCCATTAAGGGTTTCAGTTCATCATGTCTGTGTCTCCTGATGTTTTTCTTAGGAGACTCTGGGCATGGCAGAGTCAGTACATACTTGTGGGAATCCATGAATCGGGACTGGGAGGCAATCCTGCATCCCAGGAATCTAGGATGTAGAAAAGACTATCTCCTTTCTTAATTCCTTCCTGTTTTCCTTTTGTGGAGAGAATTAGGACTCTTGGAGCCCAACCACTATTTTATGGGCTATCACATCAAGTTAGTTATAATAAGGACCAATCTTAAGTTCACATCAAAGTGCTTAGTTACTGAAGCAACATTTTCTTAAGTGGTCCCTTAGCATAGATGCATGGGACCGTGTTACTGCAAAGTGAGTAGATGGTCAAGGTGAGCTAGAAATATGGAGTTCACCTTTCTATCCTGGGTGGCCAAAGAGATCCAAATCTATTTGGGATAAAGCCTCTGCCAGAAGCCAGCAGTCCCCAGATGTGGAGTTTATCTCTTCCCCGAGGAGGGGGAAGAAGAAATGAGTGGAGATAACACTGGACGAAGCAAATGTGAGCAATTTCAGTCCCAAGGAGCGAACCACATGCACACAGGTGAGCAAGGCGGTGTAGAGGGCAGATGCTTAGCTTTAGTTGACTGATGCCTCACCCAGAGTTGGATTTCAAGAACAGCCATGGGACATTCAAATGTCAACTGAACACAGAGAACAAGATGGAAGTCAAGTTCAAGCTATTAAAGGACTCGTGTCCTGGCACCTAATTCAGGCCTAATGGTGAATAAGGTCATTTCCCTCTTTTCCTTTCTTCTTTCATTTCCTAATGACCCATCCTGCCCCTGCTCCCTGGATCCTTTTTTTGTTTGTTTGTTTTGTTTTTTTGAGACGGAGTCTCCCTCTGCTGCTCCAGGTCGGAGTGTCATAGAGTCATAGGTCACAGCAGCCTCAAACTCTTGGGCTCCAGCAATCCTCTTGCCTCAGCCTCCAGAGTAACTGGCACTACAGGCATCTGCCATAACACCTGGTTAGTTTTTCTATTTTTTAATAGAGATGGATTCTCACTCTTGCTCAGGTTGGTCTGGAGCTCCTGAGCTCAAAGGATCCTCCCTCCTTGGCCTCCCAGAGTGCTGGAATTACAGTGAGCCACTGTGCCCAGCTCCCAGGAGCTTTTCAATCTTAAATCACCTATCACAAGTTTGCCTTATGTGAGCCAATCTCTTGTTGGCCACATGACCTCAGGCAAATAACTTTCTGTCTCTTAGCCTCATCCTAAAGCAATGGGAAATAGTGAGACAGAGTGTGGGTATAGCAACCAGCACAGGTCTGGTACCTTGAAGGGCTCCTCTGATTTGTATTAAGAGAAGACAATTTTTTAGCTGTCAAGGTACCTGAGGCTTCTCTTTCTGGGGCTGCTGGAGGGGAGATTCCTTAAGCACCAAGGACAAGAGGCATACGTCTTCCCACTTCCTTCCCTCAGCAGTGTTTCCAGCATTTAGATTTCTTGCACATTTTGAAATCCTGGAAGATGGGTCCCTGGTATCTATTCAAGTGCCACAACCCGTGAGTTATGGCTTCCACTGACCCCTGTGCAGGGCAGCACAGGCGCTGGCAACAGCTGCGAGAAACGCAGTAAAGAGCGGGCAGAATCCGAGCTGCAGCTGGGTTAATGAGGCCGCGGTGTTGGGGTGGCTGTCTTGAGGACTATAAAATAAGAAAGAAAGAAAGGAAAACAAGAAAACAAATCCCAAAGCCCCAAACAAAGACAGATGTTTTGACTTAGGAAAAGAGCATTAAGAGATATCAGTTTAGAAATGTGTTTTCCTAACAGCAAATTGATACTTAATTGGGTTAAAATAAATGGGAAAGCATTTTATATTTTTAAAAATACTGACCCAAAAAGGAAATGAAAATGTAGATCTCTCTATTTCTCCACGTCCCCCTTTTGTTTCTCCATTTTCCTCTCCTCTCCTCCAATACAAAGAACTCCCATCCTCAGATCTATTCATTCCGCAGGGACCTGGGGGGCTGGCCCAGTGATATGGAGGATGTCATCGGTAAACAGGAATCTTGGAATTTCTACCCACAGGCTACTGATATCATGGGTACCTGAATCTGACTATGGCAGAAACCTCAGTTAATTTAAATGTGGGTTTAGCATTTTGATGATGTTTAATGATGTAAGGAGACAATGCTTATCTCCAATATTTGCAAGACACTGGAGCCCTGGACTGGGTTGCAGGGGACATAAGTTGTAGCTCTGAGCTGGCCCCTCACGGAGGTATGACTTTGGGGTAATAACTCAAGTTCTTGAGCACTCCACTTTCTGCTGTCTCATCCTCCTTTAAGATGCAGTCTCAGTCTTGGGCAGGGCTGCTGTGGAGGGTTAGATAGGTTAGACACCCATTCTGGGTGCAAGTACAGGTTCTTCCCCTTGCTGAAACTCCACCTGCTCAGAGGGAGCCACTCTTTACAATCTGTGACCCTGAGTATGGGCCTGGGCAAAGACCCTCTTGAAAGTGGGGCAGAGATGAAGATGGAAGAAGCATTTTGGACAGACTGGTAGCTGAAAGCCAAAGATGTGACCATGCCTGCAGGATGATTAAGGGTGACCAAAGACAAGAGAAGGCAGAGTGAACAGTGTGGGAGAGCAGAGAGGAGGCCAACAGCGTAGGCTGAGAGGCATCCAGGGAGCAGTCTGCGGAGGACCAGTGGAGGATCCTTCCCGGAGGCAGGGGAACGTGGAGTGCAGCCTGGCCACCATTCAGGGGCAAGATGGTGAGACGGGAGGGACCAGCCAAGGAGGGCTGCACATTGCCCTGGCCTACAGAGATACGAGCATGGCTGGGGTGGAATGAGGGCTTGGTTTTAGGGGGTTGGAGTGGGGGACAGGCTGGGAGAAGGTAGAAAAAAGAGTAGAACATGAGAATGAAATAGATTCCAAGCCCATGCTTTTCAGGTAATGAATAGCTGTGATTTATCTACTTTGATGTAGCTGAATAGAGTTTGTCCCTGGCAGAGTTTACTCTCTGTAGTAAAGTGGTTTGCATTGTGCATGCCTGCTCCTGATTGGCCTCCTGCGGTGTTGAAGGCGTCTTAAGGTGAACAGATGCTGAAGAGAAGCAACTGGAAAGGTCTAAGGTGGTGTTAAAAATAAGAAAGCCTTTAAAATGTGGTGTTAAAAATAAGAAAGAATTTTACTCGGAATTCCCTAGACCTGGTTGGTTTGAGAGAAGGAGACAGATTATGATCTGGAAGAGAAGGGCAGGAAATGTGAACAAGTTTTAAATACAAATGACTGCAAAGAGCCAAGGCTGGAAAGAGGTGGGCAAATTCTAGATTTAACACCGGGGTCCCTAGACGGAGCAGGGGAAGGTTCCTGGGTGTCCAAAGACAAGGTAGGGGGCAGATGAAGAAAACAATCTGTCAGATTTGGGGAAAGTGGAGCGGGTCCATTTGAATGGGTGGCTTGGAGTGAAAGCAGGATGGAACAGGTGCCTCTGACCCGGAATTGGGATGGGGAAGAGCACAGGCTGCCCCAGGAGCTCAGCCGGAAGGGCCGTGGGGCTGAGAGACAGCCAGCAGAAACAGGGCCATGCTCCAGACGGACCTCAGGCCAAGCTGGGCTAAGCACGATGTGGACGTTGGTGAAAACCCATTACAGCTGTCAGTATAGATCTTGCTTCCAAGATTTTCCCAAAATGTGCTGAAGAGATTTTCCTGGGAGCTGTGTGAACTGACAGCCTATCTAGGGGGAGCAATTCTGCTTTCTTACTTGGTTGGGAGGCTGAGGAGGACAAGGGAGCAGGTGGGAGAAGTGAGGATAGCCCCGGGTTAGATGTGTTACGCGGTACGTTCTGGCGCTTCTCAGAAGGTTGACCTTAGCAAATGGGCCCCTTGGTTTTGAAGGTTCCTTTAGGTTCTCTGAGACTGAGATAAACCTCATGCCCCTCTGTGTAATATCCTCAGCTCAGTCTTCAGGAAATGCCAGAGGCTTGTTCACATTAGTGACAACAGCTGAGTGCCCCAATCACCCCACAGGGACAGCCAGTCCCCAAACATTTAGTCTGATGCACCATCCTTACAGCCTTTGTCCCTCAGTCCACACGCCACACAGTTCCCTGTTGTGCAAGCCACTGCTAGCCCCACACCTGGTGCTTGCACCCACTACCAAGAATCCTGACACGGCTTTTTAGGCAGGCATCATTTGAGCAAAGGAGAAATCCAGATTTGGAAAGGTAGGTGGCCTGCCCAAGATCGCAGAGCTGAGAGTCCAATCAGATTACGCTTTGCCTACTGTATGTTAATTCCTCATACTTACTCCTGGAATTGCCCTTATGTCTTCAAACCCCAAATTGATATTTCACAAAAAAGAATTCTATTCTATTCCTCATAGCTTCATGGAGACACTGCTCACTGAAACAAATCCAGTCACAGAAACTAACCTTTGACAAACATTGTTAAATCATGATTCGTAAGCCAGAAAAGAAAATCAAGTAAAATTATATTCTTTTGTTTCTTTTAAATCTTCCATTAAACCAAAAATCTCCAATGAACAGGAAAATCTCTCTACAAAAACCATTAAGTTAAAAATAAACTGGAAAAATTGACTGGCAATCAGCAAGAATAATAGAAAATTAAAAACCCTCAAACTAGAGCAGTAATTATACTATTGATCTGAAGGATTAAGGCAAAGAAAGGGAACTTGGGGATAGAATGTGACTAATGATTGCTGCCCTTTGCCTGGGAACTTGGAGGTATGACAGGTGATTAAGTTTTAGGACTCAGGAGGAGAGACTACCCTCTCCCCGCAATAAAGAAATTTGTTCAGGTGGCTCATGCCTGCAATCTCAGAACTTTGGGAGGCTGAGGTAGGAGGATTGCTTGAGGCCAGTTCAAGACCAGCCTCAGCAATGTAGTGAAACACCCCACCGTCACCTCTACAAAAAAAAAAAAAAAAAAAATTAGCTAGGCAGGGTGGCGTGCACCTGTAGTCCCAGCTACTCAGAAGGCTGAGGCAGAAGGATTGTTCAAGCCTTGCAGTTCAAGGCTGCAGTGAGCTATGATTGTGGCACTCCTCTCTAGCCGGAGGTGACAGGGTGACCCCAGTGCTACAAAAGCAAGTGCTGCTTTGGTCCTTGAGGCCCAATCACTTTACTCTTTGAAGAATTTAGGTCTTGACCCATTTGTGTCCTTAAGGTATCTGGACTCTGTTAAGTTCTTGCTCAATGGATGAATCAAATATTCTACAAATGACACCCTTCTGATATTACTTCTAAATAAAAGGACTTGGGGAGGGTGGGAGGCAAGCAGTCCTTTACCATCCTCTATTTGCAACCGTAACCTGCCCTGGGTTCTCCTCTCTGCCGTGAGGGAGCCTATGGAAGAGGAATCCCTTTCTCCAAGGCAGCATGGAGCTGACATCCTTTCTAGTGTCCAGATTCCAGCCTCGGGCTCCTGAGGGCTTCCAGGCAACACCGTGAGCCTTCTCCTTACCTTACTCACTGCCACCGTTCCCAGGTGGCCTGGCCGGGCTGTTTCGGGTTGTTCAGTTCAGCTCCTAGAAACTCAGACCTCACTTAATTTTTCTCATCCAGTCCTTGGAGTTTTCCTTCTCTCACCATAAATAAATCCACGGAAAGTCACATTTTAGGTTTCTCTTAAGAGGAGACTCCGTTCACTCATTTACTCAACAGCTATTAGTGAGTGCTTACTGATATCTTTCTCAACGTCACATGCTCTGCTATTACTGAAGCTTCAGCTCTGAACCACACAGACAAACTGCTCTTCTCATGGAACTCGCCGCGTGCTAGTGCTGGGGAGAAGGGCCCGGGTGTGGTGAGCTCTGCCGTGACTGGCCCCTTCCTCCCCACTGCCAGGCAGCTTCAATAGGAAAGGATACAACATCTTTTCTGAATGGTCCGGGTAGGTAACAGGGATGACATTGAGAATCTCACCCTCAACAATTTTACATTTATATGGTCTATAGGACATGCCCTTTCTGACTAGCCGGGGGACTGGGCTGCCCATGCAGATGGTCACATTGTACAGGAGAGACTGCTCTCAGCCACACCAGCTTCCCAGCCTCTTACTGCATTTCTCATGCACCTTTGCCCCATTGCTCAGTAGAAGGTGTGCAGGAAAAAAAGGATTGACTCTGATAGTCATGGAAACTACCTGGGTTGTGACTTAGGAACAAAGGCTGCTACCTTGACCTCAAAGTGTGCTCTGGTCTGAAGCTGGCTGCCTGGACATTTTCTTCTCTCTGTGGGGCCATGTAGTGTGGTTAGCGATGAGGCCCCAGAACTCAGCTGTGTACTTGGGATTTCCCCAGCTTCTTTCAAGAGGGTCAAGGGTGGTGGTGCAGGGCCTTTCTCTGCTCCAGGAGTGCTGTGAGGGTGGTTTGACTCATGAAGTGGTGAGCTCGCACCCTCTCTGCCCTGGTTTCTTGCAAAGAGCTTTGGGGAAGATGTGGCTCCCACAAGGGTCTTGCCTTCTTGGGCTTGTAGGACTGAGATTAGTGGGTTACTACCCAACCCTCCAAAGAGCTCTGGGTAAAGGAATAAGTGATTGGGTTTCTCTCGGGGATTCTGCATCATGGAGCATTGCACCCGAACTCTGGGATAACTATAGCCAAAGTGCCAGCTTTATTTTTAGCAGCCCTTGAACAGGTCTGGCTTGGGTCACCAAAACTAATTCAGGAAGCTGGCTCCATATTCTACCTATCTCCCAAGGAGCTTGAGTCATTGGGCTGAAGATTTGGCAACTCCAAGTGTTCACATCATTAACTATCAAAAGCGAATTAAAATAGTTTTCTGAAGCCACCAAAAATTCATTCTGAAACAATGCAAGGTTATAAATACAGAAAACAATTCAAGTAAAGAACTGTTTTTGGGAGGTGGCAGATCATGGGGAGAGTGAAAAATGTCCACAAGGTTCACCTTTGCCACAACAAGAATTCCCTCGTGCAGGGATTGTCTCCCTTTCCTCCCATCCTGCTGCCTGGTTATGTAGACTTTGCCTTGTAAATGGCTGGGACTCTGCCTTCTGTTTTCCCTTTCCTACCCCTCTCCCAAAGCAGAGAGGCGAACTACAAAGACATAAAGGAACAAAGCCAAATGCTACAAAACATTAATGGAATATTCACTCCAAATGAGATTTTTAAAGAGGCACTTTAAATGCAGCGAAGACCGAAGCACCAACATCAATGTTCCTGTAAGCAGAAAATAAAATCTACAGATAAAGTTTTAGTGGAAGGCGTATCATTTTATTTCATTAATATTCATATTCTGAACTCCTATGTGCAACTGCAGAGAACTTCACGAGACAATTTTGCTCTTAGGAAACAAATGACAGCCCTAGACCGGCCTAATGAACATTCAAAACATCATCCCTACTGGGCACAGGTGTTTCCCAATTGCCGCCTGTGCTGGTGTCTAGTGGGCTGGAGCTCCAAGCACCATTGTAATTTGTGCTCTGACTTTTGCAGCCCACATGCTGCTGGAATGAAATGGGCCAATTTGTCTGGTGTCTGTGTTGGAGGGCACAGGGTTGAGAACCTCCTAGCAATATAACTGTCTTCTAGTTTGCCATACTCATGGTCAGAATGACAGTCCTCTCAGCTTCCTCTACCTGTACAAAGACAGGTTAACTGTGAAGCAAGGTGTGGAGAGTCTCCTCCTGGTCAACTCCACTGCCTCACAGCCTGAACACCAGGGAGGCCTTGAACTTGGCTCTGGTGACCTTCTCTGAGTAGATGCAAGGTGTCAGACAAGGTGTAGTCTCTGTCCAGAACCAGTAGTGTTTTATTTTTAGATGAACTGGCTTGGCCTTGTGGAGGATCCCTGGACTACAGGCTCATATTTGCAAGGTGCTTTGCTACTTACAAAGAATGTCCGCAACTCATCATTCCATTCATCCTTGACGCTGGCATTGCATTTTGTCCCCAAGACATCGAGAAATGGCCTTTCCACTTTTTAGTCTCCCAACACTGGGCTTTTGTTCCCAAGCCGGCACTTGCTCCCCTCCTTCCACAGTTGCTTAGGAGACAAACTGAGGATCTTTATGAATTCCCCAGGGGAATTGCCTCCCTCTTTAAAATTTGTTGTGGTCACACAGGGATAAGGTCACTAGACAAGAATATCCAGGTTAGAGAGAAGGGGAAGGAAAACCAAGGATTTCAGCAGAATACATTTGAATGGGAAGAAATCCGAAAGAAACCCTGGAGGGGGAAATTGCAAAAATTGCAGCTGAAAAACCTGGGAAAGTGTCTGATCCAGATAAGCAGGGTTTGATTTAATCTCTAGATTCTGGTTGCTTAATTCCCAGACTATTTGCTGTCAGGCATGCAAAATCAATTGGCCTAAGGAGATAAGGGACCTGTTGAAATTAACATCAGAAAGAAAAAAATGGCACATTCTGTGGTTGACGTGTTAGTTTCCCTCAGCAAAAAGACAGGGGAGTTAAAGCAAAGGGAAGGAGGCTGGGTGGCTCCCCCATCCGCTACAGTGTGCCTGGACAAACACTGGACTCCATGACCGGGGTACCTCAGCTCTCCCGGCCAGGCTGGGCGTGAGAAGATGAAGAAGGTGGACCTGGGCACAGTGCAGCACTGGGCCTCCTCATATGCCAGGGGACACCAGCCTCATGGGGCAGATTAACGGGTGGTTCAAAGCACTGGTTTTGTTTTTTTTTTTTTTTTTTTTTGAGACAGACTGTCACTGTAGCCTTTGGTAGGGTGCTGTGGTGTCACAGCTTACAGCAACCTCCAACCCTTGGGCTCAGGTGATTCTCTTGCCTCAGCCTCCTGAGTAGCTGGGACTACAGGCACCCGCCACAACGCCCGGCTATTTTTTAGAGACAGGGTCTTGCTCTTCCTCAGGCTGGTCTTGAACCTGTCAGCTGAAGGGCAATCCATCCACCTCAGCCTCCCAGAGTGCTGGGGTTACAGGCGTGAGCCCCCACGCCCGGCCAAAGCACTGGCTTTGGAGGCAGGTTTCCTGAGGTCATGCCTGATGCTGCCAGTTTTCCTTGGACTTACCCTGTCTGTACCTCGGTTTTCTCTTCTGAAAAATAGAAATAATAAGGCTGATGCTTGGATCAGATGAATAAAACTAACATGCTTACACTAGTGCTTGGGTGTAGTTGGGTTCTACAGATGGTAATTACAGTTATTATTATTAGGATTACTGTGATAGCCTCCTAACCTGCTTCCTTTATCCAGACTCTTCTGTTTTAATAGTGCTTAGTTATTTATACCCCGTTTCCCCGAAAATAAGACAGTGTCTTATTTTAAGGTGTGCTCCCAAAGATGCGCTAGGTCTTATTTTCAGGGGACGTCTTATCGTTCCTGTAAGTAGGTCTTATTTTCGGAGGATGTCTTATTTTCGAGGAAACAGGGTAGTTCTTGGATCCAACCCAGATCTACTGAATCAGAATCTTTGTGATAGGAGCCTGGGCGTCTGTGTTTTAATAAATGCCCTGAGTAAGTCTGGAAACTGCTGTACAGAGCAAACGCCTCAGCTGGGCATGCAATATGGGAGAGAGATCCCATCACGCAGGCCTGCCTTGCCTCTAGCTTCCCTCAGCTGTTCTGCTCACAGGCCACATCTTCCTTCCTGACCATGAAGGCCTTAATTTTCCCATCTTTGTAGGGGGAATTGCTGTCTCCTTCCTGCACTTGGCTGTGCTCAGCTCTCCCAGTTGGGTGAGGAGCGCTCTCTTCCTCCCCCATCTGGCCATGTGCCAGCACCGCACAAGCGTCTTTCTGGGAAGTTCCCTTCACTCCTCCCTCCTCATCCAGCAGAACTCCCCATGTGGCAGAGCTGGCCATGGCTGTCTTCTCCAGAGCCCTGTGTCCCAGCTCACCTGCAACCCCCTCCAAGCTGGAAATCGGGCTCCAGCCAGGAGAAACAGGCATCCACGACCCTATGTCACCAGCTGGTGGCTCCTCATCCAGGGACAGCTGCAGTGCTGGGGGAGGAGAGGATCTTGCCCCCTCAGCTGTCAGAGGTGGCGCTTACTCTCACACCACTGACACGCGGTGGCCTTCATGCAGCCGTCATCAAGTGGCAGACCCTTCCCTCCTCCACGCCTCGTTTAGACTCTTTTCCTTGTGTTTAGTCCAGTTCCCCAAACTGCTCTGTTGCCACTTTGCACTCTCCACTGTCACTGCCCACACAGGATGTGGGTCCCCTCCCCACTGCCTTTGTTCAGCGCTTATAACCACCACCTTTGGTCTGGCTGCCCCAACCAGGACTGCACCGTGGCCTGGCCATCAGGCGGAGAAACTTCTCTGAATCTGGATTCACAGAGGCCCTGTGGTGACAAGGAGGTCAGAGCTGGGGCGTGGGGCCCCAGACCAGCTCCAGGGGCAGACTGCCCTTGAGACACAGGAACTGGCCAAGTGGCAGACATTCCTGGTGTTTCTGCTGCAGCCTTCACTGTCCCAGGGGCTCACCACAGGCTCTGGGAGGTCTGTCATCTGACCCAGGACCTGATGGCTAGCAGACCCTGTCCCCTTCCTCCCAGCCCTTGCCCTGTTCTGTCCTCTGCCACCAAGAGGCAAAGGTGGGAGGGTGGGAGCTTCCAGTGGATGGCGCTGATACGTTGTGACTTTGGGGATGTGATATTCAGCACCCCATCACGGTTGAGAGGCTGGGGGAGGCCTCTGTCCTCCACTTCGTCTCTTCTCCAAGGGCAAGGAGAGGGCAGTGGGAAGGCACAGACAGTGCCATTCCATGGGACTATTTATTAACTTTTTTTTGGTATAGATTTTATTCTTTTTCCAATTATCAAAGCTGACTTTTTTTGCAGGAACAGATATGACTTACAGTTTAATTTATTCTTTCATTCAACAAATATTCACTGAGAACACTCTCTGCCTGGAGCCTCGGGTGGAGGAGCCAGGAAGGAGGCGGGGTAGAACAGACCGTGCCTGGGGTTGAGTAGGCAACTCTTAGATAAGGAAATTAAGGCCCATGGAGGTACCATATACAAAATAAGAAAGGCTCAGAAAATCCTCCTTGACTGCAATGCTTGGGAAAGGTGTCCAGGGAAGCAGAGCTGGGGTTGGTGGACCCTTGCAGCCAGATAAGTGAGGTGGGCAACACAGGTGGGGGAGCCAACCAGAACAGACAGAGGGAGATGGGAAGGTTCTGGCATGTTTGGGAAATGAATAATGTTTTGTTTGGCTAAAGCCTGGGGTTTCTGAGGGTAAGTGAAAAGTCTGGAAATGTTGGCCAAGGCAAGTGTGCGGAAGGCCTTAGAATAAGACGAGGGGTTGTGACCTGAGCTGGTCAGATATGGATCCCCTGGAGGCTGTTCTTTAACAGATAGACGAGTGAACCAGACAACAAACTGTGCTTCAGGAAGCTGGATCCCACTCTATACCAGGGAGACCATCAACACAGCAGCTTGTGAGGAAAAGGGTGTGGCAGTATAAATAGAAGTGAAAAGATGAGATAGCAAGCATGTCCCGAGAAACACTGTGCACGATGTGGCAAGTTAGTGGGGAATTTCTCAGGGTAAGGGGTGGACATCTCCCCCAGACAGCGGAGGTGTCGGGAGGCCACCTTGGGCTCCTGCATCCTGGGTCCTGTTGACCAAAGGTCCTCAGTTCAATGCTCGCAGTGCCTCTTAGGGCTTCCTGCACATTGTGTGTGAGAATCAGCAATGTAGGCAAAAGAAAGGTGAAAAAACACAGAGCTCACTCTGAATGGAAAAGGGACTTACAGGAGAACACAGGCTGGCCCTCCTTATTCCCTTTGGAAAAAGAATCAGAGATGATTGACCATTTTCTTTAAATGTTTTCTTCTGTAGTCTTCCTGAAGTACAGATGAGGGAGAAAGGGTCCAAATGCACTTACTCTCTGAGCCTGCCCAGGATAGTTCGATGATTCTGTTTGGCTTTGTTTCATTCGGTAGCTATTTCTTTTGACCCTAACATGTAGCACGAGTAAGAGACCACCCCTGTTCCACCCCCACCCACGCCACCCCCAAGACCTCCCAGCTTTTGAGGAGGATCAGAGGAGCATGACAAAGAACACAGGGGCCGGTCACAGAGGTGGACACAGAGCCAGTGGTGTGGGGCTGAAAGGGGGCCTTGTGCCTTGGTGGGAGGAGGGAGCTGAGGGGCATCTTCACAGACTTTGGACAGGGTAGGGTTTCAAAAGGCAGATGAAGGGGAAGGGAAGGGAGCATTCCGGGGGAGGAAAATAGGGGGAGCCCAGGCAGGAAGCCAGAGGATGCAGGGCACGTTTGGGGAATGTTACATCATCTTGTTCAAAAGGAAGATAGGCCAAGCACAGCCTTGTTTATAGCTAGTATTTTGTTTTGTTTTGTTTTGTTAATGAAGTCAAGAATAACAGTTGGAAATCTAATTAAGTGGTTTAGAAGTGTGGTTTAGTTGTTTTCAGTTACGCAACGTTCTGGGTTTCTTTTTGGGCCTAGAAGACATCCTGGCTTGGTGGCCAATTGTCAAGGTGCCTGTGATCATCAGGTGATTCCTCCGTTCCAGCCCAGAAGTGTGACAACTGGGCTTTGTCTTTGGCCATGATACATCCTTGAGAAAGCAACTTTAATTCCTCACCATCCAGGAGGTGAAACTTCCACTGCTTGCCCTGTAAGTCTGTTTAGGGACATGGAAATGTATGGGTAACAGGACATAGATGAAAATAAATGGCAATTACTGAGTTTCATAAATATATTCATGAAAATTCAAATGCTCAAGGCTGGGGCCAGGCCAAAGTTAGTCTTTTGTCCCCTTTTGCTTCATCCTTCTGGATCTTCCTTCTCTTTCAGAGTTGTTGATTTATCAAAGAGCAGCTAGAAATATTATGACAACACTATCTTTTTTCATCCTAAATAAAAGGATGAGAAAGGCCACCCAAGAGTAAGAGGAATAATTAAACAACTTAATTATCAGCAGTAAATTGCCAGTAACTCTCTGTAACATCGTGTGCTAGCATATGATTAAAGTAAGTACAAGAAGAGACTTTTTTGGCAGAGCATGGGAGGGTGATGGCAATGGGAGAGCTGGGGAGTTGCTTGTCAAAACAAAAAGCCTTCTAATAAATCCACTGGAAGCAAACCCAGACATATCGCTGAGCATGAGGTGTTGAATGTGGTACGTGATTGCTTTAGTTTCCTTGGGCTGATAGAAGAAAATACTACAAACTGGGTGATTTAAAAATAACAGAAATTTATTTCTCATAGTTTGGGGGACCAAAGCCCCAAATCAAGGTGTTTCCAGGACCACCTTTCCTCTGAAGATGTTAGGGGAGAATCCTCCCTGGCCTCTCCCAGCTCCTGGCGGCTGCAGGCATTCCTTGGCTTAAGGCTGTGTAGTTCTAGCTCTGCTTCCGTGTTTGCGAGGCCATCCTCTCCGCATGTCTGTCTCTGTGTCTGAAATCGCCCTCTGCCTTTCTCATGCAAGGATACACACATGGCATTGGATTTAGGGCACACCCTACCTTCAAGATAATCCTTGAGGTCTGTAGTTTAATTCCATCTACAAAGACTCTTTTCTTTCCAAATAAGGTCACATTCACAGGTTCCAGGGATTAGGACAGAGATAGGTATTTTGGGGAGCCACTATTCAACCCTGATACTTTAGATGCATTCTCTGCCAGCACACACATGCCAGCTGGATGCCCCTGGATGTTCAATACATCTTTACCAATGGAATGGTATTCCTTTAAGCAGAAGACCAGGGTTGAACAGGACTCAGTGCAAGGAGACTGGAGGGGATGGAGAGCCCCTCTAAGTCCCTTAGAATCCCTCTAAGTAGGCTGCTCCTGGAACAAAAGGAGGTACATAATGTACTGGACAGAGATTATACATTCATTTCTCAAGGCACAGTGTATTCTGAAACTCTACTTACAGCTTTCCTGATAGACTCTGTGGCTGGGAAGTAGAGCTCTCCCAAGACAGTTGCCCACGTGATAGATACATTTTGTTGTTCTTAACAGACTTTGTTGTTTCCTGCCTTTTTTTTTCCTCTTAAAAATATAAAACTTTGAACTGATTCATTTGAATGTGTGAAATGCTGAAAGCTCTAAAATACTGAAATGTTATGGAATAGAAAAACGTGCGTTTTATAGCAAGCTCCCCAAATGAATGGAAGATAGCCCAGTGAATAATACACACCTCAGAATTTCTTGAGAATACTGAAAGGCATCCCGTGAGGGTCCAGGGTTCCCTTTGTTTTTTTGTTTTTCATGTGGGGATCTTAAGACACAGAGTAGCAGGGCCATACACGTAAAGTTAGCTCCCTAAATCTTAGTGGCAGAGAGCCCTTTTTCTCTCTTTGTCTCTGGAAACACAGCCACCCATGTATTCCTGCTACTCTCCCCAGTAGGTTGCCTGGAGAGCACTGACTCACTGGAAATGTTCTCCTTTCTAGAGTAAACAGCTAGAATAAAATCATGTCAGCACCATTTGCCAATTTGATTTTTAATTGGCTAATATGCCTTTGATCACTGAAGGGGAAATAAGTGAATGAGGGCCGGCTCAAGCTTAAGGACCTGCATTATTATCTTGTACATTCCTTTAGATCATTTTCCACCATCCACCTGAAATGCAGTTATTTATTAGCATAATATGGTTACAGATCTATCTGCGGGGCTTAAAGATGGAAATTGAAACTCCGTGATGATTTAGCTGAAAGTTACTGGAGCATTCATAACGCTGCCAGAATTACAAGAGAAACCACATTAAGAAAACGCAGGCACTAGTTGCTATTAAATGGATATTCAAACATCGTCAGCACTGTTATCCATGGTGGGCTGGTCTCATTTATAAGCTGCTATACAAGGGCATAATGGTAGCTGCAGGTTCAAAGGAAAGCGGATCATAGGAATAACATTAGGAAGAGTGATCACATGTTTTCAAACATAAATCAGGGAGTAGGACAAAGAGCTTTCCCCTGATTTGTTAATTTACTTACATCCTTAAAAAGTACTCTCAATAAATCACATTTACAGAAAACAATGAAATTAACTGAAGAAGCAAAAACTTGACTTTCATTCATTGGACAAATGATTATTGAGTACCACTGTTAGGCCAGGCACAGAGTTAGTGTTGGATACAATATAGACTAAACAGAGGAAATACCTGCCCGTTCAGTCATTCTGCCAGCAAGCGTTGATGGAGTGGCTACTGCATACCAGGCATGTGCTGTGGTAGAGAGGCTGTCAGTTCACAGTCATATGCACTGGTGACCATGTCTGTGGGGGAATGAGCTATTTTTGAGACTCTGCCTCCATCGTTGGGAGTGTCTGTATGTCTCCCAGGAGTCTGCTGGTCAACCTTGGCCTTGTCCGTTGCTCTGACAGCCAAGCAAGAGGTTTGTAGACTTGAGCCTCGGTGTACAGGGTGGCTGTTCTGAGCAAAAGTATCGCTCCCATTTCCATGCTGCCTCTATGTCTGCAGAGAGGCTGGCAGAGCTGGAAATCAGCCTGGCTGTGATATTGGTGCCACTGAAATGGTGCCGTGTGCCCTGGGGCTGGTGTTCCACATCACTCCTGCGAATGTGCCCCCTTTCCAGCACACAGCATGCAGGTTTCCTAAGCCCCAGGTGTCACAGGATTGGCTAATATGACTTTGATCTCAGTTCTCCTCAAGCCCCACGGCCTCTTCTCACAATGGTGTCTATACCTAACATGTCTGTATCTGATCTTCTCAGCCCCACAGAAATCTAAGGCTATCAGTTCACATCAGGGAAGTGGAGGTGCCTCCCGCTGCTCAAGGTGGGCCCTTAAGACCTGAACCCAGGAGACTAAAATAGCCTGTCACAGACATTCATCTCTGAAAACAAGATTATCTAAGAAGATGTAGGCAGATGGCCTTAGGAATATAGCCACTAGGCCAAAACTGAATGGTGATAAGTTCAAGGTAGAGTGGCTGCCAGTCTATGGAAATAACCACCAAGATAAGTGAGGAGCCAGTTACAAAGGCAAGACACAATTTTGGTATGAGCCCTGTACCTAGAGATGAGGTAGAAATTAAGGTGCAATAATTAGAAACATGAGAATTTGCATCAAAGATAAAATTAAATTGGCAGAGAACTAGAGTATATATACTCAGATCTTCACAAAGGAGAATTATAACCGACACTTATTCTGCCATTCAAGACACAGATTTTGAGCTCCTTTTCTGACACACACACTGCTGTCGCCTGTGAGCAGCTTAGGGTCTGGGGCAAGCGACAGCAAAGGATGGCCTGGGGGCAAATCCAACATACCCCATTGCTTTTGTGTGGCCTGTGAACTAAGAATGGTTTCAACATTTTTAAATAGTTGAGAAAAAACTCAAAAGAATATTATTTCCTAACATGTAAAAATGATGTGAATTTCAAATTTCGATGTTTTTGAGTACAGTGTGATGGGAACACAGCTAGGCTCATTCATTTGTGTACCGTCTATGGCTACCGTAGAGACAGAGATGAGTTCTTGGACAGAGACTGTATGAGCCCCAAGGCCCAAAATATTTGCCGTCCTCTGATCTGAGAGGGCGACTGTCACAGGACACAAGCCCATGACTTATGTGAAAATAGACAGAGTAAAAGATTCCTGGAACATTGAAGAGGGGATTGTAAAAGAGACACAATTTTCAATTTCCTTTAGGTCACTAAAACAAATGTACAGCCAACTTAAAAAAAATTTTTTTTGCTATCATCTACACAAAAAGCCAAAGAAAAAAGAAAAAAAAAGTTATTATATTTCCAGCTTAACTCTTCTGAGTTTTACTTATTTTATTATTAGTAGGAACAATATTTCAGCTTTCTCTTTATACCAGTTTATGCATGCAGGTCTATAAATTTTGCTTTATTACTGGTTGTCTTATATGTATTATTAAAACATTATTTGCTCTAGATAGCTAACATAGGATGGAGTTTCAAAAGTAAAGATTCTTGAATGTTTAAGTCCTGCAGTCTGAAAGCTGTGGTCTGGAGCATCTTGGCAAGCCTGGATCTCTGGACAGGGCTCAGATGGCAGGTGTCCCGGCAAGGCCTGAGAAAAGGCTGCACTGTGAAAGATTTCTTTTTCTTTACCTCCTTGGATGAGTCCCGGGCAAACCTCAGATGCCAGTGGGACAGGGGTATACTGTGAACCTCAGAGGCATTTTTAGATGAGAGATGTCACCCTAACCCAGGACTGCTGAGTAGGAAAAGGAAAAACAAAACAAAACAAAGAACCCCCCTCCCACTCCCCCACCCCCGCACACACACCAACAGATCCAGGCTTTTGATTCTCATTTCACTCCTCCACTTTGGGCTTTCCCTGGTGAAAATGTAGGCTCAGACTCTGATGGGCAAATGGCCAAGGACACAGGCCAGTTGTCCACATTGACTCACTGAGAAGCAATATGGCATCTGTCACAGGGTTAGAAAGCCTAGGTTTGATCCTAGCACTGCTGTTCGGGCAGCTTTGTGGCTTTGGGAAATTTACTTAGTCTTTATGCTTCAGTGATTTTTAAATGAAGAAAATAATTGTGGTTATCTCATAGGGCTCTTGTGAGGATTAAATAAATTAATCAGGGGAAACCATGCGTAGAGCAATGCCTGGCACGTAGGTGAATTAAGTAATGGATGTGATGATGGTGGTGGGAATGATGGTGGTGGCTGTTGCTTGTATCTTTTGGAGACACCAGAATGACCCTAACCACTATTTGAAGGACCTTGCCATTTTTCCTGGCATTATACCTTCATAGGAGGAATCTGTTTCTCTCTCTCTCTTTTTTTTCTTCGAGATCCTCCTCTGAGTTCTGCCTTCCCCCATTGTGTATTCTCTTTTTGTCCTACTCTTTGCCTTTTAATCCTTACTCTAATGAGCTAGCCCAGGTGTCCAGGTGCTAACTTTTATTATCGATGTGAGAGGCAGCCCTGTGGGGGTCACTGAACGCGCTAGAGCGATAGCACAGCTGATTCCGTTTCTGCGTCAAGCAGTTCCTCTGTCGCAGACATGATCACCACTAACTTGGACTGAATTGAATTCTTGTGATGAAAGTCCCATTTTCAGAAATTTATCGCTGCCTTAAATTAGCCTGGAGCTTGAGACCTGGGACAGGTATCCATTTGTTTACGTTTAACTACTTGATACAATCTACCTTTTGCTCTAGAAAACAGTTTGGGTTCTCCGGCTCCTGATTTATAACAAGGTATGTGTTATACCTTTGAGTAGTTGAGCCTTCTCCACAGTTTCTTGGGAGTCCTGCTTTAAGTTTATCCTTACCAGTCTCCTTATCTGTTCCCAGCTAATTTATTATTTTCTCAGCTTCCCCCGCTTCCTTACACTTGGCTGCTCACCTTAGTCTCAGAAGTGTTCACAGAGGGCTGACTTTGAATAGTAGTAGACGATGAATGTTTTAATTATCTATTTCCGGGTAACAAATGACCACAAACTTAGTAACTTGAAATAAAAAACATTCACTATTTCACCGGAACAGGAAGCTGGAAGGGGGTTAGTTGGGTTAGTATGACTCAAAAACTTGCACAGCGCTGCAATTAAGATGCCAGCCCAGGCTGCAGTCATCTGAGACTTGATTGGGTGGTGGTGCTGGTGGGGTCGGCTGCTGCAATTAAGATGCCAGCCCAGGCTGCAGTCATCTGAGACTTGATTGGGTGGTGGTGCTGGTGGGGTCGGCTTCCAAGGTCGTGAATGTGGCTGTTTGCGAGAGGCGTCTGTTTCTTGTTAGGTTGACCTCTGTCCAGGCTGTTCCCGCAGAACAGCAACTGCCTTCCAAAATGGAAGCTACAGCTTTTGGGTAACCTGGTGTTGGAGGTGGCATACAATCTTTGCTGGATGGCCTTGGCCATGCAGATCAACCCTGATACAGTGTTGGAGAGGACCACACAAGAATAGGAGAATGTGGGGGCCTCAGGGGCCATGATAGAGCTGACCACATGGTCTCTAACACTTCACGTCACTCACACATGCAATGTACATTCATTCTTGCTCAACCTGCCCCGACTCCAAATTTTCATCTCATTAAAGCATCAGCTTGAAATCCAGACTCTCGTTACCTGAATCAGGTTTAGGAGAAGCTGTGGCTCCTCAGGTGTTGTTCTTTAAAAGCAGTCCAGCTATGGTTTTTCTTCACCTTGGAAGATAGGAGCAAGTTACACCTGCTCTCCACAACCGACATACAGTGGTGGGACAGAGACAGCAAAGCTGCTAAAGACTTTCCTGCTCAAAAAGGGGGAAAATTGGAAATATAAAGAAGTTTCAGTTTCAGAAACTGCAATTCTGAAATCCAGCAGAGCAAATGTCAGCTATTCTTTCACTACGTTATCAAGGACTGAGAATAAGTCTTAAGGGATCTGGTTCCTTTGAGTCATCCTTCCTTTTTATTTATTTGTTTTCTTAAAAAAACTTTCTTTCTTTTTTTTTTTTTTTTTTGAGACAGACTCTCAAGCTGTCACCCTGCATAGAGTGCTGTAGCATCATAGCTCACAGCAACCTCAAACTCCTGGGCTTAAGCAATTCTCTTCCCTCAGCCTCCCAAGTAGCTGGGACTACAGGAGCCCACCACGATGCCCAGCTATTATTTTTTTTTTTTTTTTGGTTGTGGTTTTCATTGTTGTTTGGCAGGGTCGGGCTGGATTCGAACCCGCCAGCTCTCGTGTATGTGGCTGGCACCCTAGCCACTGAGTTACAGGCGCCAAGCCAAATAAACTTTTAATTCTACAATATTTCCAACGTAAAGAAACATGGACAAGCTATCAAGCTTCTCGAAGCCTCAGTTTCCTCATCTTGCTTCCTTTGTTTGTGCACCTCCTAATTAATGTGTTACCGACTTGCATCTCCAAACTAGAAGACTCCTATTCAGTTTCCTGGTCACCTCTCCAGGGTGCTCAATCCACGCTCAAGGTAGAGTGAGGTTCTTCTGCCACATCTTCTTATAGCATCTTCCCATACAAACGCACACAGTATATTAGGATTATTTCTTTTCTTTTGTCTGTTATTTTTCAGTACTGTGAGGGCTGGGATCCAAATTAGTGTCTTCAAGAGAGAAGGCACTTAATTCCTGAAAAAATTGAATCTATTAATAAATTAAATTTATTTTTTAAAATAAACACTTAGTAAGCATATAGATTAATGTACCTACGATCACAATCAGAACACAGAACAATTTCATCACCCCCTACAACTCCCCCTTGCTATCACTTTCTCTCTGACAACCACAAAGCCATTCTCTGTCCCTACAGTTTTGTCTTTTCCTGAATGTTATATAAATGGGACAGTACAATGGGTAACCTTTTGCGGCTGGTTTCTTTCACTCAGCGTGATGCCTTTGGGAGTCTTCTAAGTCGTGTGTTTCAATAGCTCGTGCCTGTGCCCTTTTACTGCGGCATGGTATCCTACTATGCGGACGGACGGCAGTTTCTTCATCTTTTCACCCATTGAAACACATTTGGGTTGATTCCATGAATGAAGCTGCTCCCAACATTCATGGACGTGAGTTTCTGTGTGATCGTGACTTTTCATTTCTCCAGTCTAAATATATTGGAGTGGTATTTCCAGGTCAGATGATAAATATGTTAAACTTTATAAGAAACGGCAAATTGTTTTCCAGAGTAGCTAGATCATTTTACATTCCTGGTAGCAATCTGGCCGAGTTCCAGTTGCTGTGAATCTTTTCCAGCATGTGGCATTGTCAATATTTTTTGACCCATTTTAGTAGATGTGTAATAGAATTTCACATGGTTTCAAATTGCATTTCTTTAGTGGTGTTGAACATGTTTTCATATGCTTATTTGTCATCAATGGCGTCCTTTGTTGAAGTGTCATGTTCCTACTGTTGAGTTCTAGGAGTTCCTTTAACTCCTAGAATTTGTATTACTGTATCCCTGGTTGCTTATATACCTAAAAACATTTTCTCCAGTCTGTAGCTTGTCTTTTCATTATTTCAGTGTCTTTTGCAGAACAAATTGTAAAAATTTTGATGAAGCCAAATTTATGTGTTTTTTAAAAACAAATCATGCTTTTGGAGTCCTATCTATGAATTTTTGGTCTAGAGATTTTTCTCCTATGTTTTCTTCTGAGAGCTTTATGGTCTTTATCTGTGATCCATTTTGAGTTATTTCTTTGTAAGGTGGCTGTAGGTTGGACACCCTTTGTTTTCTTTGACTATCTTTAGTATTTTGTATCTTTGGTTTTGTTTTTGGCTGGATTCATAAAATAAATCAGAAAGTATTCTTTCCTTTTCTAGTAGAGATTATATAGAATTTGCATAATATATTTTTAAAATGTTTGATAGATTCACCCAGTGAAACTATCTATATTTGGAGATTTGCTCTTGTGAAAGTTTTAACATTAACTTAATTTCTTCAGTAGTTACAGAATTCTTTGGGTTATTTTTTCCATCTTAGGTGAAATTTTGTAGTTGGTATCTTTCAAGGATTTAGTCCATTTAATTTAAGTTGTCAAATTTGTGTACATAGAGTTATTGGTAGTATTTCCTTATTGTTCTTTTATAACTATAGGAACATGATGAGGTATTCCCTCTTTCAGTCTTGGTATTGGTAATTGGTATCCTTTTTCTCATTTCTTTGTCTGTTTAGAGATTTATCAGTTCTATTTATTAGTTTCTTTGATTTTCCTCTTATATTTTCTCTTTCCCACCTCCCCCTCCCTTTTTTTTTGCAGTTTTTAGCCAGGGCTGGGTTTGAACCCACCAACTCCAGCATATGGGGCTGGCGCCCTACTCCTTTGAGCCACAGGTGCTGCCCCCTTATATTTTCTCTTTTTAATTTTATGAATTTCCTTTCATATCTCTATTTTTTTCTTTCTCCTTGCTTTGAATTTCTTTGCTATTATCTTTCATATTTTTAAAGTAGAATCCTAGATCTTTAATTTGAGACTTCTTTTGTATATTGTACAGTATTTTAATTTTTGTTCAGTTCAAAATATTTTCTAATTTTCCCTGAGGCTTCCTTTTTGACTTATGAATTAATTACAAGTATGTTGTTTAATATTCAGGTGTTTGGAAACTTTCTAACTTTCTTTCTGTTACTGATTTTTATTTCCATTAGCACAAGCAGAGAACATATTCTGTAAAATTTTAATCTTTTAAAATTGTTGAAGTTTGTTTTATGACTCAAAGTATAATTTATTTTTGAGAAAGTTTCACATGCACTTAAAAACAATATGTGTTCTGTTATTGGGTAGAGCGTTCTATAAATGCCAATTATGTCAAGTTCGTTGATACTGTTGTTCAGTTCTATATTCTTGCTTTTTTTGGTCTATTTGTTCTGTAAGTACTGAGACAAGAGTATGATGTTTCCAAGTGTAATTGTAGATTTACCCATTTCTCCTATTCTTTTTTTGTATTATGTATTTTGAAAGTCTGTTGCCACATGAAAACTTACTTAAGATTGTTAGATTTAGCAAAAAACAAACAAAACAAAAACTAAGATGCCAAGTTAAATTTGAATTTTAGATTCAAAAATTTTTTTAGTATAATTATGTCTCATGTTATATTTTTATTTTATTTGGCAACGCCAATTTAGGATTATTATGTCTTCTTTGTGTATAGTCCCCTTTATTAATATGTAATGGCTCTCTTTACCCTGGCATTTTTCTTGAACTGAAGTCTGTTTGATATTAATAGCCACTGTAGTTTTCTTTTTTTTCTTTTAGTCCCACATTTCCAAACAATGGTGACAACAACAACCATGTGCTATCTACTAGCAACTCATTTTAAATATAATGATACTGATTAATTTACATCATGCCAAATACTATCATGCCAAGCATCATGCCAAATACTATCTTGTAGAACCAGTCAAAACACTATAGTTATGACCAGTTACATCAGTTAATAAAGCAGGTCATTGAAGTTTGAAAATGATGTATTTACTGTTTAAGGTAGTAGACAAATAAATAATAGAATCAAAATTCAAAGTTTACTGTAACTTCAAAGTTCATGTCTTACCTACTAGGTTATTCTTATTACTTCCTCTCTAAGCTAGGAGTTGGCAAAGTAGTTTTGTAAACGGCTGGACATAAATATTTTAGGCTTTGTAGGTAATCTGGTTTCTCTTGAAACTATTCTGATTTGCTTGTATCATAAAAGCAGCTATAGGTAATATAAATAAATGAGCACAGTTGTGTCCCAATAAAACTTTATTTAAAAAAAACAGCTGGTATATTGGTTTCGGTCTTTGGGCTTTCATTTGCCAATTTCTACTCTGGGCGGATTCTTTAGTTCCTGTTTCCTGTGGGCTATATTTCTCAGGTTCTTGTTTTATGAGTTCATTCCAGGTCATCGTAGCTAGTGATAAAGCTTGATTTATGTTTCAAGTAGTCACAGATTTCTTGAATCAATCCTACTCCCCTACTTAAGATATGTTTCTTAGTTAAGAACTTTTAAACATATTTTTCTTGCTTTAGTATGGCCTCAGTTAAAGGCATAATTGGGAATCAGAGGAATAGGAAAGGTGGTGCTCAAGGATCTATCTCATGCAACAGGAAGAAAAAAACGTAGAACACACAGAGTTAGCCATCGCTAAGCACACGGACTGCTGAATCTTGCAACCTTGAAGACATGAGCCTCATCTATCATGTCCCTGAAAGAGTTATTTATCTCCTTCTTGTGTGATTTCAGGGTCATGGGTCTCTCAATTCCTCGAGGTAGCCTTTTTCATGTCTTCTTTGAAGATGGAATAAGGAGACTGCCCTACCTCATTCTTAGAAATGTTGTGCCCGTAGTGAACTGAAATGTGTCTGAGTCATCTATTTCCATTATCCCAATTCTGGCTTTTGGAATCACACAAAATAAATGGAATTTCTTCTACAAAACAGTCTGGGATTGTAAATTTATTTTTCACTACAAGGAGGAAAAAATACTAGATGTCACTAATAATATTAGTGGCAAATGTAAAATACTTAGTGATATACTTAAAAAGAAACTCTAGGTCCTATGTGAAAACAACAACAACAACAAAAAAAAACACCTCAAACTGTTTTTTGAGAATATAAGAAAACTCAAAACAAATGGAAACATATACAATGAGTAGATAATATTTATTGTCAAAATGTTGATTCTTGCCAAATTTATCATTAGATGTAATGGAATTTTCATCCAAACACCAACAATTTAATTTTGTAAAGGTACATGTCATAGGTGGGGCTTTCTGAGAAGCTGGTTGAACCTGAGGTTAGCTTGTAGGGTGTTTATTTCAGATGCTTCTAGACTGTGGAGGGGTTGGGTAGGGGAGGTAGTACTGGGAAGAGGGAGAAGGTAGTTTGCAAAGCAATCCCAAAGGGGGCTTTCCTGTCCCCATAGAGAGCACCAACATGAGCTTTAACCTGGATAGTAACCCCCAATCATCTGTCATCAAATACAGATACTTCTGGAAGGGGACCTGAGCAAGGGGAGGCATTTTTTTCAGCTGAAGGCTTATTACTGAAGGCCATCTTCCAGAGGCACTCCCAGCAGGTGGGAAAATGAGTCTTCATTCCTGAAGGAGAATCTGGGTGACCCTTCACGGTATCCAGCACGTGGAGGTAGTCAGACATTTCCATCTGTAGAGTTCATCTGAAACAATAAATAGGCTAGAACATGTGATTTTAACAAAGAAGGGCAATGTGAGAAGTCTTGCTGTTCAGATAGTATAACACACTAGGAAGTTACCTACAATCATTAAAAGACTAACTTACTGGCATCAAGGTGGACAGACTAATTAATGAGTAGAAATGCAAGACCAGAGCTGGAACTTTGTGTTTGTAGAGATTAATTCACAATACATGTCATTACTCAATCTAATGAGGAATGAGTGATTATTCAATGAATAGTATGGGGATGAGAATAAAATTAGATTCTCTAACTCATAACTTACACTAAAGTTGATTTCAGGTGGATTAAAAATTTAAATGTAAAAAAGAAAGTTTAATAATGCTAAAACAAATGTAATAAGGGAGGTGGAGAAAGATTTTCTAACCATGACCTCAAAGACAGAATCTATAAAAGAAAAAAAATTAACTCCAAATGAGGTTAACATTTCAGAAAAGCAATAAACCTGCTACAATTCATGAATCTAGTATTTATTTATTTATTTTGAGACAGAATCTCACTATGTAGCCCTCAGTAGAGTGCCATGGAGTTACAGCTCACTGCAACCTCAAACTCTTGGGCTTAAGCAATTCTGTTGCCTCAGCCTCCGAAATAGCTGGGACTACAGGCGCCCACCACAACAGCTGGCTATTTTTTTGTTGTAGTTGTCCTTGTTGTTTAGCAGGCCTGGGCTGGGTTTGAACCCACAGCCCTGGTGTAAGTGGCCAGTGCCCTAACCATTGGGCTGGGGGCACTGAGCCAAATCTAGCATTGTTTGAGAGCTTATTATGTTAACAGATACTGTTATCAGTACTTGATATGACTTGCTACTAGCCTGTAATCCAGCAGTTCTCAACCTATGGGTCACGACCCCTTTGGACCCCAATGACCCTGTCATAGGGATTGCCTAAGACCATCCTGATATTTACATAACGATTCATAACAGTAGCAAAAATGCAGTTATGAAGTAGCAATGAAAATAATTTTGTGGTTGGGGGTCACCACAACATGAGGAACTGTATTAAAGAGTTGTGGTCTTAGGAAGTTTGAGAACCACTGCTCTAATCAATGTACTATTATGATCCCTATTTTGTAGATGAGGAAACTGAAGACTAGAAAGGTCAAATAATTTACCTAAATTCGCAAAACAAGAATGTGGAAAAGCTAAGATTTGAACCCATTGTGCTCAAACCTGCTATGCTAGAAACAAATGTAGAAGATGCTGACAACCCAGAAAAAGCATTTATATTATCAATGGCAAAACTTTACTATCCTTACTTTAGAAAGGTCCGTTATAAATCAATACTGAATATATGAATACCCTAATAAAAAATTCAGAATCCCAATGTAAAGAAGAATATGTAGGAAGAGCTTCAACTTCACAATCTTACCAGTGAAGTATTGAAAAAAAAAATTCAAATGATGAGGAAACATTCTTTCTTTGACCCTTAAGTGAAGAGGGTATTGCCTTGGAATGGCAGGAGTGTGAGGAAATGCCCCCATAGCTAGTGAGAATGTTGAGTACTAAAAATTTTCCCAAGAGTTATTGGGCAATGTTGGACAAAAAATTTGACCAAGTAATGCTACTGAAAGTGTACATATGTGTGCGTGTTTGTTTGTGTGTATGTGTGTTTATTCTGGTGCTGTAACAAAATTTTGTTTTAAGAAAAGAATTTATATCAAAGACCGTACTATACTGTCACTAGTGATGATAATGCACATCTAAATTAACCTAGAAAGTTGTTTAGATTTTTTGAGTAAAGACAGGTATGTACAGTGTCATATTTTGGTAAATACAGCCCTAGATGTAATAATCTAAGTGGATATATTCTAAAATAATAGCAAACGTATCTTTAGATGATGGGTTATGGAAGATTTTTTTCTTACTAACTCTCATATTCTTATTTTTCTACCATAAACATGTACGACTTGTGTAGTAAAATGCAAATTTTGATACTCAATATCAAAGTTTCAAGGCAATTTTCTTAATTCTGAAGCCCTGCAGGAAGTAGGCAATAAGAGGCACATTCCTAGCTCAGCATTTCACATTTCTCTAAAGTATGTTTCAACTTGGTTCACTTTTGGCTTCAACTTAGGTTATTTTTTTGCACAGCTCCTCTGTGTGTGCTGCTCCCTGTACCCAGAGAACTTGCTGTGCCATTTGGTAAGTAAAGCAGTCAGGGAACAAAGCTACCAATGTAATTTGAGTAGGTGTGGATCAGAATGAATTAGGCTGCAGGAAATGGTTGGGGACTGTTTTTCAAGATCTTTACTTTTTTTTAGTCTTTTGTATTCAGGAAAGAATGAGAGCCCAATTGGGAGAGGAAGCCTTTTAGGTTTCAGGTTTTTAAAATGCAGGTCTCGAAGGTCTAAGACTGAGTTTCTTCAGCATGACAGGAACAGAATGTGGTGCAAAAAGCAAGCAAATCGCCTTGGCCAAGATCTTACCCCTGTCGTCCCTTCCATCTTCCCAACCATCCAGTTCCCACTGTCCTCTTCCCCCTCAAATACCCCTTCCCCCTCAAATACCCCTCTTCCCCCTCAAATATTCCTTCCTTCCTTCTGGTTCCCTGAACTGCAGGTGCCCTTGAATTTGAACATCTTTCCTCCAAAAGTATAACTTGGGGCAAGTAAGGAGAGAAAATGAAGGTTTGTTTTCTAGTTCCTAGGGGCTGATTTCAGTGAGGCAAATAGCTCAGGCTCAAGGGCTGTGGGAAGTTTTGTTTGTGAGTTGCTTGATTTTGTTGACTTTTGTCTACCTGCCTTGTCCTGATGCTGAATCTCTCTTATAATGCACTCTCTCTCTCAGGCTCTCACCTGCCCTTTCTCTAACACTGACTTTTGACTTCTTACTCTTCCCACCTTTACGAGGTTCCTAACTGGGTTGCAGTAAAAACCAAGAGCATGAAAGGATGAGGCACACCTATTACTCTTGTCATGGACACCATGGATGCAAAACTAGGTGGGAGACATCTGAAACAGAACAGATTAGGGGACAAATAGCCCTGTTCTTTTCCAGTTGATTCATTCACCATTTATCCATTCCTCAAGCATGAATTTCTTTCCCATATATGCCAGGCACTGCACCAGTCTAAAAAGTAGATGGATGAACCTACCTCCAGCCCTCAAGTAACTCATAGTTGAGAGCCAAAATTCTCAAATATGAACGCTCATTAGAATTGCTTGGAGAATTTTATAAGAATACAGATTTCTGGGCCTCATCTGAGACCTGCTGAGTCCAAATTGCCAACAGGAGGGTTCAGAAATCTGTATTTCAATCAAATTTCTCATATAATTCTGTTTAGTCAGCATTGGTCTGTTCTGAGGACCAAAGCTAGGATACTACTGATAAGGGCTTTGTGATACTTGACAAAAAATAATCAAGAACCCATTTGCAGCGTTATTGCTAGGCCAGCCAGCCCTTTCCCCTCCCTTTCTTCCCACCATTCTTCTTTTGTGAACAGTCCGGGATGAAATTTTAGTTTGTTATTGCTGTGTAACCTGCTACCCCAAGACTTAGTGCTTTACAACAACGATTTGTTATTTTTCGTAATTCTGTGGGTTGACTGGGATCCACTGAGTGGTTCTTTGCCATATGATGTAGCTGAGGTAGCTCAGGTGGCCGCATTAATCTGGGAGGTCAGGTGAGGCTGGAAGGTCCAAGATGGTCTCTCATCATGTAAGTGTTCCTCTCTGTATGGTTTTTCATAATTCACTAATCTAACCTGCAATTCTTTGCTATTCAGCATCTAACTCTCCCCAGACAAAAAGCCAAAGCCAGCAGTTTTTTAAAGTCCTGTGCTCAGAAGATCCAGATCATCACTTCTAAGCATTCTACGCATTCCATTGGAGAAAGCAAGGGACAGGGCCAACTTGGATTCAAGAGGAGGAGAAACAGACCCACCTCTTGTTGACAGGTGCAGGAAAAAAATTGTGATGATCTTTAATTCACCATAGATTTAGAAAGAAAATCCTCATGAACTTTGTGTTGATTTATAAGATCTCCACACTCATTCACTTCACCCAGCACTTCAGGCTAGAATTCTCAGAGGTGGTTTTAGAAATCAGTCAGCTTAGACCAAGACCTTGGCTAGTTGTATAAGTGGCCATAAAAGAGAGATAAAATTTAATGAGGGTAGACTATAAATACAAGATGGGTCACTCCATCATGACTACACACACACACACACACACACACACACAAAGACCTAAAGATAAATAATGGACAAACAAGGCATGAGACTGTAATCTAGCCTTTGTGCCAGAGTCGAGTGTGATGTTGGATCCAGTAATTCTAAAGCATAGTAAAATCATGACAAGAATATTTATCCAGGGTTGGCCTTTATAATTAAAGAGTCAGGATTGCTCAAGCTAAAAATACAAAGGATTTCTTTTTCCACCATATCCTCTTGCCCAAATTTTATTAGGGAATCGAGGATAGCCTGTGCCCTGGGAAATGAGGAGTTTGGATGAGTGGAGGTGGAGGCAGTGGAATCCAGGCACCTGTTGATTCTGAAGAGCCCTGACTTAGGACATAAATCGTCACTTCTCTGTTCCAAACCCTCCCCTGGCTTCCAGGAGTAAAGCTGAAGTCCTTGCAAGGGCCCACAAGGGCCTACCTATCTGACTCATCTTCTATGAATATTCTCTTTCCCTATTCCACTCCTCCCAGAGTGGTTCTTCCACTCTTTCTTGGAAATTCTGGCCCACAGCCTGCCCTGGGCCCCTTCAACTCACTCTTCCTTCTGCCTGGCATGCTCCTCCTACAGATCAGCCTGCCCTCTCCTTCCCGCTGGGTCTCTGCTATACTGGGGCCATCACCCTATATGAAGTAGTGAGCCCCTCCCCACCCTCCATGCTATCTAAGCCCATTTCCCCGCTTTGCTCTTCTCCTTCCCTTCTCAGCACCTGACATGCCATTTTCCCCTTTGTTTATATGCTCTGTCTCTCTTCTCCCACTAGTATCTTGGATTCATGAGAGCAGAAGCACTGTTTTATTTTCTGTAGTATCTTCAGGACCCCTTGCAGCCCCTGGTAACTTATAGGCACTCAGTAAAGGTTTCTTGACTAAATGAATGAGGCTCTGTGTGAGCTCAGGGAAGTGATATAAGGCCTGGATCACAGCAGCCTTTCCATGAGTGCCTACTGAACTGACTTCTTGGCCAGTGTGTTGCAGAATAAATGGGTCAGAAGACCTGCGTTTAAGACCCTACTCTGCCTCTAACTTCTCTGTGACTTGAAGCAAGCATTCAATTTCTTCATGTCTCATCAGGTACCTCTGTAAAACTCAAAATTTTAAGGAATCCTAGATAGGAAAGTGTTTTAGAAAGAAAATCACCTGTGGCCTCTATTATTCTTTGAGGGTCCTTGCTTCTTAAGGGGAGGGCATTTTGGTTCCCACTCCCAGTTTATTCCTATGTGTCCTGCTGATGGGGAGGGCTCTATCAGCCTAGCCCATTATTAGTACACAGGGAAGTAGGGTGATGCTAGAATTCTCAGAGGTCAAGGGGAAAGGGGGTGGACATGGCAATGTCTCATGCACTGGGAGACATGATTTTTAATCACTGTCCAAGGGGATTGGAACACATATCAGGAGGGCTTAATAAAGATTTCTTAAGATTTTGAATCCTTTTCTGGTGGCAATTGTGGTTATTTTTAAAAATTCTAATGGATATAGTATGAGCAGTAGCTTAGGGGTTAAATTACCTAGGTTCAAATTCCAGGTCTACACGTTAGCTGTGAGACCACAAGCAAATTACCTAAACTTCCTAAACCCCAGTTTCACCTTCTATAAAATGGGGATGTTAGAAACTACTTACCTAGCTGAGCTGTTATTAAGAGTGGGTGAAATACTCCATGCAAGGTGTCTAGAACACATACATGTTCATTATCATCACCATGATTACTATGACTCAGAGCAGTAATAGTAATAGTCCCTATTATTTAGTAACTTAAATTCTCTAAATCTCATTTTTGGTGTGATAATGTGGACAGTAATCTACATTGCAAGGCTGTTACTCCAACCTTGCTTTGAAAACCATGTGATAGTGTATGTTAAAGAATATCATTAATGGGCATTATCCAGATGGTAGCTATCAATGAATGTTAAGAGTCAGCTACTATCACCTGCTCCATTCTACCCTCCTCCCCTGAATGCCATGATCCTTTAGCCCTGGTTTGGCCTCTATCTGCAGAGTAAGATCATCCTCCAGACCTCAGTCTCAGATGCAGGATAAACGCAGGCTGTCCTCATGTCCAGCTCCCATGAGGGATGCTAGAGGCCATGGTGGAGGGACACACTTTAAGAACTACTACTGCAGACCCATCAAAGTGTTGTCAAAACTGTCAACAGACAAGGTTGTCAAGTTTCTCTCCCTGAGGTCTTTAAAAATGAGAGTCTTGCCTGAAGATGTAGTCGGACTTGTATGACCTCTCAAGATCCATCTCATTTAGATTCCATGTCACTTCCTGAGTTTGCCTAGCTTCTCTTTTGGAAAGTAAGGTCCTTCAGCAATTAAATATCTGAAGGACCTGGGCATTCATTATCCTGAGTATTAATTCTGAACACAGATCTGGGGATTCTGCAATTTCAAATCATTTTGGTAAATGGTCATTTGATTATTAGCCAGCTGATAGAATTATAATAGAATGAGATCTTTGAACACCATTTTTGCTCACACGCCTTTTCCAGTGTCTTTAAGTATAAATGTTTTTTGATTAACTTGCTGTACAGAGGCTATGTGGAATTCCCTTTACAGATATGTCTGTTTCCTTTGTGATACAGGAAACTTCTTAAGGCTTGGACATTTGTCTGATCCTGTGTGCTTCCTGTTGTCTGTCATTACATAGGAAGGGCATAAAGGGCACCCAGTATGTGCTATGTTTTGTTTTTTAAATAACAAATGAATAAATTTTCAGAAAAATTAGTCAACTGATCGTGCTCCAACTTAGGATTATTACTAAAATATTTCAGCATATCTTTTGGATTTGTTTTGTGGTTGCCTATCATGTTTTTTACCCCCAAAACAATTGACAAGCATTTTCTCGTTGACTTTTCTGTTAATTCTGAATTAATTTCAGTAAACTTAAATACATTTCTGGAGTTTGCAGAAGTCATTACATCAAGCAACAGAAAATACAATAAGATTGCTTTTTCAAACCAGTCAATAAATGGAACAGAAAAAGGCCCCTAACCCTGTTAGCAATGAAAGGGGGTCAAAATTCACGATCCAATCCCGTGTCCTGTGCTTTATCATTTAACAAGATGCAAACATCCATAAAAAATTATTATAGACCTTCTTTGGAGGGCCAGGAATATCTTAAAAGAGAGCATCAGGGCGATGTCATCAGAATCAGGTCTGAATCCTGATTCTGACTTTATTTAGTCCTGTGTGCCTCAGTTTCTTTGTAGATGTGATGGAGTGGCATGGACAGGGCAGGCTCTGATAGCCTGTGACTCAATACCAGGTCTCTGGTAACTCACCCATGAGACAGTGGAAACAGCAAGGAACTTTGTGGCTTTGATAAAATTCCTGGAGAACAGAGCTTCTCACGTTGCCAGTGAATTGTTAATAGCCTTGCATGAGAGTCATGGTGGTTCAAGGCACCAACTTGGAAGACAAATTCAATAGGTTTTGTCTTTAGCTTTCCACTCAGTTTTGTCCCCTCATGTAGGTTAACATTTGTAAGACTCATTGTAAAATGATCGTATTTATGATCATTGAAAATGGGACTGAAAATAGTGCCTATAGTACAAGGTGGTTGCAAGGACCAAAATGATGAAATATGTGAGACGATGTAAGAAGCACCTGATGTATACAGTAAGGGCTAAAAAAAATAATAATAGCTGCTAATGCAGTGGTGGAAGGTGAAGGTAGGGATGGCCAGGATGAGTCAACCGAAAGAGATGAAGATGTCAGCTTTCTTGTCTGTCCCTTAGATTCCCAAGGGGATTCAATGATTTCATGTTTGTAGGAAGGTTAGTAGAGCACGTAGTAAGAGGTATGAAAGTGTTAATTGTAAAAATAATATGCCCATGAGTTTCCCACACTCTCCATCGTAGATCAAGTTTTTGTTGCGTGAGGCCAACCGAGAAGGGAGGTTTTTGCTGTCATTGAGATATTTTCCGGGCAGGGTCGTTGGTTTCATGATCAAGCGGGAATAATGCATCCCCTCCTGGATGTCCTGTCGTCTCTAAAGACAACAGGTCCTCTGCCATCCCGTGGACTACCAAATGATCCATCCTTTTCCTCTCTTCTCATGCCCCCCCCCTTTCTTTTGTGTTTTTTTGTGAGTGTTCTTTGTTTTTGTATTCCGGCTCGCTTCCCTCTGCTGTGATCTCCCCCTCACATCTGCTCTTATCCCCTGCTTTGCTGCTGAGCCGCGGGAGCCGTGCAGGCTGCTCTGACAGAGGTGCGACTGTTCTTTGGCAATCAAAGAACTGTTCATGCCCTGCTCGAAGGCATACGGTGATGCTGCAAATGCCAGCTCAAATGCCAGCAAAACCAGACTCTCCCTTTCCTCTCTCTCTTTTGAAGAAATTCTTTGTAGAGGTCTCCTCATGAATACTATCTTGAGAGAGAGTGTGTCATTACCCATTTGCCTTGGTTTTCTTTCCCACTTTGCACTGATGGAGGAAATGAAAAATTGGGATCTCTGAGAAAACTCTTGCTCAGCAGAGGGACCCTCTCAGGAGTCTCTCCCACCAACTTGGGTATAGAAATTAGGTGGTTTCCAGTGGGTTTGTGGCATCTACTGACTTGTTCAGGAGGCCTTGTCTGCACAGATTTTATTTGAACCCTTCAGGAAACTCATGGAATTACCCCAAGAGATCATGGACTGGTCTTTAAAATTAATGGTTTTTCTCATTTGAGATTTGTAAATCTGAGTTAGGCTTATCACATCAGATTCTTGTGTTTTAAACATTTTAATCTGGTTTGCTGTGGACCACTGTGAATACCCTAGGCTCAGAATTGGTTTAGAGAGCATTCTGGGTTCTGGGAATAGCCCCAAAACCTGTCCTTCTGTCAGAGATTTTATAAAGCACTTTCCTCTTCACATAAGTAAACACCCAAAAATGAGATCAAGAATTCCTCTAACTCCTTGTGTTTAACTCATCAATTTTTATTATTTGCTATTTACATCTGATCTAAAAGGCCTCACATAGTTACAATAATGTCTTAGTTTCAGAACTGAGCTGGTGTCACCCTAAGATGGGATCCTTCTGAGAAGCCCCACAGACCGTTAGGAAGAGCATTGAAGGATGGGAGCCTTGGCCTTCAGTCTTATTCTTGTTCTAACAAGTCTTGTTTCTTGTCCAGATCCATGTGTGTTATTGAGAAATTCAGCAACTACTGGGGGAGCAATAGATCATTTCTCTTTCCCAAGATCTGACCCCAAATTCGGGCTGAGAATTTTTTTTCTTTTTTTTTTTTTTAATTTATTAATAGTTTATTTATCACTCATATTCATAGCTCAGGAACATGGGTCAGTGACAAACGTCTATGTTAATCAGCCCAAAGAAATTCTTTATATTCCAAAATTACTTTACGCTCTGAAAGACACCAGCCTTCCTCATCTCTTCAAAATATTTCACAGAATCATAATTTCTGCAGAAATCTGCATATGCCTTCTTTCTTGGTTCAGCCACAGCATACTTATAGAAAGCTGCAACCCCCAGGGATACAATAAATGCTCCAACAATGTGAATCTGCAGGCGCCTGGCCAAGAGGCCAC
Source organism: Nycticebus coucang (assembly GCF_027406575.1). Lineage (NCBI taxonomy): Eukaryota > Metazoa > Chordata > Mammalia > Primates > Lorisidae > Nycticebus > Nycticebus coucang. The sequence continues at coordinate 49,820,471 of NC_069785.1, read as the reverse complement.
GCATCTGAGGTTTGGCCAAAGCACTGGAAGCCATGGTAGTCACTGTTCTTGATGGGTATGCCAACCTGAATGCGTCCTTCCCGGCTGAGGGATGCACGACCTGCGATCCAGCAGTTGGGCTGAGAATTTCTATTGAGCATCTGTGTGTATGCACATAACATACATGATTTCTAACTTTTACATAAACCCCATAAGGTTTTATTAATATTATCCTAGTTCTTTAGGCAAAGAAACCAAGGTTCCAAAGCTTCAAGTAATTTAACCAAGTGTGGTAGATGGTGGTTTCAAAATATAGCCATAGCAATACTTTCAGAAGCATAGGTTTACTCAAAACTTAAAGTAGGTTATCTTTCTCCTCATTTCTACAAATAGAATGTTGTAGAAATGATGCCGTATGACTCTTTAGGTTATATCAATAAAAGGTAACATTTTCTGCCTAGCTCTTTCTGTCTCTTCAGGAATACTCACCACTAAAATGCACCATGTTGTAAGGAAGCTCCTCCCCGTGGAGAGGGTACATGTGGATGTTCAGGGCAACAGCTATGGCTGAGCTCCTAGATAACACCCAACACCAACTGCCGAACCTTTCAAGGATGCCAGGCTCCAGCCTGAAGCCTAGTGGAACAAAGGTAAACTGCCCTTGCCAAGTTCTGCCTAAACTGAATGTCTATAAGGAAACATAAATGTAGTTATGCTAAGATGCTTAATTTTAGGGTCACATGTTATAAAGCAATATAACCAAAACACTAAGCTTATATATGGTGTAGCTGGTCAATGGAGGATCTGGAATTTGAGCCTATAACTCTATGACTTCTTACTTCTGTTGGCTGGCTCCACTGTCCTAGATCCTTATTCTCCTAAGTCTGACTCCTTTCCTTCAGTCTGAGACTTAGAGACGTTCTGCCTCTCCTCGCCGTAAGGTGTGCTCATTGCTATTTGGCCCCTAATTAACATCTGTACTCATTAATGAACAGAGACCTCAATGCCAGCATACATCTTCCTGACAGAGAGCGGCCTACTGCACTGGTGGGAAGCTTTCCTCCTTAGCTTGTAGCTCTCGTCAAGGTTTCCTAAGGGTGTAGTAATAAATCTTTGCAACAGCCTATGTCACGTGATGATATGTGTGCAAGGTTCTGAACCCTGCATGTCAGGGTTCAAATCCAACCTCATGTATTTACTACCTGGTTTCTAGTGTTTCTAATTTTCTCTGTATCCTAGTTTTTCCATCTATAAAATGGGATAACAACAGCCCCTTCTTCATAGGGTTGCTTGTAATTCTCAAGCTGAAGGAAAAGAATCAGGCTTATGACAAATTAGAGAATGAAGTTCTTAGAACAGGGTTTGGCATATTAGCTGTCAGTAAATACAGCTTATTTATAGGTCATCTATAACTTAAAACTGTATTTTATTGTGTGTGTGTGTGTTTCTATATTCCTGTTGACAGGAAACATGGTGATTTATCCTGTTGGCTATTCTCTGTGGCTGTATGTAATCTACTTATGGTTTACCTGAAGGTGGGGGCAAATTTTGATTGGCGTCTATCCCCCAGTGGGAAGGACACCCTTCCAGGCTGGTCAGAGATGCTGGCATCTCCAAGGTTCAGCCTGACCTATATCTTAGTCATGCCAGTTGTTCTTCAGAAGGAGAGCCTTTGGTTTCACTGTTAATTGTTTGTAATGTGTGTGAATAGATGTGCGAACTGAAATTTATTTTGGAAGACACTTGAGAAAATTGGGTATCTGTCCATGAGGACTCAGGGGAGCCAATGGAAAAACAACATAACAGATCAGGGAAATCTTTCTGCCTTAATACAGGCAGTAGAGAAACACAAACAATTGGATAGGACAGGATGGTGGCTCCCAGAGCATTAATTTCCAACCACATAGGACATAATTGCAGAGGACCCATAGTCCAACCTCCTCAATTGTGGTGACAGCCCAGGAGTGAAGCAACTGCCTTGAGCTGATGGATCTGTGTGGACTTTACACACCTGTGTCTTGATCATCTTGTGCTCTGGATCAGCTAGGTCATTTGACTTGGGGACTCCATCAATTAATTTAGATTGTGCTGGCAAAATGACTCGAATTTCCCATCTTCACAATGAACTTTTTGTTCAATTTCTTTTGCTTGAAGGAAAACCGAGGTAGGCAGGTAGCAGTGACAAAGCAATGTATATTTAGAAGTGTCATTTGCTGAAACTAGCCAAGTGTCAGAAATCACAGGCAACATGTAATTATCCAGTCTGTCTCATGGCTGAGGAGCCCTGTTGGTGTGATGGTTTAATTAGTTTTAAGATATTATTTCTGGCTTCATTTCAGGGGACTTTAGAGACCTCGGAAGGCACACAGACCCTCTTCCATCTCTGTATTTCAGGACCTAGCCTTGCTATGCGGAAACAAATGTGATGTCAGCACAAAACATAATTTGAAAAGCTTCCCTTGGCCTTTTGTTTACTGCCTGACTTTTCTATTAGTTACTGGATTTTTCTCACTTGTCTGCCCTGCTCTTGACATCTTTGCTGTCTCAACATGCGGTTTAGATGCTCAATGCTCCCTCCACAGAGGCCCATTTCCTCAGAGCATGTATTAATAGGTCTCAAGCACTGGGGCTACAATTTCCAGCACATTTCCGTTGCCCACTGGGATGGATGGCATGAAACAGGCAAAGGGGCCCCTCAAGCAGGCTTAGAAAACAAGACCGCCAGGGTCCCTGAGTGAAATTCAGTCAGGTGGTACTACACGATGGGTGGGGGTGGGGAAAGGAGTGGGGGATGGGAGTGGGGGATGGGGTGGGACGGGAGAGCTCTTCAACAAGGAAACAAATTGAAAGGGAAAAAAAATCAAATAGCAAATGCCAGTTTTCAAGATGGACTCTGGAAGTAGAGGAGCACTGCATTTGATCACATTGAGGCTGTGCGTGGCAATGGTTTTGTAATATTCTAGGGAAGATTTTTATCTGACATTGGACAGGGTCTTGATTAAGGTGTCTCCTGAGGGAAGAAACTTCCCTTTGTGGGTTTTAGGTGCCAGGATTGATCTGAGCTCTGATGATGGTCCCATTTGGCTGATAAAAAATTGCATAGATAGATGGTGATTATGCCTTATTCCCTCTCCTGTCAGCTCGCATTTAATAGCAGCTCTTTGCAAAAAGTTGGGAGTAGTTTTTACCGTGTGTGCACACACACACACACACTCACAGAAGCCTGACCACTGGAGGAAGTTTTAGATAACAGCCTCCATGTTATTTTCTTAAAAGTAAAAATTGCACTGTCTAAAGGTACATATCACATTGGAGGTCTCTTTGAAACATTTTTGCTCTCTGCCTCGATATTCTATGCATTTCTAAGCAGGGAAAGTTCAGGCAACTTCAGGGAAAAAGATGCTTTTAGGTTTTAGCCGGTAAATCAAAGTTCTTGAACACTTCTAAAGTCAGTGATTGAAATGCAGCTTGATGACGTGGACAGTTAGTCATCCTGGGTATAAATCCTGGCTACTCCGTTTCCATAGTGTAGGACCTTAGGCATTTTAATTAAAGTTTAGGAGATTTAATTTCTTCAGCTGTAGAATGGGGTATTTAACATTGTCCTGATGGTGGTGTGAGGACTAGTGAGAGAGCGTATATAACTGTGCAGCATAGCGATTGTCAGGTAACAAGTGCTTCATGATTGTTAACAGTTTATAACAACGACAGCCTGAAGTGTTGGCTATGGGGGCACATCTGAGAAAGCTGCCTTGGAGAAGTAACCTGAGGTTATGCATTACGAAAAACAAAAGGACACAAAAGAATGAGCATCACCAAGGCAACTTGATTTGGAATTTAAGGCTTTGTTCTTACAGACTAATATCTCATGTAGGCGGCTTTCCGTTAATATGTTTAATTTTACAATATAAGATGTGACCAATATATTTGATAATTTATTTTTCCAAAATACCTACAAAAGGAAAATGAGCGGCAGGAGGGAGGAGTGATGGGCATGAATGTTTCCATGTTGGAAACCAGGAGAGAAGGTGCACCTCGCACCTGCTTTCACACCTGACGTGGGAACACACACACTGCGGTGGTGATGGCGCCTGCCAAGCTGCAGGAGGGAAAGGCTGAGCTCTGCCGTAACGCTCCTTGGCATTCAGAATCCATTAATTCTGCAAATTGGATTGGTCTTGCTCTATGGACATAACACATTCTAGATGTCTTCATTCATTCATCTAATGAGCACCTACTTAGGCCATGATGGCATCTTCCCTCTCCTTTCGCAGTCTGTACCCCTCTGGCCCACCATATTCCACATCTTAGGGGATCATAAAGCCACGTGGTTAGCCACCTGAGCCATACACTATGCTGTATCCTCACATCCTTGCTATTTCTACTTTCCGATCCTCAAGAAAACATCATACTGAGTTTCCTTTCTCCATACTTCTTAACTGGCTTCTCTCTCTTGCCTTGCCCTTCTTTGGCCTTCCTCTATAGCCTCCTTATTTAGAACCTCTTTCCTCCTACCACCAGAACAACCATCCAGAAATGCAGTTTTTACTTCTCGCTGAAATACTTCAAAGGCCTCTGCCACAGTGATGGCCAAATATCTTAGCTTGACCTAAAAGGCCTTTCCTAATCTGACCTCTCATCTCCTGCCCTGCCTCCTCTGTGACCTACTTCAAGAATAAGGGCACTTCTTCCAACATTGCACGTGCCTTCCTTCTTCCAAATCTTTGCTGCATCTTCAGCTGGCCTGCCCCGACTGCCTGGCAAGTGCCTGGATGTCCTTCTAGATTTCTCTTAAATGCTCCCCTTTCTAGAAGCTTTGCTTTTCTTTACTGCTGCTATGCAATTCTGATTATATTCTTCATAATCTTCTCCAGTGTTGAACAAAGCACATCAAACTGTAATTATTTGTGGACAAATCCATCTTCCACATTAGAAAGACAATCTTCCTTCTTCTGAGGTCAGCAACCACGTTTCAATGCCCTAATAAGAGCTAATGGAATTAATTAGGGACATAATTTAAAGACAAGTACAATGCAGATTTTCCTTTTGAAAGCTACTTCCTCCCTGCCCCAGAATGCTGCCTGATGATTTGTGTGTATATAAAGAATGTTTCCTGGCTATCCGTAGTGACAGCAGTAGTTTCAGTAGTGAAGGTTTAGTGTTAGAGAAATGCCTAAGATTCTTATTGTGTGATCAGAGGGCTCAGAGTCTAGAAATCAGATCCTGAATGGCAGCCAACTAGAAATACTGTGGGGATTTGGAACCCAGATGTGTCCCCTTAGCAGAAGAAAAGTGCAGCTAGGAAGATGAAACAAAAAGGAAATAGGCAGAAACAGAGGTGGGAGCAGAAAAGAAAAAGAAGAGATGGTAAGATAGAAGCCAAGGAAGAGGCAGGGGGTTAGCGCAATGGACATTTCGTTGTTACCTTTGAAAGAGCAGCAAATTGAGCTTTTGAATCTGATTACTACAGTATTTTGCCATGTATAATCTATACTTTTTTGGCCATATTTTTTGAGAGAAAAATAAGTAGGTGAATTATACATGAGTAATGCTAATGCCATATCTATATAAATATTTTTAATTATTTTACTTATGCTTATATGTTAAAAGTATAACTCTAGAAAACAATAATGACTTCTGTATGCAGATAATACACTGGAATATGGTAATTGGTTTTGTTGAATTTATGATAAACTTGCAACGAAAGCATTGCGTTGTCAGCCAATGAAGAGTAACATAGTTCTCCCTGTAAACTTTAGGTGGGAGCTGGCAGTAAAGCTGATATTTTTACAACACTTATTGAAAAATCCCTCAGAAATTGTCAAAATGATTTTTGTATACTACAAGATTCACGCAAACAGTTATTAGATAGATAAAAGGGCAACAGAGATGCTGAGAGACACTTTAGATCTACCCTACCCCGAGTGTCATCAGATTGTGGAGGTAACAGGAGAAAAGGCTTCTTCAGATGTCAAGACGGAAGGAGAAAATGGGCCGGGACCTCCAGGGTGGCCGGAGTGGAGCAGGAGGGGAAGAACTGGATTCTGGACCAGCATCAAACTGGGATCTGTTTCAACCAAGATGATACAAAAAGAGGGTCACAGGATTGCGTGAGAAACAAACATTGATGACTTCTCAGGGACACCTAAATGGTGCTTTGACTTTATGAAGAGAGATAAGCATGGAGACATGAATAAAATTTGTTCCCAAATTTCCAGCTGTCTATGAGAATCCATCTTCGAAAGATTTACAACTTTGAGCTGTCCCAAATTGCCCACATAGATGAGGTCTCTCTCACACTTGATGTGCCATCTGACAGAACCGTGGGCGTCAAAGGAGCAAGATCATGGCTCTTAAAACCAGCAGACATGAGAAAACACATTTCACCATTGTTCTAGCCTGTCATGCAGATGGAACAAAGTTACCATCTATGATCATCTTTAAAAGTGTTTCCAAAAGAAAAGATGTCCAGTGGAATTATTGTCCATGTGTGTGAACAAGGATGGATGAATGAAGAAGTCATGAAAATCTGTTTTAATAAAGTCTGGTCATGAAGGTTTGTAAGATTACTTAAAATACTATCTTTGCCTGTTTCTGATCACTTCATAACTCCTGTTACACCACGTGAAAAGCAATTGCAGCAGATTTGAGACCCCAACTTGCTGTGATGTCTGGCGGGCCAACAAGCCAACTGCAACCCCTTAATGTGTCAGTAAGCAAGCTCTTCCTTAAGGTCCTAATGAAGAAAGAGTGGGCATTGTGGATGCAGACGACTGGTGATGATTAAGCAACAATAGGCAGAATCAAGAAAGCATCCATTGCCCAAGTTTGTGATTGGATGCTAAAATCATGCAACAGTGTCAAGAAAGGAGTGGCTGTGAAGTTGCAACGCTATGGATGGAACTGGGACCGATGAAATTTACTAGGATGAGGAAAGTGACTCTTCAGAAGACACAGGTAATATAGAACCTAAAGAAGACCCCACTTCTGATATTTACGGTGATGAAGAGCTCTTGGTCTTCTGTGGTGCATAAATGTCATAAATTTGTCACCAGTTCATGAAATTTCTTATACTTTGTATCTATTCTTGTGTTTTGTGATTTGTTACATAAAATTTCTGTAACATGTTAAAAGATGCTAAAATTCCTTTACAATACGAAAAGCAAGTACCAAAATATAAACTATTAAATCTTTGTATTAAAAAGTTAAAAGATTTTTTTCCCCCGAAAGTTTGGACCCAAAACATGGGCACACATATACACGGTAAGGCTAATTATGCGCTGCTGAATACAGTCTTCCACTTTCTTTCCCATCTTCCTTTCTCTCTCTCATGGGAAAGAATTTCATCATATTGCCACTTCATCTAAACTTTCTTTTACACAGAACTTTATTTTTTTAGGGCAGTACTCTGCTCACAGCATGATTTGAGTGAAAGGTACAGAGAATGCCCCTACTCCCCTCCCCCACACATGCTCAGCCTCCTCCGTTATCAACATCCCCCCACTAGAGCAGTACACTCGTTACGGCTGATGAATCTATATCATCGTCACCCAGAGTCCATAGTCTACATTAGGGTTCACTCTTGGTATTGTACGTTTTATGGGTTTAGATAAATGTACAATAATATTTACTCACCCTTACAGTATCATGCAGAGAAGTTTCACTGTCCTAACAATATCTCCTGGTCTCTGCCTACTCAACCCTCCTGCTCTCTCTCCTAAACCCCTGGCAACCACTGTTTTTTTTTAAAAACTGTTTATAGTTTTTACTTTTCCAGAATGTTATGTAGTTGGAATTTTATAGGATGTAGGTTTTTCAGATTGGCCTCATTCACTTAGTAATACACGTTTAAGTTTTTCCCACGTCTTTTCATGGCTTGGTAGCTCATTTCTTTTCAGTGCTGAATAATAGTTGATTGTCTGGATGGGCCACAGCTTATTTTTCCATTCACCTGCCGAAGGACACCATGGTGGCTTCCAAGTTTTGGCAATTGTGAATAAAGCCCCTATAAACATCCCTGTGCAAGTTTTATGTGGCTGTTTTCTACTCATTTGGGTAAATACCAAGGAGTGCCATTGCCAGATCCTACAGTGAGGGTAGATGGTTTGGGAAGAAACTGCCAACCTGTCTTCCAAGTTTTTGTACCACTTCCCACTCCCTGCAGCAATGACAGGGAGCCCCTGTGGCTCCACATCCCCCAGCATTTGGTGCTGGCAGTGCTGGGGATTCTGTCCATTCTAACAGGTGTATATGGTACGAACTTGATGTTGAACGTGCATTTCCCATCTCTTCACATGCTCATCTATTGTCTTCTACCCTCTCTGGGGAGCTGTTTGTTTAGGTGTTTTACTCATTTGATAATTGATTGTTTTTTTTTCTCATCTTTGAGTTTTAAGAGTTCTTGCATATTTTGGTTGACAATCCCTTTATCACACATATCTTTGGCAATTATTTCCTCTCAAGCTGTGGCTTGCCTTCTCATTTTCTTGACAGTGTCTTTCACAGAGCAGAAGTTTCACTTTTAATACCCAGCCTATCAATTATTTCTTTCATGAACATTATCTGTGGTGTTGAATCTAATAGGTCATCACCAAGCCCAAGGTCATTCAGATTCCCTCCTGTGTCATTTTCTAGTAGTTTTATAGTTTTATGTTTTACATTTAGGTCTGTCATCCATTCAAGTTAATTTTTGTGAAGGGTGTAAAGTCTGTTACTAAATTCATTTTTATCACATGTAGATCTCCGTATCTTACTTTTGGTGTGAATGTTTTATAATTTAAAAAATGTAGAGTTCTCTGAAGCTTCTTAGCCACACCAACTAATACCCCCTTTACCCTCAAATAAGGCTGACTGTAAAAATCTGTGTAGGGATAGTATTTCTCTGCTTTTTGCCCCCACCTACCACTTTTGACACATTAGATTAAATTTCAGCCCTGGGCCAATCTGTCAAAGAAACAGGAAATGTCTCCTGTTCTGACATATTTGCCAGGGGCTGAGGTTTGAAACCAGGTGGGTATTAGTTCTTACACAGAAGCAATTTCTCCTCATCAGAAAAGCTGAATTAAACACCAGCTCAGCCAAAACCTTTGCTTTGCTTTGTATGAATGAGTCTCCGATCTAAAAAAAAAAAAAAATCTTTTGATAAATAATGTTTAACAGTTTGCAGAATTTTTGAGAAACTTAAAGGAAAAAAGACGACGATAGTTTTATTTTTTTGGCTGGGGAGAAAAATCAAATGTAAATATAATTTGCCTCTATCAATATTAAAATTGTATGTGGATGATTTTTAATATGGTTATCCACACCCTAAACAGACCGTGTGTGACTGGAGACAGAGTGATAAGAGAGGGGAAAGCTCATTGCTCAGAGTCATCGTGTAATAGCATTCGAACAGCTATCTCTGCCTACAGGAGAGGCCCCGGCTCAATTTCTCATGCCCGTGAAAGATAAGGACTTGCTTATAGTTGCTCTGACTCATCAACCTGAGCCAACGATGGGGGAAGGGAACCCCTCCTTCTCCTTCATGCTCTCATGCCTTTCCTTGTTCCCTGAAAGAAAAATCAATATCGACCCCAGAGGACAAATCTAGCAGCACCAGAGCGGCCATGTTTCCCTGGTACCCGTCTAAAAAAAGATATCTTTTGCAAGCCCCTGCAAAGAAGCGTAATGACAGCAGCCAATTTGTGGATTTTCTATGCAGAGGGGATTATTTTTGCAACGGGCTCCACAGTATGTGTTTCCCCTTTCCACCTCCTCTCACTGCCGTGTAGCTCCTTTCCTGAACCAGAATCCCTTCCCTGTGGATCACCTGAGAGCTTATTCCAAACCAGCCTGGAGATCATCCCGGAGTGGAGGGAGGCGTCCCACGTTTTTAGAATGAACATTACTTCTTCCCTCCCTTTTGTGTTCCCCTTTGTAGGAATGGTGAATCTGGGTCACAGAAACCCAGGCTGGGCTGCAGCGGTGCCTTGGGGAGTTAGATATTTTGCCTTGACGGTTGGAGGCATGTACTTCTTTCTCACAGAAGCTAGAAAGCTGCCTGAGTGAGAAAGCAGTGTGGAATTTAGCAGGAAGGACAGTCTCCAACACTGACAAAAAGGCTGCCGGCCTCTAGGGCAGCTGCTGGGCTCTTCCTGTGTGGATCAGTGAGTGCCTCCTTTCCCATTTCCTAATATTTTTCAAAAAGTTGCTTTGCACTTTACATATCTAATCCCACAGATGTACATACATTTCAAAATTAACTAGGAAATAAATTTTCATGGCTTTTTTCAGCAGTTAATGAAAGGATCTCCTTAAAGAATTCGCCAGTGAATATTGAAGCATCTTTCCCTTTGGGATTAATAATCATAATCATACCAGTCATAGGAAGAGTCACCAGCCCCCACATGGTGAATGCGTTCTGTGTGCTTTGCACACTTTTTATTATTTCATCTTCACAACCATTCTAATTAGGTGATTATATTCCCTGCAAATATCAGTACATGTGAACAAACAAAAGAGCCCACAAAAAGTCTTTAAATTTACCATTTGCACTTGCTTTTATGTTTAAGAATATTTTTTGACCAGATGCAGTGGTTCAGCCCTGTAATCCTAGCACTCTGGGAGGTGAAGGCAGAAAGCTCCCTTAAGCTCAGAAGTTTGAGACCAGCCTGGGCAAGAATGAGACCCCATCTCTACTAAAAATAGAACAATTAACTGGGTATTGTGGTGGGTACCTCTAGTCCCAGCTATTAGGAAGGCCGAGGCAGGAGGATCACTTAAACCCAGGAGTCTAAGGTTGGCCAAGGCTATAGCACTGTAACCTGGGGCAACAGAGTAAGACGTAGTCTCAAAAAAAATTTTATTTTTAGCCTTTAGCTTTTTTTTTAGAATGTGTTGGAATGTGATGTAGGGTTTATAGCCATAAAATAAAACTAAAGATTGATTGCTTATTTATTTATTTATTTGCAGTTTTTGGCCAGGGATGGGTTTGAACCCCCCACCTCTGGCATATGGGGCCGGTGCCCTACTCCTTTGAGCCACAGGCGCCACCTGATTGCTTATTTTAAAAGTGTATTTGTAAGTTTCATTTTAATAGTTAATATTAACAACAACAATGGTAAAGGGTGCCTAAAATTCACTCAGCACTGGGCATTGTTTTAACTTCATGGCATCTGTTACCTCAGTTCAACCTTTCGAGATGGGTTTGGTATTGTCCACTCACAAGTGAAGAAACTGAGGTTCGCAAGGGATAGGATAACTTGTTGAAAGACCTCAGCTGGTAAGTGATAGAGCTGAAGTCAGAACCAGCCTGACCTAACCCCGAGTGCTATGTTGCCCAGGTTTTTGATAAATAATATGGGGCAGGGTGTGAGCCCACTGTGGAATAAATTTTCCTCTAGGCGCATAGGGAAGCGCTGTTAGAACTGGGAAAGCAGGGTCAGAGGTGAGGATGTCTCATAGGACCCAGACTAGACTCTTTGCGGCTGAAGCCCTACCCTTTGAATGAAGTCTCCCTGTTTCTTAGTTTCTGCTTTTTCTGGAAATGGTCTCTCACTTCTGGTGACTCCCATAGCAACTGTCATATATGAAGTGGCCCTGAACTGCTGGCCATAGCTGATTAGTCCAGGGCTTGGCCCCTCAGCTGGTGGAGCCAGTCAGGACTTCTTTCCTGGGAATTTGGAACTGGACCGCAGAAGTTGCAGCCTCAGCGGGAGCTCCAGGGGCCTGAGAAGCCGAGAGGGTGGACATGCAGCTAGAGAGAGCACACGGATGAGGGACATGGAGCAAGGCCTGGTCTCTTCCTGAGGCCCCAATCACCCCTGCCCTCGAGTTCAATGACACTACACATAGAAAATTAAATATAATATGACACATTTCCATTTGTGTTTAAATTGATTAAGTGGGTCTCTGATATTGGCAGACAAAAGGGTTCTAATTCTGGAGTGTTTGAGGCCTAGTCCCAGGTTGGAGGAGAGCTCTACTGAGGTTGGAGGGTGGTGTCCATGAGGCTATGATACAGAGGAAGTCAAACAAGATGGCATCCCTAGGGTCTCCTAAAATCCTGAATAACCGAGGATGCAGCCCACTGTTATTTACAGTCTAGTGATGAAGTCCCCTTGCGGACTCACCCATGGCTCCCTCCCTGGTGACTGGACTCAAGTAGATGGTAAGTAGCAAAGTCAGCTTACCCAACTCAAATTCGGCAAAGACAGGTTTGAATGCAAAGCATTGGCTTTCTGCTTGCAGCTTCTCTCTACCTAGGCCAGAGACAGGAGACCATAGGCACAGACATCCACCCCCCCACCTTTCTAAATGTCCCTCCACCTTCCTTGCTGGCCAGCATGGCTACTTTCTGGCCTCTGACTCAGCCCCTGTGGCCAGGTGCTTCCACTCAGCTGCAGGTATAAAGCCTTGCAGTCGGCCTCATTGAGAATTCTCTCTGCTCATTCATTTTCCTGGCCAATAACACTGGAGCATCTGAGCACCTGGGCTGTGACCATCACCTCTCCCCTGCTTCATCTGTGCTTCTGTGAAGCCAACAAAGATTCAGAGCAACTGTGACTCCCTCGAGGATAAAACACCACAGTAAAAGTGTGAGTTTTCACTCTATTATCAAAATAAAGGAAAAACCCCGGAGCTGGCTCAGGTGCAGCTCTTCTTAGGAGATCTCACTTCGTTTTACTATATTAGCTTTTCTTCCCTCAAAAAAAAAAAAAAAAAGTATTATCTTTGCAAGAAGTGGCTGAGGAATGCTATGCTCCACTGAAAGAAGGGGAAAATCTAGGTCTTACATTTTCTAAATATATTTTTCTACATAAGAATATTTAGATCCCTTGTTAGTCTTTTCTTTTTCCTTGGAAGTTCCTTGGTCTTTCTTATTAAAAAAAGTCCACGAATAGAATATCTTCCACCTTTGTGGTTCTAGGTCATCTTGGTTGCCATATGATGTTTTGGTTAAGTTCACAAGAAATTTGTCATTTGTAAGTTAGTGCACATGTTTTATGCCTGAATAAAAGAGAATTATGGGCAGATGCCATTGTGCTTGATTGAATCCTTATGCATGAGCGTCTGAGAATGGTCATGTGACACATTATGTACAATTAATGATTTACTCATCTGTGAGTTCCAGCAATGTGGTGTATATTACCTGAAGCTAACGAAAGGCATCATCTAAGTGCAAAATGTTATTAGTTTTTAGGGCAGGGATGATAAGATTTGAAGCATAACCTAGCCTCCTGAAATACTCATTCTCCAGTAAGCTGCTTGCAGTTCGAATTGCGGTAGCAAAGAGGCTTTTGGCCACAACTCACATTAATCTTTTAAGCAGAAATGAAGCCTAGAAACTCATAGATCTCCAAAGGAAGCAGGTGTTCGGGACATTCACTGTAGGCATCTTAAAGAATCACAGTGGGGATCAAATCTGGAGATACACCGGCCAGGCTCTCAGGGTGACCTTCTGCCCAGGGACCAAGAGCAGGGGGTGGGGCTGGAGGAGGGGGCCGCTGGGCAGAAAACTTCATTTTGTTCCAGGAGACACCTCGTCAGGAAAGGATAAGACATGCATCTCCGACTGATGGGCTGTTAGAGGTTTAAAATGTTTGCCTTGGGTGACCTTAGGGAAAAACACCATCCTCTCTGGCTTAATGTGAATTAAATTTTTCAATTACTCCAGAGGAAGGAAAAGCAGTGGCTCCAAGCATGCTTATTTGTGGAAAGCAAAATGAAATTAAACACTCCAGCAGAAGAAATCTTAGCGGCTTACTGATCCCAGGGCATTATCCCTTGCCACTCAACAGCAGTGAAAATTTGATTTGAGGGTAACGGACATTTTAAATGGAGTGTCCCGAATCCATCTAAACATGTTTTTATTCTGAGAGAATAACTCTACTAATTTATCTCTCCTGGGAAAGAAATGAGGTATTTTAATATTTTTTCTCCCTTAAAGAAGGGTGCTATAGATCTCTTGAGTAATGGAAGAAGAATTTGGAGGAGAAGGTGAAGTCCTCTGTGTCGGATACCATTTCATGGTTTGTTGTGTCCGTGCTTGTACTCCTGGTCACGGGGGGCTCAGATTGAAAATCAGAATCCTGGAAATGGGAGAAAGCCTCATTGTTGTTATGAAAGCAAAAATTGGGGTGTTCCTTTTTTTCTCTTTGCAAAAGGGCAAGAGAAAAACTGTGTGTGTGTTTCATCAGGGGGTGGGCAAGCAATTTTGACTGTAGATCAGAAAGACCATGACACTGTAGGAATAGTTAAAGTCTGGAACCAAGATTTATAGAACCATTCTATCACCATCCTTGAGCGTATTTAAGAATATGCTGAATCTCCCCAAGTTTGGGGTTATTTGGATTTAACTGTCCTTGTTTAGAGCAGAGGAATGCTGTGGATGTTTAGAGAAGGTTTGACTTTGCCACTTCTGAATACTCCTCATACCTAACGAGCAAACTAAGAAAGGAGGAGGAAAGGCAGGGAAAATAAAGAGATAGTCTATGATGCTTTGATTTTTTAAAGTGTGCTGTGGCCTGGTCATAGAAACAACTGTTTCCATTTCTAGTTAAGGCTTCAGCAGGAAGAGGCAATGTGGTCAGGTGTGTTAGCTTGAATTTTCAGTCACTAGGCAAGACTGCAGAAAAGGGGACCCTCAGAAACCACTTGAAGACACGCAGGGCTATGACGCCATGAACTCCACGGGGGTGGGAATGGAAAGACGGGAAAGTCCCCTGTATCAGAACGTCTTTGGTCCTTTATGCCATTTAGTTTGTTAAATAACTTTGTGGGTTCTGCAATCCCATTACTAGACATCTACCCAGAAGAAATAATTTTATCATAAGGACATTTGCACTTAATTGTTTAACACAGCTCAATTTACAATCGCCAAAATGTGGAAACAACCTAAATGCCCACCAACCCAGGAATGGATTAACAAGCTGTGGTGTATGTACACCATGGAATACTATTCAGCCATTAAAAAGATGGAGACTTTACATCTTTTGTATTAACCTGGATGGAGTTAGAACACATTCTTCTTAGTAAAGCATCACAAGAATGGAAAAGCAAGAATCCAATGTACTCAATTCTAATGTGAAGCCAGTAGATAATCTAATACATATCCAGATAAAAGAAAAACTCAAATCAGTTTCAGGTGGGGGGCAGGGGAATGAGGGAGCCGGGAGAGGGAAGGAGGGAATGGGGCTTTTATGGTGTATGGCACAGATATTAGGGGTGGATCACAGGAGGGACTTTCCCTAACAATTGCAAACAGTGTAACCTAATTCTTTGTACCCTCAATGAACCTGAAACAATAAAAAAAAAAAAAAACATAAAACACACACAAACTTTGTAGAATCCATTATCTTAAAACTATTCTTGAACTAGGAATCAGAGCTAAAACATCTCAGTTCTTTAGATTACACTGGGAAATGAATATTTCAGGTGGGAGCACAATGATAATGATGTTTACTGTTTCTTACTTACCTGCTATTTGCTAGACACTCACCTGAGAACTTTAATTCTCACAATAATCCTTTAAAATAGCTTTCTAAGTATTTCTATTTTACAGATGAAAACTTTCACTTCAGAGAAGTGAAGTGTTTAACTTTTCAGAGTTACAGGCAGGATTTATATGTTGGGCAGTAGTCAGTCTGGCTCTTTGCTGGTACCACAAATTAAGGATATGGTTGTTCCAAAACAATAAAGCTTTGAATGGAATCATTTTACTACTGCTGTTTTTAAGATTAGAACTAGGTAATGGGGAAGAAGAAAGGATGAAAGAAAGAAAAGGAGGAGGGGGAGGAAGAAGGAGAGGAGAGGACAGAAAAAAGAGGAAGAGGAGAAAGTAAAAATGACAATAAAGTCATACTTGGGACATAATTATAGTGAATAATTATTCATGGTTTATCTGAAATTCAAATTTAACTGGTTGTCTTGTATTTTATTTGGAAATCTCAACTATGTTCTGGGCAAAAGGCTGAGCATTTTCCATATATCATCTCTTATAAATTGTACACAATTATCAAGTAAGGATGACTGTCCCTTGTTTTCTGATGAGGACACTGAGAGTCAAAGAGGTAGAGAATTATCCAAGGTCACACCGCTGGTGGGCGATGGAGCTGGGGTAAGAACCCAGGTGGAGCCCCTGTACAGAAGTTCTAGAAAAAGGTAGAAAACTAACAAAGAAAAGTGAGTTAGGATATTTCAAATCAGTTGGAAAGAAGCGTTTGTGCAAGGACAGAGAAGGCAATTAGCAGCACCCACAGTCCCCAAATGTTGTCAGCAACTACTTTATTGTTGGCAAGGAACTTCCTCTGGGGAGCTCTGTTTAAATTGTAATCCTAGACCTTTGACAAAGGAGACACCCTCTCTATCCCCTGTTGGTGGTGTAAATTAAAAATATTCATATATTCTGAGTTTAGAAATGAAACCTGTGAGGTAAATCTCATAAAAATGTGCCCTGAAGATGAAAAATTGCACTTAGATCTCAGCTACCTACATTAATTATGAAAAAGGACAGTGTGAATAGGCAAAAATATGGTTTGTGAAATATTTCCAGGCACTGCATGTGTCCGGAGTTGTGTGACCAGGCTGCTGGTGGTGGGAAGAGGCTGTGCTTAGCCCTCACAAAGCACTTGAGAGGGGGACCTGGAGTGTTCAACTTGGAAGGAGACAGTGGAGGAGAAGTGCAACAGCTGCCTGAATGACGTAAAGGCTGGCAGTTCTCATTTCTAGTGGCTAGAAGTCTATTACACTAAAAGGTAGGGCTAGATCAGCAAGTGGGAATTTTGTAGAGGTTCCTTCTCCACACACAGACCACATTCTAGAAACCAAAGTGGTTTAATGGTAGAACCTTCTTAGGCTACAGGGCTTCAAGGTTGACCCTGATGTCAGGCCATCTGGGATCTTGTTGGGAAGATTTCTGAATAGAGTGAGCAGCTTGGCCGGACACCAACACATGTGTGCACACACAGGTGCACACCCGTATAATTGTGTGTATATTGAAGAGATAATATTTAACTACCAACGAAACTTGGGAAAGCCAGAGCATTGTGCACAGCTGTCCTTTTGGGTCTGTCCCCACCGCCGCCCTATTTCTTGGCCTCCTCTCTTCAACCTTCTACTGAGTCTTCCTGCTTCTAAACTGTCTTCTCCATAATGAATTTTTCACAGAACCTACAGCGTAGGTTTCTAAATTCAAGGATATTAATTTTGTTCCCTTGCTTAAAAGCCTTCAGAGCTTCAGTCCAGTATGAAGAATGTCATCTCAAGAGCCTTGGAACAGCCGGGCATCTCCAGCCCCATTCCTGCTGTTCCCACCCTTCACTCCCTGTGTGTTTGCGGCTTCTGTTCCCTGATGAGCTGCATTGGTTTTGCCTCTTCCTTCACTCACACTGTCTCTCCTTGAGAGCTCCTTTCTATCCTTCAATACCTAGCTCAGATTTTTCTTCCCTGCCACACCTTTCCTGATGGCCCTAGAGGGAGTTTGTCACTCCTCCTTCGGTGTCTTTGCCCCACACACTTCTGCTGTCTAGTTACTTCTATTACCGTCCAAGTCTCCTGCCAGGCTCTCAGCTTTACAAAGGCAGGAACTGGTCTCAGGGCTCTGCTGAGCCACACTGACAGCACAGTGCCTGAAACAAAGGAACTGCTCAGAAATACAGAAGATGCTCCCAGGGAGAAACCTTTGTAAGGCTACAAACAATCCACACCCATCCTAACATTGGTGAGGCCTGGCACTACAGTACAAATGGAGGCCTACGGACCATGTGTCTAAATATTTAAACATTATAAATCGAGCTGACAAACTGCTCTGTAAAATTGATCTATCTTTCCACCTTGCCAAATATACCTTCATTGTGGCAATGCCAAATATATGTAAGGTTATTTTTTATGACTAAAAGTCTGCAAAATCCCCAAGATGACTGAATTTAATTATTAATGCACATGTCTTAGGATTCTCTTGATGAGTTGGTGACATTTGCATGAAAATAAGATGAAGACATACATAATTCATAATCGCCATATATTCATGCCATGAACGTTTTTTCTCTTCTCCTACCTTCAGCAAAAACCACTAAGAGTTCTAGTTCTAGTTATCATTGGGGGAATTAAAAATGTAATTGTGTTCAAAATATACAAAACTTGAATGCCTTGTAATACCAAAGGCAAACATTGAAGTCAAAATTTAAAGTCAAAACTGGTTTTCATACCTATTTTCAAAAACTTTAAATATTATGTAAAGATAACATTTTTAAATTTAATTTTTGAAAAGTTAACTAAAACTTACTAGCTGTTTTATAAAATAAAACTATTTGTGTTTCTGGCATTCTCTGTCTAGCTAGTGGCTAATGTAAAATCTCAGTACCATACTTTATGCATTATATATTATATATAAATGCATGTACACTATCACACTTTATGCATTATGTATATAATATTTATATACATATAAATGCATATACAGTGTGGCCATAAAGTTTGTGTGCAATTTATTTTAAATTCTATAATTTATTTTGTTGTATATAATTACATCAATTTATTTTAAATTGCACATGAAATTTATGGCCACACGGTATATGTATAGTAATGCAAAAGATAATGATGTTTCCATCAAGGATGGACCACATACACCACTGTGATCTTATAAAATCATAATGGAGGTGAATTTCTATTGCCTAGAGTCATCATAACTTTCATAAAGTCCTAGTGCAACATGTTACTGACATGGTGGTGGTGATGCCAGTGTAAATAAATGGACTATACTGTTAGTCAGATAAAAGTATAGCACATACAATTATGTATAGTATAGAATACTTGATAATAAACTACTGCTCCTGGCTTATGTATTTATTGTACCTTTTTTTTTTTTTTATTGTTGGGGATTCATTGAGGGTACAATAAGCCAGTTACACTGATTGCAATTGTTAGGTAAAGTCCCTCTTGCAATCATGTCCTGCCCCCATAAAGTGTGACACACACTAAGGCTCCACCCTCCTCCCTCCATCCCTCTTTCTGCTTCCCCCCCCCCATAAACTTAATTGTCAATAATTGTCCTCATATCAAGATTGAGTACATAGGATTCATGCTTCTCCATTTTTGTGATGCTTTACTAAGAATAATGTCTTCCACTTCCATCCAGGTTAATACGAAGGATGTAAAGTCTCCATTTTTTTTAATAGCTGAATAGTATTCCATGGTATACATATACCACAGCTTGTTAATCCATTCCTGGGTTGGTGGGCATTTAGGCTGTTTCCACATTTTGGCGATTGTAAATTGAGCTGCAATAAACAGTCTAGTACAAGTGTCCTTATGATAAAAGGATTTCTTTCCTTCTGGGTAGATGCCCAGTAATGGGATTGCAGGATCAAATGGGAGGTCTAGCTTGAGTGCTTTGAGGTTTCTCCCTACTTCCTTCCAGAAAGGTTGTACTAGTTTGCAGTCCCACCAGCAGTGTAAAAGTGTTCCCTTCTCTCCACATCCATGCCAGCATCTGCAGTTTTGAGATTTTGTGATGTGGGCCATTCTCACTGGGGTTAGATGATATCTCAGGGTTGTTTTGATTTGCATTTCTCTAATATATAGAGATGATGAACATTTTTTCATGTGTTTGTTAGCCATTCGTCTGTCATCTTTAGAGAAAGTTCTATTCATGTCTCTTGCCCATTGATATAAGGGATTGTTGGCTTTTTTCATGTGGATTAATTTGAGTTCTCTATAGATCCTGGTTATCAAGCTTTTGTCTGATTGAAAATATGCAAATATCCTTTCCCATTGTGTAGGTTGTCTCTTTGCTTTGGTTATTGTGTCCTTAGCTGTACAGAAGCTTTTCAGTTTAATGAAGTCCCATTTGTTTATTTTTGTTGTTGTTGCAATTGCCATGGCAGTCTTCTTCATGAAGTCTTCCCCCAGGCCAATATCTTCCAGTGTTTTTCCTATGCTTTCTTGGAGGATTTTTATTGTTTCATGCCTTAAATTTAAGTCCTTTATCCATCTTGAATCAATTTTTGTGAGTGGGGAAAGGTGTGGGTCCAGTTTCAGTCTTTTACATGTAGACATCCAGTTCTCCCAACACCATTTATTGAATAGGGAGTCTTTCCCCCAAGGTAAGTTCTTGTTTGGTTTATCAAAGATTAGGTGGTTGTAAGATGTTAGTTTCATTTCTTGGTGTTCAATTCGATTCCAAGTGTCTATGTCTCTGTTTTTGTGCCAGTACCATGCTGTCTTGACCACTATGGCTTTGTAGTACAGACTAAAATCTGGTATGCTGATGCCCCCAGCTTTATTTTTGTTACTAAGAACTGCCTTAGCTATACGGGGTTTTTTCCGGTTCCATACAAAACGCAGAATCATTTTTTCCAAATCTTGAAAGTACGATGTAGGTACTTTGATAGGAATGGCATTGAATAGGTAGATAGCTTTGGGAAGTATAGACATTTTAACAATGTTGATTCTTCCCATCCATGAGCATGGTATGTTCTTCCATTTGTTAATATCCTCTGCTATTTCCTTTCTGAGGATTTCATAGTTTTCTTTATAGAGGTCCTTCACCTCCTTCGTTAGGTATATTCCTAGGTATTTCATTTTCTTTGAAACTATGGTGAAGGGAGTTGTGTCCTTAATTAGCTTCTCATCTTGACTGTTATTGGTGTTTACAAAGGCTACTGACTTGTGGACGTTGATTTTATATCCTGAAACATTACTGTATTTTTTGATGACTTCTAGGAGTCTTGTGGTTGAGTCTTTGGGGTTCTCTAAGTATAAGATCATGTCGTCAGCAAAGAGGGAGAGTTTGACCTCCTCTGCTCCCATTTGGATTCCCTTTATTTCCTTGTCTTGCCTAATTGTATTGGCTAGAACTTCCAGCACTACGTTGAATAGTAAAGGTGACAGAGGACAACCTTGTCTGGTTCCAGTTCTAAGAGGAAAAGCTTTCAGTTTTACTCCATTCAGTAAAATATTGGCTGTGGGTTTGTCATAGATAGCTTCAATCAGTTTTAGAAATGTGCCACCTATGCCTATACTCTTCAGAGTTCTAATTAGAAAAGGATGCTGGATTTTATCAAATGCTTTTTCTGCATCTATTGAGAGGATCATGTGATCTTTATTTTTGCCTCTGTTAATATGGTGGATAACGTTTATAGACTTGCGTATGTTAAACCAGCCTTGCATCCCTGGGATGAAGCCTACTTGATCATGATGAATGACTTTTTTGATGATACGCTGTAATCTATTGGCTAGGATTTTGTTGAGAATTTTTGCGTCTATGTTCATGAGTGAGATTGGTCTGAAATTCTCCTTTTTGTTTGGGTTTTTTCCTGGTTTTGGTATCAGGGTGATGTTTGCTTCATAGAATGTGTTGGGGAAGATTCCTTCTTCCTCAATTTTTTGGAATAATTTCTGCAGTACAGGAATAAGCTCTTCCTTGAAGGTTTGATAGAATTCTGGAGTGAAGCCATCTGGACCAGGGCATTTTTTGGTTGGAAGCTTTTTTATTGTTTCTTTGATCTCAGTGCTTGAAATTGGTCTGTTCAGGAGGTCTATTTCATCCTGGCTAAGTCTAGGGAGAGGGTGTGATTCCAAATATTGATCCATTTCCTTCACATTGTCAAATTTCTGGGCATAGAGTTTCTGGTAGTATTCAGAGATGATCTCTTGTATCTCTGTGGGATCAGTTGTTATTTCTCCTTTATCATTTCTGATTGAGGTTACTAGAGATTTTACTTTTCTATTTCTAGTTAGTCTGGCCAATGGTTTATCTATTTTATTTATTTTTTCAAAAAACCAACTCCTTGTTTCATTAATTTTCTGAATGATTCTTTTGTTTTCAATTTCATTGATCTCTGATTTGATTTTGGATATTTCTTTTCTTCTACTGAGTTTAGGCTTAGATTGTTCTTCTTTTTCCAATTCCATAACATCTCTTGTGAGATTGTTGGTGTGCTCTCTTTCTGTTTTTCGAATGTAGGCATCTAAAGCGATGAATTTTCCTCTCAAAACTGCTTTTGCAGTATCCCACAGGTCTTGGTAGCTTGTGTCTTCATTGTTGTTATGCTCAAGGAAGTTAATGATTTCCTGTTTTATTTCTTCCTTCACCCATCTGTTACTCAACAGAAGATTGTTTAATTTCCATGCCTTTGGGTGGGGTCGAGCATTTTTGTTAGAGTTGAGTTCCACCTTTAGTGCCTTATGGTCTGAAAAGATACAAGGTAAAATTTCAATTCTTTTGATTCTGTTGATATTTGTTTTGTGTCCCAGGATATGATCAATTTTGGAGAATGTTCCATGGGGTGATGAGAAGAATGTATATTCTTTATCTTTGGGGTGGAGTGTTCTATATGCGTCTATCAAGCATAGTTGTTCTAGGGTCTCATTTAAATCTCTTATATCTTTGTTTAATTTCTGTTTAGAGGATCTGTCCAGCTCTGTAAGAGGTGTGTTAAAGTCCCCTGTTATGATCGTATTATCAGATATCATATTGCTCAGACTGAGTAAGGTCTGCTTCAAGAATCTGGGAGCATTTAAACTGGGTGTATAAATATTTAGAATGGAAATGTCTTCTTGTTGTAGTTTTCCCTTGACCAATATAAAGTGACCATCTTTGTCTTTTTTGACTTTAGTTGCTTTAAATCCACATGTATCTGAAAATAAGATTGCAACTCCTCTTTTCTTCTGAATTCCATTTGCCTGAAAAATTGTCTTCCAACCCTTGACTCGGAGCTTTAATTTGTCTTTTGAAGCCAGGTGTGTTTCTTGCAGACAGCAAATAGATGGCCTGTGTTTTTTAATCCAGTCAGCCAATCTATGTCTCTTCAGTGGGGAATTCAAGCCATTAACATTTATTGAGATAATTGATAAGTGTGGTAGTATTCTATTCGTCTTATTTGGTGAGAGTCCGTTGCTTAGTTTTATCTTTTGCATCAGGGTGGAGGTTAGGTTCTGTCCTTTAATTTCTGAGTTCTTACTTTGCTGCTTATCCATTGTGGTGGTCAGTGTGCAGAACAGGTTGAAGTATTTCCTGTAGAGCTGGTCTTGTTGTGGCGAATTTCCTCAATGTTTGTATATCCGTAAATGATTTGATTTCTCTGTCAATTTTGAAGCTTAGCTTAGCAGGGTACAGAATTCTGGGCTGAAAATTGTTCTGTTTAAGTAGATTAAAGGTAGATGACCATTGTCTTCTTGCTTGGAAAGTTTCATTAGAGAAGTCTGCGGTCACTCTGATGGATTTGCCCCTGTAGGTCAACTGGCGCTTACTCCTGGCAGCTTGCAGAATCTTTTCTTTTGTCTTGACTTTGGACAGGTTCATCACAATGTGTCTTGGAGAAGCTCAGTTAGAGTTGAGGCGACCTGGGGTCCGATATCCCTCTGAAAGCAGTGTGTCAGACTCTTTGGTGATGTTTGGGAAATTTTCTTTTATAATATTCTCTAGTATGGCTTCCATTCCTCTGGGGCATTCTTCTTCCCCTTCTGGAATTCCTATAACTTGTATGTTGGAATGCTTCATAAAGTCCCATAATTCTGACAGTGAACGTTCTGCTTTCTCTCTCTTCTTTTCTGCCTTTTTTACTGTCTGAGTTATCTCAAGAACTTTGTCTTCTACCTCTGAAATTCTTTCTTCTGCATGGTCTAACCTGTTGCTGATACTTTCCATTGTATCTTTAAGTTCCCTAATTGACTGTTTCCGTTCCTTCTGCTCTGCTATATCCTTTTTATATTCTTCATATCGTTCATCTCTTATTTGATTCTGTTTTTGGATTTCCTTTTGGTTATTTTCCACTTTATTAGCAATTTCCTTCATTGTTTCCATCATATCTTTCATTGTTTTCAACATGTTTATTCTAAATTCCCTTTCTGTCATTCCTAACATTTTTATACTGGTGGAATCATCTGCAGTAGCTACCTCATGGTCCCTTGGTGGGGTTGTTCTAGACTGGTTCTTCATGTTGCCTGGAGTTTTCTGCTGATTCTTCCTCATGAGTGATTTCTTTTATCTGTTTCCTTGCCCTAATTTTCCTTTCACTTCCTCTTGCTCTTTAAGTTCTTGTGCCTGTGGACTAAGGGTTACAGGACCAGAAGGGTGAGAAGGTTGAAGAGCAAAAAAAGGGGATGAAAGAAAGGAGGACCGAGTGATAAGAAAAAAAGAAAGAGAAAGGAGAGGGGGTGGGTATAAGGAATATTGACAAAAAGAAGAGAGGCACAGAAAGAGGGAGACAGGGCAATATAGGTGTACAGTAGTGTACTTTGACAGAACCTTAAAAAACCCCACCTTCTGGGGGTGCCCAGTTGCATGGTTCCCTTGAGGTCAGCAGCTCTTTGCTAACCTGATCAGACACAGTACCCCACCTCCACCAAGTAGAGAGGAAAGACAAAAATGCTATAAATCAAACCAAAAGAAGCAAACAGAAAACTTTACGGGGATAAAATTGGGTGAAAAACCAAATTATATCGGTAGAAACACTAGCAAAAACGAAGTTGAAGTTATTAAAAAATGCAGCAATGGGAAATTATAATTAAACTAGGAAAACTGAGAAAGAAAAAGGGATCTGTGTGGAAACGATTGAAATTAAAAAAACAAAAGAACATCAGCAACGTCAAAATAAACAAACAAAAAAAACAACCAAACCAAAAAAAAAAAAAAAAGAAAAAAATACAGAACCAAAAACAAAGCAGTTTGTATATGTTATTGAATATTGTCTGGGCAACACGTGGTCTTCTGGGGTATGAGATGTTAGTCACAGTTCTGATACGACTGGAGGCTGCTGATTTCTCAAACCCCAGCAGGTAGACACCCTAAATCTCTCTTCAGCCTACTTAAAAGGCACTTTGAACTTGTAAACTTGCTGAGCAGAAGCTTTTCCAGCTTTCTCGCTGGAATCACTGCTGAAGTGGCTATCCACTTACCCAGTGTGCCAAAATCGGTCTCATTCTGCCCCTGAGGGTTAGGGCTGCAAGGTGGCTCAAACCCCACCCTTAGGCTACTTGGTTGCTGGGTTACAGCTCCCACCCGTTTCTAGCTCCGTGACCCTGGGGGCAGAGCTTACCGGGGCAGATCACTGGCAATGGTTCCGTGTGACCCACCGCCAAACACCATTAGCTCCGTCTGGCTCAGCGGCTCAGACTGGGGCCCTAGACAACGGCCAAAGTTCTCCGCACTCCCGCTCAGGCCCTCCCCAAGGCAGTTCAACTCAGTGCCAAGTCCAAGGACACCAAAACAGTTCACAGGTAAGGCCTTTCTGGTTTGCAGTCTCGCTGCTACTGAACTTGCAGTTGTGGGCGGGTTTAGACGGATTGAACACACGCGACCACTTGCCGGTTTTCCACTGTTTTAGTCCTCCTCTTGGGGTCTAGAAGTCTCTCGCTGACTCCCTGTATCTTCATAGGAGTGATGATAGGCAGTTCCCACCAGCCAGAGATGCCTGGAGTCCTATCTCCCCAGACTCACAGTGCCCAGATGCAAGGAAGCTGTTACTCGGCTGCCATCTTGCTCCGCCCCTTTATTGTACCTTTTAAGATTATTTTAGAGTGTACTTCTTCTATTTATTTTTTTTAAAAGTTAATTATAAAACAGCCTTAGGCAGGTCCTTCAGGGGATTTTCAGATAAAGGCATTTTTATCCCAGGAGATGACAGCACCATGCATGTTATTGCCTCTGGAAGACTGTCCAGTGGGACAAGATGTGGAGGTGGAAGATGGTAATGACCCTGACCTGTGTAGGCCTACTCAGATGGTTATGGTTGTGTCTTAGTTTTTGCTTTGTTGTTTCATTTTTTAAGACAGGGACTCACCCAAGCTGGAGTGCAGTGGAGAAATAAGAGGTCTTTATACCTGGGCTCAAGTGATCCTTAGAGCACAGGCATGTAGCAGGCTATTCCATCTAGGACGGTGTAAGTGCACTCCCTGATGCTTGCATGGCAAGGAAATGGCCTGAAGACGTGTTTCCCAGAGCGCCTGTTGTCACTGTTGTGTTGTCATCACTGTTGAGTGTTTCCTTGACAGATTTTATTCTTTTGATTATGATTATATCATTTGAATCACCATCATGATTATTTTCAGCAGAGACTGACTTTTATTCATGACTTTGATGAACAAATCAATTTAATGATGTACTTTGAAATAAGGTTTAAGAAAAGTATACTTTTTGCCTAAACCTTGTTCACTTATATTTTATGCTTTGCCTTAATGGCTCCTGAAGTGCTACAGAGATGGGGCCTGAGTTTGCACCTGGTCAGTGTGAACACAGAGCACAGAGCACTCAGCCTGAGCAGGTCCTTTGGGTCTGCTCTGCTGGTCCAGTCATGTACCTTGTGCTGGATGGTACAGTTCTCCCTCCTGCCTTGCTGTTTCTGCAGCAGTAGGAGACACCATTATTCTATAGATCCAGGTTCTCAAATTATGCAACAGTGCTTACTTAGGGTCATCTGCTTGATTTACTGTGCGTGGGCTTTAAATTATGTTCGATATTTCATCAAATAGAGACACCGACTTCAAATAGGTTCTTGTAGAAGCACTCTTGAGCCTTCTGGTGATATCTTTCACAGATCCCAAATGGGGAATTGGGAATTCTACAGTTTAAGAAGGATCTGTTGGAAAACGTTATTTATCCCTTAGACTTAGTATATGTTAACATTATTGAGACATAATTCATATATCACAAATTCACTCATTTAACGTATTCAGTCGTGGTTAGTATATTAACAGGATCGTGCAGCTATCTCCAAAACCTAATTTTAGAACATTTTTCTTACTCCAAGAAGAAACCCCGGACCCCTGAGCTCACTTCTCTTTCCCACACACTCACATCTCTTCTAGTCCAAGAAAACCCCTAATATACGTTCTGTTCCTATAGATTTGTCTATTCTGGATGTCTCATGTAATAGAATCATATAATGTTCCTTTTGTGCCTGGAGTCTTTCACTTAACGTAATACTGTCAAGGTCCATCCATGTTATAGTGGTGTCGGTATTTCATCTCCCTTGATGGCTGAATAACCTTCCAGTTTATGGATATCTCATATTTTCATATTTTATTCATTTATTTATTGAATTATGCTTAGGTTATTTCCCCCTTTTAACTATTATGAATAATCCTGTTATAAACAATCACATACAAGTTTTTTTAAATGTATGTTTTCATTTCTCTTGGGTATATACCCTGGTGTGAAATTGCTGGGTCTTATGGAAACTCTATATTTAACATTTTGAGAAACTGCCAAGCTATATTCCACAACAGCTGTGTCATTGTACATTCCCAGCAGAAATATATTAGGGTTTCAATTTCTCTATATCTTTTGCAACACTTGTTATTGTGTATCTTTTTTCACTATAGCCATCTTAGGGGGTGTGAAGTAATATCTCATTGTGGTTTTGATTTCATTTCCCTAATGACTTAACAACGTTAAGAATCTTTTCCTGTACTTATTGGCCGTATGAATATCCTCTTTGGAGAGATTTTTATTCAAATCCTCCTCACTTAAAAATTTGGTTATGAAAACTCAATATATCGTTTTAATGGGCTTTCTGTGAACATGAGGACGGGAGACAGCAATGCATTGTGGTTTCTAAGGGCTCAGGTTTTGTGACCTACTAGCAACATGTCATAATCAACATTTCTGAAGTTTGGTTTCCTCATCTACAAAGTGGAAGTGTCATCTCCTAGAGTTGTGGTGAGGATTACCTAAAGTACTAGGCATAAAGCTCTTGACACTGCACCCTAAGTACCCCATAAAATAGTAACTACCATGACCTCCACGGTTCTTCCTGGCATTGAATATCACATGACCTGTCCTCTCTCTTAGCTTACTGTCTCTCCTAGTAGGCTGTATATTTCCTAAGGATGGGGATGGTGTTCTTATTCTTCTTAAAATTCCCACATTACTTTTCATAGTCTGAGCAGGGAGTATGAGGGTGAATTAGGGAACATTTGACAAAGCCAATTGCAGGAACACAGGGCCATGAAGAGATCATGGAGATGAGCAGGAGAAGATTATCTCGTGTAGAAAGAATGAACTGAGTAAAGGCACAGAAATAGAAAACTGTAGTGGCTTCTGTGGCCACCAGCAATGAACTCAATTTAAAGGAACTTTCTGAAACACGAAAAGGAATGCACTAGGTAAGTCTGGCAAGGAGAGTCTGGAGGTCAGCCTTTGCTAGACTCACATCTCTGCACAGAGCCATAACCTCAGATAGTGCTGAAAGGCTCAGGAAGGATGGAGAACTTTTTCATGTAGAAAGCTCCCATTAATTTAGTATAATTAAATAAGGCTGCATTCAAGAAACTTCAATTAGACAGACTTTAAAATATATATTATTTTGTAAAAATCTAACTACTGTGTACTTAATAATTTCAAAAAATGAAAACTATTAGTCAATTTTAAAGTTAACTAGCCTTTCAATGACTTTGTTGTGTCTGCCTTTTGTTGGAAAGCATGTGGATATTTGGTTGCAGCATAGAGTGCCGTGGTTTTAGTTGATGCCCTAGACGGGTATCAGTCATTTGTGATGACTGTGATTGAGGTTAGGTAGGAGAATGCAGATTCGCAGCAATAAGTGGTTGAAAAGCAAGAAATCATTTTTTGGGCATGTTGCCAAAGGCCTGGGTATTCTACTGCATTTTGCCATATTTCGATCGGATCTTTTCTTAGCATCAATGATTTTAAAATGTTATCTACTGAGAGCTCAGTCAATTCCAGCTGTAGTTCTTTAGGTGTCTCGGTGATATCCAGTAGGTGAGGCTGACATGCTAATTTGAGTGTGATGTCATGATTTCGAAAGTCCGTGAATCTCTCACTGTATTCTCCAGTTGATAGGCTGCATATTCTTCAAGTGATTTGCATATATCATTCTGTTCATCAGTGAACTTTGCTAACTGGGGAAAATGTTCATCCAAAATTTTCTTTTGAAAAAGAAGCGTGTTTTTAAAAGCAATAGCTTTTTTTTTTTTTAAATGCTTGGATTTTTTTCCACACATCATATACACATAGTTTTTACCTTGCAAAGAAATATTCAAGTTATTTTGATTTGAAATGATATCACACAGAAATGCTGCATTCATATAGAAATCTTTTAATAATTCACATTGCTGATTCCGTTCTTCACAAAATTTAACTGAGACATTTTCGCTATTACCTGTCCCTGGGATAGACAATGCACTTGAGAATGATTTGGCAAATCCATACTGAATACCTCATTTTCTACCTTAGCAGGTTAGAAAACTGAAGATGCTGATGGCCCGTTGTATTTACATGAATATAGTTAGCAATATCTATAACTGGTTGCAAAGGGTCACTTAAAATAGTAGCTTTAGCACAGAGATTTTGCTGATGCAAGACATAATGAAAAGAAATGAGAGCATCGGGATCTGGTAATACTTACTCATCTGTGCAGTAAACCCTTCATGTTTTCCGGTCATGGAAGATGTACTGTCTGCCCATACACTCAATAAATTTACCAAATTCAGTTCGACTTCACAACATTTATTTTGAAAGTTGCAGATACCTATTCTCTGTGTTCTGTCTGCAAGAGTACCCAAAGTGAGTACCTCTTCATAGCAAAGAAAATCTTCTGTTAGGTCCTGAATAAATATAACACCTACACCACGTCAGTAGTATCAGCTGATTCATCTAAAGCAATTGAAAAATATATATTTTCCTTTTGAAGAATTGTATGAAATTGTTCTGTTAAGTTGAAGGCTCATTCATGCTGCCAGTCAGTTATGTCAATAGTTCTCCTTGAAAGAGGCAGTTGTTTGTACTTTGAAAATTATGAGGTCTCAGCGTCCTACAACTTAGACAATGCATTCTTTTACAATTTCTACATCACTCAATGGCTTCTTTTTTCCCCTTGAATATATAAGCTATTTGATAAGTAGCTTATTGTTGCTTGAAAGAATTGTCTTTTTTGCTTTTCACCTTTTAATTTCTGCAGTATACCCTTTCAGGCATCTCCCTCTAATTTAAAATATCTATGGTCCTTATGAGTGTTATAATGCTGACAAGCATTGAATTTCTTTAATGTTGATATTTCAGTATCACAAAGCAAGGAAATCATCTTGTCTTTAGCAGAAACAAGATGAATATTGCAATTCTTTAATCCTCAATTAAAAAAAAAAATCTGTTTTCTTCCTTCGGCATTCTTTTGGTCTTCTTTGCTCTGATGGACTGTTACACAGGTAATTGAAAAATACTACCAAGCTGTGCAACTGTTCACAAATTCCACTTCAAACAGAAACATGGTGCATCCTTGTCAAAAGCTGATAACAGACTGGCCTACCCGACCCCCATAAACTCTCGCCAACCAGCCTCTTTCAGTAGTGGTACTAGTCAGGTGGGGGGAAATTAGAATTAAATTACAAGCATAGTAGCCATTGATTTATCCCTGGCCTTACTAATTTTCTAATTGTGCTGGTCAATCTTTGAAGATTATTTCATTGAAAATTATTCTTTGGTGTTTTAACTATGTTTATTTTAACAATAAAATACAAAAGATGATTAACTATGTTTATTTTAACAATAAAATACAAAAGATGAGCAAAAGATTATTAATAAAAATAAAAGGATTGGTTCTGTAAATTTTGATTCAGTCAAAAGGCCACATTTAAAGACTTAGAAGGCCACATGTGGTCTTAAGGTCGCAGGTTCCCCACCCCTGGCCTGAGCTATGGTGGCTGCTGTTGACTCAGGTGTGTGGGTTGGGATACCAGGCAGTAAGGAAGGAGCTGGGTGGGCTGCAAGGCTCAGTCTGTGCCTGTGCACAGCCTATTCTGCTCCTTGGTGAGCCTGCTGCATGATGGGAGGCAGGAAGTGAGCATCTGCAGGAGATGAGTGAAAGGGCTTCACGGCCTGTTCTGAAGGAGCTATAAAGGGGGAAGGTGTAACGTGAAGGCAGATGCCTGGGAGGAGTCTGTTCTCCCACACTCCTCAAAGAAGGGTGAGGATGCAGCTTCCTCTCTAGACACAGCCATCTCCTGTTCAGTCCCCTGGGCCCATGACATAGAGCAGGGATGGGCTTTGGACTTGCTGCCCTTATCATTTGAAATACCTAGAGTGTTGTTGCTTTTCTTTTTTTTTTTTTTTTTTTTTTGTAGAGACAGAGTCTCACTTTATGGCCCTCGGTAGAGTGCCGCGGCCTCACACAGCTCACAGCAACCTCCAACTCCTGGGCTTAAGCGATTCTCTTGCCTCAGCCTCCCGAGTAGCTGGGACTACAGGCGCCCGCCACAACGCCCGGCTATTTTTATTTTTTTGTTGCAGTTTGGCCGGGGCTGGGCCTGAACCCGCCACCCTCGGCACATGGGGCCGGCGCCCTACCGACTGAGCCACAGGCGCCGCCCCGTGTTGTTGCTTTTCTGTCCTTTTCTTTGGGCCACACAGTCTCCATCCTGGTGACTGAGTGAGTTTGCCCTCATGGCTTCACTTTCTCTTTGTCATCGGATGTTGTGACCTTTCCCCTTTCAAACCAAAACCTGGAGCAGCAGTTGTCTTGCCCATCCGAGATTACCCAGCAGGACACTGGGATTCATATGTTCTCTAAGCCTGTGCTTTTTTCCAAGACAAACTGACCTCTCTTGTGTTAGGAAGAATTAGAAGGCACTAATTTATAGTCACTTCACTTCCCATCAAATGCCTATTAGACGTCATAAAAGGCCTGGATAAAGGCCATCTAGAAACTCCTAAATTGGAAATACCTGTAGCCAATTGTTTTCAGGCCTTTCAGTCCCATTTAGCAGCTGGTGACCGCTGCCTTGCCTGGTATCAGATGCAACCAGATCTTTCTTTGCTTCCTAAGCAGAGGAAAAAGAAAATGTGGTTTTGTAAAAGGTAACTGGGAGAGTTGCTATGTTCAGTAAACTGCCAGGGCTTGTGTGAACACACCAGGCTGAGCTAGGAGTGGTTTTTCTCAGCTTTCCAACCTGTTCTTTCCCCTCTTCCCGTGGAGTTTCATTTCAGGGCACAGTGTGTCCTCAGAAAAGGCCACGCAGCTTTTGGCAGCAGGAGGAGCTGTACTAGCAGGGAGGGCTCCTCCCTCACTCCTGAAGTCTGGCTCACCTTGCTCAGAGAGTCCTTAGGCCTTGGGGACAAGGACAAGAAAGCACAGATGAGGAAGAACGCGCTGGAGGAAATCATACTCAGCCAGCCCGGAGGCGGTGACTCCAGCTGACACGCCTGGCTGGGGGAAGGTGGAGAACATCTGCCCCTTTTGCTCAGCATTTCTTTCACCCGTTTCCCCTGCTGGTAGGTGTCCCATCCAGCCGCACATCTCTCTGCTTTTGGAGGAGAGGCCGATCAGGAGCATGAGTTAGGGTTTGGAAGATGTTCTTAGGGAGGTGAGGAAGAATGCATGAAGGGTTTGCAAAGCTTCGGTTGAGGACTAATGGGACTGAAAAAATTAAAGAAATGAAGTGTGCGCAAGTGAAAAGGGGAACAGAAAGGAGTGATTTAAAGGAGGCAGGATAAGTCAGGCATCCTCTAGGTTAAGACGATGGCAGACAGAAAGCAAATAATGTTGAAGCCGTGGCGTCTCCGGTTCTCGCTGCCCGGGAGGCAGCCTCACGGAATGCTGTGCTCATGGTGGTCTGCTTCTCACTCTGCTAGTGCCTTCTTGTTAAACACGGGAAAGTCATGCAACCCCTTTGAACCTTAATCACCTCAAATGTACATATTCATTAATAATAATATCCAAAGTGATATTGTTATAGGGCTGAAATGAGATAGAACGTGTGAAAACATTTTGTAAACTGTAAGCACTGTGTGGTGAAATATATTGTTGCAAACCAGCTGACTCTCGGTATTTACATAATTATTATTATTATTCATTAATAATAATAATTCTGGTCATTATTATTTCTGACCAGAAGCTGGTCAGAAATTACACCCTGTTTCTCAAAGGAGTTCACATTTATTCCTTCTTAGTTCCTAGTAGCTTGAACTACATTGACAAATTAGCTTAGCCAGCAACCTTAGAGCAGGGGTCCTCAAACTGCAGCCCGCGGGCCACATGAAGTGGTGTGAATTGTATTTGTTCCCGGTTTGTTTTTTACTTCAAAATAAGATATGTGCAGTGTGCATACGAATTTGTTCATAGTTTTTTTTTTTTTTTAAACTATAGGCCAGCCCTCCAACGGTCTGAAGGACAGTGAATTGGCCCCCTGTTTAAAAAGTTTGAGGACGCCTGGCTTAGAGTCTTCTGTTACCATGTGGTAGCAGATGTGGAGGGTTTAGTTTTTTAAAAATGCAAATCTTTATGTTTTGAAAGTTCTTGTGATGCTTTCTACCCTACCCAATGGGAGAGACGTAAATATTCCAGGAAATGTTCAGGAAGGAGACCCATTCTGCTTTTCCATCAATTCACTGCACCTGCGAAAATGGTTTCACTCTGTGTCATCTTCCGGAAAGGCTGGAGGTCATCTAGGTGGAAATGCACTTTTGTACCCTGTGGTTTTTGAGAGGACAGATGAGGTAGTCCCATGTGGAGGGCCTGGGGATTCTAAGCTTGCTAAAGGCAGGCACCATCTGTGCATTGTTTCTGTGGCTTACAGGGCAGCTTGTCAGACTGAAAACAAATAGAACCCAGGCTAAAAGCTGGTCAGAAATTACAGAAGGAATTCCTCGTCGGAAGGAAGAGCTGAGTTCAGGTCCTGACTCTCTCACGATCTCTTTGTCTGACCTCAGGCAAATCACTAACCCCTCAGCGCCTTACCTATGTTATGTGAAAAAGGTAGAAATACCCACCCCCCCTCTGCACAGGATGTGGGGAGGGCGACATGCATGGCAGTGAGCTTTCCAAACTGTAAAGTGCTAAGCCGGTGCTCTTGTTTGAATGTAAAGCATGCGAGCCATCTACTATTTTTTCTTGCTGCTGTCCATACTGTCTCTCAGCGGACACCGAAAGGCCTTTCTGCAGAAGGTCTGCACATCCCTGTGTCTGAACCCCACCTAGTTCCAGGTTTGTGTATTCAATAGAAATAACCTTTAAACTTCACAATGGCTGTTTAGAACAAGTGACTGAAGAGGCACGATGTGTAACATCCCAGGATGGAGCCCCAGGTCTGCGCTGCACTTCTAATGAAAGTGATCTCTGGTGATCTTTGGTTTTGAATACCTCCACTGTGGATTTTCCATCATTTTTATGGTAAGAAAAATGTCATCTATATAGCAGCTGCAGAGCCCTGGATGAGAAGTGAGTTGGTTTAAAGTATTTCATTTCAGATTACTCATAAAGATATCTGGGGCACTGTTCCTTCATCCCATCTGGTAGTCAATTCTCTTTTAGCCCACAATAGCATGAGTGTCATCTTTTGAGCCTAACTACTACAGTTTAAAAGTCCCCCAAACCCAAATAAAAACATTTGTTTTCTTTAATGTGTGAGTTTCTTTCCAGCCTGGTCTAAATTTCTTTTCTTCCTGCTTTGAAATGCAGCTGATGGGAACCATAGCTTCTTTCCGCTCTGCTTCTGTCTTAGGACTTAGAAGTGGTTCATCAGTCTGAGTAGAGAAGGCAGGTACAGGTTTGATGTGATGGACAGCAAGTAGGAACTTCTGGCCCAGCATTTTAAGTGAGATGGAGTTGACATTTAGCATGATGTCTTGCTATCTGGAGAAAATATGTCCTTATATGGCCAGATTGTTCAATTACCTGAGGAAATCTGACATCTTTGCATACTTATAATGCATCACCAATATGTACTCTCCTTTTTTGAATAGTGCTGACTGGCAAGCATTTTTCAACTGGTGGGACAGGACTGATATTTTTCCTTTGTAGAAGAGCAGCTACTGTCTTTGAGATAAGTAAATGCTATTTTTCTTAATGCAAAATTTTTAGGGCATTGGTTAAAAAGCTATACGTGTGACATCTTAATTTATTAATGAGATGAACATGATTCTGTCCTGCTGGGAAGCAGAGTGCTGTGGAAAGAGTCTTCATCTGAAATCAGAAGATCTGGGTTCTAATCCTGGATATTCTAATTAACAAGATGATCTTGGGCAAGACATCTAACCTTTGTGAGTATTAACTTCTTGCCTTGTGAAGTGGTGGATGATAAAAGATTGTTGGGATTTCAAATGAGCTAATGAATATGATTATGGAGTGATATCTAGGTGAAAGATTATCATGATGGCACCATTATCCTTATAGCCATTTTAAGTTTCTTGGTTTTAGTCAACAGATTTCATGTGATCCCTGCTCTTGTAACTTTAGGCAATGGTGCAAATTCTCAGGGCTTCTCACCAACTTTTCCAGTGGTGTCCTTGTCTGATGAGGAGGAGAAAGGGAAGGAGAATTCCTTGAAGAAGAAATTTATACTTGGCTCAATGGGACTTTTCAAAAATCTCATCAATTTTAAAACCATATTATATTCATTTCTTTTTTTTATTAAATCATAACTGTGTACATTGATATGATCATGGGGCATCATTCACTAGCTTTACAGACCGTTTACCAAGTTTCACATATACCCTTGTAAGATGTACCGTTGGTGTAATCCCACCAATCCCCTTCCCTCTACCCACCTCTCCCCTCCCTCCCCTCCCTTTCCCCCTTCCCCCTATTCTTAGGTTGTAACTGGGTTATAGCTTTCATGTGCAAACCCTAAATTAGTTTCATAGTAGGGCTGAGTACATTGGGTACTTTTTCTTCCATTCTTGAGATACTTTACTAAGAAGAATATGTTCCAGCTCCATCCATGTAAACATGAAAGAGGTAAAGTCTCCATATTTCTTTAAGGCTGCATAATATTCCATGGTGTACATGTACCACAATTTATTAATCCATTCATGGATCGATGGGCACTTGGGCTTCTTCCGTGACTTAGCAATTATGAATTGAGCTGCAATAAACATTCTGGTACAAATATCTTTGTTATGATGTGCTTTTTGGTCTTCTGGGTATATGCCCAGTAGAGGGATTACAGGATTGAATGGCAGATCTATTTTTAGATCTCTAAGTGTTCTCCATATCTCTTTCCAAAAGGAATGTATTAATTTGCGTTCCCACCAGCAGTGCAAAAGTGTTCCCTTTTCTCCACATCCGCGCCAACATCTCTGGTCTTGGGATTTTGTGATATAGGCTAGTCTCACTGGAGTTAGATGGTATCTCAAAGTAGTTTTGATTTGCATTTCTCTGATGATTAAAGATGATGAGCATTTTTTCATATGTCTGAAGGCCACGCGCCTGTCTTCTTCAGAGAAGTTTCTCTTCAAATCCCATGCCCAGCCTGCCATGGGATCCCTTGTTCTATTCTTGCTAATGCGTTTGAGTTCTCTGTGGATTCTGGTTATTAAACCTTTGCAGAGACATAACCTGCAAATATCTTCTCCCATTCTGAGGGCTGTTTGCTTGCTTTACTTACTGTGTTCTTGGCTGTGCAGAAGCTTTTTAGTTTGATCAAGTCCCAGTAGTGTATTTTTGAAGCTGCTTCAATTGCCCGGGGGGTCCTCCTCATAAAATACTCGCCCACCCCGATTTCTTCAAGGGTTTTCCCTGCACTCTCTTCTAGTATTTTTATAGTTTCATGTCTTAAGTTCAAATCTTTGATCCAGTGAGAGTCTATCTTAGTTAATGGTGAAAGGGGTGGGTCCACTTTCAGTCTTCTACAGGTTGCCAGCCAGTTCACCCAGCACCATTTGTTAAATAGGGAATCTTTTCCCCACTGAATGTTTTTAATTGGCTTGTCAAAGATTAAATAACGGTAAGTAGCTGGATTCATCTCTTGGTTCTCTATTCTGTTCCAGACATCTACTTCTCTGTTTTTGTGCCAATACCATGCTGTTTTGATCACTATTGATTTGTAGTATAGTCTGAGGTCTGGTAGCCTGATTCCTCCTGCTTTGTTTTTGTTTCTGAGTAATGTCTTGGCTATTCGAGGTTTTTTTCTGATTCCATATAAAACGAAGTATTGTTTTTTCAAGATCTTTGAAGTGTGACAGTGGAGCTTTAATAGGGATTGCATTGAAATTATATATTGCTTTGGGTAGTATAGACATTTTAATAATATTGATTCTTCCCAGCCATGAGCATGGTATGTTTTTCCATTTGTTAATATTTTCAGCTATTTCTTTTCTTAGAGTTTCATAGTTCTCTTTATAGAGATCTTTCACGTCCTTTGTTAGATAAATTCCCAAATATTTCATCTTCTTTGGCACTACTGTGAATGGGATAGAGTCCTTAACTGTTTTTTCAACTTGACTGTTGTTGGTATATATAAAGGCGACCGATTTATGAATGTTGATTTTGTAACCTGAGACGCTGCTGTATTCCTTGATCACTTCTAAAAGTTTTGTAGTAGAGTCCCTAGTGTTTTCCAGATATACTGTCATATCATCTGTGAAGTGCGAAAGTTTGATCTCTTCTGACCCTATATGGATACCCTTGATTGCCTTTTCTTCCCTAATTGCAGTGGCTAAAACTTCCATTACAATGTTAAAAAGCAATGGAGACAATGGGCAGCCTTGTCTGGTTCCTGATCTCAGTGGAAATGATTCCAATTTAACTTCATTCAATATGATATTGGCTGTGGGTTTGCTGTAGATGGCCTCTATCAGTTTAAGAAATGTCCCTTCTATACCAATTTTCTTAAGTGTTCTGATCATGAAGGGATGCTGGATATTATCAAAAGCTTTTTCTGCATCAATTCAGAGAATCATATGGTCTTTGTTTTTTAATTTGTTTATGTGCTGGATTACATTTATAGATTTACGTATATTGAACCAGCCTTGAGATCCTGGGATAAAACCGACTTGGTCATGATGTATAATTTGTTCGATGTGTTGCTGGATTCTGTTTGTTAGGATCTTGTTGAATATTTTTGCATCTATATTCATTAGTGATATCGGTCTATAATTTTCTTTTCTTGTTGGGTCTTTTCCTGGTTTGGGGATCAGGGTGATGTTTGCTTCATAGAACGTGTTGGGTAGTCTTCCTTCTTTTTCTACCTTTTGGAACAGATTGAGTAATATAGGTACTAATTCCTCTTTAAAGGTTTGGTAGAATTCAGATGTGAAACCATCTGGTCCCGGGCTTTGTTTTTTAGGGAGGTTTTGTATGGTTGATGCTATTTCTGAACTTGATATGGGCTTGTTCAACATTTCCACTTGATTCTGGCTAAGTCTTGGAAGGTGACGTGCTTCCAAGTATTGGTCAATTTCCTTCAGATTTTCATATTTCTGAGATTAAAGTTTCTTGTAATATTCATTAAGGATTTTTTTGATTTCTGAGGAGTCTGTTGTTATTTCATCTTTGTTTTTTCTGATTGATGAGATTAGAGATTTTACTCTTTTTTTCCTGATTAGGTTGGCCAAAGGTTTATCTATTTTATTGACCTTTTCAAAAAACCAGCTTTTTGATTTATTGATCTGTTGTATTATTCTTTTGTTTTCAATTTTATTTAGTCCTGCTCTAATTTTGGTTATTTCTTTTCTTCTACTGGGTTTGGGGTTGGAATGTTCTTCCTTTTCCAGTTGCTTGAGATGTCCCATTAAGTTGTTAACTTCCTCTCTTTCCGTTCTCTTGAGGAAGGCTTGTAGTGCAATAAATTTCCCTCTTAGAACTGCCTTTGCGGTGTCCCAGAGGTTCTGATAGTTCATGTCTTCATTGTTGTTTTGTTCCAAAAAATTGGCGCTTTCTTTCTTAATCTCATCTCTGATCCAGCTATCATTCAGCATAAGGTTATTTAACTTCCATGTTTTTGTATGAGTATGCAGATTCCTGTTGTTACTCAGCTCAAGTTTTATTCCATGGTGGTCCGAGAAGATGCATGGAATAATTTCTATTCCTTTAAATTTACTAAGGTTAGACTTGTGACCTAAGATGTGATCGATTTTGGAGTAAGTTCCATGGGCTGATGAGAAGTATGTGTATTCAGTTTTGTTGGGATGAAATGTTCTGTAGATGTCTGCTAAATCCAAATGTTGGATGGTTAGGTTTAAATCTAAGATTTCTTTGCTGAGCTTCTTGTTGGAGCATCGATCCAACACTGCCAGAGGAGTGTTGAAATCTCCGACGATTATGGAGCTGGAGGAAATCAAGTTGCTCATGTCTGTTAGAGTTTCCCTTATAAATTGAGGTGCATTCTGGTTGGGTGCATAGATATTAATAATTGAGATCTCATCATCATATTGAGTATTACCCTTAACAAATATGAAGTGACCATTCTTGTCCTTCCTTACTTTTGTTGGTTTAAAGCCTATTGTATCTGCAAATAAAATTGCAACACCTGCTTTTTTCTGATTACCATTTGCCTGAAATATGGACGACCATCCTTTCACCCTGAGTCTGTATTTGTCTTTTAAGTTAAAATGTGACTCTTGTAGGCAACAAATATCTGGCCTGAGTTTTTGTATCCAATCAGCTAACCTATGCCTCTTTAGAGGACAGTTTAAGCCGTTCACATTAATGGAGAATATTGATAAGTGTGGTGAAGTTTTGGGTATTGAGTTTTTCAAAAGTCCAGTGGGCATTTTTAATCCTTTCGCCAGTGTGGAAGTTGGAGTTTGATCCGAAGTTTCTGAGTGAGTTTACTTTTGTGGTATAGGATTGGGTTACTCATTATGGAGGATAGGTCTGAGAAAATCCTGAAGAGCTGGTTTTGTTATGGCAAATTTCTTCAACATATGAATGTCATTAAAGTATTTAATTTCTCCATCATAAATGAAACTCAGTTTAGCTGGATACAAGATCCAGGGTTGAAAGTTATTTTGCTTTAGGAGATTAAAAGTCGGTGACCACCCTCTTCTGGCTTGAAAAGTTTCAGCAGAGAGATCTGCAGTCATTCTAATATTCTTGCCTTTGAAGGTAATGGTTTTCTTTCTCCTGGCAGCTTTGAGGATTTTCTCCTTCATATTAACTTTAGTGAAGTTAATTATGATATGCCTGGGGGATGTCTTATTGGGGTTGAGTCATGCTGGGGTTCCGAAGCTGTCTGCTATCTGAATTTCAGAATCTCTAGGCATGTCTGGAAAATTCTCTTTCATAATTTCATGCAGAAGGGCCTCTGTGCCCAGCGAGGCCACTTCATCTGTTTCTGGAACCCCTATGATTCAGATATTCGCCTTCTTCGAATTATCCCAGAGCTCTCGGAGAGAATGATCCGTTTTTGCTCTCCATTTCTCTTCCTCTTTGAGAGTTTGGGAGCATTCAAAGGTTTTATCTTCGATGTCAGAAATCCTTTCTTCTGCTTGCTCCATTCTGTTGCTGAGGGATTCTACTGTATTTTTCATATCTTTGAGGGCTGCAAATTCTTGCTTCAGTGTGTCTAAGTCTTGGTGGTTTTGTCTTTAAATTCGTTAAATTCTTGAGACAACTTTTGAATTTCTCCTCGAATTCCTAATTCCACTTTGTTAATCTTGTCTACAATCCAAATTCTGAATTCGATTTCTGACATCTCAGCCAGTTGTTTATGAATGGGATCTTCAATTGCATCTGCCATATCTTTCCTTGGGGGGGTTGATCTATTCTGGTTATTCATGTTACCAGAGTTTTCCCACTGATTCCTCACCATGGTTGTTTTACTCCCTCTGATTTTTTCCCCTGGAGCTTTGTCGAGGGCCCGTACAGTGTTGTGTCCTGAGAAACTGGGGCCCTGTCTGGTGTGGTGGGGCTAAGTGGTTCTGTCTTGTTTTCAGCTGGTTTCTGTTCCACCCTAGTGAAACAGATACTTTGGATTGAAGTCTCAGCTGTGGAGAAATATCAGCAATTAAGTCACCCCGCCCCACACTGGCAAACAATTGGAGAAGAAAAATCAAACCTTTACCGTGCACCCAGGGCACCTTTTGATTTGTCCTCAGGCAATTGGTTCAGTTCAAAAAGGATCAAATCAATTGTCTCCGTCTGCACCTGTCTCGGGTGAGAGAATTTAAGAGGTCTCTGGGAACTGGATCACAGGGGTCTGGTGACTACTCTGGATTATATTCATTTCTATGACTGAAAGTTTGTGCCTCCTCAAAATTCATAATTGAAATCCTAAAGGTGATGAGGGTCTTTGGGGGTGGTGGTTAGGTCATGAGGGCAGAGCCCTGGGGCATGAATGGGAGTAGTACCCTTATAAAATATGGCCAAGGAACTCTTCCAGCTCTTTACCACAGGGAAAAACAACTATGAACTAGAAGGTGTGCATTCACCAGACACCACATCTGCCAGCATCTTAATCTTGAACTTCTGGAACTGTGAGCTATAAATTTCTGTGGTTTATAAGCTACTCAGTTTGTGGTGTTTTGTTATGGCAGGCAAATCATACTGAGACAATAATATTCTAGCATTAAAAATTGCAATAAGTTTAAGGAACTCAAGGAACTTAGACATTGTCTCACTAGTGAGGGAGAGAGAGAATGAAAATGAGAATGAATAGCAGTTTAGGGAACAGGTGACCCTATGTCATGGCCTTGACAAATAACAGTGGCTTGTTGGCTTCAGTTGACTGAATATCATTCTAGCATCTCCCTAGGTCCGGGGTCCTCAAACTGTGGCCCGCGGGCCACATGAGGCAGTGTGATTGTATTTGTTCCCATTTTGTTTTTTTACTTCAAAATAAGATATGTGTAGTATGCATAGGAATTTGTTCATGGTTTTTTTTTTTTTAAACTATAGTCCAGCCCTCCAACTGTCTGAGGGCTTAATTTTTTCTTTTTTTTTTTTTTATTGTTGGAGATTCATTGAGGGTGCTTAATTTTTTCTTATTCCTTCTACTTCTGAGTATCGTACTAAGCCAATTTGTAAGACCAATTTGTCTAAATTGGTCTCAACTTTGAGCAATTTTGCTTTAGAGGTTAACCGTGTGGGGACCTTTAACTCTTGGGTTCAGTTCTGTGATTCTGGGGCCTGCATGTATATGAGCGTATTCACAAGTAAGGGCCAGGGAGGAGAGGCCAACATTTGGTCCTTCAGCTGTAAGTTTCTGCCCCCTTATGGAATGTGGACAGTGAATTGGCCCCCTGTTTAAAAAGTTTGAGGACACCTGCCCTAGGTCTTTCGTGTCAATTCAGTTTAACTGATACTAAGAAAAGTAGGGACCCAAGTGCTCTGCAAGGCACACAACTACACCCATTTCTGTCTAATCTGGTG
Source organism: Nycticebus coucang (assembly GCF_027406575.1). NCBI lineage: Eukaryota > Metazoa > Chordata > Mammalia > Primates > Lorisidae > Nycticebus > Nycticebus coucang. The sequence goes on along the minus strand of NC_069785.1, from coordinate 49,778,472 downwards.
GGGACTCTCCATTTTCTATACCCATGTCTACGTGTGCATCTTTAAGTATATCTCTCTCTTGTTTAAACCTATGCTGGAAGGGGATTATGTCTCTGAACTCCTTAAAGAGAGTCTTCCTGATTCTGACATCCTCACCCACTAGGAAGCAGATCTGCCTGCCTGAAGGTTGGGGCTGGAGGAGATAAAGATCTGCAGTTGGCATATGGAGGACCAACAACAAAATTTCAGGGGTGCATCTGGCACAGGGGTGGATTGCTGGGGAGCAGGACAGCATCTGGGAGCATAGCTCACTCCCATGTGCTTGTGTCAGGGCACTGACATGCAGAATGATCCAGTCTACACAGGAAGAAGGCTCCAGCCTCAGCAGATGCTGACAGACTGAGACCCCCTCCCTTGTCCGTCACGAGGCCTCTGACCAGGAAGGCCAGACTCAGCTCCTGATGAAACTGTAGTAACAACTACTACTGGGGTGGCCAGTGGATGCTTCCAGCTTGTTCCTTCAGTTGCTCCCTCATTCATTTTCTCATTCATCAAATGTTTATTAAATGTCTATTGTGTGCCAGAGACTCTTGGAAATATCGGTGACAAAATGGTGAACAAAAACACACAATTGTTGTTTTTATGGAGTTTACAATTTACACTGAAAGAAATGCATACCTGAAAATGACCCTGAAAACAGCAGATACACCTGCAACAAGTGTAGTGAGGGAGAGGAACCGGCCCTGGAGCGACAGTAGGGGTTAATGTGCACAGTCGGCAGGGGAGAGCTTTCCAGGCAGAGGAAACAGTACAGGCCAAGGGCCCCTGCCTTGGTGATCTGAAAGAAGGCAGTGTCCAGAGTACTGAGAGCGAGGAGAGGCCAGGAGAGATGAGACCGGAGAGGAAGGGAAGCCCCTTTGCAGGCCAGGGTGAGGGTTTTGGACTTTAAGGCTGTAAATATATGAACTGATTAAAGGGTTTTAAAGGAGAGCATAATGCAGGCATGAAATTTGCAGCTTGAAGCTCATTCTGGCTGCTGGTTGGAGACAGATAGGAGGGGAAACTGATCTCTCCAGGGGTGGGGGTTCCAGGAACCTATTGTCTGCAGCTGGACGTGAGACAGTAGCTATCCTGGGGTAGGATGGTGGCTGTGGAGGAGGGAGATGGAGATAGGCCTTGGAGAAGTTTTCCTTATGAGGATAAGGAGAAGGGAGTGGGGGGGAGAATGTTGCCTGACAAAGAGGGTGTCAGCCGCCTGTCACTGACCAGCCAATCTGCAGAGGGAAGGATTAGGTCCAATTCGCTTTATTGCCAGAAGGGCAGAGATTCTGGAGAACAGTAAGAGTACCTCTCAAGACTGTTCTGTCCTTCTATTTCTAAAACCAGAGTTTTGTATTAAAAGTTCAAAGCAAAAACTATGTTAACTCTTACCTTAAAAATAATTAACCCTTATCTTAAATAACAATAATCAGCATAACCCATGACCTAAAACATTTCTGATTCAAAAGTTACTCTCCTAAATCAATTGCCCTAAACTACTCAAGATATATATTTTCAGGTTAAAGCTTAATTTGCAAAAGAACAAGGATGGAAGAAATGAGGTGAAGGTCACATTGGATGTAACCCGACCAGACCAGCTGTGCGGTCTGGGCCCTACCTGGACTGACTTCATCTTATTCCCACTCCATGTGCTCTCAGGGAGAGGGGCTCTCAGGTGGGCCAGGACAGGCAGAAATGAAAAAGCACAAACCAAGGCAGAATTGGCAACACGGAGAAAATGGTAGGAGGGCTTTTGTTTAATTTTTTCTTATTCCTTCTACTTCTGAATATCATACTAAGCCAGATTGGTCTAAATTGGTCTCAACTTTGAGCAATTTTGCTTTAGAGGTTAATCGTGTGGGGACCTTTAACTCTTGGGTTCAGTTCTGTGATTCTGGGGCCTGCATGTATATGAGCGTATTCACAAGTAAGGGCCAGGGAGGAGGGGCCAACATTTGGTCCTTCAGCTGTAAGTTTCTGCCCCCTTATGGAATGTGGATTGCCCTGGCCATAGGCAGCCCTTCCCACCCACCCTCCTTCTCCTTTCTCCTCACTAACTTTCACCGATGACTGAGCAAATTTAGTTAGCCTGAGGTCACATAGAACCTTTCAATTATTTGTTTTTAATTCTCTGGCCCTTCTGCCCTCAGGTGGCCATTTAGGTTGATGGACCTGGTGCCTTCAGGAATGGTGGTGGTGGAGAGCTGACTACGGGTAGCTCTGATGTTTTTGTGAAAGTCACTAGACAATGAATTAAACTTTTTTTGAAGCTTCCATTGGGGTGCAGAAATACATTTCAACTGATGTAAGTAATTTCAGCACCCATGAAAAGAGAAATTATGGCACCCAAACCTTCCCTCCTTTATCATACTAGGATTCATTCAGACAATATTTAATCTACAGTTTTCATTTTTCTAGGCTTAGTTCCACACAAATCCATGTAGGGTTTCAACTGAGGCAAAACAGTGATCCACCCCATCCCAGGGCCTTGAAAATTCAAGTTGATAATGCCAAGTTCCCTACACTAACAGTACATGTCACTTTTATTGTATCAAAAGGGGGTTGCTGTTAATGAGATGAAGAGATCTTGACATTCTGGGAGAATTTGACATGAAGAAATTATTTATTTTTTTCACATAAACTTCCCTGCTCCTAAATTACATATCTGTTTGTCCATCCACCCTGTTAATCCAGAAATACAAATTTATTGAGCATTCACGGTATGTGCCTGGCATAGCACTGACGATGAGGAATGGGGAGCATCAGTGATGAATGAGTCCTAGCTCAGCAGCGCCTCTCAAATGCTGCTGGGAAATACCCTGATAATCTAGGAGATGGAAGGAGGATGGGGAGCAAGTTTTGCTCTGGTTACTGCTGGTGGTGGTGGTGGCCACATTTCCTGATCTGTCTTGCCATTTTATCCCTTGTTACTTATTTGGAGGTTTTCATTTCAGTTAAAATTCCATGCACACTTTACACTTGGCTTTATAATGCATTCCTGTTTGCTTAAATATTTAAAATGTCCAGCAGAAGAAAACTGTTGGTCTGGTTAAATGCACTGTGCTTATCCTGTGAGCCCCTTGGCACACACCTGAGAACCTCCATGTGCCTGAACCCTGAAAAAGAAGAGAAAGAGAATGCAAAATCTGGTGGAAGGATGATCGTAAACAAAGGCCAACAATATAGTGGAGGAGAGAAATGTTTTTTTTTTGAGATGATTGGGGAAGCAGGTGCTAGACTGAATTGTTTTTTTTGAGACAGAGTCTCACTCCATGGCCCTGGGTAGAGTGCCCTGGTGTCAGCTCACAGCAACCTCAGATTCTTGGGCTCCTGAGAGCCTCTTGCCTCAGTCTCCTGAGTAGCTGGGACTACAGGTAAAACTGAATCTTGAAGGAAGGAATAAGGATTTTGAGGAGGTGGGAGAAGCATTCTATGAAATGAGAATTGTGTATGTAAATGTATAGGGCTGTGAAATACAATGACTTGCCTGGGGAATGATGCCACTTCCCAAGTTCCAAGAGCATAGATTTATGGGAAAAGAAAGAGATAGGAGAGTGGAGGTTGCGGCCAGATTTGGAAAAGGGCATCAGATGTACTACGAGTCTGAACTAAACCCAGAACCATGAGCTCAGTAGGCAATGGGAAACAGTTTAAGTTGCTCTAAGTGCAGAATGGTGAGCAGGTGTCATGTCATAGACACATCTCTGAGCGGACTCAGTTATAGGTGTTAGGGCGGGCAGGCGGTTCAGAGGGCTTCAATTCCAGGATTACCTTCACTCTCTGATGATCCAAAACATAGTGGTGAGGGTGGGCAGCCCACTCCTTCCTGGTTCATATTAAGTTTGGGAGGGACCCTGCAATCTGTATGCTCAGATATTTCATTTAAACTCTGAGTGCAATTAGCCAGGTTTGGAATTTGCTGAAAGCATAGTGCATGTGAGGAGAGGTAGGGGCCTAGAGAGGTAAAGCCATTTCCCAATGTCACCAGCTAATTATTGGCAGAAGTTAAGACTCACACACGGTTCCTCTGCTCCCAGTCACGCGTTCATCGCCTCCCACCAACCCAGCCAGGAGTTTTGATCCAAGTCAGAATTTCTGGGTTCACCTTGTCCCTTGCAGAGTTCTTGATACCTGTGGGCATGTGGAGGACAGAGTTGTTTCACAGGGCACTGGAAATTTTGCGTCCCAGCCAAGGTCAGTTCAGTGTTCTTATTAACATACTGTAGATAATGGATGTCTAAAAGTCTGAGGGCATAAATATTTTAATGTAGCCATACTGTGCCTGCACTTCAATTTTTATTTACTTTTATATGTTGCTGGCATAGGGCCACAAGGTTTCCATCAACAGAAATGGCTGCTGATTGAAGCGATTTGCTTTCTCTCTAAGTCCTGAAGAGAGCCCTGTTCTCCAAAACAGGTGTTTTTAGATCAAGATGGGCTGCTGGAAGCTATGTGGGGAATACACTTAGTAAAGCAATGCCAGAAATTGGGGTGGTGTTGGCTTCCTGATTTAAAGCTTTGCTCGCTTTGGTCATGAATTTTATATTCCTTTTCAGATTGATCATTTCTCCCTCTGATAAAGGGACAGTGTTCTACCAAGTGGGTTGGCCCCTGACCTGAGAAATATACTGATGCATCAAAATTCCCTGAACTGGCAATATGCAGACTGTGCATCTGCAAAGGCAGAGAGGGGCCAAGCAGGCCTTGTGTGATGGAACTCTCCCTCACTTAGTATGCATGGCTACCATGATGGCTGAGCAATTTTTTGGCTGCTTTTAACCCAATGTAATTTGCAAATTGATTGTTCTTCCTTGGAAGTCTTTCTTAATTAAATAGTAACTGCAGTTATTACCCACAGACAAAAAGACATTTTAGTGTGTTGGCAGAGGATGGTCTTAGCTCAGTGGATTTTCATCTGTTGGAGTACTCACCATGGACTACTGTGTGCAGAACTCCACTGAATATCTCCTCCTAAAGGAATGAGCTAATGCTCTGTGCCCACAAAGAGCACTGAAGAATCAGGGGCGTCAATGATACTGCCTCATAGCAATATATTTATAGGAACCTTTTACTCTTCAATGCACTGATTATACACATTACCCTATTCCATTTTCACATTGTGTATGGTAAATGACTACATTCTCCATTTATCAGATGAGGAAACCAAGGCACTAAGCATTTAGGGATTTGCCTAAGATCATACAGAAAAGTTAGAATCGGGACTAGAATGACCTGCCTCCTTGTTTGATCCCCATGTGGAGTTATGCCCGGATGCATTCATTCAACACCATTTGCTAAATGCCAACTACAATTGGGCTGCCAGGGGATGGAGTGAGCAGGTGCCTTCTACAGAAATCTATGGAACAAGTATCTTCCCTTCAGGCCAGAGTGATTCTGAGCCTTTACAGGTATCAGAAACATTTGGGAAGCTCATTCAAAAGCGCAGTTACCTGGGCCAAAGTCTGGGGTTTTTAACCCTTTCTGATTGTACATCAGACCTCTACTGACATTTTAATTGTTTTATGTAACCTGAAATAGATAATAAAATCAGTAGATGAGTTCCTATTTCAAACTGTAGGATAATTCCAAGTAATCCACCAAGTTCTTTTGCATCCGAAATAAATAAGAGCTGGGGAGTAACGAGGTGCCAGGAAAAGTGGATTGGAATTAACAAGCCTGTGATATCCATTCTTAGAAGTTCTTCAGGAGAATTAGAGGGAAGTCAGGGAGAAGAGTGCAGACTAGGCTTTCATCTTAGTCAGTGTTGCACAGAGGGAGGAGAAATGGAATCAGAACACCTGCTATAGGAACCCACTCTGCTTGGAGATTTGTGGGGGAATGAAAGTCTCATCCAGGAGCATCTGTGAACCTGTAGAGAGGTAGTTTCTGCTCCAAGACACAACAATGCCTCTGGAGCCACGTGGCTCTCTCCCTGATGAAACTTTCCTGGATTAAGCCAGGTCAACCTCATGGCTGGAGCTAGTTAACCTTTCCCCTTCATCTACACAGGATCTTTTTTTTTTTGAGACAGAGCCTCAAGCTGTCACCCTGAGTAGAGTGCTGTGACATCACAGCTCACAGCAACCTCCAACTCCTGGGCTTAAGCGATTCTCTTGCTTCAGCCTCCCAAGTAGCTGGGACTACAGGCTCCCACCACAATGCCCAGCTATTTTTTGGTTGTAGTTGTCATTGCTGTTTGGCAGGCCCGGGCTGGATTCGAACCCACCAGCTCTGGTGTATGTGGCTGGCGCCTTAGCCGCTTGAGCTATAGGCGCCGAGCCTACACAGGATCTTTCTCTACTACTTTTCTCCCCTTCCTTGCTTTCTCCCTTCCTTACACATGTTCAAAATTTCCTGCCTCCATCATCCTCCCTCCTCCTCCTCCTCTAAGGCCAGGCACACATGCTATCTTTCTCATGATGGCATTGACTTCCTCTCTCGGAATGACTCATTTTCCTCTGTGTTCTCTGACGCTTTGTACCTCCGTGATTTTTCACTTAGCCGTCATGCATGAAAGTACATCAGCCTTTGGGATACATTTCTTCTTCATCTTTGTGTCTCTCCTAGAAACCCATATAGAGCCTTTACAGCAGAGGTGACCAGTACTTGTTAGTTGAGTCAAATTGCTTTACTGAACTGTAACTACTCCTGAAAGACCCACTTAAGAGACTCTTCACTGATTAAAAGCAGTAATAAATGAATGTATCAGTTCAAACTACAGTGCACCACTCCACTGACAACTTCTACCCCTTGATCTTTAAAAAATAAACACCCATGCACAAAGCATATGCAATTTATAACAGAAGAGGGAATCATGACTCATTTCAATGAGGATTCAACAATGGCCACTGGTAAGTTGGCTGTTGGTGCAGATCACAGATGTAATTAAATGTTAGACATATCTGTGTGTTGATATGTCTAAGATATTGCTAAGTGCCCTTTGGGGATTAAAATTATCCCTCTCCTCACCTTCCTCCACACCAATAGAGATTGTCCCACACAACCATCCTGTGACTGCTGAGTCCTGGGAACCTTTCATGGTCAGCCCCACATGTTAGTCTCCCTGTACCCTGGGGCTGACCTTGACCCAGCCTTCTCTGCATAAGGAGAAGAAACTCATTTCTAATCCATCTGCTCCCCTCCCTTGCCCCTTCATTCCATTTATGACCTAACCTGTCTGCTGTGTTCTGCTTTGACCAGTCTTACCTTGAGTCTGCACAGGCTGGCTGGCCAGGATAGGGACTGACAAAGCAAGGTGACCCCATTTGAAACATGGGGTGACCCTCCCCCTACAAACATGATGTGTCTACAGGGTGATGAGTCCTACCTTGAAAGGTGCCTGTAGGGTAATAGCCTCATGATCTCATCTGCAGCTCCGAAAATGGTGATATGCCCATGTGACTCGATGTCCATCATATCACACCTGGGGGACTAGCAGCCTGGCCCTGAAGCAGGAATTTAGGTAACCAAGATGTAAGTGGCAGAGAAGAGTCACAACGCTCTTTGTCAGAGCAAGCCTAACGGGTATTAAGACGAGCATATCAGCAGTACCAGCCCATCTGTCCTCAGATACTTGAATGGTCCTCCAGAGGAAGGAGGACTGAACTTGCCCTGCAAGACCCTAATAGGTAGAACTTGGGCCAAACAACAAATCCAAATCCAGAAATGCATCTTTCTCTGGGCTATGGCCATGATGCGTGGTGGGCTTAGTCTCCACATGTGTGCATGCAGTCTCCTTTGCTGGGATCCTCTCTCCCCTTCCCCACCTGGATAATCTTGACTCACCCTTTGGGTAACAGCTTAGACATCACTTCTCCAGAACAGGAGGCCTTCCTTAAAACCCCTAGACCAAGATTTCTCTACAGTGGCACTACTGACATTTTGTGTCAGGTAATTCTCTCTCATTGGGGGGACTGTCCTGTGAGTTGTAGGATGTTAAGCGGTACTCCTGTCCTTTACCCACCCACCGGATGGCTGTAGCATCTACTGGGTTGCAACAATAAGCAAGTAGTCTGAAGATATTGCTAAGTGCCCTTTGGGGATTAAAATTGTTCCTCGCCTCATCCTCCTCCACATCAATTGAGAACAACTACTTTAGACTAATGTTTCTGCAGCACCCTGTGTTTCCCCTTTTTATAGCACTTAGCACATGCTTCACACTTCTAGACTTCTTAATGCTGGTTAAATGTCCGTCTTCTCCCCTAACTCTCAGCTCTCTGGTATTTAGGGTTGATTCTAAGGTTCTTTGCTGCTTCTAACCTTTCAAGCCATAAAAACATCAGTGAAGGGGTGACCCCATTTAAATAAGATCTTAGTAACTCTTAGCTACAGCATAGTCTTGTCCCAAAGTTAGCAAATTTTCTCTCACTGGAGTGGTCTCAATAGGTGAAAAGCCATATTTTTGTGTGTGTGGATATTGTGGCAGAGATTTAAGCACTGACTGGGCAATCCTGAAAGTTCCTTCCAGTTATGAGATTGCATGGAATTTGGGCTCTCAGCCAACCACCTCGTGGGTAACTAATTAAATCACAAGGAAGAGGCCAGCCGCTCCCTCTGTAGTCAGGTGCTAAGTGTTCCCAAGGAGGAGCTGATGCAACTTGGGAGTGACCTTTAAGTGGGTCAAGAGTCACATGAATATGGAACGCCTTTCCCTTCCCTTTCTTCCCACCCATGAGGTCATGTGACCCATATCCTAAGGGGCAAGATCATGCTTGAAAGGTTTCGAAAACATCCTTTTCTAATTCCCACCCTTTACTTGAACAAGCAGAGCTGCGTAGCCTTCTGGCGTGTGACCGTGAGTGAGGAAGGAAGCCTCATGCACTTTATTGGCTGGTGCAGGAGTTGCCTGGGGCAGCATTCTTCAGACTTGGAAGGTTATAGCTTGTATGATTTATTGCTTTATTTTTCTTTCCCTCTAACCTCTTCTCCAATGGGGCAAAGAACAGTAAGCAGAGATAAACGGATGTCCCCTAGGCCCACACTTGCTTCCAAAGCTGAGGGAGAATGAGCTTCAACAGCTGTTGACAGAGTCCCTGTGTGCCAGGCACGGTGCTGGGGACATTCTTATATAGGACCTTATGAGTCCCCTTCCTAACTCAGTAGGGCAGTGCAGTTATATCTGGCTTCTGAAGAGGCAGAAAAAGGGCCCATGGCTTGCCCAACATCACACAGCTGGTCAGGAGCCTGGGCCTGGGGCAGGATCCGTCCATCTCCCTCTTCACGCTGTGCTACAGGCAGAACGTGAATCTCTTCTAGATCAAGCTTCTGTTTCAAGAGTCCCTGGAGCTGGCATAGTCATGAGGAAAACTGTCACTCGAACTCAAATTACTGCTGGTTTCTGACTGATGCTTATGATCTTGCCATGACTTGACTTGATTGTGTCTTTACAAATCTGTCTTTACATAGCTGCAGCTGAGCCTTCCTAAATGATTGTACTTCTGAATTAACATGGTGAACTGAACACGTGTTTATTTCTCTCTAGAAACAAAATAAAAGCAGAGGAGCTGAAAAGCATAAATCTACAAGGACAAGGAAAAAGGGAGAGGATCTTGGTCAGAATTTGTAGGATGGAAACAGAACGGACCACCAATAAATAACCAGGATACCAGAAACCCAAAGTCTGTGAGAGTAGGTACAAGATGGTGGGGCTGGAAGGAGGTCAGCAAAATATGGGGCAATTCTTATTGCAGAATCTCTGTAAGAATCTAGGACCATGTCCTTTCCACCTCTGGACTCAGTTATGTGACCTCTACTCTCTGACCTCAGCACACTGTGTTAAGTGGGATAGCTCTAGATTCAGATATACTTGGTATATCCAAAACCTGAGAAGAGACAGTAATGGAAATAAAGGCTTCAATAAAGTTTGCACACTAAACAGTAGGGTCCCACCAACGCTCTTTTCCCTGATTGGCTCCTGGATTTCTGGAAGCCAAGTTTCTACTCAGCATCCCAGGAAGGAGGTTGGAAAATTCTTCTAGGGAAGATACCTAAAAGACATAAAGATGTGGCCATTTGGGTTATCCTCCAGCAGGAGCTCAGACCCTCATCACCCTGTGCAGTGGTCCGTAAAGCGCAGGCTCCACCCGGAGCTCACAGGTCATTCTTTCAGTGGTCAAGTGCCTCATTCTAGAAAGGCTTGAACTAAAATGTTGCCAAAATTGTGTCTTTCTTTGTTATCAAACAAGCAGCTCCATTGCTGTTGAGACATCTTTGCAAACTTAACACTTGAATTTGTGACACCCCAATTGCAAAAAGCCTTAGTTCTTATTCCTTTACAACACTCCTCCTTTGTAGAGCTGATCGTCCGCTTCCAGCCCCCATCCCATCCTCCACCCACTCCCCCAATCAGGTTTGTGTGTTGGGGTTTTGTTTTTTTTTTGCACTTTTTTTGGCTGGGGCTGGGTTTAGCTCCGCCACCTCCGGTATATGGGACCAGCGCCTACTCCTCTGAGCCACAGGTGCCGCCCTGGCTTTTATTCTGACATAGATTAAAACTTGGATCCCCTTTGTGGCAGCTGCCATACCTAATCCTCACTCTATGCTGCTGTACTCGAGCTATTTCACCAGTTACTTTGATTGTGTTTGTGTTTTCGCGTTTGTTGTCTTTTATGCCATTTCCCCCACTTTACTCTTTGAATGCTCTGAGCATGATCCCGGTTTCCTAGGAATATATAACAAGTGCTTCAAAGCTTTTTGTACTCTTGCCAATACCATTATCTAGAAATATGCTGGCATTTCGTATAAACATATGCTTAGATTTCTATAACCAAATGCTTCTTATGTGTGACTTATTATTATAACTGAGTACATTTATAAAAACATAACTTTATTTACAGGTGTAATCTATTATAAGTATCTGTATTTTTACTCAATTGGTGTGTGTGCCCAACAAAGAATATGTCATTTTTTCTTGGGAATAAAGTCACATTATTTGTAAAGACTTAGTAGAGATTAAATGAGTACAAACAGCATTTATCTTGTTAAATAGATACTTTAAACATTTAAAACAGTCCCAGGTTCAAAGATGATACTCTGAAACATTTCAAGGTGACCTCCTAGCTCCAGAGCTAAAACAATTGAGAAAAAGTGGCAAAGGGCTAATCATTGGGAATATTTTACAAAGGAAAGTAAGGTGGTCGAGGGGAAGATAGAGGTGAAATGAAGTTTGAGGCCAGAAGATCTGCTGGGATCAAGGTCTCCATCCATAGGCTGTTACCTTGGGTAAGCCACTTCACCTCCCCAGCTAAAATGGAGGCCATAATCCTCCCCTCACCATTTGTCATACATTGAGTTATTACATTTGCAAACATTTTTACTATAAATTATCATACACATTTTAATTATTGTATAGCCAAGCCTGACTTTTTTTTTTTTTTTTTTTGTCTAATTCCTACAGCATCTTGGGCGTGATATTCATTCAATAAACATTTGTTGGATGAGAAGTTAATGAATGAATTTGTGAGGCAGGGGGTTTAAAATATTTTGCAGCCACCTGACTCATTTGTAGACATTTGTAAAATTGAGGATTTATTAATCCCTGGACAAACAGGTCTCTTGATTCAAAGGTAAAAAGTAACTTTCCAGGTTGTCAAATGTTTCCAGATATAGGACATTAACTGACAGGGTTGATCATGAGAAATTGTTATCATCCTGTTCAAATACACGTATAAGATCATGGATTTTGGGAACCTTGGAAATAATCACTTTCTTTTGGGGTAAGAGGAAACTGGAGCCCAGAGGCTCTTAGAAAGCAATGGCTTTGTATAATTTTTCCATTTCATATCTCTAGGGTAATTGTTAGGCAGATATACAACAGATATGTTTTTAAATGTATTTTTCAAGAATTGTGCTAAGACTAGGGAAATAAACATCGATAAGACAAGCTCTTTCCCTTTGAGGAACTCATAATCTAGACAGACTTGAAAAGTAGAACATAAGCTGTTAGTCATGCTAATGTTGTAATGGAATCATCTGGGGGCAAAGGGAAGCTTTGAGAGGAGGTGTTTACCCTGTGTCTTAGCTTGGATTCCCTAGAAGCGGACCTTGCAGTGAGTGGGCAAGTGAGTCACTAAGGAAATGTTCCTGAGAGGAACTGGGAAGGAAGCAGGAGGCAGCAAAAGAAGACCAGGAGAAGAAACAGTAAGGATGAGATTTCACTCAAGTCTCACTGAGGACAGGTTAGCCTGATCCTGCAGGGGAAACCCCAAGAATAAGTCACACCTCGGAGTTTTCCCCTAGCTTCCAGGCAAAGGGACCGGGCTCTCCTAGTCTCACACTCCTCAGCCATTAGCTAAGGGTCATAACAGGCAGAGTTGGGAGACTCTGTTGCCCCCCAGACACTCTAGGCTTTGGAATATGGGAAGACTTGCTCCAGTAGACAGAAGGTGGGCCTCCGAAGAGAGTTGCTGGTAGCCACTAGTAGCAAAAGTACACAGAAAGCGGGTACCAGGCGTGCAGAAATTATGGTAGAGATCCGAAGGAATCTGAAAAAAGCACCAGCAGTGTCACCTGAAGTCTGTGAGGACGATTCAAGGTGGGTGGGAAGGACATTCCAGGCATCAGTTACAGCATGGGGAAAGGTCTTGACGCATGTCCTTTTCCCATGGTCTGGCTAGACTGTAAGAAGCTGGGAGATGAGCTTACAAAGGTAGTCTAGAGAGTCAGATGGTGAGGCATTTTATTTTTTTCCTGGTAATTTGGTTGTTTTGGTTGCAAGAAAAAGACATCCATTAGCAGTATCTCAAACAACAGATGGTTTTTGTAAGAATGTGTATACTCAGGTCAGCGCCTGTGGCTCAAAGGAGTAGGGCGCCAGCCCCATATACCAGAGGTGGTGGGTTCAAACCCAGCCCAGCCAAAAAAAAAAAAAGAATGTGTATATTCAGGAAACTAGAAAAGGCTTGACCCCAGCAGAAACAGGAGGAAAAATAGAAGTGACAGATCTCAAGGAGCCAGAACTTCAGAACAAGCAGGACTCATGGCTGTTCACCCTAGCAAAGCACTGCTGTAGTGTCACACAGTTCCCGTCTGCTCTAATCCTGCCATGGGGGAGCTTTCCTTTTTTTTTGAGACAGTCTCACTATGTTGCCCTTGGTAGAGTGCCCTGGCATCACAGCTCACAGCAACCTCAAACTCTTGGGCTTAAGCCATACTCTTGCCTCACCCCCTCAAGTAGCTGAGACTACAGGCGCCCACCACAATGCCCAGCTATTTTTTGTTGCAGTTGTCATTGTTGTTTCAGCTGGCCTGGGCTGGGTTCGAACCCTCCGACCTTGGTGTATGTGGCTGGCGCTATAACCACTGTGTACAGGTGCCGAGCCGGGGAGCTTTCCTCTTTCTGCTTCTGTTCTGTACTATTATCTATCTCACTCTCTGCTGACTCATGTTTTCACCTCCTTATAACTCTCATTTTCCTCGACCCTCTTGGCCTCTTTTGTAAACCCCAGTTTTTCTTTGTCTTAACTTTTATCTTTCTTCCCATTTCTACCTACCTCCTTCTCTCAGCACATCTGAGTTCAGAATTCCAGGACTAGCTGATGGGCCAGGAGTTTCCTGATGTGCTATAGTGTAGATCCCTGTCCAATTCATGCAGTGAATTACTGTCTTAGGTTCAGATACTCAACCTTGGTCCAAATGGCTATTCCCTGGGGATAGAGTCCCACGATACAATAGCTAAGATTTATTTAGCACTCTTCCAAGTGTTCCATATGTTTTTTTTCATTTAAACATTATATTTTCTTGATCAATCATAATTTAATAATTCACATCTGTATTTATTTAATCATCTGATAAGGTTGTTCCATGATTGCCTTCAGTTTATAGACGAGTAAACTAAGTCTTGCAGGGGTGTCCAACCGCAGCCTGTGGACTATACGCAGATTATGTGAGGACTTTTTTGGTTATTTGTGGTGGCAGATATCACAAAAATTATGCACAGACCCTTTCTGTTTTGTTCATCAGCATTCATTAGTGTTTGTGCCCCAAGACAACTCTTCTTTAAATGTCATGCTGAGAAACCAAAAGGCTGGACACCACTGTGAGGTTCACATAACTAATATGTCATGAACTTCCTTCTACCAAGGGGTCTGAGTTGTTCAGCTTAGAAGAAACTATACCCAGGACAGGACCCAGAAATGGCATGTCTGGCCAATAGCCTTGCTTCCATAGGAAGGTGTTTGGAATATATCATGATGGTCATTAAACCACATGTCTATTTAGGTGGAATGAAATCTGAGGTCTGTCTGATCTGGTGTTGACTTATGGTGTCAACTAAATAGTCTAATGCTTAAAAACATCCCAAGAATATTATATTTCTTTTCATTCTGGCATAGTTTACTAGCATCAGTTCTGATATATTAAATTGTCTGGGGTAAGAAGCAAGGGTCTTCAGCAGCTGAGTAGAACATTTAGGAAGTCCACAAACAATTGCAATGGTCTCTTTGAACAAAGGCTCTGTTTCCAGAGAAGTCTCTCTGTGGTTCCTGGCTGATTTATGTGTAGGTCTGACCTGGTCATGGGGCACTGTGGTGGGATGGGGGGCTAGAATTCTGCATGAAGCTGAAAATTCTGTGGACTCCCCTTGAGGTGAAATGGAAGGTTTAAAAGACTCTTTGGTGGAGACTTTACCTCTTTCATGTTTACATGGATGGAGCTGGACCATATTCTTCTTATAAAGTATCTCAAGAATGGAAGAAAAAGTATCCAATGTACTCAGCCCTACTATGAAACTAATTTATGGCTTTCACATGAAAGCTATACCCCAGTTACAACCTAAGAATAGGGGGAAGGGGGAGAGGGAGGGGAAGGAGGGGGAAGGTGCATACATGCACCATATATGTGTGCATTCGCGTCTGGCTGAATTGTGGGAAGCTGGGGAGAAGAAACCTGACAGCTTACAGAACGAGCAAAGTTCCTTTCAAGGTTCTTTGAGTCTCTGCCCTGTAGTCTCTAGCTTCCCCCAGAGAGGGAGGGAGATTAGTGGGATTACACCTGCAGTGCATCTTACAAGGGTATATGTGAAACTTAGTAAATGTGGAATGTAAATGTCTTGGCACAATAAGTAAGAAAATGCCAGGAAGGCTATGTTAACCGGTGTGATGAAAATGTGTCAAACAGTCTTTGAAACCAGGGTATAGTGCCCCATGATCACATTAATGTACACAGCTATGATTTAATAAAATCAATCAATCAATCAATCAATCAATAAAAGACTCTTTGGGAAGGATAATCCTGACTTATCTTGTAACCTGGAAATAGGAAGGTGAGTGATTGTATTTACTTAGGCTTTTTCTTAAAGAGATAGAATTGAGTTCTGTGATTTCTTGTTAAGAGGAGGAACCACAGGGAGAGGAAACTGTTTTGGTTTCCTGGAGGGAGATTGCTGGGGAGGAGGAAAGAAGGGGCCCTCTGCCTGGACTCCCATCACGCTCCCCTACCAGTGACTCAGTGCAGATTACTTCCTTGTCAGAAATCAAAAGAAATTCCAGGAGCCCCCTGAGACTGAGATCTGAGTTTGAGATATTACCAGGCTAGGCACCCACCATTAGCTTTACTTTTTGCTCTATCACAGAGAAAAGGATAAGACATTGTCATTGAAGAGAAGAGAACTTGTGGTAAATCATCCTGAGAATAAAGGGGGGAGACTTTTAGGCTCCCATGCTGTCCTGCAGCCCCCGAGGCTGAGTGGCAGTGGGCTGTTGGAAAAGAGCCTTGCAGAAAGCACTCAACTTCTTGGGGTCCAGTTTCAGCCTCTAACCAGTTTCAGTGCCTCTGTTTCTTGTCTGTGAAATGCGGCTTCCAGACTCAGTCTCTACGATACCTATCAGTGCTCTCTAGAAACACAGAGAGACCTGAGTATAGAGGGCTTTGGGAGCCCAAAGCCCTAGAAGAAAAATTAGTGACCTGTCTGGGAAGATGGAAAGCACCATGGAGTCCAGCATCAGTAACATTTCACCTTAGACTTTATTTTTTTTTCTTTTTGTATTTCAGATTAATATGAGGATACAAATGATTAGGTGACGATGTTTGCATTTGTTAGGTAAGGTCCCTGTTGTAGTTTTCCCACCCCCAGGAGGTGTGTCCTATACCCTTATATTGTGCCCATTAGGTGGGACCACACCCATCCCCTCCGTCTTCTCTCTCCCCCTTCCCTTCTCCCACCTCCTCCCAACTTGAACTGAACTGAGATTTTCTTTTGTGTATTAGTTCGTCTACAATCTTCATTGCAGAACTGAGTACACTGGATACTTACTTTTCCACTCTTGTAATACTTCACTAAGAAGAATGTATTTAAACTCCATCCAGGTTAATACAAAAGATGTAAAGTCTCCATTTGTATTTATGGCTGAGTAGTATTCTGTGGTATACATGACCTACAGTTTATTGACTTAGACTCTGGATATGTCTATGGCTGTTGCAGAAAACTTAGCTGTCACTGAGCCTGCCTCAGAGTTATACCAAGGGCCCCACCCTGGTCCCTGGCATCCTCCTTCCCTTCTCACAGAACATTCTAGTCCATACACACACACACACACACACACATATATGTGGTGCATTCGTGTCTGGCTGAATCGTGGGAAGCTGGGGAGAAGAAACCTGACAACTTTCAGAACGAGCAAAGGTCCTTTCAAGGTTCTCTGAGTCTCTGCTCTGTAGTCTCTGGCTTCCCCCCAGAGAGGTAATTGGAAACACAGTAGGTACTGTTTTCTGCTCACTGATCTTCCCCTTCAATCCGCCTTCGCTTAGCTAAAGAATGTACAGTTCCTTCCTCTGGGAGGAGAGAGGAGACAATTCAGGTGGATCCGCAGGAGCCAAGCCTTTCTGTGATCTCCATTTCCCTGGCCCCCTTGCTCGGGCAGGACGTTCTCACCCTGCCTCGCCTTGTTAGGTAGACTGGAAACTTAACCAGCAAGCCAGGGTTTATGTGCTTGCTTCAGGAAGGAGAGAGAGAAGGGGAAACCGGGTAGATTTGCCTATTTCCTGGTAAACCAATGAGTAGGGAAATTCAGGGGTAAAAATGAATACAAGAGATTGTATTGAGCCATCAGCAGGCACTACATATGGTTCCAGATAAGTACACAGCATCGGGGGCTTCCTTTGGATTTTCATAGCAATATCACCATCTTTCCCTCCTTGTCAATATTGCATGAGGAAAAGTCTAACTCAAGCTCATTTTCCTGGTTTAGAAATACAAAGAAAGGAAAATAGTGAGGCAAATAACCATTGCCTTTTGCTCTGGGTCTCCTCTTTGGAAGTCTGCTGAGGTCCTGGAATGGACCTGAAAGATGCAAATATTAATTTACCTACCCTTCTTACCTGCCACTCTAGAATCTCACTAAGCTAGAGAACAAATTCAAGGCTTCCTGGAAGGATAGACTATGCGTGTTGTAAGGACCTAAGGCAACCTTACTGGTAATCACTAATAGATCCGGTTCTCTATTTCCTGAAGTTTAATGAACATGAAATATCATGTTACACAGCTTCCTCTATTGACAAGTCTTCTTCTTCTTCCTTTGTTTTTCCTTTGGAATGGACTCTCACTCTGTCATCCAGGCTGGAGTGCAGTGGTGTGATCATAGCTCACTGCAAACTTGAACCCCTTGAGCTTAAGTGATCTTGCTGCCTCAGCCTCCTTGAGTAGCTTGGTCTACAGGCATGTTCCACCATGCTTGGCTAATTATTTTTGTAGAGTCAGGGTGTCATTATATTGCCTAGGCTGGTCTCAAACTCCCAGGCTCAAGAGATCCTCCCTCATTGGCCTCCCAAAGTGCTAGGATTATAGGGGTAGGTTTCCTTCTTCTGACAGTGAACACACAAGCCTCAGGTGTGGTGGTTGGTGGGTGCTCCCTGACTAGTACATCCTGGACCCCTGAGAAACTACCTGGAGGACACCTCTCTGGAGAGTTTCTCATACCCACAGCAGATTTGCTGTGAGTGAGATATTAGTTTTTCACACATTAAGTCCCCGAGGACGTGTTGGTATTGTTTGTGACTGCAGCATACCTACCCTATTCTGACTGATACACAGACCCAGTCTAAGACAGTTCCTCAAATTCACATGTTCATCAAAGCCACCTCTGGTGTTTTTTTAAAAACTTATTCCCAAAGCTTCTGATCAGGTAGATCTGGAATGGGGTTCGGGCATCTGCATTTTGATTGCATGTTAAATCATTCCCAGAGGTTCTAGGCCAACGTGTCTGCGAACCTGAGGTTCCCTGAGACCCCTACATGGAGAAACACTTAAAGGAGGGTTGAAGAGGTTAATTTAGACTGCTTGCTGTTAAAGTTAAGTTGCATTTTTGCTTTTCTTTGAAGGCCTCAGTTACTTTCTTACCAGAAGGACAGGAAATGGGAGGTGGGTTCACCAGTGAAGGAGCACTCATTAACACTAACCCAGATCATAGGCACAAGGGGGGAATCAACCTCATAAGTTTGTTCTGGGGAATAGTGGAGATAATGCAATGAAATACATAAATTACTTAGCCCCTTATCTGGAATAAGAAAGGTAGTTTATTTAAAAAGGACAAAGAAAAACCAAGTTTCAGATTCCATTTCCCCAAAAACAAACAGTTATGCATTACCTTCTCAGTGCCAGGCACAGTTAGAGACAAGAGGGCCTCCACCTGTCTCAGCTGTCAGAGGGGAGTCCAGCAGGGAGCTGAGCTGTGCGTGTGCAGAAATAACCATCGTACAAAGCGCTGCATGATAAGGGCTGTGAGAACTGCTAACCCAAAGTACTATGGGAGTTCAGAGAGGGGAGAGATTTCAATTTCCTTTGAATATTGACTAGCGACTGCATAGAAACTGTAATATCTTCTAAGAATGACAGTCAGGCATTTCTCACAAGGGCTAATGAATCATTCCATTTAGCTGTGACAACAGCAAGGCAAAGAAATATCTTCAAGGGCCCAGATGTTATTTTTCCAGCCTTGTCCCGGGGATATAATGTGCTTAGAAGTTATGACAAATTAGTGGCTTGTGACAAATCTACATGAGCCCTTTTATAAAAATGGAAGTTTGGGCCTGAGTTAATGGGTTTTTATTGACAAGGGAAATAAGTTGGATAGGGCGAGTAGAGCCCGCCTAGGATAACTTTGAAAAGTAGCACAAGAGTTTAGATTTGGCTCTGGAAGTCTCGGGATCAGCAGCTCTTCAAAAGGCAGAAGCCAGCCCTCCGTTTAGTCACAGGCCATTGCTACACTTCAGTGTCCAACAGTTGTTTCCCATACAAGGGCCGAGGGCAAAGTTGCTAAGTAATTGCAGGAAGGAGGAGAAGGAAGTGAAGCAGAAGTAATTCAAAGTCACAATGAAAGATAGAGATGAGGGGAAAGCAATGCCACAGTATTTTTCTTTCTTTCTTCCTTTTTTTTTTTTTTTGCCAGTGCTAAGTTCTGCTTCCTCAGTATCCTCATCTTAGAGGGAGTATCCCTTAATTTGACACTGCTGTGTTTGTCCTTCTGTGTACCTTTGTTACATTTGGAATGGCTGGCCAAGGGGTTCTTCCCTTGGGAGGAAGAAGCTATCTCCAAAGTCAGAGCTGTTAGGAAGCAGAGCCATGTTTTGGCAGAAACTTGTTGCCATATGTCCAGGTAGTCTTTTCTGGTCTGGAAACCATGGCTGCTCTTCAGTCCCACATGTGCATGGCAACCTAAGGAAACCAAGCAGCATGGCAGGGGAGGGGCAGCACGAGGCAGACTTGCAGACCGGAAGGGCTGCTGGCCTTGTCACAGGTCCTGGGCTTCACTCTTCTCCCTCCTCTCCCCCATTAACTGGGCCCAGCTACCTTCCCTGTGCATGTTGTCTTCCGGTCACCAGGGGGCGCCCTCATGTTCCCGCCACCTTACTGCTCTGCTCATTCAGGGTCACTGCCTCCTCATAGCTTGGCTTTTTCATGGCCCATAATGTAGGCCTCTCCTGCCTACATCTGTTTTATGTATTATTTACTTCTTTTTTAATTTCAGATTAACATAAGGGCTCACATGAATAGGTTACATTGTTTGTGGTTTTGTTAGGTAGAGTCCAAGTTGCAGTGAGCTCTTTACCCAGGAGGTGTGCTGTACATCCCTACATTTTACCTGACAGGTAAGTGCTTCCATTTGCTCCCGCAATCCCATTACTAGGTGTCTACCCAGAAGAAAAAATATCCTTTGACTATGAAGACATTTGCAGTTGAATGTTTGTAGCAGCTCAATTTATAACTGCCAAGGTGTGGATGCAACCCAAGTGCCCAGCAACCTGTGAATGGATAAATAAACAATGGTATATATACATCATGGTTTATTTATAAATATACATACTATTTATTTATTTTTAATTTCAGTTCACAACAAAGAAAGTCCGATTGGACCAGCTTGTTTTATGTTATACCAAGCCATCTTCCTTTGCAGCTACGAGTCACTGGGGAGTTCGTGGATGGGGTTGTGGTGGGTTAGGTGCAGCTGCAGCACAGGTGTGGGTCCTGTGGGTGAGGAGAGAGGCTCAGGCCCCCATCATTAGCCCCGAGGTGTCCTTCAGCAGAGGACATGGACAGGTATCTGCCCGCCAAATGTGAGTGTATAGGTTGGGGGTGGGGAGTGTCCAGGGCTCAGAGTATGAGGGGTGGTGGTTCCAGGAGGCTCTGGCATGCTTTCTGTCCATCCTGCAGGTTAGTAGTCCTAGTACATGTCGGGGCCACATCCACCACAATCCCTCCACACCAGGGCAGGGCCCTACCTATCAACACAAATGAGTTTGTCACTGGAAAGAGTACACCGAAGGAGAAGAGAGCTTTGTCTCTGCAGGGCTCTTTGCTGTTTCACTTCTTCTTCTTTTTTTTTTATTGTTGGGGATTCATTGAGGGTGCAACAATCCAGGTTACACTGACTGCATTTATTAGGTAAAGTCCCTTTTGCAATCGTGTCTTGCCCCTGTGCTGTTCCACTTCTAAGCTGAGAGTGCTGAATGTGGTAGGTGGACCTAAGTGTCTGCCCCTCACACTTGACGAGGCAAGGGGTTTGGAGTCTGTGGCCAGCAGTGTACTGACCGGCAAGGCCAAAACCCAAATCTGGCTGATTTAATTCAGAAAAGATATGATCAAATAAGAGCTGGAAGCCCTTATACTCTCTAGAAAGCTTCAG
This sequence comes from Nycticebus coucang, assembly GCF_027406575.1. Lineage (NCBI taxonomy): Eukaryota > Metazoa > Chordata > Mammalia > Primates > Lorisidae > Nycticebus > Nycticebus coucang. The sequence goes on along the minus strand of NC_069785.1, from coordinate 49,757,341 downwards.
AAAGTTATACCTTGTCTCCAGGTATAACTGAATTGATTAGTGAAGATCCCTTTTCCCCCAGGGGGACCAGAGTGTAGCTTGCTCCATCCAGGGCATCACAGTTGTGGACTCTGCTGCTGAAACTGCAGTCACACTGCTTCTGGAGAGCAGGTGGCCACCCCGACTCTTGGCCAAAATGGGTTCACCAAAGCCCAGGCTTTCTATGATTCAAAATTGGGGATAGTATTGTCTGATGCTGGGCCCTAGCTTACATGCCTGGGCCCTAGTTGCCCGGAAGGCTAGTGATGAAACTGTCTGGTACTTTCAGCAATGGACTCTACTCCTTAAGATGGAGGAGTTCCCAAACTTGGAAACAGGGGCTCAGATGTTGGGTAGTAAAGTAAGTGGAAGGGTTCTCTCTCCTGAAGCCTTGCTCTTTCTTGAAAGTGGAGAATTATGTGAAGAAAGCAGGGTTTTAAGGGAGGTACTTTGGCTAGAATTTTCAGGACAGATTTCACAGGAGAGACCACTAGAAGTACTACCTAGAGATGGGGTAGGAATAATTTGCAGAGCTCACCCATTTACAGCAGGAGATCTGATTGCCTTATTATTATGTCTCACTAAAAGAAGAGAACCGCAGGTTTAATATAGATAACAATTTCTAAGCAGTTTCAACTGTTTTTGAAATAAGCTGAAATAGACCGATAAGCACATGAATAGGCAGACAGCCTGAGAGAGCCATTGGGAGTGACAAGGTGGGTTTGTTCAGCACTGGGAGAGAGCTGAGGCCCTGGAGCTTGAGTCTGAAACTGCATTCCGCTCCTAGATTACATGCTAGCCATGATAACTCAGGCTTTGAATCTCTACGCTTCAATCTTACCACGTGTAAAATGAGGTGATAACCTATTGTATAGCATGACAGTGTGAATTAAAAGATTTAAAAGCATAAAACCTCTATGGTCCAAACCATATTGCCAATAAATGCTAGGTATTAATAATAATATTTTGGCATGAGGTTGCGAGGGCTGGACCATTTGGTGGCTGTGGAAGTGAGGGAGGGAGGGTGAATTTGAGAGTCATAGGACAGACAGACCAGACAGGACTCTGTGACAGATGGGTTGAAGGAGACGGGAGAATGAAGGGTCAAAGAGGACACTGTTATTTATTGATCAATCATCTTTCTCATTTGGTTCTTGCCATAAGGTCTCTTTGACCTGAGCTGGCATTTTTCAGATAAAATAAGAAAGAGAACAATTGAGAATCTGTGTTGATACAATGGAATTTTTGAGAAGTAAAAGAATGGCTGTGTGCATCCACACAGGGAAGCTAGGAAAAGTACAGTGTCCTCCCTCCCCTCTCTCTCCCCCTTTCCTCTCCTCTCCCTCCCCTCTCTTTCCTTCCCCTCTCCCTCCTCTTCTCCCAAACCTCTTTCTCCCCCTTCTTCACAAAACAGGGCACTTGAAAACATAAAAGAAAATTTTACACCTGACTTTACTAGTCAGATAGCCTAATCTTTAATCCATTTAATCCATGCTTTAAATCCATTTTAGAAGAAGATAGAATATAAATTGCAAATAAATAAATAATTGAGTCAATTCATCCACCTTAGAGATTGATTTCTTCATAAGCAAAAGAGGTCAATAAGGACTGGCCCCAGCTCCAATGTTTTACCTGACTGACCTGTCCCTGGACCTATCGTGTCCTTCCCAGGGGGGCTGGGAATCCTGCAGGCTCTCACATCCTATTAGCAGGACGGGGACAGGTCATGTTTGCTAACCTCACATGCTAATAGCAGCAGATAGGATTTACCGATAGCATCTAGCCTCACCAAGGAGAAGGGTGACCAGGAAATAAAAACTTCAATTTATTCATAATCTTAAGAGGCCTCAAATTATTTAATGCCTTGCTACTCAGAGTGATAACCCAGAAGTTATCAGCCTGCCCCGCAAGCTTGACAGGAAAGCAGAGTCTCAGGCCCCAGGACAGGGAACCTACTACATTAAAACCTTCGTGTTAACAAGATCCCCAGGTAACTCGGGGCATCATTAAACTTTGAGAAGCACAGGCTAAAGGCAGGAGAGAGAGAAGAGATGAGTTTATGGAAGCAGAGAGAGGGAATGGGGTTTAGGGAGATTACTCATGACGAAGTCCCCTGCAGGCTAAAGGCAGCGGTAAGAGTCTTCCCAAAGTCCTCCACAGTCGGCTTTGGCCACAGGTACAGAGTGGCCTGTGGCCGGCAGGCTTACTGAGCCGAGCACTGGCCCTTTTCCTTCAAACTGGGGACAGGTTACTGTGCTGCAGGCAGTGTCATTGAGAAGGGGGCAGCAGTCCACTCTCTCCCCAAAGACACCCAGAGTCAAACTGGGCTCCCACAAGCCTGGCCATTCTTGCAGAACTTCACGTCCTCATATCAAACAACTTTCCACATGAGACCCTTTCTACAGGTCTTGTTTTTATTTTAAAATTCCCTATGTCAGTGATAGTGATTCTCAAAGCATGGTCCTCCCCAGACCACTGGCCTGGGCATCACCAGAGAGCTCATCAGAAGTATAAAAAGTGCCCCCCGCCCCCCGACCTACTGGGTCCAAAACTCGGAGGCTGGGCCCAGCAATCTGTATTTTAAAAAGCTTGCCAGGAGGTTCAGATCTTGACCACAGTTTGAGAATCAGTGCCCCGTGCCATTTTTAAAACTTAAATAGACAAGAAACAATCCTTTTTGGGGCCTACCTTTCTTGGTGGTGGTAACGCGGATTTTCTTCGATCATGGCTGTTATAGTTCTTTCCTCTTACCAGTAAGGAAAAAAGAAAGTCAAGTTCTATTTTAAAGAGCATTTTTTGCAAGTATTATTCTCTTTTTCTGTGACACATACATATGCCCTTTGGAGTAGATGGAGCAGGTGTTCAGTCTCTAGACTTCATCTGGGTGGACAAGGAAAGTGTCCCCAGCCACTCAGCTGTTGGATCCCGGGGAGGCAGGGTGATTAGGGTTTTGTATTTGGATACATCCAATGCAGAAATTCTGTCAGGTCATGTCAAAGGAGGAACATGACCCATCAGTGGGGCTATTTTCTTCCATGCCGTCTCAAGTCCTACAGTATTTTTGGAGGCTTGTTGGAGTGACAGGAGATACAGAAAATCTTGGATTACTTTGTGCCTATTTGTAAAGTTCCTTTTTATTGTGTCTCCAGCCCCTTCCAAAGAAGCAGTTCAATGTTTCAGTCTGCCTTCTGGTTTGCTTCAAATTGGAGAGGAGCCATGAGGTTCTGGGGCTGAGGTTGGAGGGGCTGTATTTTGAGAGGCAGGCCGGCCAGTCCTTTCAGGACACTAGTGTGCCTTTGCCACTGCTATGGTAATCCCCTTTGAAGTGAATGTCCTGCCCCATTGCCAGCCTCCAAAGGTCTACTGTGATAAGTGCATATCTGATCTGAGGTGGGAGGCAGGTGGGAACCAGAGTAGCGGGATGCAGGCAGGAGCCTCCTGGGCTTTGGGGCCGGTGGCTTCCAGTTCTAGATTATGGCTGGAAAGGCTCAGAGGAGAGGCATGGTGTTGGAGGAAGAGCACTAAACCCGAGAAGATATGGGTTCTGGTCCCAATCTTGTTTGTTTGCCCCATAAATTGGGGTGATCACCTGAGATCTTGGACCCCACTTTTCTCATTTGTTAAATCAGCTGTTCTCAACCTGTGGGTCGCAACCCCTTTGTAACAATGAAAATACATCTGTATATCAGATATTTACATCACAATTCATAATAGTAGCAAAATTACAGTTATAAAGTAGGAACAAAAATAATTTTATGGTTGGGGTTACCACAACATGAGGAACTGTAATTAAAGGGTCGTGGCATTAGGAAGGTTGAGAACCACTGTATTCAATGGAAATATTAATCTTGCCTTGTCTGTTTTAGAGGTGTTCTGAGCCTTACCTGAGGTCTGCCACTGAGAGTAACCCCTCACCTGGAAGTGAGGGGAGAGCTGAAGGGCTGGGCTTCCCCATCTCTCCCTCTGTGTCAACCCTGCCCTCTGCCCCTTGCAGAGAATGCTGTAGCTCCCCTTGGTTGGAAACACCGAAAATGTCTTTCAGGGGAACCTCTTAGATTCTTAAGCAATGCCTTTTTGTCCCTGGACTCAGAGACACCCAGAGAAGTCACAGGAGGGTCCCTCACCCCTCTGCACCCACGAGGCTCTGCTGCCAGCCAGTGCCCCTTCACCCAAGGCATGAAGTTCTTGAAGACAGTCTCTGTTCTCAGGCTCGTGTCTGCTCTCCACAAAGTTGAAAAGAGCCCATTCTCCCTCTTCTGTACCTTTTACCTCAAAGGATTCCCGTATTATACTTTATAGCCTGGTCCTCTGCCATAGGATGATAAAACGGTTTTTCACTGACCCGTGCTACTGAAATGCTACCACCTCTTCAATGCAGCTGCCAGACAGCTGTCCCGGGCTCTGCAGAAAACCTCTCTCCATCCCAGGTCCTTTAGAATGCCATGCCCTGAGGGGGGTTCAGGAGGACAGTATCAAGGTTTGCAAGTGGTAGAGAAAGGGTAGATTTTTATAAAATGCTTACACAGACCAAAATCAATTTTCCAACCAATCCCACGAAAACCAGACTGTAACCATTAAAATGGTGTTGGTTTATTTCACAGTGATGAACCTAACCCTGACCCTGTCCATTTTTATCCTACTCAAAGTGACCCCTTTACCATAAACAAGCGGGCATCTTATGATGAGTGTTGTATGAGTGAAATTTGAGCGTGGCAGAATAAAATTTACTTGGTCCTGTCCCCAAATAACTCTGGATATTAGGGTGTTTGGCCTTACTCAGTTTAGTGGAGGTGTCATTTTGTGCCAGAACTGGACTCGCAGCTCAGAGGCAAACAAGAATTGGATAGTTTGTGGGCTTAGCATCTGGTGTGATACTGGGCGTGGAAACAGCATACAGCCCTATCCAGGTGTTTTCATTTCATACGTAAAAAAAAAAAAAAAAATGGCTGGTAATTTCAGAGCCTGTTCATAACAGGTGAGCCTCTCAGCAGATCACCCATTAGAGCAGCTCTGGCCACCAAAGCCAGCTCAGTCTTCCCGCACGCTCCTTCCTGGGGAAAGGAAACGCAGAGCAAGTTCAGGGAGGTTGTCCACAATTACTGCACGATACCCAAAATGAACGCTGGCATTTTGCTTTCTTTCCTAGTACTAACTACCTCTGAGCATAACTTTTACTAAGTTTTCTTCAAAAGGATGATTCACATGTTTGTTCAGTGTAGTTTAGATTTTGTTTTTCTTTTTAATTGCTCAAATAAATTCCCTGTAACAGAGGAAATTTGAAGAGTGAATATTCTGCTGATCTGTCCTGATGGGCTAATGTAAGACTTTGAAGCCTCCACCACCTTGGCTCTTTCATTTGTGCTACTTTTTTTTTGAGACAGAGCCTCAAGCTGTCACCCTCAGTAGAGTCCTGTGGCATCATAGCTCACAGCAACCTCCGACTCCTGGGCTTAAGCGATTCTTTTGCCTCAGCTTCCCAAGTAGCTGGGACTACAGGCACCTGCCACAGCACCCAGCTATTTTTTGGTTGTAGTTGTCATTGTTGTTTGGCGGGCCAGGGCTGGATTTGAACCCACCAGCTCTGGGGTATGTGGCTGGCACCTTAGCCGCTTGAGCTACAGGTGCTGAGCCCATTTCTGCTGCTTTTTGTATTTTTTTGCTCTTTTTAAATCAACATGACCCTTTCAGATGATCCCTTAGAACTCCAAGGGTAAAGCAGGAGGAAAATTGTGGGGGCTTCACATTTATTCAAGGACTCAAATCTGTATTTTCAGAGAACCATATAAAATCAATTGCCAATAATTGTTGAACACCACTTTGTGGCAGAACTGCGCTGGGAACTTGGCAGAAGCATAGGGCTGAGTGTGTGAGCCGTATGAGGCAGACACCCTTGGGGCGCTCTGGTGAGTGAGATGATCGCAGGAGCAATCTGAGAATCTCCAAGATGGTATGTCGTTAATACTCAACTTCCCACTGTGGACCTTAGGGGCCAGAGGGACTCAGGAAGAGAAAAATGTGGACTTAACAGAAGCCCTGTGGAGGAGGGAAATTCTGGGTCCCAAATGTCATTAGTTGGTAGCTGAGGTACCGCCAGGGGGGATGCATTAATTTAGACAGTAATGGCAGAGCAGAGTGCTAGCATGTTGATGGACTAGGGTGAAGATTCGCCAGTGGGAAAATAGTTTTTAGACATTCAGTTGATCATCAGGTTGGTCTGTCATAGGCTAACTGGTCATCCAGTGGAGTGGTGAACCTTAACTCTTTTAGCTATGACGCCCTCCACCCCCACTTCCACCCCAGGCCATTCACCTAGGGATACACAGCACCTTCATAGATTCGTGGTTGAACTGTAGATGATACCCCCAGTGGTATGGAATTGCACACAGGATATTTCCAAATCATCCAGTCCAGTGATTGTCACACTTTTATGTCCATCACAATCCCCTGGAGGGATTGATAGATAACATTTCTGGCTCTCCCCAGTGTCAGGGTGGTAGGTTTGGGGCCTGGCAACAGAGCTGTATGAATTTCAATATTTAATAAGTGCCAAGTGCTGCTGCTTCTACTGGAACCACTGTTTCTGTACCGTGGACCTAGTTCATTACCTCCTTTTACAAAAGAGGAAACTGAGGCCCAGAGAGTTCTGAGAGTTTAGAGAGTGCATTAGAAGACAATTGCCCACCACTCCTTTCTGGCTCGCCTTATGCAAAATCCAGCCTAATTCTCAATTCCTACAGGGCAAGCTGACTTTGGCTGGATTTTAATTGTCTGAGGGCTGAGCTTCTCTAATCTCAGTGAAAGTTCTTGCATATTTAGGAACAGATCTGCTCAAAGGCAAAAGGATAAACCAGCTAACTCTGAGATTTTTAAAACCACGAAAATGTTACATTAAAAAAAAAATTTTTAAACAAATTATATTAATTTATTATGTCCGTAATTTTACAACCTGTAGGTGGCAGTGCTTTCCTTCTCTATACACAGAGAGATGCCTGGTTTCCTCTGCCCAGTGACTGAGAGGGCTGCCACGCCTCCAGCGCTGGAGATCAGGCCCCTGCTCCCTGTCCCCAGCTCCTCCAGGGATAGCAGAATCAGATAAGGGGCGTTAGCATTCTGAAAACCATATTGTCCATGATTAACGTGATTTTTTTTTGCAATTTTCAATTGTGAAATGTTTTTATTTTCTGATTTTCTCGTCTCATTACATTTTTATCCTTTGCACAAAGTTCTACAACTTACCATCTGTGAAAAGCCAGAAATCACAGATGCAGAGCAGTGAAATTATTGCAGTGCTGTGCATTTACTATAAGAGAGCATTCTTCACAGAAGAGGGTTGTAGCTGCCAAAGCACCCTTTTATCAGGGAAAGTCGGGGGTGAGGAGGAAGGAAGGAAGAGAAAAGTACGATTCTAGGAACGACATTGCAGAAATGCCAACGGGAGGGACAGACAAGTGAGTGATTGTTCATTACCTACTGTAACGATTAAACATGAAGTCCCCATTTCCATGTGACCCAGGCCTTGCTGATGACCTGTTGGTACATGGTTTTCATTTCATCAGTCATCATGGACGTGGAGCTACAGAATTCGCTCTACTTTTAATCTTCTTTCTTAAATTCAAAACATTGATTTTATTTCTATTTTATTTGTGAACCAACATCGTGTTCTGCAAAATGGAGAGTTTCCAAGTATGTCTCTTTCACAATTTTCAGCTACAGCATTTTGGAACAGGTTGTCTGGGCACAGTTTCTTGGAAGGTGGCATGGACCACAGCAGCAAGAGAAACAAGGGTCAGGCTTCTGGAGGAGGGTGGGAGAAACCCCCTCTCCCCTCACACCCACCCCCAGAGAGTGAGCCATCGAGAGCCAATGCACACAATTTCATAGGACTGAGTCCCTGGGAATCAGAATTAAGATCATAGTGTGAGAGTATGAGAAGTGCACTGCCCATACCCAGCACTGTCTGCCCTTCCTCCCCCAAACCCTAGGGCCAGTCTCTTTCTCTGACTTTGCTTCCCTTTGAAACTCACCAAACTACCTCAGCCACTGCCTTTTGGCAGAGAAACACTCTAATCTAATGACTTCTGACCTCCTTTCTGTCTCTGCATATGGATCCATGGTTTCCTGATGATGTCCTCTCTCGTTAAAGCCAGGCAAATGGGGGGCACCTGTGGCTCAGTGAGTAGGGCACTGGCCCCATATACCGAGGGTGTTGGGTTCGAACCTGGCCCCTGCTAAACTGCAACAAAAAAATAGCTGGGTGTTGTGGCAGGTGCCTGTAGTCCCAGCTACTCGGGAGGCTCACCTAAGCCCAAGAGCTGGAGGTTGCTGTGAGCTGTAATGCCATGGCACTCTACCGAGGCCAACAAAGTGAGACTCTGTCTCTAAAAATAAAAAAAATAAAGCCAGGCAAAGAACAATTAATTCCATCTTTCTTTGCTGTTTCCAACATAACTACTACAAATTGAAACTGCTGCCTCCCAAGTTTCTGATAGAATTGAGTTTAAACTCTGTGCTTTTGGCCTTCGGGGATTAGTTTTTCCATCTGATTTCTTTAGCTTCATCTCCCTCCATTTCCTACCCTCCTTCCCTCCGTTTACTCTGAACCTCACATCCTTTCCAAAATGATATTATGCCTCTGTTTTTGTACATCTTGTTCCTTCTGAGAAATTCACGTTCTTTTTTTTTTTTGCATTTTTTTTGGCTGGGGCCGGGTTTGAACCCACCACCTCTGGTATATGGGACCGGCGCCCTACTCCTTTGAGCCACAGGCACCACCTGAAATGCCCATTCATTTTTGAAGACTAAATGTCATTTTGGGGAAACATTTGCAGATCTCCCAAATAGCACCTTGCTCTTCCTTTAATACAGCATTTAGCACTGTAGAGTGTCATTAACGTGTTCACCTGTCTGTTCCACTCCCAGCCCCCTGCCTCACTTTGCTCCCTCACCCACTATCATAGGTTGGTAGCAGCTGTTTTATTTTTGTTTGTATCCCTTAGACCTGGTATAGAGCTGGACAAAATAGATGCTAAAAAAAAGTGGCTCTTTAATCAATTAATCCTATTCCAGGTACTTCTTTCCTTTGTTTACTCAGGAAACCTCAATTTCAACCCTTTCCCTTCTTCTGTATTTCACTCTATAAACCAACCAATGAATTGAGTTTGTACCAAGGAAAAGACAGAAATATGGAAGAAAAAAGGTTGACGGTGATTCCGCTTACTCTTCTTCCACTACTTCTAAAACATCAATCACCAGTTTCTAGAAATCCTTGAAAGTTACCTGAATTCCCCTTCAGAAGATTCACAATTTTTATCTGCCTTTTTGTCTCTCCTGGAGGAATTGACTTTTCCTCAAGCATCAGAACTCGAGTATATTAAAAATGATTTCTTATTTTCTTACTTTCTCACTGTAGTATGCTATATTTTATTATTGGGATTGCAACAATTTTGTGTCCAACTTATTTTCATTGCAATCATATGCTATTTTGAATACTTTGTGGGTTATATAGGGCACTGAGGCCAAGTCTGTGGTCAGCCTTAACCCTACAAACACTCGTTTTGTATTTCAGCAACTAACCTAAAAATGAACTTTTTGGACATGCTTTATATTTTAATGTGAGAAGTTTGACTCAGCATGTATTTGTTCTCAATATGTAAGAGGGGTCTACTCTTATGCTACATTGTATGTGTAGGGCAGACCATGGGGCCAAAGACACATATGTATCTTAGAATATGCTGGAAAATCTCTTATGATCCCTGGAAACACATATTCTTGATAATTGCCACTGGCATGTTTCTTGTGATAATGGGATGAAGTGGGACAAAACTGGGGTAAACAAGAGGTGGTCATTAGGAGAGGGCTGTCCAGCCCAGTTCCAAGAGTGTTAGAAAGATATCATGAATGTGTGAGGCTTAATCATCCAATCTGGGGAATCAGTGCTGATGACTGACAGAGCCTGATGTGTCCTCTTGCTGTGGTCAGTGTACTTATAAGTGTGGAAAGTAATGATGTAATAGTTAAAAAAAAATCTTTAAAGAAGGAGCCCGTTGCTCTGGCATTAGCTTATGAGCAAAGACTCTACACTGAACAGGAGATTCAGGTCAGGTGGTCAGGAGATTAATTTCCCTTAAAGGTTCCAAGTAGAGACTCTGAGAGGGCTGTGGCCACCACAAGGCAGACCGGAGGCCTTGGCTAGCACGGGAGATAAACGTTCCGAATGGAGAGAGAGGGAGAAGGTGGATCTTACATGTAACTCAAAGAGAGACCCAGGCCCTGCCGGGCACGACTTCATTGAGTAAGATCCATTTGAGGTGGGAATTAAAATATTAACCAGCATGAACCCCGCAAGAACGCGAGCGGGCAGGTTTCACCCACAGCTGCTGCAGCCAGGTGGTCTGCTCGATAGTGTGACACAGAAATCACCATGAAGAACTTCGGAGCGTGCAGGAAGCGCTTTCCAGATAGCACTCATGTTAGAAATTATTTCCTTTTTATCCAAAAGCTAAGATAATTTATAACACCTCCCCAACATAGCAATGCAGAAGAGAAGGCATTTTATAGCAATTATTTCACAGAGACATTTTCACGTGGGTGCAAAATAAACTTGGAGAGTTTCGGGTTTGCGTGATTTATAAAGTAACAAATAGCTACCAGAATACCTAGAGCAAGAGAAACGCATCAAAAACCAATAAAAAAACCCTCGTCCTCTAAAGGATGACCTCCAAACATTGGTGACTGTGCTGACAAATATTAGGAATTTACATATATAATACACACATAACAAAAATATATTCATATACATGTATTTTAACATAATATGTATACAAAGGATATAAATAATTTATATGAACAATTTAAAGAGTAACAATGAAATGAATGCCAATGGATTCACTGGCTTAAGAAATATACACTATCTGATGCCCCCGTGTGTTTTATCCTGTTCTGATCTCTTTTTCTGTTCCCTAGGGCTAATCTCTATCTTGAATTTTGCTTTTCTTTACAGTTTGTACCACATTTATATCCCAAATAGTTTAATTTTGAAGTTCATACAAATGGAATATAATACTGCGTATGTATCAACTCCTGGAACTTTGCTCTCCTCATATTTGTGCTTTGAGAATTCTTTTTTTATATAGTGATACGGTATTTGATTATAAGAATATCTCACAATTTATTTACCCAGACTCTTGTTGAGGCACGTTTAAGCTCTTTCTATGTATAGTAATTCCAAACATGCTGATGTAAATGTTCAAGTCTGTATTTCTTGAAGCACAGGTGCAAATGACCCCCAAGATCAGAATGGTCATGTTTGGGGGGATTGCAGATCTTCACTTTGACTAGCTAACGACAAATTGTTTCCCAGAGCAGCACCAATTTATACTTCTGCCATGGTAACTAGGATTTCTACACCACCTCCAGCACTGTTTATTATCAGACTTACATACTTTTTCAAATCAAGAGGGAGCAAAATAGTTGTGTTTTTAAATTGTACTCTATCTTTTGATGAGGTTAAACATATTCTTATACATCAATTAGCCATAAATATTTCTTTTTCTATAAAACATATGTCTGTTCTTATCTTAGGCCAAGATTGAATATTAATTTTAGAGATTATTTGAATATCCTGTATATCAATGGTTGTCAATTATGTGTGGTAAATGTCTTCTACTAGCTGTGAGTTGAATTTTAATTTCTTTATAAAATTGTGTTAATATTTTCACCATTTATTATAGGTACACAGAGAGATGGTTTTTTTCTTCATAGAATAGGTAAATTCCCACTGCAGCCATAATAAAGTTATTTTATACCCTAGGGTCTGGCTTGCAGTGACAGTGTTTATTTCAGCTTCTTACAAGAGAATCTGAACAGCTGCAAACTTGTCCTCTTCAAGTGCATCTTACATAAAGCAAACACTTGGTTGGTGCTGTTTGCTTGATCAGAAAGAGGAGAATATTAAGGCAAGTCATGACCATTCTTAATTTGCTGTTAGGTAGTAATTGTATCTCAGCTTTTGAATCTTTCTTCTTGTTTCACGTCAAGCATCTTTATATGCTCCAAACAACAGAGAAAGTAAAATATAAAGATCTAATAGCTACAAGGTTGAAACAAACGAGGATGAGGGTATATGTATCCCTATGTTCATACCTACCCTCTCCACTGCTGTTTCCCAGCTGTAATTCTTTGTGATAATGTTAATCACCTTAGGTATGTCACTTACCATCTTCTCAATGTATAAATTGATTGTTTGATTTTGTTTCCCCCAGTCCACCCAGACTATGAACCCCCCCACAAGTGTTCTGTCTTTCATTAGTCTCAGCATCCTCCACCCTCGCATAGTGCCTGGCACTGAATGGGTCTCAAATACACTTGTTAGATAAATAAAATACAAGTTCCGTTTTGCTACTCTTGTTTTTTTCTGTTCTCTGTGGTGGTTACTTTATTCTGTTTAGAAAAAAAATGATATTTCTCTATCTGTTTTATCTCAGGTGGTAGCCTCCAGTTTTTTAATTTAAAGAATGATTTCTCACCTTTATGATTGAAATAAATATATTTTTATCTTCTGACCCATTTCACTTGTTTTCAAAAGAATCAATGGTTTGGCCAGGCACGGTGGCTCATGCCTGTAATTCCATCACTCTGGGAGGCCGAGGTGGGTGGATTGCCTGAGCTCAGGAGTTCGAGACCACCCTGAGCAAGAAGCAAGACCACGTCTCTAAGAATAGCTGGGCATTGTGGTGGATGCCTGTAGTCCCAGCTACCAGGGAGGCTGAGACAAGAGAATTGCTGGAACCCAAGAGTTTGAGGTTGCTGTGAGCTATGATGCCATGGCTCCAAGGGCGACAAAGTGAGACTCTGTCTCAAAAAAAAAAAAAAGAAAAGAAAAGAAAAAGAATCATGGTTTGAACAATGGTATTGATAACATCCTGATTGAATATGTGTATGCATGAAGATGATAGAGTGGAGAATATGATAAGCTGAATCTATCAACATGGGAACTTAGACACCCACATAAAACCAAAGAAACCCAATTGTGCAAATTGTGGAGAAAAATTTGTGCTTCCAAGGCAAACGATACATTGTTTAGAGCACATGCTTCTGGGTTAGCTGATTCTGATTCTGTGGCCATTCTGCACCTTTCATTACCTCTGAGCTATTTTATAATTATGTAAATTGTAGATAACCTAAGCAGTGCAAAATAATTTTTATCTATAGACTTGCAAATTAATTCTGCCCTGTGTAAGTTCAAGTGACACTGAGGATTAGCCAGTTTTATATCTATTTGCAAATTCACTTCACTATTCCTAATCTATAAATGTGTCTGTTCTTTGGATTCTCCTTTGAACAGGTAGTAATATCTGCTTGGTTCTTTCATTAAATAATGAGTTAAATAAAATATTTAATGCATGCCCATTTTATATTTCTGTGAATCATGATTTTACCTAATTTTGAAAATTATCCTTTAATAAACTAGAGGATAGAAACTACTTGGATTAATAATACCTTATGTACCATATGTGAAAAGGATTTGAGGTATTGGTTGAGAGTAAATTTAATGTAGATCATCAATGTAATGTGGGTGTTGCTTTGGTTATTTGGATATTAAGTACTTAATTTAGAGTTACTATTATAAACCACTGGTCAGCTTCTCTTATTTTTAATCCAATAACTGATTGTTTTGATAATTGTTGCTGTAAATCATGTTTTAAAATCTGGTATAGCAAGCATTATAATTATCTTTTTAAGAAGAACATTTCAACATTCTTGATAGCTTATTCTTCTAGAGGAATTACATTGTGACTTTGTCAGAGTCTGTAACGTATTCATCTTGGTTTTGTATAAAATCTATAAATATTTGCTTAGGAATTATTGTCATTACTAGTGGATTTGGTCTTTCCAACAAGAAGCAATATATATCTCTTCAATTATTCCTCTCATCTTTTATTTCTTCCATTAGGAGTTTTAAATTTTACTTGAATAATTAAATCATTTATGCCTTGAATTAAATAGTTATACATTTAATAGTTTCGATTGTAATGGAACCTTTTTTTGTCTCTAGCTATTTGCTGTGGCTGTAAATGAATGCAATTGATCATTGTACTTACTTTTTTTTTAAAAAAAAATTATTATCAACCTTTTGGAAAAATTTATTGTATTTTTCCCAAACAAATACCACCAGCATTTCTAGTGCTGTGCTTAAAAAAACAAAGGTAGGTAACAATAGACTCTACATCCTTGTTTTGAGAATAGTCTCCATTTATCCTAGGGAAAACCAAGATGCAAACAATTTTAGATCCTTTCTTTCCTTCCTAAAAGATACCTTGGATAAAGAATGTTTTACTTTTTTTAGGCAAGGTTATTTTGGGACAAGGCAGTTAGAAACACCAACACAGATTATGAATCTTTCTATTCTATATTTGGCCAAAGCTCGTTTAATAGAATTTATGGGTTCAATCCATTGTTTTTGTGTGTGTAGTCCAGGGCCCAGTAGCATATCATTCAAAGATACTACTGAAAGAGATCACACACTCCCTTCACTATTTTTGGGGGGTATAAGTGGCATGCAAAGGAGATGAGAAGTTTAAATTTAAGATTAGAAGATAAACTGGAGTAAAATTTTTCTTAAGTATCAATATTTTTTCTAATCAATTCCAAATTTTCCTTTCTTCCCCTTTGGCAGTCACCATATGCCTTTAATTATCCTTTAAAAATATTTTTAATTGATACATAGTGGTTGTCTATGTCTTGGGGGAACATATGATATTTTGATTGATTTATACAATGTGTAATGATCAAATCAGGTTCATTGGAATATCCATCACCTCCAACATTTTTGCTTGTGTTGAGAACATTACAATTCTTCTCTTCTAGCTATTTCAAAATATATCAGAAATTACTGTTATCTGTAATTTTCTTATACTGTTGAATGCTAAGACTTGTTCCTTCTGTTTAACGTATGTTTGTACTCATTAACCAACTACTCTTCCCTGCCCAGCCTCTGGTAACGTCCTTCCCCCTTCCCTTCCCAGCCTCTGGTAACCACCATCCACTCTCTACCTCCATGAGATCCACTTTTCTAGATCCCATGTATGAGTGAGAACAAATGATATTTGTGTTTCTGTGTCTTGGATTATTTCACTTAACATAATGACCTCCAGTTCCATCCATGTTGTGTAAATAACAGGATTTCTTTCTTTTCCATGGCTGAATATTTTATTGTGTAAATATACCATGATTTCTTTATCTATCAATGAATCCTGATGGACATTTAGGTTGACTGCATATCTTGGCTATTGTGAATAGTGCTAAAATATACATGGGAGTGCAGATATCTCTTTGATATGCTGATTTCATTTCCTTTGGCTGTATACCCAGCAGTGGGATTGCTGGATCATACGGTAGCTCTAGTTTTAGTTTTTGAGGCACTTTCATACTGCTTTCCATAATGGCTATACTAATTTACATTCCCACCAACAGTGAATGAACATTCATTCCCCTTTCTTAGCATCTTCACTAGCATTTACTTTTATTATTATTATTTATTTATTTATTTTTTACTGAAGTAAGATGATTTCTCATTGTGATTTTGGTTTATATTGCTCTGATGATTAGTGACATTGGACATTTTCTTTATATACTTGTTGGCCATTTTTT
The DNA here is from genome assembly GCF_027406575.1 of Nycticebus coucang. NCBI lineage: Eukaryota > Metazoa > Chordata > Mammalia > Primates > Lorisidae > Nycticebus > Nycticebus coucang. The sequence continues at coordinate 49,741,675 of NC_069785.1, read as the reverse complement.
TGTATGTCTTCTTTTGGGAAATATCTATTTAGTTCTTTTGCCCATTTTTAAATCAGGTTATTTGTTTTTTGCTACTGAATTGTTTAAGTTCCTTATAAATTCAAGTTATCAATCCCTTTGCTAAACCGTGTGCAAATATTTTTCCCTATTCTTCACTTCATTAATTGTTTCCCTTGCTGTGAAATTTTTTGTCTTAATGGAATTCCGTTTGGCTGTTTTTTCTTTTTTTGCCTGTGCTTTTGAATTATTGACGTAATCTCTCAAGGTATTACTAAATTTTAGATATCGATTCAGTTAGTCTAGAGGGGATCCTGAGATTATGCATTTCTTATTTCTGAAGTGATGCCCATGTTGCAGGTGGCAAGGTTCCCTACTCCTGATAGGGCAACAAGTCATACACATTAAATGGGGAGACCAGAAAAAAACTAGGTATCATTGCCTATCTAACTATATGGAAAATTGGAAAGATCAGTGTAGGTCATAGCACGGAAGCAGGTTTCATGGCCATGAAAGATGGAACAGGATTCAACTTGCGATTCCTTCCACTGTTGGTAAGGACACAAAAGCAAGTTCAGGCATACCACAGTCTCTCACTGGAGAAAAAGGGATTCATCTTTTTTAAGAGCCTGTGGTCAAGATGCTTGAAGGTGGTTCTGAAACAATGCATGAGGCTGCTTAATTAACTGAGAAACTGTTAAATTGCTATTTGGAGCACAATATCATATATCCCAGACGTCCCGATGTCCTGATAGCATATGCATCCTTGTGAACACTTCTGTGCCTGGGCCTTCATACATATGATTTTATCATTAATCAGGATATTTTCTGTGCTCTTTTGTAGACAAGTTGCATGTGTTGTGTTATAATATTAAAGGCAGCATTTATCCTTCATTAAGCACCAGTTAGGCTCCCAAGACAGTCAGAAGCAATTCCTTCCTACATGCTGATCAGCTTGCTCTAGAATGAATGTGTTACTGGCATCTCATCCCCAGGGGTGCTCTGCAGCAACGCTACAAAATTAGATAACTTTATCTTCATGGCCCACTGACTTAAACGTCCCTATCCCTTGGGGCTCCAGTGCTTATATGATTCTCCCTGGGGATCCTTGTCACCCTCACTCTAATTCCCAGGCTCACACCCATCCTGCTGTCAAATATGCTCCATTTCTTGTCCATTTCCCTCATAACTCCCACGTAGGCGCCCCATCTGAAGCTCTCACTTCAGCCAGGAGGTTTGCCATTGTCTCCTGAGTGCGCCATCTGCTTTCTGCCCCGTGTTCCACATTCTCCTAGGGCTGTCTCTGTTCTTCTATTCTTCCCAGCCGGGTAGAGAGAGCCTACCATGTTGAGCCCCTCTGGAATCCTGCCTCCTTTGTACAGCCTTCCAAGACCTCCCCAGGATGAGCTCCTCAAGAATGTATTGTTGCTCCTCTCCATCGACAGTGAAGTGTTTGCTGCTCTGTTCCTGTTTTTCTCTTGTTATCTTCGGTTGTCATTTAGAACTTACATGCAGCTCTGTGTAAGATGTGATAGCTTGGCTCTCCTACAGCAAAAGCTTCCTGAAGTTAGAGTTTGGATCTTAAGAGCTTTTATATGTTATACAGAAAATGTCACACATATAAATGCTTGTAAAAAGTTCTTTTGATTTGATTACCTAGTTCTAAAGATTTTCAGGATGACCACGATAAATACAGAGAGCCAGTCAGGTAAAATGTGACCTGGGGCTTCCAACAGCATAACTACAGAGAAAGATAACTTTAGAAATCTGGATAAGATCAGTGAAGAGTTTCTAATTCCCCTCTAAACATACCCTAAAGCTGACCCCCTCTAGGGGGCCTGCCTCTTTGATTGGGCCACCAAGTTGCCATGATAACTGTGCCCTCAGCTGCAGGTCCAGCTTTAAACTGCTGAATACCAAGGAGTAGAGGGGAGATCACTTCTTAGGACTCCCTGGTTGGCCTTGGTCCATGCCTGTTCCCCTCCCAGTGAAGGTGTTTCTTCTTCCAGGAGATATCAGGCTGAAGCAGAAAACATGCAGGGGACAGGGAAACTCCCTGTGCTGGGGTAACTGTCCCTCTGAAGTCTGTGATGTACTCACTGTGCATACCTACCCCCATCCTCAGAGCCCTCTGACCTGCTGTAGAACATGACGTCTGGCCCTGTCTCCCAATTTTCTTTGGTCTGGAGGGCAACTGTGGCCAGTCCTACCTGTTTCTCTCTGTTCCTCCTATGAAAATAAATCCCACTCTCTATGGATGAGATAGTCAGGGCCAACCCCTGGCCCAAGGGAGTAACTGAGGCTACACACATAAGAGCTCCTCACCAGGCAGAAATTAAGGGCCTTGCTTCTTCAGGCTAGCACTGGCTTCAGACCACTCTTCCTCTCTTCCTTCCACCCCCAAACTTTTCATCATACCTCAAAATTAGTTACATCACTAAGAAAGATAGGGCTTTAAAGAGCTGCTTCTGACCACTGGTGTCTAGTGTACTTTAGCTCTGAGAAATCTTATTTGCTCCCCAGGAGAGTGACCAGGGAGCAGCCAGCTCTCCAAGCTTTGTTCCTGCTGGCAGGCACAGACCAACAGTGGCCATCGTGGCCCGATGAGCTCAGAGCTGGGTTTGCGTCCTGGCTAGGCAGCCACGGGCTCGGCTAGTCCTTTCTGCTCCTTTGTCTGCATCTCGGAGACTATTCCTGGAAAGAGAAATGTTCACAAATGCACTTCCTTCTTCCAGATGGAGGGAGGGTGTGGGTGAGGGGCATTGAGGGAACAAGAAAAGGGCATAAGAGGTTGAGACAAGAGACGGAGATGAGGTGAGTCTGGAGACAAGGATCAGTGGTGAGGTTGGGTCACCAGTACCCTGGGCTCTCAGTCAGTCAGGAGGGCAGGTCTGCAGGTTATGGATGACAACGTAAGAGAATCTGGAGGGAGGAAAGAGAAGAGGATTCTCTGCCTTTGGGGAGCTTACCCTGCTGTGGACACAGGCCACAGTATTTAGTGGGATTGCATTTGTATTTTCCTGAACAAACACCTGATCTAGCCCATGGTCCCTGTAGAAGTGCTACCGCAGGATGTCACAACTCCCACAATCTCACTCTCATTTAAAATATTGGATCTTGCAAACGCAAATAATGGTGAGGTGGCTGTCAACCCTTAAGAAGCTTATTTACAACTAGCTTGGGATCGTCTGAGAGATGCTGAGAAATCCCTTCCCACTGTCTCCAACACCCTTAAAAAAATGAAACCTAACCCACCACTAATCATAGAGTCTAAAATTGCATGTTAGAGCCTTTTTTTGGGGGGGGGGGCATGATATCTTGTCTCTTGAAATCTTTAGTTAAAAAGCACTGCCTTTCATAGGCAGGACAAAAAAATTATTCAGAACTCTTTGAATATTTGGAAAATAATAAAAATATAATCCTACCTTAGCAGCTTCATAAACCAAGATAAATTCCAGACAAGGGTAGTACTTAAATGTAGAAATAAAAACACAAATCCTTAAAGTACAAGAAGAAATATCAGTCAATGTTTGCTTGATGTTAAGCCAGAAAAATCTCTCTAAACCAATGGAAAAAAATATGGAGGAAAAAAGTAGATTTGACCACATATTAGGTTCAGACTTCAGTGTGTCAAGATAGATTATAAATACTATTAAAAGGTAAATGTCAAATTGAGGGAATTTGTATTAAATATGACAAAGGACTGATACCATAAATGGATAAAGAGTTTTTCCAAATCAATATGAAAATCTCTCAGACCTTTTCTAAAAAATCAGTCAGAAAAATGAATAGATAATTCACATATGAATAAATGTCTGTTGTTATTAGCAATCAAAGAAATGTAAAATAATATTACAAGAAAATACTATTTTCATATAAGAAATTGACATTAAAAAACCAGCCAAATGGAAGTCAGGTGATAGTGAGGCAAAATAGACACTCCCAAATTCTGGATGGGTGTGTAACATGCTGCTTCCCAGAAACATATTTTAGAATTGAGAACCAAAAACTTAAAATGTCCCCATAAGTTGATCTGGTAATTACACATCTAGAAATCAGTTCCATGAAAATAATAAGCATTGTGGGCTGAAAATCTACATACAAAATGCTCATTGTAACACCATTTATAAAAGCAAAACATTAGAAGTAGCCTAAACTTACAATGATGGGAATAGCTAAATAAATCATGGTCAATCTGGTGATGGACTAATATGAAGCAATGTAAAAATATAACACATGTGAAATGAGAAAATGCTCCTGATATAATTTTGTATTAAAAATAACAAGAGAAAAATCTGTAAAGTATAATTCAAAATATGTGTATTATTTTTGGTTGCTGCAGTGATAAATTACAACAAACATAATGGCTTAAAACAATACAATTTACCATTTTACAGTTCAGACATGGGTCTCACCAAGCTGAAGTCAGAGTGTCAGCAAAGCTGTGTTTCTTTCCAGAGGCTCTGGGGGAGAATCTATTTCCTTGCTTATTAGGTTCTTGGCAGAATTCTGTTCCCTGTGGGTGCAGGGTTGAGATCCTTGTTTTCTTGCTGTCAACTGACAGCAGTTCACAACGGCCACCAACATTCTTTGGTTCATGGCCCCTTCCTTCACCTTCAAAGCCAGAAAAGTTGGGTCAAGTTCCTTGCACACTTTGAATCTCTCCTTCTTTTTCTATCATATCTCTCTGACTTAGTAGGGAACAATACTCCCCTTTTAAAGACACATATGATTATATTACCTGGATCCAGCACACAAACTTCTATATCAGAATCCATGACCTTAATCAAATTTTCAAAATTTGCCACGTAAGAGAACATGTTCATAAGTGCTGAGAATTGGGATGTGAACATTTTTTTGAGAAATGATTATTTGGCTTATTATACTATGCAAAAATATATTGCTAATATATATGCATGGACTTAGCAGAAGGACTGAAAGTACATAACCAAAATATTGTTATTATTTCAGAACTGTAAAATTAAGAGGACTCTTCATTTTTATTTTTAAAATTTTCCTCAATGTATTTTGAATTTTCTTAAAATGAAGAAACATTTTGCAGTGACTCAGGGTAGGTTAACAGTCTAACATATAGTGAACCATCAACCCATTAGTATGAATTAGTCCATGAACTTCCTTTTCAAAAAGGACTTCTAAAAGAAGAAAACCCTAAGAGAATGATAGTTCCTCTTGAATCTGAATGGATCTTTGTACTTCTCCATAAGTTCTCACAATCATTATTCTTTTACATTTCCTGTAGCTATAGATTTTTTTCCAGGAGGTACTGGTTTAGGGCTTGAGTGTTTTTTTGGAGGACAACTAATCAGCCAACAAATATTTATAGGGGACTTTTTTGGAGTGTTGGAAGTGTGTGATGGTGTGATGGGTGAGGTCAGAAGGCTATGGATCCTGTATTGCCCAGATAGAAGATAGAGAAAAGAGACAGCCAATTTTTGCTGAGGCTAATGCATTAAATAACCTAAAGGAATTTTAGGAAAATCAAGATTCTCTGCTCAGCTTTTAAAGGTCCTGTTTAGTAGAGAACATGTTGTCTATTTTTTGCTCCTTTGCCTCTAGGCCATATCTGGACCACTGAGCCACCTTGTTATTTGCTTCTCTAAATTCACTATTGCTAATATAATCTTCTCCAAATCACAAGAGGTGTCTTTCTTGCCCACTTGGGTCTCAAGAATGCCATTGCCTACTCTGCCTAGGCCCTCCTGTCATCTTCCATGCTCGGCATTATGTTACTAGCCTATCCACAATACCAACTCTCTGTTTTCCATCCATGACCACTTCTTTGACCTGCATTCCCTCCTGTTATTTATTTATTTATTTGACAGAGCCTCAAGCTGTTGCCCTTGCTAGAGGGCCCCGGCATCATAATAACTTCCAGCAACCTCCAACTTTAGGGCTCAAGCGACCTTCTTGCCGTGGTTTTTCTATTTTTAATACAGATGGGGTCTTGCTCTTGTTCAGGCTGGTCTCAAACTTGTGAGCTCAAACAATCCACCTGCCTTGGCCTCCCAGAATGCAAGGATTACAGGCATGTGCCATCATGCCCAGCATTCCCTCCTATCTTGCTTGCATTTACCTTTTCTTTTTTCCTTTTTAAAATTAGTTTTAATTTTAATTTTTTTATTGTTTGGGAATTCATTGATGGTACAAAGAATTAGGTTACACCAATTGCATTTGTTAGATAAAGTCCCTCTTATAATTGTGTTTCACCCCCAAGAGGTGTGCCATACACTGTGACCTCCCATCCCCCACACTCCTCCCCTCTCCCTGCTCCCTCATTCCCTTACCCCACCTTGTATTAGCTCATTTACTGCCTTCATATTAGAATCGAGTACATTGCATTCTTGCTTCTCCATTCTTGTGATGCTTTACTAAGAAGAATGTTTTTCATTCCCATCCAGGTTAATACAAAAAATGTAAAGTCTCTATCTTTTTTTTTTATTGTTGGGGATTCATTGAGGGTACAATAAGCCAGTTACACTGATTACAATTGTTAGGTAAAGTCCCTCTTGCAATCATGTCTTGCCCCCATAAAGTGTGACACACACTAAGGCCCCACCCCCTTCCCCCATCCCTCTTTCTGCTTCCCCCCCCCATAACCTTAATTGTCATTAATTGTCCTCATATCAAGATTGAGTACATAGGATTCATACTTCTCCATTCTTGTGATGCTTTACTAAGAATAATGTCTTCCACTTCCATCCAGGTTAATACGAAGGATGTAAAGTCTCCATTTTTTTTAATGGCTGAATAGTATTCCATGGTGTACATATACCACTGCTTGTTAATCCATTCCTGGGTTGGTGGGCATTTAGGCTCTTTCCACATTTTGGCGATTGTAAATTGAGCTGCAATAAACAGTCTAGTACAAGTATCCTTATGATAAAAGGATTTTTTTCCTTCTGTGTAGAGGCCCAGTAATGGGATTGCAGGATCGAATGGGAGGTCTAGGTTGAGTGCTTTGAGGTTTCTCCATACTTCCTTCCAGAAGGGTTGTACTAGTTTGCAGTCCCACCAGCAGTGTAAAAGTGTTCCCTTCTCTCCACATCCACGCCAGCATCTGCAGTTTTGAGATTTTGTGATGTGGGCCATTCTCACGGGGGTTAGATGATATCTCAGGGATGTTTTGATTTGCATTTCTCTAATATATAGAGATGATGAACATTTTTTCATGTGTTTGTTAGCCATTCGTCTGTCGTCTTTAGAGAAAGTTCTATTCATGTCTCTTGCCCATTGATATAAGGGATTGTTGGCTTTTTTCATGTGGATTAATTTGAGTTCTCTATAGATCCTGGTTATCAAGCTTTTGTCTGATTGAAAATATGCAAATATCCTTTCCCATTGTGTGGGTTGTCTCTTTGCTTTGGTTATTGTCTCCTTAGCTGTACAGAAGCTTTTCAGTTTAATGAAGTCCCATTTGTTTATTTTTGTTGTTGTTGCAATTGCCATGGCAGTCTTCTTCATGAAGTCTTCCCCCAGGCCAATATCTTCCAGTGTTTTTCCTATGCTTTCTTGGAGGATTTTTATTGTTTCATGCCTTAAATTTAAGTCCTTTATCCATCTTGAGTCAATTTTTGTGAGTGGGGAAAGGTGTGGGTCCAGTTTTAGTCTTTTACATGTAGACATCCAGTTCTCCCAACACCATTTATTGAATAGGGAGTCTTTCCCCCAAGGTAAGTTCTTGTTTGGTTTATCAAAGATTAGGTGGTTGTAAGATGTTAGTTTCATTTCTTGGTGTTCAATTCGATTCCAAGTGTCTATGTCTCTGTTTTTGTGCCAGTACCATGCTGTCTTGAGCACTATGGCTTTGTAGTACAGACTAAAATCTGGTATGCTGATGCCCCCAGCTTTATTTTTGTTACTAAGAACTGCCTTAGCTATGCGGGGTTTTTCCGGCTCCATACAAAACGCAGAATCATTTTTTCCAAATCTTGAAAGTACGATGTAGGTACTTTGATAGGAATGGCATTGAATAGGTAGATAGCTTTGGGAAGTATAGACATTTTAACAATGTTGATTCTTCCCATCCATGAGCATGGTATGTTCTTCCATTTGTTAATATCCTCTGCTATTTCCTTTCTGAGGAGTTCATAGTTTTCTTTATAGAGGTCCTTGACCTCCTTCGTAAGGTATATTCCTAGGTATTTCATTTTCTTTGAAACTATGGTGAAGGGAGTTGTGTCCTTAATTAGCTTCTCATCTTGACTGTTATTGGTGTATACAAAGGCTACTGACTTGTGGACATTGATTTTATATCCTGAAACATTACTGTATTTTTTGATGACTTCTAGGAGTCTTGTGGTTGAGTCTTTGGGGTTCTCTAAGTATAAGATCATGTCGTCAGCAAAGAGGGAGAGTTTGACCTCCTCTGCTCCCATTTGGATTCCCTTTATTTCCTTGTCTTGCCTAATTGTATTGGCTAGAACTTCCAGCACTATGTTGAATAGTAAAGGTGACAGAGGACAACCTTGTCTGGTTCTAGTTCTAAGAGGAAAAGCTTTCAGTTTTACTCCATTCAGTAAAATATTGGCTGTGGGTTTGTCATAGATAGCTTCAATCAGTTTTAGAAATGTGCCACCTATGCCTATACTCTTCAGTGTTCTAATTAGAAAAGGATGCTGGATTTTATCAAATGCTTTTTCTGCATCTATTGAGAGGATCATGTGATCTTTATTTTTGCCTCTGTTAATATGGTGGATAACGTTTATGGACTTGCGTATGTTAAACCAGCCTTGCATCCCTGGGATGAAGCCTACTTGATCATGATGAATGACTTTTTTGATGATAAGCTGTAATCTATTGGCTAGGATTTTGTTGAGAATTTTTCCATCTATATTCATGAGTGAGATTAGTCTGAAATTCTCCTTTTTGTTTGGGTCTTTTCCTGGTTTTGGTATCAGGGTGATGTTTGCTTCATAGAATGTGTTGGGGAAGATTCCTTCTTCCTCAGTTTTTTGGAATAATTTCTGCAGTACAGGAATAAGCTCTTCCTTGAAGGTTTGATAGAATTCTGGAGTGAAGCCATCTGGACCAGGGCATTTTTTAGTTGGAAGCTTTTTTATTGTTTCTTTGATCTCAGTGCTTGAAATTGGTCTGTTCAGGAGCTCTATTTCTTCCTGACTAAGTCTAGGGAGAGGGTGTGATTCCAAATATTGATCCATTTCCTTCACATTGTCAAATTTCTGGGCATAGAGTTTCTGGTAGTATTCAGAGATGATCTCTTGTATCTCTGTGAGATCAGTTGTTATTTCCCCTTTATCGTTTCTAATTGAGGTTACTAGAGATTTTACTTTTCTATTCCTTGTTAGTCTGGCCAATGGTTTATCTATTTTATTTATTTTTTCAAAAAACCAACTCCTTGTTTCATTAATTTTCTGAATGATTCTTTTGTTTTCAATTTCATTGATCTCTGATTTGATTTTGGATATTTCTTTTCTTCTACTGAGTTTAGGCTTAGATTGTTCTTCTTTGTCCAATTCCATAAGATCTCTTGTGAGATTGTTGATGTGCTCTCTTTCTGTTTTTCGAATGTAGGCATCTAAGGCAATGAATTTTCCTCTCAAAACTACTTTTGCAGTATCCCACAGGTTTTGGTAGGTTGTTTCTTCATTGTTGTTATGCTCAAGGAAGTTAATGATTTCCTGTTTTATTTCCTCCTGCACCCATCTGTTATTCAACAGAAGATTGTTTAATTTCCATGCCTTTGGGTGGGGTCGAGCATTTTTGTTAGAGTTGAATTCCACCTTTAGTGCCTTATGGTCTGAAAAGATACAAGGTAAAATTTCAATTCTTTTGATTCTGTTGATATTTGTTTTGTGTCCCAGGATATGATCAATTTTGGAGAATGTTCCATGGGGTGATGAGAAGAATGTATATTCTTTGTCTTTGGGGTGGAGTGTTCTATATGCGTCTGTCAAGCATAGTTGTTCTAGGGTCTCATTTAAATCTCTTACATCTTTGTTTAATTTCTGTTTAGAGGATCTGTCCAGCTCTGTAAGAGGTGTGTTAAAGTCCCCTGTTATGATGGTATTATCAGATATCATATTGCTCAGACTGAGTAAGGTCTGCTTCAAGAATCTGGGAGCATTTAAATTGGGTGCATAAATATTTAGAATTGAAATGTCTTCTTGTTGTAGTTTTCCCTTGACCAATATAAAGTGACCATCTTTGTCTTTTTTGACTTTAGTTGCTTTAAATCCACGTGTATCTGAAAATAAGATTGCAACTCCTCTTTTCTTCTGAATGCCATTTGCCTGAAAAATTGTCTTCCAACCCTTGACTCGGAGCTTTAATTTGTCTTTTGAAGCCAGGTGTGTTTCTTGCAGACAGCAAATGGGTGGCTTGTGTTTTTTAATCCAGTCAGCCAATCTATGTCTCTTCAGTGGGGAATTCAAGCCATTAACATTTATGGAGATAATTGATAAGTGTGGTAGTATTCTATTCGTCTTATTTTGTGAGAGTCCATTGCTTAGTTTTATCTTTTGCATCAGTGTGGAGGTTAGGTTCTGTCCTTTGATTTCTGAGTTCTTACTTTGCTGCTGATCCATTGTGGTGGTCAGTGTGCAGAACAGGTTGAAGTATTTCCTGTAGAGCTGGTCTTGTTGTGGCGAATTTCCTCAATGTTTGTATATCCGTAAATGATTTGATTTCTCCGTCAATTTTGAAGCTTAGCTTAGCAGGGTACAGAATTCTGGGCTGGAAATTGTTCTGTTTAAGTAGATTAAAGGTAGATGACCATTGTCTTCTTGCTTGGAAAGTTTCATTAGAGAAGTCTGCGGTCACTCTGATGGATTTGCCCCTGTAGGTCAACTGGCGCTTACTCCTGGCAGCTTGCAGAATCTTTTCTTTTGTCTTGACTTTGGACAGGTTCATCACAATGTGTCTTGGAGAAGCTCGGTTAGAGTTGAGGCAACCTGGGGTCCGATAGCCCTCTGAAAGCATTGTGTCAGAATCTTTGGTAATGTTTGGGAAATTTTCTTTTATAATATTCTCTAGTATGGCTTCCATTCCTCTGGGGCATTCTTCTTCCCCTTCTGGAATTCCTATAACTCGTATGTTGGAACGCTTCATAAAGTCCCATAATTCTGACAGTGAACGTTCTGCTTTCTCTCTCTTCTTTTCTGCCTCTTTTACTATCTGAGTTATCTCAAAAACTTTGTCTTCTACCTCTGAAATTCTTTCTTCTGCATGGTCTAACCTGTTGCTGATACTTTCCATTGCATCTTTAAGTTCCCTGATTAACTGTTTCATTTCCTTCAGCTCTGCTATATCCTTTTTATATTCTTCATATCGTTCATCTCTGATTTGATTCTGTTTTTGGATTTCCTTTTGGTTATTTTCCACTTTATTAGCAGTTTCCTTCATTGTTTCCATCATTTCTTTCATTGTTTTCAACATGTGTATTCTAAATTCCCTTTCTGTCATTCCTAACATTTCTGTATAGGTGGAATCCTCTGCAGTAGCTACCTCATGGTCCCTTGGCGGGGTTGTTCTGGACTGGTTCTTCATGTTGCCTGGAGTTTTCTGCTGATTCTTCCTCATGAGTGATTTCTTTTATCTGTTTCCTTGCCCTAATTTTCCTTTCACTTCCTCTTGCTCTTTAAGTTCTTGTGCCTGTGGACTAAGGGTTACAGGAGCAGAAGGGTGAGAAGGTTGAGGAGCAAAAAACGGATGAAAGAAAGGAGGACCGAGTGATAAGAAAAAAAAGAAAGATAGAGAAAGGAGAGGGGGTGGGTATAAGGAATACTGACAAAAAGAAGAGAGGTACAGAAAGAGGGAGACAGGGCAATATAGGTGTACAGTAGGGTACTTTGACACAACCTTAAAAAACCCCACCTTCTGGGGGTGCCCAGTTGGGTGGTTCCCTTGAGGTCAGCAGCTCTTTGCTAACCTGATCAGACACAGTACCCCACCTCCACCAAGTATAGAGGAAAGACAAAAATGCTATAAATCAAAGCAAAACAAGCAAACAGAAAACTTTACGGGGATACAGTTGGGTGAAAAACCAAATGATAGGGGTAGAAACACTAGGAAAAATGAAGTTGTAGTTATTAAAAAAGGCAGCAATGGGAAATTATAATTGAACTAGAAAAATTGAGAAAGAAAAAGGGATCTGTATGGAAAAGATTGAAATTAAAAAACAAAAGAACATCAACAACGTCAAAATAAACAAACAAACAAAAAAACCAACCAAACAAAAAAAGAGAAAAAAATACACAACCAAAAACAAAGCAGTTTGTATATGTTATTGAATATCGTCTGGGCAACACGTGGTCTTCTGGGGTATGAGATGTTAGTCACAGTTCTGATACGACTGGGGGCTGCTGATTTCTCAACCCCCAGCTGGTAGACTCCCTAAATCTCTCTTCAGCCCACTTAAAAGGCACTTTGAACTTGTAAACTTGCTGAGCAGAAGCTTTCCCAGCTTTCTCGCTGGAATCACTGCTGAAGAGGCTATCCACTTACCCAGTGTGCCAAAACCGGTCTCACTCTGCCCCTGAGGGTTAGGGCTGCAAGGCAGCTCAGACCCCACCCTTAGGCTACTTGGTTGCTGGGTTACAAGCTCCCACCCGTTTCTAGCTCTGTGACCCTGAGGGCGGAGCTTGCCGGGGCAGATCACTGGCAATGGTTCCGTGTGACCCACCGCCAAACACCATTAGCTCCGTCTGGCTCAGCGGCTCAGACTGGGGCCCTAGACAACGGCCAAAGTTCTCCGCACTCCCGCTCAGGCCTTCCCCAGGGCAGTTCAACTCAGTGCCAAGTCAAAGGACATCAAAACAGTTCACAGGTAAGGCCTTTCTGGTTTGCAGTCTCGCTGCTACTGAACTTACAGTTGTGGGCGGGTTTAGATGGATTGAACACTCCCGACCACTTGCCGGTTTTCCACTGTTTTAGTCCTCCTCTTGGGGTCCAGAAGTCTCTCGCTGACTCCCTGTATCCTCATAGGAGTGACGCTAGGCAGTTCCCACCAGCCAGAGATGCCTGGAGTCCTATCTCCCCAGATTCACGGTGCCCAGATGCAAGGAAGCTGTTACTCGGCTGCCATCTTGCTCCGCCTCTCCAAGTCTCCATCTTTTTTAATGGCTGAATAGTATTCCATGGTGTACATATACCACAGCTTGTTAATTCATTCCTGGTTGGTGGGCATTTAGGCTGTTTCTAGATTTTGGTGATTGTAAATTGAGGTGCAATAAATAGTCTAGTGAAAATGTTCTTATGATAAAAGGGTAGGCATCTTCTGGGTAGATGCCTAGTAACAGGATTGCAGGATCAAATGGGAGGTCTCATTTGATGTCTGTGAGGATTCTCCATACTTCCTTCTAAAAAAGTTACATTATTTTGCAGTCCTACCAGCAGTGTAAAAGTGTTTCCTTCTCTCCCCATCCATGCCAGCATCTACAGCTTTGAGACTTTGTGATGTGGGCCATTCACACAGGGATTAGGTGATATCTCAGGGTAGTTTTGATTTGCATTTCTCTTATGATTAGGGACAACGAGCATTTTTCATGTTTGTTAGCCATTAGTCTATCTTCTTTAGAGAAGGTTCTATTCATGTCTCTTGCCCAGTGATATGTGGGATTGATAGGTCTTTTTTTTTTTTTATTAATTTGAGTTCTCTACAGATCCTAGTTTTCAAGCTTTTGTCCAATTCATAATATGCAAATATTTTTTTTCATTTTGAAGATTGTCTATTTGTTTTGGTACAGAAGGTTTTCAGTTTAATTAAATCCCATTTGTTTATTTTTGTTGTTATTGCAATTGCCATGGAAATCTTCTTCATAAAATTATTTTGCAGTCCTACCAGCAGTGTAAAAGTGCTGGTATCCCCAGGATGATATCTTCAAGGGTTTTCCCCACACTTTCTTCGAGGATTTTTATTATTTTGTGCTTTAGGTTTAAATCTTTTATCCATCTTGAATCAATTTTTGTAAGTGATAGGAGGTGTGGGTCCAGTTCCAGTCTTTTACATGTCGTTATCTAGTTCTCCCAACACAATTTATTGAATAGGGATTCTTTTCACCAGTGTATATTCTTGTTTAGTTTATCAAAGATTAGGTGGTTGTAAGATGTTAGTTTTATTTCATGATTTTCTCTTTGGTTCCAAATGTCGGTGTCTCTGTTTTTGTGCCATTACCATGCTGTTTTGATTGCTGTGGCCTTGTAGTATAGCTGAAAGTCTGGTAGGGTGATATGCCTGGCTTTGTTATTATTACTAAGAATTGCCTTGGCTATACAGGGTTTCTTCTGGTTCAATACAAAATGAAGAATTATTTTTTCCCAAATCTTGAAAGTATGATGATGGTATTTTAATGGGGATTGCATTGAATCTGTAGATTGCTTTGGAAGTACAGACATTTTGACAATGTTGATTTTTCCCGGCCATGAGCATGGTATGTTCTTTCATTTGTTAATGTACTCTGCTATTTCTTTTCTTAGGGTTCATAATTTTCTTTATAGAGGTCCTTCACTTCTTTTCTTAGGTATATTCCTAGATATTTCATTTTTTTTTTTTATGCTACTGTGAAGGGAATTATGGCCTGGACTAGCTTCTCATCTTGGCTGTTCTTGGCACATACAAAGGTTTCTGATTTGTGGACATTGATTTTTATATCCTGAGACATTGCTATTTTTTTGATCACTTCTAGGAATCTTGTGGTTGAGTCTTTGGGGTTCTCTAAACATAAGATCATACTGTGGGAAAAGAGGGAGAGTTTGACCTCCTGTGCCCCATTTGGATGCCTTTCCTTCTCTTGCCTGATTGTATTGGCTAGAACTTCCAGCACATGTTGAATAGTAGTGGTAATAGAGGTCAACCTTGTTGCATTCAGTTCTAAGTGGAAAAGCTTTCAGTTTTACTCCATTCAGTATAATATTAGCTGTGGGGTTTTCATAGATGGCTTTGATCAGATTAAGAAATGTTCCACCTATGCCTATATTCTTAAGTGTTCTATTTAGAAAAGGATGCTGAATTTTATTGAATGCTTTTTCCGCATCTGTTGAGAGGAAATGGTCTTTGTTTTTGCTTCTGTTGATATGGTGAATTACATTTTTGGACTTGCATATGTTAAACCAGCCTTGCATCCCTGGAATTTGATTGTGATGAATTATTTTTTTTATTGGGAATTTTTGCATCTATACTTATTAGTGAAATTAGGTCTGAAATTCTCCTTTTTAGTTGGGTCTTTTCCTGGTTTTGGTATCAGGTTGATATTTGCTTTGTAGAACATATTGGGGAAGAGTCCTTCTTTCTCAATTTTTTGGAATAATTTCTGCATTATGGGTGTAAACTCTTCTTTGGAGGTTTGATGGAATTCTAGTCTGATGCCATCTGGACCTGGGTATTATTTTGGGGGGAGTTTTTTTTTATTGTTTCTTCCATCTCAGTTCTTAAAATCAGACTGTTCAAGAGATCTATTTCTTCTTGATTAAGTCTAGGGAGAGGATGTGATTCCAGGTACTGATCCATTTCCTACACATTGTCAAATTTATGGGCATAGAGTTCCTTGTATTACTCAGAGATAATCTCTTGTACCTCTGTGCCATATGTTTTTATTTACCCTTTATCATTTCTGATTGAGGTTATTAGATATTTTACTTTTCTAGTTAATCTGGCCAAAGATTTATTAATTTAATTTATTATTTTAAGAAAACCAACTTTTTGTTTTGTTAATTTTCTGAAAGATCCTTTTGTTTCAATTTCATTAATCTCTGATTTAATTTTGGTTATTTCATTTCTTCTGCTGGGTTTGGGATTAGATTGTTCTTCTTTTTCCAATTCCACAAGATGGTTCATGAGTTTGTTGATGCTCTCTCTGTTTTTTGAATGTAAGCATCTAATGTGATAAATCTCTCTCTTAAGACTGCTTTTGCTATTTCCTACAGGTTTTGGTAACTTGTGTCTTCATTGTTGTTATGTTTGAGGAATTTAATAATTTCCTCTTTTATCTTTTCCTGAACCCAACTATCATTCAGCATAAGGTTGTTTAATTTCCAACTCTTTGTGTGGGGATGAACATTTTTGTTGGAGTTGAGTTCCACCTATATTGCCTATGATCTGAGAAGATATAAGTTATAATTTCTATTCTTTTAATTTTGCTGAGGTTTGATTTGTATATTAGGATATGGTCTATTTTGGAGTCTGTACCATTGGCTTTTGAGATAAATGTATATTCTTTAGCTTTCGGAGGGTGTGTTTTGTATACGTCTATTAATCCCATTTTTTCTAGGGTCGCATTTAAGTCCTTTGTATTTTTGTTTAGTTTCTGTGTAGAGAATCTGTCCAGTTCTATCAGAAGGATGTTAAAGTCCCCCTGGCTATTATGGTGTTGTGCGATATCATATAGCTCAGACCCCTCAAGGTCTGTTTCATAAATCTGGGAGCATTTAAATTGGGTGCATAAATATTTAAAATTGAAATGTCTTCTTGTTATATTGTTCCTTTGACCAATATAGCATCCATCTTTGTTTTTCTTAACTTTAGTTGCTTTATATCCACTTATATCTGAAAATAAAATTGCAACCCCTCCTTTCTTCCCTATCCTGCATTTAATGTCCCCACCCTCCAACAGAGTCTTTTTGGCTGGCTCTTTTTCTACCCCAATGAGGGATGGAACTTGCCCTTCAGTATCAATGGGTCTTCCACTTTCCTGAAAGATACAGTCTTGCTTTGGGGGTATGACTGTGTATACAGAATAGTGAGGAGGAGGGAGAGCATGGATGGGAAAGAAGTCTGGAAAAATTATATCATATATTTCCAGAGCCTTCCTTTGCTCAGAAAACTATTTCACACCTACTAAAGGCCAAATAGCCTTTTGGTTCTCATTGCCAACTTTAATAGACACTTCCAGTAGAGAGTGACTATCTCACAGATTAAAAGCCATTAGCTCTACCCTTCATAAATAGATAAGAATTACTCTCCGGACTCATAATCAGTCCATTAGTCCACACTTAGCCTCTCTTGACTCCTTTCCTGGCTCACATTTTGTATTTGGCACCTTAATGTTCTCATCACTATTCTAGAATCCTGTCTTCTCACTGTATTTTACCCACATTGCTTTGTCCCAACACTTCCAGGGGCAAATTCCTGCTTCGTTCTCTGCTTCTGTCCCCTGCTTGATGAAAAGAGACATAAGACCACACTGCCTATGCCTACTATACATTCATATATTATATAATAACAAATTTCTATTGATTTTCTAGGGCATTTTCTATAATGGTTAAGTCCAATCATGTCCTAATATCTACAAGGCTTTTCTAAGGGCAATGCAAAATGCTGTAATATCACTTAATATATTCCTGAAGATGAGAAAACTGGGTCATGAGGAGTTTAAGAAACTTTCCCAGGAGCACCCACAGGTCTGTAATGATGCCAGGATTTGACAGTGGGTGGTAGGAGCTCTGTTCTGGACCACTCTGCAGGATCATGTCTTTATATTCCCATCCCTACTCACTCAGTAGTCAAGTTTTCTTCCTACATTACTGAGAAAATCAAGTCCATATAATGTGTGGGCTTTCTTGCACTTCTTCTCTCTCCATCTTATACTTTTTTTGGTCTCCAAAGCCATTCTCTCCTCATTATTTTAGTCTCAGAAAAGGGTGTTTTCCAGTCCCACTGTGCAAGCTCTTTGCTGTGTCCTTGTCCCTGACCCTCTCTGAGAACGTGGGCTGTGCTCTCATCCCTTCACTGCTCTTCGCCAGTGTCTTCAGATCTCCCTCCCCAGTGGATTTTTCCTTCCAAAGCCTTCAAATATGCATTGGTCTCCTTCATCTTGAAAGAGCTCCACACCTTTGTATGTATTGAGTCTAGAATGGTTTACCTGCTTCTTTCTACTAAATTATGTCCTAAGTTATATCCTTTCTTCAGATGCTCTTATGTGCCTCCCACAGGTGCTAGCCTGACTTACATCTCATGACACTGGGCTCCTATGGCTTTCAGGGCCCTATTGTCCTTGTGTGTTGACCAGCTATTTCCTGCCTCATTTCCTAGAGGAGGGTATGGCCCGTTAAAAACAGAACTCATTCATCTCTCCATTAATTCCTTAGCTAATAAATAGTTTCACTAATGCTGTTTACTGAGTGCCTACTATGTGTTAGACGTTATGCCAAGAACTGAGAATACAAAACAAATATGGTAGCATTTGAAATTGAGCCTCATGTTAAGGAA
Organism: Nycticebus coucang; assembly: GCF_027406575.1. Lineage (NCBI taxonomy): Eukaryota > Metazoa > Chordata > Mammalia > Primates > Lorisidae > Nycticebus > Nycticebus coucang. The sequence goes on along the minus strand of NC_069785.1, from coordinate 49,723,497 downwards.
CTTTGACAGTTTTATTTCTTCAGCTGGACAGTGACTATACAGATACTCATTGTAGTATTTCTAATTCATTTTAATTTGTCTAAGAGACTTCAGAATAAAATGTAATTTTAGAAAGGTACAGAAATCTTGTAGTTGCTCCTCACATATTCTCAATGAGAATATGCCTACAGAGGTCAATAGAATCACATTACTCTTAATGCCACCTGCTCACTGCCACTCTCAATGAATGTGTCCCCTCTGAAAAAAAGATTGAGACCTACATAGGAAAAAGTATAAAATCACTAACTGGCCAAGTTTAGTGGCTTGCATCTGCAATCCCAGCACTTTGGGAGACCTAGGAAGGAGGACTGCTTGGAAGGAGGAACTCCTTGGAGGACTCCTAGGAAGAGGGACTAACATAACAAGAGCCCTTTCTCTACAAAAAATAGATATATCATCTGGATGTGGTGGTGCATGCCTGTAGTCTCAAATATTTGGGAGGCTGAGGCAGGAGGGTCACTTGAGCCCAGGAGTTTCAGGCTACATTGAGCTATGGTTGTTCCACTGCACTTTAGCCTTATCTAAAAAGAGAGGAAGGAAGGAAGGAAGAAAAGGAGGGAAGGCAGGCCACTAATTGTAGTACAATAAACAAAGTTTTGGTGGATTGTTTGTATGTAATAGGCTCTATGTAAAACCCATTATTCTATTATTTAAACTTCATGTTTAGGAGGCATTATCCACAATTTAAAGATGAGTCAAACTGATGCATTGAAAGAGGTTAGGCAACTTGTTTACTTTTTAAATTCTATGCTTCCTGTCAGAGGCTCATCAACAAGGTGATATGGGAACACAGAAGTCTAAAAAAACCACATCTCTGAGTGGTGAGAGCCACTCTGAAAAGTGTCCCCAGTGAAGCTAACACTTGATTGGAGGAGAAATACAAATTTTCCCAATAGACTGAAGTGTGAATAGAAGGAAAAGGAATCTTTGGCAAAAACACCAGAACACAGAGTGGTGAAAAAAGCACAGTGAAATTAAGGGATGCAGGAAAATTTCTAAGCTTAGAATGTAGAGTGTAAGGAAGGAAGGCTTAAGCTATGACTCCAAGATTCATAGACCATGGCTATTCAAAAAGAGCCTTATACCCTAAGTTATAAAGCTTGAATTTTATATTTTATGATCCTTATAATGCCTAGCAAAATGATAATTAGTTGTTCACATAATGTTTCGCAAACTGAAATTATAGATATATGGGATGTGTGTCATGAGGCTCTGCACTGGTGCCTGAAACTTTCTGATGAGCTCACTGTTGTAGTGGCCTGAGTATTTTAGCAACTTTCTTGACCTATTATTACATAGTTTCCATGCCTTTCATCTTTTCAGAGAACAATTTTGCAATTTTTTTTTGTCAAGTTTGAGCCTTTTTCTACCTGCACAAAGGGAAGATGAGGTAATCTGAGTAAGTGCTTGTTCTGTTTGAAAATAATGCTGGAGACACCAACTTCTGAAATAACTTCTTTTCTTGATTTCTTTTATATCCAAACAGGTATAAGACATGATGGCTTTGGAAGATCCAAATAGCTTCATCCTAGTTGGAAAGAGGGTGTCTTCCACACAAGGGCCCATTCCCTGGCCTTGCTCTCTGCAGCTTAGCAGTGCAAGCCTGTTCATCCATCACCTGTGCTACTCCCTAGAAAGTGGACCTGACAGCTTTGGTAGGTACAGACAACCTTGGGCTACAAACCCTTCAGGCTAGGGTTGAAAATAAGGGCTCCCGGCTCCAGGGGTTGTTGCTTGTTCCCTCCTGGGAAGTGGTGACTCACACAGTCTGGGTCTCTGTTTCCAGCACCCACCACATAAAACTTGCCCTTCTTCACCTTGAGCTGGCCATCAACATGAAGCTCAGACAATGCTTTCTAATGTGTGTTCTGCATACCACAGATGCCACAAGATATTAACTAAATCAGGTTTCCATGTTAAAATGAGGCAGGACCACACTCCAACTTCTCAGAGTTCTTACCATGATGAGATAGTTCCTAAATCTCCAAGAAGGATGACATTTAAAAAATTGCTTTGATTGCAGAAGACTTTTCCTTCAGAACCTAAATTAGAGTAATAAGTGTTCTCTGCAGCAGGTTTGGGGACACAGTGCTCAATGCTATCACAGGCATACTTTACCAGGGTACTTATTTACTTAGGAGGCATGAGGATAAACTATGTCACAGGTATGCCATTTTCTTGATAGCCAAAAATTAACTCTGTTTTGAATATCATATGGGCATCTGCGTTTCTGGGACATATTACATATGTGACAGGATAACATTTTAGGATATTTGCTAAACTTTTTACTGCTTGCATTTGCCTTTTTTCCTTTCCCTGTTTCAAGCAGGGTTAGCCTATTTGGGCTCATTGGCTCAGAGGAGGACTAAGCAGGGTGGAAGGCAGAAGTCATCTGTGCATCTGTCTGGCTTTTGGGCTCCAAATGGCCAGCCCTAAGAACAACTCAGAGGATTTGCAAAAGAAATAGGATTTGGAGTACAGAAACATGAAAGGAGAAGGATAATCCTCCAGAGGAAAAGTAAGTGTCCCTCTGGGCGGAGAGGAGAAGAGGGGAGAATAGCAGGACAGAGGAGGGAGAGAAGAGGAGTGATGGAGGGAGGACAGCAGGAGGGTAGGAGGATAGAGACAAACAGACACTGAGGGGTTTTCCAGGCAGAGGGGGCCAGGCTTGCCTGTGCAGAAAGAGCTCAACCCTCCAGGACTGGGTGAGAAGCAACAGCAAGCCCAGGCTGGAGGTGGGGAGCTGGACAGCCACAGAGAGCTCACTAACAATCTGAGTGTGCAGGGACTTGGGGACACAGTGTCTAGCTTGCCATTGCCCCAGTGTTTTGATATTATTGACATCTCTTGGAACCTTGAACAGAACCTCAGAGATGGTGGAGGGGTGCTGAGAAAACTTGTTTGAAGTCCTCATCTACTCAAGTGGGATAGGGGGTCCCAGTAGAAATGATTGGAACTTAGGAAGGTCCAATTTCCTGCAAATCTTGCTTTCATGAAGCATCACACAATCTTTTCCATGGTTGGAGCTGGCTCATAGTCAAGACTGGAGGGTCTGTTGAGGAGGGAGCACCTTTACTCCTAGGGCAGTGTTGGGGGCTTTGGGGATTTTTCAGTTTTTATGTCTGCTTTTCATGTAGTTTTCTGTCATCAGCCCAGCTTTCACCTTTTGATACTTGGCATACGTATACAGAGCTCTCCCCTTCTCCCTCTCCTCTCTGAATTTGCTCCCCGTAATGTGCTTTGGCCAGGAAACCAGATAAGGAAGCTTCTTAGAATCATGTTTAAAGAGAGGAAATCGGTTGTAAAAGCTGGCTCGTTTTCCTCATCTACAAAATGACAGAGCTGTAATAGATCATCACTAAAGTCCAGTCCAGCTCACATTTTATGATCCCTCTGAATAAAGTATGTGAGCTTTTATGCACCATTTTTGGAACATCTATTTTTCCCATTTCCTTATTCCCAGCTATGTTCTCAAGGGATGAGGTTGCTCAGTTTGTGACCTTTCAAAAAGTGATATTGTTTAATTTGGCATTTGTTACTCAGTTCACAATTCTTTCATTCATTTACAAAATCATTGAGCATCTTGTGTGTACTATATGGCTGGATTACAAAGATTCATACAAGATCCCTCCCTTAAGGAGTTCACGGACTAAGGCATTGATGCTCAATATTTCTGCAGTCATGGAACCCTCTGGGATGCTGATGAAACCCAATCATACATATATTAGAGGCCAAAAGTTTTTGAGTACTTACCACATGCCAGGTTCTGTTCTAAGTGCTTCAAAGGTAGCTTGTTCTATCCTCAAACATCTATGAAGTAGTTTTTATATTATCTCCATTTACATGAAGAAATGGAGACTTGGATATAGGACTCATGGTTAATAAATGTTCGGAACCAGGAATTACTCCCAAGTAGTGCAAATCTAGAGCCCGTGTTCTCCAGCCCAGGGCTAGTGTTTCCGAAATCAATAGCTACAGCAAGAGCTACATGGTGGCAACAGCTTTTATTACTGTTTTGAGCAGCAGTTTTTGAGCATCTATGGTTTGTGCCAGCCCACTTACTAAGCTTTCTACATTATCTCATTTAATGCTAACAACATCATGAGTGGGTACTTTTATTATCTATATATTCCTAAAGAGAAACTCTGGGCTTGAAAAGGTTAAATAACTTGGCCCAGGATAAAGAGCTAAGAATGAGGTTAATTGGGATACAGAGTACAGTTGGGGGGATAGTTTCTAGTGGTTCATGAACTTCTAGTCCTTTGAACAACTGTCAGCGACAGATAAGGAATACACTGATTTGTAATAAGTACAGTGCGGATGTCTGTGGGAGCAGAAGAAACTGCAGTGAGAAAGAAGGTCAGGGCAGGGTGGGGGGAAGATGTGTAGGCAGGCAGAGGCAAGCACAAGGTAGCCTGCCTTACTCAATATGGTGACAGTACTGTGCATATGGACAGCCTGTGTGTATTCAAACAAACACATGGATGCTATTAGGTTGTCCCGCTGTGAGTGACATTCATTCTCATCGTCTCCTTCAGCCCATGAAATAGCTCCCCTGATCATGGTAAATTATACCTGGCTCCCCCTGAACTTCAGGAAATGGGAGCTGCCATGTGATACTACCATTAGGTTTGCAGATCCATCCCACTATTTTCCTTTTCTCTCAATTTCCTGGCCCAAGAGAGGGTCTTAGTTCATTGATTTATAACTCAAGGATGAATGAGTAAAAAAAAGCCCTTTTCATATGGAATGGGTTTGGGGGTTTGGAGTATAGTCAAAGCCTGTTTATCATTTCTGGGTGGTCTTGTGTTTATTCACTTCTGATTAAAAACAAACAACCAAGTAACAATAACAACAGGATATCTTACATTTATAGGTTTTATACTTTACAGAATGCTTTCACCTGCATTATCTCATGTGATCTGTATACAGCATTGATGTGAAGTCTGGCATGAATTTTCACTATGCCATCCCTATGATAGGTAAGATGTTATTATAATTTGTTGACTCAGTAATAATTGAAGAGTCCTTCCCTCCTATGGTCTTCACGGACACTCTTTGCAGAGAGTTCCAGTCTCACACAACAGGAGAATGAAACTTTCAGTGAATTAAAAGTTATTTACTTAGCCTGTAATTTGAGCACAAACTGGGCTTGGCGTTGTGGGAAGAGACAATGAGACATCAGACAGAGTCTCTGTCCCCAGGTGGCTTAAGATTTGGATGGGGAGGCAAAACTACAAACAAGAAAAGATGACTCAGTACAAGGATGTTACAAAGCAAACATGTGCGGCAGACGCAGGCTGGCAGGGAGATGCTTGCCGTGGAAGGCTCACTGAAGGGTTCATTGAGAAGATGGAGCTGAAAGGCCCTCATTTTGTGGGAGAGGCACAGGGGAGCTTCCAGCAGGAGGCCTCCTGCTCATCCTTCTGCTATGGAACTTGTTACGCTTCGGTTTGCTTGTTTGGAAAGAGTCAAGAGATGAGGGCAGCAGGCACAGATGTGCCTAAGAGTATGCAAAGAGTGTTCTTTTGTGGAGCATCAGAAGATCGCTTTTTCACAGAACCCAGGCATGTCTTGGAGAATATAGAATACTAGGGGTAGGCAATGGCTTATTGCACTGGAAACAGGAAAAACTTCCAGACAGATGGCTAGAACTCGCATAGGGGGTCAGTCTTATTTTTTTTAAAGGGCACTTTAGCTTAATTAGCAACTTTCGATTTAGAATGAGTCCCTGGTTGTGAATTGGTTGTGGTCCAAAGCTTTGCCACTCAAAGTGTGGTTCATGGACTGGCAGCTCGAGTGTTACCTGGGAATTTATAGAAATGAAGAATCTCTGCTCTCACTGCAGCTCTACTGAATCCAAATCTATATTTTAATAACATCCCCAGTAGGCTCACAAAGGTAATCATTTATTAAGAACTCAGAGCATGGCTTCACACACAAACAACAGGGTCAAAAACGTTATTTAAGCCATGGTGGTTTTAGTCATTATCATGAAAATCTAAACATCAATTTATATTATGATTTCTACACATGCATATATTCTTAGGTGCAATTTGCTGCTCTAGGAATGACCGCCCTCCCCTTTACCACCACTGAGCAGGAGCCCAGTCCTTAGCTCCTTGGGTTAGATTGTGGGGAAGGTGTCATAGTTTCTGAGTGGCGGATGGGCATCAGGTGGACAGAGGAAAAGGCATGGACTTTGTGGTCAAATGTGGCTTCAGATTTACTGGACCTCTCATAGCATAAATCCTTCTTCATAATAGAGGGGTGAAAAAAATGGAGATATTACCTTCACTGCAGGTTTTTTGAGGTTTAAAAAGATAAGTTATACAATACATCTTGAAGAGTAACTCTTACTAATTATCCACCAAATACAAAAGCACTGTGAATTTCCACCCCACCCCCCAGGGGTGGCTCATTGTCTAACTTCAGTAAGTCATTCAGCCTCTTTGAAACTCAGCTGTTCACTTCTGCCCAGTGAGAGTCAGGGACTACATGATCCCTGAGACCCATCCAAGGTCACACAGACAGAACATACATAGGATTTCAGGGAAGTCTTTTTTAACCTCCAACTACCTTTGGCTGCTTTGCTCCACCCTCCCGCCATAGCACAGCCTGTTACTTCTTCCGAGTATGGCTGATGGTCGGCTCCCATGTTTCCCACTGCCCAGCCCCACCACCTGTCTCTGAAACCACCAAGGCTTGGCAGCCTAGAGGAGTTCTAGTATTTTCTGTGAAGGACCTATTTCTGCCAGGCAAGTTGACAGCTTGGGTAAATTCCACAGTGGTCAGAGTTAGGGACATACCCAGAGGCCAGGTCTGAGCAGCGGGCTTCGCTGGGCATCCTTGGATGCTGACACGGAGAACCTGGATGAGCCTCGCCCCTTCCCCGAGACACAGCGATCCAGTGAAGAGATGGTGGAGATCCCAGGGTTTATGGTGCACAAATGGTGCACAGCAATCAGTTTCCCTTCATACCACAACTGCAACAAACACTTTTAGTCATGGGGCCCAGTTTTATGGGGGAAGTCGCAGTAACTTGCAAATTACCAAATTGTGAGGTTTAAAAAAAATAAATTGTGTTAACTCCAGTTGTGCTTGGCAAAGCTGGTAAAGCAATTTTGGTTTTGGCCAGGGTTTCTCGAAACAAGACAGGGTGCTGGCTTTGTGGTTGGGAGCTGCTGAGGGGTGCACTGCCAAGGTGGTTAATCTGGGTTTTGTCTTTCCTGCTGACATGAAGGTTTCACCTGAACTGCTGTTATTTTTCTGGTTCTTTCTGAGGCACAAAAGCAAAACAAAAACGAAGCCCAAAGAAAACAAAAACCAACTGTTTGTTTCTTGGAGGTCTTGGTTTGGAGGGGAAACAAGACTTGCCAGTTCATTTACTTGGGAGGCGTGTTTCTCTGGGCGCTGCTCTGCTCCATTCCGGCTCTTCTCTGCCACCTGGGTCTTGCCCTTCTGCCTGTTCACATCCTCCACAGTGTCATCTTCTCTTGAACCACCTTCTCATTCTTACCCTATTGCATGGAGGAGGAAGCCATGGCTGGCCTTCCCGTAGGATGTTTCTCCAATGCCAAAAAAGCCATCATCGATTGTCCTTTCCACCTTCACCAAAAGGGAGATTTGATTTCAATTGCCTGGTGCTGCTCTGAATTTTTAAGAAACAATCTCAGTCAATATGTCAATAAATATTTACCAAGCATTTCCTCTCTTCCACCCTGCCGCACGAGTAGAAAGCAGGGCTTCTTCGACGTGAACTCAGGTTGCCTAACAGCAGAAGAGCCTGGACTCAGGCTCCAGGATGAGCTTGACACAGGCTGGAGAGGGTTAGGGGGTGTGTCCTGGGAGTCTTGCTTCAAGATGGGATTTCATTCGAGTCAGTCTTATCTTAGTATATAATATCAGTTTTCTTTATAATATCTGTTTTCATGTATAAATAATATGTACAATTATTTACTATGGAATAAAAGCAATGCTCCTAGAAGATGTTTTTTAGATGCTTTTCATCTGTACAGCAGGCTGTGTAGACCCCGGGAGCATGCTGGCTCCGGTGTGAGAGGATGATCCTAGGAAAACAGGAGCACAGAGATCACACTGAGGTTCAGAGACAGCTTAAACTCAGAATACCTTATGCCATTATTCCCATACTTGGACTTGCAGACCCACGTGAGCCAAATTTTAATTCAGAAAACAAGATCCCCATCAGTTTAGCAGAATTATGTGTTTTCTGCCTTCAAACAGTTACTAACTTGGAGAAATAAGAAAACTGTATGTGAATCAAAAGACAATACGAACATCAAATAATACCCTGACTTATCCCAAAAAGGTCTGAGATGGCCAACAAGACCATTTATATATTTTTTTAGTAGTGACCAGTAGATTATGGATGGTAACACAGTTCAGGAAAAACAAAGACCAGGACAGAGTGGAGAGTTCAGACACAGCATGGAAGAGGCTGGGCTTGAGTGAACTGATGAGGGAGCAGGTTTGGCTTTCAGAAGGATTATGGCAGTGCTAATTGCCAAGGAAGAGTCTGAAGGTGAGGGCAAGGGCTTCTTATCTTTTCCCAGAAGTCTTGGCTCATGGGAGAAGAGGGGCCACACCTTGGACTTGGAGGCAGTAGGTTCCTTCCTGTGGTTTATTGCAAGCTCAAAGTGTCTCTGGAGCAAGAAGAAGGCTTTTCAAATGATTTATGCAGTAGCTGTATACCACCCTCTTCCATCCCATTTTAGTGTCACAAAAGCTGCTTCTTACATTGTTGCAGCCTTTTTGACTTTTCTGAAATGACACCTGCTCTTCTCTTTGCTATCGCCCAGAGGGGCTAGGTCCAGCTCAGCCATCCTTCACATTTTATGAGCCAGTTTTGTGAGGTGGCCCGGCTAGCTTTGTATTAGCTGATACCCCTAGAAGAAATAACAGAGCCGTAACGTTGGGCCCTCAGAAAAGGAACAGGTATGACTAGCCTCTCTCTCCTAAACCATAATCTCCTCCAGTGGGAAAGTCACTTTATGGAAGTAGAGTCTTTCTCAAATAATAGCTGCCATTTAAATTGCTCTGAACCACGGGTAAATGTGAAGGAAAAAAAGACTGCCCAGCAACAAAATGGAATGTCTAGAGTTATATTGGGGCAAATACTTAGATTGTCTACCATTTAGCAGTTTTCACAAGCAGAGCTGCTTCTGAGCAGGATAGTGATGTCGGGGGAAGCATTTCTGGGGTCTTACTCCCTGCCTGCCTTCTACCTATAGGAGTTGTCCTCATGGGCCACTCACATCTTGATAGAAGGAAGGGAAAGGTGGGGCTCCTGCTTTCAGTAATGTAAATCTGAGCAAAGTTAGGCTGGGGGCAGCTCTGGCCTCTGGGAAGGAGTCCTAACTTGACACTGAATGTGGCCACCAACACACAGAGAAGGTAGTGTTTCTCCCTTCAGCACGTGGAGGCCTTGGTTATGCTTACTTGGGTAGCCCTGCTAGGGAATATTTATTTTCCCTTTTAATGCCCTCCTCGTATCTACGCTTTGGGCAGAGGATGCCATTTATTATCCAGCACCTGGATAATAAACTAAACCCGAGTTAGATGGATGGAGAAAAGGCATCCCTCAGGATAAGGAGCAAAGACCAGAATGCCTGTGCACCCAGTCCCCACCTGCTGCTGTGTTTACTTTCTCTCCCTTGTTCTATGAAGTCTTTTAGGGTAAGGGCATGGTAGTCTATACTCCCTACATTATCCATGAATGTCTAATAATGGGTCTTGTACACAAAAGAGCACAATAAATATATGTTGGATAGATGAATACATGGATGGAACACCTCATTATAGAATCTTTTTTTTTTTATGAAGGAGAAACATTTAAAAAATGCAAATCTTTTATGAAATAATATAGTTCATGAGTAAGTTATGGACAGGTACAACTAAAGTTTGTGAAAGGAAGGTCTGGCTAGAGTTGTATAAAGTTTGTTCTACCTTACAAGATATTGTGGGTTTACTTATTTGAGAAAAACGTAATCAGTCCCTTATCTTTAGATTTCCTGCCAGCATTAATGTCTTTGATGCTAAGTGAAGGTGTCTGTGAGAACATTAACATGGGTTGGTATCCTAGGTTAAACTAAGTGTTGCAACTAAGTGTCTACAATCCAGGACCCTATTCTCAAAGACATATGGTGGACTTGAGGGATGATGAGTGGGGGGAGGGGAAGGGCCTTGAGTAACTCACAGGCAATGTGAATGCCCCAGGGACCACAATTCCTACCAAAAGCAAATGCATACATATGGGAGCCTGGTCCCGCACCTGTACTGGTTAGTTAATGGAGCTCAATAGAAAAGGAATGTGCAGTGATGAAAAAGTGAGAAAAAGAGGACAAGAAGAAAGATGGGAAATTGTGGAACACAGAGTTGTCAGTTCAACGGCTCTTAATGGAATCTTGCTGAATTAAGACCAAAGTGAGCAGAAGGTAAGAGCTGACTCTGGAACTTGACCAGGAGGGATGTGATGTGAGGAGACAAATAAAAAGGAAATGCGGGAGAAGACAGAGTAGCCAAGGAGGCTGGAGATGAGCAGAGGTTAGCAAAGAGCAGAGAAAGATGAGAAGAAGGGTGTGGGGCAAACCTGAGAGCAAAGGACTTGAACTGACTGCTGCCCCCAGTGAGAGATGGGACCATTAAGAATGTCTAGGAATGCCCCACCCCCAATAATGAAAGTGCAGGTTTAACCCCCACCCAGAAACATTGTGAAGAGAAGGTACTGAGCTGGGAAGTCCAAGCCCAAGATGAAGGCAAATCATATGCAGCATGTCCTAACTAGCCATTCTAGTAGCAGCAAGACTGTATAGAGAACACACAGCAAAGCATTATCTACAAGACGTTTATAAATAATATTTTAAAACTTCTGTAGAAGCTTTTAAAAAGAAGAAGGCATTTTCTTGCCAGGAAGGCTATGTTAACCAGTGTGATGAAAATGTGTCAAATGGTCTATAAAACCAGTGTATGGTGTCCCATGATCGCATTAATGTACACAGCTATGATTTAATAAAAATAAAAAAATAAAAAGAAGAAGGCAAATGGCCATCATACATTTGAAAAAATGGTCAATGTCACTAATCATCAGGAAAATACAAATTAAAACTACAATGAAATATAGTCATACACGTATTAGAATGGCTTTATTAAAAAGTCCCAAAATAATAGATACTGGTGTGGATGCAGAGAGAAAGGAATTTTCATACACTTTTGGAGGGACTGCAAATTAGTACAACCTCTATGGAAAACAGAATGGAGATTCCTAAAAGAACTCAAAGTAGACTTACCATTTGTTCTAGCAATCCCATTACTGGGTATTTACCAAAAAGAAATATATATATATTTATTAAAAATTATTATAAAATTATATAAAAATTAAAATATATTATATAAATATATATTAAAAATATATATTTCTTTTTGGTAAATACCAAATATATATATAAATATATATATTTTTTTTAATCAAAAAGACACCTGCACGTGAGTGTTTATTGCAGCACAATTCAGAATTGCAAAGATGTGGAATCAACCCAAGTGCTCATCAATTCATGAGTGGATTATCAGAAAGTAGTATATATCTACCATGGAGTACTACTCAGCCATAAATAAGGATGAATTAATGCCTTTTGCAATAATTTGGATGGAACTGGAGACCAAAAACCTAAGTGAATTATCAAAAAAGTAGAAAAACAAACACCACATATACTCATTGCTAAACTAGAACTGAGGGGCACACCTGTGGTTAGAGGGAAGTAAAACTTAATGGAAATCAAATAAGGGGGAGGGAGGAAGGAGTTGGGTGAACACCTAACTGGCAAGTTTCACTATCTGGGTGACAAGCACACATAACCATGACTCAAGCATTATAAAAGTGATCCGTGTAACCAAAAACATTTGTACCCCCATAACACTTTAAATTTAAAAAATAATAATATTTAAAATTTCATCCACAGATATATTTCTCCTCTCCATTATGAAAACATATCCCTATTATAATCTTTACTCACTTTTTTCTTTTCATTTTATAATAGTAAACATGTATTTAAGAGTTAAAAAAAAACAGGTTAAGAATCTGAGTTTTAGAGTCAGTTCATTATAAAAAATTAAGTTTCTAGCTTTGTCACTTTCTGGTGGTATTGCTGTGGAAAAATTACTTAACATCTCTAAACTCTAGATTCCTTTTCTAGGAAATAGACACAGTAATATGCACCTCCCATGATTGTAGAAAATGAAGTGAAAATATAGTTAAAATATCTCAAGGGTTTGATCTCCAGGAAGTGCCCAAGCTCAATCAATGGTGATGTTTACTATCCATGCAGCCAGTTTCACTGCTGGGAATTGGTTGATTCCCATAGTCCCTTTTTGTCAGAGATTAAGGAAGGGAAGTTGTATGAGAAGATGTAGCTTCCAATTAACTTTGTCACTGATTGTTGGGTAACTTTGGGCCAAATGCTGCTCTTTAATGAATGTGGGTGTGAAACTTATTAAGATTAATGACTACCACAGCTGGCAGCCAGATGTTTATATAATTCCCCCTGTTTTAGAGCAATCATATCAGAGAAAAGGGGTTGAATGATAGAATTAGACAAATAAGTACTATATTTGGAGAATGAATAAATGCTGTTTTGGAGAGTAGGAGATTAGGATCCTAATGTATTTTGATTAGGCTAGTATTAAAAATTAACATCTGTAAACCAGTAATCTAAATGAACAAGTCTGCACACGAGTGACTAGTGGAAGGTGCCCAGCATGGGAGTGCACGCTGGCAACAAGACCTCCCTTTGATTAATAGTCTCCTGCAGAATGTAAAGAGTTAAACGTGTCATTACTAGCCTGTAGTTGGAAAGGACAAATAATTTGTCTTAACTGAGGAAGAAAAAAATGTTTTTTATCTACACATATATTTATGTTCTATTTTATCAGCATAGTTATTTTTATAGCTGTCAGAATTTCATGAAACCTAATAGAAAAATAAAACCGAATCCAGAGAAGCTCAATACTTTCTGGAGGAGTCCAGTAAATAAAAACTCTACAGTGGCTAACCAATCTTATTCATGTTGCCCAAGCTCTCAAGTGAATGGAAAAGAGGTTAATGAGTTGGAATAAATTCATGGGATTTCTTTTATAAAAGAAACATCCTGAATCACAGTGATTAAAACTTTAAAACTACACAAATGGATAAAGGGTAGAGCTTGGAGAGTACACGGTTTGCATAATTGAGTATCTGGCTTCTGTGGGTAAGATGGGAAAGAGATTTTGCCCATTTTGGTCTCGAACTACTAAATCCTGAGAAGGCCAAGGGATGAGTCAGTAAAGTCAGAAATAAAGTTGGAAACATAGCTAAGCTGTCCAGTGAACGTGTGGTCTCTGAAGGGTTTTTATCAGTTCTGTGGCTAAGAGTGCAGAGGCCCTAGGAATTACCTCTATCTTCAGGATTTATAAAGTCAGGAAACTGAAAATTAACTCGTTCCTTCCTCACCCACTCATTAATGCATTCATTTAGCAAATATTTATTTACCTGCAGTGAGGTACCAACCCCAAATTTGCGAAGGGGGGTTCAAACAGAAAACTTGTGATAGGCAGGTGGTGGCCTCTCCAAAGATGCCTATTGTTCTAATCCCTGGAATTTATGTCTACGTCAGGCTAAATTAAGATCTTCAGATAGAATTCAGGTAGATCATTCACTGACCTTAAAAATAGGAAAATTATCCTGGATTATCTGGGAGGGCTCAATGTAATCACAAAGATTTTTTTTTTTTTTTTTTTTCTGTTTTTGGCTGGGGCTGGGTTTGAACCCGCCACCTCTGGTATATGGGGCCAGTGCTCTACTCCTTTGAGCTACAGGCACCACCCCAATCACAAAGATTCTTAGAAGATGGTAAAGGGAGGCAGAGAAGTCAGTGATGCCATGTGAGAAAGGTTCCCCTGACCTGTGCTAGCTATGGTGATGGAAGGAGGCCTGAGCCAGGGAACACAGACAGGTGGCCTCTACAAACTGGAAAAGGCCGGAAAGCGAACCTCCCCTAGAGCCTCCTGCAAGAATGCTTTCCTGCCAACACCTTGATTTCAGCCCACTGTGCTCCACCCTGAACTTCTGACTTCCAGAACGGCAAGATAATAAATTTGAGTTATTTTAAGACACTAAGTTTGTGGTCATTTATTTTTTATTTTTTTATTTATTTTATTATTATTTTTTTTTTATTGAATCATAGCTGTGTACATTAATGCCATCATGGGGCACCATACACTGGTTTTATAAACCGTTTGACACATTTTCATCACAATGGTTAAGATAGCCTTCCTGGCATTTTCTTAGTTATGGTGTTAAGACATTTATATTCTACATTTACTGAGTTTCACATGTACCCTTGTAAGATGCACGCAGGGTGAGATTACACCTGTAGTCATTTTTTATGTTAGCTGTAGGAAACTACAACAGATGCCAAGACAGTAAAACAGGAAAGTACCCCCACATCTCAGCAATGAGAGAAGCGGAACTATCCCAGGAGAGGGCAATTTGATTTCCTTTGAAAAGGAAAGTTTGCTGACAACTTCCATTTGAATTTCTTTTCTTTGAATTTTTTTTTTTTTTTTAATTTCAGATTACTATGAGGGTACAATTAGGTTACCATGTTTGCATTTGTTAGGTAAGGGCCCAGCTGTAGCTATGCCCTTCACCCAGGAGGTGTGTCCTATACCCTTACATTGTGTCCATTAGGGAGAGGATTGGTGTGCTCTTAGTGGTTGAATTTCTTCAAAACTTTTTTGTCACTTGCAGTCACCAGTCTGAAGGGTCCAGAGCTAATTTATTTCATAGTCTTTACTCAGGAATATTGTAGCCACTCATAAGGAAGCTAGGGCCATTTAGTAGCAGGGTTGATGCAGAGGGAATGAGGTACAGTAAGGGGGGATAACATTTTCACTTTGCCTCTGGGCTTGTTCACCCTTCTGCTTTTCCAAACCGCAGGTCCTGGGGCTTTCATACTTACAGACTAGAACAGCAGACTACTGTTCCTATTATCATTTATGTCCTGCAGAGCCCTCTCGCTGGGCTACTCCAGGACCACCCACTGGGCAGTTACTATACAACCCATCAGGAAATTCCTGGTGCCACCAACTCCTGGTGCTTCTGGAAAAGTATTTCTTCCCTGGCCTTTCAACACTCTTGTTATGCTACTCTTGTGATCACTGCCAATCTGTAAAAAATTACAGGATGATTTTTGTGAAGGACTGAATTTGCATAGCTCGCCTTTTGTTATTTATTATTGGGGGGAGATTCTGCCTTTTGCACACAATTTGTAAACATTTTATTGGAAGTTATTGGGTTAGATTCATCCCACTCATTCAATAGTCAGGCATTGCCCTGCATGTATTATCAGGGCTTAATATTAAACAATTTTCTTTGTTCAGGTTCAGATTGCTGTCTCTGCTTGCAAATTATTTTTCACAATAACTCCTTCTATTTCTCTCTCTCACACACACACATACACACAGAGATGAGGTTAGATATATTTTTCCACTGCCAAGTTCAGAGCTGGGATTCCCTTTGGTTCCTGATCATCACACAGTCACATTGTGTTCTGTTAAACAAATAACTAGGAAAGACACAGAGCGCATGTGTCTATTTGTTGTAAGAGGCTATCTGCAGCATCCTAGGGTGTTCAGCAACACGTCCCCCAATTGTGACAATGAATAATGCCTGCAGGCATTGCCAAATCTTTTCTGAGAGTCAACATCACCCCTGGTTTAGAACCACTAAAGTGGAGAGCTCATAAACACCCAATTTCAAGCAACTTGTTAAGGCAGCCTCAAAAAATGATGAACAGGTTCAGCTGTTCACTCAGCATTCTGGACCACCTGTGACCAATAAGTTTGACAAGATGATTGGGTTACAAGCCTTGGGCAAGTGGCCTCAGCTGAGGCAACTGCATGTGCTTTGTGGGTCGGCTTCACTGGAGGGGTTGAGTTACACACATTCTGCTTTGCTCTGCTCTTCAACTGCTTGAAGGTAGGTAGCTCAGTTACTTGCTAACCAATAACGATGACAGTTACTAATGATGCGGTGCCAATGTGGTTGAACATGCTAAGAAATAGCCTAGTCACTTTTTGTTCAAATTATTATTGCTGCTGCTGTTGTTATTTTATAAAAAGGTCTCTGAAGTTGGGGAATGACATAATAGTATTTTACTGATTTCTTCTTGAACAACTACAGATCTGTCTTTCCACTGATTGCTACATGTCCTACTGGCATTTTAAATAGAACCTATCCAAGTCCCAGTTCATCATCATTTACCTTCAAACAGCGTTTTAAAGTTGGTAGAGTGCTGTGGCATCATAGCTCACAGCAACCTCAAACGCTTGGGCTCAAGCGATTCTCAGCCTCCCAAGTAGCTGGGACTAAGGTGCCTGCCACAACACCCTGCTATTTTTAGAGACAGGGTCTCACTCTTGCTCAGGCTGGTCTTGAACCTGTGAGCGCCGGCAATTCACCCACCTCAGCCTCCCAGAGGGCTAGGATTACAGGTGTGAACCACCTCGCCTGGCCCTTCCAATTTCTATTAGTTCTTTCTGCTACCTGGCTTTGGAATAGTACATGCAATAAATGTCTAATTTGGTTATCTTTCTTCAAATGCTCCAGCATACAATTATCAGATTATCTTTCCTAAATCAAAAGTTTGGATTAAAACTCTCTTCAAAACCATGGAGTGGCTCCCAGTAATTATTGAGTCCAAATTTTTTAGTTCATCTTTTAGGACTTTCCAGTACCCACTTTCAACCTATCTTTTTTTCTTCTTCTATGTCTTTCCCCTTCCTTCCCTCCCTTCCTTCCATTTTTTCTTTGTACCTATTTTTCCAGTGTCATTTCCTAATCAAGTCTTTCTCAGGATGTCATGTGTGGTTCATCTGAAGAAAAATCACTAAAAATACTTGTTAAAATGCAGATTTCTTGTCCTGACTCCAGAATTCCTAGGGATAGAAATTTGTAGGGAGAGAAATTCAGATTTCTCTTGATTATCTCGATAAGTTGAAATATAGCTATCCTTAAGACTCAGGTTGAACTACTTTCTCTCTTTAAAACACCTACTGCTTTTCTTCTGGAACTCATCACATGCCAACGTGGAGGAGGAAGAGGATGGAGAAGGCGTGGGAGGGGAGCTATAATGTATATAAGGTATGTGCTAGGAACTGTGCTAGGCACTCTACATGGAATATCTCATTAAATCTTTGGAATATCATTATTCACTTTACAGCTGCAGAAACGGAGCCTTGGAAAAGCTTATTTACTTGCCCACAGTTTACACGTAATAAGCAGGGTAGCTTCTCCCTTTAAAGTCCACAAAGTTAATACTGAGCTATGACCTTGCACTTTACTCTGAAGTCTCTTGGTGCATTTATCTTATGTCTTTCGTTAAGTAAACTTTGTGTAGAAGGCCTGATAAAATGGCACAGTGGAAGGGCGTTGGACTGACAGTCAAACCAATCTCTGCTTGAATTCTGACTTTGGCGTTTCTTGGCTCCTTCCAGCTGGCCCCAGGGTGTGGCCATCTGCCTGTGGTTCAGAAAATAGCCAGGCCATGGAAAGGAGGAGAGATGAAGACGGGAGATGCAAAGGGCAAGCAGTCGCAGTATTTTAAGGAAAATGTCTGGCAGCTTTCTCTTGATCCTTCTGTTTACATACCAGGACTTAGTCCTGCAACCAACTTACCTTGGAAGGAAGTTATAGCCAGCTTTTTATTCTGTGTGGCCTTGACCCCAACTAAAAACGACAGAGAATGGATTCAGAGAGATTTCCCTGCTATGTAATCATGAGCATCTATTGTTTCCCCTGCATATCTATTTCTGTAGTTACAGTACCTCATCTTTCCTCTGAGAACCATCCTTCTCCATCTCACCGTCCTTCAGGTGAACCTTATTCCAGTCTCCAGGGGAGGATGCTATAGGTCCAGGCAGTCACAAGTGGGCCTAGGATCCCAGCCAGGCCCAAAACACCACTTTAAAGAAAAGCCTGAGACTTTGCTGGAGGAGCCGGCAAAGGGAAGTACCCTTCCTGGCACACATTTGAAGCTGCAAGGGGCTGAAGGGGAGGCCTGCAGAGACTAAAGCCACCTCAGAGGAGCGTGCAGCTGCAAGGCCAGCTCCAGACCCCAAATCAAGCCCTGCTTGAGGCTAAAATCCATCCCCTGCATGTTTTATTTATGAGTTTCAATAAATTTCTTGTTTTGCTTACGCTAGTTTAAGTAGGGTTTTCTGTTCCTCACAGAGGGCTAAATAAACAGATTAAATAAACAGTCACTATTAAGATACTCATAATTTCCCATGCCAGTCCAGCTCTTTGTTCTTAATAGATTCTTTGGGATTGATGATCGAGAGAATGAAAGAAAAAACGAATAAATAAGTGACTGAGACTCAGCAGAACCCCATTAAGTTACAACAATTTCATTTGTTTCTTTTGTTCCAAATATCCTCTCCAACCATGTTTTCATTTAGGAGTCACAATTGTGGAAAAAAACAAGCCAGATGGCCTGAGATGTTTTCTAGAGCTTATCTCAAGACCTTGAAAGGAAACCATCAAGGGACGATCCCCCCAGTTCCGGTCAGGCTGTGTCCATATGTGAAAGTTAAACAGTTCCCAAATCGTTTCCAACTAAAATCTTTATTTTCACTAGTCATCCATTGCTTATTTTCCTGGTGATGGGATACAGAAAGAGCAAAATGTCAGTGTTGCCAGATGGGGTCCTCATGTAGATGGACAGTTCTCACTCAGGTCTAGTGGCAGGAGGACAGAAGAAACATTTACACAGCAGGCCCTGCAAAAGAGCAAAATATGAAATTAATTCAAGCACTGTTACTTGTACCCATTTTGCTTCCAAAACAAATCTGAGTGGGCTTTCCTTAAAAGGCGCAGCCACAATAGATCTGGGTAAAGAATCTAGGGCCACACAATGAAAGATGATTATATCTATTAATTACAAACATTTTTAATAATAGCTTCATTTATACGGGTTTATCACATGCACAGTTCTGAGCTCTGAAAGGGATCCTTTCATTTAATTCTCAAAACAAGTCTATGATGGTAGTGCCCACCATTATTTGCATTTTATGAGAAGGGAGCTGAGTGCAGGCAGGTTTACTGATGAGCTCATTGTCGTAATCAGGAATACATACAACATGGCTGAGCCAGAACTTGAATCCAGATAGTTAGTTCAAGATGTGGGCCAGGGAGAGATAAGGGTTTGAATCCCTGCTCTTCCACTTAATAGCTGATGATCTTAGCAAGGCATTTTTCTTCATTAAGCTTCAAGTGATACATGTATAAAATAGGGAAAATGATTTTGCTTGCTTCCTGGGTTTGTTGTGAAGACTAAAGGAGATAACTAAATAGTAACTAAAAGAGCAAAAAACATAGTATGAGATATGTAGATCTATGTACACATGGATGTGCAACCTTTTGTTGTCCTAGTTAAGTAATCATCTAATAATATTCCCATAATCTAATAATAAAAAATATAATGGTAAATAAATGCTAGATTGTTAGTTATATAACTGTGAATTCTTTTTTCTCCTTCCCAATATCATTTGTGAAAGAGGTCGTTTTCCCCCATTTCCTTCTGGTGACATTGCTGAAGTCTGTGAGAATGGCAAAACTTGGAAAATTAAGAGGAACATTTGAGGGGTTCAACCCAGACAGAAGAGAGGCAGGGATAGGATGGTAAATAGCAGCATGGAGCGGAGTGTGTGTCTGTCAGTTTTCCTGACTGAGGATGCAAATCCTCCTTCGAGCTCATCGAATACAAAAGGAGGATTTAGCTGGGACGCCCAGCTCCCCTTCACTGTGTACTCTGGAAATTAGCTCTCATTGTTAAGCCAGTAAATAACAAACTCCCTCTTGGAGTGTCCTCAGAACCGCAGCAAAGAGTGACATTGTCATGCAGGCTGCTGACGGAGGAAAAGATGTGGCTCTGAAGTCTAAAGTCAGCCAGGGCGAGAGGTTCTGTGGGGCTATGATCCTGTCATGGAGAATAGAAAGGGGGCGTCACCACAGGCCCGAGGACAATCTTGCATTAATTGTGCAATGGAAGACGTAGTGATGTACAACAAGCTGGTACCTAATTGCTTGAAAAGGCTTAAGCTGAAGCAGTGTGTGTGTACATGTGGGCGTGCATTTAAGTTAAATAACCAAAACTCAGTGGTAGGGGTGGGGTGGGGAATCATACACTTTCCAGGTTAATTTTGTTTCTGCTAACTTCACATTCTGGTAGTCAGCTCTGCTGACTGGGTCAAAGGGTCATGCTGGAGGATTTGGGTTCCCCGTATGCAATCTGTGTGTGTGTGCATTCTTACGGGGATCTACATGTTAACCAGACTGGTACAGGCAGTTTGCTTGTTAACCTAACAGAATGCTTTCTTCTAGGGCAGCAGTTTTCAACCTATGGGTTGCAACCCTAAGGAACTGTGTTAAAGGGCCGCAGCATTAGGCAGGTTGAAAACCACTGTTCTAGGGGAAATAAAAGGCAAAAATAGTGGGCAGTGAAACCCTTGACTGGATGCTTCTATTAAGGGAGGAAGCAGTGTCCCTGGGAGCCACCCCAGCCTTGTAGGAACTTGCTTGATTCAGGGAGTAAGTGGGTGTGTCACCTCTGCTCTCTCCTCTCCTGATTCTCCAATCTATTTTTTTCCTCTTTTTTACTTTCTCTGTTCATCTGCATCTTCTGTCTTTCTCTCTTTGTTCCCTCTTTCCCCTTCCTTCCTGTCCTTATTCATTTTTTGTTTCTCTTTTTCTTACTTTTTATATTCCTTAAGAAATTTGCACTATGCGTGCAGGGAAAAGAATGAAGAGGCTGGGGAAGTAACCCAAGCCAAGTTGAGATCTGGGCCACACTAACCATATCCCAGGTTTACATTAAGTACAGACTTTACTCAAGCTAATTCCATTACTTAGGAGGCATGTCATGGCACGCACCCCCAAGGTCAGCATTCATCGTGACAAAATAAAGCACAATGTGGTATGACTTTATTACATCCGGCGACACACATGAATGACTCGGAGAAAACCCAAAGAGCTCTTCTTCCTTTAAAAGCTTCCCAGTTCCTAGAATTAATACAAATTTATTGCAGCTGATAGGCAAGATGCTTAGGCTTTCCAGTCCCTTTAATTCAAAACATCTAAAGTTAAGTACACTGGTTCGCAGAGGTAGACTTCACTGTGAGCCCAAGGCAGACAAAGCAGGTCAAAAATTGTGTGTTAGTAAACGGGCTAAATGTAACTTGTTCTGTTGCCACGTGGTCTCGGTTCACAAGGAAAAACATTGTAGAAAGAACATGGTGACTTGATAAGCCATAATCACCTAAAAAGATACCCAGTTCTCTTGGATCTCACAGGATTCTGCTTTAGAAATGATGTGGTCCTGTTAGTAAGAGTAGTCCCTGGGGACTCTGCTTATTGCTGGGTGAGTGATGTGTTTTTACCTCCAGCATGGCAAGCTATTGGAAAGCCTTGCATAGCCTCTGTGAAGGCTTGGAGAAGTGTCTAGGGAGAGAGTAAAGTTGTAAAAGGGTTTGCTAAGTCTTATGGGATTTCACTGGCCTGCCAGAATGCTATTACTTCTTATTTTAAAAATAATATTTTGATCCCAGATCATAGCATGTTTCTGGCTCAATGTTACACTTGACGAGCTTTACGCAAATTACCATACACAGTCACATACTGTTTGCAGCTGATTCCATTTTTAGCATCGTCAAAGGAAAGAAGAATCTCAGAAGGGTGAGTGAATTTGATACGCCTGATACTGATCTCTGAAGGTCAACACCACACGTGTCTTCCTGAAGGCCAGCACAGCATTTCCCCAGGCCCTTCAAACAGCTCTCTCCTGCATGCAAACCTTCCAGGCTCTGGGAAGATGTTCTTCCTGTGCTGGAGCCCTCTCCTTTTCCTTCAGGCCTAGAATGAAATGTGAATGACTCACTTCAAGGCTGACTTTGATAGCCAAGGTCTGCACTTCTAATTATGAAGGAGGCCTGATAATTTGCTGGTCTTGGCAAAATTGCTGGGGAAGGGGCAGGAAGGGTGACCACACTGGCTGCAGTCTGTGTGTGTACGTGTGTGTCTTTGTGGATCTGTGTGAGTGTGTGTGTTCCCAGCCACAGCCTTTGTGGAATTACATTTGTGCAAAGACACAGGATGGGGTGAATCGGGCATGGGGGAAGAAAAGAGGGTCTGGGCCTCAGTTGTCATAGGTTGTACTAGAAACTTTTACATGCTGGAAGCTTACTTCACTTTTTTCTTTCTTTTTAGTTTTACTATGAAGTGTTGTTAAGGATACAGAAGAATCAATATATATGATTAACACATAGATTTATATGTACATTCTTATTTGTATATATAGGCATATAATCTTTGTAATATATAGCGTAAAAATATAAAATGAATACCCAGGTGGATAGCATATCATTCGAATTCTTCTCTCCTCCTCCTTCTGTTTATAATTCCTTCCTATTTTATTGTATTTTGTTACATATGTGACTATTCCTAACCAAGCATTGTTATGTATCTATGTGTTTTTAAAATTTGCATAAGTAGAATATGTGACTGCAGTTTGCTTTTTCCACTCAAAATGATTTTGAGATTTCTTTTTCCATGCTAATCTACATGACTATTTTCATTTATTTTCACCCCTGTAGAGCATTTTATATTATGACTACATCACAAGTCATTACCCATTCTACTGTGTATGGACTCTGTGCTCTTCCTGTTTTCTTTGCTAACGTGACCAGGGCTTCCCTGGACGACCTCCTGACTGACTCCTGGTGTACATATGCAAATTTCTCTAGGGCATGGGTATGTTTGAAAGAGCCGGGTCACTGGGTAGGCCAACCACCAATTTTACTGCCTAGTGCCAAATCGCTTTTCAAAGCAGTGGTACAAATGTATATTCCCACCGGCAATATTTGAAAGATCAGCCTGTCCTACATCATTGCCAACATTCGGTGATGCCAGACTTCAGAATGCTTGCCAATCAAATGTGTATGAAAGAGCACATCGTTGGGATTTCAATTTGTACCTCTCTGAATACTAACAAGTCTGAACACCTTTTCATAAGTTTATTGGCCATTTATAGTTACTCTTTTGGACTCATGTGTTTTGGCTATTTTTCATTTAAGTTTTTTTTTTTTTTGTAGAGACAGAGTTTCACTTTATTGCCCTTGGTAGAGTGCCGTGGCATCACACAGCTCACAGCAACCTCCAACTCCTGGGCTTAGGCGATTCTCCTGCCTCAGCCTCCCGAGTTCATTTAAGTTTTTAATCTTTAAATACTGTGTTCCAGATACTGATATTTTGTTATTTTTCTACGTGCTGAATGTCTTTTCACTTTATTTAAATAAATAGAAGTTTTAAATTTTAATGAAGTGAAAATTACCAATTATTTTCTGTTGTGGTTGTATTGTTCGTAGTGTTTAAAAAAATCATTCCTGGGCGGTGCCTGTGGCTCATTGAGTAGGGCGCCAGCTCCACATACCGAGGGTGGCAGGTTTGGACTTGGTTCCGAACAAACTGCGACCAAAAAATAGCTGGGCATTGTGACAGGTGCCTGTAGTCCCAGCTACTCGGGAGGCTGAGGCAAGAGAATCGGCTAAGCCCACGAGCTGGAGGTTGCTGGATGTTGCTGCAAGCTGTGATGCCATGGCCCTCTACTGAGGGTGACAAAGTGAGAGTCTGTCTCTAAGAAAAAAAAAAAAAAGAAATCATTCCTGACACCAAGATCATAAAGATATTTTCCTATTTTGCCTCCCTAAAGTTTCCGATTTTTTTTTTTTTTTGTAGAGACAGAGCATCACTTTACCGCCTTCGGTAGAGTGCCATGATGTCACAGGACTCATAGCAACCTCTAGCTCTTGGGCTTCTGCGATTCTCCTGCCTCAGCCCAATTTTTGTTTTCATATTTATGCCTTTGATGCATCTGTAATTGCTTTTCATGTGGCATGGGAAGAAATCTTTTACCAAATAGATGATCCAGGGTGTATGACTTTGCTCAATCTTTCATAAAAAAATATTGCTACGCTGTGGTATTCTGGTTGGGTTAATCAACAGAAGTTTATTTTCCCACAATTCTAGAAGCTGTAAGTCCAAGATCAAGTTATCATGTAGGTTGGCTTCTGGCAAGGTCTCTTCATGACTCATAGGAAGGCTGCCTTCCTCCTGTGTCCTCACATGGCCTCTTCTCCGTGTGCTCAGGGAGAAAGCAACATCTCCAGTGTCTCTTCCTCATGTGAAAAGGACACCAGTCTTCTCAGATCAAAAGTTCTACCCTCATTTACCCTTGATCCCCTCCTAGTAGGCCTTATGTCTAAATGCCACTTGGTGCCTGTGATGTTAGAGCTTCAATATATGGCTTTTGAGGGACACAAAATCCTCATCACATTACTATTTGTTGTATAACCTCCACCCCCATCTCCTATCTCTGCCACACTACCAAGTTTCCATATATGTGGGGTTCTATATTCTACAGCACCCCATTCTGAGTTCTGTATTATATTCCACTTGTACCAAGATCATGTTGTCAACTATGAAAGCTTTGCGCTAAGTCATGATTTCTGGTAGTCTTCTCACCTTGCTATTCTTCCTTAGGATTATAATGGTCATTCTTAACCTTTTGTTCTTCTACATAAATTTTAGAATCAACTTGTCAACTTCCACTAAGAACCCTGTAGGAATTTATATTAGAGTTTTATCAAAGCTATAAATCAATTTGGAGAGAATGGATGTATTTATAATACTGTTTGAATTCCTGAACATGCCGCCTTCTTCATTGGTTCCTCCCTCTCTCCTTTTCTCCTCCCTTCCTTCATTTTTTCCTTCTCTCTACCTCCTTCCTCTTTTCCCTCCCTCTCTCCATTCCCCAGTCTCTCCTCATAGGCTAATATTTGAATTGGTTTGATTTGAATTTTTTGGTTTGTATGTATTATTGTCACACATGCTTTCCGTGTATGTTAGTTTCTGTAAATGATATTGTGTAAAATGCTTCTTTCTCTTTCTGATTCTCTTCTTTTCATCCTTGTCATTCAGATGTATTTAAGTGCTTATATGTATATCTAGACAGTCACTGTTAACTGCTACATAAAATTCCAAAATGTTACCTTATGTTACCTAATCACTCCCTCAGTTATGGGTACTCAATTGTGGTTATAGGAATATTCTAGCTTTGTTTCTTCCTAAATTTGACAATTTATGATTTTTTCTAGAATTTTATCTATTTTATGTAAGTTTTCAAATTTACTGGCATTAAGTATTAACAACATTCTCTTATTAAATTTTTTTTTTTTTTTTTTTTTTTGTAGAGACAGAGTCTCACTTTATGGCCCTCGGTAGAGTGCCGTGGCCTCACACAACTCACTGCAACCTCCAACTCCTGGGCTCAAGCGATTCTCCTGCCTCAGCCTCCCGAGTAGCTGGGACTACAGGCGCCCGCCACAATGCCCAGCTATTTCTTTGGTTGCAGTTTGGCCGGGGCCGGGCTCGAACCCGCCACCCTCGGTATATGGGGCCGGCGCCCCACCGACTGAGCCACAGGTGCCGCCCCTCTTATTAAATTTTAATCTATTTTGTATCTGCAGATGACCCCTCTCACTTCCACGATGTCTTGTGTATTTTTCCTTAATTTTTTTCTTGACTAATTTCCTCAGATATTTGGTTATTTTATTAACCTAATTTCTTTGTTTTCTGTTTCATCTATTGTCTTCACCATTATGAGCCACTTTTGGATAACTTAAAAAATACCTAACACTTACCAAGTGATTGACTTTACACACACAGGTTATATAGTATCATATGGCGTCTTCAGGATAATTTAGGAGAGAGGTACTATCATTTTATCTATTTTACAACTGGGAAACTTTGTGAAAGTCATAGAGTCACCTAATCCCAAAGCTAAAATTCAAATCCAAGCCACATGTACTATGCCCTTCTATTTTCTTTCAAATACAACCCAAAGAATAAAGATAATGTTTAACTTCAGGGAATAAATTAGTCATGCTGGTTTTCAGGTATGAGATGAAGCCATAGAAAATTTGTGTTGAACTGGATGCTAGTTCACGGCTGCTACCTTCAGCAGTACTTTTATAACACGGCGGGCAGAACGAGAGGGCCTAATTATCATCTGTGTCCTATCCAGGCCTTTTATTTCCAGCTATATCTGAGCAAAAACAAAATAGTAATTGTCTCATATACAATGGAGTGCTTCTCTCAAATTATCAAATTGTCTTGTAATAAATGATAATTGTAAATTTCAGTTTTGAATTAGCTTATTGGAATCAATTTCCAAAGCATTTTCAAAAGCTGCATCTAGTTCTCACTCTTTTTACATTTTGAAAGGCCTGTTAGGTAGGCAGCACAGTGATTATTCTCATGCCACTGATGCAAATCTGAGAAGTTAAATAACTTGCTCAAGGTCATATGCATAGTAAGAAGCAGAATGATTCCAGAATACAGACTTTCTGGCTTTTAGCTTATTCGTTGATTTTTTAAATTCCTACCTTCTATATATACTTATGAATCACCTTGTCTATGTAAGGTGCAGTGTTGGGTACTATAGTACAAGAGAAAATTGTATAAGTCATAAGATAATAAAAATAATTATTAAAAATGTTACAAAAGAGATTCAAATAAAGTATTATAGGAAATTCAGAGGGGAAAATATACTTTTGAGAGGAATGAAAAAGAGGATTATATTTTTCTCCTATGTGTCAAATCAATCTCAAGAATTAACCAACATCAAAATTCAAGAGGAAATTTTTAGAAACTTTGTAGCATAATATTACATTACATGCAATAGAGTAAATAGACAAGACTTAAAGAGAATTCTGAAAAGAAGTGAGTTAACTGGATAGCTCAATATACTACAGTACTCCCCACATATGGATTTGATGAACTTTCCAGATTTTTATAAGACTGTTGTTAGATCACCACTCTCACCATTAGACACTGCCCACTTTGCCCGTATTATAACCAAGGAGAAGCCTGTAAATGGAAAAATGACTCACTTTCTAAGAAACTTATCGGGTATGAATGCCATCATGCCTCAGATACTTCAGTGACTTTCAGAAATCTGAGAACCCAGGTCATCAAAGTACAGGTGGAGATCTCGCCCTATATGTCCCCTAACGATCTAAATCAATGGTTCTCAACCTTTCTAATGCTGCAATCCTTTAATATAGTTCCTCGTGTTGTGGTGACCCCAACCATAGAATTATTTTCATTGCTACTTCATAACTGTAATTTTGCTACTGTTATGGATTGTGATGTAAATATATGATATTAGGAGATCCCTGCGAAAGGGTTGTTAACCCCCAAAGGGGTTGCCACCCACAGGTTGAGAACCTTGAATCTAAATCCTTCCACTTTGCTCTCTGTCTCTTAGGCTCTCTCTTTGGCATAATCTCCCACATCTGCAGTCTCTCCCTTGAAAAGTCATCCCTTTATCTTATGATCTGGCTAACACTGGATTCTCCCCTTAAAGGAGGACACTGCTGTCCTCAAAGCCCTTTCTAGTGGCACCTGGTCTTTCTCACACTGACCACATGGTGGATTTAAGAGATGCTGATGGGCACCCTTCTTATTCATTATTGTTTCTCTAGCTATTTTCTTTTTTCTCTTCTCTCAAAGATGTTTTGAGGCATACACCATTAAACTAAACTACCTTCAACTCTTCCATCTTATAACTCTGATCATCTAGCCATACAACACATGGAAGCTTTTAGTTCGGTTTTAGAGATAACGAATAGTCCATCTATGTTACATTCCTGTCATCATCCTTGATAACTTCAATAATTATGTAGATGGTGCATTCAACAACCTGTCCTCTCTACTGGGAGAATGGGAACTGAAGACCCCATTCTTGGCAAAGGAAAGCACCCCCAGAAAAAGAAGAAAACTAAAAAGTAAGCTGAGTCAGCGAGTTTACATTTAAGCTAGCCATTGCTAGCAAGCTTCTTGCCTTTTCTGAAATTCTAGCCTGTTGGGGATATGGCTTACAAACACCCTGCTGGGTCTGTGAGCACTCTGAGGAGAGTAATGGCCATAGAAGAGATTTTGTCAAGTTGTGGAAAAGATACATCTTCTAGGGTGTCTCCTGCCCATTAAACAGGCAAAGCAGATACCTGTTGTGGAGATTTGCATTTGCCTGGGACAGAGACCAAGGGAGTAGCTAGAGATACGGGCAGAGGAAAATCCTCTGTGGTGGTGATGGGAGGAAAATGCCTCCCTCTGACCCATCCCTCAGAGGAGATTAACACTGATGGCATTTTACTCCACAGAGAACTAATGGAGCTTAACACCTCCCTAGAAATCTGTGTATGTGACCTCAAGCAGGAGGCTCTCCCAATATAAGGCTCAGATTTCTGAAGGCTACCCTTAAAGTTAATAATAATAACAATAGGAGCTGATAGGATCAATCCCAGAAACTGCTCACATCTTTGTTCCCTCCCTCATCTTACCCTCTGGGCAAATAGACTTCAATAAAATCAGAGTGGAGCAAACACTCTGCACCATTGCTGGAATCCCACGATGGGCAATGGACCCCTGAGCTCCTGCTTTTAATTCTACTTTATGTCTCTTGTCTTTCTTAACCGTTGCTCCTAATTTTATATTTCTTCAGTCGACCATCGCCAATTTCCACAAGTCTCGGTGGACGCTGCTCTCTGGGTGGGACCCTGACACCTCTCAAATCTCGTTACTTAGAATGATGACTTTAACCAATCAACCTTAGCCACTAGTAGTAGTGGACTCTAGACCTCATCATTACCTTTAACTTAACCTATTAGTTAGACTATAGACCTCATCATTACCTTTAACTTTTCCAGATCTCAATTTCAAATATCCCAATCTTTGTCAATCACTCCTAGCTTTCTAATGCATTTATTTCATACGTGAAACATAAAAGTCCCTTGACTCATTAGGACCTTCATTTCATTGCCTTGCTTCTCCTTCCTTTATATCATACCTTTATTCTCGTTTCTTCTTTTTTAACTGGTTTGAATTCCATGATGACTACTTCCTTGCATACAACCTAAACAGCCTTTCTCTGTCTCTAAGGCTCATTCGACAAGACCACAACCTTGGTTTAATGAAACTCTCCCTCTCCTATCTCCAGGTTTCTAAGTAGAGTATGGCCAGGAAAAAAACCTATCATCATGCTGCATGGACACATTTTAAATTTAAAATCACAACGTTCAAGTGAACTCTCAGTACTGCCCAGCCAATTTTCTTTGTCTCTCTAGTCAATTTACTTTCCCACTCTTTGAGAAGATGATTTCACACCTTCTGTCTCTTCAAACCTGTTCTGCCCTTCTTGCTCATAACTGATACTCTCACTTCCTGTTTCACTGACAAATAAGAACAATCAGAAGAGAAAGTGTGTCTTTCAGTACAAAATTTGTTGGTCTCAATATATCTGTACCCTTCTGTACAGATACAGAAGCACATGGGATAAACTTACCCAGCTGCTGTCAAATGCTCCTGTACTGGATCTTGCCTCCTGCAAACTACTCAAGGACTCCTTTGGAAAGTCTCCCTCGCCTCCTGCATCATCCGTTTCCATATTTTTATTTGATCATTTCCATCTACAAGCAGACATGCTTACTGAGGAAGAATTGCTTATTTGCTCCTGGGGGAAGGAAGAAGAAATGCTCTGGTGCACCAAGGAGCTAAACTCACTCAGGTCCTTCTTCCTCTCTCTTGCCTCCTTGGGCTCCCTGTGCCTGAAGAAAACCCACATTTATTTCTTTTCTTAAAATCATAAATTTTACAAGAACAGAAGGGCTACAATTA
Organism: Nycticebus coucang; assembly: GCF_027406575.1. Taxonomy (NCBI): domain Eukaryota; kingdom Metazoa; phylum Chordata; class Mammalia; order Primates; family Lorisidae; genus Nycticebus; species Nycticebus coucang. Next base: position 49,693,616 of record NC_069785.1, on the reverse strand, counting down.
TTCAGGTACGCCAGGGAATGGGCAGGTAATCCCTGTAAAATACTAATATTACTAATTGTAATTTAGCAAATAGACTTAAATCCACCTGTCCATAGTTTGGGAGGTAATGAAAGTGGTATTTTGATCTTTGATTGCCTGTTTCTCATTTCTCAGTAGGTTCAGCATTTCGCCATATGTCAAAGGAATTCTTTCAACTCTCAGCATCTCCTATCTTTAAAATATGTCCCTAGGTCTTGTGTTTCTCCATGTCTCACATTAATATTAGAAATGCCTTCCTTTAAAGCAAACTTCCCCAGGAAAGTTGGTCTAACACATTGTAGATACATCCTTCCCTCCTCTGACCTCTTCAGATTTTCGATCCCAGCATTCCACTGAATCTGCTGTCAAGGCCAATGGAGACTTACATCTTGCCAGATCCAGCAGCCAACTTCAGCGCTTGAATTAATGTCTCAGTCTCATTTGCCATACCTTTCTTAAATTTTTTTTTTTCTCTAGGATTCTTGAATTTTCCTTCTGTCTTAAAATGCTTTTTTTGTTTTCCTCTTGGCTTTCTGAATTCCATATTCTTCTTTTGGACACCACTGAGGTAGGTTTCACTCTGAGTCACCAGCAAACTTGTTGGTCAATTAGTTTTCATTCTTTTTCTTTCTCCTTCCCTGCCATCATCTAGTAACTTTCATGATAGCAGGAAAGCCACATTTCTTGTGATTCTTAACCTTCCTCCATCTCATTTTCCCCACTGTTGGCATACAAGCTACCATAGGCACTCTGTGACTTTGGTAACAGCCTTTCTTTTTTTCTTTCTTCTTTAAACTTTCCTTCATTTTCAATGTTTTCTTGGAGAATCCTTTCACTTCTACCTTAAACTGAATCCTGGCTCTCCTCTGAAAATGCCACTGTGTTTGGCAACACATGTAAAAGATAAATCTAAAAAAACCTTTTGATGCTAAAATTTCATTTTTTAGAAATGTTATCTTAAGGAAAGAATATGAGGAAAATTTATATTCAAATATGTCCAACCAACTCAATCTTAATTTTAATAGTGAAAAAATGAAAATAATATAAATATTCGTTAGAGGTTACATGAATTAACAAATATGATAGTATTGCTTGACATGAGAAAATGTCTTATTATTTCAAGACAATATCTTATTATTTCAAATGTCTTATTATTTCTTATTTGTATTTTCCCCAGTTATAAAGTAGTCAGTAAATTATGATCTCATTTTTATTGTCTGTGAAATGATATATGGTAAGTAGTACACACATATAAGTTAGCTTACACAAACGTAGGATCTCAAAAAGTGGTATCTTTTCCTTCTCTCTGTTGGACTCGGGTTGGTGGAAGGAGAGGAAGTTGGATGCTGGATGAGACTTTCCAAGTTCGTAAATAAGAATATATATCAGAAAGAAAAAGATGGATTATACAAAAAGTTGTCTATGTTCAGAGATAGCAATTGCATATTATATGAATCTGGAAAAACATTCTTAGTAAATATGACATGATTATACAAATATATCATTTAAATTGATAAAAAAAAATTACTAAGCCTAAAGTAAGAGACACATATGAATAGAAAACTGTTTACAGGAAGAAATAAAATTGGCAAAAATTATGAAGGAACATTCAACCTCATTAGAAATCAAATGTCAGCTAAAATTTCAATGATACAGTCTCCCTAATAATTCTTAGTAGACTATGTATGTAACTGCACACACTTGTGTGTACACATGTGTCACTATAAAAGTTTTGAGAGAGACAGTGTTATGGTCCATTATTTCACTCATGGTCCTCCATTTCAACAGTCAACACTGTCCTTTCTAATTCACCCATGCGAGTTTCAACTTGCTCAGCTCATTGGTTGGTGTTGCTGGGAGGGATTCATCTGTTCCCATCAATGTGGATTTTATGTTTCTTGATTTTTGCGTACCTCAAAACTTGTGTAATGACCCATATACACATATATGTATATGTGTACATATGTGACCCATATACACACACGTATATGTGTACATATCTGAATATCCATATTATGAACATGTACAACACACACACGCTCTCTCTCTACCCCGCCAAGTTATGAAAGTTCCCTGTGGGATAAAACCATTTCTATGTGATTGATTGCTTTATCCTGGGCACTCAGCTCTGTTATTGAAACTTAGTGAGTGTTAAATAAATATCTGTTGAATAAGCAAATGCCAGTGAAGTTATGGTGAAACCAATGGACATTTTAAAAGGACATTTTCTACTATTATATCTTCTCATGTTAAAAAACCATTTCAGAATTATTAGTGTTGTATATATTGCTAACTTTTTCAGTTTCTAAGCATAAAATGTGTATGTATATTGACCTGGTCTTTAAAAAAGAGTTTAATTATTCAGATTCTGGTTTATTTTGAATGTTTTTCCTGTCCTTTCTTTAGCAATGTCAAATACTTATTTACATCGTGTTTTAGTGTAACTTATAAGAAAAATAACATGCTAGAGAAAATTGCATTGTAAATGTAAAAATGCAAATCAAATAAAAATTCCATTGCAAATCAGTGGTGAGGCCATCTCTCACATCGATTTCAGGACAAAATATCACTGAAACAGCCACTACCTTATTATGCAGACTATAAAACACACTTTAAGAAAACTGCAAAAGGTCAAGGTTTTTCTCTTCCTCTTTTTTCAATCAGGTTGGGTAAATAATAGGGTATTAGGAGGAAAAACTATTAAGATTATATTCCTTACTGTGGGGCTGAAAACTGTGGCATATTTACAACACATATAACTCTAGAAATGCTAGCCTTTCATTTTAACTTTGATTTTCGAGTGATTTTGGATGAAAATATGCATAAGTGGATTTTAGTTCGGTTGAGAATTGAAAAACAGAACAACTCTTAGAGGGAAAAATAAAGAGCAGCCATGGGGTGCTGAGGCCTGAGGAACCCCACAGCTGTCCCAGCCCAGTGGTTGAGATGCAGACCTTTGGCCAGACAACTCCATCTTTGAAATCCCAGGACAAAGCAAATCTGGATGTTTACTCCCACAAGATCACTTCCTGGGTATTTTTTGCTTTTGCATACTTTCCATTCATCTCCAGCTTTCTCTTCCATGAAAAGGAGGAAAGATGATTTTTTAATTCCTAGTAGCTTTCAAAAATGTTGGCCTTTCTACCTATTGTTTTTGAACATTAGTATAATGGAGACTAGTTAAATTCACTGGACTAGGATTTAAGAAAACAGTTTAATTCCAACTCCATCATATGCAAATTTGGAAAAGTCTTTAAATTAATCTAAGGCTTAGGTGACTCATCCAGGTGATAACGTTAATAAAATCAATCCCAGCTGCCTCCCAAAGGCATTATAAAATTACACGATGGTCATGTTAGTGAAAGTCATATGTACAATGTACTATTCTTCTTTCTGTACCTTTTTTCACCCTCATCCATATGATTTTGGATTTTACCTCATAGACAAGTTATCTTCAAAAACTAACCCATGAAGCCAGCAATTAATCATTTATCCTTTAGTTATCCTTCTTAAGAGTGTGTTGAGGTCATGGCATAGAAGCATTGAAAGTTTTACTTCACAGGAGAGGTGGAGAGAAGTAATTTTGAATTATAAGACACTGCCCAAAGCAAGGCTTAAAGCCCTTCCAGCCGGTTATTTTTATTCCCTTCAGGTTTCTCTCCATAGTGTGCTCATAACTTGCTGACTGATGTCTCCACACCTGGCCCTTCTGAGTTTGGCTTATTTTGGAGCTCAATACGTCTGGCCATCTCACAGGCACATATAGAATAACGGTCTCCATCCGGGCTCATCAGTCCCTGTGTGCACTCCCACCAAACCCCAGTCTCAGGCCATGCACCTATCACTGTAGCTACTGCCCAAGCCAAAAAACCTCACGGTTATCTTGAATTCCAATTTTAACACTCATATTTTCTGATCAGCTAGTCCCGTGAATTCTTTCTGAACTGTCAGCTCAAACAGCCCCTCCGTGTCTTCTCCTCACTACTGCTTCCCATCACCCCACGTCCAGGCTATGGAATGAACCTTCTAACAGGCTTTCTCTTCCTGCTATTTACTTTCCAAGCTGCTATTATGGTGCTTTTTCTAAAAAATAACATTCTACTGCTTAAAGATACCCAGAGCCCTACCACTCTTTAGAAAGCCCAAACTGTTTTCTTTTCTTTTTTTTTGAGACAGAGTCTCACTTTGTCACCCTCAGTAGAGTGCTATGGCATCACACTCACAGCAACCTTCAGCTCTTGGGCTTAGGCGATTCTCTTGCCTCAGCCTCCCCAGTAGCTGGGACTATAGGCGCCCGCCACAACGCCCAGCTATTTTTTTGTTGCAGTTTGGCCAGGGCCAGGTTCGAACCTGCCACCCTCGGTATATGGGGCTGCGCCCTACTCACTGAGCCACAGGCCCTGCCCGAAAGCCCAAGCTTTTAAATAGAGCCATCAGTGTCTCAGATCTCCCTTGGCTGTCTCTCTGCCCCTGCTCCCAGCCCCATCCTCCCCAGGCATTAGCCTCCCTATCTGCTGGCTCTGTCTGTCCAGAGTGTGTGGGTCCACTCCTTCCTGATTGACGTGTCATCTCTTGAAAAGACACCCTAGGAGTCTTCACTCCCCAACCCTAGACCCAGTCTCGAACATGCAGACTTTGGTTTCCCATCCTGTGGTCCCACAGCATAACTATACCATTATTCTAGGACTTATAGCTTAACACACTTGTTCACCTCTTCACAAAACTATAAGCTCCCAAATACATGGGTTGTTTCTTACATAGTTTCATATCTCTACCAACTGGCCAAAATGTATTGGCTATATTAGGTGCTTGCCATGATCTGATGAGTCTTCTAAAATTCATATATTGAAACTTAATTACCCATGAGATAGTATTAAGAAATGGGGCCTTGAGAAGGTGATTAAGTCATTGGTGCAGAGTCCTCATAAGTGGGATTAATAACCTTATAAAAGGGCTGGGAGAACTGGCATTTTTCTGTCTTCCAGCCTTCTGTCATGTGAGGACACAGCCTTAGTCCCCTCCAGAGCCAGTAGCTTTCAAAGCACCATTTTGGAGGCAGAGAGACGCGGTCCTCTCCAGACACTGAACCTACCAGTACCTTGATCTTGAATTTCCCAGCCTCCAGAACTATGAAGAAATAAATTGTTGTTCGTTATAAACAGCAGTGTCAGGTGTTTTGTTGTGGCAGCATAAGGGGACTAAGGCAGTGCTCAGTGCACGTTTGAATGACAGACGAGAGCAGTGCAGTGCTCAGGGAGCTCCTGAACAGCCAAGCCGGCAGGAGTCCTGGGTGATGTGGATGACAGAGGTTGGCGAGACAGAAGGGAGAAATCGGAAAACACCTCCGGCCAGCAAACTCAGTTTCCTTCATAATTTTGCCTTAACATCAAGGCAGAGTCAGAGAGACATCAGCACAACCCATCTCCCTTTCTTCACGCTCACGCGAGAGTGAATTCCACACCTGCCCTCTTAGCAGGCGCCTGCTTCCCATGGGCCTCCCTGAGAGGGAATGATCTCAGGAAGATACCGATGCCGTTCCTGGGGGGACTCCTGGGCCTTTCCCTGGAGTTAACTGGCCCCATGGTAACTACTTCACTGCTGGGTAAAAACAGATGAATCTCAACTTCTGTTTCCTCAGTCTATTCACACATCTCTGACAGTCCCCCCATCTGCTGCACCACAGCCTTGTCATCAGACTTTATGGGAGTCACACCATATCTGCAAAGGCTTGAATGATTTTTTCCCCACTTCCTGGCCTTAGGGCAAATATGCTTAATTCCCTTTGACTGATGGAGATTACCGAGTTTCTTTTTCTTTCTTTTTTTTTGAGAAAGAGTCTCACTCTGTTGCTCCAGGCTATATCCATAGCTCCCTGCAATCGCAAACCCCTGGGCTCAAGGGATCCTTCTGCCTCAGTCTCATGAGTAGCTGGGAATATAGGCACCTGCCACAATGCCTGGCTAGTTTTTCTATTTTTAGTAGAGACAGGATCTCACTCTTGCTCAGGTTGCTCTCAAGCAATCCACCTGCCTCAGCCTCCCAGAGTGCTAGGATTACAGGCGTAAGCCACCATGCTGGGCTGAGATTACTGAGATTCTTGAGGGATCTGGTTAAGAGATATAGGACCAGCTGTATGATTTCATCTAAATATGCTGGCGACGACCAAGCCGGAGCTAAGGCAGGCCCGCCTCTGCTCACAGCTGTAAATTCTGTCTCCCTCCTGGAGTGTAGAACTCTGTAGGAAGGGAATCAGGAAGGCTCTCAAGTAGGAAGTTCTCAAGGGTTTAGGCAGTTTTCTTCTTTTCTTCTTATGACCTAGAGAACAAAGTCTTGGCTTCATGTTCCCCTCCAGGGTAAATCATTTCCAGCTTATAGACAAGGCCCTGGAGTAGGCTGGGAAAAGCCGCGGCCGAAGCTCGACCGCATATTCAAGTTGCTCAAGGCCCCTGCTAAGCGTTAACCTGCACGGGCTGAAAGGATACTTTACGCAACTGCTGGGCACCTTCCCAGGGTCACTCCGGAGATCCCTTCACTCTCTGTGAGATGCTGGGCTTTAGAAAGTCAGAAAACCCACCTATCACCCAAGTACATGTGAAACTTAGTAAATGTAGAATATAATTGTCTTAACACAATAACTAAGAAAAGGCCAGGAAGGCTACATTAACCAGTGTGATGAAAATGTGTCAAACTGTTTATAAAACCAATATATGGTGCCCCATGATCGCATTAATGTACGCAGCTATGATTTAATATTAATAATAATAAAAAGAAAGTCAGGAAACTTCACAACCATTTCTACTTTTCATCCTGCGTCACCTGTTGTTTAGAGATGCCTCAAACCAAAGGAGGCCAGAGAAATATTGGCTACCCAAGGCTTCCGGATCAAAGACAAAGCTATGGCCCCAGCCTGTGTGCTTCACTCTACTGACTTAGATTAGCACTGACCACCTACGGAATCTCTCTCTCACTCGCCACCCCCAAAGGGTCAGACATCAGCACCGGCCTGGATGGGACTGTGTGTTCTTTTCTATAGGCTTCCAAGCCCAGCCCTCAGTTCCAGGCCAAATTCTTGCTCTTAGCAACCACTGGGGCCTTGTTAAGCAGTATCTAGTTCCTCGGGCTCCTTCCCAGGACCTTTTGAATGCAATCCTCTTCCTAGGCTCCTCTGTCTCTCGAGTCCCTGTTCAGCACTCCCATCCTCTTCTTTCTCTTGGCCGTGCTTGAACGTCAGCTGCCGACTTCCTGGCCACCCACCACAGATAATTCTCCTGGGTTTCCCTCTTCCTTTCCTCTGATCCCCCATCTTTTCAGCATCCCTCCATTCAGGCACTTGCTGCCCAAGCGCATCTAATTGCTTCCTCGCTTATGGTCCTCTTGTGATGACACGTGATATCTATTATCATATCCAAGGCCTATAAAATCAGCTGTTTTTATTTACCAAGAGAGCTAGAGTATATAGCTAGAGCTATATTTCTTATGAATACTGAACTGGAGAAGATGGCAATTTTCATTAAAATCTTTTTTTAAAAGATTTGTATTTTACTATTTCATTCTTTTCCGAGGTTCCTTAGTGGGGCATGGGGCCAAGAGATATATTTAGATTAGAAACCTGGGAATTATAATGCTGAAAAGTCTGTTTTACATTAAAAACAGAAACAGTTTAATTGATGATTAGTCAGTATTAAATGGGAAGAAATCACAGTTTCTCATACTGTTCATATCCTTAAGAAAATTTGATAGGCCTCATAATGGAAACAGGACTCCCATTTTTAATTCACATATATTGTTTGTTTCCATACTTCTTGTTTCATTACTTTCTTTCCTTCAAATTTTGTGTTTCCATGTTCATTGTCCTGTTTCTCTCATTTCCTTCTTGGCAGATACGAAGGTTAAGAGCCCATTATCAGTGTACTGTGTGACTTATGTAATGTGACAGGACAGGCCCTAGGAATGGAGTAATACTTTTATAATAAAATTCCACAACCTCTTTCCATATACATATGTAATTAAGGAAGAGCAAAAGCAAGACTTATATACAGAAAGCTACATAGCCAGAATTGTAGCTAAGGTATTTCTTTAGAGTTTAATATAGAGTATCATTAGCCTTTTAATGAAATACTTACAAGAAAGCTTTCTCTTGAAGCTAATAATCATCACAAGTTTTCACCTGCCAAGTGTGATGAATTTTAAAGCATGTTCTTTTTAATGTGTGTATAGGTACTTTAAAATTTGCTAAGTTGTATGCTTTCTTTCATTTGAATTGATGAAATAGTAGTACATATTTTGGGAGTGCCCGTGATGTTTTAAGATATGCACACAATATGTAATGATCCCATCAGGGGAACTGGGATACCCATCACTTCAAACACTTATCTTTATTTTGGAAACATTTGAATCCTTCTCTTCTAGATATTTTGAAGTACACAATAAATTATTGCCAACTATAGTCACCCTATTGAACTATTCAACACAAGACCTTATTTCTTCTACCTAATTGTACCCCGCCCAGCCTCTGGTAACCACCATTTTACTCTTCATATCCATAAGATTCACTATTTTAGCTTCCATAGAAGAACAAAAGGCACGCTTTTTAATTAGAAAACAAATACATGTATATTGCAGAAAATGTTGATACTAAAGGAAGAAAGAAAGAAGAAAATGAAATATTGTCATCAAAAATTTACATGCCCCCAAAAGCAAATAGCAATAAGTTATTTTCGTCTTGGATTTTGCTATATTTTCTTCCTATCTTTTCTCCTAAGGATAACTGTTTGTGTAGTTAAAATACTATTATATTTCTAGATGGCATATGTAACTTACTGTTTTTTCTAAAAAAGAAAAAAATATGGTATTATTAAACATCCCTCATATCTTTTAACAACCATGTAAAATCCTTCCCTCAAATAACTATTCCTTCATCTATCTAATTATTGCACTCTTTTGAACATTTAACTTACTCCAATGCTGGATGATAAACATGTTTGTACATAAATCTTTCTCCCTAATTCAAATTATTTTTCTTAGGAAAAATAATTCTTGGGGGCTTCCACTGTCCAAATATGGACAACTTAAACACGAGATAAATCAGGATTGTAATGGATTATAAACCACCAAATGGAATAGGAGTCTGAGTCAATGTTGGTATCAATAAGCAAATGAAAAAGTTAAATGTTTGATGAGAAATAGAATATTTATCAAGCCTCAAAGTACCTCCCTGTAAAATACTTGTTAAAAATGAAGGGAGAAAAAGTTAAGTTCTCCATGGAGAAACTGGCAGTCTCCGCCTTAATCAATTGGTCAAAATTAATATCACCAGTGATGGAACAAATTGAAATCGTGTGTCACCTTATAGGAGGTAGTAAAAAGAACACAGCGTCACCTCAGAGGTAGTGATGCCGCATATGCATAATCAAAATTTAATCATGACAAATTATCAGACAACCCCAAATTGAGGGACAGTCTGGAAAATAATTGATCCATAATTTAAAAAATGCCCAGGTTATGAAAGACTGAAAAACTCTCAAAGGATGCTAAACACATATAGTAACTAAATGCAACTTTTTTTTCAGACTGAATTACTTTGCTCTAAAGGACATTATTGTGACCATAGCTAAGACTTAAATGGGCCTGATAATTATATAGTAGTAGGGTATCAACATTACTTTGTAAGTTTTGGTGGTTGTATTGGGTTGTGTAAGAGTCCTCGTTTATAGGAATATATATGAAAGGATTCAGGAGAGATGTGGCCTCATGTTAACAAGTCACTCTTCAATGGTTCAGAAAAAAGTCTTGTACTGTTCTGGCACGTGCACACACACACCAGCCCCAGTTGTGTAGAGTATTACAATCTAGGCTCATAAAGAAGGAGAGGAGACAAGGAAGGCACAGGGGCAAGGAACCTAAGAGAAGAATTTTTTCTTCCTTGGCCAGTGGCCAGAGCCAATATGGAGTCTCCCATGCAGAAGACCTCCGCTAGGGGGCCTCAGAAAGGATAAAACAGAACTGGACAATGGGGGTGGGCAGGGTTACAGCTGGAGAGGTCCCTTGGGCTTGGCTTTGGTGGGATTGTCAGCATGGGTCTTGATGACTAAACCAATGTCCAGTCATCATCATTCATCATGATTCTGAGAACACGATCCCCCATCTTATTACCTTGGGCCGTCTCAGGAGCGGCAGGGAGCCACGGCTGCCCACTTGCAGTCTTGCACCTGGCAGGCCATGCAGCGTCTAACACCTGCTAAGGACAGCCCCAGTCGTTCTTCCTGTACCCATTCTTTCTTTGCTCATGAGCTACATGTGAATGCGTGCCCTTGTTCTAGCTCCTGTTCCCCTCATCCCACAGCTTTCCACCTCTCCCCTCCCCTCCTGCCTACGTACTCTCTGCCCTGCACGTGCTATTTCTGGGTGCTCCAGCAGCATTCCTGGTTCTTGATCGGGGAACAGATCTCTCTTGAGCACAGAGCTTGGCCTTCCAGCTGGAAATGCCTCTTCCTGCTGTGGAAAACTGGAGTAAGTATCCTACTCCAACCCCCACCCCCACCCCATGGGATCAGTAGCTCAAATCCATTATTTCGCAGGGAGGAAACAGAGGCTTGGAGAGGCTGTGTGCTATGCCAGTGGACTACAACAGAGGCAGGCGCAAAGCCCAGGCTCTGTCCTTTGGTTACATGTTTCTACTGCAGGATATGTGGGAGTGGGGATGGCTGTGGCAGAATTGAAAACACAAATAAAAGTAGAAAATTAGGAAATGAAATCTTATGGAAGGCACAGAATTCGACTTCAAAGCTTATCAGTTTGGTCTGGAAAAGGAAGAATAAATCATTCCAGAGGAGTGATACATTTGAAGTGGATTGTTTGGGTATTAGCTTAAGACAGGGTTTCTCAACGGCAGGGCTATTGCAACTTGGGGCAGGATACTTCTCTGTCATGGGGGCCCCCTGTGCATTGCAGGATTTTTGACAGCATCCCTGCTCTCTCCTCCCTAGTCCTGTCAAAATGTCTCCAGTATCCTCAAATGTCCCCCAGGGTGCAAAATCACCCCTAGTTGGAACCACTGGGTTAATGGTTGGAATGGGGGAAAGGAAACAGAGTAGGAGATTGTGAAAATTTAGAGTCACCAGAGTGCAACCCCTGCTTGAGATCTCAGGCTCCGGAGGCAGACTGCCCGTCTCACTCATGACTAAGCATGGAACAGCTGGATGGCTTCTGTGGGGCTTCTAAAGTGGGATGGTACTAACATCCGTCTGTTAGGGTCGCTGAAAAATAGCATCTGCAGAATACTGCTATCAGGGCTGTGCAAATGGGAAGAGAAATACAGGAAAAATGAACGATCAACTGAGCGCGTGGCAAATGAGGCCAGCGCCACGGTGGGGTGGAGGTGATGTGCCTCCCAGGACATGGCCGGGCGCTGTGAGCACGGCAGCCGGACCAGCCGTATGTGGTCTACTGACTACTGTACCTTCTCAATAACAAGTTGGTGAGTGGTGTGTAAATTAGACTTGTGAGCACCTTAAATTAGAGTTTTCACTGAAACACTGAGACAGGTCAGTTTTTATTCAACATCACACCGAAATGTGTGAATCAAAAAAAAAATCAAATCGGATGGCTCATCTTTGTTTCCAATATGAAAATAGATATGGTTGTGCACGTAATTTAGAGTGATAAAAGGAATCACAACACATGCCTAGAGCTCAGCACCTTTCTCCTCTGATTTCTTTGGGCAGTTTACCAGAAATGCTTACACCGAAATGGTGCCCGATGCAACCTACCTTCTCTGTGGCACCTCGAACACTCTCCAACTTCCAGCAGTCACAGGGGCCCCTGCAAGTGAGGGAGGGGCCTTGGAGCCTTAGCTTTATTAACTCCATGCTGAATCCACCACTGACAACAGTGTGCAAACCCCAGGTGAAAGTGCAGTCATGTTATTACAGCCCTTTGCAACATCGTTCCAAGGCCTTCTGCAAATACTTTGTGGGAATGAAAAATCCCCTGGTGATAACCCCAGGATGGCAGAGTTCCAGTGGCCTGTAACATATAAATGGTGTGCGTGAAGACGCTCCAGCACGGATGTGTGAAGAGGTTTTGCTTGGCTGCTGTTTGCTTTCCACATTTGTATTGTTGGCTCTGCCAGAGGTATGCATTTATTTTATTTTCCCAGCCAGAAAATTGATGATCCTCCCACTGAGAGACCTCTCTCTCTCACACAGCACTCTTTTAAATAATAATAGTAATAATCTACTGCATTCGTATAGTACCTCATACTTTTCAATGTAGTTTCATATACATAAACCCACTTGCACTATTATTTTTGCTTCAGAAATGGCTATCAGCCCAATGTGGAATTTCCAATTTTATTCTCAAACCTTAGTGATGCTTCCACAGTTTGCTTTTTTAACCATGTTACATGTTGTTCAGTTCATGAGGTTCAATCTTAATTAAACCAAGTTCAGAAACCGCTAGCCGTGGAGGCAGATTACTAACACTCGATGGCACATTCATTCTAAATTTAGACAATACCCTTAGAGTCCTCCAAATTGAATCACAACCTTATAATCACTATTTCCTGTCTTTCCTCTCTGTGTGGGTTTGTCAGTCCCAGGGGCACTGCGCGATATTTGCAAGTATTTTTTCTTTACACCATATGTGAACTGGGGCTAGCAAGAAAGTACTTTTTATTGTTCCTGATGAGACAATTAAAAAATGAAATCTAAATGACAACTGAAAACTTTCAGGAAAATATATTGACCTTCCCCCAAAAGTCTCTGGTTTAAAAAAAACATCTTACTTTTAAAGCTAACATGTGAAACCAATGATTCTATTACAGCACTGTGTGAGTGTGTGAGCACACTCACTTGTGTATAGAATGAAGACCTTCTAAAGCATCAGGCAGTTTTATAGATTATCAGTATTTCGGTAATTTTCACTTTGTTTAGCAGCAATATATACATATGCATAAGGCAAACTACTAGGTTAAAATGTATTAACAACCGAAAGATTTTCCATGTTTTCAAAGACCCAAAAGAATAAAATTTAGTTTCAAAATAATGAAATTCAATGTCACACGGCAGGAATTCTATATTCTGCTGAGTGATAAATATCTAATGAACATAGGGACAGAGGGAGGTGAGGGGAAGTGAAGGAGAGGAGAGGAAAAGGCATCAACCATCTAGTCTAAAAATAGATGATGTTGTTTAAGGCTGTTCTTATTTGTGTGACCATAGTAAAAGTATGTTTCATAGCCGACTTCGATGAAATGATTAAGTGCTCAGATGTGCCCATCCATAATTGCAAATTGAAGTTGTATTTGGCAAGTTACTTTAGTAATAACGTTGCATAATAATAACCAAAAAAGATTAGAATGACTGTGGTTGTTTTGTGTGTGTGAAAACCATATTTTGGATGAACTAACAACAGCTGAAACTGTGATGAATCTTGGGCTCTAGCAGAAGCCAAAAGCTGACTCAATCCATTTGTAGTTAAATGATCTAATTCCTGGTCCATAGCAGGAGACATGAAGCTATAGTTAAAGGAACCACATGCCCACATCTTATACTTGGAGAAGTTTATGGTCTTTGGGGACTAGATGGCCCTTTCTTTGCCTGGTATGTCTCCAACTATCTATGCATCAAAGACCTACACTTATTTCTCCTGGCCAATTGATACCAGAGAGCATGGCTATACCTTATAGAAGTATGAACATCTTCAGCCCTCCCCATATTAGGTCTGTATGTATCACCTGCTGATTAATGGCTTAATTCTTGGTTTTTGATGTCTCTGTAAAGTGGCCACATTCTTCATCATTGGGAGGCTTGCTGGACACGCAGAGTTTTCAGACTCTCCCCAGACCTCCTGGATCAGAATGAGTAATTTAACAAGATTCCCAGCTAATCAAAGGTGGCTTACTATCTGAGAACCTCTGCTTTGTGTGGTCTGTCCCATCTGCCCTTGAGCTCTATTTTTTTCTTTTTCTAAAACTGTATCATTGCAAAACCTCCAAACTCATCCTCCCATACCATTCCCACCTCATCTCATTAACATCTTCATGCAGCCACCAAGTGAAGCACAATTTGGAGCTACAAGAAGAGCACTTACAGTCTCCACTTAGGATCTCCCATAGGCTTCCTGTGGCCTTCAGGACTCAGTTCGGACTTAGCTTTTGCCAGTCTACTCTCTGGCTACAGTGGCAAATGCACCCCTCAACATTTCCATGTGATGTGAGAAATCACAGGGGTGGCAACTCTAAATGGAAAGTCTTCTAGCAGAGGCCATAGTCAAGCAGAGCCCAGTGACAGGAGCCCACTATGCCAAGAACATGCCTCCTGGCCTTTGCACAACCAACCCGTTTACTGCCCCTGGGGGAGCGTGGTCACTTTCCTCTGCCCCTGCCTCCATGTTGTACTCATTCTCCCCAATTCAGTTGGCATTTCCTTTCTTCTGGGGAGCCTTTTCATGGCAGCCCTGTATTAGTTCCCTTGCTGTAGACTCACATGGCCCCCAATGCACCAGGCTAAAATGGCAGGTTTAATTTTCTAGAAGCAGACACTGACAGAGTTTAGGTAGAAAATAGTCATTCAGGATCAACATTTGCGAGTAGAAGGTTGATGAAGCAGAGCCAGGCAGAGAAGACTTGGAGCTGCAGGTGTAACACAGCCTTTAGCCAACGCAGTGGGGAGCTCTGGAAAGGGGATTGTTCATTTTAGCACCCAGGGTTGGAGCAAAATAACCAAGATTTTATCACCTCATCTGACTCAATCACCAGGTGCTGGTGCTCCAGGAAAGGTGTGACCTTAGGCAACACAGCTCTTGGCACCAGAGACAGACCCTGAAGGAGCTGATAGCTGGGAGCTGTTTGGGATACCATCACCTCAGTCAGCAACAAATCCATTCTCGAAGGAAAATCTGTGTTGTGCATCTTCATGTCCACCTAGGTGCCCACCAAAAATTTATGCACATTATCCATTGGCAATATACTTATAGGTGAATATTATATAGAATCACGATTATAATTTTCCATTGTTCCATAATCATCGCTAAACAAAAGTTACGGTTTTAATAGTGATTCTCCACAGTGTATTTGTTTTAAATGAACACTATGTATATCAATATTTAAAGTTTTTTTAAATTAATTAATTTATTTTTTATTGTTGGGGATTCATTGAGGGTACAATAAGCCAGGTTACACTAATTGCATTTTTTAGGTAAAGTCCCTCTTGCAATCGTGTCTTGCCCCAGAAGGTGTGACATACACCAAGGCCCCACCCCCTCCCTCCTTCCCTCTCTCTGCTCTTCCTTTCCCCCACCCCTCCCTCCTTCTTTCTCTCTCTGCTCTCCTCTTCCCCCACCCCCACCATGACCTTAATTGTCATTAATTGTCCTCATATCAAAATATGTAGTTTTTAATGTAAGAAGTGAGCTTGCTTCTTGCTTGTTGACTAATGTAATCTAGGTAGGATTCATGAGTGCACGGCTCCAAGAGGATAACATGTATCTAATCTACTCTATTCTTTGTCTGCGTAGCAATTGCAGAGAAACCAACTTTGCAGAAGTGGGTTGATAGAAATGGAAGAAGATATTTTAAAGCAATTTCCATGAGGTTAGGATTTTAACTTTTATTCAAAATGAAGTAAGTGATAATATATTTTCAAAATTCATCTTCAGAATGACTCAGCAGGCACTTCCAAAAGTTTAACCTGTAAAGGTACAATTAAATTTAAATTACATTTTGCTGAATGAAATCAGTTCTGGATTTTATACATTTTGAGGTTATGGTGACAAATTAAACTATCGCATGTTGCCACATAATCTGGTTGTGTATGTTGTGCCTTACACGTGACTCATTAGCAGAGCTTGGCAACGCTTACCCTGGTCTCTAGCCTATTCAACAAGGTAGGTCCATGCAGCGTTCCCTTGGCTGGTGGCACAAGAACAAATTGCTCTGAAAAATCTCTGTACAATTTACTTTCAATTTTTACACATTTTAAAATCACAGAATGGTAAAAATCTTTTTTGCAGACTGGTCTAAGGACACGATTTGAATAGCCTGAGTTATGTAATGAAGCCAGTATAGACTAAAAAGTGATGTAGATTTGGGCCCAAGAAAAATTTTATGCAAACTGACAGTTTGAGGAAACAGAAGAGTCAAGATCTGCAATGGGAACAAAGAGAAGAGTAGAGAACAAGTCAAAGTCCACAGGGTTCATTCAGAGACAGGGAAGCAGCCTCATTTCTTGATTTTTGCCACTTAGCCCTTTGGAGAGATTGCTGTCAATGAAACCGCCTGCTCAGCCCAGCCTATTTTGAGTGTAGTTCTGTTTTGAGCAACAAAAGAAACTCTGGCTAGGATAACAGATGACATTAATACTTGCCCCTCAAAAAAAATTATAATGAATTTCTAAGTCTCTTTCATCCAAAACTGGCTACCCAGGCCCAGCTATAAGTGATTCAGATGTGTACTGCTTCCAGAAAACAAAGGTCAAAATACTGTTCATTTGAAAATTGACTTAGGCCTGTTTTGATTTTTTAATGCTACCAAGGTTATGTGATGTTCTCAGCCTTAGTGAACACTTGCATGTGGGAACACCCTGATTCATTCTGAAATTTTTGGAGAGAGAAGCAAGAAGCTGTAAGGTTGGCAAAGAGTAGAAGGCCAATTGTCATCTTCAAGTCATGTTAGAAGGCTTGTGAGTGCTGGCTATGTATTGCATAGGAAAAGGATTCCCATGCCAGCAGCTCTGGCCAAGCCTGATGTCATTGACTAACAAGCATGACCAATGGCTGCTGCAGGAAAAGATGACACTAATGTGACTGCTGGTAGTAGCTGGACTTTTGCCTGTTAAAGAAGAAATGGATCCACTTACAATTGCCTGAACTGGGGAAATTGTCTATTACTTTGTATTTCTATCTTATATCTACAAACAATTTTGTAGACCTTTTGTTGTTGTTGTGATGTGACTCTATTTACCCTGCTTTCACCTGTTTAGCTGTTTGGTGTTTGCTGATAGGCATTTAAGATGATGTTTATACATGCTGGTTCTGTACAGATGCACCTAGGGATTTAAAACACAGAGATTTCATTATGCCTCTCCTAATGACGAGATGTTCATCGACTAGATTAATTAACACCTTTATATATTCTTAGCCACAGACATCTTGCATTGTCAATAATTTAGTAATTTCAGAGGAGACGTTGGAGTCATTCATTAGGGTCTTTCATTACTCTCCTGGAAAACAAAAATAATTCTAAACTATTATCCCTAGAAAACCACATTAAATTAGAGCCCAAACATAAAAAGAGTTAGGGGAAAATTAATCACGAGTAGTTCATTTCTGTGTAACAACTAAAATCTCAGCAGCAGGCATGGAGGGTGATGATATTGGCTAACTCAAAGCCTTCACCCCTGACAGCAAGGGAGCATGCCAATAAATCTGTACTTTTAGTAGGCGAAAAGAAAACAGAAACCATTAGGACCATAATTACGGGCATCGGCAAAGAAGAATCCAGCTGGACTTAAACAATAGATTCCAACTCACACCCTGGTTTTATTCCCATATGAATTCATTATACATCAGATAGTTCTTCTCTCCAGCTCATAAAACTCTCCTGTCTTTCACTTGGGGAGCAGGAGCCAGTATCATTTCTGACCTATTGACTGACAGATATCCACCCTAGACTGACCATAGTTCATTAAAAATAATATGTGTGTTTTTCTTTATATCACCATCTTATTGAACCCCAAATGTTCATTGCTAGTTCTGAGGCTAGGAGGTTAAATTGATAATGCAAAATTTATCTAACTTTCCTTAATGTCATGCTTCATGACCTCAGGTTTTGGAAACCTCTGGCCTGGGCATTTTTTAGCACATTGTGTTTTGAGAAGCAGGCTGCTCAAACTGTGGATCGCAAAACATCACGCTACTCAGTTTGCCTAACCCCTCCCTGCCCCAGACTTCGGTTGTTGCTAATAGATAGGTTTTAATGCATCACTTCACAAAGCTCTCAGGAAGCCACCATTACTTTGTATTTTTGCCACAGTCAGTGAGTGCACTCAGCATCATCTGCCCTGTGTAGCATGGGGCATGGGCTTTCATAAGCCAGTGTGATACATGTGGACAAACTGAACAATTTGAGGAATCAATAATAAGCATTTATATGCCTTGGATGTGCCTTTCCCAAAAGCTCCCATCTCCTGCCTCCACTCCCAAGCAGAACCAGGCTTGCCTTCCAGACCAACTGGCGGCCTTTAGAACCTTTATTCTTTCCCCCCACGCTGCCTCTCTCTTCCAACTTACGTGGAAGCACGGGGGTGGTGACACAGCATCCCAGGAAAAGGGGTTCTCTGCTCCAATTCATACTAAGCATTTTTTAAACCTCATTATGTAAATTATTACCCTAATACACAGATTCTTCTCTTGTTCAACAGAGCCCTTAGACATTAGACAGCCAGCTACAAATTCAGAATATTAAAAATAATTCTTTTATCCATCTACTTACCAATGAACATTTGGGAATTCCTACTATGCTCCTGATTTGTAAAGGTCTAGCCAGGGCCATTTCAGAGATTCAAGTCCAAGGCAAGGTACATTGTATTTTCAGCCAGTTATGTCCCAATATTTTTATAAGCAGTATAGGCAGTAGTAGGCTAAAATTAACTTCTGGGTTGAAATGTAAAAGGAGACATCCTGCAGACTGCAGAGCAAATGTGAGGATGGGTGAGGACTGACCTGTGTTACTCAGTATGTGGCTTTGTGGTTGGGGGGAAAAGAGAAGGAAGGGTTCTGGAATACTCCCCCAAATGCAAGAGTGTTTAGGATCCGCTGTGGGGCCACCACCTCTTCCTTACCTGTATCCTTTCTAAGTCACTCACTGCAAGGCTCTCCCAAAGAGGGGAGGAGCAGGGAAAGGTCAATGTGTGTGGCTGCCGGTTGGTCTGGAATGGTTCTTCTTAGTGAAAACTGGAGGAGTCACTATCAAGGGAGTTGTCAGCACCCAGGTCCCACAGGCTCACAAGGGTCAAGCTGGAGACCAGGGGTGGGGTTGGCTGGCGCAGTGAAAGAGGCTGGGCTGAGTACTAGCTGGTCTTATTTCCTCTTCTTTGATCTCCCTTTTCTCACAGCTGGACCACTGATATCCCCCACTTGGACTCTCCATCTTGGTCCTGTCCTTTGCCAATCCTGATACAGACTGGAACTATGTCCATAGCCTCTTTCTCAGCTAGGGGTGCACACGGAGATTTCATCACCATTATATACCTGGTGGCCCATGGACCAGCAACACCTGCAGGCCTTCAAAAGATATTCACTAATCAGGTCCAGATCCATTGGTTTCCCCCTACATTTGGATTTATCCAAGTTATAGTTGCCTCGTGCCCACATCTCTGCCCTTTAGAATTAGAATCTTGCTATTGCATGGTCTCTGGACTCAGGAAGGTATAGTTCTGCCTTACCTTGATGATCCTCCTCTCTGGGATGTCATTCTGCTCCCCCTAGAGAGAATTTGCAGGATGACTATCTGTCCTCTCAGGAGTTTTCTTGCTGGATTTGGGGTCCATGCCTCAGTTAGAAGCCAACTATTATTCAAATCGTGACTGAGTTTGACATTGGTTTGAATACTCCTCAAAAGAACCTGTTCTTCACTTGTTTTCCCTGTTTGGGAGTCAGGCTCTGCAGCCTCATCTGTTTCCCACCACTAATTCTGCCCTAGAGGTGGTTAGAGAACCGCTATGCACTGTTCTTAAATACAGTTCAATCGAATGTCAAGACATGCTGTATATATAGGCACCAGGAATTTTAAGATCTGATTTTCTATTTGATGATAATGATAAACAGCTGATAGAATGCAAGTCTTACAGATACTTATGTGGTCCTTACAACAAACCTATGGTGAGTACTGTTATAATCTCCATTTTGGAAAGAGGAAAACCAAGTCACAGAGAAGGTATTCGACAGGCTCAAGGTGGCACAGCCAGTGAGCAGTGGAGTTGAGATCCAAACCCAGCATTCTGATCCCAAGTCTACATTCGGCCCCATGCTCTTCTGCCTCCCTGAGTCAGGGCACACTCTAGGTTCAAAGTATGATCACAGGTAAACTTTGGTGTACATCTGGAGTTGTTCACATGAAATATTTCTCTTAAAACAGAATTACTGTTAAAATAGGCTTGTACCTTGTCAAACATACATTATGACACAGGCAAGAAGTTAAATCTCAGTGTATAAATAATCAACTTGGGCAAGAGATTTGGAGTAAAATTCAAATACTATAAAATAAGAGGGCTCTTCGAAAGTATCCAGCCATGTATGCCTGTATTTTTTATTTAGTTTTATTATTTTTTTTAATTATTAAATCATAACTGTGTACATTAATGCAATCATGGGGCACCATACACAGGTTTTATAGACCGTTTGACACATTTTTTAATAGTACATGGCTGGATACTATTCAGAAAGCCCTTGTATGTAAAGATATTAGCACAGTGCCTGGAGTATCATAAACATTTAATTGTGTGTTTTGTTTATATTTATTAACATCATTAATAATATATCCTATATTAGCATAATGAGTTAACATACAGTCTCCCCACATTACTATTCTTGATATAATCACCCAATATAAAAAGATATGGGAGAAATAATTTGATATAAACTGAATAAACTGATGCCACTACCACTTAGCCTTTGCACATTCCCCCCGCCCAATGCCTTGCATGACAATTTCCCCATAGGTAAAATGTATGCTAAATTTTGACTTTCAACATCATGATAATGTTGAAAGGTAAAATAATCTGCAAATTAAAGTCTGTGAAATAGACTGTTTTAATGAAATACTGGGAGAGCACCTTAAAATCAGATTATATTTCACACTATTACCTCTAGGCACTCCTTAGAAATATACCATTCTGAAGCAGCTTTTATTAACAAGAAATGGTGTGTCCAATAAAAGTCTCAAAATTCTTTTCAAGTATATAAGAAAGGGGTGCTCTCTCCTATTCTCTCTCTCTATCCCATCTATTTGTCTGTTCAGGGCCAGCCGGATAGACAAGTGACTTGTGTGATTATGATTCATACAGTCACATGGGGTCCCCCACATAAAGGGTCTCTGTGTTTTCTCAGCTGTCACTGTTTTGAAAATTTTGATAATCTTATGACAAGGAATTCCACATTTTTCTTTTGCATTGGGTCCCTCAAAGCATGTAGCTGACCTATCCCCTCCTCTATCTGTCTCTAGCCTGTGAAGTGACCTACCTCACCATGAGGGACTGACTCAGCTGGGGGCAACTTCTTCACAGGATGTAGTGACTCCCAATAAGAGTTTGGGCTAAATGTACAATAAAGGAGAATGAACACATTTCTAACAACGATCTCTTACTTATACTAAATGCAGACACTTATATCCTGGTAAAGTGACTTAGTAAAAAACTAAATGACATTCATTTTGGGAGAGGAAAAAAAAGATGAATGTCAGAAATATCTTCCTCAGTGAGGCAGGAAGGTATTATACTGAGCACACCTCCATCTTGGGGTCCTGGTTGCTAAGAAGCATATTCTGTGCTCAGTTGTCCCTGAGGGGGCCTGGATGATGAAAAAGGATGGCTGTGAGGGCCTCACCTCTCCATGCCCCTCTGAGCTGGGACTGTATGTGCCCCCTCCCCACCCCAGCATACTTCTACCTCAAACTTGGGGGCTGCTCTGGTTCCCTTCCTAGTCATTTTAAAAACATTTTTATTGCAATATAATTCACATACCATAAAATTTGCCCTTTATTCTTTTTACTTTTTTTATTAATTCATAAACATATAGATCATGTATACATTAATGCATTTATGGGGTACAATGTGCTGATGATGGAGAAGTTAAATACTTTAATGACATACACACACTGAAGAAATTTGCCATACCCAAACCAGCTCTTCAGGATGTCCTCAGACCCATCCTCCATAATGACCAGCACAATGCTTTTACCACCAAAGT
The DNA here is from genome assembly GCF_027406575.1 of Nycticebus coucang. Taxonomy (NCBI): domain Eukaryota; kingdom Metazoa; phylum Chordata; class Mammalia; order Primates; family Lorisidae; genus Nycticebus; species Nycticebus coucang. The sequence continues at coordinate 49,671,635 of NC_069785.1, read as the reverse complement.
AAATTCACTCTGAAATTCTTGACCAAAACCCACTTTCCACAGTGTTGAAAAGATTCAAAATGTCCACTGGACTTTCAAAAATATTGACACCTGAAATACCACCAGGCTTATCAATACTTTCAATTAATGTGAATAGTTTAAACCAGGGGTCTTCAAGCGGCCCACGGGCCACATGAGGCGGTATGATTGTATTTGTTCCCATTTTGTTTTTTTATTTCAAAATAAGATATGTGTAGTGTGCATAGGAATTTGTTCATAGTTGTGTTTTTTGTTTTTTTTTAAACTATAGTCTGGCCCTCTAATGGTCTGAGGGACAGTGAATTGGCCCCCTGTTTAAAAAGTTTGAGGATGCCTGGTTTAAACTATCCTCTTAAGAAGCACAGGTTGGCTGACTGGATACAAAAACTTAGACCAGATATCTGCTGCATACAAGAATCTCATCTTAAAGGATAAACATAGACTCAGGGTGAAGGGATGGGCATCTGTAATCCAGGCAAACAGAAATTAGAGAAAAGCAGGGGTGGCTATTTTATTTGCAGATACATTAGGCTTTAAACCAACAAAAGTAAGGAAAGACAAGGATGGCCACTTCATATTTGTTAAGGGAAACACTCAACATGATGCAATATCAATTATTAACATTTATGCACCCAACCAGAATGCTCCTCTATTTATAAGGGAGACACTAACAGACATGAGCAAGTTAATATCTTCCAGCACCATAATAGTTGGAGATTTTAACACCCCTTTGGCAGTGTTGGATAGATTCTCCAATAAGAAACTAAGTAAAGAAACTTTGGACTTAAACTTCACCATACAACAATTGAATTTAACAGACATCTACAGAACATTTCATCCTAACAATTCGCTCTTTAAACATATACAATTCAGTGGTTTTTGCTATATTCAAAGAGTTGTGCAAACCATCACCACAGTCAATTTTAGAATGTTTCCAACACTCTCAGAAGAAATCCCACCCTGCTCAGCAGTCCCTTTGTGGTCCCCTCTCCTCACCCCTCTGCCACCCCCCACCCCTGGCAACCATGAATTTACTTTCTGTCTCTATGCATTTGCCTGGTCTAGATATTTCACATAAATAGAATTATACAATAATTGCCATTTAATATCTGCATATTTTATTTAGCATAATGTTTTAAAGGTTCATTCACATTGCAGCATGGATCAGGACTTCATTCCATACTAAGGCCAAAGAACATTCCATTATATGGTCATACGATGCTACAGTTTAAATGTGTCGCCCCCAAATTATGTGTTGGATATTTAATTCTTTGTGCTACAGTGCTGGGAGGTGTGACCTAATGAGAAGCAATTAGCCCGTAAGAACTCTCTGCTCTCATGAATGGATTAATGCTACTAGTGTGGGTGTGGATTCCTTACCAAAGGACAAGTTCTGTCCCCTTTCTCCCACTCTCTCCTTCTCTTCCACTTCTCTCCCACTCTTCCCCTCTCTCCATGTCTCTCTGCCCCCTTATCTCTTCTCCCCCTATCTTTTGCCTTCTATTATAGGATGACTCAGCAAGAAGGCTCTCACCAGATGCCAACCCCTTGATCTTATACTTCCCAGATTTCCAGAACCACAAGACAGTAAGTTTGAGGTCATAATAAATTTCTGTTGGTGATAATTCAGGTATTCAGTTTCAGCAGTACAAAATGGACTAAGACATGCCACATGTAATATATCCACTCATCAGCTGATGGACATTTGGACTATTATGAATGATGCTGCTATGAACATTCATATGTTCATAGCAGTATCATTTTCAAGGTTTTGTGTGGATGCACATTTTCATTTTCCTTAGATACATTCTTAGAAGGGAAGTTGCCAGGTCAGACAGTAAGTCAGTCATTATTCAACACGGCTACACAAAAAAGATCCTGCTATCAGTATCACCAAAATCAATCTAGACATTGAATATGAAAATCCCTTAGGCTCCAAATTAGATAGTAGTAAAATCTTTCATATTTAGATTCAAACTTTGGAGTCAGATTTGCTGGGACAGGCATGGCATAAATGGTTTTATAATTAAGTAAACAAAGCGCAGAAAAGGTAACATTCTTCTGCCCTCCAGCTCAGTTAGAGTGGATAATCCAGGCTTTTTTCCTCTCTACTTCTGCCAAAAATTATATTTGGCATCTGTTCAGAATCATTCTATCTCCTGAGGCACTTTGAGAGGTCTGGCCTGAGATATTTGTAGAAAAATATGCCAAAAATTAACCAGGTCTCTGTTAGTGAGCCTAAAACACAGGTTTTGGGGGGAATAGCTTCAGAGGGAAGATAGTTTGAGGTAAGAGATTATCAACAAATATGTGGATGCCACTGAGGCTGTGCTTTCAGACTTCACAGTGCACAAAGATGACCTGGGCATTTGGTAAGTGCAAATTCCGAGTAGGTCTGAGAAGGAGGTTAAGAGCCTGCATCTCTAACAAGCTCCCAGGTGACAAGAAGATGCCCATCCCTTTGCTCTCACACTGAGTGGCTAGGCTCTCTGGGAGCTGGCAGTGGCTATAAGATGGACTGAGTGACTTCCTGAGCACTGAGGAGTTCATGGACCCCAATTTTCTGGCCCAAATTTGATTCCTGTGTGGTTTGTAGATAAAGGTTGTAAGAGCCAAATATCCTGCCCTTAGCAAGCCAGGGGAAGAAAGGGTAAAACACGACTGCCGTGTGCTCCCTGTTTCTCCTGCAGAACCACTGACTCTCATCTGGTCTCTCAATTCAATAAGCTCAGCAGCTTAATTAAGTGGCATCTATTTGAAAATTGGGCAGCTTCATGGTACAGTGAAAGGCCATTGTCAGACCAGAAATCAAGAATAATTGAAAACAAAATGTGAAAGGGTACAGGACTCTCCAGAAAGACATTAAAAGGTATCTAATTTAAAAGCCTCCAGAGAAAGTATTACAATACTACTTCCCCAGCCTCCTCCTCAGCCTCCTAACACAGCACAACAGCCAGCAAGATCTTCTGGTTCTCATCTCTCAGTAACACAATGGCCTGCAAGACCTCCTTTGTTCCTGTTTCTAAACTCTCTGTCACTCTGATCCCATAGAGAGTTTTCTTCCAATCTCCTTCTTTCCCTCTGGGTCAAGTTTTAATTAGGTAGAGACTCTTTCTCAGACTTTAAAGCGCGCATGAATCACCTGGGATCTTGTTAAAACACAGATTCTGACATGGTTGGTCGGGAGCACCCAACAATCTGCATTTTTAATAAGTGTCTGGGTGGGTAACCCCAATGTGTGCCACCTCTGAGCAGCAATGAGGTAGACTATCTTAGCCTCTCTGCATCTTTAATTTCTCCTCTTCCCTCTCCTCCTCCTTCAAATTAGTAATAAATGCTGATTGAATAGAATGAATGATCCTTTCTCATTCTTATTTTTATCATCCACAATAGGGATGGCAATGAAGGCTCCTTTTCTGCAGTTAAACTGAAAATTAACTGGAATAATAATATATGGAAGATCTGGCACAGTAGCTTCTAAATTAATATTAGTTTATTTTATTCTCCCTTTCCAGGTTCCTCCTGGGGCCGTAGGCAGGTAACTTTTTTAAGTGCAACGGGTATATAAGTTTTAATAATTGATGTTAGCAGATAGCCATGAGCCAGACTTTTTCTTATAAAATATCAGTATTTATTAAAACTGAAACTCGAACCATATAACAAATCACTGTAAAAAGTATAACAACACTGACTTAAAAACTACATAAATTGGGAGCAATTTTCCTTTTAAAACTAGGCCATCTAAAATAACATGGAAATTCCCAGGAAATAACTGAACTGTCAAAGGTGAAGTTATAAAAAGGTCAAGTATTGCCCACATGGCTTCTAGCCCTGTGCCTGAAGGTGGACCCATCAGTTATCTGAATGATCTGAGCCCCAGCTGACTTTGCTCTCTCAATGTCCTGCCCTGTAGTGAGGTATCTGCCATCCTGGACAGCCTTCTTTTCAAGGGATGGGACATTCATTCTGATCCCTGTATAATATTTCCTCAAAGTGGAAAACCATGAGACCTTGGTGATACCCCATCATGATTCTCTCATTTCATCAGGGACACTGAGGAATGAGCTTCTTACATTATCTAATAGAACACAGCGTATTCAGCTAGTATGATTTCTAAACAAAGAGGGACTTTTAATAAGAAAGTCTCAGACATTACACATTCTCATTCCTCATTGCACTTTGCCGTCCATCTTCTGGGAAAGAGGCATACAGATCATGGTGTAACTCACTTAGTACAATAGACAATTGTCACAGTCTATTAATTCCATCTGCTTCTGACGGGAAGGAAAAATGGTTACATGGTGAAGTCAGAGGGTCTTGGGCACAGACGGGGGTTTTCCTGAGGGTCTCACACAACGAGCACTGATGTATAATTAGAAGAATGATGTAAATGAGGGAACCAGTGCCAGGCTTGGCCCTCTGGATTATTGAGGTTTCAGCCTTCCCATTGCTGTTTCTGTTATGTCTTAGGTCAAAAAAACACTTTTAATTCAGTGGAGAGCTAGGCTTGGAGCTGCAATATGAATGTGGAGTAGAACTGAGCAAGGGGGAAGCTTTGCTGCAAGTCAGGGAGGTGACCCATGTATCATCTGCTTACAATGTGCGGTTTCTGCCTGACTTCTGCCCATTACTAAGGTATTCCTCAACCAGAGAAAAGAACCTAGTATCCCTAGATTTTTTGAATTTCTTGGTAATTCTTAAATGGTTCTGTTTTATACCACTTTTAAAATTCATGTAACTTGAAGGCATCACTTTGACAAACTTTTTTTTTTTTTTTTTAATAGGATGATCCTTGGAATTGAGAGCCAGGATGCTTGATTCTCCCAGTTAGAGCTCATGTAATTTTGGGTAATTAGCTTAAACTTTGTAGGCCTTTTTCCATCAGAGGATAGATTCATCTCTTCTGGTGTTTTCCAATGTGCATTATGTGGGATAAGTAAAAATGAAGTAGAATCAGTGTAACCTGGCTTATTGTACCCTCAATGAATCTCCAACAATGAAAAAAAAAATGAAGTAGAATCCCTCTAAGTTGACCACTCAAGGGACTGTAACAAACTGGCCAACATATAGAGGTGGTCAACTTATGGAAGCTCAGGCAATTCACCTGCCTGGGCCTCCCATCAAAATTCTTAATGTGCTAATATACACTAGAAATCTCCCAAAAGACACCAGAGTGAGCTGTTTCTTGAAAAAATTTCATCACAGAGACCCTCCCCTGTGTCCCCCTCACCTATCTCACCATAACTTCCCCTCCTTCAATTTTTGTAGCATCTCCTGGGACTTGTATGATATTGAACACATTTTGGTAAACGATGGTTTAAATAATATCTGAATTTTAACTATCTAGGTTTAGCTAACTGTTATTTTAAAATAATATTGGATATTAGGTTGACAACTTCTAACAGTTTTAGAAACTTCCTACATGCATTAAAAAATATTACTCCTTTCGGGTGGCGCCTGTGGCTCAAGGAGTAGGGCACCAGTCCCATATGCCAGAGGTGGCGGGTTCAAACCTAGCCCTGGCCAAAATAAAAAAAAAAAAAAATATTACTCCTTTCAGCTTTTTCATTGGCATAACAGGATTTGAGTCAACTATAAAAGTATGAATGTATCCAGTCCTGTATTACAAGTAAAAGTTGTTTGCATCTGAAACTAATTATTGGGACTCTCGGGAATGCTCCATTAATTAGTTGATCAGGGGAATGTTTATGTGATTTAAACATTAGCTCCAAATATACTTGATCAGATGTTTTAGGCTGTTTTAAGAACACAACAGATTGATTTTAATGGCCAAGCTGATGGTTCAGAAATGTCTTTTGAAAGTGGTCCAGGAAAAAAGAATGGACTTCAGACTGATGAATTTGAAGAATAGACACAGGGAATGCTAAAGCTCATTATAAACCCCCATCTTGGTGGATTACGGAAGTGCAGAAAGGTCTACCAATGGTAATTTCTAGTGAAACTATGAATTATTATCTTTAGAACTTGGGATTCATTCTCAGAGGGGATATCATTGTCTAGGCAGGAAGAAGACCTACTCACAAACAGGCTATTACTATAATCCAGGCACTGATGACTAACCATCTATTCATTTTAATTTCTTGGGTAATTGGTTCCATCTATTAGCAGTCAGCTGCATATTTAAAAGACTTTTCTCCATAAAAATCTTCCCTCTTGTGATGGTCAGCTAAGCCAGTAAGCATAGTAGGTTTTGCCAGGACCTTATATCCTTGATTTCAGGCACACCAGGGATTGCCCATAAATACTTCCACAAACAAGAACTACCCAGCGAGTCCTACTATTTTCTGACGAAAATAATCTCAGAATGGTGTACATTTTGCAATTAGTTTTCTCTTATTATACAACCCAGATTTATATCATTTACTTACCTGAATTCATGATATCCTTAGAACACTGCCGATATCAGTTTAATATGCCATTTCAGAAGGGCTAAAGTAGCTGAATCTGTTTTACAGTTTGCTATAAAAGTGGCCTTTTCTGAGATAAGAGCATGATAATGATTTTTATGTGCCTTTCACATTTCAAACCTGGGTTTAGTTGGACTACAAAATATTTATATTTTTCACAACCAACAAGTTGTCATCTTTACAGATTGAACATAAAGAGACTCCCGACTCCATTTCTATTTTCAAAAATCTCCAAAATGCCTGCATTTCCTCAAACCATAGCCATGGCCACCGCATAATCTGTATTTTGGAAAAACAAACTATTGTGATCTATTTGCAAGCTGAAGCTATTATATAATGTGCTTCTGTGTTATTATAAGGAAGAATCATCTATTTTCTATCATTCTTGAAGGGATAACAAAAATCTATTCTAGATAGACAAAAAGTATCGTTTTGTAGTTCCCTATAGGTAGAATTATATTATATTCCTTTGAAAGGTGTGTGATTCACGCAAAACCCACTTTATGAACTCAAACACCTATCTCCTGAGACCATCCTCTGCAATTGTAAAACAGGGTCCAAGGAAGAAAAAGATGATAAATTTACTGTCTGTAAGATCAGAATAAAGGATTTTATTTCATCCTTGAAGGTTAAAGTTTCATTTCAATGGATTTAACAGGGTTACAAGAATATTTTTTGTTTTACATTTTTTAAAAATTATGAAGAATTCCAAACCCAAAAAGGAATTCAGTATTCAATATTATATATGTACGAATTTTAGGAATAAGATTGTATAAACATTTTGTTGTATTTCCTCTGATGCAGCCTTTTAAAGAAGTGCTATGCTATGGATATACTCAGGTATGTTTCTGTTTATCCCCCATCTTCCCTCTGCAGAAGCAGTTTCCAACCCAAATTTCATATATATCATTGCAATGCATTTTTAATTATTATGGGCACATAATAGATATACATATTCATGGGGTACATGTGACATTTGGGTACAGGCATACAATGTATATTGATCAACTCAGGGGAATTGGAATGTCCATCAGCTCAGGCATTTACTATTTCTTTGGGTTAGGAATATTCACTCTTTTAATTATTTTAAAATAACTACCATGCATAGTTTAAAATTCTGCCCAGCTACTCAGTAGGCTGAGACAAAAGGATCCCTAGAGCCCAGGAGTCTGAGGTTGCAGTGAGCTATGCTGAAGCCACTCACTCTACTCAGGCACAGAGTGGGACTGTCTTAACAACAACAACAACAACAAGTTTCCTATGTATATTCCTAACCAATATGTACTTTTGTTTTCTTACTCACCTAAATGTTATGCTAGTCCTTATCTTTTTAAAAAACAACTGTATTGAGGTGTAATCCACTTAATATACAATTTATTTAAAGTATACAAAAACATTTTAACACTTTTTATTACATTTACAGATTTTTGAAATCATCACCTGTTTTATATTTCAATGATCTTGAACAGAAACCCTGTACCCTTTAGCTATTACTCCCATTCTTCCATTACCCATCCCCCACCACGTCATAAGTAACCATTAAACTACATTTTTTTTTCTATAAACTAGCCAATTCTGGAAATTTCTTGTATGTGGAATCATATAATATGTGCTTTTATGTGACTAGTTTTTGCACTAAGCACAATGTCTTTAAATTTTATTTATTTATTTATTTTTGAGACAGAGTTTTACTTGTCACCCTTGGTAGAGTGTGGTGGCATCATAGCTCACAGCAACCTCAAACTCTTGGACTCAAGTGATCCTCTTGTCTCAATCTCACCCTAGCTGGGACTACAGACGCCCACAACAACACCTGGCTATTTTTAGAGACAGGGTTTGCTCTTGCTCAGGCTGGTCTCGGACCTCTGAGCTCAGGCAATTCACCCGCCTCTGCCTCCCAGAGTGCTAGGATTACAGGTGTGAGCCACGGTGCCCAGCCTTAATTTCCTCAAAGTTGGTCTATATCACAATTTGTTTATTTGTCCATGTTGTAACACACATTCCTTTATATGAATATACCACAATTCGTTTATTTTTTCTTCGCTTGATGGGCATATAGTTTTTCCCACCATTTGGCTATTGTGAATAATGCAGCTATAAACATTTGTGTACATGTTGCTGTGTGGACAGATGCTTTCTTTTCTCTTGAGTGGATACCTAGGACACAGCATTGGTTTTGGATGGAGAGAGATCTCATTCACTGTAACTGCCATATGGTGTTCCCATGTAGTAGTCAGCCTAGTTTACTTATGTCTCCTGGACACGTTGATCTTTGGTGTGCAATGCCATGATAACCTTACATGTGCCTCTTTGTGAGCCCATGGGGAGTTTCCAAGGGAAGACTTTATATAGGTGTAGGGTGAGTACATCTCACACCTTCCTAATAATTTTTAAATTGCTCTTCAGCATTGCTGTAAACATGTTTTGTATCTATCAGCAAGATACAAATATTTTTATCACTCCATATTTTTCCAAGTGTTGGTGTTATCTGACATCTTTCCTGATGTGATGCATGTGAAGTTGTGTTTCATTAGTTTGCTTTAATATGCATTTCCTTGGTTATTTATGAAGTTGAGTATTTTCTCCTATATTTATTGCTCATTCCCATTTCCTCTTCAGTGACCTATAGAATTTCACAGTTTTTGTCTGTCTTCTACTGAGTTATGATTTTCTCCTATCAATTTATAACATCCCTTATAGATATTAATTTTATATCTGTTAAAAATAGTTTGCAAATCTCTTGGCTTAAAGAATTTTCCCTCAACTACTTTTTTTTTTTTTTTGAGGGAGAGTCTCACTTTGTCACCCTCAGTAGAGTGCCAGGAGGTCATAGCTTACAGCAACCTCAAACTCTTAGGCTCAAGTAATTCTCTTGCCTCAGCCTCCCAAGTAGTTGGGACTACATGCACCCACAACAGCCGGCTATTTTTAGAGACAGAGTCTTACTCTTGCTCAGGCTGGTCTTGAACTCCTGAGTTCAGGCAATCCATCCACCGCCTTCCCAGAGTGCTAGGGCTACAGGTGTGAGCCACTACACCCGGCCTCCTTCAACTTTTAAAAATGCTTTCATTGCATATTATTTTTAAATTTAATATGCACTTTATCAATGTTTTCCTTTACAACTTATGTATCTTGTATCTTATTTTTAATTCCTTTTTTTTTTTTTTGTAGTTTTTGGCCGGGGCCGAGTTTGAACCCACCATCTCCGGTATATGGGGCCTGTGCCCTACAACTTTGAGCCACAGGCGCTGCCCTCTTGTATCTTATTTTAAAACTCTTTTCTGTGACAATCTTAGGATGTGAGTGTTCTGTATTTTTTCACATGGAAATCTTTGATTCATTTGGAATTGTGTATGTGCATGTTTTCATAGAATTCATTAAAAACTCTAATTTCACCTTTTTTCTATAAAGTTATCTATTTAGGTATTTAATTGTCCTAGCATTATATATTTGTCTATTCTTTGTGGTCTTGAAATGCCACTTTTGCCTCACTAATATTGTATGTGTATTTGTGTGTAGATGAGAAAGACAGAGAGAGAGAAGAAAGGCAGGAAGAGAGATGAATGTTGGGCGTCTATCCTGCTCTGTTTGTCCGTCACTGTGCCAACAACACACTATTTACTTTTGCTTTATAGAAAATCTTGTTATCTGAGAGTAAATCCTTGATCCTTCCCCTCCTCTTTCTTTTTTATCTTTAAAATTTTCTAAGCTATTCACTGTCTCTTACTATTCTTTACAGTATATAGGATTTTAGAATCATATCAAGATTGTTAATGTATATTAAGTTCCATGAAAAAGTCAGCTTATGTTTTTATGGTAATTGTATTAAATGTGTAGATTAATTTGGAGAAAACCGATTAACTTTGAACTTTGTTGAGACAAGAACACAATCTAAAATTCAAAAGATAACCATTAAAAAATAGAAATGCAATCTAAAGCTTCAAAACAGCTAAAAAGGAAAAAGATAAAGAAAACACAGTTTAGTAAATTGGCATCATTACAATCACATACTGCCTTTTTCTATGTTATTATATTTACTCTTTACTAACTTCATTTTAGAGACCCTATAAATCATCATTAGATGCAGTTAAGGAAAAAAAAACAAGGCAACCAAAAAATGTAGTAAATTAGAACAAATATTATAAAAGAAGCAAAGCCAAATATATCAGTAATCATAATTGTTGTAAATGAACTAAATTCACCAGTTAAAAGTTAAAGACACTCAGACTGGAAATTTAGAAGTCCAGCTATAAATTCTTTATAAATGATCCTCAGCCTTTGAAGCTATTTTATAAACCACTGTGAGAATGTCTACTAAAACACAGATGTGAATAACTCATTCTCATGTTGTGTATTGCCTAAAATATAAAAATTCAAGCTCTCCAAAACAGTCAAGGAGGTCCTTTTTATTTGAGCTGAAAATTATTACTCCAATTATCATACCATAGTCCAAAGATTTTTTTTTTTATTGAGACTGAGCCTCAAGCTGTCACTCTGGGTAGAGTGCCGTAGCATTACAGCTCACAGCAACCTCCAACTCCTGGGCTCAAGCGATTCCTGCCTCCGCCTCCCAAGTAGCTAGGACTACAGGAGCCCACCACAACACCTGGCTATTTTTTGGTCGCAGCCATCATTGTTATTTGGTGGGCCTGGGCTGGATTCGAACCTGCCAGCTTAGGTGTATGTGGCTGGCACCTTAGCCACTTGAGCCACAGGCTCTGAGCCATAGTCCAAAGATTTTATAGTTAAGTACAAGAAACCTTTGCCCATCCTTTGAAATGACATCATGTTCTTTCTAGTATCTTTTACCCAAGGAACATGCATGTCACAGGTAACAAAAAATCAGTCAATAAAGGAATGATTTTAAACAATACTAGTCTGCTGTTAACTGTGACAGTTATAGGTATGTATTTCGTAGATTTTGAAATGTAGAGCACGGTTGCCCATGGGCCCCAGCTGCTATGTTCTGAGTCCGTGGTTCCCATGGGCTGCTCCCTGCCAGTAACTCCATGAAGAAGGGATCCTTCAGCAGGACAGTTCCTAGAAAACTCCAGACCCTGACAGGTCACTCTGGCTCCAGTACTCTCTGGAAATGCCTTATCAAGCATCTTTAAGGTTGCACCTCTGTCTGAGATGCTTCCAACTAACCTCCTTCCCTCCTTGCTTCCCTCAAGGTAGACGTGTATTGAAATCTAATGGCTCTTCTGGCCTCCCCCAGCTCCCTCCTCAGCATTTTCTCTCACAGAAACAAATTTCTGACATATTTAGTGGCATCTTGGAGGCATGGAGGGCTCAGACTTAAACAGTGACTGAACAAAAAAGAATATGTGTAAATTTAAAAAACAAAAAAAGAACTGTTACAACTATATTAATACTAGCAAAAAAGTAAGTGGCACAGAGAACCATTAAGAATAAAGACTATCACTTAATGCTAAAGGGACTGTTTGTAAGGACTAAATAGAACAATCACTAATTCATAATCCTAACATAGCACAAAATATGCAAAAGAAAATTGACAGACTTACAATGAGAAAAATATGTAACTGTATTAACCATCCAGGTTTCTTTTCAAACCTGCTGTGCTTTCACTCAGTGCCTAGGGCTCCCCTTAGGGTGTCCACACACAGACACACGCACAGACATGTAACACACCTTGAGTAGTTTTAATATATTTTTACTATATGTTCTCTTCCATGTCTTGTTTCAGCTGCTGACTCTTGCATGTGGTGGGTTGTTTCCTTGTGCACAAACAGTCTCTGCCAACCCCTACATCATCCCAGGAATACCTGTGGCTTGGCCTGTAAGATCAAAGAGGATTTATATTTGCTGATGCCTCAATGGTATCAGAGGTATCACCAGTTTAGAGACCAAGTTATGGTAATTTCTTCATATGGGGAGTTCTTAGAAAGGAGTAGTATGTTTTTGGACTTCAGGCAACACAGGCAAACTTCTGGTTTGTCTAGAACTGAGGAAGTGCCTAAATCGTGGACTTCCAGACTTAAAACTGGGAAGGTTCTGGGAAAATCAAGACGATTGTTAAGTACAGACCTGCTTTTTTTTTTTTTTCTTGTAGGAAAAAAACTGTGTTCTCATCCAAATCTCAGGGGGAGACAGACAACTCTTTATATCATGTCCCTGACCAAGATAAATAGTTTTAAGTTCACCCTTCTTCCCAGGCTGTAGCCCTTGGAGGCTCCCAGCTTTCTTGGGGAGACCTGATTCTCACTGCCCTCTCACTTGTTTAGGGACTCTGTCTCCTATCCCTGCTCATGGTGTTAGGATGACCCAGCGCAGCCCCACCCTGGCACTCTTGACCCGTTAGCTCATGTGTTTCCCAGTCTTGTTTCAGTTCCTCTTTTTTATTTTTCGTCTCAGGCCACTTGGGCATTCCTCTTCTTACTTGCAAGTTCATGGTGCACTTAAACATTTCATTTTGTTATATTTTTGCAGCATTTTCTAAGTCTTTGTAGTCAGAGGAGTGTCCCCTTATCTTCAGCTGCCATCTTGCCCACATCAGAACTCCTGCCAGGACAAGTTTTCTCTGGCCTGCCTGGCCCCGCAGCCACGCAGCCTATAAAGCCTTAAAACACAGCAAATTCTGAATGATTCGTGATAATGAAACACATGGGATTGTTAAGCAACAGACACTGTGATTTATTATTTCTATAAATTGTTTCTAGCGTTATGCCGTGCATTAGAAAATATAATTATCATTTAGTGAAACAGATTCAAGAAATTCTGTGTGGCCTCAGTAGCCAAGAAAAATCATCCAAACAGTTTGGCATGGGATATATACATGTAAGCAGTGGGATCTGTTTATTACAAACCCTGATATCAATCAGCCCTCCGGCTCCGGGTCTGTTTTGTCCCGCATCTCTATGAGAATGGGTTACAGCCCCTCCTGGCTGAAAGGAGCCACATCCTGAGGTGTCAGGAAAAGGTGATCACCAAGAGGAAAAGGCCAGAGCAGAGCAGAAAAGGCCATGAACCTTAACAGCAGAGAAAAGTTCTTCTGCTGTGCTAGAACCACACGGGCTTGTTTGGAAAAACCTGGAGTCTCCTATTCATACATGATAACCAGAGTTACTGAGTGGGGAGGTGGGGGGGAGGCGAGGGGAGAGGAGCATGCTTTTCTAGTACTTTTAAAGAAAAGGGAAAAAAATAATCTTGAAAACAAGATTATCTTACTAAAATAGTGACTTAAAAACTCCTATGGAAATATATATATATGTGTGTAGTCTGGGAACTAATTCTTGAACATTCTACAGATTTTTTTTTTTTTTATCTGTCTTTAACTTGTGAGCGCTGGAACCAGAAAATGTAAACAAGTAAGCATTTCAAAGAAATTATGTCTACCTTTGGCAGAGAGGATTTCATGGAATCCTGGATAAAAGGTATTCAGGATGTAATTTGACTATTGAAACTGGGACCTGAATGTTGGTTACATACTCAACAGCCAGCTGCTTTGATTTCCTTCAGCTGCCTCCCTCTTGCCCACGGGGTCTGGTGAAAATCCAGATTGATCTCAGTCAGTCCTGCCATTCCATTTCCCCGGCCTGTAACCAGGCTGGGGGACAAGCATATGACCCAGCCGAAGAGAAGTAAGCAGGATCATGTAGTTTTCCAACAAAGGAATCCCTCTTCTCACTAGGAGACAAATGAAATCATAAACGTCCTTGCTGTTTTAGCTAGATGAGGTAAGATATTTTTGTTATCTACAGCCCAAGTCATCTTCATTGATACAAAAGTGATTGTGGACAGTTTTGTCTTAACTTTGGCTCAACTGGCCCTTGCAAGATCTGGAGCCCCAAGGCAGAAGGGATTTAAGCTATCTCCTATCCACCCAGTGTAGTGGGGTGGGGGTGAGCAGGGGTGGAAGTCAGGAGAGAAGGCTGCAGAGTCTGAATGCAGACTACTTCTTGGATTCTATCTGAGGCGCAACCCCCTTAGCCATTTCAACAGAACCTTCTAACTCCGCTGGGGGTGCCCACTGGTAGCCTGATACTTGGGCTGCTGTGGTCTGATTAGTAATGGGGCTCTTACTTGCATCAAAGGTACAAAATTCCCTGCTTTTTTCTTTTCTCTTGAGGTACAAACAGTGTCCAAGATACTTTAAACTGCAGGGAGGAAAGAGAGATGTGGAAAATCTGTTTGATACTTTTACCCTGTGGCAATATCAGAGTCTAAGAGGTTGAGCTGTTTGTTTTTCAATTAAAAAAGGGCAGGAGATTTTCTGCAGCTTTTCTTGAGTGAATACAATTCTAAGCAACTGATAGCTGCCAAATAAAAAGCCCCATCTTTCATTTGGTTTTGTTTGCTTGTTTGATATTTTCTCTTTAAAACTGGAAACAGTTAGTGGCTGAGGACCTCACACTTCTAACTGCATGGCTGTCTGGACAAAATGAGGCAGGTCTTTGGGGATGGTGGGGATTCCAGAGCCCCAGGGGAGATGTCCCTTTGAGACTTGCACCAGAATTGCTTTCCTGGGATCACCAGGCCCTGAAGGGTGGTGCTAAAATGGAAAAATAGCCCAAGGGCAGCAGATGCCCACCCTTCCTTCCTGCCACTCTCTCTAACCAGGCCAGAGACAGCCACAGAAGGCTGCCTGCAGGTTGGAGGTGAATGTGACCCTTTATCTCAATGTCACTGCACTTAGCTTTACAACGGAAGATGTATCCTGATTGGAACGAGGGAGGGGATCACAATGGAATATCCTAGAGCCTAACAGCATGTTTCAGACTGTGCTCAAGAATTATTTATAGAGATTAAGAAAGCACAGTACCACCTGACTGCCACTGCTCTTACCTCACCTCCCACTGGTGGTCACCTCTCCACCTGAGCTTGTGAATCTGACAGACTCTCCGGATGCCTAGAAGGACCAAATGGACTGGGAGGAAGCCTGGTTTCTCGTGGTTATAATTTTCCTCTATTAATAATCGGATGGACTCTGATTTGGAGACAAGTATAAAATGGATCTCCGGCTCTTCCTGGGTCTTCAGCGCATTTCTGTGTTGGCATTAATCAACTGCCCTGTGCTTTAGTCATAGCTAGCTGGAGTCCAGTGAAATACTTAGGATTTAGAAATCAAACACAAAGATAATCACCCAGAAATCAAATTTAAATCTGCGATGACTAAGGTTGCTTTGTTAGAGAAATAAAAGTGTTAAGAGGCTTTTTTCTTCTAAGGCTACTGAACAGTTGTAGCTGGCATAAACAGGTTTGGGACTGTTTACATGGAGTCA
This sequence comes from Nycticebus coucang, assembly GCF_027406575.1. Lineage (NCBI taxonomy): Eukaryota > Metazoa > Chordata > Mammalia > Primates > Lorisidae > Nycticebus > Nycticebus coucang. The sequence goes on along the minus strand of NC_069785.1, from coordinate 49,655,947 downwards.
TGTAAAACCCACTTAGCATGTGGAAACAGGCTATATTTACTTTGATTTCAAAGCTCTTGCAATTGCTTAGGAAATGGGGACAATTCCTTGCACTGATTTGGAAGGATTGATGCTTTCCTTGTTAATTGTGAAAGCTCAGAATAATATAAACCTATTTTTTCTTTGGATCCCAAATGCCACCCCACGTCAGGGAAATAGGAAGACAAATATAACATGGGAGCCCAGTGCTGGCAAAAATTACAATGCATGTCACACTGTCATTTTACAAAGTGACTTTTTAAAATAAAAAAATAAAACCCCAAAGACCCCACAGAGACGCATTAATGCCTCAACCTGGAACAATAAAGCACTGTTAAGAACACTCGCCATTAGCCACCATCTGCTGTCAGCAATTGGGGGTAATCTTTATGTTTCCTTGACAGCTTTGCTTCATTCTTTGGCCCCTTAATGAAGCCAAGTCTCCACCATAGACAAAACATTTAAGGGTAAGGATCTCTCCCTTCTACATTTTTTTCAGAGCTTTGAGCCTGGTGACCAACATTCAAATACCCTTCTCAGATTTTCAAGATTGCATATTGAATCAGAGAGAATCTGCTAACTATTTCCTTCCCCTCTCATAATTCTCTCTTCCTGTCAGCATTTTCCGTGCAAATCAGAGGTAAGATGGACTCGCGGCCCTTGATGTAGTTTGGGATTTGGAAAAATAAGAAAACTACTTTTTTACTCTGCTCTGAAAAATGAGGAAGACTGTGCATCTCTTGATCAGAATTCCTCCCGTGGGCATTTGTCTCCCATTTGATATTGTACCTGAGACTAGTAAATATAATCCTCGTTCGCACCAAAAGCAAACCTGTGTTCTCTTTGTAGTGTAGTGCAGTGGGTTAAGAAATCTTAAAACACATAAGCAAGACAAACGGCAGATTGACATGCTCTCTGACAATTTGACAATGAACTCCTATGCAGATAGAGGCGAAGAGCAGAGGGAAAAATGCTGTTAATATTCCGAGTGCACTGAGCCCACTGTTTCAGCCTTCAGATGTAATTTTCCATATGTGAGGAAGAGGACCTACCACAGTGTAGGTAGAGCGTCTGAATGACACAAGCTTTATTCCTGATGGTCTTATTCCCTGGGAGTGTTTTCTGTCCCTGGCTCTCTCTGATGACACAGCACCATAAAATGCGCTTCGACTTTTCTACCCTAGCCCTTCTCCAGTTTTTGGACTACGTCTACTTCTTTACCAGGAAGTTCCTGCTTCATCTGTTGTGAAACTGCTTGTCACAGCAGGGAGAGCTCGCCGAGGTCATGGAGGCATTTTCACCGGAGCAGGTGATTACCTCAATAGTCTTCAGTCCCAGGGGTGGTGCCCTCTGACCCACTCCAATCATAGTTATTGGGGTCATCTGCTGCTACTTAATTTTCGGCTGTGTCTTAAATGAAATGGGAAGGATAGAGAAGATGCAGGAATACAGAATGAGAAGCAAGCACGGAGTGGGCCTAAGTAGCCCCTCAGCTGTCCTTTTCTCATTACTTTCATATTCTCCCTTCTTGTAACCTGTGCACAGTATTCCTTGCCTTGATCTCGAAGGAGATTAGTGTGTACTTTCCATTCAAACCAGTAACAATAGTGACAATATTACTTTATCGAGAACATTCATGCTTGGTTGGGGAGAAGTTGCTGTGGACACATAACATAATAAGTTCTTTCTTTTCTTTTTCTCTTCTTGTTCTTCGTCTAATCTTGGACTGGCCATGGACCTCACTCAGACTGGTCAGCAGGTAATATGGAGGGCTCCAGGAGACCAGCAGACATTGCTATGAGAACCACTCCTCTAGGAGGGATTTATGTTCTCCTGAAGGATTTTGACATAAGCATTTTGCATGTAGATGTATGATTCACTGATTAGAACTTCTAGCTATATTGTTATTAGGTTGGTGCAAAAGTAATTGCAGTTTTTGCATTGTTGAAATTTGCTGTTTGATAATGGAATACATTCTTAAATAAATGTAGTTATGTTATACATCCTTTTAGGACATATTTCTTTAAGTTTTTTTCTAATGTCTTATTATTTGGTGTTTATTTTGTATTCATTTTGGACTATGGAAATAATGTTAGACAAAAAGTGAATTTGAGCAGTTTTCTTATTCTACTTGAAAATGGGTTATAAAGCAGTGGAGACAACTTGCAACATGAACAACACATTTGCCCAAGAAGTACTAAAGACCGTCCAGTGTAGTGGTGGTTCTAGAAGTTCTACAAAGGAGGAGAGCCTTGAAGATGAGGAGAGTAGTGGTTGGCATTGGAAGCCTACAGCAACCAATTGAAAGTAATCATCATAGTTGATCCTCTGATAAGTATACAAAAACTTGCCAAAGAACTCAAGGTTGACTACTCTACAGTCGCTCAGCATTTGAAGCAAATTAGAAAGGTGAAAAAGCTCAATAAGTGGATGCCTCATGGGGCTGACTGAAAATCAGAACAGTCTGATACCTGGCAGTTGGACTGCTGGATTAATAGGTCTACTTTTAGTTCTTTGAGAAAGCACCAGATTGTTTTCCATAGAAGTTGTACTAAGTTGCAGTTCCACCAACAGTGTATAAGTGTTCCTTTCTCTCACTATCCGTGCCAGTATCTGTTGGTTTTGGACTTTTAGTAAAAGCCAGTCTAACAGGGGTAAGGTGACATTTCATTGTGGTTTTAAGTTTTTCATTTCCCTGATGATTATTGATGTTGAGCATTTTTTCGTTTGTTTATTAGCCATTTGTATATCTTCTTTTGAAAAGCTTCTGTTTATGCCTTTTGCCTATTTTTTTTTTTTTTTTTTTTGCAGTTTTTGGCTGGGGCTGAGTTTGAACCCACCACCTCCAGCATATGGGGCCGGCGCCCTACTCCTTTGAGCCACAGGTGCCGCCCATCTTTTGCCTATTTTTTTTAATAACCTTGCTTGTTTCTTTCTTGCTGCTTTGTTTGAATTCTTAGTAGATTCTGAATATTGGCCCTTAATGGAATGTATAGTTAGCAAATATTTTCTCCCACTCTGTCCATTTGCTCTGTTGATTATTTCCTTAGCTATGCAGAGCTTTTAATTTAATCAAGCCCCATTTATTTATTTTTGTTGCCATAATTGTCTTTAGGGTCTTAGTCATAAATTCTTTGCCTAGGCTAATAGGTAGGAGAGATTTTCCTACATTTTCCTCTAGAATTCTTATGGTTTTATGCCTAATGTACATCTTTTATCTATCTTGAATTAACTTTTGTAAGTAGTGAGAGTTGGGGATCCTGTTTCATTCTTCTACATGTGGCTATCCAGTATTTCCACCACCATTTATTGAATAGGGCTCTTTTCCCCAGTGTATATTGTTGTCTGAATTGTCAAATATCAGTTGGCTGTATGTGGATAGTTTTATATCTGGCTTCTCTGTTCTGTTACATTGCTCCAGTATTAGCAAAGAGATAAATGGCAGCATTGTAATTGCCAGGGACTTTAACGCCCCACAGACAGAGCTTGACAGAACACCCAAGCAGAATAAAATAAATTAAAAAAAATTGGACTTAAACAGGATTTGTGCCAGTATTTTGTGCCAGTATCATCCTCTTATTTTCTAGTTCTTTGAGCTATTCCATTAGATTGTTAATTTGTGACCTTTCTGTCTTTTTGATGTATACATTTAAGGCTATGAATTTTCCCCTTGGGACTGCTTTTGCTGAATCTCATATGTTTTGATAACTTTTGTCCTCTTTGTTATTCAATTTTGTTCAAATTGTTATTCAATTTTGATTTCCATCTTAATTTTATTATTGCCCAGTAATTGTTCAGCATCAGGTGTTTTAATTTCCATGACTTTTTGTAGAATTGAGTAATTCTCTTGGAATTAATTTCTAGTTTCATTCCACTCTGGTGTAGGAAGATATATGGTATGATTTTTATTGTTTTTAATTTGTTGAGACATGTTTTGTGGCCTAAGACATAATCAGTATTGGAGGATGCTCCATGTGCTTATGAGAAAAACGTATGTTTTTTGGGGTAGAATGTTCTGTCAATATCTATTAGGCCCATTTGTTCTAAAGTCCTGTTTAAGTCCAATTTTTTTTAATTTATTTTATTCTGCTTGGGTGTTCTGTTGAGCTCTGTCTGTGGGGCGTTAAAGTCCCTGGCAATTACAATGCTGCCATTTATCTCTTTGCTAAGATCTAGTAGAATTTGCTTTGTGAATCTGGGTGTGCCTGTGTTAGATACATAAATATTTAGGATTGTATGTCTTCTTATTTAATGGATCCCTTTGCCATTATATAATGACCATCTTGGACTTTCTTTATCTCTGTTGATTAAAAGTGAATTTTATCTGATATGAGAATTGCTACACCTGCTCTCTTTTTGTTTTCCTTTGCATGGTATATATTTTTTCCATCCCTTCACCTTGAGTGTATCTGAGTCCTTGTGGGTAACTTTCATCCAACTTTTGATGGACTTATCAGGACATAGCTTCATCATAAATTGAAGAGCATTTGTATTTCAATATTTTAATAATAGGAAGCTCCCTGAGGTAAGTACACCCCTCTGAATATTTATGCATACATACATGACTCAAATACTGTTCAATTTTCCTTTATTGAAAGTGCTTTTTTCTCTAACTAAAAATAAAAGCATTGGTTATATCACCTCTCCTCTAATACATAGATATTATTTACTATTTCAGTAACATATCAATTGTACTATTAACTTTAAAATCAAGTAATATCTACTTTAGTTCAGACAGCAATGTTTACCTGAATAATTCATTTTTGAAGATTATTGTAGAACTAGCTATAAGCTGATAAATCCTCCCCCTCACCTCCAAACTCTAAGCAAGCTGTTGTAACTTGGACAAAGTAAAACACCTTCTTGTATTATGCATTGTAAATTTTGTTTTGTTTTGTTTTTCAAGAGCACCCACAGCCACCCAGGGCAGTAAAAGACATCTTTTCAGTTGCTTTTCCTTCACCTATCAGAAAAGATACATTAAGGAGATTCCATGAGGTGCCCTACCAGAGAGGATTTTGGATCACTTTTAAGGGTCTATCAGACAATTTTTCTGGAGATTATTTCCAATTCAGAGAAAATGACTTTAAGTAAGTAAAGAGGCAAATCTCATGGACATGCTTTCGCCTTGAGAAACATCAACAATCCAGTCACCCTCGCGTATATATTAATAGGCTGAATGGTATTCCTTACAGTTGCTTTCAGAGGGTTAAACTCCAAACAATGTGATGTAAAGTATTCTTTTCACATTAAAATAGACCCAAGATTAAGGCATTTAATCCAGAACTCCATTTTCTTATTTTTCCTTTTGAGTTCCCCATGAATCTAACAAGCAGCAGCCAATTGTCAAAAGTTGCCAGGTAGAAAAATAATGGAACTAATCTGACACAGCAGCTCTTCTCTCATCCCAAACCTTGACATTTTTCATGTGGTGCCTGAATTATGTGGCCAGAAGGACTTAAATTCTCTCTTCTGATAACCTTGTACTTTAAACCAGCTCTAAGTTGTAGAAGAAATAAGGAAAATTTACAGTGCTGAAAATGGCCCCTTTGTGACACTAGTACTGCTCAATTCAGTGTCTACTCAGGGTGAGAGCATTCTCTTAGCCTCAAACACACCAGTCCTTTATAAACCACTCCTCCTCTAGGGAAGGGGAATATGGCCTAACCTGATACTATAAACCTGATACAAGCTGATGGGGCAAATTTACTATAACACGGTTCCTGAGCTTCAGTTAAGATTTGCTTCTCGACTGTGAGTGACAAAGGTCGCTCTGGCTTGACATACATCATTCTGCAAGGTCATTTTCTTTTCTCTTTATTAAAACTCCAGTGTTTTAAGTAATGACCAGGAATAAAAGTGGAATTGAAACCAAAAATAATCTACCTTTGTACCTTCCACTACCATCCCAAGGCAATTCAAAATAATTTTTATTCTGGGATAGGTGAGAAAACTCTTTGCCATAACCCAACCAATCTTCAGGGGCTTTCTGCCTACACACTCTCCATTCCTGTTAAAGGAATCTGACAAACCCTTCTGGTGAGGTATTTCTACTGTATGTATCTAGTTTTGTCAAACCTTTATCTATTCATTTGTGTTAATTCATGAATCTTTAAGAGATCTTCCAGTTCAACTGATTCATTCTACAGATGAAGAAGCTGAGGACTCCCAAAAAAGAACTAATTTACCGGAATCCCCAGTGTGACAGAGTACAAGAGCTGGGTTAGACATCGACACTCTCCATCCTCATCCGAGTCCTTCACCACCCACTCTGTGACAGAATTTGCTGCTTAATAAAAGTCAAGTTTGAGCCTCAAAGTCAATTCAAATTCTACTGAGTGGTGAAAAGATTTGGTAGATGAATATGTATGTGAGAAGAAGTCAAAAAATCTAGAGGAAAAAGGTTCATTTTAATTTTGTTCCTGAAACTCATATATGTAACTTTAAAAATAATTTATTTTTATACGGTAGGCACAATTTTATATTCAACATGAGGCAAAAACCGACTGTATTTCCAGCTTCAGTTTAACCCAAGATAGGTGGTAGTTGGGATTTTACTGGGAAAGAGTTGAGAACGTGTTTGAAGTTACTCATAAGAAACTCATTGTGCTGCAGATGCCTCATGTCCAAGATTCTCTAAGTCTGTTCATGAGCCAAGATTCTCTAAGCTGTGGACACAGCCATCACATATCAAGAATAAAATCTAAAGTTTAATTTATTTTTCTGCAGCACTTTGGCAGATTATTATCCCAATTTTCAAAAAAGGTACAAATCCTATTTTATTTATCAGAACATTTCATGTAATAGGGGAATTTAATGTTTTAACTCTGAGTTAAGGTAAAATGCATATCCAGGAAAAGCATAAAAGATTTGGTTTGAAAAATTGTCACAAACTGGGCACATTCACACAAGCACCACCCATATTAAAAAACAGCATCTCCACAGGCTCCCTTTAGTCATTAATACCATGTCCCTTTAATCTGCAGAGTAACCACTATCCCACGTCCTAACAGCACACACTAGTATCTTCTATTTTGTATCTTTATAGATAGAATGATACAGTATGTACCTTTGGGTTCTCACTTCTTTTATTCAATCTTGCTCATGTGAGGATCATCCATATCGTTGCATATATTTGTAATTGTTCATTCATTGTGTGACTATATCACATCTTTAAAGCATTGTTCTATTGTTGGGTGTTTGAGTAATTATCCTCAAGATTGTTTATTATGTTGAGTTGTTTGCAGAAAACATTAACTCAAAAGAAGTAAACTCATATTTTAGACTACTTTAGACAGTAGACTTATAGTCTACTGAGGGAAAATACTAGCTCACATTGGAATTATTTATCCCACATCTCTGATACTGAGGACAGTATTATTCTCCCTTTTTCTCCATCTCTTTCTCTCTTTTCTCTCTCTGTGTGTGCCTGTGCACGTGTGTGTGTTTCACATACTGTCAGCCAGCAGTTTCCTTTGAACCCTTCACTGGGTAGAACCTGAGGCTGGCAGCAAAGAGTGTTCATGCTGTATGCTCCAGTCAAAATGAATGGCTGAATTATTTTGACATTAGTAAACAGGTAATTCGTTTCCCATGTCATTGTTCCTCACCTCAAGCTGGTTATCCAGGCCTTTTCAAAATCCTAACTTGTTTGACCTGATACCAGTTACAGTCCGTTTCAAGCTCTTCTATAAAAAAATACAATCTTGTCAAAGAGAAGACACCTGCTCCCAGCAGGAGGGTTACTCACCAACTGCCAAAGCCTTTGTTACAGTGTCTAGAAACAAAATGATCTTTCCATCTGGAATGTGTCTGCCTCTATGATTGCCTATCTTTGAGTTGACTGCCAACCTCTGGTACCAGAGCAAGGCAGAGAAATATGGGAGGAGGACACTGGGAAATGACTTTTGATGAGTTTTGGACATTGTGATTTTAAAGCTAATTTTCTCCAAAGGAAAAGCATTTACTTCCTGGGTGACCTCAGCAAAACATATTTACGTCCACGTTTGGTTTTTACTTCTGTGACCCCAATTCTAGCCTATGTACTTCCTGTGGGCTATTTAAAAAAATTTTTTTAACAACTCCTTATATTAATTTTCATTTTTCTTCGTGGAAATAAAATCCTATTTGAGGTCTCAAAAGCCAGCAGGGGCTGCTTTCCTCTTCCTCCCTCCCTCCCTCCCCCACTCCACCAGTGTGGGCTCTTGGACTCCACCAACCTCTGAAATCTGGGAAGGCAGCTGCGTCACACAGACTGCTGTCCCTTTGCAGTCTGGGTCTGTCATAGGAGGCTCCCCTTTGCAGCTATGATTTAACACTGTAAGGCAAGTGCATTAGATAGTTGATGGATGCATGTCCTCATACCAATCCATTTCCTCCTGACTGGCAGTTACCCGCGTCCCTGTAATTTACAACTAGGTGCTCCTCAGAGTGTTTCTGAGGAGGATGGTTTTATTTCTATCTCCTCTATGTTGAGCCCAGGATACAGTCGGATATAGTTTTCAGGTGGATGATTTTTTTTAAATTGCTTAATGGAAAATATACACACACCAATAAAGAGTATTTTAATTAAAAATTAAAACATAATTTGAAGGTTTCTATTCTTTAGTGAAACTAATTGAAAGCACTTTAAGATTTTAGTTAGGGACTTCTGTCTGATGTGATTGCTGTGAATAGGGTAAAGGACACTCAGTTTGGTGCTTCAAGATAGGATACTGAGAAAGAACAACTCTAAACTTACCTATCTTCAGGTATTTCGTAAATTGTAAAACACAGCCCAAATATAAAGTATTGTTATTTTAACTGACCTCAGGAATTAAGTGTTTAAAAGCTGTCTAAATATTACTGGTCTCCAAATTGCGTATAATCCTAAAAAAAGCTAATATAAGCTACAATACAAAACCTTTCCCATTGTACTAATCTCTTGCTCTAAATTTATTTCCTCTGCAGGTAAATAACCTCCCCTGGGCTCCATCTTTGTATCCTATTTAATTAGAACAACACTAATCACCAACTAATCTAGCTCACTCTTAACAAACTATTGTATTCTAACAAGTTGAGTTTTGTTTATTTGTTTTTTCTCCTCCAGGGAGAAAAAGGGATGAGAGAAGGTAGGTATCAGGTTTGAGGTCAGCAAGCAGATTTATAACTAAACTGCAAGGGAAATCAACTCCATTTATCCATAAAGCCTTTCCCTCTCTAAGCTCAGGAAGGATTTCCAATTATTCACAAACAGATAACATTGTGTAGCTCCCTCAATATTAAACATAAGTTACCAGAAAATAACTAGTTTTCTAAAATTGCCTAGCATCCCATTAACCACAGGCATCCCCTGTAGAATTTGCTAAGGAAACAGAGTGGGATGAACTCCCTACTGAAATTCTGGAAGTCCTGAGATCAAAAGCAGGAAATGGTTCATACTATTGATGCACCAATTACATCAATTGAAGGACTGGTGGCTGTTTGTGTGCGCTGTGTGTGTGAAAAACTGGGGGGTAGGGGGATGAGGGGAATAAATAGATGGTAAACACCTAGTTAACAGTAAGTAAATGTTTCAGACCTTCTAAATGTAAATGAATGTTTTATTATGCTCTGCCCAGGGACAGCTCAGCTTAGTGATCACTAAAGAAAGGCCCTTCTTCTGGTTCAGCTTTTAAGAGTGAGAAGTTATTTTCCCCATCTTAATGTAGATAAATTCCTATTGTACTATGGTATAATAGGAAAGCAATTCAGCCATGCTAAGCCTGGGACTCTGAGACAAAATACATGACTCTGGTTTAATAGTGCATGTTTAAAATCTTACCCACAAACATTTCTGAAAGTTTATTTTTTATTTACTGCTTTTCTAAGATGCTGAGAGAAGTCCAGGTCACTTCTACTTTGGGGGGGCTCTTAGAATATCATAAAAAGCAAGTAGATGCAAAATTAAAATTACAAAGTTGGTATCGTTTAAATATTTGTATTTAAGATATTAACACTTTCAACACAGAAAACACTATTGTACAACTGCAAACATATAGGATTTCTTTTATTTTTATTTTTTATTTATTTTTTTTAGAGAATCAAATTATTTTATTTTTTATTTATTTTTATTTTTTTTTTATTAAATCATAGCTGTGTACATTGATATATTCATGGGGCATCATTCACTAGCTTCACAGACCGTTTACCAAGTTTCACATATACCCTTGTAAGATGCACCGCTGGTGTAATCCCACCAATCCCCTTTCCTCTACCCACCTCCCCCCTTCCTCCCCTCCCCTCCCTTTCCCCCTTCCCCCTATTCTTAGGTTGTAACTGGGTTATAGCTTTCATGTGAAAACCCTAAATTAGTCTCATAGTAGGGCTGAGTACATTGGGTACTTTTTCTTCCATTCTTGAGATACTTTACTAAGAAGAATATGTTCTAGCTCCATCCATGTAAACATGAAAGAGGTAAAGTCTCCATCTTTCTTTAAGGCTGCATAATATTCCATGGTGTACATGTACCACAATTTATTAATCCATTCGTGGATCGATGGGCACCTGGGCTTCTTCCATGACTTAGCAATTATGAATTGGGCTGCAATAAACATTCTGGTACAAATATCTTTGTTATGATGTGATTTTTAGTCTTCTGGGTATATGCCCAGAAGCGGGATTACAGGATTGAATGGCAGATCTATTTTTAGATCTCTAAGTGTTCTCCATATCTCTTTCCAAAAGGAATGTATTAATTTGCATTCCCACCAGCAGTGCAAAAGTGTTCCCTTTTCTCCACATCCGCGCCAACATCTCTGGTCTTGGGATTTTGTGATATAGGCTAGTCTCACTGGAGTTAGATGGTATCTCAAAGTAGTTTTGATTTGCATTTCTCTGATGATTAAAGATGATGAGTATTTTTTCATATGTCTAAAGGCCACGCGTCTGTCTTCTAAAGAGAAGTTTCTCTTCAAATCCCTTGCCCAGCCTGCGATGGGATCCCTTGTTCTATTCTTGCTAATGCGTTTGAGTTCTCTGTGGATTCTGCTTATTAAACCTTTGTCGGAGACATAACCTGCAAATATCTTCTCCCATTATGAGGGCTGTTTGCTTGCTTTACTTACTGTGTTCTTGGCTATGCAGAGCTTTTTAGTTTGGTCAAGTCCCAGTAGTGTATTTTTGAAGCTGCTTCAATTGCCCGGGGTGGTCCTCCTCATAAAATACTCGTCCAGACCGATTTCTTCAAGGGTTTTCCCTGCACTCTCCTCTAGTATCTTTATAGTTTCATGTCTTAAGTTTAAATCTTTGATCCAGTGAGAGTCTATCTTAGTTAATGGTGAAAGGTGTGGGTCCAGATTCAGTCTTCTGCAGGTTGCCAGCCAGTTCACCCAGCACCATTTGTTAAATAGGGAATCTTTTCCCCACTGAATGTTTTTAATTGCCTTGTCAAAGATTAAATAACGGTAAGTAGCTGGATTCATCTCTTGGTTCTCTATTCTGTTCCAGACATCTACTTCTCTGTTTTTGTGCCAATACCATGCAGTTTTGATCACTATCGATTTGTAGTATAGTTTGAGGTCTGGTAGCGTGATTCCTCCTGCTTTGTTTTTATTTCTGAGTAATGTCTTGGCTATTCAAGGTTTTTTCTGATTCCATATAAAACGAAGTATTGTTTTTTCAGGATCTTTAAAGTATAACAGTGGAACTTTAATAGGGATTGCATTGAAATTATAAATTGCTTTGGGTAGTATGGACATTTTAACAATGTTGATTCTTCCCAGCCATGAGCATGGTATGTTTTTCCATTTGTTAATATTTTCACTTATTTCTTTTCT